>NC_057325.1:2423925-4847850 GCF_018924745.1 Marasmius oreades
GACACTCACTCCGTGTAAATGCATAGGGTGTGGCGTTCCGGCTGGATGGCTGGAAGAAAAATTGATCTCTATGACCTTGTTCCGTGGTAAGGTGTAGACACTTCCTTTTGGAAGTAGGTCTTGAGCTGCGTGTGCACCACTAAGTATCTGAAGGAGGACAGGTGTAGTGGGGCTTTGGAAGGGATGTTCGTTGACGGTAAAAGTGTCCGGAGCGATGAAACCAATTGTCATATTGAGAACGAGGTCCGCACCTCCAGGGAACGGCTTTCCTGGTACAGAACGTGTTGGAAGATGCAGGTCAGATTCGCGCAGAGCAACAGCAGCTGATGGCGGGTTCGTGGTAGGATCAGCTTTAGGGGCGCCTTTGTAACGTAGAATGGCCGAATTTATACCCCCTTCGAAACCAGTAGCTCCGTTAGCGGCGGCACTAGGTTTAGCACGAATCCAATAATTCCCAACGGGCTGATTTGCGTTCAGCACAAACGAGTAACGTTGAGCAGGAAAGATATTCAAAGAGTTGACGGTAAGAGGATCGGTGGGTTGTCCATCGGCTTCGATGATCGTCATGTTGTGCCCGTCAATAGAAAAGGTATAACTGGGGTCGCATGAGAAAGAAATGAGTCGCATTCTGTAACGTTTACCCTTCTGAACATTGACCACAGCGAGCGGGGTCGTGGTCTGTTTTGAGAGAGTTCAAAAACCAATTATAACTCTGAAGTACATTTTATTTGCATAAGACACACCTGGTTTGCCCAGCGCCCCAGCCCATTGATCAAAGTTGAGTCTGCAAGTTTCTGACCTGGTTGTGCGATGAGTGATTTGCTGGTTTCGTGGTACCTGGACAGAAGGAAGTAAGAACAAATTACGTCGCACAACAGACTGTGACACACCAATCAGCAAGCGTGATGATAGTGGATTCTAGATAAAGGAGTATTTAGATATGAAGGGCATATATGGAAATAGAGAGCCTAACCATCGTCTATATCATAGAGATGAGCCAAGGGATCCCGGCGGTCGTAGATGACGAGAGCTCCTCGTAGTCCATCGCAGTATTGCGCGCGATGGTGTGAGTGGTACCAATAGGTACCTGATTGGTCCGAGACGGTGAATTTGTACTTGAATGATTCTTTCGGAACGATGGGACATTGTGTTATCCAAGTCGGTCCGTCAGCCCAATTAGTATGGCGCTGATGTATGCCATGCCAGTGCTAAGACCGATATTAGACATCAGGTGGTAAGAAAATTCTGAACACGATCGAGACGCACGATACTCGTGCTTGTGTCCATTGATGAGTCCGTCAACGAGTCAAATACGTCGATTTCGAATGTGTCTCCCTGCGTGAAGCGATCAGTATATTCGTTAGACAGGAAACCTGTTGGGAGTCTACCTTGTAGCCTTTGATGATGGGGCCAGGGAATGTGGGTTTATCGTCGGAAGACCCCGCTAAAACAGCGCTATGAGTCGAACAGTAAGCCTTACATGCATCTCAATGTAAACTTCAACTCTTGATCATCTACCTGCGCTGGAATCCATCTGGCGAAATTGGTCTGTTAACGATGTGAAGTTCTCCGACGCGAGATATGACATCCAAACCCTGCACGGTCAACGAAAGTTGAAGGAATGCAAGGGCTACTAGAGAGGTCCACATAGCAAAGAGAAGGAGCGCCCAGGTCGGTGATGAAGGAAGACATGGATGGAGGGGTTTTATAACTTGTCTGTGAGGTTTGAGGCGCTGTCCTGAGTTTACTTGGCGGGTTTTGAAAGCAAGTAAGATGCTGCTTGCGAAGACATCGGTTGACATACGGTACGGGAACTACCACCGATTATCGGGAGGGGTAGACATCCAGTGTAAAGTGAATTGTCGGTAAGAGACTCGCTGCCAAGTTTCCTCCGTAAGGTAGAAGACAAGTGGCGATCGCTGTACAGCGGAATGGTAAGAGCAGTATTCTTCATTGTATACCGGCCTTCCGTGCCCAATATAGATACTACTAGTTCCCGGTAGCGGGAACTCGAATGGCAAGTCGGCAATGTTTGTTACTGATGCCCCTTGCGGTGGAATAGTGTACTGAACTGATGGAAAGGCACTTTCTGAAATTCGAAACATTGTGTGTGGGGCAAGAAGGCATGAAAGCTACGTGAGCTTCCGAGTTCGAACGACTCTCGGTCTCACGAAGGCAATAGTCAATTGAGAAACGGTCCCCATCTTGTTGAAGAGCGAAGCTGTTTCTGGACGATTGTCATCTAGGGCATAGTGCTGTTCGACAGTACATGTGTGCCTTGTTGTTCCCGTGATGGAAACACAGTGGTAGAAATGAATTTGGCCGGTCCACCATCTGCCATACACAAGGCTCAATACCGTGACTACCGATAAGCAAACAAGCTTACTTGGGAAATGTGTCATAGCCTCAAACAGCTCGCAATGCAACAAGTTCATCCAAGATTGTGATAAGCAAAAGCTGCTCGCCTCGCAACCGCCTTGGAAGTAGAGCTATACCGTACTAAGGAAAGGACGAGATGCTTTGAGTAATCAACAGGTTTCAACTTCCCGGCGTACCCAAGACCGTTGGCGGGTTCTACAGCTGCTCGGTGCAAAGGGCGGAAGGGAACTGGAGTGTCCGGCCAGCTTTCGGTCCACGAGAGTTTGAGTTGAGAGTCGAAATGACCATCTGTGCTGGAGACCACAGAGAAGATTCAGCGCGTGAACACCTTTGACTTGGATGCTGCCTGCAAAAGTATTAGGACAAAAACTTCTACTGGATGGTCTCGCCGCGAGAGACAAGAGTGCCTCACAGCAAGCCATTGCGCGGGTTTGCAATTCCGAAGGCTCTGCGGTTACTAGGCTTCCACTTGCGTGCCATGAATCGATTCTTCTTTAATATGAAAGTGGTGTCTGGAAATTGTGTATACGTCGAAGGATCAACTGGCCATTGTCGTCTCGAGAAAGGTTGGTGCTGCAGCTTCGACCACAATGGAGGACAACGGGCATAATGGGATGGTAGAGCGAATTGAAAGCACGTGGCGCGCGCCTTTCTCCTCTACGACCACTGGTGAATGCCCTGGCGGTGAGAGCTCGGGGTCCGATCCGGAGCCTCCCGAAAATGCCCATTTCTGTGCCTGTGTTTCCCGATAATCACTACAGAAGGAAATTACACCGGCCAGCACCTGAACTACTGACTACATGAGATATCGGAATTTGCTCGATTTCGGTGCTTTCCCACACTCTATGTATTCAATGGGTGTTGTTCGAAGAATCCCCACTGTCTACCCTCTCTGAGATCAATCTCCGTAGCCGAATATCGGTGGCGAAAGTCAAGCTTACCAGTGCACTCCTCGACAGCTTGAGTCTGAAATGGAAAGAAGAATTACGTAATTTTATGACCACGTGGAAATCAACTGACAAGGGAGACGAGCCTTAACTTGGACCACCACCGTTGACTGCCGTCTTCGTCTTCGACCTACAAAAGCTTTCTTTCCTCCTATTCCTTCGCTTACCACCCACGATATCTCTGTCTTTTCCTCTCTGTCCTTGCTAATTCTTTCTCAATCTTTTCCCTGACGTGCAAGTCAGTATCACATCAAAGTGTAAAAGTTCTCTTCGGTCTTCTTATCGTTCGCCAGGAGAATTCTGCAATCATGCCCGTAACATCCACCGGAGACTCTGAACGCGATAGAGAGAGGTCAAAGGACGGGGACAGAGATGAAAAGGGAGAAAGGGGTCTATCCAAGTCGCAGCAGAAATTATCCTCTTCCAAGAGTACGTTCATTTTTTTGTTCGGAACTTGGATCGTATCAAGCTATCGACAGCTAAGGATCTCTCCCACGTACCATGCAAGTTTTTCAAAGTTGGCTCATGTACCGCCGGATCATCATGCCCTTTTTCCCATACTGTACTCGAACCAGGAGCTCAGAAGGACGTTTGTGCCTGGTTCGTCAAGGGTAATTGTAAGTTTGGGCACAAGTGTGCATTAGCGCATGTATTACCGGGCCAGTCGATGTCGATGGATCGTAAGAACAAAAAGGCAGCCCAAGTTGCTACGGGTGGAGGAAAGAGTGACTCCAAAAGTTCTGGTCGGCCGGGGAAGCGGGATGCACAGGGTGCGCAATTTCCCTTCACCTGCTTTGCAATCTCATAATTTTACTCAGTAGGTCGCCCTCCCGCTTTGATGTCACTCAAAGCCAGCATATCGCCCTCGGCTCCCGCACCCGCCATCAAAAATACCGACTTTGCCTCCTTCGGTGTTCTTGATGAAACTTCCAAACTTCCCAGTGCTCCTGCTCATGGAAAGCAACCTGTTCAAGGCAGCACGGATGCCGAACCGTCATCTAACAAGTCGTCCACCTCTTCTAGCGAGGCTGTCGAGATAAAGGAGCCTTCATCAACCCCTGCGCAACCTGTCTCTCCTTCTCTACCCGTGTCCTCTCCTCGTCGCTCCGACCGTGAACATTCGCCAGCTTCCAGGGCGCCAATAGATTTTGGACCTATTGGCTCACCCCCACGCTCCTCGAACGCTACTTCCCATCCCCATCCAGTATCACGCCTCAATGGCTCAACCAACCATGGTGCTTCCTTTTCTCCTGGAACATCGCCTTCAGCAAGGAACAATAACGGCACCCCGACCAATACTTTTTTGTCTACATCTCCATTTTCTGCACCCGGCTCGCAAACTGTGTTCAACTTCTCGGAGAGGTCGGGCATGGGCATAGCCACGTCGTTGGGATCTGGGTACGCCATGAGTGGAGGGACTGGGACTGCTCATGGGAAACCAACATGGGGAAGCCAGGTTGAGAACGAGGACAATCTCGTTACCCGCCGTGCTCAAGCCTTGGAGATGGCCAGTTCGGGCAACCGTGAAGAGGGAGGAGACGACTTTGAGGACTTCTTACCAAGTTCGTTGACTGACCTTCTGACACCTGAAGAGAGGAGCCGACGGATGTTGAGGACCAACTCGGGGCAAGGTGCTGCTGCTCAAGGAGATTCAACGCATCCCATCGTTTCTCCGTCCGGCCGGACTTTAGGTGTACCCCTTGCGACGCCCTCAGGTCCCGGTAATGGTCATCGATACTCTCGGTCCGTACCTGCACCTTCACTTCTGGGAGACATCGGCTCTATCTGGTCCACTAATCAAGGAGCGGCTAACGGCGGTCTCACACCCAATGCCGGCACTCCACTAAGTGGTGGTCTTCCTTCTTCACCTGGACGCTTGGGTGGGCTCGGTAACGGAACGCCAGGATCATTCACTCAAGGCAACTCTGGGTTTGGAGGAAGGGCAACTTTCGACCCTCTGGGTGAAGAATTTGCTGGAAGCCCATCCAACTTCCTGGCTCCATCCAACGCCAGTGCAGCATTCTTGCCAGGCATACATGCTCAGTATCTGAAGTCCAAGCAAGGTCAAACCTTGGATAATGGCATAGGGGGCGTAATAAGGAACACTGGCAGTCCACTATACCCAAGCACAGGGAAGGGGACACTGCAAAGTTCCTTGGCTGCAGCCACGTCTCGGCTGACCGGTGGACCTGGCTATGGAACGCCTACCGGAACGGGTTCCTTTGCCGATCTCGGTCAAAACGGAGAATTTCTACAACGACCGACTCTTTTCTCATCCAACACCGCAAACAATAATTCTATGCGGCCTATACCCTCTTCTCATCTCTCTTCGAATAATGACGATCCACAATTTGCGTTGTCGCCAGCTACACGAGCTCTCCAATCACACGCGCCGGGACAGAGTCTTCCTCAGGGATTGGCGGCTGGTTACTCAAGGATACATGCACTCCCACCTCCACTTCCGCTGTCATCTCCTGGGTCAGGCGGGATTGGCGCGGGTGGTTTCAGCGTTAGTCCAGGACTGAGCGCAACCTTTAACGCGGGTCCGTATGGGTCTAACAATGGCCCCAACAATAGACCAAACGAATGGGGAGGAAGTGTTGGGGGAGGCTTTAGTAGGCTTTACTCCGGTATTAGCCAGTCTAATTCAGGCTTGAACTTAGGAGGTCCTCCAGGTCTGGCTCTTCCCTCCCACTACATGGGAATCAACGTTAATAATACCGGCGACAGCGCTCACACCGGAGCTGTTGGCGCTGGCGAACCCGATCCGATGTCGTCGAAGTTATCGTACTCCGCCGCGGCTGCAAAAGGTGCTCCTGCAGGCGGTGTCGTCTCTCCTCACAAGTCTCAATGGGATGGACAACAGCAAGGTGCTACAGGTGCTTCGAGCCCATTAAACAAACCCGTCACTGGTGACGACGACGATCTGTTCATTTTGGATGCCTAGACGGAGGGAGTGAATCGTTGTAAAAAGAATTGAAACAAAAAACAAAGGCACTGTATTCTTGTCGACGGACGATTCTATATGCCTCCTGTCTGATTCCTGATATTTGTTCATAGTAATGCCGACACCTACGATGTGTTATGTCTTTTCCCATAATCTTATCTCACGTTTTTGCTCCTTACACATTTTGCTCGCCGTTCGTTCCTTCGCATTCATGACATTTAATTAAAATATTGACTTGCTCTACATCTGTTGTTTGTCTCATGTTGTGTACATTGATTCTTACCGGTCTATAGGTCGCACCCACCGACTAGACATAGTGATAGACACGCATGTTTTCTCCGCTCCGCTTTGTTTGGGTGATAAAACTATGTATCAAACTCTGAGAGGTGCCAATCTCAATGTTGATTTTTGCCTAGTCAAATCAAAACCGGTAGTTGTGCCCTTTGTAATAAAAATTTCGATACATAGTTGTGTTGGTTCCCAGGTGTTCAAACGGTTCACCTCTACCCACCAGTCGGCATCGGGTTCTTCTTCTTTTCGTTACAACTGTCTGAGAATATGGTGAAATCCGATTCGTTCATGAAGGTCATCAATAGCGCTAGCCGGACTGGACTACGAGATGGCACGAGCCTTGCGAATACGCTCGTACATGGCAAGACTTGTAACAGCTACAATTAGTACGGGTTATTATATATTATCGACTGAATCAGGATAAGGCCCACCGCGACACCGACACGGAACACAGTGACATGACGATCTTGAAGTTGTTGAGGCAATAACGAGTATCTGGGAAACAGTTCCCAGATGTTAAATTGTGCTTCACCGTGACGCTCTGCGACAATGAATCCACCCAGAATTGAATAGTAGGGTCCCTGTAGTCCGAGACAAGGTCAGCTCTTTTATCGGAAGCAAGGTTGAAGTGTGGAAATCATGGTCAGGAATGATATCAAGTCGGATGCGAACTTTGGAGTGACTTGACCCGTTACCTTGGCAGCCTAGGCAGTCCATGAAGATAAATGTCCAACGACCGGTTCAACACACGGACAAAAGTTCAAAGTTGCAATGACAACTGTGACGAATTCACGAGAGACCTTCAGAATAACAGGTATAAGGACTGCGATTCCAAAAGAACTAAAAAACTAACTAAAACAAGCTACTCGCTATATATACGGTTCTAGCTAACCCGAGTGATCCGACATCTCGGAGTAAACAAGTACATACTGCGGCATGAGTGGGCGCGCACGCTACAACAACGCTACGATTTCCTTATCCAAATTCCATGAAACAGAAGCAACGAAGAACAACCACACATTCAGTAGATTTGAACCGCGTCCAGATCTGACCGTCTCACACGAACGCGACTAGAATCGAAGAGATAATCATGTATGTACAACACAGTAGAGTAAAAAAAGACGGGGCACCGTGATACAGACTAAGATCTCATCAAAAACAAATGGAAAAGAAGTAGACTTGATCCGACAAGTGGAGAATTTAGTACCTAGTGGGTAACATTGGGAGAACACAGGTGAAACAGTGAATTCAGAGGAAGGGTATACAGAGCGAAAAAGTGTCGTTTACATGTGTTCTTCTGTACTTTAATTCATTGTGTAGCTCCCTGCGATTCAAACGCATATTAAGCATCGAGTCGGTAGAACAGAATAAGTGATACTTACATATCCGCGCTTGCCAGTCTCCGCTACCAGTGGCCAGTATACTTCCTGACGGGCTCAGATCGATCGATATGACTGTAAGTGTCTAAGGAAGGCTGACTATAAACCGTAAAGCACAGAGCGTACCTGAATTTTTGTGTCCTTGTAACATGCATTGAACAGTCGCATCCCGTGAGTCCCAAAACTGAACTCCGCGGTCTTTTGATCCAGACACTACCCATTGCCCATCATGAGACACAGCAACCGAAAGGACATAGTCCTATCATTATTGTGAGCAGCATGTACTCCTGCTAGGGAATTGATAGAAACACACCTTATGGCCGGTGAAATTCATTGTGCACTGACTCTGTTTATCTCCGTCTCTTTTCACCAGCGATCCAGGACCATTCGCGCTTCCATTTGGCTGCCCTTCTTTTCTGCCCTTGAGGGAATTGCTGAGCATCAAGGCAGACACATCCCAATACTTCAAAGTTTTATCCAGGCTCCCACTGACCAAACCTTTGCCATCAGGTGTGAACGCCACACTATACACACTATCCCGATGTCCCCGCAACCGTTCAACAAGCTGACCAGTGGCCACATCCCATATCCTTACAACAGTATCCAGACTGCCAGCAGCTACATACTGTCCATTAGGGCTGATCGCCACAGACGTAACACCGGCGTCGTTATTCACTGAATCGGGATCATTGATGGTGAGGACTTTGGAGGTGCCATCCATCATGTCCCAAATTCTCGCTGTCTTATCTCCAGAGCCTGAGACAATCAAACGCCCGTCAGAGGAAAAATCGAGGGAATAGATCTCTTGCTGGTGGCCGTCAAAAATATTGCGAATTCGCCTCTTCGCAATGTCCCATATCTGGGAAAGAAGACAATGTGTGAATAACGATTGGCTTTGAGTGCCGTGTCAGAGACATACCCTGATTTGTTTATCCTCTGCCCCTGTGGCGAGATACTTTCCATCCGGACTAAAGCAGACACTCCGTATGTATAGGTCTCCAACTTTCCCGGCGGCCTCATCCACCAGTACACTGTGTTATGATTAGGCTGGCGGAACTTACATGAATCGAGAAGCGACCTACCAGGTTTTTGCACCCGTCTTAGTGTCGTAGATTTGGGCCGTTCGGTTGCATCCCGTGGCAAGATATTTTCCATCCGCAGAGAAACGGACGCAACAGACGACACTGGAAACGGAGATGAGTCACGCTGTTATATTCCCGGACCGACTGAAGGAGGAGAATCGAGATAGAAAGGTGACGAAGGACCAAGCTAAGAGCAACAAACCTTTCATGCATGAGTGTGTGAACCAAACTAACGTCAAGTCCTTTCTTGACTTTGGAATTGAAGATGGCGAACCAATCACTTCCTTCCTTCTTCAGATCAGATGGATAGGTCGCGATATCAACGTCTTCAGGGAATCCTCCTGCTGGAGTATTGATCGGGATAAGGGTGGTGCTGCTACCAGAAGGTCCGCCGGTGGGCTGCGGCTGAATTTGGCCGGGGTGATTCTGTTGAGAAGGAAGAGATTGTGGGTGGGGGTGATGAACATCCACCATGGGCGAAGTAGCCGCTGAGTTCGGACCAGCGTTTGGATAGGGAGAAGGGCCATGGGAAGGTGTCGCCGATGGGGGAGGAGGGAGACCAGGGGGAACGGCTGGCCCTGACATCGATGGAGGAGCACCACCTGAAGACGGTGGGGGTAATTTAGATATGAGATTTGGGGAAAAGATGTCTGGAGTCCATCAATATGGGGTGAGATAAGAGTGATGATAATTACCTGGACGTTCACTCTTGAGGCGTTCAGGCTTGAGCCTTTTGGGATCCCTTTGATCAATAACACGATCTCGCTCTCGCTCTCTATCTCTATCTCTCTCCCGGTCGCGGTCTCTTAACGGTAAATCCGCTCGCTCCCTTTCTCTCTCACGATCCCTGTCTCTTTCCCTTTCTCTGTCGCGCTCTCTGTCTCGATCACGTGCAAAGTAAGGGTCATTGAAAGGTGGAACACCTCCAGCGCCAGGCGGCGGACCAGAGGTGCCTCCAGGACCAACCACTGACACAGGGCCGATACCTGGCCCGCCTGATGTACCTGGAGGGAGACCTTGTCGCAAGGCGTGAATCTCGGCGCGCAGTCGAGATAATTCCTCCTCGTATTGCTGTCGAACCTTTCCGTGCTGTGTCTCAAGTTCATAAATCGACTGCCTTATAATATTCAATTCATTGATTTGTGAGGCAACTGTGTAGGAAAGAGAATGAGCCTGGAAGTTTGGGAAAGTGGCAGAAAGTTGACCTTTTCCTTCATAATCATCGCGCTGATTCCTACAAGCGGAAGCTTCTTGGACTATCAGGTCGAATTCTTGCCGGATAGCCTCAAATGATTCATTGAGACGAATTACAGGAGAAGGTTGAGGAGGACCGCCTGCGGGTTGAAGACTGCGATGCTGGTTCACGGTAAGTAGAGAATTAGGCTCAAAAGGAGGGAAAAGAGAATTTTTGGGACATAGGTCGAACAAAAAAATTCATCTTCGAAAATTTGTGGACTTACATTGTAGATGGCGGACATGGTTACGCCAAATCGCAGCAGGTGTGGAATTGAGAACTGTGAGCGGTGGCGGGCGGGGAGCAAAAGGGTTGATGAACAGCGAGGACAACTCCTTTTATAGTCATTTCGAGATTTATGAACCATTCCTCAATTTTCCCACACACTTGCCGCCGGTACCTAATTTGGTTCCTCTTTGCACAGCTTCAGATCCCGCAAACCAAGATTAGATTTGACACATGCGATCCAGTTGCGGCTTATACATTCTTGTCAACAGCCGCCTGAGCTTTGCTCGTTATCCCAGGGTTCCCAGTCACCTGTGCTAGCTGACAGAATGATAATAGATATTGCGACATTCTTAAATCCCCCCCCTCCGAGTCACTTATTAACATGTTACCCAACTGGCCCGACGTTGTGTTGTATTTACAGTAAGCCTTCGGATCAGTAATCCCACAATACCCGTGGACGTCGCCGTTTTCCTGGGTCGTCACGATCGTCAAATCACCCACCATACTTAAGTGATGACGCGACTCGTTCTAGCTTAGCCGTCTTTACCTTAACGTCCGAGTGGAGTAAATCAGGAGAACACGGCGGCCCATCATGGTTACAACAACTGGTAAGTCGAACTTGGCTGTAGCCCGACTGTTTGGCTTCGGTTCAGTCCCTCTGGCATTCCCTTAAGTAATTGACTTGCGCCTGAATAGTTTGTAGGTGTATGTCCAGAACGTACTTGACAGCCTCTTACCGAGTTTAGACATTCAACGTGTACCAACCTTGAGGCTTGAGCTCACCAAACTCACCCCAATGCAAGGAGGATAGCCAGCCTCCTTGCGGAACGAAAGCAGGCTTCGTTCTCCCCATAGGGCCAAGCGAATGAGGTTTATGATGGAGGTGCCACGTCTTAGCCGAGCAGTAAGTTGTTCACCGAAGTTGACGGCTGTGGCCCGGCCCGGCCCACTTCACATTCTAAGTCCGAGTCTTACGCCGGATCCGACTCCACATAGAACCGTACAACCATATATTTATCAAACTCGGAAGTTACACCAAAAACGTAAGTTGGATTCCAGACGTATCTTGCAAGCACTCAGTGGCTTAGGAGCCCTTTGCCATCCTACAGTAATATTGTATCAGCGAATGAAGAGAGGATCGAAAGGGTACTGGGAAATGACTCTTACCGCCCTAAGCCAGCTGCGTCACCATTGAATAAATCCTGATCCCCCGGTCCATTGCTGCCCGAATCAGCATATTGCCAGAAGGTTGCATAACTGTGATCGAAGAGTCCTTTTGCGTAAATCTTCCAAAAGCATTCCGAATTTGACTCACCTCCATCCCGCAGGAACCTCCCCGATGCTTGATGCATACCGTGCGATCCACAATGGGTTATCGCTACCAAATGCATTGCTGTTTCCAGTACATGTCTTCCACCAGTCGGTTGTGGTGTAAATGACTGTATGACAGTATTAGGACGATCGTGATGAAAGCAGGAATTAAGTGTGCTTACTTGGGTATCTGACAACAGCGTCAACATCACCGAACTGGTCGATATTCAGTGGTAATACCACTTACCGTCCGGTCTTTGTATGATAAGTGTTGGAGAAGTCCTTTATCCAGCTTACCATAGCGGAAGCACTAAGGCCATAACAAGTGGCTCCACTAGGATTGTCTATAGGACCGTAGATGGTTAGCATGACAGAAGGGGAAATTGAGGTGAGAGACGTACACTCAATGTCCAATACTCCAGGCAAAGTGATACCGTCTGCGGACCAACCACCTGCACGTAGGTTTCATTGTTGGAGATCCAATGCAAGCATGGTGTTTATGAGTCACTTACCACCATGAGCCACGAAATAGTTGGCTTGCGTAGCCCCGGAGCTCGAGGCGGGCTGGGCAAAGTGATATGCCCCTCGGATTAACCCGACATTCGTGGCACCGGTATATTGAGACGAGAAGTCCGGATTCTGATATGCTGAAAGACAAGTGAGTCAGGCTTGGTGTAAGTTAGCGTCATGAGTGGGGAAGAGACACACAAGTTCCTTCAGTTGCTTTAATGAACGCGAATGAGACGCCGTTCGCTTTGACCTGGGCCCAGTTCACGTTGGGTTGGTAACTAGAAACGTCGATACCCTGCGGGTTAGCACGTTTCTCGATGGGAGAGCTAAGGGCAACGGGAAGGAAGAACACCAGGAAAGCAAGTCTCATCTTGAAAGTGCTGAAACTAGTTCACTGTTAATTCGAAGTGCGTTTTCCTGGGGTTTTTTATACAAAAAACGGCGAAAAGGAAGGATTAATGGGATCCAGAGCATGCATGGTTACCAACATCAGATGACGAATAGTCATGCAGCAGGAGAATACACGTCAAAAAAATGGGTAGATATCAAGCTTCGCCTTTGACGTATACATGCAATCTTGAGTTGTGATACGGTTTAGCTACCTTCCATATGCACTTTGGTGAAACAATAGCTGTTAGTTGAAGTGAGAGAGCCTAGAAAGCCTTACAGAGTTTTCCATTCAGCCGCACTTGGGCTAAACATCGACCCGTCGGGAAGACTTATTGGGCAATGTTCAACGTGTCATCATTCGACTTGGGTCTTCTTCTCCGAGACCGTATGCTTCACAATAACGATCCACCAATTGTTATCTAACGCGATACCGCGGATGAGAACTTTACTTTCAAGTCCTATTTGACCAGGGTATGGAATTGCGAGCTATCTCGGAGTGACACATGGCCTCGAACGCAGAAGAGCGGCTATAAATACACTTCAGTGACCTGTACAGACAGACCATGAGAAGTCACTTACCAAAAATACAGGTTCGGTGTACGATGAATATTTTCAGACAATCTGGAGACTGATATACAATCGAAACTTCGAAGGTGTGCTACCTCATTGATCAAATGTCTTGTACAGGGCGAATCTTCGGTCTTCCATTTCCGCATAGGCCTTCTGGATCTCTGTCGTCCACGGCTGTTCGGCAGTCATGCATTCCTTGAATTTAGTCGATCCTATCACCTCGATACCCTCCGTATCCCACTCATGCAGCGCTATGAACTTGGTCGGTGGTTTCTTGACCAATGGGGAAACTTTATCCACCATACCAGCCAATTCCAGGTGGCCTTCGATTTTGAAAACTCGGGAGCGTATCCATCCAGGAACTCTTCTGAGAAGCTCAATGCGGGTAGCCGAGTACCAATTGATGAACTCGGCTTCATGGTCAACTTCT
Source organism: Marasmius oreades (assembly GCF_018924745.1). Classification (NCBI taxonomy): domain Eukaryota; kingdom Fungi; phylum Basidiomycota; class Agaricomycetes; order Agaricales; family Marasmiaceae; genus Marasmius; species Marasmius oreades. Next base: position 2,437,624 of record NC_057325.1, read on the forward strand.
GATTCCTTGGTCGTGATCACGTTCATATGAACCACATACAAGAACTTCCCGTATGCGGTCTGAGAAGTGGATGAAGAAGATATCAAAGATATGAGGGTGAAAATTTGACGGTTGAGAAGTGATAGCCTAGAGATTATGTTTCTTTCATTCTGGGATGCATTTGTCCGTAGGCTTCGATACTCGTCGGTTTGAAGAACACTAGGGCCAGTCATGTCGTATAACGCGAGCCATTTCGGAGATTTGTGGTCGATGGCTTTGTAACGAACCGCAGTGAGGATCCCTGGTACTGTTAGACGAGCCGGAGCATGTTCATTGTCGTACCAGGCTTGAAAGATGTCAATACTGTTGTTCGAAAATGGACACAGCACTCACCATTGAAATCATCTTCTGTAACCCCGCCACCGTGGTCACCATAGACGAACAAGAGTCCTTTACCACTAGCCATGTCAGAGATCGCTGCCAGCGGGAGTAGACCAACGTTGGTGAACGTCACGCGTCCAATTTGAATATCAGCGTTCTTCTCACAAACCTGTAACCCGTCTTTTGGTCTCGAAGCAAGCTCAGTACCTTGTCGAGTGTCTTTGAAGGCTCAGCGAGCACAGTAACCTGGAGAAAGCGGTCAGCAAACATCGGAGCTTGGATAGCTCAAAAAAAGATAGGGCAAGGGCAACACCGACCCGTCATATAGGACCGGTTACAGGTTTAAAAGCGCAAAGAAAGCCAGGAAAGCTCTCCACGGATGGACGGAAATGTAGGGACGTTTCTGCGACGTGTATCTTTGGTTGAGGGATACAACGATTCTGGCGTGTCCGCGCTTGAACTGAGGTATCATTATCAGCATAAAAGGATAAGAAAATGCTCTCAAAACAGCGGAGAAGTCCTCGGGGTTTCGCTGGGAGGGACGAGGATTGCTCGACGATTGATGTGTACCAACGCCTCTACTATGTATTATCACACAACCTGAAATGACACTGGAATGCAGCAAAGCACTAAAAAGCTATGAAGGGAGGCTAGTTATGACTCATGCACATGGGCCACCGGAGCATTCGTACACATCATGCATGCCATGCTGAACGTTTACTTCTCGGCAACTGTGTTGTCCCGGAGTTTCATGCGCAGAATCACAAGCCCTGCTTTCATTTTCATTTTGGCACTCACTTACCACCATGTCGCCCACTGCGAATGCCACTGAGTGGGTATACTTCTCAAGATTTCAAACGCATCCTCTTCTCTACATTGGAGTTGGTGGGTCAAGGTCAAATCCTTCGAACGCGTGTGGCGGTGGATTGGTTAACGCTGTTTCTTCATAGCAATCACTAGTTTACTGATTGTATACCAACTGTATTTGTGGCCTTACATTTTTTCTCCTTTACGGAACGTCCCTGGACCTCCTCTCGGACATCCTCTCTTCGGACAGTCTCCAACAATCATCAACAGCGAATCTGGGATCCCTCAGAGGGAATGGGCAAAGAAATACGGTCCCATCGTTCGCGTTGTGGGTCCTTTCGGCTTTGAGCGACTCTTTTTCCTTCGACCCGATCCACTACACAAGGTCTTGGTGAAGGATTGGCTTGGTTATCCCCGAGTGTGTATGATCCTTATCTTGGGAAAGGAGTGTTACTCATTTTCTGCACAGCCAAGTTTTTTGCGCAAAATTCTTGGACTAGTGACAGGTTATGGACTTCTTACGGTCACCGGGGAGGATCACAAACAAATGAGAAAGGCTATGAATCCTGCTTTCTCGATACCGAATCTCACAGCTCGTGAGTCAAGGATTTCCTCAATGGGTAGTATCGATACATTTACTTGGTGTTAGAGACATACATGTATTATGATCCTATCTACGGGTAAGCTGAATGTTTTCTGCCAATAACAACTCTAATCAAGAATGTCTAGACTAGTTCAGCTCATAGCTTCTGAACTGGACGCACAGAAACAACCGAAGGGCGGGAAAGTCATACCCGTTTATGAATGGAGTGAGCTTTGCCTTCCATATCTTGGCAACCCTCAACTTATCAGCATCACCAGTGAGCAAAGTAACTCTCGACATCATATGTGAGACTGCCTTTGGGTACCGTACGGACTCGATACACAATCCGCACAATGAGCTTGCTGAAGCCTACGAGTCACTCGTCAATCTACAATCAGGTCAGCGTCGGGTCCTTATCCCATGAAGCGAGCGGCGTTGAATCGAATCGGAAAGGTCCGAACATTGCAAAAATGATTCTTGCGATGTCCATACCAGGACTCTCAACGCTAATGCTATCCGACTTGGGACACCGATATCGCAACATTTTCCGCCTAACCAAATTTACGTGTGAGCTTGTCTTCCTTTTTACGGGATCGTTCGCCCCAAGTACTTACAAAAGGTGATATTCACAGCCGATATAGCTACCCTTCTCGGAGCGATGCACACTATCAAACGTATTTCACGCGAGATGCTGTCACAGAAAATGCGCGCATCATCGGATTCTGGTATCGCGGAAGGGGATTCTGAGCTCCATGGTAAAAAGGATATCATGAGTATCCTGGTTCGCGCGAGAACGAGCGAAATCGAAGGTCAGTACAAGATGAGTGACGAGGCCATGATGGATCAGGTTGTGGGTCCCTTTCTACCTTTCAGTTACGTCGGGGAGTAAATTTCATGTGATTCAGCTGACCTTCCTTGGTGCTGGCCACGAGACTACCGGTAAGAAAATCTTCTTTTGGTGCTATCTAATCCTAACTTCATCATTGACTCCGTGGTTTGCAGCTTCCGGACTAGCTTGGGTACGGTCATGGAAAATATTGCTATCAATTGACCTTTCATAGACTGTTATCAGACTCTCTGGCTTCTTGCCCAAGACCAGTATAGTCAAGATAAGCTGCGCCACGAGATTAGACCAGTATTTGCGCAAAATGACCGACCCGACTACAAGACGCTGAAGGATTTGAAATGGCTCGACTGCGTCATGTGAGTCCTATAGTAGTTATTCAAGACAGACAGCTCCTCATACCTTTTTAACAGTATGGAAAGCCTTCGTGTCATGCCTCCAGTCCCAATTACGGTAAGGAAGGCAGAGAAAACAGACTATATTGAAGGGATCTTGGTTCCCAAGGGTACATTACTTTGGATCCCTGCAAGTCCATATTCCTCAGTGATGTGGTCGTCTGCCTCATCGAATTCTCTAGATTCGTGTTGTGAACACCTGGAAAGAGATTTGGGGGGAAGATTCTGAAGAGTGGGTCATTACCACAGTCACACAACATTGTGCTGATTTCATTCTGCGCTCAGATTCCGACCGAAGCGATGGCTGGACCTCCCGAAGGAATACCATCCAAGTTTATCCCTTCTTTCCTTCATTGCAGGACCACATGCATGTATTGGGAAGACAATGGCGATTGTCGAAATGAAAGCTGTTCTAGCGCATGTCTACCTTTTTTTGCCTTTGATTTTACTGTTTGACGGTCTGCCTATAGCGCTTTGATCGCGAACTTCCGATTCGAACCCGCATACGAGGGACAAAAAGCCCATCCTGCAGCAGCGATCACGATGAGTATGGAAAATATTCACAGAATGGGACCGTTCTAATGTTTGATCAATAAAGAACCTACTGACGGTATGCCGCTCCGAGTCAGGAAGGCATCCCAGCCATAATGATTCGTTCACTGTGCTACTCTGATCACACTCGACGTGGTCAGAATTGATATTGTCTGTGATTTAGTTCATTGTTCGTGTAGCCTTTTGTTGTTTTGGAGTATGTAGTCGGCAAAACCTTCTCGTTCGGAATCTTGTATCGCCTTCTGTTCGTGTGGTTTTCGTTTTGGTCTATTATCACGCATGACGTGCAATTCCTCATCCTCCCCGTTCTTTTGGCTTGCTATCCTTTGCCTTGTGACTGTCCCTTCAACATGACCACCACCTCAACATAATCATCGTGATTCGTTGTAAGTAATTGTAAGTAATTGTATATATACCAACTTTTGCATCGTTTCATGCCAACTCCCACGCGACTCTTCTCCCGAACCCATCCGTCGAGAAACATAGCTAAGCATGCAGGTGAAGTTAGGCACGAAACCTGCTCAACATGATGAGAAACCCGCCCATAAGTATATTATACTCGCGGGGAGCGATTCACATGCCAGGAACCAGATCTGATTGCCAGAACAGTCCCGCTTCGTATCCCAAGAACACGAAATCGGTACAAACTCGCGGTATATTATTGTCCAACAGTACTGTATTCGATGGCATCAAGGCCCTATCGATTCCCTATGCTACAGTGAATTACAGACAAGCAAAATATTATGGATGAAATAACGAAAGTTCATGCGTAAAAGGTGATTAAGAAGACGACAAAGCATGAGATGGAGGGAATCGGTGTTGCTTTTTGAAACAGGAATTGTCGACACAGATAGGCGATAGATATACACAACCGTTGCAAATCATTCAGATACCTGTACCCGTCGGTGCGTGGAGCATGTTGGATCCTCTACCATGGAGTCACCGTCGATGGTTAACGGCAGGCGTGACATCGCACAAATCCTGACGTGTTCATGGCGTGCTATTGAAATGAAGCGACCACAACATCCGTTTGTTGGGCCTATTCGTTCGTTGCCTACTATTCCGTCGACGTCGAATAGGTTGATACACCCTCCCGCCTGATCGTATCGGAATCGATCACAACGCTATGGTTGTTCACCTGAGTAGTCATCGATGGCGAAGGTAGAGACAACGGCAAGGGGAGTGGTTTACTGGTTGCGAACAAGCCATTTCTTCTCCCCCCATCAGAGTCCTCCTTTGTCCCAAGTATGCTAGGTCCCCAAGAGTTCCTGTTTAACATGGACCTCTTCTTTCGTAGTCCGGCTCCCGCACTCTCCGCCGCAGCGCGGATAGCTGCATGGGCAGCATAACTTTCACGACCGGCATTGGTACTACATGCACTATCGCGACTTCGGTGACCATTACGAGTGCCCTGGTTGGTTGAAAGATTCGTAGGAGGGCTTGAAATGCCCGTCGCATAGGAGCTCTGACTAGCAGCGCTCAATGCACTACTTGTTCGGCTGCGGCTTTTACTGCTGATGGCAGAATTACTTGAAGATGGCTTTCCATCCATGGGGCCTACACTCCTTGAAACCGTAAACACGCCTGATTGAGCTGTGGGTGAATCCAAACAGGACCCATACTCAGAAGAAGATTCTGAGTCTGGTGAACAAGGAACCGACTCCGATTCAAAAGAGGATAGAGAGGGTGTACCCAACTTCACAGGTCCATCTTTTCCGCCTCCACGAGCGCTCGAGGGCCAAGTCAGTGTTGCACTCGTACACGCGTCTGACACGGCAGTAGTAGCTGAGCTAAGTGGAGTGGTACCAGCACGAGGTTGCTCTTCCTCGGAATCTGAACTGGTTTCTTCTGTATGGTTTTCACTTTGAGATGAGGTGAAACACTCCAAAGAAACACGTGGCTGAATATGAACGATGTTTTGATATGGGTGAAAAGCTGGTAGTGTCAACGGGAACGCAGTGGAGTAGTCATCTCTGTGTATTATTGAGGTCGTGTCTTCAATGGACACGAGAGTATCTGTTCCCGTAACGGTGTGATCTTGATTTTCAAGTTCGTTTCGACACGACTCCCACACTGCGAGATTCGACACGCACTGATCCAGGAGCTGATTGAGTTCTGTAGTATTTAATATTAGTACGTATCTTGAGGGAATGTCCGACCAACTTGCCCGGAACTGCCTCAACTACCAATTCTAATAGCGGCTTGGCAAAGGCATTGATAAAGAATATTTGACCTTTCGCACCAGTCATAGGATCATCTGAAGCTTGGACAGTTGTTGGCAGATGCATGCACTTCTCCAGCATCGCCTGCGAGGACCATTCGCCCATTAGTGCAGCTGCCCAATGTTTTGCAACATGATACGGACGGTACTAGGAGAAATCCAGGTCAGGGAATACTCCAAAAGGATAAAGGAACGGAGAGACCCACTGGATTGCTGATATCTGCACATTTGATTATGGCCTGACATATCAAAACCTGGCGACGACACAGATCTGGATTATCTCTTCCGGTTAATAAGGACCGAAAGTTTTCCATGAAGGTTGAATGCACGCTCATATCCGTTGCCAAAACCGTTTCAGATAGCAGCTTTCGCACGCGTTGGCCAGAGCAATTGGTGGGATCATCAATTAGTGGTCCAAGGCCATGATGCCTCATAACGCGAAGTAACAGCGAGATGTGCATCTGTTCTAGAGGTGATTTATTATCGAAGACAACAGAAAGCGGCGCTTTGGCATTTTTCTGAGAAATGAACGCAATGAAGGTCTGATCGAAGGCATGACTCCACGTACGTACCATAAAGACATTAGTGAAACCGGGGTGTGCAACATCGTGTCCTATAGCAGCAATGTATATCACAAACAAATCTTGAGGTCGTAAGCAGGTCATGAGTCTCCCACTATCGAACGAGTGGGATGTTGACCACGTCGATGGCTCAATATCGAGAAGAATTGTCACAGAGGGAACCATGCCCGCTAGACGAAGGAATGTATATGAGGCTTGGAGAACGTCGAGTGCGTGTTCAAAATTGTGATAGGGATTTTCCCAGCGATATATTCGGCGAAGATGGTGAATGAGTGGATAAATTTGATCTGGAGACGGGGATCAGCAAGCAGCAGCTTCGAATTCTAAAGCTGAGTGTCAAAGATGAACCATCCGAGATGGTAAACACATCTCGAGGACCGAATACGTTTCGGAGGCTGTGACACTGAACCGTGGAACTACTATCGACTCACCGAGTGTGACCCCAACTAACGATTGCATTCCATCGATGCGAAACAGAGCTTCAAAAAGAATCATGGTGCAAGACAAGACTTCTTCATCGGGTAGTTTATGGGGTTCAAAATTCCACCTGTCTAGAGACTGGATGAGACGAGTGCGGGTCTCTACAGGAAGGTCCGTTGGGGCGCTAATGAACACATAGAAGAAATAAGGAAATGGGGTCCTAATAATTGTCAGGATGAAACAGGTGTGTACGTACAATTCAGCATCATGTTCGTTCACAGCGTTCAAAGTCTCATTATACATGTCGCTCAAAAGTTCTGCAAAGCGAGTGCTGCGGAAAGTGGCGCGATTAAGTAAGCGCATATAGCAACGATGAAAGGACGCACTGAAGTTCGCAGGAATATCCTAACCATCCTTGTCCGAGTCCACCCCCAGCGGTAGCGAGGTGTAAACCACCCAAATCAGCGCTGCGTGGCCTTGGTTGTTTCATGGATGGGAATGTTGAGTGGGATGAAGGATAGATAGGGAAGGCGGCGGAAGAGAAAGGAGAGGAAAATAAGTACAAGGAGTAGAAGGCAGAACTAGTAGGGAACGGGTCCAGGTCTATGGGTGTGGGATTCTACCTCGGTCGCGTGAGCAAGGCACGTGGCTCCCACGCGAGCCGCTAATGATTGGTGCATGTAATGCGGCTAAGTAAATCGCTCGAGTGATTTCGGTTACCACCATGGTCAGTACCAGTTATCAAGTTATATGTACATATATCAAGTTCCTTCACTTGAGCGATATCCGTCTCTACTTGGAATCACGCCATATGCAATCCCTTTCCTTCCGAACATCTTTCTCAAGTCAGCTGCAAGCTCGAACGGTTTTTCGTGAGCAGCAAAATGTCCTCCGCTTGTGTGTTCAGACGAAAATACGAGATGTCCCACATTCATGATCCACCTTGTTCATAAACAAGCAGGTCAGTGCATTCTCGTGAACAGATTGTGGCCAACCTCACGTTACAGGAGCCCGACGGAGTTCTTTGGGAAAGTGAGATACACCCATGGGAATAATAGGTTTAGCCGATGGTGGGACGACACGATCGCCAGCTTTCGTAGCTTCGTAATATATTCTTAACGACGCTGCAGGACCTGCCCTTGAAAAGTAATACAATGAGACCCACGTCAATACTATTAACAATTAGCTCCAAGTACACAAGAGATCGCAAGGAAACACACTTTCATCATCACTCCAAGGATAACTGTCGGTCCAATTCTTCAGTTTCTCATAGATCCAGGCAAGAAGGCCGACAGGAGAATCGGCCAATGCGTAACCCAGCGTTTGCGGCTGAGTTGACTGCTCATGGTTGTACCCCATACCTTCCGTAAGAAACCAGTTCGTCCGCTCCAAGCCGGCTTTCTCGGCAGCGCTATATGGGGTGAAAAGGTGTTTAACATAGAGGAGTGGTTGCGATAGTGTTGGTGCAACAGCACCGGCGCTAAAATGAAAGGGTCATTCCATTTTATTGGACATGCATTTATGTCGGTACAGACCTGGGATAGTTGGTATGCCAAGCTTTGACATTGGTCCTCCCATACATTTGAGCCAAACGACGAGTTATCTGACAATCCGTGTGGTATTAGCGTGTCGATGACGCAGAATCAAATTCTCCTACATAGAATCCCCAATCGCCGCCCTGAGTCACTGAATTCGTCACCAGTGCACCGACGTTAATTGGTACTAATCAAGCATGGCAGGTCTTACCATATTCCTCATAACCTAGAGCTATCATAAGTTTATGACCGACCTGAGGCCCGGGGTGTTGCAGTTGAGTGCCTACCGAACGAAGGTATAACAGCAACGCACCTCTGCATGTCTAGATGCATTAAATCCTGGTTTTTTAGGCGCTTCACTAAACCCATAACCGGGCAAGCTCATGACGACGACGTGAAAGCTGGGGAAATCCGTCGATTCAGGTTGCGTAAGGAGTGGGATCAACTTGGTTGCTTCAATAAAACTCCCGGGCCCTGGGGGTCATATTTAGAACATTTCAGAGTCGATGAACCGGTCCCTACACCCGTGAATGAACAGAAGAGGTATTGCGCCTTCAATCGAGCTCCTATGGTGCACATAGTGAATGTTGAGAGTCCCGTGTGTTTCGTCAACTTGGATATCTCTTGTAAATTGATGCAACGTGTTATTGATATTCTCTTCTTCTTGCCTCCAATCAAACCCTTGCCTCCAACGAGATACTAATCGACGCATATCCACCAAAGGTACCCCATACTTCCAGCCAACCTCCTCAAGCTCGTCCGGAAAAGTAACAAGCTCCAGTTTTTCTCGAAGAATTTTCAACTTGTGATCTGGCACTGCTATCTTGAACAGAGACTCGACAGACGACATGACAGTTCAGTCTGAGGCCCGTGGTCAATATTTGCACTCGCTCACTGCGATTGAATTCAACGAAATCAGTGTGAATTCCTAACCCAATACCTCGGGTCCTTTCGGCACAACTGTAATGCCTCGTGATTTACTTACGCTACGCATTACCCGGCGAAATTTGTGACATCCGAATCTGATGCTACCAACAGCGGTTCTTCCTCTCTGGTGTTCTGCCTTTGCTTTATCCTCCTATGCATCCGGCCAAATCGCCCACCACCAACAGTATTCAGCAATGCATGAGTGGTTCTCGAAGCATGATAAGCTGAGTGATATTATTCGCGGTTTGCACACGGATTTCCAAGCGATTCCCGACCCTTGTCAAGTTTTCCACCTAGACTATGAGTCACCCTATAGTCTTCGACAATCCGAAATGTTACCACTTTATCAGTTTACTCCCTTGAATGCCCATCACGTCTTCGTCTCGCGGAGGAATACGGGCGGTTTACTGTTCGTTCCGGGGGTGGAATGTTTGGCCAGTAGTAGCCTCCAACACTGCGGGAGGTGTTCTGATCGACCTAGCCAAGTTAAACGGCTTTGAATTGGATGAAGAGAACAACACAGTGAAGCTTGGGCCTTCATTGATCTAGGGAGGGGTGTATACGATCGTGTCCCCATTCAATCTCACCACAACAGGTGGGCGATTCCCCGTATTTGGCGTCCGCAGTTTCTGTTGCATGGTGCGCTTAAGTTGAACTTGCTTTAATACCGCTGACAGCTGTTCTGTAGGCAGATTAAGCTTCTGGTCTTTTGACTACGACTTTGGTAGCGACGATGTTACCACAAACTTGTTCGAGCAGATGGTGCCGTCGTCAACGCGAACCTCTTTTCTTGACCTGTACTATTCTGTGTAGGGATATGCAACATACGAGGATCCGAGAAAAATTTTCGGTGACTAATTAGAATATGTTGCCGGACACGGTTCGGACACCAAGGAGGCTGCTGTGATCATGGCATACGAGAAAATTCCAAACATCACGGGAACGATACACGCACAGTTGAATGGATATCCCCGTTCCCGCTTCGTTCCTGTGGAGTCTGCCACGCCATTCTCGATTCGACAGGGATGGCAAAGTTTGATGGATTTGTGAATTCTCTAATGGTAGTGGTCGGAACAAAGCCCGAACGCGTTGTTTGGTATCCCACCACCGCCAAACCAGATGGAGAAGTACTCATGGAATTCCGTGTACTACGGTCCTATGAGATCTGTTAAAATCTTGAGGCACGCGTGAAGGGATTCCAATGCACTGTCGTCTATCAGCTTATCACAAAAGGCTTGATTGTTGCCAGTCGAGACCATCCCTCTAACGATGTGTTGAATAAGGCGGATGACGACTTGATATGTGCGTATCCATTTTTTTTATTACTGAGAATTTGTACTTAAACTGATTATATACTTACCAGTTGTCCAGTTGGAATCGCACTAGGATGCTCCGGGCGATGACGCGAAGATAGATACTGCGACCGCGGATTTCAGGGTTCAAACGTTCAAGTTTGGAGAGGGGCGAGGACCCGAGAACGTGCGATGTTCAATGGTTTCATCTACCCTAATTACTCGGACGGAAATCAGACGTCTACACCTACGGGCGGCTATGGAAGGGGGTTCAAACTACCCATGGACGCCGTAGAGCCTGGGAACTACCTGGACGCGACAGAATCGAATTGCAATTCGAGAATCATACTCAGTAGTATACTTTATCGTTATGCACATGTCAAGAGAGTTCAATCATCCGTGCGAGCTGTATTCAGATAATCTCCGGTTCGTCGGCAAGTGTGTCTATGCTGCGTTGACGACCAAGGCAATGATAGTCGAAAATGACACTGATTTGCTCGATCGTGGCACCTCTAGAGAGCAAAATGTCAGACTTGCGATCTCCGGAAGTCCACGTATACGTACCGTGTCTCGACGAATAGCCACCAAATCAAAACTAGGTAGACACCCAGTACCGCGACATAGACGGCATAATATTTCCACTACAAGTTCTCCATCAGGTGAAAGTTGGCTCGCGGAAGCTACGATGACCTACCCCGAGGACTGCCAACCCAATCGGGTTAACGTACAAGCTGAAAACAAGACAAATCGACTGGATGAAGGCAAAATAGGACATGGCCTTAGCGCGGATGGTGAACGTAAGGCACTCTGCTGGGTAAGAGTACGATAATGGGTTCCAGGCGAACATGTAGCATCCTTGACATAGGAAGATCGTCACGACGAAAGCTACACCATATGATGGATTGGCGGTCTTCGCAAAACCGGCCTTAAAGAAAATCAACCGACAAACCCTCATGGCGAAACAAAACAAAAATACATACGGCTACGCCAGTCATAGCAGCAAAAGTGACGAACATACTTCCGGTAGATATGAGCCACAGGGAACGGCGACCAAGGGAATCGACGGACAGTGCGCCTGCGATGGCAACAATCCAGCTGAATATTGCCATACCTCCGTTGATGCCGGCTGAATGAGTAAACTGAGTAATTCTTAGGGAGCGACATAAAACCAGTACTCGAACCTAGTCTCGAAGGCTCAATAACTCCCACTAGTCGCAAGGCGGGGGCAAGGTAAATATTAAGGATGGTACCTGCCAGCAGGAGTAGATCAGCCAAGCCCTACTCTTAGAAAGGCTTTCCTCACTTCCGTTCATAATCGCCCCTGACGCCACGATACTGACAACAACCATCCTCCTTCTGTTTCCCGGTGTTTTGACCAGCGCCATCCACGACGTCGAAACTCCCCTTTCCGCCTTTACATGACTCTTGATCTCTAACAATTCGTTAACGACCAATTCGTCAGTCTCATCACCATTTGCATGATATCGTGCCAGAATCGCTAGAGCTTCAGTTTCTCGGCCTTTGCTGATCAACCATCGAGGAGACTCTGGGCAGAGGCGAATCCCGACCAATAAAACAACGGGGCCGAGAGCTTGAAAGAGCATCGGTAGACGCCACGACCAGTCGGAAGCCCAACTCAGCGTGCAAAACGTTAACCAGGAAGCGACAATTGACCCGACTGAGTAGTTTGGAGTAAACAGGGCAGAGGCGATCCTGAAGAGCATGTCAATGACAGGAAAGCACTCGTGAAATATAGGAAGACTTACCCTCGTAGACGCGGGTGAAGAATTTCGTTGATCAAGCAAAGGCATGATACAGGAAGGGCGTACGCTCCACAGCCAACAAGTACTCGACCTGCAATTAGCATTGCAATATTCCTCGCAAAACATCCAACAAAAGCTCCAATGATCTGTTGATCATGGTACGTTCAGATCGTTAATTCAAGGTTTTGATTGAATCCACTGGCTTACAATACATAGACTGGCACTCGCGATTGCGAAACGTCGACCAAAATCATCATTAAGGAAGGAGATGACAGGCAGAAGTCTAGAAGCGGGGGGGGGGGGGTCAATCATAGCGGTGCGCTGGCTCTTCGAACGACGTACACCAATGTCGGGAAGTATAAACTCGCTGTTATATTCCCCAGTTGAACAGGACTAGGATTACCAAAGTAGATGTTCCATTGCGGCATAGCCATCAGTCCTGCAATAAGACTTCCATCGTATCCTGTGACGAATCTGCACGCAAAAAAAGGATGAGGAATTGTCACCACGGATGTGTACTCGTCATAGCTTACATTCCGAGATACAACAAGATAACCCAAGCAACATTTCGACGTAAACCGGGATCCTTCCACCAACAAGAACTGGTGCTGTTTTTCCAAACTGGGTTCGTTCGTTTGCCACCCATGGTGAAGATAAAAGAGAAGGTTTCGCTGAAGTGCGCTGGTCCAAGGCAAGAGTAGGCCAGTATATATATTCACCCGAATATTACCTTTCTCTGAAAGCTAGCCCGCCTTACTAGCTTATCCTCGTCCCACTTCGATAAGGATAAGGGTTACTCAAAAAAGTCAAAGCATAGTAAAGGCCGGGATGTTCATTCGAACATTAGAATACAAAGGCAAATTTCAATATTGAGTTTCAGAACCTGGAAACCGCGGACATTTTCTCCTGAATATTGTAAGCCATGGACGAATACAGTCGAAGAATAGAATCGTACCAGGATTACCTATGTGGTTCCGGTGGGGGAAGGCATCTTCCAAATTTGTTTGGATACTCGTTGGACTACCGGCAGTGTAGTAGTGCGCAGTAGTGCGCTATGTATCGTTCCTTACATTCTACGTTAAGCAGTAAGCTATTTTAACTTTAATTTCAAGGAAACGAGTTTAAAGATGGAAGCAGAAGAAGTGAAACGAACGGCTTACCTCAGAGTGGACAAAAAGTATAGCCAATGGTCACATCCGTAAAACAGCTACGAGGTTCGAAGTACGAGTGCTGGCACTGAGCCCAGCGTCCCCAGAGAAGCTACAAGTCGCGCTACGATCCACTGCGGTTCATGGTATCCTTGAAGTGAGTTATCACATATGGTTAATCGCCGGACCGGACGGGAAATTTAGTGAAGCCATGACTCAGGACTGTGTTTCGAACCAAGCATATATAAGCTACATGCAAGCTTGCTTCGGCGACGTCCAGTTTCGCCTTCATGAAGACCTATGAATCAAAAGAAAGACAAGTTTGAATAACGCGAATGAGCAGAAGCCAAGGGAGGTACACAACGGTGCAGAACAAGCCCAAAAGGAGTCTCGTTTCTACGTAAGTACTTCCTAATAGTACCTTCTGGTGAGATACCGTGCGCACCGACCGCATTTTAGTTTCCAGGAAACCGAAGTTGTCCTGAGTAGGTAGTATACCTAGAGAGATGAGCGCTTGAGCGCTGAGCGTGAACCAGCCTTCCGGTGTAAAGTTTTTTGTGTCGATACATTGTGAGGGGCCGTACGTAATTCACCCTTCTTGAACTTCTAATCAACTCGGAACTCGTTAAACACCTAAGCATAAAGTGCGTAAATATTCAAACACCACATAGATGCTGAACACATTGCAGGTAGCAGTTATCGAGGCCTATTGAGCAAGCTCATGTGGAACAAGACCGCTCATGGAAGCTCGCGTCTCGTCACAAGCTAATCCAAGGAAACCTCCTACTAAAAAATTCTCGCTTGAATCATTGCGTCCTGGCCATTCTCATCGGTCATCGTCCGAGTCAGCGCTTTCCGCATCTGCAGAGCAAAAAAACAGCAGAAGTCATTCAAAATTCGCACCGCTGAAGGAGGTGCGGGAGAGAGCTTTCAAGAAGCTGCCAGAGGGAAATCCCAGCTTGTTCTCGGTAGAGGGATCTACATCTTCCGGTTCTCTCGCCTATGAAGAGTCTTCGAGGAATCATACAACTCAAGCGTCGAGTTCATCCAGGATAGATGAGAGGCTCTCCAAGAAAGGTGACCCAGACAGTACCCCACCTATACCTACATCCTCCTCTATTGGGTGGAATAGCATCCGCCAACATGTCCTTCCTGTCAATAATTCCTCGATGGACGATTTCCAGCACAGTCACCAACATTCACCGTCGTCTTCGTCTTGGAACCTTGCTCTCCCCCGGAGCCAGACTCCAAAGCCTTCCAGACTTGTGCAAAGACTTGGATTTCGTCACGTTGTCGACCAAGCAAGAGAGGTAGCTGAAGATGACACTCGTAAATTTGAGATGGAGCTCAGGAGGGCCTGTTGGATCGTGCGCGGTCTCCCGGACTTTCCAACATTAGCTAAACCAACAACTCATGGAACGATGGGTTCAACTGTCCATCTCCCGTTCATGCCAAATCCAACATTGTCGGCCAACACCAACGCCAGTAATACGGCTCCTATCTCACAAGCGACGAAGAAGAGCGATTACCGACGACCACAGTCTGTTCACCAGTTAGTCGAAAAAGGAAATCTTGTAGGGTCAATAGCTTCGCTACATCAGGTTTTGTCGTTCTACGTGGGCTTGGCGAATGGTGGTGGCTCCCATACGGTTCTGAGATTTCCGAGCGAGAACCTTGTGCTCTCGACGTTGTGCTACCCTTTTCTCATCCACGGGAAGCCAGGTATGGAGGAGGAAAAAGCCCTTGCTCTTCAAGCGTTCGATCTGATATTGCGAACATGGAATCCGGTGGATGAGGTGCTCTTGTTCTCGACTGATTTCAATGACATACTAAATTCACAACAGGTTGTAGCTGCCGAACGCGCTCTATTTTGTATCAAAGTCGTTCTGATGCTCTGTCCACCCGTGAGCTCGGAGCCACCCGGCCCACCTCAAACACGCTTCCGAATGCATGCATTGAACGCTTTGTATAATATGACCGTCCCACAGGACTCCTTTTATCCCGCGCACAATCCACGCATATTCATGACCCTCATGCATGGTTTATTCATGCTGTTACCCGCTGTGCAACGTTGTGAAGCGCTCCAGACACAGGGCCTTCATGAGTCTCTTTATATGCCGCCTGAATCCCAAATTCCGGAGGAAAAGAAACTCATCGAAATTATAGAGCAGGTCAAAACCGGAAGCTGCGGGAAGCTGGATCGTCTTTCTGTCGAAGAAGAATACAGCACACTTTGCTTGGCGAAAGACAGTGACAGGACTCTTAGAGACGCTATTGCACTAGAGGCGTGGGCCAAATGCGTGGAATTCGGGAGCAATGAACTGAAGCGCGCCTTGATTAGACATGGAGTAGAGGTACAGATCCGGACCTCATGCAGTCGTATATCAGTTACTGAAGTGATTCCATTTAGAATTACTGGACCAGAACGGAACGACATGAATACTCCCCACTAACAGTAACGATCAAATGTCGAGTACTGGGGAGCTTGACTCGCGCAATCATTTCCTTGCTGTTCACGACAAATCCGTTGATCCTATCTTCATCATCCTCCGGCCCGCCTATTGATCTCCTAGTTGATGACCAAGCCCGGGAACTCAGAGAAGTCGATGGCACTTTGGTGATTTGGACCTTGCAGACTAGGGTATTGCCCGAGCTTGACGATTTACAAGAAACCGCATCTGGTGGCACAGTCATAGAAGCAATAAGGAAGGACATAGTCAAGGTAGTCCTGGAGCTACTAATGTCCAGAACGACAAGTGATCGCAGTTTAGGAGGTGAAGAAGGAAGATTTTCTACTGGGGATGGAATAGGTCAACTCGTTAGCTGGTCGATATCTATGATCGGTGGGTGGTGTCGTGAGAATAACAGGTTGCATTGGAAAACGACCTTTCAGCAAGTTCTACGTGCTGTCGTATGTCTTCTCCGCCAGTGTACCGTCCGTACTATTAACCCATCGACAGTATCAGGAGGATCAATGGCGAAAAATTCTTCGGATTACTCGTGCCATCATCGAAGTATTGCCAGACGAAATAAGAAAGCTTGTCTTGACGATTATGCTTCCCGTTTTCCAAGATGTAAATGAACAATATTTTCATTTTGTTGAACGGCTGACCGATGATTGTTATAGCGACTTGTCAACAGTCCCCTCCCGCTGTTATCATCCGACAAATCAGAATCCTCGATGGTGACGAACATACTGGGAAAGGAGCTTACGTCGTTGATAGACGCTATATCCCGCATGCACCCACAGATTTTCTACAAACCTCTCTTTACGCTCGCAGCCTCGTCTAAGGAGTTTGCAGTAGCCAATCATCTCTGTTCGATCGTAGCTCTCGCAAGATGGCTACCTGATTTCTGGGTCAGAGATGCAGAAATGATAGCTGTTGCCGTTATGAGTGAGGTCAGCGGTGGAGCGAAAAGTAGAATGCAGTCTGCTTCTGCGCTTGACCCGACTAGGCAAGAATACGGAGTAGCGAGTCTAGGTCAAAGTGTCATCCTTGTGGAGGTCATTGGACAATTCCAGAAGGCGAGAAAAGCAAGAGATGTGCCATCTGTTCGTAATTGATTTATTCACTGGCCAGCATTCTGTGATGATTAAGTTTTGGCCTAGCATTCCACCTCAAGCATGCCGGACAATGAAATCGTCGAGATCGCCAAATTCGCTTTCGCTTTGGAAGCCCGATTGGCCTTGTTGATTGAAGCAAAGGTATATATAGACATACAACAAATTCTCGATTCAAGCTAAGAATGTCGGTTATAGGAAAAGACAACATTGGTTCCGTTCTCACAACGCCTACTCTTCATGATGCTGTTCAGGGAAATCCGGCTGCTCACGAAGTCGCTCAAAAGGTGAATGATGGACTTTGAGCTCATCCTTCTTCGTCGTACTTAAATCGTCCATGCTTCACATAGTATCAAGTGGCTTCCACGCCTCATATCGTGGTTTGTCAACTATCACGACCGTCGTGACGAATTGGAGGATGAAATGTCAAATGAAATTGCTCTGATCCAGGAGGTTTATGATATCGTCAAGGAAGTTGGCCGGCCTCCCAACCAGAAGGTTTGCTTTGGTTATAAGCTTGGACAGGCCCAGAATCTTACACACATGATTAGCACCGAAGCACGATGATTCTTTCACCGCCGCTTGAGAGAACTCCCAACACGCCTGCTCCTGTTGAGCAAGGTACTGGTATCAGCTCAGCTTTCGACGAGAAGTCCGACTTGTTGAAGGGAATCGGCAAGGGCTTTGCAAAGAGAGCCCTCAAGTTGATGGTGGCACTATCAACGATGATTACCGTGGAGGATTCTGCGAGGATCGGGACCTTGTTATGGGAGCATCACATAGAGGAGAACGATCCCTCGGTGTTATCATCTGTGTGTAACCGTCTTTCTATCGGCTCAACCCTCTAATTCATCCCGTCAAGGCCTGCTTCCTAATGAACATATGTGCAGAGAAAACTTCCCTAGATCTGTTGGCCAACATTGAAGTCGATCTACAAAGGTAGTGTTTGTCTATGTTGCTCGCCATCCCGGGTTAACATGGCAATTGCAGCCTGCACGAGAATAAGAGGCTACAAGCAATCAAAAAATTCAGCACCCTCATAAGCTGGCGTTTCCAGATATTGACACAGCCTCTGGTCACTGACCGCGCACATCGTCCTTTCAAAATGCCGAGAACACCCTTACAATTTGTCGCGACAGACATAGGTTCCAGTCTTTTTGTCCTCGAAATCGATCCCAACGAGGTCAAGGACAAGCAGATTCCGTTGGAATTGAGGAAGCAGCTTGCGGAGATAGGCTGGGAGAGTGACGATTCTCCCGTCAACCAGCAATTGGAATGGATTCGTACACCGATGTCAAATCTCCCTCCTCTCCAAATCGATAAGGTAGAGGGGAATATCGCAGCCGACAACCCTTTGACACCAAGCCTCAGTCCACGCTCATCACCCAGGTCACCCGAGCTCGAGAAAATAGAGGAAATCTCGCTGTTACGACGTAATTCAAGTTCTGGCGGTCCTTTGGCCGGACTAAAACGTCGGGCTATATTTGTCCCAACACTGGGCCATTTACTCCCTCGTATAGCGGCTATGATGTTTGACTCAAGTGTGGCGGTCGCATGTACTGCTCGAAATCTTCTGGTTGATTTGATGAGAAATGATCCTGGGCTGCTTACACGTCCTGTCTGGGATCTCTTCTCGGGGGATGAACATGATTTTACGGAGGCAATAACGACTTTATCTGCCTTCCTTCATGTTCGTCATGTTCTACCTCCTGCGATGGCCCATACGATGTTTAATCATCTTGCTGGGCTTCTCAAGTACGCCTCCAAACAAATTGATACCGAGGAATCGTTGCGCAAATATGCGCATGCTGTGCCTTTATT
Organism: Marasmius oreades; assembly: GCF_018924745.1. NCBI lineage: Eukaryota > Fungi > Basidiomycota > Agaricomycetes > Agaricales > Marasmiaceae > Marasmius > Marasmius oreades. Next base: position 2,456,435 of record NC_057325.1, read on the forward strand.
AGGAAAACTCGCTAATCAAGTCAGTAACATGTCTATTCGCGAAATGCGCAGAGCCAAGCTGGAGATTCTTTTTGTACCTTCTGGGTCTTTATGGTTCCCGTCCTCCGCTCCCATTGGACCAATGTTCCCACGCGGACCTGGATTTGACAACCCATTCGAACACGAGGTGTCTCCGCGACTCGTTTCCATCACCATGATCCGAATATCTCAGAATATGCTCTTTCTTGCTATGCTGAAACGCAATCCGGCAGAGGTTCAGGTGCTTAGAAAGAATATGGTCAGGTTGGTATTGCCTTCGATGGATGCGGGTGTAGAGGCACCACCTCTGGAGCTGAAGGATTTTGCTCCACTGAACTTGTCCGTTGTATCCGATCAATCTGACCTTGTTCGTGCCAAGATACGAGGTCTATCGCAGATTCTCTCTTGCACGTATCTTCTACTCGTCGCACAAGTTTTTCGGTGCATGTCTCGACATCTTAACGACCGGAACGAGCTTGCCGTGCTGGTAGACGGTATAAACCGTATCTTGTTGGAACATGGAAGCGATATAGGAATAGTTAGTCACGCATTAATCGGTACGAACTCTTTTACAATGTGATATAGTATCTGACGATATTATGCAGCATTAATGGTCGCCAGTACACGATTTAAACGTTTATTTGCGTCTGGCGGTGGCTACCTTCTCTTCATGCCAGCTATCCTGAAAGTGTATGTCGAAGGCGAAACCCACCACGGCATCAGGCATGCTATTGAATATGCCGTCAATCGATTCTATGCTCACCATGAAGAGACCTTCGTTTTCCAAAGCCTCAGCGCTGTTTCCCAAATGTTTATCCTTCCTGGGATTGACGGGGAGTGGATAGGGAAGCATGTGTATTCCCTCTTCGCATCGCTGCACAGAAGTGTACCCTCGAGTGCACTAGACGAAGCAGGAATACACGGTGCCAATAAGTCCCAAGAACGCGAAGCATTAATCATTAACACTGCAGAAGAGAAACCCCAAACATTCTTTGCCGCCTTGCGAGCGAAGGAAGGGCAGAACGAGAAAGTCCTCTTATCGTCGGAGTTTCCACAAGAGTTCGAAGTTAAACGGTTAGATGCCGACGATCTAGTCCGTTTATTCCTCACGGTTGTCGCGCACGATCTGTCAGTTGCCAGAGCGGAACAGTTCCTGAGAACCTTGCGATTCCTTGCCCCGCATTTCTATGAAGCGAATCTGTCGGCGCGGAATGTATTGCAAGAAGGCATTGAGGCTCTCGGTGTGATCCTGTTCAGGACGCTCAAACCGAAGACCTTTGATCCCACCGCCAGTCAAGTGAACGAGAGTGTCGGAGGTCAGACTGTTGGTCCCAACTACAACTACGAACAGTTAGCAGAAAAGACAAGAGAGCCTAGTGATACCACATCAATGCGGATCGACTACTTTCAATTGGTCGTAACATTTACTCGTGCTGGGGGGAAACTCACAAACTCGAGTACTCGAATGACCTTCGAAGCAGTGAAAAGCATCTTACGAGAAGCACCTGTTACCGCCAACATTTCAGTTTTGTTAGGAGATTACATCCGAACGTCTCTGATTGCTCCAAAGGGAAGAAAGCTGAAAGCCGTTGTCCATTTTTTGACGGACCTTGTACCGATAATCAGCACATATGCAGCCACTCTCGATCTTTCTGCAGTGTTCGTCCCTATCGCGGAGCTCACAGAAGATTCGACCTACGCCAGTGACCCTACCTTTTGTCAGCTTGTTGTAGAGCAAATTTGCGAGGCTGGTCTGACGGCGTGTGAACAAGTTTCCGCCGACAAGCAACTGCAAAGTGTACCATGGCGCCCTGCTTTTATTCGTTTGATAGCTTGTACCCTGTCACTCGCGAACGCCGACATCATAGGTCAACTCGGAAAACATAAACCGACATACGAGATGTTGATGTACATCGTGCTGCCGCTCTCCCTATCGATGAAGTCTAAAGCAGACCTGGATATGAGTGGGACACGCATCGACCCGATGTTTCGCAATACGCAAATGCGCGCTTGGATGAGATTATTTTCATTCACAGTAGGATGTTGCGAAAAAAGTCAGACATCTGACGTAGGTCCATTAGGACCAAGGCTTGCACGGTCACGATCCAGGGATAGCAGAACATCCGATGGTTCTCAAAAGACCCAGCTACCTTTATTATTGATGGCACTGCAAGTCATAAAGGTTCTGATCGTCAGGGGCGGAAGAGATCTGAACACCTGCCTTCCGGAAGTTTGGACGAGGCTCAGTATCTTGCTGAGATCTCTCCTTGCCGAGGGAGATGCAGAGTTTGCACTGAAGAAAGAAGCCTCTCCAACTCCATCACCAATTCCTTCCCGTAGAGCAAGCGGACAACTCGACTTCAACAGGTCTACTGATATCTTTGCAACACGACCACTTTCTCTGGGCGAAACATCGTACCGGAGTCCCAGATTCGTGGACTATTGTTTGTGGTCTATGGGGGAATTAATCTGCGTGTATCAAACACCATTATTCTTGCAAATGCGGTCGTTCATGCACGAGAAAATTCACGCGCTCGAAATGGAGGCACGTCAGGAAGGAAAATTTCACTCAGGGCAGCAACGGCCGTCTTCAGTTTTCTCCAAACCTCGAATGCGACACTCTAATCCCTCTTCTCCGGATACTTCACCATTACTATGCGCAGTCAATACCTCCGCGTCTGCGGATATCTCCTTTAACTCATTACGGCCAGACTCTCTCGGAATTGGGTATCGGCCAACGCCTCCTGCACTAATATCAAGTTCTTCCGCCCGAGGCTCTCCTGTGATATCTTCCAACCAGGGCAGGAGCTCTACAGGTCCCCGGATCGTTCACCTCGGTTTGGTATCCCCGAGTCAACACAGATCAATTTCGCCTGGAGGCGGTAGGGGGCAAATTATGATGAGAGTTGCAATGGGTGATTCAACAAGGGTCAGATCATTGACATTGATAAAGCAGACATACGCGAGATTGCGAGTCGTACAGAGTCGCTTGGGCTATCAACCGTTATCATGGGACTCTGGTCTCGATTCCAGCTCTCGGGGGACAACAGAGCTTTGGACCAAAGCAAAGGCATTGAAGGAGATCGTAAAGGAAACACAAGAGTTGATGGAAGAATTCGAGGAGGGTGCAAGTGGAATCAACACCATCGATAGCGACGGTGAATTCGTTAACGGCTATGATTTTCTAGAATACTCTTCAACCACATAATGGAAACAGTCCTTACAACTGCCTTTTTTACTAGCCTGGTGAGGTATTTCGAGCTCCGACCAGCTCCCGGAGACGGCTCTTAGGTAAGGCCACGAGGTCCCAGTGTACGCGATGTCAAGACCAGCGTCGACCATGTCTCAGTCTGAATGCCCTAAGCTCAGTCCTGTACTGTATCGATAGATAGATAGATAAATTACACGGCGTGCTTTTTTTCGGCTTTTTCCCCACCAAAAATACGGAAAAGCCGACAAGCCGCAATCTATGTCCCTTTTGGGACAAGTCGGTTCCGAGTGTGCACGTGCAAATAGAAGTACAGTAACGGCATAAATTGATGCTACTACCAAATTAGGGTAATAGCTCCGAAAACCTTCATCCCCAACGAAAAAAAATTGTGTTCGTGGGGTGGATTTGTTGTAGCATCGATCCTCTTGTTGGGCCTGGTGAAGGCATTTAGGTGAGAGGTGAGGAAGCGACGTGAAGAAGTCACACCCCGTCGGAGCCATTGCCCAATTCGGTAATAAGTAGCATCAATTTATGCCGTTACTGTAAATAGAATTACATGAGACTTGGAAAGAGTAATTACGGCTTTTCTTATCTATATTGCCATCAAAAAAGCCGAAAAAAAATCTATAAAAGGTAAAAAGCATTATGTCGTTTTGCTGATGTGGTCCCAGAATTCGGAACTACGCATGCCGGAGCTACCAACACAACCTAGCGCCGATGACCTATTGAGGAACCATCAACCGGCGATGAGATGGCGAGCCCCGCCTTTGTTTGTTGTAAATAAAGAAAGTAATCCAAATTTGGTAACCATGAGGTACAGTAACGGCATAAATTGATGCTACTTATTACCAAATTGGGCAATGGCTCCGAAAGGGTTTGACTTCTTCATGTCGCTTCCTCACCTCTCACCTAAATGCCTTCACCAGACCCAACAAGTGGATCGATGCTACAACAAATCCACCCCACGAACATAATTTTTTTTCGTTGGGGATGAAGGTTTTCGGAGCTATTACCCTAATTTGGTAGTAGCATCAATTTATGCCGTTACTGTAAGTTGGTGCTTTGTGGGTATCACGTTGCTGTGGGACAAGGGCGGGGAAGCAGAGCTCCTACGCCGATTGGCTGGATCAAACTTCGGGCGTCGGGATGGTTGCCAGTTTTGGAATACATTTTATTTACTACAAACAAGGGCGGGGAGCTACACAAAATCATAATTGCGCTACAATTTTGGATGTCGCTGTAATGTAGCTTCTCTGAAATTGTACACTTTCGCGCGACGCGATCAGTCTGACAAGCGTTCGGACTTCGAAAATTTTGATATATATCTTCTTCCGTCACGAGCCGGACTTGCCGAGCCTGATCTTGAAGCACGTGCGCTATTACTGTATACATAGATATGATCACGCGACTTTGGATCCACTCCATGACAAGCTACTGAGTTCATTTTTACTTCTTTCCACCATGTCGGACGAAACACCTTCTCCAGAAATTCAAATCAACGTTAAAGGCATGGTTCACCTCTTTCGTGGTTTATCGTCTTATAAGACGAACTTTTAGGACCTTTCTTTTATAGGACCTAACGAACTCAAGTTACAGATAACGATCGCTACCGACAAGACTGTGGCAGACTTGAAGGAGGCAATCGCAGAGCAATCGGATGTCGAAGCAGCAAGGCAACGTCTGATCTATTCTGGTTGGCTCTCCTGTTATTCTGTTATCCTCTGTCTTGACTGATCAAATGTCCTTGCAGGGCGGGTGCTGAAGGTATTTATCACTCTGCAAAGGCGTCGTTGCGGTATCTGATGAAATCGGTTGGATGTGATAGGATGAAGATGCACTTTCAGCATATAAAATTCAATCATCGCATACAATCCATATGGTGAAAGGTGCCGCACGATCAGGTGGGACGGGCTCAACTCCGTCGCAATCCACCTCCCACCCACTCCCCACGATGCAATCTGGACAGAATCCTTCCGATCCCCTGACGCAACTAAACTCACATATGGGCTTTGGTGCTATGGCTGGTCTGAATCCGTTTGCAGATATGGGATTGAATCCCAATGATCCAAACATGGTGTGTCGCTCTTAATGCCATCCACTATTCTCGCGTAACCGATTATCGAACATCCCAGATGCAATCCATGATGAACTCACCGGAAGTCTTGCAGCAGATGGCTGGTATGATGTCAAACCCTGCTATCGTGGATCAGATTATTGCAAATAATCCTCAGCTACAAGGAATGGGGCCTCAGGTTAGAGAAATCTTTCAAAGTGAGGGGTTCCGAAATATGGTGTATGTTGCCAACCTTCATAACATGTTGGCTTGCTATCTTACTCGTTCATGTATAGGTCGAATCCCGAAACTTTACGTATGATGTTCAACATGTCGGCCGCCATGCGAGGTGGTGGAAGCCCATTTGACGCATTTGCTGGAGGTAGTACAGAAACCTTCCCCGCTCCCGGCGTACCAGGGGGTACTACCGGTGGCTCCAACACCACGACTTTCAGCACGACACCTGGTGCCACTGGCGCGAACACCGCTTCACCACCAAACCCCTTGTTCAATCCAGCTATGATGCAACAGATGATGAGCGCGATGGGAGGCAGTCCTAATTCTAATCCATGGTCAATGGGCGGGTTGGGAGGATTTGGCTCTCCTCCGACGGACAGCAGACCTCCTGAAGAACGGTTCCAAACCCAGCTACAGGTAGGTTTTAATAGTCTTTACCTATCGCTCCTCTTTTGAATCATTATGGTGGATCAAGCAATTGCAAGACATGGGGTTTACAAATGCGTCGCAGAACATTCGAGCGTTGTTAGCAACGGCAGGAAACGTCCCTGCAGCCATCGAGTACATCTTAGGCGGTGGTGGATTATAATCACTGGGAATTGGGAAAGATGTTAGCGGCTGACGTTATCCTTTCGTTGACATAGCTATTTATACGTCTATTTCTTTATTCGTTTAGGGTGACTGATCATGTCACCTGGTATGTATTGAATCGTGTGCCACGAATCGTAATGTAGTATTTGGCAAAAGACAGCAATATGGTATATATATACTCCAAACAACAAAGAAACGATTGCGATTCGTTCGAGAACGGTTATGGATTAGATTAAAAGTGCAACCCCCATCAGAACAGCAGTGATGTTCATTACCATCCCGCTAGCGCCTCCAACAGAGAGATCTCTCATACTAACACCTTCATTCAACAAAACGGAGGCATTGGAATACGCAACACTGGGTGTGTCAGTGGTCGAGTTGGTGCCATAAGCATAAGAAGTGATGTTACGGTCGGGGAGCTTATCTGCGCATTCGATGCTGACAGATTTGACCTGGGCATAGAACTGGCCTGGAGGACGTTCGCTCTGAGTGTGATGATCGAGAAAGAAATGTAATCACTCACCAGCAGCCTTGTAGTCAGGATCATTCCAGTTGATGTCGCCTCCAGACCAATCTCTGGTGCCTTGGGGCATAGAAGGAACTCCAGCGGGCCAGATCGATAGCTGAACACGAGAGGGGGTGCTGGGATAAGTCGATACACCCCTGGAATCTACTGTATCACTCTTCTTGACAGTCCTGACAACCTTTCCATCGATCAAAAAATTGAGTTCTTCAGGTTGCCAATCGATTGCATAGTCATGATAATTGGCGAAGGTGTCAGAAAGACCCTTTGAGGTATCTCCATTTGTCGTGGCGGGAACATGACCTTGCCAGAAAAGGTTGGTCTGAGCTTCGGTGACGCGGTTGCCAGGCATTTCCCAGTCTATTTCGTCCTTGATATTACTCATGGTGATGAAAGCAGTTACTACGCCTGGCCATCGACCGGTCTTCACTGGAGCATCTCGAAATGAGCTAACATGAATTGAGGTGAAGACGAAAACCTACTTGTAGCGGTGATTTTTCCATAATGAACATATCTCGTGGATGAGAGCCTCGTTCCACCGTTAGATGACGTCAAAATCATGGCTATGTCGCTTCCTGAGTTTTGAATGGAACCTTTATCAACTGTCCAATCGTACTTCTCTACATCACCGTCAAAGTAAGTGGCATTAGAGAGAATCCGCGAAGTGTTGCTGAAGTTGTACTTTGAGATGGCCTGTTATTAGATGTTGGGATGTAGTGAAAACGACCTTCTTTACCGTTGTAGACTTGCATACAGGGTTGGGCTTGCAGGAGGTGAGAGAGAAGGAGGTGAGGGGGTTACAACCGCCGAGGCAGAACTGGTGAAGGATCGTCAGTCAGCATTCTCTCGATGCGATGCAGAATTGTCAGAAAATGGGCTCTACGAAGAGTAGAGGAGACTACTCCAGCTCCAACCCAGCGTCTAAATAACAAGATAATTCTCGCACATACGTCGTCCGTCCCGCAAAAACCAAATTCACCTGTGATATACCGGTTTAGCCAACAATCAGAATGAGGTATAAATATTGCCTACGTACTACAACAAGGAGCAGATTTGGGGCACGGGTTAGTTATGTTGCTGGACCGAAGCGAAGGAGAGAAAGGAGAAAAGAACGAAAATTAGTCTCGCAGTCTGATGGGCGGGGTCCGGACTTACCACTGTGTGCCGCTCACAGTGGCCACAAACAGGGACGAGAACAGAACGACCACCAGGGACGAATGCATATTTGCTAAAGAGTGAGAGGGTTGAAAAGAGTGTGATGTGATGTGGATGGTGGTTGACAATCAAGATGTCCTTCTCCTATAATTAAAGTCCGGCCAGCTCAGCCCGTTGCGCGTGTAATAGGTGAGTATAATGCAACCCTTTTACTGGCACGGAATGGAATCCTTTGGCAGACTTCCATACAAGAAATCAAAAAGTAAAATGCATTAAGAGGGAATCGAACCCCCGGCGGGTCTGAATCGAACTAACAGTGGGTTACCACGTTCTTTTACAGGTGTTGCGGTTGTAAACTGACTTCGATTTCATGCATAAATGGGATAATGGGGTAGTACGAAAAACCAGTCAAGTTGAATCCTCGGTCAAAAAAAAAACTTTGCGCCAGAAATGAAATACAGCTACAGATTTGGGTGGCGCTCGAAATATAACAACAACCAAATAATTATTACAGTACGGCAAATTTGGCATGGGAAGCGTGGGAGCTGCCAGGTGACCCAACATTCCGTGTGACGGTGGCACGCTCAACTTCAACTAAGGAGGTCGAGGAAATGGCCATCCTCGACCCAGCTCAGCTTTCTTCGGCTTCCGAAATGCGCTCTCACCTCCAATCCCTTCTCGATGAAAAAGAGAAGCAACTTCAACAAGCTGGAACTCTTGGGCAGCGGGTACTTGCCCAGCAGATGGAACTCGAAGAGCGCATCCGCCAGTTACAGGAAATCATTGGCGACAGCGAGAGTGCAGAAGGAGGCTACGACTCAGGAGGAGAGGGAGCCATTACTAATGAAGAGGCGAGAGACAAGCTGATGGAATTGACTGAAACTTTGGTACAGTGGGATCGGGATAATGCAGTTTTGTCCAATGCGTTCGGCAAAGTGAGTGGCGAAAGGCATATGAAACGATTCCTTCAATATTTACCCTCAAATACAAAGTCGTCAGCGTCGCCGTCATTGACCGCAGCGGAATTACCTCGCGAAGAGTCCGTCGGAGAACGTTCTAAGGCATCAACCAGTGCTGCAGCACAAAGTAGGCGAGCCAAGAATGCAGCCCACCGTCAGGATGATGTTGGTATGGTCGCCTCCATATTTTCTGTGTTCACCAATCTTGACAAGATTCAACCACTATCCCAGAATTCGCTTTTGAAATTGGCAGTGGACTTCTCAACGAAGTCCGTCGGCTACAGAGTCTACTTGGTGAACGAGACAAAGCTATACAAGACATGAAAGAAGAAAGAGATGATTTGGAGGCCTCGGTGGAGAGCCTACGTACTGCTCTCAAACAGCAGGAACAAAGTGCAGGTCGGTTTGAGTTACGACATCCTTCCCTAATCTCGACCTCACATCTCGTAATAGACAAATTCAAGGAAGAGAACTGGAACCTCGAAGTCACTCTCCAAGATTTACGAACGCAACTCAATAATTCTCTTTCTCACACTGCCAAACTTGAGGGAGATCTCAAGAAACTCACCAAGTCTCTCGCTACCACTCAGAATGCTCACGAAACCGCCAAGTCAGATCTCGCGTCCACTCAAGTTTCTCTAGAAGCCCTTCAAGCAAAACATGAGACCGATAGCGCACTTGCACGAAAACACGCCGCGGGTTTGCAACGCGATAAAAGCGAATTACAAGGGACTGTTGATCGATTAAAGAACGAGATAGAAAGGGCTTCTCGAAGGCCTGGTATTGGTGGTAGTAGGTTTGGAAATGCATCCGGGCAAAGTCCTACCGCCTTAGGTTACAAGCCTGACGGGACTCCGAACGATTTTCTCACTCCAGGTGGTCCTGATGGGGGTGATCTTTTCAGTGGATCCACCAACAACCGCAGAGGCAAGATTGGTTTTGGATATAGCTTGGGAGACGAATTCGATCTGGACGTTGATGCTGATTCGCCAGACAACTCCCCGTTGCCTGGCGGAGCGTCCCCGTTCATGGCGCCTAGTCACCCTACCAATGAGATTGAAGCTCTACAACAAAGGCTTGCACATGCTCAAAGACAAATATCAACATTGCAGAGTACGGTAAGAAGGGAAAAAAGAGAGAAGATGGATTTGAGGAAGAAGTTGGGTATGTCGGAGGCGGATGAGAATGACGAGTGGGTGGACGGTGATGGTGTTGAAGAAGAGGTTCAAGATGAAGATCAGACCTTTGCTAACGGTACTGCGGCCCAGAAGCATGGGCGACAACATTCTGGAACCCCATACCGAACTGGTCACGGAGGTAGAGGCTTAAGGCGAATGCGGCGTGGTGGGCTCACCCTCAACGAACGTCTGTCCCTGGCATCTTCACAAGGGGACGATGATGACGATGAGGAGGAGGAGCTCGAAAAAGAGGATCAAGTACCGGACATAACTCCAGCGTCGCCCTCGCCTGCAGCCTCCAACCGAAATAGTGTTGCCAGCGTCACAAGCATCGAGGGGATGGACCCGGCGTTCGCAAATATTCTCAAACGGACTCCTTCGACATCTTCTGTGGGCCATGGTTCACCAAGTCCCCTTAGACAGTCCTTACTGAGACGTTCTACGCGTGGCGGACGAGGAAGGCCCATGTCTGGTAGTGTCAGTGGGAGGAGGAGAGGCATAGGATTGAGCATTAACGGAGGCAGACCGCCGAGCGTGGTAGATATCCCCGAGGATCTGGGCCAAGCGCTTGGGGATGTAAGCGTTGGAAATGGTTCTGGGAATGCCACGGCCATGGGAATTATGGCGGAACTTGGAATGGAAGAGCAGCAAATCATTGAGGTCGAGACAGAGGAGATCGGATGTCAGACCGATGAGATGGAACCACTCGTTCTGGAGATTATAAAGGAAGTCCCAGTTGAGGTTATCAAGGAGGTCGAGGTTGTGAGAGAGATACCTGTTGAGGTGGTCAGAGAAGTCAAAATTCCTGTTGAAGTTCCTGTCATCCAGGAGGTCATTAAAGAGGTCCCCGTAGAAGTCGTGAAGGAGATAGAGGTCGTGAGGGAGGTGAAGGTTCCCGTGGAAGTCATTAGGGAGGTTAAAGTCCCGGTGGAAATAATCAAAGAGGTTCAGGTTCCTGTCGAAGTGATTCGCGAAGTCCAAGTAGAGGCACCAGCTATCACAAGAAACGTGGTAGATTCGGCCGTCCAGCATGAAGCCCAGGAGGAACGACTAGTTGAAACGAAAGCAGTCAACACTGAAGGATTGCAGACAGCCGATGTCGAAATACAGACCAAACCATTCCTTCTCTCCACGCCACCTGTTGAATCTGAACGCACCAGAAAGATGACTCTCACCCAGAGAGATATCTCTGCCCTCAGCTTCGGAAGCGCAGGGGAAACCACTGTCCGTACCGGTTCAGGGCGTCCTCTACTTGGTGTTGGGAGTATCGGACACGATGTTCAAGAATCAGACGATGAATTTGACGACGGTGTAACCGAAACTGGCGGAGAAATGGAGACCGACGGCGAAACCGATACCGACGACTACCAGGATGCTAGGCAGAGTATTATGGCTTCCACGCCCTCAGCATCTACAGATGACTTCCACTCCACGTTAACGGTCACTGATAACGAAGGATCCGCAGACGAGTGGGATGAGGGCGAGACAGATGGGGAGAGCATCAAAACCTCAACTCTCAGCAAAGCAAGGTCAACTATGTCCCAATCGAGGTCTTCTTTCTATGCTACGCCCTCGGGTTCCGCCCATGCTGTTGGCCTCGTCGGTACCTCTATAGGCAAGTTCCCAATAACCTACGAATCCAAAGGTGTCGAGGCTACATCAATCGATGGACCTCCCATTGCCACCCCAACCTCTCGAGGGATGCCTCAACCTCCCCCTACTATCGTCAAACCGGACGTCAGAGAGATGTCGGTACAAACAGAGCTAGAATTCTTTCCACTTCCAAAAGCTATTTCTACTCCCCCCCAATCAATTTCAGGTTTACCTTCTGTCTCTCAATCGCCAATCATGTATTGCGTGGGTCCAGGACCTGGAACTCAGCAATTCCAATTTGTTACGCCTACCACGCCACCGTCCACCAAGTCAAATGGCTTAGGCTCAGCGACTATCATTTCACCTGTTCCTTCTCCCTCCTCTAACCTGTTGAGGGAATCTACAGGAGGTTTTGGAGGCCTTTCGACTCTCTTTCCTCGTCACTCTGTGGATGAACATCGGAGGAAACAGTCAGTTGAATCTGCTGTATCGTCTATTCTCGATGATGCTACACCGACCGCACACACTAATCGTTCCAGAGTAGCTTCCGCCAATAACAACGGGATACCCCCTCCAGTCGACAAAACTAGACCTCCAACGATGATCGTTCCACCGCCTCCTCGAGCACCTCCTCCACCCGGGAGCATGCCTCCACCCAGCTTTATACCAGAGCGGAGAATACCCACTAGTTCCACCGCTTCACATGATCGCGATGTGGCCCCACCGAGACCATCCTCGCCTCCACCCCCAGAACTCATACAACGTGCCACCACCCCGACATTCGGTTCAGTTCTTTCTGTACCCGGTGGCAATAGATTCGGGTCTGTTAGGCAACATGGATCTTTACCTCCACAAGCCATTCGTCAACTACCGTCGACAAGTAGTTTCAGGAGTGTGGCGAACCCCGTCAACAAAGATTATGGCTTTGCCACCCTGCAAGCTGGTAAAGAAGTGTCCACAACTTCACTTGCCAGTGGGGGAAGCGGTATTGGGAGCGCCAGGTCGTCGTTATCCTCTGACCAGCACCCGTATCTCTCAAGGAACCCAAGTCACTCAACCCCAAACAAAGGTGGTGGATTGGGTGGAATGGCGAACACGATGGGGATCTCGAGATCTCAAGTGGCGAACCCCACCGATCCCGCCGTCATCCACTCTATCACGCAGACCATGATTGGGGAGTTCTTGTACAAATACACTAGAAAGGCTATTGGCAAAGGACACGGGACTGCGCGACACAAAAGATTCTTTTGGGTACATCCTTATACAAAGACCTTATACTGGAGTTCAGCAGATCCCAACTCAACGAACGTAGCAGAATCAAGTGCCAAGAGTGGTATGTTTTTTATGGCGATGATGACAACTGAATACTAATTTCCTTGCGCAGCATATATCGAGGGAGTGCGATCTGTGCTAGATCCAAACCCTATGCCCCCCGGTCTGTATCAGTACAGTGTCATTGTTTCTACACCTCAGAGAGAGATGAAGTTCACTGCTCCGACAAAAGAACGCCACGACATTTGGCTTAACGTGAGTATCGATCAATCGGGTCGAAAAAACACAGCTCACTCTCGCATAGTCTTTGAAATATCTTCTGGCAAGGCCCAACCCGACCCACGTAACATCGCCCGGAAATGTTCCCAACGCTCCCGAAAGTCCCATATCCGACCAAGGGTTTGACGATGATCATAATCTTGCCGTGAACTCAAGTCCCCAGAGCCAACGGAGTAGCCGGAGTGCTCGAAAAGACGTATCATGGAACACGACTCCTCGCGGGAAAAGAAGCAGATCGCAATTATCTGTTGGAAGGGGGTCCATAGGTAGACGGGCTGGAACACCCGCTGCGGAGTATCTGCGATGGAATGGCCCCGAAAGTCCCCTCAGTCCTTCCAAGTCATTTGTTGATGTACCCGCCAACGAGTACGGTGACGGGAACTTGGACTTCGAGCTACACGGTGATACATTGTCCGATGAGGGTTTTGAAGGACTAGAGAATGTTCGAGCTTGTTGTGATGGAAGGCACACTGTTGGCCATTCTGGAAAACCCCCACATCATCATCATCATCATCACGAAGGGGCAGGTTCACAAAATGGCGATCATAGTGGCCCTTTGAGGCCCGTGTCCCCATCAGCATGGTCTTTCCGTTCTAGTACCAACTCGCACGATGGTGGCGGCAGTTTATTTCCTTGGGGGAGAGGGGAAGACGGCAAGTTGAGATTTGGGTCGAGGAGGTCGAACAAATCGGTGTTCACTTGAAGGAAACAATTAGATTGTAGACGAGGCTCATTCACGCTCTTTCGGACTTTCCACTTTCGCTTTTTCTGTATGTTGTCCACTTCGTTTAGTCTCCATCTAGCGCTCTATAGTTACGATAACCACGATCCTGCTTTAGTATTCCTTTCTATTATATCCTTAACATTCTTTTAGTTCCGTCTATTTGAGCTATTCGAGCTGTACTCCAATGGTAGCACGTGACGATGACTTCCCTCTGCGTCGCCTATCATGTCAATTGCGATATATAACCCGGTTTGTGGGAATGGCACTTCAAAGGTTTGTACTCGTTGTCTGCTTTCCCTCAGCCGAATCCAGAAGCCGTTCGTTGGTAGAGTTTCTTAGAAGAAGAGGTTATACCCCTCCTCGACCGGGCACATAAACCGACTCCCAAAATCATTGCGACAGAGCGTCCAGGACATGCTGGGGAGGTTGTGAAAGAGGCTCTAGAGACGACGGAGGGGGAAGTTGTCGTGATTTTGGGCTCGGGCGATGGGACCTTTCACGAAATTATCAACTTCTTGTCAAGTTCAGAATTGAAGGGGCGCAGAGCTGGCGCTACACTTTCTAAGCTCTATTTCGCCCTTGTACCTTGCGGAACGGCGAATGCCTTGTTTTCATCTTTCTTTCCACCCCTTACGCCAGAGTCCTCGAACGAAACCACATATAAATTGCAATCCGTGCAGTCTTTTATCGATGCAAAGAGCGCTATTCCTCTGACCCTGGCCATATCTACTTTGTCCTCGTCGCCAGAGAAGCATGCACATCCAAAAGGCGAGGAAGCATTTTTCGCTACGCAGTGCCTTTGTTGACCGACCACCCCTCAACAGCTGTCGTTTCTGCGGTGGTTGTATCGACATGCTTACACGCAGCCATCCTGAACGATTCCGAATCTCTTCGTCAAGAAATCCCCGGGATTGAACGATTCAAAGTGGCTGCTCACAATAATATTGCAAAGTGGTACAGTGGGCATGCAAAACTACTTCCGGCTGCGAAAGTGGGTGTGGTTGAGGTCTATGATCCACTGATGAAGTCATTCGAACCGTACTCAGATGGCGAGGACGATGTCGTGGATGTCTATGGTCCCTTCGCTTACTTCCTCTCGACTGTCAATGTCGATCGTTTGGAGCCATCGTTCCGCATCACACCCCTTGTTAAGGATATTACACCTGTCGAGGCTACGTGCGACCTGGTGATGATTCGTCCTCTCCGTGATCCCTCTTTATCTTGGGACAGTTCGGAAACAAGGCAGGCATTCAAACCCAAGTTGATGAAGGCTTTACAAGAAGCATACAATAATGGAAACCACGTTAATTTGACCTACAACGACAAAGGGGAGATCGTCGATAGAGGAGACGGTCCCCCTGTCGTGGAATATATAAGGTGTGGTGGGTGGGAGTGGGTGCCTGTGAGTCTTTGTTTTCTGGACACGAAGCAAGGTTAACAGTCATGTAAAGGACGATGTTGACGGATCTGCTCATCTTCTTTGTTCTGATGGATTTATGTCGACCATTGAGAAGGGCGGTCGAGCAGTATGCACGGCGGCCACCCCGAAGGAAGATGCTGGTTTTATGGTTTATGCCTAAGGATTCGTACGAAGATGTTCGAATGACGGCTCTGTATAGATATCAATATCGCAAGCACGATGATGGTAGTGGTTCTTAATACTACTAGATGGCTGAGATTATAAGTGTAGACATATAGTACATGATCGGACAATTGAATCCAGTAAAAACTAGGTAGAGACCAGGCAGGACCAGTCGCAGTCTAGTGTTCCATCTCCAACGCTGCGTAATTCTGACCTTGCGGGCTTTTGTCCGCGGTAACCCCGTAGAATACTCCGACCCTATGAAATGTCGGTATCCCTGAGGATCCTTATCATGACACATCGTCGTAACAGTAACGTAAAATATGACCTCGGAATGAATCAGAACCATACCGAAACCTTCCTCTCCGATTTTCCCGCCACACTCGCTACGAGCAGGTATGTGACCGTTGAATCGACGGGAAGGCTGAATCTGCCTCTTGAGTCGGAAATGTGTATGAGTATTCTCCGTTTACACTGTGTTTTCTCGAATATAACTTGAAATTTATTGTGGCCAACGATTGAAGTCTAAGTGACCTGCGACACGAGAACCCGCGGTCCTCCTACGCTACCTCGACCAACTATCCGGAGACCGTGATGGTCGCAGTTTATAAAACATTCCGGCGTTATCGATTATATTTGACAAACTTAAAAACACTATCTACGATCATGAACTACGTATACGTATACTTTCATGGTCACGTCTAACGACAGGTCAATAAACTCAATGGTTATGGAATGAGAGGTTAACACGGCAGCGTTGGTAATGGTATATTTTTAAGAACCCTAAAGAAGTTCTTACGGTAACAAAAAAAATTCCGTATGGACAAAGCAACGGGCCACCATGTATTCAAACCCAGAACCCAGTGCGCCTAAACCCAGGGTGCAACCTCGCGTTAACGAGAGATCTAGAATAAGACCTTGAATCTTGAACAATAGACACAATGTCAACACTTCTATGCATCGCGACCACCTGATAAGTGGGTTTAAGCATAGAAGCCGGTTCCATGATGTGGGAAGGTCTGAGTATCGCGACTGGTCAAACCATAATTACTCACGCCGTATGCGTACCCTTCATTGCAATTAGCCCTTGTCCCTGCGCCGCAGTCATTTGAATCATGACGAGGTTGAACACTGGTACCGGGGAGTAGGTCTGTGCAGCAAGTCCTAGATGACCTAGCTATGTTCTGCGTAGAATAAGTTCTCGATCGATAGGCGTGCGTGATAGGAGAAATTTATCAATACCTGTTCGCCTGAAATTTCCAAGTCCGAGCGCGAAGACGAAAGTGCATCAAAAGACTGTCTAGACGCATAAAGTTCGACGGCAGTCGGTATCGTAGTAATGGGGCTAGAGGACTGACGAGACAGCATCGCCCTTGGAAGTACCTGCCCTCGTCGAACCGATGGGTCCATGTTCCCAAAATGTGCGGGATACGAATTCGATTGGCCGTACGAAAACGCGGTTGAATATTGCGAACATTGAATGGGCCCATCACTAAACACGACCGACCGATGTTGCAAAGTCGGCGGACCATTTAAGACATCATTTGATTCAGGGGATGTTATTTTCCAGGACGTTAGAGGGGAAGAAGGGGAAGGGCATTTCGGAGGACTGCCGTTAGACAGACATGCCGGGAGGGAGGGAAGGCCAATGGTGCCAGCTCCGATGGCAACAGACGACGGCGAGTGATTATCAAGGACCCCCGGCCGATTGTGATATCGATGGTGATACGAAGCTGGGACCTTTGAGAGCGAGAACATAGGAAAATGTGCTTTCTGGGAAGCCGCCCCGTTACGGGACTCCATTTTATCAGAACATGCAGGTGGCAAGAGGGAAGACGCCATCACAGAACGAGAAGCTGTATTCAAGGGTCTAGTGAGGAAGGTCCAGGGAGCAAATCGTGGGCCCTATGGAACTTACTATTGACACCGCAGCCAGGTCTATTTAACATGTACTGGATGGGCCCCCGATGACGAGCAATTTCAGGTTGTTGGGCAGAATCATCGATTCCGGGGTATGACCTAGAACGGCCACGTTCTGTAGCGCCAGGATAGGGACGAGAGATGTCTGTACAGCCCCAGAATAACATTGTTAGAAAGAAAATATTAACACGTGAGCCGGAAAACAAGACGACAAGTCGCGCACAATTGTGGGGTCTGGCCTGGCATTCGGAGGGACCAGATCGAAGATAGTAGAAGCCCTGTGAAGAGGAGTTAGAAGAGGAAGTTGAGGGAGAGTAGAACGAGTCTGATTGGGATTGGTTCCAGGAAACACTTGGAAAGCCAGGAAACGAGGTGGGAGGTAAGCGGAAACGAGGACGCGCCGAATCATGGGCCGAAATCTCGTTAGCGAAATCGTTGGGATTGCATTGAGCTTCTGACAGCTCGACAGGAAGCTCTGGTGTGCCTTGATTGTGCTGTCGGCCTGGGCTAAATGTCGGAGGGGTAAAGAGAGCACCATGGTAAGCGCTGGGAGAAGAAATTGACGTCGATGTGTTTGACATCGCAGATGGGAATGGAAGCTGCTGGGATGAATCGTGGAACGAGTACGAGTCACTATCGCTGGCAGTACTGGATGCGTCGTCCATGACTATGAGGTTGAGGTCCTCAAGTATTCCTCCACAGTACCCCTCTAGTTGCCATTCGAACATGCATGGCTCTTCCTCAAGAGGTTTTGGTTCCTCGCCGCACCAGGTCAAGTACAGATCCTCCCGTTGAGGACCTTTATGTTTGGTATGAAAGGCAAAGGGGTTCAGCCGGAATGAACCCATCATTTCAAGCATTTCGGTGCTTGCGTGCGTGGCACGAAGAGGGACTTGTGTGGGAGGAGCTAAAGACTGAGAAATGAGCAGCTGTTCCGCGAGCTCCGACTGGGTGACCGGAGAGTGCGATCGACGATGGGGGAAGACGCGGACTGACGTGGACTTATGTACGACGAGAGAAGATAGAAAAGGTTCAATGATAAAGTGGGGTGATGTAGGGCGAGAACAAGGCTCCAATTTCACAGGATCGAGAGAGATACTCGGAGAGAGGGACAAGTCTGTTAGAGGAGAGGGTTCATTCCACAGTTCCGTGGGCGAAGTTGATGTTGATGAGCGGGAACGTTGAATCATCCTATGATCCTCTGTACGATTGCCGTTTGGCTGAGGAAGTGGCCCATTTTGTGATCTAAGAACGACATACCTGCGAAGTCTGGATACAATAGCTGATCTGTCAGAAATGGAGGAGAAGTAGGGTCGTCTGGAGGGTTTTTGGCACTGGTTGGGGAGTACATGGAGGTAGCCTGGTAGTTAAAGTAGCAGGAGCAACGTACTAAGAAACCCAAAAGACTAGCGCGCCGCCCTGAGGGATCACCTCATTGACCGAGGATCACATAGAACAGAAATGTATTAACACATCTGCAGATCGTTGAAGACGAAGACCGTAGCCAACGACAACTGCCCTATTGGGACAGGTCTTGAAGGGATCCGCATAGACTAATAGCTTCTTGCGCCGCATGCTCCGGGAACCGGCACCCGGTGTCTGTACGGCAAGCGTTCGGCAGGCACCGAGAGGCGGGTGCGGCGCAGAACTTGACGGAATGTCATTGAGTGGCGGCCATTCTGTGATCTTCCAGCCCATGAATATCGTTCCAGGAAGTTCTTGTGTCACGAACATACTATCACTGGTAACACGTGTTGGCCTCGAATAGCGGCAAGATTGCTGCCTCGGGACGTGCCGTTTCTCTAGGCCAAAGCAGTTGCAGGCTCCGACTGATCGGAGAGATTGGGATCTTATAACGTACAAAGTATTCCCAAGTTGAAAAGTGACTGACTGCATGGTGAGAAACACAAGTCAGAACTACAAGTACAAACGCTGAGTCGAGGGTCGCATGGGTGGGGTGAGACTAGGATGTCCGGGGAAAGAGCGATGATAGCTATCTTTTGCTGCAGCGCTCCTAGGAGCTTTGGGGTAACAAGTAGCGGCGAAAGGGCGCGGATCAACCAGACTCGAATGGTGTCAGTCACCACAGTCGATCCATGAAGGCCTTGTGTTCAGCGTTCGGTCATGGATGTTGGGCTGTCACTGCGTCACGACTCACAGTGACACATCGCGGTCACATGCCCGGGACATGTTCTCCGCTACCCTACAGCCTGGAATTGTTTCTCTGTTCTCTTCCACAAGTTCAGATCCTCTTTTCTTGTTCTCAACACATATCGACGAATCCCTTCCGTCAGATTCACTCATTCACTTTGTCGATGACGAAACATCCGAGCCTGGTCCTCCTCATCCAGCATCCTTGATCAAAATATCGGGCACCGGGCACGCACTATGCCAGACTGTTTTGCACCTTCAATCCCCTACCTTACCTACCACTTTTATCCAGTCACCTCCCCACGGTTCAGATTACCAAAGTCTAGGTCTGAAGCACCCTTGGATTCACTTCCAGATCCGAAATTTGGAAAGAGAATGCAGTATAGAGATCGGGATTGTCGATCAAATGGGCAGAGAGGGAAGAATTAGACTCTCGACTTTTCAGGTGAATTTTCCGCCACTATCACCTTCAACTCCACCCGTCCTATGTTACACCCAGACTTGGTCTTCTCTCTTCGTCGCTACTTCTTTTGAAGGACTTACAGGTAATCTTTACAAACAGAAAGATCCTCAACTCAATATTTCGCCGAGTAAAACGACATACAATGATCACCTGTTACAATCATCTCCCTCGAACCATTCATCTCTCCTCCACCTTCCTCTTAACTTTCCCTCCTCCTCCTCACGTCCACTCACCTCCTGGGCCACGATAACCCTCAATATCCCAAGTTTCCTGCCGTATTTCACTGCCCTCGCAAACACCGATTACCACTCGATTTCGGATGATTCGGACCTAGTGCCCACGAGTCAGAGTATAGAGAGGAGTATCATTCTGAGAACCCTTCCAAACGGGACTTATTCACACGTTTCATACGTGAGGGTGTACGCGACCTGTCGGCTTCGTAGAATATGGTCCAGTGAGGCTAGTCCGAGTCAAAGCCATAGCGTGCCTTGGGAATTCGAACTGTATGGGGGCGGCGTCTGAGCTAGAAAACATTCAGGTATAATTCTAATTGACAGTAACGGGTAGAATGAATGAGTATTGGCTTTGTGGGATTGACTACGGCTGGCTTTAGATACGCAGCAAGCAGTGAGCATACCACACATCCGACGTGTTCGCCGGTTATTATTGATCTCGCAGTACAAAGACCAAAACGCGTGCCTTACAGGAGTTGCGAAACTCCAAAATCCTTGACTTGATAACGGGAGTACGTTGACACGAATGGCGGAGACTTCCGATCTTCAGGAGTGAATTATTGGAATTGTGCTCCGGATATAAGCCTTCCAGAGAACCCGTAGACTTTTTCAGGCTTGGCCGAATTCAAGTTGGAAGCACTCAGGTTAAAACAAAATGACCATCGGTTGCTCTCCAAGAAAAGCACCCATCGTGAGTCGATTGTTCTACCTGTAACAGATCGTCTCGTGAGCTCTTCTGCACGATACCGGGAAGACACACTGACTGTTGACTTGAGGCGAAAGGCGCAGAGGAAGGCTCGAAACCAGTCACCACACCACACCACGCGGCGTCGCTCCAAATTGGCTCCAAAGCACTGATCGAACGTTAGATGGAAGTTCCCCTAGGCCTGACTAGCAGTACCTTTCGCGTGTGGCCTCGCATTCGGCAAGACTCGCTCGTACGATAGCGAAAACTTGCTCAGCCCAAGGCAAGCCTGATATGGATAACTTGAAGGGTCACTTACTCGACTATCTACGGTTTTCAATATCTTCCGTTCACTATGGAGAGATCGAAGTAGATGAACGAAGCACCGTGTGGCTATTGGACCTGTTTGGATGACTCGTTTCTCGAAGCTGCGAGCAGTCAAATTTCAAAGCCAGAAATAGTCGAACGCCATTTTCGAGCCGGATTCATCGCCGGTTGGAGTTGTGATTTTGTTCCTTTTACCACAGATACACACCATCAAGCCAAATGAACACTGGGCCCCGCCTGGAACCACCCTAAGCAAGTTTGACGCTGCAACTCCCTCTTGATCACGAGGTCTGGCAAATGAGAGGCGAAGGTACAGGAAGTGAGGTAGAAACAACTTTGTCATTCTTTTCGTGTCTCCGTGAAAAAGGGGAGATTGAGAATGTAAGAAATCATACATCACCTCCCACAATCATCCACGCTTCCTCTTCTTCTGATTCCTCACCTTCTTTTCAAATTCTCCCACACCACCAAGCAGTTCCTTAACCTCCCCTTTCCCAACCATACACACCTTCCTCAATCTATTGGAAGACGTTGCCAAAGACCTAGCTCTCCCATCAGACTCGTCCTCACTACTACTTTCCTCCAGTTCATTCTCAATGACGTTCCGGATCAGCCATCGGTCGTGGCTCACGATCACGACTGCCCCTTCAAAAGCTCGGAGCTCCTTCGCGAGTGCCACAACGCTCTCTGAATCTAGATGCGTCGTAACTTCGTCCAGGACGAGGAGATGTGGGGTGCTAGGATGAAGAATTTGAACCAGGGCAACTCGCACCTTCTGCCCTCCCGAAAGTTTCTTTATCGGGATGTCAGAAACTGCTCTGCCGGTTAGACCCATGGAAGCAAGAGCAGCACGAGCTTCGCGTTCCGAGTCAATTCCATGAGCCTCCATCGTCAGCTCGAGCGCAGTGCGTGATGGAGGGAGCTCTTCAACTTGAGCTTGAGAAAAGTAGCCAATACGCGCTTTCGGATGACAGTTGACCGTTCCTTTTGTGATCTGACCATTTGAATGGGGTCGATTAACGAGGCAAGAGACAAGGGTGGATTTACCCGCCCCATTGAGACCAACCAGTCCAATTCGATCACCAAGATGGACTGTCAGTTTGATATTATTAAGTGTGGGTGTGGCCACTCGCTTGTATTTAAAAGTCAGGTTCTCCACGGAGAGTAATGCTCCGGGAAATCTGAGCTCGGGGAGTTCGGATGGAATGGTGATTTTGGCGGCGACGTCATCCTGAGGTATGTCAATCTCTGCTCGCATGTTTGTGTGGTAGCCTGCCAAATCTCGATTGAGCTTGAATCTCCCGCCCTTCAACCCGACCTGTATGCCCATCCTCTCATCGAGCTTCTTCTGTCGAGATGCGGCTTGCTTTAATTTCTTGTCGTCACCGGACACGATGGCTGCACGAACGTTGCCAGCTATGGTGTCTTGCATGTGAGCTTTTTGTCTGTCCTGTGCTTCCTTTAAACGAGTGAGACGCCTCTTCTGCTCGGAACGTGTGGCCTCGTAGGCCGACAGATTTCCTGGGTACCGCTCGAGCTTGCAATCGCGCAGGACGATGATCTCATCTGCGATGGAGTCCGAAAAAGTTCGGTCATGTGAAACGAGGAGAATGGTGGTATCTGTTCTCTCCTGAAGGTGCGCCTCTAGCCAGAGAAGAGACGGCATATCTAGGAAGTTGGTGGGCTCGTCGAGAAGGAGGATATCGCAGGGTTGGAAGAGTAGGGATGCAAGAATTGTTCTCATGTACCAACCGCCCGAAAGGAATTTTAAGGGTTGAGATATAGCAGTGGAGCCGAAGCCGAGGCCAAGTAGAAGGTCTGTAGCGCGTACTTCAGCGGTTGAGGCAGACATCTAGAAAGCATGTTTTAGCTGAGGGGAGTCCACTAGCTAGAAGGGGACTATACCGCTTCAAGAGCAGCGTCAATATCTGCGAGCATCATGACTGCCTCATTCGTCTCTTCGGCGACTGTATGGAGACTTAAATCTTGTAACCTAGAGAGACCAGCTGTGATTGGGTGAGAGTGTGTACGCGTAGTATGGCCATACCTAGCGGCTTCTTCCTCTACTTGGGCTTCCAAGGTCTTCAGTTCTTTTCTAGCCTTGAGTCCCCGGGCACCACTTCTCAACTGGGCGGTCTTCCTCGCATCGTTGAGTTGTTTCAGGTGATCCTCGTGTTTCAACTCCCTCACTACCCTTACAGCGGCACCAGGATCATTGTAATCGTCAAGTGCTTTTCGGAGTACTAGAATCATGGTCAGTGTTGAAAGATGCTTCGGAGTACAAGATGTACACGTACAGCCACTTCTTCGCAAAGCTTCTGTCCTGACCGTATCACTTTGCACGACGAACTCCAAAACAGTTATATCTTCTTTACCTCCATCGACGGCAGGATTGTAGCTTTGTTGCAGCAACAGTACTCGTATAGACTTTGGGATACCAGGAATGAACTTCTCGCCAATGGCACGCATGAGCGTCGACTTTCCGACACCATTACGTCCCACGAGAACATAGTGAACGCCGGGGGATAACTTGAGATGAGAATCCATGAGAATATCTCTTTTTCCGATAGAGATATTGACAGCATGAAGGTCGAGATCTGTGGAAGCGGTGTCTTCGTTGATATCAAAGCGCGTCTGCTGGGAGGTGGCCTGGATGCCGACGGTATCAGGAGGAGATTTGTCTCGGGGCATTATTCTTCTGCAAATGGACAGTCTTGAGATGAATGACGAGTGGGTCAACGTTCGAATCTTTTATAACGGTTCATGTTTTTGACAGTTCCGAGTCTGAGCGGGACCGCTTCTCCGCTTCAGTGGATGCGAGGACTTGACCTAGAAGGCACCAGGAAATGAGTCAGAACCACTGCAGAGAGCGGAGTCAATACTTGGGGTAAACATACTAGACCTGTAACCGGTCCCTCTGTGACGATGCCAAACATGTACAGAGGGACCTGTAAAACGGAGTTTAAATTTGGCTGAAAGAGCTTATCATCGACCGATCACCCATTCCGACTTCACCCGTTCCCCATATGGCGACTGCCATATTGGGAGAGAGCGCTTGCACTCCATCTCTACTGTTATTCTCACTCTGTCCTTTTCTTTCGACCATTGTGCAACCTATATACATCATAAATATTAAACCATCTTTCAAAGAACCCTGAATCCAAGAAATTTGAGTCCCATAGAATTCTCGGACCTCGATGTTTGCCCAACTTGCAACGAGTCCCAGGCCAGCAGAGCATTCATATTCAGCACCAACACCAGCACAACCTATAAGCATTTCGTAAAGTGTTCGCTTTGACTTCTTTGGTATATACAAGACCGGAAATGCACTTGCCTGATGCACTAGATGCTTCAAAGTCAAGTACGGTGCCAATAGTAGGTGATGCATCATACGATTTCAAGCTGGAGCCTTCAGAGGACTTCATTAAAAGGTGTTTCATCAAACTCAATGCATCCTTTTTGACTCAAAAGT
The DNA here is from genome assembly GCF_018924745.1 of Marasmius oreades. NCBI lineage: Eukaryota > Fungi > Basidiomycota > Agaricomycetes > Agaricales > Marasmiaceae > Marasmius > Marasmius oreades. The sequence goes on from NC_057325.1 coordinate 2,481,061, forward strand.
GGGAAAAATCTAAGTAGTATGCTCGACACCATCCGACATCTCAGGATACACCTGGAGTACGCTGTGTTGCTTGCGCGTTTGCGCCCTGTCCCAATTTGGCAGTCGCCTTATGGGGAACGGAAAACGTCGGCCCGGTGATCGCTCGATGGTAAGCTCTTTCAGCCAAATTTAAACTCCGTTTTACAGGCCCCTCTGTACATGTTTGGCATCGTCACAGAGGGGTCGGTGACAGGCCTATAAACATACGGCTGCGCGAGCGCTGAGCGTATTCGGCTCTTTCTCGTACCGACTTGGTCCTCTACCCCCTCTCGAGTCAGAAGTTTCCATAGAAGTCTTGCAGGACATCATGAACGTCGTTGTTGCACAAAAGGAGGCCCTGCGAAAATCTGTGTCCTCTGTTTTACGAACTCTCGCTGCGTCGAGTATCGATGAGCAATGTGCCTAATACTTGACCGACCGTTTCACCTCGTTTATACTCGGTCTGAACAGCAAAATTAGTCTCAGCAAAAGTGCTGGAACTTCCACACTTCCGACAATCTCAAAACATCAGCTGCTATCTTAGCATGCCCTCCGGCGAACTGGACACCTCAGACATCGTTTCAGAGATTCTCAAGTGCGGTGAGGCCTTGAGAATTGGCTGCTAAGCATGATGTTGATGGACTTCTAGGCAAGACGCTGTTCGTTCCGAAAATCGACAAGAAGACACCAGGGCGTATGGACTTAGTGCGAGTTTACAGCAACGATGATTTGAACTCGTTACCTAGCGGATTATGGGGAATAAAGGAGCCCACCAGCGATTTCTCAGGTCAGCCTAGGGCAAACGGTGTGTATTTGAGCTGATTCATTCCTTGCATTTACCCAATCGGACTTTTTATCAGCCTCGGATGAAGGATTGGATATGGTAATCGTTCCAGGTGAATGAGATTCCTGACATCAGGCATTGATATTTGACGAAAAGGAACAACCAATCTGAAGGTGTGGCCTTTGATAACTCAATGTCGAGGCTAGGACATGGAAAGGGATATTACGATCAATACCTCTCGGCTTATACGGTGACTGGCCGCCCGCCTCCATTACTCGGTAAATTACTTCGCTCCTACAGTCCAGTTTAGAGGTTCACAGTCTTCTCATAGTTGCGTTATCTCTTCGAGAACAAATGATGGAAGGTCATTCGGTTCCTGTGGACGAGAGTGATTGGAAAATGGATATGGTTGTGACACCGAACGAAATTGTATCTGGTAGAGGATGATCGTTCATTTTGTTCTAGAGCTGTGTGCGCTGGAAGCTGGTCCACTCTTCAGCTAAGTATTGGACCTTAGAAACCAATAAGTTCTCGTCTCACCAACGTTAGTGGGGAGACCAATGGAAGGGCTCGTACGAGCCCATCGTTGACCGAGGACCCTCTGGTGAAGAGAGTATGCGCACCAGCCTGTCACTTGCAATGAATTCCAAGACCCATTACGGAAGAAGAAGGTGAGCGTACCCGGTGTCAGCCGTCTCTCGGGAAAGGATGACACGATACGTTCTTCCTGCAGGAAGGTATGCTGGCCCTAGATTAGAGTCAAGATTGACCGCGCAACAAACAGGTCATTGACGAACCCAGTTGCGGCACTAATACGCCCTTCGCCCCCGATTCAAAATTTCCGGGTGATCCATCAGGGTTAAACAGTTTCGTGGCTAGTTGGGAGGTGATCACGACCTAAATAATCTCAATGAATTTGCAGCAGGGCCATCGATACGCAGGAAAACTGACGGTCAAGTTGTGAGCAGCGCAATCATGAACTAAGGTTCGTTTGATTTGATCAAACATTGAGGTTTTGGCCGAAGTTTTGATATCTGTCGTGCTCTGAAAAGGGAACGATATAGTATCTATGACGAGGAGAGATAACTGGTTTCCGCCGCCGTCAGACAATACACAGACAGTGAATATTAGCACCTACTGTAGGATGTGCCAACAGATAAGTACCCAGATTATGGATGAATATCACAAATTGAAGCAGAGCAGAAACTTTCAAGTAAGACAGAAGGGTCTGATGGTTGGGTAGGTCTGAAAACCAACCAAGGTTGAAGCTATTCTGGCGCCAATGAACAAAGAATCTTGCCTTTCAAAGTCTCCTCGAGTATTCTGGGATTTGACATGTTTTGGCAGTCTACGAAGTGAATACTGGGTTGAAGGGCTGTCGAGAACTGTGTTCATACCTACAAAGAGCACTCCCTCTTCTGCTTCGAGGAAGGAGCGTACGACTCCCACAGCGACCCTTCCCTTCGGAGCCCCAGGGGGACCCGACAATTCCAGGATTCGACCTCGCGGAATACCACCCTCCAGGAGTTTATCCAGCGGAAGAAAATGGGTTGGAAACTTGGTAATTGTGGTGCCCCGTCTCTGTGAGGCCAGCGCGGCAGCCGACCGCATTATTGGAAATGAAGTTGTGTTTGTTTGTGGTAGATGTACGGTCCTTGCAGACATATTGAGCGCTGAAAGAACGATAGAACTTTATTATACGGGAGGAAAACGCACAAGCTAACCTTGTGCGAGCTGCTCTGCCGTTTGGGTCGGTATCTCGTCTAAGACTTCATGTTCGTGATTCGCTCTTTTCAGTGGTAAGACAGGTGACGGTGAATGAACGAATGTATCAAACGTCGGTCGACTGTCACTTCGAGGCGTCATTATGAATCAAGATCTTCAGGACTGATCATGAATGGACTTGAAAAACAAGCGTTTGGCCGTGTCGGTCACGTGCGCGTTTGTTTGAACCGCGTCAAAGGTTAGAAGTGACTTCAGTCGCAAAAACATCACCAAGGGTGCTCTAATAAGATGATAATAATGAGATTATTCAGGTATGTCATAAGTATGAGGTATAAAGCTAACATATAAATCATGACTAGTGAAGAAGGTGTGTTTGGCGAGAATTAGTAACATGTGAGTGAATTCTGAGCGAATCCAAACATAACTTATTACTCATATTGGAACTTATTACATCCACTGGGTCCGAAGTGGATTTATGTAAATTTTAATCTTAATCTTAATCTTACTGGCAGTCAACCATACCCAGACTCACTTTTGTCAACTTACAACGAATGAGATGTGTGCTCACGATGGACAAGAGAAGGTGGAAGAGGGTGGAAAGGGATGGAAGGGAGATACGAGAAGGATGGGGTTGCCGGAGGCTGGCCGGGAGGGCACGGGCTGGGTGAGGCAGGAACAAAAAACCGTGAATCTGTGTGTCCAGACCAGACCTGAACGCCAAAGAGTAGGTAGAATAACTCGTAAAATAGCAAGTCAATTACCTATCACCTTAGCGTTGTAGGGATGTGGAGGGAGGGAAAATTTTTTTAGAAGAAGAGCAAGAGAGATATGGATGTCAAAATGCGAGCGGCAAGATGGACGTGTGAGGAGAAGAGTGCTGCGAGCGCGTCCATCTGCCGCGTGATCTCATCCTCAGATAATCTCTCGCAAGCTCGACCTTATCTCGGAATGAGATGTGTGCTCACGATGGACGAGAGAAGGTGGAAGAGGGTGGAAAGGGATGGAAGGGAGATACGAGAAGGATGGGGTTGCCGGAGGCTGGCCACCCACCCGGTGTAAGGACGTTATGAGCAGCAGGTACCTGAACGCCCCAAACGGAGCACCCGCTCGACGTGCAGGGACCAAGACGAAAAGGGAACTGTACACCCACCGGATAGCGGGTGGGAGGGCCCTCAGTCTGAGAGTGGAGCCGTAAGAGTAATCATATAAAAAGGAATAAACTTAATCTAATGTATCAAGTAAAGAGTCCCTATCAGCTACGAAATCTAGTACAGAGTTGGGTATTCTATGTGATACACGGTAGGTTTCGATTGAATCAGACATACGTTTATGATTAGCCTTGTAGGCATGATAAGTAGAATTTGTAATGATTTCTTCGACACGGCGCCAGTAAAGAAGGAAAGCGAGCAACGTCCAACCGCCGGTTTGAGCCACAATCTCGGGAGGAACTCCGGCTAGAAGGAGTTCGACAGCACCACCAATACGGAAACTATGACCCATGATATCATAGAGTTCAGCTAAAGTCCAGATGGAGCGACAGGTGTCTAGGAAAGTCTTCTTGGTGAGATGGCAAGGAGAGCCATTTTCGTCCGTGAAGGCAAATAATGAGAAGGAAGTAGGAATCTTATCATTGACTTTTAGGTGATTGCGAAGGGCCTCAACTGGACAGATGCCATTGGCATCAAGGGGTCATGGTGTGAGGGAAATGGTGCCACCTTTTTCCCGGGTAGATTTAGTCCAGGGTATGCTGATGGAGCATGAGAGGTTCCCATCACTGAGGGAGTTAAAGACGATGCGAGATGAGCGGGAAGCATGAAAATGGGGATTGAAGTCTTTGACAGAAGGGATAGTGGTCTCTCCAAGCCACCTGCAACCATAAAGCGAGCATACGGCACAAGCCCAGATCGCTGCATCCTTAGATTTCCCAAGATCTAGAGCTTGCTTGAGTACCCTAAGATGTGAGTAAGAGACTGGCGGGCGAGGATCACGACGTAAGTGTGCGCCCTCTCGATTCGCGGTGACACGTGCCCAGGTGAGACGAGGATCATCCCCACACCATGGGGCTTGAAGTTGGATATGCCACGCCCGGAGACCAGATAACCAGGAGCGACAACAAGAACCAGACTTTTTCCCGATACCATATTTGCCAATGAAAGCAAGGATGAGAGTCACATCAGCAGGCATATGTTGGTCTTCGGGGATTTTGAGATCATCACAGAACTGGTGGAAGTGGAGTATGCCAGCACCGTAGGTACCTTTAGTCCTGTCAACAATACCACCAGCCATAGCTTTTGAGGCAAGGGAGAGTACTTCAGAGGGGTACTTAGCACTGTCTTCAATCTGTTTGACAAGCGAGTAAGGGGAGAACCATCGGTGAATGCGGTCCTTTGCAGGGACAAATGGGCAAAAGAGGCTAGGAGAAATTTCGTTACCCCGTCTTGGAGGGTGTGGTATCTGTGGCTGTGGTGGAACGTCGTTTGGGAGAATGCGAGAGGACGCCGATGCGGTGGGAGCTGAGAAGAGACCTGGAAATTGTGAGGAGATGAAAGGAAAATAGAGAGATGTCATATGAGGCAAATTATGGTAACCGTTTTGATTGGACAATGGTACCGAGTAAGAGTGAGCTGAGGGAAAAGATGGCGGAGAAATGCCTGTGAGGATGGAGTTATGAGAGACAAGTGGAGATGATTTGAGCACGACTGGGATGCGCGGTTTCCCAGGGCCCTTGTCAGCACGCGCTGACAGATGACCAAAGAAAAGACTATCCATCATAGTAGATGACAGATAGAAGCTCCTCCGGTATGTCAAAGAGGAGTGGTAGTTGGGAAGCTGGGTCACCAAACTCTCCGCGCGAGAGGGGATCAGCCAGATTCTTTTCAGATTCAATGTAGGTCATCTGTAGCGAGATGAAGAGAGGGTTTAGAATAGCATAGATACGCCGTAGAGAGTGATTGATGAAGATATTAGGGCTACGGGCCTTTGCCATAGCCCCAATGGTCCCTTGGTTATCGGAGTGAACGAGGAGATTCGTAAATTTGAACGCCATCTTGTCAAGGAAGTAGACCAAAAGCTCAATGGCCAAGGTCTCTAACCAACAGATGTCGCGACCGGGTTCTTTCCAAGTTGGAAGGAGATGGAAGGCTGCCCATTGAGTCCCAATGAGAATGCCAATGCCCCATTCAGTGGAGGCATCCACGAAAATACCCAGATCACGTACTGGACCTTTAGGGTGGAGTTGGCGAAAAAATGTGGTGTCTGAGAGGGACACCTTCCAAAAGAGGAGATCTCGAATAACGGCGCGAGTAGGGTATAAACAGAGGAAAGTGTTCCCCTTGAACCTTGACATGAAATTGGAGAGTGAGGCAAGATATGAACGGCCGTCCACAAAGACAAATGCGCAATGGCAAAGAGTGCCATGAAGTTTCTGAACTGTGAGAAGATCACAACGATGAACCTTGTTCTCCAGGAAAGAGGTGACACGGCCGAGATACTTCAACCTCTTCTTCTCGGGGAGAGAGACCCGATGAAGCGGAAGGTCCCAGAGCAGACCAACAAATGTGACGATGAAGATAAAATCTTCGTCACCCTTGTCTTTTGGATCATGCCAGGGAATGCAGAGAGTCTCGATGTGACGAAGGAGTTTGGCACGGTTATAGGGATAGGAATAATGGTTGTCGGATGAGGTTGGTGAAGGGAGGAGAAAAGCATTAAGATCGTCTTCATACTTGAGGACAGGTCCAAGACCTTGTGCATGCCAGATGTCAACAACGGCATTCGATATCATGCCGGAGTTACTACTGGCACTAACTGCACCAAAAGGATGACAGTGGTCAACATAAAAGTCACCTGGTCTCCCCTGTACCACGAGGAAAGGTTTATGGTCGGGAAGAACCGGGCATGTACGATGAAATTTTGCGATATCAAGAGTGCACGCTCTCGTACCTGGAGGGGCAGAGGCGGCCTGAGGAAGTTTTAGAGTGAGTAAGAGTATGAGTAGTAGGATTGACAGAGTGAGGAGCTAGGCCAAGTAAGGCCAGGTTCGATAGGTCAGAGTGACCGGGTTCGGGAGGACAAGATTGACCAGATTTGGTAGGTCAAGTAAGACCATAGAGGAAATAGGGAGGAGCAGAGTAGGTGGTAGATGGAAGGAAGTGATTAAAAGAGACAACTCACCAGTTCGGCCATCTTCGAAGCAGTGTCGAAACGAGTGGGGAAGAGCTCCTTTTCGATGAATGAGTTGACAGAAACTTGTACTTTAGTGGACTTTGAAAGGTTTCGGCAAACGCGATGTTTGAGAGGAAGGTTTGGTCCTTGGTCTTGCGTAGCCACGATAAACGGCGATGAGATAAAATGACCACGGACTATAGTCCTCATAAGGTCTTCTGAGAAAGGACCACTGAAGCGGCCAGAAGCGAGCTCTTGGGTTATGTAGTCATCAATGACTTGAGGGTACTGGGCGACCGTGGAATGGTTTGGCATGACAATGGTCTGTTCTATACGTGGCATGTTGCCAAGTGGGAAACCATGATGGAGATTGTGGACAAGGATTGGGTATGACGACTGCAGGTTGAATTTTGCGAGAAGAGAGGCGAAGGCGGAAGAATCATATGGAGTGATGATGGACTTGAAAATCTCGTTGTGAGTTGGAAGGGAGTTGGGAAGATGAGGACGGTAATGGATGGTAGTCGAGAAATCAGTGTAGGGAAGGGGTGAGGAACGAGCAAGTTTACGAAAAGCCTCAGGTGACAGACTTTCTGTCACGACATTTCCAGCTGAAGGCGCGGTGATCAGACTGGCCGCAAAAGGAGCAGACGTGTAATCTAGAGCAGGTCTTTCCAGCATTGCAACCGGAGGCATAGATGTTGTGGGAGATACAGATGGGTTTGTTTGTGGTTGGATGCATGATTTCGCCACCACGAAGGGCTGCCCATGGTCTCTCGCCACTGCTGTCAACATGGTCCATGAGTTTATGAGACTCGGCACATAAGAGGCAGCTAGGGGCCGAGTTCTTTCTGTTTTCCCTACTGCCCTTCTGAAAGGGAGTGAAAGAACGATCTGAGCGAGATGGCTCAGACCGCTTTTTCCCTCCAGAAGATGAGGATGCCATCTTGAACTCTTCCCTGAGTTTCAGGATCTGTTCAGCCATAAGATCCTCAGATTTCTTCATCCATTCCTGCGTGAAGTCTTCGGATTTTTTAGCCAGTTGACAGTCCTCGTAGCACTTCGCATAGCGGGCCCAGTCGAAAGCTTTACGATGAACAAAGAACTCCTCGCGGAGCTTATATTCGGTTGGTTTCCACCACTTGTAAAGGGTGTTACGATCGTGCTGGGAGAGAAAAAACTCGAAGTGAGTATGGAAGTGACTACTGAAGAAGAGTACTTCCTCCTCGTCAGCTGAAGAAGGATTGTCCTTCTTGTATTTCTCGTCGACGTCCTGAAGAAATAGCGTGAAATTCAACGCGCATTCTCGGAACATCTCGAGGTCCTCCGTGCCGTCCATGCCAGACGGGTCGTCTAGTATGACGTGCAGATCCGTGCAGATCTTCGATATGTTGAGAACGGTGACCTTCGCAGGTTTGGAAACTGAGTTGGTAGAGATGGTAGTGGGAACGACGGTCTTCGTGTCGAGAGCGAGGAGATTCTTGTGTATATACCTGATATGATTTGACTGAAAAAGGCCTAAAGGGAGTGGAGCGTGAGCAAAGGCTGCATGAAGAGCTTCAGGAAATACGAGGGGAGGTTCCTTTCCAGGAACATGAGAAATGAGTGTAAACGGCTGTGCATATATCTGCCTAGCAGGTGTTGCACTACCAGACGAACTGCCTGCAGCAGGCTGAGGCTCTTCGTTCGACCTTATAACCCAATCCAAAATGTTTTGCGGAAGATACTTTTTGACCTGATCGAAAAAAGGTTTGTTCTTCTTCAGAGTAATGTACTCCTCGTCGTCCAGTGTGATGAGAGAGGCCATCTCACAGTCGGGAGCGGGATTTTTTTCTGGATCTTGCAAGTGCTGAATCCTTGTTTGTCTGATGTCCGCGTTTTTCTTGGAAATGGACGCGTTGAACGTGATGCGCTCGGTGAGGGAGAGCTTCTTCAGTTGTTGAATGACGACGTCGTTTGTGTGAGTGACCGGTTTTCTACCGGGAAAATTCTGGGAGTCAGAACGCGTAAGGAAATGCATGATTGAGAAAGGAAAATTTTTTAGAAGAAGAGCAAGAGAGATATGGATGTCAAAATGCGAGCGGCGAGATGGACGCGTGAGGAGAAGAGTGCTGCGAGCGCGTCCATCTGCCGCGTGATCTCATCCTCAGATAATCTCTCGCAAGCTCGACCTTATCTCGGATTTCTTGCGCCGTGAGAAATAGAGGTTCCTTATTAAAACGAACTTCTCACGCGCAAAACTTGATTTCCTCTTCGTCTTCTACTTCCATCTTCTCAGCTTTTTTTCTTGCTTAAGGCGGCATTGCTCGCGCCCACATTTATCTATATCTCTTGTTTCGACCAGCGACCCCTTCCCCTCTCCTACCTTCTTGAATACCTGCCTAATGACCTCTCAAAAGAAGGTTTTCCAGCCCTATGTCGACGACCGCTCCATGAACGTGAATGCTGTCAAGATTGTGAACCTCCCGAATCATGGTATGTGTAAATTGACTTCTCTGAGCAGCTATTGAATACCGCTCTATAGTTAACCGCCGTGAAATCATTGCCTTGTTCAACAAGCTCATCGGTCAATCTCGCCTTACAATACTAACTTCAGTTTGTCTCATATTCGTATAGGCGATGTTCGAAGTACCTCGGAGTTTCGCGACGCTATTGGTACGCATATGGAAATCGTTTTTTCGTCTCGAGACGCAGCCAAGTCAGTTCTTCCACGTTGATAACATGGTTAATTCTCATGAGTCTCTACAGGAAAGCTTTATGCATGTCTGGATATACCATCGGTGGTTGTTCATTGTGAGATATCCTATCGACCATTTTAATCGTGCATATACACACTTTAGACACCAATGCTGACATCATTGTCAGAGTTGTGACGCCCGTAGAAAGTGTCGAAGATCGCGTACCAAAGCGACCTGATGAACGTCGAAATCTTTACGTTCTAGGAATCCCATTCGATCTGACTAAGTAATGGCTATTGATACTTCAACTTTTTGTCGCTTATAGACTTTGACAGGAACGAGTTTGCTGCCGTATTTTCTCGTTACGGGACGGTTACTCATTGCGTTGTCCTTGCCACGGTGGATAATGTGTCGCGCCGCAGAGGGTTCGTGGTTATGTCCACTCATGAAGAGGCGAAGCGTGCAATGATGGCATTGACGCGTACTCAAATCAAGTATGTGCTCGTGCGTCTTACCCAAACGCTGAAGTAAACTCTACAAGGGGCCACACCATTGACATATCATGGTCGATTGTTCAACGCTCACAAGGCTTTCTTGATGGTGGCGATCGCACCAATGTATTCGACCCCTACGGCAATTTCTCCTCTGACAACCCTCAAGACGATACGTCCAATCCAATCTCTCCAGACATTCATTCTACGCCATCGGAAACTTCTTTTACTCTGGTATTCATTCCCTCAACCACCCTCTTGGTTACCAACCTTCCTTTCATTCTATTCTCTCAAACCTCGGACTTGGAGCCGCTCTTATGCCCTTTCGGAGAGATAAAGAAACTCGAAATGATTAGTTTGCCCTCTCCACAAGAGACCACTTCTGTCTTGGCGGAATATACCGACATCTCAAGCGCCCAAGAGGCAAAAGAATCTCTTCAAGGACAGTGCTATGTCAATTACAGGATCAATGCCGAATACGCTTCTCTTACTGCTGCGATGACTCAACTTAACGCTACACCTGGATTTAATATCAATGACTACGATGGAAAATACCATTGCCGCGACCATGTTGGCTTTGCCCAACGAGCTTGCTCTACTGCACCGGATCCCTTTCGTTGTTTCCACAGTGTTCTTGGGGGACAAACTGCGCCTGCTAAGCGACCGCTACAAGACATCAGTAATTCTTCCTATCATATTTCTCAAGCCCTTCAATATGCGACACCTCACACGATCCCCACCTTTCCTACCAAAAGGCCGATCTCACGCACGGGTTCGGCTAGCTCAAAGTGAGTTTTCAACGTCTTCCCAGTCATACATCTCATACTCATTTGTTCCCCAGATGGAGCGTCGAATCTTCCCGGTGCCCTTCTCGTAATCATAACCAGAATCAGCTTTGTTCACATTCAAATCAATCGCATCTCAAGTATGGTCAGACCAAGGGACGTGCGTGTGCGACCCACAATTAAGTCGCTCGGTTCTGTGGCCGCTGCATTCTGATCACCATCGATCTTTGCATTGCTTTCCTCTCATTTTTCGTCTTCAAGCATCATCAACACTGCAACTGCCCTCTTTTGCTCGGCTTTTCCTCTTGCACTTCACTCTTTATCATGCCGAGCTTATGTTTTCTTCCACACTGTTTCTATACATCCCTTTCCACGGTCGCTTCCCCTAGATAGTGTAAGCTTACACTCGGTCAAAGACTTGTCGCTCAAGAATACAGTGATCCGCCCACGGATCCCTCCCATTCCATGCATTTTGTACAGTAGGTCACAGGTTTACATGCATATTATAATTCAGCTGTTTGTATGTTTTGTTCGGTACAGCCTCGTTCGTTCAGGGGGAATCTGGGTAACGCATTTATGATCAGTATCGTGGGCAGACCCAAACCTTTGAATTTGCACTCTGGAAGAACGTACCGGCGTTCGCTGTTCATATTACTTAGTTCAGGAACGGAAAGGCTGTCCATTCGGAATTTCGGGCATGATCTTTGGAAGCCCTGAACGCTCCTCCTACTAGTACCTATTATGGAGTACTCCTAGCTTTTGATGGAGTGTCCTATTTTGTCCTGTGTTTATGTTCTTGTCGTTCAATTCTCTGGAGTCAATACAGGTCTTTCCGTCAGTTAAAGCCATGGTGCTATAGGCGGTCAATTCGCGAGTCACCTTCCGTATCCCCCCGCAATTTGCCTCGAATGACGCGAAAAGCTGTGGAAAGGGCGCAAAAAGTTTACAGAAATTTCTTGGCCGCCGCTAATTGACAGCTGGTCGAAGTCTAGGGATTTGGTTAAGATCAGAGCGTACCAATACTGCAGTGCCAGTGCCTAGGCGGCTTGAAACCAGCCACTTCATTTGTCGGCGACGGCGAAATGGATACTGAATAGTGAATGGCCACGACGCGAAGTCTATCAAGTCGCCCACCAGCCCAGACCCAGGCCTCCCACGCTGTCGACCTCTTAATCAGACTGTCATCATCGTTTCCCGTTTCCATCGACGGCGGACGTCAAGTCAGGACGAGATTCGCATGAGACGGCACCAACAAGGAACTATCGCCAGCGACCGAAATACAATTCAAATTAAGCTGCGGATACATTCGTATTTACAGGAGACAAGGAATCAGGCCTAGTGTGCCGGATATTGTCATTCAGGCTGAATTATCTCCGGAGACAAACATGACTAGGTGTGGAATGACACTTTCGCACACGGTCGTTGTTGGAATATTTTCTGGTTGTTTGACTGCTTGATTAATTACCAGGCACAATCACGCAAACCAATAGGAAGCTTCCCTCGAGGGTACTACATACAGCAATCAAAAGTTGCACAGGGCCGTTGCTAAATTTCCGTTCCCAACATGTACTCCTTCCATTTCATCTCCTGAAGTCGAATTACTTCCGCGGCCTGACCAACTCGCATCTGGACGGGCAGTTCATAACAAGGTACATTAAGTCGCATCAACGGACTGAAGTCCATCAACGTCAATGTTTCATGCACAATGACTCCTCCATGAATGCAGTTCCTGGATCATCTCAGTACCCATGCAATTGCAAGGTGCTTAGTACCAAGGGGTCGTCCTTCAGTTCGTCCACCAGCAGGAGATCGATAACCTCTCGTCTTTCAAGAGAATCTCGCGCTCAACTGCTGCTATGTGCATTTCTGAGATGGCCCGTCTCTACTGATTTCCGCGCTCTCTTACGCTCTACGACTTGCCGTACATCTCAGGGCAGATATATACGTGAAAGGTACTGAAGTCTTTCTGCATCTGCACATTTCAAAGGAACGACACTCGGAATGCTGATCATCAAATACTCGAGAGCATGAATTGGAAAAAAAAATTGTGCCGTTGCCGATAGCTGGGTATTAAAGGACGCAGTTGGACTATCATTTTCTGTAGCTTGCAGCCCCAGTTGACCGCTTGCTTTCACTCTCCTTCACATTTCGGGTCTCGTCTACCAACATGCGATTCACTGCTCTTTTTGCAGCGTGCACGGCCGCTTTGTCTGCTACCTCTGGTGCTTTGGCGGCTCCTGCGACTGAAGCCTCTATCAATCTCCAGCTCGCAGGTGGTCTCTCTCTATCTAATAACTTTGGTGCTCCCATTCCACCTTGGGAGCCCGGCTGTGTACCAGGCTGGTACTATGGCGATCACCAAGAACTTCTCAAGATCATCATCCCATGGTTGAAGAACGACGTACGGAAGCCACCTTAATCTTCAATTTTTCAAAACTAACAGTTGTGAAATAAGTTCATCTGCAAACTCCTGGAGCTTCTTCACCTTGGAATCCTATGTCCTCACAAGCCTCCCTACAACCCCCCACCAGGAGATGGTTGGAACCAGACATTCGATGGCTATGACGGTGCCATCCAGGCTGACGATTACCTGACATTCGGATTGGTTGATACTGTCGATGGTATGCATGGTATTTTCTCTAATCACACGAACAGAATGATTTACGAATGATCTAAAGATTGTAAGGCTATGTGTGGAAGTGTTGAAGGTTGCACTTTCATTAACAGTATGTCCTGTTCCTTCCCCCTTTCTCCGTACGATTTTGATCTTGACATCCTTTTTTCGTGGCTCAGCATACCACGATGTCAACGGGAAGGTATGTGGTCCCTGTTCCCGCCGAACTCTATGTGAATCTGACCATACGATCCTCACAGGACGGTAGCCCCCTCTTGACATGCTCGCTATTCAGGGGTTGTCACGGCCAGGATCAGGCCACCAACAAGGGGGGACAAACCCAGCCTGACGGGAGCATAGATCATATTGAAGACAGTGCTGGGTATTGCAAGCAGTAATTTCGGTGGAGGGATTTCTATTCTGGACTTTGGAAATGGGACTTTGAATAGTTTTGGTACTTCATTCGTGCGCTAGATACCCTGATGTAATCACGTGTTATTTCTCCCGCCTCACAAATAGTGAGATACTGAGGAACCAATATCATTATACATAATTTAGGACTCGTAGGACTTATAGTCTCAGGCTGCAACTCAGAGCCCCAAAGTTCCGTGCAAAAGGTCGCTGATCGGTTTAGGTAAGAACTTGTTGGGACTGATCTCGGGTAAAGGAGCGTCGGAGACTGAAGTAGCACCGAAATATTCAGCGTTTTCTATAAAGCGCCCACTTCCGTAGACAGGTTTGGCTTTAGGCGCTTTGAATAACTGGGCTTCCGTGTTGAATACGACTAAAACGAATAACAGAATGTCAGTGACACAGGTATAAAAAATCATGAAGAATCTCGACGAACAATCATCTAGGCTGATATGTTTCGGATCATCGAAAGTGAGGTACCTAAGGATAACGTTCATTAATCCGAGAGCGTTAGTAACCCGGATCAATATCCATGGACTCACAGGTATTTCAGCACTTCAGCAAACCAGAAACTTTCTGTATCATCAATCAAGCCTTGCGAGGGGTCGTCGACATCATTCAAACCAGCATATCCGCCAGTCTTCGGAGCAGGAAGGTACTTGTTGAAACTATCGATGGCACTAGCTGCACGATCGAGATACTTGGTATCACCGGTAGCACGCCAGGCGTAGAAGTTGGATTCTAATACTTCGGGTCGGAGAATGTAATCGGCGCCTGTAATGTAGTAACCGTGTTCTTGATAGAATATCTGTTGTTCGCGGGTAAGGATTGCTTTGTTCGAGGAATCGGTCGCGTTGGTAGTGATGTATCGGAAGACTTCTGGTCCAATACCAGTACTACGTGTCGTGTTCAGGTTAATAGAGGACAAGAACGCGAAGAGGTTGAACATACTTGGTGCCGGCGTATGTATTCCAACATGCGTCCGTTAACTCCAGTCCAATCTTGACGATAGTCTCATTGTTAAGCAGCCTTCCACCTACGGGCTTTCATTAGATATTAGAAAGAATACTGAACTACTATACCCACCGTAAATCCAATTCCCGCCGTGAAAGCATGCTAGATGAGAACCGACGCCGATAATGTTGCGGTTATCGTCCTGGTCAGCTAGGTATCGGTGCTCGCCAACCGTGGAAGTCTACTAGAGCTTGTCACAAACCAAGCTCAACCAACATGTATATGAAACTGACCCTTAGGAGATTCTTGATGGACGAATCGACGGCAGTGGCCCAGGTATCTGCAAACAAGTTGTCGTTGTCGTTGGTAAGACGTGCGTATTTGATCAGATATTCAAAGTAGCTGTCAGAGCCTCCTCCCCAAGTCTATAATTATGGCGTTGGTGGACTTCACTGGATTATTCTGGTTTTTACTCACTACGTAACGGCCAACAAACTTGTTGGTGCTAGGGTCGATACCCTGAGCGGCAAGGCCTATTAGTTTCAATGATCAAGACAAAAGCATCCGCAGCGTATTTTCTCTGTATTGCATACCTGGAAGCGGAGCAGGCTGAACTAGTTGTCAGGGAACGACAAAAGGAGCTAAACAGGCGACAATGCTCACAATTGCAGCAATAGTTCGGACAGCATCTTCGGTTAATCGCCTATACGTGTCGTTGCGGGTGTATTTGGATAGTGTGGACCACTCAAGGTCAAGCTTGACATGCGTGTCGTCAGCAAATGAATGTTTAACGTTATATATACCGAATACCACGCAGACTGACCGTTCCAGCCTCGGCGATATTGCTCTTCGGAACGTATGAGGGTCAATGCTTCACATCGCGTCAAGATTATTCGTACCGAAGAAATGGTTGGCAGATTCGTTGAAAAATCTATGTGGCCAAACGGGATTTTCTGGTCCTGATAATAATTTATCAGTGGGGGAAACTTCGGTTTGGCTACTCTTACCGGTTTTACCCAAGCGAAGGCCATCTTGTCTGCAACCTGTTTGGCCTTTTCAACAAGAACAGGGTGCTTCTGTTCACTGAGTTCATAGGCACTGAGTAATCCTCCAAGGTAACGAATGGTGGTTTCAAATACGCTTTGTGACTGCCTTTAGCTGCGGCAGTCTCAGACGCGATGGCGAACTGAACATACCTAACAGTGTCAGGTGTTTGCGACATGCTGAAATCGATCTTATTCACGAAATCCACGGCTTCATTGAAAAAATCCTTGAGGTTTCAAGTGAGCATAGTTGCTTGGTGGGAACGCAAATTGACCTTCGTACGTCGAGTCCCATGACAAGCTGAAGGGAATCAACGTTAGATATCAATGTAAGGCTCGTTAAGCAACATTCATACCATTGTAGGCATCCCGTCGACGATGGTTGCTCCCCAACCGTTGCGTCCATCATTGAATCCCCCACTCACAGGATTGAGGTCATCATGTCCAAAAGCAAACTTTCTGGAGGAGATATTTGGAGGAGATTCAGGTAAATGCAAGGGGGTTTAACGCACCTGTACGCCTCATAACTGCGGGTAAAGATTTCCTTGACGGCTTCGCGGTGTATTGGGGCAGTGGGCGGCAAGACCAATGATGGGCTCTGAACAGAGCCAGCTAAAGCTGTAGCAAGACATGTGAAGGATAGTAGTAGGGTGAATGAACGAGCGAAAATCATCATCGTACGAGTGTACTGGAGGCTACTGGAGGAGAGAAAAGTATTCACGCTTTTATAGGGCGTGATCCTATCCATTCCACATGTCGTATCGGACGATCTCGAAATGGAAATAATTGAGAACCGAATTTGCAAAACTTGGACATGAACCTTATGAAAGGGGGTGATGGAACGCGATATAGAATGCCTGTTGTAAACTTGGATTTTGACTCCCCTTCAAATTCAGATTGGGGAACCCGATGTTCGACACATGATAAGAAGAAGCATGGTATGGATTCGGCAGACCATAAGGCCATAAACGGAGTTCCTCGAAATTGCTTGCATGTCGAATGGTTAGGCACGTCGCTGGGTCTCGGGAGGACTTCTGACGAGTTTGTCATAAAGCATGTACCAAATAAAGATCGCTTTGTTGACATGCATGGCATGGGTGCGAACATCAAGTTTCGGTCTTCAATCTCAGTTTCCGGTATTCGTCCTAGCCGAGGGAAGAGCTTGTTCGGATGAGCTTGGGACATATTGGTCGCGTAGCGGATGGTCACGGTAGCTTGTGACTATTTGAAAGCGCACTGGCGCGACTATTAGCTAGACCTCAAACCACCATCATCATCCTATATTGGCTAACCCGCTCGCTGTCGAGTCCTCAAAGCAGACCACGCTCTTTACCACCATGTCTATAACGAGCTTACCTCGAACATTCCTTTTCTCACGACGTGTCTATTGTGGCCTTTTCGTTCTTTCACAACTATCATTACTGGCTACAGCAGTGCCGCTGTCTCTCCATCAATTTCAAGAGTTGAAAGATTCTTCTACTTCCACAACTTTTTCTGGAAGCTTCTTCAATCGTCCATCAAGTATCACATCGATCCTCCCAACGGCCTCTCCAGATACAGAAGTACGCCCACGACTCCCTGACAAGGCTACAAATGTTTTGCAACATATATCCATGACTCAAGTCACATTGTCGCTTCCGAATGAGGACACAGCATCTGCCCCGTTATTATTTCTCTCTACAAACCCACCCTCACCCTTGATAACGGCCGTCGATCGTGAGGTCATTTCCTTCGCTACAAATGATCCTGCCACCAAAACGCTTCCCGAGACGTCAATACCACTACGTCTCTCTACACCTTCCACTATGCTACTCGTGCCCTTAACAACTCAAACTCTCAACTCTGTGCCGCAGACCTCAACGCTAGCACCTAGTACAGCTCCCGGTAAAGCGACTTCCCATCCATCCAATCCAGCATTTCAAGCTACAGTCGTAGATCTGCCAAATTTCTCTTCTATCGCATCTGAACCAACGACCGCCCCCCTCACTGCATTGCCTCCGCTATTCACAGGTTCTGCCAACAAGGAACCATCTAATATCGCATCCTACCGCCAACTCATCGTCCTTGGATGCATACTGCTGGCGTTTTTGGCCTTCATTCTTATCAGCTTTGTCTTAGCTCGCTCCCAATGCTCTAGCTTGTGCTGTATCAGAAAGAGACCGATTGACCATGGTTTGGATAAATGTATTGAAAAGGATATGGAGGAAAAGGGATCTTGGGCGCGATTATCCAGTTTAACCTCGTTGGCACCTGAGGACGGCCAAGCGAACTCTGCGCCTTCCTTTCGAAAAGTGATGCAAGATAGAGAGATCGCACGCCTTCAGAATAGGGTTATTGATATAGTTCCAGATTTTCCGAGTAGCAGGTTCTCGGTGACTTCGTCGGACTTGGGTTCCGTTCATGAAACTTTCCAGATTGGTGAAGCTGAGGAGGACTTTTCATCTGATGGGAGATCGGACGTGTCGCCGTTACTTCCACCTGGGGAGTTTTTCTCGCTTCCTTCATCTTCTACCATCGTTTCGAGGCATTCAAGGAGAAGTAGTGCACCCGTTTTTGGGAGACATCGGAGAGTAGCCGGATTGAGTATGGCATCATATCGGTTGAGCCGAGCGAAGTCAATTAAAGCGAAGGCTAACAACCTTCATCGCAAGTCCCGGTCGGTTCCTGGTGGTGGTGGAAGATGGCTATGAGGGTTCTAGCCATTTGTAAGATTTGTGAATTGTACATTGAATTGAATCACTCCTTTATCTCGTTCATGATATCAACCATAAGTGGACCCACCCTGCCCTGCGGATACGACGTCGATGGGCTGAAACTTCTCTCTCCATCTTTCAGATTCTGAGAGGTTGTTTACTTAAATCCTTGAGACGATGATAACCTAGAAGGTTCATTAATCTGAAGACACCGCCGATGGCAGTCGTCACCTCCTTTCACCACCGGCATTTTGTTGTCATGTGGCAATTGTGTTGTCTATGTCATGTCGTAGTCATGTAGACCCCATGTGGAAGTGCTCGGTGTGACCGAAATGTGACTCGAACAATGAAAATTGATCGAAGTTAACCTAACCAAGATTATGATTTTGTAGTAAAATATGTTAGTTATTGTGGCCAATGTAGCGATCATTTGTGCGTAAAAGAGGTAGATAATGCACGGGCCAGTGGCCAGTGCCAGAGCACTTAATGAACAAAGCGTCGACGCGCTTGCCTTGGTCCCATGGCCGTGTTAAAACTCCGCTCGGCCGACGGTCACAAGACGTCAAGTCGGTCAAAAACTTTTTGTTCACACTGTCACTGTGCAATGATCCGCCCTCCTCACCTCGCTTTTTGACGGTTGAGACAAAATAAAATGGAAAATTATTCTTCCAATTTTCAAAGCCAGTCGGTTGGCTGTCTGTTCTTCAAGAAGCTTAACATTGACTCCCAACATCGAGTGTGATGGAAAACTAAAATATCAACACTGTCCACTATCTATTCTGAGTTGGAGCCAAAAGCAACCCTAGAAGAAGGGACAAATTTGAAACCCCTTTTGAAACACAGCACCAAAAATAGTAGCACAGTAAATAAATTGGTCCATATATATCAAATAAATCTGAGATTGACAAACAAAAATTGAATTAGAAGGAATCAGAGAGCATAGAGTACATATAAAAGCCAATAAGCTCGCTAATTTTCGGACCTTAGAAGTGACAGCTGCTCCATCTATAGCGAGTCGTCGAGGAAGAGTAGGAAGGGACGAGTCATTGACACGTGTCCTATCATATATACCATCTAGTGCCATGTATTCTGCTACTCTTTGGCAATGTGACATTGTGTGACTGATATTTTCAAACACCTTTTCAGAGCCCTCTCTCCGGCACCTCTCTTCCTCCCTGTCCACTCAACAAAATCACTAGAAATTCGGGATTTAGGTAACACAGATATTGTTCATCTGTTGTACCAGAGCTGACAGAGGAATAATCATAGTAAGTAATAAGTATGAGTCTGATGCTAATCTTTAAAAATTTTTAAACTCAGGGACAATAATAGTATGTACACATATAAGCAACGACATAGACAACGCAGTTGCCACATGACAACAAAATGCCGGTGGTGCCTTTGGTTTCTACCAAGGATCCCTGCACAACTGCTGTTGAGGAGAGGGTATAAATCATAGGTAGGAGAGAGATTATGATTGTCACGAGGTCACACAAACTGCTGTAACGTTGAATTAGCATTGAGGCATCTTTGTGGACACTGGATCGGCAGAAAGCGGCATTGCCGAGAGCTGCCGTCAGCGCTCATTCCATTCATTCGGTTTTTGGCACTGCCCCTGGCCCTTGCTTTATCTTCGTCTTTTTTGCCCAAACGATCGCTGCACTGACCCAAATAACTATCATAATTTACTACAGAATCGGAATCTCGTTTAGGTTAATTTTCATCAATCCCCATTGTTCGCGTCACAATTCGGTCACATCAAACATCCCCACATGGGCCTTACATGACTATGACATGACATAGACAACACAGTTACCACATGACAGCTAAATGCCGCCAGTGTTTACATGCCAAACCCATTCGTACGCGGCTCCTCTAGTGCGGATCCTCATATAGGAATCTTTTCTCATTTCGAGAAAGCTTTTATGTCTTCCCGTCATCGTTCAAGAAACTCTCTTGGAAAGCCGTCAATCTCTAAAAACCCTGTGTCTTTGGAGCCTTTCGTTCCTCCTTCTCATTTCATACTGGGCTATTTGATATCCATGTACGAAGAAACCTCGAGAATGGAAGTGTCTCTCAATGCCGAGTGCGGTCTGGCATCCGTCAGTGGTCCGAGTCAGTGAAGTCACTATCCAGAGAGATCCATCGTCGTAGGCATCTCTTTACTCGGGACGATAAGATTCCACCAGTCCAAACTCCAAGTATATTTGGCTGTTAGGACAGGACCAGACGATGATTGTGGGACTTGTCAGGTGGGTGTCTGACTTAGGGGACAGTCCTTTATGCACCACCCATATTACTCCTTCGCTCCTTGAAACGTCTAGACCACGCCGTTTTTATACCCGCCTGTATCCCACCTACCTGTTTCTACTGGAGACGCCGAGAGCTTGCAACAGGAGATCAAAGCAACGACGAGCCGATGAAAAATGAAAATGACGACGTTGATGTGATTTCGGAGGCGGCGGCGGCCATCAGCAAAATGACATCATGTTTTTTGCCTTTTTTAGGCTTTTTTCGGCTTTTTCGATGGCAGGCAAGTCACAAGACACTTTTCGTTACGTTTTTAACTATATATAGATAAGAAAAGCCGTAATTACTCTTTCTAAATCTTATGTAACTTTATTTACATCTATTTGCGCGTTCACACTCGGAACTGACTTGTCCCAAAAAGGACATAGATTGCGGCTTGTCGGCTTTTCCGTATTTTTGGTGGAGAAAAAACCGAAAAAAGCCGGCGCTGTTTGTTTACTGATGGGCACGCAGAAGGACGCGGTACACAAGCCTTTCGGGGTGCCCAACAATGTCCCCGACAGATAAAACTGGCAAGGAGGTAATGTAAACAATGGTTTGCAACCGTATACATAATTTAATATGCACGTGACAGGCGGGTTACTTTACGTGGGCGCTTCTCTGTGCCTCAGTTTACATGGGTCGGGTAAGCTCCATCTACTAAAAACACTCAGATATGTCGTTAATTAGTAGTTGCTGGTAGCATTCAAATTTGCTGTGGGCGGCAAGTTAATAGGAGGAGCAAGGTTAAAAGCCCTACTATATAAGTATTAGTTCAGCACTCGGCTGGCACGGGTGGCATCCTCGGGACACAAACGCCTTCCAAAAAGGGAAGGTCCGGCTCCAAATTGCTCCAAATTCCCGTTCACGTGCCGATTATGACGTCATTCATTGCCTCAGTTGACCACCTCTTAAAGGGCGGATCACATTCCCCCACCCGCTCTGAATATTTGTACGAAAGACACCCATGTATCGTCAACAACCACCTATATATCCAGCAGCAAGTGATCCTACGTATTCCAGGCTTTCTGACTTTTGTTCATCTGTCGTGTCAACAGGCCTATGCACCACCTCTCGCACAATCAAGTGTCGTTGACCAGCGTTATAGTCCAATGGCGGCAACTGTAAATCCCCTTCCACCTTTTGGTATGCCTCTCTTAGGAGGAAGCACCAGGCGACAGTCTTTTCCCGTTGTACCTCAACCACAATACCTTGCTTCCCCAATGACGCAGAATGTCGGGTACGCGGGTTCATCTGTGATCCCACAGGTACCAGGTGGATATGGAGCAGCTAGCTATTCGGATTCAGGAGTTTATGGAGGCACGTACAATACCGGCGGGTATGGTAGAAGTGGATACGGAGCAGCTAGCTATCCGGATCTGGGAAGTTATGGAAGCGCGTACACTGGTAGCGGGTATGGTGGAGGTGGATATGGAGCAGCTAGCTATCCGGACGTAGGAAGTCCTCGCGGCGCGTACACTGGTAATGGGTATGGCGGGTATGGTGGTCCATACCTGATGCCTCCGCGACAAAACAATCCATCCGTCATCATCATCGACAACGGTCGAAGGAGACACCGAAGCCACAGCCATGGGGGACATCACCATCATCACGGTCACGGTCACGGTCACAGCCACAGCCACAGTCGTAGTCATAGTCATAGTGGCCGTGCGCAGTATGCAGATATCGAGTATCCTGGAAATCATGGATCATTAAGAAGGATGAGAAGTTGCGATTCGCTTTGATGATACCTCCAGAGCTACCTTCAATCTTTATTGTTATTGTAATAATTTTATCTATTGCATTTCTTTGTACATCTTCATTTGTTGGTGCATGATTTGTACGCAAATTTTGTTGTCGATTGCTCAAGGGTTTCAACTGTCTAATTTAGCGGTAGCGAGGCAACAAGTCAAAAAGATGAAAAATCTGAGTAAAGCAAGGGCCGTGAGTGACCGTCGTGGCAGTAACAGACAACGATAATCCAGATAGCGTAAACAAGTTCCAAGAGTGGCGGGAGCCATTGAGACCAGAGTAACACAGGAAGAAAATCAGGCCGGACGGACGAAGTCAATGACGCGCTGGTATTCTACAGACGCATGTCGAATGAGAGAATCGCGGCTCAAATATGGAGGTCCTTACCCTGACAAACGGTCTGGATTTTCGCCATACCCTTGCCCCGAAGGGCTCCGCCTGATTCACGCGCATTTACGTTATCTGAGCGACATTTTTGAATAAAGGCCTGGCCAGGATAAGGAAGTCAGGAATACGGCTGAGACAGGAAGGACCACATTACGCACTTGCAATTTCTCTTCTTCATTAATAATCTCGCACCATATTTTCCGAATGTTGTCCTCTTCAGTTGCGTGGCTGATAAGGAAAGCTTCAAGTAATTCATCACTGGGCAGAAAGCAGCAGGGTAATTTCAATCCACAGAGGTGTTCGTAGAACTGAGAATAATCACATAGCCTGAACCGCAACGTTGAATTCTTCGACAGAGCCGGATATCTTGCAATGCATGCCTTCGTGAGTATCCCTCCACAACAGACCTTCCAAGGAAGCACCTCTTTCATGATATGTTTCTTGATGGCTACCAGAATTTTTTGTTGATGTTCTTTCTTCCTCTTCTCCGCAGAGGCTAGGGCATTTAGAGACAAAATTATGAATCTACGGGCAGAATATCGAGAAAGTAGAATACCCCTGAAAGTTTCTGCCATAGCCATTTCTAAGCTAGAAGATGTAGGAAAACTGAGTGTGTTCACTGTTGGTGTGGTTTTGGAATAGCTAGAAGGCCACAGACGCTGCATGATCATCCGATGCGCTTGAGTTGCTAGCTTGAGAGAGCATAAAATCGAATCCATCCTTTGGAGGCTCTCCCTTTACACGCCTTGGAGGCATTGTACGTAAAGATATCCAGAGTTCGACGAGTAGAGTGAAGGAAAGCGTGCGTCGTCACGGTCACCTGGTACTGCCGAGGTGTGACACACCGCATCCCTTACCTCTGACGACCACCATAATATCGATGGAAGATCCAGGAGGATTGCCCGCGAAGCGAAAAAGGGTTGATAGTACCGAAATGACCGGACCTGATGGATTTACGAAGGCAAAAATTGTGTCAAAACCGAGGTCAAGAGCCTCCGTCCCTATTTTCCAGTCCGCTTTCGACACTGGGCAAGGTGCGATCGCATGCAGTGTTTTGAGCGCCCGAGAAGCTAACAAAACCTGCAGTTCATGGAAGTAATAAACCAAAATCGACAACAAGATCGAAAGGTTCTTTAACCGCCTTCCAACCGAGCCACAAGGCTGGTAGTTCTACCTCGGAACTTGGTTCTTCGATATCCAATCCTTTGACAGAGCACAGAACACCGATTTCGAAAGGGTTACCGCCTTCAAAGCCTCTCCACGTAGTCAAGGCACCTCAGTTCCAAAAATACAAGTCGACAACGTCGGAAACATCTTCAAAGCCATTTTCGAAAATGAAGGTGCTGCCGCCACCCGTCGTTACCACTCCCCCAACTATAGTCCCATCAATTGTGTCATCAAAAGTCCTGAAAAATCTAGCTCCACCCTTGTTTCCTGTCGTCGATGCATCGTTCTTGTTGTCTTCAGTGGATCATAAGCCCATACCACAATTTCTACCCATACGTCCGTCCACTCCTCCTTATGAGAAACCCATGAAAACTATTGGAACAACTCGTGTGGCCCTGGTCACCGATATCTCATCCGATGGGGCTGCAGAGTTGGCCAGTATCTTACTTCAGCAACATCACGTTGAGGACGAGTCAGATGGCTACCAGGTCCCCGAAAGCAAATGGGGCCTGCAAGTTAGTCCTCAGAAGGGCAAGCAACGCGTGCGTGGGCACGAACATGGCGTCAACAAGTTCATCCGGTGAGAACCTCACTATTCTTAGCGAACGTGTCCTATAATTACTCCGACGTTTTTCATATCATAGTGGTGGTCTGGCGGCGCAGGCATCTTCAGTGCTCTCACATCTAAACACCTCCCTGGCACTCTGGTCGAAGGAGATCTCGATGCATTTCTCTACTTCAAGCAGTAGTTCCCGGTCTTATAGACTTCCGAAACCTGACATGCGTCTTCAAATCGTGAAGATTATCCACACGCCCCCTCCAAACACGTCTTCGATTTCCATCCCAGGCGTTGCAATCTGCCGACGAGAAATTCCGTCTAAAATTGCACCCTTTCCCCTTGAAGTTCTGCCGCAACATGCATCTCATACCGAGTTCCAATATTTATTGACCTTACTATCCTTCGTTGCGCGCCCATCTCCACCTGGAACGGCAGTACGCAACCCCATACATTTCAAAGATAACCGGGAGATTTGGGTGTGGAAGCCGTGGCGCATGATGTCGATAGAGGATCTGGGGAATCGGTCACACCACTTCTCGCAGGTGTTGACTATTGAAGATGACGAGAATAAAAGGGATGCAGAAGAGCTTTTCGCTTCTCTTCAAGATGGTAGCATTACCTCCACGAAAGCTGCTTTGGAGGATGTAGCTTATCTCTGCGATCGATTCGTGATTCCTAGCTGAATGAATGCGGGCGAGGAGAGGTTTTTGCAACGCTGGTCAATGCAGCTCAGCGGTGACAGCCAGTCTAAATCTGCTGGGACCTCCAGATATGTTGCTGTATTCCCCCCTCAAGCTCAAGCCCGACCCTTACTCTGTGAAATCGCCGTGACGCCGCTTGAACAGTTGTAGGCTCGGCCTTTGTTGGTTCCTAACTCAAACGAATGAATCATCACTACTGTGGTCCGGGATCGTGGTACCTAGAGTGTTCACATCTCTGCACGCTTGACTGCTCTGGCTGTTAGGACTACGTACTGCCCTCGTGCATATGATCACGAAGGTCTACAAGCGGGCCAAGACGTCTTCATTTGCGTAGTCCGACGATATGCAAACGCCTCATAAGTATGTGATTGTTTAGTCACTTCACGAACTGCCATCATACCGAGAAATTACTCTGGTGAGTGTGAACATTGACCTGTTCTTGGTCTGCATAGCCCGAGTTCTCACTATCCAAGAGTGGTTGTCTCTGGAGAACTCATTGTGTAAGTACATTGTGTTATAATTTAATTTGTCTCTCCTCCTAGCAGTAAAGTTCCAGTAAGGCTAGCTGGCAACTAGTGTTTCCTCATCGCCAAGAGCTGTACATTCAAAGTTTCATCAGGCCTAAGTTTTTTACTTAGATTCGGACCTGAGTACTGAGTGCTGCTGTCAGTTTCCACTCCGGTCTGTGTCAGCCGTCTGAAAGACCTTGGTCGACGACGAAGACGTCGTCTCAAAGCTGCATTGGTTGTGTTAAGTTTGGTGAAATGAACACTAGCAACGTGCTGTAAGACCTCACCAGAGCTTTGCATCTACCCAGATATTGAGTAGCTGACCATTCCCGCATGTTCGAACGTTGATGGAACAATTGAGCGGAAGGCCGAGCAGAGGCCGAAACAGTGAATGGACCTTTACCGTCTAATACTATAAACAACTCTCGTCCCCTTTGCTCCCGCCCTCCACCCATTCTTATGGCATTTCCTCTCACGTATCGTCAACGATAGCTATATCGGTACCCTTATATCGGCACGTTTCTGATACTAGTCCCCTGATTGCTTCTTCAGCCTTCACTATTACACAGGCTACACGATATCGATTCTTTATAAAGAATGAGCGTTCGTGACGCTTACAATGAACCCACGATCACCAACGACGATATTTCTGGGCGGGAAGAATCGATGCCCCCGCCCTCCCTTGATAACAATGGAAGAGTTAAAATCAAGCGGAAGGAGGTCAAGAAGAGTGGGTTTGGCTTGGCTTTATTGAGCTTTCAGACCCTTGGTGCGTTATCAACCATATGATGCTCAGCTTGGTGTCCTAATTTTCCGGCTAGGCATCGTTTACTCCGACTTAGGTTCGTTTTTTTGACGAATAGCAGAAAGAACTCAAAAAATACAGAAGAAATTTGGCAGGAACATCACCGCTCTATGTTTTGAATGGTATATGGCATAGTAATGACAATTCTCCTCCGAAGGAAGATGTCATTGGAGGTGTGAGCGCGATTATATGGGCTTTAACACTCTTACCGTTGATAAAATATGTGAGTGGACTCCTCTGCTGCTTGCTGTGCAATTTTTAGTTACCCCGGTCCAGGTTTTTATCACTTTGAAGTTTGCGACTGAAGAAGGTCCGTAAGCTCATACACTCAAAATCACCGGACTCTCAGTGATCCAACGCTTTCGGCTTCGCAGGAGAGGGCGGTACTTTTGCTCTGTATCAGGGCCTATACTGCTCCTCGAGACCTAAAACTAGGGGAATCTCCAAAACATCATTCATGGACCGATTACGGTGGCCCCTTTTGATATGGGTAAGTAACCATTTTCCTTTCTGTCTCTGCTTCTAGCTTTGGGCCTCCACCCTCATGGGCAAAATAGGCCCGATCATTCTCTTCCATTTTATCACTCTAGAGGATAAGCTACTTCCTGCGCTTCGGCCTTAAACGATTTCTCCTCTCTCCGTTTAGGTTGATGGTGGTGATGCAATTTTATTAACTTCCATATTACTATTGCATACCTAGGCCCTTTTCGGAACCTCGTTCGCCTCTTTCGCTTCGCTCAAACTGTAAAGTATAACTAATTCCACTGGTATAGGCTGACAATAGCGGATGGCATACTGACTCCCGCAGTCTCTATCGTGGCTGCCATCAGTGGAATAGGTATTCCTCACCCCCGGATCTTGAATAGCTTGAAGCCGATATCAATCGTAATGACATTCCTTTCCTCGGTATCTCTGGCCCTTACTGATCCTTCGTAGGCGATAGTAGTAGTATTTTTTCTCTGGCAACGGTTCGGGACATGGAAGTTGGCTATAACATACGGGCCTAGTAAGTCTTTCTACGATTACCAGAGACTTTGGAACTGACTGTGATCTAGTTGCCTTTATATGGCTTCTCTTACTCGCAGTAACGGGGATATGGAATATATGCCTATATCCTGGAATATTTCGTGCTTTCGACCCATCGCGAGCTATATTGTGTAAGTTGCGCTACCTTCATTTAATTTTAGTACCCACAATCTCTCTAGTCTTCATTCGAACCAAAAATTATGAGCTCCTTGCCGGCGTGCTCTTGGCTTTGACTGGATGCGAAGCTATGTTTGCATGGTGATCTTTTCATCTCATTTTATGAAGCAGCCAGATCCTAATACTTCAAGTCACACAGTGTCGGCCATTTCAATGCGCTATCCATTCAAGTTTGTTCTTTGCGGTTGTAACGAGGCTGCAAACTAAATTACTTTCCAGCTCTCTTTCACCCTCTTCGTGTACCCCGCGCTCGTCCTCACATATCTTGGTCAAGGTGAAGCAGCTTTTCTCGGTTAGACGACACATACTGAAGTTGACCGTTTTGAGGTGCTGCTCTTATCGTCAAAGGCAACGTGGTCCTGGACAATATTTTCTATCAAACAATACCAGGACCCGTAAACGGACCACTTTTCTGGTACGCGATGGAATATTACTTCCGTAAATGCTATTCTTACCTAGTGGTCTGATTCGTTTCGGAAACTCAGGATTATGTTCACGATGGCCATTCTTGCAGCGGTGCGTACTAGTTTGTTTGTTTGTTTTTGCTCCCGTTGGTTGATCTCATTTACAACTAGATAATTGCTTCGCAATGTCTGGTCACTGCAACTTTCAGTCTAATTCAGCAACTCGTTAGCGCAAATTGCTTTCTCCCTCTCCGTATATACCACACTTCCAACACCCACCAGGGCCAGATTTATGTGCCTGCGGCTAATTGGTTGCTTATGATCGCCTGCATCATCGTTCTCGCAGCTTTCTCGGACACAAGGAGTCTGTTGAACGCTTTCGGATTCGCAGCTGCCACGGTGATGTTTACGACAAGTGTTCTGCTTGCCGTTCAAATGCACGTGGTGAAACGGTGGCCAGTCATCGTGGGAGTCGTGTACTTGCTCACTTTTGGCGCCCTGGATGCGCTGTTTTGGGGCGCATCGTTCGAGAAAGTACCCCATGGTGCTTGGGTTCCCCTGATGATCGGTCTCATTTTGTATGTCTCTGTTCCTTTTTGTCTTGAGATGCTTTCAGTTGACATCATGAATCCACAGGACAGTACTGATGTGTCTATGGGCTTGGGGGAAGGTAATCTCCGTTTGTTTTTCGCAAGTGGCCGCGGTTCTGACAGTTCCATTAGACACTTGAAGATCGCTTTGACGGGAAAAATGTGTTGGAGTTGCCTGGGTTTGCAGTTGAGCAGGACCGTGCGCTCGCTCAACTGGCACAAGAGCTTACACTCGCTGATGATGCGTCGGGGGAGCATTACGCTTTTTACGTGCCGGAAGTCACAGAGACGGCTGCTGTACGGGACATGGTTGGGCTCTCTCGCGTCAGAGCAAGAGGAGACAGGGATGTCAAGTATGACAATCGCGAGCTTATGCGAATACCTACTTGTGCTGTGTTCCATCGCTATGTCGCAGGAAGAGGTTTTCCTCATGCCTTTTCTGGTATGTCTTTAGTATTTCATCGCGTGTAGTCCTGAACTAACGCGACCGATCCAGCTTTCGTACGGCAATGGCCTGGGGTCCCCCAAGTGTTGGTGAGCGGAACTTGAGATATTGCTTATGCTTCTGGCATTGACGTTGTGTGAGATTTTCCTTTCTGTAACTATTTTGCCCACTCCGAGCGTCCCTGAGCATCAACGGTATATCGTTTCAAAACTGGGTTCAATGGAAGGTCTGCAATTTATATCTTTACTCCCGAACTTTCAAATCATTGACACACGGTTGTAGGGTTTTATTCTATCACTTATCAACTAGGATTTCGCGATCCATTTGACGTTAAGGCATGTTTACCTCTCTTCTTCTGACCTCGATTATTACTGACCATCGGTATTTCTACAGGTCGATAATCTGTTACCTGCACTATATTCATTTGAAAGAGAACACGACCCGGAGTATGGAGACGTGGCTATTGAAAGACTAAAAGCAGTGTCGGGTTCCTTAACCCATATGTGCGATACTATTGCAATTCCGAGTCCATTGACGCTCACGTTCCCTTCGTTCAGTGTTCCACAGTATAATTTGAAAAGCCGTGATGTCTTTGCGCCGTCAAGAGGGGGCTTTGTTTTGAACTGGATTCGTAGATATTTGATAGAGGATGTTTATCAACGTCTGTGTGAGTTCGTTTGTTCTTCCTCAGCTATTTCACGATCTTTGACGGTGACTAAACAGCCGTGATGTTTCCGGATACGATAAACTGGCGTACTGCGCCAGATCAGTAAGTTTTACCTGATGTCTATTCATTGAATGACTGGACTTACAGCTGCGTCTGACAGGTTGGTTCATGTTGGAATAACTGCTGTCATCTAGTATTGCACTTCGATTGTATTAATGGTTACGCTCCCACAGGTGTGGGCTGTACGACTTTAGGGATGGACCGCTTGGTACGATATCAATGTATACTTACCTATGACGCTGGATAGACCTTGTTGCGTGTTTTCTATCATTTAGGGTATGTTCACAGCGTAGAAAACTGATGAATGTTGGTGACAATCCTAAGTTTGAACGTTTGAACCCCCGCCAAACACGGTCGAAAGAGTGTCACCAAACGCCATTACGAGTGTCTTCAAATACACGTTATCCCGCACAATACGGGGAATTAGGATAGCAGGGATTTCGTATGATGCCAGTTCGCCCTGGTCAAATTTTCTTCCGGGACTGTCGAGATGCATGTAGATGAAACTAGGAGAACGTATATGAGGTGGGCTTGGACTAGATTGGGATAGGTGGAAAGGATTTACTGTAAAGTGCGTCTGTAGGCTCGAGTCCAGCAAGTCGCGGTCACCGGACTTGTGTGTCAACCGTGGTCGAGTCTGAAGTATTCATTTTTCCTGCACTACTGAAATCAGACTGACATCTAAATTACAGGTTTTGGCGAAAACTGAAAACACGGCATCGCGAATCGGGCACTTTGGCAGGCCTAGCAGGGGCGTTGAAGTTGAAAGGTGTTGAACCAGGCGGGTACATAGTACGCCGCGAGCCTATCATCGGCGGAAGTCTATGCTTCACTTGTGCCTTCGGATAGTAGGCGGGAAGACAACACTCAGTCGTCTGAGGTCCTCAAATTTCAATGGGTTTGTACCCCATAAACGGAACGTACTCAATTAGGCCAAAAAACGCACAACATGATGGAAGTCTATCACGAAGTATGTCCGCTAATCCGCACCTGTGCAGGATCAACCAATGCTGATATAGTTTGATTTTTCACAAATATGCGGGTCGTTCTTGGGAGAAAAGGTATTCACTCTGAGCTAAGCGATTTTCAGAAACTTCCTGTAGGTGATCCTTATGAACGGAACTCGTTGGAACTCTCGTAGGAAGGTTTGGTACAATGCGGACGGGCACTTGCCACGGGAAGCGAGAACGCCGTCCCATTCACGGTACAGTTATCTCCTGGCGGCTCTTGTTTCTCCAGAGTGCATCATCAAAGTTAGCGCCAATTGGAATATCTATCATGACGGCAGTCCCATCGCTAGGGATCCAGTGGATACTTTTCTGGGAGTTATGCTTTTGTATATAAGGCGTGCTTCTCGGGGGGTCACATTTTCCGCTGGACCTCCCCACCTAGTCATTCCAGCTCATCTCTGGGACAATCCCATTCGTCCCCTCTACTCCCCTCTACAAAATTCTCCGTCACAAAATACACCGACTCTTTCACGATGCCTGATTGGAGCTCCCTCGAAGAACTCAACCGCGATGGCGATGTCTTCGTCAAGTTGGTTCACTCACTTATGGGGGTCTATGCGTATGCTTTTGCTTGAATCTTTATCGGTAGGACCGTCTTCGATCTTTGGCAGGTAGATGGGAATGTTTCCTCTCTCTGGACTTCGACTTCGCGTTCATAACGGGGCAAAAAACTTTTCGATGGCCAATGGTAAGGGATCTTTGGTGCTGCAGCGCAGTCGACTTACTTTCACCCCTTCAGATCTTCTACTTTGCCAACCGTTACCTCCTTCTTTGCGCATTGGCCGGAATGTTAGTCTCAAAGTCTTCTCCCGGTATAATATTGACTGATTCCCTCGATTGGCGGATGATTTATCATCCAGTCTCGTTTCTTTTGATTCGACAAGGTAAGCTCCGCCGTCGGACCTCGCATCAAACATTGACCATTCGACGGCTTCAATTTGTAGCCAGCTCAACTGTCAACCGTTATACATATTCAATCAGGTGCGCTCACCATCTCGATTCTCCGCATTAAATTTCTCAAACGGGCGCTCATTTCAGCTGGCGGGGAATGCGTCAACTGGCCTTGCAAGCATCAATCTCTGTCTCCGCACGTATGTGCTTGTTTAGTGGATTGTGTTGATGCTAATTTGTTCTCAGGATCGCTGTCTATGGAAATTACAAGCCAATCACAATCCTTCTGGTAATCTTAATACTGGGACACTGGTCTTTAATCTTGATGGGTAATTTAGCTCTTAGCTCCTTCTATCCGATCCTTACTTTCTTCACCAGGCGTCCAGCTTACGGTAACATGGAGCGACGAGCAAAATGCTTGTGTCATCGTGGCTACCAACAACACCATCCTTGCTGTCACATTCATTTATTCCATGTGCTTCGACCTCATAGTATTCCTCCTAAACGCCTACAAACTGTCCAACCGTCGCGGGAAGCACAACCTGGTTGGTGAGAGTCGGCTTGGGAAGATGATCTTTTCCGACGGCCTCATATATTTCTTCGTCGCGTGAGTGGTAATGATCACTGGGATCACCATACCTCGTTGACCGCTCGTTTTTTCAGATTCCTGGCAAACCTGATTGCTACGGTGTTCATGCTTCTAAAGCTGAATTCCATAATGACAATTATTTTCAATGTTCCCGCCGTTATCGCCAGCACCGTAAGCCAATTATTTTCGCTCTCCAACACTAAATCCTTAAATTCTTATTTCTTTAAATCCTAGATTTGTGCAACTAGGGCAGTTAGGCGGCTCAACAATTTCAAGAACGAAGGGGCTGAAGTTTTGTATGTGTTCACTCAATGCTTACTTGCATCCGATTAACACTCTTAATTTCCGGCTATACAGTAGTGGATCAGGGACAGGCTCTGGAATTAGGGTTACTCACGGACAACCTCGGCCAATTGTTAGCACGCTGAGCCGGTCGGGCACTGCTGCAAGAGCCCCGGGAGGCGTTCACGTTCAGATGGAGACCTTCACTCGTGCAGAGGACGCAGATTTCCAGAGGCAGGATGACAGGGACACAGATTTTGATGTTGAGGCGAAGGGGAGCCC
This sequence comes from Marasmius oreades, assembly GCF_018924745.1. Taxonomy (NCBI): domain Eukaryota; kingdom Fungi; phylum Basidiomycota; class Agaricomycetes; order Agaricales; family Marasmiaceae; genus Marasmius; species Marasmius oreades. The sequence goes on from NC_057325.1 coordinate 2,514,010, forward strand.
CATTTGATATCAGCAACCAACAAAAACATATCGCGTGAAAGTAGAGATTTCCACTTTATATACATTCATTCCTTTACATTCGTTTTGTTCGGGAGTTGATGAGAACGCACGGCGATAGGATAGGCTAGAAATGAAGACCTTGCAACCATGGCCGTTTTCTAGGCTCAGTTCCATCAGATGAGTTTCAGCATCCCGCATATCCACGTAAACCTTCCTCGTTTTCCCTACCAGGCGGCACAGTTTGCAGGTGACCCTTCATTGTGGACATTGCTTGACAGGCTATTGCCCCTAGTACTAAGGGTTTTGTGCAAGAAGTCAAACAGAAGCCCCTTTCGTATGTCATCGTCGGAGACGGCTAGAAAAACATGAAGGAACCCCGGTGACGTGCAAAATGTGCTATTTTCCATTTTTCACATCGATGCCCGAATTTCCATCGTTCATGATCACAGAGGGTCCCGACTTCCACGCCACCGATCCCACCGAGAGAGGTCGATCGGCACGAAGAGGGAGAAGCTCGCCCTCCATTAATGCGTCGAGTAAGAAGACTATTAGTAATTGCCTTCAGTACCCCAGAATCTTGACCCGTGGTTGTTGCGGAAGTGAGAGACAATGTTGTCAACGAGATCAGGGAAGTACGGCTGTAGCAAAGGGACGGATTCATTTGTTACCATATAGAATTAGACCACTTGCTTGCCCTTGCTTTGCGGAAGACAGACACGAGGATGACTGCGATGGGATGTCGATTGATGGAAATTGTATGAGTGTCAGGCGAATGTAGGGTCCACCAATACTATGAGAGAAGGTTGACATTCGGCGTCGATCCTCTAGCGAGAATGGGTGTGACAAGTGAGAGTGGAGTTGAATTCAAATTCCTTGCGAGCTGGCATTGAAGGGAAATTTCGACCACACTGAGCCTTCCATATACTTAGCGGGCATACTGTACACGGCAACACTTCAATAGAAAGTACCTCGAGTAATAAGTGACGTACCTTACCCCGAATTGAATGAATAATCGCTGATATCGCTCACCTCGGTGCTGTTGCTGAGGAACATGCTGGAATATGAATTTGGCTTTCAATTTCGATAAGCCGCCCTTTGCCTCGCATATGGGGACCGCTTTTTGCTTGTAGGCCTCGGGTTTCGGCTAGTTCTGGCTCCCTGCAACAAACGGAAGCAGGATTCCAACGCATCGCTTCAATGTCGAGCGAGACAGGCGAAATTTGGGGCTTAGGGGTTAGGAGGGGCCGAAAGTCTTCTGGAGATGGGACTGTTAACCGAGAAGCTGTCGCATACTAATGCTGCTCGCCCAGAGAGGACATCTCCTGTTAAGGGCTTCCTCCAGAGCTAAATCAAGCTAGAGGGGATGGTCGAGTATGTACGGCACGCTGTGGTGCCCGTGTGCCATTTTGTTTGTTTCTACGTTTGGACTTGTCCCAACTTGGACGTTCGTTTGTTGGCCCTTCAAAACAACATGACACCGATTTTACCCTGCATTGGCCGTTGAGCATTTGAATTTGAATTCGAGACGGCGGTGAGGGAAAACTTGACTGCACTTGCTTGACAACAACATTGTGGCTCTATCGTGGAGAACTCTGGTCCTACAGCGTACTCTCACAGACGATGAATCATGTCAGTGTCACTTGGAAGTTGGGGCGGGTTTGTGATGTTGCCAATGGCCATTTTACGGACGAATGACTCGCCATGCGACAGTTCGAAATTCAGAAGTACGCCCCAGGGCTATGGGCATTCGTGTTATGACAAGATCCAAGAAAAACTTGGAGAAGGATGACCGCTGTCGCCGACTGCACTCAGATATTCCAGGAGATAGAAGCGGCCGTCAGAAAAATATGTCAGAAAAATATGGCGTATGATCGTACTCCAGAGCCTGAGAGGATGCGCCCATCCGAAAAGGCAACTTGGACCCCAAACTTGAAGTTGGTTATGTAACACTTATGTAAACCACTACATCCTTCCGCTCGCCGAGTATACAAAGGCTCGTCTTCGAGGTTCGAAAATCGATTTGACAAGCGATGAATACAACCGACTGTACGACAGCCATTTCCTCGCATCCAAGCCTGCATCTTGATGAAGCTTCAACGGCGTAGCGCTGGACACGGAGACAGGAACTTACTTATAGGCTCTTCATCAAATTCGAAGACATGATGCTGTAAGTAATTAATGTAATGTCTGCTTGTCACTAGCTTTATAAAGTAGCCTTTAATCGAGCTCTTTTCCTCCCAGGCTTCCTCCCAGCTTCCTACTGCCGCCCTCACTTCAGACTCTCCTCCTCGCCGAAAGTTACTCAGGCTGTCTCGACATTAACTCAAGCTCAACATGCCTGACTGGATGTCAATGGACGAAATTCAGCGCGACGGCGGTAAGTATCATCATTTTACACTGCCCGCCCTTATTGATCCCGTCCTTCAATGTTTATAGTTGCCTTTGGGAGGTTGATCCACGTCCTATTAGGAGTCTATGTGTACGTCGTCCTCTTGTAGGATCCCGAAGTCGATCCTGACGCGTTCTCAAAGTTGGGAGTGGTTCACTTCTCTCGGTTTCGACTGGTCGTATGTCAGAGGGAAGAGAACTTTCAGATGGCCTTTAGTTTGTTTTTCATCCAATGTCACTGTGTACTGCTCTTAAATCTTCTTCGTAGATATTTTACTTCCTGAACCGATACTGTCTGTTGATCGCGTTGATCGGAATGTGAGCCCGACATCACTGATACAAGTTCAGGCGACTGATTTCTGACCCTTGTTCAAAGTGCTGTTGCTCTCAATGTTACGGTGTGAGTCGCAGAATCCGTCTCGTTTTGATCCGTATCTCATCTCAGCTTGCAGAGAAATCAATTGTCAAGCGCTCTATACTTTCAACCAAGTGCGTCTTCTGCGCATATATGCATCATTTGAACTTAGTAAATGGTAATGCAGGTTTTCGGCAATGCATCAATCGGTCTCGCCTCGATCAACCTGTCCCTTCGAACGTAAGGTTTCGACTTTGTTGAATTTTAACATTTCATTGAGGTTTTTGTTCCTTTACTAGAATGGCCGTCTGGTCTCAAGCCTGGTACATTGTGGTTCCCCTTGTTCTTCTTATCATGGGTCACTGGTCCCTTCTCCTCCATGGTGACTCCATCTCCTTCGTGTCCCGACTACACATGCTTATAATAAATCTAGGCGTTCTCCTCAAGGCGGAATGGGTACAAGGTCAATGCGCGATAACCTCCACAAGTAACAAGATGCTCGCCGTCTCGTTTATCTACACTATGGTCTTTGATCTCACGGTACTGTCGCTTACGGCGTGGAAACTTGTGATCAATGCCCCAAGGTGAATGATTTGTCCGTTTCTCCTTGTATCTCTCTTTCTCACAAGATTGCGTTCTTCAGTTCGAAAGCCATGGGTCGTTCAAAACTTGTTGTGCTAATTTTCGGTGATGGTTTGATATACTTTATCATTGCCTTCATTGCCAACCTTTTGGCTACAGTCAGTCATTGCATTTCCCCACAACCTTATACCGAACACTGACCGTCGATCCCGTCCTATTCGGTAGATTTTCATGCTGCTGAATCTGAACCCCGTCATGTCCATCGTCGCGAACGTTCCTGCTGCCGTTGCTGCGACTGTGCGTGCGATCAACTCCTTCGCTGTCCCACATACTATTTACTGAGCTTCTTTGCAGATTGTCGCTTGCCGTGCCGTTCGTCGATTAGCGAAGTTCACACATTCAGGACCTGAAATGTTTTCGTAAGGCGGTCCCCTTGACCAGAAGTAATGGTGACTGACTCGAAAATGTACTTGCAGAAGCACTCAAGCTTCAACGCTGGCGTTCCGAACTCATACCAACAAGAGTGCCACTTATCGACCCAAAGTTAGTACGAATGGTATGGGCAAAAACGAAGGTGTTCATGTACAGGTATGTTTACCCTTTCCTAATGCATTCCGCGGGATGAAACAGGTTCCTATAGATGGAGACCCTTGAATCACCCACTTCGCCATACGTCGAATACGACGCAATGGGTAACCTCGTCACCAAAGCCTCTCCATCAGACGACTTCGACGCAGAGGCGCAGGAAATCAGACACGATTTCAAGCGACCACCCTATTAGAACTCCTTTGTTGCACACTTCTTTCCAGCTCGGAATCTCAGAAAGAGCAAAATTTCCCAAGAGCTAATACCCTCTCCATATCCCCAACAGCCAGTTTTCTCGCCCAGTTTACTTTCGTTTCATTCTTTCAAATTGGGATGTTCTCCTCTCTTCCGTTCGTTCCAGTAGCAATCCTGTTAAAACATGGATCATCCAAACAGCATTGGATTTTCCTCGCCGAACTTGTATTTCATACTTTCCGTCTATCCTCATCTCGCTTTCAAAGCTGGTTGACATGGAGAACTTTGCTGGTGTACGTTTCATTAAAATCAAAACTGTGGGGTTAAACGCCTTCCAATGTATCAAAGACCAAGAAAATTGTGTACTAATTCCGTTTCGAGATCTTCAAAATCCGCTGTTGATCCGCTGCGACAATCTTGGATAGGAACTAAGAACGCGCCCGAGTCATAAATATAATGATCCTGTCCGATACGGCCTGATCAATATGGCATCTGTTGTGGAGACCCACTTGTACATGTACCTTGAATTTGTTTTTAGAGAGCTGTCTCAACGAGTGTTGCTGTAGTCTCCCACACAACTACCCAGTGGCATTCTCGGATTTCCTTAACAAGGGCGCTGGCGCTATTGACATCCGTTTCCCCCAGCCACCTCAGTCGTTGAGGTGGTGGTCCAATAGCTGATGATCGTTAGAGGTTCACTTCCCGTAAATTACGAGATTTGCAGCACGTCATGATCAACCTAGTGAGGGATCTCCGAGGGGAAAAAACAAAACGGATTCGCCTCAACTTTAGCGCGAAGATACATGGACAGCGCCTGACCCACATTTTTTGAGGGTTAGCCATCAAACTTGGGCCCCCGCGTTTGTACTTGCAAATTTTCAAGTGCGGCAGAAGACTCGGAGGCCCGAAACGGGCGGTCTCTAAGTGGATTGATATCAGTGGTATTTTCGTTGTTTTTTTCCCCCCCCCCCTCTGATGGAAAAGTCAAACCCTTTCTGAATTTCCTACCAACAGAGTTGGCCCTTAACTCGGTATGTAGGTTGAACGATCCGAGATATTCAAATGATTTCAATCAAATACTATCAATTCGGATGGTTACGAGACCAACGATGCGAAAGTTATGTAAAGGGATTGAAAGTCTGAGAGTTCTTTGACGGTCATTCCTCCCGCAGTCAGATCAAAACCAAATAGAACTTGAAGGTTACATAGCTACCGACAAAATTCTGAACAAGTGGACACAAAAATCATAAGAACGATTTTCTCTTGAAATCAATTGGATTCAACGTTGAAGGACAAAAGAGTGAACGGGATCGCTTCAATTGCCCTCATTCCCTGTGGAAAGCGAATACCTTGGGGTGAGAAAATTAGTTGTAGTGCCAGCGACTCAGGAAGATCGTGCCGGCAGACCATTCAATGTCGGACGTGGAGTTTTTTTTTTTTTTTGTTTCTATAGTTTACCGTGATACAAGTAGAACTGTCGTAGTACGACCCCATCGTTCGCCGTCATGTGATGTTCGAAAAAGGAAGGTGATTACTAAGACCGCAGTGCCAGCTTCGAAGTTCTCTAAGTTGAGGTTGGCAAAAGTGGGAATTGAACGATCGACGTCAGAAAAATTTTAGCTGTGGCAACGATTTACCAACTGCACCATTATACCCATCTAAATTCATATATCAACATTGGACTATATAGAGTACATCCTTGGTACATCATACTGGGGGCTTTGCCCCCAGACCCCCTCATATAGCTTTGAATACCTAACCCCTACCCCTAACCGCTAACTAACCTAACCATTAAACCTAACCGCTAACTAACCTAACTATCAAAACCAAACCCCCCTAACCACTAAACCTAACCAAAACCTAACCGCTAACCGAGAAAGCGCAGGGCGGCAGTCTTACTAATCACCACGTGATGGCGAACGATGGGGTCGGACTGGCTAAGACATACAAGTAGTCTAGTACTAAGACGCACGGGCGCATTCTGCGCCAGTTGACTTCTGTTCGAGTTCTGGATGGTGCCTGTTACGGCGCTGTCGATGTTTTGTGTAGCTTGTGTGTGGAGGATTTCTGTTCTAAGCGTTCTTTTGTCGTGATTCGCGCCTCTCTTCCAGGGCATCTGCTATCTCTTTGCACCGAGGTGCTTGAATTTCATAAACCATATCCCAAACCATAAACCATATATCCATAACCGTACGTCCATCTCTTTTTGTGGGGGTCGGACGTGGAGTTCATCGCTCATGAAGCAATTCGGAAAACCTTTGAAGAGAGATGGAAGTAATTATTCATGTAAATCTCAGTATGTACAGTAACAAGACTGTCCGGGCCTACTGAGGCCAGGCTGCAATCTCATAACTTGCAGCTTAATTTTAAAAAATGGAACCCATTTATCCCATCGCTTGATGATACCATTGCTCGTGGCGTCGCTACTCAGTACGTTTCAAAGCCCACATCAAGGATCGTTCTGCCGCGCACGCCTCTTAGCACGGCACCTGGGTCCTATCCTCATCACCACATAGATAGAAGGGGTCAGGAGGGCACATACGCCACCTAGAAGCACATATGTCCAGCCGGGACTCAATTTCCTCGTAAGCAGGTCTATAACTGCCACGAGAGTGGCCCCAAGACTACCCCTAACGAGATTATTCTAGGAGATGTCAGTGAGAATCTGTGCCACTGGAACGAGTGCAAGGAAACTTACACAACCTGCGATTGAAGAACTTTGATCCGGGACGAGGTCAATGCAGAGGGTACTTGCAGTAGTCATGACAATCATGGAACAAAATCCAACTAGGTGTAAGGAAATGAAGACGAAAAGAAAACATGTAAGTGCAAGGTTGACTCACCAAAAAAATGGAGGATCAACGGAACTGAAATATGAACCCTGTTTTCAACGGACCACCCGTATCCGAGAACAACGCCAACGAACACGATCATGGAATAAGAAACGAATTCGAGTCGGGCCTGATTGTGGTCAGTTGTTGGATAGAACTGAGTCATGTTGCGCAAACCTGTTCGATAGGGAATTGATCATCTCTCTTTGCTCTATCTTTGCGCTCCAAAGGGTCAAGATCAGGATAGAGATTTTTAGCTGTTCTACGATAACTCAAGTCCAGCATTCTTCCGCAGAAAACAGTCGCAGAAAACGTTCCACCACCGATGCAGAGGAAACAGAGACCCAACTGTAGTTCGGTGAGAAAAGGATATGCTTGGGCAAAAAGAGTGGAGATCGTGGCGGTAACAGAGTAAAAAACGGCACAAACGAAGCCATTGAAGAACAAGAGGATGAAGATGTCGGGTTGTTTCAGCAACACTAAAGGATTTCGGAAATTTTTCTTCTGTGGTAGGGCCTGATCCGAAGGGGCATCGTGGCGAGTGTGTTTTCGACCGATGATTGGAATCACTGGACGCAGATAGCGGGGTGGAATAATGCTTCCATCCCCTACTATGGCTCGTAGGGTCTCCGGGAGAAACCTTGGAGGCGTGCTAAGTATTCATTCGCATTGAGGCTGCATGGAAGAAATGAGACGTACAATATGATGGCAATGAAGGCGACACCGGCCGCGATGCACAAAAACCAAAATATTGACCTGTCTCTCAATTAGCCGGTACTTGAGCCTATAATCCGTTCAATGGTTTATTTACCTCCAACCCAAACTTCCTGCCAACGCGCCACCGATAATTGGTGCTATGGCGGGACCAAATACAGGACCGCTTTGAAATATTCCATAGAATCCGCCTCGTTCTGCAGGTTCTGCGATATCGCCAATGACACCCGAACCTTTGAAACAAAATCGGGGATCAACCTTCAAGATTGAGTTGGTGGAAAGTGATACTAATACCTAATGCAATAGTGCTAGCTGATCCCGCCGACTGGAAACAACGAAGTAGCAACAACAACCAGTAAGCGTTTACCGGAACAAGTGCCAATCCTACACACGAGAGAGAGAGAATCAACAAGCAAGACGCATAGATCAATCTTCGTCCCACGGCATCCGCAAGAGTGCCAAAGAACATTGGCGCTGCAGAACATATCAGTGAACGCTCGCTTGAACACTAACCAAACGACGGACATATCGCCTGAAAAACCATATACATCGTCACCTACTGCCTATAAATGCCAAATTCAAAGGAAAGGGAGACGGCAGTGGACGAACCGTAAGATTAATTAGCTCCACCGGTTTATTGAACGCTACAGAGAGGGTCGGAATCGCAGGGAAATAAATACTTGACGTAAGAGGACTACATCGACCGTTCAGAAAGGGTTCTTCCAAGCTCTGTGCGGAAGCTCACCTGAAAAGACCTGAAGCAGCAATCATGATAACCACTACCCATTTCTCCCGTCTGGTATAAACGCTGTATGGACGTTTGCTGGTTTCATTCGGGCTAATGTCAACCTGTTCAGCTATCTCCGAATCGGGATTGCATCGGGGATGATCAAGTGCACGTGTCGCAATTTCTGTAGATTTTCTCTCTTGCATTGTCTAGTGGCAGCAAGAGGTGGGTGTGAAGGTGTCTTCCTGAGTGGAGGGGCGCTATAAATACTAATGCCCTCGGAAGCTTTCCGAGAATACGCAATGGCGGTGCGACGATACGGTCACGGGACTATCGTCGTCACGAGCGCATCCAGAAACGGCCAAATTCGGCACCTTTTTCGCCTCATTTGAGCAAAACTTGGCAGGGTGGCAATTTCGGCACGCTCATGGCCAGGGGTACAGAGGTCCCACCCGCATTTCGGCTGGCATGAAGCTTTCGGGGAGTTCAAGGCCGCGAGTTCGGCTCAAATCTTTCGGTAACGATTACCGTGACATAGCGCGACTGTGTCACTGTCACTCCGACAATTAGAACAATCCCTCTCTTTATGACAACCCACTTCCGGACTAGCAAGACCACAGGGAACTGAGAATGGGAATCTCAGGTCTTCTGCTGGCCTTGAAATCCATTCAAGTTACCAAACATCTCTCGGAATTTTCTGGACAAACTATTGCGGTCGACGCATACGTCTGGCTACACAAAGCCGTGTACTCTTGTGCGACAGAGCTTGCCACAGGACAGGCAACCTGCAAGTGAGTTTGTTCCTCTTTATATAATCTCCCTCTAAAAAGTCGATTTCTCAGATACGTTAACTATGCTATGGAACGCGTCCGAATTCTGCGCCATCATGGGATAGAGCCGTACATTGTCTTTGACGGCGGGCCTCTCCAGGCAAAACGGGGAACAGAAAGTGAAAGAAAGAAGAAGCGAGAGGATAACATCGCGAAAGGGCATATGTTCGCCGCTCAAGGAAACCACAGTGCGGCTCGCGAATGCTACACGAAAGCTGTCGACGTGACGCCACAGATGGCCTTCCAGCTCATCAAGGTGTGAACCCTCCGTCACTCGATATTCGTGTACTGAGTTTCTATCAGGCTCTACGTGCTGAAAATGTCAAATACGTCGTGGCACCGTATGAGGCTGACGCCCAGCTTGCCTTCCTAGAGAAAAAGGGCCTTGTCTCTGCTATCCTTACTGAAGACTCCGACCTTCTCGTTTTTGGCTGCAAAACTGTTCTATTCAAACTCGACGCCGGTGCACGTACCGTTGTTTCCATATCCCAAACCGATTTTGCCTCCGTGACTCCGTCTACTGATGCCAATTCTATATCTCTCGTAGGCTGGTCTGATAAGCAGTTCAGAGAAATGGCAATACTCAGCGGATGTGACTATCTTCCCAGTATTCCGGGTGTGGGCTTGAAGACCGCTTGCACCATGCTCAGGAAATGGAAGACTCCAGAACAAGTCATTCGTTCCATTCTGCTAGAAGGAAAGAAAATTGTTCCCAAAGGATACATTCAGCAGTTTCGATTGGCGGAGAAGTGCTTCTTGTATCAGAGAGTCTATGATCCCGAAACTGCGCGACTGGTTCATTTGAATGACGTACCGAGTGAGGGAGAGTGGGATGAAGTGGTGGATTCTTTCGTTGGAAGGTGAGCAGCAGCAAATAACGGCAGCGTTCTTTTCTCACCTCGAACCCAGAGACCTTGAGGCTTCGCTTGCAAAAGCTATTGCAATGGGCGACAAAGATCCGGTCTCTTATGAAACGATGGAGGATATCAATCCAAATTTTGTGCCGCGTACTCGGGTTCTTCGGGAAATACCCTTTTGCAAGTTGTCTGTGAACCGTCCCCACAAAGGAAAAGGGAAAATGCGAGACCCAGCAGCTTCTGAAGGTATTCTGGACTTCTTCGGTAAGTTGTTTGCATGGCTGCGCTTGCCAATCATTCGACGCAAATGAATGGGCCACGATTGAGGGTCCCAAACTAAAGTTGATTTCTCTAGGGCCTAACCCCAAGATCCTCCAGATACCGAAACCACCGTCCACCAAGGCCAAGGGTGCGACTGGCGTCAAAAACATGATTATTGGGAAAGAGAGCGGCAAACGAACATTGCCTGACATACATGACGAAGACATGAATGCGAAGAAGAGAAAAACGTCGGCCAAAACTGATATAAGGTCCAAATTTTTCAGCTCCGCGGTTCGTACGCGAAAGACTGTGGTCAGGAAGGACGAAAACACGCTTGTAGCTGGGTCGTGCCTCATAGAAAAGGAAAATGAATACATCGTCATTGATGAACACGAAACAGATGCACCCGCTGAGGACGATTCCATTATTGCACAGCACTATTCGAGTTCAGAATTTGATAGCGATGTTGAAGAGGTGGAAGAGGTGGAGCAAGAAGATGGATACATGTCTCCGACACCGTCCCTTTCGCGAAACACGCAAGAGTTGTCTTCACCGCCGAGACCAAGAACCGCACCGCAACTCGGTAAATTGCATCCAGATGACTTTGACTTCGGCGCCGAATCAATTTCTAGTCCTCCATCTGGTGGTCGATCTCGTAGGCGAGTACCCTTGCGGTACATGGCACCACCAGGAAATACAATTGTGGGGAAGGTTCTGATAGAGGCCTCGCCTGAAATTGACCGCAAGCGATCAGGATCAGGAGCAGCAGTGGATATGCTGGACTTGGGAAATTCATTTGGGGACGAATTAACCGAAACGGAGTTTTCAGGGGATGAAGCCGCCCCAACCCCCTTCTCCTTCTCACCTTGCACACTCGAAAACTTGGATCAAGACATCACTCCCGCAGTGGTGAATGGTGATGAACAAGAAGTAGAGGACGCGGAGGAACTGGAGCAGCGAACGATGGCCTCAAGGAATGCCGCAGTGGCCGCTGGTTGGAGAAGCATGTGGTCTTTGGGCTCTTTCACAGCCAAAAGAACACCACATGAAGAATTTTCGGCATGTCTGCGTAGGTCAGGGACGAACGTGACTCCTACCGGAAGGCATAGACTCAGTGGACAGTTGTCCACTTCATCGCATCCTTATCTACAGGGCCACACAAAAACACCTGGACCCAACGACTCGGGTCCAGCGAGGACGACGTTAAAGGGTAGACAGAGCCTCATCTTCTTCGAATCCAAGTCGAAGACCGAAGTGACTCCGGAGAGTTCGGTGGCGTCAGTGACTTCGGTGAAGGTGGACGACGGACGTTCGGCTCCTGTTCAAGAGTCAGAAGTTGATCCCCTTGCACGAGTGCGCTTAGAGAAGTTTAGGTTGGTCACTCGCTAATGTCACTTAGAGGTTCGGACTCTTGTTCCGGCCACCATCTACGTCCGAAATCTCTTGTTAAAGGATTCTTTACCTATCATTATTCTTTCCGCTTTGCTGTCGATTTGTTCTGTAATGTGAAGTCATGGATCGCGTTCAACCATGCGCTGTCTCCGCCGCCTTTCCGTGCCTAGTTCCACCATGCACTCGGCCTGATTGGTTGGTGTCACGTTGGTTTCCAAATAACCGTTTCCACATTTAGGCTTTGGTAAACCTCTGGTCATTTACATCTATGTTCAGCATATCAGGCTATCGCAACGCGGAGACAGGCAATAACCCATGTTCAACGTTACGACATTTGTAAGGAACTTCCTGTTTTTTTACCCGCCCTCCATTGACTTATTAAGGGATACATACTGAAAGCTTCTACTTTAAAACTATCGGTACTCGATCAGACCCATTAAAGGTACCTCGATTGCGCATTGAAAACCCGCGGAGCCTCAAGAAGAACCTTAACGCCACGAGGTTGATGAACTCGGCCTATGTACATTCTCTTTCCGGTAAAAGAGATGCAATGCAGGGTATCGTTGAAATGTGCATTTTTTCCGTCATACAAAAACAGGAATCGCTAAACACGCCTTGCACCACTAACTTCGTCTCTCGAATTTTTCCGGACCACTTCCTCACAGTGAAGTGGCAGGCAGCGGACCTAGGAATCGATTTCTTCGGGATTAATTGACATTTGACGGTTCTAAGCAACATCCTGTCTTCTTTCATTGATCTCGCCAAACTCATTATTCTCACTTCGCTCGCCTCTCATCCTCTATGTCCGGTTGTCGATCTTGAGAGAAACTGCTGCGCTTACAACTCGACCAGTAGAAAAAGGCGGTTCCGCTCGATACTTGACCTCACAAGTCTCTTCAGATTTTCCGGCTTGGACGGTCTGCGAGGCGTCTTTCTGAGGTATGTAACCCAGGGTCGTGAATCAACAGCTTTCACTTACCATACGAAGGTATTTCCTGCTCCTTCTCCGAGTCTCGCTGTTACCCGTGCACAAATGCTGCCCACCTCGGATACGCAATTCAAAACTTGGGCAACGGAACGACAAGGGCAGCAGGGCGACGTCTCGCACAGATGTTCTGTCCATCTTCAAGGCCAAGATCAACGTCGGTCTTACCCTCGTCCGCATTCGGTTTCGTTGGTCTACGATTCGTCCGTTCAACACGAGCTCCCCTTCTCTCAGCCAAATTACCATCCATCCCACCTCGGATATCCGGAGTCTTCTCAGCGTACGGCATTCCAAATCGAACCTCCGCCCGACTTTGGTGCTCAACCAAATGTTCCGGTGGTGGGGGACGTCGACTCAGAGTCACCGCCATCTTTACCTTATCCTACTTCCCAGCACGGCTACACCCCACGATTCATGTCTCCGGATGCGACAGTAGAAACTCAAGACATGACTGTTGATGGCACTGGATCGATGTGGCCATCTCACTCCGGTACCAGTGCATACCCTGCTCCGCTTCCTCAAGGGGTAGTAGTTCACCATAGCGAAGCGATTCAGTTCGATCGCTCCTCATCTCGGACTGGTACCGAGGCGAGTGTAAAATGGCAGCATCAGCCATCGAATACGTGTTACGATGTGTTATACGTGCAGCACGCTCTTGCTGATGCTAGCCCCAGAGAGGCTTCCATTCCCATGAGGGAAGAGACGTCGTTTATTGTCCAAACACTGAGTGGGGTCACCGACCGACCATTGACCTACCCTCATGGGCAAATTCCACGAACTCTTTCCGCCACAGCTCTAGAACATGCACTCGATGAGTGTGACCCGGGGTCTGAATTCGATAACCAATCCCATTCATATCAAGATATTCCCCAGCACGATACTGGGTCCACAGTCGAACACACCGTCGGAATAGTGAAAAAGAAGAAGAAGTCGAAGATGCACAAGTGCGATATCTGCGATAAGCTCTTCCCTAGGTTTGTTCGACTTTCCTCGAATATGGCCCTTCATCCTGATCTGGTTCGATTTTAATTCTTGTATACTAAAGGCCGAGCGGTCTCAAAACGCATATGAATACCCATAATAACGTTAAACGTCCGTTTGCCTTCTACTTTCCTTCCGCAACAGAGCTAACTCTGATTATGTTCAGCGTTCGCTTGCGAATATCCGGGTTGCAATCGCTCATTCACAGTTCGCTCCAATGCGAGGCGCCACCTTCGGACTCACGGGGTTATTCCTGACCCCGCCACTCCCAGTGGACCCGACTATGTTGTCAACTTTGATACACCGGTGATCCCTGAATCGCAAGGCCATCAATTCCAGACTGTTCCCCAGAAAATTAAGTGGATGCCCCCTAGCCTCAGCCCGTTCAACAACGTAGCCTCCTTGAGATCTGTTTCGGAAAACGAGGATTCTGAGTCAGATTTCGATGAACTTGAAGATGATTCTGTTATTCAACAGGGCGTAGAGCGATTGACGATGCCTCTGACTTCAGTAAGTCCCTTTCAGGCCGGCGAGGCTAGTGGGCACTACGGCGAAGAGAGAGATTCGTACTCTGAGGTCGGAGCTTATCCATACCATCCATCACAGGTTAAGCACCCTCCTTCTTGATACATTTAGTCACTGACATTATTGTTCGCCACTCTAGTTTCGAATTTTACCTGGACCCTCACCTCTTCCTCGTAACCTTGTCGCTGTTGTTTAACAATTCACCTTCTTTCAGTCTTCTACGCGCTGTCTTTTTCTTGCACACCATCTTTCGCCGGACATTTGAACTTTTTTTTTCTCAACCCTATGACTGAACTGTGATTTTGAACAGTGAACTTTGTACTATGATGGCACCACATTTCTATGGACCTTTCGTACCATGTAGCTTCCCGTCGGTAGAAACCGGATACTGGCTAGCGAGTGCGAACTGTAGTTGATTCGAACACGATACTACCACTACATCTTCAGAATACCATTCGATTTTCACGTAAGACTACCAGCGTTCCAGACAGGATTCAATTTCTCTGATTTATAGTACAGACCTGGCCCCTCGTAACGTGGTCTCTTGAATAGATTATCTTTCACAAAATCTATTCGCTAGCGCAGACAGATACAATGCTAAAAAATGGCTTTTGAGCTCTGCGTTTTTCTTTGGGATCTTCCACTTTTTAGTCGAGTCGCATTTGGGAATATCTCTGCTTTCAATTCATGTATTACGCGCCACGTTTCGCGCGACGCGCCATAAAATTCATATCGATGAATCATCAGGACGTAAAAAGCCCTCAAATGATACGCGCGACAACACTTTTCGGCGATCCTGAGAGACATGGTTCTCCGTTGCTAAATCGAAAGCCAGGGGTCAGAAAGAAAACCGCTAACACAGTTCCGCCGAAGTATCCCAAGTTCAGTAACGTATTGCACCCAAGAAGGCAACTCGAATCAGTGACGGCCATAAACGAGTGAGCTGTGCTTGGAAATGTACGGTATGTCAGTCGCGATCGAGAGGAAGGTGAGTCGATTGCAGGTCCCTTTGAGCATGCGAACGCGTGTATGGGAGACGGAGATTCATATCGAAAGAAAAAAGGGGGGGAAACGAAAGTAAAGTGCGGTTTCGGAATCTAAGGCAAGGCACATCATTCCAACATGGGAGGCATGAGCATGTTTTTACCTGTGCCAGAGATTGCGGCCCCGGTCCCCATGGTCGTCGTAGAGAAGAATAACAAAAGAAAACGAGGGAAGCACGGCGTGTATGTGACGATGTATGTTATTGACGGGGTATCCATGAAAGTGGGACGCACTCAATTGTCCCGCTGGAAATAGCACTGCGTTCAGACCGGCAATGGAGGGTAGTAACAGAAAATCCTAATTGGTTTTGTGAAATGACCGAAAGAAATATCGGAAAATGACCTGTAATACATACCTGGATATGCCTCGAGTGCGGCGTGCATCATGGTACGCACACGATGGCCCCCTGTTTTGAGACCGGGAGAGTTGATCAACTTAGTGTATGGGATGAAATGAATGTCGAGATTGTCCCATTAAGAATACAAGAATAATAGGCCATTATTCCCCCAATCCTTGTCACCGGTCAAGTAACACGACAAAAAGAGGTCCACTCGAAAATGGGGTTCATATGTAGCGGGACTTTCGACACTTGTTCAGCCGTTTGACCCCTCGACCGATAGCAGGCGGACAAGTTTTCGCAAACAGCGTGCATGCCTAAGAAAAAGGTTCAGGGATGTCCAACACCCGTCAGGATATGGATTGTTAGCAGAGGGGTGATAAAGTCCAGGGCCCACTTCAAGTCGGGGGGATTACCGCAGTCACTTATGACCACGATATAGGTGAAGGGTAGCAGCGAAAGTTTGTTGCACTGGACCTCGACTCACTTTATAGCGTTCAAGACGCTACTGGTGGTCATTGAACATGAATCAATCCGGCTCAATCCGTAGGAAGTGAATATTCTCATTTTCCACTGATCAGTCTGCCATGCATCGAATGTTTCGATCCCCGAGATGATGGCGTCTGAATCATGAATATAACATTAGCAGATCATCGAGTCCTAGGTCCACTGGGATCGCATATTGAAGCTTGCCTGACTACTGGTAAGAAAAAAGCTGGTAACAGATGTAAGACGCTCTGATTTTGAGTATTCGACTAAGTCTCCCGCGGGTTCGAGGCGAAAGAGTCGTTACAGCCAAATAGAAACGAGTTCTTGGATACAGGATGCTAAAGGTTCATCCTGAACGCTCAAAGCACTACACGGCGTCAAACTCATCATCCCGTTGTCGAATGTGGCTGACACTTGCTGAACTCGGAAAGATGTACCAAAGTTGAGGGATGTTTGTGACATCAACAACATATTCTATGAACTGAGGGGCGCCCAAACTCGTCCATTGTATCGATATATACAATGATATGAATTTGCGCAGAGGGCATCATGATGTGCCGAGTCCTATGCACGAGCGTAAGTTTGCTGTTGAATTTTTATGAGGTGACAGATTGAGTTATTGAGGTCGACAGCTCGAAAGCACTGCCTGGGCGGTTGCCGAAATCACGGAGCTGTATCTTCAGAAAAACTCAACATTCGAGTGATCGTGCAGACCACAGGAAGCATTGCATTCGCGGGTCAAGGTACACCACCACTATTAGTATCAGCGGGGTTTGGAGGGTTTGGAGGGTTTCGGACGCCCGGATGAGTTATACGAGATCGGTCCTCGACCTTTGAAGCTACAGGAAGGAAGCTTGCACTTTAGATTTCGATGCATGATTACCCAAGTTATGGCTCACTCTGGGGGCTGAGGTTCGTCATCGGAAGATCCCTCCTCTTCTAACCCCACTTCATCGGTAGCTGTCGACTTTGTTGGTTCAGATGGTTGAATAGCCTGATTAGGGTTCGGGTCGGAGTTTGCTTCAACCTCAGCTTTACTGCCGGAGACATCGCTTTCCTTGACAAGTAGGGCTCTTTCCTTGGGTGTCTGATCGCTTCAAATAAAAAATCGTGTCGGCTTCGAGAGTCGGGAGCGAGTTGAAACTGTGCTCTAAAACTTACTGGGACTCTAGGTCGGCCATGATGGGAGATCTAGATGGAGTGTGAGTGAGAGAAAATCAGATAACGTCACTTGCAAGACTCCCATTGGAGTCACAAGACTCATTTCGTCTCGTTCAACAGCATTGTTGACAGATTACTACACCGGTATACGGGATCTCCATTTACCTATACTCGATGGCATGACATTGGATAGCCTTTTAACAACCGTGACATTGCCTACCCGTGCTTTCGGCCTCGGGGTGTTCTATCTGACAAAAGCGGTGCCCAGCGTGACAATATAATGCGGGTCGTCCCATGGCAGCATCCAACACACTTTCCCCACCCTACCCATCCACGATATGTGCGACGATTCAAAGAAAAATGCATTTGAAACCATACAGGGATCTTTGGACTACGGAACTTTGCGACCAACGACGTCGGAATGGACGGGACGTTACGAAAAGCACGTTCTGTGAGTAGATCTAGTCATCAGTGTCGGAGGCTTGTCTGAAAAGGCATTCAGAGCCTCTCTTAAACAGGCTATCGTTACACCTGGCTACTGGCGTTGGGCAGAAACCAAGTGAGCGTTGCGCAATTCTATCACTGGTCTTACGCTAAGAGTGAAACCACGTCAGACCGTCATACTTGCCTCCCTGCTGGTCGTCTTTTGTTCATCCTGAAGGCCAAATATATTTTGCCAGGGACTCACCCCTTCGCATAGTAACAGAGGCTTATCTCTACAACCCAGAAACTCTGGCCAAAGTCCTGTATTGGTCGAAACACATCGAGTCCCTTGTCGAAGAGAAGGGTATGCCGTTATCCGAAAATATCGAGCTATTCATCCTGATTGAAGATGATGGATGTTCGTACTACTTCGTCAATCATGCAATCCAGACCCAATTTTGGCTGGAGCAATATGACACTACTGAACTTGGGATCCCAGACGTAGCATCAGAGTCTCATCTGCGTAAGTGCAATCCAGATCATCCGAAGATGGCACAGCTGAGTGTTCGATCAGAAATCGCTCTGACTGAACTGTATTGGATCCACGTCGAGTATTTTCCGATGCACATCGGGGGTCTTCCTGTCAAAGTAGTCGATGACCTGTTGTCAATATGGTGCCACGGATTAACTGGTATGTGTCCGATGCTCAACGGCATTCCGTGTGTTCACCCAGTTTCAGATCAAATTACATCTCAAACGTCGACGTATCTTGGCCTCTGGTCACGGGAGGAATGTTATCAATTATTAGATCTGCTAAAGATTGCGAGAGATAACATGGCGGACGGTAATCAAATCTGTGTAGTCGGTTCGTACCATTCTACATTTGCCAGAAACCCATCAATAATGTGATCCCTTGTCTTCGGCAGCTCGACTTTGGAGGTCAATTTGTGAGTCTCCCCGACAATAGAGAGAAATATGTTGTTGAATATCATCATAGACCATCACAGATTCCAGTCCCATCACGGACAAGAAGTTGCTCGTCTCTCAAGAGACCAAGCAATCCTTCACCATCCTCTCCCTTCTCCACGACTCTCCACCGTCCTTTCGATCTTGACTTTGAATACTGCCACTCGTCACCACACCCAGTTGACGGATACGTTTATTGACCAGCTTGTCTACAAGTCTCAATGGCAGCCCTTCATAAGAAGGACCGTAGAAGAATGGAAACGTGCGTCTTTTGAGGCGTTTTGCATACTATTGTAAGCAAATCTATTATCTGACTTCCAAATCTGTCCTGATTTGAGACCGCTCTCAAGATTGCACATCTTTTTGCTTCATTTTCCATCTTCATCGACGCTTGGAGTTACATCAGCCGTTCTTCTGGTTGCCAGCATCTTGTCGTCAGCCTTGCTCAGACATCGATACAATAGTTTGGAAGACGCTTCTGCCGGCGACATCGTACGTTCTTCTGTCAGCCCTAACTGAACAAGGACTCGGCTCACAGTCTTGACAGTATACTCACCTGCACGCCATGCGATCCGAAAAATATGATTTTCATTTTGTGGCGCTCATTTACAGCCTCCCCACAGCCTTCCAACTTTGGGGTTTGCTATTATTCTGCACGAATGTGATCTTGATACTCAGCGTCTATGTGGGCATGTATTGGGTTGTGGGCGCTACCGTCTTCATCTCCGCGCTAGCTCTCAGCCTAAATCGTACCACAATAACTTCCTCGTTGTTTCATCTGCGGAATTTCCGAGGTAGTGGCGAAGATTCGCTAGTGTGACGTCCGCATAGTTTCTCTTAGAACTAAAATCAATGGGAACCAGCATACCTTGTACACGTATACCTGTCCTTGCGTCGCGATACCCTATGTATCTATAGTATCAGTGTAATAGTATCAACAGCCTTTGACTTGTCTCTTCATTCTGTGATATTCACACTGAATAGAGTGAAGGCCTGGCTTGATGTAAGGCAGATGTCCTGTGTCTAAGACATTCATGTAGTTCCTTAAGAGGATTACGGTCGTTACTTGCAGTTCACATCAACTGTAAAGAACTTCGAACGACCATTGATATCGCGACCCGACGTCCCCATATGGGCCTACTTACAGGTTGTGTACTTACATTGTTCGTTGCCATGTTTTCCCTACTATGTCAGAGCAACTATACATTGACCAAATTATGGCGTTGCTACCCATAGTGCCTAAAGGATAGTGATTCATTCAACAACCTTCATGATAAACAGGAACTTCATTGACGACGAAATTAAATAATTACGATACGAGAAATCCTACCACGGAGCAGGGATACCAGAAGCAGTGGCACCAATCTCCGTCAAGTTCGTCAGTGGATCGAGGGTACCCTTATAATCAGGTAGAAACGTTGCGTTGGTGTAAGGACAGCGAACAGAGGTTGACCCGCGGTATATCGGTGTAAAGCTCGCTGCGCATATCTCAAACGGAGTGAACTCGTCATATGAAATTTCAACAGCATTGACGGGGTTACGTTCACCAGCAGCAATCCTCGTTCGTGCCTATACGTGGTGTGGTGAATAATTGAACAATGAAGACCTTTGTTGAACGCACCTGCGACACAATTTTAGGATCCGGTCTTAGGTCGATGAGCCTCCGTGCGAAACGAGCAGCATCAGCCTGATTATTTGCCTTAGTGAAGACGCCGATAGCGCTGCGAAGTGCTATTTGTAGGTGAGGGGGTTGAAGTTGACAGTGAGTGAAATAGGCGGCCAGTTCCAAGTTCCGTTTCAAGTTATTTGGTTCTTCCTCTACAACCCGTCTCCGCTCTAGCTCGATTGAAACACCAAGAAGGTATTCGCGAGCTTGTGTGACAGTGTCTCTCCACTTTTGAATTTGATAAGTATCAAAGATAGGATAATGGTCTATCGTATAAACCGACTCACTTGTCTAGCCTCATCATCCGACGTAAGAGCGATAAGAAGAAGCGACCTGAGAACAGACCGGAAAATCTCCTGAGCATCGGCAAGCCTAGCTCCAGACACCGCTCGATAGCCCTCCGCCAGCTCAGAGCGGACGGATTGAAGGGAGCGAGCAGCGACGGGAAGGACTTTGCTGGGAGAGGATTCCGAAATATTGCGGCGAATGTGCAGGTGCAATGGATGCAAAGATGCTAATGGAGAGAGATAGGTGTGGGAAGAGCGATAGATAGACAGAAATAGAGGTTTCAGAGGTGCAAAGTTGACAACACCCAGTTGTCGATTCAATAGCTGGGCAATGGTAAGGCAAGGCCGTTACTGTCTGATAAATCGAACGTACCTGCATGGCGGACTCCAGGGAGCCAGCAGCAACATGGTCCGCGGCTAGCGGCGAATTTCTGACCCATAATTCACTCTCGTTTGCCCCAGGAACAGCGCCATCCCCGAAGTCCTCCTGCGGAAGAATTTCTTGATCTTCTTCCGGAACAGCCTCCTCAGCATCGGCTTCGAGACCCCAACCGCCTTCTTCGGGTCCAATATCGTCGTGTAACTCTTCATCTTTTGCCCAGTCGTCAAGGGCAGAGAGTGCGGAGGTGGGGTTGACATCTCCATTACCATGCGGGGATTCAATGGGACCCTCCAAACTACCATTGGCAAGAGCGCGGTCGAAGAAGCTCTCTGCTGTCGATATCACCGGCCAATTCAGGCTCGATGTAGGCGTAACAATTGGGGGCCGCTTGAGAGTTGAAGGACCGTACGTGGGCACGTCGTCAATATCGGAAGCGGTCAATCCTGAGGCTTCCAAGATTTCTTCCGCAAGCTCATCTAAGCCGTTGGTCTTTGCAGTGAGGTAGGCAAGCGGGTCTACATGATGGAATTAGTGGATTACGACGTTGGATGAAGTAACTGTGCTCACACATTGCGACGTCGCGTAGAACTGCGATCCGGCCCTCTAGGTCACCTGTATACAAGGCGTTATGGAATCGAGACATCGGATCCCCGCGCATTTCAGCTATTTTCAGCATCTTTGTGAGTTTATCCGAGCTGCCAGTTGCCAAATATAAGAAGGACAGTTTGTCAAAGTTTTTCGTCCGTTGGTAGGCTTTTTCAACGATCTGAGAAACAGATGTGAGTCTATAAGTGTTCTCGACAGATAAGAGCTTACTTCGTGATTGCCCTGTCTCAAAGCTTGTTGCGCCAGTCGTTCCCAGCATTCCGAGCGGTCAATCGTTTTGGCAGTTTCCATTGCAACCTCCAAGTTCCCGCACTCGAGGGCGAGCTCAAACCGTGTATTTGTGTCTTGGACAAAGTGAAGTGCAATCTGAAAGAGGAGAAACATTGTGATCGCGAGAGGATGAATTTATCGGACACTAACCTCAGGGAAACCTTTCTGTTGCAGATAAGCAATGATGCTTTGACCCATTAAAGTGGAGGTTTTGATGATATACAACACTTCCTCGTAATTGTTCTTTAACAAAGCGAGTTTAAACCGATATTCCGTTGGGTCAAATGTGATAGTGCGGGGACGAGCAGATCGGTCAAGACAGTGAATGGTCTTCCCCTTGACACGGGTGAGGTAAACGGGGTTGTCGAGGGTGCATATAACGCCATGATCGCTAGAGAGACGATGAGCTTCTCAAGATTAACATTTGTGAGTAGAATATACCCTTGAGAAAGACAATATTTGACATGGTTGAGGGTCGAGTAAATGAAGACACCCGAATCATCCCAAGCTCCAGACTTGATTCTGATTGTCTCATGAATCAAGCTATGCTGAGAAAACGTTCGGTTAGCTATTGTTATGGCTGTATACAAAGTGTTAGAGACTGGTCAAACGTGTAAGAAGGCTAGCAACCCACTATGTTTGCTCATCAAGGCAACCAAGCTGGAATCCGAATTCCACACGACATATTTTACCGGTGGGGTGTTGACTTCGGCAATTGTCTTCTGTTGTTGGATGTCATAGAGTACAACGGACGAAGTAGAACTCAGGATTAGGCATGCCGTGCCGCCATAAAATATCTCGTTCGTTTGTGCAGGCGGCTTGATCGTTTTGATCACTGAATTCGAGAGATCCCTGACTTCGATGGTCTACCGGAACTAAGTATCGAGATCCAGATATAAGTTTACCACTTACTTGAGTAGTTTTGTTCAAAACAGCAAATCTGTTCCTTGCAACGAATATCGAACTCTGTCCAGATCCCTTCTTGCCATCCACACTAGAGTCTTTGACTTCACCACCCTGCACTTGACCTGGTCCAGACAAGGAGGTAAGCTCATAAAGCCCGTTGTCGCTCGACGTCGTCACTATAACAGCTTTCTCGGCTGGGTTGTAACTCAACGTCCTAGGAGGGATGTATGGGCTCCCAAGCTTCCGCACGCTCAGGAGGCCTATATCAGACGCCGAGTTGAAGTCGTAGGAGCGAACATATTTGTCACGTATATAGTAGAGGGTGTCCTGGTGTACCGAGAACGCGGGTCGCTCTCTCTCCAGTTTGAAAACTATGAGTCCATTGTCGTGGCCGGCTGCAAATAGGTTGAGGTTGGGATGTGATGCCAGGACCCAAAAACGATCATGTTCTCTTCGGAAAGTCTGGATGGCCGTGCGTTTCGCCAAATCCCATACACGGACAGTTTTATCTTCTCCACAGGAAACGATGAGTTCGTGTTTCGGGTGGAACAAGGCACTGGAAACATTATTGAAATGACCTCGACAAGAATCGACTTCCCAAGCTTTTGTCTCGCTCATCCTCCAAATTTTGATGGTACGGTCATCGGCTGCAGAGATGATCAACGGAAGGGTAGGGTGGAACACAGCGTAATTAACCCCCCGATCGTGCCCTTCTAAAACATATTTCACAGTGGAAAAGGTGTCAAACGTCTCGAATTGACTGCTGCCTGTGTTAGGAGAGCCTTTGCGAAGACCGGAGATGTCCCAAACGCGGACCGTCTGATCCATAGAAGCGGAAACCACTAGATCCTCCTTGGAATGAAAAAAGGCGGACATGACATAGTGCGAGTGTCCCGTTAACACGGCGATACAGTTACGGGAGGTGCTATTCCAGATACGAATTGTTTGATCGTCTGAAGTCGAGATCTAGCAAGGTTTAGCGTGAAGAACAATCGGGAGGAGAAAGGTACTCACAATCCAAGGCATTTCATGATGAAATTGCACGGTTCTAACATAGTCCAAATGTCCATGTAAGGTGAAGAGGCATCGGCGGTTTTGTGGACGTATGTCTGTTAAAATTTGAATTGAGTCCAGTCCAGAAACTAGCTGAAATGATCACGCAGCATACCCCACACTCTGACTTTGTAATCATCTCCACCCGTCGCCAACAATGCTCTGCTCGGATGAAAATGAACACCTCGTACAGGTCCTGCGAAGAGTTGAAACGAGCTCGTGGTGATTAAAACGCGCGACGTACCTTCATGTTCGTCGAAGCGATCGACGAGGACACCCATGCGATAGTTCCATAATTGAACGCTACCATTGTGCAAAGCCGCTGCCAGCAAAGGTTGCGTAGGATGAAATGCAAGGCCTGTTTTGCCGGAGTCAGATGGAGTTGCAGTTCAGCAGATACTGGGGATTGACAAGCCTTTGACACGGTTGCTTTTGGATTCAAACTTTGTGAGCATTACCGACATGCTCGTGGTCGTTGTTGGGCGCTCTGAAAGGGACAAAAAATACGAGCTCTATATGGAGAGAATCGAGTAAGACGTGGACGTCGTGACCGAAATAGTGTGTGACTGAGTGTGACAGGCCAAGTGTCTTCGAAATAAATTCTCTCCGTTCCACGATGTTGACTGAGTGACATTGACTAGTTTGAATCTGGACCTGGATCCAGTCTTGTTACATTAATTGTTGTTCTGGCATCATGAACTGGATACAATTTGCTATCTTCGTCAACAAATGGTGATGTTACAGAACCGACTGCATAAATCTCATTGCTTGAACAGATGCTTGTATCTACTCTTCCACAGACACTACTTATAGTACAGATGCACACTGATCAACTCGGGTGAGCTTTCATAGACTTGGCACGCAACATCCTAAAGAAAGACCCCAAACCGAACCCCTCACAGGCTTCAGACTCGGCAGCCATCTTTGCAATGTCCCGCCTCCGGATTGCAACGCCAGGTGTCGGGGTGTCCTAAACGAAAGTCCTTGAATAAATAACGTGCTTTTGAGAAAAAGGAACTGTCTGACTGACGCAGTTGTTTTCTGACCGGAATGCCCTCAGATCACAAATCCTTGTCGCTTTGCAATCCCCATCACATGGAGTAACAGCTCCTTCCCGACTCAACAGAGCGTTAAAAAGTTGGAAAACAGTATCATTCGTTTGGAAGATTTGCGTGATCTTGTGCCAGAATGCGGGCGTAAGCTCTGAAGAGGGGGAAAGCTTCACTAGGGGTCCGTAGAGATCCCGTGCGTTATAAAGCTCTCGCCACGTCGCTGTCGATTGGAAGGATATTCAGGAAAATTTTAGTTTCATAACGCAAGGAGTACGACAAACGATGAGATTGAAAGGATGGTTCTGACGTGTTCGCTGCCCGAGGATGGTTAACACAGACGTCAACCTCGAGCGAGATAAACGTACCGAAAATCACCTTCACATTCATCAGCCCAAAAGTGTCTGAGTCCACGTCATAGACCTTGAAAGCGGGATTCCCGCCTAGATTGAGAGAAAGAGAAGGCGAGTTGAGCGTAGGAACGTTGGACAGTTGAAGGCGGAGAACTTACTGGTCGGGGTAAGTGCTGGTCCCTAAGCAGACCGTCAGCTCAACTTTCAGGACAGGAAACCATCCGTACGATAGAAGCAAAATTGACAGCATTGTCGGCGGTCTGATCGTTGTAGTCGGAGTAGGCAATCTGGAATTCATCCTATATGGGATAGGGTGGGGGGTACTCAGCGGTCAGAACTCCAGGAGCTTGAGCGCCGCACCTTATGACTGTGTCCAAAGAAATGACCAGCGATAGTGTTCTTGTAACGTTGTAGAATCTGGTCGTAATAATTTGACTGATGGCGGACAAATAAAGGCGTGAGCAGCTTGATTCCGCTCTTAGAATACTACAAACCTGATCCTCCACCAAATCTTCTTTTCCGAGTGGAATATGTCCAATAACCCACACTTTCTCGTCTGCCTGTTCAGCAGCATCAAGTTGCTGTGCTAAAAAGGCCAAGATGCCGTTAGGGTCTGGTCTGTGATGAAGTTCAGTTTCAAGGGATTTGATCTGGGACAAAGACTGACTGAAATTCGTCGCTGTCATACAACCAAAAGCTAGAGCAAATACACATCGGTACATATACCTAGTAGACGGCTGGACGAGGTTCGACGGCCTTACTTTTGCTTGTACCAATACTGTGTGTTTACCGACATGATCCTGTAGCACTCATCCAAGTTCATCATAAGTGACGTTGAACACATGCTGACGTACCTTAAAGGTGTTCCGGGTACAAGCGATGAATAGCTCCCAGACTCATGTTTGACTTGGTTGCTAGCGTCGTTACCGATCCATTGCTGTTGTAGATTACTGAACGGCGAGCACGCCCTGTACGACTGCAAGACTCACCCTCCATCCAGCACTTTGTATGTCAAACACAAAGTGTGAATTATTCGCGGTCATCGATGACGAGCGGGCAAAGGAGTTCACTGGCGTTGTGTCGCTAAATCGAATCACCAATGAGGGGGCCACTTGGACTCGATGATTAGAAAACCCTACTGATTGCCTATTGACTTGTTTGTTAACAATTGCTGGTGGTAGACCAAAAATGATTCACAGACCGATAGCGGGAAACACGGGCGAGCGAACTTTAGCCAATAATTCGGAATTGAAGCTCTTGAGTTCATCTTCGACACCACTGAATCATAACTGAATACAGGTAAGAACAAGAATTGAACAAATGTCTTAACGACTGGTTCCCTAGCCAATTAAAATCTAAATGTCGATCAACTAGCTGCTCTACATTCCACAATACGAAAACTCACGACCATCAACCACGTCTCCGGTAAATATCACGAATTTCGGATTGATTGCATTGACAGCTTCCAGCATAGAGTCGGCCAGGGAGATGGGCGAATCACATCTCATGTTCCCGTTAGGCTGCGCAGGATCGGAAATGGGACTGTCATCAGAGGAAGCCCGACAACAAAGTGGTTTCGTGCAGTTTGCCTCCGATCCAATCTGTATTTGAGTCATGATTTAAAACTAGTCAGGATTCGAAAGGATACAAACTGTGTATCCTCTGTCGATATGGACATCGCTTATGTGCACAACTTGGAAGGGCTGTTTTCTCGTTTGGCTTTTTGAGTTTTTCTCCAGAATAGGGCCGTGATGGGGGGGAGGTAAAGGAATTTGAAAGGGCGTTGAGGTGTTCGTCGAACAAAAACCAAAAAGGGCGTCACAGAGACCCGCGCTGGCTTTCCCAGAAGTAGGATTGATCTGTCGCAAATCATGGGCGATGATGGGTCCACTTCTGATAATTGCGCCAACGCAGACATCTGGGTCCGCGAGCTAGACGAAAGTGAGTTTCACAACACCAAACATACTACCAAACACACTTTTAGGGTTTCGCAAAGCCCAGTGAAGTTCTTGACAAATACTTCGTTACCCTTCACGGCCAGACTCTTCAACTGTACCAAAACATCACGGCAGGAAGAGCAGTCATGCATTTTGGAAATAGCGGTGAGAATGTCATCTGTACGAACGAGCGCAAACGACGCTATGAACGTGACCACTCTGACGGTTGAAAGTCGCATTGCGGGAGATGGGGGTAATAGCTAGGTCGTGAGTGCTCCGATTGAGTTATATCTTGTTCACAGGCTTTTTGGGATGGGAAGATTATTTTATTCCAGGAAAAATGGTGTCTCCCATGCGCGATCCGTCGGCTAAGCTGCCGGTAACTGGTGGTGGGTTGCTTCACGGTGAGTGAGTTTGACGATTCATTTCAGCGATTGCCATGAGTGGGTGTCTTATTGTCACGGTAGAAAAGATTCAATGAATTGACTTTATTCTTGGTCGAAAGTTGGAGTTTGTCCGTGCCAACGTAATTTCTATTGGGTGGAGTGGTACCGACCGCTATAACCCAGCATATCGGTTGCGGACTTGAGTCTAGACCTTTTCATTTGCCGGCTCGTGTGCCGTGGCATCGGGCTGCCGGCACTGCACTAAGCTTTGCTCTTGACAGGGTGTAGTGACGTCATAAGCCGGACCGGCTTGAGGTATCTCCATGTGGGTGCCACGCGAGTAGCTCCTCCTCTTCCTCCCAAGGGTGATGTACTCCGAACTTGTATGTTTTTCTCCCTCTACCAGTTATCTCACTCATGTTTTTGCTCTAAATGTCGACGGCAGACACTTTAAAGGATTCCTCGCCTTCAAACACCATATTGACTCCCTCAAGCGATGATATCGAGGCCGTCATCCAAATGGCTACCTCCACGGACGGTAGAACAGGTCCAATAAAGGATACCAGAACCCAGCTTTTCGTTGGCAACGTCCGTATGCTATTTTTATTCTCCTATCTACCTTCTGATTTCTCTATTGTCCAGCTACCTTACCGAGTGCGGTGGCAAGATCTCAAAGACTTGTTTCGCAAAGCTGGCACTGTTTTACGTGCGGATGTTTCCTTGGGTCCAGATAATCGCTCGCGAGGTTATGGTACTGTCTTGTTAGCTACTGCCGAAGACGCTGGGCGGGCGATTGACATGTTCAATGGGTATTCATGGCAAACAAGAGTCCTCGAAGTCAGACCGGACAGAATGGGCAGCGAGGTCGATCAACAGAATTGTTTCGACCATCTCACTCAGGCCAGTACTGTCACTGGCGCATCAAATCCATTACTCGCGGTATCCCCCTTTCTTGTTGGTCGAGGGGCTGCAGGAGCTAGTAGCGAGCTTGACTACACCAAGCTGTTGGGGCTAGACAATTCACCTCCAAATTCTTCGGGTTCGTCTACAAACACGAGCGGTGGGGGTAGAAATTTATTTGTTGGGAATGTGAGTTTCCTCCAAGGAATATGATTCTCTTTTTCAAATTCGTTACCCCCCCAGTCCCCACTGCTTCTTCTACCTTCTTACTAATGTTCTGCATAGCTTCCGTTCCACTGTCAGTGGCAAGATCTTAAAGACCTCTTCCGGCAAGCCGGAACGATTATCCGAGCTGATGTCGCTTTGGGACAGGATGGCCGTTCCCGCGGGTTCGGAACCGTAGTGTTTGCAACTGAAACAGATGCTGAAAGGGCACTAAGGATGTTCAACGGGTATGTAGTATACTTTTAATGATTACTTCTCTTGTTGACGGTGAATAATACAGATACGAGTACAATGGCCGTCCTCTCAAAGTTCATTACGATAAGTTCTCACAATCCACACATCCGGCTATTCTTCCTATGACCTCTCTTTCACCCAATTTCTCCTCTTTATCAACTTCTCTTTCAACGCCCGCCTCACCAGCTCCACGTCAACAAACTCAGAAGTTTATTCCACCACATCTCTCGCACCTTCTATCGACGTCACATATAGGAAGTTCCCTCCTGCCACCATCTTCACCTCTTCCTTTGCTTCCCAGAGCAGCTTCGCCAAGACACGCGAATTCATACCCCTCATCGCGACCTTTGTCTCCTCATCCTCCCACCCAAAACGTAGGTTTGGATGTCCATCAACAGCACACAAACGTTTCGAATCGCATAATCATGCCAGCGGGTTACACACTGGACTTCGGGCCTTCTTCACAGCCCAGTACTCCATATCAAGAAGGTCTTTCCGCTGGCGCATACTTTCCTGGTGGTATCGACACCACTACTGGTGGCTCAGAATGGCCCCCACGTCCAAGCGCTCTGAGCGGGGAATCTTTAAAAGAAGGAGAGTTGACAGTATCAAGCCTTGCTGAGAGAATTATCGGGAAGGGATTAGGAGGACTATCTTTAGGTGACAGCAGAGACACAAACAGGCCTCACACGAGACCGGCATTCACGAGTTGTTCCGGTACAGGAACTTCGAATGTCAACAGGACTGCATTGGAGTTAAGTGGAATACTCACGAGGAGATCAAGCGTCACCAATAGTGCGATCAGCGCTACTAGTAGCACAGGCTCTGCAGGATCCGGTAGCCTTATTGGGAGTGGAAGGATCAGTCGAACCAATTCCGGTGACAAAAATGATTCTGGAAATGAAAGCCAGAGTGTTTCTGGAAGTGGATCTGGAGCAACCGACTTGAGTAGCGCTCGAACGACTCCGCTAAGCGACCCCGGCCTCGAGGACCCACAGCAGGGGAAGGGGAAGGAAAGGGATCATGAAAAAGAGAAGGAGAAGGAGAAGGAGAAGGAAGTACCTCAGTTGCATCCGCATCATCCAGGGACAATCAGTATACCGCCACCGCCAAAATGGGGTCCTCCTCAACCTCAACCTTCTGTGCATCCTCACTCGCATTCATATTCACATTCACATCCCCACCCAGGTTATGTCTATCCAAACTACCCAATACCTTCACCCTCAGCATACCCTATCCCGCATAATCCAGCCCAGATGACCCCTCACGGCCTCCCTCCCATTACGCCCACCATGCCGCCATTTACGTTCTACAATCCTGGAATGGGTAGCCCGATGCCTAGTCCGGCATTAACGTATCCCATTTCTCCGTATGCCATGACTGGAGGAACACCACTTCATTCCCCTGGAATTACTGGATATCATCCAATCGGGATGATGATGGTCACTCCGACTGCTATCATGCCGCCCCCTCCACCGACATCCGCCCCTCAGATGGAAGAACAAATTGAGCAGGACAGGCCCGGAACGGCAAGGAGGAGCAGGGCAGGAAGTGGTGCGAGCTCACCAGCGGATGAGGTTGATCAGAAGGGTGATACTGATAAAGGCGAGGATAGAACGCGAT
The DNA here is from genome assembly GCF_018924745.1 of Marasmius oreades. Lineage (NCBI taxonomy): Eukaryota > Fungi > Basidiomycota > Agaricomycetes > Agaricales > Marasmiaceae > Marasmius > Marasmius oreades. The sequence goes on from NC_057325.1 coordinate 2,544,515, forward strand.
CGAATGAAGTCGATAGAAGGGAAAAGTTGAAAGAAGACGACAATCCCTACTTCAGCTTTGCTTCAGTCTCATCCTCTCAGCAGCAACAACCGCCTGCCCCTCATCCTCCACCTTCTATGCCCCCCCATTATCATTTACCGATGCATATGGCCTTGTTTTCTCCGATGCATCCGATGACACCGTTCTCACCTGGACTAGCAGTGTCCCCATGGGAACCCAATCCTTACATCAACCCAGCGGTTGGAGCGCCTGTTCATCACCCTCACCCTCCTGCAGGAGGTTATTTCGTAGAGGTGACACCCAGCAGTGTGGGTGTTGAGTTGGGTAGTGGAAGTGGGGCGCACGCGGGTGTCGGAGGATACTTTGATTCAATGTATGATCAAGAAGGCAGGAGCAGCTTGCAAGAAGCAGGCGATAGGCCGGTCAGTGAAGCGGTTTCGACGAAAGAGCCACAGCATCAAAAGCGGGCTGAATCGTACAATCTAAATCTCCCGTCGTTCAATAGCACCGCGTCACAAGAGAAAGCAGAAGACCGATTTGAAATGACGCGTACGCAATCAATGTCGTCTGCTGCTGCTTCAAGACCGCAAATGCAGCGACCAGATTCAGATCCCTGAGATCGTCAGAATGGGCAGGCTGTTTCATCCGCACCCGGAGAACAGGATCAAAAGTCGTGAGCATAAGGCATCAACGTCTCGCTTTGGTGATGGGGATTTTCTGGTTGGGCTGTTTGTTCTCATTCATGGGTTGTGCGAGGGCGCAAAATGTGTTCGCTTTCCGTTTCTCCCCTCTTCTACTTCATGTTTTATTTCTGTTTTCATCACAATCATTCGCGCTTTGTCTATCGCATATCTCGAACTATCTTGATCCATTGGTCTCTCAATTCCTTAAGCTTGTTTAGATATCTATGTATTTAATCTCTAGGTTCATAGCAACGTGACTTCAAATTAAAGTTGATGAACAAGTCGCGGTTTTCGCCACCGTCACGATCTTGAAACTTGACACTAGCCTAGTCCTGTCACAGTCCCGTCACTGACGCGTTGGCAAACTGAGTAGTTAGGGTCCTGTAAAACGGAATCAAATCCTCAGCCAGACAATTTAGGGATTTGCCGAAACCGTATAAGGAAATTTAACCTGCCATATCAAGTAGAGTGAATCGGGAATACAATCTGTGACACGCACGTAAGCTTTTTACCATCACGTTATACGACGACGCGTCGCGCACATGGATCCTCCATCCGCTCTACCGTGAATATCAGTTCTTCCGTGCAGGAATTAGCATATTAACCATCAATAAATCTCAGGCTACCTACTAATGCCAAACCAAAGAGAAGATTTAAAAAAAACCCGTTCAGCAGCCGAACTATAGTGGATGCGCCCGTATCAGCTTCGCAAAATGACCCACCACAGAAAACCAAGCCCTTACCTTCAGCGTCAAGACTGAAAAAGTCTCAAGAAAAAGCTCAAAATTTGTACCGAGTTCCATCTCAATATAGAGTTTTCACCCTTCAGTTCCCTGCCTTGACTTCCGAGTCCTTGCCTTTCCTTCAGCCTACATCGAATGCAAACCATACTCCAGAACTTGGCCACTTCACTCCGTCTACACCTTCCAGCAGTGCTTCTGTTTCTTTTACTCCCCAGACTCCGTGTTCGCATGCAAGCACCTTCCCAGGAATCACCGGTTCTTTCTATATCCCTACTGTTGACTCTGAAATGACTTTAGACTCACCGTTCAAACCTACTACCGAGCTGGAGTTTACTGAGAGTCCCGAAATGAAAACAAGAAAAGCCCGCCGTACCTCAGAAGAGAAGACACGGGATATCCTACGGCTATTGCGACAAGAATACAACATGTCTCTATGGGAACTTCTTCTTAATGTTCTTACCATGTCTTCATTTGATTACCATCTTGCGGGGCTCTATCGAAAGGACTCGGACAACCTTGGACAGCTCCTTGATGCAATCTGGAACTCAGACCCAATCCGGGAGCGTATGTTACCCTGGCTGCAGCCTATTGCGCTAGATATGGTCTCGGAGCGCATTGAAAAGGAATTTGCTGGCATCAAATCAAGGTTTTATTTCTATTCACATATGATTACTCCGGAAATTCTCGAACGGTAATGGGCGAAGTATACCACTCAAGAGTCAACCTAATATCAGAGCTATGGGAGTAGCACCAACACCAAATCAACCCAAAAACTAGTAAACCTCCGTGTAAAGTCTATCAATAACTCTACACACCAGGAAAGATTGCAAGGGTGGACTGCTTGGCAAAGGTTACGCACAAGATCACAGTCTCAGTATCGTATGAAGTTCTTATGAAATCAATGTGTAACTGCAAGTGTAAAAACACCACAGCTACGGGGACTCTAGGGTTTGTAGGGGCTCTGTTTATTGTCCAGTGGACTAAGTGGGACTATGAATTTCGTCTACGGTAAGACTAATTCGAAACGATTGGAGACTATTGCCCTCGACGGACACGAAAACTAAGTCCTCGGCAGACACGAACGCTAAGACCCTCGACGGATCACGAAACAGTAATCAAGACCTCGGCGGCCTACGGACGGATAGTTCTCTAGTTTTGACCTCGACGGTCTCGTATAGTTCAAATCAAATCTTATCGTTTCACTGCTCAAAGACAGGGCAAATCTCTCTATTGGTGTCAAGAGCAGTTACTCACGGGCAACCCACTCAGGACTTTCCTACGCACGGGTAGTACTTTTTTTATCTACGGATACATGAGCTGCTTTTATACTATTTCTACGCTAGCTTTGTAATCCTATCTCTACTTGTTTCATCTCTAAAAATAATGCACCGTAGCTACAAATCCATGTGGAATCTTATCGCTAGGGACTGCTACATGTGCAGAATCTTGTCTACGGAGCTTTTCCGTATTCGAATCATATGTTTTGGACCAATCTGGACCGATCTTCATTTTTGTTTCAGCATGTAGAATGGACCTACATAGGCGTACCATATGGTATTTCCTGCCTATGGACCTTATCCTGCATTTCGATGTTATCAAATCATATGGACTTTGTGTGTCCAAGTAGTTCCAGCATATGGATCCAGAGTTCCGAGTCGCCGCAGCACATGAACAGCGTGGACTCAGAGATCCGTTGTTCATTCCTGCCTGGTTCCTAGGTACTCTATCTGTGATCTGGGATCTGTATCATGTCTTTTTGTCTTTTCCTTAGATCGGGACTCGATCTACGGTCATATCAAATTTCTCCTAGTCTGCGTGGTCCTATGTCCGATTTCTTGTCAACTAAATCCCCCGTAGAAGTAGGTACTCCTAGTATGAAGGTCTTTTGACTTTGTTAAGTTCTGCTACGAACGGTTCTGTGAAGACTACAAGTCTTCTAATAGTACAATCCCTTGATATGCCAGTGCATAGTAGAATGTAGAGAGTAGAACTCGGTGAATTACCGCTTAAGTCCTCTGCTCATAGTGTTCTACAGGTTTCGAACGGTCATACAGTTTTCTGACACGATCTACGGCTCTCTCTAACTGGTCTAGCTGCGCCTACAGCACATTCTACTAGCGGCACTAGCTTTAACTAGCAATTCGGGCTCACTCTAGTTCTTAATACGATAAATATCGCTCCATAGCACTGTTTTAAAGTGCAAAAAGAACCTTGTAGCATAGTCAACTAAGTCGCATTAACGGTACGACTTCCATCAAGATATACATTCCATACTTGGATGTACACCTGCATGGAACTGGGTTATCCGTGCGGCGACAAATTCATCCGGAAAGAGTTCGGAACGTTACAATCAAAATTCCTTGGTATTTTTTCCTTCTTTATCTAAAGGGTCATTTACTAATGGCATGGATACCTCAGGGAATTGACGTTGTTACGACCCAAGTTCTGCATATGCATTCGCCGCACTGCCAGAAATTTCAATTGACTTTCGGTCTATTTGCTCAGGCTGTAGGTGCATTCCATCAAATGATTGAAACTCTCAATCACTGCCATCTCTCGACATCCTATCCTGTCACCCAAAATACAATAACCCACCTTGCAGATTGCTCGGTAGATGATGCACATTTTGTATCCTTTGGGCCCCATATGCTTACATGGGACAACTACAACGCTTCAACTTCTATTCACGTCGAGCAGCGACCTGATGCCCCCAGCAAGGTTCAGTCAGGTACCCTTGTGCTCTGTTATCCACTCCGCTTTGTCAAAAGCCCTTCGTCCATGCTCCTCAAGCCTATTTTAGAACGTCTTCATAACTGGAAGCCTGTTTCTGTTCTCAGCTTCAAGCCATCATTCAATCAATTAGTATCGTTTCAACACCAACTTGCCATTCATATTGTTCGCGCTCTTGTTACCTTTGCCGGATCATTAAAGGACTCGGTATCGCGGATATAATCTACTAGTACCTAAATAAACGCATTTTTAACATTTTTATATATAATATAATCAAAATGGGAACATAATATGAGGATTAGAGCAAGCCCAAGCTGCTAGTCAAAGCACGGGTCTATTTGTGGGTTATCCGAAGTACAGAAAGTACGAAACACCCTATAGATGAGAGTCTTCGACGTTCCGAAACCTGTAGGAACTGATGAAGCAGCCTTTAAAAACCTTCGTTCATTTGGATAGGCCTCGTCTCACTCGCAATTACCTGTAGCAAACATGGGGACACTTGATTTTACTATCAATTTATTGATTTCTTCGATATTGGTTGAAAAGACGGAAACAACTCTTAGAAGTACATCTGGAAGTAACAATCGGACGGATGTAACCATCTAAAATCCACTTCGGACTTAAGGAACGGAAACAATGCCGGTGGCTGTAACTTACAGCTGGAAACAAGAAAAGGGGCGGATGTCGACGATGTCCGGTCAGAAAGGACATTCTACCAGGAAAGAACCATAGGAACGATCCCTGGAATGTAGATCGAGCAGTTTTGGACTATTCCAGATCGGATAGAACAAGAGAGAACAAGGGAGCACATGGGGACTCGCCTTGGAAACAAAAAGGGGTCAGGATGTATCCACATGCAAATGTCAGAGATATCCGACTCGGAACAGGAATAAAGAAAATATGAGGAAAAGGAATAAGGAATATTATATTCTGGACAGTTTGATATCTAATTGACATGTACTATACCTGATTAAGGGTACTTTGGTATCTCTGAAAGGGATTTCTCTATATTTTCGACTTTTTATCATATCTTCGACGTTTGATTATTATTTATTCGAAAAGGCGTATATAAGGAAGGGTGGTAGCAGCAGTATTTCCCCAGTAACCTACGACAGAAGCCTAAGTGCTTTCACTAGGGGACTCTGGCTCATACTTTGCCCCACTTCTTCGAAGTTGGTGTTTGTATTTGGAAAAGATTGGATTTGAACTTTGAATTTGATTTGAATTTGTTGCCACTTTGGTACTTGGAAACTTTGAACTTGTAGAGTCGCTTTGACTCGAATTTGAATTGAATTTGATAGTTCTATTTGAACTTAGAAAGAATTGAACACCTCCTTGAAGTAGTGAACTTCGTAGAAAGCCTTTGTCATTTTGACTTGTGAACACAGAATTTGAATTTGTTTTGAACCATATAAAGCCCCACCCTTGAAGTCATATCTTAGAGTTCTCAGTGAACCTTGCTGAGAGCGTCCATTGATACCGACCTCCACAAATCAACTACGCTAATTGCTAGTGTTGGGTTTGGTTTTGCGCACTTCATGCTTGGAGTGTGCTTTGCTGCACCTAGTAGTAGTTTTTAGTGCAGTTACCGAGTCGTAATTGATGGAGTTGATGACAAAGCGAAGCTGATGTTCTCGAGGTATCTCGCGACCGTTTGTTGTGTAAAACGCGACAGCAATAGTTCTCAAGGCAATGGTGAGGTCGTTGCCAGAAAGCGACGTGATGTAGGCATGTGGAAATGAGGAGCACAACTTGAGGTTATAGCGTTCGATAATTTGAAGTAATAATGTTTTCGGCATCTTGATTACTTCTTCAATATATTCCGTCAGTGTTTGACACGCCGCAGTGGAGGCCATCGTTGCTTAGCGAAGACAGTGGATGTCGAGGATGGTTTGAAAGCCTAGTGATGAATCTGCTTTTGACAAGGCTCAACAAAAATTGAATCATAGACAATTTGAGAGTATAATTGAGATATGAGAACAGATCCACTCACCGGATTTCAGACCTTAGAAGTGATAGCTGCCCGGTGTATCCAGCCGTCGAGGAAGAGGTCAAGGACAAGTCGCGTCAGAAGATGCGTGTCCGCAGATATCTTATCAGTCGTGCTCTATCTTATCAGTTGTGCGTGTCACAGATTGTATTCCCGATTCACTCTACTTGATATGGCAGGTTAAATTTCCTTATACGGTTTCGGCAAATCCCTAAATTGTCTGGCTGAGGATTTGCTTCCGCTTTACAGGTCTGTGTATACTCAGTTGCCAACTCGTCATACACGGACCGGTCACAGGTCTAACACTAGCCCGACCCCGATCATATTGCCTGCTCACTGCTCAAGCGTTCAAGCGCTCACTAGCACTGCTCGCTCTGCCCTTTTCCTGTGGTCTGTCACCCTTGTCTATCATGAACGTTCAAAAACATTCCGAAAACACCCTCGATGGATCCAGTTCCGATAACAGCTCACCTCCCCCTCCGCGGTCCACACTCAAAGAGTCGTCTCAGAGTCAAACGAAGAACCACGGAAAGGCTCCTACGAGCTCTGCTCCTACCCTTCTTAAGTCGCATCTACCAGTGGATACAGACCGGCCCCTCACCGAGGTTATCAGTGAGCCATTCATGCCCTTCGATCATCAAGCAGCCGTGGTGGATCCATTTACGCGAGAAATGGCTAGAGACGCGAACTTTGAACAAGGTACGCCCAAGAACTTGCAGGATCGCGTTGAACTGGACGCATACATACGACTATCCTTTTCTCATTTGGTCTTTTGTTGTTCTCAGAGCTCGGCACGATGTTACTTGATCTCATTCTGGAAACACACGCATGGTCTTCAGCTCGACCGAAGTACGAGAGTCAGATGGCAATACAGAAGTTGGAGCAGAAGGTGACGGATGTCGTTGAGATCGAAAAAGAACAAGGCATGTTTCTACCTTCGTCGAACGGTCCTCCCTCCCTTTCGACATCCCATTCCTCATTTGTTTCCTCCAAATCATCACGTTCGGTGATGTCTCTTCTCATGGGTACGCGTCCGAGACCTTTTTATTTTCACCGGGTGGTTTTCATTCCTTCCTATACATTATGTTCTATAAGACCTCCCCTGACGTGGATGCGTTTCAATAGAGAAAACGCGCAACAACCTGAACGAATTCGTCACTCGCATGAGGACAGCACTGGCCGCATTGACTGGACTCTGAACTAGTTCCCTGGTTGTTACAGAAGCCTACTCATTGGATGCAATTCTTTTGCTTGCTGCGGCTAGTCTGGATGGTTCGCAGGTCTTCACTCGCTCCTCAAATGACAGTACTTAGTTCGCTTCGGACCTGCCTCTTCTTGAAACTCAGCGTAGATTAACCAAACGCCGGAGACCGTGAAATGGATCATCCACGCCTTATCCGTAATCTACGTAGTCTATTCCCAGTACTTGTACTTGCATGTCCGTCTGGCAGATTGTGCAACGTAGCGTATTGCTAGAGTTGTGATTTGTGATTGCGCTTATGTATCGACGCCTTGACGCGAACGGCCTCGCTGCATGAGATCTAGCGAATCGACATGCAGACCTTCAATCAACAAAACGCTCTTCCTCAAAGCACAAGCCAAGGATTCATGCAGCCAATCGTTCCATCAATGCAGTCAGGAAGTCAAGGGCAGCAGATGATTAACCCTATGACGAATGACCCGAATTCTGTTGAGACTTTCAAGCAGAACATTCAAACAATACTGGAATACGTGATGAGAACCCAGAACATCGCTCGTAGTGCACTGAACGGAATGTATGCTTGGGCTGGCCTTTGATCTGTGATACTGGAGCTGAGGATTTCTTATACAGTACCAACGCCTACCACCCGGGTTCGTCGTCAGCGCAAACGCAAGGTACTTATGATATCTTCTCTTCAGTTCGAACTCGCATTCATTCATCTCAGCGGATTTGGCTAATCTTCAGCAAAATCTTCACCTCATATCTGATATGATGCGGCACTCAGGTGTCGGGGCTCTACCCTTACTGGCTGCACCACCATCTCCGGTCGTTGGCCCAACGAACGATGTTTCCATGTCCCAAGAGCCAACACCTCCAGCTGAAGATACTATGGTTGCAGACGCTACCCGTTCGATAGAGGTCTTGTATGATCGCCTTAGGAAGGTCCAAGAAGCGGCAGGAGTTGTAGGCAATTTGCTGGGGTCGTCGCAAAATCAAACGCTGGGACTCATGGGTGGGTCGCAAGGGGGTGGTACTCCAAATGTTCCCCCAGGTCCCGGAGGTGTGAGCTCGGGCTTTCAGGGGCGATTGGTTAGTCGTACTGGGAGTGATGGTAGAGGTGGATCTCAGACCCGATGAGTTTGTTGCAGTGCTCGAGAATTTCGGTGGTAGAAATGTCAGCGTACGATTTCAATCAATTTGTTCGATACTTTATTGCTGATGTTCGGATACATAGATATCCACGCCCGTCGGTGAACGGAGATCGCCAGTGTCCGACACTCAGATTATTTTCGTTCGATCGCCGCAAATCTGGTCGGTGATTTTGACAGGCTGAACAAGCTATCTTCTATAACCGTCGACAACTGTGACTATATTGAGTAACACTTCCTCATACCAGTGCCTTCTCTTTCGTCGCCCCCTTACTAAGGATACAAACACCTCCTTTCTCAATTTACGAGGCGAGGCGTTGCATTAGCATTTAGTCTCGATAGTTCCTCACCACGTGAAACAGGATTGTTTTGTTGAGTCAGTTCAATCTGGTTGTGGCCATATTCTATCGCGGCTTTTGATTCGGGTAGAGTCAGACCCATGCTCTTCTGTCTAACCCTTGTCTGATCCATTGGATTTCTTCCTAATGCACACAGCTTTCGCTCCCTCTGGATCTCGGCATTCCATCGAAAAACACATGTATTTTCGCAATCACAAGTCAAGAGCATCGCAGGACACGTAGAATGCTTCTACCCAGCTGCCTTTCCTTATTATGACTCTTCGTCGAAAAGTCGCGCTGTCAGTATCAAGTCCTTCGGCTGGAACTGGATATCATTTCAACATGTCCATCTTGATCTCGAAGACGACCATGCGATCCTGTCGTTGTGAAACAGACGGACCTCCGGGAGAACTTGATTGAAGAGCAGTGATGATTGTATATAAGAAGCCGAAGCAGCTCTCACCAGCCCAAAACTTCTTCGAGATTTCGACTTTCCAGGGAGTCAATAATCTCTCTTGTAAAATGCGACTGAACTCGCTCTCTCTATTTCTCATTCTTGGCTCCCGTACATACCTTTCAAATGCGTCTTTGATCGACGACATTCTTGACGGCCTGGAAAAAGCTGTAACCTGCGTAGGCTGCCATGCTTTTCTCGTTCCTCTACAAACACTCGCGTTTCTTGGTGACAAGGCATTCGGTGAGACCTTTAGCACGGTCTGTACCACACTCAAGGTTCGAGTTTCGTTCAAGTTATGGTTTGCCTCTTCTCACCTATCTCACTTTCCAGCTGCAAGATCCCGACGTGTGCAAAGGTTCTATAATCGGCGGTCCTGGCATCATTTTGGCACAAGACCTGCGGTCAATTAACGTGTTCGGACAAACTGCAACAAAACTCTGTAATGGAATTCTTGGCGCTTGTCCCTCTCCTCAGATCAACGATTACGCTGTGCCTTTCCCGAAGCCCGCACCTACGACCCCAAGAAACTTTACTTCTAAAGGAAGCCAACCTTTTCAAGTTGTTCATTTCAGCGATGTACATATTGATAGACAGTACACGGTATGCGAATGATGTTGCATGGTGAATGTATTACACCCTGATTTGATTCCTTTAGGTTGGGTCGGAGGCAAATTGTACCAAGCCCATATGTTGCAGGAACTATGCAGATCATACTGGTCCAGTCCAGATTGCAGCCGAACCAAATGGCAACAGGAAATGTGATACACCTGCCTCACTTGCCCAATCCCTTCTTAACACGATAAATGCCGACCACAAGTTCTCGATTTTCACTGGGGACCTTGTCGAAGGTATACTTTTCCGAGTCGTCTGCCATCCACGGACCAGCTGATTAGAATGAACAGCCGCGATTTGGTTGGTCACCGAAGAGTGAGGGGATTTTTCACACGGATCGACAGACTAACGGAAAACAACACTCAGGGAAGTTACGGACGACATTGAAAAATTTAACGATCAGATAGGAAACACGCTTCAGGCTCCTGTATTCCCAACAGTTGGAAATCAGTGCGTGCGTTCCTTTCTCCTATTTAAGATGTTCAATCGACGTCTTCACAAATCTAGTGAGGCGGCCCCAGTCAACTCCTTCCCGAGGAACACAACCAAGGACCATGCACAAGATGCGCAGTTTGTGTTCGATACAACGGGCACTGGCTGGGAGGTAATTTCGACTTTCCAAAAAAAATATCTTAACGCGAACTTCTTACGATTATCCCCACCAGAGGTGGATTGGAGACACTGCTGCTGATCAAGTGAAGCATCAATCGGGAAGCTACTCAAGGGTGGTTCCTGACACGAACCTGATGTAGGAATATATTCATTCTCAGGTCGTGAGCTATTTACTCAGGGGTTTTCAATAGGATTATCTCGATCAACACGGTGTATTGGTATAAGCTCAAGTACGTTGAAACTGCACCTTGATGTATAAGAGCGATTAATGGGACCCCGATAGCTTCTGGTTGTACGACTCTGACAGTCAACAGTAAGGTCGAATCACTCCTACTTATTCCAACACATACTTCACATCCACAAACAGACCGGATCCGAACGGAATCCTGGGATTCTTGGTCTCTCAACTTCAAGCAGCTGAAGATTCAGGTCAACGAGCATGGATTATTGGCCATATGCCTCCTGGAATCCCCGACACTTTCGATGACCAGGTGTGATGATTTCTCTTCATTACGTTTGATGACAACAAAATCTAAACGCAATCGGAAGTCGAATTATTACGACCAGGTCATACAACGATACAAAAACACGATCGCAGGACAGTTCTTTGGACACACCCACGCGGTGAGCCTGTTCCCAAGCCCAGCACATGCGTGTCTCAGTATTTGCGTAGGACGAATTCGAGATCGCTTATTCGGACTATGAGAAGCGTACGAAAGACACCGCGACTGGTGTTGTGTGGATTGGTCCTGCTTTAACGCCTAGGAGTGTGTGGAATTAAAGTTAACTACCAGGCAGCATTAACAATGTTGCTATCATATTAGGTGGCAATCCTGCCTTCAAGGTATACGATGTTGACCCAGACACGTACGAGATTCTGGACGCAAAAGTCTATTCCGGTAGGTCCTCTGTCTACAAAAGTACTTTTGCATATTATAAGCCATTCTCTTCAAAAGCCGACGTAGACGATCCCGAGTTCCAGACTACACGTAAGTCTTCCTCCGTAGTGAAACCGACACCACGAAATATATGTCTTCCACAGCGAACTGGCGCTTGCTCTACAGCGCTAGGACGACCTATGGTCAACTACTGCCGTCGCTTATCGGCGCTGCAGACCCACTGGGTCCATCGTTCTGGCATCAAGTAACAGAGGGCTTTGAAAGGGATGACGAAGCGTTCCGGACCTATCAGCGGTTTAAAACGCGGATAGGTGCAGGGGAATGTGTCGACGACAGCATGGGAGACAACTCGCGTTACCAAGCATGCAAGAAAGTCGCAATATGCAGCTTGCGAGCAGCGCGGAGCCAAGATAATTGCGTTATACCCACGCCAGGTTTGCATCTCAGCCGGAGAGATGCGGAAGTGGTCGCTGGTCCTGCTTCTCGAGATATCGCTGTTTTACCTCGAGAATGTGCTGGATCGGGACTGGGACAGGTGTTACAGCAGTTGACCTTGATGGCCGGTACTGGCAAGGTTAGCGACTAATAATCAGTTAAGCAGCTCGATCTGATCAATCACTCCTAGTTGGACGATTCCAAGAAGTCACTGCTCAGAGACAAGTTGAAACAGGTATTACCTACTGAGGCGAGTGCGAATTAAATGGTTCATGGATAGGTCTGGACCCGGCGTCTTCCTCGAAGTTCCAACCTCGCCAAACATGAAAGGAAGTCATCGAATCATTATCATTTATCATCTGGCCATAGATACATATCCCGGGGGTGAAAACTGCACGTCCAACTTGAAAGAATAGAACAGCTTGAGTTTCAGCCAACACACACATCTACTTCACTGAGCAACAGCATCGCGATAAACCTTTGAATGGTATGGGTAGTTGTCTAATGAGCCAGGCAGACATGGGGTAGCTGTAGAAATCCGCTTCATGTGCATGACTTTAAGTGCGGACAACAAGGAAGGCTTCAGGTATGTCGGGACTGTCATACCGGGCAAGTTGTCTGCGAACGCCGATAGGGATTCCCTTCTCATCGATGACGATTTCCCTCTCAACCTAACGATAGACGTTGACTGAGCCAGAAAAGACAACGTCTAAATAATCTTTACCTTCCAAACTCGTGTGTTGCATCCAAACTGAGAAATTGTTGAGCTACACTGTTCCACAAGCTTGAGCGCTTCAGTCGGTGACATGACAGGCGGCTCAGCTTGAGACTGTGAAGCATCTATCAAGGGGTAGTTGATGTGCATTGTTCGAAGAACGTGAGCTTGTGAAAGGTGATCGCCAAGCTGGCTCTGCGGAGTGATATGGAAAATAAGAGTACGGCTGTTGAAAGATTGATTGGCATACAAGTAAACCTGGTTCGATAACGATAAATAATTGTTCCAATTTCCGACACCTTCTACATATTTCGCCAATTGAACGCAGGCTGATCAGCATCCGATGCACCGAAACCCTCACCAGACGATCTTGGTGAGCGGCCACAATATTCTCCCAGAACTGAGACGTGATAGGGGATTCGAAAAATGCGCCGGTAGAGTAAATATTGAATGCCTCAAGGGGGATTTCAGGTGACAAAAGATCAGCGACTTGCTTCATCCAATCTTCCACGAGTATTTGTTGGTGAATGGTCAACGTGATAGATCTCAGGTGGGATAATGCTCTGCTCTGATAACAATCCCGACGGAATACAGCCATATCCTGTAGGAAGTCAGCCAGACGTCCACAACTTAGGAGCAATCAACCGCACGAATTTTGAGGAAAGCCCTTCGATCCCTAAACTCAAGATCCCTTTAACATTTTGTGATATGACAGAGAATATCCCTCGGTTTGTGACTTTGGGACAACCAGTGATATGAAGATCCTCCAAATGGCAGAGATTCGGTGCCAGAGCTTCCAGAGTGTGGTCTGTTATTATGGAAGTGGCCTTTCGAAACCCGAATTCAATAAGAGGGATGGATGATGAACCGGGTTCGTACATTACCTTGCAAATGAGGGTCAAACTTCTTAATGTTTTCCCTGTTCTCATGAGCCAAGGATCCAAGGATTGAACGACCGCCGCACTCGGCATGATCAAGGATATCTTGCGAATACAGTCGAACTGGAGCAGAATATTCGGGTCGTAGTATTCTTGGTTGTGTCCATTAATTTCCAGAGCTCTCAAACACGAGCAATGTCGTAACGCTAACAGTATCTCGTTTCTCAGTGTACCATCCCTTGTCCAAACAAAAGCTGAGAGATTGATACAATTTCGTATGCCTTTCGCCACCACTCGAGCCTGCTCGGCCTCTGTGTCCATTGAAATCACGCGAGGAAAGGCACGAATTTCTATCTCGTTGTCAGGGAACGTTAGGAGGGGCCAGACTGGGAGACACACCGAGTCGATGAACATGTTTTGCGACATGGGGACACATTGAAAGGCTTGTGAACAACATTATCGCCTTGCAATTTGGATCCGCCGTATCAGAATCGTTTAGAACCACGTCTAAATCGTGTCGCGTACCTTCGCCTTCCCGTTCTTATGCCATGAATAAATCGATATTCTATCGTAGAGGAGCTGGACAGCAATGCCGTGGAAGACAGAATTGACGAGACAGACGTTCTTCAGGTCTCGAGGGGTAACATGTTCAATAATAACCGGAAGAATATCCAGAGGCAAATTCAAGGACATGATGACGGTGGTTCGGAAGGTACGGATTCCGGAGACAAGCCCGGTCCGTACCCCATATGTAAGTATGCTCTACTGTACATTAAACACCCGCTAGTTTTTTAAGTGTGGCAAACTCGTCCTTCCCAGTGGCTTTGCACAACGCATAGAACTTTGACGATGGTTGTGCAAGAAGTTTTTGGGGCCTAAATGCAGTAATGCAGTGAGAATTGACATAGTCGTAGTCGCCGAATACGAGGTCACTTACCGATCAAACTCTACGATGCGGCCTTGGTCTAAAAGCATTATCTGCAAGGAGGGCTCGGTCAATAGATATCCAAGGTAGATAAAAAAGGTAGAGACGTTACCCTGTCATAATCAATAACAGTACGAAGTCGATGTGCGATGGTTAATATCGTGCTGTCGGCGAACTCTCTGTAATATGGGGTGGTAGAACGCCTTCCAACATTATGACGGCCAGGGAGGAACTCACTGCCGAATTGTCTGACTGATCAGCTCATCCGTCGAATAGTCGACACTTCGCCGCATCATGAGTCCCTCGACATCTAGAAACTACTTCAGCACATACCTAGCGGTAGCCTGTTGAAAGGGTCAATGAATACAAGACGCAGAGACACGTAAAAGAACTTGCCTCGTCCATGACAAGTACTTTAGATCTCTTCAAGATAGCCCTTGCCATACATAATAATTGTTTTTCACTACGGGATGGCTATCAGCGCCTACTGTATCGAGTTTGTTCCATCGAAAGGTAGAGTACCCAGTAGAGAAATTGTCACCCCCTTCCGAGACTGAGGAATCTAGATTACGGAAAATGTTTGCGTTTACCTCTTGATCTTCCTCCTCAATTTCATGCGAACTTGGAATAAGATGGACTCGGCGTAAAGCTTCGAACTAGCCGGATATTCAAATCAGTTTCCCTGAAAGGCGTCAAAGCTACTTACAATCTCAGCGTCCTCATATTCATTAAAAACATCGAGGGTGGACCTTAACGTTCCCGACAGAATCGTAGGATCCTCTGCTGAATGGTCAAAACCAGGGGGCCCGGATACGAAGTAGAACGGTGCTACACACGAGGTATAATCGTGGACCTGCTTCGAAGGTCCGTTAAACCAATTTTTGCAATGTCGATATCATCAACCAAGATACGGCCCTCGGTTGCTTCAACGAATCGGAAAAATGACAGAGCGAGAGTACTTTTGCCACTACCCGTTCGACCGAGGATTCCAACCTGGTATCTGAATCAGTAACGAGGTTGGAAAGAGTAAAGAACAAGCACCTTTTCACCAGGTTTGATTTCGAAATTCAACCGATGAAGGACATCTGGTAACTCTGGCTACGACAGGGTGAGGGTAACATGAGCTCGAGTGGGCAAGACCACAAAAATTATCATACTGCGTAACGGATGACTAGATTTTCGCATCTAATCTCCCCTTTGGTCGGCCACGATGCTGGGGGTCGCGGTTCCACGAACTCAGGAGCTTCTCGCTTCAATTCAGAATACTCTTTGACTCGTTCCAAGGCCACCTATACACCTGCATGAGAAATGAAGTAAAACAATCATCAGAAACTCACCATCGACTGCTCCAATCCCACGAATCTCCGTACCTGCAATCAAAGACTCAGAAGAGTTTCTTTCAGATTTGGGGTAGAAGACGCACCATGAAAAGAAGGTCGCCAGTGATAGTACTTGCGAATGCAAGGGAGAAACCGGCGATAGAGGCACTGAGACCTGGATTCCACACGGCAACCACAGCCATTGCCCCCACAATGCCACAGGATAGCAAGTTGAAACGTACAGACAACCATCTGTTGACTGAAAAGGTCATGCAGATTAGGTTGAGTTTATGATCAGGAAATTGTTGTTTTACCTCCCCACATCCAATAGTAAGGATTAACATTCTAGTGCTGGCAGGTCAGGAAAATTTGCGAAAAAAAAACCCATAATCTCACTGTATCCAGACATCGAAGCATATCTCTCAAGAACTTTGAGGATGCTCCAAACGCACGGAGAATGGTCACACCGGCTATCGTTTCTCCATAGATCGAGTATATGGGCGAACGAGTAACAGAGTCTATACACAGCCGTCAACGGCTTTTGCAAGGAAGTGTTTGACTTGGAACATACCTAGTCTTCTCATGTCTCGAGACGTTTGGCCGTAGAACTTATAAATGTTAAGTCGCTTGCCTAGGTATTTGGAAGCCTTCGACCCACCTTTCCAACTAGGATACACGTGTGCTCAGCAAGAACACCAAAAGCAGAACTGGTCGCTCACCATTGTAATAAAGCAAGCCTAATACAGCAGCCGCGATCACAAATGGGAAGCCACCGACTATAGCTACAGTCACTAGTGTGGTGACACTCGAAAGACCATAGGTTACAGTACGACCGAAGTTATCAGAGAGACTGCTATCGATTCCTTCGGGAACGTCATTGGGATTATAGCATACAGTAAGGGGTTACCGTACCTTCGAAATCCTTTCCGAACCTGTTCAGCAATCGACCTCGTGATACTGTATCGTGGAAGCGAACGTCCGCAAAGAGAACGGCTTCCAGCAGTCCTACAAATAATTGTGAGCGGAATTCCGTGTCAACAATAAGATCTTCATACTTTTGTACAAAACCACAGAGGCATTAATAGATCCACGATCTAGGAAGATGTCATTCCCTTCCAGTCACCGGAAAAGTAAAGTCCTTACAGAGAACAAACCAGCGTATCGTCGTAAGCACCAACCCTATAATGTTCTTCAATGAGGGAACATGCAGTGGGGGGGGTAAAACGAACCAATTAATGTGACTGCGGCATAGATGCCAACATAGAACAAAGGTCCACGATCCGATCCTTGCTCTCCATCTTCACCCAGGACAGCTCCAGACCATATCCTGCCACGTTGATTAGTTCTGATGTCAAACATTTGGCCTCGTTTACTTACTTGAGCCACCCGTTCTCCGCAACAGGACTTAAAGCAGCTACGACAAAGACAATCATGAACAGAAACCAGTACCCATAGCGTCCGCATGCTTCAAGGTATGTCGCCCAAACATCCTTGCGAACACGCCCAATCGCACGCGTTTCTTCTTCAACCAGTTTGCGAACAGTTTTCTTTACTTTGCTCTGCGTGGACGCGTTAACGAAGGTTGCGGAGTCGGAGCCGGGACCGCTGCAGTCTTTTTTCTCGAGGGTGGCTTCTACAGCTTGTTCGTCATCTCCATCTGCCTTGTCATCCACAGTAGACTGGACGAGAGTCCTGATTACTCCAGACCGCTGAAATGCTGTGTAATCACCAGTAAACTGAACTCGTCCATTGTCGAGAGCGACAATGTAGTCTACACCAGGTGCGCATAATTGAACATGATGAGAAACCAGGATGACAGTCCTGTCCTTCATCAGCTCTCCCTTGAGACATTCGTAATAGAGATGGTGGGCAGTGTGGGCGTCAACTTTGTGACTTTTAAGTACAATACGCTGTCATAAAGACGCAATAGACGCACCGGCAGACAAAACATCGTCTAAAAATAGAATTGACGCTCTGGAATAAACTGCTCGGGCAAGAGACACTGGTGGAACATTAGCAGATATAAGCATGAAGCCCGGAAATGGCTTACCTCGAGCCTTTTGTCCTCCTGATAGATTGACCTGAAAGAAAAGTAGAATCGTAAGCAGATGCTGTAACAAACATTTGAACGTCTAACTCACCCCACGTTCCCCGATTTCGGATTCATCGCCATCCTCTAAGATATCCATGTCTGTTATCAAGGCACACACCTAAAAAAATATAGCGAAGAAAAGGTACTTGATGGAAGGGGGGTCACCTCGAGTGTTTTCTGATACCTGGCTTCATCGTAGGGCAGGTTAAAGAGAATGTTGTCTATCAATAACTAGGTCAGTAATGCGCAGTGGGTTTGAGGGGGAAGCTAACCTTTAATAGATGCGTTTCGTAACCAAGCCATCTACGTTCAAAGTTCAGACGTGCTTGACAAATTTCATGATACTGTCTCCGTACCTGAGGAACATATGCACATAGTCCTTGCACAATCCACTTCTCGCCGGACTGCATGTCTATATATGATGCGATTGCATTTGGCGGTGACCGAGGGCAAACTACTTGCCCGGCAAGAATATCTGCCTCTCCGAGCAATGCTAGAATACTTCGAGATGAGCAACTATACCGGAAAATATTAAGAGACGGTACCAAGGAGTAGCAATGTTTTTCCAGATCCCAATTTACCGCATACGAGAGAGAATCCGTTCGTGGGGAACTTGAGGGACAAGTCTAATAGAACAAACTTCTGTCTGGGAGTAGAGACTGCGGAGGGCGCAGCGCTTCTTTGTGCGCGGTCTTGAGGCCACGTTATAGTGCATGATTGGAAGGCGATTGTTTGCGACTGCTGGTCGAGGGGAGGTACCGAGTCGACTTCAGCTGTGTTGAGGTATTTTTCTATACGTCGAAGAGACACAAATCCCTAATAATGCGGAATAAGCTAAAGCGGAAAAATTTAGCTTGGGATGTGAAATGACCTGTAGCGCATTGATCAGAGTCTCAGGGAGTGCGTTGAGGGCGAACTTTAACTCGTTAAACACTATCGGAAACAAAGATCCAAACAACAAAGATATGTGAGCAAGTGGCCAGCCCCAATAAAAATCGCCTACCGGTAATGGCCGTGAAAGCAATGTTGGGTGTGAGTTGTTGGCCGCGGATGACTGTGAAGTGGAAAAATGCCACAACAGTCACCAAGACGGGAGTAGCATTCCATATTCCATTCCATAATGTCTGTTATGAGGATGTGATGAGTGGATGGATCAATCGCAGGGTTGAATTCGAGTATACCTCAATATTATAATTGAGTTTCTGGTACTTGAGTTCTCGATCACGGATTTTGAGAATTCGAGATTCGAAGCTCCTTTCCCAAGCCATAAACTGTCGTAGAAATCAGAACCAAAGCAGTCGGCGACCGTATAATCAAATTGTACCTTCAACATACGTATTCCGCCGAGAACCTGAATAAGAAATTAGCTTCCACTGTCAAGATGGATCCGAACGTGACGCGCTTCGTTCATAAGAGCGATTCTTTCATCGCGAGCTTTCATCAAGTTTTCTTGAGCATCTGCGAAGCATGATAAAGCCACTCTTCTCAACCGCATTGTGACGGACTTACCAACGACCACTTTCCCAGCTAGATGGTTCATGGGCATTGATAAAACGATGACGAGTAGACCATATAATGCTGACACGCCTGTCATGAGTTTAAGCAACCGTTGTTCAAGTTCAAAAGAGATAAATAACCTACCAAGTAATTTGTATACGAACAAGGTTCCAATGATCAGCTCAATGGGTGAATCTAGTGGCCCTGTCAATACATCACGACCACGAGCTGGTTCTACTTACCGACGAGAGTGAAGAAATGCCAGGCAAACTCGCTCACACGGTCCGTATCTGTCGTCATAAGAGTCATAATCTGGGCTTTGGTGGAGAAATCGTCCTCGTCTTGCTTTTCTTCGGCTGTTTCATTCTCCTTTTGAACTGAGGCCGAAGAGGAAATAGCATCCTTTCGGACGAGCGTCTTTGCATAGAGAATCGAGTTGAGCTGAATCCTGAACCGAGTTTGTATAACCGTCGTTGAGATTGACCAAAGTTGTGCAGTCACTAGGTAGAACCGGAATATAAGCCAAATGCCATCGGCGGGGAAAGGCTACAACTTACGAAGATAAACAATGACATTCGACATGATCAGACCAAAGGCATACAGCCATCCCCAGCTCCTATCGCGTCTTTCAGGATCACTTTCCAGGTATAGGATCAACAAGTTGAGGAAGTACGGCGGTAGGTAGAACAGCATCGCCGAAAATACCGCAATCCAAAATTGAACCGTTAGAGAGGCGATATTTAATCGTACCAGCTGATATGCGACGTTCCATCCGGAACCAGTCTTAGCAGCCCACGTCCCAAAGCGCAACCGAAGGGTTCCCGCCATCTTTCTTATTTGTGTAAAATTGACGACACAACGCATGTTCGCCGGAAGGATCGGTAGGTCACCTATTTCAAGGCTCTCCGCAATATTCCCGAGCATAACGACCTTGGTTGTGTAGGAAAACATAAGGTAACCCCAGGGAGAACAAGCTGGCAATAAAGACGTATTTAATTGGGGTCAACAGGCACGGAGCTGAACTGACCTGCGAGTCCCGTCACATTCTCCTTATCCTTGTTTGTGATAGACTCTACAGCCTTTGGGAGATATATAGCGGATGGTGGGTAGTAAAGCGGGGGACCTTGAGGCGTGGTGAACGCGAGAATACAGGCCGAAAGGTAGAGCACGACCATGATATACCACAGATTATCATGATCTCCGATTGGTGACACTCGTTGTAGATTCACTTGGGATAGTGGTGTTTCAGGAAGGAGGGACAAGGTCGTAAGAAGTAAGGCAGGTATCGTGGTTAAGACCGTTATATGAAGGACGGATTCGCTGTGACGCTCGACAGTGCAACGATATATGGACTGGAGACATAGAGCAAGCAGATAAATCGCGAAGTACACGTTCAAAGAATGGGCGACGAGTTTCATATTATTGCCTGCGCCATTTTCCACATACAACCCTAGTTGAATGCACTGAAGAACCACGATGGTTGCTGTCAAAAAGCAGAGTCCAAATTTCCTTCTTTTGACCTGAATGAACGAAGAAGCGGTAAGGATTGACGGTATTAGCAATTATAGGTGTAAGGGAACCTGTGTCCAAAACGTTTCCTCTTCAACCGGATACCCCTCGATAAAATCCTCTTGTGTCACGACGTCAAACGGATCTGAAGTGTTCGAGATTGTGTTCTCCGAGGCACTTTCTTCTAGTGCTTCATCCCCATGAATAGGAAGCTTGATTTTCTCCTCCCGTGGACGGTTGTAAAGAAATAGAGCGGCGCTTGCAACTGTGCAACTAGCGAGAGCAATGGAGGTTTCGAATTCGAAGCGAGGCATCCACAGGTAGGGAATGTGATCTTTCTACCACAGAATACCAGCGCTGCACTTAAAAACTACTTGTGTGGTCTGAGTCAATTATTAATTTGAATCCCAAACAGAGGCAGCCAGCGCGGACTAAGTGCGGTACCGGGTGTGTGGGTGCAACTTTTTGTGATGGAAATCATCCGAAGTTGCCGTCGAGCCGGTGAGCCTCGTGCGTGGTCTATCTATTGCACCTGCAGGATATCTAGTTTTAAATGTACAATGGCATGTATACAGGGTATCTAGGGATTCCACATCTTGCCGTCAATAAAGGCAAGTAATTCTGCATCGTTCATGGCACGAAGCCCCGTTGAGCGGTCGACACCCTACCGGTTCAACGTATGAGTCTAAAACGACGATGGGTTGAGCCAAAGTATGAACATACCTCTTTTTGTGCTGTACGTATAACTTCCTTGGCGATGAAGGCGCTTATTTCGCGAACTGCGCGGAAAAAGACAAACCGTCATAATGAGCGGGGTGATCAGCAAAGTCGTGACTCACTTCGGGAAATTGACGGGTAGAGCATACCGAGGCTCCGCTCTTCAGTTGTCAATGAGTTGGCCAACCCGAGAGATGAGGCTTCCACCATCGAATCTGTGACTGAAGAGACTCGCGCGAGGATGGCAGCAAAGCCAAGTCCCGGGAAAATGTACATGTTATTGCCTTGACCTGGATATAACGTCTTTCCGCCATGCGGCGTATCTGGGAACGGTGAACCAGAAGCGAACAAGACATTGCCGTCACTGTGTTTTACCGCGTCCTCGAAGGTACATTCTGACAGGCGAACCGGATTTGAGAGGGGGAAAATGATTGGCCGCGGGTTAAGAACAGCCATCGTTGAAATGACCTCGGGATAGAAGGCGTTCTGAGGAGGAATTTATAAATACCATGTCAATGAGGGCTCAGCGTCTTACTCACCGAAGTGGTTGAAAGTCCAATTAATGCAGTTGGTTTCACCAACTGGAGGATCTCGAGCAAATCTTTGATAGGTGGACCATTATAGTCCCTGCGAGAGAAATCTGTCGCAATGTAATTTGAATTGAGTGGTTCCCTGAACTGCGTATCCAACTTACACTTCTTGTGCTCAGCCATGGGGCCGCGAGTGTCGAAGACGAGGCCTTGAGAGTCAACGAGCCAGATGCGTTCCCGGGCGTCTTGCTCTGGCAGACCTTGCAGGGTGAAGAAGCTCATAAGCTGCATTCCGACACCGACGCCAGCGGATCCTGCGCCAAAGAACAAGATCCTGTGAGAGGTCAAGGGAAGACCGGATGCCTCGGATGATAATTTGGCTGCGTTCATGAAACCACTAAGAACTACCGCTCCCGTTCCTTGAATATCGTCGTTGAAGACAGGGTACTGTTTGCGGTAACGGTCAAGGTAAAGAAAGGCGCGGTCGGTTGAAAAGTCCTACAGAGTGATTTAGATAATGACTTGATAATAGGTCATTAAACACCCGCCTCAAATTGAACGAGTAATTTTGGGAAAGTACGGGATATTTCATACATGAACTCGTCCATGAATTCGGTCATCTCTTTCTCAGAGACGCGTTTTTGTCGGAGGCCGAGATATAATGGATCATCGAGATATGTTTGAGTGTTTGTTCCGAGGTCCAAACATATCGGGATGGTTGATTCAGGGCGAATGCTGGTCGATGGAGAGGAATACTTAGCGGAACCTAGAAGGTACTACAATTGTAAGCTACTCACCCTGCGCCAGCGACATAAAGGGACAATTTCCCAACTGATATGCCCATTCCGTTGACACCAAGATCTCCGAGTCCAAGGATACGTGAACCTGCGTCATTGCAGTTGAGAAAGAGTGAAACGCGCAGAACAAAGTTGTTTTACCATCGGTTACAACACTAATCCTCGCATCAGCCGGTTTAGGCCAATTTTCAAGGATGGCGCGAATGTTTCCCTTGTCTTTGATCGATACGTACTGAGGATTGGTTAGTTTGGCAACTAATTGAATGGGTTGCTACTTGCCATTCCTTCTGGACGACGGTAGATGTGGGACCATTGTTGACAGGCGTCACCAACGGTTGGTGTGTAGATGAGTGGAGTGATCTCACTCATGTATTTCAGACATAATCTGTAAAACAGAGGAGCGTCCTGCTCCTTGAGCGCGGACAAAAAGATGTACTTTTCGAGATTGTTCTGCTTGGATCTGAGCTGAGCGAGAGTTCGTTCTTCATGAATGGAAGGTCCAAACATTGGAGGCACCAGGCCATGTTTCGGTTGAGCTGGTGCTAATAATCTCGTTAACGTGGATGCCTGTGGCCCTTGGTGAAGATACACGTACGTTGGGGGGCCAACCTGAGTCCTTGAAATCCATTGGACCAGTAGGGGTTAAGAACGATGGTCATTATAGTCGTCTAGTTTGCGGCGGACTACGTGAAAATACCGAAGACGAGGGAGAGAACCGCATACTTTTATAAGGGCGAAAAGCAAGTCTAGGGCAAGTCTAGGCCGCGGATAAAGTGTTCCGTTAAGAATACGATGTCGGCACAACAAGCCCACCAGCTTTCTACTTATGATTCGCCAGTAAACAACGTGGGACATGATGCTTGCTTGTTGTTATACATACCCGACGGTTCTTTCTCATCCGAGATGCCCGAATGACTTCCCATAGTGTATGCCATATCCATCCAAACTAGTAGGTGCTTCTCGCAAGACAGTAGGTAAAAGGAACCCGTTCTGACTGTCGTACACGAACATTGACGTGAAAAGTGCTTTTGGGACCGGCAATCAACGCGACAACTTCCCTCTCAACCAAACTCACGGTTCCCATAATTAGCATGATTATGGCGTCCGAGTGCTCTTGTTCTTCCCCTTCATCTCCTCAAGCTTCTGCAGTCGTCTATTCGCTCGTTTCTTGACGTCCTCCTCCAACACTTCTTTCCTTTCTTTCATATGTTCTCGGCGGGGCGAGACGTCGAGCATGGTTATGGCGCACACGTCCCTTATTCCCCTCGTTCACATCGTTCTCAACGTTTCTCGATTGAGAGTAGCTCCGCAGGTCATTCCTCGATACATGCAGGTCATTTTGCGAATCGGTTTCCGTCTATCAGGAGCAATAACAGTAACACCTCTTTGGTACGTTTACATTTTCGGCCTTGGGCAGCATCCTTATATCCTAGTCATTATACGCAGAATCCGTACAATGTCAGTGCTACTCCAGGCCGCAGAGCTCCACCTCCCTTGGAATTCTCCCTGGCAGATAAAGTTCGTCAGCTAGTGCCTCCCGTCGACCGCGGCAGTATTAAACGACTGTTCCCCAGTACTCTCTGGCTCCTGATCCTCAAGAGTGGGGAACATCCCTCACACCCTCATTTCGTGAAGAAGATGATATGTTACACAACCCCGATCCAACTCGGGATAGGAAATTCGATCGTCGGGGTAGCCTTTTAACTTCGAGAGGTGTCGCCAATCTGGGCTGTGTAGCAATCATGGTTATTGGCCTTGTTGGGCTCTTGTGCGTCTTATTGTACCCGTCTCACTCTTTTTATTCTGAACAGTTATTGACAGCGCCGGGTACCCTCTAGCTAGCTACTTCACAACCCACGAGCTTGCCTTCTTTGGCGGGTTTAACATCGGAGGCCTCAATGCTTCCGGGCAGGTGTGTCATTCTTTCGATTTTTGTATCAGCTTTTGCCACATTAATGTCGTATGTAGGTACCCCAGATAGCAGGAAACTGGGGCTTGATAGACATAGAAACACCATCCGAGGCACTCAGTATGAAGGGCTACTTAAACGGTGCTGATATGGAACTGGTTTTCAGCGATGAATTCAACACGGAAGGACGGACTTTTTATCCGGGAGACGACCCATACTGGGAAGCAGTCGATCTTCATTATTGGCAGGTACGTATACCATGGTTGTTACCCCACTTGTTGATGATGAAACTGATGCGAGTCACCTAGACGAACAACATGGAGTGGTACGATCCCGAAGCAATTACTACACGGAATGGTGCCCTGGAAATCACGTTATCGCGGAAGGAAACCCACGATTTGAACTTCCAAGGTGGAATGATGACAACGTGGAACAAGTTTTGCTTTACCGGTGGAGTGCTCCAAGCATCTGTTTCACTTCCTGGGATCAACAATATCGCCGGTTTATGGCCAGCGGTTTGGGCTATGGGAAATCTCGGTGAGTTGACACTCTTCAGCCTTTCCTATGGGACTAAAAGAGGCTGCCGCTATTCTTAGGCCGTGCTGGCTACGGTGCAAGTCTCGAGGGAATGGTGGGTTCGATATTTGCTGACTTCTTTTCGGTGCCAGCTAAAGTGGATTCAGTGGCCTTACACATACGACGAGTGTGATGTCGGAACTGTAAAAAACCAAACTGTAAACGGACAACCCCCCCAGGCCGTATTCAATAGCCCCAAGAAGAACGAAAAACTGTCGTTCTTACCGGGCCAGCGTCTCTCGAGGTGCACGTGTCCCCACGAAGATCATCCTGGGCCAATGCATCAAGACGGCACGTTTGTCGGTCGTTCGGCTCCAGAAATCGATGTTATTGAAGCGCAAGTAAGCTTCCTCGATTCTGCGCTTTCGAAAGGTGATTTTCTGACCTTCTTCGTATGAGTCAGGTCCAGGATGGAATCGGCACTGTATCGCAGTCAGGACAATGGGCTGTAAGTGAAGATGATTATGATCTTACGAGGTGGTTACTAATGATTTTCGTCCTTAGCCCTTCGATAAGCAATACCGGTGGAAGAATACAGCAGATACATTCGTCATGTACAATACATCAATAACCCAACCAAATAGCTATCTCGGAGGACCTTTTCAGGAAGCCACGTCTTGCGTAACCATAACAGGTAAGTATTCAAATGTGTTTCCCCAAAAGGGGTCGAATTTTGACGAACACAGACCCGGATTGCTATCAGTTGGGTACGGGATGTTTCTCAGTTTATGGTTTTGAGTATAAGCCAGGTAGTTTGTCATTCTTTCTACAGTCCTTAAAAAGCCTGACGCCGCTTACAGGTTTCGATAACGCCGTGTGTATCACACCCTTTCGATAGAGTGAAAGCCTTGAATGACCCGATTTCTTCGTTCACAACAGTACATCACCTGGATCGCCAACGGAAAAAAGTCGTGGACTTTGTTCGCGAGTGCTGTAGGAGCGAATGACGATGTTCAAATTCAAGCACGTCCCATCCCTCAGGAACCCATGGTATGCAGCCGCCCTTCACTTATCGATTCACCCTCATTTTTTTTTTCTTCCAGTACCTCATCGCCAACCTCGGAATGTCCACAAATTTTGGAGATGTCGATCTTGAACATTTAATCTTCCCAGCCGTAATGAAGATCGACTGGATTCGTGTCTATCAAGAAAAGGGGAAGAGGAACGTTGGATGCGATCCAAAGGAGTTCCCAACGAAAGCGTATATTGACAAGTAAGCCATTTTGGGATTTCTCTTTCTTGAGACTCGAATAACCGGTTGCCCGTCCCTTTTTTACCCGCAGATACATCGAAGCATATACAAATGCCAACCTCACTACGTGGGTGGACGACTTTAAACAAACGGTACCAAAGAACAAGTTTCTCGGGGAATGCTGACCATGTTGTGAATCTGTATCTGTAACTACCCCTAAAACGACCTCAATGCTTTCTACTACTTTCTCTTAGTTTCCACGCCTTGTTCCGTAGTACTGTTCCTGTAAACCTGTATATGGGCGAGACCCGTTAAGATTCTTTTTTGTGTTTCCATTTCGGTACTAACCCGACACGAGTTCAACGTTCAAAAGCCATAGCTTAGGGTTTACTACCCAGTAGGTTATATCTTGCCTTAGAAATCTCAGTCCAGTGAGTCCCATCTGTCTGCCACATACGGAAATTCCCTGTACGCAGCTCATTGATACACTTGATCCTGCGAGTATATATCAGGGAAAGGGAAGTAAGTTTAGAATGGCAATTTAGATCTGACAGACGTAGCAATGCCGGCAAATGGCTATTAAATCTATTGCTTGACCGCAATGCCGACCGCGAACATACTACACGAGATACGACGTGACCTCAGTCGATAACGAAGAGAATTTATAACTTGAGATTATAAATACGTGAATAGTACAGATACAGTACAAGATAAACTGAAAGACAAAATGAACAGAATCCTCCAACGAAGCAAATCTACTTGGTACCCGCTGACGAATACTAAGAAAGAGTCAGGAAGAGCGAGCTGTGTGGCATTGAAGGTAGCACGAACCTTGGTAACTGATTTGGTACCTTCAGAGATGGCGTGCTTGGCGAGTTCACCAGGGAGGATCAGGCGAACGGATGTTTGGATCTCACGAGACGAGATAGTTGATTTTTTCGAATAAGTCGCTAGTTCTGAAAGGCCAACGATTAACAAAGAGATAGATCTTCATCCAGAGGAATACACACTGGAAGCTTCTGTCGCGATCCGCTCGAAGATATCGTTGACAAACGAGTTAAGGATCGCCATTGCTTTGTTGGAGATACCAGTATCGGGGTGGACCTGCTTGAGGACTGAAGAAGACCAAGTGAGAACAAGCCGAGATGATGCATGGAACGACTGACCTTTGTAAATGTAGGAAGAGTAAGTCTCCTTTCTGGACTTCTTGCGCTTCTTCTTCTCGCCGTCAGCGGGGGCAGGCTTAGAAGTTTTCTTCGCGGCCTTTGCACCCTCAGTCTTAGCGGGGGCCTTGCTGGCGGTGGAGGCAGGAGCTTTTCCAGCGGTAGAGGCGGGTTTGGGAGCCATTGAGGATGTGAGAAGCGATAGAGTGGTGGAGAGCTAAGGTCGTGCCGGTGTTTATGGCGGTAGTAGGCAAGAAGCGGGGGTGTCCACAGCTGGAACGAGAGCGGAGTTTATATATGGACGCGTCACGTTGCGTCTGTTTGTGCAAACGCGCCTTGTTGATTGCAATCAACAAAGGTCAATTCACGTGCCCATCCACGGTTATAAATACTGGACTGTCTCTGCCCCCCCTCATCCTCTCATCTTCTCAAGTCACTACTACTACCACCACCCCCAAACTCTTATTACTCATCATGTCTGGCAAAGGTGGCAAATCTGGAAAGACTGGCGGCAAGGCTGGCGGCGAGGGTGGTAAATCCCAGTCTCGTTCTGCCAAGGCGGGTCTCCAATTCCCAGTCGGTCGTGTTCACCGTCTGCTGAAGAAGGGAAACTACGCGCAGCGTGTTGGTGCTGGTGCGCCTGGTGAGTCTGTCCTTCTCTTGCGCGTTTTCGTCAACTGACTTTCAAATTCAGTCTATCTGGCAGCCGTCCTGGAATATCTTGCCGCTGAGATTCTTGAACTTGCTGGCAACGCTGCCCGTGACAACAAGAAGCAACGTATAGTGCCTCGGCACTTGCAACTCGCCATTAGAAACGACGAAGAGTACGTGGTCCCATTCCCTCAGACCCACACCGATCTCTTACCCGCTCTTTCAGGCTAAATAAACTCATGGGGGATGTTGTTATCTCCCAAGGTGGTGTTGTTCCTCACATTGAGTCTTCACTCCTACCTTCAAAATCTGGAAAAGGGAAGAAGGACGAGGGTATCTCGCAGGAGGTGTAGCCCGTTCTCTTTTCTCTTGGTCGTCTTTGTCCACGTACATTATTTCCGCTTCTCTCTTGTATTAGCAGTGTATTATTCTCGAGCGCCTATCCTATCCATTACAACTGGTATTGTCTAGTCTAAGTGAATTTTGCCGATGGTCGTCAGTGGTTGGTCCTCCTTAGATGGCATGGGTAGATCACTTACCTTTTGCGCGGAAGGAAACGGTGAGCAACCTCTCGAAAAGAATTTGAATGTTATGAAGGTTCGAACTTCGACCTAGCCACCACAAGCCATCTTCAGCACCAAACAAAGATCTCGGCCAACAACAGTTGACGAGGTTTTGCACTATATGTAGTTGAATCATGATCACAAGGCATGTTCCTTCATGGTTTTGAACTTTCAGGCTAATAATGGTGGTGAAGATCTAGACAGCCGTAAACGGTACTCGCATTTTGTTCCTCTGGGAAGATTTTGATCAAAAACAACATCCGATCCTGTCCCATATCGCTTCCTCAACATATTTTGAACTTCTTCGGTCGAATATCACCGATTCCTTATCCCTATCGGTGCTCAATCAAATGGTACCTTCTCGTGCTTATATATCGAAGGTGAGTGGAGACCAGGGGAAATCGAATCTCCCCCGTCCCCCTACGCTCCTTCAGAGCGCTGTGGCCTCCCATTGCGCCATACGAGGTAGACATGACGATTTTCCGATTTATGCACGTGTGTTCACAGCTGCTATCTATAAAGGAAGGACGACTTAACGTTGCCCTCGGTTCAGGCCTTCAGGTCTGCAATGCCAATGTCTGGCGCGGATGGTACTCAAATGCTCCCTACTCTGAACGAGAAGGAGCACGGAGGAGAGGGTACCGATTCCGAGAAAGTTTCTTCCGAACTCGATGGCAGCTCCGGCGTACTACTGGAATTTCCCTCCGAAGAAGAAAGACAGACCCTTCGCAGAGTATCTGACTCTCTGCCTTGGAATGCATTCTGTGAAGTCGTTTCTTGTTTTCGTCTATAGGAATCATGAAGCTCATATTGGTCACAAAGTGATTGCTATTATCGAAATGGCTGAACGGTTTTCGGTTTGTATCCGCACAATCTTGCAAGTAAGTAGATGACAACTGATCGATTTTTTACACCAGTACTACGGCTGCAGCGCTGTCTTTGTATGTTCTTAGTTTCTTTCAAACTCGTCTCATCCACTCGAACTATTTCTTCAGACCAATTTTATACAACAACGGCTTCCTCCTGGATCCCTCACGGGAGCGGGTGGTCCCGATGGGCAGTCAGGTGCTTTAGGATTAGGACAAAAAGCAGCCACCGGCCTTACTACGTTCTATCAGTTCTGGTATCTACCTTTTGTTCTGTTCTTCATGCCTTTTCCCATCTTAATATTCAGGGTTTATCTCACCCCATTACTCGGTGCATATGTCGCGGACACCTATCTGGGACGTTTCAACACAATCTGTGTCGCGACATTCATTACCCTCATCGGTCACATTCTTCTCATCGTCTGTGCCGTTCCCGGTATCATTGAACACAAGAGCGCAACGGCCGTTTTTGTGATTGCAATGATCATCATGGGGCTTGGTACGCATGCGACGTAGTCGAAGAGCTTACAAAGGTTGACCGCAGTTTCCTTTTACTTAGGAACCGGAGTCTTCAAAGCCAACGTTTCACCTTTAATCGCTGAACAATATACGCGCACCCAACTGTTCATCAAGACGCAAAAAGACGGCGAGCGTGTCATCGTCGATCCTGCTTTAACGATAGCGCGCGTGTACATGGTAAGAGGTGCAATTTTCTTAGAATTGTCTCCTATCGACAGGCATACAGTATTTTTACTTGTTCGTGAACGTCGGCTCATTGATTGGACGGATAGGTATGACCTATTCGGAGAAGGTACGATAATTCCAGTCCGTTCTTACATCCTACCCCGTCCCCTGATTGCGACAAGTTTGTCGGTTTTTGGCTGGCTTTCACGTTACCTACGATCATATTCTTGGTCTGTCCTTTCGTCCTCTGGGTAGGGCGTAAGCGATACGTTCGAACTCCCCCCACAGGGTCGATTCTCGCCACGTCTCTCAAACTATGGCGTCTTGCTATGAAGGGACGTTGGAGCATTAATCCTGTCAAGTCCTACCGTCAACTTACGGCCCCTGATTTCTGGGAGACTGTGAAACCAAGCAAACTTGGTGATACCAAACCGGCGTGGATGACGTTCAATGATCTATGGGTAGATGAAGTTAGACGGGGATTGAAGGCTTGTGGTGTATTTTGCTGGTACCCAGTGTACTGTGAGTAAGAACTTGAAATGTTAACTTGGGACGTCCAACTGATTGGCCGTGAAGGGCTTTCTTATAACCAGCTGAACAGTAACCTCACATCGCAAGCGGCCACTCTGTCGACTCACGGGCTTCCCAACGACGTCTTGTCTAACTTGGATCCCTTAGCACTCATTATCTTCATCCCGATCTGTGATGTGTTTGTGCGTGTATCCAAATACACTGTTATGTAGTGCGAGCTAATGTCAAGGTGTTAATGAGATATACCCTTTCCTTCGACGAAATGGAATCAAATGGACCTCCTTGAAGAAGATTACTGCTGGTTTCGCTACTGGTAAGTGACAGGTCCATATAATACTTTGGTACCGGCGAATTTGAACTACTGGATAGGCTCAGCCGCTATGGTGTGGGCAGCAGGTATGTAGTAGTTGTTAGTCTGGTTTCACCTCCCAACTCGATACTCAACTCCTGCTAGTTGTACAACACTATATTTACAAGGTACGGATCGTTCTGCTTATCTCGAATGATGATTCATTTTCTTTTCCCCCTGCAGACGAATCCTTGCGGATATCACGCCGCTACCTGCAAGGATGCACACGGCAAGCTCTTGGTTTCGCCATTAAATGTATGGATACAAAGTGGCTCGTGAGCGTCTCTCTCTACTGATTTACGGAAAAAGACTCTAAGTAGATCTTTTAAAGTTACGTTCTCATTGCATTTAGCGAAATTTTCGCATCTATCACTGGCCTCGAATACGCTTTCACCAAAGCCCCGAAGAACATGAAGTCGTTAGTCATGTCCGTGTTCCTATTCACTTCTGCGCTCTCTGCTGCTCTGGGAGAAGCGTTCGTCTGTACGTTCTTTTTAAGCACTGAAGACGATTTGAAAAAATCTGAAACACCTCGTAGCTTTGGCAACAGATCCTTTACTTGTCTGGAACTATGGAGTGATGGGTGTTCTGGCTGGTATAGCCGGAATTCTTTTCTGGTTATCGGTTTCCAAACTTGATCAACAGGAAGATTATTTAAATAACTTGAGTGTCAGAACGGTACAAGGCGGTGAACGGTAGATGCCGTGTGTTGTACTTACCTAAATTTTCGATATGCGAACCGCCGGCACCTGAATGTTGACTCGGCTAATTAAATAATAAATTCGTGAAGTTGGTTCCGCCCTCTACCTACTTCTCCCCATGTCGCAATCCTCTGTCCATTTTCATAGGGATATACCCAAGATCCCTGTCGGTGTTCTAGGTGCGACCGGTACCGTCGGACAGAGGTTTATTGTTCTTCTTTGTTCCCATCCCTGGTTCGTGTTAAAAGCACTCGGTGCTAGTAGCAGGAGTGCTGGGAAGCCGTATAAAGATGCTGTACGGTGAGCAAGGAGCCTATCAACGGGATGTCATTTAGAATGAAGACTGACTTTGGTTGAGATGGAAGCAAACGACCCCAATCCCATCAGGCGTTTCAGCCATGATCGTGCACGATTGTGTACCGGAACCCTTCAAGGACTGTAATGTCGTGTTTAGTGGACTAGATTCAGACGTTGCCGGTGATATTGGTATGTCGGGTTACAAAAAGAAACCTGAACGATTGCCTCATCGTGGATCTATCTTGCAGAGGCCTCTTTCCGGGCTGCTGAACTCGCAGTATTTTCCAACGCAAAGAACTATCGTCGAGATCCAAATGTCCCATTGATCGTGCCGCTTGTGAATACGATCCACTTAACCATCCTCCCACAACAACAAAAACTACACATCCATCCTCTCACCCGTGAACCTCAACCTCTCTTACGTGGCTTCATCGTGACAAATGCAAATTGTTCTACCACAGGAGTCGTCATTCCCCTTGCAGCCTTAGAACGGGCTTTCGGTCCACTTGAAAGCCTCGTTATAACGACAATGCAAGCTATAAGTGGGGCAGGATATCCTGGTGTACCCAGTCTCGATATCCTCGATAACGTCGTCCCCTATATCAGTGGCGAAGAGGAAAAAATCGAGTGGGAAACTCTCAAGATTCTCGGGGGCATCATTGACGAAGAGACGGAGGCTATAGATGGGAAGAAGGAAAAATTCAAAAAGTTCGACATGCACACCACTTCTCCGCTCCGAGTTTCGGCACATTGCAATCGAGTTCCTGTTATTGATGGGCATACCGAGTGCGTCTCGGTACGGTTTGCGAAACGTCCACCACCTTCTCCTCAGCAAGTCCGGGAAGCCCTTGCGGCCTATACCTCAGATGCACAGACTCTTGGATGTCCGTCTGCCCCTACGAGAACTATCATTGTACATGAGGAAGCGGATCGGCCACAACCGCGACTGGATAGATACCATCAAGAAGGTGCGGGCGTTAACGTCGGGAGAGTCAGACAATGTCCGGTGTTTGACATCAAGTTTGTGGTGTTGTCGAATAACGTTAGTATAGGTGCAGCGACGAGCAGTATCATCAATGCGGAGGTCGCGGTGTTGAAGGGTATCATTCAATTTTGAATAATATGACGAATTGCCCATAATTGAGAAGTGTAGATCTATCATCTATAGGTACAACTAATTTGATGCAGAATAGAACAGGACGGCGTATCAAGCGCTCACCACCCTTCTGCTCTTTCCAATGTAACCTCCAGCGTTAGCGATCCTGGACAGGAGCGCCAACTCACACGGGCTCACTTTTACTTCCTATTCAGCGGACTGTTATGATGTTCTGGAAGCTGCTAGGAAAATCAAAATCAAGGTCGATGTTACTCTCACCAACATTCGTCGTGATCATTTGATTTGACGACACTTGGTTCCGCCTTTCAAAATTTCATTGCCTGGGCGAACAAGTCTAGATGACGGTACTGGTTGGAGAGGCGTCACATAAACTTTGGCCTGTCCCTGCTTTCCCTTCGTCTCATGGTCCGAATCACTTACCCGGTGCGAAAAAGCTGCGCGAATCGCTCAAGGTCACTCATTAATCACGAGTTGTAAGGATATTCAAATGCAACATCTAACAGGCGATATGGGGACCTTGTGACCTCTTAAGCTCTCAAGCCCACGATGCGTAATTCACAACGCTGAGACAATCCAAAGGCTTTCATCCCCAACATAACAGCTGGCCGCGCTGCGTGCTACAGGGATCATCAAGCACCTCAATCTTGGATCACTGGGTATTCTTAGTCAAGTGGCTGACGCTGAGTCATTCAATATTCATCGCTCATCTATATAAGGACTCGGAGTCCTCAGTCTACTCCTTCATCAAGTTTCGGGTCCAGCGATTCCACAATGGCCCCACAGCCGTTTGATCTATGGCCCGCACCTTCTTTGCCTCCCCGTTATTCCCCAAGTCGACTTCCTGGAATAACGCCTGACTCGACCTCAAAGCTACGTGAATTGCTTAGGAAGAATCATGAGCAATGGCACATTTTCTATGACGGTGAAGGTCGACATAAGTGAGTAGCATGATTGGGATTGTCGGTATATTATCCATGCTGAAGCAGGGGCCTCCGGTACAGTCACATCTCCCATCACTTGTTGGCCTCGTGGTCCTTGGGTGCTGACAAGGAAGTGCTTCAAGCCGGATACAACTTGCACTCACAGCTTCAAAGACCTCTCAAAGAGTTCCAGCCCGGCGAGGTCATCACGAAAGAGACCTTTTACGACCACCTCGGTGAACGATCGTTGAGTCATACCTTTGCATCCCTCATAGGCAGATTGGCTCACGGGATAATGATAGGTATTACCAAGCATACGCTGACTTCTTCACTTTGGAAGTTGAAAAGAATGGGGGTTTTACCGTCTTAGAAGAGTATGTCTTCTCCGATAAAGTCAACTTTGGGACAACGAACAAGGAGGGCGAGCATCCGGTAATGTTGGGTCGGTTCATGGGCGGACTGCTCCATCCAATCATCCATGTGGGATACGGTGCGGAGTTTAGTTTACCAGGAATGTTTATCGAAGGTCAGTTTCTCGTTCACTCAGTTCCGTTGGGCCGAAACCCACAAGCTGGTGCTCTTTTCAGGACTCGCACAGATCGCAGTGACCTCGGCTCCCAAGGCCTTGATTTTACCGCAGTCGCTGTTCACTAGCTCATCCTCCACCGCCGAGCCGCTTCATGCGTTGACAATCCTCGCGCGTGTCCTCCAAGACGAGCGCTTTGACATCAAGTTGGGCAACGGTTTCGCAACGGTTACTACTGATGTCAGAGCCAGCTGTGGTAGTGCCCCAGTGGAATATGCAACAGCTTGGTTGCCTGACGCAGAGCCATCTTCCGAATTAGTACAACGGAAAATCGATGAGATCCAATGGACTGTGACGATTATTTGCACAATTTCCGGATTCAAAAAGGGACAGGAGTATACTGCCGATTTTATTGCGTAAGTGAAATGTTGTGTGAGTGCGGCGTTCACTACTACAGTACGCGTCTTTTTCCAGCATGCATCTCGTCACAAGTTCCCTCTTTGTACAATCCTTGGTCCCTTCTCTTTCGCCTGCATCCCAAGCTCTTTTCCTTCGAAGTTATTTTGCCGTCTGCCTGACCACATGGGCTACTCTTGGGAGACCCAGTCTCGATATCATGGGTTATTTTGCGGCCGATATAGCACACCCATTGCCGACTCAATCCCTATCACCTCCCTCACCATCCAAGTTTGTTCTACCTTCCCCCAACTCAATTGTATCAGTCAACCCGAATCCATGGCTATCAATCATCCAGCGCTCTATTGTTCACCCAGATGATCACGTCGTTAAATTCCAGCGCGCATTGTACCATTACGCTTCAAAATTCGGACCAACGCCTGCGGGATACTTTGCGAACACGGAACTTCCTGATGCAGACCAGTTGGACGGAACGTTGTTTGTAAGAGCGGCAGAATTGACCATCAAGAAACTAGGAAGGGAAATTGATGAACTTCCTAAGAATTTCACTTTTTGGGATAGGACGACTTTCAGACCCGAAGGCGCATCCGGTAACCTTTACTGAGGTATTTTATGTAAAATGTGTGTGTGGATATACATTGATAATGACAAGAATGACAAGTAGAAACGCTACAACAAGTCTCCTTTTCACCCTTATAGTCCATTCTAGATCCAGATAATAAAGAATAAAGATTGACGGCCGACCTCAAGTAAAGAGGCGGCTGGCGACCTCCTTCCAGATCGCGTTTGGATTGTTAACCCTAGAAGTTCTCATGAGATGAAGGGCCATTAGAAGATCGCGAGAGTAGACTCACAGTGCGGGGGTGAGAGGGAGGTTCAAATCAGCG
Source organism: Marasmius oreades (assembly GCF_018924745.1). Classification (NCBI taxonomy): domain Eukaryota; kingdom Fungi; phylum Basidiomycota; class Agaricomycetes; order Agaricales; family Marasmiaceae; genus Marasmius; species Marasmius oreades. The sequence continues at coordinate 2,580,691 of NC_057325.1, forward strand.
AAGTGCTCCTTCCATTCTGAAGACGGTCACAATCGGCCACGTCGTCATGTAATGAGTTCACCACTCACCCTCGGGTTCTCCGCTGTTATCAAGAGCGAAACCGAGCCGCCAGGTGATACCCTGGACACCCCGAACTTTCCTGTATCGATATGCAATGATAAACTCGTAGGCCGATCGAAAACGAGAAGAAGAGAAACATACAAGTCAGGTGGAGCAGCTGAATCGTTTTTAAGGTGAACAGTCTATGCAGAAAGTTAACCTAGTAGCTGTGAAGATAAACTCATGCAAGCCTACCTTGATCTCAGTATCAATCGTAGCGAAGTCAGTCGACTGTCCTCCAACGGTCCCACAGTACTCCTGCTGAACGTCCTTCTTTCCGCCGACAACCACAGTTTTTGCACCTTCGAGTTTCTTCATCGTGACCTGAAAAGTTTACATTAGTCACCCTCTTCCCTTTCCAATATCGATGGCATACACTGAAGAGGGAACAGGAGCTTGCACATCGCCCATTCGAAACGATGGCAACTTTGCTGATATCAAATAAGGCAACATCAGGAGGGGGGCTGGAAAAAGGTTGACATTCTTGGCCAAGTCTGGGCACAAAGCAATTAGCCGGCGTTCTGATAAAACAGTTGTTCCAACATGCCTTTGTGAGAACTGATCTGGGCGGCCATTGATAGTGACATTAACCGGTGGGATGAGCCAGTTCTCTTTAGCACCGAACGGCTGATTGCTTGCATTATTCCATTGTAGTGGGTTGTACAGCAGCTGTAACTGTGGGTCACGATTATTGACAACGATTTCGTTGACTATGGCGCGAGCGAGAGGGGGGTTTCGAGCTTTGGTATCGAGACCAGCCTGGGGAACGGTAGTATCCTTCGGACCTGCGATCTGAGGGCAGTATAAAAATTAGTTTGATCGAGATAGTTGCAAATGGCACAATTCTGACTATGCGATGAAGCCACTGGGGGTTAAGAACGTTTAGGTTTTGTAACAGGAACAAACAAAAAAGGACATACGTGGGCTACACAAATGAATCCTCCGCCATTGTTCGTCTACAGCAACATTAACATTAGCCGCCGATAAAAAGGTTCGTGTTTACTTACAACATCAACGATAAGTTGTGTCTTTCCCCGGGCCTTCATCTCTGTCAAGCCTTTGAGCATTCCCTCCTGCATGACGTTGAAATCGGCGCCCGAGAAACTTCCCAATGCCAAAACACCAGTTTTTCCATCATCTAAATCATAGAAAGATCCCACACCGAAGCTTCCATCGAGGGGTCGAGAAGGGGGTTGAAGTTCTGGAGGGAGCACGACATTGCTCAAGGGTGTCGCATCCAACATGACATTAACCAACTGTTTTTTACTCTGAGGCATTGGTGGTGCTTGCTGGAATTTAATGGCGTCCGATGAAGGCGGTGTAACGGTTTGACGCGTAGCGTAAACATCCACCCCATTGGTTGTGTTGGTAGGAGAACAGTTGATAGACCTGTAAGATGCACCATTCGTGAAGTTTAGAGCAGTATTTATGCGTGCGCGGTATGGTAACTAAACGTATGAAGTATGAGAGCCGGTTGTTCCTGGGGGGGAAAACGTAACCCACGGTGATCTGCTCTGGTTTGGTGTTGTTCACGCGGACGATGTCTAACACAACGGAGTCACTGAGAGGAAGGGACTGCTGAGCGAAGTTACCCGGTAGATAGTTGAAGGTATTAGTGGAACGCTGATAACTGGAGAAGAACCTGGAAGAGGAGAGGATTAAGAGATGAATTGCGAAGAAAAACGATACGTACGAGTTCTGACGCGTCCCAAACCCTTGGAAGCTGCCAGTGATCGCAGCATTTGCGTTAACTGCAATGAACGGTTCTTGCCCATTGATAGCGAGTACCTCAGCTCCGTTAAGCTGCGGATGGATTTATCGGTAAACAGAAGCCCGGAAGGATGAAGAATGCCACGCTAACCGACTGGAGCTTTCCCTTCAACACACCGGGTAGTGCATCTTGCCAGACTTGAATCTGGTCTGAGAATTCAGTTGAAGCAACTGAAAAGGCTTCGGGCGCGATATTAACGGTTTGCTTTCCACTTTCGTCAGTTAAGAGAACCAAGGGTATTGGTAGAAAGTTGAGGTAGGATGCTGAAGAATGCAACAAATCAACCTGTGTCTTTTGGAAGTGTTGAAGAGACGCGAAGCATGCTCACAGTCCTACGGATAGTCAGGTTATGAACTCGGAAATAGAACTATCGCACATACGTAGCAAGAGTTGATCCAAACGCAGTGACCGTCGTTTAATCGCTTCAGAGTGCGAGAAAGATCGATATGGAGATCGTAATCGGATGGGTACGATTCATGCTTGATACGAGCCAGGTCGGCGACAAGGTCTTCGTGTACGTCTTTATCAAAGGGAGGAGGGGCCTGAATTTCATAGTTGACAGACGTATGAAATGCCAGAGTTTTTGATACCACCTCGATGATCTGTAGATATTGAGTCTTCAGTGCGTCATATGGATAGAATTCACAAGTTGACGGACGTTCTCCTTTATTGCCTGGTCAACATTGAATGACTGGAAACAAGCTCTCAAGTCGCGCGGGTCCACCCATTTCTTGCCAGCGAGTTTTGTGCAAGGGTCGCCGACGTTTTGAGATAGCGCGTATCCCACGATACTGAGGAAAGCAAGCAGTCTGGTGAACATCGTCGTGTCTCTTCAGAGAGAGCTTGAGTCCTTAGTGTCCTAAAGGTAAAATGGGTTACAACGTGGCCACGGGGAAAAGAAGGATAGTAGTCATCGTTTATTTAAATAGGCCGGGCATGGCTAGCCATATGGACAGGGACGGTGTTGGGAACGCCTGATAGTTCCAGCGACCATGTCACGGAGAATCGGGAGAATGATTATAATAGCTTGCTTGCAAGTCAAAACTTGAACTCCCGTTTGCTACGGTCGAGTGGAAACTCGAGTCAAAGCGTGGCCCTACAACGGTACTTACATACAAGGCTGCAGGGAGGACGGCATGTGTTCTATAATAGGTACAAGGAAGGAGTAACGAGGAGGCACGTCACGTGCAAAGACCAAAGTCCATATTCTTGGCCTGGGAATTTTCACACAGAAACATGTGCGCGTATAGTATAGAACTCAAATGTCCCCATCTCATTCACAAACATCCAAAAAAAGGATCCATCTGAAATCAAAGACCGCTAAAGGACGTCCTCAAGGAGCTTGAAAACTGCCATACACTATAAGGGAGTAAAAGTACGAAAGAAAACCGTACCGTTAGTTGGTGCAGCACGATACACAGAGGATGACCTGGAACACTTTCTTTAGATGACTGAAGGATAACAGCAGGCAAGCCTCCTCGCCAAAGACGTTCTCAGACATGACAATATTACTCTGAGCCTGTGGACCAGGGAAAACCTCTTCTTTGTTGTTAAAAGGTGCAGTACGTCCTCAGTCTTGGTATCGTTACCTTTACTCCATACAAGTCTTCTCCAGAGTATCTGTATCCTGATATATCGTGACAAGCTATATTGCTGCAGTGAACTTTCCCAGATTCATCAGAGCTAAGATACATTTGGGTTGCAGCTCAATTACTTCTTTACTGACCTTACCTGATTGATATCTTTACCAGGGTTTTACTGGCGAATTGGCTGCCGAACATCGTAATGCACTCTCCCCTAAGGCAAGGATCCTATTCAGTGTCTGAACCAAGGTGCAGGAAAGTTGCAATGAATAAAGTTATCTGCCTTTTTGTTATTGAATACTCCTTCTCTGCTGCAACGGTTCGGGTTTGACTTGACTTTAGTGTTGTTTGCCGCACCATGCGCGTTCTCTACGTTATGGCAAAGGCTTTCCGTACTTGTCGGTGCACACAAAGGTCTCTCGTGGCCAACGGGATATGGAGAACGTAAGCCTACGAGAACACCCGATCGATCGACGGTAATGCCGCCCAGGGATTCGTCGGAAATTGGTCCATCTGTCCCAGCAACCAGCTGTTGACGCGAGAATTCGATGAAGTACTCGTTCCGGCCATCCTTGAGATTCACCTGCGGATTATTTGTGTATTTGAAGTAAAGGTTGCGCTCGATCCTCTTCAAGGGCCCCATTGACTATGCGAGTGCAGGGTGACCGTTGGCGATGATTTTATAACGGAATTGTAGATCTGTGGATGCTAAGCATTTGATAATTGAGAGGGAAACCTTCAAAATCAGTTAATTCCCACGCTTCACCGCTTGGCTTAGCTATAGACGCGATGCAGACTTCCTTCAAGTCGAGCTCTCCAATTATCAACGTCGCTGTTATAGGCGTCGGGCTTGTTGGATCTGAATTCATCAAGCAACTGTTGTCTATTCCATCTTCACCGTTCCGTCTAGTTTCAGTCACTTCATCCTCCCGAACAGTCTTCGCTCCATCGTCGCCCTTCCGATCTTCAGATTCATGGAAGGATATCTTGGCTCAATCCACAGAGCGACCCAACTTTGAATTGCTCACACAAAACCTTTCCTCTTTAATCTCATCATCTTCAAGTGTTGCCGTGGTGGATAACACTTCCTCAGACGACGTTGCAAGTCGATATCCCACCTGGCTAAAAGCTGGCTTCAACGTTATCACACCCAATAAGAAGGCGTATTCAGGAGACCTCGAGTTATACAAAAAAATAGTTGAGGCTAGTAAAGAGAGCGGAACCAAGTTCTTGAACGAGTCGACGGTTGGTGCCGGGTTACCTGTGATCTCGACTCTAAAAGAACTGCTGGGGACTGGCGACAAGGTATGTTTTCTGGATTGTGATCGGTGCATATCGTTAGTAAGGTGACCCTCTTTCCAGATCAAAAAAATTGAAGGCGTATTTTCGGGAACCATGAGCTACATTTTTAATGAATTCTCGACTGGCTCCCCGGATGGTCCTAGTTTTTCGTCAATAGTCAAAGGAGCGAGAGAAAAGGGATACACGGTACGTAAAGAACGCCAGGAATGGGCTATTAATTGAGCTGATCTTCTCTCAAGGAACCTCATCCAGCAGACGATCTCAACGGCTTTGATGTAGCTCGAAAGCTCACAATACTTTCTCGGACCATCTCCTTCTCGAATAATCCCAACAATTCCTCTTTGCCTTCATTACAATCCTTCAAATCTGTGCAGACGGTTTCTCTAATACCCCCGCCTCTGGAGGGTATCCCTACTGGAGACGAATTCATCTCCCGTTTACTCCATTTCGATACCGAGTTTGATGAAAAGCGTCGACAAGCCAGAAAAAAGGATAAGGTGCTCCGCTTTGTCGGAGTGGTGGATGTTGAGAATGGGGACGTGAAAGCGGCGTTGGAAGAGTACGCCTCTGACCGTCATTTCCTCTAGTTCCATCGACTCATTATTCCCCTACTGTCCAGATATTCCGCTGACCACCCTTTTGCGACGTCTCTCGGTGGATCCGACAACATCATCATGTTCCACACAGAAAGATACGGTCCAAGGCCTCTAATCGTCCAAGGCGCAGGTGCAGGCGCCGCAGTTACAGCTATGGGCGTCCTTGGCGACTTGTTGAAGTTGACATGATATTCATAGAACGGAGAACATGGAAACTCATAGCAGTCATGCAGTTCCTTGTAGTGCCTCTCCCGGCTTCGCACTAGTGCCCAAGCAACGAAGCTTAATATTTGTTTCTTGTGACAGCCTGACAGGTTCATTCGCGTTACATCAATCTGGAGGCGACTTGAAACCCAATGCGAACTCTATGATCCATCGACTTCGAATGACGCACAGGCGGTAATAGTGACACTTCCTCGTTTGCACCGTTCTAAAATTCTTTTCATCTGTATGACAGCTTGTCGCTACTGGTGGCATACCCTGCGGTGTCCATAATACATATGACAAGCATGCAGCCATGATTTCTTCCAGGACTTCTATCCAGAGTAATAATTCCAGGCTTCTAGGGCTCGGACGAAACCAATCGGGTATAACCCCGCTTACTGCTGCACCCTACATATTGAGAATCGTCGAGGCACGAGCGTGATTTAGGGCCTGTTCCCTTGTTTTACGAAGGTGGTTTCAATTGATGGTAGTCATTCTAGGGTCCCATCGGTCACCCGCACAAGCATGTTGCGGCCTCCCTGGCTCCCCAGCACCCCAATAGACCAGATTCAGAGCACCTAAGCGGTTTATAGATTCCGACCTTCGGTTAAAAGACAATCGAAATAAGGAGGTCTCGAATCAAGTGGATCAATAGTGCGCACAGGAACATTGGTGTGCCCCAGATTGTATGAGTCGGATGCCTAATTGAGGGTAAAATATTCTATCTTCAAGAGAGGTGTAATTATGGGCCACAAAGGGAGGTGGCAAATATCCTCTCAATCCCGTCGAAACTGAGAAACTCTGCACCGAAACAGTGAGCTGTTGTGTTCTTATGTCTATATTTCGCGCTTAGACGGGCGCAAAAGCCGTGTGTGAAATGCTCAAGACTGTGATCATTAGACGAAACTCCATGGTCCAAATCGGTCCGAGATGTGGAAGTTTCTGATCAGTGTCGCTTCCCTGACGGACTTTTTTCTTCCAGTTCCTGTCGCTTTTGACTGGGGTCAAGGTAGAGAAATAAAATAATGGGTGTGGCGTCTTTTCGCTATCGCTTTTGTCTTCGACAGATTACCTCGGAGATTTCTCAGTCCTTCAAAGATGACTCGAGAAATGGAACCGTGCGTGGGTGGCCGAGACGTCGGTAACCTTGCGGACCCTTCTGGCGGACGTTTGCTGTACAAAAATGCAGAATTAACTGAGGAAAGCCATGGAGATCCGGACCGGCCAGGGTAGGTGGTAGTCAAATTGAAAACTTGAACAGGGTGCTGATCCTATCTCGTTTATCGACTGTACGTATAAGTATGGCCTTACTGCCCGGTACCACCTGGTCTGCTTACTCTCGTAGGCCCTCCACGACGCCCTTTAAAGACTTTCCAAGGGCGCCCTTGTTGCACGGGGGTCATTTCGGGAGACCGATCCGGAGTTCCGAGCACACTTAACGTTTATCGTATTTCCTTCACTCTCAAAATGGACCTCAATGCAGCACGTACAAAGTGTGTGCCATGAGCCAGCAGACACTTCAGGAATGCATTCTCTCAAACTGCCACAAAGTCGAGATGCAATATACCACAGTTCCGACTACAGTGGCCCTTAACACTGAGAGCCAAGCGTCACAACTGAAAGTATATACCTCGCCAGGGCGCCGAGAAACGCAATTCGGAGGAAAGGAGGGGAATGTGCTACATGTCCGAGGTGGGATTAGCGAAGAATCCTGAAGACTCCTGTCGAAGATCAAGCTAGTGATACCTGCGACCCGGAAATAAAGCAATGGCTTCCCACAGGGGGTTGATAAATATCACAGTACCGAACTCTTGGAAGGAGCGAATCGGTCGTCTAACTTTGGGCCTGAATGACACTACCCATGCTGGGACTCTCCAACGTGACAAAGCGGTGGTCTGCTATCTATGAACGATGATGAGGATGTCCCAAAGTCGTGATGGTCATTCCTTCTCCAAAGATAGGTTCATTTGGACGATATCATCGAGGACCTGTATTGAGGTACTGGGCGATGGCCGTTATCAAAGCGGGAGACGCATAGTGCCACCACCTCCCCACTCATTTGGCTCCCACCGACAGGAAGGTCATTATATTACAGGGCATAGGCGGAGATCCCCGGGGTCCCTGTTCGATGTACCCTAGAAAATCGTTCGTTTGAGTCGAATACCGATGACCCCACCGTTCAATCCAACGGGAGCCGGTCTTCGGGAAGATCCATACATTCCGAGAGCATTTTCCTCGACCGGACGAAGAGATTGAGGTTTTACAGCCAGGCTGTTTGAAGTAATGATTAGAGACGGCCCATTAGTTGTGGCGCCTCTGATTGCGACCCTCACTCTAACCGAGGGAGAATATCTTTCGACCTCGTCTTCTGCGTGGTTATCAAACCGATGCATCCGTACAGATTGTATCCGTTTTGTTGCTCAAAATGCCCTCTGCTACTGAAGGACCTAGGGCACGAAGCCCCCCCCCCTCCGCCAAATTCACCACGAAACGGCCCTGAAGGTTTACCTTGGAGACATGCGATATGACTCGGAGAATAACAAGAAGTCGGTTGAGACAACGTTATCACATCGGACAGTTGGCATTGAGGACCCCGCCGTTGAAGACAAAAATATGAACTAGTACTGATTGAAAAGAATACGGTAAGAGGGAACGATGATGTTCCGAATCTTCGTCCCGAAATTCCGACTCATGATATGTAATGTTCCGCACTTCCGGTGCTCCGGTAACAGCTCCAAAGGTAGCCAGGAGTCGAAGGGAAGGAATTATTTGGCCGGACCGTTCAAAACATCATGCAAGTGAGATCTACACAGCCACATGGTAGCTTTAGGGCTAGCCAATTGAGGTTCAATTGAACTCCATCCATGCTAGCCTGAACCCACGCGCGAGAACTTTGCCCAACCCTTGTTCTTCAGACGGCCACTTAATTACGAACGACCGCGTGCACGCGGAACCCCAGGTCGAGCTCAAAGAACCTGGCACAGCTGATCGACAGGACCCGGGAACCCCATAACCTGAGTAATGATTATACGGAGTGTTCAATTACCATTTGGATTAAAGTTGGGAAGTTTGGAGCGAACTCGTCTCACCAAGTGCTCTTCCCGTGAGATTTCTATCAAAATTGAGATAATTGAATCTGATGTCAGACTTGTCTCAGCATCGGACAATTGAGAATCTGTATGCCATTATGGTTCAAGGGAACATTATCGTGTCATGTGGATGTTTCCGAGTCCCTCACGGAATTGAACAAATCCGACAAGTGAGAATATGAGCTTGGTGCTTTCGTTGTTGATTCAAAGCCCACCAGTGGCAGAATCCCCGCAATACCAAAGGAACCGAAAGTGATTTACATTACAATAGCTGACAACATTCCAAGTCGAACGACCTGTCCTGATCCGACTGAGTCCATGCTTCATTCCCATTCGAATCCGTACAAGTCGATATCTAAGCTTCGATTTTCCAAACCGTGAGGAAGGTCCAAGCTGGTTGTTCCTAGACATTTATTCCTTATCTTTTACTCCCGCGAAAGTTCATGTTGACTTGCTTTGGGAAGGAAATTGCTGAGCGGGGCCCGTGTGCCATTGAGAGCTCGGATATTTGCACCCGAGAAGGCAATAGTTTCGAAAAAACTACGACGGCGTCCGGTTGTCCTTCTTATTTTTGTCTTTCGGTTCAGTACAGTCAAACGATCGCGGAACATACCCAAAACGACATATACGAGATCCCTGATGGAAATGGATACTTGTCCAGGGTGCATCGGCAATTGCGACCAAAGCGGGCAGGTAGACGCCCACCGCAATGTAAATTACTGAGAGTTGCAGATTCACTTCATCATTCAGATTAAGCCAGTCCCATACTAACTTCATCGCGAGGCTATGGATAGAAGGAAAGGATCCGGATGACTGATGGTGGCACCATAAAACGAAAGTCGCGTGTAGTTCGCTCACAGAAATGACGCTGGGCAAATGCTCAAAGTCATCCATCCCTGAGACCATCGAGCTTCAATTGGTCAAGGTGATCCTTTTTCGGTGATTCTCGTCGTGTTCGTCGAGAGACTCAGACAAAGGTTCGATTCGGGAGCGTGTGAATCGGTGGTTTGACACACGTCCTAAAGTCTTCTGTTAGGTTTGGGAGCGAAAGGGCCGAGAGGAATGGGATAGAGTAGCGCTAACGATGTCATTGTGTGGCTTCTAGTTGCAGGACTCTGGATTCAGGTCCGCAACAGGGAAAGAGAGCCTCCGCCTTTATTGTTTGCGTTTTGTGCGGGCGAGTACAAGTCAGCGGATTGGCGCGTGAGCCAAGCAGGTACCTTCAGAAAGGAATAAAATTATGAAACGAATATGATGATTGTACAAGAAATCAAGCCAGTCGGATCACCGACCCATCCATCCCTGTGACCAAAAAAAATCAGAGAGTTTAGTGAAACTGGCGACCGGTGGTACTTACTCCGTCTACTGTAAGAAGCTCCCCACAAACATAATTACTGGCGTCACTGGCGAGAAAGACTACTGGGCCAGCGAAGTCGTCCGGAGTTCCCCATCTTCCAGCAGGTATTCGATCATTCAATTGGGCGAGACGTGTTGGATTGTTCAGGAGGGCTTCGTTCCTACATGGGTGAGTTAGTCACGTCTATGTGCCAGTGAAAATTGTGCGAGATCAGGAGTCGGAGTTGGGAGAAGATTAAAAGTTGGTCGGAAAATATACTCGTAATCGAAGAGAAGACCGCATGCGAGGGTGGCAGGGTTTCAGTACACAAGTACGAACAAACCGCTCTTTGCTGGTTCGGAGAGAGCATCCTGTCCTCTGAACCGGAGCAGTCGAGGAAAAGCAAAGTCAAGGAGGAATCGACGGTGAGCTCTGGTAACCGAGATTTCCACCAGGTAAGATTTGGCGATGCGTCAAAGCCGTGGTAAGTATAAGATTAGAGCCAATGGTAAGGATCTGAATGGGAGAAAGAAGGTGGCGGATAGAAGGAGCGGAAAGATGAAACTATGAAAGTGTAGCGTTGGATCTAGGCACGCAAAAGACACTAATACAAGAGAAGGGAAAGAAGGCGAATGGAAGAACGAATAATCCCGCATGGCAGGAGAGGCACAGAATGATGAAGGGCTTACATATCAGTAGTTATATAACCTGAAAGATAGAAACCGTTGAGGTCGGCTTGTGTGAGATCCAAACATCCACGCACCTGGGACAATGGCGTTCACGTTCACACCTTCCTTGCTCCACTCGTTACTGAGAGCCTTCGTGAGGCTTCCTATTCCTCCCTTTGCAGCAGCATACGCAGGAATAGTCAGCCCGCCTGTACAATATGGATGAGATAATGTTAACTGGAAGGAGAAGTAATGAAACTCGCCTTGAAAGCTTTGCAGAGAGGCGAAACTTATGATCTTTCCTCGCTTGAGGGGAACCATATGTTGACCTGCGGCTTGAGCGAGCAACCACACACTCTTTAGATTGATCGCAATGACCTGATTCCGGGTGTTAATACCCGTTCAACTGCACAGAGAAGGACTAACGTCATCCCAGTCCTTCTCGCTGAACTCAATCGCGGGTGACCGTCTCTGAATACCGGCACAGTTTACAAGTACATGGATGTTCCCATCCATAAGTTCAAGTGCCTTTGGGAAGATATGTTTGACGGCTTCGAGGTCCTGGAGGTTGCAAGCAATGGTTGTAACCTTGACGTTCAGTGCTCTAAGCGCTTGCTCTGTCGAGTCAGCTTTTGATTCGGATAAAGTAGAAGGTCGCAGAACTAGGCAAATGTTGGCGCCGGCTTGAGCCAACGCTGTTGATGTGGAACATTCAGAGATGGAAGTACGCGGTTGTTGTCTGGCAACCCACCAATTGCTACAGACCGGCCTATTCCTCTCGAAGCACCAGTCACAAGGGCATTTTTTCCACGAAGAGAGAATAAATCGAGGGCCATGGCTTGTAGGAGTCGGGATCCATTGGGGGCGGTTAAGTATGGGATGGAGGTGCACAAAAGCAGACCACCGGCCCCCAGCGGGCCGGGGCATGCAAAGGTGCAGCGTGACCAAATATAGAGAGTAACCCAAAATGGAGAACGGCCCCGAATCTGAGATCTATCTGATGGTTTTGGACGGACCGAGTTTGCCGATGTGTAGACCCATGGATATTTTCCATCCGTAAACGCTCAGGCTCTATTTTCGTTTTTTCCGATTCGGTCACCTTCACAGAATATTTCAGAGGTATATAAAGCCCTCATGTCAGCTCAACGCTCCTCCATTTTATCATGTCCCCAGTTCTTCTTCCTACCCAACTAGCTGCCGTCCTCCATGGTCCTCGTGACCTACGGGTAGAGTCTCGAGCTCTCTTTCCTCCTCACCACGGTGAATGTCAGGTTCAGTTGGTGGCGACCGGTCTCTGTGGTTCAGACTGTAAGTCCCTTGTGCCCCATCCTTTGAGTCTCCAATTCACCCCTTGACCATAGTACACTACTTTCTCGCCGGTCGTAATGGTGATTTCGCCATTCAAGCCCCTCTAGTGCTAGGACACGAGGCAGCGGGCGTCATAACCGCTCTTGGGCCCGGCGTCGCAGCTCAGCATGCGAATCTCAAAGTGGGTACCAGAGTGGCCATCGAAGCTGGCGTTATGTGCAGGAATTGCAAGCACTGCTCAGCAGGACGATACAACCTCTGCAAGGGTCTCAGGTTCTGCAGTAGCGCGAAAACATTCCCCCACTTGGATGGTACATTACAAGAGAAAATGAATCACCCAGCACACCTTCTGCATCCGTAAGTGACCCTGTTACTCGGACCGTACTTTCTTTCAACTCTTCTTCAACAGGCTACCTGAAAATGTTTCATTCGAACAGGCCGCGCTCGCAGAACCCCTCTCAGTTCTTCTTCATGCCTCGCGCCGGGCCGGTGTTTGCCCGTCTCCTCCATCTTCATCATTACTCCAAAAACACCCTTCATCGACCTCCCGGCCATTATTAAATGGACACACCCCGGCCGTCACTACTTCAGAAAACTTATCAACACCCAAAAATATCCTCGTATACGGCGTTGGGGCAATCGGCCTGCTAGCTTGCACGCTTGCACGTTCATTAGGAGTCCGACGTATTTGCGCTATCGATATCAACCAAGATCGTCTCGATTTCGCTGTTCGCGAGGGCTTTGTCGACAAGGACGGAGCTTACTGTCTTACGCTACCCCCGAGGTTCAATGCACACACGTCTATCAAAGAGGAACCTTCGGCCGCGTTAAAACGCGCGAAAGAAAACTCGGTAGCTGCCCTCGAGTTTCTACACGAATCAGAAGGATTCGACGTGGTATACGAGTGTACTGGAGCGGAATCCTGTATCCAGATGGCTGTTCATGTAGGCTCGCTTCTATGTTTTCCATTCTCAACTGTTACTGACGTTCTTCGGGTTAGTCCGCAGCCACTGGAGGGAAAATAGCTCTTGTCGGGATGGGGAGTCCCAACGTTCACTTACCCCTCGCTACCGCAGCCCTTCGGGAGGTAGACCTCATAGGTTCGTTTCGGTATGCGAATACCTACCCCGAGGCATTGCGGTTGCTTGGCTCCAACTCGGCGCCAGACCTCGAATGGGACCTGGGACTGAAAGTATCCAAGTTGGTCACACATCGCTTCGAGCTTGCAGACACCAAAAGTGCATTCGAGACGCTTGCCAAGGGCCGGGACGAGAATGGCAGGGTTGTCTTGAAGGTAATAATCGGCCCCCCACGATAGACGTTCCGTGAGTTCCGCAGGAATATTTTACTTTAGATAGCCTTCGTCGTTCCGCAAGATAATACGCTTGCGGACCTTTCGCTATCCACTACATCTAATTATCTTACCTACCATCCCTGGCATCTACATTGTACGTTTACTACTCGCGCACGCACTTAAATTACTTTGGCTTTCTTTTCAAGACATTTCATGGAATATCCCACTACTTATGGTGCTTAGGACGTGTTTCGTCATTGTAAACTAGCAATTCATTCACGCTTCCCTCAGGAAAACCGCTCTTAGCGACCAATTCAATCTACTCAACCACCTGTTCTGTGACGCAGTGAAGTGGACGTCGCGAAGCCACTTGAACTGTTCCCTCTTTTCAATTCGTCTGTGGAGCTATCCTCTATTGCGAGAAGGCGTTGCCGCCACCTGTACTTCAACATGCACGCGGAGATAGTTACTATATCAAATTCCACTGAGACATGTTGCCAATACGGCCATCATGCAAAAAAAAACGCGACAATAAAGGAACGAAGGACTGGCCACAGAATCGGCCAATTAAAAAAAAAGAAGCAGTTGCCGCTTGAGAGTGACAGCTTATCCCATTGAATACAAAACATAGCTGCGAGGCAAATTTGAGGCAAATATTGTTTGGAACGCGCTGGACCAGGGCTTCCCCGCGTTGAGATATAGAAGATAGATAGCCGAGACATCCATACGAGATCGGAAGGCGAGGACCGTAGGCAAAAGCAAGGGACGACGGAGGGGAACTTAATGAAGGCTGAACGATGACACCCAAAACCAGTCATCAGGGACAAGACGGTCACGATATCAATATCATAAAATTGTAAAGAGGCACGGTAAGATGAGGAGACCGAGACCGTCTCTAGGCTCCATGTGTTTGCTGAAGCCGGGTTGAATTTGTGCTAACTGATATTGGACAAAGTGAAACGAGTCTTGCGAGAAGTTGACAGTGACGGTACGCGACTCTGTTTGCTCCAGCAATTCAGCCACAGCTTGACATGCTTGAATTTTTGCGACGCGAGAGGCAGAGATATGATTCACTTAAGTTCATTTCTGCCGAAGAAAGAGTGTTAGCAAGGCGCACGTTCAAACGAACACGAATAGTCCGATAACATCACAGCGTTGAAATTTTGGATTCAGTCACCTGTACCGAAATTCTCGTCAAAGTGATAGCCTGCAATAACATGATATCGGGACAGGTGTGAGAGAACATAGGGACGCCCTTACAATAATACTGGACGACATGAAGTCTGCATCTCTTGGCATCAGATGCATGTTTGAAGATATGCACGCATGGAATATTCAGTATCCTCCGGGGTCAAGAAGGATTTGAATTCCTGAATAATAATAATATTCATATTTCAGTTCCAATTAGCAATAATTCTTTGTGTACTCAACTGTTTTCTTTACTAGCTATCCAGACACGAACGGTCTTTCGGGGGCAATACCACCAAAGGGGAAGAAAATAAGTTGAATTGTCAGGTACACTGAGATAATCGTCCTTCCGAGTTCTCTTGCAGATTCCAATCTTTCCTTTTTGCGGGTTGTATCCATTCACGCTACGTGTTCACACGAGTGTTTTGTATCTTTTGCAAGGGTCAATATCAAGAGGAAGGAGCGAGAACGACACACCAAAGTGCGTTTTAGACTTACGGTCTCAAGTTTGTACTCTTTGGCCGATTGGCAAATTAAAACCTTCATCCCCAGAACCTCTGCCCCGGAGGGGAGTTTTGCAGACTCTTGACAAATCCAATAAGGAAGTGATATTGTTCCCCCCGTTTGTGTGATTTGAAAACTACAATCGATTAGCAGCGAAGATAGGCATGCTCACAAATCTCGGGCATAAATATAACTCACTCCCGTCCCTTCTCCCGCGAGAGACGAGGTTGCCGGGGTCAGTTCGGCTTTGTGTGAGTTCGATAATTCTCACAATAGTGAGTCAACGAATATCCCTGGTTGTGGTCACGATCTTGACTTTAACGCGTGCGGGAGGGTATGTCATAATCTCAATAGGTTGGGTCCCCCTGCTAGTCTCGGTATGTATGGTCGAGGATGGGAAGTGTAACCATCGCAAAGTTTGCTTCTGATTGACGGTTTCTTCAATAACATGACCTGAACATGAAAGGGGGCAAACTGCAATAGTAAGTGGCGTCGCCTAGGATGTTTCCGCCTTCCTGGGGCTCTGATCGCCTGATTCGAATATGGAGTCACAGGTGCTTTCTGAGAGGAGGTGGTGGTTGTGAAAGGGCATTTGGGGTGGGAAAAGTTCGAAGTTCCAGACTACGCAGATCCTGAACAACTGTTGAGAGGACGTGTTGTACACTTGAGCACCTACGCTTTCCCTGGACCCTGCCTCTAATGCAGACCCCCTCGGGTAAAGAAGAATCGCAGAGTCTCCCACTTGCAAAGCCACAATTGAGAAGATGGAGGAAGCAGAATAAAATTACGTCAGGTTGACCGAAGATCGGGCTGCCATGATTCCTACCAGGAAGACGTGTTTACTCTGCAGTTCATAATACAAAAAGGAGGCCGCGAGTAGCCACGTTAATCATATTGAAACTTCGAAGCAGGGTACATAAAGTCCCCGTTCTCTGATCATCAATTGTACCGCACGATATCCAGTACGGCCGAGTTATCCGAGAAACATTCCAGCTTTGTTCTGTCACGAAAGTTCCTTTACTTATGAGTTCCCTTCTCTTCCCGCTTGCTCCTCTCTGGATGTCAGCCTGAAAACTTTGCAATTGCTCTATTCTGCCTCAACAAACGGCGTTAACAGCTCATGATAAAAATAATCCTAGAGAAATATACGACCTAAATGACGTTGAGGCCTGGCGAAACACTTTCTATCCACCTTGCTCGTTATTGGACGACACCACGCCATGAGCCGCAACAGCCAAATATGGTCAGTCCTATGACAAGCCGGATCTTGTGGAACGGGACTTTGAAGCATAAACATACGTTGGTGGCCCCGCCCAAGACAGGATTTGGGATTGATTAAAAAATCTTTCACACATGATGCGACCAAAAAGCCGTCGCGACACAACCTAAAGTCGTTCTTACGCGTTCCCCATGTTCTTGCTACGGGCTCTCGCGTTCATCTCACCTTTCTTGATTCTGGTATCTGCTGCGCTCCCGTCGTGCTCTGAATCAACGGGTGCCGAGTACGATTACGTCGTGGTCGGTGCGGGTGCAGGTGGTGGTCCAGTGGCTGCAAGGTTGGCTGAATCGGGATATTCTGGTGCGTTGTTTGACTGGCTCTTGTGACTCCCCCAACAGCTGTGGGCCATATCAGTACTCGTTCTGGACGCCGGTCATGATGTCGACAACCTCAACACAACAATCCCTCTGTACTTTATCCGAGCCGCAGAAGGTCAATAGACCTTTCTTCATAGTCCTGTGCTTTGAGTGTTGATAGTCACCTGTTTCAAAGATCTGCAGCCTGAACTGAACTATACCCTCGATGAATATCCGTCCGACTTTCCTGTTCAAAAAAACGATCAGTGGTATGTGAATAACATGTTTATGTTTTTTTTTTACTTGGAATCACGGGCTCTATATTATCAGGTATCCGCGTGCACGCGGTATTGGGGGCTCGACTGTACGCCAAAACGATTTCTAATTCTTAGATTCACTTCATTGAGATATACTCCTAGATTCACAACGCTTTGATCAATATTATTGCCAACACGCGCCCAGAATTTGATAGCCTTGCTCAAATGTTCAACGATCCTACCTGGTCAAGGGACAGCATGCAGGAGAATTTCAAGCGGATTGAGCATAACTTGTATCTTGGTCTTCCCGAAATTACCGAGCACGGCTTCAACGGGTGGCTCAAGACCAGTTTGAATCCTATTCTCGATGTATTGAACCCGAAGTACTTAGGTATGTACCACATCCTTCACCCTCAACCTTAAGTTGTGTTCCTCAGGTTTGGTTGCAATCTTCTCTGGGTCTCAGATGCCCAAATTTTAGGATTAGCCGCTGGACTCACTGCAGAAGCATTGCCCCCAATACTGGACCTGAATAGCCGTGCGGGGGATGATGCCATCGGTGGAACCATGATCAGCTATACCATAGACGAAAATCACACTCGATCCTCTGTTCGTGAAAGACTTTTGAATGTTCGCGACAGTAATCCTGGAAGACTGACGTTCATGCTGGATACATTGGTGACCAAGGTCCTGCTGTGCGAGAATTCCAACGGTGTGCCAATGGCTTACGGGGTCGAGTATGCCAAGGACGGTGCTTTACCGGTGGCTGGTAACTTCAAGGGTAAAGCAGATTTAAGGCTATCGTCGGTGACCGCACGAAAGGAGGTAATTGTCAGTGCCGGTGTGTTCCAGAGCCCACAACTTGTAAGTACTCCGTTTCTTTTCATAACGAGGAGCACTGTCTAAGTTCTGAAATGCAGTTGATGGTAATGATTCACCTCCCCTTGGAATATAACCGGCGTGAGCCGACCTTTTTTTGAATAGCTTTCAGGAATAGGCAACAGCACTCACCTGCTAGAGAATGATATCACCCCGGTGGTCAACTTGCCTGGAGTTGGGAACAATCTTCAAGGTCACTCTCTATTTCCTCTACTCTGTTGGCATGTCGTTGCTCAACTATTCACGTAGACCATGATGAGGTGGCTGTCATCTGGCAAATGAAACAAAATTTTTCTCTCTTCAATGGTTGCACGTTTGGGTCTGACCCTGGCCAAGATCCTTGCTTGAAAGACTGGCAAGACCAAGGAAGAATGAATATTTACTCGTTTGGACCCTCCCTTGAGGCCTATACGTACAAGTCCCAGCCTGAGTATTCGGTCCCAGATATACTCACTTACGTGATACCAGGCCACTTTGAAGGCTTTGTTAGAGGCGAGCGGTTTTTTTCCCGCGTGCTTGATGATCCACAGCTCTCATCGTTACGAAGGATTCCCGGAAAAGGCCGCTAGCATCCACAATGCAGTGACCGCTGTCAATCTCAAGGCACGCCCCTCCTCGAGAGGTACGGTGAGGCTAACAGGCTCCCACCCGCAAGACCGCCTTGCCATCAAGAAGGAGCATTTCCAGAGCGAACTAGGCCCGCAAGATGTTCGAGACCTTCGCGAAGCAATCAAGCGTTCGAGACAAATTATGAAGTCACTCCTGATTGCAGGCTTTGTGAACAAAGAGGTCTTCCCCGGTGAACAGGCGCAAACCGATGAGGAGATCGAGAAACATGTCTATGAGAATATCTTCGGTGGGCTCGATGCTTGGACCACTGTTCCTTTTCCACTCACTCGACATTTCCAGGTCATCACGCTTGTTGTACAAATGCAATGGGCACCGATAGTGGTAAGAGGCAAGCTCGTACTCTACAGATTGAGATTAAAGTCAGAGAGTTGCGGTAGATACCAACGCTGTCCTCGATGGCGATTTCAAAGTCCGTGGAGTAGACAACCTGCGGGTCGTTGACGCGAGCTCATGGCCAGTCGTTCCGGGCTACTTTGTGACCACGCCGATATACATGGTAAGCAAGTCCACTTTGGCTGTCGGCTGCCTACGTTACTGATAAACGAGTAGATGTCGGAGAAAGCGGCGGATGTTATACTCAAGGCAGCAGTCAGCTCGTCTTAAATTGAAAGATCCTTACACAAACTCGAAAAAAGCAAGACTACATGTGCGCTGGACACTCTAGTTAGGGACGCTTACACTTTGATTCTGTTCTTTGTTGTCAAGATCCGTTACCCGTATGAAAGAATTTGATCTTGATTCTTAGAAGATGTCTAAGTTCTTGAGATTCTCGCATGCTCCGAACCTGCTGGGAAGATTCCTGTGCTACGGCCGACGAGAATCCAGATACAAGTGTTAAAAATATGCGAAGAAGTTGTTACATGGATGATATACACTAGTTTGGGTCTACGTAGGGGTCGCCGCAGCATTCGGCCGTTCGTCCGCTCCAAGCCTAGTATTGTGCCCTATGAGTGGTGCGAGGATTTTACTCCGTTTACGGCTCTGAGGTTCCTGGTCGGAAAAAAATTCGAGAAGTTGCCTTATTCAAGATCTGTGCGAGTAAAGACGTCTAGTCAGGTTGGTGGAAGGTCGTCGGCCCAGAACCCAGAGTCACTAGAGGTAAACAATAGCAAGGTCCAATACTGCAATCTTATATCGATAGCCATCGACGGTAGAGTTCATCCGCCAGAGGCGCTGCTCCTGTCGTGACGTAGATCAACGCGAGATTATACGCGGCTTCCCTCGTTACAGAAACATTCTAGCACGAATCCATCAGGCTGACAACGAGAAACTGTTAGAACTTCGCCAAACCTCATCTTCATTTCCTGGCTCCTTCTCTGCCATGTCCAATACACGTTGATAGTGTTTCGCAGCGAGGGAATGTAAACCTTTGAAGTGCAACTGAGTGTTGATATATGAATGTGTACCCTATGTAGTATGCTCACCTAACTGCTGGAAGGTCCGACCAAAATTAAACTCTACCTCTCCGAGATATATACCATCCGATCGCCTAAGTTTGCGGTATTGGGAGAGGAATGCGAGGCCCTATGAGTTACTGTTAACGCAGGTAGGACAGGAAAATGCGACGAATATGAACCTGTGTAATCAAATGATGTCTGTTATCGGACTGCCTCTGCATTGCGCGCCCTATCGATGCGATAGCTAGACATAGACAGATCATCGGATCTTGTGGACAAAAATCGTATGCTCGAAGTAGATAGACTGGTGTGGGCATAGATCAATCTTTTGACATCACCATTTTTTTTGGAAATACATGGAAAAGTGAACTCACAAATGGCGCTCTGGTAGCTTTTGGCCGCGATACACATCTGGCCATAAAGGGCGAGAGGGAGCGGATTGTTCTTCGTCGGTAACGGCGTCCTTTTATCCTTTTCATCTTGTGCGGTATCTTGCAATCGAGGTATGGCGCCTTGGCCCTCGTCCTCGTCACCCTCATCACCCTCCTCTTCCACTGCTCCCCGTTTGCCTTGACCATTACTTGAGACAGGTGCCCATCTCTTATTCAACGGATTCCATCTCAAACTATCACGATTGTTCACCCCTGCATCAGCTAGTTTCATTTCTCGAAATATAAACTTTTGGAGGGTAGATGTGATGAACGAGTCGGTAGGTTTCAAACCAGACGATAAGGAGGCCATAAGTAGCCTATACATTTCGTTATTGAACTGATTGTTGGTTATTAGTTTGCGTGTTTGTTCGACTACGATGTGCGGGTGGTTAGTTTGAATTGCACATGCTGATGAACCAATAAATGAGGTGGTGGTGTTATAGGAAAGTTCACTTTGGTAGACTTACCGGTCAATGCCAAACGAATCGTAATCTGATATTCGGGAGCCAGATAGGCATTTGAGATCAATACATGCCGTAGAATCTCATCTGCTACTTCGTATTGCCTACGCTTCGTCAATATGAAGCAATACTAATATGGATGGTAAGAGTCAAACGGCAGTATTGGTATTCACCCACGGACCTGCAGAATGACGCGTAACCAGTTTTTGAAAGAGACTCCTCGGAATTCATTGACTCCATCGAATTTTACTTTAATTCGGTTCGCCGATTCGTTTTCTAGCGGAATTTAGATTCTGACTAGAGAGCCGGCATACTAAGAGGTACTTACCCAAATCTAGCTGCAATCTCGAAGCCATCCTCTCCTCTGTTTCTTCTTCATTCCCTTTCTTTCCACCCCTTCCTCTGTTAGGGAACATCCCTCGGAAGAAATCGTTCTGCAAGCAACTGATCAGCCTCAAATATTAGATCGAAGGAGGACATGAGAAGTCATCTACTCGGCTGGTCAAGAACAAATTCCTAGTCTCTCTAAACGTCTCAACCAGTTTCTCCGCTTCAATCATCCATTCCCTCTCTAAATGGCCTTCTTCGTCTTCTGCTTCGTCCCTCACCACCCACTCTCCCTGCTTATCATCACTTGTGGAAGCAAGCCTAGCAGCCGTCCCTTTCTTTCGTTCCTCTAACATCCCTGACCAGATTTCTTCGAGTCGTACATAAGCTTTCATCACCTCTTTCTCCTTCTGTGCTTCCAGCTCCCGTAACTGAGCGGATGAAAGACGGTTTTCCCGGTTTTTACTAGGTTTCTTGTTACGCTCTTCTACGAAGAGGGAACTTGAAGCCATGGAGGGCGTCTGCGAAGTCCCGGTTTGACTCGATGTTTTTGGGCGGCGTTTTCGAGAATCAATGACTATGAAGAAGTAGAAGATCCTGAGCTCTCGTAGTGCGTGTTCGGTTATAATAGAAACAAACCCTGATACACCAAATCAAGGGCCTTCCTCGTCTCTCCAAGTATTTCGTAGACTTCGGCCAGCTTCATTTTTGCTTCATTATTGGTTGGATCCGCAGTTCTCACTAGAGCGGGTTAGCACAGTGCATCGGACAAAACGAGACATACCATGTTCATAAATCTCGGCGGCGTCCTTCAATTCACCTAGTGCTCTTAAGCACGCTGCAGTCTGGGTTAAAATATAGACGGAGCTTGTCTAGAAGGACGAAGGGTGAACCAACTCAGCGTCTATCTCCTGGACATGATTGAGTCGAAAAAACGCACATTCGGGTCTGTACCCAGTGCCTCGTAAACTGGTCTGGCTTCCGCATACATCTCCCGTTCAAAATAGGCATCGGCAATTTCCACAAAAAGAGGTGCATAGTCTAGTACGTCTTCTGCAAGAACGACGTTCGCGTGACGCTAAGTTTGAACGATGAACACCGTTGATCGTGTCAAGAGAAGCGACAAGGGACGGAGAAATTTGGGAATGCTTACGATCCCCTCTTCAGTCTCTCCCATCTTGATCCTGGCAAGGGCTAGCCGATGTCTTGCGTTCACATCCAATGGGTACCTCCCCGCTTCACTTGTTTCATCTCCGCTTTGGGAGTTCCTGGTCGGCATTTCGTCCGTATCATACTCCCTGTCGTCATCCATTGAATCCCAATACATCTGTCCCCCTCTCCCCTGAAGCCATCGACAACCGACACGGATTGCAGTAGCAGCTTTCTCATACTCTTGTAGTGTGTTGTAAAGGTCCGCCAAAACAAGAATGTTGAGCAAGCCGAAACCTCCTCCTTCTACAGCTTCTGTTTGTCCCGCTGTCTGGCCAGTCGGAGCTAGCTTTTGGTAGTGTTCAAAAGCCTCTTGAAAAAGCGAGGCACAAGTGCTGAAGTCGCCCAAGTCGATCAGAATAGGCCGCAATTCGCTCAGGACAGTGAGGTCATGAGAGATTCTCCTCAGAATCGCAAGGAATGAGTGTCTAGCTGTACGGAGTTCACCTATTTCCTTGGCTAGAATAGCTCTATCCCAGAGAGCATCAACGTTTGATGGATCAAGATTGTAGACTTTGCGATAACAATAAAGGGCCTGTTGGTGGAAACCGAGGTCCCTGTACCGTGTGAGTGGATCAGTAGTTGTAAGACACAGATACCGCTCACCTTGACTGCCGAGCCAACCAGCTCCACTCTTCTGGGTCGAGCTTCAAATGCGCAGCCATTATCCGCAGCTGCAGCGCCCTATCGTGCTGGCCCATTTCCTCATAACATTGTGCCAATACAGTCCAAGCGCCTGCTGCCCGTGGCTCAATACGGATGACCTCTTGCATTATCTTTATGGCCGTTTGTGAATCACCATCGACAAAGGCTTGGTTTCCGTCTCCAAGAAGAGACTTGACCTGGTGCGAGAGGGTTGGCCCAGTAGCTCTGGTAGTGCCTTTCTGTCGATTGAGAGTGAGACGACCGAAAGGAATGGAGGGCAAGAGAACACAAACGAACCTTCCTGCCCTTTCGCCGTCCTATACCAGAAGCAGCGCGCAGATCATCGCGAAAGGCTTCCTCTTGATCTTCAATAGTAATATCCCAGTCTCGGGAAAGAGAACTATCATTTCGTTCCCGGATATCTCGAACTAAGCGACTGCAATAAACCTTTCTTAGTATTCAGAGGTAGCAGGCGATGATCATTGACGAACTCGAAATCGCCTTCGATCTCGTTTATCTCATCCCCTTCTCCTTCTAATTCTTCCAGCTTTTTTGTCACTTCGTCGTCGTCCTCTTCTTCTTCATCACGGTCGTCTTCGCTTGTATCGGAATTCGAACTAGGGTATTCTTGTGACCCTTCCTCCTCATATCCCTCCTCATCAAATAAATGTTGATGACTCGAGCTTGACCCTTGTATAAATTCCGGAAACTCCATGGGAATCGATATTCAAGCACAATCCAACTAAGTGTCACAGACGTAGTGGAAGCGTAGGTATTGTCCGTAGCACAGCATTCACGCCGCTTTGGCCTAGCATTAAGCCTGGTTTGAAACTCATGGCTCTTCAAGCTTCAAGCTTCACTGCTCATCCGCAGACAAAACCATAGACGGTGCGTAAAATACTTAAGTCCCGTGTTGATCTTCTTCAGAAATGTCCTACACCGTATGTCCTTGTACATCGCATATGAATAACCCACGAATACTGATTATAATACAGCTTAAGTTATTATCGAATCAGGCTTTCTCCCTCATATTCAGTAATCGTCCTGAGACGCGTTAATTTCGCGATCTTGAGCATCTGGACCATCTTTCGTGAAGAAATTAGCAACTTACCTTCCATACCACCCGCGACATCCACGACATGTCCAGAAACGTGTCCAGAAACCTTTGTCGAGGAAAGGAGAGCAATCTGAATGGCGATATCGTATGTTGTCGCGATCTTCTTCAGCGGTAGACTGCATGTATATAACCTGAGCTATGATATCAGGAACTGCGAAGAGAAGGACCTACGTTGCAGTGATACGATAAACAATATCGGGGTCCTTGAGCATTTCCGTTTTCTTTGGGGTATGTGTCCAGCCAGGGGCTACACAATTAACGCGCCCGCGGGGGGCAATCTTGACGATCTCATTTTTGAGGCTCAACGTGAGGCCGTACATTACAGCTACCACAAACGGAACTTTCAGAACAGACAACCAGATAGCATCGCAGAACACAGACCACTCTTTGCAGCAGCATAGTCTGAATGGTTGGCTTCGCCGAATAATCCGGCAGTCGAGCCAACAAACACGATCGAGGACCAATCCAACCTTTCTCTCTCCACTTCGCTAAGATTCTCGGTTTTCTGTGATTTTTCGATGCCTTTGAGGAACTCTCGAGCTACCAAAAATGCCGAAGTGAGGTTTGCGTCCATCGAAGCGTTCCATCTTTCGAGAGTCATGTCCTTCAACATAACATCCTCATCTATGTAGTTCCCATGGTTAATCACAGCAATGTGTACAGGTCCCAGTACACTTGTCGCAGACATGAACAGAGAACGAACTGACGATTCTAACGATAAGTCGGCTTGTGCAACATGGAGTCTCGTCGAATCTTGTTCCTGAGCAAAAGACTCGAGTGCCGTCACCGACTTGTTATATTGGACTGTTACTTTAGCACCTTGTTCTGGGGGAATAACGCCCAAGTCAGTCATTCGAGATTATGAAAAAAGGATTGAACCATACCCATGAAAACTCTCGCGATCTCGATGCCAATTCCACCACTGGCACCTAAGGTTGATTGTAGCAGCCTTGGCCGTACGACATGAATAAGGAGCTACCGGTTACAAGGACGTGCTGGTACTCCAACCCAAGGTCAAGCATCTCAGTGTGCGATGAAGATGGGTGCAGTGCGTGTTGGTAAGCGAAAATAGATAATGAGCTGACCTGAAATCTGGAAAGTTGGCTGGCGGGACACTTCACATTCTAGCTTGCGACTTGTTTCGGAGTCCCGTTCTGTTTATCAGATAGTACTTACGACAATCGACCGCAAATCGACTGTATATCGGATGGCGATGGGCACTTCATATCTTAGCGGATTGGGAATGTCAATGTCCACGGTCAACGCTTAACCCCTGCGGGTGCTGGATCGGTGCTCTCCAGATGACAGAACAATCGATAACAGAACATAAGCAACTCCGATTACACCCCTTCAATAAAAGTTCTCCGAGACACAGAGGGTTCATAGCTCTACCCACTCCGATACCGGGAAAGTGAGGTCAAACCCTTCAACTCCTGCAGCAATCGACCAGGGTTTGACGGCAGGGAACATGACCCCATCGCCTACTGCCGTGCCGTTTCCTAGTTCTGGTGTCATGTTTACCAAGAACATTTTGCACTTCACCTCGGGGCTCAATTTCGCATATTTTGCCTTCTTATTCAACTGTGGTCCCTCTGTGATCTCAACGCCAGATTCTATTTCCTCCGCCAGTGGTCCCTTGGGCAGTGGAGGTTGCGTAAGTGAGAATAAATTCCCCGGAATGATTTTGGTGTTGCATGGAACATGAAGGACATTGGTGACTAGTGGAATTGGGCGGACAGTAGCAGAGAAAAATGGTGTGCTATCCTCTGATGGATCCTCTGGAACAGGAAACACGGATAGTGACCAAGAGTAAGGAGAAGAAGGATCTCGGGTGTATTCGAATTTCGCAACTTGCTCTGGTGCCAAAATTAATGATTACACAAGAAAGTATCACAGAACTCACTAGGTATATTCCAGTTCCTTCTCCCATTCTCTGTGCTGTCTTTGGTTGAGACATATATCCTCGTTATCCGAAACGCAACACTTCCATCTTTATGCTTGAAGCGTCCGGGAACGTAGATAAGCTCGTCGTCTGTCGGGCGTTAGAGCCATCAGGCTTGAAGTGAAGTGAAAGGATATAATTACACGGTCCCACAGGGCTTTCGTCATACTGAACTACCTGCAAAGTGTTCAGGAAAGTTTGACGCGCCGTAAAGTTATATTTCTCTCACCATGATCACTCCTGGACCCCCAACAAATTCGTCTCGCGCTAGCGCATCAGCTTGCCATTCGGTAGTCCATCCCGCTGGAAAGCTGACGTCCTTGGGGAGTGGAGATAGCAGAAAAACCCACCAACGACCACGAAGCTTCCACGGCCTTTATAGAATGGACGGTCAGGTGTGCAAGCGCTCTGCAGTAATTGAAAAACGCAACAAACGCGGGGGCCACGGATAAACCCACGTCTACAGAGTGGTCGGTCATATTGCCGAGTGTGGTGTGTGTGTTGAAAGGCAACCGCTTCCGCCACTGACGCCACACCATGTTCATTTCTCGATCCCTCCTATCTTTCTACAATGGAGGTCTTTACCGGTGCATCTCAAGTCAAGGTCGGCAACAGCAAACTTCTCGAGAAATTACAACTACTAGTACACGACCCAAAGATTTAGACATGTGCGAGGCAAGAAGAGGCTGCCTGTGTAATTTACAACTGGTTGCTCAATTTGGCATGTTCCCAGTTCACCGAAATCAAACCCTGTTATTCTTGGCGGCTACGCAGGGAAGATTTTGTCACGGGCCATTTGGGCCAAAATGTCGCCAACGGCCGGTGGATGAAGAATTCAATGACATAGCGCGGAATTCCTCAACGTGGCTTTTTGCGGTGCTTAGGACCTGACGATATCCCAGCAACCAGCTGTCGCATCCAAGTCATCGCAAAACTCGACAGTGGCTTTCTTCGAGGATGCACGGTGCTTGACGAATAATGCCAGGTGGAGCAACAAGTGATTCTTCAAAGCAAAATTGACCTCCATTGACTGATATATCCTTAGTTTCCGTCCCAGAGATGATCGATGCGAAATTGAGGTAGACGCGGTATCCATGGCTCTTATAAGCATTGAGTGTTTCACGCTCACAACATCTCATTGAACAACGACCTTCCACCTACGGGGAGTATTTGTTGAACACTGCCGATTTCAGACTAAAGTCGTCAGAGCTTGCCATGTCAGAGGTACATTTCAGAAAACAAAACGTAAAGCCAGCTACATCAAATTTATTTGATTGTCCTTCCTTCTTATAGTCCCGTCTATCATTGGTCCTTTGACCTCTCGCCAGAAATGTGCAAATACCTCGACCTTCCCTTCAAACTCTCCCTCAAAGTGACTAGAGGCCATATATTCAAGGTCATTCCTACTGACAATCGTTTCCAAGAATTTGTCGAAGGTAGATTAAATCATGATATCTGGTACCTCCATTCATGCACTATTTTCTTAAACAGAACAGCACAAATATCCGGATCGAAAGCTTCACCATTGCCAACGATCTACGCTGACTCGGGATGTGATCCATGCTCACATCTGACTTGCAATCCGAAACAGCCACTTATCCTTTCTTCCATGCTCGTTCTTATCAACGTGTTTTTTGATTGTCCAGATGATTCTTTCTCGCTCAATTCGTTATTCGGTGGGACCATTCCAATGTTAGATACTTCTAAATGTCCATTCATACTAGTTTCTTTGTGTGTCCTTCCAAGTCTTGCTCTCCTGATGCTGTGAGTTTCGCACGATCCGGCTCGGCAAACCCAGTGTACACAGAAGGTAAGGCCGCTTCTCCGTCGGTGTCACCACCTTGCCATGGTTTGTTTTACTTTTCAGAGCAGGCACAGTTCGACACTGGGCGCATTTTTTGCGCCAAGCTATCGGAGGTTCGGATATTCCAGCAGCAATAATCTAGATGCCAACTGCGCCAGCAGAAAAACCGTCACATTCACTATTCACACAATCTAGCAGCTACTAGTACTATAACTACTCAAGCACTGTTTTGTGTGATCGAGGCAATATTGCAGGTATTTCCAGAGGCAACATTACCGGTCACGGTGAAAGGCTACCGAGACAGTAAATACCAGAACATTAACGGAAACAATAGAACCCACGTAGTTGCCTAAATGAAGAATCTTCCCGCACCAACCTGAAGCAGCAGTCGTCGCAGTGATCTTGACGTTGCGCTGTTACAAAAGACAACCGGTTTTCAGCTGGAGCAAAAAAAAAAGTAAAGAGCGTCCTACGTAGATGGTAGGTCCGAAATTGTAAGGAATACCGGTTAACTGTGACCCGCAAGAGGAGATCAACAAGAAGGCAAGGCAAGAATGGAATTTAAAATAACGGACTTCAGCAGCGAAGATTGCACTAGAAGCATAGCGTTAGAATAACTTCCAAGGCGATTTTATTAGCTTACCGATTCATAGTAGAGCCTGGAATGGTCAATTTGGTCGAAGCGGACTTGCCGTTGCTAGACAAGGTCGCAGTCCAGTCATCGCCGGACTGTTAGCAAGTTAGACATAGGTGGTAAAAATCGATGCAGGGAAACAGACAGAAGTAAATGTGAAATGGACGGTATCTCCGGGGTTGACATTGAACCCATTGCCCCAGGGGAGAGAGGGAGTTCCGTAAAAGCCATCACCTTTTGGATCGCAAGTTAGCGAATCGTAAATCAGAACCGGCCGCGTACCAATCCACCAAGTCCCTGAACGACCGTCGCAAACGGCCTGTAGGACGCCATTGTTGCTCTGAAGAGCTGGCCAGACGTAGGGTGTACCTGAACTTGGATGATATCACGTGCGTGCAATAGGGAATTCCAATGCTCACCTCCTGGGTTGGGGAGTTTGGGAATAACCATGTCGCCAGACAATGCAGTAAATTGCCTGAATGTGCAATACTCAGCAGCAAAGAACCAAAAAAAATACCAACTTACGGGGCGTCCCATTCTACAGTGTACCAATCTGCAGCCCCGACGCTCAAAGAGAAGATCGCGCAGACAAAAAGAGCAATGAAAGGGAAGGCCATGTTGCTCGAAATCTTCCGTCAGGTGTGATACCAGGCCTTTAAAGCATCTCCGATTTCCGGGTGTCGCTAGCCATCGGGCAGGCGGTCCTAAGTACAATTCGCCATCGGCACCACATGCACAAGGATTCTTCAAGTATTAGTATTCCGAAGTTCAGCCTATTCAAACGCACTAGGCGGAGTTTTCAATGTCCATCGAAGAGCACGGCTATTTTTTCATGGAGTCAGGGAACTGGAATTCTTCCGCTACCTGTGTATTGATGGCAGGAGCACCAATTTACCACATGTAACCGTATGAATGTCCGAGGATATTGATACGACGGTCCGCTCATATAGGTCGGTAAAGTCAAGTCGAGATCGTGCATTGCATGTGATGAAAGGTAGAAACATATACGACATGGACATGCATGAGGAATCTGAAAATACATTCAACCTCTCTTCTTCGACACACCGACTGTCTTCCCACGACGACCTGGAAGAAAGACGGTCCTCAGTGATCTGCTCACATAATATAGAGGAGTAGTACGCACCAGTTGTCTTTGTGTGTTGACCTCTTACACGGAGACCCCAGAAATGCCTCAAACCACGGTGAGCACGGATTTTCTTTAGCCTCTCAAGGTCGTCGCGAAGTTTTGAGTCGACGTTGTTGGACAATATTTGGTAGTCCTTTCCATCGACAATGTCCTTCTGTCTGCTAAGAAACCATGTGGGGATTTTGAACTGTGTGGGGTTTTGCATGATAGTAACAATCCGCTCGAGCTCATCAGAGTTGAGTTCACCAGCTCTATTCGTCGATCAGTCTCCGACGGCGACAGAACAGAAGATGCGGAACACACCGCTTGTTGAGGTCGACATCAGCCTTCTTGCAAATAATGTTGGAGTATCTCCTCCCAACGCCCTTGATTTCCGTCAAGGCGTACATGATCTTTCGTTTACCGTCAACATTGGTGTTGAGGAGACGCAAGATGTGCTGTAGACGGGTGGTAAATCATGGTGAGAGGGTGAATCATATGTAAGAAGACTTCAACGGCTCACCTGAAATTGTATGTGGGGGTCCGGGGCAACGAGGGACATGGCTGTAAGAAAAATCTGGTCAGTTTCACGCGTAAACTTCATCCGATAAGTGATTGATGAATCCAGCCTCAAGCTCATTCAGTCCATCTTCTCCAACATACCACCAGGTCGTGTCCTGAAATCATAAAGTTTCGATACACACCTTGATTTTTGTCGTTGGGTCTTGAAGCTTGAAGTGCTTGAAGACGTCCAAGTGGTAGTGGTGGGTGTATCAAGGTGTTTGGCTACAGCTTCGATTTGTTTGGGAACCAGATCAACTTTCAGCGCTTGTTAAGCGCCGCAACCTTGCTCACAACCCTCGAGTCTTAACCTCGCTATGCGTTCTTTCTGCGTATCTACTCTGGTCGCCCTTCTCTTGTTTTCGTCTGCCTATGCCTGTGAAGAGGTATGCAAGAGCGGTACTATCTCCAAACTCATGGATAAATACACCACCGACGTGCTAGAACCATACTTCGCTCGCAAGGTATTGTCATTCCCATCAGGTTCTCAATTCCATTGACGAACCCGCCTTTTAGGAAGAACAGTTTCAAGTCCCTCACTCGCTCGATCCCCTTCGACACGCTATTCAATTGGAGTGTCCCGATGTCTTGAACGCAAACGTGTTTGGCTACTTCCGTGGAAAATGTCAGCGTAACGGTATCGAGCCTAAAGGATGTCCTAATCCAGATTGTCCAAGTCGCTGCGGCACCCCCGGCTCTATGGTTCACTTCTTCCCCAAACTTCGGCGCCTTGGTTTTGAATCCATTCGCACTGTCATCAAAAACCACACAGATCCTACCTCTCCTACGTACAAACAAATTCAAGCTCGTGTTGAACAAGGGCGGGAATTGCGAAAGAAGGGAGCACCCATGCGGTTTCAGCCTAGAACATACGGTAACCGCGATATTCCTATCTCAGTCCTCTACATGCGGCAACCTTTCGAAATACATCCCAAGATGGAGGACGTATACAACCACAAGAGAAGCGGAGATTCCGATATCCTGCACGAGTTCGTACCAGGATTTGAGGCTTCCTGTGGCTACAAAGCCGAAGAATCGGGGACCGATTTGAAAAACTGTAGCTGGGAGGCAGAGATGAAAAACTTCATTCTACAGTTTCCTTAAGTCACGCTGCAATTTTTACCTTCCGCCATCGTTGTATCAATCTCTCTTGTAGTTTCATCTTGAGCTCTCCCTTCGTGTATACCCCAGTTCTGGATACCTCTCCTTTCATCGACACTGTGTCTACTCGATTTGTACAATCCGACTGAATAAACGTTCATAAATTGATTTGTCCGTCTGAAACTATGTTGGTGTATATATATGCAGCATGCTACAGATGTATCCGTCTACGCCCAAACCTATCCAGGGAAATATGCAACACATGATACTTGTAGAAAAACAGTCGTTCACATTCTCTGCAGCCATCCAACGTCTAGTCCTGTCATGACGCGCATACTCTCGGGGTAGGTCATGTTGCTCTCCTTCAGAAGGGCGGCCAGACGCTGACATGCATCCATTGGGTAATACAGATACTCTGCTTGAGGGAATCCGGGATATTTGCTGAGGATTCTATCCACTAAGTCAGCGTAATGCCTGAAGCTCATACTGACCGACATACGTTCTGATATCAGATTTGGCGTCGGACGGCCCCAAAAGTTTGAAGAGAACTTTGGCAACAGTTATGGATGCGCTTTTGGGAATAGCATAAGGTCGCTGTGCAGTGTAACCAATCTGCATACTCGGTTTGAATAACCATATCTGCCCATACTTTTCGTCAGCTCTTTGAACGTGTCAAGGGTATATATTACTGCTAACCAGGATGCGTGGACGTTCCTCCTCTTCATCAGATAACACAAATCGGTAGGAGGCATGGGCTTGAACAAACTCTGTCATATCCTCCACGACGAACGCTGAAAGAGGAATTCTTGAAGGTCTGAAGAAAACACGGTTAAGAGATGGGACTGGTAGCAGTGAACAAGAAAAGGCTCACTCTGCTATTGGACTCACGGAACGGACTGCGTACTTTAGTACCCTATATGCTCTGATCTTGGCGTTATCCGACTGATGTTCCTGGTAACGTCCTATGATAGCACCGCATATACATCGAATAACGTGTCTCCCTTCATCATACTGGAAACAAGAACAAGTCAGCTCAGTTCCCATGGTTTGCACTGGGGCAAAGTAAAGATGTGGCCTCTAGTGTAGCTCCCGAGGCTGTAAGCTTCGCTGCACGAGAGTTGTTTTACGAGCACCATAGTTCATTCTAGGACGGTTGGTATCAACTGATAAAGCGACTATCCAACCCTGGACTGAGCCCACAGCCACTTAAGGAGGGGTTCGGTACAAGAGGATATGCCGCCGTTGGTAAGTCCCAACGTCAGTCTTCTTGATCGTCCGACACTACAGATGACTGAAACAGGGATCGGTTGTAGTTGACGCACCGTCGTAGCTTCAGGTATATGAACATTATCCTTGTTGATTGCAGATTCTTCAAACAAGATGTAACTTCCCCCCACAAGTGCACAACTAGGTTCCGGCCAGAATCCTTCCTTGCTGCGCTTAGTAACGTCCTCGTGTAGTTTCTGGGCAGAATGGCACATCCATGCATCTACAAGCTCTTCCCAATGTTCTGAGGGAAGATCACGGTAGCGGTAGCCTTTGGAAGAATGGACCAATGGAAGAGAGCACGAAGCACAAATAAAGCTGGTCGGCTTCTTCTCCGAGAGCTGCGTTGCGTCAAGAAGGGGTCGGTGCTCGAGTGGTCTGGGTGAAGGTAGTGTTGCAAGTTTGATTTCATAATGACCGCTCTGAACCTTGACCTCTTTTTTCCCAGGAGTTACTCTTCCAGGAAGGAGAAGAGGTAAAGATGTATTAGGTCCGCTCTTGATAACCAACTTGTCGCCATCATCCAGGGGGCTTGAAGGGACCACTTCTGCCTCAATGTCTACACCAGGTTGAGCCCCGTTAACAGTAAAGAAGACAAGGATGTGGTGTAAATTTTCGTGGTACTCTGCTAGATGATTGGTCTCAAAGATAGCTGAGGAACAATTGAGACTCTATAGTATGCTGCAAAAAGATTATGTCTTACCCGAAGATAACGCCCCAGATGAGGAGTTGCTTGTTCTGATTTCATGTAGACTGGACTTGGAAGAGGAGCTTCTCAGCCAGGATAAGGAAAGGGGAGGAGCTGAGCTGCTGCGATCGCGGTTCTTCTTCTTCAACCGAGAAATAGTGCTTGAGGGCGGGGAGGCGGAACCCGAGTTCATTTTGGCCAGAATATGTGGAGGAGGCATTTCTTTGACAAACTCCGGAAGGGTCAACAGAGCTTGTGGATCTAACAGTTGCTGACGCTCCATTGGCATAGCTTCCTTAATGAACTCTGGGAGTGTAAGGAGCGCGTTGGGATCTTTGACTTTGATCGGCTGTAACACAGCATCTTGATCGTGAAGTCGCCCGGCACTGGAGTGCTCGGCCAAGTGGGACACAAAAGCTTCACGCTAGAGGGGCGAGTGAGTCAGCACAACGAATTCTCGAGTTGAGGACGCATTAACCTTTTCGTTATCGCGTACACGAGCCCTATCCAATCGCGACTTCATTCCACCGTCGAGGATGACGGACTGGTCTTTTAAGGTGCGATCCGAAGCTTTCCCAATGAGTTCCAGCATCCTTTCCAGATCTCGGGTGTCTCCTTCCTGCTCTTTCTGTTTGCCTTGTAACTTTATAGATTGCGTCCCCTCTTTCCTGGCCCTTTCCATCTGCGCTAATTTCGAGGATTTCAATTCTACGCGTTGGTTGTGGAGCTGTGGAGCAACAAGATACAATCGATCTATAGCCATCGTTACCGCTTCAAAATCGAGTCGCCTCTTTTCACATCCCTGGCCAGCAGATATGATAGGCGAACATGTAGCCTGGGGCCGAGGTTTTTCTCCGTCATATGAAAGTGAAAGTCTGGTCTCGGAATCGTATTCCGGAAGCTTCTCGTCGTGGTCACCAGCATCATACTGAGGAGGAAGATTGTCGGCAGAAAACCGCGGCAACTGTTCAGTACGTTCTCTGCACATCGAAACGACCGTCTCTAGTTCTTCATCAATCCTAGTCCACAGCAAGGCAGCTTCGACAGTAATGACAGGCTTAGAACCGGATGGAACGTTATAGGATGAAGATGTGAGGCGTTCGAACTGGAAATCACTCAATTGGCGTTTGAGTGTGTCGAAGACATTGTCTCCACTAGAAGCGTTCAAAGCCGTAAATGAGCGCAAATGGGCTATCTGGCTGGATGGTGAAGGAGAGGCACTCAAGATTATTGAAAGTCGGTTTAGATGAGACAGGAGCATTATAACCGCCCGAGTGAGTTCTGCATCTGAGGGTTCCAGCGTAGACGAAAGGTCATCCACGCGAGAACGGAGCTCATTAATCAATTCGGTGTCATTCTGCGCAGAGGAGACTTCCTCCATGGACCCATCTTGTGTTCGACTGCGGAGATTCGAGACGAGGGTCTGTAGTGCAGAGGAAGTAGATTCAAATTCTATTCGTGGCGTCGTCGAGCTCTGGGGGCTGTTTGGCATGGAATGTCGCCTCTCTGGTACTATAGTCTTCCACCGATGGCTCACTGAGAGCAAGTTGTTCAATGTCATCAACAATGTCCGCTCGACGTTCACGATTGAAGGCATTAATTCGTACTGAGTGCCCTTCAGCATAGGCTGTGAAGGTAACAGGTTCATAGTGCGCACCATTTTGACCTTTTCCTCCTCATCCGATTCTTCGGTCATATGAGATGAGCTTAGCTGGTGGGTGGGCTCATGATCTTTCACCACCGGTTGATCTCGAGAAGCGTTTGTAGTATTGACCTGAAGCCTCTCCCTTGGGAACGGTGCTGGTACAGATGACAGAAGGTGTGCATTGACATCCTGCCGCTCCTTGGTCTTGACCTTTACTAACGTGGCCATGGTTGGTCGACCCTACGTAGATAGCTTATATGGAGGTGTTGGGGGTTGCCGAAAATTCAATGTCTATATATGGAAACTACATCACACAGGTAATTACAGAAACAGGGGTCATTTAGATTTGGGTTCGTCCACAAACGCAACCACCCGTTCCTTTGGCAATCCATCTCCCTCCCCCTCTCGAGAACCATCATGAACTTGACCTACAGGCGTTCCTGGTCTGGTAAGGTTCGGTATAGCACTCTGCAATGTATTAATCCCGCTCCCATATATCTGTTCCACATCGTCAGGCGAACAACTCCGTGGTATATCAGTGATCTTTGGTTCCGGCATTTCCGACGGTGGCTTCGTCCATATCCTTACTGTCCCATCGTGACTACCCGTAGCAAACATAAATGGATCATCTGCGGCATGATTCCAAGCGATACATGTCAAGTCACCTCCTAAAACGTCAGACCGTACATGATGCAGCAACGACCCTGATTCTTGATCCCAAATGTGAATGTCTCCAGCTCAAAAAGGAGTAGAAATCAGATCATATTGCTGAGACCTCATGTAAACTTGCTTACCTTTTCCGGCACAAAGAACAAGTTCATCGTTTTTGCCGCCAAAATAACTTGGCCCAGCAAAATCAACAGGGACTCGCGGCATATATGTGTGTCTAATAATATCGCGCTGAGGTCAAAAACAGGCTGGATCCTCAATAACGAACCTCAGAGTGAGCCTCGCTGTCACCTTTTCAGCGTTCTCCCTATCCTTCACTAGATCCATTTTCCATAGTTGAGGCGGTGCCTGGAAGAATAGTAAGGTTAGAGAAGAATTCGGGGAACAATAACGGGCTTTACTTTGTTTTCGTAGCTAACAAGCGCAACGTCACCATTACGGGTGCTCCGCGCCAAAGTGATATCTTTCACCTCGTTCAAAACAGGTGTAGCACTGGTTTCACGACATTGATTAGCTATCAATTGAATTTCTGTTCGAAGAAGCTTGCCTCTCGATTTGCCTTGTTTCCATGTTGTAAACTTTAACGAACGGTAATCAGTAAGCGTTCAACGGAGATGAGATATAAAACATACCAACGAGACGCTTCTCGACCCGCGATTTGCTGGGTCGAAGTCCGTCTGGGGACATCAGCAAAGGACCCACACCAAGAAGTCGTATACGATCTGGGGTTACTGCAACATCATGCAGCCTTATACTACCGAAGTGGAACTCCCCCAATACCTGAAACACGCGTATAGAAACCGTACCAAATCAAGACAGTGAACCCTACCCACCTTTCCTTTCAAGTCCTAACACTCATTGAGATTCCGTCATCGAACAAGGTAGAGTTATACACATAAGAAAAAGCTCACCAATTTAGTCACTGTGCTCTGTTCGACAGTGAGGAAGGCTCCATGGTGGGATTATTATCAGTACCAGTGCTATCCGTAAAGAATACGAGAAGGAACCTCACCTTCCCCGCCAGGGAACCAAGTAATTGACTCTACGTACGCGGGACGGTCGATTGTCCGTTGGCAGACGCCATTCTAAAACCAGTGGTTATGATGAGGTCTATTCATGACAAGGCGCTTGGAAAAGCCCACCTGTGTCCACACCTTGATGCCTCGAACAAGCTTCGTGAGCAGAAGGTCACCGCTAGGCGACCTGCGGAATAAAGTGTTAATTCCGTGCGCTGGCAGTTGTCAGAATGCACCAACCAAGCGACCTGCCCAACAAAACCTTTGGCATGAGCAAGGATACGATGTAGTAGTAAAGGATCCTAATGAGACAGGCAAGTTTAGCAATGAACTATTCAGAGTGGGTATGTCCCTTACCCCGGGTTTCTCTCCGATCTGGAAGATGACTGACGTTCGATCCCAGCTTTGTGTGACAAGACCATCAGTTCAACGATATCGGAAGGAAAAAGAACGGAAAACCCTACCTAGACGTCGCTAAAAACTTGCCATCTGGAGAAAATTGCAGATGCCTCACCAATGCCTGATGTGCGCCCAACTCATGCACGGGTTCCAAGCACTTCAACCTTGGTACCAAAGCTGACAACCGTGATCTCATTAACAGACCCTTGAATGGTGCTTCCGCCCTTCTTCCAGACGTCTCAGTACTGATACCTGAGGATGCTGTTCGTTTTCGGAGAGGCTCGCGAGCACGAGCTTTGGCCAAATTGGAGGAGACAGCGGAACGCATGGTTACCGCACGGATGGCATTCCTCCATAGCTGTTTTCCAGGTGTCAATGTCGGTGAGGATGTTAGTGGTGACACCTTCGTTGACGAGTCGGACGTTGGTGATTGAGGTATCTCTGGCGTAGAAGGAGAGGGTGGAGAAGAGAGTGGAGAAAAGGCAGATTCGATAGTGGGCGACCCGGTCACGGTGTCCGAGGTACGGTGACTGTGACTTACTGGACTACTTGGCGTCGTTATATCATTTGGCGTAGTGGTAGATAACTCAGATCCATTCGCCTCAAGGTCTTCATCCTTCTCGCCCTCAGTCGAGTATAGACTCAGGGAGGACTTTACAAGTCGAAATCCTCGGATAACAGCCACAAATCGCCCAAAGATCCACTGTAGCACCCTCCCTGCAGTATCCATACCACGCATGTTAAGAATGCGTTGGTGGCTCTCAATTAGCACATCCCCGAGCCATTTCTGTCCGCGATGGCGAAGGAATGTCCAACGCTCCGAAGCAAACCACAAAGAAACTGCTATGAGGCCGAAAGAGGTGAATGCAGTTAACACGGTCGTGATAACAGAAGTTACATGGTGCTGAATTACGATCAGTAGGTATTATGTACCCGTCAAGAGTTCTTCGTACCTGGTTCGATGCATACGCGAAAACACAGAGGCCAATCGAGAAACACATGACAGACAAGACAAGAAAAACCAAAGGGGATCGTTTTATCCAAATGAGCACCCACCAAGGCACGCGATGTCCAGGTGAGCGACTGCAGGGGAAAATGACAATTAAGGACTTTTAGACAACGAAGTGATTGTGAAATTTATGCTTACTACATAGCCTGTTTCCACGTTAACCCCAGCAGACTGTTCACGGCAGCTCCAATACTAAACACCAGGCTCAGAAACCAAAACGAATTGGTCGCGTGGCCGGCTGCCGTTTCATTCTCAAACGAAAATTGCAAGGTGGTAGCTGTGACCGCAGAAAAAAAGGTCGCCACGGTAGACAGGTTCAAAAGATTTGTTGCACCATGTTTCTGGGCGAAACGAATCGTAGGAACTCCCACTTCAATAAACATATTCAATGAAGCGGTGATGTTATCGATGTGTTCTCCCATCTCCGACGCCAAATCCTGAATGTATCGTTGCACCGCAGGATAACGAAATTGTCCTGCACACCGTCAGTGCGAGTGACAGGAATGGCAAAAACAGGAAACGAATCAGACCTTGGTATATTTTGAGACAATTAGCCCAATACTTCAGATCGTCTTCAAGAGATGATATAGAAGCATTCACAGCC
Organism: Marasmius oreades; assembly: GCF_018924745.1. Classification (NCBI taxonomy): domain Eukaryota; kingdom Fungi; phylum Basidiomycota; class Agaricomycetes; order Agaricales; family Marasmiaceae; genus Marasmius; species Marasmius oreades. Next base: position 2,619,025 of record NC_057325.1, read on the forward strand.
TCATCTGTAAACTCTGGGAACTCGTTCAAGCATCGCAGAAAGGTTGTCACGTCATGAGCGAGAGCCTCGAACTGTAGTGGGAAATCTTCTAAGTCTATATGCTCGTTTACCGTCGGACGTGCAGCGTGAGGAAGTGCTTTGTGTCTTCCGGAGAGAGCCATACGTGGTTTGTGGAGTTTACTCATTGAAGCCTGCGTTGCCGGTAGTTCAATGGCGGGTGTGGGACTGATCTTACGAGGGAAAAGGTCGGCTGCATTCTCCCTATATAAGAACAGGATATTGGCGAGGCGGGTTCGCAGATGAAATGCAGAGGAGAGAATGGCAGCTGAGCTCCCGAGTTGTCGTGCAGCGTTGGAGAAGTTCCTGAGCTAATATAAAGAGATGTGTTGGCCAAATATCGTGTGTTTTGTGCACACGAACCTCTTTGTCCAGTGAGTTGATCCGTCTAAGTGAACGTGTTAGCCACCAAAGTTGAAGAAACGGTCAATTACACACACGTTTGAAATCTTTTGAAAGCCTCGGCACCGGCTGCTTGAAGATGCTCATCTACGGTAGCTGAGAGGAACGGCGTATTTGAGCGGAATTGTTTCCCTGCGGAAAATTCATACGACTCACGAACGTCCTTGTCATTGTCAAAGGTAGGGACCTGGTCAACACCTGGAGTTGATACGACTGACTTCAGAGACGGCAGAGACAATAGATTGCAGATGCGTACCATCTGCACCATTATCGTCCTTCAATAACAACTGCACCAAGCTCAAGATGGTTTCTTTACGGCTGGCAGTTGTCGGGCGGTTTTTTGAAGTACGTTCATCCTCGAGTTCAGTAAAATCGGGTATTGCTGAGGGCATTTGAGATGGCATATGTAAGGTATGATAGCAGAGGAATTAAAGGTGAGGTTTCCTGCTCAATAAAGGTTCTGTACTCTCCCCCTGGATGCCGAGCGTCACGTACTTTCTCAATGATCTAAGAGGAGTGCTTCGTGATTGAAGAAAAGGATCAATTGTTCCAGTTCGTCCAGCCTGAAGATCGTGATGATACGTAAAGAGGTCGTAACCTGAAGTTGCGCACAAGCACGAAGTAGACATCGCACTACACCAGGTGGTGCTAAGCGCGTAGATCCATGCAACCGTTGCACGTGCCCGGCGCACTTCAGGACTAGTGAATTTTCAAAAAAAAGATCTTAAGTAGTACATCCTCCAAATAGTTTAGATCACTTTCACCCGCAAAAGAACGACTATCGAACAACTTGGCTCGGCTCAGATAAGCACTTAGTGAAACCAACTATACTGTCGATGCGATGCAGAGAATCAGGATGATATTTGACATCATGGATCCCTAACTACATCGTAAAACTGTTCCCGAACAGCAGCCAACTTGAACTCTTCGGTTTATGATTGAATCGTTCGCAACGCTTCTCTTATACGATATTCCCAATACCTTGCAGAGCGGGTAAACGTAAACGTAAATTAAATGGCAAACTATGGACTGGACTCACTTCTTTCTTATAGTGTCGTGTTCGCTTCCAAGTGATTTCCACAACTAGAAAGCAGATTAAAAACCAAGGTGCGATCGTCAGACAAAACGATAATCACCTCTGTCGCCTTCAGAATACCCTCTGAGCCACCTTGGGATTCATATATGTCTGCCATGAATTCAATCGCCTGCGGGCAGGGAAGAGCGGCCTCTTTTGAAGGCGGAGGATTTTCTAGATCAACAAGTTCCCCAGGTGAATCGGGGTTGTGGGGGAGTATGTACGAGTGAACAAAGTCTTTCACTTCAGAAAAGGGAAGACTTGAATATTCTAGAATTCCTCGGAGGTAGTTCCACGCCGAGGGATTGTTGGGTGCAAGAGAGATATTTTGCTTGACGAATCTGTTGGTCTCTCAGTAAATTGTTTTCCTGGATTGAAACGAAAACCAGATACATGAGCTCTCGTTTCAAAACTCTCTCCCTGTTCGCCTCTCCTTCTCTGATGCCACTCTCAAACACGATGAAGAACCTATGATGCCAGGCAGAATTATTCCTGATGTCTAGATTCAGCATTTGATCCACAAAGTCCAGTTCCCCCTTCCACAATTCGTCTTCATTGAAATACGCCAGTAGCCATTGTCGATAGCTCCATGTATGATAGTTTTTGCCATCCGTGCTGAACGACGAAGCTATGAACCGTAATTCGGGCACGGGTTTGCGAATGCGGGTCATCAGAAGACGTCGATGGTGCCAAACTTGGTATGTTTTAAGGTGGTCGATGGCCACTTGATTCATTTGTTGAAGTTCAGCTTCCAGATCAGAATCGAGGGCGAGGAGGGTTTCATAGCGATATTGCCTGCAAGGGGAACTCTCAGAATTTGACAAGATGAAAATTGGATCAGAATACCAGACTGAATAGTGAGCTGGGTTCATGTTTATGATGTTTTGGGTGAGCTCTAAAACACGTTCGCTCTTCTCTCCGGTCTCGACGATCCCACGAAAATAATCCGTAGCGTCTTTATCTGTCATAGCAGAAAGATGTGAATGAACCCCTGATGTTTTTAAAAAAACTCACATTCAGCAGTGTAATGAATTGGAGCCAGAGGCTGGTCATTCTCGTGCTGTTCGATAGGTGTAACGTCCGCCCATTCTGGTCGATTCGCGTAGGGAACAGTATTCTCTTCCATCGATCGCCAGCTTCGTGCGAGGCTCGACGAGGGGTGACAACAAACCAAGCAGGCTTCATGTGGAATCACGAGCGCCAACGTGTACTATTAGGTGGCAATTGAAAATCGTTTGCAAGAAATCGGTGGTATCGACGAACTAATACGTTGAATCGTACTTAAATGGCGAGGAGCTAATAGTGAGTAAAAGAGAGAATACATATACAACCACAACCCGAAATATACGACAACTCTAAGAGGCTGTGGCTGCAGGTGCTGCGGCATTGCCTGTTCCGGCAGTGTAGTCCTGCAATAAGCGTCAGTGGACGTTCAAACGTTCAAGGGCGAGTGGAATTCAAACCTCCATCTCGGCATCTAGATCAGCAGCTGTCTTTTGGGGCCTCGGGCTCTTGCGCTTGCCACCACCCCTTGCTGCTCTTCTTCCTCTTCCAGCCCTTCATGGAGGTGTGCATAAGTGATAATTCATATATCAATGCCAGTAGACCGACCTGGCAGTGGCACGCGTGCCATTGGTCTGCGTAATCGCTGCAGCGGTAGCAGGAGCAACACGGGCAACTAATGAAGCAGGACGAGCGGGGTCAACGACGATTTCGATCTTCATGGGTCGTTCTAAGAATGTGGGAATTGTGGTGGAGTGCGATAAAGAAGAAGAAGCGGAGTTATTTGTCAGTCGGCTGTTCACGGCGTAGGATGGGATGAAGAATACGAGGGAAGAATTAGTCTGGAAAGTAGCCACTCCTCGGTTAACAGCTTGATACCAGAAAACAAGGTTGTGTCTCTGCGGTCCTTTTGAAATCCCGAGAACTCCCGGCGTCGATCTTCGGTCGGGTTCTGGAAGCGATGAGACTCCCAGTAATCTCGTTCCAGCCTTCTTTCACCCTGTTGAGTACAACTCTCGACATACCCGTCCCAGTACACATACTACCACCATAACTGAGCTGCACCAGCACAACGAGTTCAGTGATTTTCCATCACTGGTTCAAAGCCACGGGTTTATGCGACAGGCGCATTTATCCCCCTCGTTGGCAACTACATCCAGATACAACGGTATAAGCATAGGTGCCAAGCTCTTAGTCCACGAGTTGAGGCAGATTTCCGTGGTTCAGAGACAGCCAACCTTCGTTCTCTGGCGTCAAACGAATCATGAGGTGTACCAGGTATGTGTCCTTTTGAGGCACATTTCCATAAATAGTGTCCCGTCCACGAACACAGAAGAAGACACGAATCGAAAGTAGATGCGGACAAGAATACTAACTTCCATCAATGAGTCGATTGTTGTATTGTTGATAGGCTTTGGTGCCGTCGCCTTTACGCTGGAAATGCACCGAGGCAACACCTTTGGAGCGGCCGGCGCTATCATAGTGCAACGTGACCTCTTTCAACGGGCCAACGGTGGTGTGGAATAACTCCTACAAAAGTGCCACTGAGTCAGGCCAGGTCACGGTGATACGCGTTGATCCACTTACTTTAACTTGTTGTTCGTTCACATCCGGCGGAAGATTCGAGACCATAATTTTGTCCGCTGATTGGGCTGGTTGGGTGGTAGCCGCAGAGCCTTGATTTGCGACCTTTGGAGCACGAGCTGCAGCGCGACTGCCTGGACTAGCGGCAGAACGAGCTGGTGTTTTCCCTAGAACCTGATTGCGGGCAGTGCGACTGCTTGTTCGTCGAACCCTTGGTCTGCTCTTGATGATCTTTTTGGTTGAAAAAAAAAAAACTACGGTCAAGGGGATTGTGGCGTTGAAACAAAACGATGCTCACTTCGTCAAGAGATTTGTCCATGCTGTTGGAAGACATATCGGGGGAGCTTTTGGCCAAAGTTGCAGGGAAACGAGTTTAGCCTGGTGTCGTTGTGGAGTGGACGTGAAGGAATGGGAACGACAGCGGTGCACAGGAAGGTACGGCGGAGTCACAAAATTGACACTCCGACAAGTGCCAAACTCGGTTATTCCACGTGGATGTACAGTCAGAGGTAAAGTCGCGTCTGCTGTATAACAATAGACGCGCTTCGGTCTGCTTCGATTATCTAAAGGAGCTACGGAGCTACCCTTGCTCTTCATCGAAATAATACCAACACTCCTTGGTAATCTTCAAAGCTCATCAGGATGGCTGGACGTGGTAGGGGTGGAGGAAGGGCGAGAGGAAGAGGAGGATTTGGCGGCTCAAGGGAACCACCACCGATGGGTTTGGCATTCGCAGACATTCAGGCCATGTCTCGAGAGCAAACTGCGCTTTATCCAGTAAGCTTTCTAAATGTTTCTAAATGCTTATCTTACACATATTCATTTATATCGATAGCCCATGCGTCCACCTGTTCTTACAGAATACAGTGATAGAGAACGGAAAATCACTCAATTTCAAATCGATTTCGCCCATCGACTCCGTGCATCCCCCTACTACGTTGTCGAAACGACCAAGAGTACAGAACTACCGCGTTATTCAGACAAATACCGGCCATCAGTTGCAGCAAGGCCGAAGCTTAGGCGTCAAGATCTCCACCCACCTTTCTTTCCAACTGAAATTCTCGAAGATTACTTTAACCCCAAGAGAATAAAAAGTACGCTCGTTCTGGCTCCTGTATCTGTAAGCGTTGATTTGAATCATCCCCCAGCCCGTAAATTGGCTGTTAAGAAGAATCGCGTCAACCTTGATAACATGGCAGACGATGAAAATGAACAAGTTATGTTACTCGTTGTTCGACAAATATATCATTCTAACACGTTCGCTTGTATTCAGACCAAGTCAGAAGACGAGGTGTCCGACGGCACGCAAGCACCTGCGTCAGATTACGATGCAGAGGAAGAATACGACAATGACTACGCCTACAACTACTTCGATAACGGAGAAGGGGACGATATGGATAATCTAGGTGATGGAGGTGGCGGAGACGAAGGCGGAGGCATGTCCCCTACTTGGCTTTTGTTTTCTTACGTCCACCCTGACATACTAGGGATACAGGGGACTATGACTAGTCGCGCGCCGTGTTCTGACTATTTAAGAGCCGGTTCCCTTGACGCCTTTCAAAGCAATGCGACATTGAACCCAGACGCTCCGGGGGGTGGCGCCTTTTACTGTTTTTGCTTTGTTCAATCTTCAAAAGTAGATCGTTCGCCAGCTAATTTTTAACCTACAAGGACGCGCAATTTACCAATGTGATCGTGCCACGTTGTGCCTAGCATTGACCGAGCCGAGCTTTGCCCTCTAAAACGGTCTAGTTATGCTCGCCTCGGCCCGACAAAAGAAAGTTTGCAGCTGTCCTAAAATCCATGCATGTAGGTAAAGAAATGTCCGTCGTTTCAATCATGAACCGCATGAACCGCCATATCCATCGCCCAATCTCGTTTAGAGTAACACCACAATTATTGAACAGAAGAGCATCGCCGCAGTATACAGCAGACGTCCCCATCCACCGGTGGTAATAGCAAATGCAGCATTACTTGTCTGTGTCTGTGTCGCTTTCGCCCCAGCGGGGGTGTTCGAAAAGCCTGATGGAGTGGACCCCTTACATACACGCAACATGTCAGACGGAAAATGACCAGGTAAAGGACGAGACTCACGGCGTTCGAAAAGCCAGATGGAGTGGACCCCTTACAGCATCACACATGCAATATGTCAAAGACGGCCAAGGGTCAAGTAAAGGACGATACTCACGGTGCTCAACCGGCTTGTAGCCTTTGCACTGGCACTTGTGGTACTAGCGCTGATACCCGTAGCCGCCTGGCCGTTACTAATGGTTGCTACCAAATTGCAGTTAGATGATGGTGGGGCTGGGTGGCCAGCAGGTGTGTTGGGTTGGCCCTGGAAGAAAGTGGAACCTCCATAGACGCCCATGGGCTAAAAGTAATGGGATGAGGCCGTAGTACGTCTGGAATGATGCAGAACCTACCTCGCCACTTTCTCCATCACAGTTCTCAAAAGTTCCAGGAGAGTAGTTCGCAGGCATATTCCACTCGCAACCCATCACGTCGTAGATGTGTTGGCACATTCCTGCAGGGTTACTTCCTGCCGGGTTGCAAGCTCTGAAACAGAATTGGTCGACGGACATGAAATTCTTTTTACTATTAGTGAAAGTAAAGTAGAGGTTACAAACTCCGAGGACTTACTGTCCATTCGTGAATTTGCTGGAGCTGGCCGAACGCGCTCGAGAATACAAGCCCGCCAATAGGGTTTCCATTTCCATCAGCACCGTGAGGGTCCAGTTCACCTCCAGCGTCACCTGCCGGAATATTCAACTGCGTGAGGTCGCCGACGCCGGTGATCTGAACGAAATCGGGAGTCTTGACAAAGTGGGCGCCTTTAATTGTGCCGTCTGGGATTAGACGGGTTCCATAGCCGTTTTTCATGCACCACGCGACTTCTAAACGCTGTATTTGCAACAGGCTCATTGAAAACTCGTATATAACAACGCGTTCTGCAAGATGTTCACCTCTGTGTTGCCGATGACCGAATCAGGACCAGGATCTGGGGGAGCAAAAAGACAGAAATCCTCAACAGAGTTGACTAGGGAAGGGCTATCCTTTGAGCGTTATTCAAGAGCGGGAAAAAAGAGACGGACTGTAGGCGTTCTGACAGGTGCTCTTTTGGTCAGCTTGGGTGCTACATTTGTTCGTGCCAGTCTGACCCTCTTGAGTCTTGTCCGGTAGGTTTCCAGGTGTGAATGTGGCGCTATATTGAGCAGCGACGTTGAGGGCGAAAGAAGAGAGGGCGAAGACAAACTGTATCGAGAACATGGCGGGGATGGCGAGGTATCGAGCGGAATGAATCCGGAAGTGTTTAGCATGTTGGACTTAAATACCCACGGGAGGCAGACTTGAGAAATGTCTAATTATAAACCCGGGGTTTCTAGCCCGAAAGCGGTCATTGGCGTCGATAACAGCATCGATCGGGTGTAGACCAAGATGGATGATTCGGGATACAGATGTACAGAAACACATACTACATATAACATACAATCATCCAGTCCAAGGACGCTGCAAGCGAAACGGTCAGAAGGCGAACGAAAGAAATGTACGGCAAAATCACTGACAGGACCAGGTTGTTGGTAAGTAGCAGGAATAGGGTAATAAATGTTGATCAGGATTCCAGGTTCCTGCGCAAAATTGTTATCTTCCCTTTTCATCGGAAAAAGGTCAAAAAAGAACTCACCCGCCCATTGTAAACTCCCGGGATGGCGACTAACGGGCCTGGCGTTCCGTTCCCTCCACCGGTGATTTCGACCTGTGCACAGCTAATGTAGAATTGCGCTGCATTGAAATTGAACAGTCAGGGCACTAGGTTCCTGGATTCATGGGGTCTTCTCACCTCCTTGGAAGGTAGAGGCACTGTGAAGAGCGATATGTTCCATCCGCACTGTGAACAGATTCGCAGTGAGAATAAGGTGGTACCATTTGAAGTTCACATGCCTAGATATTGTCCGCTGGGAAGGTTCTTTGGTACGGTAAAGGTGATGCCAGGAGCATCTGGGGGGCACCTCTTTCAGGATGGCTAGATTTGACCAAGAACAATTGACATACTGTAAGATGGCCAGTTGATACTCGTTCCGCCGTCGGTTACGGCAGGCTCTTCGTGGACCTGGAAATGAACCCGATAAACAAGGATCCGCATGATTCAACATATCGCTAATTACCTTGAACCACACGGCACCGTCGCCCTTGAACGAATTGATGTCACCGGTGGCTTTCGCCATGTAGACATTGACGACCTACGATAATCACGCTTGAGGAGGATGAAAAGATGCAAAATGTAAAAACTAACGCCAGGATGATAGATAGTTCCATCACTCTGAATCCCAAGCTGCGCACCAGCTGCAACTTGTATAGTGCTGGCTCCAGCATTGGTCTCGCTGTTATAGCATCGGAAGTCGGCGCTCATAACATCGATAACCTAAAGTAGTAAAAGCATCGCGAACCAGAAGTGAGTAAAGTCCACAAGAGAAGAACGGGGGGGGGCGCTCTTTACCGGGTTTCTCGAGTTGTAGTTATTGGTCTTTCGAACATTGACCCACGCAGGGGTGATTACGCCATTGACCTTAAGTATTCAATTAATATATGGAATCAAATGCAGCAATAGACATGGAGAGGAAGGCAAACCTTGAGGGAAGGAAAGGTATAATGCGCATTGACAATGGGGAGCAGTGCCAAAGCGGCCAACGCGCTGAGCTTGCCAGTGGAGAACATTATAGCCGACTCTGGGGAACAGGTTTACTCTGCTGAGGCTTTTATCCATTGCACAGATCGATATTTGAGTACCCGAGGAATAGACGAAGGTCTTCCAGATCGTTCTGTAAAGACAGAGTGTATAATTAGTCCGTTGAATCCCTTAATAGGCCGCCGAGAGGTCATTCAACGACGCCAAGGCAGGGAACAAGATTGTGTATCTTTCCCAACTAGGCCAGCTGACTGTATCGATGCAAAAAAAATTCCGAGCAACTGCCTAAAAGACTCGGGATCAATAAGAGACAAACTCTTTCATAGACTCAGATATCTCCAGACTGGGCTTCCGACTCGTTTCACAGAGGATTCAAGAGGTCTAAGGGTTAAATCCAAGCATACGGGACGGCCATTTGCTGCATTAGGACGTGAAGTTTCGGCATAGCAGGTGGATTCAGTGATCAAGACAGCTTTCCCGCAACGAGATTCAACAGAGGTTTAGCACCAGGCCGCCGAAACGAGCATTACATCGGGTCGAACTACTTCGTATGAGTCTGTTTGTATAGAGCTTAGTATCGGCGCTCTACAGGCAATAAAGTGGAGTTTTCACCGCATTGTCTATACTGAAGAAGTAGAATTGGCCCAAGCTTAGCAGTCCCAGTCGCCCTAAAACACCAGCGGCGCTCAAGATGAGTACGCAAAGGATTGGGACGACCGACGGAGCAGTACGGGCTTTCCCATTGCCAAACGCGAACAAACCAATTACATAGGCTCGAGTTGCCAGCAACGAGCATCCAGTGACTACCTTCTGAGGCGTTGAATCGTCTTTTCCCCTTCGTCATTATGCTTTCCAAGCAAGCTATTGCTGTCGCGCGTAGTCGTGGCACTTTGAGCCCAAAGTACCTTCGAGGAGCAACGTCAAGGGGATGGTCTGTGTTTCGCCCCTTCTATTCGTTTACGATGTACTGAGAGGGATTACTTAGGGCCAAGGCTATTGTCAATGTCAGACGAGCTCAGTTCCACTCTTCATATCTTTTGCAGGGTAAGCACGTCGATGAAATTAATTAGGACACGAAAATCCATTCTAATGGTATCCTGAAGCGGAGACCGTCAAAGTGCCCCAGATGGCGGAATCCATCACTGAAGGAACCCTCAAATCGTGGTCCAAACAAGTTGGAGATAGCGTCGCTGCGGATGAAGAAGTTGCTACGATTGAAACTGACAAGGTACTAGCATTCGCGACCTCCATGCCCACAGACCCGATTTCGACGACCCGCTTCCTCCTAGATTGACGTCTCTGTGAACGCACCCAAACCTGGTGTTATTAAGGAATTGTTGGCGAAGGAGGAAGACTCCGTCACCGTGGGTCAAGACCTATTCGTATTGGAAGAGGGCGAAGCTCCCGAGTGTATGTTCTGACTTTGAGCTTTCAATTCGGGTGTCTGATTGTACTCTTCCTGAAGCATCGCCCACACAAGAGAAAGCCACGGAAGAAAAGCCCACAGAGAAAGGAAAGGGCTCTGAAATCAAACCTACGGAATCCAAGGCCGAAACTCCACTTCCTAAACCTGCACCATCAGCAGGGAAACCCGCAGAACAGAAAGAACAGAAAAATACAGAAGCAAACCCAAAGAGGGATACCGAGAAGCCTAAATCGAAAGAGCCTTCACAACCCCCTGCTCCAACTGCGGGCAACCGAAACGAGACGAGGGTATGTACCTTGTGTCTAAGCTGATTGAGCCGTGACCTCATCAGTTTTCCATGCAGGTCAAGATGAACCGAATGCGCCTGCGCATTGCCGAGCGTCTCAAGGAATCCCAAAACGCCGCTGCATCATTAACCACTTTCAATGAAATTGACATGTCTTCGCTCATGGAAATGCGTAAGAAGTACAAGGACGACATCCTCAAGGAACACGGCATTAAATTTGGTTTCATGAGTGCGTTCGCGAAAGCCTGCTCCCTCGCCCTGAAAGCGATCCCGGCCGCCAACGCGTCCATAGAGGGAGACGAGATTGTCTATCGCGACTATGTCGACATGAGCATTGCTGTTGCGACGCCGAAGGGTTTGGTTACCCCCGTCGTGAGGAATATTGAAAGCATGGGGTTCTTAGAAATTGAAACAGAGATCGCCGCCCTGGGGAAGAAGGTATGCTTCAAACTACTAATCTCTGACCTAAGGGCTTGACCTCTTGTCCAGGCCCGTGATGGCAAGCTGACGCTCGAAGACATGGCTGGCGGTACTTTTACCATGTACGTGACTTCCCTGATTTCCAAGTTACAAGTTCGATTAAGTTCACCTTACAGCTCTAACGGTGGTGTTTTTGGTTCGTTATACGGAACACCTATCATCAATCTGCCACAATCTGCTGTCCTCGGTCAGGATTTCCGTTTTCCCCGGATCTAGGTACTGATTTTCGCTTTTTGTTTCTTTCTGTTTGTAGGTATGCACGCCATCAAAGACAAGCCCGTTGCTGTGAACGGACAGGTCGTTATTAGACCTATCATGGTCGTTGCATTGACCTACGATCATAGATTATTAGATGGTAGAGAGGGAGTTACCTTCCTCGGTGAGATCTTTTTGTTCCTTGTTTCCTCTTCACATTCGTGGATGGCAGTTGTCGCTACTCCTATCTTCACATGTTCTGTCCCGGATTGTCCTGACAGATCGTTTGTTTGTTTTTCTTTAGTCAAAGTCAAAGATTACCTCGAAGACCCGCGGAAGATGCTCCTCACGTGAGGGTGGGTTCTATGGACGTGTTCGAACGGTGAGAAGTATAATAATGATAGAATCTTTAAAGGATTTGGCTACCGTTGTTGTTCACCTTTATTACATTTTGAATAATAGTCATGCGTATATTATCGTCTACGCACGTCGTACGTACTAGAGGCCATGGGACCGAAATCAGAAAGTAGGGAGGCTGAGCTTAATGTCTATGTGACATGTCTTCTTCCAATCGTAGTGCTGCAAACTGAGGGGGACCGGATTTCGTTTGGGCTATTCAACAAACCTCAAGATGATCTGAAACGGACCGCAGACTCGAGGCGATTTACACATCATTTGAATCAAGGAGGGTAGTCTACACAAGTAATCAGTTTGAATAAAGAAGCCAGGGTAGCTGTTTATGTTATTGTTATTTCGATCTCTGCTACGATCAAAACCTGGACAAGGACAGAACCACGAATTACGAAGTTCATAGTATTGCCGTAAGAAAGACAGAAAGGTGGCAAGTTCCCTTACTAGGAGAGGTTCGCGGATTACAGAGTGAGGGAAGGGTAGCGTAGACTCGGAGTGCCTTGGGTAATTGTGTACAACGAGATGGCTGTGCAGGAGCGCGCTCTTCACCAGATACAGTAGATACGGAGCCGGTACCTCCGGACCACCGGGACCGGGGAATTGTAATATAAAATTCAAAACCTTCATTGCAACATCTGCATAACAAGTTCTATGTTCAAACTGGTTCCTTCAGTATGCAATTGCACGCGCCAGATACCCCACCGTACACATGCTTAACGTCATGAATAACTCCAGTTTGCAGCGGACGAGACTGTATCCTCCGCTTGCCCACCGGGAGGGTGCACACGTGGGTTTAGCCAGTACGATCCAGCATACGATCAAGCGTCAGCGTCATCTTATTAGGAAGTTTGGGCTCAAAGAATGGCCAGAGCAATGCACCCGTTGTATTTATATTGCTTCAAAACAAGGACTTGTCCAGAGTAGTGGTTGCTGTCGATACAGCATGGGGGCTTCGAGTGCCTTTGATTCGTTCCCGCAGGCATCGCCAACAGTCTTGACAGATGGCACGGACGGGAAGCAAAGGAGACGGAAGATATACTCGACGAAGCTGGCTGGAGCCATAAGGAAGTAAGCGTGGGTGATACGACGACCTCGGAGACGAGAAGTGATTGTTCCTTCGAGGTGGAGAGCTTCTCCAGGATAGATGGTTATTATTTGTAGACGAATAGGTCGCGATGGGACCCGTCCTCTGGCACTAGCTCCAGCGGAGACAGTAACAAAAAAAGCCATGGGAACCAAGGAACTTTGCTGTCGCACCTTGGGTCTGATTGATTGAAATGAATACAAATGCACAGTAGCTTCTTAGGGTGTGAATGAGCATGGAAAACACACCTCATTGTTAATGTCTGATGTTCTGATCGGCCATGCTAAATGGGTGTTGTAGTCACTGGGATGATTCGATCAAGTCCGGAAGCAAGCACGCCTCGAGACCACAACAGAGCTAAGTGGAATGATGTGTCAGCAAGTAGTGGCTAGGACAGACAATAGTCAATTCACTTGCCAGATGATTCACAAACAATAAACCCATATTCTACGCTTGAACCGTTCCAAGCGCTTCCAAAGCACATCCGCACAGGCGATAAAAAAGGAAAGTTTCAGTGCTTTAGGGACGGGGAAGCGACCCTGGAGAATTCGAATTCGAAGCATCAGCTGCCGTCGGAGTGAGAATTGAAGCTGCGCCACCGCCCAAACAATCGCAAATATGAAACCTTGACCCGACCTCGTTGCAAATTTTCCCACCTTCCTCATCATTCCACTCGCCTGAAACTATACAAGTCTCTTCAACATCCCTCACCATTTTTCCTCCTCCCTTAATTTCCTCCCCTTCCACCACCACCATTTTCTCCCAATATGATTCTCGTTCAGAAACCTCTCAGCATCCACCGAAGGCATCCCTCTGCACCCTCCCCGGTAGTGGTGCAGTCAACCAGAACGCCAGGTTTGCTAACCCTGTCAAAGCCTTTGCAACAACAACAACAACAACGCTTGCGATATTCGCCAAAGTCAAAGCAACCGATTCCCAGGACTCCGGCTCGGTCCCAACAACAGGAGAATGTTATTCTCAAACCCTCACCCGAGATTGCTGACAAGAAACCGGTAACAGCATCCCCAGCAGAGAAGGCTCAGGCCAGAGGAAGGCATCCATACAAGTCAAAGGAGAAGCCTACGACCAGGTAGGGATCAGCTCATATTACTCTTCCGGCCGGTTACTCATTCTAACCTGCAGGAGTAGCTCACATTCAGTGGTACGAGGACGCCGTAACAATGCCCGCCAACCTTCTCCTCCGCTTCCGGTTGCTTTGACCTCGCAGGCAGAGGCATCTCCATCCCCTTACAAATTTTCCTCCTCTAATCTCTTCGATCCCTTCATGGACGATTCACCCTCGGCTCGCCCAAAGCCCGTTCGTCTGCCCCCTACACTTGTCGCTCGGCCCTCGGGAAAGCTTGCCAAACGTAGATTACCCAACTCTACCTCCAATCCAGCGCCAACGCCTGCTTCTTCGCCTGCGAAGGCTGTCCCAGTACCTCGACGGAACAATTCGTCGAATGCCATAATGTCCCGCTCAGCACCGGGCCCGAACCATTTCCACCACCGTTCGGCGGTCAAAGGGTCGTCAGAACCCTCCGATGTGTTCCCCATTTGCGACGACGTCTCAGAGGCAGGTGACTTTACTGATAGCGAGTGCTTTGGTACCCCTCGCACGCCTACTCGCCCTCGCACATCCACTTTTCTGCATGGATTTGATGATGGCCCTCGCACAGCTCCCATAACCGCGTCGATCAAAATTTTCCCCTTTAACACAGGAAGATCCCCAACACCTGCGCCCGCCAAGAAGGGTAAGCGTCATGCACGTGTACCCAGCGAGGGTGTATTTGCTATGTCCTCGGATGAAGAAGCATCTACGGGTGGTGTTGGTTCCCCAGAGTCGAAGCCCATGAATACTTTACTCTGTCGCCGACGTCCAACGGTCTCCATGACAGAATTGGAGGAAGAGCGTGCCGCCGCCGCCGCCGCTGCTGCTGCCTACTTTGCGAGTTCTAATTTCCAAAACTCGCCGAGTCCAGAGGAACTACCCCCTCCCTCGTTTGTGTAAATCTTTCTACAGTTTCTGTGTTGCAAAAGTGTCAGGTACGTTCATTCAATCAAAGCAAACCCACCCAGCCAATCAAAATGTTTTCAGCTCCCGTTTGGCACCTTCAAAACCTTTTACCCAGCCCTCCACTAGATTCCCCTCTACATTACTTTCCTACTCCTCGTCGCCAAACCCACCGCCGAAAGAAGTGTTTTCTTAGCTTTGCTGTCAAAACTCCTCTATCATTATTCTCTATATTTTCCGGGTCTTCGAGACGTGGTCGCTTTCCGGCGATCGTTTGTATTTTTAGATCTTTTGGCGCGGTCAGGCTTTAGAGTCCCGGGGTCTTTCACTTTTTCAACACCACTATCAACTATTCGTCTATTCGGTACCGGCAACCACGCATAGGACATCTGCTCGTTCTTGAATGTCATCCGATGTTCATATTTTTCCTTTCCCCCTGCCCAACCTCCACATTTGCTGGCATGGTTGGGTTCACCTCTTCCGCTATCTCCTCAAATACGGCGACAGCTAGAATGTGAATGCCCACTTCATATCACATTCTGACGACGTCTGCACTCATTCTTTCCTTGCATCCAATCATATCTCTTCCATCTCGCACGGTTGTCTTGTTTGTTCCGGTGGGTAGCGCCATGAGTGTGGAGGCTTTGGGCTGCTCATTCCGATGTATGAAAAGGACGGGCACGGTTGTCACCCAATGACCTGTCCCTGAATTCAAAAAGCTGTAAAACGACTATAAATTATTCCAGGCACCTTCACCTCTCGTCCCTGCTACCATCTTGGGGCAGTTTCTAATTCTCGACTGCCTCGGGACGACTATCCCACATATCCATGCCTGCGCTAGTCTGTTAGAAGGCTTTACTTCTTGCAGGTGGTGGTGCCCGTGCTGTTTCTTCCTTGGATCGATCTTGGGTATGGAAGACGTCTATCGTATTCATCTATTATTCCTTCTGGTCAAACATCCCCTCTCCTCCTCCCTCACTTCATCGTTAATCGTCAATTTTCTTCGTATACTATTGTTGCGGTCATTCCGAGCAACCTATCCATATTTCTCGTATTCTCAGAACCCGTGTTCGTGGTTTTCCACCTTCATCCGCCTATTTTTATGGGCCGTTCTATTTGGATTCGTCACTGTATCAAATATCTGTTCTTGCAGCATAACTCCTCCTACCTCTCCGTTTCCTCATCAAGCTTGCTCTCCGTTGACCTTCGTTACGCAAAGTCTTAGAGGGCGGTTGTTATGCTCTGTACCATTCAACATTTTTTCCCTATCTCGTGGCGCGTTATCCTTTTTTTCTCCGCGCTGTCCGAGACGTTCAATTTCCTCACGATGTGATGCTTTCTCGTCTCTATTTCTCGTCTTTACGGTGTACTTGTTGGTTTTTTGTGAGTCATTCCGCTCTCGATGCCCCCCTTTTTCCTCATCCGTCAGTTTTTAGAATATTGCATGCACTACCCCCACAGCATACCCTACATTCCAGCCTTCATCTAAAAGCATCTTCCTTGCTTTCGATGCTCCGACGAAGACACTTCTTCACATCGCTATTCCGCAATCTTTCTCTTCTCGTCGCAATAAAAATGGACAAGAGTAGAATGTATATTACTTCTAGGTTATCTCCCTTACTCCAATTATCCGTTCATCCCACCCCTTCCTAGCTACCTCTATCCTTCCCATGATCCGCCAATCCCACTTTCCTTCCATTCGCAAACCTCCTTCATGTACATACCACAGTCGCGCTGATAACCCACTCTCCTTTACCAAGTTTTTCCGATTCTTACTACAGCCCAGATGGGATTTAACCGTTTACACTCCTTTCCTTACTTGATCAACGCAAGTATAACGTATAGATACCGAATAGTGCACGTCAGTTTAAATCAATACAGTCAATTTGTTTTCCGATTGTCGAGCCTGCTGTGAATTAGCCTTGCCTTCCTCCGATCTGGAAGCTGTACAACAGATAAATCTCCCTTACACTGCCAGATTCCATCTAAACTGCGTTCGCGACCATCAAGGACGGGAGCCGGTTGCCTTGGTATGGGAGGAATCAATAGATCATCTCGATGTTTGAGTGTTTTTGTCGACCTTTCCGTTTGACATCTCGAATGTGTCGGTGGTGGTTACTTAGCATCAGGGATGTCAAGGGTGGTGGAAGGACATGAACATGTACAACTGCACAGCCTTTTTGGACTTCATAGTAGGCGCGCGCCACGGTCGTTGCTATCCTTTGCGTTCAATTAACGAGGCCTGTCGGTTGTTTTTCCGTTCTAGAGGATGAAAAGTACTTCCTAAAGACATCGTTATCATTTTGTTTTTGCCTGAATTACATGAAGTACAGATGATATTGAATAGTAGTGATATCAGGTAAGTTATCTCTAATCTAGGTAGGCCCTCTTGAGTTCGTCGCTAATAGGTTGGTTCTCAATCTTTCCATCGTCACCAATGTCACTTGTCATTTTGCATCCTACTTTCCTCAAAGCCTCTGAAGTTTTTGCACATAAGGTAGATTTGGAGATAGGGAATTTACTGTTAAGAAAGAATACTTTGAAGGAAGTGAGCGAGGATTCGTCACTTCAGTATCCGCAGGGAGGGCGCGCTCTGTTCGACATCAAGGCAGCGACCGAATTGTATTACATATACCAAAGTGCAAGTCAAGCTGAAAAGCATGGATTCAAAAGAGTTACATATTACTCACAAACTGAGAAGGTATAGATGGGTTCTCTACTGAAGAGGGCTCTCGATTTCGTTCGTCCTCTTGTAATCAGGGCATCCTACTAAACATAATCTTATAAGTAGTAATTAGGAAGGATAATGTAGCACAGTGGAGATAAGAAGTGATAATGTCATAGGTCAACCGGTCAAATTTCAAAGGTCGCTACAGGTCACACTGTGAGTGTCCCATATGCATATCAGTACGGTTGCATCGTATGCACGATCGCATTAGCAGGCTTCGACGAAGCGGAAAGGATCGACCAGCGGGCGGTGCCACGGGGCGTCATGGTCTTCCCAGGTCGGTAAGTCCACGGGCTCTGAGCATGAGTGTTTATGAGTGTTCGATACCATAGATCAAGGCAAGGAGGGACTCGCAGAGCGCACAGGAATGCAACAGTCTTCCATTTGGTTGTGAAGATGGGGAAAGCCATTACGATGGTCAAGTCCCCACCTTTCCCTTCTTCAGTAAAACCACCCCGTTCGGAGGTATCATTTCCTTCCTGACGTCTTCGATCATTGCTGTAGTCTTCTTCAAAATAGTGTCGGACGATAGAAATGGGATGGAAGGGGCAATATTACACTGGGAGTAGGACTCCGTGATATCGGCAAACTTGTGCAAAGTCAGGGCCCGATTTAACATTCTCAGCAACGGTTTGGTGGATAGGACGACTCCAGATGGAACCGCTTTTGTGCCGTGAACAATCGCAACTGTAGGGACGGCTTCCCTCATCTTTCGAGACCTGACAGGTGATGAGAAACGACGGTAGCCAAGGGAACCAGTATCAGAGGAGGAGGGATCATTTGGAGGTGAACGACTACGATTGAGGAGAAGCTCCACCAAGCGGTCATTGTGATATTGCTCGCGTAGACTAACCTTGCCTCTCGGTAGCTTGACTCCTAAGAGATGATCAGCCCAAACAGACACCGCATCTGATCCGCCAGCGCTGGCTCTGCTAGGTATCCTTAAATCGACTATGTTCCGAAGGGCGAGATCTTCTTCAATCCTTTTTACTAGTTCCCAAACCACTACTGCATAAGTCCTGCCACTCACGTGGACACCCAGCTGTTCCGTGAAGGTTTCAAACAGAACGATGGCCCCCTCGTAATCATATGAAGTAAGAAATGAACGAAGACCAGTATTCAGGAGGGACTGAGCATCGTCGGGGCCGGGATATCGGCCACCGGTTATCTTTTCCATACTGCCAATGTGATTGATGTCGATGTAGAGGTACTGGAGCATATCTCTGAATATCAGTCGAAGAGGAATGGGTGGTCGGGGAGTTTCAGAGGAAGGGGCAAGTTGAGACCTCGAGTGGCGGTTCCGCAAAGATAGAGGTAAAACCAGTTTCCGACGGTTCGCCCATTTAGTCAACCCCCATAACCTCCTGTAAACCACAATATCCGGCCCAAGTTCGGCTATGCCCGTATCTTCGCGAGCCTTTTTTAATGCGTCATACAAAGACAATGTCTTCTGTATGTCCCGTTTGCGAGCATAATGTGATATGAGGGCGGTGAACAAACTAGAATCGATTTGAATTTCGTTCGAACGGATCTCTGTCAAGACCCGGTCGATGGTTTTTTGAGAGAGTGGATCGAAAGTAGGAAGAGATGAGATGAGAGCTGCATATGGTTGTGTAGCTCCAGGATTCGAGTCAACTTCATCAACGACGACATTAGGCTCTTCAGGTTCGTCGTCAGTCTGGCCATTGTAGGTGTCGATGACTCGGAAGGCTTCATCCACCGACCCATCCCGAACCAGCATTCCCACTAAGAGGTTGACAATGACCCTTGAAGGAACGTATCCTTCCTTTTGGCAGGAAATGAACTTGCGAATGACATGGACCATACTCTGCGGCGGTAAATCCAGAGCCTTCCAGACTCCCAAAAGCCGGATGAAGTCATCCTCTAAAAACTTCCCCTCTCTAGGTTCTTTCCTCAAGCTCCCACCTTGGAATATCCTACCCAACCCTTCGAGAGCCTGCTCTGGTCTGACCACGCCACTAGCAAGCCCAATAGCTAGCATTTGAGCGTCAGTCGTAGATGAAGCACAAAAGTCCTCTTTCAACATCCGCCGATACACTGAGGTAGCTTCTCGAAAGCGACGGTGATGAATGAGCAGAGAAATGATTTTCTCGAAGACGTCTTGACGCGTAATGGTCGCTTTCTTAAATCGATCCTCCGACAAACGATAATGTATGAAGTGTTCTGCACTGGACTGACGGCGTGTGGGTGTGTTGAGAATAAACTTCGTGATAGAGGAAAGGAGTGTGTTTATGGCGATGCCAGTGTCCTTGGACTTTTCTTCATCGCTACATAGTCCTTCGGAGGTGTCCGGCTTTCCGTTTCCGTCTTCAGCCATTTTTGGGTCCACGAAAGGCCTTGATTTTTTTCGAATCCCTCTAAGGGCCTTCGTAGAGTAATATCTGGGTAAGAAAGAAGGAGAGAAACATTTGAGCATGAGCCTACTGTACTTGTTCACAATAGCTGTGGTTTCTCTCTTTAACACGGTCACGTGCTGATATTTCGGCGTCGGACACGAGGCACAATGGACAGATGGATTGCGAACCACTTCCATGCCGCAAGCTTCGCTGTCTAGTTCCCAGTCACTCAGATCCCCTTCATCATAACCAGTCGTTTCCAGACTCGAACGGTCAATCATGGCAGAATTATCACACCCACGGATTCCAACGGTTAAATTGGACGTGCCTGTCATAACGGATTCCATTGCCGCTCGACTGGCAAAAATTCTGTTCAACCATGTGTTGTTTCTGAAAAGTCAAATTCCTTTGTATGTCCCACTCCAATATGGCTATTTTTTGTGATCGAATATGCTCTACAGACCGGTTCTCATACTACATAAACAGCGACTGGTAAGTCTGGGATTGTCTTGTCACTTCCTTCCAAGCAAATGGCGATCCATGGATTTAGACAAACACAAAAGCAGACAGGCCCAGGCTAGAGCTGCTCGATACTCTGGACATACTCTCATCACATCTCGACACTACGTTCACAGCATTATCGACCGCGTACGCCAGATGTGAAGGCGAATGTTGGAACCCGTCCGATGACACGAACATCTCACACAACGACACCAAGTCATCGCGAGCAACGTACCTTGCCATTCTCATTGGACCTAGTATATCCACCGCAAAAGCTAAAGTCATTTTAGGGGTGGACGGACTGGAGGAGAAACTTTGGGGAATGCGGGATGATTCTGTTTTACGATACGAGCGTGCGGAGGATCAGGGCGACGACCTTGAAGACGATAACGATGAAGAAAGCAGTGAGGAAGCAGAAAACAGTGGCGAAGAGGGGCCAGAAATTTCTGACTCTGACTCTGAAGATGAAGGTGAGGCCACCGAAAATGAGGGAGAAGAGGAGGAAGATATTCCACAGGCATCTCCCCAATCTTCCTCTCAGATGCAACCCCATGAACCACTGTCACACTCAGCCCAACCTCGTAAAATTCAAACGTATGCGGACTTACAGTTAATTCTTCAAAAAGCAGACCGTTTATTATCGAACACGTTAGCGAGAGCAGAGGGTGAAGGCCGAGGTATGAGCTGCGAGATGGGTGAGTCAAACTATCACTACAGCGACGCATCCTCAGGACTCTCTCGAATAGCACTGACGCAGACCAATATTCTACTCCGCGCACCACGGCGGTTCAAACACCCAGCATGGATACCGAGACAGAACATGGGGCGTGTTATGGAGCGAGTTGTCAGGGAATTCGAGGAAGCTCGAGGTGTTCAAGATACGCCAGAAGAGGTGACGACTCAGAATGGGCGAAAGAAGAAAGGAAGAACAGCTGACAAGGCGAAGGTTGAAGGAGTTTGGGTTACCTCTTCCTCGTACGGGGCGACTGATCCGTCCTCCAATAACATCACTACTGCGAACGGGAAGCACGACGAAGACGAACTGAATGAGATGATATGGTGGAGCTGGGAAAGGGAGGTTGTTGGTTTTAATTGAAATCTCGGTACATTGATCGGTATATAATACTAGGTCAGTGCTAGATGTACAACCTTCTGTACTGTAGATTGTACTGTGCTCGTTTTTCTCCTCGTCAACGGAACCCCGGAAAGCTCGGCCCGACAACCCAATAACTTCAAGTTGTTTATCTTTTTTTTTTTGTGGAGCGTTGTCAATTGACAAGGGCGAGCAGACGCCTAGCTGCTTAATCTTACAGCAGTCATTTACGCTGCTGCCAGCAGCTGGGCCGACGAAAGTCGGTTAGGATGCAAGGTCGCTTATCATCTTATCCTCACATTGCCAAGATGACAGGCTCTTCTGTGGCCTTAGGCTCTCCTGTTCCACCATTCACACCTCATGCAATCTCTGTTTCTTTACCTACATGGAGAGATAACATCGGCTACGAGGAGGGAGACAGACGAGTTGTGGACGCCATGGTCTGTGGCTATCCCAGGTTCTTCATACATCCCAGTATCAAAAAGGTATGCATATGATTCACTTTTGGCCCTTGACGTCTTTGACGTCCAAACATCAGCTGGCTGGTATCTGTGAGCAAAGGTTCGGGTTGCAAGGCGAACAATGCCTACTTTTCCCTACCCATAAAACCGCTGAACAGTGTCGTTCGTTCATCAGCAAAGTTTCCTCTCAGGAGGGGAAGCTCATCTCGACTCGCCTCATTCATCTCATGATTTGCCCAGCAGGTAAAGCAAAGAAGGGTGTGCTGGTGGACTTCAACGATTGTGGATGCAATAATGATTCAGCTTCATTGCTTGACATACACATCGTGCTCTTTCCCTCAGAGACATACCATATTGCGAAGCAGTTCTGGCAACATACCGGCAGTGGCATATCCAGTCGTTCTGCAGAACATTGTCTTTCTCTCCTTCCTGACATATCTCCCCCTCGTTCTCCCACTACTGGCACCGTGCCTCGCTACCCACAAAAAGCGTCCAATCGGCATTATTCCGTAAAAGATCGTAAGGTCACTCAAGACCCTCATTTTGGGGTCGAATCCTTGGATGGCGACTATTTGGAGGAAAGATATGGTCGTAACCTCCCTGTTGCCGCTTCGGCTAAAGCCAAACGAGCTTTGCGACGCAGGATTTCGGGGGTCCTTGTACGAGACAATGCGGCAGTCAGCCCATCGGACAACCTTATCCCAAGTACTAGGGGCATTAAGGAGCTTTCCGAGGACGACGTTTACCTTTACCCAACAGGTATGAATGCCATCTGGAATGCACACCAACTTGCACTTTCTGCTCTACGTCCCGCGAAAAGTGTCTGTTTTGGGTGGGTGCTCTCTCAATAGCTCATGTCTCTCTGGCTTCACAGACGATTCTCTGCAGATTCCCATACACTGACACCCTTAAGGTGCTACAAAAGTGGGGTCCAGGTTGTCATTTCTTTGGGCATGGCCTCGACAATGATATAGATCAGCTTGAAATATTATTGGATGCAGAGTCGAAGTCAAATCCCTCTAAACCACCCATTTTGGCTCTGTTCACAGAGTTCCCGTCCAATCCCCTCCTCCGTTCTGCAGACCTTCCTCGCCTTCGAAAGCTGGCGGATAAGTATGATTTCCTCATTGTCATCGACGAGACCATCGGAAATTTCATGAACGTGGAAGTTCTACCATTTGCCGATATGGTCGTCAGCAGTTTGACGAAGGTTTTTAGTGGGGCTTCGAACGTGATGGGTGGCAGGTGGGTGTTCTTTACGTTTATGGGTGACAGCATAGGTGCTGAACCCTTTTCATTCTCAAGCTTGGTTTTGAACCCCAGAGGTCGGCATTACGTCGCTCTTGAAGCTAAGTTACGCGATTCCTACGAAGACTGCTACTTCGACCAAGATGCTATCTTCTTGGAACGCAATTCTCGGGATTTTGACCGTCGCATCAGAGTTATAGACGTTAATGCTGAAGCCGTCTGCGACTTCCTTCTTACGCACTCCGTCGCTAAAGATTACCCAGGTGCCGTTGTCAAAGAAGTGTTCTATCCGAAATATACCACCCCTAATCATTATGAAGAACGTCGTATTGAACACAGCGGCGGTATCGTTGGTGGATACGGGGGCCTCTTTTCTATCACGTTCACTTCTAATGAGGCCTCCAAGGCGTTTTTTGACAACTTGCAGTGTCACAAAGGCCCCAGCCTGGGCACGAACTTCACATTAGCGTCGCCCTTCGCAATCCTTGCGCACTTTACCGAGTTGGACTGGGCGGCGGAATATGGCGTCGAGGCAGGTCTTGTCCGTGTCAGTGTCGGCATGGAGGAGACTTCAATTCTTCTGAAGGCTTTTGAAACTGCCCTACTGGCCGCGGAAGCCACGAGGGCCTGATTCACCTTTCCTCTTTCACCCTCTTACCACTAGAATTAGCTCCTCCAACAGGACTTTGTTTGCTCGCATTCGGATTTGTTTCCTTGATTGTATCCAACTACAACGTCCCCATTTAGATCTACATCCTCCAACAGGCCTTTTCTGTAGAATGCGCATCTACTCTGTATCCAACTACGATGTCACTTAGATCTCTTAGCATTAATATGCGTATCTTTCGCCTTTACACCAGTATCACAGTACTTCCCAAACATACTGTACATAATCCGTAAGCTAGGTTATGACTACATACCGTCATCTGTTCAGCTTGCAGTCACATCATCACCATCATCTCTTTTCTTTTCATGTCTCTAAGAGCTCCGGAGGTCCCACCGTTTCAGCTTCAACAGTTGATTCCCGACGCATTTGCTGGTACTCGAGTAACATCTATCAGTGATGCGGATTGAGATTGAAAATGACCCCAGGACTTCCTCTCCAAAGCGTCGAGATACGATGTGCTCAGGCTCATGGTGACTGTCAACGTTCCAGTAGCAAAGACATCGTCTTCAATGGCTACCTCTAGGAACAGAAATCTACTTGGGATGCTCAAATGGAGAGTTGATGAGGTTTGCGTTGCAAGCCGACGATCCCAACAAGGTGAGCTCTACGTTCGCCTATCCACGTTTTCGTGATTCCAAGTTGATTATAGATGGAATCATACACGATATTATCGCGTCAGAGTCTACCGAACGATAAGCCAATTGACGAAATTGTACTCCTTCCGAGTATTTCGCGTGCTCTAGTCCTGTCTGGTCTGTTCCCTGTAAAAAACCCGTCCTCGAAAGTCTCGTCCTCACCGTTTTCTTGTAGACAGCCAAATACATTTCTACACTCTTCCGTCCCTCGATGTCGTGGCGTACAACATCATAAAACCTATTCGACACGTACTTACTTTTGCTGTCGACCATCAACACATCATGCGACCTGCACAACCTCCATCTGGACCAATGACTCGTATTGAAGCTGTGGAATTTTCTGTCATAAAGCGAAATTCTATTCACCTTTATTCATTGCGCGAGAAACTCCTTTTTCTGAAGGTATGTTGCTCCTTTCGTTATTGCCACTGATTGACCTTCCTTTTTCCGACAATAGGAAATACCCTTACCTCAGGCAGCACGGACCCTTGCGCGACGTTCTGGACAATACCTATGTTTCGCTGATAAGGAAGCGTATAACGTGGTAGATCTGGAAACACTTCAAATGCTTCCCATCCTTCCGCTGTGTCAGGCTGAACCTATTGTCGACGTCCAGCCCTTTATCACTGTGACCGGTTCCGGAGAATTCCTTCTCATTTCTTGGACAGGGACCAGTGCATTAGGTATCTTCATCAATGGAAATGGGGAACCGGTACGTGGGACTTTGGAATGGCCGGCTCACCCCAAGTCCGTTTGCTTCGACTACCCGTATATCACCACGTTGCTCCCAAACACCACAATCGAAATACACAAGGTCGACACACAAGAGATCGTGCAAGTGGTATCAGCGCCTGCAGATGGCTCGCCGGGAAGAAATATCTTGGTTGCCTCTGCAGCTGGATATTTGGTTCCATCCACTCAGCGATCGGCGAAGATGCGTCCTGTCAGGGTTCCTTTGTCTGTAAAGTCGTAATATGAACGTCGTTTATTTTTCGTGAAAACTATTGTGACACAACACCGCACTTGTGTCACTGTAATACTGTAGTGAAGCTTGTGATTGTTTGCTCAGTCCATACCTGTCATTTCCTCGATTCTGCCCGGTTTCCAGAAATTTGTTATCATTAGCTCCACTACGAAACATCATGAAGGCCGCGGTCTCGATACTCAACCTCCCAATTGAGCTTGTGTGTCATATACTCATTTATTTGGATTCTCTGGACATTCTAGTATGCGGTCTGGTGCGTCATAAGAATAATTTGGGTTCCCACAAGTTGACCTCTTGTTTCTCTAGGTAAACAAGCAGATGAAAGAGATAATCCAGCAATCGTGCGCTCTTCAATACAAGTTAGAATTGGCGAGGCACCGTATGGTGTCGAGCCTCAAATCCTATCATGATCCACCATTAGCGACGCGTCTACGAGCTCTCCGACACAATGAAGCAGCTTGGCACACACTCGCGTCAAGAGCACGCTATCGTTCCCGATTTATGCACACAGGTGCTTTATACGAGTTTCAAAGCGGAATATTTGGCCAGAGCAAAGAAAACGAACAAAATCATACGACGCATATCGTGTTTTTCGACTTGGTCAAGATGGAGAACGGAGAACCTCATATCCATTGGATTCATCCCGTTATTGGGTTGATGGTAATCGACTTTACCATGGATCCGTCGCAAGACCTGCTTCTCCTTATATCTCTGGCCCCACCCTCGTGAGTTTCGAGTTGACGACATCCAGCTGAAAATCAATACATTATTTTTATCTAGATCCGATTACCTTTATGAAGCACATTTCAGAACCTTGTCGACCAACAAGCCTCATTCCCGAGCTTTATCAGCAACTGTTAGTTTTCTGGAGCGGCCAAACGCTTGGTCCGTCGTTGATGGAATAGTGGTTGCTCACATTTCGGGGGAGTTGACTGGCTTGCTGATCAAGGAGGCGCCGAGCGGTGGGAGCGTCCTCCAAGGTTGTTCCATTACTTTTGCTGCCACCAATTTGCTGACTTGAAGGACAGTGTTCAACTGGCAGTTTGGTCCTCACGACAGAGTATGTTCATATACTGTTCATATACAACCTACCTCGTTGATACTCATGTTTCTCTACTAGTGCCAGATAAGGCGTGTAACTGGGATAGACGACTTCAATTTTCTCTCCCAGGATAAGGTCCTCATCGTTCGCTCTGCTGGTGTCTTCGAAGTTTATCAACTCCCAGCCGATTTTTCCAAATCCGCTGTCCTGCTTGCATCGTATGCTTTTCCTGCTTTCGGCTTCTCGTTCAACAACTTTTGGTACATTTCTCTCAGCAGTCATCCCGCACCAGGATATAATCCCAATGTAGGCAGATCATCTGCCTGGGATGGACATCCGAAGAAGGCTTATGTTGGCGATCCGGAAAACAGACTCCATTGCTGCTGCATTTACACTCATACTAACTCGTCAGCCCACTCCTTCGTATTCTTTTTCCGTTCTGGTACATTTCTTAATCCACCTCCCCACTGGCAGGAGATCGGGGCAGGCCACCCATTTCCGTGGAATCCAACGATATTCACAAATGATCGTGACCCGCAGTTATTATACGATGTTGTACCTCCTCCCTCTTTCCCGACTGTGGTATCTTCCTTGACCTCCGAAATTGAACCCACCCCGGCCTTTCCTTTATCGACATCAAGGCCACCTTCGCCTCTTTCCTTCCTGTTGCCCGAATCCCCCACCTCTGAGCTGCCAGATCTCATCTCTCTTCCAGAATTCTCGCAAAGTTCCCAATCCTTTTTGTTTCATGAAGCTGCTTCATCCTCTCCACAACATTTAACTCCTTCATTTCGACGGAGCGTCTACGAGCCATCAGAGCCGATTCCTTGGAAGGTGTGGGGGCCGCAGAGTACACGGTGGTTCCGGCAACACTTTTCAAAGGATTGGCATCATGCCACTTATGGGTTGAGGACCGCAGAGTTAGTGGCGAACCCTAACTCTGTGGACGATCCGACTGTCGTGTTTGTCCAACAGGGGACTCTTCACGTTATAAGCGATGGAGAC
This sequence comes from Marasmius oreades, assembly GCF_018924745.1. Classification (NCBI taxonomy): domain Eukaryota; kingdom Fungi; phylum Basidiomycota; class Agaricomycetes; order Agaricales; family Marasmiaceae; genus Marasmius; species Marasmius oreades. Next base: position 2,646,447 of record NC_057325.1, read on the forward strand.
GATGACTGGAATGGTTTCGAACAGAATGAAGCTGAGGACTGGGAACTGCCGAAACACGATATGCCCAATATTTTTGAACCGGAAAATGAGGCTTCCTCCCGGACGCAAGAGCAACCTCGAAACAGGAAGTATCTTCGTGTGAAGAACTTTAATCCTTATGTCATTTCTCAAATGATGGAAGAGATGTCCATGGTTGACGGTGAAGACAATGTGAAGCTCGGTAATGGCTTGACGTATCGTGTGGTTACGAAACCCTCAGTGACCAAAGGAGAGGACGTATTCAGGGAGGATATCGTCAGCCATTTACCCTATGTGGAAGTGACAAGTAATGAACAATTCGACGCCTCCGATGTGATGGTCGACGATGAGCGTTTATTGATCATAAAGGTGTGTCTCACCGTCTAATACCCACAAACTCTGGAATGTGTGTTGATGTCCACAATCACCTCAGCGAGGAAGGAGAGGAAGGTTGAAGTCTGTTCAAGTATTAAGTCTGTAGAGTATGAAGGGCTATCTGTATAATTTACATTCCTCGTATGTATTGTACATGTACATGTAGGTATTTATTATCTCATACTTTACTTGAGGTTATCGGCCCGCTCCATTCTGGTCCCCAGGTCGGAAAGACAAAGCTCGACGCAACGACAATACCAATACATAAAAATCATCCACGAGCTACACAGTACCACATCCTCACGTTTTGAAGCCCGGTGATGTTGATGAGTCCAAGCCAGGGACGGATGTACGAGTGCTCTGAATTTTGGGCTGGTTGATAGAGATTTTGACCCCACTGGCCCTGCTGCTAGATCTTGACCGAGCAAATTCGATTCTGTCTGACCTTGATGATTGAGAGGACACAGATGAAGCTCTGCGGTGTCGCTGCATCCGAGTGGGGTCAACATCTTGCACGTTCGCTAATCTTGCAAAGAGTGACAGAACTATCAGGGACAAAGGCATGAGAACAATCATAATTCCCTGATCAACGCCACGTACTATCAACTATGGAAACGATTCCACTTAGATTCCCGGCAGATAATGACGATACGATGGGGGAGCACGACTCGGGCGATGATTCGTGCATGACAAAAACCCGGTGGGCGTTCGCTGTTGGTACAGGTTATATTAAATTCAACTATCAATACAATAGGCTCACTGGCTAAAATCTTCTGTATGGTATAGAGAAGAGTGCTATTCGGGCTGACAGAGTAAACTGCACGGTAAAGTAAGTGACACGAGGATTATTTTTGACCCACACACATACCGGGAAATTTATCAACGCCGTCGGTGGAGCCATCCGGATCCTATTTAGTATCGTGATAAGTACCTACAAGACTAAAGAGACAAAACGTCGACCTTGATGTAGGAAATGAACTGATGCAAAGGTGCATGCAAGATCTGATTACCCTGAGAAGGTACTACAATCTGAACATGCTTGAGGACATTCCAGCGGGAGGAAAATGTATTGTGAAGGTACCTTTGCGATGTCTGTGACACTAACGGCGCTAAGAAGGGTTCCAACGTCGTCGTCAAGAATTGCAATACTGCTCACTCCTTCGTCACTCATCAGGCGCATCGCTTCTAGAACAGTGGATTTCGAGGTTGTTGCCACAACGGAAGAGAAGATATTGAGCAACGGAAACGAGAGATTTCGGAGAGAGTTAGATATAAACAATCGAAGAGATGGGGTTTCCTCTGCAAAAGCAGCAAACCACGATAGTAGTCGACGGTCAGAGACAAATCCGTCATAGTTCGTTGAAGGTGGAGATGATCTGATGACCACTACTGGAGATGAGAAATGTTGCTGCTTTCTCGAATCTGTGACAGACCTCGATGAGTCCCTTTGGCAAATATCTCCAATAAAGATATGATCGTCGCGTCGTGGGGTAAGACTTTGAGGGGGTTCTTCTCGGAAAGATCTTGAAAAGCATATCATGAAAATTGCACACTAGGTCCAGAAGCATTAGTACTGACTGCTGACGATGTATACTGGCACATCTCCAGCCTTTGCAGCTTTGAAGATATCTTCAACGCGGGGATTGTCGTGAAGGTTTTCTGGACCAAACCTGTGTTTCGTCGCGGCGAGTGTCAAGAAAGCGTTCACGTCTGCATACTGTTGAAGTGGTTGTAATAGACTGATCGAAGGGAAACAGATACTACCGCTTTGGACTCACGTCAAAGAGTCCGGAAAGTTCATGGATCTCCTGATTTGCTTGTATCGCAAGGCAAGGAATATCTTCCGAGAGAAGTTTCTAGCATTCCGAAGGTTTAACGCCATACTTTGATTGCGAATGCCGCATATTCACTAACGTCGCAAGCGTCCTCTACACTGATTTCTGCACTAACGGTGACAATACGGGAGTCGATAATATCTTGAATGCGATGAGCGAGAAGGAGGGGATCGTCAAAGCGATAGACGCACCCCTGGCAAAGACTTCATTCCATCTGGCAGTCCACACCTCTGATTCCGGTGGTAAGACCGCACTCGACGCGGATATTGAATCTACCTGTGACTGGGTAAACGACTGAGAGAGCCTCCTCGTTTGCGACATGAACGTTCCAGCCTTGCAAGGAAGCCGAAGCACAAGAAAGCGCTTAGCTCTTTCGTCACGTACAATCCCGCGTCCCCGCCACGTCCGTCGTCCATACGCCCCCAATGTCCAACGGTATCGACGAGGGTCCCTCAGGCGGTCCTTCGTCACCTACAGAAAACTTGACAGATCACTCGTTCAAGAGCCTCATCCCTGCAGAACTCCGTTCATCTTTGGATAGTGACAGAAGCAATACACCGCCCATAAATCTCATACCCAACGGGTCCAGTGCAGAAACTACAGACGAAGATGACACACTGGATCCTATATCTAGGCTACAAAGAGAGCTGGAACGTACTCGTGGAGAGAAGGAGACTCTCGCAACCCAGTATAGAAACTTGGTAGCCAAACTGACTACCATGCGGACTACACTGGGGAATAAATTGAAACAAGATGCTGTGTGTAAATCACCTCCTTCAAATGTTATTTCTTGACCTTACGAGGCATGTTAACGTAGGAAGAGCTTGATCGTAGAGAACAATTATTACACCAGTTGACAGCCCAAAATGACGACTTATCCGCAACAGTGGAAACCCTGAAGGAGGAGCTCATTGCCTCAAATGAGGAGGTGGATCGCGCTTCAAACGAACTTGACCTCTTGCGAAATCGTACACTGCACGAAAACACTCAAGAAGCGTTATTGCGGGATCGCGAACTTCGGAACGCTCAAACCGAACTTGAACGATATCGAATGATACTCGAGGAACGCGATCTCAATGAAATGAAGGAGAAGGCAATGTTAGATGAAGCGAGAGGTAATATTGAGACATTGGAAACCGAGGTGAAATTGGCAAAGGCTGCCATTGAGAGGTTGGAAACCTCGAACAAATTGGAGAAGGAGAGGGCCAATAATCTTCAGTCGGTTTTGGCAGATTTTCAGGAAGGTATGTCCTTCACGTTTGGGTTCTGCTCACAATTTGACATCCTTACCAGCGAAAGAACATGAGTTGCGACAGGCCGTGAAAGATTACGAGTCTCAACTTCTCCAAGCCACCCAATCGTTAGCCGAATTCAAACATCGTGCTTTGACAGCCGAAGTGCGTCTCTCATTTAGCTAATACTCCTTACACTGACACCCTCATCTCAGCTAAGCCTCGAAGAGTCCCAAGCTAACAGCTCAAGGACACAGGAGCTTGAGAAGGAGGTGAAAGAGAAGCACCTTCTGATTGGCAAACTACGGCATGAAGGTTCTTTTACGCGTCTGCATGTATTCGAGTTTCCTATTCTGACTGTCCATGTTTCTTCAAGCTGTGATTATCAATGAGCATCTAATGGAGGCGCTTCGACGACTTCGGAGAAATTCATCTGACCATAATGTCGATCGCCGACTGGTCACGAACGTTCTTCTCTCCTTTTTAACTACTTCTCGTGCGGACGCCAAGCGGTTTGAAATGCTTTCTCTACTGGCGAGCATCCTCTCCTGGAATGATGTTGAAAGAGAGAAAGCTGGCCTTCAGCGAGCTAATGCAAACATCAATCTGTCGTCATCCTCCTTCTGGAGACGTTCATCGTCCAGCTCAGGTTCGGGACCCCAGCCTGAACTAATCAAATCGGACGAAACTGAGGTGATATTTTTTATACAATGATTTTTGCAGTGCACTTACATTCAGTATACGAAGTCATTCTCTCGTCTATGGGTGGAATTCTTGCTCACTGAAGCAGCTTCTGGAGAGAACCCAACCTCGACTCCTGTCAGCCCCACTAAACGAGATTCTTCTCTCCCTAGTACTCCCACATTAGGAAACTTTTCACCACCGAGTCTTTCTCCTGGCTTTAAACAAGGACTCAGTCAAATTTCGAGCTCTGCCGCTATTGCAAGTACACCGAATCTGTCTTTACCGCCGAAAGGAAAGGAGAAGTCAGAGTCATAATTCACGGACCCTTCGACATGCATAGGATTCTATTATGTTCTCATTATTATTACGTAGCCTTTCTCTATCCTGAACTCACTGCTCTGAACTCACTGCTATTCTTTGACGTTTGAAACCAGTCACAATGTGGTTCTCGTTCTGCCTCAGGGTCGGCCATGAAGCGTGTCACATGTCACCGATCACCACCAGTGTGCAGCCTGAACTTTGAACTCGCATCAAAGCAGCTCTGTTCCACAGAATAGCCTACTCGAATGTTGGAAAGGTGTGCTGACGTTCATTGTTTCACCATCCATGCACTACAGCCGAGGCCGTCCAACATCGTGGCGTTGTAGGGATGAACGGACTTTTTGTTTCGAATTTCAAAGGAACGATCTCGTACATAAGGAATGTGACACAACTTATCGCCCTCGTTCAACGTCTCTTCTATACCTCTGACTTGCAACTCGAACTTCATCCTAGCTTTCACTCATGTCCAAGCTATCCTCGAGAGTTTCGACCTCTTTCTTGGATCGCTTTCTATGGAAACCAGAACTTGGCACTGAACCGACCTCATCTGACTGGTCTTTTGACGGAGACATGCTCGATGACATCCAGAGCGGGATCTCCTATGCATTCCTTTGTGCAAACGATACCAACACTGTTATCGAGAAAACAGTCACTCTCCTTTCCCCTTATCATGGCGGAAATACTGTCATTGATGCGGTGCTACGCAATACTGCGCAGAAGGAAAACGCAGACGTTTTGGTGCTCGATTCTTTGGTGCTAGCGGCAGGACGATTTGGCGCTCTCGGAAAAGGTAATATGACCGTGAATGAATGCCTGTTGATTTAGTTCTCAACCGCGCATATTTGTTTCTTCAGATGGAGCTTTTGTTGATGCGATCTATAGCCGTCTCCCTATCGAACGGTTCACCGACGTTGAAGATATTCAACAATTCTTTCCCGATCTACTGTTGGCCGGTTTTGAAACCACACCTTCGGATTCACTACCACGCCGGGTTATCTATGTGAGAGACTTTGGCACGATCGCCTGTGCTGCAATTCCCCTTATGATCTTCATCTTCCGCGCCATCAAAAACCTCCGCAACGCGCGTAAAGCGAATTTGATAGTCCTGTTCGGGAGCTCACGACCGCTTGGAAGGGAAGCATGCCCACACTATTACGATTCAGCTCGTGGCTTTTACACGTTTAATTGGACCTTTGAAGAGTCGGGCATATGCTCGGATGATTGAAAAGCTTTGAAGACGACCGATAGCCCGTCGCGTATAGTCCCAGCTCTTGGAAGTAAGGTCTACTTTGCGGCTTCCCGCAGCAAGAACTTCGATAGAAGAACTCTAGCATCAGCCTTTTTCAGCCCCGTTTTCTACAGGAGTTCCATGAACACAGATACGCTTGTTGTCACGAGGGAGTCACCGAAGACGGGGGATACGGATATGTCAGAAAAGAATAGCGCTACGCAACAGGACGGTGAAGAAGTCACAGCGGACAAAAGGTGTCTTCTTATGTGGTGGCAAAACCATTTGCAATCACTCTTACTTTCCGACCTTTGCCTCAGCGTTTATCCAGAGGATATCGTGCTTGCAAATCAACAGTCGACCCTCAATGACAGGGCCTCGCAACTGAGTGGGGTCATTCTCAAATTGATACTTGCACAAAACGGCATCGAAGTCGAAGGTCCTTGTGTCATCAGCGGGAACCTAGTGAATTATGAAAGGTGCATGATTAAATTCTCGTTCTGGCTGTAGTTGTTCAACTTTTCGAAGACAAGATAACGAAATAGAATACTCCATCATCGACCCAGCCACTGTTGATTGCTTTTTAGAGACGCTCGTGGTACTCATCGGCCAACCTGCTCGTTCACAGTCAATAGCCACTGGAGATCAAGTTGTAGAAGCCCTTCGGCTTTGGTTGAAACGCCGGGAGCGACTTGAAAAGTGGATTGACAAGGAGGACAAGCGAGTTGCTCAGATCGCGTAAGTTCACTGTTGGTGATAAGCGCTCTTGTACGGTCCTCCTGAAACGGGAAAGACGGTGGTCTGTCGCGCACTAGCTTGTGAAAGCGAAGCCAACATACTTCTTATCAAACCTAGTGACGTCTTGGACATGTGGGCAGGGGAATCTGATAAATACACCAATGCAGTCTTCGTGAGTGGCATCCTTTATAATGTAGTGAAATGCTGAAACTCCGTAACTTGAAAGAAACTTACTAATCGGCTGGCTCCATGCGTTGTATTTATGGATGAAGTCGACGCCCTTTTCGGTGAAAGAACGAGCGGTGGCGGCGGGGGAACGGATGTCCGTCGTGCTATGGTATGTTTCTGATGTAGTATTAGCTTTGAAACTTACAATCCCTTCAGATCACAGAGTTCATGCAAGTATGTTCATCGGATCTGGCGGGACTCGAGCACTGCTCATCATTTGAATTTAGGCAATGGATGGACTGAATTCGGGAAAAGATAAAGGTGTCGTTCGGTGCCACCAATAGGGTAAGGCCAGTGAACACTACTGTTTTCCAGATTTCCCACCAACCTAATTAGCCGTTCGATTTGGATCAAGCAATTCTTCGTCAGCTGCCGTACCGTAGGCTGATAGATCTTCCTGGCCTTAACGAGAGAGAAAGTGAGTGAGCTCCCGAGCAGTGCGAGCTCAGGCTACAGAGTCTCGACTGATGATGTCGCATTTAAGGGAGAAAACATGGTCGATACGGACTTTGCGGGTATCGCGGCCGATACAGAGGGATTCTCAGGATCTGACCTCAAGAGTAAGCCTGCTGTCCTTTTTTGAACTTAACGGCTTGGTGTTCAGTGAGATCCAGACCTATGTGTATCAGCTGCTATGGAAGCCTTAAAGGACTGCATTGGAGGTTTTGAACTGCCAATCACCAGGTCCCAGGCCAATGAGTCTCGAAAAACCCCCCACGGAGATCAGTGGCGACACACCGATCTCAGGCGAACGCCTGATCAAGATGGAACACATGAAAAGCGCCTTCAAACAGGTCGCCGCACCTTTCTCGTTCGAGGGAAACAGAGAGCTGTATGCGTGGCACGCAGCGTATGGAACCATAACTGAAGGAATCAAGATTACGAATGTGTCCGGCTCGCGTAGAGAGCACTGAGCGAGTTCTGAATAGAGGTACTTAGATGCTACCATGTACAATGACATCTTGAATTTCCTTCTAGTCCATTTATAGAGGTTCTACCTCAGGCTCAGGTCCAACGGGCACAATTCTCGTCGGATTGATCTGGAAGCGGTGAGTACTCATCAGCGGATTCTGGCACCAAATCGGAAGAACTCACATTAGGATGCGACCAATAATAATGTGTCTTAATATGGTCAAAGTTCGTCGACTCTTTGAACGCTGGGTTGTTCCAATACAGCCTTTTCATCCATTTATTGATAGCTGGGTATCCATTTCGGATCGAACGGATGTTGCATTTGAAATGTCCAACATAGACAGGATCGAAGCGTATCTAGGAAATGGACTCAGAACATTGTTAGCGATATCAAAATTTTTTTTTACCGCTGTAACCCAAGCCCTGACGTCTGCCTCTGTAAGCTGATCACCAATGATGTACTCTTTACCATCCAGAATCTTTTCCAAACGGTCGAGCGAAGTGAAAAGCTGTTTCACAGCGGCTCCATATGCTTCTTGAGTGACTGCAAATCCAGAACGGTATACGCCATCTACCGACGATATGAGTGTAAAAAATGAGCGTTCATGTGGTGGGCGGGGGCTTACTGTTGATATCGGGATACACCCACCCGTTCAACTCATCGATCTCCTTTCTGAGATGTTCAGGATAGATATCCAGCTTGGCTTTCTCTTTGTCTTGGATAAGATCGTTGAAAGCAGTATTGAAGATTCTTATGATTTCGGATGACTCGTTGTTCACAATCGTTTCGTTTTGTTTATCCCAAAGAACTGGCACTGTGAATCTGATATCGCAACGAGCATATCAGGACTCGCGTCGTTAACTAGGACGGTCGAGATACATGCCTTCCATTATATTCGGGTGCGCATCTCAGGTAGAGATCCTTGACGTGTTGTGCACCGTACAATGGGTCGACTTCAGCAGCAGGGAAATCATCGGCAGAGGCGAATGGCCATCCATCGGGGCCCATACGAGGGGAGACGACAGTAACAGCTAAAGGTTTCTCGATTAGAGTTTTCGATCAGAGAATAACAACTTGGGGAGCCCCACGAATAATGTCCTCCAACCCCTTGAGCTTCCTAACGATCAGGGCACGGGTGGCCCAAGCTATGTTCCCAAGGACCTTTAGAATTCATACGTACGCAACTTTTGCACAGACAAACGCACGACATGCATAGGAGACATAAAGATGGTATCGATCTGGATGAGAAGATCAGGTTGAGCTCTCAAGCAAATTGATTAATTGTTATCACACCTCTTGCAGCTTCGAATTTACCACCCGGCTCAATGAAGTCCCTGAACGACGACGGGGCACGTTTGAAGGAACCATCCTTGTCATAATATTTGCCTTTGGTGATATCGGATTGAGCAGAGAGGTCTCTAGACATAATGAAGGCTATAACGAGCAAATGTTTCAAATACATGTCGTTCTAGTTCTAGTTATACCCCCCGATTGCCAGCTCGTCAGATGACAGACCGAATGGCCATTCTCTTTGTCATACTGAACTTGGCGATTAGCAATCGATTCAAATCATGTAATTCACAATCCGCCAAGTCGGCATCGTCGGTTCGATCGGAGTCCTCGGACACCCAAACTTGAGATACTTAGATAGATAGATAGTTAGTTAAGTTGAGTGTCGAACATATTACGGCTGACTGTTGAGAAAAAATGAGCGATACCATCGACACGAAGTCTAAATGACATCTTGCAACAAAACTCTGCAACTCTTTGACTGTGCCTTCTCCGAGTCAAATCCCTCTCTAAAGAATATCAGCTGCTACCGAAAGATGTTGTGTGTGAGATAAGGGCGCTGAGTTACGGTTGCAGTCGGCATGAAGAGAGGTTTCAAGTCCAAGAGGGAATTTCGGGAATTATAGTCGCCATACCAAATTTTGGACCTTGGAAGTGAACCCCGATTCAGCTTACTGGAACATTCACCGATATGAGGCCATAGTGTCGAGTAAGACCGAACTTGAGAGCGACCTTCAATTGACCATGTTGACGAGCTCAATCTAGAAGAATATTCAGTAAAGTGAAGAGGATAAAACGAGTAGAACGTACCTCAACGCCCTCCGATAATTGAATCTTCAGCAGCTTCCTTATAGTTGAGGGCGTGAGATAAACTGCAAGCCAGAGATTGATGAGATTTGTTTGTCTGTCTTCGATATCCTCCTTGGCTTCGGTTATTCGCGCAGGAGTGAGTCGAATGTAGCCAAATGACTCTTCTCTGAACCTGATTCCTCGTCTGAGTCTTCACCTAATATTCCTGTTACAGCACCAGATTCGCTTTAGCGCAATCCTAGTTTCAGGAGAGCTGTGACGTGTCAAACACACCAGAAAGCAGGGATGGTCGCAACATTACTTCCCAATCCAATTTCCAACTACCTTACCCTAAATTTTGAGCTGCAGTACAGCATTCTGCGTATTCTGCGACGGAAATTAAGCGGTCGGAAAGAAAAGAGAGAAAAAGATTGATGAGAGGAGATTCCCACACTTGTTCTCCTTTCGTTTGATCCTCCACCCATCCCGGCAAAACCTTTGATAGACAGAAAGATGTACCCACAGACAGTGGGAGACGATGGCTCCAAATAACGGGGGCGGGCGCCCAGGCAAACCTACAAATTTCCAGCTATAGGACAGACCGAGGCGCGATGTTGAAGGCCGATTCGGAGGTCGAGAACTGAATATTCAATATTCCAGCGTCTCGCACTCGAAGGCCTCTCTCATACCCTGCATGGGCAGCCTAGCTCGAGAACAAGGAGATCAAGGCTGGACTCCTCCAACTTAGGACTCCATGTGGAATCTAAAGGTAATCTAACCACCTCAGGCTGGCCAGTCCCAGAATCGTGGGACTGTCCACCACTTTTCAGGCGTATAAGATTTAACATCATCGATCAATCGATCAACAGCCATCGAATCTTCAGGCTCCAAGTCAAGGACGGCGAGAGCGAACGTGTTCAAGTCCACCGCCGTTCTGAGCTCCGTATCAAGAGAGGCAAACCTTGTACGCTCGTCGCTGGTACGACTGCGTTTGCGAGTGACCTTCACGCTCGAATACTCCAGGGTAAAATTGAGACGAGAAGTGGATGAGTTAGAGCGGTGAAACTTAAACAAACGCCCGCCTATTTCAACTCGATATCAAGATGGAACTGGAAGTGTTTCGATATCCCAAATGGTCCAGTTCTTCTCAGGATGTATATGTATGTCATGTGTCTTGCCTTCCATCACGTCTGATACTAATAATACTCTTCAGATGGACCGTGCGGCAATCCGTGGTATATAAAGATGACGGTTCTGTGCGAGTCTTCAGTGTTTTATCTCCCATCGTTTACCTCTCTAATCATTTCTTAACTCCAGGTGAGCAGCTATTACGTGGTCATTGTCTAACGTGGATACTCAGTTTACGCCGTCGGTTATACAGTCTCTTCCAGAGCCGCAGCAATCGGTCACCACCCTTGTATATGATACCCATACTCTGTTAGCTGTCAGTCTCCTCAAATCTTATCCCTGCGATGTCCTTCAACACCCAGGAGGACCCTGGAAATCTTTGGTTCGAGCAAGCCACATTCCTTTCAAGTCACCTAGCGTCGGTTGGCTATGGTACGGTCTGCGGTTCATAATTTTATTCCAAAGACCAGCACGGCTGACTTGAAATTACTCTTAGGGATACACGTCTCGGTCTATTTCACGGTCACGTACTTCTTACTCAAGAGGAAATTGCCTCACAAACTATTCTGGCTCCTTTTCAATGGATTCCTTTTCGCCTTCGGCACCATCAACTTGGCATGTGGCATCTTCTACAACCAGAACGCGTGGGTCACCAAAAGAGAGTATCCGGGCGGCCCTTTCGCATATCTGTCTGAGCAGCAAGCTCTTTCGACACAAACTCTTGGGAACTCCGCTGCAATCTTAGCGTCGTTCTTCGCTGATGGTTTAATGGTGATCCTTATCAACAATGCACTCCCCTCGCCGTGCTCACCCATCATATCCCTAGCTCCAGCGGGTCGTCATCCTATACGATTGGAACTGGTGGATTATCATTCCACCAGGGTTGTTTTACATCGCATGTGTCAGTGCGTACATTTCCCGCCAGCTTCTTTAAATTCAGTCTGACCAGCATCCTTCAAGTCTTGTCAATTCTCACAACCGTTCAGCTCGCTCTCCCCACCCAGACAAGCTGGACACCTCTTTCCCTCCCAGTATGGATCGTCCTCATGATCCTCCCCATGTGGCTCACCGCACTTATCGCCGGGAAAATATTATACCATCGCCATCAACTGGTCAAAGTTATGGGCGTGGAAGCTGCCAGCATATACACCGGTGTAGCAGCCATCGTCATCGAGAGTGCTCTACCGTTCACTCTCATCTCGATCATTCTTCTCGGCTTATTCGGTGACAACGATCTCGCACAAAACTTGTTCGTATTGCTCTTGGTGCAGATTGAGGTATGCGCTCGCTACTCGTTGATTCTAGCCGAACTCATCCCTCTCGTATCAGTGCATCGCGCCTGAGATGATTGTTTTACGCGTCATCCTCGGTCGTGCCTGGACACGCCAAACTCTGAAGCCTGACGGCGGCTTGAACAAAGATTTCCGGGACGCCGACGGGAGCAACTCCACCCCTATGGCGTTCGCAGAACCACCCATGATCTCGCTGGATGATAGTACGACCCGGATGCAGGGGTCAAATTCCCAGTCTGAGGTTAGCATGGATCATCCGGAAGAAAAAGACAAAAACGTGGGTCGCGTTACCATTGATGCTGTTTAGTTTGTCGACCGTATACGGGCGTATGTAAGACTGGCCTTGCTGTCTGTGGAGACTATCTTGACTGAATATTGAATTGGTAAAGAATCACTGTATTTATGTATGTAAACCTTGTACCATTCGTACACTTTCTGTCGCCTTGAAAATGAATGCATGCTTTATATATACATCGTCCGCTGATATTTAGTATATCGCTTGAAGAAGTGGTAGTTCTTTCCCAGGGTTGTACCACAAGGGATGAGGTTGACATCTGTCAGATGGCGGGCGTCCGACCTGTAGGCAAAGAATGACGTCTTCACTTTACAGTCCGAGGGAGGGTACAGACGATTATTCCTCAGTTGATGTGACATTGACGTGACATTGACGTAGGTGCCTTGATCGGAGCCACAGGTTAAGTCAAGGATAAGCCTGATCACGAGGGTAGGTAGTAGCCAATAATGGACATAGCATTGCTAAGTACTTACGAGCAAGATCACAAGGGTAATAACTGACTGTTCTGTCTTTAAAATTGAACCTGGTAAACAGCTGCATATCTGGAGAAAGGAAAGAAGATATTGAAGAAGTTTACCCTGATTCGTCGTCAATTTGTCGTACATGGTGGTGGTTGTTCAAGTTACAATAGTGGCTGTGCGAACTGTACTGGTATAATTCATGCCGTAATACCTGCGTGGGAAAGGTTAAAAAATTGGAATCATAAGGCTACCATGATAAGTCTCTGTGCAGATAGTGGTAGGGTTAGAACCCAGACATATTATTGAGTAAATTCTTACACCCTAATGCCATGTGAAGTACCCAAAACACAAGGAATAGACTTGAGGGTGGCTGTATGATTCATGCTGATTTCCACATGTGACTTGAGGGTGGCTGTGCGAACCGTACTGGTACAATTCGTGCCGTAATGTATTGATTACCTGCAACTTCCCTCTTTGTGAAGCATCAATACAGTTCCATAGATAATCCAGAAAACATTGACTTGTATATACAACAAGATGAGTTTTGCTGCTGCCTTTTCCCTATTAACGGTGGCAGAGAAAAACCCTTGTTGACGATTAATTATTAATTATTTAAAAGTAATTAAGCGATATTAATCATTTAATGGTAAATTAATTGTGCTTCAAAAGGGTTTATCGATTTATTTTCAGCCTCTGTAAATAAATATGAAATAAATCACCACATTTGGGTCATTTTTGACTTGTTTCGAAGATGTCATACTGTCAACGTCACGTCAACTGAGGAATAATCGTCAGTGGACTCAGTCCGAGGCGATGCGGGTGCCAGCAGGAGGCGCAACAGAATCACCGCTGGCGCAGGTCTGGCACTCAATGTAGAAGATTTGACGGCTGAGGTGGATTTATCAACGTTGGAATGATCAACGAGAGGGTGAGCTTACGCATCGGCACCCATCGTAAGGGATTCGTCGGGGTTGCGGGTGAGGAGTTGGTTGAAGTTGGCGCAACTGTCAGTGAATCCGAGGAGACAGAATCGCATGACAAACTAACCTGAAAACGTAGCCGGGAATGGCCTGTCCAGTCTGCTGAATACGCCAGTAGGAAGCGGGCAATCCGCGACCGCGACCGTCGGGGGTAACACAACCATTTGCTCCTGGTATGCTAATTCCAGCTCCCTCGAAGTTGGGCGGGCAACAGGGTATCGTCAATACGCGAATAAACCAAGCCTGGTGGTTCCGGAGACTTGTATTGAACGTTCGAATGTCATTCAGGGGACACGGGATATGGGTAGGTTGTGTAAGATGCTGGGGGACGACGGAGACGAAGGAAAGAAAAAGACTGGCCACTCATGTAAGTACTTATGAGCCGGGGTGCCCGATCGAATCGATGATGTAGACGGTTTTGACAACAGCCGAAATTTAGAATTGAAAGCCCTATTACTGTATCTCTCATTGCTCTATGTAACATAAGGACATCAAGCCATCAAAAACGATTTCAACTTCACAAAGTTTGGATATGGGGATGAGGGCCACTAGGAACAATTCGGGTCGGGTTGATCTTCACCAAGGGATAAGTAATCGACCGTAAAGAACGAAAAGCCTTGACTTACATGAGGATGGGAGTAGTAATAATGGGTCTTGATGTGGTCAAAATCAGTTGACTCCTTAAATGCAGGATTTGTCCAGTACAACTTCTTCATCCAAGCATTGATAGCTGGGTATCCATGTCTGATGTTACGAATATTACACTTGAAGTGGCCGTGATAAACAACGTCGAAGCGGACCTACAAGGAGAGTGTCAGTGAACGACAAAGGAGCAGTAATAAAAAAAGGCATACAGCGGTGACCCAAGTGCGAATGTCAACCTCAGTCAGCTGATTACCAACGATGTAGTCCTTCCCTTCCAAGGTCTTCTCTAATTTATCCAGGGCACTGAACACATCCTTGACGGCGGCCTCGTAGGCTTGTTGGTTTCCTGCCATTCCAGCGCGATATACACCATCTACACGCTCAAACCATCAGAAATAAGAGAAGAGAAAGAGAAGTAAAGGCGCATACTGTTGATGTTAGGATAGATCCATTCATGGAGGGCGTCAATCTCTGCTCGCAAGTGTTCGGGATAAATATCGATTTTGGCCTTTTCGGGTGAGATGTGATCATTGAAAGCCGTGTTCAAAATTCGAACGATATCCGCAGACTCATTATTGACGACTTTCTCGGTTTTTTTGTCCCACAATACCGGAACTGTGAACCTTGGACAAGAATGAGCACGAGTAGCAGACTGTATTGAGATGTGGTTGTGTAAGTACCTTGAACTGTATTCGGGGTTGGATCGTAGGTAGAGATCCCGGACGTGTTTAGAATCATGGAACGGGTCAGGTTCTGCGCCAGGGAAAGGATCTGTCGAGCCAAATGGCCATCCATCGCTGTCCATTCGAGGAGAGACAACGGTGACGCCTGGCGATGCACACAGTCAGCAAGAGACTTTGAGTATGTGTTACAGTTGAGAAGCTCAACCTATGATGTCTTCTAGTCCCTTGAGTCTCCTGGTAATCAGAGCTCTCGTCGCCCAAGCTATATTATATCATTCAGAATGTTTTGTTCCGCATGAAGTGGGGTTGACATACGACAAGCGTAAGAGACGTAGAGATGATAGCGGCCTACGAGTTACGATGAGAAGACGATCGACTTGAGTGACGTTGAAACACACCTTTTTCTGGCTCATGGGTTCCGCCCTTCTCGATAGTGTTCCGGAAGGCTGAAGGCGGACGTTTCAGGGTCCCGTCAGGGTTAGTGAGTGCAGCGGTGGTAACTGCGGTTTGGTTAGACGTGTCTCTGGACGCCATTGAGGTTGTTATAGGATTTGAAGGAGTCGATGTTTTTGACGAACGGGGGGAAGAAGAGGTGAAGAGAGGAGGGGAGTTGAGGTGCGTATAAGTAGCGTGTAGTCTTGCGCCTGCAATCCGGGATTGCATCAATGTCAGAGTAGAGTTTTTGAGCCAGCACGTCACGAGTCGTACGGACATGGCGACTAGTCACTTCAAGGCTTCTTTTCTGGCCTTGCATACCCCGGGTTTCTGTATTTTTCATCTTCGGCCGCCATCGATAACATACGAGAACAAGAATGGAGCTGGAGTGTACGTGAGCAGCGCTGGACTCGGACGCGGTTAATCGATTTCTCATCTCATTACTATGCGATCTAACATCGACTACATATTAGAGCGGCTCAATATCTGGTATTGGACCCAATGGATAAATACGAGTCGGGTTGACCTAGAAAACCGTTGAATACTTCTAGAGCGCACAGTGAAAACCAGTCTAGACGAGCGCACTTCAATCAGGCTATAATACCCGGCTTTAATATGGTGCCAATCAATTGAGGATCTGAAAGCCTCGTTGTTCCAGTACAACTCTTTCATCCATCTCACAAGTGTTTTTGAGTTTCGTGACGAAAGTCGCAAGAAAATCACATACCTGTTGATGGCAGGGTAACCACTTCGAATGTCCTTGATGTTGCATTTGAAGTTCCCGTGGTACGCCGGATCGTGTCGAATCTTCGTACATGCGAAAGACGTCGAATCAACGTTGATGACGGCGATGGATATATCCCCCGGCTTACCACAGTTACCCACAAACGGATATCAGCTTCGGTCAGTCGATTTCCAACCAGATATTCCTTCTCTTCTTGCAGGATGCCTTCCGCCCTATCTAGAGCATCGAACAGAGTCTTGACGGCTTTCTCATACGTTTCTTGCGACCCGGCGAATCCTGTCCGATATACTCCGTCTGGGCGTAAAAGATATATCAGAGTCTAGTTGATGGGGATTACATGGTACCTCACTGTTGATATCCGAATACATCCACTCATTCATCTGGTCTATCTCGGTTTGCAATCCTTTCGGATACAAGTCTATTTTTGCATATTCTTCTGGGAGGAGATCATCAAACGCGGTGTTGAAGATTCGAATGATCTCTGAACTCTCATTGTTCACGATAGTTTGAGTCTTCTTGTCCCAAAGTACAGGGACTGTATACCTAACCGGGATTCTTTATTTACATCATTGTCCAGGGAGAGTCAAGACGGAACTCACCTTCCGGTATAATTGGGATCGGCTCTCAAGTATAGATCCCTGACACGCTCGGAATCGTACAAAGGATCGACCTCAGTTCCTGGTAACTCAGAATCAACTTTGGCGAACGCCCATCCCAGGGGACCCTTGAGGGAGGAGGCCACAGTGACGGCTAGTGAGAGCCAAGGCCCTCGTAAGCTAACGGGATGATTATCGAAGTTGAGAAACACACGTATAAAATCTTGGAGTCCTTTGAGATTTCTCATAATCAGAGTACGTCCTGCCCAAGCTAGGTCCGGTCGTATTTCAACATCCTGGTGTAGGAAGAAAAGCACCATCACCTACGACATATATAGGCCACATAGAGATGGTATCGATCTAGAAGGGTGAATTGTGTGTTAATAACGTCTTAGGTGTCTTGCAACCTACCCTTCTCGGGTTCAAATGGCCCTCCTTTCTCAATCCAATTCCTAAACGAAGACGCCGGTCGTTGATAGGACCCATCCGCTGCCCTTGGAGGTTTGTAGATTGTAGAATCGCTGTCGTTTCCCATTGGTCAAGAAATCTGGAGCAGAAAACGAAACTAAATTTCTGTCTTACGGATTTTCGTGTGACTTGTATCAGACACACAGTGTCGGCCGCGGGGAACAGTCTGAGTGGATATGAGCGAAAATGTGCAACGATGGCGCCTCCAAGCGACACGTGTTCTTCAGGTTCAGGAATCTAAAGGAGGGGGGCATATTGGGTAGCATGTCCGATCCGTTGACCCCCAATTTGGGCCATTTTTGGTACATACTTTTGGGTCAATTTTGGCAGGTTTTTGGTACATTTGGATCGGGTAAGGAAATTTGGACCATTTCTATGTACATTACCGATACAGCCTCACATCTATTCTGCCTGATTATTTTACTAATTTTTAGGGTATAACGACTTGTAAAAATTCGAAACGGTACGGTACCTGCCGCCAGCCAGGATAACCCTGGCGACCCAATTTTATGTACATAACGGATCGGACCTGGCTACCGACTAGGCCATTTCAGCACACTAAGGATCGTAGGTGGTGCTCAATTTGGGTCGTTTTATGTACACTAGGATCGGAGAGTCGGCCAAAATAAGACCCTTTTTTGGTACATCCCGGATCGGAGAGTCCAGGGTATATGCCCCCCTCCTGAATCTAAGTACAAATGCAGCCTCGACCCAAGAACAAAGCATACCTCAATTCTTCTTATCACAGTCTTACTGGTAAATTACATGTATTTGATGAGCCATTCTACCGTCGCCTTGAATGCACCTTCCTTTCCGGCTTGCACCTTTGGGTTTTTCAAGTCACCTCTAACAGCGAACCCATGAGTACAGCCTTCAAAGTACTCGCGTTTGTAGCCGGGAGCAAAATTAGCAAATATCTTGTCTGCCTTGTCTTGGAGTTCATGTGGGAACTGTTCGTCGACCGTGCAGCTGTTGATGAGAAGAGGTGCCTTCGAGGTCGAGGCATATTTCTAAATGTCACTTGGTACGTCATACTGGCATCACGTGGCAATGACATCACATACCTCCAGATCGGGAACTTTCAACAGAGATGGATGGGAAGTGGCCGCCACTTTGATAACGTTGTCGATAGCAAGATCGAAAACGTAGCGACCTAGGTATGTCAAGCAACGATAGTTGAGGGGGGAAATGAAGGGAAACGAACCACCAAAGCAGTAACCAGTAGCACCGAATGCGGTCACGCCTTGCTCTTTCAACGCGGCAACAACTTTATCCAAGGTAGGGCGCGTCTTGTCAGGACCGTGATTTGGGAACCACTTCATAATGTCAAAATTTTGCTATGAGGTTGCGTCAGTGCTTGGGAACGATGGAGGCAAAAAAGTCTTCTTACACCGAGCAAGGCATCAGCAGGGATAGGATCGCCATTCAGGTAGTCCGGAACCACAGTCTATGATCATGCATTGGTGAGAGGAATCATTCTCGCTTCATGAGGCTCTCACTTTGAATCCGTTCTCGGCAAAACTATCAGCGAGTAGCTATAGAGTCGAGACGTTGTCACTTTCCCGAACTTGATCGCGAAGCGAGTGAGAATACTGACCTTAGCGTTGACGAGTTGCATACCAAAGACGTCCGGTAAGAACAAGAGAACTTTGTCCTTGGGATAGTCAATTGAGGGTGTAGCAACGTAGGTATCGACTCCGCCAAGCTTCTCTACTCTGCCTTGGTTCGTCGATGGTGGTTAGTCATGGCGAATGCGATACGGCGCAAGTCGTAGTGTACCTTTGGGAGTACCCTCGTGAATGGCACCTAGCACAACGTTGAGCCAAAGAAACAATTACAATCAGAGAATGGAGGTCACCTTTAACACAATCTTTGCAAAAAGACATTATAAGCTTTGATCTGAGTGAGAGGGATAGATGAGAATGGGAGAATTTGAGGGTCTGAAGTCTTGGTCTTATAGCAAGCATGAGCATTATTCATCACATAAAACCTTTCGGCCCGAGGATTTTACAGTCGGTTTTGGGTAAATATTCGCAGAATCAGAATGTGTCGTATACCGGCTGATCCGAACGAAACAACCCTGCTAGCTACGAAAATCATGTGGATCCCGGGCCCTTGGACAAGCGGTACAGGTCGCGAAGGTAGTCACAAACTCAACTGTGATCACGATTCACAGAAGGTGCGCTGACATGTACAACAACTTCAAGTGTACCAGCCTGGTTTCACAAGGTGTTCTGAAGATATGCTCGAAGTTTCTCCAAGGCACGATAACGATGAGAAAGTTTGTTTTTTTGCTCACACGGCATTTCTGCGTAGCTGGTCGCTGTATGAGAATATTTGTCTCACGATTTTGCAAGATGAGAAACTCACGTTAAACCAGTACCGATTGGCTCAAAGACAGGATCCCATCCAAACAGACCAGGTCCTCTTGCGGGAACTATCCTTCCATTAGTGCGGCCCTCGAACAAGATCGGCTCCGATCCTTATGTGCAAGAAAAAGAATCAGTCGTGTACGGTAACACACACAACCTTCGATAACTTGCCGGGTCCAGCACAGTAAGCAAAGGTACATAGCGCCCATGCATTCTTGGTTGGAAAACCGACGAGAAGGTTATTGAGTCCTTCGTGGCCGAGTTCTGCCAGAAAGTGCTTGATGTAAGGCCCGGGAAGACCTTTCAAGGCTTCGAAGCATAGGGCGGTATCTTCAGTAATAACCGGTCCTTGTATCTGCGAAGTGGTTGCTGATTCAAGATTTGACTTGTAAATCATGGAAGAGTACTTACCAGCTCGGCTGCCCGACGGCACTTGGCTTTAGCGACTTCCTGGGTCGTTCCCTGAATCTCATCGACTGAGAGGACGTTCAACTGAAGAGCGTTGAAGGGAATGAGTAGACAGCTCACTGTCAAGACTTCGGGACTGAATTTCGATTGGCCGATCGCCTGCAGACAGGATTTGCTGCACCTCCCTGAGTTTGTTCGCGTTACCGGTCACGAACGCTGGGAAGACATTAAATCAGACTAGGCTCTAAACATCGAGGGGTGATGAATTCGTACTGAGTGGTGCCATGGCAGAGAGAGGAGACGGAATGAGTCAATTAGTAAAGTCGACAGCCATAGCCGAGATGACCGAAAAGACGCACTTCCTAATGTGTGTAGTCACGTTAAATGTGTGAAAGCATTTGTAAGAACTGCACAGTATCACCACATAAGCCACGCCACTCAAGTTCTAACAACTCTTCAGTATCTTCCATCTAGTCAAAAGTGCGTATGCCGTTAGTTGTTTCAAAGGCTCTTCGAAGCTGAACTTCTTCTCTGCAGAATGAGAGAGAAGTGGAAGAAAAAGCGTTCCCGTAGGCTTAGGCGCAAGCGCAGAAAAATGAGAGCTCGTTCCAGTGCGTTTTTTTTTTCTCCTTTTCCTAGTCTTGGTCGTTCAGGCTCTCATTGCGGTTGTTCTTCAGAGTAAATGACTCGACCGATGCAGGCCCTATCTCGGTTTTTCTAGCTCGTCTCGACCAATTATCAGGCCGTCAATATCTGCCGAATCACGGAATTGAACAGTCGCATGACTTGTTCCCTCGGGCTAGTGTGTCTTGCATTGATGACAATGTGGATCTCCCTGGGCTCTTTCGATTGACCAGACTGGTGCACTCGACCCAGGAGAGGTTCAAGTTGGGTTGTTTTACTGCTGAACTGTACGCAATGATGATCAATGAAAATCGAAAGTTACCGAAATGTTGAGAAGTATTACAAAAGAAATGCGACATCCTCGATGGCATTGATTATGCCGAAATTGATTTTGAGTTCCAATTCCATTACACTACATGATTTACATCCAGTTTTTCGTACGGTTCGTGGTGCACACGCTTGCACTTGGATCCGGATTACCTCCCGCCACCCTATCCACAGAACTCCAACCCTGGGCACCCAATCACGGTTCCGAATTCTAGCGAAAGATAGTCAGGAATTGAAAAAATATACAAACGAAGTTGAGACGCATACTGGATCCATCGACTCCGATGACGGCAAGAAGGGCGTTGAATACTCCACCCAGACCTTCTCCAGCGAGTAGACCGGCCTATCCAAAGTTCAGTTACGAACCGCTAAAATTTTACCGTAGATTACTCACAGCGACGGCCTAACCGAAATCCACTGTCAGTTACTTGGATCTTGTTAAGTAAAAGTCTACTCACAAACATGTAAATGTCATGGTGCTTAGGGTTCCGTTTCTGCCAGAAGTAATTGATGACAGATCCTACTGCCCTGTGGACAAGACGGTGTCAGAGATATAATGAGTCGAATCGAATGCTGTAGAACTGACATGGCGAGCGGGTAGTATACTTGTGGGGTTACGAAAGCCAGACCGACTGCGTTCCAGTTGGGAATGTAGATCCAGTATTTCTTGGGGACGAACCAGTGCTTGTGTGCGAGTTACTCTCTTACATTCCAAAGTTGAAGATCGAGGAAAACTGTACCTTGATACAGGTCGAGACAACACAGAAAACTCCCATGGCCACAGCAGTGTATCCCGACGATCGAGAAACGGCTGCGTCCCCAAGATTAGCAACCTTGTCTTTCTAATCATAAAAAAAGCACTTACGGAGTGTTGGGGATGTGACTGCGACAGACACCGCAACCCAAGCAGATACTGAAGGTGCACCGTATGTGCATTTAGCTGTAAATAATCACAACTGAGAACAACAGTTTGTTAACCAACACAATAAAACACGAACTGTCGGATTCCGCAGCGCTAAAGAAGACTTGGGATCAGTGGAGCTCACCAACCTCACGACGAGGAGAGGACGTACATGATGCAAGGGGAAGCCTTGGTGAACAAGATGAAGAGACCGATACTCAGGAAGACAGAGACGACAGAGCCAACTAGCTGGGCGATGAACTGGACCTTGGGTTTGGCACGGAGTAAGTACCCGGTCTTCAAATCTCCTGTCATGTCGCTGGATTGACCTGCGCTCCCCGAAGCTATGGTACCAGCTGTCAAGTTGAACATGCGTGCTGAACCAATCGACATGGCCTGCCCTTTAGCAATACCACCGAAGACCAGTTGAGAAGCCTAGACACGTGCGTCATTTATTGATTAATAGGGTTTGTGAACAGTAGTGGATGTAGAAATATCTCACCTTGGCGACTGTGCCTGTCGGATTGATGTCGGTCGCACCAGAGGACTGCACTCCGATGAAGGAGAATAGGAAACCGACGAGGAGGGCGAGGATTGCTTCTCCCACGTTGAGAGGAAACATGGTGGCAAGAATGGCGCAGCTCATGATTGTGACGAGAAGCAGGCCAATGGTCCACCAGGCGGTGGGTACTCGATCTTCCATAGGCGTTTGATCTTCATCTTCCGGCTGAATTTCGCCTTTCTTGTAGAAGGACTTTATTTCTTTCACGAGACTTCCGCGCATAGCTAGGGCATGAGTGTAAATTGGCTGAGAAAAGAAGGACGTAGACTGGAGCCTTACCAGCAAAGATAGGAATCAAGCTGAGGAAGATGTCGGTAAAAGAGTAGAGCAGCATCATCAAAACACCTGGCCAAAGCAGCCAGTAACGAGGCGACGGACTATTGATGTATTCGGAAACATCAGCAGTAAAGCTTAACGATCCATATGAAATCAACGGAAATTCGTCGCTTGCGGGTTTCCCAACGGCGAGACCGTGCTTAACCAAGGATGGAGCAACTGTGTCATGAACGTCAATGGTTTTATCACACGTTGCGCAGGCGATGAAACATACTTATACCCCAGGACAGGACAGCACCAAGGACTAAAACGCAATCAGTAAATAATCTGGGATGACTCTGAAGGTCAGCCTACGGAAACTCCAGCTGGCATTGAGGCCGCTCAACATTCCAGCGCCAACAAAGGCAGGCGTGACTATAATAACCATTTCATTAGATTCGGGCCCTGCTGTCGCGAACGCAGAGACACTGACATTCGATCCACCAGCCGTAGTTTTCCAGAGCAATAATGCTGGTGAAACCAAGGCGATAAAGTGTCCAGCCGACGTGCCAGTCAAAAATCTGGATTGGAGGGTCAAGAAAATAGAAAGTCGAGTTTGACACCAAATAAACTTACAACTCCCGGTGCATAGCCAGAAACGACCTTGAATACGAAGCACGCGATAAACGTGAAAAGGAGAGCCTTTCCTTTCTTCCTTGCGAGATCAGCACCATGCGCGCCGATATGCAGAGAGCGAATAGTATAGGCCTATGTGGGAGCAATACATATATATTTCGGTAACATAACTTGGCGTTGATCGCTTACCGTGGCAGCAGGAGTTGGAAAGGTAAGCTTTTGATGGACGATGTAGTATTTGCGCAAAGGGATAACGAAAAAGATGCCGAAGAATGCAGAGCAGACGGTAAGTGCGATCAATTTACCGACATCTTGTTGAGGCAACGGTGACAAGAGGCCAAGACGATACCTGTAAGAGGTGTTAACTTGTCGGTAGAGTGAATGTTCAGGAACACATACATGGCCGGGAAAGCACTGACAAAGAGTCCGCTCATTCCGCCGGCAGCTAGTAGAAACTGTCACTTGAAATCAATTTCAATAACGTAGTGGGTACCGACCTGTGGCCGCCCTACAAACAAATTCAGGATGAGACTCTGACAGGATTGAATGGGTATAGACAGATACACACGTTTGGACTGTACAGTTTTCCTTTGGACCAAATGGGCCGCCGAAGAGTTTCCCCAGCAAGCCAGATTCCGGGAGAGCTTTCGATACTGCCTTCAAAATGGCATAACCAAAGAGGGCCTAAAAAACGAGAGTTGGTCAATAGGTGGGGTAGATCCGGTAACTGAACGTACACCAAATAATTGGGGTCCAAATGTGAAGCCTGTCTTCAAACCTAGGTAGACATTGGAAGCGCCGACTGTACTAGGCGATGAGATTCATAAGCGTGAAATGACTTGGTGAAAGCTCACCAACAGCACCAAGACAACTGCCGACAAACAACGCACTACAAGACCGGAATGAGATCACTACAATGATACATCATTATAAGCGGTGGAGTTGTACCGGACAGTGAGCTGATATGGCTCCTCGGGCTCCGAAGGATCGACAGGGAATGGTTTTGTACTAAAGACACTGAGCGATGTTTTCCCAACAGGACGCAGGCAGGTGACACGTACACATCATGGTCATCGAAGGTCTTGAGGGCCTCCTGTTCGGATTCGTTTGTCTCGTTGAGGGACTCCTTCTTGTCATCGAGGAGGTCGACCGATACAGAATCATGAGGAATGGCGGGGATTCCTGAAAGGGCGGCCATCGAGTGGAGTTGGAGTCGACCCTGGCGAGGAAGTAATTGACTCCGCTTTTAAAAGGATGCATCTGACTGGTGCGCTACAGAACCATGTGCAAGTTTCCAGGATTAGGGCCACGAGTGAATGGGGGTGATACGGGGATCCGAGTTGCATTCCAAAGTACGTTATATGGTGACCACAGGTCGTCCAGATCATCCATGCGTGTTCTGACAACTTGTAATTACTTGCTGTGCATCACGGCTATAATGGAGGTGTTGCCTTCATACTTTAACTTACACTATTCGGGCTTCCTGTTTGCCGGCTGGAACTTGGTCCTGTTCCTGTCCGGGAACTGTCATGTTCCCGTCCTCTATCGACTTTCCCCGTACATGCCAGGTCTATTCTATTCCTACTCTTGTTCCTGGGCTTGGCGCAGGAGTTCTCGTTCCATGAATCCAAACATAACCGTCCTATCTGTAATATTTATCTGTACTTGAAGCGATAGATATCTGTAAGTCGCCCGGTCGCATGACAAGCGGTTTTCCACATCCACACCTCTGTGTGGGGGCTAGGATCGGATGGAGAAAAAAAAGATAACCCACGTGAATGTGCAACGATAAGTCAAGTTCACCACCAACCATATGGTTCCCAACGCCCATTTAGGCACCATTCCTTTTCCGAGTCAGCTGTTTCCTTCTTAAGGTTCGAGTGCCACAATTCATTTATTCCATCTCGTTTCCCCACCATCATCTGTGTGGAAAGAGCACCATGGCCGCCGTCCAAGAAAAAGACAACGTTCATGGCGTCCCATCCGTCCCCAGACACGGTTCAGGCAGTTCTTCTCCAGTGTACAACGAGAAGAGGGATCTTCCCTTGTCTGAATCAGAGGAGGTAGACGAGACGTATGACGACCACGATGTGTATGCTCTTTCTTTTTTTCGCTGTTCAACGCCAGCTAATCTTCCTTCCAGCACCAAACCTTTCCCGATCGACCCGGAGGAAATCGAAGAGACACATCAGCTTACTGTTAGGTGCGTTTTCCTTTGCCAGTCGCGTGAATGATCATTCAGTCTATCCTTCACAAAAGGGCTCTTGTCGTTGGCTCTGCCCTGGGTGCTGTAGGTGAGTATTACTCCGTATTCGGCTTGTGATCAGTTTGACTTACCCTTCGTCAACAGTCGGCGCATCCAACATCTACCTTGGGTTAAAGACCGGGTTCACTTTTGGTCCCCAGCTCTTTGGTGTACGCTCACTTCTATATTGAACGGTTGAAGACCTAGACACAAATATTTTTCTAGGCACTGTTCGGATATGCCATCTTGAAGCCCTTGTCGAAAGCTATCCCGGAATCAGGTTTAATAGGACGCTTCTTCGGAGGCTCCTTTGGACCGAAGGAAAACTGTACAGTTCAAACGTACGTCCTCTCTCTCATCGCTCTAACCTACTCTGATTTTCTTTCCTAGTGCTGCCACTGGTTCGTATCATATTAGCAAATTGAAAATTGATTTTGACTAGTAAACCTCATATTTAGCTGCCGGGGGTCTCGGTATTCTTTTCGTGGGCGCATTCCCAGCGATGTGGGTCTTCGCACTTCCTTCCTTTTCGAGTTAATCCCTAATACCACTAACAGGTATCGGCTCGGACTTTGGTCGGCGGACCCTGCACAAGACATTGGTAAAATTATCGCCCTCACGGTCTGCGCGGGATTCTTCGGGATTTTCTTCGTCATCCCTCTTCGAAGGTACTACATTGTTTATCAGAAATTGACATTCCCAACACCGGCTGCAACTGTAAGATCTTTTCTTGACAGAGTAAATCAGTTTTGAACGATCTTCTCCAACTAGGCGTACACAATCCGCTCGTTGCACAAGGGAAAATCAGCAGCCCTCATCGCTCGCAAAAAGTCTTTGGCCCTGCTATACACCTTCGTTGCATGCTTTTGCTTCAGAGTCGTCGCGGGTTATGCGCCTGGTGTTGTGAGTTCAAAGCAGACCTCTCTCACTTCGTGTGCTAACATGCATTTTACACAGATCTTCGACTGGCATATTGGTTGGACTCTCTCCCGCATCGGGTTCACCAGCATCATTGCCCTTGACAACTATGGATGGTGGATTGAATGTAGGTTCATTCTTTATTCGGTAGAGGAATAAATGGTTGACATATTAACCGTCAGTTACTCCTGCCTTCTTTGGTGCTGGAATGCTGAGTGGTCTCAATGCCAGTTGGAGTTTTTGTAAGTCAGTTTCGTCAAACGTAGATGTCTTGTCTTGACTACGTTTCATTATTCAGTCTTCGGAACTATCCTCGCCTGGGGCGTAAGTGAGTAATCATTTGCTAATTTTTTCGCGAAAAACATCTGACCACATCATACTCAGTCTCTCCTTCCTTGGTAAAGAATGGGTTGGCCGTGGATGCTCCTGCCAGCGACACCTTCCCTGAACTGAGGACGGTCATGTCCCTTAGCTTCAATTCAGCAACCAACAACTTCGCCACTGCACCATCTCCACGTTACTGGTTACTCTGGCCCGGTGTGCTTATCATGTTACTGTACTCTTTCGCCGACATTTTCTGTGGCTTGCTTCCATTTGTTCTATGTAAGTCTGGCTTCGTTTCAATGGCATATGTTCTAACCGATCTGTCAGCTATGCGCGGCAACTTCGCGAACAATGTCATGTCAATTTTTAGAAAGAGTGGTGAACTCAACCCCGAAGATGAAGATCAGACACCGATGGAAGACCGAGTGCCCACCCTGTGGTGGACTGTCGGTCTTGCCCTGAGTACCGTCATGTCCTGTGCCATCCTCGCTACTATGTTCCCTCTCAACGTCGGCGATGCTATATTGGCTCTGCTCCTTGGTTTCATTTTTTCCTTCATCGCCGTCCAATCCTCTGGTGCCACTGACGTCAATCCCGTTTCCACTGTGGCGAAGGTAAGATGCTCATTCATATTAATAGCTTTGTGGAACGGTGGAGCTGATTCATCCCTTGTACAGGCTTCGCAACTCATCTTTGGAGGTATCTCTAAGGGTCTTGGAATGGAGATCAAGCCAGCACAGAACTTCAACTTGGTCGCTGGTGTCGTCTCCGGTGGTGCTGCTGCCCAATCATCCGATATGTGTGGTGACCTCAAGACAGGCTACCTCTTACGGGCGAAACCACGCAACCAATTCATCGCTCAGCTCGTGGGCTCCGTTGTCGCCGTCTTCTTGAACTCCGGGCTGTTCCTCTTGTTCACCAAGGCTGCTCCCTGTATTATTGCTGCTGACCAGACTGGTACGTGTAATTATGGGGATCAGAAAGGTACTTATTATTTTGCCCTATAGGTCACTGTACATACGGTGCACCGTCCGTGTCTGCATGGGCTGCCGTCGCGACTGCTGTCACGTCCCCCAAGCTTCGTGAGTGTTTTCTATCTATCCGCCGATAATGAACTAGCTCATTCAATATATTTGCAGCCATCCCCAAGTCGTCCGGCTTCACTGCCATCGCACTCTCTCTAACGGCTGTCGTATCTGTCTGCATTAAGGTAGGCACAACTAACGCAGTAAAAATTAATGGGAGCTAATCTGGTCCCTCTTTCTCACAGCACTGGTTCATCCCCAAGAAATACTGGCACTATGTCCCAAACTGGGTCAGTCGTTTTCTGACTCTCCTGAAGTATGTCCTCACTTATGCTGTTTGTGGTAGAACGCCATCGGTCTCGGATTCGTCGTGCCGCAGACGTACTATTCCATTGCCATGTGAGGACTGATTTCCTAGACCCTTTCGTCCCTCGTTGAGCTAATGCCGATATTCAGGGCCGTTGGTTCTGTGGCCAACTACATCTGGTTGAAGCGTAGCCCCAAGACCTTCGATCTGTACATGTTTGTGCGTATCCAACCTAGTCCAGCTATTTTTTTCTAGGTTCTCAATTCTTCGTCCCATCAGGCCATCGCTGCTGGTCTTCTTGCAGGAGAAGGTCTCGGTGGTGTATTCAATGCTCTGCTAGCTGTTATCGGTGTCGATGGTGGCAGTAAGTTGTGGTCTCATACTCAAGTTCCGGGATACAGGTCTGACCATCATTCGTGTTGTAATAGAATTTGGTACCGCCATTGGCTGTCCGGGTAATGAGTACTGTGGGTAATCGTAACACTCCCGTCACCTTGTTAGGGTTATAGTTGTAGTTGCGCTTTGTTTCTTGTACTATGTAGTAGCAACGGGTTTCTGTTTTTTTCTTTCCCTGTCTGATTTGAAGAACGGGAAGTCATAAATGGGAACTTGAATATTGGAACTTGAGCTACTTCAGCCGTGAGCTACCGTATCAATTTTGACGTATAAGACGTTCGGTCACCACGGCAGTCGGCCTGATTAATTTACGCAAGTACCAACTCACGCACAGGACTACCACTCTCTGAGGCTTCCGTCATCGCCTCTCCACAACGGGTTCCTCCAGGGACTCATGTTCTCCAAACAATATTTCGCCGCCTGGCGTACCCGATCTTCATTAATTTCAATTCCAATACCGGGTTCTACCATTCGCGTTCGTGATTTCAATGAGCACGCAGAAACAAGCAAGAAATTTTTAAACGCACGCGTGAGGATCTCAAGATGGCCATTCTTGACCGTAAAAACCTCAGGATTCGCCATATATGTGTGTAAGTCGGCATTCCCAAGAGGGTCTTGATCGCTCGTGCGATTATAATGTATCTATCGAGTCGGTGAGACAGCGGGTATGCAAGGACAGTGCAGGAGGGCTTACCCCCCAGCTCATTTCCTGGATCGTAACTTTATTAAAGGCCAGTTGGCGGCTTTCCGGAGCGAAAATAGAGATATTTCCTCACAGTTGGGAGCCGAAGTGGCAACCTGCATACATGCAGCCAAGGCGATAGGACCAATGGGACAGTGGGGAGCCAGAGCCACATCGTAGGTTGCAGTAAGCGAAGCGATCCGCTGTAGTTCACTGATTCCTCCACAATGCGCAACCTGTGTTGATACACTAGAAGCCAAGGTGAGGGGAGCCTAGAACATTTCAACATACGTCGGGCTGAGCAATGTCAATCGCTCGTCTCTCCAGGTAGGGCCGAAAATCATGACGGGTATACAGACGTTCACCCAGAGCAATAGGAGTAGAAACCGCATTCGAGAGGTCAGCTATTTCTTCGGGTTGGGTGGGAAGAAGCGGTTCTGTGGAATGGGTGTCACAACCACAAATTCGTCTGAGAAAAGAGGTCCGACCTTCAATGAACAGGGGTTGACACTGTTCAAGTAATCTGGCCAACTGCTTGGCCATGCCCTTATGCAGTCGCCCATGGAAATCGACACCGACATCCATTCCAATCTGTCTGGCCCGATGTTCAGTCTTACCTGAAGATCATGTCGTGAAGCTGACATACCGAACCTGTTTAACTCTGTCAACCGTGCCTCGTAGAATATCCGGAGAATCGATCCATGAAGCAGCATCTCATGAATTTCTACATATAAGTCAATACGACAGAGAGGAATCGCAATCACATACCTGTTCCGTTCATCTTCACGGCAGTAAAACCCTGTTCTTTGCGTTCCAGAGCAGCGGCAACAACATCGCTCGGGTTATCCCCTCCAATCCAACCATAAACCTTGACACGATCTCGTAATTTGCCTCCTAGCAACTGCCATACGGGTACACCCAATTTCTTGCCTTTGATATCCCAAAGGGCGATATCCAAGCCAGACAAAGCGCTCTGGAGGGATGACAGACGTGAGGTGTTTATAACTTTGTATCGCCATAAACGCTTGCCATCAAGACAGGACCGCCACGATAGAAGCGACCCATGTATGCAGTCTGCCAGATATCTTCGATGTTACTTGGATCTGCACCAATAAATCGTTCAGTCAAATCTTGTATCGCGCCTTCCACAGCTTCAGTGTGTCCTTCGAGAGTCGATTCCCCCCAGCCTACGATGCCATCTGACGTCTCAACCCGAACGAAAAGCCATCGAGGAGGAACGCGAAATTTCTGATAACTCATCAGTTCAGAAGTGTATCATTGAGGATTGCAAAATACCTCAATCTTGCTTATTGTGCTCATATCGAAACGGATGCAGGCAAAGCGGCCGGTCCGGGTTCATTGAACTTGACTTCGAGGTTACGTAAGATACACGCTTTACACGCTTCATCTACTGGCACTGGCCATGGCAGCACCTATTCCATCCCTGTTCTTTTTGATAATTCTTGGGCTGTTGGTCGGACAATCATCTGCTATCAAATTTCTCCTTCAATCCTCTCGATACCCAGCTCCAAAATGCATATGGAATCCGGTCCATAATAACGCTCTTGTCATCGTAACAGCTAATGTTGGACCGGGAGACAATCAACAAGTCGACATAGAGATTGTCGATTCAACCGAGCAGAAGAATGTCTATTTGAGCAAGAGGAAC
Organism: Marasmius oreades; assembly: GCF_018924745.1. Lineage (NCBI taxonomy): Eukaryota > Fungi > Basidiomycota > Agaricomycetes > Agaricales > Marasmiaceae > Marasmius > Marasmius oreades. The sequence continues at coordinate 2,677,477 of NC_057325.1, forward strand.
GTTTCTGGAGAGACGCGGTTGGCTGTTACATCTCATGCGGAGGGAGAGATTGGCGTATGCTTCAAGAACACGGTTAAAAGTGGTACATACTTGGATCATGATGTGGCAGTTCAAGAGTGCTCACCGAAGAACTAATAACCCAGGTGTTACTCATGAACAGTCTATAAAACTCAAACGTATAATCGACCTGGATGTAGATATTGGTGCTGAAGCTGTCGACTACAAGTAAGTATCTTCATCTTCCGAGCGCACTGCTTATCCAACCGTTTTGTGTCCAGTGCGATTGCGAACCAAGAATCCCTCTCAGGACTTGAAACCGAGATGAGAAAACTAGAAGGACTCGTGAAGGAGATTCAGGACGAAATGCAATACCTTAAAAAAAGAGAAGAGCGGTTTACGGGCACAAATGGTATGTCGGGATATGTCTGGGCCGGCAGCGTTGTATCTCTGACAGAGTTCCCAGTATCGACAAATGACCGCGTTCAGAACTTTGCATGGTTCACAATCATTTCTCTGACCGCATTAGGCATCTGGCAAATTATGCACCTGAGGTCGTTCTTCAAACGCAAGTATTTGATAGACTAAACAGACTGAATAGTCTCCGGGCTGGATAGGGCATCCTGTATTATGTTAATACCTCTAATTCACTTGGAGTCCTCCTTCCCTCTCTGTATCAGTCCTACACCAACGATCACCCCTTCTGACGCGACGTCTGCTGTTTTGCGCCCTTCCTTTGCCTTGGCTTCTACTTGACGGATGAATTCATCTTGAATGGCTTTGGCGCGTGCGACCTAGTGAATGATGTAAGAGAACGATGGGAGGAGAGGTGTACTGTACTGTCTCGCACCTCTTTACCCCGGTGTAAACATTCAAGGTAGTCATCCCCTTGCGGCCGACAGTCCGTCGGAAAATCTGCTTGTACGTAACACTAAACGAAGTTGAGTGGCTGAGGTAGCGAGTATCAAGTAATTACTTTTTGGAATTCTTGCCAGTAAGCAAAGCACCGGGAGCGTCCTTCATAGTAACCCTCGATGAATATCTGTATACATGGAGACCGACAGAAAGACATACCTCCACTCCAGTTGAAGCCAGACTGAAGATAAGAGGCTGTTAGCTCGCTGTCGTGTAGAGAATTGGGCAACGTACGGCCATGGTGGTGGTCGGAAAGAGTAATTCTATGGTTAGGTTGTAACTTGTGGGACAATTTCCTCAGCGCTAGTCAGCAAGTCACGTTCGAAAAACCAACCCCTCAACACTCCAACCTCAAATCAGCGTAAAATAGGTGTAAAGGGAGGCTCCTGTGAAGAAAGCCAACTGTGGATAGACAGGTACCCTCATTTGGTTCTGTTTGATGAACGTCCACCGCGTGTTGCGATGAGTTTCTCGGAAGAACCGACATCAGCATGCACAAGACTCACGCTCAGAAAGCATGCATGATTGCGGACAATTACAACGAAGCGGCCAACCAGAAGAGATGGAAGCGCACGGCTTTCTCAAGTCACACTACACGATCTTTATCCGAAGTTCTCACTTAAGTTCAAAGTACACGCATCGACAGAGTCCCTAGCCACGTCAAGGGGAGTATGGCATTCAGACTATTGAAGCTGGCCATTGCTCTGACATGGTTGGCGAATGTCCAAGTTCAGGCAGTGAGTGCAAGTCTTCCTCTGAGTACGGTTCAAGGTAATAACATCCGTTTGCACAGGCCACAACGATGTGGTTCAACAAGACCACTAGTGTGTTACTACTCCAGCTTTGTCACTATTAATTGTAACTGACGCTTTCACAGTTATCCCAATCGGCAATGGACGTCTCGGCGCTGAAGTATTCGGTCAGATTCCCACCGAAGTTCTGGTTCTTAACGAGGTTTTTCATCCTTATACCCGTTTCCATTGAACTAGGAGACCTGATGATATGTATGAGGATCACATCTGGTCTGGTTCTATCAACGATCCCAGTAACAAAAATTGCCCTGGGGTTCTTCCTAAAGTTCGGGAAGCAATATGGTGAGATCGGGTCGAAAAGTCAACGATGTCTACTTCCATCAGTCACAGGAAGGATGATCTCTACACCGCACAATCGACCGTTGATGCCTCTTGTATGGCTACTCCCCTCAAGCAACAAGTTTTCCAAAGTATGTTCATTTTCAGTGCCCCATAACCGTTAGCTTATACTTCCTATAGCTGCTGGAAACTTGACCCTAGCATTTCCATCTGTCGCATCATCTTCCATATCCGCCTATAACCATTCCCTGGACCTCGCCACTGCTATTGCGACCACCACGTACACAACGCAAGACGGTGTTCTCTTCACGCGAACCTCATTCGCTAGCCACCCAGATAACGTAATTGTCATGAAGATTTCTGCCAATGTTAGCGGCAAAGTGGGATTTGAAGCCAAGTTTACAACACCTATGGACAATCCGGTGAGCTCGTTTCCTTCGTGAAGCTTCCGACACCCTATGGTTGACCTGCTTTCGAAAGAAATTCTCTGTAAACAAAAGTTCGTTGTCACTAACAGCTCGTGGAACCACGATGTACACTCTCCCCGGCTCTATCGAGTTTCTTGCCCGGGCAGAAATCTCCGCCGTCGGAGGTTCGGTCCAACCTGGAAGAAATGGAGATACTTTGTCAGTCAGCGGTGCTGACTTAGCTGTCATCAAAATTGCCATCGACACGAATTATATGCGGTATGACGATATTTCAGGTAATCCCGAAGCAAAGGTTTCAGAAACGTTGGCTGCAGTACGGAACAAGACCTGGCAGGGCTTGAGGGACGCACATGTGGATGACCATGCGGGATTATTTGGGAGGGTGGATATTACTTTAGGTGAGGGCCAACCCCCAAAGCCTCTGTCTAAAGAGCAAAATATCGACGAGTTGCACTTCTGTGCCGCAGGGACACCCACACAATACAGCTATCTACCAACCAATTTTCGGAAGAACCTCCCAGGAGGAGCCGATGCAGACGCGGATTTGTTTGCTCTCTATGTTCAGTATGGAAGGTACTTGGGGATCGCGTCATCCAGGAAGACAGAGCCTTCGAATCTTCAGGGAATTTGGAACCAGGAAACTAATCCTGCTTGGGGAAGGTGAGGGACTATTGTCATTCACGTACAGTAACCAGAGCCTCATCCTAGCCCTTTGCAAGCAAGTACACGTTGAACATCAATCAACAAGTGAGTGAGAGCTTCTGGGCTCTGCCATGAACAGCCGGCCATGATTCCTGCGCCTAACTACCTGTCCTTCCTCCAGATGAACTCATGGCTCTCAGAACCTCTGAACATTGCGGAAACCCTCGATCCTCTCTGGAATCTCATCTCCGAGATGGCGGAACGAGGGACGGTCACCGCTGTTGAGGAATACAACATTACACGAGGTTGGGTGGGCCACCACAACACCGGTATATGGCGAGACTCCACGCCAATTGACGCGGCATTCTACGGGATGTGGCCTATGGCCCCTGCGTGGTTAATGCAAAATGCGTACGAACATTATGCATTTGAACCAAACAACATCGACTGGGTGAAAAACGTAGCCTACCCCTTGATGAAGGGCCTGTGTGAATTTTATCTGGATTTTGTAGTCGTTACCCCGAAGGATGTGGAACCTCAAGAGTATATCGTGACCAACCCCAGTATGAGTCCCGAGAAAGGAATTGGGGATTACAATGACACTAACGTGTCGTTAACCTACGGTAAATCGTCGCCGCAGTCTTTTTCGTTCTTTTCACCGTAGTTAACTTCATACCTTTCCTTAATAATTGCTAGGGTCGACAATCGACAATTCGTTAGTGACATTCTTTACACTTCCGAGTTGGGTTCTGATGATCTTACTCTTGTTCAATCGGCAGACTCCTTCGTGATTTGTTCAACCATACCACAGAGTTCGCTAACCTACTGGATGTCGATGCGGAATTCGCAGAGAACTTGACGGCTACCATGGGACGCCTCATGCCGTTGAGCATCGGTTCGGAGGGCCAGATTCGGGAATGGGCTCGAGATTACAATCCAGGCGGGTGTGTTTGTTGTCTTTTCTCAATTCCCCACCTTTATCTCTTAGTTGATTGCCTTATTGCTTGTCACAGCGTTTTCACTCACATCAGCCACATGTACCCACTCTTCCCCTCCGCCCAAATCGACCCACGCTTAAACTCCACCCTCGCGCGAGCTGCCAATGTTTCTCTAATGCTTCGGGGTGATTCAGGGAACGGATGGCCGACCGCGTGGAGAGCGAACTGTTTTGCGCGCTTGTTGGATGGGGAGAAGGCGTATTATTATATGAAGCGGTTGTTAAACAGCTTTTCGTACGATAACTTATGGTCGAAGAACAGCGTGTTCCAGATCGATGCAAACTTCGGTGAGCAATTTGTGGCATTAAAGTTGCCGAGACAAAGTTGATCATCATATTTACTTTTGTAGGTGGTGCGAACGCTGTTGCAGAAATGATTCTCCAAAGTCATAACGGAGAAGTCCACCTCTTACCCGCGATACCATCTGCTTGGGCTTCGGGTAGAGTGAAGGGCTTTAGAGTCAGAGGTGGGTTCACGGTCGATATGGGTTGGAGTGGTGGTAAACTGGAAGAGGTCGTGTTTCGGAGCACATCGGGGACTGGAGCTAATGTGAGATACAATGACAAGGTTGTTCCGCTAGAGCTTTTGAAAGGAGGACAGAGGACTTTGGGTATCTTGGATTTTGAGGCTGAACACATCAGCAAGATGTCAGTACTTACTTAAATCTTACTAGTGTATGCGAAATTTAACTTTGTAGTCTGCACCGTTTTTCCTTAAACAGGCATGAATTCACGACCCGGGAAAGTGAAGTTGTTGACAACATTCGTTCTGATAAACGATGGTCAAGGAGCAACAGGCAGCAGGCATACATATACTGATGGTCTGAAGTACAAGTTTCGAATACATACAACCAAGTCCAAAACCAAAACACCTAGCGGTGGCTACCGCGCTTGCGCGTGCGGATGCCCTTCATCCCATGAAACCTGCGCAACTCCGAATTGATACTCCTGCAAGAGCGGGGGATCGTCTTCTAAAGCCTTCTTCTCGTGTTGGTGTTGTGAAGGCATAGCGACTAGAACCGCAACTTGTAAGATATCAAAGCCCTTTGGGAGGCAACCATTGTCAGTTTCGTCGGGTCCAGCTTCATCTTTTGAAGCCATTTCTCTTTCTCTTTGGGCAGGCAGCCAAACAGGTAACGAGAGACCATGGTAAGCAGTTGGATTTGACGAAGGCATTCGTACTGGTGCTGGTGAAGAACCCGCAGGTCGCGAATTATGGTTATGATGATGATCGTTAGCGTCGTTATGGGGGTTTTGCTCTGTCGGTGATGATGACGGTGGAATCATGCTCGAGGATAAGGGCTGATTATGAGTTTGCCAGTAGGCCTTTTTAGCTCGAACTTTGTTATACGGATAGAATTATGAGCCTTCTTGCTTACCTGAATCGAAGCCCAGCTTCTGAATTCCCCGTCTTTCAAATCCGTAAGCCTCGGTTCTATTAAATGAGGCTCAATCAAATTGACCGCTCCTCCTGACGAATCATCCCAAGGACTAAAGTCTAGCAGTCTACCATTTCGCTGCAATCTTCGTCGAGTGCCGATTCCACATCCGATAAAAAGCAGTAGAAGAGCGATGAAAGTGATGAGAAAACCGAAAAAGTAATTTGCACCGCGGTTGCTGGCACCAGGGAATGGATTCTGGCTGGAAGCTGCCGTTGCCGCTGGGGTAGTCGTTACGGAGAAGGATTCTGAAGGGGTAATTGAGGACATGACAGAGCGTAGCCCAGCCAATGGTCAGAGCTCGTTAACAGTTAACGGTCGAGCCCTTGATGTCTGGAGGTCGTTTGGTGAGAGAGTTGTTGACTCTAGGCACTGCCGTGTCGGCTCTAATCAAAGCATCGCGTCGAACTCCTCGACCGCATGTAAAAATTCTAACTTAGTACCTACAGTCATCTACCGCCCAATGGTACAACACCACCCACTGGCACATAAGGATCTTTTTGGTTTCAATTGAGCACAAATATGGTCTCAAACATCTTACTTACACAAGATACAGCTGTTTTTGCCAGAAAATTCAAGTCTGATGGCATATTTGGAAAAAGATTTTGTACCACTTGGTGGTAGTGTGCCATTGCGCGGTGAAAGATACGTTCAGTTAATTTACCGAAAACAAAAGCATATTGGTCGATCTGATCCACACTGAGGTTGACACAAAAAGAGATGTACGGATTGACAAGCAGTTAACCAGAAGATAAAATAATACTTCAAAAACGTCAGCTTGCGAATCATATCCTTTATTCTGCGTTGCTCTTTCTCGTCCTTACAACTTTATTTCTGAGTGCCTTTTCCTTGAGTTCGTTTTCTCGTTTCTCGAGGTCAGCTTGAGATATATCCGATTTCTGTCATCAAGAGCGAAATTAAACGAAATTCATAGTGCAGGTTGAACGAAGAAGCATACCTCATATTGGGATTCTTCTTCCTCCCGCCTACTCTTTCTCTTCTCAATATGCGCCTGTCCCTTGATTTTTAATTCGTGCTTGCCAGAGTCACTTTGAGGGTCAACATCCATCCGTTCTTCAAGAGCGGGATGAACAGGTGATCGACTTCCAGTACTGCTTGGGCTGTATCGCCTTCTTCTACTTCCTTCACCACCATTACCGCGACGACTGTGACTACGACTTCTCTTTCGGTGCGGAGGAGGCGAACGAGATCTGGTTACACTTTTTCGACGCCTTCTAGGAGGGGTACTGCTTCGCCTTCTCTTCCCACCGTATGATCGGCCAGGAGATCTCGAGCGAGTGAGACTAGAGCTACGCGATATAGTACGTGGTGGAGAAATGCGGCGTCTGCGAGGAGGGGGGCTCCGGCTATCACGTTCGCGAGGTCGACGTTCCCTATGAGAGGAGCCCACTGAAGGAGAACGGCGTCTTCTTCGGGAAGGAGGAGGCGAGATAGAGCGGGAGGGAGTACGCCTAGACCTGCGAGGGGGAGAACGGTACCTTTTTGGTGATGGTGAACGACTTGACGGTGGTGTTGGTGACCTTCTTCGTGGAGTGGGGGACCTTGACATGCGACGACGTCCCTGAGATCACTATTTCATTAAACACGGAGAGAAAATTGTATAATGTTCACTCACGCGGTCACCCCACCCACCATCGCGTCCACGACCTCCGCGATCGTCATCATATCCTCCTCCTCGCCCTCTCCCTCTACCACGGCCCCTTCCGCGACCGCGACCACCTCGGTCACCGCGATCCCTAACGTCATCCAAACGTGCTCTTCGGTCTCGCTCATCTAGAGCGCGCGTATCATTTGCTCGAGCCTTTCGTAACTCTTCCTTCTTCTCCTCCACAAAAGTCCGAGGTACACCTGTGACATCAGACTGAGCTTCAAGAAGAAGATTCCACAAGGCAGACATGAAAGCAGGAGTATCCTTAGTCAAAAAGCCTGTCAAGTTAATTTGCATCTTTTTAGGGTCTGGTGTCTGGTGGAGCTTTCAGCATCAAAAACAGAAGATTGTTGAATTAAACGTACGGGTTGTGATTTATCTTCAAGAAGGCCCATTGCATACTCCACCACCACTTCATCTTCAAATCCAACCAATTCGACTACTTTTTTGGCAATCCAAGGTCTGATCACATTCAGGTTGACTTTTCGCATGTCGACCTTGAACAGAATCAGCTTCTTAGCTAGCTTTATTAATGCAAATACAAACCTTTTTGTCGAACTCTGGAGGGAATTTCATTGTTTTGAGAAGTTTGAGTTCCTTGTCCGAAAAACGCCTATCCTGGTCGGCAGATGTGCCCTTGAAAAAGCCTGTACGAGGTAAGCAGAGGAAGTGGGGGTGAGCACAACAAATGGATACCATATCGTTCTCCGGGTCTCACCAGCGTCAGCCATGTTGGTAGGAGACCTTCAGTTGGGTCTGTAGCCGAATGTGATGGTTGACCTTGAGAATGTCAAGAGCGTGGGAACCTGTTTGGCTTTACAACTTCTGCTACCAGTGCCAAGAACTTCTGGGGGTCTTGCAAGAAACGACTTATGGGCTCGCTTTTGTTCCTGAAGGTGTCGAAAATGCAGATGACTACTATCCTACGACCGAACGTCTGTCACCAACAGTGTTAGGGATTTAGGACTTAGCCTCTTGTTCTACCACTTTGCCTTCGCTCTCAAACACTACAGAGGTCTTCCTATCTTCAAGCCAAATGGGCGAGAACAGTCCAGACTGCAAGAAATCGACTTCGGAAATGGTACAATATTAGTGACGCACGCTTTCCAACAGCCGACTCCAAGTAAGGCTTTCCGAGGGAATCCCACCATTCCGTCACTCGCAACCCTCGTATCAGTAACTCGCAGAACAAAGAAGACGTCCTCACTCAACGTTTGAGACCTGCGGGCCTTTACATGGTTCTGCCATCTTAGTGCACGGTGCCCACGGGGTGATCACCAACTACAACGGTCTCGACATCGCAATTAATTGGTCCGCTATGCATATCCTTGAAGGACTTGCGATTGCCTCTCAATATAATACAGTTACCGAACGCGGCTCTGAACTGGAATAGTCGTTTTGGCCCTCCATACGTCACAGAAGTGGTCATCACGGTCTGAAACCTCTGAAACAGCGCCTGTGCTCGCGTCTGAAACCTTTATAGAGAGAACAAGGAATATCAGTCTTCCCTTACTCTCAACGATGCAGGACGCAAAGCACGATAACCCCAACCCACCTACCTGTGAACATTCTCAACCGCTTGTCCAAAATCCGTCTACGTCTCCTCAACAATCATACACTGGCCAACAACCACACCCTCAGCAGCAGCAGCCGTACCCTCCACAACCTTACCCTGTGCAACCACCACCACCAAGTACTCACGTTCAACAACAGTTGAGTGAAGGAGAAGCGTACCTAGCAGGTCGTGCGTCTTTTGTATATATTTTTTTCTGCTCGAGTTTTCAAATCACTGTCTTCTGTAGTTGTTTTACCGTGTGCCCAAGGCAATCATACGCCAAAGACGAGGTACGGAATGGTTGGTATTATTACCGCTATTGTATGTTTTCCTTGTGGATTGCTATGTCTATTGTATGTTCTGCCACTCTCGCCGAATAGCCGATATTCATCTGTCACCTCTAAACTCTATAGCATAGACGTCGAAAGGAAGTGCGAGCGTTGTGGTGTCACCCTTGCCTGAACCTAAGACCGTTTATCCCAGTCCGTGATCGGTGTACAACTTTCCTGAAACATATATAAATTCCCTCGTAGTTGTTCTTGTCTGTCTACATGCATAATCATAACATATCTAAAGTGTCTATTAGCAAGTGTCTATCAAATTGTTTTTCGGCCATGACTGTTTGTAATCGTCCTTCCAAGTAGTTAGATTGGGATTCGAGTAGGCCTCTGGGTATCTTCAAGTTACTTTGTCAGCGAAGGAAACTTGTGTATAATGAGGAAACAGGCACTTGTTGATATATTCGCCCGTCGGGAAGTCCTTCGGGTCACATCCAACGTTCATAGCCTTGGAGTCTTGGTAAACGCGGATGTAGTCGACTAACATCGACACTGGGAACATTAAATGCTCCAAGTCGACATCTCCAAAGTTATTGGATAGTCCTAGATTGATAAGGAGGTACTGATCAAAGACCAAGTGTCAGTCAGAGGTCAAAATCGGGAAGAAATGGTCAAAACCATTGGTTCTTGAGATATAGGGCGAGCAGAAATCTTGACGTTCTCGTCGGCGGCCAGGCCACTGCCTTTGATCGTCCATGATAATCGATTATTAGACATCCAACTGATGTACTAACGGCGTTTATCGTCAGTAAGTTCACATCGCTAAACATTGAAGAGACTGGAGACCCACGCCCTCGTTATAACCTCCCAACAAGAAGATAATGTTAGACGGTGAACGCAGACGCTATTGAACGGTTGAATCCAAGCACCTGGTTTATACTCAAATCCATAGATAGAAAAACATCCTCCCTCCATAGAGTAACATTCGGGATCTGGGTCATTGTTAGCATCTACTAGGAAAAGACTTAAGGCTGCCCACCCGTTTTGGTGACGTATGATGTTGCTTGCTGATACACGCCACCTTTGTAGCCATTCTCCACAGTAACACTGGAGTCACGAACTATCCTCGTATTCCCATTTTCAGGCCATTCGTATTTGTAGTTGAAGGGCTTCATGTTCGAATACATTAACGCGTTGTTTCAATGACAAATGTCTACTCACCGCCCATTGGGCAGATTGCGACACTTCCCCATGCAAGGTCCCACCGACTTTGTCGAAATTGGTTCCGACCTACAACAGGAACAAAGAGAATGGGTATGGATGAGATATTTCGATGAAGATCAACCACCTACTTGAGCTTCAAACATATCGATCTCAGGAGCCGCTCTACCCACAAAAGATCCATCGGGATGCTTTGGGCCAGGATGGGACTCGCCGTCACAAGTACATCTCGAGAGTCTTTGGCCAGAAAGATAAGAAAGGACGCCACCAAATTCTGCGTCACCGTCAATGGTGGCAAGATGCGGTTCCCCGTTGAGTGTTTGGTTTTTCAAGGTGCCAACGTCGCATGCGTCGTACGAATACGGCCACTGGGAAAGAATCATTGAGAGAGGTGCATGTGGAACGGGAATACAATTATCATACGAGTCCGTCGAGAGAAGCTCCGTAACCGGCACGACCTGAATAACAGACGTTAGGTTGCTACAGCTTCAGGAGATTTCAAGACCTACCGAGATTACCCATCGACCAAATGGCTGGCCAGAGCCCCGCTACATTTGAAAACCCTGGAAGCACGACACTTGCCACGACTAGACCTCCAGTGAAGCAAAATTTATTCCACGTCTGTATCATACCGCCTTGGAAATTCATGCCATGGGTCGTTTTACGAGAGAGAGTTATCTTCAGTGCACCATTCTCAGTTGTGACGGCTTCTGGGTCATACCACTCCAAGTTGTTTGTCTATTCGCCAACGTCAATATCATGATTTCATTGATGATCGAGGGAGAGAAACTAACTTGCCAGTAATGCAAGTTCACTGCCTCCCAATAAGGGTCATCGCCTGGATAAAAAGTCCGACCATTCACATTGAACTCGTCACTAAAGACGAGCTGTAGCTCTTTCCCAGCGTCAAAAGATTTGTATGTGTGGGCGTCTTGAGGAGTGTCGACGTCTATTAAACCCCAACCCCCAGTCAGTAGAGGGACCTGTTGATAGTTCTGCCTGTCAATACCATGTTTGACGGGTACATGAACAACGACTCGCACCTGCCCTGTAGCGTTGACTCCTATCATTGGTACAGAAAGTTTCTGAGTGTAGGACACTATCGGATAGCCGACGCTTTTGAGGCTTGTTGGCACCAAAGGTAAATATAACGTAAATCGAAAGACTTACAAGAGTCCTAGTATCATAGAGATCAATACGAGAAGACATCCTACATTACGCAAGCCTCGACTGCTGAAGAGACTCGTTTCTGGTCTTTCTCGGGCGGAATCGTGGAAGTCATCGTCAGGTTCACGTTGGTCCCTCGATACGGCGGATCCCCATGTGTTTGGGTCAGGTGGTAGAGAGAACTGGAAGAGGTTGAGATGCTTGAACGACGAAATCGACCATACCTCACCTTGCCCTCTATGGATCCTAGACTGGAATGCTTATATCTTTCATTGACGGACTCGAACAGATCTAAGTTGTCGTGAGGGTGAGCAGTCTGGAACTCCCCGTCTGACTCGAGACGAGTATAACGTTGGTGCCGCATCGACGGCCTGTTGGCGGATAGTAGAAGATGGAGAAAGAAAGCACGAGATTCGATAACATTGAGCCACTACTCTCCAATATGCGTCATGGTGCTCCTACATAATACTCCATGATTGATGCTGCGGTAACCTTCATGACATCGGTGGCTCTTGACACGAGACTTTTTTGATGCTATCCACCATGTTCCTCCACATCCTGTGTAAGTTCTGTAAGTAGGTTTGCGATTGGTCCATAAAAGAAGTTTGCAAAAGTGAAGTAATGTGACGTGTGATTAGTCACACAAGCAGAACGATACAGACATAGTACGTACTAGCACTCGAGACTCAGGCTGATCACGCTATTGTCTCTGTCCGACTCCGTTGAGCTTGACTCCGATATGTTCGTGTACAAGTTCCTTCGGGCTTCCGGATATCCGAAAACACATCAATCGTTCTGCCAATGCGCGTGACCTACCAGTGTGTGCCATCTCACTTACGTCTCGATTTTCATTCGTCGTCAATCTTAGCCCCGAACATGTAATTTCAGCAAGGGTCGAGGGGTATTTTAGTACCCATGTTATTTTCTTGCCTCACACTCTCCTCGACCTAGTATGCCTTCGTTAACGGTCGCTACACCCAACATCGTCGAACCTGTTGTACCCGACGTTCATCGCAATGATGACGCCCTTCCCGATCCTTCGACCATGGTAAACGAGAGCCACGACCTTGACGAATCAGCAGTCGATGATGATCACGTAGAGATGCCTGTTCACCCACCAAGGGCAAAAAACCGCTCGGTCTTCGGAGGTTCTTTAGTTGAGCGAAAAGGTTCTGAAGCCGCCTACGAGCTTCAACCATTCCCGACGTACTTTTCAGAACGTACTAGAAGGCCATCAGCGATACGAAAAGAGTCAACCCCAGAAACTCTTGTCGAAGCGAGGGGCACTCTCGGCAAGGACGGACGAACGGAGCCAGCAGAAGAAGGAGTGACAGATTTGCCTTTGCTCGATTTAAGTGAAGCTGCACAAGAGTACAATGTTCGGAGGGGTAAAAGGCAAAAGAGAGGAGCAATCTCACATCTGGCAGCTTTGTATTACGCTTTCTTCTTGGAGGGCTGGAACGACGGCACCATTGGACCATTGCTACCGGTAATGCAAAGGGAATATCGGGTACGTATACACTTCCCATTCACGAGTGTTGATTTTGAAACTCTAGTCGTGTTCTAAAGGTTGGATTCGCGGTTGTATCTTTATTGTTCGTAACGAACTGTGTTGTACGCATACTACTCATTCTCAAAAGATCTCAACTCATCTAACCGCTTGACAGGGCTTTGTGGCCGGTGCATTTATCAATGTCTACGTAAACGACCGTATGGGATTCGGAAAAGTCATGGTGTTAGGTGAGTCTGTAACTTTCGCCCCCCGTGATACTTGTTCAATTCTGAACCTTCCTAATGATTCTAAGGCTCTCTGTTCCAACTAATCGCATACATTATTCAAAGCCCTGCACCTCCCTTCCCAGTCATGGTTATGTCATACTTCTTCGCCGGTCTTGGTTTGTCTTTCCAGAACGCTCAGGGCAACGGTTTCGTCGGCTCGCTCCCTTCTCCTTCCCTCAAATTGATGATGCTTCACGCTTCATATGGTCTCGGAGCCTTTGCCTCTCCACTCTTGTCCACCTACTTCAGTGGTAAGCAACACTGGAGTAGACATTTCGTTGTCAGTGCGTGTATTGCAGTAACCAATACTGCCGTTCTCATCGCCGTCTTCAGGGGGAAAACACAGAATGGTGTGTCCCTCTTTAAAGATGCAAAGACCGTAACTTACATATTTATTGCAGAGTTGATGCGGGAATCAGGAATCCAGGTCGAAGATCACGCTGCCGCTCGTTGTGCTAGCGCTGCTGGCCCAAATATTTACCGACAGATTTTCAACCTTCGAGCAATATACTTCATGGCTACTTTTGCCTTGATATATATTGGGGTTGAGGTCACCGTGGGAGGTATGTGCTCTCTTTCTGTCTCTGATTATCGCGAAAAGTGCATAATATATGTCCTGGTAGGCTGGATCGTTACCTTCATTATTGAGAAGCGAGATGGGGGACATAGTGCTGGCTACATCTCATCTGGTTTCTTTGGCGGACTGACAATTGGAAGGCTGGGGTTGATGTGGATGAACAAGCGGGTACGAAATACAAATTCTCATCTCAGGTTAGGCTGACCTGAATTATCAAGGTAGGTGAATATAGCGTTATATTTGTCTACACATTGCTTGCCATTGCGTAAGTTGCTCACGTCCCTTCGCTATACCTGATCAAACCGTTTCTACCGCCACAGACTCGAGATTACTGTTTGGCTTGTACCCTCCATTATTCAAAACGCCATAGCCGTCTCATTCATAGGCCTTCTTCTCGGGCCCATGTTTCCCCTCATGGTCTCACACGGAGCGCGCGTTATTCCCGCTTCGCTTTTCACGGGAAGCATGGGGTGGATTACAGGTATCGGGATGGCTGGTTCTGCGGCGTTGCCGTTCATCACCGGGATTCTGGCTGCTAAGTATGGGATCGGGACTTTACAACCTTTGTAGGTTTTTTTGTTCACATGGTATCAAATAGCCGATTCTGATACTTTCCCTCAGTTTGATTGCAATGATGAGCATGATGGTCGGAATGTGGGCGATGGTTCCGAGGACAAGGAGGGTCGATTAAAAGATGGTGATGTGATGTCGCCTATTCGACTCTTGATCATATCCATACTGTCTTTAATCACTTTTCTGGGCTGAGTCTTCGATTGGTCGTATTTGTAGCATGTGTTTTGGATTCGTTTGTGGGCAGTTACGTTAACGTTACAACTTTATAAAACTTGTCCGGGTCTGACACTCACTCTTGTCAAGCGTACGTGCATTCTGGGAGCTGGTTGAGTTGTCAACGCTCCGGGACCTACAACTTGCCTCCTAGTCAAACCTTTGCAAGACACCGTTATGTGGAAATCACCCTGTGTTCTCAATAGTGCACCCGCGATTAGGTCCCACGAGTTTTTAGCAAAGCATATTGGCATGAGATGTGTCGAACCTTTTTAGCGTAGCATATTAGCATTGCTAATTAGCTACTAATTAGCGAAAAAATTGAGGGAGAAATTTTCATCAAATTAGGCCGTTTTTGGCTCTACGCTGCTATAATTTATGGTACAAATAACATCCAATCGTTTTCTGCGGGAATAGCATCCTCCATGGTGATTTATTGCCCCATCCTTCCCCACATCCTTCACCCATTTGTCACTGAATCCTGATAGACCAGGAAACAACCAGGAAAAGAGTTGAGAGTGGAGGGTCTCCATTTCCAAGTATAATGGGATGGCATTTGGTAGGTTCCTCATTAGAACTTTTAGCTTGTGGAGGTCTCTTGCCTTCTCGACTCCCATTTGTTGAGTTTGAACGCAAGAAAGTACCAGCAAAGTCCGAGAGATGCGTTCTGAACGCGACAAGGTTTAACACTGCCACTCACACGTGGAGGTGCATGGTCTCTGCACCCTCATAATTATATAATACGTGCTCCTGCGAAATTCTTTCCTTATTAGGTGTTTCCGTGCTGCTTTTCGTTGTCCCTGGTTCAGTCGCGCTACCTCAGGCTCTATTTCGACACGATAATTACACACCAACCGGCTGATAATTATGTTCCCTATGTTTCCGTATTCATAACACTACTTTCTGTGTACTCTCTCATTTTATGATATTGAATATTTGTCTCAGCATCCAAACACGCTATCCTCTGATCTTCACTCACAATGTCCGGCGCATGTGTCTGTTTCAAAACTTTGGGATCAAAGTCTCGTAGAAGTCGGATCGTGTCACGGCCCCTGCTCCTTTATAATGCTACATAGAGATTGAAAAGCGAAAGCCCTCCGTGAGGAGGACTGGCAATGTCCACTAGTACATGTGCCAATGTTTGTCCTTGAGCCCGATAATCAGTGAAACTGTATGCTGCAGTCAATGGAAACTGAATGTGTTTCACGGATTTTGTTATAGTTGTCTTTGTCGCAGTCTGCATTCTGAGTTGATATGACACAGATGTTGGTCGGATTGGTATGACATTTGGATCTAACCCATCCAATTGCTGGGATCGCGTACGAGTCAAGCGGACAAGGATATAAAGTGGCAAGTGGTGAAGCGTGACCACCGCATCTGAAGGACTGTGTGGTGGTTCATCTGGATTCAGCACAATAGTCTCTATTACTCCTCTTGCACCATTCGCGATATCAATGTCGATGTCCACATTGGATGTCACCATCACCTTCATTCCTATCGCAATTTCGAGTTTCCTTGGTAGTTCCCGCCGTCTCTGCTTCTTTTCCCCACAAAAGCGTGCTTCCAATACAAACTGTTCACGGAGAGTGAGTGGCCTTTGTTTATACGTGTCTTCAGCCAAAATCAAAAATAATTGGTGACCATTTTGTTGGCAAATCTTTCGCGTTGAAGCACTGTTCCACTCTCGCCGGACTCCGTGACGTGGTGTGACCAGAGCAGCGTCTGTCCAAGGCAACTCGTTGTAGTTATCGGTATTGTTATTCTTAACAATAAGCGACTTCAGCATTTTGATATCTGAATCAGTTTCATCATCCTTTATCCTTCCTTCCCTCAGTCGGCGTAGAAAGTTCATCCATCCTACATCCGTAACCCGAATTTGTTCAGTTAATTTGACAACCGTTTTGAAACTTCGGTAGATGGCTTGCCCAATTTCCTTGTCACGATTATTCGACGGAGTGGACTGAGTGTAAAGTGCTTCATCGTGTTTGCCAGCCACTGGGGGGAATTGGTGGAAATCACCACAAATAATGACACTGAGATCACCAAAGAAGGTATTGTTGTCTTCGTTAATTCCTTTTGCACCTGTAATGTTGCGTGACATCTGTGCTAAAAATGATTTTCCTGTTTGAAATTCAATGCAGGAATTCTGATATAAACACTATAGCTCACCTATCATAGATATTTCGTCAATAATCAAATACTGTTTTGCTTGCCAGAACCTTTCGAGCCGTTTTCGAGTTTCATCTGATGTTCGACGCCTTCCTCCGACTGCTATCCCTGATATAGAATGCGCTGTTTTACCTCCTATTAGCGACGCAGCAACACCAGTATATGCTGATTTCACAAGTAGATGTTCAAGCTTTCGATTGACAAATGCTTCTGTTACGGTTTGAATAACCTTTGATTTGCCAGTGCCTCCTTCACCCTCGATGAACATCCGCAGTGGTGCAACATTTTGAGAATTTCGGTGATGATCAAGATGCCAGATAATCATGTTATATGCTTGTCGCTGTTTCTCGTTAAGCATGCTAATATCTGCAGGAGGAAGTGGCTCTTCTACAGACATGTGATATGCATCTGCTCCATTGTCATCGGCGTCTTCAATTATTGCATCGCCAATATTACCGATATCGACACCTCCAACAGCGGACTGCATTTCTGCTGATGTGGTCACATCAACGTCGATACCATCATCCCCAAACTGAGTCTTTCCTGAGTCAGCCATTTGTTGTTCCCATTTATCCAGTTGCAGTAAAGCACCTCCATCCGCACTGTATACTGCCGTAGGCTGGAGATGTGCATTCCATGTTCCTATGTCTTCTGGCATCAACTGCAACATGCGTGCAATTTCAACAGCAAGAATTCCATGGTTTCGTTCAGCAGCATTTATTTGTGATGCCACCAGCATGTTGAGTTTCTCCTCAGTGTACAAATCATCATTTGTCTCTATATCATCGACAAAGTCGGCTTCCTCTTCCTGCATTGGGAACGACGATCATGGGATGTTGTCCTCATCTGCATCGACACGGTTTGCTGCTGCTGTTGCAGCACACTCGTGGAAATATTGAATACCAGAAACTGCCACCACGACGTGATTTTCGGAAGTCAGCATGAGATTATGGAATGCTGCCTCCCATGTTTTGTCTGCCATTTTAATTTGCTGTAACTGCCTCCATGGTTTAAGAAGCATTAAAAGAAGGGCATGATAGAGTGGTTGCAAGTCTTCGTCATTTTGGTTTGGAAAATAGGAACCTATAATATTTGGAAGTGTGTTATGATTACTCGAACGATGCACTCGTTGCTTGCTGGCATGTAAAGGATGTGTTGTAAGATAACGGAACTGTTTGTTCCGTGGCCGCCCGCGGCGCCGTCCTGAAATCTGGTTACTGGCAGGAGCATCAGGAACATGGCCAGGTTCAGAGCGGCAAGCCACATCTTCCTCATATGTATTCGTGAAGAACTGCATAACATTCATATCTTCTAAATCGGGAGACCGACAGCAATAGTCTGTGTAGTGACTGCGTGCGTATAGCCCGTGTTCGCCAATGTTCAAGGTTGTGTCATGATCATCCTTCGCACATGATAAATCAATGTTAATGGAGTATCTTTCTGTTTCTTTCAAATCTACTCACAACAACTTCGCCATCGATATTAGCACCCATGTCTACATTTGTAACATCATTTACTTGTTGGGCTATACTTTCAGAAACAGTATTCGTTCTAATGTATATTATGTCAAATTTCACACCACAAGCAATGATATAACAACACTCACTGAAGCAGACGACTTTTCTTGACCTCCGGATACTCTTTCAGCAGCATCTTTACAAATGCAGACCAATAAATTGGTGAATAGTTGTGTGATTGGAAACTATCGCCCCATCCCATCAAATAAGTGATGACCATCGGAGCTGACAATTCTTGCTCTTGATTCAGTGCATTTGCAAGACGGAAGAGGATAACGCGTTGTTGTTGTTGAAGTTCACCTATGTATGGGTCATCTGCACCTTTTCCGACTCGTAGATGGTGCTTGTAACCCTTGGCCATTATTGCTGAAATGTTATGGGATGCTATCTGGTTCTTAGACGAATAATTCGTGATGTAAAAAACCGTGCAGGTAGTATCGCAGCCATTGGTAAGAAGTTTGAGGTCGTTGTTGCATTTGATGTTTGTCGTTATGTGTGGACACCAGGCATTCATGTATTCATACATGCGTTGAGGGCCCCAGTCACCGTCTTCCGTAACAAATGCTTCCTGTGACCGTCTCCATGGTGCTCGACGTTTACACTTTAACTTCCCATACCGGTTGACCACTAAACACTGGCGCGTCCGACATGTATGTAACTGTTCGGTGCGTGCGACTTTTAGCTCGAATGCTGCTAAATCTTCTTCAAAATTTTCACCATTAGGATTTGGGGGCCTGCTGAATGCAACATCTTTCGCCAATGGAATCTGACGTATAGAATGCTCCATTTCTAAGCCAGGAAGATATGCTTTGATATTTGCTTGGATATACTGAATCACCGTGTCTCGAAAATCTTCTGTGAGCAACCACTCCTTGATTTCTTCAGCACTAGGCGTAAGGTGCAACCACAAGATCATGTGGAGGTGTAACGTTCCTCTTCCCTGTGATTCCACTGCACCAAAATAGCCAGCAATCTCCCCTAGCACTCCCATGTGGTGCTGCACAGTAAACGATGTTTTTTCCACGCCGAGCAGTGTTTTGAGAATGGTATGAATGATAAAATTGAAAAATGAAGCAGAGGCAAAAGGATCCTCAGCTACATTCATGGCCCTATGCCGCGAATCACTGGCATGTCCACTAGACGGATCGAATGAATCCATATTGATATCTTCTCCAGCCAAGAGCTGCACAATTGGATCGTGAATGTCACTTGGATTGATTGTCATCCATAACGTGGGTGGCCCGAGAACGAGGGTTGTTGACCACATTCGACTCCTCCATGCTTGACGACTACTATCAGACCCCATGACTCTTGAAGTGACACCGCGTACATGTCTTTTGAGAAGGCGCACTGTGTAATCTGATATGGGTACGTTCCGACTTTCTTCATCCGCAGCTTTCTGTAAGCGATTCAGTGTAATAGATGACAGCACATGAGCATCTTGTTCAAATGTAGTCTGATGCATTTGGATCTTTGCTGAATCAAGGGCAGAACGTTTCTGTAGAATACTGAACGCAGCGAATATGAAACTTTTATGCCTGCGGAAACGAAAATCTGCACCTTCCAACAAGTATCGGATATGATCGCCGAGATGCACCCGAACACGACGAGCAGTTTCTGGTGAACCTTGACCCCATGGGAAAAGAGTCGGGAAAGCTTGAAGCCAATATTTAAAATCATCTTCGGGATCATTTACATCCAACTGCCTTCTTGGTCCCAAATCCCTGACAGGACGTTGACCATGACGTACTCCATACCAACCCTCACCACTACATCCGCAGAGATTAGCAAATGCCCAGTCCATCAACTCCTTTGAAGAAACATTATTCAACTCGCAATCCATCATACCTGATGGCAAGATTGGAAACACATGGTTCCCCTCTTCGTCTTCTAAATCTTCCTCATCGTTGCCTTCAGCTACAACATGATTTCTCCTTAGAGCATTATTATCGACAATCACAACAAATAACATTACCTGTCAAAACGCTTGAATTTACAGCATACCCTGAATGCTCATCGATGACCAAATCAGGTTCTGCACACTGGCGAAGAACACCCTCGATCTCAATGGGAACATCATCTTCTGGTAGTTGCTCCATCCGTTCTGCCGATATCTGGATGTGACCGTATATTTTTGTGTTGTGGTCCTTCAACCATAACAGTGCAGCATGAATTCGATGCCGCCGTACTCGAAAAGTTCTCTTCAGCCATTTCCTTGGAAAGGTCCCCGTCCCGACAAAAGTTACTGAAAGAATGGTGGCCAAAATTTTGGGCGGTCGTGGCATCAAGTTTCCTTGTATCATGTCGCTTATAGCATCGACATTCATCGCGTACGAACAACAAGTACCTCGCATGCCACGTTGAAGGGTTGTTGGGTCTCCTCCTCCTGCTCTTGGGAAAAGTTTATACACATAAACCCGAGGAAAGACAAGAGCTATCAGATTCTGCTCTGGAATTGTCAGTCCTTCCAGCTCATCTGGTACTACTCCAGTCCACATGTTGTTCGCCAAACTGTATTTCGGCGGCGCATTGTTTCTGCTCTGCAGGTCTTCAACGCACGAGCGACAAATGTTTGCGCAACTCCCCACCACTGCCTTCTGCTCCAAAAGCATCCCATCAACAAGATTGTAGTGATTGAAATCTGATGGTGGGCGAAGTCGCTCTTTGTGGGGAATATCAGCAACTTCAATTTGTTGGAAACCAGCAGATGTCCTGTTCATCCGGCAGCCACACACTGCACAAATGACAACAGCCAACGCATTTGCCGATGTAGCGTTGTAAAAGTCGTTGTATGATTGCGTCCGCTGTGTGGCGGTAGGTAACTGTAGATAATAACTTGAATGTGCTAAATGTTGATTTATCGTCGGTGGACGACCCACTCTCCGGCAGGAGAACTGTCGGTTGGAAAGTGCAACAACGACCAGTTCATGGAGTTCGGGTGTGAAATGTGACCGTATGAATGCAATGAGACTCGCTTTCCTGTTCCGAACATCTCGAGATGATGTTGATGTTTGTGAAACGATCTCCCGTAGCTGTTTAACAGAAAGTGACTTCAATTCGTTGTCAGTTGGACACTGTAGTCGAGGTGGCATTGGAAATAGAAATGCTTGCATTACGTATCCTAGACTATGAGGTCAACATGATTAATGTCTCACACCAACTTCTTATATACCGAGAAATTGGCCTACCTTTACTTTGGCACCCCCTGTCATTATTACTCATGACGCCTAAACCTAACACCATATCTAACTCTTCGTCTTCGGGTTCCCCAACTGTACCATCCAACAACTGTCCTCAAAACGATCTTCCAGTCAAAGCATTGGATGCTTCTACAGTGTAAGTCAGGATTTGATGTCGCTAAACGTTATATCTCACCTCATACACACTCAGTA
Source organism: Marasmius oreades (assembly GCF_018924745.1). Lineage (NCBI taxonomy): Eukaryota > Fungi > Basidiomycota > Agaricomycetes > Agaricales > Marasmiaceae > Marasmius > Marasmius oreades. The sequence continues at coordinate 2,699,096 of NC_057325.1, forward strand.
CAAAGGACGCTAAACCTGACTCCCCCACCATGCCGAAACACACAAATACTCCTCTATCCAACCCTTTCATGGAGCGAATGCTTCGTATACACCAAGACCTCATCGCCACGGGTCTGTACTTGGGCGAGAACAACGTTGACTACAACATCTCGGACAGAGTTCTCTGGACTCACGATCCTCTCGCTGGAGGAAATACGAAAACGAACATTCTCGTCACCAAAGACTCGTACAACGCATACACCGAAGCTCTTGAAGTGGCGGAGGAGACCGATGACAATGTGACCATACCCGCTCTTCAACTCGCCAAGCTTTCAGCCGTTGTGACAATAAGCGATGACAACTTCTTCTTGAATCCATTTGCTGGGTACACAGCTGAAAATTGGACTAGCGATATTACCAAAGCCGCTCGCATCAAATTTCGAGCTGTTGCACCCCCTGCTCGTAATATATTCTCAAATGACTTCCCCACTGTTATCGCCAACGTCAATAAAATTACACGTGCGGCGGAAGAAAAGAAGACTATTCGCACCGGATTTGTCGAGACAGTTCATGGTGCTGGTCATGGATCTATGGACATCCAACAACGACTAGAATTTCGCCATGACCTCCTTCGTGTAAGGTTTTATCCTTGTCGTCTACTTCGCCATCACTAAACAGTTACATTGCAGAGCACGGAATCACACTCTCACACTGGCTGGCTACCAGGTCAGTTACTTGTACAACGGTTCGAGTAACAGAAGTTCGACTTACACCAAAACGTAGCAATCAACATCAGAGAGGAATGGCCAGACATCAATGCCGTCGCAAATGAGAAGTTGGATATGTTGGGTAGTGACTGGTACATGGAACCACTTCATGTTCGAACAAAGAACGGCGAAAAATTGCTTCCCAACAAGTATGCTGACCTGAAGAACGCCGTGGCCAAGATTACATTCAGCCTGCAACACCACGCTATGGGTTTCGGGACGCGCGGTCCTAACGACTCCTATGCTGCCTTGGTGGACGAAATTGACATCGTGAAAGAGTCTGTGACTGTTGGGCTGAAGAGAGAACACACAGCGGGGAGCGACAGCGGTCCATCTCAAAAGAAATTCAAAGTATGAATGACTGTATTGTAACTTCACCAGTTAAATAAAGGTGCCCGACGTGTAAAATAACGGAAATACCTGTTCATTGCATTTAATTTGTCCCCCTTTTGTTTGCATCCACTGAACCTTTTGAACGACTTCGTCTATAGCGCGTGATATGTCGACACTTCCATCTCCATTGGCATCAAAAGTGCTAGCTGGTCGAAGACATGCAGCTGCCGCGCCTTTGGAGAGGATGAGCTGCCTGCATGTCTCCTACATAAGCACATTGATGGTGAAAGCAGCTTGCACTGTGTATTTCAGGCATACTGAACTACATCCCACGTATTCAGACGTACTGAACTACGACGAGTTCTTCAGGCGTACTGAAAGAACGTACAATCCACACACTATTAACAACCAGTCGTTTAGAAGGGTTCACAGTCGTCAACACCAGTTCTGACTCACTGAAAATTACGATAACCCCCTTTCATTTCTGCCTGATCTCCGAGTCCAATTCCGAATCACAGGCAAACGCCGTCGAGCATAGTGGATGTTTGCATGGGGTCGTCGACGGGCACGTGGTGAGTCAACAACGTGCACGGTTGCAAGCAAGGTCAAGTCCGGCGTCAGCCGGGCGATTTCAAGTTGAAAGTGCGAGCAAATTTTCTCAAAACTACTTAAAGAATGTTTCTACATCTAAAGGAGCACTGTGAACCCTAATTAGCAATAAGTAACCTAATTAGCGTCAAATATTTGGAGGTTCTAAGGATACTGCTAATTAGCTGCTAATTAGCGCTTGCTAATTAGCATTGCTAATAACTTTGACCTAATCGCGGGTGCACTAGTTCTCAAGGTATTTTGTTTGGACCCCAACAAAGGTCGCGCGTTTCGGCCCGGGACCGGCGTAAGCTTTCTTCCTTCCATCGGCATCGGATTCGTCGCGCCTACGGTTGTTCTCGTTGTCTCGTGCTTATAATTAGCTGTCGTGTTCTATATCCAAGCTGACGCCATCCTATTGCACCATTCACAATCGATCTATGCCACTCCCAGGAGGAAACACCAGCTCGTTGCTTATCTGCCGAGGCAAGGGTCTGACGGATTAGACGCTACTTCTCACGTTGGCACGAACGTACGCTCTTCTGCAGAAGCCTTCGCGGTCACGCTCTATCTTGCTTGAATTGCGCCACGATGGACACGAATCATCACATGAAAGCATCAGGGCAGCTGTCGGTGTGTATAAAAAGCGCCATCCATTTTGGTCCTTGTTGGAGCTCTAGGACACCCCCATGAGTACTCACACGGTACCGGCATCCGAAAAGTTTCCGGAAAGTGTTTCCCACTTTCCATCGCTCGGTGCCAACGTTGGAGACCCCACCAACGATTTCGAGAAGAAGCTGGGATCGAGCGAAAACTTTGGCTTGGAATCGAGCTTGGATGGTCAGGAGACATATAAAGGCGAACCTATCGTAACTACTGGCGCGGATGTATCCCGTCTCATCGTGGATTTGAGGGATGACGGAGATAACCCAGTCACTTATCGGTCTCTTGCTCTGGGTACGGTGATAGCTGGATTGGGTGCTGCCGTCAGTCAAGTAAGTGATCTGTGTTAGTTTACGGATTGGTCGCTAATCGCAAAGATTGGAACCAGATCTACTACTTTAAGCCGGTGCTCGTTACTGTATCAACCGTGTTCCTTCTCTTGCTCACATACACCGTTGGCGAAATCATGGCCAACTGCCTACCTCGACGGTCCACGGTTGAAGGGACCAGATTACAATTTTTGGGACCAGCCCTCCATGTGATCAACCCTGGCCCTTTCCAGCTCAAAGAGGTATCTACTCGCAATCCTTCTCACCACCTGATTCTTAAATGTTTCTCTTAGCATGTGGTCGCCACTTTAATTGCATCGACAGCGGCATATGGAAGCGCATCCGTACAAAATTTTGCGGTTCAAAGAGTATGTAGTCAAGATAGCTTCCATTGACAGAAGCTTACCTTGTTCGATTCGATGCAGCTCTTCTACGACACTAACGTTGGCGCTCTCACCGCTGTTCTCGCAACCTTCTCGACCGCTTGTTTTGGGTGAGCTTTGTCCCGCCCATAACCTGTAGGTGACTGACCTTTCCCTCAACAGAATGGGCTTGGTAGGAATCCTTCGTCCTCTGACGGTGTATCCAGCAGAAATGGTTTACTGGGCGGCAAGTCGCAATCCCTAACGGTAACGAAACATGTGACTGATTCCGTCGGGACGTAAATTCTAGAGCCTTCCCACCGTCTCCGTCTTTCAAGGTATGTAAGGTTGTCTTCTTTGTTGCAAAAGGAGCCAAACCATGTGTCCCCCTCAGCCCTTCATTATGACACAACGGGAAATCTAAAGCGCAAGAAGCTCTTCTGGGGAGCGTTCACTGGAATGTTCATCTGGGAAATTATACCTGCCTATATTTTCCCCCTCCTCAATGGTTTTAGTATATTCTGCTTAGCGAGTCAAAAGGCCTCGAGGCGTGTCAGGGATGTTTTCACGAACATATTCGGAGGAGCGGGTGGAAATGAAGGGTTAGGGCTATTGTCGATATCCTTGGACTGGCAGTGAGTATCTTGACTCGATCTCCTCAACATCGAAACTAATAACCCCGTGTAGATATATCGGCTCAAGGCGAGTCTGCTTCTGGTTATTTGAAGAAATAGATGCTCATAGAGCGAAATAGCTATATGAGTCTGCCTCTCATTCAGCAAAGTAAGCTTTCCACGATTTTATTCTGATCTTGGAGGCATCCAATTTCGGTTTGAACAGTGAACTCGTGGATCGGATACTTTATTTGTTACGTGGCCGTCATTGCGATATATTACTCTAATACTTGGAACGTGAGTTGCTTTACTAGCTTCCATGTCAAATCAACTGAACATAATGGGCTATACAAGTCTAAAGCATATCCTATGCTTTCAACGGCCATCTTTTCTTCAAACGGATCTGTTTACGAACAATCAGCGGTATTTGGGGACAAATGGGTTCTGAATCATACCGCGTTGGACCAAATTGGTCTCCCAGCCATCACTGGTTCCAACGCATGGGCCAATCTGACAAAAAATCTTGGAATTGGCGGGCTCATCGCACATGTCGTTTTGTTTTGGGGGTCTGAGGTCCGGGATGCGATTCGGACGGGAAGAGATAGAACACAGCCAGATATACATTACCAGGTTGGTGTGTGCCCTTACCTGTGTTTTCGACTATCATTCACATTCCGGATGCTGAATAGGCAATGCTCAAGTACAAGGAAGTACCGTGGTGGTGGTATCAACTTCTACTACTACTGTCGTTCCTTGCAGGTCAGATTGCAGTGAAGGACTGCCGGGTTCTTTCAACACACTCACGCCGTGCACTGATTTAGGCCTTATTGTCGTCATCAAAGGTCAGACTAGCTTGCCCTGGTGGTCGTATATTGTAGCACTCGTTGTTGGCATGTTCATTACGGTGAATACATTCTCGACAATGCTCTGTTACTTCTGGAACTCAGACATTATATCTCATCGCGGTAGCCATTCTCCACTATACTCTACGGACGAATGGGTAATGGTGTCTCCACAAACCAACTCATGAAGATGATATCTGGGGCCTTGAATCCTGGTCGACCTGTTGCGAACCTCTACGTATGTCAATCCACTTCTTATCTTGAAAGAATCCTGATGATGTCTAGTTCTCAATGTGGAGTCACGACGTAGTGTCTACATCGATTGGTTTAGCAGGTGACTTGAAGATCGGACAATATCTGAAGATACCCCCTCGCGTCATGTTCCTCACACAGCTTTGGGGAACCATTCTAGGTGAATTATCAATTCGAGGTATTCCGATGTTATACTGATATTGAATGAAACAAGGGGTGGCTGTAAATTATAGTGAGACCCGTCCGTCCGTTTCTGCGCTGGTATGCGACTGATATGGTTGTGCATCAGTTGTCATGATCAGTGTTGTCGAGTCACAGCGCGAAATATTGTTAGATCCACGCGGAACAAATGTCTGGAGTGGACAAACATTGCAGAGCTTGAACAGTAATGCCGTGACATGGTCGTTGGCGAAAGAATTGTACGGACCGCATGAACCTTACTTTATCATTCCTCTGGTATCATGATCCCCCTTCCTTCCGCCAAAGATCTTCACTCAGTCGCCGAAACTATAGAGTCTTCTTATTGGGGCTATTCCCACCGCCATTCAATGGTTGGTATCAAAGAGGTGGCCCGTAATATTCGGCGTGCGAACCGACAGCATCATTCTACCCATCATCTGGAATGTAAGCTGTTTTTCCTTAGACCTTCTCAAACCATTTGTACAAGCTTATGACCATGAACAGTTCGCCTACGCAATGAGTACGGGTGTAACTTCAATGTATACAACCATTATTATTGTGGGGATTGTCTCTCAGTTCTGGTTACGACGATACCATCCCGGTTGGTACAAGAAATACAACTACATTCTTGGCGGAGCTTTCGATGGAGGAGCCCAAGTGATGGTGTTCATACTTGCGTTTGCAGTCTTTGGAGCTTCTGGCGTCGATAGACCCTTCCCTCAGGTGAGAGTCCCCAATCTTATCGGGTCCGTACGGTAGATCTGAACCAATGATGTAGTGGGCAGGGAATCCTCGAAAGGGAAATGTGGACTACTGCAACGGAAACGGGGCTCTCGATGGCTAATCGATACGCGCCCGTCATGAATTATGTATTTGCATTATTGTTCGCGGTTATTGAGAATACGGTGCTTGAGACCCGACCTACGTTTTGCAGTTGCCTTTAAGAACCTCCTGTTCCTCACCATGAGGTATGTAAGCCAACGACGACCTGCACCCGAAAACAGGTCTGCGGACCTTATTACCTGTGAGAGGCTCCATGATCGCAATGTCGATTGAGACCGCCCTATGACGCATGCTGCTAATAACCAGACACTTTGGCACATCAAGGATCTTGCTGGAGTTTGGCAAGCCGATATAACAATCGCGCTCGCTCCTTCAATAATGCAATCGTCCGTGCATGTCCAGCCTCTTCGAAATCGACGTTGAGGTCAGTCTACAAGCATTTTTTCTCGTCAGTAGCTGATCCTTTGCAATCTGGCCTTATAGAGCTTACCGGATATTGTTGACTCCTTTCGCTTTTCTCAACCCGACTTTGCTCAAAGGACTCGAACTCCTCCTCCTCATCGACATCTCCGATGAAGCCATGTTGCCGTACCGGCGGGAGGCAAACTGTAGTCAGAGGAAATGACAAAGAGGAACTAGAGCTGATCTGATCGTCCAAGGGGGGCGAAAATCTGATCTCGAGGTGCGGGGAAGGCACTCTGTGAACTCCTCGTGGCCGGCGTTGTGGTGTTGAAAGAGGTTCCTCGAACGATGACAGATGCGGTAGGATCCCTCTAATGCTAAGATCCTGTACACCTGCGTTAAGCTCCAATTCTACACATTTTGTGCTTTTGGAAGATGGTGAAAAGGCTGGTGAGTGAGAAGATTTCAGGCCGTTCGACGTCACGATCGAGGGACTTGACAATGGCTCGCTTCGACGATAATTGCCATCGCGGTGTCCTTGAGATTGAGGCTGGCCCTTCCCGACAATCATTCTTTCCCCCAACCAACACAGGACCCTTGCGATTCGCACAACCTCTTCTACTTCCCCTCTTGCCAATCTCTCTGGATTGACACCCGTCAAATCAAACTCGTTCAGATGTTCTTGTTCTAAAGTACCAGCTAGGATGTCCGTTTGTAAGATCCCCAAAACCAATTTCACGCACAATATTCTCGATTCTTCAGACCTGCACGTCCGGATATCAGTTGAAATTCCTGATAATCTTTGTTGAAGAATTGATTCGAGCAGGGCTAGAATAAGAGACGGGGTGAGGTCTGTCGGTGACTGGAGGGTAATGGGAAGGTTCAGGTAGAGGAGTAGGTCGTTGAGTTGTTCCACAAGGGATAGTGCCATGAGAACTATTAGTATGAGTAGAAAGACACGCGCGATGAGATGACCGAAAGTGGCAGGTCTCTATCTCTGTTTTAATTTGTCTACAGTACTTATAACATGTTATTACTAGTAGTCGACTAAGTTGGACGTCAACGGTTTTCTATTCTGGCAGAGCTTAGATTTGGGCGGCCCGGGAGAGATTAATCTCAGATTTCGTTCGTCCTATAAGTTCATCATAAAGGCTTCCTTCCCGCCTTCATCCTTCCCACTTCTTGTCTCTTATCCCGTCCCATATCCTGTACCATAGTTTCATAAGCGTTCTCTGGAACCGTTTTCGGTACTCGCCTGTGAATGCGTGTCCTGTACGACACCACGTAAATTCTCTCCTTGTCTCCTTGGATCGTTTCGTTGGTTTTAGCCTTCAAGGGATTTGGCCTGTCTGTTATTGCTGGGCATCTTTTCTCTCTTCTCTATTCTCTGACCCAATTTCTTAGTGTTTACGAGATAACACGGCCGCAAGGTATATACAATGATTGTCCTCTAGAATCCCCCATACTTATCATACTTGAATAGGAAACCTGGCGATATAGTTTTTAGGAGCAGCCCAGGAGCCACCTACACCAAATCTACAGCATCCCTTCTCTCCTCCAATAAGTCGTCCGCAGGTCAACATCCGCCTCGCCGAGGTCGGTCAATTCCTCTCCTCCTAGAGTCCGTTCAATGCTCATTTTGGCAAAACCAAAGGCTTCCTTATCGGTGTTGTTTACGGTCTCCAGCACTTTCTGGAAGAAAAGCAGAAGAGTGAGTACATTCAGTCTGTTCGGACCGATCCGGTTTGTGACATCCTCTAGGGCATGAAACCAAATCTCGTACGGCACCAGTTAGGCGTCCAGCTTCGTGGCCAAAACTCGAGCGAGCTTCCACGAGACAGGTCGGGGATGAAGAAGGTGTAAATCCGAGGAACTTCTGCAGTAATTAGGAAATGAACCATAATATCGCCAGCAATAGGAAGCGGAATCCATGATACCATCTATACAACGTTCAGTGTTCATTCATGAGAAGAAAGGGATTCTACTTACTCTGTTGTCGTCAGGAATCAGTTTCAAGAAAGAAGAAGCCTGGATCAGAGAAGCCAACCATTCCTTCGTCGACCATGCGCCGTTGATTAGCCTGTCAATGCCCAACTCGCACTATGAAGCACGTAGTCCAGCCGAGGAAGATGCAGCTCGGATAACCTGCTCCACCACCCATTTCGATTCAGTGTATCCAGTCTCGAAAGCCCCGTCAGTCGCAACAAATTCTTCCCGACCATAAGTAGCCGCCAAATGCGTTAAAATATACGCTCGTGGTCGCATTTCTCCAAAGGCTACGTACTGTTTCGGCATACACCGATAGTGCTGGCGAATATGTAGTGAGCATCTCGTTGAATTGTAATGTCGACCAGATTTCGCATTCCTCTCAGATCCGTTTGGAATGAAGTGATACTGAGACCGAAGTCAACACGCCATGCTTGGATAGCAGTTACTCGTCTTTCGTCAATGAACCAAACTTGACTCACCCGTATCCACAATATGGGTAACACTGTGCAGGATCTAGAATGGAGGCCGATGACAATTTCGGGAGAGTAGTAACCTCAGATGAGAGTAGCACCATACTGAACACCGAACCGTTCGAGCTCGAGTTGATCTTGGCTCAAATCGCATCCAAGGAAATTTCCCGACAGGATTGCCTTTGCATCCAGACTACGGTCCTCCAATACTTTTCGCCGACGCTGCGAGATATCGGCCGCTCCTCGTCGAATCAATGCTGCAACGGTCGGATCGTTGACCATGCTATGAAGCAATAACACCCGAGATTTCCCGGTGCTCCCGGTTACTACTAGAACGACTTTCCCTGTTTTTCCTTTGGGAGTGGGATTCAATCGGTGTTGTCGAGCGGACAAGTTCCTTGAAGATCTATTCACATATCCTGCCATGATAGGCTTCTTAGAACTTTCATCGAGTTGCTCGGGAATCATTCCACCAGTAGCAAGGGAGAAGACAAACGTAGAGAGTCGGTTGATCGTAGGGTGATCGTAAACGAAGCTGTTGGTGACGGGACGGCTGTCCAAATAGGCAAAATCTCTTAGAGCGCGAAGGATAGTATTACGGATCCATGTTGCTTGGAGACTAGACCAGTAAACGCAAGATTCGGAGGTTGAGGTATTCATCGAGAATGCTCACTTGCCGCAACCGTACTCAAAAATGTCGTCATCTCGGACAGAACGAACCAAGGTGTTTCCAACTACGCTGTGTTTAAACGCCGCAGTGGAGTCAATGTCCCAGATTGTGGGCGGTGAGATATTGGAACGGGGGTTCGCATCAATAATCCCGAAGAACAGCTTGGCGCCGTCAAGTATTTAACTCTGTAAGATGCTCAACCATGATACCCTGTAGGACATATCTCACTGTTCCTTTAGCGGTTTATGTAAACGGGTTTTCAGGCGAAGTGACCAAGATCATCTAGGGAAAGCGCAGGACGTGAGGTGGCCCCTTCAATCGAACACCAAGGCGTCTCTGACCTCTCTGAATAGTCGAGAATGTTGTGGCGCATGTTCATTCATCTGGTCGATGGCGGGCCTGTTGCTATATAGGCAGAGTAATGCTACAAACCCACCAAACGAGACTGCAAATTTCTGCGAACTTGCTTTCATCAGCAGGATCGAACCTGAGCGATTCCTTCGGCTCAATCAAAACCCCAGCATGAAATCGGCCATGTCCGAACATGACTACTGTTGCAACGTGAGGATCTTGATGCAAAAGTTGTCCTGGAAGAGCATTCCGTCCGTTCAGTTTCGATCCGCGACACGACCTCAGTCAGATCTTATCAAGAAGAACCGGATTTGTCTACTTACAAATAGCGGTTGAGTGGAAAGGACAAGGAGCATCGGCCAAGAGTTGAGTTGATCACTTTTTCTCCCGTGCTGTGGGACAATTTGGTCATCTGCGTGACCGTGAACCAGAGTCTAGTTGGATGAGGTATAAAAAGGTCGGAGGTAGCATAGGCCCTTGCCCCATCGACCTCGGTGTTAAACACACCTGGGGTGCAGTGTGGATTTTCCTGCAACGTGATGGATCATCTTTGCGGTAGAATGTGGTAGAAACAACAGCTTACGATGATGATCAACTCATACATATCGTCCCCGAATAGTCTCCAATGACATTTCACCAAGTCACTCAAGCGGAAAATAGTACGTGATCATCTCACCGTTCCGAGCAGATGAGCAACAGTGCCGCCTGAGTTTCGCGGGAGATTGGAAAAACAACGCAACCAGCCCTCGAACACTCATCATGATGGTGAAATAGGTAAGGGTGTCTGTTGTGTAATATCAGTGGCAGCCATCCCATGCAATAACCGAACAGACTGCATCTCACCTGTCGTTGTAAGGATGCCCAATTCTCTTCATTCAACACTTTGGCCAGTCTTGCTCGTAACGAACGAGCTCCAGCGTAGATTGCAGCGATAGCTTCGTTCCAGAGTATAGTCCTGACGCTTCCCACCCGATTACTGAAGACAAACAAGCAATGACACTGAGGCGAAGGATGAGCTTGCCAATCATAGATCTAGGTCAAGCTCATTTCGGACCCGTCCATCGGAGGGGGTAAATGTTGCACCGGACCTCGCTTGCATCTGGGGAGGCAGGGGAATATTCCTGAGATATCTTGGAATGCAGTGACACTGGACAGCCATATAAGTACTTGTAAGAAAGAAAGTCCAAACGCCACTGGGTCGGCTCCATCGATGTCGTCGATGACCAGGCACCCTGGATCAAGCACCCACTCGTCTCCGCTCACTTGCAAGGTCTAAAATTTGGTACGGCTATTCATGTTCCCTAAGGCTCTTGAAAGACTCTCCCCATGCCGACTGAAACGTAAACTGGACATGCGGATGCCCAACTCGAAACATTATTTCTGGTATGTTACGGTTGATTGGCGTCACCAATACAAGACTGCTCTGAAGTGTAGGAGATTAGGGCACTGCAGACGAGCAGTCAGAGAGCGATTCGCCGTTCGGTGGCACGGCAGAGAAAAGAACTGCGTATAGGGGCGTCCGAGGTCTCCGATCGAGCCGATTTGGCGGAGCTTGAATTACATGATTTTGAGAATAATAATGTCGCTGTGTGGTCTGTATAACCGAACAACGCTTGGAGGGTGCGAGGGTGCGAGTGCCTAACATTCAAGTGTGAGTGTAGCGTGAGCAGCCCGAATGTACCACTGAGTGTGAGTGATTGCCAAAGGACCCGACGGACCATGAGAATGTCAGGCACCCCTCAAATGGTCTCTTTGGGCTTAGGATTGGTAACTCGAATCACTTTAGACGATTCCCGAACAGTGTGGAAACACCTCTACTTGGATCGTCATGTTTCTCCCATCGAATCTCATGGCGAGGGCTTATAGCGTCATTGGAAGCTTGCTATCCAGGCTATAAAACCACAACACTCATCTGACACCTCAAACACAGAAGGTAACAATGGCGACAATGAAAGCTCTCGTATACACTGGATCTGGCCAGCTTTCCATCCAGGATCGTCCCTTCCCAAAGATTATTCAACCAACTGACGCCATTGTGAAGATGATCAAGACTACTATCTGTGGCACGTTCCACCCCTTTTTTTTTTCTTTCTTTCCTCACTTCCTGAATGTTCAATCTCAAGTATACAGGAACTGACCTTCACATCCTGAAGGGAGACGTGGCGACATGTAGTGAAGGTCGAATTCTCGGTCACGAAGGTATCGGAATCGTTCAGTCTGTCGGTTCAGCCGTCCAGTCCTTCAAACCCCAGGACAAAGTCGTCGTGTGTTGCATCACATCCTGCGGTTTCTGCAAATATTGTCGCAAGGGTATGACAGGGCGCTGTTCTGACGGGGGATGGGTTCTTGGGAACACCATCGACGGGACGCAAGCCGAGTGTGTGAGGATTCCCCACGCGGACGGAAGTCTGCACAAGTGTGTCAAGAATGCTACCGATGAGGACCAGGTTTTGATCAGCGACGTGTTGCCCACTGGATACGAATGTGGTGTTTTGGTGAGGGGTTTTCTTTATTTCACCTCATTTGCTAGCGTTTCTTACCCTGCGCTTCTAATGGCAAGAACGGTGATGTTCAGCCTGGCCGTACGGTTGCCGTTATCGGATCTGGGCCAGTCGGTCTCGGAGCAGTTATAACGGCTCAGCTGTACTCTCCCTCACGACTCATCGTGATTGACTTGGACGCTAATCGCCTCGAGACCGCCAAACGCCTTGGCGCCACGGATGTCATCGTTTCTGGCGAGTTTCATCCCTCAGTACTAAGCATTATGCACTGTGCTTTCTGACGGTGACTCCCAGGCCCCAATACTGTTAAAGAGGTATTAGCCCTCACTGAAGGTGAAGGCGTTGATACCGTCATCGAAGCCGTTGGTGTGCCCGAGACTATCGAGCTCTGCCAAGAACTCGTTGCAGTTGGTGGAACGATCGCCAACATGGGGGTGCATGGTCGTAAGGCTGACCTGCATCTTGAGAGGTTGTGGTCTCATGACATAAGTACGTTTTCTCTCCTTTTGCCATCTCGATACGGATATCAATGCCGGGTGATAGCCCTAAGAACACGGGTTGTCGATGCTACGACTACACCTATGCTTATCAAGTTGCTGGATGCAGGTAAACTGAACACTACAGGTCTCGTCACTCATACCTTCGAATTCAAGGATATGGAGAACGCCTATAAAACATTTGCAGCGGCAGCGAAGCATAATGCGATGAAGGTGTTGATTGAATTTTGAACACTACGTTTATTGGTCTATCGTCCCAGTGAGATCAGTTTTAGTTTACTGAGTATAGTGTGAATATACATACAAGTAGCGGTGTGAGAGTGCCATAGGTATTTGGACATTATATCGGAAGTACAAATCTATGAAATAGAAATACAGAACGAGCTACGGTAGCTGTAATATCTTCGCCTTCCTCTGAACAATCGAACTAAGCCTTTCCTCCGTCAACGACAACCCATCCAGGGCTAGGAGTCCATCCAGTGTTTAATCCTGGGATACCATGACTGACAGACCCGTACAGCGCGTCCCGAATCTTCCTCCACACAACTCTCGACGTGACATTGGATCCCTTCTCATGCCTCATGACCACAACTGTAGGTGGATTCCCGTCCGTAACGTCGTTGACGCCCCAAAGTTTGGAGTTCAACATAGGACTTGGCAATGGCGATGTGGTACTCCGCGACCTTGGGCCAGCGCCTTGCAGGAAGTAGGACCCTGTTACCGGGCTAGAAGCATTTGAAGCCGAGGGTGCATCGCAGGACGTCCTGGTGCTTGCGCAGCCAAGGGGAGGGCTGAGAAGCGGGCTGATCGGGGGACTTAAGAACTGGTAGGACGCAACAGAAGATCGGGTAAAGATTTCAACCCTAAACCGAGCAGGCTTCAAGTTGCCCATTCCCTCTTCTACTGGCAATGTATCCTCACCCACTACTCTTTCGCGATACCCGCATTTCAGCACGACATATTGCTGGGCACCAGAACCTGCAGCGATCTGAATATCGACACCCATTTGCTCTAACAAATCGACAATATCTGCCTTCGTCCGTTGAACATCTCCAAAGGAGGACATTCTCATCTCCTCTTCACCGGAAGACAGCTTCCATCCACTGAAGAGATTTGACAGCCATCCTGGTGTTTTTGGTGACCCTGGTCCAGTTATAGGAGAGAAAGACAGAGGTGGGAACTTCGGCGATATCAGGGGGCTTTTAGAAGTCGAGGCCGTGGGTGTGCAGTTAAATTGATTGTATAGGCTCTGATATTGGTTCTGGGACCCTCCCGCAACTTGTTGACTTCTCGAGCCCAAGGGAAGTGGTTGATTCGATGGAGCAACTTCGATTGTGGAGCGTTTGCGAGCCAGAGTAGGGAAAGGAAAGTCGAGCGGGGGAGCTACAGTGAGTCAAGAAAGATGAGTCCCCTATGATCTCCGAGAGCGAGGAAGGTATACATACGCCTAAGCTTTGTCTTTTTGGACAGTGCCAAACTTCTTCGGACTGCGTTAAAGCTCGCATCCTCCACTTTTCCATTCTTGTTGTTCCCACTCGTCCTTGCGTTCTCCTTATCAGCAGAGTGCACAAGTGAAGGTGCTCGAGATCTAGGCGGTTGCTGGACTTCATTTAGTGTCTCGAGGGGCAAAGACATCTCTCTATTCCCTGCGGCAAGCGAGGTCGCGCGATTGCGAGACTTGGACTCCGGTTTGTTCTCCGAGGAATCGAGACATGAATTCCAATATGCCTCACCGTTTGCACTTTCCAGGTCCTTGCTGAGTACACAGGGTTTACCAGCAGCGGCAACCACGGACACTGCTCGGCCACGAACTTCCTGAGGTTCCAACTCCGTAAGAAGAGGGAGACGAGGCGGCTCGTCGTTCATGGCAGGGCAAGGCAATGCCATTGACTGGTTGATCGGCCGATTCGAGGCTGTCACCGCTTTGTCAGAGATTATTGCTGCCGTTGACGCTCCTCCTAAGGGTTGTGTGGAGGCGGTTGCATCGCCGTTTCGTTGTCTGGGCCAGTGTGTCTTCGCACGCTGCAGTTGCGGATGAGCCGACCGTACAGCTGTGGAAGACGTCGCCTCCCTGGTGGCACCACTAGCTGGAGGGGATCCTGCCGAGTTTGAACTGGAGTGGGTGGAACCCCTCCTATGGGCCGAGGGGACGTTATTCACTTCAAACGAAGCTTTCCTTTGTGTAAGGGACGTCTGCACAACAGCGGTCGGGGACTTAGACTCCAAGAATCTCGAATTGCACGGGGATTGAGCGCTGCAAGACCTCAGTCTCGGGTGTTGAGAATGTCTAACAGTCTCAGCGGGCAACTCCCATCCTAGGTTGAACGTCAGAGATTCCCCCAGGCCCTTGCTCGCTCCCTTGGTATCGCAGTTCTCTTGATCGTTGGCCGTCCCTTCCTTCGCATCACGCTCCTCTTCTTGCTCCTCCCTAAACTTGCCTAGCAGGAAATAGAATGCTTTGGCGTGGGTCCCTTCACCTTCTGGAGAGAGTAAGTCTTTTCGAATGTTTCCGCCATCCTTGTCGGTGTGTCGGCCCCATATGACACAGAGCGAAGCGAAGATGACCGGGTCGATTAGGGACGGCGATGCTATGGGACGCGCGAGAGTACTTGGTGAAGGGGGGTATATCGGATTCGGAAAGGGTGCAGAGCTGGTACGAGCAGGTGGAAACGCCGCAGTCAACCAAGGATGAAGGAGAATATCCGGGATCTGTCGGTGAAGTTCATACACAGTATTTGTGCAGGTAAATGACTAGTAATCTCACCATGATTCGCTTCTTCGAGTCGACCACCAACATCTTCTGTAAAAGATCTCGGGCCATTGGATCTACCCACGGTGGCAGCTCGTACTTTCCGACCTTCACCTTGGCCAGCAAAGCCTTGACGTTCTTGTCGTCGAACGGTAATCTTCCCGTTAACAAGGCAAAAAGGATCACCCCACAACTCCAGATATCCGTAGCATTACCCTGATATCTCTCTCCGTTAACAATTTCTGGTGACGCGTAATGCGGTGAGCCACAGCTGGTCTCCAGTTGTAATGTCGGGGGAGCGAATGCTGCCATACCCCAGTCAGCAATTTTAATGAGCGGAGGATCAAGAGAGGCGATGAGAATGTTTTCGGGCTTGAGGTCACGATGGATGATAGAGAACGTATGTGCATAGTTGAGACCTAGGATTATTTGTTTGAAGAAAGCCTGAGCATCTGCAGGTGAAAGTTTGCCGCGATTGACAAGAAAGTCAAAGAGTTCCCCCCCTTCAACGTATTCTAGAACAAGATAGAGCTCCTTGGTGCCTTCGTATACATCGTATATGCGCAAGATGTTAGGGTGATTCATCAACTTCATCATGGTGATTTCCCTATCAATTCCAAGACGCTGTTTTTCCGTTTTAGCTTGTTGTTCCGCGGTAGCATTGATACGAGAGTTGACAAGAGGAGCCAATGGGAGTATCTTGACAGCAGCGAGTTGACCAGTAACACGATGTTTTGCGATCTTGACACGACCTGAAGCACCTTTCCCGATGCATTCACCAATGATCCATGGCCCGATGAATTTAGGGTCTGTAGGAAGGTCAAAAGCATTAGTCCCTCCAGCAGCAGCTTTCTCTTTTTCCCAGCGTGTTCCATGGGGTGCAGCGTATTTAACAGGAGGTGCGCGAGGGGGAGTTGAACAAAGGGCGGGGGATCTTGATGAGGACATAGTTCTAGCAAGATAGCGGCGCGACCAGCGAGCTGCAGAGCTGTTCAGTAGCGACCTAGAGGCTAGATGATGAAGAAAGGTAAGGTTACGCGTCGACGGCGGAGATGCAAGGTCAAGCGCTCGGAGCCAGTCAAGATCACGTTACGTCGTGTGGCGCGTGCCACTGTATCAAAGCTGTCGTCAGTTGGATCAGGCATGGAACCATCTAGCTACTCAGCGTTTACGTGCGTTCCGTGTCAGTATTACTATCGGCACAAGACTCAGATCAGCAAATTCAAATTCAAATATTTAGGATGTTACATTTACACCTAGAGCCAAAGTAGTAGGGCGGTAGCTGACAAGGCCATTGTGCACTGTTACTACATTCTGGAGTCTGGAGTCTAGATGCATGCCACGAGACTTAGTTTGGGCCCTCTTAACTTCTTTTATCAGAAAGAACCCGAGATCTATCCTGTTCTCGTACTCGGGACCTGTCGAATGGAGAGCGTGTGAATGGTGCTTTTTTGCGGAGTGGGCTCATCCGATTGATCATTCCCAAGAACAATCAGATTCCAGAAGGACTACAGGATTATGATAAGCTCTTTTTGTACACCCATAGGGTATAGCATCTAAATTTCCCACGTTACGAACTATCGATACCGGAGCCTGGACGGCGCTGTTGCAATACTTGATCGAAGGACGACGTGAGTCCGCCGCCTATACCGATGAATGGGGACGCAACGTCGCGGTTTGTTTAACGTCCTTCCCTCCTTTAACCAGGAAAAGGTGGTTCAGTCGTTGTAGGTTTCAGCGGGAACTCGTCGACACTAACACCCTCAGCGAGACCATAAAATGGGGGTCTATGACACGGCGATTAGACCGCACATTTTCAATGCGTCTCGATCTCACGAGCAAATGAGCAACGACATACATATTTTAGTGCGGCTTTTCCAGCTGACATTATACTATAACGGTAGTTATCATTTTTCGGCTGATCGACGGTGGGGTCCCGGCGTCTCGATACACAGACGGAAGTAGAGTATGTGGCGACTCGAGATCACAGACAAAGAATCGTCCAAGGGAATGGGGTTTCCAGGTCGAGATCAACTCGGAAAATTCAGTGTCGGTGCTCGACTGATTCCAGTGACGACGCCTAACCTTTGATATTGACCGGTCTCACTCACCACTACTTCTGGTGGGGCGTCCCTCACTTCATTGGCAATCGGAGGACGGGAGAACCGATCAGCATAATGGAGAGGTGAATTACGAAGTCATTGGCGCGCGCGATAATACTACCGTAATGGTGTGGCACTGGATCACCCTATCGTCGGTTTCATAGCCATATTTTTGGGCTGTCCTTATAAGCCATCCAAGTAATCGTGAATCTAGTTCACCGTCATTGTCTTCTCTTTCCTTAAGACTAAAATGGGGAATACTTATCGAGTCTGTCCAAACTCTACTGTCCACGAGGGCGTCCGAATGGTAGTGAACTGATTGCGCCAGAGTAATTGATTCATTGGACGGAGACAATGTTCGTGGACACAGTAAGAGAAAAGAGGCACCGTAGTATGAACCGTCGCCTGTTCCCGATCCGCGTCTCGAACGGAGCGAGTATAAGGCTTTGGATGAGATTCCCACAGAACTGGTAGCTGTACAAAGCTTAATGTGGGGCGTACTCGTACTTTGGCTTGTTTTGGAAGCTGCATGACTATGGGCCTCCCGCACGGGCCTTCACTGGCCTTGTGTTCTCAAAAACACACTTTCCTGAATTGGAGAAATAATGATAAACAGTGGTCAGGTTACGGAAGCATCGGGATGGAAACGTTGCTCTACCCATTTTGAGCTGTCTTGGTTTCAACAGATACAATCCATACATTCTCGACGTTCAGAACACGTCCAGTGCCGTCAATGGCTGGTGCGTCCTGGGTGTATAAGATCAATGCTACGAAAGACCTTCTTACATTGATAGTTTTACCCACTAAAGTGACTAAGATGTGCTGGTAGGCTGACTCCTCTTCTCGTGCGAGCCGTATACCGTGTTATCCTAAAATGAAAAAGTCGTGGGACCTAAGGGATTGAGTTGGTGCTAAACGAGGTTGGGACACCGTAATTATAAGGCCTGACCATAAGTTGAACCATTTCATTGCATACCGCAAAACAGTTTGTCCAACGAAGGTGTAGGAGCCCGACAGAATCCCGTTTGATCAAACGACACGAAATGTCTTCAGAAATGATCATGTCATAAACCACTGTTTGACCTATTCAACGAACCTTGAGGGTTTGACCGGCTGTCGAGGTTAAGGCTGGAACTTGAAATGCAACCAATATCAGCGTTCTGGATCGATTTACAGTGCAGAGTCTGCGGAAGGAGGCTGTTAGCTTTGCCGTAGCGTGAGTCCGCTGTCGGATTTTAATGTCACACATGCACCGTATGAAGGTTATACACACCTGCGGTGTTGCTTCGAGATTTCTCCGCGAGGCCGGTTAGGATCACATGTATAAGAGAGGTACATCAATGAAACAGAGAATCATGGAACAAAGATCAAATGTTATCCGGAAAACATGGGGAACGAGCTGTTGTCAAGGTGCACAATGCGGCATTTGTGAGGCAGACAGATTAGTGAGGTAACGGAAGATGGTGATGTTGATCACAAAAGCGCCGCGAGAATAAGATCAGGATACCTGGCCTCGATGACTGAGCTGGGTATCCAGAGACAGTATGATGGCTTGCTACAGCCAATTGCGCGGCCTTCAACGGGGACTTTTTTTGGGGACACCACAAATTGTTGCAGCATCTGAGGCGAGCTGGAGAGGGCCGGCGGGAAGAGAAGAAAGACCTCTCATCAAGATCTGATAAGGGGAAGAAAGCCACCGCCCGACAGCATGTATTGAATATTCTTGGAACGAGGTGCCAAGGCACATAGCAAAGCGAGACAGCATAAAGATGGGCGTCTTTGTGGTGAGAACTTGGTTTCATGGCAAGTCTATACGCCGTGATTCTGCCTTGTCCGTAGGTTGCTATAAGGAGGCTTGTTGCTAAACCGAGCTCTTACTGTACGTGTTCAAAGCCGAAGGGACATACTTGGAGGGTCTGACGGACTGTCGTAAATGAAATGAAAGGTGACGGAGCGCCAAAAAAAATACGGCTGTCACGCTGGACTAGGTGCTTTGTGCACGGGAAACCATCCGAAACCGGCACAGCTGTAGGACAACCTTGAAGATGCTATTCTCTCCCTTCGTGGCCGGAAATAAATGGTATTGAGTGAGACGGTGAGAAAGCGGTGGCTTCTCCAGATTGACCTACCCAGACCTAAGAAAGGAGCTGAGATGATAACCTGATAGAGAGCCTAATGTAGCAGGTCACCATCTGGAAGTGGAAGGCTGTGAATGAATTGTATGAATCAATGTGCGTAAAAGCGGAGGACAAGATTCGGGTAAGATCCAAAAATGAATTTTTGAAAATCTGACTAGGTTTAGTGTCAAAGTGGTAGAATGGAGATAGATTTGTGCACAATACTCTATTTTTGGCAGGCGTGACTCCTCTTTTGTTCCTATCCACGTGCTCACATGGCGTTGTGTATTTGTTGAACTCGATGCTGTAAACGAGCAGACCCAAGATTGGTTCTAAACCACCACGACCCCACTGCGCTTTCCCTGCCCGCTATTATAATTTCCCTTCACTTCCTTCCTTCATGACTGTTATAATCCCTCACTTCGGTCATATCATGCACCCTACAAAACGTATCCGTCGTACAGCAACATCTGTAATGGCTGGCTATTGCGACCCCCGGCCAACGCGCGATGTGCTGACTTGTTTACTCAACGGGGTCCCTCCATATTCAGAGGAAGACAAGGCAGAGGAGGCAAAATATAATGCACAGCTGAAGAGATTACAGAAGAAAGAACGTGTGGAAGTCAAGAGAGAGCGTGATAAGGAGCGTAGAAGATTGGAGAGGGCGCGTGAAAAGGCACTCAAGCAGCAACAATCGATATCAGCACCCCCCGTGGCTAGTTCAAGCATGTTATCCAGCTCCAGTAAACCTTCGCAGGCTCCTACAGCTTCATCCTCCTTCTTCACCAGACCGAACATTAAATTACCCACCCATCATCGGGCGACGTCGGTCACGCCGCCACCACTCAGCTCACCGTTACCGTTACCCTCGTCCCACGAAAACACTCCTGACCCCTCCATTTCATCGAGTACATCGCGTACATCGTCCAAAAGGCCAAGAACCCCCGATGACGATGAAGAAATTGCACCGATATTGCCACCTCCAGAACCAAAGCTGAAAAGGAAGCGAGTCGCAGTCAAGAAGGGCTGGAAAGGCTGGGTGGAAGGTTCTCCCCCTCCATCGGAGAAGTTAATCAATTTAGATGCCGTCCCAATCCTTCAGGAACGAAGGACACGTAGTGGGAAGAATTTTGACGCTATTGGAGTGGGCAAGGATGGTTGGGTATGATGGTGCGTCTCCCTATTTTTTTTTCAACCGTCAAATAAATCTCATTATCAGTATAACAGTAGTATAGATGCTCTCCAAGCTATCGACTGCGAAAAATAGAGAAGTAGTTGACGCTATTGTCTTCCTCGCTCTCTTCCACTTATGCTCCAATATTAAAACCTCGCTTTGCTTTTGTTGAAGTGTGTTCATCTGTATTCCAAGGTCCTTTCTGTCCTTCGTTTCGCGCACCGACCCACTGTACGTATTTCTTAAGGCTTTCTTTTTAACGTCCATCTTGCATTCTACTTGTATCATTTCATTTTCCTCAACGCAATTGGTTCTCCTTGGGTCCTTGTTTTCTGAATGGCTTCATTTCGGTTGATTCGACCTTGTTTCTTTTTTACTTGTGGTAAGCTGCTAACTACAAGCTGGTTTCCAAGATCTAGTATACGATATAGGCCCAGACATACCCTATTATCTCTATGACGGTGGCTTGGAGTCTGCAGTCATCGTTATGTTATCCGCTGATGAACCCCTACTACATACATATACATTCATTTATTGTGTTATTGTGCATCAGTGATCACGCGAATTCATCAAGAAAGCTCTTGAAAGCCTTGCAGACCATTACCAGGTTTAACACGAAAGTGCTTTTACGGAATATTCAATATCGGCGGGAAACCGCGATCGGGATCTATATATGACAGGCTCACGTCAAATAAGCATAAACAGCCTTCCTTTCTAACGGTGCAAGTGCTTGTTGAACAAGAATCTGCCTCTTTTCAGGAAACTAGTAAAGTTCCAAGTTGTTTCTTAACTCGGGAAGGTCTCTGACAAAGTTCGAACATTCAGGACACGCGACGATTGCCCTGAGAAGTCATCAGCAAGTTTGAATACGCCGTGGCCGAAAAAGCGTTAGCATTCAAAAGACGAAATGGTTTTAACCCAACTTTCGTTGCCCGTGCTTCCTACCCCTCCATCATGGTACCCAGGACACATGATGAAATTTACCCGAATGCTCCCAACATTACTTACCAGGACAGATGTGGTTCTGGAACTCCGTGACTCCAGGCTTCCGTTAACTAGCATCAATAGAACATTAGAAGGTATGTGAAATATTTTTAAGCGGGGTTTAGGACCTTTTCTTAGAAAGAGGGACGAGGCTGAGCTAGGATGACTCACTGTATCATTCATGAAAATTCACGGCGCCAGGGACTAATTCTGTTGAGAGTGGGTCTTGTGAGGCCTCAAATGCAATGTGGCCTGTGCGAATGGCCTTGGAGATTTTCTGTTTCCTTCGCCCTCGGATCGTGATCTCATCTAAAGCTCCTTTCCCTAGGTGCCCTCCGCAAATGGCGTTCAGAGCGCGGTTACGATCCTTATAATCCTACCCGCAAGCTATTTGACGCTGGCCCATGTGAGCGACTGGTCGTTCTGAATAAACGAGACCTTGTTCCTCAATGGGGCATGGAGGTGAGGCGCTCCACTGAACTCGCCACACCAGACTGATTTGCCTCGCTACACCCTTACTCCTCACTAATAAAGCCTTTCCGGAGAGCAATGTTCAACAAGCTCCCAGACCAAGAAGTCGTCTTTGCATCATGGCACAAGCCGCGGGATATCCGCGACTTGAGCAACAGGCTAGTGAGTACGTCGTCCCCTCGCATCCCCTCTCCGTCAACGTGCTCAACTGGTTACTGCTATTTCGGTTGGTAATGTTAGATATAGCGAAAAGGTATCCCTATGCCACCGAGCTCAATGTCCTGGTCATTGGAATGCCGAATGTCGGCAAGTCTACCTTGCTGAACGCCCTCAGAAATCTGGGAATTCAAGGTCGTGAGTAGTCTGGATACTCCAAACTTCTCTCAGACTGACTCTCCTCGTTTTTGATAGGGACCCCGAAAGCGCTCCGAACTTCTGCTCAACCGGGACTAACTCAGAATTTGTCTACAAGATTGAAGCTTTCCGTTGACCCGCTTGTGTATGCGTTCGATTCCCCAGGAGTCATGCTCCCATTTCTTGGTCAAGGACAAAAAGGCGCCGAAAGGGGAGTAAAACTTGCATTGATAGGTAAGTACCATCATGGGACCTCCTTCACGTACTATGAAACCATCCCGGCACCCCCATTCTCCGTTAACTCCCATCCTGTCCGTTCATAATTCGACCACCTTTCTATCGGGCCTGATTACTCCGACTGACATATTTGTTTACGCCTCAATCGTAGCCGGGATTAAAGAAGGCATGTACGATATAGAAGCTTTGGCTGGATATCTCCTTTATAGACTGAATGTCTTGAATCCCATATGTAAGACTCCGCATTTCACTCTATTCTTTTATCGAACAGTCCCCGGTTATCGATATCAAAGAATGATGCCCATGCTGGTTGTTCGCTCCATTTTCGCCGCACATATGCTAATTTCCCCCCCAAAGATCCAGCGTATTTAACATTACTACAAGAAGGAACCCCGCCAACCACCGACTTACATCAGTACTTGAGCGCTTTGGCTAAGCGTATGGGAATGATCAAGCGAGGTGCAGAGCTTGACCTCGCTCGTGCCGCTTCGCACTTCGTGAGATGGTGGCGTGAAGAAGGTGGTCTTCTTGCCGCTTCCTCAGCTCCGCAATTAGGTGGACAGTCGCACCTATCTCAGCTCGACGGTGCCAGCGCTACACAGGGATGGGGCTTCGATTTCGAATGGACAGTGAGCCCAACGGACTCGGAAGACGACCGTGACGGAGCTTCGTTCGTACAACGGAAGATGGAGGCATGCATAGAAAATTACATCGTTGAGTCTGAAAAAGAGGAGAGAGAGGAACAAAACATCAGTAGTACCCAGAGGAAGAAGCAGCTCAACATAGCAGAAAAGGCAAAGAGAAAAATGAAACATTCACGTCGATAGTTTCTCTCCACACTGGAGATTAATTACATGTAGACACAACGACCCGTCCGAGCCCTACAGATCAGGAACGTGACCCGGAACTCTGATCAACTCTCTGTAAATTGTCGAATGATCCAGCTGCATCGTAACGCTCCCGCTCTATAAATTATGCATCCGAGAATGGGGACTAAGCACGGGATGCCGTGAAAGATGCAAAGCCTCTCCAGAGTTGACTAGAAGGATTATTTCGGGTCGCAGTCGAACTTTCGTTGTTTACCTGTTGAAGCACCATCGCTCGTAACGGTATATATAGTGAGACCCAGGAATCACAGAACAGAAGTACTTATCCATCGCCTGCGGCTTCACGGATGAAATGTGGAGAGTTACTTAAACCGAGTTGCAATATGGTTGGTATTGAAGAATAGAAGAATGCATCCGGATGAAGGATATGGACCAGACATGGACTCATATCTTCCAAGCGGGAAACAAGATGGACAGGCCTTCTAGAGTTTCCCCTGTCCTTGTCTCGAATTCGGGAAGCCGTTATATTTTGAATAAGCCTAGATATACGAACGGTAAGCTCAACGGTAAGCTCAACATTCGATGATCAACTGAGTGACGTTGCGGTATACAATAAAGCTAATCAACAATTGCAACGTCTGGCAAGCTGGGAGTAAATTTCCTACCTAACGAAGCATGCAAGCTAGATAGCATTCATAGGGGGACTTAGGAAGAGAACTGGTGAATATCCGAGTCAGGCTGTAAGTTTTACTAGTCTCGGAGTTTCCTGATAGTCCCGCAATCGTCGACACTGGGTGAAGATCTTGAAAGCAATAAATGAGGAAGACCGACCAACACCGCGAAGTGGCGGGAACTATTTAGTCTGTGGTAAACCAGATATGGAGTTCAATTCTCACGACGGTCACAGCGAACCGATTCCGGTCCTCCCGACTTTCCCAAATCTCAATCTCTGTTCGTCGCCGTCGGCCACCAGCTTTTCCGAACCTTAAGACCACCATGAGCTCTCTCTCATCATTTTTTTCTTCCGTGTTCTCCGTCATCCAAAACGACACCGAGGAAAAGCCTGAAACCGAGACCAAAAACGAAGCTCAGGAAGAAGTTCAGGAAGAGGAACCGGCCGCAGAGGAGGAGGAGGAACCTGAGGACCCTCACCCAGCTATTAGGGAAGAATGCCAAAACTCTGCAAAGTGTGCTCAGCTCGCGAGACACTTTGAACATTGTAATGAGAAAGTTAACGCCGGCCAAGGTTTCAAGGGTGAGGATTGCGTTGAAGAACTGTAAGTGTCAAATTCGCCTCACATCCATAATCCGATCTCAACCGCGTCTTTATTCTAGCTGTATGTGATATATTGGATTGTTCGCACTTATTCCTTACTAACATTTTTTTTTCGCGCGTCCTTCAATCATTGTTCAGTCCAGTACGTATATGCTTCAAATTTTCCGAGGCACTACTCAACGTGTTACCACTATGACCAGCATGATGCACTGCGTCGACGTGAGCTTTACTTTTTGATGCCTCTTCCAATAATACGTGTCCTCAAGAAATATTAAAAATTTTCAGAACTGTGCTGCTCCGAAGCTTTTCGCCCAACTGAAGTAGACGTCAAACGTGTTAGATTACCTAGAGTGATAGGTGTGTTGTTGTCTATTTTTTTGTGTGGCCCTCTTTTCTGACGTGCTAAATCCAGTTCTAGAACGTAGCCTGTCGTTTCTACGCCTTCATACTTTCCTCACTGTTGAGTGTTGCAAAAATAAATCATTGATTCTGAGACAGTAATCCTCCTAGTGTTACTTCTCGCGAAGTTGATCGCTTACACAATTTACCCTGATCATCAAATTAGAGAGACACAGACAGTATATACTCTACAAGTTGCTGGAAAACTCGAACTAAAAATACAGGGAGTTTATACAAGGATGGTAGTTTAAAAGTCCAAATAATCCTTAGTGGAAGCCCATGCTCCTCCACTCGTAGTCCCTGCCGCTCCATAGGGATCTTCCGTTGACCCATAAGCACCACCAATATTAGTGCTTGCACCTGCACCAGGTTCCACTTCCTTGAATGAGAACTCCCGCTTAAATTTGGCTTCTAAGGATGCCAAGGTACCAATCAGCTTGAGGCAAGCCTGTTCTAATATCGCTTCCGGCGTAATACTGCCATCGGTCTGAATTTTGATGAGAAAATGTGGCTGAAGTGGATGCGGAACTTTGTAACCAGCGAAAAGAATCTGAGGCATAGCGAGTAATTGTCTATGATAAGCTAATGTAAGAAATGATGAAGAAGATGAAAATGGAAAGACTCACGCTCGTAACATGTTAGCTAACGTATGATCTTGCTTAACGATCTTTATGGTGGCAGCATTCGGAATTTTCGTGTCTTCTGTCACCTCCACTCTGGAGAAGGAGAATTCCCGTTAATGACCGTTCTTATGGACTATAAGTGACCGAGACTCACGGTCTCTCACCATCATCCAAGACATAAAGTTCGAAGCGACTCGGCTGATTCATGATCTGAAAGCGATGATTAGAATATGGGTCGAAATCAAGAATGAAGGGCCTGTGATTGAAAAGATCATAAAGCCATGCATGTGTAGAATTCCGTCGCTCATCATCGAGACACTCGGACGCAAAAGAAAGAATTATTTAATCATAAGCAGGACATGGACGTGGACTCACCACAGTGTACTCCCAGGTGTTTGAGAGTCACTATTGAATCGTTGGAAAGCCCTATAATATGTAGATTAGAACAGTCCAAACTCGGGTGTGAGTAAAAAGATCATAAAGCCATGTATGTAAACAGTGGTATCGACATCGTGCGTGCACTCCGGGGATTGACAGATTAAAGTTTGGTATAATCATTTCAAAGCAATGAATGAACGGTTACCCACCTAGTTGAGTCGCTATACACGTAACGAATTTGAAGAGGTGCTCTACAAGAAAGAATAAGCAATGATTTCAAAATATAGAATGAAAAACTAGGAGGTCAGTACACGTAGTGCAAACATGAGACAAAACGTTTTTGTTTGCCATTCAGCGACAATAAATACGGCTTTACGGCCCATCATGGAGTCAGAAACGTGAACGGAACTCACCAGTCTTGGAACGTGGAAGGCAAGTTCAAGATAAAACTCGTGTTTGCGTACCTTTGTTGGATAATTCCCACGGCTCCAGGTTTCTCACATTTTTCATAATCCTGCGCTCGACGCTGCTCACCATAACCGACACCCTCCTCAAGGTTAGTTTGTCTAAACTTCTACCAACACGCTCTCTGGTCGATGGAAACGATAGTGGGATGTGCTAGGAGAGATTTCGAAGACAGGGAAGAGCTCTAAAAGGATGGATGAGAGCGGGGGTGATTGGATGTTGTTGCGACCTTTCCATCAGACTTTCTCCCCCCTTCATCTATGCTTCCCTCGTCTTTCTCCGTTTCAACATGGAATGTGTCACTGAACAGTCTTCCTGTATTACAGATTTAGAAGATGCCGACCCGTTTCTCCAATACCCGCAAACATCGTGGACACGTCTCAGCCGGTAACGGGCGGGTCGGAAAGCACCGCAAACATCCAGGTGGTCGTGGTCTCGCTGGTGGTCAGCACCACCACAGGTACGTCGTCTAATTCTCTGTCTCAATCAGTGATTAATCTTTCGATTAGAACCAACTTCGATAAGTACCATCCCGGCTACTTTGGTAAAGTCGGTATGCGCTACTTCCACCTCACCCGTAACCAGTACTGGCGCCCCATTATCAACGTCGACAAATTATGGACTCTTGTCCCCACGGAGGAGAAGAAGGGTATGACAGAGGGTTCAGACGTCGTCCCTGTCATTGACACTTTGAGACATGGGTACGGAAAGGTTTTGGGCAACGGGCAGTGCGTTTCTTTACTCATTTTGTGTTATTTCAATCTTTGATTCGTTGATCATAGACTACCCAAACTTCCTTGCATCGTAAAAGCACGCTACGTGTCCAAGCTTGCCGAGTACGCACATTCTTCACATTCGCTTCTTACCTTACTTAGTGTTGTTCAACAGGGAAAAAATCAAAGAGGCTGGAGGTGTAGTTTCGCTCATTGCATGAGTTTGTGTAGCTTAGTTATTTTTCTCTTACTTTTCTCCCACTCTCATAACATGCCGCATGTCATACTTTGACCACAAAGCTTTGAATTGTTGAAATAAGTAGAGGAAGTCGATCACTTCCTGGTTCTCTTTGTGAAGGTAACGGGAACATCCAGAACTCCAAGGGTCAGAATGATTTTACCATCCAAAATCCTTTTCTTCCATTGCTCCCTACTTTCACCAGGTTGTAAAAGTGGTCCCACTTTGTAATCTCTCAACAACATCGTCAGAAAACACACTGCCTCTGTAGTAGCGAACTTTCGACCAATGCAGCCGCGAGGGCCTGCAATGTCAATAGTCAGAGTAGTGCGCTTAGGGAAAGAGAATATGATGTCACCGAGACTGAAAGCAGAGAACTGATCCGAGTCATTCTTGATACCATGCCAGCGAGAGGGTTTATATTCCATGGGATCCTCGAAATAACGTGGATTGCGTTCTGAAGGGGTACTCTTGGTTTGAATATAGTTCAATGTCGCGGGTCATGTAAGGACGTACGAATGCCTATCATATCGAGAACGAGCTAGATGGAAGTGGATGGTGAGATGGATGGGTAGTAACACCTCATGATTTGCTCACCCAGGAGCCTTTTTGTACGGGGAACACCTGTGTTCCTTCCTGTCCGCGAGGATTGGGAATCTCGATAGCGGTATCTTCCGTTGGTTCTCGAATCAAAACGTGTCCAGATGCTATATTTCAAGGGCCTTTTAGTTTTCAGGACTGGAAAGGGCGAGCTTTGACATACGAAAGGATCTTAGCGCCTCGTAAAACGCAGACAAAACTTTGTTGAGGTTATTGTAATCATCGAATACCTGTGAAGTAGTATGACTTGCTGCAGCATGAGGTCATCAAACTGAGGATACACACAGGGTCTCGGTCGTATCCAACAACGTCAATTATTTCTTGTAAAACCTCATCTTGGGCATGGTCGTTCACTGCTAAGAAGCCCAAGGTTGCGGCAAGTGTGTGTGCCGACGTTTCTGAAAGATGATGAGTCTGAGGAGTGCTGTGCATTTTCATCTGGATTATATCCAGCTCACCATGACCTGCAAAAAGCATCACGAACACATTGCCGATCTACCCGAGTTCAAATTTGACGTTGATGATTTGGAAGGGAAGGGACAAACTAATTCCGCGTCGTTCAAACGATATTTGCCTTCAGCGTCTTCATTGGCTTGAACGAGCATACTGAAGGCATCCCTTTTGTACTCCTCTGGTGTTTGCCCTCGAACCTCCGCTTTTCGCAAATGTACTTGATCTTGCATGAAGCGAGTCAACTGATTGTATGCATCTCGCGGCCGTTTGAAGCTTCCAAAAAGTAAACAGATGTGATTAAAGAGAGGCCCGGAGATTCTCACTTGCTAAAGGGTAAACTCTTGACCCACGCTGGAGCGAAGCTCAGCATCATATTTGCATCCAGGACAGTACGAATGGCTTCTTGTACAGTCATTTCTCCTTCTGATGTCTCCGGTGGGGCTGACCTATGAAAAATCGTCAGTAATCACATTCGAGAAATGGGGAAAGCGTACCAGTTGAAATCGAAACCAAAACCGCATGTTCCGAGTACTAGAAGAGCAAGCTAAGGGGGAAGATGAGAGGTCTATCGCCAAACTGATATCGCCTCGGGCTCGGACCTTGAATGTCAATGCCTGAATAGCCGGTATCTCTATTGTGTGGCGTTTCGCCCAACCCTCCGCAGCGACCATATCGCGGTACGTCTTGATAGTTTCTTCCCACACAAGCTGATAAAGTTTAGTGTTGAAAGCAGGCCCCATTATTCGCCTATGTCTTCGCCACACGTCTCCATCGGCAGCTGCCAAGTTGAGCCCAAACAGTCTACATTCCGTGTCGTTCACTACGTGATGAGAAACGTGAATTGATTGCCTTACAGTAAAGTTCTGCTAGCAGTCTCGGGCTTGATGAAACAAGACTTTTGACTGGAGGAGACTTGTCGTAAGACATCCAAATTCGATGCGTAGATAAGAGGCCGTCCGGAAAACCAAGGGACCACCGAGATCGTTTCGTTTTCTTTATATACTACGAGTTATTGTGATGAGTGGTTGCTCAAAGAGCCAGTCCACGTCCCAGTTACGCACATTTTTCTCGGCGTACCCAATGCATATCTGCACCTGCGTTCCACCAGGATGTCGGGAAAAGAGCGCCCGGAAGGCCCATAGGGTCGAATGGTGGTCGCGGTCCGGGGAGATGATTCACCCTCTAGAAACTTAGATCAATTGAAACTCCCGACGGTCACCGTAGCGTGTACTTGCGCGAAGGTGTCGGAAGAACACGACGATGCGACCAACGACGAGGATACCGAGAATAGTCAAAGCAGACTTGATCCAATCAATTGCCATATGGTGATTTAGGGGGCCAAACACGAGTTGGTGTTTTTCGTGGAAGAAAGACCCGTTGAGGAACTTGAACATGGCGGTCGAGGAAGAATAAGAGTGGACAAGACGCTGGCTTCTAGCCACGGCTCCTGGTGCCTGAATTGCCTGGTGGCAGTGCCGCAGTAATCTACATTTACTCAGCGGACCGTGCCAGACCGAACAAAAATGTAATGGATTTCGAAGAAAAGATAGATCGTAATTCGACCTGCATCACCCTCCATCACCTCCTTCTATTGGCTCGTGATCAATTTTACACACTTGTCCTCGGTGGGCTACAGTGCTCCAGAAATTGCGAGTACATGGGGCCAAGGAAATGTCATATTTGTATGGTGAAAAACATGGACAGAAAAATCGAGATGTCTGAGTGGGTTTGGGAATCTTGTTGACTCTAAGGTATATACATCTCTGAAAGTCAAACCAAAGGTGACCGCATTGAATTCCACGGCTACGCTCAAAGTGGAACAATCTGGGATATAAAGTATAATTGTCTTCGCGGATACATCTACAAGCAGGTAAGGCAAGGGATCAAGAGGAAAGTGTAAATGGCTCATGCCATTGGCACCACACAACCCAGGCTGAGAACGACGGCTACCGTCGAAGGCTTCAGCTGATGGTTTGTTACGGGTGACGGAGTGCGGCAGAGAGGAGAAAAATTATAGACTCTAAGTTGGGGGAGAGTTCTTTATAGAGATGCCTTTCTGACCTAGTTAGCGAGAAGGCAGATCCCGCCTCAATTGGAACTGCAGGGCGTCTAGTATGAGCTAGGACCATATACAGAGCGCGAAATGCCATCCTGGATCCCGAGGTCGTGTTTGGCTTCCGCATTCCAGAGGGCGACGGGCCTGCCAAACAGGTGACTGAGGTCAATGTATCACTCAAAGTTCACTTAAATCCCTAGCACTGCAGTTTCTCCAGAGTTTGAAGGTATAGACAAGATATGGAGCATGAAGCAATTGTCATCCGACCAGGGAGGTTGTAGAAATCGCTAGCCGATTTGACCTAATCGAGAGGCAAGGGAGGGAGGAGAGTTTCGCGGAGAGTTGAAGTAACTCGAAATATGCAATCCGGCGTCTTCGTCATTGATCTATGCATATCGGGTGCAGCACGCAGATGTCCCTGTGTGGGTGGCAACATATAAGTAGAGACCGAAGCAAAGGAGGGCGCTGTGTGCCACGGTGCTGAGAATCCAGGCTGAAGGACTACAGTATGCTCAATTTCTGCAGGTCCTGATGAATACGAATTCGTTCGAAGCAAAACGTCCAAGTTATCGAACGAGAGGCTTGACGATATATACGCAGATCACTGTCATAAGCTGTGAAACGTTCACGAGTGAAATACATCGCAAGATGACGTCTGGGTCTACAGTGGATCCAAATGTGTAAATTTTGAAGCGTCTATGGTCGGAGGATGCAGAAGGACCCAACATCATATGATGGAAGTCGTTGACCGACACTGGAAAAGTCCATGTGGTGGCCGTGCTCCTGCTGACAAAGAGGAGTCAACTAGCTCCTCGTCGTCGCAGAGCCACAGCTTTTTCTACGTCTCAACCACCATGGTCAGTGACGTTCCCTTGCAACTCTCAGGTATCAAACTCAATAAAAATCCTACTTTTCTCTAGTCTAATCCCTGCAAGCGACGTCTCATTCGCGACTTCAAGAGATTATCGTCTGATCCTCCCGGTGGAATTTCTGGAAGTCCCTGTCCAGACAATATCATGTTATGGAACGCAGTCATTTTTGGCCCAGGTCAGCGGTCACCAAGTCATCTATCAATCGTTCTATTGAAACTCTGAATAGCGGATACACCCTTTGAAGATGGAACCTTCAAACTCGTGCTAACTTTTGATGAATCCTATCCCAATAAACCCCCTTCAGTCAAGTTCCTTTCGCGAATGTTCCATCCTAATGTCTACGCTAATGGCGAGCTTTGTCTGGATATTCTCCAAAATCGTTGGTCGCCCACATACGATGTCGCTGCTATCCTCACCTCTATACAAAGCCTCCTCCACGATCCAAACCCCAACAGCCCCGCCAACGCAGAGGCAGCCCAACTGTATAGAGAGAATATGAAGGAGTACGTGAGGCGTGTCAAGGCGACTGTGGAAGAGAGTTGGTTGGATTCTGGAGAAAATGTGGAAGGAAGTAGCTCGGATGCGACTGTTTAGATTTTCGTCGTCGGTACCTTCGTTCACACCTACAGGTTTATGCCTGTCGTTTCATGTCTGCCCTCCTTTCTCTCAGTCATTTGTATTTTACACTGCATCCCTACTTCCCATCATGCGTTTCCACATCAATACCTGACTGCCATTCATCATCATAAAAGAGCCAGGGATTGTTACTGTAGTTTGAATAGATTATTGAAGAGCATTATCTGGCGGCGCTTTCTTTTGAATATCTTAGACACTTCACGATATCAAATGTTGAATGTTCGTTTCAGAATCACCCATTTTTGAATGAGTTCTCTGTGGTCTCGCAGCAACTTGAAGGATGTGGAACCATAATGGGTAAAAGTATGGCCGATCCGATATACTGATGTAGAGCAGTGTCGTCAAGGACGGTGGCATGCGTCAAAAGGCAGCCGGGGCACACGGCCTTGAGCGCTTGAGCGCTTACCGGAGTCAGCAAGACTTAGCAGCGCTTATAGTTTATCAAAAACGGACGGCAAACTTGTGTGCAACACGTGCCGTTGAGGATTATAATATTTTTTACATCTAAAATAAATAAATAAAAAAGCCCTTTGTTCCCATCCCATGTTTCCCGTCGGTGCCTCCGAAGTCTGTCTGAGAAAGTACTATCGGTGATATCGGAGTTCAGAATACTAAAGGGCAGCTGCCTCGAAATGTGCCCATGGGGCGCTAACCACCGCCCACGTTCAAAGGCAGGGCACCAAGAGGCACCGCCCGTCAAACACTGATGTAGAGTCCCTGTCTGATCTGCATGTAGACAGAAACGGGTGGGCAGGTGTGAGGTGCTTGACAACCGTAAGCCGGGGGCACCGGGCATGGGTAGACCGGAATAGTAGATTTGTATGCCTGGTTACTATCAAAAATGTAGACAGAAATGGGCGAAAAAACAGCTACCAGTCCCGATGTAGACAGAAACCACCTCAAAATAGCCCAGACATGGCTACCATCTCTTCATGGAGACAGATCAGTAGTATCTTCTCGTTCCACCACGATGCCTCTATGTTCTCACCGTTTTCCGCTTCCAGTACGTATCCTCATACTCCATTGGCCTTAATCCAAAAGCGTTCCGATCTCTCGTAGGGCTCGCCTTCAACATGCACGCTCGACACCGTGATTGCTCCCCTGCCTTCACTTTGCCTGATTATCGCTTTCTCTTTGCTCTCTTTCCAACTCGTCAAGGTGCAGGGAATCGCAAATGGTTTTCAGAGGCTCCCTTATCCCATATGGGTGCATTTCATCTACATGTCCCTGATTCTCGCTGCCCTCGGAATGACCTTGTTGGAAATTGCGCGTTTGGTGGCGGAAGGGATGGGCGTCGGCCTTTTGCCATTGAATAGCATAGGATTGCTCCTCGTCCTCCATATTTTGTGGCAAGAAAGGAGGGTCAGAACGAGAGAAATACTTCAGGTGACCCGCTTCGTAGCTTTCAATACATTCCCGTGTGTACTGACTCGGATCTCGTTTCAGCTTCTCTCTGCCTACTGGCTCTTCTTGGCCATTGTAGAAACGGTTAAAACTGTCAGATTGCACACACTGGAACAAAACAACCCGAATGACCTAGAAGGTTCAAAGTATCCAAGCGCCGATCAGCTTTTGGACAATGTGGTCATGGTAAGCGCTTGAAGCGGTCCTCTTGTATCGCTGACTGACCTTGTCTCCAGCTAGCACTATATGTACTCTTCCTGTGTTTCGAGCCCGTCACGCTGTTCTTGTCGCGACGCGAGAAGCCCGCACCATTCGAGTTGCATGGTGTTTTACTATCCGATCACTAGCCTCAACTCCCAGCGCTCCTGTATCATTACCTTGATTATAATGCACGTCGCCGATTCACGCATCTGTTACACAACTCATAAAAACATCGATTGAGAGACATAGATAAAGTGGTCCAAAAATCAGTCGAAATAAGTAAACTAGTACAGGATAGTGGGTTTCATATGTTTAAACACAGATTCGAGACAAAGACTCACAAA
Source organism: Marasmius oreades (assembly GCF_018924745.1). NCBI lineage: Eukaryota > Fungi > Basidiomycota > Agaricomycetes > Agaricales > Marasmiaceae > Marasmius > Marasmius oreades. The sequence continues at coordinate 2,733,341 of NC_057325.1, forward strand.
GACAAGGGGCATATAGTGACTTAATGATACACATACACACTTGGAAACCAATCAAACACAGATGTAGCTAGCCTCACCTATCACAGTTGATTCTCAAGATCTCTACGGCCCGCATTCTGAGACGCTGCATTGACGTTCGGATTCTGACCGCCCCTTGAGGTCAAGCTTCTAAAAAATTCACTGGGGCGACTGAGCAGACCGGCACCACTCCCACCGGGAGTGGTGGAAGTAGTGGCGGGGAGCGGTAAACCAGGTCCATTCGTTTCCGTGTTGTCAGTGATGTCTTGTTCTTCATCTTGGGAATGACTTGAACGCTCTTCCTTCGCGGAAGTGGGTACAGGCGGAGGGTTGGTAGTTATCCTCAAGAGGGAAGTGTACGCTGCAGGTAAAGATACGTCGTCAGCCTCAAAGAGTTTAAAGGAGGTACAGATACGGACGTTGCCGACAAACTGGACAGAACCACCCCTTGGCCTTCCTTTTCCTTCGTGGGTTGGTAGTAGCAGTAGTAGTTCCTGCTCCGGTCGTATTCTCGGCGTTACCACCCGCTGTAGCACCTTCAGTGGTACCTTCGGTAACCCCATGGTTGGTGGACGTCCCGTCAACATTCGGGGCTTCCTCTCCTGAGGTTCCCTGTGTAATAGCACCTCCGGCACCGAACTCCACCATGTTCAAGGCACACTCCTTACATGCCACAAGGTGCCTACAAGGTAGTAAAACGACTTCACGTGGAGATGAAAGACAAAGCAGACATTCGGAAGTTATATCGTCACTGGTGTCAACTGGCACGGTAGATTGTTGTGGCGGATAGGTATGAGGAGGGGTGGGTAGCGGTGCAGTGGGGGCTGGAGCATGCGAGCTAGAGGAAGTAAGGCCATAGATTTCGTGTAGTTGAAAAACATGAGGCCCAATCTGAGGTGAAGGGTGGCGAAGGATGGTGTGAGTTTGACTAGAGTTGAGAGGAAGATTCCACGCACCGTGGCTTCACGTTTGACAACCTTTACGACCCAAGGTCTGGTGTCCTCTTCCACCGAATCATCTTCTACATTAATTCTTGCTTCCCTCTCTTTGCCTTCACCTAACGACGGACCTTCCTGCTGCTCCGAGTTCTCCGAAGCCTCAGTTTTGGATTTGGTTTTCTTCTCAGTTGCGAGGCGGGTGCCGAACCTCTCAACACAGAGATATGTAACTTGCTCGTTGGGACTGGCCAGCTCTGTGCCTTGTTCATCTAACGCTACAAGACGGATTGTCACCTTAACCCCTTGATCTGCATCATCCTTCTTCTTTTCCTTTGCAATATTACTGTCTTCGTTGTTGGTGCCATCATTACCCACAGGGGGCGACGAAGCATCAACAACCGCCAACGCAGGTCCAGATACCGACACGCCGTTTCTCCTACGACGGAAGAGATGTGTGATTCGTCTGCGATTATGTTGCCGACCGGCCTCAAGAACATTACCCCCGAAGCCAGCCTGCTCAGACATGTCCTGGCCCTTCTGCTTACCTGCAGTATCTACTGCAGGTGCCTTGTGCATTTCGAACCTTCCGAGTTCAAGAACGGCACCTTCCTCCAAGTTGAGCGCCCTACCAAAACCACCCTCAACTACAGATTCAAATACCAAAACCTTCGAGTGGCGAGGTTTTGAAGGGATGTTGGATGCTGAGTCTACAGAGGGCTCGATATTGTCGGAAGACATGCTGAGTGCTTCAGGGTGCCTAGGTGGAACGAGAACGTGGACATATATACCGCATTTTGGTGCATCGCAGTCGTATTCGAACTCCAGGGCATGTTGAGAATGAGATTCATCAGGATGTTCAAGATCTAGGGCTAGCGGGGAGAGACGAAGAGTTGGTCGTTTCAGATTAACGAGAGCTTGTAAAGTTGTTGTTGGTTGCGATGGCTAAAAAAAAACCTCTCATTAATGAGCATGTCGCGTGACAACGACTAACTCCTGTGGTGACCGAACAGAACAAATCTATTCACCTCCTTGCTCTTCTCAATCCAAGTCTTGACAATATCCATTGTAAGTTCATCCTTGAGGACCTTTTTCTCCGTTGCTACAGTCCAAGAGGGACCTCCACTAATGACGCCGATATTGGGACCAAAGAGTGAATCAGGAATCTTTTTATCTTTGACCCCATCCTTCGGTTGTGGGTTACCCTCGCTTTGTACACTTAATCCACGAAGAGTTCCAGGGTTTCCAGCGTAAGCAGTGGTCATCGCATTAGCACCTGCAGTTCCAGCCTGTTGCCTCCTCGAACGATACCAAGCTGAATAAGATTGGGCTTTTTATCGGTTTCAATAAGAGCACTGAGGATGAGAATGAACCTCTACTGACCCCAGATAGAAATGCTCATCTGCTCATATACTGCTGAATTCGTGTGAGGTGGTGTGGTTGAGGGGAAAGAGGTTGCAGTTGCGTCACTCAGCGTCAGTGACACCGACCTGACTAATCGCAACTCTCATGTCACTCTGCAACTTAATATAGACTTTAAGTTTCAACGACCGAGTCCTTCAAGACAACCTTGGACTGATGTGCGCACTTTACTACTCCAGATTATTCCGTCAGGTGTTCTCTGCACAGCGTGCTACGGCGTGCCTTCGACATATGGTCGCACCGGAGTAACCCGCGAGTGCAATGATTGGTAGCGGCAGGTATCCGGAAACCGTACTTTTTTTCAATACATAAAGATAAAGATTTCTGGCACCTCATCGACATCATCGACCTGGTCCAGTATACTATCACCGAACACTACTGGCTGATTGAACAAGACAATATTCTGGCTTTCTGCATCCCCACAGGCTGCACAACCCTCTGCCGGTGCCTCTCCAATGCTTATTCCCGTTCACGCCCCCCAAATTCAGTCGCCGGATTGAATGATCAATTAGCGTAGAGCCAACATCACGAAAGGTGAGCATGCGACAGGACGTTTTCTTGGCGTTGGCCGTAATCAATTGGACTTCTGGAGTTCAAAATCTAAAGGTCTTCGTTCCGAGCCCGCTTATCGCTTTGAATCGTCCCCAAACGATCATGTTCGCCAAACTCTCCACTACCTTGTTGTGCGTCCCTGTACTTGCCCAAAATATTCAGCTTGACGTCAACTTGGGCCACGAAAGACGAGTTGACATTGAAAAGTGAGTTTGTACCTTAACTTGACCACCCATCAGCCACTCAGTCTGGCTCTCTAGAATGGACACGACGATTGCATCACTTGCTCAAATCGCGACCGACAACGGAGGAAACCGTGCTTTTGGTTTGTCGGGATATGACGCGTCGGTAGATTTCATCCTCAAATCTATCAAGAAGTTCGATAAGGAACGTGCATTTAATGTCTGGACCCAGCCCTTCGAAGGCTTGTGGACGCAGATCACGGTTCATCGTCTGAACATATCCGAAACGGAATCGTACATTCCTGTCGGCCTCACGTACTCCCCGTCGACGCCAGTTGGTGGTGTTACTGCTGAACTAGCGATCGTTCCGGGTGACGCTAAACCCTGTAACGCTGAAGAATTATTGGCTACGGGTGCTAACGTCACTGGAAAGATCCTTTTGATTGAGCGTGGCTCATGCCCCGATGGAACCACGTTTGCGGGAAAGGTCAAGACGGCCAAGGGCGCAGGCGCTATCGGCGCTATCATCTACAACAGTCAGGATCCTTTCATTTCTGGTGGAACCCTCAGTGCACCCAACCCCGAATACATCCCTGCCGGATTACTCCAGCGGGCTCAGGGTCTATCGTTGAGGGATCGTGTTTTGGCAGGAGAAGTCTTGAATGTTCGTTACGAGCAAATACAACTTCTTGAGAACAGGACGACCGTTAACGTCCTCGCTGAGACCAAGGCTGGCAATAAAAATAATGTGATCATGGTGAGTCTTCGTTCTATACGGCAACCCCACTCCTACTCATATTGTTATCATGACAGCTCGGAGCTCACCGTAAGTATACTACATTCTCAGCGTTCCCAACAGTCTTTAAATTCATCATGTTCCTGCGGACTAGTTGATAGTGTTCAAGCTGGGGCTGGCGTCAACGACGATGGGTCTGGCACTGCGCTCATCCTTGAGCTGCTGCGTACCCTCGATGCAAACAAAGTCAAGAACCGAGTGCGATTTGCTTGGTGGGCCGCTGAAGAGTATGTGGGCTTCGCCATTGCTATGCTTATCGCAATCTAACATTTCAATAGAAATGGTCTCCTCGGTTCCAAGCACTACACCGAGAATCTCCCTACCAACGATGTGAAGAAGCTCTTGGTGTATCTCAACTTCGACATGGTTGGCAGAGGTTACTACGGTCAGTTCTCAGTTCTTGCTCTTTGGCAGAATGGCTCAACGCTATGAATGATTACAGGCGTCTTCGATGGCGATGGCTCAAGGTACAACTTGACTGGACCACCAGGCTCTGATGTGATTGAGGATATCTTTACCAAATGGTTTACTGCTCGAGGTATCAACACTACCGAAGCCGCCATAAGTGGTGGCAGCGATTACCTACATTTCATGCAAGATCTAAACAAGCCTATTGGAGGTTTGCACACCGGAACTGGCGTCGAACAGGACCCCTGTTACCACCAGGCTTGTGATGGTTATGAGAATGTCAACATCACTCAGCTCTATATCAACACTCAAGCGGCTCAACACGTCCTGTTCGAATTGATTGAGAATGGTCCGAGAATTATTCCCAAGACTAGTTATCACACTAGTACTGTCTTATTGAGCAGGTCGGGAGGTTGGACCTACCTGAAAGATGATTAGAAGCACAGTCGTGGGGCGATGTACATAGTACAAATGTATCTTTTACGTTAACTCAAAGAATTTACCGGTCCAGTGCGAGAGTCAGAATGACACGGCGGAGGGGCGGAATGATCGCCTAACTCGACTCAAGGTCGGCTTTATAGATCATGTTAGTGGAAGGAGAGAGAACTAGTAAACCTCAAGATTCTTTACCGCCTACGGCGGACACTTATAGATTTGAAACTTGTTTAAAACAATCGATACGAGCCAAATTTAGTTTAACACCCAGCCGGGCACGGCGAAGTTCGACCGTCGCCGCAAATGAGGTCAATGGCCAGTAGTGAATGTGAATAATTCATGAATAAGGACACATGGGTTGCCTTAAGTTCATGATCAGAATGGAGGTAAGTGGTTTGCTGGCAATCAAGGCAAAATATTAGTAAAATATAGTTACTGTAAATCCGTAAATAAATCTAATCATTTTTTAGAGGAACTTGCGTGACGGCGCGTCACGCATGTATGTAATATTGTGACTGGAATGATGCCGCTCCGCTTTCCTATTGCTTTCCCTTTGACCTCAACGTGAATTCCCTCCCCCCAATTCTCCTCCCTTTTTCCTCCCTCCCATCATGAAACCATATTCCGTAGCAACATTATTGCTACTTGAACTCCCTTTGCTCTCCTTAGGGTTCACATGGAAATTCAACCAAACACCCTCACAATGCGGCCAGCTCACTATCTCTATCGACGGCCAAGGCAAACCACCCTATTCAGTCCTTATCCTTCCTTCTGGTTCAACTCCCTTCCCCAATGGTACCGAAGTCAGGAAAATATTGGAAGCAAAATCCTCTGGCAACTCAGCAGAAATTACTTTTCAGCTCAATTACCCCGCCAATTCACAGTTCGTTGCAGCGGTGAGTTGCACTTATCCTCTCACATCGAGAACATGTAGTCTCTTGGCGACTCTTGTGCGGGAAGAATGTCAGATATTCAGGCACCATGAAACTCAGAAAATCATGACATCAGCTCTTGTGTAACTCAGTCCTACAACAGTTTTTCTGACTTCTCTTGATCAACAGGTTAGCGATTCGTCAGGATTTGGTTCTGGAGGCACTAGTGCAGCTGCACAAGTCACTGAATCCAACGACAGTAGCTGCTTCGACCCCACACAACCCGTTTCTCCCGTGTGGGTGTTCAACCTCAACCCCCCCAGTCAAATCGTGCAGTGCCAGGATACGAGAATATGGTGGGATCCATCAAAAGTCCAAGGGTATGTCAAATATTGAAATAGTAAGCTGTATCCTCATTCCCATTTGTAGTGAAGTCAGTTTCCTGGGTGTCATCCCTGGTGGACAATCATTCCAGATTCCACGAGGAGCTTTAACCACTGTAGCTAGCCAAGGCCTTGGTTTCACTTGGAAGCCCAACCTTCGCAGTGGTACAATTTTACACATTGTAGCCAGTGACGACCGAGGAACGGGTAGCGGGGGTTCGACACGTCCAACTGTTGGGGATAACATTCAGAATGACAATTCTTGTTTGAACAATTCCAGTCCAAGTTCCACAGCTGGCAACCCAGCTGGTGGCTCCTATCCTACCGACAGCCAAGGCAATGGGGTACATGGTGGTGGCAATTCTGATGGTGGAAGCCAGTGTGTGATTCCCACTTGACCTTTGTGTGCACAACTCATTCTTCTCTTTGATAGCACCAATGTAGGAGCCATAGTCGGTGGAGTGATTGGCGGCGTCTTCGGTCTCATTGCTCTTGTTCTTGTCCTTCTCTTCTTCCGGAAACGTAGTCGCGGCCGCCGTTCTAACGAAAAACCTGTTGACCTCCTCAACGCAGACGAAGGCGATGAATCACACCGATCAGAACTACCGCAATACTATGAGCCCGAGCCATTCCTCATCCCAGATCCGACTGTCGTTGGATCTGACAGAAGCTCGGATGGCCGACCTCTGAGCGGGAACTACAGCGAGAGGCCGAGTAGCAGAAGCGGTACGCCTGATGTGACGTCGACATCTACTGGGACCAGGAAGGTGCCACCGAGACAGTTCAAGGCTGTCAACGTCATTCAACATGATGACGCCGGACCCAGCGAACAAAAGCCTCCCGGTGTCGAGGAATCAGAGACGATTGAGTTGCCACCTGCTTATACAAACATTCGACAGTGAAGGATGCAATTCGACCTAATCTGTTCACCTTCCCTTCGTTTGCGCTATTGCGTTTTCTGTTGTTCCCGCAATTCAATCCTTTCCTTGTCTTTTGTTTTGCCGTACTAGGGCTTGTATACCTCGATACGTATCCCTTTTCAGTTATTTCTTCATTCTCACATTGTTTCCGGTAATCAGTTCTACACACTTCCGCATCAATGACCTATAATACTGCATTACTGCCACTTTACCTCGACGTGTTCAATCATGCATTAATCCGACTCCAACTTTGCTCCAGCACACGATATTTATTCTCCTCGGACATTTGACATTCATTGAATACTTCCCACTCCATTCTCCGATTTTACAGTTTCCTACTCCACCTGTGAACTCCATTTTAACGTCTCAAAAAGTGGACTATTACGAACAGTGTTATACGTACTGCTCCTTCGGCGCCCCTTATGTACTCCATGATCACCTACAAGTTCATGTGCGTCTCCACCGAGGAATCCGAAGCAACCTCAATACGAAAGCGCGAACTGGGAGTCCTCAGTCCTCCTGCACGTACAAAAACAAGAACTCAGATGACGCTCTTGGAGGAAAAATTAGGAGTAAGCGTTGCTAAGAATGAGCTTGTAAATACTCTAGCAGGAAACTACCTCGTCATCTCGGTCGTAGTGAGATGCGGTGTTCCAAGAGAGCACATACGAAGCCGTGAGACGATTGGGATCATTTGATGGAAACGGTTGGGAAACGGAGAAGTTTGCATAGTGCTTACCAAAGCTAGCTTGTGAACGCTGAGTTGGTTGGAAAACGTTGAGGAAAGGTACTAGATACTCAGCGCTCAGCCGCCATAAGCCCTCTCAATCGTATTATGGTGATGTTTTCCGGCCGAAATCTCAGTTCCATCGTATCCAGCCGCCGTGGCTACACGCCAATATCGAATGCACAAGTCGTGAGGGAAATGAAAACGAGAAGATCATTAATGCCATTGTAAGTCCGTGACCTTTTGCTGGTTCAAGTGAGCGAATCGGGCAGGGTGTTCAAGAGCGTCTAATTAACGCATTGGTATTCTCATCAGTGACTTGAGGCCATGGAGAGCGAAGGAGATGAGACGACGGCAGCGATTATGATAACGCAGGAAAAGGACGGTATCGATTCGGGTATGAACCCCATCGTTCTGTAAATCAGTGAGAACGGGAAGACAATGGCAGTTCAGTCCGACTAAGGCGAGGATTCCAACGTTCACCAATCTTTACAACCAAGGGTTAATCCTGGGCCATTCGAGTCCGACAAGTTGAGGTCACAGGATTATTTTTTCGCGCATGGTTCTTTAGAAGGGTAGATCTGGGAGGTGCGAAACGTTAAATGTTTTGGGCGTGAATCTAAGAATTGTATTTCTATACGCTGAGACATGAGAAATAGATAAAAAATAACACTCCAGAAAAGACCTAAGAATACCGATTGGTAGTAAGTCGAAACTACAACCGTGAAAAAAGTAATCCAACAACAACATAGAGTATAGTGGTAGGTGGCGTTAATATACAGTACGACCAGAAGATGGTTCGACTAATCAATCGCTCGAACGCATCGCCAGAAGCTGCTTGAGTTATCTATAAACGAATGGCGGATCAATGGCGAATAACACAGCGAAGGAGGAAACGGAATACCTGTGCGAGGGTCAACGCGGGAGGTGATGCCACCAATAGAACATTTGACAGGACGAAGACAGGACTACGCGTTGTAAAGTTAGTCATCAGTGGAAAACATAGAGCAGATGTAACACACTCCTCGAAGACCTGTTGAATGTCAAATTTCGCGGAGAAAGCCAGCAGCGGAAGTAACAACAAAGGCGTGATGATCATTCTCGAGAGTACAGCGATAATAACTGTCTTAGTCTCTCCGATCTCTACAGTATGAGACGGGGGCTGTTGATGATCTTGCAGGACCTCTCTCATGTGGTGGATCAATGTAGAAGTTGAACTAGACTCCCCAATTGTCCTGCCATTGGCAGCTGGTATCGAGTTACTTGCCTCTTCTTTTGGTGTGGGATAGAAATATGCACCCAGTACGACCAGGGTTACTGGGATAGAACAATTACCCGCACTTGTCAAGGCTCCCTTGACAGGTTGCATGTGTACGTCGAGTGCATGTTGCAGGGGTTGAACAAGGGCAACAATGATCGAGAGAAGGGCAGCCCAAAGAGGTACTGTCATGAACTCGTTGAAAATGCTCCATGCTCGATAAAAACGTCGCATCGTGGGTTTAAAGAAGCGCCTGATTCGGGATAAGGTTGATTGAGGGCTTCCGTGACTGGGTCCGCGATGGACAGGGAGTGTGCCAGATCGAAAATCATGGTTGTTGTCCTCATCCTCAGTCATTTCGTCGTCAGAGTTGACACGTGAGTTGGAGGTTGTCTCGATTTCGGGTAGAGCCACACGCGACTGATTCGGTGAGTTAGGAAATGAATTGTAAAATTTTGATTGCTGGCGTTGGGGTCGTGGAGGACGCGATACGCCTTCGATAACAATCGCAGGTATGCTGGGTTTGATTGGTGGAGTGGCAGCAGAGTCCGAGCCACTGCCATTCACGTAATGGCGGAAAGTTTCATCGAAGTCGCATTCTGGGGATGAATCGATCAAGTCCTCGTGCTCTTCGTCGTTAACCGGAAGTCTGATAGCACCCTCGTCGTCAGCTTGAGATAGAAGGCGCACACCATAACTCCATCGCAACTGTTGAAATATACATAAACTGACCGACCAAATGAAGTGATGAGTACATACAATCATTCCAAGGGTGCTATAAAGCACAAGGTACGTCAAAGCCCTTCCGAGCATCGTGTTCTTGGTGTCATCGTCAGTCCAGCGTAAAGCATGGTTCATGGTGACGACGAGACTTTGCATCAAAGCTATCGGAAGAGAATTCGAGTTCATGAACATGGACGCTGCCATGGCAAACGCCCTGAGTAATTTTGAGTCACTTTTAGAAGCAGACTGATAGTGAAACGCTACCTTTGTGACTTTTTCAGTCGGAATATTGAACCAAGGAGAAAGGGAACGGTCATGGAGACAGCCGTCACGACCATAAAAAACAATGGAATAATCCATAGTTCTCTCAATTTCTCTGCAAGTAGTTGTCAGAGAAATGCGGAAGCATTCACGAGGCCCATACCGGGGGATAGAAAGAAAGCAACTTTTGAGAATAACAGCGCCGGCGTAAACAAGGAAACGTTTAGTCTGTTGAGTTGCTGTCGAGACACCGAAGGTTGAGATTTTTAAACTTGCTGTAAGCGAAAGACAAACTTTTTGTGTCTTCTTATCAAGGATTCCTTTGGAAGCAAGGATGTATCCAGCCAGACATAGAAGAAAAACCTCAAGAATGGACTATAACAAAGTTAATCCAGGCCATTGTGAGTGATTGCAACGTCGTACCGTAAAAACAGTGAAAAGGAGAGTTCCTAAAGGGAGATCTTGCCTCATGGAAAGTGGAGGTGGGTGGGAGGAGAAGGACCGCAGACGAACAACTGTCGCATTACCTCGTTGTGCTTGGCATGCATTCGAGACGCGTCGAACGTGGGCGTTACGATATGTATAGCCACACGGTTGCCGGTGACGTCGAACATGATGGAGCTGATAAGGTTGATGCGCAGATATGACGCAAACCAAACATTACTGTAGCACCTGACAGGTCACGTTGGCCGCAACTCACTTTGTCGTAACTCTCATCCAACAATGGCCTGGCTCTGTACAGGGAAGACAAACTCGGAACTCATTTCAAATCTTGCAATGAATCGAATATTCAGCTCACAACTTGTCGCCAGTGTAAGTTCTCTTTTTGACTCATTTCGACTCGCATCGACTCAACATTCACTCTAGGCGATGAATAAAGTTGATCGAGGAAATTATGTTCTTCGTAAAACGGAAGCCTATGAAGATTCGCCTCAGTTCGTCTCATTGAACCTGCTCCGTTGGAGTAAAAGCCTCACATCCACATTCGTAGAGTAATCGGATATGGAGCTACCATAAGTGCTCCACATATGGTTCGCACAACATAACCATTGCGCCAAGAATGCGCTGATGAGCTGCTGAAACAGCATGCCTATGCCTCTGAGCATCTTCTGCCTTATCTTCGTCCGGGTTCCAAGGTTCTCGACGTTGGCAGTGGATCTGGTTATTTGGTTGCCGTACTTCATCACCTCGTGTCTCCAGGAGGGAAAGTCGTCGGGGTTGAGCATGTGGATGAACTCGTCGAATGGTCGAAGGAGAACTTGAGGAGTGATGGACTTGGGAACGAACTGGAATTGAAGAACATTCAAATCATCGCTGGCGATGGTCGCGAAGGTACGTTTTATGTACTTTCACCCGTTCGGAAGCTCAAGCGGCGTTCATGGCAGGCTATGTAAGCGAAGGTTCGTGTGATGCGCACTCCAAGCAAGGACCTTTTGATTTTGACCTCATGTCCCAGGTCCTTACGATGCTATCCACGTTGGAGCAGCAGCGCCCACGGTTCCACAGGCGTTAGTAGACCAGCTAGCTTCTCCTGGTCGCTTATTTATTCCCGTCGGCACCTCTCTGCAAAACATTCTACATGTTGACAAGGACGCCGAGGGGAACATATCGCAAACAGAGGTTATGAGTGTTCGCGTAAGTCTGCACATGATCCCATTTTTCACTGACTCCTCAACCTTTTCAAGTACGTGCCCCTTACCGATCGAAGTATGCAGACCTAATCCTTTATCTGTTTGTACAACGCTCTACTATAAGATAATAATGTACTGCCCGTCCCCTGACGCTACTATGGTTGAGTGAACGTTATTGCTCAAGGTAAGTACCTCCGTACGCAGAAGATACGTTCGGTCCTTCTGCACAATTAGATAGATAGACAGATTACACGGCGTGGTCCCTGAAATCGGAACTGCCGCAACTACTCAGGAGCAATCTCGACCCTCTCTTGGTAAAAGAGTGTACCTAGGCTCGAGCTTTGAATCGGTCATGTGCTCGCCATCGACGGACTCCGGAGTCGTCGGACAGGTCTCCGCAACCGACACTATAGATCATCTCCACTCTATCTTATCTTCCTCGAACCACAATGTTTGAAGTTGAATATTGGCACGCCGTCTGTGTCTTCCAGTAGATCGACTTCTATCATGCCATTGCCATTGCCGAGATACTGGTCAAAGTCATCTGAATCCAGTACATCCACGCCGGAGGCTCGTCCTCATCAGGTACGTCGTCAATGGTGACACGTCTCGACGCGCCCGGCAGTCATTACATATCGTGAAGTCTGTGCAGTCTTTGCGCTTTACTTGCTTTGAGCAGCTGGTACACCAGTGAAGACCTAGAAACTGTTTTTAGACATGTTTGAAACCATATATAGCAACTCACCTTCATGTTGTGCCTCTAACCGCTTGTCTACATTTCTCTCATCTTAAGTACTGGCGGTGAAAAAGTATCGATTTCAGTCATCGAACTGGATAAATGGGTAATAATATGTCTTCTCTGTTGATTTTCGAGGTTTGGGAAAGGTAGAATAGAGTATGAAAGGGTTGCGCGCGACATTGAAACGGAAACGAGAAACAATTGCAAACAAGTTGTTCGGGCCCCTCACCCGTTGATAAGGATTGCTCGCTTCGCTCGCAACTACTGACATGTCATTGTTATTGGGAACCTGGGGAGACCGCAGCGGCTATATCCTCCTTTCTCTGTTCGCTGTCCTCGTCATCTCACGCATCCTGAAATTTTATAATGGTCTTCAGGTCCGTCTGAACTTCTTTTATCACATGACGACTCTAATCGCATTCCAGGTAGTTAATGTTTCAGGTTATCGGCCACTTTTCGGCCCTTTAGGGTTCCCTGGGGTTCTCCTACCAACTAGGTGGTGGAATGTGGGGCTTGACGTTCATTACCGGAGGCGCCATGATAGTGCGTGCGAATTCTTGTGGTCCTCGAGTCGATTCTGACATTGTCGTTGATCTACTTAAAGTGTATAAGGAAAGCGATTACATTTCAATCGTTCCATTTATCAGCGGAAAACCCCAAATCTGGACCAACAATCTTGACGTTGCCAGGCAGATTGAAGGAGGGGGGTTGAAAGGAGTGTTTCACAAACCGTTGGAGTCCAGTGCGGCGCTGAGGTGTGTTGCCTCGGTTTCTGAAGGTGTCAGCGCATCTTGCTGAGGTATATGTAGGCTTTGGGGCACGAATCTTGCTGCAGCCAATGGTGAACAATGGAGAAGGCATCGTCGCGTCATGGGTCCTGCGTTTAACCAAAAATTGTGCGGTCATTACTACTTCACAAATCCTCTGAAATTATAACATCTTTTGATATCAGGTATCGCATTGTGTGGAAGAAAACCCAAGAAATTTACAGAGAAATGGTAATGACACCAGAATGGACCAACGAAGTTGTTCCCATTCGGCCAGTTCAGTCCATAACATTCAAGGTGAGCATCTTATGTTTTATTTTCTCATCTACCTCTCTTACTCCTCGATTCCCACTGTCAGCTAGCCCTTATCATTCTCGGGTCGTGTGGTTTCGGACTCCCTGGTACCTGGTATAATGAGCCTTGGTGAACACTGATTTCTCATTGACTTGCTCGACCTTTTTCTATAGGTCTGAACCTCCGAGGACACAGAGTAACGACAAGGCTATGACAGTCCAGGGCGCCCTCCGAATTGTGGCAGACACGGTTCAACTCACACTCTTTGCTCCAGGATGGCTGAAGGCGTTGCCTATCAAAAGGTATATAGGCTTCTATCCGTCCTTCCTTCGGTCTACGGCCTCACAATGAATAAAGTTTCAAGGACTCACAGAATGCGTACCGTCAATTGAATGATTTTATGCAGGATCAAATCAACCTTCGGAAAGGCTTCATCAATGGGCAAATTGCACCTGAAGTGGAAGGCTCTGACGAGGGTGTGGACAAGAACAATCTACTAAATTTGCTTATTCAAGCGAGCGAAGATGAAGAAGGGAAGTATCAATTGAAGGACGAAGAATTGGTAAGACTGGCATTTTCACGTGCGCAAAATATTTAATGTGTTGGTAACTCAGATTGGCAACGTTTTCTTGCTTCTGCTGGCCGGACATGGTATGTCTGTCAGTCCTGTATACAATGAACAGTCAATGAATATTCGTTGCAGAAACCACAGCCAATGCATTAGCAGGGACTTTCGGTTTCCTAGCTGCCGACGGAAAAATCCAACAAGAAGTTTACGAGAGTATCATTGAAGTACTTGGCCCAGAACGAGATCCTGTATGGCTGGTCTACTACTCGATGCACACCGACTCACCTGAACTTTATAGGATTTCGAGGATTACAGTAAGCTCAACAAAGTCATGGCCTCCTTTATCGAGACGGTGAGGTTGATTCGTGGGTGACATTTCTTCTCTTGCCGGATTCATATTGTCTAAGTGGGACGGATGCAGCTGGCGGTCATGTTCTTATTCGGGAAGCAGGAGAAGATACAATCATCGATATACCTGCCGATCCCAAGTCCGGCAAGCCGAAACGATCGCTGCCATTGCGGAAGGGGGTTCAGGTGGGCAAAACTGATCCGGCAAGGGCGTATACGGCTAACTGACAGACACAGGTTGTCGTTGATATGATTGGTCTCCGTAAGTCGCTCAAGTCGTCTTCCCTTGAGCACGCTCGTGTATAAGTTCCGTGAACTAGATCGCAACCCTCGATATTTCGACGATCCGGAGGAGTATAGGCCCTCGAGGTGGTTCCATTTACCGAACGATTCGGAGCTTTTCACTGGATTCAGTGTTGGTGAGTCTTATATATATTTTCCCTCATAACTATATACTTCATGTCGGGCATTAGGTCCACGTGCATGCATTGGAAGAAAGTTCGCCTCTCTGGAAGCTGTTTGTTGGCTATCGATGGTCTTGCGCGACTGGGAAGTACAACCACTTCTCACAGAAGGGGAAACTATCCAAGAATGGAAGGAGAGAACATTAGTTCCCAACTTCTCGTTGACTCTCGGTGTATGTGACGTCCCGGTGAGGTTTGTAAAGAGACCGAAGGCCACGGTATAACCTTGAGATTACGGCGTCAGTATGAATGGACGTATGTATCCCGAGTTTGACTCCACTCTTCTACTGGTAAAATGGAAATGTAACATATTATGCAGATTTTTTTGTTTCGTAATATTGAATCCTTCATCAAGCGGGCCGCGTTCCCGATCATCATCCATTTCACTCTTGAAAGTTTTACCACCAGCGAAACTTACAAAAACAGCTCACAGGACATGTCGAGACGAGAGTGACTTACATATCAAGTCCATCCTCATTCTGTCACAGGATAACTGAGCCAGGCGGATAAAGGAGACGAAAGAACAAGGGACGATGGATCCACAGTTTCATCTCCAGGTCGACAGTGGAGGCGGATCATATTCATCTCCTCCATCCATTATGTCCGAAGACGAAGAAGATTGGGAAGATTATGTTGAGGGAGGTTATCATCCGGTCAAGGTAGGAGAGACGTATAATAATGGCCGCTACATTGTAGTACGAAAACTTGGATGGGGTCATTTCTCGACAGTGTGGTTGGGGAAGGATATAAAGTACGCATATCTTCACTCCCCCCTTTTTCTTCTTCTCTAACTCAAGGCCCTTGCAGGCTAGACCGTCATGTCGCACTCAAAGTGGTTAAATCAGCTCCTCGTTACACAGAAACTGCGCTGGACGAAATAAAACTCCTACAACGGCTCATAACGTCTTCTGTTCCCCCCTCAAAGTCCTCTGAACAACGACCACAAGTATCGCCAGCTCTTACCCATCCCGGGCGCTCACATGTGATAAGCTTCTTAGATCATTTCCGTCATAGAGGCCCAAATGGTCTCCATGTTTGCATGGTTTTTGAAGTCTTGGGCGAGAATTTACTTGGGCTGATAAAGCGGTATCAACAAACGGGTGTTCCGGTCGCTCTGGTGAAGCAAATTGCGAAACAGGTGTTATTGGGGTTGGATTACATGCATAGGTGCTGTGGTGTGATCCATACCGGTGGGTTTTTGCACCAGATTGCCTAAAGTCCGTATTTATTCAATGAACCATTAGACCTCAAGCCAGAGAACATCTTAATATCGATCCCAAATGTTGAAGACGTTATACTTTCCGAACTTTCCGCTTCCTCCTCTCAGCCGTCATTGATAGGTGTGCCCCCCTCGGCTGGACGTGGTGGTAACCAGACACCACGATCGGAGTCGATCGCAATATCCCATTCACAACCATTACCATCTCCGTCTTCGAGTTTGGGTTCGTCCAATTCTGGTTTTGGAGGAAGAATAAATTCCAGTGCAAGTCTGGATAAGATGGCATTCACGATGAGTAAGATCGACGATTTGAACTTGAAGGAGGGATCAAACTCGAATGCCGGAAGCGGGAAGGGCAAGGGCAAGGGTGTACAAGTTGGTGGGAAAGATGACAAGGGTACATCTCCAGGACCAGAAAACCCCCCTCCCCTGAAGAAACCGAACATGAAACCTCCGAATGGTCCTTCGTTACTTTCTCAACAAGCGCCGATGCACAGGAAGGATGAATATCCTCCTCAGGCCAATCCGCTGTCGTTCGACGAGGAAAAGATTACAGTCAAGATTGCTGACTTGGGGAATGGTGGGTGGTTTGGTTGATTTCTCTGTAAATGCGGAAAGGCCGACGCACAGTTCGTAGCAACCTGGACAGAACACCACTTCACGGATGACATACAGACACGTCAATATCGGTCCCCCGAGGTTATATTGGGAAGTAACTGGGGACCTACCGCAGACATATGGAGTTTGGCTTGCTTGGTGAGTTCACTTTCTTCTCATTGATAAGCCTTCACACTTGGCCGCATAACTCATACATGCCCTCATCGCGCAGCTGTTCGAACTCATTACGGGTGGTGACTACCTCTTCGACCCTGCCTCTAGTTCCAGATATTCCAAAGACGAAGACCATATTGCTCAGATCATGGAGTTATTAGGGCCGATACCTCCAACCGTGTCGATGGCAGGGAAATACAGTGGAAATTTCTTCAATCGCAGAGGTGGGTACTGAGGTTTTTCTGCTGTGGAGGGCCTATTTCATCTCCCGCGCACAACGCTTATCTCGCTCTTTCTCAGGTGAACTTCGACACATCAAGAAGATGCGATACTGGCCTCTTGACAGCGTCCTGAACGAGAAATATCTTTTCCCTCAGGCTCAAGCTGACCCATTGACCAACTTCCTTCATCCGATGTTAAAGCTTGATCCTGAAACACGGGCTAGTGCTATGGAGTGCCTTTCAATCGGAAATGCGGCTGGGGGCTGGCTTGAAGGTGCAGGGACCGTGATGGGCCAGGAGGATGTTGTCAAGAGATTCAGGTTGGGGAAACAACGACAAGAGGCTCAGGCGCAACCGAAGCCATCGAAAGAATCGGAATCTCCGTCCTCCGGTTTACCTTCTTTGATTACGCCCTCAAGTGCTGACGGACAAGGTAAATCAGGTGGACCGATTGGTTATATACTCGGTGGAGTAGGTGGAGCCGCCGTGCTAGGAACGGTTGGTTTTGCGGCAGGAGGGCTTATACCTGCGTTATTTGGCGGATTCCTGGGCGGCTTGGAGGCGAGTTTGGCGTCAGGTGGGATGAAGGTGAACACTGGTGATGGTGGTGGGGCCGGCGGTGAGACTAGTGCAGGGCAAGGACAGGGACAAGCGGGGCCGAGCATAACGGTCGAGGCATTGTCTGATGCAGCGAAAGAGATGGAGGACGGTTGGGGCGATGCGATGAAGGATGTTGACGAGCATGAAGTACCCGTGGGGTCGCCTCCAAACGCGAAGACTTAGCCACCACTGTCTTACTCGTTCTTTCTATTCTTCAATCAAGAGCCTGTTCATTTCGCGACATGATACCATCTGATATTGTACTCTTAACACATATGTTTTATAGAAATAGGGTCTATGTCCTTGTTTCTGAACTTTCTTTTTATTTACGGGTTGCCTTCTACTGGATCGTGTGACTCTGACAAATGTTTCGCGGATCGCGTTATCTGCGTCTATCGATGACGAGTATAACTATAACTTCTTGTTCTCTGAATCACCATGGCTGAACACGCTCACCTCTCAAAAATCGACGACGAATTCGCTACAGCGTTCGCAAAGGTACCCCCTCCTCCACCTGGGCCACCCACCGTTGAGGGTACCCGAACTATTTACACGAACGTCTTGGTACCAGCAGCGAAGGGATTAGTATCTTTGCCAGCCGAATCAGAATACCAAGTGAAAGATCATCACATCGACGTTGGTAATGGAGTCAAAGTCGTAGCTAGGAGCATTGTACCCACAGCCAAAGAGGGAGAAGATGGCACGTTCCCGTTACTTTTCTGGTGCCATGGGGGAGGTGAGGGCGTGTAACGAATGCCATATGCCATTCACGACTAAAAAAATATATAATTGTGGCACATCAGGGTGGACGATGGGGGATCTTAATTGGGATGATTACAGATTAAGACGAGCTGCTGTGGATACTCGTATCGCTGTCGTGAATTGTGAATATAGGTGTGTTGATGGTGCCTCCTTTCAATAGATCTAGACGATTCATTGATTTCCAGATTGGCACCTGAAAACCCCTTCCCTGCTGCAGTCAATGACTGCTTTGCCGCTCTCAAACATGTTCGCTCGCTCGTCGTATCAGAGGGGAGGCGAAAGACCACTGATTGATTTTTTAACCAGGTCGCTACAAACCCGGAATCATTCTCAGGTTCTCTTTCCAAAGGTTTCCATGTTGGCGGCCAATCCGCCGGCGGAAACCTTGCAGCTGTCATGGCCATCCTCGCTCGAGATGATCCCGTTTTCAAAGACAGACCACTGACCGGTCAACTGCTCCTGATCCCTGTTACTATTCACCCAGACGCGTACCCAGAGAAGTACGTTTCATTTACACAGCTCAGTCTAAGCTTATTTCATATCCTAGATACAAATCTTCTTTATTGTCGATGGAGCAAAACAAAGATGCACCTATCCTGACGGCAGAGTTGATGAGGAAATACTGGGGTATGTGCTACGGTTATCCCTTCCACGCTCATACTACTACTTCTCGGAAACAGCCTGGTATGCGGCTCCCCCTACAGACCCGAGAGCGTCTCCTCTGTTATTGCCCTCCCACAAAGGTCTACCTCCAGCCTTTTTGATGGTCTGTGGTCTGGATCCTCTCCGTGATGAAGGTTTGTTATACGGGAAGGTTTTGAGCGCTGCAGGAGTCAAGACAAAGGTCGAAGTGTAAGTTCGGTGTTCGTTAATATCGATTTCCAACTGTTGATGCCATTCTGCTCCGGCCCAGGTACTCTGGCGTCCCTCATGGTTTTGAACTGGTTGACTGCACGATTGGGAAAGCGCGTAAATACGAAGCAGATCTAGGTGCAGCGATCAGATGGCTCCTTGCTTGAGCCGCCAAGAGAAAGAAGAAACTCGGGTTGTAACTTTTTGTGGCTTTGAATATGACCGCAATAGAGCTCCAAATTTAACCCCCCGATTAAATTCACAAGGTGATTGCACAAGAAATTTGAAGAACGAGACACGCCCTCGGACGGATTTTTGGATTCCAGTTGAAAATTAGGAATTACAGGCTTAGCAGGCATGTAATCATTAGTAGGGTAAGAGCGGTCCATTACTTTGAAAAATAACAAAAAGTACAGTATACTGAATGTCCTTCTCTTCAGTTTTCGTTATACATACGGCCATAAATTGTCAGTACAGATGAAGAATGTGAACCTACTCGCCACCGCACTACGGGTCAAGTATTGAGCGAAATGCGATTCGGAGCGGGCTCTCGACTCACACTATGCGAAGACGGCGGCTACATTCTGAAAAAGCAGGTTTCAGAAACCTATCGACTGCGCAACCCCCAGGGTTCAATCAACGAAGAAGCGGTCGTGAGGGAATTCTACTCACAGTAATGACAGAGTGAGGTCGCCATGGACCTTGGCTTTGAGTTCGACGGCAACATCCAAATTGAGGTCGAGGCGGAGCTTCAAAGGTTTATCGCCGCCACCTTCGTCGTCGTCTTTTTTGCCGCCGCCGGCAACCCCTCCGACGGCGTCACCGACGCTATCGACGGCACCTTTAGCGGTGTTGGTGACTTGTTTGCCTGTGTCGTCGACTTCGTCGAGACCTGGCAGTCCACCGCCTTGGCGTTGACCTCCGCGACGACGGTTACGAGGTGCTTTGGCAGGGCCAGCGTCAGAGTCTGCGCCGCTACTGGCAGATGCGCTGCGTGGAGTCCTGCTACGCCCCCGATTTCGAGACTGGGAACGTTGTTGTTGTTGAGCAGGAGGAGGACCGGAAGAAGAGGAGCGCGATTGGTTTCCTGATGGTGGTTGAGACATGATTTGCAAGAGATGGAAAAATGGAAAATGGGCGTATTTAAACAGCGGAAAACGCCACAGTTATGAGCTCATGAGGTGGAGGTTACGAAGGAGCGTTGACGTCATGTTGGAAGTGGAAGAGGTACGTCATCCGAGACAGGTGGTGCCTGTAACATCTGATTTACCCCTGTGGCGCGAATACTGGTTTGTTGCTATGGATGTCTCACAAGTCATGGATGTACATCACAATGATATTTTCATGATATCACCTACAGAACAACTGCGGAGTCCTCCATGCTTTATAAACCCTTCCGACATGGCTTTCCACTCTAATAAACTCTCATCATGTCTCAACAAGGCGACGATACTCAACAACAACACGCCCAGGTCGACAACCAGAGCGATGCCGGCTTCTCAGACACCACCACTGATAAACGTTCTCCAGAGGACAAGAAGAAGGACAAGGAACTCGCCGAACGTTTATCTGTCCTCATCGAGGATGCCAACTCTCGCGTTGTGCCTCTCTGCAGAATGATTCGCAAGGTTTGTCTCCTTGACGGTTATGCTCATCTTTTGGTTCTAACCCTTCTAATCTAGCATATCGAGGGCATGGATGCGAAGAAGGAGGAGGACCGGGACGAGCAAGAACTCGTCAAACAAGTCAAGCCCCTCCTGCAAGAAGCTGAGAAGATCCTTAACGAGACGCAAGGCGCCGTAAAGGGTGCAGATCCAGACAAGCGTCTCTCCAGCAAAGCTCAAAGGCATGCAGCCGATCACACTGCTACGCCTGAAGAGCAACGATTGGCACAAGCACTCAAAGTTGTGAGTACCATTCGAATCTGTTGCTTGTAATTTTCCCCTTGATCCATACTGCCCTTCGATAGCTCTTGGAGGAAGTTGGCGGAACGATCGAATGGGCGAAAAACAAGCTCGACAGTTTCCCAAAGGCAAAGAGGGATCTTGGTCCATTATTGGACGCTCTCGGCCGTGAGTGTAGTCGAGGCATCGATTGAGTATATTACATTCTGATCATCATCTCCAGAACCTTTGACGCAGATTGTCGGAGGTGTAGGCTTGTTACTCGCCGGTGTATTGAATCTCGTCGGCAATCTATTGAGCGGTTTGGGATTGGATAGCCTGCTCAAGGGCATTATTTCTGCTACGGTAATGTTTTTGTTACAGACGAAATTACTCTTGCTGACACCAGAGTCCCTAGGGTCTCGACAAAATTTACAAGGGTCTTGGGCTCGAAAAGTGGCTAAACGCGGGAAAGTAAATGGACCAAGATGACTATTGAACAGACTTTTGTATACATGTAAATACGGGATGTACTCTATACTATTCGTACGTATCAACAGTATTTTTGTGGAAACGAATTAAGATCGTTTGGATCGGTCCGGGCCGGGTCTAAGAACCGAGATAGCCGAAGGCCTGGAGTCGAACGTCATGTTTCTGACACAACTTGCTTCGTCTGCTGGTGTGGTAGCTCTTCCCTCAAATCAGCATGGACCCTCCTCGAGGGGACTCCACCCTCCCACTATCGCCTACCAACACTGGACCCCATCGGAAGCGTCCGAAGCCACCTCCCATC
The DNA here is from genome assembly GCF_018924745.1 of Marasmius oreades. Lineage (NCBI taxonomy): Eukaryota > Fungi > Basidiomycota > Agaricomycetes > Agaricales > Marasmiaceae > Marasmius > Marasmius oreades. The sequence goes on from NC_057325.1 coordinate 2,755,145, forward strand.
ACTTCGTTGGGCATCCCACGTAAATCATCAGCTGCTGGAGGAAGACCTAAATCACAGTCAAATCCTCACACTCATGCCATTCGCAAGGGTTCCATTTCCGGACTCTCCTCTACTGGTGCTCCAAAGGTTCAAAGGACAACCAAGACTTCACACAAACTAGTCGTTCTTCCTGAAGCGCCTCAGACCAAAGCTTTTCCAGGCTCTGATGAAGACCAAACACTGGGCTACGAGACCGATGCCGGGATTCGGGTCAAAGAGTACAAGAACGAAGGAGAGAAAATGACCGTTGAACAGAGGAAAAAAGCTGGTTTCAAGAGAATCACCGCGTATTGTGTGGCGGAGACTCTAAAAATGAAACTGCTAGCGTCGTTTCTAAAAAGGGAGCATAATGTGGTTCCGAGAGTGTACGATGAGGCTCTGTACGTGGTGAGTCGCAAATTGATTTTTCCTTCTCATTCCGTTTCTCAAGCCGATTCTTCTTTCCAGATGTATCACCTGCCGCTTCTCCCTGGTTATGGACCCGAATCTAACATTCGCTCCTCTGCTCCCCCAAAAACTGATGATGGAAAGTCGATATTGAATAAACTTTCAGAGGCAGAAGAAAATGGCTACCAGGGTACCTACTTTGCACAAAACGATCCTGAGCGTCAGTCCGCTCACCATGACGGATATCTCACTTCCTCCCCCATCGATTCCCGAAGTATCCCGATTGCTACGCCTACAACGCCGTACTACGCAACCTCGTCAGAGACAGAAGCAGAGAATTATGTATCTGCTTCCGATGCCGAGGCTGGTGTTTCCGAAAGCGTCCCTGAGAACGACTCAAGCCCGTTGTTGGTTGGTACTCTAGGAGTTCACGATCAAGAAGCTATTTCTCCGCCAGAACCCGAGACAGCTAACAACTCGAACTCACCTCCTGACAATGTCAATGAGACTGCCGAAGCTGTTTTCTTCGAGTACGGCGTCGTTGTCTTCTTTGGGTTGACAGAAATCCAAGAGAAAAGCATTTTGGAAGATGTGCATAACGCTGGAATAGTGAAGCGGAGGTTCCCTGAAGCTGACTGGGAAGTGGAAGAATGTCATTTCACAGTGTGTTTTGCATGGCTCACGTCGAGAGAAAATAATAATATTGATATTATCTAGCACGATCCAAACATTGCTTACCCCCGGATTTACAATGATTTCTTTAGTGAGGCCGCTGTGACGGAATGTTTTTTCCTTCCTTTCCTCTCTTACTGATATTATTATTCGTGGCAGCACTCAAATCACGCTCTCACCTCCTCAAACTCTCCATCGCTCATGCTCTCGCCCAGTCCACTCTTCTAGCCCACTTCGAGTCCAACGCACAACGTGTCTTATCTTCCCCCGAAACATTCTCTATACCCAAACAACTCGCAGCCAAAGGCGCTTTACAACTCAAACGCAGAGAAGCGTTGAAATTGACGGGCAGGCTGTTCAAGTTACGGAGAGATATCAATTTGGTATCTAATGTGCTAGATGTGCCAGAGTTGTTCTGGGATGAGGCGAGTTTGAAGAAGTTATATGATGCTGTGAGGGAGTATATGGAGATAGGCCCGAGGGTACAGGTTTTGAATGAGAAATTGGTTATGGCGAGTGATTTTGTGGGTTTGATTAATTTTTTTTCCGTCTTGGGGGCAAGATTGTGCTGAATCTTAATTTCGATGTAGCTGGACGCTATACATGACCATTTGAATAATTCTGCGATGGAGCGTATCACGGTGAATTGTTATATCCCCCCTCTCCCCTTGACTAAGGTTGATTTACTGAGATGTCCTTATCGTTTAGTGGATTATCATATGGTTGGTTTTTTTCCTCTTCAAAATGCCTATCAAATCCCGTCGCTGATTATGCTATCTCAGGTTGATTGTCGTAGCTTGTCTAGTCGAACTGGTAAGATGCTCGCTTTTCCGTCCTCAGTTATTGGACTTGTACTCATGGTCATCCTGCCAAAACAGGGGGAAGTTATAGCCCGTCTAGTTGTGCATGCTACCACCAAATCGAGCGCTAGTGTTACCCAGTTATCGAGGGAGGATGCACTTAAGGTTTTGGAAGGCATGATCAATAGTTAATGGGATCCGAGGATAGTGATTCTGGTCGAATTGTGTATCTATAGTTCAGTGCGATTATTTCTACTTCCAGTCAATGATGGAACGTCGACGGGCTCCTTTCCTCCGGGAGCGTATGTAAAAAGAATCCGAAATGTGTCCGAAGGTCCAGATAAAGATAAAGATATAATTTACACAAATGATGGTGCTCACAGTCTTGGGAGTGTCTCCTCCTGTCGATGTCGGTCTGCTAACGATGCCCTGGTACTGGTATAAACTGGGGGTGGGCTGTCTACTGTCGGATATTCCCACATAGGGTCGTCCACGAGGTTCCCGATATCAGAATGATCCTGGTGGGTACGCTGGATATAAAGAGCCTGCAACTGTGCCGCCTCTACCAATTCCCGTTCAGATTCCTCATCAACGCGGGAGGGTATACCAAGGTTTGTACTTAGTAACGAACTATACCGTCCCCGTATAGACGTCGGAGTGTCAAACTGTGTGTTCGCGATGCTGATACTGGGAGACCCTATTCGAGTAGCGGAAAATGGTGCTTCAGACGCATAGAAATCCGCCTCGTCGTCCTCGTCGAATTCCCCATCAGACCCGGAAGCAATCTGATCGTCGTCCTGGTCCTGATTTGGAAGGAGTCGTCGTGTTGCTGATGGTGAAGAAGAACGAGGCGTCCGGAGTCTGAATCCCTTGGGAGTATGCCGACGCGTAGATTGTGAACCCGAGTTGCTGCTTGCGAGAGTGGGAGCGGGCGTTGGGGGTGGATTTCTCTCCTTCCACGGGCGTGGACCCATCAGAGGCGATCTTGTGAAAATCTAACCGAAAAGAATAGATTGGTAAGACCTCTCTCGAAATGGAAATTTGAGAATTCGTACCTTCAAGCTTGACCGAGCATCTTCAGAGTCTACTTGAGATCCATCCTCAGCAACAAGGGTAGAGATCGTGTCAAGTGTTCCCGACCGTGCCGGCCCTGTTCTATCCTCACCGGTATCGTGATCCCCAGGATTGCGTACAGGATAGGCATCGTCAGGATAAGGGTTTCCTTGGGAGGTGTTTATGATACTATCAGAAACTTCGGTGGAACCCTTTGACGACGATCTATCGCGGCTGTAGCCGGTGAGAGGGTAAGTGTGTTCGACCGTAGTTGAAGCAGACTCCTGGCTTCGGAGCGCTTCAGATGATGAACAGATTGGGAGTATATGATGAGAACTGTTGTTACGATCAAGATTGGGCTGCGTGGGTGGGGCCATAGTGCGTCTATCCAGTGATGCCATCTCAGGATTACCAGAGGGTATGGACGTTGTTGACTGACAATCGAATTGTGTTTGAACCATATATCCCTTGTTGAGGCGCATCCAGAGGGTTCTGTTACGTCTATTTAGGCCCTAGAAAGACGATGATCAGAAGGGATAAACAAAAATCACGAAAGAAATGGTGTGCGAACCCATAATACGCCAAGAAGCGCGACGAACAAAACACAGGCTGAAGTGATCCCAACAATAGCGCCTGAACTCAGCCTTGAGCGGCCAGGTATCAGTCACGACAGACTCCTTTGTGTGAGTAGTGACAACATACCCAGATGCTCCATGTTTAGCTTCCACGGTCATAGTTGCAGGAGGCTGGGACGAGGAAGGGCTGGCCTGTGAACTGCGGTGCAACAGCAAATAACCAGTTAATTCATACTCGATCGGATTGAGGTCCGCGAGAACGAACCTTAGTACCTCTGCATTCCAAACCGTGGCATAATCAAATTCCAGCAAATCTACGTCGTCCGCTTGCCGAGTGAAAAGGTCACCTCCATTCCCATTCGTCATTGTGACGGTATGTGACCCAGGCGCTAGGCCGTCGGAATGAAACAACATTTGCTTCTGCCGCTGAATTGCTCGCCTGGCGGTGAATACATGGACATGGCCGGAATCTATTTGCACAGTGTATGCACGGGTGTTTGATGGCCCAGTAGTTCCGAATAAACAAACAACTTGGCCTAGTAGAACGAAAACAACAGTTAGGTGATGGCTATACATTCAATAATTTGCAAGAGGCGGTCTAACCCTATCGGTAAGTTGGTGAATGGCGGGACGAAAAGTTGAGACAGGTGCATGCTCACTATGAATGTAAAGTTGATTGATGCGCCTAGTTGTGAGGTCGAGCTAGAAAGACAAGTAGCGTTGTCGAACGAGAAGCCCGATGACTGATTCATAATGCGGAGACTCACTGTCCGGTCCCTTGAGTAAACTCGAGAACATTCTCAGGTTGAGAATTCCACGATCCTTTGGGCGAATATGTGATCGCATCCTTTTGAGTGTCTTGGAAGACCATGAGCGGCGGTGCGGCAGTAATTTCAGTTTCGTTTACGCCTGATAGAACATTGGACATCCAGCTAATCTATTCAAGAAAGACTATATGAGCGCCTGAGTCATAAACATCCGCATGGTCAAGAATGAAGATGGGGCCGGCAATAAGGTTTATGTTTCGGGGATGAAGCTGTGTCGAAGAAATTTTCGACGTCCTTACCGAATCGATGTCGAATCCACGACCCTGAGTATCCGTGTTCGTGAGACGGACATGATGAAGACCTTGTTTCAAATCGTGTGTTTCGAAGATGGTTTGCTTGTACTGCTCCGTTGCTTCATCGGCAGTCAATTCAAAGATGGACCCGTCGATAGTCACAGTGAAATTTCCGTAGCCAGGTCGCCTACCCCCGGTGATGGTGAGGGAGGTACCGTTAAAAAGGAACGATGCAGTAGCATTTCGCGTATAAGTCACTGTAAGCGTTTGGCTATGGTAACTACTAGAGAGTCAGTAATGATAACACTAGACAGGATGAAGACACACTTTGGAGCGCTTCTTTCATTATGAGGATCCTTCTGAGACCAAGCGTTCTCCTGAGGAACATAATATATCAATGGGCTCGAGTCGTCGATCGTGAAGTCGAGCGTATACATTCGGAGGCAGAACACCTAAAGTGTTTGTTCAGCCTATGACCGGCAGACCAGGTAATGGGGAGCTTTGGCAAGGGGAGTGAAGGGAAGAGCCAAAACGAGAAGGCTTGATTTATGTATTCATTGTGTTTCTGAAAGATCAGACGGGAGGGTACAGATCTGACAACCTGGCAACCAATGAAGCTTTGAAGGATTGTTGAGGCTTAGTACGCTGGGGCTCGGCAGGTTCCTTAACCTTAAATGCACAAGATATCAAACGTGATAGATTCTTCGTGCTCAACTCATGATGACCAGTGGCCTGTCCAACCCAAGAAGGCGGTGGCGTTCTTCATCAAAGACTGATGACTTGGAAAGAATTCCCCCTTGCACACGATTGCCGGAAGTGTGAAGAAAACGATAAGCGTGTCGGACAATGTCGTTTTGCGGACTGCAGAATATCTTGTTTGTCTTGTGGTTGCTTTTTGTAAGAAGGAGTACCAGTTGAGCAATGATATGATTTGACAGGCACGGCGTTGTCACAGATGTGACTTTGATTAAATTTGCCTCAGGCCTTTGTATCAAGTTGAGCCTCAGGCACAATCGTCGGAGAGCTCTATGATTGAAGTGGTTCAAGAAGTTGAGTGGCCTCTCCATTTTATGAATCAATACTCAGGCATAATCGTCAATCCCTTCACTCGTCATCGACACCTCAGCGTCGTTTTCTTCCGAAGAGCTTTCCCCCCGGTGTGAATCAAAGCTGCAGCTGCTCCCCACGATTCGACCGGCTGCCTTTGAGACTTTGTGATTGATTTGATGTGCTTAGGAAGAAAAACACTTCTCTGCCGAGGTCATTGAGTAACTACCGGAAGGTAAACCGCTCCGCTAAGTTTGCACTTCGTTCACAGGTCCAATGTAATTGACTCCCACGTTCTGTCACTGGTCAATCGAGGATTCTGCCGAATTTCGAAGCACTTCGGCACTCATGCAGTCGACACGCAAGCCACTACTAGAAAGTTCTGCGATAAAAGGAGGGCTTGGTTCAGCGTATTCTCATCCTCAAATTCCAATATTGAACTACATTCCAATCCACCATGACTACAGTTATTCAACTTCAAGTCCCTGAAGGGTTTGGTTTCGGTTTGGTTCTAAAATAATATCCCAATCACGCTGACAACCGTATTGATTATCAGACTGCCGCTTGTCGGTGCCTCCCTGTTATCCACCGTTGTCCTCCTCGTCTACCAAGTCGGCGTGGCGGCAAGGGCCCGCAAGGCTGCAAAAGTTCCTTATCCTCAGGGTCGGTGGAATGAAGTTCCTCGAAGCGAGACACTCTACTCACTTCGATACAGTCTACGCGGACAAAGCTCAGGAGGAAGCTTCTTTGGAAGCTAAACAGTTCAACTGTGCTCAACGTAAGCTTTCAAATCGACAAAATGGGTGACACGTTAATTGTTCTGCAGGTGCCCACCAAAATACGCTGGAATGGCTCCCCTCTGTCTATCTGACGTGAGTACACTCAAGATGGATTTTACATTCTACGCATCATGAACATCGCGGGATCGCCCTCAATCACAGATCCGTGTTGACTGCGATCAAATATCCCAAACTTGCCGCTGTGATATTGGCAGGATGGTCCGTTACTCGAGTCATATACACGAAAGCCTACTCGACTGGTAACCCTAGCAAGGTAAACTCCGTCCCCTTTCTTTTTCTACACTGATCATGAAATTTGTATGTTCTGATTCAACCTTGCATTCTTATACCATAGCGGGAGTTTGGTGCCCGTACTGGGTTTCTCTTGCAGCTCGGTATGAGACATCCACTCGAGGTTCGACTAGCAAAGTTGAATTAATACCCTTTTTCTCAGGTCTACTTGGCACTTCATTTTCTGTTGTCGGAAGCGGTGTGCGTTCATATCTGAACATTTAACGGATACAAGGATCTTGATCTTCGTATCTCGACCGCTTACCAACATACTAGAGAGTAATAATCATTTACTTGTATCGGAACAATTGCTTGAAGATTCCGCAGTTGTCAATAATGCAATTTGCACCGTCTGTCTAGAGTACTTTGAAAGAAGGGGAAAATTTGACAAGCCATAACAATAACTGAATTAAAAAACTTAAAAAAACAATATTTGTAGTTTCGCGATTTTTCGCGGCCGAATTCTGCATCTGCATTTCCTTTCGGCGAGGGATTCTCCAGCCGATGACGGGCGAGATGATCAATGGAAGATGTATACGATGGAAATATATGGTGAGCGTCGGCGTTAACGAAAGACTGTAGTGAGTATTAATTGACCTCCAAGTGTCCGAGTAGTGAAGAGAGTAGTAAACGATAGTGGGCGTTCGAAAGTCCGAATGCAGAAGTAAAAAAAATTGATGCAGAATCGAGCGAAAAGGTGGGCAAAAAGGTGCATGTTCGGGAGGTTGGCGGGCGTCACGTCAATCACAATCGCGCGCAGATGAATAAGAGGAAAGCACTGGAGAAGGAAGAAGGATATGTAAGCGGCTGGATCAACAGGAAGAGAAGAACATCCGTACTGGCAGACTATTGTTTAGTGTAGGAGCAAGTCCGTTGTCAGATCATCGGAACGTTAAAAACACAGGGGAGGGATGCTACTACATAAATAAATAAATAAAGGTTAAAACACTATGGCGAGAAAAATGTTAAGTTAGTGAGAGGGAATGAGCTTTTCCGGGAAAGAGTAATCAAAGGCAGTTTTGAGAGAGCCTAAGTTCAGGTGATCACCAGCGAACGGACAGAGTGCTCGAGCAGGGCTGGTGAGGCCATGGGAGTCATTCATGGCAACAGAATACATAACTCCTCCAAAGAATACTCCGATTTGAGGCACGATCATATAAAGGACTCGCCGCCAGCACCATTTCTCATGATTGCCTTCATGAATCTAAAGAATCTGTCTGCATATTCGACCGGTGGAACAGGACTGATTTTGTGCTACGTGGACACAATTAGCGTCAATCCCCAAGAAGACAGCGTAGTGGAGACACACCCTGTCGGCACTGAGACCTTTCCAGAAATGTTCGATTTTCTTCAGGCCGTTGTAGGGGGTAAGGATGTCAATGACGCCGAGGTAGTAGATAATATTCATGTTGTCATTCGCTTCATCTGTTGCATGGAGACCCTGGACAAGAACCAAGCTTAGAATGTGAAAAAACGTTTACAAGAACGACGCTTACACCTTCATCCTGATAAAACACGAAGTGCGCTTTGTCCATCGTTTGTGCGCCCGTGGCATCCAGTCCCAGCACAGAATCCTCTTTCTCATCGGTATGAGCACCTTTTCCCGTAATCGTATGCTCCTTATCAGGCTCCCGGAGTCCATCTTTCTCATCTTTTTCCCTCTCCTTGCCTTTGCCGATCGTGCTGTTAATGCGAGCAGGCCGTGTGCTGCCAGTGGAATCCACACGTATGTGGACACGAGGACCCGCTCCAACGATATGCCCGTTTGATAAAGACGGCTCCTCAAACGGTTTTGGGTCACTTTCCCGCATAGCACGTCGCAAAGCCACGGCATCCTGGCCGTAATAAGACATTGATTTTGTCTTGGAAAGGTTGTGCACAGAGGTGGTCGCATGTCGCCTGATGTCAGGCTGAAAAATCTCAGCATGGTGTTGAAAAGTCGCAAGAAATCAAAAAAGACCCACGTCAAACACTTTTAATGTTTTTTTCCTAACGTTGTCTCGATTGCCCCGTTTCATGTTATGTATTCCGACTAACAAACTATAGTCCATCACGTGGATACTCTTTAATAATTCTTTATCACGTCTGCGAACGAAGATTAGTCGAATTGTCGACAGTAGGCAACGAGGATATGCACCTCAGTTGTTCAGTTAACAGTGCTCTCTTCTCCGGTCCTAGTTCTAGCCGACTACCTTCTTTGATCCAGTTCAAATCCTTCTTTACCGGTGACTGTTTTTTCTTTTTTGAGGACGAGGACGAATGTGATTCTGATGGAGAGAGGGGCGGTTCATCCTGTGAAAACGCGTAAATTATGATGAATGATGCCACCAACACCAACCAACCTTGTGTTTGTCAACCCACTCCCTTCCAACTGTACTTCCCTTGAGATCGTACGTCTCGTGTATGTCTTTGTGGGGAGGAAACAGATTGTTCATGATCACGAAATGTATTTTTCGACCGCGTGGAAGTTTAACACGATGGAGGCCGTAGAACCGACTGAGCAGTGTATGAGGATTGGATTTCACATGATCGTAGTACCTAGTAACGGTGAGAAACTGATGGGAATTAAGACAATGGAAGTAAACACACCTCTTCAAAACTCGTAACAGGAACTTGTGCTCTTTGTGATGGATGGTCTTGATGATGAATCGATAATCTCTGCTGAAGTAGAAGAAACTGCCAGACTTTCCAGGCGAACCCAGCTCACTGAGGATGTACTTGCTCGTCAGAGACAACAGATAATCCGCGGGATCCAGATAGAAATAATCCTCCCTCAAGCTCCGGAATACCCATGGCGCGTAATCTTTGAATTTGAAATCGTATTTTGCACTGGGTGTTAACTCGTTGCCGACAATATCAAACGAGTACTTGTGTCGAGCGGTGAAGTCCTCGTCCGTTAAAGGACGTTTGATCTTCGCCTGACACCTCGATACACCAATCCGGATTCCGGTCAACATGTTATACATGAGCACGTAGTTGGCGTGGTCTTCCCCAATGAGATTTCCGACTAGAGGTACCTCGTCGTCTTTGTGCACGATGGCGCTCATCTCACGAGTCAAAGCTGCCTCAGCCTTGGCCCGCTTCTCTTGGCGCTCCCGACGAATTCTCTCCGCATGTAGTTGTATGTCATTGGTCATATCGCTGGGGTCGTCGGAAGGAAAGAGATTGGTATGACCGGGTGTAGACCCATACTGTGTATGTGAAGAGGAAAGGAGTGACGTTCGAGCTCCAGCAGCAGACGAATGGGATGGAAGGGAAACGAAAGCAGAGCCAGTTGTGTTACGTCGCGTTGGACGATGTGCAGTAGGAGGCGGAGGTTGCAGGTAGTCTGTTTGGGATGGTTGTAATGCCGGAGGTTTGGAGGATGTCTGAGGAAGAGATTCCGAAGCCGTTACCGTTCGTAAAGACGATTTTGTGTCAACAGAGGAACGAGGTTCATTTGTTGTTGTCAGTGTGGAGGAGCGAACGGGGACTTGTCGTTGGGTAGATGCCGACGACGTTCGTATTCGCGATATGGAATCTAGCCCCTCAAACATTACTGAAGGTGGTGTCGGTGAGTCTGAAGGCAAGGGCTTGGAGGAAGACGAAGAAACATTTTTGGTGTTATCGTGTAACGCAGCTACGGAATGTTCAAGCTGGTCGGCATCGACTTCGCGGTCTTCTTCGTCATCGTATTCTTCAGTTGCTGGTGGTGACGGCGGGGGAGGACCATGAGGACTGTAATCTTGAGTTACGGAGGGGAGGGCAGTGGTTATGTGTTTCGACATCTTGTGTATAAGAGACTCTGGCATTGGACCAGTTCCTACTTGTACTGTATCTCCAGTGACCTTGAGTATATGAATCTCTCCCCTCTGCTGAGCCAGAGTGTGCATAGGGTTGACAGGAGCGTTGTTAACCGTTGACAGCGACGATGTTGAGGACGAGTGTGATATCGGAGCTGTCCTGTAGGACGCGGCTTCAGACGATGGTGTAGCACTCTTCGCAGACAGCAGGCTCAGCCGCTGATTCTCGTGTTGAAAGGAACCAGACGATGGCGATCTGCTCAGCGTCGTCATCGTCAAGTTCGTCGTTGAAGAATTACTTTGTTTGTGTCGACCAAATAAGAAATTGCGTTAACGAAGTTGAAATAAGTACAGCTTTTCCCTCCCACTGCCACTACCCAGCCTATAGACTAGCTCTCAAAAGCTTCCAATTGAACGTGTTATTTGGACCAAGAAATTATCACTGTGCCACTGCCGAAATCTACCATTTAAGCCCATATATGTGAAAGATATTCCACTCTCGTACGGTGATCGGTCTGGATATATTCGAAGCTATGGAAAGGAAAATGATACCTAAATGATACTGGTTCCCACAGATTAGATCACACAACACTACTTAAGTCGCCTAGCTCAATTTCCTCAGTTTCAGTGGTTCCCAATGGACGGCGAAAGTTGCAAAGCTGACATTGTGATGTGAGTGCAACTTCTACTACTCCACCCATGCCTTGTTTGCGCTGACTCCCGGTCAATGATCAAGTGTTGGAGGCGGTCCTGTGGGTTCTCTGCTGGCTTACCAACTTGCCAGGTTCGGGTGCAAGCCATTTATAATCGAGCAGGAGGACAAGACTCGGTCCGCTCGCTATGGACGCGCAACTACGTTCTGGCCGCGAACAATCGAGCTTCTCGATCAACTTGACCTTGCAGACCGACTTCTACAGACCGGAGTAGTCAGTCGTTCCGGGTTGCACTTCCATGAGTGAGTTCTATCTAGGTGGTTGGATATAGCTGCTGATACAGAGGTCTTTTTTCTAGAGGTCGTCGTGTGAAAGGAGGGATCATGTATGGAAGTCGAATGGATAGACTAGGAGACACCTTCTTCAAGTTTGCCCTTCACCTACGGCAGCGACTGACTGAAGAGCAATTCTCCAGTGCGCTCGAAGAATATGGCTTTCAACATCATAACCGACATGTCATTGAATCCTACAGCATTCACGACGGCATCGCAGACGACCACCCAGTCACCGTCCGCGCCAGGGATCTATCCAGTGATTGCATAGTACAAATCAAGACGTGTGTGAATCCTTGTCCGAAGCGTACACTCATGCTGACACTTGAGTAGAAAGTATCTCGTCGGTGCAGATGTTGGTTTTCAATCGGTCGTAAATCCATATCTCAAATAAGTGTCCTTTACAGGGAGGCAAATCTACCGTGCGCAAGCTCGCAGATATTCCATTTGATGGCGAAAACACGAAACATCGATGGATTAGAATGGACGCGCGCGTCAGGACCAATATGCCCAACTCTAGGTGTCTGAACAGTGTTGACAGTGCGACTCATGGTCAAATTGTATGGTGCCCGATTGATAATGGTTTGACGAGAATCGGTTACGTGTTATCCTCCGCCTTACTGGAGAGATACGGAGGCGTTGAAGCCATAACTCAAGATATCGCAGTGGAGGAGGCTAAAAAGGCGCTCCATCCGTTCGAACTTGAGTTCGTCAGTGTCGAATGGTTCACGGTATATGTACAGATCTTTTATTACCTTTCGTTTCTTCCGGTTGACCATAAAGGGATGTATCTCTAGGGGATTGGGCAGCGAATAGCGAAGACTTTTTACGTCGAGAATCGAGTATTTCTTGCCGGGGACGCGTGTCACACCCATAGCTCAGGATCGGCACAAGGCCTCAATACGGGTGTCCATGAGTTAGCACATTGATTAATCTGTCTTCGGCTACTGATCATGATCTAATTAGTGCGGTCAATTTGGCGTGGAAGCTCGCAGTGAGCTTTGACCTCATGGTGCCTTTAACCCGATTAAACCTATTGCTAGCTTTGTATTCATGGATTAGCACGGCCGTCGATACTGGACTCGTATAATGACGAGCGTCGGCCGATAGTTCAACAAGTGAGCAATCTTTCGTATCCGCTTTATCTTACAATGAAGCATTATCCATCCTTACAGGTTATCGATAATGATAAAGTTATCAGCATGCTCATATCGGGTCAGTACCCTCCTCGGTTTCAGGGACGCCGCGAAAGTACCCGGTACGCGTAGTTCTTGCAACAGAAAGTTATGCTCATTCTTTTGGTTTTTAAGAGAGATCCTGACCGAGTGGTTTGATGATATGAGCATGCAAGCATTCACTCTAGGCTTAGGTGCGCTACTCTAACGCTACTTTCACAACTGTGAGCTAAATAACAATAAGGGATATCTTACCGTGAGTTGATAACGATACTTGACTATGGGTTATATATCGAGTCAGCCCATATCCTTAGCCGTCAACACGGTCAACCGCGAATTTCCCGGGCCCTCTAGGTCCACTGTAAACCCTGGAGATCGTGGACCAGATGTCTACCTGACTGAACTTGGGTAAGCTATCGCGGATCAATATCATTGATGGTCTCGTACTAAAAGGACATCGCAGTACTGGGGATATGGTACGACTTCACACGATTCTTAAGAATGACGGCAAATTCTCGTGCGTTCACGTCAAGATTTACCGTTTGGTTCATATCTCATGACGCATTTTCAGGCTCGTCGTCTTCGCTGGAATCCCGACTCAGACTATGTCTTCGTTTTCCCAATTTAGGGAGGCAGTGTTCGGGCCTTTCACCAAAGCCTTTCCGGCCCGTGCGTTCAAGTGGTTTACGATTCCATCTGTGCATGGGAATGGTGGACAAGAGATATTCGTAAACCCACCCATGGGTAAGGTCTACTTGGACGAAAGCGTCAAGGCGCATGACATATACGGAGTTGATATACGGATTGGAGCAGTAATCGTCTTTCGACCAGATGGATGGGTTGGAACTGTAGTGGAGATGAGTGAATATGGCGTTGTTGATTTAACGGCGTACTTCGAGCATTTTTTGAATCGGAGGGATGCTATTGAGTGTAACGGCGTTGTAGCTCACCTGTGACCAGCTCTTGTTTTTAATTTCTAGGCACCGGGCCGCATGCTTTCTTGACAGTCACTGCGAACTTGAGTTGTGGCGGATAATACTCGCCCCTGCGCTAGAGATTGAGATTTTCCGATGATTTCAATGACTGACCCAATTTGTTATAAAATGGGACGCTCAGTTTATTGCCGTTGAATTTGGTGCCGACAAGATGTTGACTCTCGCTACGTCCCTCGTCACGGCAACGCTCTGGATTGTCTCTGTTTCTGCCCAGACAGCTCCCGAGTGGGGCCAATGTGGCGGTATCGGCTGGACGGGGCCTACGAGTGAGTCTTTTACACGAGACCGAGCTGATTAGCTGACTCCCTGTTTAGCCTGTACCACAGGTTTGACATGCGTCAAGCAGAACGATTACTACTCCCAGTGTTTAGCAACCGGGGGGAGTAATACACCTCCCCCTTCAAGCACAACCACGACCACAAGCAATCCTTCTTCCACTACATCGAAACCACCGGTAGTCACAGGATTTGTCAAAACCTCTGGCCAAGGATTTGTGCTCAACGGCGCCAAATACACTGTGACAGGGTATGTAGTCGTGTGGCGTGAGACAATTCTGTTCCTTACGGTACCAAAAGAGCAAACTCATACTGGGTTGGCCTGGCTGGTCTGTCCACCACGGATATGAATAAGGCGTTCCAGGATATTGCCAATGCAGGTGGAACGACTGTTAGGTGAGGTCTGGGCTTTCTCGCTTTTGTATATCAATTGATCACCCTCAATTCAGGACATGGTAAGAGGTGGCATGGAATGAGGGCGGAGGGAAATGCTGTAACCGTCTTTTTCAGGGGTTTCAATGAAGTCACGAGCCCGAATGGTGTGCCATACTATCAACGATGGTCTGGATCTACACCCACAATCAATACCGGTACCGATGGTCTTCAAAACTTTGGTGAGACACCCACCTGTAGGGCTTAGTTTGTGCATCTCCTTGTTGACTCGTTGACAGACAAGGTCGTCGCGGCCGCAAAGGCGAACGGAATTCGCCTCATCGTCGCCTTGTACGTTCCTTCAACGCAGCTAAGCATTCCCGAGTTCTTATCAATATCATGTTCGGTGGCAGAACAAATAACTGGGCTGATTATGGGTAGACGTGTTTCACTGGATAGCGCAACCTTTGACCGCTGATGCCCCCTTAGTGGTATGGATGTGTATGTCAATCAAATCGTTGGCCAAGGGCAACCCCACGATTTGTTCTACACGAACGCAAAAGTCATTGTCAGTGGCTATGTGTCAGGTTTCTCGGAGAAGTCACTTATGTATTGAATTTTATTTGGCAGAGTGCGTTCAAGAGTTATGTTTCCACCTTTGTCGGCCGCTACAAGAACGAACCGACGATCATGGTATGTATTCAAGGACTTTATTCGGTTCAGCACCACTGAAGATCAACTTGAAGGCTTGGGAGCTCTGTATGTGTTGCCTGATGTAAGAACGAATACGCTCTAATTGGCTGTATCAGCAAATGAACCTAGGTGCAAGGGCACCACTGGGTAGGACCTCATCTGCTCTAATTTACCCCACTTTCCGCTGCTCACTCATTTAACATCAGTACTACCTCTGGAACGTGCACGACTCAGACCATCACTAAGTGGGCTACCGACCTTAGCGCGTACATCAAGTCAATCGACTCCAACCATCTAGTTGCAATTGGAGATGAAGGATTTTTCAACCAACCCGGAAACCCGTCTTATCCGTACCAGTGCGTCCTATGGGATTTAATTCGCTGTGAGCCCGGACTCAATGTTTTGTCTTTAGGGGAGGCGAAGGTGTTGATTTCGACGCCAATCTGAAGATCAGTAGCATTGACTTTGGAACGTTCCACGTGAGTTATGTTCAAGACCCGGCTTTGTAGTGTAAATTGAACAGTGAATATGCATGATGCCTAGGCATATCCCATTTCCTGGGGGCAAACATCGGACCCAGCTGCTTGGGGATTGCAATGGATAAAAGACCATGCCACATCGCAAAAGGCAGCGAACAAACCGGTTATTATCGAGGAATACGGAATCACACCAGCCAATATCCAGGGATCCACGTACACTTCATGGCTCTCGACCGTCGTAAGCTCAGGATTAACCGGCGACCTCATTTGGTACATCCTGTTGCTACTCTATCGAGGTGCTCTCATCCTAATATTGAATAACCTAATTTTCAGGCAAGCTGGCACCGTTCTCTCGAACGGTCAAAGAACGAGTAACGATGGCTACGCGATCTTTCCGGACGATGCCACATATCAGGTTTTAAAGAACCATGCGGCTGCCCTTAAGTCGAGGGGATAGATCCAGATCTCGTCAACTTCTTGCTCAATTTTCAGCGCTTGAAGTTAATAGTAGGAAGTTTATGTACCTTTGTCGTGTATCCTCGAATCAAAGGTGCTACCAGATCAAACTCGAAATAAGGTGTTCAGTCAACACTTGAGCTCGAAGTGGCATCGCCCACTGTACTGGGTCCGCCGGATATTGCTTGCAGGCCATAGTAGCTCCGAAGACCTGGAGGTATTGAGGAAACTGACTTCCGTAACGCTACTCGACTTGGGGCTCGAAGGACTCGGTGTGAGAGAAGGTGACCGTCACACTGGCATTGTCCGGAGCGCTAGCCGGCAACGCAGCCTTGGACGCGTCGAGCACGTGCTTTCTTTCAACCGTGACGCGCTGCCTCGTATTATTCCACCTGTCGTCCAGGCACTCATCTAATGCCACCCATCATCACCTCCAGGAGAAATGTCGCTAGGAATGCAACAACCTCCACCAACCTCAAAACAAGAACGACTGTAGATCGTTTGGCTGAGCAACTCACAACAGATTTGGTGCTCTCGAAGAATGTGAAAGGGAAGCAGAAAGCAGCGTCCGCGCTGTCACAGGAAGAACAAAGAGCAAACTCGATGCGATCCGTGAACTCAGCTTCTCAGCACCTGTCAACCCTCTTCCAGTCCGGATGGCGACACTCGCAAGAAAAGTCCACACACAAGTCTTCGGTTTTGAATGATGCCCTACAGTCCGCTTCGAAGGCTATGAATCATCTTCGAAACTTGAGGAAGCTAAAGTTCTGTGATTTAGATGTTGAGAGGGCGGCTATGAGTGTTCTGGCCAAGTTAGTAGCTTTGGAGATGGTGCGTTTACCCAGTCCACTCGGAGTACCGACTGCTCTAAATTTGGACAGTATGAACCAGCTCTTCAGATTATGCACGATGCCTATCCATATGTCTGTGAAATTTCAAGAGGCTCAACGAACAGAAGACCATTTGAGCCGACCAAGGTTGACCGTCCTTCCAATGCGATGCTTTCGATTCCTATCCCTGCTAAACCTCCGACCGATATAACAATATTAAATCTGATATCCATTTATCTTTTCAACTCTATCGCTATTCTCTCATACTACTCCAACACTGGTCAGCCCTTGAAGCATACCGCCTTGAGTTTCGAAACGTTTTCCAACTCCCTCCTGAACTCCTCCACGCTTTTAAAATGGATACCACTCTTTTCGGACCTTCCCGTCAAGCAATTGGACTCCATCCTTACCAAATCGTACAGTCTCCTGACGAAACTAGTCCCGTCAAGTTTAAAGCACAACAGCTCCGCCCTGGTGTTCCGGGTTCGGATGTATGCTATTAACTGTTTAGCGTACACGAGCCAAGGCGTCATTGATAAACCGGATTCGTTTTGGGGCCAATGCCACAAGTTTACGTCAATATATGCCAAATGTGAAGCCGCCGGCAGTTCTCAAGCCGAATCTTTCGTCCTCACCTCTCTCGCTGAAGTCGTTCGAATCGCGAAGGGGCGTTCTGACCGCAATGATTTCATGTCCGGAGACGGTTTCATATCTTTCTGCGAGACGTGGACCAGTTTCGCGAACCGTGTAGGTTGATCGTCGCTGCTCGCTAGCCTTGTACTCACTTTTATGTTTTGTGTAGTCCGGGGACTTGGAATCGCTGGACAGAATTGGATGTCTCATGAAAAACGCATTGATGCCCTCAAGTAAGGAAATCAGGCCTTCGGAAGTTGGTGATTATCAGGAGCGCGATAGAAAACAGCTGGCTGTTGACGGAATGCGGCTTTGCAACACTCTCGCTCAGCTGTCTGCCCTTTTGAATACAAGCGAACCCGGATTAACAGGTACTCAACTTACCTCGAGTTCTCTGATTACCTCTGACTAGGGTCTTCCTTTAGAGGAAGTGATATCTCGAATACGTGTATGTTCAGTAACCATTGAAAAGTCCACTCTAGTGGACATACTCGTTTGTCCCTTGGATGGCTCAGATAAAGAAATGCAACGGGTTTTGGGCAAGGTGCAACGGGCGTTAGAGAAGTGCCGGCGGGCCGCCATCAAGTTGTTAGAGACTTCTCGGCTCTCCTGTGGAGAGTATATTGAAGTTATTCATAAATTCATCGAGGTCGTTGTAGAGGTGATGGAACTAGCTCTAAAGCGGGTGAGTGCGTTAGAGTTTTGCCAACCATCCCTCGTTTTAAAAGCGGCTGGTATCTCTTCTCAGAATCCACTTCCGGATTATTTCTCTCAAGCACTAGACACGCTATTCACGCTCGCCAGAATCACCTTGTCAATCTCGGACCCTAGGACGTATACAAGCGCTTACGACTATCTAGATAAAGCAGTCACCATTTTGAATGTTGCATCCGAGTGTTCGCAACCTTTGGACGTCTCAACATACATGCGGTGCACCTCAGGTGCTTTTCATAATCTGGCAGGGACCCTATATCAGGCCGGGCGTTACGGATCTGCGATACCCTACTTGAGAGAAAGTTGTCGGTTGGGAGTCAAAGCAGCCGAACTGCATGGTAAATGCGAACAAAATGCAAACAAGGACGCGTGGAAGCAGCTTGAGGAACAATTATGGAGGAGATGGCAACTGCTTGCCTTATGTTATACTAAGATTGGTGACAGAAGGGTGCGTAACGTTTTTTAATTTTTTGGTCTTGGTTTAAACACATGCCTTCAGGCCTCCTTCTGTGCGTTGCGAAGCTGCATCGAAACCTTCCCGTTTCAAGCAAGCTCCTTTAGTGACCGGGTGGACAAGGACGGATTGAGTACCTTGTTCGACATGAGCCCTTCTCTCAAAGATCTCGCCGACATAGTCGACCGATTAACTCATATGGGGACTTGTGATCTACTTCTACCAGCACAAGAAGTCTCGCTAAGATCCATTGCTGTTCGCGAACTTAGTATCCGAGGTGCTTTGATTGAGAGGCAGCTGGATAGTCTAGAAGCCTATTCTCACAAAGAAGTTATTGCAAGTGTTTCCTCAGAGCTGTTGAAGGACGCTCTGGACATATACAAAGAGAGTAGCATGCCCATCCGGTCTGTAAGGGTTTATGTCAGAGCGCTTTCGTTCGCGTACTATCGCGGAGCAGAACATGTCTCATTTTTGGGGACTCTCGACGATATTGGAGTAATAGTGCAAAAGGTTCTCGCCGTCGAGCTGGTGATTTTTCCTGTATCTACATTTCAATACATGGCGATACTTAAATTTCCTCCCTTCACGGCAGGACTTGGGTCGTGATCAGGGACTCGCTCCCTTTTTGGCGGGATATCAAGCAATGGCCCATCTCTGGCTCGGTCTTCATACACATCGAACAGCAGACCCTACACAATCAGCCCTCATAGGTATACACGTAGAAAAAGCTTGTGGAGTTTTGCACTCTCAAGTTCTTCTCCCGGTTCAGACGACGAATAGTTTAGCTATGAAGGCAGGGAAAGGAGTGTCCGTGCGGCAGCCCAAGGTTTCAAGGTCTCGTACTAAAGCGCCAACAACTCCGAAACCTAGAGGTCCAGGTAAGCTTCTGAATCTTTGTTGCCTCCACTCAATGGCACTGATGTGCTTCGAGATCTCCAGGTCAACGGTCTCAAACTGGATATCAATGGCATACATTCAACTACTCTCGATTATCCGCTAAAATTGGTGGAAGTGCTCCGTACGTCGCCTGCTTGAACATTGAGCGCTCCCTAACGATTGCATAGAGCTGTCAAGTCATGTCTTAGGAATAATGGCGCTCAATTTCTTGAAGATTCGCGTTCTTGATACCCTGAGAAAGATATCTAAACAGCACCTTGGTACGGCGAGCGACGGTGTGTTCATTGATCCCTCAAGTCCAAAAAAAAAGTAATGGAAAGCTAAACCCTTCTTAGCATTCATTTTGGCCTCATCCGACCTTGGCTATGAGTACCTGCTACTCGGAAAATTTACGCGAGCTAAAAATATCTTCGAGCTGACTCAAACGACAGTTCGTAATGGTGGCTGCTCTGACTTTGCTTCTAGCATCTTGCTTCTCAGATTTGCAGAACTGTGTGCATTGAACGATGATGTAACTCAGAGGTTGGTTCGTTTTTCTTTTCGAGACCACCACCTCGGTAACGTCTTCCAGCTTGGAGCTGTACTCTAGGGCTCAAGTCATTGCGAGTCATCTCATGGAAGAAAAGCAGTCCTCGTTCCAGAAACTGCAGGCGAGAATAGTTCGCTTAGAGTTGGCGGCCATGGCCTCCAACCTACTGGCAACATTTCATTTTGTCAAGGTAAATCGACAGATACAATATTGACCGCTTGTCTGACGCGCTACCAACAGAACGATCACTCGAATTCTTTGAGATCGTTATTGAATTCTTTACGTCTCTGGAATAGGGCGTTTGACTCCCTTGTACGCCTGCAACCCCCTCCCGCCGCCGTTCATAGAAGACCAGAAGACTCCGATCCGTTCGAAACCTCCAGCACGAGCAACACCTTTTCTTTAGTCACTCCCCAAACTTCGGACGAATCAAAAAAACCTTTCGTGCGTAGAACATCTTTGTCAGGCTTGGAGTGGCGAATCGGACAAGGGCTTCTCCATACGATATTCGGTCTGGGTCAAGCCTACCTGTTGAGAGGCTCCTCCCGAGAGTCGCAATACTTTGCCGAACAAGCACGCAATTTAGCTGAGTCATTGAATGCCACGGCGTTTATATGTCGTGCGACAACCAGACTTGAAGAGTTACGCATGCAGGTCGGACAGTTGAAGGAACTTAACGGTCTAGATCAGTTCGACGCCCATCCAAGCCATGGCCTCAGCATCGATGTGGCGGAAATCTACCGGTTGCGTGGGGATTTTGAGCAACGGAGTGCTAGAATCGAAGATGCTCAACGTCATTATGGCGCTGCTCTTCAAGTGCTGGAGGAATCTGATCAGGTCTTTGGCAAATTCGACTTGGAATTAGGGTCAGTGGTTTCCTGGAACATCAGGATCAGCAATCTCAATATCAAGCAGTTCGAGACATTCCATTGGCTCCAGCCACGGCACAGACCTGCTTACACCTGCATTACTCATTCGTGTACTTCGTGAACATAGTGAGCAACTCCCTAATTTTTTTGGCCTTCACAACTTTTCGTTTGATGTTGACCTGTTCGATTTCGAAGTTTGGGTCCTACGAGGTGAAGAAGGAGAGCAATTCGATGTCCTTCTTAACAAATTTCTCGCCATCCCACCGACATTACAGTCACAGGTATCGCATCTGTTTTTTTCTGTATGCGATATATGACGGACTCATCCCCCGGTTGATAGACGGAGAAAGATGCCCTCTTGGCAAGGCTAACCCTGCACGATGTTTATAGGCGCAGTCGAGTTGATATGTTCCTGAGTTCCATCGGCGAAACAAGTAAGTAAAGCGGATCCCAATTTATGAAACTCTCCTCCTCACTCGCTCTTAGCTGTGGCACTTCCAATGGGCACTTCCAGTACTTTTTTGGCCTCTCTTCCACCCAGTTTCCAAGAGATCATGCGGAGTCTGGAAAATTCGGAGAAACTGTTCTGGTCGCAACTTGCTGCCCACGGCCAGTCGGGTTATGTTCCTGATATACGAACTGCGATATCGTCTATCGTTCTTATTCGAACATTTCAAGCGTCTTTGGGTCGATCAGAACCCTCTAGTTCAGTACTTATAACGGGTCTGCTCGGTATGCCATGATTTTACAGACTTGCTTCTGCTGCTGAGATGTTTAACAGACGCTATTGCGGCTATCACTCTGCGCCGGGAAATGCTTGAAGTCATACATAACAAATATCCGACACCAACGCCTCTGGATGATTTATGCTGGCCATCAATCAAGTCAGACGGGTCCTTGGCTTATCCCCCACAAAGATGCAAAGACACACCGGACGTTTCTGACGAACAAGATGGGTATCAAGACGTAGGTGGTGAAGATTTATATCTGAGAGGGTATTGGAATTCCGTGCGGGAGCGTTACCATTCAGCTGCTTTAGACTCAGAAACACTCTCATCGCCCGTTGTCGCCGAACTGCCCCCTCACTGGACTGTTGTGCACATCACAATCACGGATGACAAGAGTACACTCTTCATCTCGCGTCAACGGGGAGGAGGTAGATCTACAGACCACCCTCTTATGTTTTGCATTCCTCTGAAAGGGCGCCGGGAGGGCCCTGGTGAAGACGAGAATCAGCAGCTGACCTTTGAAGACGCCATGGAGGAATTTAACGACATCATAAGGCTCAATAACGAGACTACAAAGACCGCTGCCTCGATTCGTGAAAATCAAGTTGCAAGAGCAGTATGGTGGAAGGAACGAGGAGCGCTTGATACCCGGTTGCAGCAACTATTGGAGAACATCGAGTTCTGCTGGTTAGGTGCTTTCAAGGTGTGATGATTTGTTGTTTCCGATTGCACGCTTGTCTGACTCCAGCCTCTAGACGATCTTGAACAAGAGTTCCCACCTGTCCGAGGAAGGTATCTCAAGTCTCCGAATACAGTTTGATGGGGTGTTCCAGCAGGGACTTCGGCTGCAAGATAAGAAGACGAAGGAGAAAGCTCTCGGACATACTAAGGTACCTTCGGAAAGCCGCGGCCCCAATCGCGTTACCTTGGACGATGCACTTGTCGAATGCTTTTCCACGCTCTCTTCGCAATGTAGAGATGAAGAGCTGGAAGACCTCGTGTACTTCATCCTGGACCTCTACCAGTTCCATGGCGTACCGGTCGCGATTGCGGAAATCGATATTGATCAGGTTGTTGTGGACTTACGATCAGTATTGGAGGACCATGCAACCAAATTCAAGTCGGCTAGTAATGGATTACCGTCGCGAAAAGGTGCATTTGGACATACCCGATCCACGCAGAATGGCGGCGATGAGCATCTATTCTTGGTCTTGGACAAGAACGTTCAAGGCCTCCCATGGGAGAGCATTCCGATCTTAAGAGGTCGAAGTATTAGCCGCGTCCCATGCATGTCGTTTTTACTGGATAGACTGCATTTCCCTCGATGGCGGCAAGAACGCGAATCGATAACCACGTCGCCTGCAGTCGATCAAGCGGTCGTGGATCCTCGCAATGGCTATTATATCCTGAATCCTAGCGGAGACCTCACGCGTACCGAGGAACGATTCAAACCATGGGTCAAAGAGATGGAGAGTATAGGTTGGCAAGGCATTTGTGGGCGCCAGCCTAGCGAGCTTGAAGTTCTTCGTGCCCTGGAACAACATGATGTAGTCGTGTATGTGTTTCGCCTTTTCAGTAACAATTTTGTAAGCACTTAACTATCACTTCGCAGTTACTTTGGTCATGGTGGTGCTGAACAATACGTGCGGTCGCACAAGATCAGGAACTTGCGAAAATGTGCAGCTGTAATGCTCTGGGGGTGTTCTTCTGGTTTTCTACGTGACATGGGCGATTTCGATCGCGTTGGAACGCCTTTGAACTACATGTTAGCAGGGTGGTAAGTTTGCTCCGGTGCTCCGATTCATCTAGATCTCAGCTAACATGATGCTGTTCCCAGTCCCACATTGGTGGCAAATTTGTGGGACGTGACAGACAAAGATCTTGACACCTTTTCGCAAGAAGTCTTCGATAAACTTAAGATGAATGCCGCTCATGTTCGAGAATGTGGCAAAGAATCAGGTCGTGCACCAAAGACGTCCCTCATGACTGCAGTAGCCGAATCTAGGAACGTGTGCAAACTGAGGTACTTAACGGGGGCAGCCCCCGTCGTTTATGGGATTCCCTTCTATCTATGAATGAGTATCTATCTATGCATTGTTTCTCATAGCTTGAGAACCAGACGGTCCGAACCAACTCTCAAGGTTGTGAACATGGTTAACCATGCCGTATGATATCTATCTATTCTATTACACTAAAAACATTTGATTTCGTGGGAAACACGCTGTAATATTAGATAAGTCAACTCGTAATGCAGGAATCACATGAAAGTTTACCAGCGGTCTAGAGAAAAAGCAGCGCTGCGATTTCTCTTTGACCAAACACCATCATGTCTTCCACGAGAACAAACACAAAAGCATCTTCCCAATTTACTGCTTTAAACCGCGTTTTTTCTATCCCTCTCGTCGCCTCGTCCATAGAGAAAGTCGATGGCACTCTTTCCACTAACCCATACACACGTTCTTCATACTGCACCGCTAAAGGTGTTTCAGGCGCCGCTTTCAAACTCGCGGAACCTCTTCAAGCTCCACTGGCACCATTCATATCGCGAGCAGATCAATATGCCAACAAGGCGGTCGATCTCGCCGAGGCCCATTACCCGTTTCCTATGAAAGCCACGCCAGTGGAGGTCTACGATTGGGTACGGGAGACGCAACAATCTTATGCCAACTACGCTACTCGCACTATCGATGAACGTGTCAAAAATCCTGCTCTATACGTTGCTCAAGGTATCGATAAGGTGCAGTTCTCTTGTCACTCATACTCAGGGGCGTTTCCGTTCTTATCGCAGTAGAGTTTCGCTCCGATCGTCGATGTATTCGAAGAAGCTGTCCACCGTTTTGGATCTCATCCGAATTCCCCCTCGTCTGAGCCAAATAATGACTCGCAATCGCAGTACCAGTACCAGCGTGCACTTTCTCTTTCCAAGGCTCTCAGATATGATATCCAGCTCTTTTCCAATCAGCAATTCAAAGATTTACAGAATCACTCCGCACTCGTGTAAGTAGCCTATCATCACTATTCATTTACGCTGAGGTCTTACCTTTATTCACCAAGGCATCGCTCTGTTGATACCGCTCAAGCTATTGTGTCGGCTGCGAACTCGTCCGTTGCATTGGCTCAGGATCGTGTACAGGCCCTTTCCGATATCATGATTGTGCAAATACAGAACCTACGATCTCAATTACACGAGCTGGCCGGAACCCTTCAGTCATCTGCCGCCGCCGCCTATACCAACTCTTCCCAACAAATTCCCGAGCTTCAGAAATCATTGCGGGACTTGCGCTCCGAATTGCATGAGATAATTGTCGCCAAGGATGTCACATTCCAAGAGAAAGCGGCGCGTGCTGGGAATCAAGTGAAGGAGCGGGTCGCTCCGCTTCTAGAGAGTATGAAGCGGAACATCACAGAGTTTTCGGCAAAATCTAAGGATCAGACTCGTGGGGACAAGCCGCTTCGAAATGGCCACTGATAACCCATTTTTGTTCTAGCGTAAGCATCGTGCTTAATTATTGTCCTTCGTCGCTGACTCCCTAAATTCCTCAGCGCGTTGATTCCACTCATAGATTATAGACCTTAACTTTCTGGGACCTTTATTGTATAATCCTTTTTCTGTAGTACGCCATCGTTCGTTGATCCGGACTGTTTATCCCTTGTTGTATCGTAGTTTCCAGCTCGGTCTTCTGCGTGTACAAGCCCTGTTCAGTGACCCCTTGTTTAGAGAATTGAGTGTTTTCTCTTGTTTATACCGAGGACCTGCTAAGTAGAACTACAGTATTACTTAAGTTTGGTGCACTTGACGAGGCACATATATGAATATGCGAACGAACAGAACCTCTTAACTCTCCGGGTCAATGTCTACTTGGCGGCTACAGTATTCGCGAATACTCTAACGTACACAACTTACAACTAACACTGGTATGTGTGCCCGGTTCTCGAGTCATTCGGCTATAAACAGATCGATTCTATGCTGAGAAAGGAAACTTGAGTAGCTCACAACGCTCGGACCAGATAAGTATTCGAGTCTAGATCTGTTCCCAGTCGAGGAGCGGTCGAAGAGCTCAGGCAGGATAGCGTACGTATCTAAAAGTATGCTCCAAGAGTCATCGCAGATGGAAAACATATCGTCTGTTGTGGAAGCCAAATATCTCTAAATTGACGTGGCTAATCTGTAAAGAGTGATGGGATAACGAGGGCAGTGATAATGAACGAGGAAGATGGGAGTTCACCAACACTTTATCTTTGGGAGCTAGAAAACAGAAGAAAGGTACATTGGAAACAGAACTCTGTACTCAGGGTCAGCCTGGTAGACACAATAACCTCCGACGAAGAAAGAATTGAACACATGAGTGAAAGGGTGATAGAGTAAGGTGTGGCAATGAGGGCGTCGTATATATGTTAAGTTAAATGTCCGATGCTGATGAGATGGAAAGGGAAAGAATGTTTTTACAGTCAAAGAAACCGTCCATGGAAGATAGGAAAGCGGAAGTTTCGATACAAATGAGGAGGGGCGCATGATATACCTCCGTTCCTTTCGGTTACACCTATGCCTATGAGCACCCATCGTATAGGCGGTTTAATGGCTTTTGGTATTCCCACAGCGTTTTATTAGAGTCTAAACAAGTAAAGATGGATGGTAAGGCACTAGTCATAACAAGGGCGCCGGACCATACCAGAATATTGATCCAAATGACGACTGATATAATCCGTAGTAGGATAATCCTTAGGGTTACATCCGATATTCTGTTGGCCTTTTCGTTGATATATACGAACGTAGTCGAATGCCATCTCAGCCGGAAACTTGAGAGTATTCAAACGAATGTTTTGCCAGTTCTCTGCGGAAGCCGTTAGTATCACACCGTTAGGAGCAGTGACCTGAGAATATTACTACTCACGACTGATGCCCAAGTTCAACACCATAGCCATCGGCTCTTCCGGTACTAACCTTTGGCCAACTTGTGAACCTCCAGCACCTGTATCAGGGCCAACTACACCAGGCCTAAGTGTCACGGACTGCTTTCCGTCAATTTGCCAAGTAATATGTCCGTTGTCGCGGTCGTTGATGTCCGACCAATATTCGAAACCATATGTAACATACCTTGAGGGAAACAAAGGTCAGGTATCAAGGGTCAAATGGAAAACAATCCTTGTTTACCTCTGATTGGGCACCCCCTGATACCCGTCTGCGGGGACCTTCGTCAAGCCTGAAACAGCTTGCTGTAAAGGTGAGCCGTGGTACGGGTTGGTATAGGTATTGCTTGCGTTGTAAATGGTGAGGGTGTTGTTGTTCTGTGAGGGGTCCAGTGAGACACGGACGACGAAAACGAATAATAAAGAATCTACTTCGACGATCGTGTAATCATGAGAAAACGGGGCAAACTGGACACTTTGACTGGCAACATTCCCAGGTAGTCGGATGTCAGTAATGGGGTCCGTCTTTTGGTCTTTCTGAATTTCAATGATATCGATCTATTTGTTGCAGATTCAGAAAGGAAAGAGAAATTATCAATGAAAAAGTGAGCGAGAAAAAAGGAATTATCGACACAAGTCATACCTCTGGAGCACCGCGTCCACGGTACCGGTTCTCTTTGTCCAACCATGGCCCAGGATGATCTGAAGATGGGCAGCTACACGCGCTGTAATACGATCCATCAACAAAGGAAGAGATATACAAAGAAACATGAGATCACCTCAACCGTTGTCCAGTCAGAACGCTGAGCTTCATGTCGTATTGAGGCCAGCTACGTTCACTAGATAACGCTGCAGCGGGTCCAGATTGGTCCTTCATTGTCTGATTCGGGAAAGAACCGACATCGCATGCGTCATAGCTAAGGAGGAAATGTCAGTCGGTAGCAACGAGAGAGGGAGAAGAGGTGATTGGAAAGACTCGTAAATCAACGATCATTGAACAAAACGGTATGCCAAGCCAGTAATGTGCAAAAAGTATGAACTGAAGGCCGAGCCTACCTATAAGGCCACATCCCATCAGTAGTAGCTCGATAGCCCGGTCGTCCCAAGTTCCCCATCGTCCAAGCTCCTGGCCAATAGCCCTCAGCTTCACCATTCTGTACAGGGATAATTGATGAGCTCGGTCCAGCGCAACAAGCGTCCAGGTAACTCTACTAACCGGGCCAGGCAATGTAACGCTGATTTCAACATAACCGTTTGTGAAACAAAGCTTATTCCAGCTCTGCAGCATGCCGCTACGATAAGCCAAATTGTGATTTTCGTCAGGGGTGAATGGAGCTGTTGAACCGGGGGTTAACCCGGGAGTCAGAGTATCGGCACTATCCATTGTGATGACAAGTGCACCATCCCGCGTCGTTACCTACCATCCCAGATAAACACGCTTCCTCAGCAGTGAACAGGCGAGAGAAAGAGTTTGGGAACTACCTGCTGAGGATCATACCATTCCGAGTCACCCGTAACACCATACCAGAAGTCCATCGCTTCAAAATACGGGTCATCTCCTGGCCAAAACGTTCGTCCATCCTCATTGAACTCATCACTGAACACTAATTCATATTCCTCGCCGTCAAATCCTTTTCGGGTTCGGGCCTTTTGAGGTAGATCAGGACAGGAAATTCGGGAAAGAAGAAACAACCCACGCTTTGAGGTGTTTCCTTATCAACCAGCTCTCTAACGTTAGGCAAGACCGGCGCTTGGCCAGTAGCGTTCACTCTAATATTGCCATTGATGGCGTCGTTGCGAGCTCTGATGGCGAGGAGATGGAAAGGAACAATCAGTCACGGGACTTGTGTTCAGAAATTGGACATAGAAACCTTTACCTTGAGTGTAGCTCAGTGATGACGGGATAGAGCAAAAACAGTGCGATCAAGGCCAGTAACATCAATGCAAGCAACCCTAGATTCCAGATCCCCCTCCAAGACCAAGACGAAGAACCACCCTTCCTATTACCATTGTGATACAAAAGTCCACCCTTCGAGTATAACTTCTTCTCGGCCTCCAGACTTGCACTTGGATCATGTAACACATCCTCATCGTCATCCGGTAAAAGAGAATCCACAGCAGGATCATAAGCGTAAGGTATCAGCCCACGCGGAGCGTTCAAAGGCAAAGGCGAGAACATTGGTGTGTTAGGTGTTCCTGGTGTGCTTCCCGAGGCGTTACTAAACGCTGGACGTGGGTTTCCTAGGCCAGGAGAATGGGCGGGAGTCGGAGGCGAAAGGTTGGGTGGATGGATGGGATGGTGGGAAAAGGGCGATTGGGATTCGGCATTTGCAATCCGGGCTGCAGTCGTCAGTGAAAGACCACCGAAGCCGTAACCTGCAACTATACATTGACAGAAACTGTTAATGACAACAAGGGTGTAAACTGAGAGAAAAGTCTCACCCGTGCCGTTCGAGGTTCCTGTTCCGTCGCTTCTGACACTCAATAATCCCATGGAAGGGTGTTCCCGCAGGCTAGGATACTTGTTATCCGTATCCTCTCCATAGCCCAATCCAAAGCTTACGACACTCGATCTATTCGAACCGCCTCCACCAAACGGTTTCATGGGAGGTATTAACGCTACGTTGACGGAGTCGGAAGCAGAAGAATTTCTGTTAGAGTTAGTGGCAGACTGGGGATTGCTTCCTGGATACGCTGAAGATGGTAGCCCCGGAGGGTGGGGGGAGGTCGGGTCGGCTAACCTGTACAGAACCATAGAACCTTTACCGCCAGCAGGAAGATTGTAAATGGAGGAACTGGCGAAACCGCTTGGCATTATTGAACTAGCGCCTGAAGAGACTGTCGATGGAATCCGGGGCGGTCCATTAGAACCACTAAGATGCACTGAACTGCCTCTTGACACTGGTCTCGATGCTGAGTGAGCTACAGTACTTCTAGATGTTGCGCTTCCGGCGGTTATCCCACCACTCCCTACACCAGCATTGTTTGCCATTTCTCTGTTCGCATCTGCGCCGGTCACCACATCGATGGGCGCCACCAGGCTTCCTGCACTCGACATTGCTGAGCTCGATACAACATTTTGAGTGAACGGATTTCCAGCTTCTTCCGAGCTCACAGACGGTGTGTCGCTGTGGTCGGGAGGGTTATTGGAGCTCACAGACATGGTGTGATGTGACAAGGATGGGGAGAATTCAGATGAGGGATGCTGAGGGTATGGGTGTGTCAAAGACGAGGATAAGACAGTGGAGCCCAAATGACAAGAATCCGCTCCTTCAGGATGAGCCAAAAGAGTCAAAAGTCACGGACGACAACGAGGAAAGGGTTTTTAACGACGGAAACCACGACGAGCGGAGTGGGAGGGAAGGATAGAGGTAGGTCGTCACCGTGGAAGGAAAGAGATGATGGACGCAGGCTGGTGGGAATTTTTCATTCCGGAGCGGTGCGACCGCTGGTTTCCTAAGATGGCCATGACCAATATTTTAGGTTATGAGCGAATTATTTTGACAAGAAATTTTATCCACTTGGGGATGGACCTCCTACCAATTTATACGGCATGATGTCATCAATGATAGGCCCATGGATCCTCCTTCTCACGACAAGCTGGATGAATGATCCACCGCCCCTTGGCAGAGTTTCTACAGTAACACCTGGCCACGCCTGTTCACAGTGTGCCGCAGCTCGGGTCGTGTTGCAGTGCGGCTGAGGCTATGTAGGAAATAGCAGAACGGTGTCAGTCCCACGTTCAGTAACTGACAACCATCGGAACGCCAACCTGTATCCAGACCACTACAGTAGTTCCCAAGTTCCTAATTATATCGTGGCACGGTCTGAAGACTATCATTATTGTTATTTCTGTTGCCATCACAGGACAACTGCCTTCAGACTTAAGAATCAGACGAGTTAGACGAGTTCTGTGGCGCCACACAATATTTAGTTCACGTCATATCAAAACATTGCAGATCAGGAGCTCTAGTAAACATATCCCAAGATCTTTCCTCCAACGTTTTTGCGACGAGCCTCTTCATGGTCGAGGATCCCAGAAGAGGTGGTCTAAATCGTAAAAAGGTCAACATCAAGGTCAAAAGAGAATCAAGATGATGTCACATACAAGGATGATGATACCAAAACCACGAGAAGGAAGAAGCAAGTTGACCCAAGACTCAATTTGGGTAACTTGAACATTGAACCGAGGGGAAATGACACCACACTTGTTCAAGCGACCGTTGAGCTGAATGACGATCTTGCCCGCACGGTGGTCGTCAATGATCTCGAATTCGCCGATGTAGCCTATATCATTCAGGTCAGTAACGGAGATCCACAAAACCAGTGCGTAAAAAGAAAAATGGATGTGGTCTCATCTGTGAACTCGACGACCGTAGAAGGTAATGGCGGGAGTAGAGCTGTTTGGTTTCCGAGACAAAAGGTGCGTTTTTATTTCGGAGGGTTAAAACGAGGGACAGGTGGAAGTGAAACCTCGTCTATCGTAGTTATATCACTCCGAGGGTGGAACAAACGAGTGGTTTTTAGCTAGAGTTGTGAACTCACCATGTCTCTGCATGACACTCAAAAATTTTACAACGACCTTGGAGGAGGGTCGAATGAGGACCTGTCGCTTTCCACGACGCTCCGCGTTGACAATGTTATTTAAGCAGTCGTTCTGGAGGAACGCTCAACAATCTAGTAAATCACGAGACGCCAATGAATCACTCACAAGGACGGATACGCGAACCATTTTGAAGACGAAGCTAAGTCAATCAAGTATGGTTCCTAGGGAATGTCTCGTAAGTCAACATGTAAAGCCCTGTCTGAGTGTCGCACTACGGAAAGCGCGAGTCAAACGGGCTGTCGGAGAGCTTCATATCTCGAACGTTGTTGAGATTAACTTTGAAAGACCGTAGACTTAACGCATAACCGCATAGTGAATGATAGGTACCTTTTGAGGGATCTTGAGGACAAGGAGGAGACAAGGAGGAAGAATGTGAAAAGAATAACCTTTACGTACTTTTCTGGTGATTGTGTGTTTGAGTGGCTTGGGAAAGCTGCCCAGTTTTGACAGCCACCAATCCGGATATTGCCGAAATTTTCCGTCTACGAAGGTCGTATCGACGTTCCCCAATCACTAGCGCGCCAAAAGTCTCAAGACCACCACCGACTTAAACAACAACATGGTGGGTAGCAGATAATTAAGAATGCATGATTATTAATCTCGTTCTAGGGCCGTGTTAGGACAAAGACCACAAAGAGGGCTTCCCGAGTCTTGATTGAAAAATAGTTAGTGCAAGAGATATTTAGAAGGGTAGTTTTGGTTTTGACGAGTTGCTTTGACTTCTTAGCTATCCCCGTCTCACTCTTGACTTCCACACGAACAAGAGGATCATTGATGAAGTTGTGCGTAATCACCTCAATCTACTCTCGAAGAATAACGGTCCTGAACAGTCTAATCGTAGGCCGTCGTTCCTTCAAAGCGTCTGCGCAACAAAATATCCGGCTTCACCACTCACTTGATGAAGCGTATCCAGAAGGGTCCCGTTCGTGGTATCTCCTTCAAACTTCAGGAAGAAGAGCGCGAGCGCAAAGACAACTACGTCCCCGAAGTTTCCGCCCTTGATAATAGTGGTGCCCCACTCGATGTCGATGAAGAGACGAAGGTTTATATACTCATCATCACCTGCCACAAATTTGACTGATCTTGTTTGCGACAGCAAATGCTTCGTGCTCTCAATTTCGAGTCGATCCCCATCAACGTCGTTACCCCCGTTTCTCCCCAAGTAGAGCGTGGCCCTCGGAGGGAGAGGAGAAACGTTCCCGGTGCTGGCCGATGAGTCATTGATAGCTGGATCTGCCGTAGGGCCATATCAGGCCAGGGGAAAACCAAACGGTCTCCCTTTTGTATCGTCGGTATACCTCTTAGTTTTTCCATGTCCTATGTACTCTTTTTTTTGCATGCAGTCAACAAAAAGACCTATGCACGCCGACATTCACAATTCTCGGAATGGGTTTTATACAATTGCTCAAGAAAGATTTGTTCATAGAATCATTTTCCCTTAAATCATCAGAATATACATGAAGACCATGATGCTCATGGTCAACCGTGACGGAACGCCATGCAATGTTCCCGAGTTCTGGCCAGATACTGTGGTAGACGCCTGACTGAGAGTCTGAGTCTGAGTCTGAGTCTGAACCGCCGTCGGAGTTGCTGCGACATCGAGTGCTGTAATAGTCCAATACGTGGTAATGCGCAATCCTCCCGCCAAAAAGTTAGCCGAGCGTGCAGTTCCCACGGCTGGCCTCCCCGCCAAATGCTGAATTAAGAACGGCGAATGAGTTAATCTCAACATCGGCCACATACTCACTCAAACTCTTTAGGGATATCAATATTTGGGATGAAAATAAGATGATTTATCGGAGAAAAATCCGGAATTTAGTGAAATGCCAGCTTTTGCAACATGTAAACACTTGAATAATGGGAAATCTTTACTTATTCTCCGATAAATCATTTTGAATTGTTGCAGAAACCTATTTCCGAGTGTTTTCGGGGAGCCAGAAGCTCCAGGAAGCTCAACTAACTATTCTCCGCGGAATGAGTGAATCGAGTGAAAATAGAGTGTAAACATATGTAAACAAACGCGACGCGCTCGTCCAGAACACATTAAACACGCTGAACACCCCCAATGCTCTGTGTCTATGCCTTTCCAGCTCATCAAAAATGAAATGTCAAGGAGAAATTCAAGGACTATATTGGATAGAGGAAGAGGAAGAAACCGTTCTCAGAAGTACGAGGAGTTGCGAAGGGCAATTGAACGGTTTAATGCCGGGGTTGAGTTGGAGGGTGCAGGAGAGCTAGAGGAGGACGTTGTGGGGTTATAAACAGGTGTCGCTGGGCATAGGAA
This sequence comes from Marasmius oreades, assembly GCF_018924745.1. Lineage (NCBI taxonomy): Eukaryota > Fungi > Basidiomycota > Agaricomycetes > Agaricales > Marasmiaceae > Marasmius > Marasmius oreades. Next base: position 2,788,512 of record NC_057325.1, read on the forward strand.
GGTGGGAGTGGGAGACGACGAAGCAGAGTGCGGCCGGGGAGCTTCTCTGATGAATATACTAGTAGTAGTAGCGCAGTGGACCAGCCTCAGCGCTGCCGAGTATTATAAGTAATTCAATATGGAATTTGATGGATTCTCGTGATAGGTATATCCAAATACAGCCATTCATTTGTACTACCCATTCCCATAGTCTGTACTACGATTTGAACTCTACACGAAGTTGCATATCAAGTTGAAAGTCAGTGCTCATATTCGCCGCGTTTCAGACGCGACACCCGCCAAATTAGTGCTGACTAAGCGCACGCTCTCAGAACCGGCGTTGCGCATTACCAGTATTCAATACGGAACAGCAGGCCCAGTGAAGGTCGTTGTCTGTGTAGAAGACTGTCCCACAACCCAATCTTCCTCGACACATTGCCCCTTATCTTGCCCTCCAAATACGCAAGACTGCGATACGGCGACGGCACCCGTTTCCTCCGGAACGTAGATAATTTCATACGCGGATGAACCGACGGCAATAAACGTTTCTAAAGAGCAATAAAATCTGTGACTTTCGACAGCCGAGAGACAGAACAAGAATGTCGTACGCGTGTATGTCGAGGCTGCAGTGGCCGTTGACAAGAAAGGGGTCGAATGCGTGTCGTCGAACACTAGGTATTCGCTCACGCGAATTCGATCTACTAGAGTTGTCGCCCCGTCCGTGCCAGTTCCAGCCAACTCAAACTCTTGAGTGTTTCCCGGGGTGGAGAAAGGATACGATGTTTTTTCTACCACGTTGAGCGTGACGGGAGTTTGAGCCAGTACTGTTACAATCGGGTGAATAAGTTGCTTCAAGGATCCTTGGCTCACTCACCCGACATCATCTGCAACAACTGTAAGAAAAGGGTAACAAGGAGCTGCTTGAGAGTCATAGCTCCTACGTGGTGGTTGGCTGAACAGGGATCAAGTACATGGCAATTCTGGATTCATGACGACAAATGCGGCCGATTCAGGTTCGCGTTGGATTGATCAAAACGCTCTATACATGGAAACTTTTGGACACGCAGCACGACGCGCATTTCAAGATTCACGCATGCTTCATGCTTTAAAATGGCTGAAACTACAAAATTTCGGACTGATAAAAGTCCATGATAACTGTTCGTTGGGAGTATATATGTCCTACGACACACACGAGCGCCTGCGTCCAAGGATTGCAATTGTATTACTCGTGCCCATGAGGAAAATAGATAGATAGATAGATTACACGGCGTGGTCCCAAGATTCGGAACTGCCGACTACTAATGTATCCAAGAGCAAGTGATTCCTGAAAAAAAAGCCTTACAATAGGATATGTAAGGTTGGTTACATGGGAAAAGACTTAACTTACGTCCATGTGACACTTCCACACATCGCCTGTCGAATCACTCATAAGAAGCGTCCATTCATCCAGGATTTGGCTTGGGAGCAGAAGGTGATAGCCCTCCATACGTGAATATTCCGGGGAATTGGCTACTAGCCCCGGGAAAAGCGTAGCCTCCGCCAGCACCTCTACCAGCCACACCAGGTGGACTAGCAGTGCCAGTCGAGTCAGCATTCGAGCCACCTTGGAATGGCACAACGGTGGGGATACCAGGGACCATGATCAAGGGGGAAAGCTGGTTCTGGTACGCCTGGTTGCCCGCTGGTGGGGGAGAGTGAGGGTCAACATTTGGATGCACGGGTCCAAGTGTGGGGCTTTGAAGGAAATATAAAGGAGCAGAAGGCTGATATGGCACATAACCGTGCGTGTAAGCCGCCGGTGGGATGGGTGGTACTGGTGGAGGTAGAATAGAAGAGGGATCCTGAGTTCGACGATGCCTGCGGGGTCGGTCATAACGGTGACTGGAATGTTTTCCATTCCTAGACCTATGTTCTTGCCTAGTCTTCTTTTTAACCCTCAGCGGTGGCGTAGAAGTAATGGCATCCACAAAGGAGTATTGATGTGGTGAGTAAAATAGTCTTCGACTCTCTCGATGAGGAGAAAACCGGTTCCTGCTTGTTCTGGGAGGAGGAGATCCGGGTCCGTTACTGGTGGCAACTGATGATCTAGTTGCACTAGTGCCAGAGCTGAGTAGGTCTATTCCACCTACTTCTGGATCTACGGATCTCGCCCAGCCAGGCATCGAGCCACGAGACATCGGTGAAACACCGGTGTACCACGACTTGAGCGGTTTGACCACGGGCTTGTATTCTACTTTGGTTTTTTCCTTTGCATTATCGTGGTCGGAAGGCCTTTCAGGTTTCACTACAATTCTTTTCCACTCCCAAGCACCACGACTCATACCGGGAAAGTAATCAACAGTGATTCTGTCTGTTGCTACCCAGGGCATGTGCCATAGAGTGGAGAAAAATCCGTGTATCGGGCTCAGTTCTGTCGAGAACGACGGCTCATAGCTAATGGATGACGAACCAACAGTGTTATGAGTGATAGATTTGGACATCCTTCGGTAGTCTTCGGTGGGTAACGGACGTACTAACACCGAGGCAGGGTGTGAATAATCCCTTGAGCGTGAAGGCTCCACGTTCGGAGTCACTGCGATGGGTGGGATAGAGGGCTGACGACCGGGGGATCTAGCCGACGTAGACCTGCCAATCGTACCTTGATCATCAGTGACTTCAATCCGAGTTGGATGGGAAGATCGCTCTAAATGAGAGTACGACTGGTACGATGTGGATCGACGTGGTGCTATGGGTGTGTCAACGTTGTCGCTGGGCTGTGCGGGTGCAGGCATAGGTATGGGAACAACCGTGTTCGACGCGCGCTCGACATGTGGCCCCGATAGGTTTGAGGGAAGTTCCGAGATATGTGTGAATGAGCTCTGTTGTGAAACTGGTAAAGGAGGGGTGATTCGGAACGAGGGGGGCGGTGGTCTGCGCGGACCGGACACTAATGCGGGGGGTAAACCGTCGACAATATCGGGGTGGGGAGTAGAGGGTAGCGGTCGCCTAGGGCGTTCATTCGTATGCGCCGTTACTGGAGTGGTGGGATTTGAAGCATAACGCGGTAAGGTGTCCTCTTGTGCGGTAGTGGGTTCCGTGTCTGTCATTCGAAGGTTCGGATTTCCGCCGTACCCAAAAACAGTTCCACTGAATTTTCGCAGTCCTTTCACAAAACCACCGACAAAGCGTCTCTTTTTGGCACGCTGTTCCTTCTTGAGTTTCCCTGAACCAGCCTGAAAACCCATATTTGTACCCGAGACATTGGCCTCGAGATTCATGTATTCTTCGTCGAGGTCCGCGTACGCATCTTCATCAGGGTTGGTCATGCGAAGGGGACCTCTACGAGGGCTTACTGGAGGTTGAGGTTGAGAACTACTTTGAATGTGGTGACTTTCACCACCCGAAGGTGGTGCTTCAAGTTGCGAATTAACCCATGAATGTGTGCTGATTCGAGGACTGACGCTGAGGTGACTTCGTCGCTGCAAGGGGGAGGGGTTCCGTGAAGGTGCTGAAGAGCTGGAGTTTCGTGCTCGGATGATTTCCGCCATAGTTTTGGACAATCGAAGAGAAGGGCAGCAGTCGTGGGGAACCTGGACCGTGCAAAGAAGGGTCAATGTAAGCGCAGTACATATTGTTTCCACTTTATATCACTGTGGATCTCGAGTCCATGGACAGCGCATATTCCGGACAGACTGTGTAGACCAAGTCGATCTCCCCTTTAAGTTTCATCTCCACCTCAAGACTGCCTCGTGTGGTTGCACCATGCGTACAGAGGTCGGTAATTCGCATCGAACAGGCTTGTGGTCGTCGTTGCTCGCAATGTGGGATGTTGTCGAGTTTACTGGAGTAAAGGTAGCTTCAGATGGGAGAGTTCAGTTGTCAAACAGGTGAACGGTGAGTTTATTACTGTATACTTAGAGAAGTCAGTGGAGATGCAGGAGACCGTGAGCGTTGAACGTGACCGGTGACTTTGAGACTCCTTGAGCGCGAGGGCGGGCGCCAGTCAACGAGCTCATAGTATGGCATTGAAAAATAAAACGACAGAAAAAATAGCTAAGTAGAGACCAGTGGAAACGTATGTCGAGTGCCAAGTTATGCTTCATCTCGGACTATTTCATTCCCGCCACTCAGGTTATTCAAATAATCCTCTTCCTTGTCAAGCTTGGAGACAGAGAACCAGAAAAGAACACCGGTTACGCCAGCCAAAACTCCCATTACTCCATAGTTCCAAACGAGTAAGGGATCAATTGCAAGCGCTATGAGACAACTTAATTGTTTCGGATAGCTTTAATCTGAAGAAATGTGCTTACAGACGAAGGCTTCTCCCAGTGCAGCTGAAAGCGCTGAAGTTACCAAGAAAATAGACATGACCAGAGATTTCATGTTCTTTGGTGCCTTGGTGAAAGCGTACTCCAAGCCGGTGATGGATGCGAATATTTCGCTAAACGCAATCAGAACATATCTAAAAGCTACATTCAGACAAACTTTAGCAGAATAACAGAGAGCCACTTACGAGCCGGTTTGAATCCATACATTCAACGGCGAGACGAGGACATTGCCGTTTGCATCCTTACAAGTCGCGGCGTGGTTTCCGCAAGGGTTGGTCTGTAAATACAGAGTCAGTAAAATAGGTTTAAGGAGATGCAAGATAAATACCTTGTAGATATAGTGTTGGAGGACTACAAAGTGTCAAATCAAGAAAGGAATACCATGCGTGAAATGACATACCCGCAGCCCAGATCATAGCGGCCGAACCTGAGAGTTCTTCAACGAAAGTACTGATAAATCGCTTGAAATTGTCACTGACCAGTAGCAAAGCCGGCTGTAATCTTTTTGAGGGAGGTCCACCTAATTCCATTAGATCGCAAAAATGGATATATCTGCAAAAACATTCCATAAATATTTCGTCAACGACACTCGATTTAGTGGACGCACAAACATATCACAGATTGGAATGAAAATGATCAATGCAAAGGGATCCAAGTTTGACAACACATCGTTGGGGAGGCCATGAGTAGACATGGTGGCTGCCTGGGACGTAAGATTGTTGTTCAACTGGTTGTAGGAAAGCCCTTGTTACAGTCGCGTATTTAGATGTGTTTTTCACAATGCTGCTTATCACTCACAGTAAATGGGGAACCAGCAAAATACAGTACAAGCTTTTAGTCCTCGTCTTACTTCATCTACCCAAAGGTCGTCGAAAGTCATCCATGCCGGTTTAGCGTCACCTAGTTTACTCGGTTTGACGTTTTCCCAGAAGTCGGGCGCTGTGAGCAAACGGTAGGACGTGACGGGATTTATGCGCCAGCGTCCCTTCATAGCGAGACCCCATAACTTGAGAGCCGTGGCCAGAATAGACCCTGTGGGTGGAGAGCGGATATATCGGTTACGCCCAAACCAAAGCACGAGAGGACATATGAAGAAAATGATAGTGGGCAGTGTAAACGCAAGCCAAAAGCCGACGAACTTTAAATAGTCAGGGAGGAGAAAATCTGAGATTAGGTCAAGTCGCACCTTCTCAGCATAGGTCATGGCAATTTGTCCGATCAACGAGCCTACGTTGACGAACAGGTAGAAGTACTACAAAGGCCGTTATTAGGTTCGGAATATGTTGCCAGAGTTGTACATGTACATCTTACCATATAGACGCGAGCTATCGTCAAGGCAGGATCAACGACGACACGCTCGCCGTTCTTCTCTGTTCTGATGAATAATTGTGTGCGCCTATATTGTTCGGCGATTAAAGGTGAAATATTGGATTTGAAGGTCCCGGTTCCTAAGTGCAAATAGCGTCAACGAATGGAACTGTTGTCTGTATCTTCCTCACCAAAGCCCATAATGATCATCGCGACTACAAAAGCTGCGGTGGCACTCTTGTGCTCAATGACACCAGGAAGTGCGCAGACGATGAGAATAATGTGACCGACGAGAGTAATGACAATGGCGACACAGATGGTGTTAAAACGTCCGAGATATGTATCCGCAATATATGCTCCACATAACGGAGTGAGGTACACCCTAAATTATAGATTTGAGAAGATCGTGGTGAAAAACGAGATATAAAAAATTCAATACCAGAACTGGTAGAACGTAGTAAGGCCAGTGGATGCTTGTTGTCCCAAACCCAAGGCACCGGCTTGACCATTGAGACCAGCAGCTCCCGTGTGAGATCCGGGAGGGAGGCTTTGCTGAATAAAGTTGGTCTGGAGCACATAAGCAGATGAAACAAGATCACAGGTAACCGTAAGGTAGACTCACAAAGACGACGGTACTGCCATAGTACTGGGTACAGAAGAGAAAGATGAGATCAGCGAGAAGAGTGAGACCAGGCCGGACCCACCGAGAATCTCTCCGCCATTTCTATAAGGGCGATCACTGTGATGGAAAGATGTTTAGGACGGAAAGCCGTAGCAGAAAGGGGAAAGACTGTACGGAATGCATTCCAAGGAAGAGTATCAGAAACTCTGCGAAGGGTTTGTTTCTCTTCCTCGGTAGGAAACTCGAGCCCGTAGTGAAGGTCGTCGAGTTCAGCAAGTTCAGCAGAAACTTTCTCAGAGTGAACAACTTCCTTTCCATGCCCCTCCTTGATTCCACTTAGCGCAACGAGCTCTTGCGTGCCATCTGCGCCGGCGCCTGTCATTGTGGATCTGAAGGCAGTCAAGATCAGCACGGGTGGGGCAATCGCTCAGTATTTAAAGGTCGACATGCTCCGAGTTGTACTTGCCGAATAGAAACCTTCAAGTTTCGCGTGGGATTGCGATAGGCTTCGAACGCTTCTTCGAAGTCGCTTGCTGTTGCCTGTTGAATTAACGGTGGGAACGAGCTACAGGAACACCCATTGAATACCGTGACCCATGACTCTGAATCTGAATAAACATATGGATGGGAGAATAATCATCCGGAGTCCAACAGGCCGTTGAGGGGAAGCCGAGGATGTTTTTGGACGTCTATTCTCATGCAAGCAAACATAAGTCTGTCAGGTGGATAAGCGAGCCACGTTACCGTTATCGTCCCGAGGCATTGGAGCAACGTTGCGTCGTTGGAGGGCGCGAGGTCATTCTCCGAGATGGTGGCAGTCGACGCGTTACAGAAATTCCCACCATGTTATCTCTTTCTTCGTTCATACCCTCAAATTCATTCACAAATGCAGCATTCACAATTGTATTCTATGTCGCTCTACCGGCTTTTCTGTTTCTCTATCTCATCCGATCATATCCTCGAATTTCCAAGATTTACCTTGCCGTGGCATACTACGCATGCGTTCTCGGTCGCTTTGCAGCTACCAAATTCGTTTTTTGGATTCTGAAGTGGGTATTCACTCAGATTCTCCGTGGATGCAAAGCCCTGGCTTGGTTCGGCTTCTATGTCCATTTTTTCGTGGCTGGAATGAACTTCGTGCTACAAGGGTATAACAGCTCGCTGGATTTCTTAGCGGGATTTGGGAAGGCTATGGAAGAGGCTCAAGAGGAACGGGAGCGCGAAGCGGAGGCACGAAAACGAGAAGAGAGAGCACGCGCTGCTCATCCAGCTAATTCAGCTGGAGATGAACAAAAACCCAAAGACAGCCATAAAAAGTCGAAACGGAAACGGTGATTATCAAAGTGGGTCCTGTCGACAATCTGTCTATGAAATTCGCTGATGGTCCAATAGACACTCAATCAAAAGGGACGACCCATTTCTTGATGCTGCCAGCATGGATTAACCGTCCACCAACACTACACGAACTCCATGTCGACAATGAAGCTCCTCTCGGTTCTGTACCAGGTGCCATGAGATTCGTGATGCGCTGTCCGAGGACACGAAATCCAAATCTACGCGTTGTACAACTTACAGCTTTCACGAATCTTTACATTGATTTTATCCTCTTCAATTCAAAGGGGAGATACCCATTTCTGTTAGTCCAAACATGCGAATGTCACGAGAGTATGTGCATCTTTACTTGAGTTTAGAAGTTATACCTCATGTGGGTAACGATCTATTTCGGAAAAACCACGCACCATAAATCTCCGAAATGCACCAATGACTACGACGTACCTCATTCAGACCACCACGCAAGGTTCAGGATGTGACCAACGGAATCGATGTGAGTCGACTTTGTAGTTCTGGAAGAAGCGAGTAAGCTAAAGTTACACATCTCCCTCCCCTTGACCATCCCGTACAGTCATCCAGGGCGGTCGTTCGACAACTTCTTATTCAGTGTAAGCCTTAGCCGCCCAATGCAGATTTGGCTTGAATCTCGATTGGGTTCCGTTCTTACCGCACACCTGGAGGTATATCAGAAGACGTCCAGTGTCGAAGTTGCCAAGCTAATCGACATGCGATCCCTTTATCTCACCACCTTACTCGCGTGCGGCGTTGTTGCTAGCCTCGCGTCCAGTGATGTTCCCCAAAGGTGTTCTACGCCGTCTGAACGTCGTGAATGGAATGTGGCCTACTCTTGCGTTATCAGGTCGTTTCTAAGGTCATTTTTCTTGCAGGCGGACGTTGAGTCAAAGTCAGAAGTCGGACTACATCAAGGCGGTCAAGTGCCTGCAGTTTTTGCCATCGAAAGGGAACATCACGGAGGCCAAAACTCGTTTCGATGATTTTCAAGCTACCCATATTACACTCGCAGACGAGGTCCACCTAGTGGTAAGTAACTTCCTTCTAAACAAACATGAACCTTTTGCTCAGTGCTTGGAAACAACAGGGACAATTTCTACCATGGCATCGACTCTTGCTCCACATCTATGAGACAGCCCTTCACGACGAGTGTGGGTATCGTGGTACTTCCCCGTAAGCTTTTTTTTCTTCATCCTCCATAGAAACGTCATCTGAATCGCTACGAAAAGCTACTGGGACTGGACATTAGACGTCGGGAAAGGACTGGAATCGTAGGTTTAACGCTGCCTACCAGGTCCTGCTTCCTAATTACCTCCCCCAGATTTGCTGGGTCTCCGATTTTTGATCCCATTTATGGCTTCGGTGGCAATGGCGAAGACATCCCTGGGTATAATGGTCAATTTCACAACCTATCGGAAATCCCAGGTTGGACGCCCGGAACAGGTGGCGGATGTGTCAAGGACGGGCCTTTCGCTCACTACAACCTCTCACTTGGACCGGGAACTTCAGTCACTAATCACTGTATTCAACGTGCATTTACACCAGCATTCTTTTCTGCTATAACTCCCGCCCAAGTGGCGATCACGCTCAAGAAGCCGAATTTTGAGCTATTCCGGATAGAGCTCGAAGGCACACCTGTAACCTCTGCGGTAAAGATTCATGACGGAGGTCATTTTGCAGTGAATGGGGAAATGAGCAACAGATACTCTAGTCCTGGAGGTGGGAGACTATGGGTCCAATCTCCCTTATCAAAGTTTAATTCCCATCTTTCCAGATCCCTTATTTTATCTCCACCATGCGTCTCTCGATCGTGTTTGGTGGAAATGGCAGCAAGCAGACCTGGATGTACGGCTGTACCAGATCTCTGGAAGATCTTCTGTCGATCCACCGTTTCAAAACGTTACTCTTGACTTTCAGCTGAAGTCAGAAGGCCTTTCACCATTGGTTCCACTTCGAAAAGTCATGGACACAAGGAATGAGTATTTGTGTTATGAGTATGTTTGACAGGACACCGTTTGGGTCAGGGAGTGATACAACTCCCGCTCGAGTATTCGCCTGCATATGCTGCTATTCAAATCAAAATACAAGTGTCCATACTATTTAGATTGCCTGGGACTCCTTCTTTAACCATTTGAGGGCTCTATCGTCCTCAGCCAACAGGGGTGACACTTTTTCCCACACTTCCCTGTTGTAGTCGTTCAACCATTGACGTTCTAGAAGCGAGAGTTAGGGTGTATTTAGTCATGGCCAGTGTGATTCTTAAAGTACCGTTCTCTGTGAGAAGCTTTGTATCCACCAGCTTGGTTTGTATGGGACACCTTTGCGATGAAAATGGTGTCAGTGAGGTTTCACGCCCGGTTTCGACGGGGACCCACATTGTTACATGTTCAAATGTCAGATAGCCCTTCTCTCCGAAGTTGTTTGGTGTCTCCGCCTCTTTGACAAGAACGATATTTTCAATCCTAATCCCAAACTTCCCATCGTCGTAATAGCCCGGCTCGTTCGACACTGTCATGCCAGCCTTCAGAGGAGTGGAGTTACAAGCTGTACAAGGCATAAATATCTCGTCCACTACAACGTGACTGGGAAGAGAGGATTCCACCTATTCGTGTACCGATCTGTTGCGGACCTTCGTGGACGGCTAGGAAATGACCAACGCCATGTCCCGTGCCATGCCTATGCTCAAGATGAAGTCGAGTGTCACTCCAATCCAGCTTATGTGAGCCCACCTGTAGTCTAAAGATAAAGTGTTAAGTAGATTGGGACGCTAGTGAGAAGCAGGCATACCGAGTCCGTCTTGCCACAAATACCGCCTTGCCCAGGAGTCGCTGCATCACGAATCATGTGCGTCATTCTCGTTCGCCCACAATCAAGTGGAGAGACTCACATCACGAAACCTGAAAAGTTTTCAGAATTGTACATGCTGTCAAGGCTCCAGAAACATTTCACGAACCGGTCGTTCCATTAGGGAAAACTGCTGTATCAATAGCGATATGCCCCTGAAGAACCCTGGTAGCAGCGCGCTTCTCCTCCTCTGTTGGTTGTCCAAAATGCTATGACGACTTCGGTGAATCACTCGACATAGTGGTTTAGGAAGAGAACATACCCAAGTTCTCGTGACATCGGTGGTCCCATCCTCAAACTGAGCTAAAAAAATCTCATCGGCATGAACTGAAAGCAATGACTCAAGGTACAAACCTCCTGAATCACAAAGATAAATCTGTTCTTGTTTAATTATCGCACTTTCAGTGGAAGTAGGGTGGTAATGGATAATAGCTAAGAGTCAGTCATGAGCCTTACTGGGAAAGAGTATCATGAAATTATTCGAACCTCCGTTCGGCCCAGTCGACGATATGGTAGGGAAGCTGAGGCCCTTGAAAGACTTGAGTTGGCTGCGCGATGGAATTAAGTGAAGAGTAGAGGACTGATGAATAGCCTTCTGACCTGCGGAACTCCTCCAATCTTTCGGAACCTTGCCATTCCGTCAAGATCTTCCCGTTCGCGAGAGCTTCCTCAAGCCAAGCAAAATATCTGGCTAGTGCAACACCATCTCGGATATGGCTTTGTCGGAAACCCTCAAGCTCGACGGGATTCTTGATTGCCTTTAAGGCAGTTACAGGCGAGGGCGCAGTTGTTATAATCTCCTAGAATACAGTCAGATAGAGAGACGAGGGAAGAACGTGGGTCGTACTTCTCCAAAGGCTTCGGCAACCGCAAGGCTCGATTTGTCCGATAGTAAGACGACTTTCTGAAGAGCCGTCAACAAGGGAAGGTGAGGGCCGACAATGTGTCCATTACCTTGTCCACATCAGTCTTACCCTCGACTTCCTTTCTCAGCTTCTCGCTTAGACTTTTGAGATAGGTCCAAACCTCATCATAGGGTCGAATTTCTACCTCCACTCCCAGTGTATCACCCAAGTTGTTACCTTCATCGAGGCTCTCTTTCTGAGCGAACAAAATGGCCCTCGGTTTGGTATCATCGAGATGAACCACGGCATAGGCAAAGAACACAGGGTTGCACGCGATGTCAGATCCGCGCAAGTTAAATAACCATGCAATGTCATCGAGGGCGGTGAGAACGAGGACCTTGCGAATACTGCTTGCTCCATCTAGAGGTTTGGCGCCGGGATAACTTGCTTTTGAACTTGAGGGATCCGTAATGGCTACTTTCACCCGGTCGAGCTTGGATGTATGAGATTCACCCGAGAACTTTTCGTCAAGATGCACGATGGGATTCTTGGGGCGCGGGGGACGTTGAGTGTCCCATACTTCATCAACAAGATTCTGAGATATGGAAACGAGTGAAGAGTTACGGGGCTTCAACGATTTTGAGAGGGTTTCCGAGTCGTCTAGAAACGAATCAGTGCGTGATGCGCATTATAATGGGCTTGTTCGTTACCAAAGGTAATCAAGGTGGGATCAAGACCAATTCGCGATTTCTCTTCGAGGTTCTACACAGACATATGAGTTAACCCAAACATGTATCAATGGGAGGTAATACGTTATTCAGGAATTCCTGCCAAGTTGGGACATCTTGTACCAAAGTGAATCAATGTCAGATGGACTAGGCGGCGCATCCCATCATCTGAGCGCACCTGGGAGCCCTTGCTTCATCAACGTCCAGTTGCTACACATCCGGTGGTCGGCTCCAGTGATTTCCTCGAGTGAAAAGAGACTTACTCGTCAAGCTGCTGTCCCGCTTGGAGGAAATATCGGCCATCGGTGAACAGGAATGCCTCTTTGAGGGTGACGATAGCGAGTCCTGTAATTGCTACTGTGAATCACTAGATGCTTGTGAATGTCCAAAGATATCTCGCCTGCAGAGCCATCAAAACCTGAGATGAATGCCCTTCGTTCATCACATTCAGCACTGTACTCGCTTCCATCTATTATTGTTGGTCAATGGAATATTATCTTGATTGTCGTCCTGGAGCTCACGCTGGTCTTCGCTGGGTACGATGTAGGCGGTCACATCGTTTTCTTTCTTCTGCATTAACTCCCGCAGCTTGGCCAGACGCTCTCCGGTGGGAATAGGATATGCTACCATGTTCGTGGACGAGGATGAGAATGAAGCTTGAAACCGCCGCAGGTGGGTAAACTTGGGGGCCCGCAAGATAAGACTCGCTGCACTTGACCGGATTAGTGTCATAAGATCATGTTAGGCGCTGTCTGTCCCTATAAGTATCCGGTCCGACAGCGGGTCAAAAAGCCCTTCTACGTGTAACCGAGCTACTTCGACAGGCGCAACGATACGGGGAAGAATTCAAGTATTGATTTTACTAGTCACAAAAAGTACATCTACATATTGCAACCAAGAATGTTCTGTAAATACTGGTGAAAGGTATTGGCAAGCAGCAAACAAAGAAAATCGATGTAACGATCCATAAATATACCCTCAGTTCTCCTTCCTCTTCAAGTTCGTCCTGAGGTCGAAATGATCAAAGCAACGGTTCCCTCAACTCGGCCTCTTCGTCCTTGTATGGCGTCTGGTTCAGATCCATCTTCTCTGAGATATAATCCAATCCATCTGAAAGGTCGATCAAAACCTTTTCATTCATTGGTGCACGACCGTCGGCCAGAATTTCCGTCGTCTGAACGGAGCCTGCAGCTGCATTCCGTCGAGCAGCGCGTCGGGCACGCAGAACTTTGATCCCAAAGATGACGGGGAGGAGCAATGACAGGACAACCATTTCAAGCACAAAGATCCGGGACGAGAGTCGAAACATCTCATAGAAACGGCGAAGGGAACCATCCAACACGGTTGGCGCATCGGTGTAGCGGTTCCAGACTGCGCAATTTACAGTCATGATGACAGAGAGAGCCAAGTTTATAACAATTTTGGCCCACACCCTGCGCGGTGACTGGGGAATTTTCCCTTTGGCACGGTCTTCGGCGGCTTTAGCAGCCCGCTTGACCTCGTAAACGGCCTTGCGCTCTTCAACCTTCTGGCGGAAGTCTGAGTTACGTTTCATCCGGTTCAAGATGGCTTGTCGGATGACAAAGAAGATGCTGAAGAAGTAGAGGAAGGCAATGAAATAGATGATATAAAAGTATCCATTCCAAAGAGTGAAGAAGCTGGTTTGCCAAATAAGGGATTTCTGGATACTTTCAGAGACAGGAAGGCTGGGAAAAGGGAAAAGGGCTTCGAGAACGAAGGTGTAAAGGACGATTGCAAGGCGCAGCTTCAACATTGCTGACTTCAAAGGAAAGGATGACAGCTGCTGAAGATCGAGCAGAAAAACAAACGAAAACTTGATGGGTGGGCGTTGAAAAGAAAGGATGACTATTCTTATGTAAGTAGCGTTTAGGCACAAACGCCGGCTCTGGGATGGCCGACCCGTATGAGAAAGCACCGTGACCGAGCCTCAAAATGGTCCGAGGTACAGAAATGGGTGTTTTCGGGGGGTGCCGGATCGGCATATGCCTCCTACCGTGCGTAACGTAATATCGTGAGACCTGGAAGGTACGTTAATGGCAGCGTCAGTGATTGCGCCGCCATCGGACGAGTTTCCTGAATTCAAACTTGTCCTCTGTACTCAGATTGGGATATATCTGGCTACTCCGGTACGATGAATACAGAGGACTCTGACTCATATAGAGATTGAGCTAATTTAAATTATTCAATCGTAGGAAATGCTGAGAGAAAGGTGAAGTAAATCAGGTGTCAAGATTGTGCCCAGACATCATCGGAGAACTTGTTCATACCTTTCGTGAACCCCAATGACCAACGTCGCCCAGTATTTATAAATGAAGAATGCAAGGGAGCATCATGACCACGGCTAGAAGATGGAAGCTTCCAAATTGCCTTAAAGCAATTGAATTTTTCCGCTCGTTATGCCTATTTTCGGGGCGTTTGAGACAAAAGGCGAAGGTAAGAACGAACCAACAGGCTGAGACATATGCCGGCTCGACTCGAAGATGAGAGGTTAGGGTGGTAACAATAGTTCGCTGGCTTTCAAGTGAAGAATAAGGGGCAAAAGTACTGGGACCTTTCCGTACGAAAATCTGAAGACCAACGGTCGCTGGTTTGATCGAATCGTAAGAGACACTGTCTTCAACGAAGACTATTAACTCACCGCAAGGATTGTCATGCATATCTTTCATTGTTTGCAATAACCACATAACCATCAAAACGGAATCAATACAAAGGCTGAGAACCACGGAAGGGATGGAAAGAGAAACGAAGATCGACAAGTACAATCTACGAGTGTATGGTCGATGATCATACTTTGAAACCTTCAAGGAAACGATCTGTCTGGTGAAGACCAGAAACTCGTACCCGTTTGTATAATGTCGGTCCACCCGTCCTTGGTGAAGTTGGACATACCGGTTTTGCGCCTTGAGTCGTCTAATTGTTTCGGTTAAAATTTCTCGAGTTGTTGTGCAACGCTACGGCGTGAGGGTAATCTCTCGTTGTACCTCTTGCCCGAAGTGGACAAGTGACCGCTTGAGTCTTTTCTAATCGACTTCGGGACGGGGGCTGCTGGAGCTGCTGCCAGACGTCAGCGTCGTCTATATCTGTGTCGGTGATCAGCATCTCGTCCACATTGTTCCGAGCATGATTGGGCCGCGGGAGATTGTTAGCGTGGAAGTAGCTGTTGTCCTGGTCTGTGGGTCAAGATCTAGAGCATATGCTGAGCCTTCTTGCTCGGCCAGGTCCTGCTCGAGACTCGGCTCGGTTAAGTTCTGACTACCACTGAAGGTTGTCTGGTCTGGATTGATTGTAGGAGTTTCATTTTTTTGTGCCGGGACTGGCTCCTAGTCGGTAGGATGTGGTCGCTGTCTGGTACTATTGTAGTAGTTCGCATTGAGCGCTGAGCGCTGAGCGGCCATTGTTGGGTTCTCGGTGAAGGACGTCGGTTGTTATCACGATCCAGTTCACAGCAGTGAGGCTCATGAAGAGGTTGATGTCTCGGATAGATGGAGCGATATTCGAGTATATTTATACGCCAGAAAGGGTTGCGGACGGGAGTAACAGGTGAGAATGGCTTATTGAACCTACCCGTTTGAACATCGACATTCCTTGAAAAAAATCTGCGGTCCTGGTGGGAGTGTTCTGAGACATTCTGCATGGAGCTCGTTGAGATCTCGATCTTGTCGTCCTAATTCTATGTAAACTCGCCAGTGAACACTGCCCGCCTCATTACATCCATTCCTACCACCCAGAACGATTGTCGATGCCCTTGAGTGAGAGGCCTGGGTGCAGGGAGCTGAGCCCCAAGTGCGTATATGGTGTTGCTTCCGCCAATCGGCGATACGGAAACTAACCACCCTATTAACCAGACACCAATCGCTAAGCTTTATCACAGACGATGATGGACGCGTTCCCAGCACACGTTTGTATTCCAAACCTCATCCCTCGTTTCGTGCTGGCGATGTCAAGTCCAGAAAACGTAAGGACACGTTCGACAGGGAGGAACAACGAAAGGCGAAATTAGAGAACGATCCTTGGAGTGACAAAACACGACTAACTCCCAAGAGCGTTTTTTGCTTAGGGTGCAAGCAGTTCATCCGCCTAGACAGAAGGAACGATTATTATCCTGGTCTATGGCTGAAACATCGCGCATCGTGTCTTGGAATTGCGAGGGCGGTAAAGGAAACAAACGAAAGGCGAAACAAGAAGTACTCCAAGCCCCCCATCGACGATGAACAAGCTGCCCGAATTCTTGTCGAAATGATGATTAGGAGCAGGTGTTTCAGCCATTCCGACACTTCTATTTCAGCTTGAATCCATTAGTTGTCCTCTTTTCATAATTGGACTCACCTTCACATAAGTACAGGGCCCCGATATAAAATAAGAACTTGCTGTAAATCGCCACTCACCTGTTTTTTATCCACAATATAAACATATACGATGTCATTGTTTCGCCCAGGAATGTAACCGCGCCTGGGGCTTGGACGTGGGGGAAACAGTTACCGAAAAAGGAAACTTCCAGGTCACTAAGGGCCTCTGAAACGAGCAGAACAGCTGGCAAAAACGCAGCGCTGTTCTGATTCTGAAGCTCCCCGCTGGAAGTTCACTTCTTTTCATATTTTATTTTATTTTTTCAGGTTTGATGGAGGCGATCGTTTTGCCCAAACTTCCTCCCTTGGGCGATCCAGAACTTTCTCCTCATTCTCAGTCACCCTCGCCCTCTATTCATCATCCTACTCCGAACGTTGATGACGACCCTCACAAGCCACCATCTCCTGCTCCTTCAAATCAACCTTCCACTTCTTCGAAACCTCATTCGACTGTAAAACCGAAGTCCAAAGCCAACGTTGCTCCTCCTCGGTCTCCGTCGCCACCACCACCACCACCCCCAGCGTTGAACACAGTTCGACTACAGATAAAGCTCCACGGGCCGGACAATTACCAGGTTGATATCGCGGCTCTTGCACGAGAGACTGGCCAGAGATCGCCTACGCCTGCACAGAAGAGAGCCGACACAAGTGAGAGCGAAGAGGAACCAGGACCACAACAGGAGGAGTTGAAAAAGAAGAAGAAGGTTTGCACCGTGTTTCCTCACTTCGTTTTGTTGTTGCTCACTGTTCTTCGTCAGAAGAAGAACGCGGCGTCAGAGTATTACGACGTTTCGGATCCATTTATTGATGATTCAGAGCTCGCGTTCGATGAACGCACACATTTCGCCCAGACGAAACAGCAGGGCTTTTATGTCTCATCCGGAGAAGTCGCATTGATGAAGGACCAGTATGTTTGCACCTCCCCAGTCTGGTTATGTTCAACTAAACATATTTATTTTTGACAGTACCAAATCTCCCGCGAAGAAACCCAGATCCAGAAAACCTCCACTTTCCGTTCAATCTGCCAACGTCGATCCACCATCTGTGTCTGCAAACGGTCCCATTACCGGCCATGACGGGACCAAAGATTCACCAATCCCTCTCATGTCTGATAGTGAAATGGAGCCCAATCAT
This sequence comes from Marasmius oreades, assembly GCF_018924745.1. Taxonomy (NCBI): domain Eukaryota; kingdom Fungi; phylum Basidiomycota; class Agaricomycetes; order Agaricales; family Marasmiaceae; genus Marasmius; species Marasmius oreades. Next base: position 2,805,990 of record NC_057325.1, read on the forward strand.
CTGCAAACTCAAACCAAAGCAAAGGTGGGCACTCCTTTACACCCACCGCCCCACCCTGGTCCTTCATTAGGCCAAGCACTCGCAGGAGGCGTTATGGGACCGAGTGCAGGTGTCTTGCGTCGCCTCTCATTACATGAACCCCCAATTCCGTATCCTAACCAGCCAACTTCCTCATCCGTTGGGACATACTATGATTCAGACGGTGGTTCCACTCACGATCATGGTGCCCTTGTCAATGGCGACGGCGACCACGTGAGAACAGGGGAAAAGCGAAAGCGCTATACCACCGTTGTTGAAGGTGGCAAGAAACGGAAGGTCGTGGATGTCGCGAGCTTTCACCCAGAGCTCCAGAAGTCTCTCGAGGTGCTTAAGGGAGCTATTGCTGCGGAGAACTGGGAGCAGAAGGGCAAATTCCCTCCGAATATCAAACCTCTACTCGCCCAGATCGCTATACAAGCGATCAAAATGGACGAATACGACGAACATTTTTTCAACCTAATGCCAGTTCTGTTCCCCTACAACAAGTTTACGATGAGTAAACTTATCAAGCGAACGGTATTTGCAGAGCACACGCAACTTCTGGTACAACGGCAGGAGGTGCTTTTGAAGGAGCTTAAGCGTCATGCAGACGAAGGATTTGCCAAAGCTGAAGAGGAATGGGAAAAGAGTTGTGCTGCATGGGGTAAGTCGCGTCTCTTCCTCCATTGTCTCACTGAGATGACATGATCACAGATAAACGACAGAAGAAAGCTAAAGCTGAAGCACGCGCTCTCGTTGCACACAACGTCGGAGACGACTCGGCTTCTAACGCCCCGACGCGACATCCCTCAGCTGAAGACATGGATATTGATATGGAAGGTGGGGCAGGAGGTAACGATGCAAATGGAGACGGCGGAGGCAAGGACGGCGGGAAAGAAGGGGGAAAGGATTCTCAACCGCCAGGTAAGAAATTCAGGTTGACGGAAACAATGAAGGCAATTGTTTGGGAGCTGGTACTATTGAGCAACGAATGCTGTAGGCTCGAGAATGAAAAGAAGTACGTGTCTTTAGGCTGGATTCGAATTACTTAAACATTGATCTCATTCCTCAAAAGCACACTCGAAGGCTCAGTAATGCAAGTCAGTGAACAAGGTCTCCGTAAAGTTCTTTATCAGAAAATGCTCGCCTGCTTCCCGCCGGGATGGATGTCTACAGGACAGATATCCAGGGATGGTAAGTCATTCTGTTTTTGAAAGGTAGCAACCTTCCTCATTTCATTTCCCGCGCAATAGTGAGCGCCATGAAGAAGAGACTCGAGAAAGAACAGGCTGAACAAGTCGAGGAAATGTGATTGTCCCGTCTACTTTACGGTTTCTTAATTTCCACCTCCCTTCCACTGTACCTCAATTCATGTTTTTATTCGTATAATCTTATGCGTATTTCTTCCGGACGTTCGTGTATAGGCTACAGGATGTTGTCTGTAATCTTAGTTGTGGTACATATGATAATTGACTTTGACGCCCAACCGTGGCTGAACGAAGACTTGTTCCTGCTCCATCAACATGACTAGCCGCGTCCGTCAGTGAAAATCATATATTCATGCTCGTATTGATTCTGATGTTGTAGCTTCATTTATTCTGCAGAGAAAGGGAACGCGGTATTCAGGCCGCTCGCTAAGCAGCGATCTCGCCCAACACCCGCTCCTCCCAGTCAAACCAGCGTCAATAACGAATATTTGGGAGCGACGAGTACAGCCCCTTCCTCGCCTACAGCACCATCTCAGCCACAGACTGTTGTCGATCAACGACAGCAAACTCAGGCTCAAGGGCCTCTGCAGCGGACGAACACCGTGATTCCATTATCGACGCCCATTGGAGTACCCCTTTCTTTCTCACCGCCAGCAGCTCAAACGCAAGCGCCCTCTATCGTACCCTCCAGCTCATCCCATCATCCAACTCGTATCCAAACATATCCGCGATCAACGCCAGTGTCGCTTCCCTCACCTGCGCCTCCACAAATCCAAAGCAGTGCTCGTTCTTGGTCTCAAACGCAGGCTCCAGTCTCCAATAACTTAGTTACAAGTGGGTGTGCCCAAGCTGAAGCCCATACCACGCGCATTAGCTTAACACAATTTCAAGCACAAGTGACAAATGACAACTCGAATAATAATGAACCTTCGTCTTCAGAAGTACACTCTCGCACGACCACCGCTGCAGAGCAAAGCGGTGAGCAACGGGATGCAAGCCAGATTGTTATCGACGGTATTGACGACAAAACTACTGAAAACAAAAGGACTAAGCGAAAGAGAACGAGTACGGCAACGATAGAAGAAACTGAAGGGGAAGAAGATGGAAACGAAATGATTGTGGATGGTAGTGAAGCTGCCGAACCTAGAACCTCGAAGAAGAAGTCGAGGCCAAAAGCAAAAGCGTCGTCGTCGGGAACAAAACCGAAAAGGACAACACGTAAATCTACCCCAGATCCATCTTCTCCAACCGACGGGTCTTCGACCAAAACCTCCGCATGGAAAAGAACTCGTCGATCCCATTCCCAGACTCCATCTCCATTTGACCCTTCAACGGATCCCGGAGCAGAGCTCGATCCTACACTTACTACGATGGCGGCTTTATGCGAAGATACTGGCCGAGGGCGGGTTTCAAGCAAGGCAGTGGAAATTTTGAGCAATCATGAAGCATGGAAGAAGGAGAGGAAGGAGAGAAGGGTGAGGTTGAAAATGATGATGGAGAGGAAGAAATATGGTTTGGCGGAAGAAGAAGAAGAGGAGCGAAGAGCAGGAAAAGAGAAGGAACTGAGCAAGGTACTAGAGCAGGCGGATAACGGGAATTTACTTTCTCCCGCTCCCGGGTTGAACCCAGAGGAACCTGCGAACTCGAACGGTAACCCCGACGATTTCGACTATTCGCAATCTCTACAGCATTCACGATTCAAAGTTCAGGTCCGTATCGGGCCTAACGGCGAGACCATCATCGATGAAGAATCGCTTGTTGTAGACCGTGTAGAGGGTGAACAAGGAGAAGGTGAATACGAAAAAGTTATAGAGAGTGATATGACCAAGTTTGTCAACTCCGGGACGTATGGAAAGCGATTTCGGGGAAGCAGATGGAGTAAGGAAGAAACAGAGTTGTTCTATGATGTCGGTTATTTTTCCTTTCCGGGCTCACTTATCCTAACTCCCCCTCCTCTAGGCACTTGCTCAGTACGGTGAAAATTATGAACTTATTTCGTACATCCTGCCAGGGAGGGATAGGAAAGCATGCAAAAACAAGTTCAAAGCGGAGGACAAGAGGGATCCTGGTCGTATCAATCAATACTTGAATAATCGGATTCCAGTAGGTGTGTATACCCTATGTTTTGTATCTGCTGGGTCATCCACTCATTCTTGTCGATAGACATCAAAACTCTTGCACGAATGACAGGCAAGGATTTTTCTGGCCCTACTCCCCAGATTTCTCTTCCTCCTCCTATCCGTTCTCCTGAGGATACCTCTGGTGCAAACGCAGCTCCAGAACCCAATTCTATCTCCCTGGCTGAGCGGGGACGGAAGGAGAAACAGGGAAATAGTTCAGCTTCGAAACGTAGTAGGAGTCGAACTACAGTGCTTGAAGATGGGGTAGAAGTTTTGGGTGATGTTGATGCATATGCGATGGATGATTGAACTTTGTGAATTTTCTCGGTTAGAGTCTAAAAGTTCTCTCATTCCTCATTTAACAACATGGCACCAAACTGTAGCTTGACTCGTTCTAACTATTAGTTCCGTTCAAACTTGGAACTGCAAAACCGTACTAAGTCTGTAACTCCACCCAGTGGTAGGTAAGGTGATGTGGGTGCACGCTGCGTCTTTATGATACTACTAGTATGTAGTCATGGTTTGCTCTCATAGAACGAAATTTGGAATTGCGATAGTAGCAAGGTCAGCCAACATTGTCCCTAAGCCTTGGTTGCTGGCGCATCGAGAATGACTCTATGCAACTGCCACTTAGAATAAAGCGAGAAGGCACCCAACTCTAACCGAGCGTCGCAGGCCAAACATCCATACCGCTGCAGGCGACCGTCTCCATAGATAGGGTCCTGTTAGCTGGGCGAGAGGCTGGGTGGTGAAACGGGTTGGAGCGGTTTCGAGTCTGCCAAAGCTCTCCTCAGGGGGCTACCGCTACCGTCTGCACTTCCTGATCTGTTTATGTGCACTACCACTGAGCCTTTTAACCAGTGAGGAGTCTGAGAATACACAAGGCCTGGACCGGGACACTTGACCACACGCCGAGGCCTAGATACCAAATTCTGCTAGAGGTAGCCTCATCTCAGCCTTTGGCCCGATGACAGAATTCGATAGGACAGAGGATGGTGAGTTTCATCACCTCGTCTGACTCTTACATGTCCTTGCAGCAAGACGAGGATATGGACCGGTATATACTTAACTGCTGTAATTGCATATTTACCGCCTACAAGACCCCTACAAGATCCCCAGCATCTTCGAATCTTTCAAGCGAAATCCCTCCACCCATAATACAACGTGATGGTCCTCCCGCCTGCACGGATCGTATCCGGATACGCCCTCAAATGCCTAGGCTGATTATTTTGATCCACTCCCACCGTCAGATTCGTCAGATTTCTCGTCACACTGAAGGCGATGACCCACGCCTTGCAAGGAGTGAATTGGTTATTGATCAACCCATTGTTGACCTTGGCACAATCTGCTTGGACTGCAGCGGCGAACGCAGCAGCTCCACCAGCTCTCGAAGTTTCGCACTTCAACTCGAGCATATTGGTGAAGCGTTCGGCACCTCTCCTCGTAGTGAAGAGGATATCCGATCGCTGGTTATTACCCTGATAAACGAGGTCCTCGCGAGTGACGGTGACGGTGGAACCAGGCCCCTCAAAGGCTCGTTTGAATGCAATGGCGAGCTCGACTTGGACCCATCCTTCCCATCCACCGTTGAAGCTGTAGGCCTGCTCAATCTTTTCTCCGTTGGCATTCCCCCACTCGACGATCTTGTTCATGATTGGATTCCTGTCTCCCATGTTCACACTCTGCTAATCGAGGAAGACCGATGCTTAGACCCAACGACGTCTGACGGTGAGGGAAGATCATGGCCGTGCTTACCTGGGGGCCGTTGAGGCTGTCTTTATTGTCTCTTTGGTTACTTTGACTCTGCCGGCAGAATGCTGGCGATGTGAGTTGACGGACCATGATACCCCCACCTTTTATGCTTCCAGTCGAACCCCAGAAATGAAGTGATGAAGTCCGTGGGCCAGGCCTAGTAGCCGGGGGTGCTGCAGTACCCCTTTCCACGAGTGTTCATATGAGGTGTCAGTCAGTTGTCGACCTTCAGACAGATTGAACGCGCACTTGTGAGCTTCTACATAGCAGCGGCGTACTGCGCTAGCCATTTTCACGGGCGTTCATATAAGGTGTCAGTCAGTTGTCGACCTTCAAGTCTTCGCTGGCGGACGGAGTTGAATGGCGCCCGACTGGTCTTGTGAGCTTCTACATAGCAGGTTTCTCTACAGCACGGAGTGGTACTCGTCTTCGTAATTGAGACGGCTAGTTGGCACCTGTGCTGAGGTACCCGCAATTTTAGTGGTGACTGTTCACGTTCAGTCGAGTCCTTAAGAAAATGAACTGACGAATGTTTCATACAAGCATTGAGTTAAGCTGGCCACGATAAGCCCCGCATCTGTCAATCGGCGTAATGTGAATCCCAGACTACTGGAGTTTCATCCTTCCCGATAAGCGACGATTGGGTCAAGAGCTGCTTGCAGACGAGAGACGCGTTCAAAAGTCCGCAGGAAGATACTGGTAGCTGGAGAGCAGCCAGAACTGTAGCCCACTGAGATGCTTTGATCGAATGAAAGTGTTGCAAAAAGATTAGCCACAACGTTTTGACGGGGAATCAAACCGTCGATTTTAAAGAGGACTGCCGGATTGTGAGGATGGGAGTTGGAGAATAGAGATGATAACCGCTCAAGCAACTCGCATCCAAACATACCCACGACTCGGACTACCCAGTGCCGCTTCCTCCGCTACTCCAAAGTAGTGTGAGTCTCTTGGTCTCAAACGCAGGCTCCAGTTTCAAATGACTAAGTTACGAGCGGGAGTGCCAAAGCTCGTGCCACGTTCATTAATCTCGATGCAATCTCAAGCACAAGCGACAAATGACAAGTTGAACAATACAGTAATGAACCTTCGTCTTCAGAAGTACACTCTCGCACGACCACCGCTGCAGAGCAAAGCGGTGAGCAACGGGATGCAAGTCAGATTGTTATCGACGGTATTGACGGCGAAATTACTGAACAAGAGGGCTAAGCGAAAGAGAAAGAGTGCGGCAAAGATAGAAGAAACTGGAGGGGAGGAAGATGGAAACGAACGAATTGCGGATGGTAGTGAAGTCGAGGCCAAAAGCAAAAGCGTCGTCGTCGGGAACAAAACCGAAAAGGACAACACGTAAATCTACTACCGTAGATCCTTCTTCTCCAACGAAGACCAAAACCTCCTCGCCGATCCCATTCCCAGACTCCATTTGACCTTCAGCGGATCCCGGAGCAGAGCTCGATCCTACGTCTACTACGATGGCGGCTTTATGCGAAGACACTGGCCGAGGGAGGGTTTCAAGCAAGGCAGTGGAAATTTTGAGCAATCATGATTCATGACAGGTCCGCATCGGGCGGGACCATCATCGATGAAGATTGCTTGTTGTAGACCGTGTAGAGGGTGAACAAGGAGAAGGTGAATACGAAAAAGTTATAGAGAGTGATATGACCAAGTTTGTCAACTCCGGGACGTATGGAAAGCGATTTCGGGGAAGCAGATGGAGTAAGGAAGAAACAGAGTTGTTCTATGATGTCGGTTGCTTTTTCCTTTCCGGGCTCACTTGTCCTAACTCCCCTTCCTCAGTCTGGTGAAGACTATGAACTTGGAACTTATTTCGTACATCCTGCCAGGGAGGGATAGGAAACCATGCAAAAACAATTTCAAAGCGGAGGACAAGAGGGATCCTGGTCGTATCAATCAATGTTTAGATGTGTATGCCCTATGTCTTGAATCTGCTGGGTCACCCACTCATTCTTGTCGATAGACATCAAAGCTCTTGCACTAATGACAGGCAAGGATTTTTCTGGTCCTACTCCCTAGATTTCTCTTCGTCCTCCTGAGAATTTTCCGTGCAAATGCAGCTCCAGGACCCAATTCTATCTCCCTGGCTGAGCGGGGACGGAAGGAGAAACAGGGAAATAGTTCATCTTCGAAACGTAGTAGGAGTCGAATTACAGTGATGTTGGTGCATATGCGATGGATGATTGAATTTCGTGAATCTTCTCGGTTAGAGTCTAGAAGTTCTCTTATTCCTCATTTAAGTATGTAGTTTCTACTACGGTATCGTGCGACCCGCATACACCGCCCCAATTGCAATTGCCGTAGGCCCACTTGCCTAATGCCGATGACGGGCAAAACAAAATCAACGCCCGGTGTACAGCTAGCAAGCGGGGGTATTGGACTTTTCCTATCCAACGTCCATCATGTCTAGTGTCGGCAGTAAAGACCCTGTTGAACAACTTCAAGCCGCCACCAAAGCCTTCGACTTCCTGTTCGATAACGACGTCGTCCAAGCGAAAGTCGCCTTCGCCGCTGACGATAGCCCTTTTCATCTAGTTGGAATGGCGGCTTGCGTTTTCTTAGAGGCTGCATTGGGAATGGAGGTACGTCTAAATCATTTCCTTCCATTTGACGTTAGTGACTTTGATCGTGTGCCAGTCCGCTCAAATGGCTGAAGCGTCCAAGTTGCTGGCCCAAGCTGAGATGGCGTCGAAGAAACAAGCTGGAAAAGCCAGGAATAGTCTCTCCAGGTTTCCGGAGGGCTTAGAAATGGAAGTCCTGAACGCCGATGCCGTCGTTCTATTGGGGATCACCTCTGCATTAAGGTATGTGGCATCCTCGCATTCTTCGACTGGACCGCTGAGATGTTATGATGTTTCAGCGAATCGTACTTGGGTTATCTTCAATGCTTGTAAGTACGCGATATCTGTTGAATGGGATGACTTATTCACATGAGCCAGGTATTCGTTAAACAAGTGCGTGTTGAAGTTCATATTCCCTCGTGCGAGTAATTGAATCTTGGCTGTTCTCACCAGCGCGCATTCAAAGTTCACCAAGTGATTCTAGATTCTTGTTTTTGCTTTAAAAGAAGTTTTCTGACTTGTTGCCACTATTGAAGGCTTTACAAAACTGTCTTCCCAAACGGGCTCGACGGCTACACAACACCCGCCGCATCACCAGGGCCATCTCGTAAACCTTCCCAGCCAGATCTCAGAGAAGTTGCTTCTGCAATAAAACCATCTCTAAGGCCGAAAGCCTCCATGTCCTCAATATCATCAATACCTTCCGCAAGGAAAGGTTCCAGTTTCTTTGGGCGACTCACTTCCAGTGGCTCGTCTACCCCGACTACGCCGATTTTTCCAGAGGGTACACCACTACCTCCCGATGGCCCTATTGAAGATTTAATTGTATGTGGAACTGCGTTTGGTAAGTTTTCGTCGGCTTCCTTTACATACCTATATTCTTAATAACGCAAAATTCACAGGGTATGGCCTATTCAATCTCGTATTCTCTCTTCTTCCGAAGAAAATACAGAGTCTGGTAGGGTTTCTTGGTTTCAAACATGATCGAAATCTAGCACTCCAAGCGTTAGCCGTGAGCGCAGCGAAGAAGGACGTTCATTCGGTTTTTGCTGGGTCAGTTCATATTTTGACATGTCTTCTATCATTTGATTATCTCATGACTCAGGCTAGATTAGTCTTAATGACCTATCGTGGTATTGTTCTTCTGCTTTCTGGATATCAAGCAGACGAAACCTATATCCTACGTCAATATACCGCGATTGTCGACTCGGTTCATGCGAGGTACCCAAATGGCTCGCTATGGATCCTGAACCAAGCAAAGATCAAGCGGATGTCTGGAGATTTGGAGGGAGCGATCAAAGTCCTGACGGAGGGACTGGAGCCGAGCAAAAAGGTTGAAAGCAAGGCATTCAGGCAAGCGGATACTATGCTTGTTTTCGAACTTGCCTGGACGTATCTATCGCGTCGTCAATATCAAGAGGCGGCAGAAATGTTCATACGTATGACCGAACTCAACAATTGGTGAGGAATCTTCTTACACTTCTTGTTGTCTCGTTCATCTCCTCATCTAGGTCCCATGCCACATACTATTTCCTTGCCGCTGGTTGCTATTTTTCGACAGGGAACAAAGACAAAGCACAAGAGCTTCTCGATGCTGTACCAGCTTTGATGGGAAAGAAAGGGCAAGGAAAGGTTGGTGGGAAGCCGCCTCCAACCGAAATGCTCATCATGAAAAAATGTAAGGCTCATCGGTGCTCCAAATGTGTACTGAACGATTGGTTTTATAGTGGAGTTTTATGAGGGCAAAGCAAAAAAGCTGGGTGCGAAACAAATTGTGGATTGTATAGTGATCAGTCCTGCAGAAGGTTTGCCATTGTCCTTGATTCTTGACACTACGAAAGTGACCTTTGCTCCTGTTATCCTCACGTTCAGAGATTGGCATTTGTAAGTTCATCAATCTTTAGTCCTTTCCGGAGTGAACTTATAATCATACTAGTCTGGAATAATCACGCCAGGATCTCACCGGAGACAGCGGAAGCGCACATCCTCGAATGGTCGGCCCTAACACCGTCCGTGACAATCCAGAGTCAGTATATTCCTCCGGAATCGTCGTCATCATACAACCAGGTCGACCTCGCAACGCCGGACGAGTTGGCAATACGCTCGCTCCTCCTTGGCCTCGTCCATCGAAGTCTAAGCGACTTCGAGGCTTCCCGAAAGTTTTTGGACGACGCAGCGGAGCGCCACGATAAAGTGGAAACAAGTACATGGGTTGGCGGCGTGGCTTGGTTCGAACTGGCAGTACTGGATCTGAAAGAGGTGGAGGCCATTGAACGATCATCGTCTCGGCCTGAGCCCGCTGCTCTTCGCTCTCAGTGGTTACAGGCTCTCAAAATAGCAAACGAGAAGCTTGACAAAGCGCTTGGGTTGGCTCCGAATTCCGTTGATTTGTCCAGTCGGTTGGATAGCCGGATCACCATGCTCAGAGATGAGATTGAAACCAAACGCCGGATGTTGGCAGAGTCGAAGCCTTGACTCGGCTCTTGTTATATGCATATTGGATTCGCTGGACTGTATGTCTAACTCGACGCGCACGCTAGTAATAGACTATTCTTATAGAGCCCTACTGGGTGGTTGTACTACTACATAGAACTCCAGGCGTTTTGCCGCTGAATAAACAAAAGGGGCCAAACAAACACACCAGAAAAGCGAAAAATTATTTCGAGCTTAATTGACTACTGAAGGTAGCTAAATCGGGATGTAGATACACTCAAATGAAATATGATTTGATATCCAGTCAATCAAACCATTTGAAATCGTACCCGATACTATCCTATTCGGTATTGATTTCAGCCAAACAGAGAGGGAAATTGATTAGAAAACTATCTATCTGGCCGAAAGGTAAATTGCTTTTGTTTAGATCATTTTCGGTTTTGGGTAAAGCGAAATGCCGGATTTTAATTGTGCAGAATGCCGGACCGATTTTCTCCCAGCGAACGTTAGTGGGGAAAAATCAGTACGGCATTCAAGTCAGGTGAAATCCGGCATTTTACTTCGCCCAAAACGGGAAGTGATTTGTGGAAAATTTGCCTACTCTTTGGCCAAATAGATAGTTTTCTGTTCAATTTCCCTGTTTGTTCATCTGATATAAATACTGAATAGGATAATATCAGGTACAATTTTGAATGTTGTGATTGGCCAGATATCAAATCATATTTCATTCAAGTGTATCTACATCCTGATTTAGCTACCTTCAGTAGTCAATTAAGCTCGAAATAATTTTTCGCTTTTCTGGTGTGAAACACTTTTTTCCGGAGTTCGGAACGCGCCTCACTTGAATAAAACACCATGGTGGTCAGTACCAGCTATCGTGTTGCGCGTCAGATCTCTATTCTCTGCAAATCAGTACGGCCCCATGCAGCTTCCGAGATTGGTCGAACGAATTGGAATTCCACTGTCAGATGTATCCATACAACACCAATAGGTATGTTCTACAACTATCATGTCCTTCACAATTCTTAACCTCGCCAGCTTTTAAAACGAAGGAGAATGGAGCTATTATTGAAGAAATGTTTGATGGTTCTCCGGACAACGACCTCTTTAGCAACCCAGAGCAAACGCCAAAAGCATTCGCAACAAAACCGACCTCAACGAAATCCTCACGCATCTCGGCTTCTAACAAGAAACTTACATCTACGGAACGCACCGCTCGCTTTGATAACTTATACGACTCTCTTATTCCACATCTCACCAAACTCGTCCCTCCTCCTAAGAATCCTGCATCCTTGGCCGACCCTGCAAAGGACCCGGCATATCTTGAACAAAGGGCTCTTCGGAAGAAGATAAAACCTATCAGACATACTGTCTGGACGCATCTCATTCAACTGGCGCAGACGGAAGAAGAGCTGGTTAAAGTGGCGGAATCGTTCGGGAAATGGAGAGATCTCGGACACAAGTTCGACGAAACCTTTGCTGAAACGTTTGTCGGTGAGTATCACTCTAGCGTTGTGTCTCCTTCGCTATTTTTGGGTCATCAAATTGACACATTATGTTCCAGCACGCTGCGAAAGCCTCAGATGCCCGAAACTTGCCCTCCAGGTCTTCGGTGACCACGCCAAATTTGCATTACCCCTTTCTCTTCCTGCAGCTCGACGCCTTCTTCATTCTCTTCACGCGAATTCATTATCAGATGTGTTGACGGCTTCGGCTCTATACCATGTATACAGTCTCCCACCTGTCGCTGAAGATTTGCCGTCTTGCGCTCTTGTGTTAAGAGCGGCTTTGAAGACATACCGTGCACCGTCGCCTAAACCGCAGACTGAAACTGGTGATACTGCATTTTCTTCCGAAAATACTGCTTCTATTACATCAAAACAACGGTCTGCTACGTCCCAGGTTGTCCGTGGTCTTATTCCGTCTCTCCGGAATTTATTAGAAAAGAGTAAGCCAGGTTCCTGGGCCGTTCCTCGCGCTCCTCAGGAGAAGACGAAAGTTATCGTTACAGTGAAGGGTCACGGCAAGAATAGGAAAATGAAAAGGTCCTACATGTTGGAGAAGCTATGGGTTCAATGGTGTTTGTCAAAAATTCACCCGTGGCTGGCGAGAAGTAAGGATAACCCTGGGGATCTCGAATGGTTGAGGCAATGGAGGATAAGGGAGGGTCATTTAAAAATTAAGCCGCAACCTGAGGTTGCATGAATATCATTTGCGATGAGCTATGTACATCCTAGAATGTTGTGCTTGGATATCATCTTCATTCGATGGCCACTATCGCTGAGGTACTGACGACGTGGGTACGTGCGGGTGATCCGTGTCCCAGCTCACCTCACCCTCAGAGATGACTCGATTCTCCTTTATATTTAGTTGGGCACGACTTTTGTGGGAGGTCTATCTTCCATGTCCATGACAATGGCGGACGACTTCATCACACATCCTCAGTCCTTTGACAAGTCAAAATCGCCTCCAGAGCTCGGCCACTCAATGCTGGAATATTTCGCCTTCGAAAAAGATTACACGAATATGAACAATGGTCATCTCGTTTATCGGATCCCTCTCTTCTGATCGCTAATTAGTTTCGTTTCCAGGTTCTTATGGTTCCGCTCCGACATATGTTCTTGAAGCGGCGAAAGCCTTCTCAGCTCAAGCTGAAGCCAAGCCTGATCTGTTCCATCGGTTATCTTACATACCACTTCTCAAGTCAGCTAGACAGAAAGTAGCCAACCTCGTTGGGGTGGCCGATGTCGATGAAGTCGTGTTTGTACCCAATGCCAGCCATGGAGTGGGTACGGTTCTAAGAAACTTCATTTGGGAGAAGGGGGATGTCCTAGTCACCTGTAAGTGTTTGTATGGTCAATACTTCGCGTCTCACCGCGGAATGGTACAGGCAATACCACCTATAACGCTATCTCTCGTGCTGTCCAGTACCTATCTGACGTTCCACCACACCCCGAGGTTTCCCAATTCACCATTCTGCTTCCCGATACTACTCACGCGAAGCTCATCGAGGACTGGCGCAGGTATCTTAGGTCCTTGACCGAGTGTCGTAACCGTGTCAATCCAAAAGGCAAGATCGTTGCAGTAATCGATGCGATTGTCTCCAATCCGGGCATACATCTTCCTTGGAAAGAGATGACCAAGATATGTAAGGAAGAGAACGTTTGGAGTTTAATAGACGCCGCGCATGCAATTGGACAAGAAGTTAACATTGACTTGAATGAAGCGAATCCGGATTTCTGGATAAGCGTGAGGAGGCGCTCTATTTGGGTACCAGAAAGTAGGCTGAACTTCTTCTCTTGACAGAACTGCCATAAGTGGCTCTTCACAAAAAGGTCTGCGGCGGTTATGTATGTGCCCAAAAGGTGCAGAACTAGCTGCCAGCAGTTACTTTCTTAAGAACTCATTTCTCAATTACCAAGGAACCAACATATAATCAAAACCACCTTCCCGACCTCACATGCCTACATATCTCCAGATAAACGAAACGGTCGATACAACTTCGTTGAGCAGTTCGAATGTAAGTCTATCTTCCTCGCATACTCTCATGTCCGTTTCGACGACCAGGATCCTAGGGAATGGCACCATTGACTGGTCCAACTATCTTAGTGTTCATGCAGCTCTAGACTTCCGCGAATGGATTGGTGGGGAAGAAAAGATCAATGCTTATTGCCGGCACCTGGCTATCGAGGGCGGCAGGAAATTGGCAGAGACGATGGGTACAGAGATGTTGGATGTGACAGAGAACCAGGAGTTCACCTTGAATATGGTTAGTATCTCTATGGCCTTCGAAGTTACTTTCAACTCACACACTCGACACAGACAAACGTGGCCCTTCCGCTCTCTCCACGAGTGCCGTTCACGGTCGAGGTGGACATGAAGTTTAAAAGGAAGATGCTACTAGGCAAGAAGACATTCGGTGCGCACTTCGTGCATAATGGGCGTTGGGGTGTCAGGGCCAGTGCCCAGGTTTGGTTAGAGGTAGGAACAATACTCTGATGTGGGATCCTGTTAAACACCTTCATTTTCAGGTTTCAGACTTCGAGGAGCTTGGAAAGGCATATCTTGACGTTTGTGCAGAAATCGAGAAGGAGGTGCTCACCGAAAAAGAACCTCTAAGCGAGTTGGAGAAATAGATGAGTTCTCTTGAAAAGAATAAACGACAAAGTCCATAGGATCCAAGGCTATAGGTACTTCAAATAACCCAAGCGCAACTTGAAACGATTAGCTATCGAAGTCAAAATCTATGCGATCCAGTGCAACATGCTACCACCGCCGCCATCTCGTCCTTCCATTTCATGTTATAATTCTCTTTACCATACCAAAGAATCCCGTTTTCTATGTCAACTGAGATTGAGACTCGCTCAAGTATTCGATTTATCACGAATTTGAGAATCAGCTACTATAGACCAATACCACATTGTCTGTCTTCCCATAATCGTCCTTTGTCCAAACATTGTGGGCATGGAGAATGCGCGTTTTATAGTAGACGACGCTTACATTGCCATGCTGAGTCGAAGTATTATATAGTACCAACGACACTGGAGCTTATAGAATCAAAGAATCACAACTCATTACAACCATGTTTTTAGTGCGCCAGAACCGCGGACATGCACCCAATCAATACGCACGCTTAGACCTCGCGTGTTTAAGCGGCACGAGGTAAGGAGCGCCACAATTTCTTCTTCTCCCCCACATCAGCCTCTTCGATCATACGGCGTATCAACAGAGTCCGTAGTCCCAACGACTCGAAGACTTCGACCGAGCATCAGTAAGACTGCAGCGATTTGAAGACTGTAACTACCCAGCCGACTTATTCAATAGGTAATCCTAATGAGCACATTGTGGGTCTTACTGCTAATGCATTTTTATGTATCGACTTCCTCAGTGTTGAAACACGGTATCGTTGTTGTAATAGCCAAAAGTCAGAGGCAAAAATAATAGGAAGGTCAATGCGAACAAGTGCTGACTCGGGGGCTGAGCCTCCTGTTGGGAAAGGCAGTCATCATTCCGCCTTGTTGTCCGACAACCATATTGCTTCTCGTTCTCCCCGTCCAGGCTCTAGTACTGCGGTGCCCAGCATTGTTAATATTTTTCCGCAACAAACCATAACCATTAGCCCCGAGTTGGTCGAACCTCAACCTGGACCAGATTACCAGAGAATGGATTCCCCTGTTCCATCCAGCATACCTATCAAGTCCTACGTCTCTAGAGCCTTTAAATGGGTCCGTGAATTTAACTCTCTGCCATGGGTTGCTGGGGGCCCGATAACTGTCGAGTACGGTCCCGCTCCCGCTGAATCAAACCACGTGTATCGACGACCTCTGTTAGCCTGGGAAAACAAGCGCCTGAAACACGTCCTACGACACAGTCCGGAAGTAGATTTGACTGCTGGAGAATCCCCGCCAGTGTCGATACGACATCCTTCGGCCACCTTCAGGTCAAGCCCAGCACCTGATAGGCCATCCTATTATACCAATGAAAATGGACAGATATGGCCGGTTGTGGTCGCGTCTCCCCAAAATCTGTCACCTCCAGCTTTGTGTGAAAGAGAGTCATCTCTCGAGTATCTGCCGCATGCAAATGGCGTTCTGCGACCTATGACTCCACCCCCTCTGCATGCCTCTCCAGGTGGGACGTGGCGAGTTGAAGGAAACGTGCCACCGCCATCCTGGATCAACTACCACACCCCTTCGCCACCGGTAACTTTATTGGCGCCGGACGATAGAGACAGTGTTTCGATACGTGAAGCCACACGTAAGCAGGATGCGACAGTACCTCCTGGAAACATAGATGTAAGGGAGCCTTCTCAGTCTGTTCCACTTCAGTCTCCCGCACAAGTACGATCTCCGCGGGTGGGTGGTCTTGTAGTCTCCGGAAATCGCCCGCCATCATCCCCGCCAAGTAGACATTCCTCACCGGCTGAGCTGAGCACACCGCGTCGTCGATCCTTACTACGCAGAGCAAGATGCCCACTGCCCCCAATATACAACAGCGTCGGTCGAACACCACGTCGGGTATCCAATCTGGGTTCGCATAGTCCTGAGTCCCAGTCTCAAGGTCGAGCAAGTATAGGGGAGAGCCAAAACATTGAAGACAGTGTGCATGAACCAAGGAGGAGTAATGGACTGCGCAGCTCTTGGGTTGAAATAGTGAACGTGAATACGCGAGGCACTGACTCAGGCAGTACTGCGTTACGACAGGCAGCAGAGGACAGAGACTTGCAGATTGCTCGAGCTCTTCAGTTAGAGGACGAAGGGATTGCAGACTCTGATATCTCTACCCTCCCAGTACCCCCTGTTCTCTTGTCGCGGTCAAGTATACCTTTTCAACGAACTCGGGACGAGAACCTCAATCCATCGTCCTCTAGTACCTCCAACTTCCCGCTTGTACCCCACACACGGCCGCAACCCCCTCTGATTCAGTCCCATATTGTCCCGGCTTCTTCACATGGATTTCATACTGATATCCAGCTATCATCCACCTCTCCAGCCTTGTTAAACCACCCTTACTCGGGCTACGTATCAGTGCAACCACCGGCTTCAGAAGAATATGGACAACCGGTCCATGCCGGCCATAATGGATATGTTTCGTCCATAGTGCATTCAAATGCTAGGACGCGGACGCAATCGAGGTCTGGAAGTTCGAGCAGGAGGTGAATCGATCTGATGGCAGAGTTATTTCTGCGAATGCGATATG
This sequence comes from Marasmius oreades, assembly GCF_018924745.1. NCBI lineage: Eukaryota > Fungi > Basidiomycota > Agaricomycetes > Agaricales > Marasmiaceae > Marasmius > Marasmius oreades. The sequence goes on from NC_057325.1 coordinate 2,822,793, forward strand.
TACCTGTACAAACATATAACGTTAAACTTTCTATTATAATGGATGTAAGTGCCATAACACACCATTATGGCTACATCTGAGAAAATATATACCATTTTTTCCAACCAATGGAGCCTTTCCTTCAAAATTGTTGCCGGCGGAGGTTCTGTGATACAGTAAGGCCGGCGTCGTGCGTTCAGCGTTCACGGGTTAGTACTGGTAGTTGCTGAACCGCCATGGGATAATCTTCCCTCACAATCACTCGCAACATGTTCGCCAATGCTTCCCGCCGGTCGATTCTCGAAAAAAAAGGGCTTGGAGAGCAAAGGACGGATTACTTCAACTGTCGCGGTACTCATTTCCCTTCTCCTTCGGTCTACGCTACGCTACATCATTCCATATCTGTTCAGTAGAGCTGTTCCTTGCCTGCGTTAGAGATAAGTAAGCAGCTAAAAAAATCGAAACGATTACTTTAGTCCTTCAATTGAGATGACTCCACCCTCACACCGATATGCGCTTCGTGCGGTCGAAATAACTCCTTTTCGAAAGACCTCTGGTCAAAATGTGCGATTCAAAGCGAGAAGTAATAGATGCTAGAGAGGTAGCCGGGGAGGATTGTAGGATAGATGGTGTTGTTTACAGATAACCAGAATCAGACTGGACGAGTACCTCGACGATTCTGGTGAAGGCGTAAGTCTGGTCAGGAATCCGCCCTAAATCGGGTAAATGTAAGTATGTACCAAAATGGTTTTTGGGCTAGAAATGCACGTGTTTACGTCTCCGGCTTCTGTTCCCCACCATCATGGTCTTACGCTAAAAACTGCGATACCAAACTGGAAGCTCGACGCCTCGCTGTCTCAATGTACTGCATAGTCTCTTACCGGTCTCCCTCGATTCCATCTTGTCCTAATTTTGGCTCTGCAGTAACGCCAACCCTCGTCAACCCTGCCTTTCTAAAAGAAAAAAAAGAGAACGTTATCCCACAGTAACTGCGTCCCTGTCGTCCAACCCTTCTGGATCTGTTTTCTGATTGATCCTGTTCAATCGTCAACGCGGTCCCCCAGCGAACTCATGGCGGGGTAGATATCGAAGCGTCAGGGCAGTCCATGAATCTTTCGCTGATTATTTACATACATATGCATATGTTTTTTAATCTCATGCGATAGAACAAAACTGGCTACCTTTCTCCAAGTACCTCGAGCTCGAGTTCGCGTAGAAGGGGGTACCTTTTGATGCCGATCCGAGTGCGACGTCCTTTACACATTCTGTCAGTGGTGGACTTCCGATCCCCCCCGTCCTTCGAGGGCGTGCTCTAGCCTAGGCAATATATTCCACAATAAGGTGATGACCCCACAACGCTCTGGATGCCTGGCTTTCCGAGATTGATCCAATCGAACTTTCGCGGTGACAGTTTCAATAAGAAAGCAAGCCGGTTTTTTTGCGAATCCTGTTTGCAACTCCAAGAATTTGCAGATCTGTCGACGTTTTTTGATACATTCCAATAGCGAGCTATAAACAGAACGCGGTTCAACGATCACCCTCCCGCAGGGGTTGGCTCTGGTAGTATAAGCGGGATGCGGTAAGTAAACAAGTGGGTGGTCTACCTATGACATGTCGACCTTTTGGAAACATCCCTCTCATTCCTTGCCGTGTTCCCCCACAAATATCGGCAAGTAATTGAATGGCTTAATTGAAATAAACCCGCGTAATTTCGCCCCTCCCCACACGATTGAGCGTGGTTAAACGGACCCAGGGAACGTACATGGAAACATCCTTGTGTGTTCGACATATGCATCGCATTTCATTAATTCAATCTGAGATGATGATCTTCATTCGAGCCTTAAAAAGTTCGGAAAGACAGAATATTCCGATCGAACTTGGCTGGTAAAACGTGTGATTGTTATCTGGGGGTATACAGGTGAAGAAGAGTAATCTACAATTATATCTACAGAGTAAATAGAGTAGCGGGATACATGACTTCATTCAAAGATCATAGAGGTCATGCAGAAAATTGTCCAAATTGGCACCTTTTCATTTTTTTCACAACCATGAGATTCTCAATCCCATGGATGTACGAGTTTCGCTGTGAGGTATCCTTCATAACTTGGGGATATTTGGTTGCATCTTATTTAGAAACGCGCTTGCGATTACGCGGCCCGATTTCTTGTCAAGAATCTGATGGAAAAAAAAAAAGGAACTCATGTCAGTACTCAAAAATAGAAGAACACGTGTATACGGAATCCCTCACCTCACATCTCGATGTCATGACGCGACCTCCTAAAGATACGGAAGTACTGATGATACTTAATCGCGTACCACTTTGATGAGTGAGTCAGTCGTGGGTAAGACGGTAACCAGACAAACAAGGGACTCACATCGAAGCAGGTGCGTGGTATTGTACGTTCATTGACTGAGTGACACCCACACCATTGACATTCTGGACCAATCCCAGAACGATTAGAGGAGTGCTACAGCAGCTGGAGAGGCAAATGAGACTACGGATCGGATTTTACGGGAACTGAGTTTGGCTTACTTGTCGATGAGGTATGCTATGCAACCACCATGGAGCATTCCCGCGCCATTGAGCATATCTAATATCAAAAAAAAATAAAAAAATGATAAGCTGAACCGTCAACGGAGGGGTGGGAATGAATAGCTGAATGTGGAGTAGGTGAAGGTGGAGGTCAAAGAAGATGTACGCACACTTATTGACGGTAACTTCTGCTACTGTGGTTGCTTCCATTTTCCCTTGACGCTCCAATTTTCTATCGATATTGATATCGACGAACTTGACGTCTTTTCCGACCTGATATCCGAAGCAATGTTCGTCACCGACGCCATATGAAAAGTAGGTATTGTTGTTGAGCTGCTTCACATAGTCAGGTGCATTGCCTTGTATAGTTGATATATCGCCAGAGTCGGGTAATGCTGCAGGATCGATCCAGACTTTACTTGGTGAAGGTCGGATTGGGGTGTTATTATGCCTTGTGGATGTGGAACCGGAAGGATAAACGGAAAAGTCAGAGGCAGAAAGAGATGTTCGTGAAGCCATAGGAGGCGAGTTTGAATGGTGAGCAAATGGATCATGGCAGTTTATATAGAACCTGTTGAGAACTGAGTTGAAGGGGACTGACGAAACAGAAAATGGGAGGAGTCCCACGTGCGCCCAACCCCATTAGTGAGGAAGGGATTCTCGAAGGTTTTATACAATCCGCGAAGCACCCGCGTCCGATGTAACAGATCGATCTCTGCACATGCCATACGGCAAATCCCTACTTCGGCGTCCAGACCGGGATTCGGCGGTGGGCCTGCGGGCAGCCGGACCATCACCGGCCGCCTTTCCCTCGGTACTTGTACTCAGCCACAGCCAGCTGCCTTGCCACCCTGAGCTCCTTCAAGTAGAACACAAGTTGTCTCGTGAGTAGCCCTTTGGTATCAAGAACGAACGAAACCTGCAGCTGCAAGATATCGACCTCCCACCGTATACCTGTCATTGTGTGGCATGGTTTGGCGGCCGTCCTGCGATGGGAATCCCCTGCGGCGGTAATATTAATATTCTAGCGTGCCTGCACCTCAAGGAGCGGGTTGGCGCACTCTGACTCTGTGGTAGACTCTATTCAAATGTTGTTCCCACTGCTGTTGAGGGACGCTTTCGGGACTCACCGACAATCCTCTTCTTCTAGTTGATGTGATTATCAGCAATCGGGATCGACCTTCTCACACCCACATTTGGATGTACAAATTTAGCGTTCACATCTGCAATTAGTTAGTCTATCATTCGAGCTGGACGTGGTGTGCAGCAAACTAACGTTCCTTGGTTCATTATCTTGTCCCCCCCGCTGTGTGTCAGTTGATGCAAATCATCTCGAGAAGATATCCCAAGAACGATAGCCGTCGTTTCTTAATACTGTCGCGGAGGAACGCGTCTCTTTCGGAAACGTTTACAGTTCAGGAGGCACATTCATTGCAATTCCCATAGGGATCCGACCTCCCGCACATCATTTTTCCTCAAAGACTTCTTATGCCTCAAATAGACACCTTTAACACGAAACATCAGCTCAAGAACCCAACCTTTTTCTCACTTACGTTTTTCTGCTCAAAAAGCAAACATGGGAAATCTCAGATTCAACATATTTTACTCACGAGGGGAGCAAATTGTTACACGGTATTTGAATGCAAGTTTTGAGGTTAATCATCTGCTCTGTTTCCAGGGTCCTTTCCTTCCCCATCCAGAACTGTCTCCCCATATCTATTCTTGAAAAACACAATGTCCCCCTCGTCCTCTACAAAAACGCACTGCGTGAACGATCTCCAGAGCGCGTACAAGACACCCTATCATTCGGTTCCATCAGTCACTTGTGTCACAATTCACATCGGGGGCCGGGAAAATCACCGTTGAATCGTAATTATAGTACTCTCCGAGCACTGGCTTGATGGCTTCAGTGACCTCTGGGAGATTATCTACAGGTCAGCAGGATAAGGGGGAGGGGTCCGAAGAATTAGGACATGTCAACGAACGTCGATAAAGAAGAGAAGAAGACGCCAAGATGGGAACTCACAAAACGGTACCCCAGAAAAGAAGTGATGCGCCAAGTGGTCCGTACTGATCTAAAACCGAAATCGGTCCCCCCCACAATGGCATCAGGAATCTCGAAGGGAGGGAGAGAGCTGAACACACGTACATTGTGGAGGAAGAATCTACCAACCCATCCGAACAGTGGTCGATCTACCGTAGCCAAAGCTCCTCTCGCAAAAGTCCACTCTTTCTGCATGAGAATGTTGAAAATCAGATAAAACAGCCCCGAGACATTCAGAAAGGACATACGCGACGATAGTACGGAATCGTGGGATCACTATGCTGCAAATAGGTGAACATGACCATCCTGAGCCGGGACCAATTGATCGATCGGTATTTGAGCTCAGTCGGTAGGGAATGTTCTCTACTTACCAGTTGTGCTGGAACTGTATTACCATTGCTGGTTAGTGCATGGTCAAGGGGGAAACGGATCACGTACAAGCCAAGGTATGAAATAGTACTTGACTGCAGCATTCCACCCCTTGTAGTGAATGTACACTCCCAATATGGTCAACATGGATAAGATACCGATGTTGGAAAGTATGATAGAGTTGCCTGTCAAACAGCGCAACAGGATGAGTGTGGGGCATTAGATTCTACATATCCCAAGAACTTACGTTCCTCCGGTCTAAATAGCGGGGACGAGGGACGGTAGTGCTAGCATAAGATGCTACTCAGATAAGACGAATCGAGGTATGAGAAAAAAACAACTCACGCTCGTGAAGGGAGGGTATTTCCGGTTTCCTTTACGATTGTGCCTAAATTGTGAGTTGAAGGAAGTAAGTCAAAACACACGACGTGATAGATATTATACAAACAATAGGTAAAGTTGAAATCCACTGTATCATGATAGACTTAGCCTTCGCCAGGGGTGGGGAGAAATAGGCTGCACTTACAAAAATTGACGCACAAAAAGTTTAAATAGAGTGAAAGCGGGCGTCTCCTCCAAGATATGAGCATAATCCATTCTGACCGCCACCTTCCCGTCCGGAAGGCGAAAGTCTTTTCGAGTAGGAGGCATGTAAGTCTCATCACGTTCCATGCTATTTGTGGATTTCTTTCCACAATCGAGACGCAACTGAGAATCCGTTTCGAACATACAACATTGAAACTCACATGGTGAGTCCGATGAGTTGCACGCCACGCATAATATGGTGTCAACACAAATGTGTGCAGTAACATTCCGGCCACTGCATTTTCAATCCGAGAAGGAAATAGAGAATCGTGTCCAGCCTTTAATAAACGATCGTCAGTATACCGCACTGACTCCGAGCGGAATCACCGAGGAGACCCACATCATGCCCTAGAAAGGGTCGAGTATTAATACTAACAACGCAAACGCGGACAAGTTTGAAACTTACCTAGGCACCATATTCCGGCAAAAGCGAAGCCTTGCCATCCCCAGTACAAAAACCAGAGTAAGGGCTTCAAAATCGTTGACGCCATTTGAGGGGAATATAGCAAATAGGAGAGCACTCGCCATCGGCTCGCGGTATATACGACTATGTCGATCTTAGTCGCGAAAAAGTAGAAGAGGAAGGTTACGGCCAGATGCCTAAGGATGTAGAAGAGGCTTTTAGAGGTCGACTTGAGGAATAGGTGCTTCGGGACTACAGAGTATAAGTCCGCAAAGGAGATAGTCGGTGGAACGATCGACGCAAGGCGTCGTCGTCGTTCATATTCAGGTCCGTCTTGGAAAAGCTGATACCAAGTCATGGAGATGTAGGCGAGGGGAGACGAGCAGAGGATGTTACCTACTCGAGCTACAGTATTAAAGAAACTTCACCCTGGTTCCTACACCGAGATGACCAAGACATTTATTCACATCCCGGGTTTGAATGTCGGTGAATGCAGTCTGTAGCGAACGGGATTATGATTATGATCAGATATAATCAATCTGACGGCTAACTCGAAGTAGCGATACCTTGATGAATGTCTGCATCATAATGCTGTTATCGTATACCTTGGCAGTACCGGATAAAACAAGAACAAAACGTTCCTTTTTTACTCAGTCTAGCCACGTCCGTCAATTTTAGTTTCCCACGATATCTTTTGAAATCGAATACAAATAAATACACCAAATAGAGGAAGCCGGCAAGCCTACTTCGACCTGTCAAGGCAAGTATATGGTCCAAGAAGGGTTTAAATTCCTAATAATAATATGAAAACAGCTGCAAAGATATCAATTCCCGCGAGTCAGCATCTTGATAATAAAAATAAGAATGCACAGAAGCATTCTAAACGAACGGACCTCATATACGTCCGAGGTCCTAGATTTGAGAGATTGACCGCCTTTCGGATCATTCTTCATGTTGAAGGGGCAAGGGAAGAAGGGTAACAATTGATGTACTGCTATGACCCACAATTGAAGGTGATTTTTCATTCACACATCACATTTTCATTTTGATCCATTCAATGCCCTTGGGGCAGCACTGGAGTTGAGGTGAACAATGAACCGAAGAATCAACTCACTGACTCGTTGACCTAGGAGCAGCTGGTACGGTGTAGCGTCATGCTCTTGAAACGCAAATGGACGGTACGTCGAGCAAAACGATGTTATCATCATCGGAGTCCCCATTCAGAGGAACTTTAGATGCCAGCCAGATTGGAATTTAATGACGGAAAGGTTGATCCAAGGACTTACTTACTTTTAAACCTATTGGGGCACCCCACTGACCACTGCACCTGACACCCCTCAATAAATTGGCGCTCTTCATGAGTACTTGAGCATATCCAACGTGTTCAACTCACCAAGTATAGGCGGAGAAAGTTGCAAAATGGGGTTTGGAGGATGTCAAGTGGACCGGGAAATGTAACATTTCTCGATTCGAAACAAAGAATCCGAGCACAGGTGGTAAAGGCGCAGATGAAGTAATACGGAGGATTGTGAGTATGTATGTAATCCAGCTGTAAAAAAAATTGATGAAAAATGACTGAAGACGTGAAATACAAGTACCTATCTTGAAGTGAAACTGCATCGCCGCAGAGTTCCTCCTGCCAGATCATACGTCCTAGCAGATCGGGCCCTCAAAGTTGCTATTCAGGCGTTGCATGCCAATGTAGTGGACTTGTGAGCACTCAGCAATCAAAGCGTTCGGTTATCGAAGTGTCGACTTGTTCCATTCCTATGTGAGTTCACATACTCTTTGCCAATCTGGTGTGCTCAAGACACATGAGGTCGAGAGTAAGTCATGTAGGAAGAGTGAAAACCACGCGCGACCCGAAACTGTGAGTCACCGAATCTCTGAGTACCTATGGACGAACGCGCGATTTTCGAACCTCACGGAAGAGCTCAGAAACAGAGAAGGGAAACCTTCGATAGATGGAGAGTTCACCGGTAACACCGACATCCGACAGTAGTTGCGATAGAATTTCATTAATCTGAGCCCCGTACGACTTCAGGTCACCGTTAGGCATCACCCTTTAACCGGTAAACGTTATCCTACTTCTCGATCCCGTTTCAGACTTCCCTTCCCCCTCAGACGCTCAACTTCCGCATGACATACCCGCGCTTCGTCGAAGAGTAGTATGCCGGTGCCCTTCCCAGTCAGTGTATCACGGACACCTGATCCTTGGGGTAGAAGTACCTCGCCTTCGGTTGCTTCTGCAACAACAGCTTCAACTACTGCCTCAACTTTCGCCACCTCCGAAGGGTAAATAGATTCATGCTCTCCAGAAGCGTAATATTCGAAGAACTTGTCCACTTCTGCGTTGAATTGACCCCCAGACAACTCCAATGAATTCCTGACTCCTTGCAAGAAAGTTGATATAATAGCAAGGTTGTGACCAACCAGCAGTGCATATGAGGACATCTCGTGTGTGTGGAGTAAGTGGTGGATGTAAGCACGAGTATGTGGTGTACGACTCCTTGGAGGCGATTTCAAGTCGTATAACGGAGGGTCATCGACGCGACTGTGCCGTATTACATCTTCTGAACTACAGGAAGAAGGGGCACATGTGAAACAAGGACATGTCACTGAAGAGTTGGAATTCAAGAGTCGAGTGCAGTCCATCCGATAACGAACATCGTAAAGATTATGACCAATATCCCGCTTACTGCCTCGTATTTTCGGAGACGTTCCGGAACCTGAATCGATTTTGGAGTTTATGGGTGCCTGGGGGGGAGGAAACTCAAAGTCCAGAGCGATACCCCACTGCGCAAGCTTAATGACCCATTCTGCACCAAACAAGTCTATCCCTACATCCCTAATTAGGTCGAGCATGTCGTGAGGACCTCGGATCATATCCACCCCTGTAGAGGGGGATAAACCAGTGGCGGGTGGAATGGTAAGAGTGGAGAATGTCGTAGAATGGGCTATACGCAATTTCTTTTCGTTGAGACCGTCAAGTGAAGCCTTGATTTGCTCGATGGATCCGTCGACGGCATAGCCTGAGATGGCATCGTCGAGACAAGAGAGGCGCAACGGCTTCAATGTATGGACATCGGTGGGATGAAGCGGCTCGATAAGTGTATGCGCAAAAGCTGATCTAGCTTGGTTACTTTGGCCACCAGGCATCTGCAATATAATAGATGGTGCTGAAGCCTGTGCATTATCCTCTGCATCGCAAGGTTTTAATAGTTGGACCAACCATTCGGCCGTTCTTTCTACGCTTTTTATCAACCTTTTCTGGGAAGCTACCGGCTGAACATCTGCCAGAGCGTACACTATATCTGGTTTCGCGAGAGATGTGTATCGCCGGTACTCCTCCGGTGTAACCTTTCTGGCTCCTCTGATGCACCAAGCGCTCACATACTTTGCAGCATTGGACGGCATCTCCCTCCCATCACTCAAATCTCGAAGTGACATACTGATAACATGTCGATCGTGTCTGAAGCCCAACAAATCGTGAAGAGAGAGACCTAGCGTAGGGATCGGAGGTTTGCATTCGAGGAAGGATTCGTAAGGAACGTGTATCCAGGAAATAGATTGGGTTCGAAGAACATTGTCACGAGAAAGATGTGGAACAACACCTCGAGAGGTGGGGGTAATGAGGTTTGGGGTGGTTATCTTGACGCCATTTTTGCAGACCAAAGACCCTAGACGGGGTCCAAACAAAGACGTAGAACTAGAACTGGAAGCTGAGGAAAGGTTTTCGAATGACAGGAACATCCCCCAGCTTGTTTGTCCGAGTCTGTGTGGGAATTTGGGTCAATTTATTCAACGATTATACTCGTGTCAGAGTGAATACCTGCAACCAACGCACTACTTGGCCTCTCACTGGGGTACTACAGAGGAAATGATAGTGAGATGTACATACACAAAAAAAAAATACCTTCACGCCGTGATAGCCTACAGGTAGTATGACTAAGCAATCAGATATTTTTTTCCGATGGCCACCATAGTCGTCGAGGCAAAGCCCCTACCAAAATCATACAATCTCCCTCAGGCCCCCAAAACCCGTATTTCTGCGCCCACAACTCGTCGATTGATATCCTCAGGGCCCGCCTACTTATCCCATCTTCGCCTTACTCTGAACCATAACAATTCATTCGAAGAACAGGACGCCTACGATGAAAAAGAACGTCAGCGACTTGAAGAACTTCAAGGCTCGTCTTTGAACGGAGAAGATGATCTCGGGGTTGGGGACGAGCCCGAAACTGAAGAGATTTTATCACTAGATCCAAAGGAATGGAAGGTAACGTTTAACCGCTCATGTTTTTGATATACCTAATAATCCCCCAAGAAACACGATTATTATGCAGTCCTCGGTCTCTCTCACCTTAGACACGAAGCAACGCCAGAGCAAATTAAGATTGCTCGTGCGTCTCCTTTTCTGTTCAACTTACACGCGTTAATCGTAGGATTCTTCTGTGCATCTAGACCGCAAAAAAGTTCTTAAGCACCATCCAGACAAAAAGGCCACCTCGACCTCGACTTTTACTCCGACGACCTCTTCGCTCCTCGGACTTAATATGAATACAAATGACGATGCCTTCTTCAAATGTATCCAAAAGGCGCACGAAGTACTTACCCATCCTGAAAAACGACGCCAATTCGAATCCGTAGATCCAGAGTTTATCGAACAGTCTGAAGACGTCCCGGCTGCTGCTGCGGCCAAGAAAATGGATTTCTTCGAGACGTTTAGGCCTATCTTTAAGCGGGAGGCCAGGTTCTCGAGGAAACAACCCGTTCCGATGTTGGGAGACTTCGATGCAAGCAAGGAGCATGTTGAAGGATTTTACGATTTCTGGTACAAATTTGATAGCTGGAGAAGCTTTGAGTGGTGGGACAAGGAGGTTAACGAAGGGAGCGATAAGTAAGATTGATTCCATGTCAATCTGAATAACTTCTTACGCGTCCTTTTTCACCCCCAGCCGTGATGACAAGCGTTACACTGAGAAGAAGAACAAAAGCGAGCGTGCACGTAGAAAGAAGGAAGATATCGCACGCCTCCGACAGATTGTCGATCTCGCTCTGAGGTGAGTCGTGCCACCAGAAACTATATTTTTTCCGTACTGAGCAGTCTTCTCAAGCCTTGACCCTCGTATCAAGCGTATCAAAGATGAGGAAAAGGCGGCTCGTGAGGCGAAAAAGCTTGCTCGTTCTCAGCCCGCGTCTGGAACCAATACTGGTGCGAATACACCAAAGAAATCCAAACAGGAGGAAGAAGAAGAGAAGAAGAAACAGGAAGAAGCGGAAAAGGCGAGTCAAAAAGCCATCAACATCGTTTCCGGCACTGACTTCACATATTATAGACGGCCAAAGCAGAGGCTAAAAAGGCGAAAGCTGCCGCTGCCAATGCTGCAAAGAAGGCTAGGCGTCAACAACGAGCCGCTGAATCAGGAGCTGCTTAAGATGTTGCTGAGGTTGTTCCTTTCCCATTGTGACATATGTCCTTCGCTAATTCGTGGTGTTCCAAAGACGAAGATCTCTCAGGTTCTTAGGAAATGAAAAGTAGATGTTGTGCTTTGTACACCCGATGCAATTCATAGAGAGGCTTTCCAACCCCCAAGTCTAACCTGTAGGCCGTCGATCTTGATGCGTTTCCCGTAAACAGCAAATTGATTCGTACCGAGGGTTTTCACAACAATGGATGGTGGACGTGCAGTCCTGGTGTCATAATTCAGACCAAAACAACCTTCCGTGTGGACTTGATCGAGCTAATGGTCGGATTACCCTCTCGTAAACTTTTACGCATTGCAATTACATCGGATGCAGCCTGTGCGAATAATAATGTTGAGCATATCCCTATGCGAAGTCAAATCTTCGCGTTGATGCACGCCCCACTTAATTAGTGGCACACCGGATAGACGACTTAGTGTTACATATATACTCCAAGCACGGTGTTCAGAGAATTGCGGATCGTCAAACATCATCGATCGACCCTGTTCGAGCCGTCTGTCGTCGGCGAACTGTAGGAACCGAAAGCATGCAAATACTAGGAACTGTCAGTATCGGCATAGTCTAAACCGCGGAAAACATACACCACGTTCGGAAATAGCTAAATTGGTGCTGCATAGGATGTTTATTGTACAAGAAGACGTCCACTTGCGGATAAGTACATACGACACCTGGGAGAGAATGATAAAGTGAGTCACGCCTGCTCGCCGATCACTTGGATCATTGGTCCTCAGTTCAATAAACGAGTTTACAGAAAATGCACAACTTTATCATTGTGTAAATAAATAGAATTTACTACTTGGATTCGACAAAATACGTTTTAACATGCTGAAAAGCCAGTATCGAGAAGTGTAAAGCGGAAGAAGTACTGAAACTATGAGCTCAACTTAACTTCCCTTTGGTTGGGCGGTCCAAAGCGTCTTTGGCTAGTTCTCTCGCTGCTTGACCTTCTCTGTTCTTGTAGAAAACGATGTCACCATCGTCCTCTATGAAGATGCATTGCGTAAAGGTTCGGTACAGGGCGCGGAACGTGTTCTATGAGAGAAGATTTTATCAAGGCCGAGAAAGGACACCAGTAAACAAAATGCTCACGGTAGAATCATAGTTATAGTCGTCCTTCAGGACCTTTTTGATTGCGGCTGTGGAAATAGGTTGATTGTCTATTTAGATGAGATGATAAGTACGATCCGGAAAGACGTGTGATCGAGAGCTTACAGAACGGAATAGAGGAGAACAAGTGGTGAGAGATCTTTATAAGAACTTCAGCATCGCTCAAGTATATCTAGTCGGAAGGCGAGACTTACGTGGTCGTGGCTGACATTGTGAAAGAAGAAACGACCGAGCACCCCGAGTAAAGGTCTATCGACAGTATTGACAGCACCTCGGACGAAAGACCATTGGTTTTGACGCAACATGGGCACAGTGGGATCGGAGTGATGGAGATAGGTCAGCATCACAATCCAGTGGTTGACGAGCTACAGCGCGAGTGTCAGCAGGGTTGATGAACATGGCGATTCCACTTACTATGTAGGGAATGAAATACATCTTGATGAACGTAGAAGTACCGACCTGCCTCGACCACAGATAGAGTACAGAAGCCATGAAGGAAATCCCCAAGTTGGACGCGATGACACCGGGTCTGTCTTTTGGCTTGAAAAGGGCCGAAGAGGGAAAGAGATGCTGGACGGCTAGTCAGTGAAAGGACTGTAGTATCGGCATGCACTCACGTTTGTGCCAGCAGGGTGTCGCGGACTACCTGAAATATCGGTCATCAAGTAGATCTGCCATCCCACAAGTTGCATGATCAACAGACGACCAAGCGTGTAAATCGGTGTCTCCTCGAGTATTTCGTGGTAGTCTCGGCCGGTTGCTTGAGATTCAGACGGGAGGCCATAGTCCTTACGAGTACGGGGTACGTAGTTCTCGTCCCGTTCGATAGATGTCGTTGCTTTGTGATGAGCGTGATGGGAGGCCCTCCATGCAAAGTAGGGGGCAAGAACAAACTAGAGATCGGATAAGAAGCAGCGCAAATCGCAAAGTCTGGCACCACTTACAGTATGAAGACTGAAGCCAATGAGGTGATTGACCCACTTGTGTGGAGACACGTTGCCATGTCCAGCCTCATGGGCCATACACCACCACCCAGCGAGGGCAACACTTTGACAGAACCAGTAGGTTGCCCATGCTGACCATTTGAAAACTGTACCAACGATCTGTGGGAGACCGTAGTGGGCTACGAGACTGTGGGAGATAGGTTCGATGAACCAGCCGAGTTTGTAGATAATGACGGCACATATAACATCCCGAGCAACATAAAGTAGCCCTTTGAACGTATCTTTCTCGAAGAGATGTTTTGGGACAGCGGCATGAAGATCAGCTATGGCTACCTGTAGAACTAGAGGGTGAGTATGCGACGGGAGGGACTCTGCCATAGCGATGGAATGACCTTGGTAGGCGTGAACGGCTTGGCCTTCCTAGCGTTGTATTCTGGACTGTCTGCAAAGAGGTTGGAGAGCATTGAGGTCGAGGAAAGGGTGCGGGGAGACCTCCATATATCTGGTGACCACTTTTTATGATACAAGCATGATTCCGATCCGACGAGAGGACCTAACGTCTGATTTTGCTAACCCACCATTGTGTCCACCCGATTGCAGCATCGGACCTGTTGAAAGGAAGAATCAAGATTATGTAATAATAAACTGACTTCGCCACATCATTTCATCGCATGCTCGCATTGCTCAAAATTTTTCCTATCCCTCAACAGGCTATCCCAATGAGTCAAGCTGCATTCCATATCTTCGGTAATTTCTTTTTGATAGTACCGATTGCAATCTCATGCTCCATTTTGTGGTTCTCAGGAATCAGAGGTGCGGGAAGGACCCAAGTTCCAAAAAGAGGCGTGTACAGTATTCATTCCGGAAGCCATCAAGGGCATGGCATTCAAAATCAAGTCTCCGATCCAGTTCGTTTTTTGTTTGGCTCACTAACAAACTCCAATTGTGTTGGTCCGCAAAAGAAATCGGCTGTGCTTCCTATAATCCGTGGACAAAGGCTATGTTCGTTCACCATGACATGTCAACTACTTGGTCGGGACTATCGTTGTGCGGAGAGTCTCAATCTGGTATGAGGGCATACAGGGTGATAAACTCTTAAATACCAACCTGAATCCGCTATATGGAATCCACAACTATCTTCCTCTGGTTCTGAGTTCCGACCTTCTTGTTCAAGATGTCTTCTCTCTCAAATGCTTCCTCTGATCGCGACGAGAAGGACCTACCAGTATTTACACCTATGCCTTGGTTTGTCGTCCTTCTTACAGTGCTTATCCACGCTGATCGCAATGTATGCAGGTCTCTTCAGGAAATCCGAGAGGCCATACCATCGCGGCTCTTTGTGAGAGATACTGCTCGTGGGCTGCGCTATCTCTTCCGAGACGTTGTGCTCGCCTCCGTACTATGGCATTTGGCCTCGTACATCGACCCTATCTTCAAGAACCCCGCAGTTGTGCAGGTTCTCAGGCCTGTGGGGGCGGAACTCCTTCGATGGTCCGCCTGGTCAGTCTAGTGAGTCGAAGATCCCATCAGTTTACTGCATCTACTGACAAACATGTTCTCAATATAGCTGGTGGTTCCAAGGTCTTGTATTCACTGGGTTATGGGTTATTGGCCACGAAGTATTGTCAACATTTGGCCGCTAAATGTCGATTCTAATTGTTATTTCAGTGCGGACACGGTGCCTTCTCTGACCACAGATCTGTAAACGAC
This sequence comes from Marasmius oreades, assembly GCF_018924745.1. Taxonomy (NCBI): domain Eukaryota; kingdom Fungi; phylum Basidiomycota; class Agaricomycetes; order Agaricales; family Marasmiaceae; genus Marasmius; species Marasmius oreades. Next base: position 2,837,954 of record NC_057325.1, read on the forward strand.
ACGCTCGGCTTCGTAAGTTTTCCACTAATACATTCACCTTCATGAGCTGATTTTTCATCTGCTGTTGATAGATCCTCCATACTGCTTTGTGGACCCCGTATTTCAGCTGGAAAATATCTCATCACCGTCATCATTGCAATCATGCTTCAATGGAACGAGATGAAGTTTATGTCCCAAAGACTAGAAGTGACCTCGGGATCCCTCACGAGCATTCAATTGACTGGGACGAACTCTTTGGGGATACCCCCATCTACACGCTTTTTATGCTCATTCGCCAGCAGCTACTCGCTTTCCCTGCGTACTTGCGTAAGTTATATTCGATTTCCAGCGATGGCCGCAACTAACTTTAACTTCTGCATACTATAATCAGTTTGCAACGTCTCTGGGCAGAAAAACTATCCGAAATGGACAAATCACTTTGATCGTAAGTCGCTTATTCTTCGTCCTGGCTTGGCGGGCTGATCAGAAATACTAACCCTTTAGCGACCTCCATCCTATTCACCAAGGAACAGCGAAATGTGGTAATGATGTCCAACATCGGCATCGCTGCTATGATCTATTCCGTCTCTTTGGCCAGCTCTATGTACGGCTTTTGGGAAGTTGTTAAATTTTACGGTATCCCTTGGCTCGCCGTTACGCATTGGTGTGAGTATCAGACCACAACTTCTGTTTCTTCCGAGTCAGATCTGACCGCTCCTTCAATATTATTCAGTCATCATGATCACTTATCTACACCATACGGATCCTGCCTTACCCCATTACCGTGGACAGGAATGGAATTATCAACGTGGAGCCGCAGCTACTGTCGACAGAAACTTTTTGGGATGGCAAGGTCGCTTCTTTTTGCACGACGTCGCCCATTTCCATGTCATTCACCACGTAAGTCCTCATCTTGCTCCGCATCATGTATCCGCATCTAAAGCGCTGCGGACAGTTCTTCCCCAAAATGCCTTTCTGTAAGTGATTGTCAATGCTACACTGACTTGGCCGTCGCTGAACGAGCTATCTTCAGACCATGGAGAGGAAGCCACTCAACATCTGAAGGCTTTCATTGGGAATCACTATTCTTATTCCGAGAAACCAGTGTTCGCAGCCCTCTGGGACAACTACAATGAATGCCAGTTCGTTGAGGATAAAGGTGATTGCGCCCGCATCTGTTTGCAGTATCGTGTCTCATTTGTGTTCTAGGCAATGTCCTGTTCTATAGGAACAAAAAGGGCCAAGCTGTCCTTCGACCCGCCAAAGTTGAGAGCAAAGAACTCTGAATAAAAGTCGCTCCCGCTGAGTTGCACTTCGGGACACCGTGACCCAGTGAGGTTGGTCAGTGATTGTGTGCGGTTCGTAACTCAATGTGATGAGTCTCTTGAGACGGTTTCAGCATTATTACAAGGGTACAAAGGTACTACCTATCTAATTTATCTATCTCATAAATTATCTATCGATTGGAACCGTTAGTAGTTGCAAAATGTATATACATAGCTGTGGCATGGCTTGATCTCGCCGACTTTGAATCTCAGTACCTGACTGTATCTCAGTGGAAGTATGACTTTGAAGCGAGCCGCATCTCAAAATTATTCACACGTCCACAAGTTCGGTATCCATTTATGATTGAAATCCTCAAATTTCATGACATTTTTAACGCAGATAAAGATAATTCCATGATATTTGGATAGTAGAGGTCGATTCTTCCCAGTATCAAAATGATGAAATGAGCGAGGCATGAGGCAGAAATTGAAACATAGACCCGACTCGGACCCCTAACTCAAGTTCGCGAACTTGTTAGATCGTTCATCTCGTTACACTCCGTTCGCAATGATACACAAGTTGAACCGGCTCTTGAAACCGTGAATCTAAGTCATATCTGGATATCAGGTTTGTAAAAGAGCAACTGGGTAGTAGTAGATGGTCTCAGCATTGTCTGTTGCAATCTCAGGCTTGGCATTTGGGCACTTTGATGGCGCGGTTGCCCCTGGTTTTGGCGGGTTTTGGCGGGTTTTTGGATGGGAGTCACACAACCGCACCACCCGACAATTCCACACAACCTCACAATCCACATCAAATCCACATAAGTAAATTGTACATTAATCAATAATTTTATTTATACATCAGTTCAAAATCTGCCAAAAGGATGAATTAAAAGAGTTACTATAATTTAGAATGGTGTTATGGTGAGTGGTGAAGTTTAATGGTAGAGATTTTGGGTGGTCAGACAGGTCCATCAATCGATTGCGAATAAACGGACTGGGGTTGCTGATGGCGTGGTTGTCGGTTGTTTCGGGCAATCAAAGTGCCAAAATGCTGATATGAGGCCTTGAGACCCGATGAGGCCTTGAGACCCGAGCGGATGCCAATCACATATGTTCCTATCTATCTATCTATTTATGACTGAAACTATGGACTATATTGTTTACTAATTATACCTAGTTTTTCAGTAGTACACACCTTTTCGTGTATTATTACAAGGCTATTACTGATCGCCTAAAAGTCTACCGGCTCTTTAGAGGGTCGAGATTGCTTTCAGGTTGTGTTGGTAGTTCCAGCAGTTCCGAATTCTGGGACCACGCCGTGTAGTCCATCTATCTATCTATTATTGTGGGTTCTTCTTGCCAGCTGACTTGATCACTATCTTTTTTTTTCCCTCTCGTTTATACGCCCTACTATGTATATACATATGTAGCGTGTACTTAACACTTTATGAATCTAGCTCGTCTTGATCACTATCAAACTCTGGAAAAGTCTACTAGACGCAAAGCCTCTATAACGAGAAACATATAAACTTGGCAAATGAGTGCAACTGTCTAGAATTCTATTGAATCGGAGCTCCTAGCATTGAGACCAAGCTGAATAGCCGGGGAGTTGTAAAGCGCGGTGGGCGGGTCGCTAAGTTCCCCTCCCGTGCCAAGAAGTTTGCAACTTCGATAACTTCGATACAGAAAGTAAGTGGAGTTCGAGTCGGACGGATTCTTGAACGAGACCCCAGTGTCGACTCGAACGTTAAGCAGGCCTCACGGCCTCTGGATAGTGATCATTCAATATTCAATATCCAAGTTCAAGTGCCTCCGGGTGCCGGAGGGTTTGCGGATGACACATTCGTCAACCGTCATGCAATACTTTTGTGTCGGCTGCTTGAGCTGTATAGATCAGGCGTCCGCTCCCGTTTGCCATCGATTGAACCTCCGCGGCGTTCGATGATCACAGCTGAAAGATTTGGTTTAGTATCCCTACAAGTATGCCCCTGGATGGTGCTAAGTGGCAATACCACCCAAGATTGGTACCACTCCAAGTTCCAGCCGTGTTCCTTATTTCGTGGCCAAGCATCGTAGATAGATAGATGGATTACACGGCGTTGTCCCAAAATTCGGGAACTTCCGGAACTACTAACGCAACCTGAGAGCAATCTAACGCCGTGATGCTTATGCGGAGAATAAACGCCTTCATTGAAATCAGAACATATCCTCGTTCCGTCTTTGTTTAGCCGCGGCGAATGGGATACCGAGAAGGTCGCAAGGATCCTAGTGAGTACTCCAAAGTCACAGGGAAGACAGGGAAGACAGGCACCAACGGGAAGTAGAAATCTAGTCGATCCAATTTGCGAGTGTCTCGAACCAAGTTCAAATCGCCCCGCCGTGTCATAGCGTGACACGCAGTATAGAGCCGACTAAGTCGCTCTCTTCGTCGACGCGTCCCAATTAAATGCATGAGCAAGGTCCGCGGCTCAGGACGGCTGTCCGTCGTCGACGAGGACCTACAAAGGAGAAGAAGTATCGACAGGCCGAACCTTTTCGTCCACAACTCTATATTGCTTTGTGGTGTTTGTTCACTGACAACAATATTTCTTCAATATCCGGCAATGCGCTTCGAATGGATACCTCTGAACACCATTATCTGAGTTCCCAACCAGTTCAACTCTCGAGTTAAACTGGTGTTTGAGGGGCGATAAAGGCAGTGACATATCATGTCAGATTAATATCACGAACTGGACTAGGGGATGAGGAGGACGATAATCTGATGTGGTAGCAACTCAATTTTCAAAGGTCCGTTGCTGAGTCGCTTGACTTGGTAGATTCGAACTCATGTGAAGTTGCAATTGTTGAGAATGTCCAAATTGGCCCTTTGAATGAGGCTTCCTTCGAGGCTCAGTTCCTTCCGATGGCTGTCCAGATTTCAGTCATCCAAATCCAAAAGGTTCATCTCGATGGGGAGGTACTTACCGTATTCCAACAATCGCTTATTGTTCTGATGTGGGGCCCCACATGCTTGCAGTAGACTCGAGATTTAAACTGGTTGGGACTTCGGATGATAGTGTTTCAGAGGTAATCCATACGATGGTGTCCCTGAAGCTGAGTGAAGATTCGACCACCAAAAGAATTAAAGGAAAGCGTGGCGAATAAGCAGTTTCGTGAGAAGTCATGAACTTATGGGCCGAGTTGTTGTTCTTTACGAAATGAAGGTAGTCCTACATACCTATACCTCAGTAGTTTGCTAACGTTCATGCCAGATGGTCTTGCCGGCACCGTCGTCATGCGTCGACGATCTCCGGACTCCACGGAGAGGACATCGATCTGACTGGCCCTGCAAGCCACTCGAGACACTTGTTGACTACCTATAAGGAGGTGTAAGGGAGCGGGAGATGCTTGATGTTAACCGAGGTTCAGACTGTTCCAGAACGTTTAGAAAAGGTGTGTTTGGGGATGGGCGGTTTCTGGTCGAGAAATCCGGTTCGTTAAACTGGCCGTCGATTGAAAAAAAAGAAATAAACACACTTCGAAATTTGCTTGCTGGCGCGTGTGTCTATGTTACCATATAGCCCTATAAAGTACCCGATCGAGCTTTACCCCACCCGAATCGGATAATAGGACTTACGGCGAACGGCAAGCTCAATTACATTCGTGCCCTGCGAATACACCATGCATTCTGGAGCGGAAAGCCGGGAAGCAAGCTTTCTAACAGGCCAACGTTCAGCCCTGTGCGGCTACTAAGGAACTGGGTTTCATCGGTATAGAATGGCGTAACTGTATATGAGTAGAGTTGAAGTACTTTGTTCTTTGGATGGTAAGTATTGTACAAATTATTCGAACCTGAGGCTGGTACCGATGTCTTCGAATATGTTAGCCTTGGTGACGGTCTGAATATGACACATGTCGCACCGTATGTTATTGCAAGTAGTTATACGGGATTGACACAGGGCAATGCGTTTAGCAAGGTCTTTCAGAACGGGGAATGAGTAGCTTCGGTGATGGATTGCGGAGGGGCCTCCGTTGCTGCCAGTCCTGCGCACACCGGATCTACTCTCCGAAATTATCAGAGCCCGCTCGGTGACGCTACACGAATAAACAGCTCAACAATATTAGCTTGACAGAAAAGGTGATCTGATCTTCAACTTCAGCTTTTCAAGCCTGGTAGCAGGCACCTCCAAAGCCCACGAAGTTGTGCGTATCTTGATATCCAAGCGGGCTGCAGGAAGTTTGTGCTCCAGCTGAGCTCACCGGGAGTTAAGTAAGTTGTTTTTGTTGGTCTTCAAGTTTCGACTGAAGCCTTCAGCCATTTATTGAATTTTGATATGTAGATGAGCACTGTCTCTGGTGTAGGCTAGGACCCCTGTTAATAGGGCCAGATGCCTGACCCGGTTCCGGATAAAATTGGGGGGGGGATTTTGAAATCCCTGGCCCCCATCCGGATAAAACAAGCCAAAATTTCGCCGATCCCTGGTCCAGCTTTCCGGATAAAGACAAGGGGTCCGGCCTATGCCTGACCCCGTCCGGATAAAAGTGAGACGGCTAGCTGTGACCGGTGACCGCCGGACGGGGAGGGTAGACAGTGGGTACCCTCATGTAGGCTCAGTCCGCATTGGCCGATATCTTATCGTAATAATCTTTGTTAAATTTTAAATTTTCACCTCCTGATTTTCACCCACTGACAGCGCGTGCTTCTATTACTTCGCGCCCTCCCGAAATGGATATAACGATCACAAATATAATGGACATACTGTCAGATGGCGAGGAATGCGAGGAGCTCGCGAGATTCGAGAAGCTGCAGTGGATTGGAAGAGGAGTAAGGTTTGATACGAAAACACTACCCAGCTACGTTCGACTTTACTGTGCACACGAGCTGAAGATACCAATGAAAGTAATGGAGAACCTATTTCCGTCCGACTCCCTTCCTATTCCCATATTCATGTCATACAAGCTACCAATGCCATCGCAGGCACTCATCTTCCCCAATTCAGACCGCTATGTCTCCTCCGAACCACCGAACAACGACGGTACAGCCCTTGCATCATTTGACCTGCCACCAAAGGAGCTCGTCGAAAAACTACGCTCCCCCGGCTGGCTAGAGCAAAATATTCTTGATGGAATCCAATCCATCGCCAATCCGTCGTATCCCGGTGACCGTTTCCCACTTTGGTCTGTGGAAGCATGGCATGAGTTTTACAAAGCAGTGGAAAAGCAAAGAAAATGGAGACAGTGCTCACAGTGGTTATCAGAACATGCGCGTCGGCCTACTGCAACTCAGCTCTTTGTACTCGAAGCACAAAAATACCTGGGGCAACTGGGATGGAATGAAAGTTTGGATCTTCCCGGCAGTGGTACACACGACACGACCTTTCAGTTTTCGCGGCTGGTGTCGGACTTGAAGATAGATGGGACATTGATTGACCTGATGTGTCATCAACTGATGGAAAGATTGGAGAATAACGAACTGGTTGACAGCGAGCTAATGATCGCTAATCGAGCTTTGATGCACAATGTGAATGGTGCACAGAAAGAAAGAGATCACTTGGAGCCACGTACCAAATATCTCAAACACCTAGCGATGCAGATCAAAGCCTTGAAGACTCGTTACCTTGTTTTTCCTGCCTTCAACGAAGAGATACAACATTGGTTAGCATTCCAGATTGACTTTGTTCAGAAAAATATTTCTTACGGTGAGTCACTACCATCTACTGTTGCATCGCTTGCCTTAACGCCTGTTCTGTCAGGGGATTCTCTTGCGCACGAAGGTATTCAGCCTCCAAAGAATGTCTTGAAGAAGTTGAAGTGGTGGTTGGACAATCAATTTGGTGGATGTTTCGAGATCGTTGGCGACAGTCTTGAACATGGGCGGCAGGACGATTACATCGTGTGCGGCTTGCTGGCCGTCAACACTATTGCTCATAGAGCACTCGGTGAACCATTATGGACCTTATCGAGGAAGGTCTGGGACCGAGTCAACTGGTTTAATGTTTTATGCAAAGCCCACATTGCCTCGGTGAGTGTGACCGTTGTCGCAGAGGGACTGTACTGACAACGCACCTAAAGAACCACCCAGGCTTCAATTCTCCATCTCGACTCCCTTCCCCGATTACAGACCTTCATATCGAACCTCAGCCGCTAACAGAGCTCACGAAACCAGTGGTAACCGACGCAGCAGAACCGTCGTCGAAAACAAGTGTGGATGACTTGGATTGTTTTGTACAGCTCGATGTTTCACCTATGTTTGATTCGAAAGGGGCAGGAGAGAGAAAAAGAGGGATAGAGGAGGTAGCATCATCGTCGCCATCGTCGCCTCCATCAAAGAAGGTGTGCTTGGATTGTGACGACTATGTCACAGTAGTCACACTCGACCCGCCTCTTTCCGCAACCAGCGACAACAACGAAGACTATTCTTCCGATGCTGCGTCAGATGGAGAGGAGTTTGAACCTTATGAAATCGATTTTATTCGTTCTCTACGCCCACCTGGTTCATCCAAATCAGCCACTTGGTCTCGATCACAACGAGAACTCTACCACAGTGATCCTCAACATTTCTCGCCCATCGATAGCACCAATGTAGTTCGGCTGAAACAGTTTCGAACTAGAATTCTTCAGTTGTGCTCGAGCTCTGAGGTGTTGGATGCCATGCATGTTCGGCATGTCAAGTGCGGGCGCGAGTTAACCATGAAGGACCCATTCAACACAGGAAACTACAAAACACACCTCAAAACATGTCCGGCTTTGAAGGGGAAGAAAAATCAGAACGACGGCGCAGAGATGTACCGCCTCACCAACTTTTTTCAGCCATCCACGTCTCAAGGTCAATTCGCCTCAGTTCCCACACGCCATACTACTCGAAAACTAGTCGAAGTCCCATGCGGTGGTCTCACAAGTGGTCAAAATCCACTCATTGACATGTACATCGATCGTACAGGTGCGGAAGGTGGTGGGGCACGCTCAGTCAATACCATTTCCGTAGACATCTATGGAAAGAGGTATAGGTATCTCTCATCAGAACGCAAGCAGCGCGTCAAACATCTCCAACGACTATCACAGGTCTGGAAGATCGACCGTCAACGTTACTGCATATATTCTTCTAATTGCACGAAAGTTGCGCTTGTTGACCCCTCCTCCCCCTCAAACTCAGCGCCAGCTTGTGCATCTTGTTTCGCCGTCAGCCGACTCAAAGTTTTCAAAAATGCCATTTCTATTGCCAGGCCATTAGACAAGAATTACAAGTATTTGAACCACGAATATCAGAATAAGAACCTTGGTAGTATTTATGCTCGAGCAAAAGGTCTCGAGAAATTGATTCAATCCGAGGTTAGTTTAATAGTTGTTGTACTGCATTCTTGATGGTATTCAAACTGTAATCTAGAATTCTTCAACCACAGTGTGCGCAATATATGTTACCGAAGTCTTGGAAGGGAAGCACAGTGGGAATAGAGGGGATGAATTCTTCGGCTCACTGCTCCAAGCTATGTTGGTCAAACGAAGCAAAGCGGAACGCGGTGTTGGCTTACAGAATTTCCGCCATGCCCCCGATCTAATTCAAATCGCTCATATGGTCCAGATGCATAGTACTGTAGCCTACCAATTTCTCCGGGAATACATGCCGCTACCTACAGTCAGAGCGCTACAGTAGGTCCTTTTTTCAAGTTCCGAGTCAGAAGCTGATACATACTACTTTAGACAGCTCCGGTCAAAGGAACCATCGTTTCCTCTTGACATCGAGGAAGAGACATTTGTCCGAGCTGCACATTACCTCAGTGTCATGGCTTATAATGGTCCAGTGGCACTTAGCTGTGACGACACCAAATTACTGCCGGCACTTCGCCCATACTACGACAAGCCAAATGATTGCTACTATGTTATTGGTGCGGTCGGAAAGCCTCTCATATTAGGTGGTCCCGATGAGTTTAGAGACATAGTCAAGGAGGGGGTCATTGTGAAGGCCACCAAGGTACACATGGACAATCCGTCGATTAAACCAAGTCACCTAAATTTTTTTCTAGCTCCGTTTATGGTGTCTTCAGATACCACTACCTGGAGTTCCCACGATTGTACTTGCTGCTAAGGCAATACCTGGAAATCTCAACGCTGCCACTCTCACTGAATATTCATGGGAGATTATTTCCGGTCTTTTGAGACACGGGATTAATGTTCGGTCATATGCATGTGATGGTGCGGCAACAGAACGTGCTGTACAGAGAAATTTGCACACCAAGGCGACAACGACGAAGACTGTCGGTATACACCATCCTGGTCCTTGTGGTAATAAGCGGGACCTTGAGGTCACCATTCACTTCTATGATGGTCACCCCATTGCTTTTGTACAAGATTCGAAACACGGTCTTAAGACTATCCGTAACAATCTTTTCAGTGGCTCGAAATGTCTCACGTTCCCAAATGACGTTGCCCTGTATTCTCAGGTGCGGGACATCTACCTGAATGACGGCCCTATATTCCGGCGAGACTGGGATCGTTACGATAAACAGGATGATGCTGCCGCCACAAGATTAACCTCCGGAGCAACCTTAGAGTGGCTTACCAAACACTCACCCTCCCTTGTTGGTCTTATTATCTATCTGTTTGTGTTTGGAGAGCTGGTTGATGCATATGAAAGCCGGTTGATTGATATTCACACCAGAGTCCGAATGGTTCTTCGTGCCTATTATTTCCTCGAGATATGGATTCAATTTCTACAAGCCACCAAATATCCACTGAAAAAGCATTGCATTTCGCATGAGGCGATTGATATCATCAATACTCTTGTTCATGGATTTCTGGAGTCAGTCATCATTTATCGTGATCATGTCAAAGGCCAACGCCCATTCCTTCCCTGGAGAATTGGGTCTGGACCCTGTGAACGAGTATTCGGGAAGTGTCGTCGGCTAGTAAAGGATTTTATGATGGTCCAATTTTTTGAAATGGTTCCAAAACTTTTCATTGGACTACGTGAAGAGGCCCTTGCAAGTCGTTTTAGTGATGGGAAGGAGACCGTCAGTGGCTACAGCCACACTGACTTGGATTGTCGTGGCATGGACTTGCGAAAACAACGTCTGATCCCATCAGATGATGAGATAAACGAGGAGTCTGTTCTGGCTTATGGGGACGCGGAGAATCTTTGGACAGTGCTCGGCGCAACTGCAGCAGACATCCACACTCAAGAGAACAGCTTTACCTCATTACCGCATGTCCTATCATGGTATTCTGAAAACACTCCAAATACTCAGAACTCACAGGATTCAGAGGACTCAGAGGACTCAAGGGAAGATATTCTAGTTGGGGACTCGGATTGGTACAATCGTAAATTCTCGAATATTCAAGATGCTCTTGATGAGTTTGACCGAGATCTTGACCTCTCTCCAACTGAAGACCACCGCCTCATGGCTCTACGCTATGCCGCTATCGCTGAATACCTTGACCAGCACATGAGATTGTATGTTCTTTGTTTCTGTTTTGTCTTTTTCCAGGTCACGGTTCACTAATGTCACGTCTGCTACCAGAAATTCTCTTCCGGAGCTCAGCAACGAAGGAGTAACAGAGGCACTCTCTGACGATGGGGAATACATAGGCAAGATCCTCGCAGATTCTCTCCCAACAGTAAATCACGAAAGTAACACCAAACCTTCGAATTTTTTTGAAAGAACAACGACATCGGCACCGGATTTCTCTGCAGCTGACTTCAGCGAGTTGGTCAAGCAACGCTTCGAGCACCAGACAGAGCAGGCAAAGACGGGAGGGCGAGGTGTCACTGGTAAGACAGATAAGGAAAATGTCTCCGGTAGCAAAGAGGAGAAGAAAAGGGAACTTTCGCAGCGTCAAAAGATCATGCGCGAGTTGGAGCTAATCTGCAGCGAGCAGGAAGTTGTGGGAGTTGGGACGGGGGTCGAACGAAAACTTCGCTGGACAGCTCGTGATCCAGCTCCGGGTGGCAGAAATGGTGTCGTTGATGGAGAGAAGGCGAATGGTCCAATGGCAGGAAATTCTGCAAATGCTGCATTGTCCGCCACTGCAGTCGCAAAGAAAGTCAGTTGATTCAGTTGAGAATCTAATAACAACTGTGATATCTTTTTGACAACCTTTCATTCTACCAGAAACTCGCCGCACGTAAAGATGTATGGGCAAAAAAAGTGGCAAAACTCCCGAAGTCACTACGGTTAGGTGACGCTGGTGTAAGCCCCGAGACGCCATTGACCACCTCGGCAAAAAAAGGGTCAGGATATGGATATGCCTTCGTTGATAAGACCGTTGTACTATGTCAAGGTATGCTCTTCTCCACACATTCAAATTCATTCGTAGTACAGCTGCTAATACGAGTTTCAGTGCTAGCGATCTATTGCAAGGGCGGAGGTAAAAACGGCAAACATGAGTTCAGAACCGAGTCTTCTAATATCTCGGCGGTTTCGTACCTTGTGGTCCAACTCTACGATGAGTGGATTGGCACACGAGGCCTTTTCCGAGCTATACACAATTCACTTGAATTTCTTCGTCTCCGAGCGAAGAAATTTGCACTCCTCCCTTCCTCGTTCTTTCTCTGCATACTTGATACTCCTGCGCAGGTCCATCACGGTGGAATCAAAGTCTCTGAGAACGATTGGTCAACATTTTGCAAGCTTCGCGATGGGAAGGAAAATATCATTACCACGTTGTCACCACCAAAAAGGGGTTCAAAGGGTCGACAAGCGGCCGCAACAGTTGTATCGGACGAGTCAGAGGAGGAATAAGGTTAGAGTTTGAAGGAAAATGGGTTTTTTTTCATATTTACATTATAAACAAAAAAAAATACTATATAGGTAGATGCCTAAGTACTGGTCCGGATAAAAACAAGCCCTAGACGATGCCTGAGGTGGGGTCCGGATAACGATTTCCTTTTTGGGATCCGGATAAAATCGGGGTATCCGGCCTCAGGCATTTTGGGGTATTAACAGGGGTCCTTGTAGGCTGCAGTCTAGCGCAGGTCGAGGTAACAACCCCGGGCGGCAATTCCGGCATAATTTATTCCCACAGGAAGCTTTGACATCTTACCCTTTTCTCCTTTCTTTCTTCTCTATTGTCATAATCATCTCTTTGGCATCGTGATATTGTTCGCCTCCCTGAACGACCGCCTCGGGAGTCGGCCAGAAAACTTCAACCAGAAGTGGGCTTTTGCCCAAGAGGATCCCTATAAATAACAAACCTCCCTGAGTTCCAGATTACGGAGGTAAGCCTACCTGAAGTCGCCATCTCAGACCATAAGCAAAATTTCCAGATTCTTTACAGGGATTGGTAATGAGGTGATATAATAACGTGTCCTACGAGCCGAAACACCATATCTGTCATCTGAACCGTCGAGAAGCGATCGAGCTCGAGAGGCCGTTGTAGGCTTTCAACCCTGGAGTGCTCCAGCAGAGCTCACAAGAGACGCAAGCGAGAACTGCGTAATTTATCTTTATTTTGGCTGTCACTGTCAGAAGTCGTTCTGCAAAGCGAACAGTGTTCATAACGAAATCGCTACTCAAGCACTTCAACCGACCCGACGAACAAACGGTGCTCACCTGCCATCGGGAGGCCAGGCTACATCAAGATGACGAAGCCTGCTGGCGAGAGTTGCACATTTTGGCATGATTTTGATAAACATGTTAACAGCCGTCCTTGTCCTTTGACCACTTAACTCGGGGCAGTAAAAGTGGCTTTCTACGGAAGCTAAAAGGACGCTCTGAGGAAATCATGCTGCCATCATGTTGTTCATCCAAATACTTCTTTCCTTCCTCCCGCTCGTATACGCGGGGGGTAGTTTTTCTTTGACACAGCAACAAGAACGGCTTCTTGAAGATCGTCTATTCCAGACCAACTTGCGTGGACCACGATGGAGTAAGTTCCTCAGTTCCTCTTCAGTAACATACACCAAATCTCAACGGTCGATTCATTGAAATAAGCGGGGAACGATAACCAGAACGTGCTTACCGAACTAGTCGCAGGATCTATGAATAATGCGGGCCTTGACGTGAAAACGCTCACATATGAGTTCTCTCGGTATGCATGGATGTTTGCTATCCCAGATCTCCTCTGATTTTCCTTTAAGTTGGGATGCTCGATGGTGGTCGTTATCTCTGAAACTCACGAACGGTACTATTCTCGGTCTTCCAACGGCAGGATTCTGGCCATACAGTGGTGATAGCGGTTTGGCCGGAGTAACAGGGCCGGTCCATGATGCCGGGAGTTTTGGAATAATCGACAATCTCGCTCGCAGAGGCAACCGTGCATCTTTGGATTTGAACGGAATTACGGAGGGCACGGTACTGTTCTTCGACGATCCTAGTCCAACTAGGAACTATTCTGAACCTGAGTATCGTTTACTTGGGTACGATAGCAAGGCTTGACTTCCGTGTTCTGAAATGTTTGTTCTAAATGACTTTCAAATACAGGACCTCCCGAGGTATTCCCCCGACGAGGATACCTGAGGTAAGTCTCATATCTGTTTAGTGAAAGTCACTATACTCGGTTTCAGTTGGGTAATTTAACGAACCCACACTGGCAATCTTCCAAAACTCTGAACTGGAAAAGCCTCAAGGCAAAAGGCGTAGCTGCTGCTATTGCGTCTTGGGTACACACATCTGATGAGAACGCAGCTCTCCAATATCTACCAGATGACGGTGCGCGTGGAGATGGTAACACCTTTCAAGTACCTACACTCTACGTGGGTAACTCCACCGGTGAACTCATTCGAGAACTCGTAAAATCTGGCCAAGTCGAGAGCGCGACTGTCGTACTCGATGCTCCCAATTTACGGGCAAATTCTTCAACGATCATCGGTCATTTGAAAGGAAAAGGAAATACGAATGATACTATTGTGCTCTACACACACAGTCCGTTACCTTATGGCGTGCTCTTATATATCTTGGGCTGATTTCTAAACCATAGGCGATGGGCCATCAATCATCGAAGAAAATGGTACATTCCGCCCGTTGTTTCCTCCGCGAAGCCCTTCTGCTTAACCCGCGCTTTACACAGGGCCCATTCTGTTGTTGGCTATGGCGGAAGCTCTCGCCCCTAAGGAATTGGACATTAACGTCGAGTCGGTATCATTCAGCTAAAGCTTGTAGGTGTTGTAAACTAAACCTTCCCCACGAAGCTTCGTGATCACAACCGGGCACACGTCTGGTGGCCATCTCAACGAATCTCTCTGGAAAGACCAAGTGCCCTCCATCGCACAAAACGCAAAGGCTGTGATCTCATGCGAACATTTCGGTGCTATCGAGTGGAAAGATGAAATCCAAGATGGGAAGCCTGTTTATCGTTCACATGGCAAACTTGAGCCTATGTGGAGCATGGCGTGAGTTGTCAATCTCAAATGAAATCTATGTCACCCTCGATTCTTAGCTTCTTTTCTACAGGAACGATACAAATCATAGCAACCTCCTTCATCAGCTATATATTGACTCGTTTGAAGGGACGTCGAGCCAGTTAAGGATGGCATTGTTAGCTCCTCAGCTAGTTCAAGGTAAACTTGCGAGATGGTTAGTAGATACTTGTATTTGCCTTTTGCGTTGGATTGACAGGTTCGTAGGTTTGGAGTCGGAGGAATCGCGCAATTCGGCCATACTAATATTCCAACCATTGGGTACGCTATTCTACGACAAGTTTCTCCCCGACAAGACAAAAATAAGCTGATATCATTGTCAACAAGTATAATCCCTCAACCCGACTATATATGGGCAGCGATGGTGGATGGCGGATGGAGCAAGCTCAACATACCCATCGCCATCGAACAAATCAATGTCATCCTACGATTGGTCGAGAAATTGAATGAACAACACGTATTTGGAAAGTTATGATATATGCTGAAAGTGAGATATCATGTTGTCGTGTACGCGACGGACTCCAGTCATTATGGACTCTAATCATTATATTATGATGAGCTATCTGTAGGAAAATAACATGTAAAGCACTGAAGACCGGTCAGGTTCATATTTCCCAACTTGTCGGTTGGCAGGCTCATTTCCAGCGTCAGTGCTTCTCCTCATTCTTCACCCAAAAGCGGCGTTCGTTCTTCTCTGCCAGCTTCGTCAACATCTGGCATAGGACTATCTCTGACATGGCTGGGTAGGCTATCTACAGTCTAGGGCAAAATGGTCGAGCGCTCCCGGCGGCAATTCCGGCACAATTTATACTTGGTCCCACACGAACTTCACCCTTTTTTTCCTTTCTCCGTTAATTGTGATCCCTTTTGCACCGTAGTGATATTGTTCACCTCCATGAACATCTGACAACTGGTCGGGAAGAGACCGAGCCCGAGAGGTTATTGTAGGCGCTCAACGTTCCAACGTTCAACGTTTCAACTCTGGAATGGCACGAGAGACGCAAGCGAGCATTGCGTAAGTTATTCCTATTTTGGCTGTCCGTTCTGCAAAGCGAACAGTCTCGGCATCGCTACTTGAGCACCCCAACCCACGCCAGCCGACCCGACGAACGAATGGTGCTCACATGCCATCGGGAAGGTCAGGGCTACATCGTGGTGAAGCCTGTTGGCAGCAGCACACTTTGGCACGATCTGATACATCAGCCGCCTTTGTCCTCTGACCACTTGACACAGGGCAGTAAAGGTGGCTTTCTACGGAAGCTAAAAGGACGCTCTGAGGAAATCATACCGCCATCATGTTCATCCAGATACTTCTTTCCTCCCTCCCGCTCGTATACGCGGGGGGTAGTTTTTCTTTGACACAGCAACAAGAACGGCTTCTTGAAGATCGTCTATTTCAGACCAACTTGCGTGGACCACGATGGAGTAAGTTCCTCTTCAGTAGCATGCACGAAATCTCTTACTGAAGGCCGATCCATTGAAATAAAGCGGGGAACGATAACCAGAACGTGCTTACCGAATTAGTCGCAGGATCTATGAATAACACTGGCCTTGACGTGAAAACTCTCACATATGAGTTCTCTCGGTATGCACGGATGTTTGCCATCCCAGATCTGCTCTTACTTTCCTTCAAGTTGGGATGCTCGATGGTGGTCATTATCTCTGAAACTCACGAACGGTACTATTCTCGGTCTTCCAACGACAGGATTCTGGCCATACAGTGGTGATAGCGGTTTGGCCGGAGTAACAGGACCCGTCCATGATGCCGGGAGTTTTGGAATAATCGATAATCTCGATCGCGATGCCAACGCAACATCTTTGGATTTGAACGGAATTACGGAGGGCACGGTACTGTTCTTCGACGATCCTAGTCCAACTAGGAATTATTCTGAACCTGAGTATCATTTGCTTGGGTGCGATAGCAAGGCTTGACTTCCGTGTTCTGAAATGTTTGTTCTAAATGACTTTCAAATACAGGACCTCGCGAGGTATTCCCCCGACGGAGATACCCGAGGTAAGTCCCTCATATCTGTTTAGTGAAAGTCAATATAAGGCTCGTTTCTTAGTTGGGTAATTTAACGAACCCACACTGGCAATCTTCCAAAACTCTGAACTGGAAAAGCCTCAAGGCAAAAGGCGTAGCCGCTGCTATTGCGTCTTGGGTACACACATCTGATGAGAACGCAGCTCTCCAATATCTACCAAATGACGGTGCGCCTGGAGACGGTAATCTCTTTCAAGTACCTACGCTCTACGTGGGTAACTCCACCGGTGAACTCATTCGAGAACTCGTGAAATCTGGTCAAGTCGAGAGCGCGACTGTCGTACTCGATGCTCCCAGTTTCCGGGCGAACTCTTCAACGATCATTGGGCATTTGAAAGGAAAAGGAAATACGAATGACACAATTGTGCTCTATACACACGGTCCGTTATCTCATAGTATGCTCTTATATACCTTGGGCTGATTTTTGTACCATAGGCGACGGGCCGTCAATTATTGAAGAGAATGGTGCATTCCGTCTGTCGTTTCTCGCGCGACTCCCTAACCCGCCTTTACACAGGGCCCATTCTGTTGTTGGCCATGGCGGAAGCTCTCGCCCCTAAGGGATTGGACATTAACGTCGAGTCGGTATCATTCAGCTAAAGCTTGTAGGGTTTGTAAAAGATTAAACCCTCTCCACGCAGCTTCGTAATCACAACTGGGCACATGTCTGGTGGCCATCTCAACGAATCTCTCTGGAAAGACCAAGTGCCCTCCATCGCACAAAACGCAAAGGCTGTGATCTCATGCGAACATTTCGGTGCTATCGAGTGGAAAGATGAAATCCAAGATGGGAAGCCTGTTTATCGTTCGCATGGCAAACTTGAGCCTATGTGGAGCCTGGCGTGAGTTGTCAATCTCAAATGAAACCTATGTCACTTTCAATTTCTTACCTTTCTTTCCAGGAATGATACGAATCATAGCGACCTCCTTCAACAACTATATATTGACTCGTTTGAAGGGACATCGAGCCAGTTAAGGATGGCATTGTTAGCTCCTCAGCTAGTTCAAGGTAAACTTGCGAGATGGTTAGTAGATACTTGTATTTGCCTTTTGCGTTGGATTGACAGGTTCGTAGGTTTGGAGTCGGAGGAATCGCGCAATTCGGCCATACTAATATTCCAACCATTGGGTATGCTATTCTACGACAAGTTTCTCCCCGACAAGACAAAAATAAGCTGACATTTCTGTTAACAAGCATAATCCCTCAACCCGACTATTTATGGACAGCGATGGTGGATGGCGGATGGAGCAAGCTCGATATACCCATCGTCATCGAACAAATCAATGTCATCTTACGATTGGTCGAGAAATTGAACGAACAACACGTATTTGGAAAGTTATGATATATGCTGAAAGTGAGATATTATGGTATGATGTACGCGACGGAGTCCAGTCATCACGGAATCTATTCGTTTGTATTATGATAAATCTGTAGGAAAAATATCATGTAAAGCACTGAAGACTGATCAGGTTCAAAAGGTTATCGTTTCCCCCAGCCAAACCAGCCACCTTCACCTTGTCGGTCGGCAGGCTCATTTCCAGCATCATAAGTGCTTCTCCTCATTCTCCTTCCGTTGCCCAAAAGCGGCGTTCGTTCTTCCCTACCAGCTTCGTCAACATCAATAGGAATTTCCCTCACCACTCTTACCCCATCACTCCTCACATCACTTTCGACAGCAGACTCTAGAGCATTCGCGAGAGCGACTGTCATAGCTCTCCTCTTGGTAGTTTCACTATCATCGTTCTCGCGCTCCGAATCGCTGTCAACGACAAGCCCTGGAACATCCACGTCCGCCGCTGGATGAGAGGCCACGAGCGAGGACGGTAATCCGCTCGGACCGAGGATGGGAGTCGACCTAGGTGAGTCGTAAAGCGGATTTTCGGGTAGTGGATTGCCAAAATCGTCAATGAGGAGTCGATGTTGTCTGAATTTCCAGCAGATACACAATAAGAGTAGGGTGCCTTGCATGATACCTGCAACGGCGAAAGTTATCCACGAGGTCCAGTTGGTGCTTGGTCTGGAGCGAGAAGGGATGAGGAAAAGAGTATAGAGAAGCGAGTAGAAGAGGATAAAAAAGAACTTACCTTAGTGCAATACTCAGTACCATCAACACGGCTCCTGGTGTCTGTATACACATCATCGGAATACTCAGAGCCCCTACGACTTTGTGTCGTGCGGTATGAGCAATCTGAGGGATATACTGAGTCGCAGCGAATACAGCCGAAGATACCCCAAGGAAAGTTGCCCATCGAGATACTGAAAGCGATATGGGTGAATCGGGAGATGGTAACGGTATGGGTTCAGGAGATGGTGAAGGCGATGGAGCAATATCCGGTGGGAATGTGAGTAAGAGAAATAAGGTGGTCCAGGCCGATACGAAGCTGTAAGGCAAAGCATTCAACTGTGCTACATGTTTCCAAATCGCTCGACGTACAAGTGCACACCAGCCACCCAGCTAAGCGCAATTGAAGTCCTCCACTCTGGGGTTTTCCTGGGCTTCCTTAATCCGAGTGGGGGTCTGGAGTCGTGGAGTTCAGTGCGTCCCTGGTACCGAAGATGAGGCGGGTAGTATATCATGTAGAGCACAAAACTGTCGAAAGACGTTGAACTTGATAGAGATATGCAGAATCCATTCTGACGTACATGAGCGTGAACATACTCCATTGCAACCCAACTTGAATAATTCCAGCAGTCATCTCAATGCAACTCCCGATACTCTGAATAACCAGGCATAAGTCCTTCATTCTCTGCATAGCCAGAAGAGGAACGCGCCAGAACACGACAACACCTGACAATTCCCCATTGCATAGTCACTCTACACGAATTAACCGTCAAAGTTTCCTGAAAGCCATGGACACGGACCACATACATGTTGAGCAACCCAGCGGTAGCGCTTGTAGTTCCTAGAAGCAAATACCATGGACTGAGCCCCTCGGACGAATCATTATGGATGATTCGATAATGCTTTCGTGTAAAATGAGTACATTATGTTGGATAAGTCGCAAGGTAATAGAATCAACCTGAGGAACATATGAAATCACGAGTCCGACGCAGAGGCCGAAGGTCAGAGTGGCCGTCAACCAATCGTGTTGCTATTTCTCAATTAGCGAGGAGGTGGAATGCCTAAAATGTCTGCATACTGGTTTACACGTTGACATTGAGTCCAGAGGGAGCCAGTTTGAAGTGGAAGTAGGGAGCCGATGAGTACAGGACTAGGGGTCGCGTGGCCCGGGCAGCAAGTGCGACGTGCTCGCGCTTGGGCCAGTCTTAACTATCTTTTCGGCTACTGAGGGAAGGATCCCTCGGCCAACGCTAAGCTGCAACGGTATATTCCATGCGTGTAATATTTGGTTCGGTTCGGTTCAGACAGAGGGATTTCTTACGGCGGTCAGAACGACTATACGCTCGTACACATACTGTACTTATTTTGTGGCGTAGTAAGTAGTGAACGGCACACATGAGACAACTTCAATTTTCAGATGAAATCTCTTCGCACTGTAATTGAGCGGGCAATAATGATAATGTGCAGAATTGTCTCTGGATTATCAGAAAATGAGAGAGGAAAGACCCAGTCGTTTCACAATCATTAGGACGGATATCGTGAAAAAAATCCAAGCGGCGTAAGATGAAGCAAAAGGTGGTAAACGATCGATAAAGAATCAAGATTCATGACCAACGGACCTAGGGAAGATATGTAAGAAAAGAACATGATAACCAATGTCTTACGTGAATTGAGAAAAATAGATGAATGTGGGTAGCTCGTCGCAAACATCAGTGCAGAATAATTTTTGGAGTAGTCTTTAATTTCATGCACGGGGTGCTTCTAACCAGGAGGACACAGTTCCCAAGAACTTGAAAAGACCGAAGAGCCCTCCACCGGAGATAATCGGCAATGTAAGGTTGTCGTCTAACGAGCCTAGGTCTGACAACAACACTTGTTAATATTGACAGAGCACACGGACGAGCAGAGTATAAACAGACCTAGGGCCTCTGCAACAGCGCTTATATATCCCGCGAAAACACTGATAAGACCTAGACCAAGCCAGCCGCCAAATCCGTTAGTCAACGAGCCTCCTTCAATCCCCCCATTGAACCACCATGAGATATCTCCTGTGTTGTTTCGCATTGGAGCCATCCATCCCCAGAATCCGGCAGCTATTGCAGATCCAGTTACGAAAGCTGCAATGAAACCAGCTAGTGACTTTCGGGGTGCCAGAGGTAAACGAAGAAGAGGACTATCGGGGAAAAGGGGTATGAGGGGTATATGCGACGGTAACCTCGGAGTTAGATGTCCCCATAAGCGGCCAATAGTGGACGCAGCAGTATCGGCCCAAGAAAGACTAGGTAGAAGTATTCAGTATAACTAATAAGCTTTGACGAAGAAGACTGACATGAGGATTGCGACTGTGGCCACGTCAAGAGGATAGAACGTGAGGGCGAAATTGACACCGAGAATGTACCATATTACACCATTTGTTGTTTTCTTCGGAAACTGATGAGTCAAGCAATTTGAACTGTATGAAAATAAAACATGCCTTTTCGCTCTCTCTCATCAAAAAACCGACACACCTCTCATACAGGCGCTCGAACCGCGGGAAACGTAACCGGATGAAGTCGATGGGGGCAATAACCAATAACGCAGACCAAAGAACGTAGACGACTGTGTTTGGGTTACCCTGGGAAATATAAAGATAGATGGTAAAGAAACCTGAAAGAGTGTAGACATCAGGAACTGAGAGGGAGAAGGAGAGAAGGAGACGTGCCGATGGAAGAATGAAGCGCTTTTCTCGGGATTTCCCAGTCTACTCTTTTTGAAGCAGAAGCTGGACTGTCGATAACGACGACTTTTACCTCTGACGCATTTTCTAATAAAGTCCCAACACTTTCCGCCAACAACTCGTTAACAACCTCCTCTCGTTCCTCTCCTTCAGCGTCCTTGTCATCGCTCCTATCACTCTCGTTTTCTTCTATCTCATCTGAGTGCCCACTGAGCTCCTCGAGCTTTTTTATCACTTTTCGAGTGATGTTTTGCACTCCTCGAGGTTCAGACGAGAGCGACCTTTTACGTTTGTAGGACGGAGGTGATGTTGGACCAGGGCTGACGCTACTCTTGACGCTGGGCGTTGATCTCTGGCTCAGCCCTAGCTGTGCCATTGTAGAATGCTGAGACGACTTCCGTCGAGGGGAAGGGAGAGGAAGGTCGTGCGTGTTACGACACAAATGTTGGGGCGCGTGTTTATTCTCAATGACCGTGGCGGGCATTTAGAGACAGGTCGTTGTCGTTGTAACTGGCAGTAGTAGCACAATTCACTATGAACACTTTCTTTCAGATTTGTTTTTCTTGGTCGTGAGCTGGGAGAGGGAAAAAGACAGGAGACAGGCGTAAATCGACGAGATAGGAGCAGCTGTAGCAGTTGTAATGAGGCGACACTGTTTATTTGGCTATCTCACAGCCACCGAAGGCTTGAGCACATACGTAACGTCGACGAGTTTCAAGTTGATTCTCGACGAAATTTGTGTCAACAAATTCGCAGCACCAAGAACGACGGCGGGAAGGCAGTATTGCGAAGTTATATACAGCTTCGCGTCCTACGCTCACACCGCGACCTCCCATAACTTAGGATGGCCTCTTTAATTGCCATCCTCGATCTCAAAGGCAAACCTCTCATCCAAAGATCATACCGAGACGATGTTCCTCCGACCTACATTGAAAAATTTCTGCCCATCGTTCTTGACATCGAGGAGGAAGGTCACCAAGTGACCCCGTGTTTCTCGAGAGAAGGTGTGAATTTCATGCATATAAGACATTCAAACTTGTACTGTAGGTTCCAAGAGTGTTTTCTACCCCGATAACACCAACAATTTGCTTTTCAGTACTAGCCCTTTCAAGAAGGAACTCGAATGCGGCGGAGACTATCATCTTTTTACATCGTCTAAGTCAAGTGCTGGTATGTCTATGTTGAAATGCAGCCAAAACGATCAGCTGATGTCGATTTTGGCCTCGTGTAGGTGGAATACTTCAAAGAGTTGGAAGAAGAATCGATTCGAGACAACTTCGTAATCATTTATGAACTAATGGACGAGATGATGGACTTTGGATACCCTCAAACGACTGAGAGTAAGATTCTACAAGAGTGAGCTGCCATCGACGCGATCTTCCATCCTCATTGCCAACCAACTTTCCACTCGAGCAGATACATCACACAAGAATCACATAAACTCGAAGTTCAGGTTCGACCGCCAATGGCAGTCACAAATGCAGTTTCGTGGAGAACAGAAGGTATACGGTACCGGAAGAACGAGGTGTTTTTGGATGTTATTGAGAGTGTGAATATGCTTGTGAGTTGCTTAGCCTTTTCCCTCTTCTGGTTGGTCATTATATCAACCGAAATACAGGTCAACGCTTCGGGATCAGTCATACGCTCTGAAATTCTCGGAGCCGTCAAAATGAAATGTTACCTATCTGGAATGCCTGAACTTCGCCTCGGTTTAAATGACAAAGTCATGTTTGAGAGCACAGGAAGAAGTAGGTGGAATACGCTATTTATTTCGATCAGGCATTTTAGTGACAACGATGAAACCCAGCTGCCCGGGGGAAGTCGATCGAAATGGAAGACGTCAAGTTCCATCAATGCGTCCGACTCTCTCGGTTTGAGAACGACCGAACTATCTCGTTCATTCCGCCCGATGGCGAGTTCGAGCTAATGAGCTACCGTTGGTTCTTTTGCCACCTGATGTTTATCTGCGCACTAACGCTCTTGACAATGTACTGTCCAGGTCTCTCGCAAGCTGTCAAGCCGCTCATATGGGTAGAAGCTGCAGTCGAGTCACATCGGGGATCACGAGTGAGCAACTTCTTCTGATTAGGGCCTCCGGATACTAATGTGTCTCTTACCAGGTTGAATACATGGTCAAAGTGATAGCCCAATTCAAACGTCGTTCCCAGGCGAACAATGTAGAAATCTACGTGCCCGTCCCTGACGACGCCGATAGTCCCAAATTTAGGGTGAGTTGGGTGAGCATTTATACTGAAGCAATTGCTCACAACGCTGGTTGGTACCAAGGCATCGACGGGATCTGTACAATATGCCCCGGATAAGTCGGCGTTTGTATGGAAGATCAAGTCTCTAGGAGGTGGAAGAGAGTTCTTGATGAGGGCGCATTTCGGACTGCCGAGCGTGAAAAACGGTGAGGGTTCTTTGTGGATAATTTGAAACGAAGTTCGAAACTCATTTTAAGCGTTAGAATCTGAACCTCAGACACGGGCACCTATTACAGTCAAGTTCGAAATTCCTTACTTTACAGTATCAGGAATACAGGTCTGCATTACCGTATTAAATACCATTCTTTTGGCCCGGCTAAGTCTGTGTTCTAGGTCCGATATCTCAAAATTGTGGAGAAGAGCGGATACCAAGCATTACCATGGGTGAGATATATAACGCAGAACGGGGATGATTACAGGTTAGTGCGTTGAAACAGGTTATTGAACTTTGCACTGATATCAGCGATCTTCAGTCTAAGAACTGCGTCTGAAAAAGGGGCAACACCGATACGATCGATGTAGATCATCCTTTGCTGGACGAAGAGGTGTATCACCGGAACTACAGGGAATTTTTAGGGCGTGTGTTCATAAGCAGCGTAGAATGGACGCAGAAGACCAAGTGGTAAAAGGCACCGATAGATCCTGACGAGATTAAGCTGAAAAAGATGATGCATAGACAAGTACGTTAAAAGAAGACCCCAGCGAGATTTACGAAGACTTGAAAAGTGATATGTTCTGGTGTAAAGCGGGTGCAAGCAAGACAGTAGGACGGAACAAAAAAAATTTTTTTGAAGAAGGTTGTTCTATCTAGGGGATACGCCAGTCAGGGCTTTCCGTAGTTTTTTCACCCTCCACGTTTCTCTTTCTCAGAGAGAGATGAGGTGAATATTTAGGAAGAACTTGTACAGCTACCATACTTCCGGTGTTGGTATAACTCGCTTTATCATCGTGCACTCGCGTACTCCTAACACTTCAAGGATTTCTATGACCAATGGTCCGAGTTCGAGCCATGACTGGAACATCAAACATTAGCCTGGAGGAGAACGTGGTGGTCATAAGAGACACTTACTAAAGTGACCGGCCGGCGATGAAGGAGCGGAGGTGGGGGAAAAACTTGCCTGTCGATCGTTGGGGATGGGACAGTACTTTATAACGTTGAAAATCATTGGCTTCGACATCTTTTCTCCTAGTAGCTATCGACCCTTTGACGGTGTATCATTGTTGGTTTGATGACTGAAAAGTGCAACGCAGGGGCTGAAAGAAGTGGCGGGCTGTAGAACTAACCTTGCAACACAATGTGGATTGTCGCAAACTTACAATGTACAAAAGTTTTACATTTACTCTCGAAGTATATACTGCCCAACAAGAGCCGAAATCGAGTCGTGCTTAGCACTGGGTGTCTTGCCAGACCTGAGAAGAGAAGCACTAACAGCACGATAATCGTCAGTCTTCGAATCAAAACAGTCGAAACTGAGCGGACACTAACGTTGTAGTTATCGGCGTTGTCGGCAGACTGCGACGCGGAGAGACTTCGATCGGTTGAGCATCCGTAAGCAATGTCATCCGTTCCAGAAGTGGCGTGAGTGAGCTATGGCGGGGAGAATTCGACGCTTCAGTGGATTGGACATTGAGTGACAGGGTAAATTCCATACCTCATGGAGGACAGTGGCACCACGAATGTTTCGGGCTGCGACGGTGGTACCACCGTCGCACAAGCGACTCTGTGCAACTTCCTGGAAGAAGATGCTGCAGAAGTAAACCTGTAGTGTACACATACGTCAGAAACATTAACATATTGGCGGAACAAAAGACTGACGTTGGTGGTGGAAATCACGGTGTAAGCAATAACGCCGCTCGTGCAAGCACCTAGTGCGTCACGACAATCGAGGCTGCAGTGGATTGCCCGGTCAACAAAGAAATCTATAGTTTTGAATGACTCTGTTTGACTTACGTCCTTGTTGAGGAATTTTCGTTAGCTACGTTAGAGAGGACGCTCCTGACAGTAGAGGTGGAGGTGGTCTTGAAGTATGAGGTGTAGAGAGAATTGGCGCCATTGCTGGAGACGTAGCTGGAGGCGGCGCTCGCCATTTGCTTGCCCTCAGTGTATCTACAACGAAGGTCAGACGACATCATTGTTCATGAGGGCGATACATACGCAGAAGAGATAAAGCTTGCTTGGCTCGTCGTGCAGATGTTCCTAGCACGTTTTTCTAAAGGGACGAGCTCTCGCTTCTCGGGTGTGCCGCTCAATGTCACTTCGACAGCACTGGAGCCGACCTCGAGTTCCTCGACGTCGGCGAGCGAGACAACCTTTTCCTCAGACCCTGCGACTTGGAAAGTGGTGACAGGCTCGAATTTGAAGGTACCAGCACCAGCGGAGGCGAAGTCAAAGAGAGAAGCAACTGTGGATACATGTGAGTGTTATGAGGATATCACCATGAACACCCATCTTACCATTGTGGTTGACAGTGACACTTTCTCCGGCAGGAATGACGGCGTACGCGCTGTCATCAGCTTCCTCGAGGGACACAGAGAGCTACCAGAATCAATGAGCGAAGTCCCAATTCACTGTGGGATACATCATACCTTGATCCCAGTGAAAGGAACCGCGGTACCATCTTTCGTCACGGTAAAGGAGCGAGTCGGCAACTTCTCGTCCAAAATAGTACCGTATTTGAGGACTTTGACTGCCTCGCTTCCGGAGTTCTTGACCGTGGCCGTGAATTTGAGGTCATCGACAGTTGCAGCGTTACTCGGACCAGTAAGGTCGACGGTGAGGCCACCGAACCTCTTCATCGGGCCTGCGAGCACTGAGCTGGCGAGGACGAGGGCGACGAAAGATGCAGAGAACATTGTACTGAAGCTAGAGTGGGAGTGGAGGTCTCTGCGAGTACTGAGGCACTTGGCAATCCGTCTCTATTCCTTGTAGGTTTTATACATTTTCGTAGCCTTCTGCATCCTAAAAATGATTGAACCCGATATCGCCTGCCGAGGTGTCGTTACGGCAAGAACATATGGTGATACTGTTGAGAATGATCGTGATCCGTTTGAGAAGCACAAACCGAATGGACGACATCTATAATAAACTTCGCGGGCCACAGACTGAGGAAGCGAAGAGAGAGGTGATGTTGACCAAAAGCACCATGAAATTCATGCTGAGGATTGTGTTGAGGACGGGGCACAGATGCGAGCACTGCTAGTATTCTGTTTGGCCTCGAAGAACGAGCAACCGAGAATGACCTGAGCCAGGGAAGGGCACTAGCGGGAAGCGGGGAATAAGCAGGCCGAGATTGTTCCCAAACCAATGCATGGCAGCCAAAAATGGTTGGATTTATTGAGTTGGAGAGGTAACTGTTGGAGCTTTGAATTCACTTTTGACCAGCATGATACACTTAATGCACCGATAACAATGTCAGTCTCATGCGTTCAACGATGCTGTTAAACACAATCATAACTCACATGCAGTCCTTATCGGTGGTTCAGCGTGCTAGCTTCAAAGTTTTGAGACCCGTACCGATACATTTCAGACTTTTCTATCTCATAATCTCATCCAGATACCGCTGCTTGTAGATCAAGCTATGTGACGCCGTATTGGTTGCTGAGAGTTGAGAGTTGATGAACCTTCGTGTAGTCGCGTCTACTGCCACGTTGCTCAATCCGAAAGGGCCTTGTCGAGCGGCTCCGAGCACATAGATTACGATTAACTTGAGATTTAGAATCTCTGTATATAGCGCTGACGTCGAGAGTCTACGTTCCCATGATACTGACTTCGGAAGAGTACCAGTAGCTCCCGGTGACCGCTTTCAAGGTCGATTTTGTGCGTGCAAGAAGAAATGCGATTCTCTGAATCCTGCTGAAGTCGGAAACGGTCGAGAAACGCCGATAGAAAGGATACCCAAATCGCTGGTGACCCGTGCGTCATCGTGAATGTCCTGATCTTCCTGCCAACACATACAATAATCCACATGCAATCCACATGTAATTCAGTGAATACTTCGTGTACCGACTTCTTACAGCAAGGATGCCCGTCATCCCATGACTTTTGGAAAAAGGCAAAAAGTCACGAAAAGCCAGTAACTTTGCGCGATTCCTGATGGGAAATCTGCCAGGGCTATTGAAGGTAAGTTTGCCACAGAGTCCATCCGTTATATCTAATTAACTCCGACGCAGTTCGAGGTATGGATTTTGGCGCAGCCACATTTCTTGTGACTTCAAGTTGTGCGTTGACCGGCAAGCGCTGAGTTGGCGGGGACGAGGGCGATAAAAGATGTAGTGAACATGGTACTGAGACCAAGGTAGAAGTTTCTCTGACAATCCGTTTGCCACGCCTTAGCCCAACCTTAGACTTGGATTGGAATCATTGGATTGCAACCGATATCGCTGCCGGAGTGTCGTTACAGCCATATGGACGAAGGTTGGTACTCGGTTCGGTTCTTGAGAACATCAAATCGTAAATCAATATATCAAGAGAAGTAATCCAAAGAAGACGAGTGGATGGCGTTATCAGCTCCACCATAAAATCACGTTTCAGCTCAGTTTCAACGCAGAGAACATGGTGGGGATATCATGGGGTATTGTGGGCTTGTAGTACCAGTGACTGATTCTTGTACTTAAGACTTGAACGCAGATTCAGGTCAGACTGAGAACGGGCCAAGGACGAATGGTAAACATCACCACATGAGAAGGGTTTCCGAAATTGTTCCAAAAACGATACTATCGCAAGCCTCCACAAGGTAGTCGGGGGTTCACAGTTCCGATTAAGTCTGCATGATACCCTCAGCACTTCAATCCTACGTGAATGTTAACAAAAAAGAGAGGGTACATATATTCCAGGATATCTTGACTCAACTTAGAAGTTATGAGATCCTTGACGCAGTAGTGCTGTTCCGTGCAATTCATATTATCCTCTTCCGATTACTTCAAGTCAACGACTCGGATCAATATGTCCCGAAGCTTCCTAGGCTGGTGAGACCTGCCTCTGGACCGGACCGCCATTCAGTCCAGCTGAGTGAGTCGGATTGACACCCAGGTTCTTGCCTTCGCAGAAAATCAATTGCTCTTTGATCACATGTAGGGCACGAGTGAGGGTTTTTTCAACAATATCGGATATGCTGTGGACGTGAAGGATGTAGAAACCGGGCTGAGTTTTTGTTGGAAGAATATAGATTCCGGTGGCGTCAGATTCCGGCACACATGATCGTCCGCGGTATTGAGTGTTTTTGAGATGTCGAAACATTGCAAGAATCCATGATGCATCGATAAATATACGTTAGCTCTAGTGTTGGAACAAAAATACACATTGCTTAAGTTGAAGTAAAAAATGTCAGTCCATATGTGAAAAACCGGCCACGAACGCACAGAAAATCACAAACGTCTCCAACCCTCACCTTCACTGACAGGCCATTTGAGGTGATCCTTCTCCGCGCCCACATCAGAACCGTCAGCTGCACCACCCACGTCACGCTCCCGGCGACCTGTCGCAGTTCGTGATTGTTTTGCCTTCCAGTGTCTATCCAGACCGACATTCTCAGAATTGTCGTCACTACTGTCGCTATGGACAATATTGTCCTCCCATCCAGACGCCCCGATATCGCCCACCGTTCTCGGTCTATATCTGCTTCCTTGTTCCTGTCCGTTCCTCAAGTCTCCATCCTCACCAACCTCAGAAAACCGGTCTTCTCCACTCATCAATCCCTCTTGATCCTCTTTTCTTCTCGACATGCTGGGATTGATTATGAAACCTCGTCGGCTCAGACCAGCCTCGGCTTTGAACCTGGCCTTATCAAGCTTGGGCTGAATCTGCTGTAACTGAGGGGAAAGGGAGGCTGCAATCGACCTCAAATTGAGAGGATCGTGTGGTCGCGACTCGTCGTGGTTGAAAGAAGGACCCTTCCGATGCGCATCTATCCTCTGTTCCCAAATTTCCAGAAGTGAGACGAAATATGCATTACAGTGTGTCGGTTACTTACGGGGTTATCTTTGAGATGGTTGGTGGTGCTATGCTTCATCCAACCAGACGTGATAGAGGAAGCTGAACTCGGTGATGAATTACCAGGTAAAACTTGGACGCTTTCGGGCCGTTTTCTTCTGATAGGTGGCGGCAGAGGGCTGTCACCAGGTGAGTCACCCACAGGTGAGAAGGGCGACGCAACGGAAGTGGGATGGTGCATAGACTTTGATCTGAAAAGTCTAGCAGTAGGACTTTCTTCATTCCGGTCATTTTTTCTCATTGGCGTAGCGGTTGGAGTTATCTCCGAATTGAACACAGAGATGTATGGGCCCGCAGATTTTGCCACTGAATTGGGGATACACTCGAGGGGTTCTGAAATAAAGGTGTCTTCTTGCGGCAGCTTGTGTGCCTGATTTGACTCGGAGGCTCTGGTGTCGATGACCTCTATAACGGCCCCATCAGGAGTAAACGGACTCCACGGAACGGGCGGAGGCGGCTTCCGATGGCTCTGATCGGGATGCTTTGGTGGGGGAAGGTTAGGCGTGCTAGGAAGGGATACCGACGATGAAGGAAGGGTTGATGACGAGAATGCGGATGTCTGGGCTTTATGATCGGAAGAGGAAGAAAATGGGCTGCGCAGGAAGGGGTTTGTGTTAGAACCTGAGTGCGAAGAGGTTGTAGCTAAAGCTACTTGTTGAAAGGAACTATCGGAAAAGGAAGCTGACGGAGAAGCTCTGCGTCGTCTGGGTAAGGGGGGAGCCTGAGAGCTCGTATAATCTTGATCTAGGTCGGGATTTGAAGTCGAAGATGAGGATGCAGACAAACCACCTGGCTTGCTCGGGCTGACGCTGCGATTCCTCGAAGGCGTAGAATTCGAAAACGGTGAGGATGATGAGCTTTTGAGGACCTGAAGAACGCGTTCCCTCTCCAATTGCTCTTCTGCCTTCTTCATTGTCTGTCCGGTTTTAGAAGCTTGCAAACTCTGTTTCATTAAAGTTGAGGTGGTATGAGTAAAATGCGTGGGTTTGGGTGGTACCACTGGTGGATGAGGACTAGAGGTAATGGGAACTGTTTTCGATGATACCATTGAAGGAGTCACAAGCGAGGGGGAAGTCGACGCGAGTGATCCATGCCGCGGAGGTGGTACGACGGCAGATGAACCGGGTTTTCGTGGAGGTAGTGGTGGCAGCTTGCTGTTGCCGGGAATTGAGTCCGCTGCTTTGGCATGGCATCTGACGGATGGTGGGCCACCTGGATTAGACTTCGCACGGCCAAGACTGAAAGAATTATTAGTTGCTGAGGGATGTTGTGGAGGAGGGGTGAATGGGTTATTGGTCGCGTTGTCGACATTACTGGATGTCGGATGTACCGCGTCTGTGGACCTGCGAGAGGTTGTTAATAGAAGAGGCTGTTGGGAAGGAGACGGGAGGCGAGCAACAGGTCTATCTGTCGGATGAGCTGATGTAAATGATAACCCAGTTAACGAAACCAACAAGACTAAGATTATTGTCCGTGTGCATTACCTTGAACAAACGCCAGTGCACGGTCAACTTCTTTTCCGGATTCTGCATGCACCACCAGCCTTTGCGCAGCGAAGAATTGGCCACCGGATAGGTTATCGGTTTGCGATAGATCCGGAGAGAATAATCGTAAAATCTGAGGGAAGTTTCAGTTTGTTGACCTTTGCTTGCCAGATATTTCTATCAGAACTAACGTTTTCAATCACCGTAGATGGAAGATGAGAGTATCTTCCTTTCAACCAGGCCCTTGCCTCGCGCAAACTGAGAGAGAGTTGTTCATAGTAGGTGTCGTCATGCCCTTTGAGATCTTGTTTGTCGGTAAGGGTTATATCGGCCAAACTTGAGGTATACAGATTATACTCGGCATCATTGAGTGCAGAAACATGGAGGTCGAGGCGACGCCGTGTCATCAAAGTATCGATAAAGGCCTGTAGGTTCGAGCAGGTTTGCCTTCCAATTTCAAATTCTGCGACGCAGCAAGGGCACGTGTTCACAAGATTTGGGTTTCGGCTAATTTCAAACTCCGCCCGCGCAGTGAAAAATTAAGCGCTCACGAGGTACCGCTACGGAAGCATCGAAAAGCAGGCAATATAAAACAGAGAATGACGATATCCCTTACTCTCTAGAGCAACAAGCCAAGGGAAAAGAAAAGGAACTAAGCCTCCAGGCTTTACCCTGGCAAGCACATTCTCCTCAAATTCTTGCCCAACGACTTTGTAACAGACTAGCAATGGGATGTCCGTACAGCTTTTCATAGGAAGTTGAATGAGTTCGGTATGAGTTTTGACAGCACTGGGATTGTAAATACTCCGTCGAGGAAGTTCTTTCAGTCTTGATCTTGTGGTTTGTTTCTTTTTGCGTTGTTATTGCATGATTCTGTGTGCTTTTTATTATCGGAAGGCTCGGGCAATCTTTATTCATTCCATCGACGCGAACGTGTTTTGACGTAGTGTTTCGCTACCGCTGACAGTGGTCCATGGAATGGTCACCGGTCACCACTCCTAATACCTAAGGGATTGAGGAGAATTCAAAGGTCAACCTGCCCACTGTATTGGATTTATTTATCACAATGTCAGAATGCCTTAGTCTCGTCAGAGTTGAGTATAAGAGTTCCGAAGAATTGAATCATCTCCAAAAAGGCATCGGCTGTGATAGCTGACAGGGCGAAAAATCGTGTCAGTTTCCACTGCAAAGTAAAGATCCTTATGAGGGGACTAACATTCGTTAACGGTGTGTGCGCTTCCCAGAGGGTTACCGGTTTTTCCGGTATTGAGATGATTATATCGGAAGATATGCTCCGTTAAATCCCAGTAGAACTTTGTGTCTACGAAGGCATGTATGAACTCCATTTCCTTTGAGACACGTAGAGTACCCACCTGTGTTACCCGTCATCATCCCTGGAGCAACTATGACACCGTCGTCGTCGTCAGTGAGTGACCTGTGAGCGTTGTACGCGGCCTTGATAGTCCCAGAAAGTAACTGATACGGTGCTGCGTTCTCACCCTTGGTCGGTGTAACTGGAGCTGGTTCGAGCACTGTAGATGATGACAAGGTAAGGCGACCTTTAGAGGGCACATCTTCATCCGACACTTGCTCGCCAAACGCCATGTAAGTCAAGTTGAACTTGTTGGCTAGCCCTGCAAGCAGATCTCGGTCATGTATCTTGGTAGCTTTGCCAGAACTATCAGACCATGACATGTGTTGATTTGTGTTCGAACATTTCAATAAGAGAGCAGTTTTACCTGGTAGTAGCGATCCGATGGTTTACCAGAGCAAACGCCTGTTCCGGCAACGCGTTTGATTTCACTCCGCCCCGAATCATGTCAACAGCTTGCGTTGTTCCTGCTAGACTCTTGAACACTGGGTTCTGGAAAATGCTCTCCTCAATTTTCTTCAAGGCTTTATCCGACCGTTTTGCTCGCTTAATTGCTTTACGAAGGGGAACTGGAAGGTTCGCCGCGTGCGCACCCAAACATTCGACGAATTCGTACATTGGTGTGTCCCGTTCCTTTCATACCACTTTAGTCGGGAACAAAAGGCGGGCGCGGAAATGACCCACAAGATGTGATTTAAAAGGGTTGTTCTCGAGGTGAGCGATCAACGCAGCGAGAATTCCGATGCTCTAAGGAATCAATCCCGATTTATACCAGGTCGTTGTATTTCCTCCACTTACGGTGTGACGAGGTGGTACGCTCGAGTGACCACCAGCAGTAGCGACTTCGATATCAACATCAACCGACCCTTTTTCCGCAATACCGGGCGTAGCAAACACGCTTCCGTACTGGTCCATAAATCCCGCTAATGACAGGTATCAAGCACACTGAAAACATAATCATGGCGACCTTACTCACCGCCTTCGTCGACCATGAACGCGAAGGAATGGCGTCCATATCTTTCCGTTAAGTACTTTGCCAACTCTGCTGCACCCTGTTTCGATACTTGAGAAACGGATATTCCAGGGAAAAGAAAAACGGGCGAAATTTACGTATTTTCCGCCGGCCTCCTCATCGAAACCGAAAGATAGAA
Organism: Marasmius oreades; assembly: GCF_018924745.1. Classification (NCBI taxonomy): domain Eukaryota; kingdom Fungi; phylum Basidiomycota; class Agaricomycetes; order Agaricales; family Marasmiaceae; genus Marasmius; species Marasmius oreades. The sequence goes on from NC_057325.1 coordinate 2,871,614, forward strand.
CGACAGTACGAGCAGGTTTGAATCCTTGTTCCAGAAGGAATTCGACGGCTGCGCTATACATCGCATGTGTTTTCCAGGTAAATATAAAAAGGGGAAGATCGTCACATACAGGACGCCAATTAAACCACTCTTGTCATCACTTGATCCCCTTCCCCATACGCGTTCGCCTGATCATGATAGAAACCACGATGGGTCAATATACGGTGTGGATTTACAGAATCGAGAAAACTTTCCATCGTAATGACCAGAGTAAGGTGGATAGGCCCATTCGTCGACTGTGTCTGGATTTACTGGTACAACGTCTTGTGCACGAAAGTAAGTTAACTCAAGCTAAATCCAGAGATATTGTGAGACGTACCCTGGTGAGCAGCCAGAATGTAGGGTTTCAAAGCCACATCGTATCCTTTCCACACGTATAGTAACCCATAGGTATTGACCTTTGTGAGTTCCAAAGTCGAGTGTCTAGAAACATTCTCAATCTGTGTGATGTGCAATTTCAAATTGGCAACACCTCACACCCTGGGGAAAGCATTTTGAAGGTATTGGTGAAAAAAGGCCCTGTTTTCCCATCTGGAATCTTCGCCAACCGGATCCATGTTGTCGAACGTCTCTGTCCTGATTTGCAATCGTTGGCGAAAGGATGCGATGCCTTGAGATTCACTCACTCAACCTGAACAGCTCCTCCCAACCATCTTACAGCTCGGTTTTTGAACTCGTCCGTTCTTAACTCGTCATCTAGCAATGTCCAGAAGAACAAGTTCTGGCGAGGGATCAAAGTATTTGTTTGAGGGCAAGAGGAGTCCTCGACCGGTCGGTAATTGAATGCCGAAAGGGAATCCCATCTCCAAGTCGCGAATGTCCATACACAAGCCAGGCAGATGCTTAGACACCATAATTTTATCGATCTGTAGGTGGCCTTCCGGGCCGTATGTAAGGATTCCGACGAACCGAGCGAAGGCACCGTCAAATTTCGTTTTTGCGGCAACACCATGGACGTACGAATGTGAGATTATTGGCTCTCGACAACAAGTGCAAACGTAAATGATACATTACGAAAATGATGCAATACAGGTGTCTTTGTAACTACTTCTCACAGGTGCATCGACGAACGGCGGATAAGCACAAGAAACTGAAGTCGTATCATGTAACCGCTGTGATTTCGGTGAGGTCTTCAAGCAAGACGTGTAGATACGAACTGGACGTACTGTATTTGGGCCCGCCGCCGCCTTCGGGAACAGTCCATGTAATATCTTGCGTTGGAACCTTCACGTCGCATAGTTTACAGTGTATGCAATTCTGAATATGTAGCGTCAGTACGTATCCATCTAGAGAGAAGCGACGATGTGCAAACCTGAGCATTGATAACAAGCTTCTTTCCATTCCAGCCATCTGGACTTGTACCAGTCTTAAACGAGGTGCAAGTAAGAATAAAGTCGACCGGAAAATGGGTGAAAAAACTAACCTCATCTTCAACATACTCATATACCCCGGCCGGACATGCTCTCCCAAGTAACCCGGCGTATTCCTCGACGTTCTTCTGGACATGCTCTCTCCTTCGCTTCTGCTTTTCATGCAATAAGCCTTCATGAGTTTTGCTTTCTGTTTCATCTGAACCCTTTGCATGCTCTCCAAGTACATTCGCCTCATCTCCATACCATTCCCGCACATATTCACGGAGGGTAGCCACCCGTAAATGTTCTGGTTGATCTTCCTCATGGTTCGTGCTTGTCAGCGATACACTAGTCAAAAGATCCGTCGACAATGGGGGTTCATATGCAGGATAGTCGATGGGTTTATGTCTCGAGGCTTTCTGTGTATGCCTTGAATCCATGGATGGGGTAGCGTTCTGATCCATTAAACGTGAAAAATTCGCCTATAACGAGGAAATTGGAAACGCACCATGTATTTCTCTCTATCGCTCGATTTCGTGTGCCTGAATGTCCAAGGAGTCCTTCCTTTCAAGAGGAGACTATCCACACCAGAATACATTGCTCCACCGAACACTCCAAGCCTGGTATTGAAGGCTGGTCGCATATTTCTTACCTCGTGTAAATCGTCGTAAACCCAAGACTTGGTGAATGCCTCGGTGTACGAGGAAAGATTTGCTGGTTTCACTGATTCTTCCGTTGAATCCTCTAGGCCCCTTGATATGTAAGCAAATTATAGCAAAGTAAAGTGTTATCCCACCTTCACTGGAGTTGAGCGCGTTAAAGGCACCTTCACCACCCATCATTCCTGTCTTCATTGAGTTGTGGACACCCTTGATTTTTGCGATGTTCACGAAGCCGGCTGAGTCTCCTATGAGAGCCCCACCAGGGAAGTGGAGGAGTGGTACAGATTGTAAGCCACCTTCAACAAGTACTCGTGCTCCATACGCGATCCGCGATGGAGTGTAAGTATTCGGCGAGCTGGAGGGCGTGAGCAACTTCCGAAGATACGGATGATGTTTCATTTTCTGACAAGTGACGCGGTCAGAAACGTTACGATGAAGGACACTTTCAGACATCTTTACCTGGAAATCGCGGTACGGGCTTCTGTAAGGATTGCTCCAGTCGGCACCCACCACAAGTCCGATGCTTACAAGCCCTTTATCCATGTGATAAACCCAACCGCCCCCGTAAGTCGAGTTATCGAGGGGCCGGCCAAGCGTGTGTACCACCTCTCCAGGTTTATATCGACCATCTCCTTCAGAACCATCTATGTTTTGGTCAGTATAACCGCAGAGCGCACGAAAACGACGTATTTACCATCAGGGGCTATCCTCCAGACTTCCTTTAAGCCGAACCCGTACGTTGGGCCCTCACTTTCCTTCCTTAGGTTGTACTTGCTTAGTGCAATCTTGCTCAGGCTTCCATGAGCACCTTCGGCGAGAAGGGTAACTTTTGAACGAAAAATCATGCCAGGTTCAAAGTTGCTGGTCTGAAATCCTGCTTTAGAGATACCAACATCGTTCGTTATCACGCCCTGAACACTTTTGACCTTGTTGGACGCTGGGAAAGAAATACGTCACTAGGTTCGCTCACAGTAGCGACCAAAAAACCCACAAGTTGGCGCATTATTCGCAGAACCAATCTTAGTGATTGAGTTGCCCCATTGCCCTTCCCATCCAATCCATGGATCGTCGGCATCCGGTTCTTCACTGAAAAGTAAACCGGCACCGGCAAATCCGGGATAAATTTCGACGCCGTAGTGTTCCTCAGCGACAGTAGCGAGCCATCTGGTGAATTGGGACAAGGAAATTATATGATTACCTGCAGCTCTCTTTCAATAGATGGGATGTAAATCATCGCGTTCTTGATACACACCGTGATTGTTCATTTGGGGAGGATGAGGTATAGGAATGGCCATTTTCTCCGTCAATAGCAACATCTTGGAACTTGTAGCCGGCTGTCCTAGTGGTGCTTCGGAGCCATATGCGTCTGCGTAAGTTGTAGGCGGGCCGAGTAGCTCATGCAGAGCCCTAGGTTCGAGCACGCATCCTGAAAGGATGTGTGAACCTAAAGGAGGAGAATGTAAGGCGTCAAGAATCGAAAGGACCTGATAGAACTTGGGCACGAACCCACTTCTCCGCCCTTCTCAAGAACCACAACTCTGACTTCTTTCCCTTTTTCTCGCTCTAGCTGTTTTATCCGAATGGCAGCACTGAGGCCAGCAGGCCCGGCACCGACAATACAGACGTCGACTTCATCCTCAACGCGTTCCACCGAACGAGGATCGTAAGGCTCGGCATTTTCTCTTCGAGATGGTGTAGCATGTATTCTTCTGGACACCCTCTGGGGAAAATTCGAAATTAAACGTGAGCATCGTCGAAAGGAGAGCGTCTGATTGCGTCGGAACATGATGGCTGTGAACAAAGAAGTGAGGTAATGTGATTGGCGCCGCAACGGGCTACTCGGGATGTTCAACTTCCGAGTCATTCTCTGTAGCCGTAGGCTTTGAGGAAAATTAATGTACTTAGTAAGTCTGATTCTATCGCAACACCATCGAGGCTGTCGCTCCAAATCCTCTTTTCTATTTCTCACCCCTGGACTCCTTTCAGTTTTGTATGTTCACTCGTACTTATTTCCCTAATACTAGTTTCTGCAGCTGAGTACTCCGTCGTCTTCCGTCCCGCGGCCCGACGCAACTGGTTGCTCTTTCAGTCATCAGTTGAACAGTTGAATGTATTTCACACTGCAATTGAGCTGGAACTGGCACAAGCGAAGAGGCAAGAGGCAAGAAGTCATCTGTCCGAAATGCCATTCCTCAAATGCGGGAACACGATGCCCATCGACCATTTGCATTGTGCATGTGTACTTTACGACACATCTGGTATCTTCATACAGAAGGAAAAGGGCCCGGGACACATAATTATTCGATATTGAGGCTTGATAAACCCATACTAGTCTACGCAGGACCGTCGATTCCGGTACAGTTCATAGAGCTTTGGATTGTTTTGCCTCCGTTAATGATTAAAATGAGGTCGGAGCTTGGGAAGAACCGTGTCAAGACTTCAGGTAAGAGGCGCAAAATGTAGACACGTACTGCAGACCAAGCAAATCTTCATCCAAACCATTATCGTTGATATCGGCATTCTCAACGAGGTCATCCATATCACTAGCACCCCACGCAATCAATGTGGATTGGTTACTGTTCAGGTTGAATTTATGAATCTTGTCGTGAACACAATCATCGTTGGACTCTTCGCCCGTGCCGCTGTTGTAGGTATGAAAATGATGGCTTCCGACACAAAGTTGAAGAGCATACCATGTGGTAATGTTCAAGCCGAGCAATTTCGCAAGTGGAACTATAGTTGCGTTAGCAGCGGGACATTCATGTCCGGCTTCACCGTCTTTATCAACTTTGCAGGTGATAATTTGGCCAATATTGAGGTTAGAAAAAAGCTGCACCGTCACGTAAAAAAATTTGTGAGATTTCAGAATTTGTTGACTCATAAGTTACTTACGTTTGGAATGCACTCCTCTGCCCTCCTCTTCCCGACGGGGGTCAGACCCGGACGACCAAAAGAGGGTGTTTCGGCATTGGAGATGATGTAGTAAGGAGGCTTTGCAGTGGCAGCAAGACACCCTATCCCTACGAAAAAGGTGATCAAGAGGAAGGAGTGGACGAGTTTAAACGAGTGCATCGGGTACTGGAGGAATGAAACGAAGAAAAGAAAGCACAAAGGACGGTCAATGTCAATATTGGACTCTTAAATGTGTAAACCGACTTACCTGTCATTCCATGACCCTGCAACGGGCGAAATTAGAGCGGGTTTTCGAAAACCCGCATTCCGTCCGAGGATGACCGACAATTCCTGGAATCTGTAAATAACGAAGTGGCAGGAAAAGTTTTCAAGGCCCAGATGCGGAAGTACACATCAGGGACCATCCATAAGTATTGTGCCCCTGGGAGGTGCGGTCGTAGTCCCTGACGGAAGCCTTGCAGGATTCACACGCTTCCGGATATGTAAAGCTTGGGAGGCCACCGTGAGCGAAAGATGTCGCCAGTCTGACTCTTAGAAGCGATCCAACATTGAAGCGGACTAATTACCCGCAGTTAACGCGCCTTCGTGGTCCTCCCCTGACATGCCTTCATCATTGATGATACGAAAAAGCAGAAATAAGTGGAGAAGAAGCTCCAGAATCTCAATTGCCGCATTACTTGAGTCCTGGGCCTGAGTCGGCAGAAGGTTCAGGAGGTACCGTTTCCAAACAACAAACCATCAAAGGCTGGCTCATACTATATCTGTATCTATGAGCGCACGCGGAAACGAGGTGTAAAACCGGACTATCGCAGGTCGTGCCTGTCCAAGGAAGCCTTTTCCGTGAAAATAATACAAACGATAGAATTCGAGCAGGATCGAGTCGCCGATGCTTGCCTGTTTTCACTTCCTTTACCCGCAAATCCCCATCGCGGTTTATGGTAGTTACAGGTCACCTTGATCAAAGGCAAGCCTCTATGATTTGTACTCGCAGAAACCTAGCACCCGAGCCCGGTCAGAGTTGGAATGTGGTGGAATAGAACATGTCTGGGTTCAATTGACGCGAAGTGTCACACCACGTGACAAAGGTATCACTTTAATGGACTATGAAAGTCGCCACCCAGAACTGTAACGGTGAGTAAGTATGAGTCTATGACAAAATGCATTACATTCTAATTCAGAGTACCGTGGTACTTGAATTCTAAAAAGATTGATAGATGGACTCCCTATTTATGGAAGAGGATTTCTTCTTGACATCAAGTTGATAGCAAGATAAAACAATTCTGATATTATTGTACCCAGAATCTAGAAACTACGATATCTGAGCTCGCGCGAGTACAGGTTCAAGTTACGTATTTTGGCATAGATGGACAGTAGTAAGCAGTGGAGCACGTTGTTACCCGCCTGTAAGGATATGAGAGATACTTCTACTTAAAGGGCCATCCTCCAGGTTTACTTGAGTTACGCTGGGCCGTCGATTCCAGTACAATTCATTGAAGACTGTCCGATAACTTTGGTTTTTAAGGCGGTGGTGATAATGTCGTAATGGGGAGTGCCATCTTCATTATCGTCGTCGTCATCCTCTTCGTCGTCGATATCAAGGTTTTCGAAGAGATCTTCCATTTGCAGAAAGTCCTGTTGGCAAGCAATCAGTTTCTCTTGAATTGAGGGTGCGATGGGCAACTTACCCAGACAATGAGGACAGAACCAGTGCTATTCTTAGCGAATGCATTAATCAACCTACTAGCGCACCCTTCATTGGCGTCGTCACCCGCACCACTAGAAAAATTGAGATGTGTCAGAGACCGTCTCCCTCTCCAATGGTTTTTTTTCCGACCACTGACCACGTAGTGAGACTCAGCCCTAGCTGAGTAGCAAACGGTTGGGCAGTTGGCGCTGCTGCAGCGCACCCTTGACCGTCGCCATCCTCATCCTCGGAGCCGGCTGCCGTACCATTACAAGAGATAATCAATCCAATGTTGAATTTCGCGAAGACCTAAATAGAGTCTTTGTTCAGAGTTCAAGAATAGGTTGGCAAATTGAGTTCTTTTACGTTGGGAATACACTGTTGTGCACGTTGTTGACCGATAGGTGTAAGTCCTGGACGACCGAGAGAGGGCGTCTCGGCACTACTGATAATATAGATCGTGTTATTGACTTGGAGAGCTTGGGAGGAGGGGAATCCTGTGAAGAACAAAAGAATGGCAAGTTGGAAAACGAAGGGAATCATTGCAAGAGTGTCAGGATGGGAAATGGTCTTGAGTACAGCTCAAATGGTTCTTTTAAGTATGTGGTGTCCTCATACAGGAACGGGAATCTTGATCCGAAATAATGGACTTTGAGCGGATTTATTCAATGTTTTTGGAATTTCTGTCCAGTGCGGGGATACTGTTGACGATTGAATATTGAATACCAGGTACAGTCCATGTATATTGCCCAAATGCTAGAACTTCCGAACGTACCGTACCATATTCGAGTCTCATATACCATGAAGACGATCGACGTGTACTTTGTGCGAAGCAGCCAGCATTTTCGTCGCGTACTGAGCCCAGAACCCGGAGTAAAGCCTACGCCGTTTATAACGTGGTCAATGCTTCAATGTGCAATGGTGTGGGCAAATGGAATCGTGTAGTACTTACTGTATGAGACCAGAGTTGAATTTCCTCACCGAGACCGCTGTCCGACGATCGTCGGTAAAAGAGAGTAGGCATTGCAAATCATGTAATTCAACTCCGCCAAGGGGAACCGACGCTGTCAAATTGTGTATTTCAAACTCCGCCAGGTCGTAGTGTACATGTGGCTGTGTCGATTTTTCGAAGGTCCCCTAAGCTTCTTTGTTCTTCGGCCTTTGCTTTCTCTACCCTTGTGGCTCACTTCCACCACAAAAAAATTAGCGGTACGAAGTACAGACCATGGGTGGCGAGGGCTTCGCTGGAGGATGCGTTCAAATTGGATCGCGGATACATTGATGGGTAGGTATGTATCATTCGTTTTACTTTTAGATCATAAGAATCTCAACCTTCTTCCAGAACGGGTGGTATCAAGCGGAATGTCAACTTGGATATACGTTATTTGAAGTCAGCCCTACCGCATCTGGACAACATTGTAAAGCAGGAGGGTACGTATATCTTTCAGGTAAGTCTTTCCTGTTCACTTCCGTCTCATTCACTGCACAAATATGGTCAGATATGCACAAACCGCCGGGATTAACATGACTCAGGAAAAGATCCATTCATCAAATCCATAGTACTTTTGAAACATGGATGGCCATCTCCCGAATGTATGAGCAATGCGGGTCGCAACCGCTCCCACCCGGTGGCGAACTTGTCAAGCACAAGTTCACGTGTGGTAGAGCGACTCAATCTCACGATCGAAGGCTACCGGTGAGTCACGGTCTCCCGATTTCATTTTCGCCCGGTGAATCATCGCAATCATCGTACATAAGTGGAAGAACGAAGAAGATATATGTGGTTGATTATCCGTCACAATTGACCATATAGCCATTGTAACTCCAATGTACGATGATCTGTGTTGTGGCGTTGGTTTCAGGCGTCGTAGCCATGCTTATTCTGCCTGTTATTCTGCCTGCGTCATGTTGACAATTTCACCCCGGAATTACTCATGTCTGGATTTTGGTTCGCCGAATAAGATGCAGTAACTAGATGGAGAGCGCTCGCCTTAGCGGATAACAAGAAGGATTCCAATTCCTCAGACCCATTCGATCGCTTGCTGTCTGGCCGTATTCCATTGACGCTAAAATTCCGGATAGCGTTTGTGACCCTGTTCGTGCATAGCAGATCCGCCTGGAGCAGCTGTTCAACGTCGATAGAGACTCCATCCGTGGAACAGGCGACTTTTGACTCTAGGTTTGTTGTAAGTGAGCTCAAATACTCCGAGCGACCGATTAGGAACATTCTTGTGGTCTTGAGGTAGGAATCTGCTCCAGATTCAATCTCTCAGCGACGGGCCGCTGTTCAATGCGTTCATACCAAGGAGATCTCAATCATCCGAAGTGATAGGTATGTAATTCATGCTCCCTTTCACCTCTAGATTCCAGACTAATACGCGGGCAAGTCAAGCGCCCACTGAGGCAAGGTGGACGTGCCCTCTCTCTGGTCATCTTCAGAAACCTGTTAAAAGGCGTACGAAATGTTCTTCGGATAATCCAGTTCTTCCACTCAGACCTGCTTTCTCCTACTGGTCCTCGTTAGTCGATCAAAGATGTGCTACCGTCAAATTGACTACATCACTTATGCCTGCGGTCATTCCTTTCCAATTGACGCAGGCCGTATTGTGCGTCATTCAACTTCAATTCAAGAAACGGCCGTTCTGACCCACATTCTAGATTGACTGTTGGAAGTCCAACTGCATCTATAGCCAAGAACACCACAAGAAAGGAACGTGCGTCGACTGCGCCACGACGTGTAATAAATGGTCAGTGTGCTCTGAAAGTAATCCCTGACTTTTGAGTCTGACGAAACACGTCCAGGTTGCGACCACCTAAGAGAGGAGAAGATACGGTCTCTGGCAAGGCTTGTAGTGGCTGCTGAAGATAGAAGCTGACATCTTATCTTATCACTACGTAATCTAAACTACTTTTATATCAATCTATACTTCGCTTTGGCTGGTGCAACACGCTTCTTCCCTTTACCCTATCATGCTACATCTAGCGTCAAAAATTCCTCTTGAACAGAAAGCCGCATACTTGCGCACCCTTCCTGCCATACGTGAACGTTGTGGTCAAGTATTTGAACTCGCCAGACAGAATAAACTGGAATACTTCGATTATCACCCAGAAAAAGAGGCAGATGTAGCCAAGTTCTGTGTGGAGATCATAACGGTCTGCCGTCCTTTTGAATACAGGACATAATAACTAATCGAAACTCGTTTGCTTGAAATCTAGCGTGATTTTGGGACAAACTTTGGGGCAGTGAGTGTGGATCGCATGGATCAGCTTTTTTAATCAACTGTTCCGGTTAGATTCCACCTCACGGCCGATGGAGGCATTTCGACGCAGGAGGATCTCGAATCTCCCCTCTCCTCGAAAAATGGAACGCCGAGTCGGTCGATGATCAAGAACAAGGGAAGCGTCTAGTTGACTTGTTCATCGTATCCGTCTTGCTTGACGCTGGAGCTGGCAAGGATTGGGCCTATCACGAGAAAGAAACCGGTTCGAAATACGGTCGATCAGAAGGACTTGCCATTGCTAGCTTCTATATGTATGCCAATGGCACGTTCTCGAGCGATCCAAATCAACCATATCGTGTTGACGGTATGTTTGACAAGGCTGGATAGCTATGATCATCTAGGCTGATGCAACCGATGGGCAGCTGAGGCTTTATTGAAGATCACACCCCATTCTCTTGCTTCGGGAATGCAAGTATCACAGGGTAACCCGCTTATTGGCCTTGAAGGTCGAGCATCCCTCCTCAAGAACCTTGGTCTGGCCCTACAAGCTAGCCCCAGTCTGTTCGGAACGAACCCACGTCCCGGAAATTTGATCGGTTCGTCGAGTTAGTCCCTTGCTAGTGTTCAAGCAGATCGACTCTTCCTCTAGATTTTCTCAACACACAGTCCAAGCTGGAGGGTTCGATCAAAACTGTGCACATTTCTGCCCTTTGGCACGTGTTGGGCGATGGCTTGAACACCATATGGCCAGCTTCTCGTACAAAGTTGGGTGATGTTTCCCTAGGGGATGTATGGCCATGTGGTGTTCTCAAGGGCACATCTACGGCAGAGGGAGATGACTTGGTTCCATTCCATAAACTGACTCAGTGGATGACCTACAGTGTCGTTGAAGCGATTGAACGTACGACTAAGTGGCAATTCACCGGTGTGGAGGACATGACAGGGTTACCGGAATATCGTAACGGTAGATCTAAGCCTTGTTGTTCTGTTTTATCATTGACCATTATCGTAGGTGGACTCTTTTTGGACTTTGGTGTGCTCACTCTTAAACCCAATGCTCTCCCGACCAATGAAAACACTGGTTTGCCGCAAGCGTCCGCAGCCGCCCCAGCGGTTGTGGAATGGAGAGCATTGACTGTCATCTTGCTGTCAGTTTCCGGCTACTGGCTCTTTTGGATTCCGAAATTCATGTTTTCTTAGTGATCGGATCGCGGAGGACATTCGCGTTAGACTAGGACTTTCTCCCGAGCAACTTAAGCTGGTACAAGTTCTTGAAAGTGCGACCTGGAAAGGAGGTAGAGAAATCGCAAAGCAGAGAAGGCCCGAGACCGGTGGACCCCCTATTGAGTTGGAAAGCGATGGAACAATATTCTAATTATAGTTTCAGAGAACAACGCTTTATACTGTAAGATAGGGATCTCTAGAAGATCATGCAATACAATGTTTCGTCGTTACCAAAGCGCTATGTAAAAAGACCATGACAAAATGACCACCGCAGGACTCGAACCTGCAACCTTTTGGTATCATTTGGTAATCGAAGCCAAACGCGCTACCATTGCGCCAGGAAGCCTGCAAGTAAATTGAAGAGCAAATAGTATATTGGTGGCTGTCATAATTAAAGGCAGACGTGTCCATCACTGAATTTATTTTTCCCACGATTTCCCAGCGCAACAACTCTCAACTCTTCTTCATTGCCAAGAACAAATACAACAGGGAGCCACAGGAGGGTGAACCATTATTGGGCCTAAGTTGTTCGACGTGGTGCGCAGTTTCTCCCGTTCTCTCGCGCAAGCTTCCTGTTTCTGACTTCGTTCTTAGCCTTAGTTCACAATTCGCATGACTGGTGGTGGTTTCACGGTTTTGGATTCAGGATCTTCTGGTGGACATTTCTCTGGATCTTCTCATATTCGAGGTCCTACATGGCTGCATCTCCCGATCTTAACGTTATGCCTGCTTGGAGTGCAAATATCATGGTCGGTTGAGATGTCGAACGCATCACCATACTTGCTCTCGCTCGGACTTTCCAAGTCAGCAATGGCCATAGTTTTTGTTGCAGGTCCGCTTTCGGGGTTGATTGTTCAACCATTGATAGGGGTCTTGGCCGATAACAACACCTCAAAATGGGGAAGGAGACGACCATATATGATGATTGGATCAGTAGTATGTGCCGGTGCGCTTTTACTTTTAGGTTGGACAAAAGTTGTTGCAGGCTGGTTTGGACAAGCGGTGTGTTCCTTCTAAGAGCTGTGTCAACTTTCTAAATCTTCAAGCAGGAATCCTCGGTCGTCATAATGCTTGCAGTCCTATCCATATATGTGATCGACTTTAGTATAAATGCAGGTACTTGTAATGTGAATCTCTCTTTAAGCGGAAGCTCAATACTCTATTCTGTTCTTAGTCCAAGCGATGGATCGAGCACTGTTAGTCGACACTCTTCCGTCTGTACTTCAACCTGCGGGAAATGCATGGGCAGCAAAGATGCTTGCTATCGGAAACGTCATTGGTTTCTTCGTGTGTGTGGTTCTGATTGGTCATTCACTCGCAAGTGCACTAACGCGCTTTGAAAGCGGCAATCTCGATTTACCTCTTCATCTCTCTTTCCTTGGTTCGACTCAACTGGAAGTGCTCAGCTTAATTGGGTCGTTTGTCTTGCTCTCGACTCATTTGACAACAGCCTCTATGGTTCGCGAAAAAGTCCTTTTGGAAAAGTCTCAATCCGGAAGTGCTGGGTATGATGGCCATGAATCATATCAATTCGACACGTACATTGACAGCCTCCATTCCGTAGGCCGATCCGGAAGTTTGTTCAGGAGCTCAAAGACATTTGGATACATATGTTGACGTTACCTCGTGTAATTCGACAGATAGTAGGTTTTACTTCGCGATCGTGTTTGTTGTCGTGCCTAATCCCATGGTCTAGTGTATGATACAGTTCTTGTGAGTTGTACGAACATTTTACTTGCAGTTACCCTAAATATAGCGAAGCGCGTGGCTAGGCTGGTTCCCCATCCTTTTCTACACCTCCGTCTACATAGGTGACTTGAACAAAAGGGCGTTTTATGCGACGGTCTCGGTCATACCTCCACCTGGTTCTTCGTCGAGTCCCATAACACCAGAAATCTTGGCTTCCCTCGACACTGAATCATCACGTCTCGGCTCACGTGCGCTGTTCTACTCATCTCTGATAACACTGTTCATGAACTTTGCCCTGCCTTACTTTGTCACTGAGGCGTCGACGAATTCAAGGAGAAGAAAGCAGAAGAGACACCAGCAAACTGTTGCGAATGGTTTCGGCAGTTCGCACTCCCCGAACGGCACCTTCGGAGGTGGAATGAATGAGACCTCCAACCCTACCTCAGAAACACTCAACCGAGGAAGAAATATTTTCCGAAAAATTAGTGCTTTCGCAATCCCAGAAAGGATGCAATTACACCTCGCAAGTTTATGGGCAATCGGCCATGCAGTGTTCGCTCTCTGTATGCTCAGCACATTGTAGGCCGCCTTCCATCGCTCTGTTGGCATAAGTTGACAGGTTTTGGCAGTTTCACATCCTCAGTCTCGGGTGCAAGTATTCTTGTCGCGGCGACAGGGTTCTCCTGGGCCATTACCCAATGGGTCCCTTTTGCTCTGGTTGGTTCCATTCTAAATGTTGCCATCATGTTGATTGAATGTTGCGTTATACTTAGCTTGGAGAGGCAATCCTTACGGAGCCCTCAGCTCTCGCAGATGATCGTACATCCATTCAATTAGTTGATACGCGACACAGGAGACGAAGCGGAAGTGTAATCCTCGCCAGGACCAGCTCAGAGAGTCGACGTGAACTTTCAATGCTGAGTCGCTCTGATATCGACTCACGAGGGGGAACGTTCACTATTGAGGATCAATCTGATGACGACGTCGATGGAGATGAGAGCAAACAGACCCCTCAGCAAATGCGATCTACGCTTTTCGGCAACGCAGCAGCAGGTGTTAGCAAGATCGATATTTCCGGAAGTCGAGATGACCCGCAATATCCCCATGACGACGACGATGACGGAGAAGAAGCCGTTCTAGTCGGCCAAGTGCGGGATGAGGAAGGAGATGTTGGCACATCTGATGATACCGATGTCACCAGCGGAAGTGGCTTAAGCGCCAAGGCTGGAATTATACTGGTAATAAAACCATACTCTTTGCTCAAACTGTGCACTTATGACCGCTTAGGGAATCCACAATATATTCATCGTTATACCCCAGTTTCTTGTAACGGGCATCTCTTCCGTCATCTTTGCTCTAATCGACCCATCCAAAAGTGTCTTGCATGGCAAGCACCCTGGTACCTCGCATCGAGCCGTCGACACTACAGAATTTACAAGTGTAACAACTCAGCTATCGCGGTTACTTTCTATTCGAAACGAAACAAGCGATCAGGAAGCCATATTAGAGGAGCTTGTAGAGTTAGAAGCAGCCGCGAAATCAAACTCGGTTATTTACATATTCAGGTATAAATCATATTCAATAGGTCAATCATGCTCTTTTTTACCATCATCCCCTCTCAGGATTGGAGGAGTAGCTGCGTTCATTGCCTTCATCCTATGTTGGAGGCTGTCTAGAGAGCTTCGACATCGATAAGAGCAAACGCATATAGCGCAGATTGTTTTGTGCTGGGTATCCAAGATTAAAGTATTGTAAGGTAATGATAGTATGTACCATCCATGATGGACTAGGATAGATATCTTCGGCATAATGGAGGTTCCACCCGCCCGGTGTAAGCCATTATCCAAGTTCAAACCAACTGTCGAGGGGTTCCACTACCTTGAGCACGAACGTGCAGAAAACGAGAGACCAGCATCCCGATTGCTCCGCTTAACACCATTACCTGAGATTGGAATCAGAACAGGTAACGCTGACGGAAATGGATATTCAAAGTAGCTTACTCCACTAAAGATTACCGTTCTTGTCCATACGAAACCGCGGGCGGAGGTACCATGTAGCAATGCCCCTTCAATAGGTGTACCTAGAAGCATGCAGAACCCCACATTGGTGAAAGCAAACCCCATCCTAAGTCTAAGAAAACGTGGTCAGACCTGTCAGACGGGGCCCTCGAAACTAAAGCTTCTGGTACCAACCCGGGTTGACCAGAGTTCTTGCTTAGCTGAGCGATAATAGAAGGAATCAATGACAGATCTAGATATATCAGTCAGAGGATGTACCGGAGAACTGAAAATAAATAAATAAAGACGTACATGAGCCAGACATACACCCGTAGAGTAAGCCGAATACGACGAGTCCGGCTGAAGTATGCACGCTCAACATTGTAAAGAGAAGGACGGAGGTAGCTAGTAGACATGGGACGATCAAGTTATATGACCCGACGCGATCCGCGAAGGAATTGGGTAGCAATCTGCCAACTATGCTTCCGGCGTTCAATATGGCGATCTATGAGTGTGAAGTAATTAATATGATATGCTCGGAGGTTGTGGGGGACGTACAGCGTAAAATGCGAGGTCTGCGTTAAGAGCTTTATCTAGGCCATAGAGCTGGAGGTAAAAGTCTGCACAGAACATGAGGTTTCTTGAAACTCAACAAAGAGTAACAGCGCACAAGGAAAGAAGAGCCCAAACGCAACGAGACATGCTCTGATGAAAGGAGAAGGCGGTATCAGATCTCGGCGTTTACATGATTGGAATGAAGGAAGCTTTACGCGGCGATTGAGACTATGAATGCACCGTCTCTCATTATGCTCGCCATACCTCCGGTCTGTGAGGCTTAACGGGCTGATGAAGGCGTCCTGGCAATCGAAGTTGATAATTGATTGAGTAAAGGTTCTGGTTTCATAAGCAGATTCGCGCAGCAAAGCATAGCACCGGCCAGGCCACCTGTGACTCGAATTGCATTTGCGAATGAAGTCTTTCGACTTAGTTGATTGAGAAGGATAGGCCAAATGATACCGCCCACGGAAGCGCCCTAATGATAATATCAACGAACGGACATAAACGAGGGTACGTGGTGATGTCTTCACCGTGACAGCGATACCGGTAGCAAACGCTCTACGTTTCCTAAAATATCGTGGGATGATCGCCAGGGAAGGAATGAACAGTAGACCTTGTCCAAGCCCTAATCCGACAGCCTGTGCGAGAAATACTTGATAATATTGTCCTTTATGTGCCAGAGACAGCAGGAGCAATGAGAAAACTTCAAGTAATGAACCTAAAGCTAGCATGAGACGACTGCGGGGGACACGTCAGAGCCGAAGGTGTATAGGCGAAAAATGAAGTGAAGTGTGACAAGCCTTGGTGGAGACTCACAAGTATCCTGCATCAAATGCACGCCCCACAAAGATGCCCGGAGCATACTGCATGAAGAGTTGAAAGCTCCCTATCCAGCTACATTGGAAAAAGTATACGACCCAATGAGATACGAAGGATCGTGTGATAAAACACTAACCTTATGTCGGATGGACTCTTATTAGACAAAAAATCACGCGTGTAGAAATCTTGCATCACAAAAATCCGGGGATTGGGATAATGGATTATCATGACGTGCCTGTGATATCTTATCCCAGAATCAGTATCATTTCCCTGCCAGATGATGGGATACCTTATTTTGGATTATACTGGATTAAAACCACGGGGGTAAACGCTAATTACGATGGCTCCTCATCTGCTGTTATCACTTATCTGACGACCTACCATCAAATATAATGTAGATATGACATGATATGACATTATCATGTTTGCCCTACACCGGGGCAAAAAAAAATCTGTAATGCTCATTTCGGCGTAATTATTTCATATATGGTGCACTTGATGTTGCTATATCAAGGATTTCTTAATTTCTGTTTCTGATACCAATTGACGTGACTGCAAGCTATATATAGAGTAACATATTATAATTATTATATTTTGGTTTAGTATATTTTACGGTTTTTAGAAGTTAACAGTCACATGCATGCAGTACCGAGTAAGTTAGTTCGTACTTACAAGTACTATTTTGTTGAAGGTCAAATTTAGGCCTGGTGCTAGCGATTTTGATTGCGTTACGCGCGCGCGCCGGCCATACCTACGACGTACAGGTTCATCCCCACATTCAAAATCTGAGTTTAGGACATGTAATATGCACTCATCTACTACTCTACCTGCTCTACAGGTGATGATCCTGAATATTATACAGTTCTAAGATGGTCACTGCTGATACATCTAACAAGGCCAACAAAGGCACCCCCTTGTCCTAATGTAGAAGCCCTACATTGAATGATACCCCATTAAATTTTGTGGCATGAAGGACTCCCTGTCACAACCAGCTTATTTTATTTATTACATCAGGCAAGCTATAGTCATTATGAGATAAGCAAACAAAAAAATTATTGGGGAGTTGTACGCTATGATGACGAAGTCAGAAATTCGGGAGTGAATGAACTCCACATTATTTCCTTTTGGAGATCATTCAGGGTTTGACAACTTAAAATATTCATACCGGATAGATGATGGAAAAATATATTGACTTGGTAATCTGCCCGGCAAAAGATAATGAATGATATTGGAGTATCTGGTTTCAACGTCCTGACACGTGGTGACAAACTGTGTAACAGTATATCACAATTCGCGATTTTTTGTGATGTGGTATACACCGAATGCGTTTGAGTACCTAGTAATAGTCCAAGAATGAGTTACATGTACCAAAACTGGACATCGTACCGCGCGAATCACCCAACGGTACAAAACTGGAGGATCCAACTATCAGTTTGAGAGCATTTAGTAGATGATTCCAAAGGGTTGAAGGTAAGTTCTGACCATCCGCAGATTGTCATCCAAGCTTCCTTTCCGCCTTCACTAGCCTCCGAGCTTTCTACTGATGTAGGTACAAACTCTGAATGTCTGACTGGGACATCTCCGTTTCGCTCGTTATTCTGGACCGCCGAGTGCTCGGGATTTTCGTTAGCCGCCGGAGTAGTGACGGCCTTATCGTCAGCTTGAGGAGCTAGAGATTTTTCGGCCTCGCGAATGATAGTCGGGTGCGAGGAATCGGTTTCCTTCGAAAAGGGCATAAAGTGTTGGTGGAAAAGAACAAGGAAAAAAACCTGTTATATATTAGTATTCGGAGATGCCACGGCTCCATGGACAACCTGAAAGGTATCTTATTCATGTAAACTGCCGCTTCGAAAAGTAACGAAACAGAAAAAAGATGTAGAAAGGTGAATGATCTCTTCCATAATAATATCAATAATTACGCCACAGTATGAGCCAACTTTTACCTGACTGGACGGAAGCTCGAAGAGCGGAGGACGGTATCATGAATCAACCAAGCTTGGGATTTACTGTAAAGATCTGGCGGAACGGATGTAAGGACGGAAATGCTAGACGCGAATATGAGCTGATCATGAGCATGAACGCCACCAGGTTAGAGGGGTGCGGCAGGTAAGCAACGTAAACCTTTTATAATATGCTACTACCTATAAAGTATTTAAGGCACTATAGCCAAGTGGTTACGGCGACAGATTCGAATCGTACGATATCTGTTCCTCTTTGAGGGCGCAGGTTCAAATCCTGCTGGTGTCGTTTTGTTATTTATTTATTTTTTGACTAAATCACCATCTAGCCAATCGCGTAAGGTGCACGGTCCTAATGACACGTGTGACAATACACGGCTTCCTCATGGCTACAGCGAGGCAGACGCCGGTAATCAGGCGTCTTACACGGTTTTCTTTATACCATGTCAGCTTGAATTCCGTTCTTCACCTTTCTCTTCAACATGGTCATTCACTGGTATCTAGTGCTACTTCTCTGGGCTCTGGTCACCCCTTCAACGCCTGTGGTACTACCCTTGATATCCGACTCGTACGTTGAATCACTCGGAGAGTTCCACTCGCCAAGTTTCACTACAGGCTTTCATAGGCAGGACTATGCTGAGCTGGCACAGCAGTCTCCTAGTGCTCCCAGGTGCGCGAGCTCAATTCAGGCTCTCATAATGGATATAATTGACATGTTC
Source organism: Marasmius oreades (assembly GCF_018924745.1). NCBI lineage: Eukaryota > Fungi > Basidiomycota > Agaricomycetes > Agaricales > Marasmiaceae > Marasmius > Marasmius oreades. Next base: position 2,890,449 of record NC_057325.1, read on the forward strand.
GGCTTAGACCGCAGAGCGATCTTGTTGTATTGGACTTGAGGTAAGTACCTACTCTCAGGTAGATTTCCCCAACTGAACTGAACCTGCTACAGCTCGTTACCCTCTGTGTCTCCACGCACAGTCCTTTCACCTATCGAGCCTCGTCCATTGTCGTCAACAATGGTTATGGCGCTGGAACCATCTCTTCCTTCCTCTATCTCGATACTCCCCCTTCTGAGTTATTCCACGATCCTCGCCATTATAGGTTTTATTAGCCTGCGTATCGCAAAATGGAGACAAAGGCGTAGAGCACGCCAACATGCACACGCATTGGACCGCGATGGAGCAGAACTATTACCCACGAGCACTGCGACGATCAGTCCAAGGTTCAAGGATTTTCCTGTTCCGCCACCACTTCCCCCGAATTCCCCTCATCTTCTACCCAAGTCAGCTTCCGTTACTTCGTTGCATTCAGTGTCATCGCCATGTCCCGCCTCTCCGGCGCTTGCGCCTTGGCAGCATAACAGGCTCAGTCGCGTACTTGAAAGACCCAAATCACCTATTCAGCATATTGGCTTTTCACCCGGTGCCAAGATCAAGCGAAGAAGCAATAGTTTGGATCTCGGAGGCGCAGCCAAAAAGCGACATGCCAGCGTACCGACACCTCTTCGACACCCGTTCTTCATCTCTGAACCTGAGCCTGAACATGACCATCTTCTCCCTTCTCATGAAGCCCTATCTCATTACAGGGACGATGACGACGCGGACGACGATTTGACACTCATTCATTTTTCACCCGCCCATCAACGAACAAAAACTCATCACGGCCAAGCCTTGTGGCATTCCTCTCTCAACACTCCATTCGCTTCGTCTTTTGGCACGGAGACTGCTTTGATCGACTTTTCCTCTTCCTCTTCTTTAGATAAGCCCAAGATATCTACTCCGGTCAAACCAGTATCGGCACACACCGTCGCTTGGGCGTTCGACATCGAAGTTCCTCGTACTCCTCCTCCACCGCCTTCTTTGCCTCTTCCTCTGGTGGCGTTATCGAAATTCTCGTTGCATCGCCGTTCTCAATCGTCTGACATCAACTTGATTGACTTTTCTGAGAGAAAGGTCACAGAGGACGAAGATGTTGGCACACCTTCTCGTGGTTTGGCCGTCAAAGCTATCGCTTTGACTGAGGAAGGGGACATGAGCCCCGACAAGGAGAAAGAGCAAGAAATGGGTTATGAGGGTGGAGATGAAGACGAGATGGACATTGTCTGGGATGAAGGACGGGAGTTCAAAGCAAGACCTTTCGCGCCGGCATTGGTACAGAGGGAGAAGAGTGTGGAAAAGGATGTCGTTGACGACCTACAGAAGTCGGGAGAGGGATTATTGGTCGGTTCACCGCTAAGCGCTGTCCCATCAATGTCTTCCTCTGAACCTGCGATCGATCTGATCGAAGAGTCGGAGAGCAAGGAGAACGTATTTGATGGAAAGGTGGATAGTTTGACGAAGAGTGTTGTCAATGAGGTATCCCTTGAAACTCCCGCCCCACTTCTTCCTTCGCATTCCCGATCTCCTGTCGTGGTTGCCCTCACGGTGGACCAAGCAGATGAAGTCGAGGAACAACCTTACGACCATTCACGGCAGGAAGTTGACGTGGAGACCACATTGGTGGAAGAAGCCCGTCTTCTTGAGGATCTCATAACCTCATACACAAACTCAGATATAGGAAAGGTGGAAAGAAAGGAAAAAGAAGATAACGCTGATCACGAACTTATTAACGACCTTAACGAATTTGATGAAGACTTGAGTTATTTGACGACGGGTAACCCAGACTCCGAGTCACCCCATCCCGAGGTGGATGAAGCTTTTATCAAGGTTTCATTGCCTCCATCCCCTATTCCCTCGGATTGTGATACCTTACTAGACCTGGACGAGGTAGAGGTTCCTGGTTCTGTGGACGAGGAAGTAATAGAGAGCGCGGAAGATGTCGAGATACCTCAGTCTTCCGATCCCTTACCGTTAGTGGAGGTGAAAAAGGAGGAGTTCCCCGACCCAGACCTTCTTCCCTTGCCGCAGATACCGCTCCTTACCGTAATGAAGTCTTCCGAGCTTGAGACCTCGACCTCACGTCTCTCGTCACCTTCACCATCTATCTCCCCTCACCAAATCCCCACTCCGCCGGCTTCTCCACCACCCAGTCCTCGATTAACGGGCCTATCAAACATCACAAACCGACCGGCGTGGAGTGTACGTGCTGCGGATATGCCTCCGCTAGGTATTCATGCCAACGGTGCACACATTTTGAGCACGAAACCAAGTATTGGAGATTTGGGAGGGAAAAGGAACGATGAGAATTGGGATGTTGTTAAGAGAAGAAAGTTGGGGAAAGCGAAGGACGATAGAAAAGAGGAGGATGTGGCCGTCCTAGATAAGGACGAGGATGTCGAGGTAAAACCTGAACCTGCGGTATCCACCGTGATTGTTGAACCTTCACCACCATCATCTCCAACCCCTCCTCCTTCCGGGCTCTTTTCTCCGCCGGTTTCATTTGCATCTTTGCCTGGTGCGTTCCCGACGGATATTTCCACCGTAAACGAGAAGAACGGCACTGTCGTTGTCAGCGTCGACGTCCTCGCCGCGTCTATTGAGCCACAAAGTCAAGTTGAGAACGAGGACGGCCAAGTCATTTCTACCTCGCTCACCGCCCCCCCTACCCGCCGTCGACCGGTTCATCGATCTGCTCTTGACATTGCGTTGGCGATGCAGCTGAGGCCCGGATTGGGAGTCGGTGCAGATCCTGCATGGATGGTTAGATTTTTGATGGCGATGTTTGGATGGTTTGTGGTGCTCATTAGTGGAAGCACGGGAGACGCGAATGGATATGGCATGGCGAGTGCCTTCATGGGTGCTAGAAGGAGGGATTAGAAGACCTGTGACTAGGTTTCGTTTTTTCGTTTTCCTTGATGGAGTTCCCTCGTTTTCTGCCTTCCAAGTCATGGATTTTGTGTTATGTTTGAGCGCTCCTTTTTTCCCTCGTTCTTATTCATGATCTCGCTCTGCATTCGTTTCGTTTAATTAATTCGCTATGCATTCCATTCTTGCACTTTCTATTTCCATTTGTTAATCACCTTCAAGCCCACACGTTCGCTACAAGTATTTAGATAAATCGCACGGATTCTTGACATACCTGCATTATTTACACTATCCTGCGGTCATTAATTATGCATACCGTTCAGATTTAGCATTTTGTACATACCCTTCATTGGATGATTGTTTTCATTGAAAGCCGTTTGGAATCATATTCCGTACGACTTCATATAGTATGTTTCAGTATATCTCGTTTGACCTGTGATCTGAGGCAATCCGTTGAGAAGGCAATACTTTATAGGATGGATAGCCAGCTCTGCGTGCTACAAGTGAAACCGTGAATACAGACGTGTATACAAAGCGTAGCGGGTAAACAGTGAGTACAAGGAGAAGTACGTCGACGTTTTCCACATTGTTGTCGATGGTATCGGTATTATCGAAAATCCAGGTTCATAGTAATACTCTTGGATGTCATGATTGAACAGGATTCCAGTAGAATTCACCCGTTGAAACTTGAAGCTCACTAACGACAGAGAACAGAAAGTAGTATGCATATGAGAGTTTGAGCGACAGCCGAGCCGGTTCGAACTCTCCGGTAAGTTGCCGGTTCAACCTCGACCAACATGCAATCTCGAAACTTCGTATTCGACCCTCGTCCCAACTTTCCCCTCCTAGTCACAGCCAAACGATACTGGAACCCAGAGTCACCATACATCAACGACCCAACAGCCCTCACCCTTGTCTGTTTACATGGGACCGGATTTCACAAAGAACAGTGGGAACCAGCGATAGATGACCTCCTTGCGCTGGTGAAAGCGAAGAACGACCAAGTGCGGATACGAGAGGTATGGAGTATAGACGCACCGAATCATGGCGATGCTGCCGTTTTGAACGAAGAGACGCTATCTTGGGGATATGAAGTATCATGTCCGCATTTCTTTTCAAACCCATGAATTCCCTGCATTCTGACTTGTTATCTCTCAGTTAGATGGGAAGACTATGGTCGTGCCACACATTCACTTCTTGCGGGCCTTGGGAAAGGAATAGATATGGATTTTAGCAAGCATAGATTGATTGGAGTCGGCCACTCTATGGGTGCAGTATCATTGTAAGAATTCGGGTTTTCGTCTTCTTGTATATCTCAATTTGACGGCACTCACCTTGACAGACTGCTCTCGACCAATTTCTTCCCGGTCATCAAATTCGAAGCAGTCATCCTCATTGAAACTATGACCATGATGAAGAAATCAAGCGCCCCGTTCATATCAATCGAAACGAATGTGCTTGCTAGTGGGTCCATCAGCCGGCGAGATATATGGCCATCGAAAGAAGAAGCCTATCAATCACTCAAAAGTAGGGCGGCTTGGAAAGTTTGGGATGATAGAGTATTGAGGACTTATACCGTGCGTCCGTCTCCTCTATCCCTAGGCGTTCTCGTAGTGTCGTTGACATTGCAAACAGGAACAAGGCATGAGGCCGCTGCCCACAAAAGATTATCCTGACAAAACCGAGGGTGTTACTCTCAAATGCACCAGAAAACAGGAAACGGTAGGTGCATAAACGGAACGTGCACCCCACAAAAACTTTTGATTGACCTGGTCCTCAGGCATGTTATCTTGACACGGGTCACTCCCTTGTGTATCGGAACTTCAAGACATTTGCGAAACGCATTCCGATTCACTTTATATATGGCGCAGTATTCGATTATCTGTCAGTGTGCTTCTCACTGAAATTTAAAGGACTCACTCGTTACTGCATTCCCATAGATCAAAAGAAATAAAGGACGATGTAATTGAGAACGCGATTGGCGGAGTACAAAATCTAGCTTCCTTTGCACTCATACCTAATGCTGGACATTTGGTAGGTCACCCGTAATACATACTTCCAGTACATCTCCCAGCTCACTACGTGTAAGGCCCTGCAAACACATCCTACCGGAGTAGCGCAAGCAGTATACGACGCTCTCATGATCGTGGTTCGAACCTCCAAATTGTAGCAAAGAAGGTAATTAAACAATTCCTTCAATCAGACGGTCAATGCCCGACAGCGATGACGGCAGGTCATTTCTGGTGGCCTTGAACCTGCCTAGGTCTACATAATGGGTGTAGTCTAGGCCTTACAAAGTCATCTGTCAAGCTAGAGTTTTCCCCTTGACTTAGGAGCAAAGTCAAAAGACTGGTGGTGTGTTTGTCCATCTGATTATGATTATACAATTCTTGGCCATGGAAGTTTCTCGCATATCGGCGTGCGCCCACATCCGGAACGCATTCAAATGAGTAGCATCTGTCACCTCTGTTACCTGGCTTTCCTATGAGTTAAAAATGCCGCTAAAATGGTAGGATCGGATATTTCAAATTGCCAATGCGCCCGATGAAACCCAAGCCGTCCGCAATCCCAGTGTTACTAGCGTATTCAGACTTTCCTCGCCCTTTTGTAGGCTGCCAGCCAAACCATCCTTCCCAGAAGGGCATTTGCGATATGGGAGGGTGGTGGCGAAACTCACCGGTACCCGCTCGCTATGAACAAGGTAAAAAGTTTGATTTATTACACTAGACTATGCTATGCTCCATGTATGTTCGTGAATAAGATGTTAAGAGATGGTGATCTTCTTGGGCGTCGCCTCCTTGCCAGCCTTAGGGAAGGAAACAGTAAGAACACCATTCTCAAGAGATGCCTTGATTTCTTCCTCCTGTTAAAATGGAGTGAGTAATTGGTGAACGGCTTGTTGAACGATATATGGTATACTCACATTAACACCCTGAGGAAGTCTCAAAGTCCTCGAAAACTTGCCAAATCGGCGCTCACGGACAGCATAACCATCCTGATTATGCTCCTCAGAGACCTTGGTCTCTCCAGAGATGGTCAATTGTCCGTCGTGGACGTCAATGTTCACGTCCTCCTTCTTGAGCCCAGGTAGCTCGTAAGTCACGGTAACGATATTCTTCTCGGTGTTCTCGTGAAGGTCCATTCTACATAAAATCAAAGTCATTAAAAAATCACGCGGTACAGCACGACCCAGAATATCATACCTTGGCTTAAGAGATTGGGAAACTGAATCGTCACCTTGTCTCTGAACAGCTTGTCCTCCTTCGGCATAAGAGGGGTTGCTTCTCCCAGCCCTGGAGAAGAACTCGTTAAAGAAACGGTCGAGGTTGTAAGATGGCTCGTAGTAGTAAATAGAAGACATAGTGAGTACTAGTAAGTCGAAGACGAGTTGAAGTAGTGGGCTTTTCTGGAGCTGATGATTCTGCTGTTTACTGCGTTGTCATCAGGCGAGCTTTTAAACTCTTTTTAAGTCTGCATGCAGAACATTCTTGAAAAATCGAGCACATCAATCGTAGAATCGAAAATCGATACGCGAAGGCAGGAGAAACGAGAAGAAATTTCTATAATAATCACGTGGCCGCGAGCACAGTCAAAAGTCTCGCCAGGACTTTCTAGCAAGATGTCCTGAATGTTCATAAGGTGTGTCCGATGATATAGAGCGTTTACAGGGGACAAGGTTACAGCAAGTAGTCATCCAGTGGTTGAGAAGCAATTGATTCAAGTAGTCATCCTAGTCATCAGTACTCAGTAATCGGTAGAATTTCTCCGAGAGCCTTCTGTCATTCAGGGATGTTGTGAATCGTGATTCATGACAAGGTTCGGTTGCGCGGAATTATTGCGAGCGAAGCGAGCAATCCTTATCAACGGGCGAGGGCCCGGTCAACTTTTGTTTGTGATTGTTTGTCGTTTCCGTTTCAATGTCACTTGCTCGTCGCCTTTGGCGATGAGCAGCCCTTTCGTACTCTATTCTACCTTTCCCAAACCTCGAAAATCAACAGAGAAGACATATTATTACCCATTTATCAAGTTTGTTGACAGAAATTGATACTTTTTCACCCCTTTTACGACGTGTTTTTTTTTCACTGCCAGTAAGATAAGAGAAATGTAGACAAGCGGTTAGAGGCACAACATGCAGGTGAATTGCTACACGTATATATGGTTCCAAACATGTCTAAAAACAACTTCTAGGTCTTCACTGGTGTACCAGCTGCTCAAAGCAAGTAAATCGCGAAGACTGCACAGATCAGCAAGGTCAACTCTTCACGACATGTAATGACTGCCGGATGCGTCTTCGACGCGTCACCATTGACGACGTGCCTGATGAGGATGAGCCTCCGCCAAGCGACGAATCCGAAGGGGTGGATGACCAGTATCTCGGCGATGGCAGTGACATGATGAAAGTCAATCTACTGGAAGATGTGATGGTCAGTGGTCACCGAGGCCGAGAAAAGATTTATTCAGAAATTTGTGAAGGCTGACAAGGACTCCCTGAAGCTACAGCCTACTTGTGGTGTTTGCCGAGAGATTCGTTGGAACATGAAGCTGACTCTGTCGCCGGCCAGTGATGTAGCAAGGATAAAGGAGACGTGAAAAAGTGGAGTACCGAGAATAATGTCCATCCAGGTGATTCCCGGGTCAGTTGAATATCTTATCAGTGATGCTCACTCAATGGCCGCCTATAGCTGATATCCCGCAAGCACTGAAGGGCCTTACCGAGCTCGAGGAGATGATGGCAGTCACGTCTGTTCGCCCTCTGGGTTTCAGTACAAATACAAAGACCATGTCTGCAGCTTTGTTCACGATATATGGCAACACACCTTCCCCGTGTTCCCGAAGAATGCGAGACCGACAACTTGTCCTTCGACGTCGAAGGACAATCGCGTCGTGACGCACGTCCTGGTGATGGCCATGGCACTGTATACTGTAACTGTCAACTGTCTATATAGTGACATTCGAAGACGAGAAATGAAAAAGAATTAGATACATGGCGACAACGATAAAGTTTTTGCTTTCTATCGTTACTGGGATTCGAAGCGAGCTACCGGGCCGCGTGCGGTGCATATTTCTCAAGAGAAGAAGAAAATAAAATGATGGGGTGCAGGGGCAAAGCCCCGCCTAGCTGGGTGAAGGGCAGGAACACATCCGAGCGCAGCGAGCGTTCGTGTGTAAGCCCGGAACCCTAGCTAGTATGAAACGCGTTCTCTTCGTGTCGCTACGCGTTTCTTCCTTCATTTCTGTGGTACGCGACATTCTACTCTCTATCAAACAACCAGCTCATAGATTCCGGACAATCCAGTAGAACAACGTGCAAGTTCACCTCAAATATAAGTAACACATGCCTGTTGCAGTTTCTCGCTCCCCTTTCCTCACCATCGCCAGCACCGTGTTTGCCACCATCTGGGTTGGATTTGGGGTCAATGCCATCCTCAATCCCGACCATGCTCTTTCCTTCTTTGAATTCAGGCCACCACTTGGTGCTGCCGATAAAAAGCTGGTCGACAGCCTAATGGCCGTTTATGGCATACGAGACATTTTCATGGGTCTCGCAACTTACGCTGCTACATTCGTCGGGGACAGAAAGACGCTTGGATGGATTCTGGTGTTCGGGAGCGCTGTCGCGTACGCAGATGGGGTGGTGTGTTTAATGGCAGAAAATGGAGGAGAGTGGAGCCATTGGGGGTACGGACCGATGTTGACAATTGTAGGAGTCTTGTTGCTCGGGGTTTTGGGGTAGGCTCTGAATTGGCTATAGTTTTCTAAGATGGTCAGCGCAGAATATAGAATCCTAAAATTAAGAGCTCAGAGGTGCTAGATACAAGTGCAGGTCTCCTCGAAGACCAAACGCTTGAGTCGAGGATTAGGTGGATTAGATTCATTACAGGGATTTGATTAATTCCGTGAACATGCGTTCCCTGGTGCGCCTGTCGGCTAAGCAAGCGCCCTCGGGTAATGGGCGGTTTGTACGTGGCATACATACGGCCGATGATTGAGATTGAAACTCCGACTCTGTTCCGAAGTAAATCCGACGTTATCGATAGGACGTCTCGCACCTTTCCCTAGGAGTCTCGAGCCTCAAACATCTATGTCCAGCCTCCAGGAGCCTGTTTCCGAGGGGTTGAAAAACTCTCATAATGGAATGGTACACAATATATAGTATTCGAGTTGGTAGGAGACTAAGTACAGTGTATTTGAGGATGCAAGGTACTTGAACACGTTGATTCGCCTGTATAGCGACTATCAGCGGAGTTTTAATATCGCTGAACATTCCGACCCTGCCGAGCGTGAAACGCAGAGTTCGCGTGTTAACGAAATTAATCAAATCCCTGTAAGGAGTTTAAGTTACAAATGCGTTCATTTCAAGACAGCAAGGCCAAATCAACAGTCCTGACATTCAAGGGTATGCGGAAGAAAGTACTGATTCCAAATCCTATATCCTCGAAGAAACCATAGACATAACGAAGGTATGAAGTAGTGGGAGAGGGAAGGAGTTTAAGACAACCCCAACGTGCTCATGAGGGCTGTTACCCCTTCCTTTAATGATAGCCGTCGCGATTTCCGATCCGGTTCAATAGTCCTCGGAATATCAGTTGATCCAGAACCAGACTCATCGGCGACTGTAGCAAGCAATGGGGTCAGCGTATGTAAAACGAAACAAGAAAGTCAACCCGACCGTAAAGGACAGGAGCATCCATTTTCTGTGCGAAGTGAAATGTCAACGAGCCAGAAGTCAGAAACTGTGATCCTAATCTTCCCGCTTCGCCCAAATGAGCTATTACACACTTCGTGCGCACACCTTGAATCCGAACCATCACCTCCGTTCCCGCTGCATCAGAACGGTGATTAACGATCAACTTCCCAACTCACAGGGAGAAGAACTCACGTCTATAACTCCCTCGATACCCGAGCGCTCTAAGAGTCTCCTGGGGAATAGGGCTCGCGGAACAGCCGGTATCGAGGAGGAAGTTGGTTACCACAGACTTCCCCAGTTGAACGTCCTTCCAGTGACGCTGCTTCATCAACTGTCTCTTGGTCATAACCTCCTTTTGGTCGTCTAAACAAACGACAAGCCGCCATGCCATGAGGCCCGCAAGTTTTCCATGAGATATGCGAATCCCTGCACATGGTATTGTCGATATTTCAGTGACGGGAGCGATCATATCAATGCCAATGACTCTAACAAGGTCCGAACGCATTGGCCGTGCTTTCATGAAGATTTAGCTGAAGATCAAAAACATTTCACAAGTGGACACGTACAAGAGCTGCTAGAACTTGCCGCGAATATGTCAGGCATGCTACCAACGCTGGGACCAGTACAAGTTGATACTCCTAATTTGGATTTATCGAGGGGTAGACTTTCTGAGGAGCCCGCACAAGTGTCAGAGTCGGAGTCGGAGTGCAGTTTATTATCGTTTAGTTCCGGGGCACTGACGCTCGGAGAAATAGCGTTCTCTGCATTAGGAGAAGGTCGATAGTTCTTCAAAAACCTCAATTTACTTGGCGATGGGCGGTAAATCGCATGAGATGGCTTCACGAACAACGATTATTAGTAGCTTTTTGTGAGGGATATTAGCCTGAGCTCACAACACAGAAATAGGGATAATCTCCATGAATATTCTCCATTGCGTCCAGTATCACTCGATGTTCCAACGTCGAACGTAAGCTATCGGCTCTGCGAAGTATGACCATAGCCTCCTGCTCGCGTCCGGATTTGACGATGGTCAGTGCCTTGTTAAACAAGATTTCGGCAGAATGAAGAATGAATTCCAGTCCGGATTCGTTGTACGACCTGAAGGTTTTGGGTATTAGAGAAACCGAGAGCGCATAAATACAAGACAAGCTGCAGTACCAGGATACTTCGCCTTTCATCATGATTTCGGCTGTACAGAAATCTGCTTCCGCTTCTTCGAATTGTTCAAGCCTGGCATGAGATACGCCGCGCTGAAAGTAACTGCCATACTATGTCTTCAGTTATTCCTCACCAGAACTCAGCATACATACGCGAGGGCCAGGTAAGTGTCGAGAGCAACGGCTTTTGTGTAGTGACTCATGGCATTCTCGTGATTCCCTTGTATCGTGTAGATAAAGCCCATGTTCATATCTATCATAGAGTTCGGTCCCATTGCCTGACAGTCGACAAACATTTAACCAAAAGTAATTGGATTAGAACTGAACCTCACCTGAAATTTTGACAATGACCCCTCATAGTCCTCACCCTCGAACGCATTGACGGCCTCTTCCCAAAGTTCCGACTTTCTCTTCAGCGCTGCTAATGCCATGCTTGTGGATTAATTAATGCCCTTTGGTTGTGGTGAAGATGGATGAATATACTGTGCGGGGAAAGATGTCCTTGGGCGGGAAAGGTGTCCTTGCCATCAATTAAGGGTACAGCGGTAAGCTGTAACATGTATGATGTATGATGTAAGTAACAGTGGCAACACTCTAATAGCTCTGCTGTTATGTTTAATATAATTAATGAGAAACTTTATTATATGGCTACCTGGCGCAATGGTAGCGCGTTTGGCTTCGATTACCAAACGGTTACCAAAAGGTTGCAGGTTCGAGTCCTGCGGTGGTCATAGTAGGAAAACTAGATTTATTTTTCCTGCATTTGAAAGTGGGGACATAGAACATTCAACTGTGACGTCCACCAGCGAGGTCCGAGCCCTCATGCTGAACAATCCATCTCTTTCCTACACTATTCTTGACACTAGCCAATCGCTAGGATTGAGCCCGACCTTCTCCTCCGCTCTAGTACCCACACCCATGACTGTCCCCAGCTGGGAACTTCTATCTGACTTCGAATTAAAGCGCAGTTAACGTTTGTGACCAGTTTTTCAAGGCAACTTTCAAGCACCCGAACTTATTCCCAACGAATGGGGGACATACTCAAGGCACCAATTCCTGACCTTCTCAACGCCGGGGTTGTTCAGTTGCAGGCGGGTCTCGATGGTGGCCTCTTTACAAGCTTGGAACTTGTACGGGTGAGTCGTGTATGTGCCTTTTCTCGCTCAAACAACCCCCACATTTTGCAGGCTTATCTTGCACGAATAGATGAAGTCAATACCAAAGGCCCATCTCTGCGAGCCGTGCTTGAGGTTAATCCGAAGGCTACCAAGATTGCCGAAGCATGCGACGAAGAGAGGAAAACGAAAGGAAAACGAAGCCTCCTACATGGCATCCCTGTACTCTTGAAGGTAATTACTTTCGACTTGTTACCCTGATTCCATCTGTATAAATAAACCTCATGCGCTCCTAGGATAACATTGCTACAATTTCCTCTGAAGGTGGTTTGCACTGCCGAGAGCATCACGCTTCAGAATTCTAACTCCTCACAGGAATGAATACTACCGCCGGATCGTACGCACTCCTTGATTCTGTTGTTCCCGATGACGCTGGGATCGTCAAACGCCTTCGCGATGCAGGGGCAATAATTCTCGGTACGTAATATAGCTCTTCAACGCCAACTTTATGGAATTGATGGTTTTCTAGGAAAAACAAACATGTCAGAACTTGCGCATTTCCGGGGAAACGTCCCTTGTGGATGGTCAGCGAGAGGAGGTCAATGCACCAGTGCCTATCATCCACAAGGTGATCCCTGTGGTTCATCATCAGGTTCTGGCGTCGCCACCTCTATCGGACTAGCGACAGTAACGATAGGCACAGAGACCGACGGAAGCATTTGTTTCCCCTCCAGTAACAACAATGTTGTGGGAATCAAACCCACTGTAGGTTTGACTTCCCGTGCAGGAGGTACGTAGGAATAACAAAGTAGAGAAATATTCACATTGACGTGGGTTCGATTGCCAGTCATTCCCATCCCCTCATCCCAAGACACGGTGGGTCCAATGACCCGAACTGTTGAAGATGCAGCAATCACTCTATCAATCATAGCAGGGGAGGACGAAAACGACAATCGTTCACTCGCTCAGCCACGTCCTGTCCCGAATTATACCCAGGCCCTCAAGCGAAATGCTCTTCAAGGCAAACGTATCGGTGTCCCTCGGATGAACATTACGCGTGGTCATTACGTGCATGATCCTTACTTATGGGTCTCATTCAATGAAGCATTGAGGACCATTGAAGATCTTGGAGCAACAGTTGTCGATCCAGCCGATCTCCCATCTGCTGAAGAGATAGGATCAGGGGAGAATATCATCTTGAAAATTGACTTCAAGGTAGGCCACGTCACTTAATCGACTCTTCTTAAGTACCTTTGACTGGCTTAGATTGAGTTCAACCGGTACCTTGAGTGGCTCGAAGACGTGCCGACAGGCGTCCGCACTCTCACTGACTTGATCAAATTCAACAACGAACACAAAGACTTGGAGCTTCCAGAGCACTATGACGATCAATCCAGGTAAGTACGGTACATCCGACAAATGTCCTGGTAGTGAAAACTGCGAGAAGGCTCATTGCCAGCGATGCTTCCTCCGGACGAGGCCCGGAGTGGGCGAAGGCCCTGGCTCTGAACATGGAACAAGGGGCTACGAGAGGAATTGATGCCGTGATGAAGGAACACAACCTGGATGCTCTCGTGCTTCCAGCGTGTGACACCTCCACACCAGCGGCTTTGGCTGGCTATCCTATAATCACAGGCAGGTCACTGTCAAGTCTAATTTCTCTTGCACTTGATGCCCTATGTCACAGTACCGCTGGACTTTTATCCGGACGACACTACAATAACGAAGTCAGGACCTAAAACGGTTTACCCTGCACCCGGACTACCTTTTGGACTGAACTTCGTGGGGACAGCATTCTCTGAGTATGACCTTATTGGATTCGCCTACGCTTTTGAGCAAAAGACGAAAGCAAGACTGAGAAGGACACCGTTCCCTGGTGCCATTCCGAAAACCCAACTCAAGGACATTCCCAGGATGAACACTGACAAGACATGACCTTTCACTTCATTTGACACCGTTACTCATAAATCTCTGTTGTTTATCCAGATAGCTACGAAAGTCAATGAGAACTATGTACAAACAATGAGATCCTATGATCTGAATAGTTAAACATATTAAAGTTTCGCCCGCATCTCACCATCCTTATTCATCCCTTCCTCTCTCAACTTTTTCGCTCGGAGAGCGCGTCCTGCCCGGCTGTTACTCTCCCTACCCAGCTTTGCATTGATCCACCATCCAGCCTCTACTAATTTATCTAAATCGAGAGTGCCATTGCCGTATTCTGAACCAGAAATGCTGTACTGGGAACCACGCAGAGCATAGACGACGTCTTCTGTCGCAACATTCCCTGTAGCCCCTGGTGAGTATGGACAGCCGCCTAAGCCACCCACGGCAGAGTCAATTGTGCGGACGCCATGAGAAAGTGCAGTGAAAACGTTGGCAATTGCCGTTCCGTAGGTGTCATGAAACTATCCGAAAGCAAGTCAGAATGGTAGAGATTTGTTGAATATGACGCTTACATGTCCCTAGAAAAACACCATTAGCACCATCATGCGAAGGAGATGAACGAAGGTAATACGTACTGCCAGCTTTTCAACGGGAATATCCTTCTTAACTTCCTCCAACATTGTAGACACCTGTGCAGGTGTACCCATACCCACCGTGTCTCCAAGACTGACTTCGTAACATCCCATCTCTATCAACTCCTTCGCCACCTCTCTTACCTTCTCAGGGCTCACCGCGCCAGTGTAAGGGCAAGCGATAGCCACGCTGACGTATCCACGAACCCTTAAACCCATATCGATCGCCGACTTGGCCACAGGTGCCAACCTTATCAATGACTCGCTTATCGACGTGTTCAGGTTAGCACGAGTGAACGCATCCGTCGCAGCAGTGAAGATCGATATTTCATCCGCAGGTGGTGGGGTTGTTTCCGCTAATTCAGAGGAGTTGTACGCCGCCAAGAGAGTGGAAAGGTTTTCTAGTCCTTTCGCATTCGGAACTAAAACTGCATAGTGAACATTGGGGATACGTTCGATATCAGTTATGACTTCTGCTGTTCCGGCCATCTAAAATGAGTTGGAAATGAACCTTGTAATGAGTCGTGCATGTCAGACAGGGGCTCACCTGGGGAACCCATTTAGGACTGACGAAACTTCCGGTTTCGATGTTTTGGCATCCAGCGAGAGAAAGACGATTGATCAGTTCGACCTTGACGCTAACCGGAATAACGCCTTTTTCATTCTGCAGTCCGTCTCGTGGCCCCACTTCTACGATGTTGACGAGGTGCCTTTTAGCTTCAGTTGCATATGTTCTTTTTGAACATTGAGTTGAAGCAATAGAGGGAAGACGACGTTGAAGAAGATTTCGAGAAATTTGTGTTAACATGGTAGGTGGAAGAGTTTTTCACATCAGACCGGGTGGGTATTTATGGCGATGGGTGAGGGTGTAGGGAGACGGGGAGCAGCTCCCGAAACATCGGCCGACAAAAACCGAAAGCAAACACAAATGGCTTGCTGGCGGTTTGTAAGCGTTACACCTTGTGAGAACGCGGGCGGTATTTTTGATGACTTATCCATTAAAAATGGACTACTTATGGAGGCGCTATAGCCAAGTGGTTACGGCGACAGATTAGAAATCTGTTCCTCTTTGAGGGCGCAGGTTCGAATCCTGCTGGCGTCGTACGGCTGTCTAAATGTTATTCCTTCCTTTTTTCTTTGAACAAATGGGATGTACAATAAGCAGACTATATTAACCCTCTGTTGGCGCCTAGAGTACTAGGGAAATCGAAGTGTGACTAGATCCTGGACTCCTACGATTCAGATGTTGGTCACCGTTCTGTTGCTCCTTTTGGAGTGCGTAGAAGGAAGAGAAAAGAAGCTCCTTTCCGGCAGACAACCCCATCTTGATTATGGAGAGTCTTATTCCCTACAGGCTCGAAACCTAGTAGCTACTAGACAGCACTCAGCGACCACACCAAGTTGGATCCAACTTCCTCCTTGGAGCCAGTCTCCAGACACAAGGGCAGCACGTATGCGGGCCGTCGGTATAGCTCGGTATTCGGGGTTTGGCCATACAAGCCTACTACTTAACATATTCGAGTTCCGGGTTCACTCAAGGTTTACCATGGCAGGTGTCGAGAATGTACAGCCATGGCTATCATCCAATAATCACCATTTCCGTAGGAGACGGAAGAGGTAATGACGGTATCTAGGCCGCGTGTGGCGCATCATTCGTGTCGGCTGCTCAAGGCACTGACTGGACAGCGGGAGAATGCCGCATAATCCCGATTTCGATAGATCCCCAAAAATTCCACGTCCAATTTCGCGGTGCTCTACTACCAACGTACAAGTAACCATATCCTAAACATTTCGTCTATATACGCAAGTCAACAATCGTCAAGCAGAATACGCAGCGAGTAATACACCGGATGGAACGATAACACGCCAAACGAAGAGACAGGAAGTATGGTGGTGGGTGGGGACAACATGGACGGGTGAGAGTGAAAAATATAAAATAAATCATCGATCATTAGAATGAAGAATTATGGGGAAATCTAGTCCCCATGTGATGGACGGAGGAAGGGGTAAGGCAGCATGAAAAAACATGAGAACGAGAAAACAACCATAAGTAAAGAAATGAGAACAAGAAAGTAGACGGTCAATGAACTGACAGCCATCTTCGTCAAAAGTAATGCTGTGGAGGCCCTTCGTGGGGACTGGGGGTACCGAGCATCACCTTGTCGCTGGAAAAACTGAACTCAGACGACCCCGATGACGATGAGCCGGAACGACTCCTGAACTGAATCGTTTGACCGCCCATGGGTATTCCCTCCATACTCTGATTAAAGTGGCTGTAAAACTCGGGCACACCCAACGTGCCTTCATCAAAGGCGGGTGGAGTGGTTCCTCCATGTCGACAACGTGAGGCTCGTTCTCCAGAAACCGCAAAACCTTGAGATTCGCGAACACATCCACATCCTGATCTGGAATCACATTGACACAGTCCAGGTGGACAACGACATCCGGCCATCGACGACGGCAAGTACATGTCTGACCCGATTCCGAGTTCAGGGTATCCTCCCAAGTCGAATGAAGGTGAGGACGGGGGAAAGGAGGGATTCACCTGTCTCACCCACTCGTCAACACCCCTGGAATCCTGATCCTGATATATTGACAGAGCGGTATTGGGGGGTATGTCTGGCGGTGCAGTCAATACAAGACAGTTCAGACAGGATGCACATGTGCCGTCACTATTGAAAAAACAGGTGTGGTGGGGGTTACTTTGGTTAGTGGGAAGATGGACCGCACATCCGATACATCCACACTCTTCACCACACTTGCACAGTGAAGCGATGATGTCTCCAGCGCCGGCGGGAGATTGTGTGGAATACCAAGCTGAAATATTACCCGAGTCAGGTGCAATATTGTTCGAAGGCGAAGGAACCACTCGGCCGGAAGACTCGTCTAATCGTCCAACAGGAGACGGCGACGATGTCGCCGATGAGAAAGAATTATAGCTCATAACGTCTCTTGTAGATAGCGCAGGCGCGTCGCCGATGAAGTCGTGGTGAGGATGAGTGTGAGTGTAGTCATACGCACGACCATACGGGCTGTATAAGGAGCTCTCGTGGTGTCTAGCGGCATGACTATGATGTTGTCCAGAAGACGGTTCATGTACAGGGCCGTCAGCATAGTCGTGACGCCGAGTAGAAGCAGGTTTGGGAAGGACAGGCCTGAGCTCGGCGATACGGGTCAAGGCGGTGTGGGACGGGTGCGAGACAGCCGTGTTATTCGGGGGAGTATTGGCTCCGGAGTGAGGATGAGCCTTTGGACCTGACGACTCCTTTTTGCGACGTCGCGGGGCACTCTTCCGGGGTATGCAACAATTGCAATCACCGTTCTGGGGACATGCACACCCTGTCGCTGTGAGGAAGAGCATGAGACGAAAGAAGAGATATCTGAAGCAGAAGTAAGCTCACCGTGATCGGAGTCCGAAGAGTGTCCTTCTGATAAGAGTTGCAGTGCGACCGACGCCTCTAATGCCTCAGGCAAGCCATCAGGAAACGCGGCGCTCTCCAACGCCTTATTCGAACCTAAGCAGGAGGGAAAAGAAAGGGGAAAGACCTTATGGCTAAGCCAACCGTAGACACCGGGTATGAGGCATGATGACAAGACACACCTTTCGTTGAAACATCCAGTTTCATGCATATACATTTGACGTGAACTTGTTTGGTTTTGCGTAATTCTCTACAATGCTCGCACTGGGTGACGGGTCTGCCTTTCTTTTTGATTTCGAAGAGGGGTCTGTCGGTGTGCTTGCAAGAGCTTGACCGATGACCCTTGATACATGTCTCACTGTGGTGATCCGATAAACAACCGTAGCCAGAGCTCGACAGCGAGAAGTAGACATACCATGCGTATTTCTTGCTGCTGATTAAAACCTGTAAATCAGGGATTTCAGTAAACTGCCCTTCAATGAAGTCTCCGCAACAGTACCATGTTGTTGATGTTGATGTTTGAGGGAAATAAGAGAGGATAATCGGGGTATTTGTTGAATTTGCTGAACAATTTGCTGTATCTCGTAGTCGATATCGAATGACGCTGGGCGAGCACGCCCGCCAGCGACCAAGGTCGCGCTTGTTATAAAACAAGCACGGAGGCGGACGAAGGGGCGTCTGATATCAGCATGGGGGGGTCTAAAAGAGAGAAATTGTTGACGATAGTTGACAAGAGTGCTGCATATAAATCGTGGCGCACGGACCGGAAAGAGCAAATAACGACAAACAGAAACAGTGGGGTGATGATCTTGCTCGGAATCTGACATGGAAACTGGTGGAACGTGCCCACGTTGTGGCTGCGGTCACTCCGGTCGGTTTAGTGGTCTCTTCGGGTTTCTCTGGATTTATTACTATTATTATTTCAAGATACCGTATCTCCAACAAGCCGTGACTATCCGCATAAGTATTTCAAGGAAGCAGGAGCCGCGCCATAAGGCTATTGAGCTGCATGTTTGCACCGTGCAAGCCTCTGCTTGACATAGGACTAAGGCTGGTTACTTGTTACACGCTATGCTCTCCCTGACCTGTTGAACAAGCTGGCGGTCTACTGTATCTGCTCTACCCGCCATCAAGTCACACATTTCCAGCACGAACCTTATGTTGCTCACCTCACGATGGACTCCTGAACTGGTCCTTCCGCTGCCTTGTTCTCCCGCGAACTCTTGCCTCGTTCCAAAGATTAATTATAGCAGGAACTTGCATGGACTTGTACGCTCTAGCTCACTGTCCCTAATTATAGGAATCAAAACCCTTTGCTCAGTATCTCCTTCCGTGTTCAACGAGGCACGAAGCCAACGGTCTATGCGGTTTTGCTGTCACTGCATTCTGACTAGCTTCTGCTGAAAAAAATCTCTGTCACAACCTCCGGTCGGCGGTCCCACGTCTAGACTGAGATTATCTGCCTTTCCGAGTCATATATAATATGCTTGCATGACAGAGCGGGAGTGTGGCAAGTCCGCGAGCAGTACTCGAGTTCCAGTCGCCACGTTCAGGCTCAAACTCTTCCCGAGTTTATAGGTTCAGTACATAATAAAAGAGGAGTTGATCCTCAGTCATGGCTGCGCCGCTGTGGAAGACAAAACACATCGACGATACGTACTGGGGCATGCGGGCCTAGGGGCTAATAGCAGTCTCTGGGGTTTTGAGAATTACAAATGCACTATTACAGCCGGTTTTGACGTCCTGAGAAACCGGCGGTGGACAGAGACCTCTCATCGGTAAGAACCGCCCTAGCTAGCATTTCACAAGAAAGTTAATCCCCGTTGGCATGTGCTACGTGCGACAATAGCCAGGGACGCGGAGGAAGGAGAATCATACAGAGAGCCTCAAGATTGAGGTAAGGAAGTTTGGAACTAGTAGCCAAATTGTCTAATCGGTCCTCGAGGCAAGTTCAGTTCGTTTTCACAGGGGTTCTCGGACTTCTCCGAAAGTGATGGAAGGGATGAGTTGGAGTTGCCGTGGCTGCCGGTGGCCACTCCATACTCCAGAACTTATCGTGATTTGGGTCGAGAACAATTGATTCAGTAGCTTCGGGTGTGTGTATAGAGACTATTGGGTGGGTCTTGGACTGAAGGCTCGAGCTGCCGCGACGCTGCCCACAGGCAAAGTTGAGGTACGAAGCAAAATATAAGCCTTAGGAGCGATTTAGATCCATCCAGCCCTCCCTGAAGGCTGCTATATTACTTGGGTGTCGGTGGTGCGGCGGAGACTGCCTGCGTGTGCAACACGGTTCAACCTTTGGACGTCAAGTGGTTCTGCAAACCGCTTTAGGGTTTGTTTCTTTACACTCGTCATGCTGACATAATCTTGAACTGTACAGTTTTACCCAAGGAATTCCCACCGTCGTTAAGGCCACCTAACGTGTCGACCCACGACTTAGTCAAGAACTGTCTTTGAAAGATGCAAATTTTCGTCAAGACCCTCACCGGGAAGACGATCACCCTCGAGGTGGAATCGTCTGATACTATTGACAACGTCAAGGCCAAGATCCAGGACAAGGAAGGGTAACGGGCTTGAATCTTTCGTGTTAGAATTTAGCTGATTGTATATTATCATTTTTCCACATAGTATTCCCCCCGACCAACAACGTCTCATCTTCGCCGGTAAACAGCTGGAGGATGGCCGTACCTTGAGTGACTACAACATCCAGAAGGAGTCTACTCTTCATTTGGTCCTGCGGTGCGTCGATTATGGGTGTTTATCTGCTTTTCCTTGGCTAACATGAACTCAAAAGTCTCCGTGGTGGAATCATTGAACCCTCTCTCAAAGTCCTCGCTTCAAAATACAACTGCGACAAGCAGATCTGCCGTAAATGTTACGCTCGTCTGCCACCCCGTGCAACCAACTGCAGGAAGAGGTCCTGTGGCCATTCTTCCCAGCTCCGCCCGTGCGTTTCATTTGACAAACTTTCGGTGACATGTATGTTGATATCCTTGGTTGTTTAACAGGAAGAAGAAGCTAAAGTAGTGGTTATCCTTACGCGAGTTTTATCGTCGGCGTTGTGAATGTACCAATGCAAACCCTCTGCCATCCACATGTCTATTTGTGCCCTATATCTATCATTGTCAGCCAACTCTTCTCTCTTTGACTGATCTCACTGTTTGCCACCGTCGATTGAGCTTACTGCATACGATTTCAAGAATTAAAACACATGATTGGTGTCATTTGTTGTCGTTATACGGCATCATGAACAGCAGTGAAGCTCGTCGGAGATGATGAGTGCTTCTAGATTGAACGACGTGAACCATGACCATCGATTTCATTCGAATTACTCAAACTTGTTGCTGCAAATTGTTTAGATCACGCTCGAACTTCGACGGACCACTGAACACTGGAGTCGCTACCTTGGCGAGTGGTTGTCACTTCAAGGTTCAGGTTCGGGTACGCTTCAACTTTTTTTGTTGTTTCTACATTTGAACGTGGTAGAAGTAAATCTCTTACTGAAACGCACGGGCGCACTCTCATAGCTTGTGGTTCCTTGCAACGCGTCGTACGCCTCTTTCCGTCCCGGCTTATGAGCCCAAGTGGTGCAGGAAGAATTGATGCGATAATTAGACGTCCTCGGTAAACGTTGAAAGTTCCTACCCAGAACCTTAAAATCGTCCAGGCCAGATTCGACATGATGGAGCCTTGCAGCACATGAAGATATTAACAACACAGGGGGATGGCTCGCTTTTGCTTTTTCCTGGTGGCCGATGGTTGCGTTCGGCGACTCCTCATTATACAAGGTTTCAAACATGATGGATTGTTGACGGTGTTAAGCCCTAGCTTTTCCATATCCATGCAAGACCGTGGGCGAAGCGACTGGCCTGGGCCTGGGACTGATCTGGAAGAAGCCTACCTTCGTCGACCAACGAGCCCTTCCATGCCCAATCATAGACTGTGGTCGTTATCCAGCATCTATGAGCGCGGATTTGAGGGCTTTTCGCCTTCAACTTAACACCGCCCAGGCCTGCATACAACCACGCCTTGCTATACCTTCGTCAGACGTGCATCCACAGCATCCCCTCGGCAGATAGTATCATAGAAGAATTACCGCTGCTGTTGCTGATAGGTGGATTCTCTCGGTTCTTAGTCTTCGGATACCGATTTCCCGGTCAGAGTCTTTTTTGGCCACCTGTATGTAGTCTGGTTGTCTTGTATTCTTTCATGGATTCTGTGACGAGAACGGGCAGAAATTAACCTGCCCATGTCATACTATCTGAGATACTGAACAACGAATTGCCCATGAGGTGCTGTAAGTGTTGTCTTCAACGATACGAGGGAGGTTAGCACAAGCGAGAGAAGTAGACTGAACACGTAGGTTCTTTACCGCCGATCGCTAGGAAGAAATACATAAATAGATTGAAACTTACTATAAGAGGATAACTCAACAACTCGACAATGGCGCGTTGAAGTTGCGTGACGATGCGCGTCTTGTTGACTTTGTTACAAACTACCACCTCCCATTCCACAAAGAGCGTTCTGAATTGCAAGCTTGGGACTGGCGCTCTTGACATTCGGGGTTTGATGAAAAAGCTAAAGCTTGACGATGCTGACTCTCGCAATCAACCTCAACCACGGCTCGTTGCTGCCAAATCGATCTCTCTTAGTTATCAGTCGAATGGTGGCTCGGCTATCCCATCAAATAAACGCCTAAAAAGCTCTGCGAAGATTCACATTTCCTCAGCCACTTCGCGAGGTGCAAGGAAAATCTCAGACAACATACTGCCTAAGCAGCCCAGTGGCTCCGGGTCCTCCCAGACCCGTCCCTTCTTGACTATTTCCGCTAAAACCAAAACTCCTCGAAGACAGCCTCAGACGGTGCTGGATGACTTACCACAGGGATCATCTCAGGTAAACTCCCTACTGAGGCCATGACTTCACGATCACTCAAAAAGCTGTAGCTCCCTTTACTCATACACGAATCACCCAGAAATTCTCGTCATCGATTGCCCCTCGGTATGCCATTTTCTAACTTACTTGATTTCTGATCACTGACTTTTGACGTTTGCGCAGTAAAGTCTACAGGTGGCAGTCCAACAGCGAGAAAAGTGTCAATCATGAACCCGCAGGAAGATATAGAAAGTAAGCCGTCTCCCATAGCCATGAAGACGCGATCTAGAATCCCGCCCCGCCATTGGAACGAAGATACCGGTGATTATGATGAAACGGATTTAGGTATCCTTCCTTCCCGTACTAGAATCCGCATCGCAGCAGCTTCTGCTCAGCCGACTCAGATAGGTACCAACACCGGACATCACTTGAAAACTGTGGTCAACGCAGATAGTGTGGACGGTCTTGGAGGGTATCTAGATGAAAATTTTCAACTGGTTCACCGTTCTAGAGTACCCTCAGATGAGAACATTGAGTTGTTTTCAACGGAGGAGAGTGATGCTGCAGAAAGCACACGAATAGGAAACAAGCTGCCTCGGAAGCTTACAACCCTCGCTAAAAAGTCTGTCCCAGCTGCTGTCATGATCTCTGGAAGCGACGAATCGGAGGAAAGCAACCTTGACGTCGCGAACATAGGGATTCAAGATGTACATCATCCTCGTGCCCGTCCAGCACCAATGATCAAAGCTGCAAGAAAGTCTGCATGTACAACTGCATTGTCTGAAAGTGACGATAGCGGGCCTACTAGCAGTGCCTCTCAAGATGAATCCGATTCCGGAAGTTCGGATATTCAAGTCAATGAACGACAGGTGTTGCCGACTAGTATTAGAACCTTACGCAGGAACTCGAGTTTAATTCTCCCCCCATCCTTGAAAATCCGAAACGACACGTCGCCAACTACCGAGTTGGTGCAAGCATTGAAAGGGTGCGTTGTTCGACTTCCGGAAATGCGCTTGCCTTTTCTCCGACGAAATTTACGGGTGGGGTTCGAAAGGAAGTGTGAAGTCCACGGGATTGGGACCATGTCAGTGATGATATCTGATTCGGAAAGAGTGTCTGTGGAGACGGTTTATTTGTACCCGATCGGAAATCTGGACGGCACTTCAACTCGTTACGGGAGTTTGACGAAAGGATTAGAGGCGTGGACGTGCCCCCTCTGTTTGTTGCATTTGAATTTCGCGAATCGGGATATGCTTCAAAAGCACCTCGAATGGGATCATTCCGAGGCGAAGGTGCGATGGACGGAGAGTAGAGACGAGCTGCGTCAAACAGTAGTGAGTTGTTTATCCTGTGTATGTTAAATTCTCTGATTTTTCTCCCAGAAATGGACCATTAAACTAGTTCTACCCAAGCCGAATCCGAAAGCTCTCACTGGCAGCCGGGATCCACATACGAATTGTACCTTTGCTACGTATCCCCACAAACCTGCGTTTTCAGAGCCTCACCGTTCTCCCCATATCAAAGACGTGCTTGTAAAAAAAGGAAAGGCCCGGGAAGTTTCTATGGTCTCAGAGCTCTCAAAAGCGCCGTCCACGAGCCGGGACTCTACGGCAACTGATAGTCGAAGCACGACGACCGACTGCGATCCCACACAACCAAAAAAGCGCTCCGTCTCCCCGCCCATGCTGGAGTTCGACGAAGACCCTCGCGACCCTCTCGGTCCTACCGCTCAGTACCCCTTCCTTCCTGCACAATCTGAAGACGGAACGATCACATTGAACTATTCGTGCCGAATTGGCGGCCCAAAGATTTATGATTTACTAGGTACGTTGTCATTAGAGCCGTTTGGGGTGTTGTCGTGGGTTGTTTTGGATAGGGAAGAGGAAATATTTGAAGTGGATGATGTGAAAGATGAACATAAGGTTATGCATGCACTTTGGGCGAGGTGGATTTTTTTGAATCGGTGGGTCGGTAAGATGTTGTCACTGTCCTACGGTGCCTGATGGCGGGTTGTAGGACAACGTTTATTAAGAACTATCTTGAGGGAGTGAGGATGTTTATTGATGAGTACTGGAAGATGATACAGCTTGCTGCTGGATGGGAAGCCTTGCGGTATTGGCTTATAGTAGGTATTGGCGGGGTCCTTGAGGCTCCCCTTTGTTGATTTTGTGGAAACCAGAACCGGCTGTTAATGATGTTTTTATTCATGACTCCGCAGGTTCTTCTAGCCAACCGGTTTCTTACAGGACACGAAGTTGCTCAACTTTTGAAGTATTACCAAGGGAAGATAGGATGGGCCGAACTGGCTTGAGATTGGATTTGGGATATTTTTAATTTCTTGATGGATGTCTTTAGTTTCTTGGATTCGTGAATGGGATGTAGTTTGGAGACAACTAGATTGTCCTGTGCTTGAAAAGAATAGGAGCAATGTGGTTTGGCTTTTGCCCATTTGTCTGACTGAGTGGGTATTTAGATATATCACTTTAAAATCTAGACAAGGCGCTATAGCCAAGTGGTTACGGCGACAGATTTGAATTGAAAGACATTATCTGTTCCTCTTTGAGGGCGCAGGTTCGAACCCTGCTGGCGTCGAGTTCTTTTGATCCTCGAGGTTTTTGCCCTGATCTGAAGCGTCTCAGTTTTCGCCGATGGAAATGTACATCGTCATATTTTCCTGTGCTGTTCCATTGAGTCTTCCTTTCTCGTCTGAGGTGACACTGGTTTATTAGAGTACGGGAAAGACTCGGTATTTGCCAACTTGAGTTATTAGAATATGTTCCAGGCCTCGGCAGGGATTACTTCCCGGGTTTACCTTGCGCACGCTTTCACGTCCGGGGCGGCCCGAGCGAACTTCAGGTCTGAAGATCTGAGGCGAGTAGAGATTTCATATTGTTCAACGATCCCGGATCCCTTGCGCACTAATAGCATATTTACCGCTGAATAGGAACACCTTTAGACAGCATGTCAATATGAATATAAGAAGGGTAGCCCAGTAATATACCTTGGTTACCTTCCTTACTTGCCTGGAATTAGAACCGTTTTCCTCCGGGAGCTCTAGAACTATGTCATTCTCTAAATTCACCATGCGCCGTATACCATCTTCTTCCTTCACCTCTATCTCCCATCGATCGATATCCTCTAGAGCATCCACAATGCGTCCCCTCACCGTAGAATCCCTCAATCCTTCCATCCTCAAAGTTGAATACGCCGTTCGAGGTGAACTTGCCATCAAGGCAGAGGAATACCGCAACAAGCTCAAGGAGCCCAACCATGGTTTACCTTTTGATAGAGTCATTTCCTCCAACATTGGAAATCCACAACAAATTGGCCTGGATCAACGACCTATCACTTTTGTGAGGCAGGTGAGCATACCCTTCTCCTTCGTGTGTCTGAGCCAAAGGCCCTCAGGGAATCGTACCATCTCCCTTCAGTGACGCGAATTAACGTGTCATCCTTGCCTTCCGGATACGGTGTGCAAGGTTCTCGAAGGGTTTTGCTGGGGGTGTCTCCTGTTGATATTCTCTACCGCTAATTTCACGGCTAGATTGGCGCTCTCATGGATTACCCTGAACTCGAAAAACTTGCCCCCAACGCTTTTCCTAAAGATGTCATTGCTCGTGCTCAAGAATTGAGATCAGAAATTGGTTCTATTGGCGCCTACTCTCACAGTCAAGGTGTACCCATTATTCGCAAACATGTCGCCCAGTTCATTGAACGTGCGTTCAGCCCACCGTACTAGATTCTGGCATATTCTCATTGCTATCTGTTTTCAGAACGCGATGGTTTTCCTTCAGATCCCAATCACATCTTCCTCACTGCCGGTGCATCCGCTGGTGTCTCTCTTCTCATCTCCATGCTTATCTCGGACCGCAAGGCAGGCATCCTCATCCCCATCCCCCAATATCCTCTTTACACCGCCACCATAGCTCAGTACGATGGTACTCCGATTCCATATTATCTCGATGGCACGGCAGGTTGGTCTACATCCATCAACGAGATCGAATCTGCCCTCGAAATCGCGTATAAACAAGGCATAAACCCAAGAGCTCTCGTTGTCATAAACCCAGGCAACCCCACTGGCGCTCTCTTAGAGGAATCGATCCAAGAAGAACTCGTCCGTCTTTGTGAAGAACATTCATTGGTTCTTCTCGCCGATGAAGTCTATCAGAATAACCTTCATAAACGATCTACACATCCCTTCACTTCCTTTAAGAAGATTGTTTCACGACTGAAATCCCCGATTCCGCTCATCTCTTTCCACTCGATCTCAAAGGGTGTCATGGGCGAATGCGGTAGACGAGGAGGATATTTTGAATGCACGAATTTCTCCTCGGATATTAGAGCTTTGATGTACAAGATGGCCTCTGTAGGGCTGTGTCCTCCGTTACAGGGACAGATTGCTGTGGACACACTTGTTCGACCTCCCCAGGAGGGCGAGGAGAGTTATCAGCTGTGGAAGTCCGAGACGGACACTATCCATCAGGCACTTGCGGAGCGAACCCATGTCATGGCAGAACGATTAAACAAGTTGCCTGGTATTTCGTGTGTCGATTCTCCTGGAGCGTTGTATCTGTTCCCTCAGATATCGCTCAGCGACAAAGCGATTGAGGCAGCGGAGAAGGCGGGGAAACAGCCTGATACGTTTTATGCCTTGGCGTTACTGGACAAGACGGGAATTTGTGTGGTCCCTGGCAGTGGGTTTGGGCAGAGACAGGGGCATTGGCATTATAGACTGACGTGTTTGTGTCCTGGAGTGGATGAATATGTGGGCAAGTTGGAGAAGTTTCATACCGAGTGGATTAAGCAGTATGGCAAATAGAGGACGTGAGGTCGTATGTATTGGCATCATGTAAATACGACGAGAGATTTGAGGTGCCGAAACCGCTCCTGGCCTTTCCACTCTGCGAGCGCTGAAGAAACGTGTCCTAACTCACCGAGTAGACAGATAGATCGACATATCTGTCCAGATGGATCAGGGGGGTTGAGACCGGCTAAAGGCCAAGTATAACGGAATAAATAAATAACCTCGACAAGCTTCCTTGCTCATTCCAACTCATTCCACGCAATTAGTTCCGTGAAAGCCACGATACACAGACACAGCACAGCCTGACGCGCTCCTGCATTCCCCAGCATTCTCCATCTTGCCATTCGACGTCCAACATGGGCAGCCAGCACAGCAAAACTTTGCAATCCCAGAATCCGAACCAAGACGTTTCCACAAATACCAATCAAGGCGCTATTCATAAAGGAGAGAGATTGCTCAACCGAATGTCAATGAAATTCAAGGACTTGAATCAAAGACCAACTTCAACCACGTCTTTAAGGAAGAAGTTCGAAACTGAAGAGGACACAAAGTCCAGTGCAGTAAGTGCAAAGGTTTGTTTCCCGTTCAGTGAGTGGCTGTGCACTGGTGCAATTCAAAGGCGCGATATAAATATCATTCGACTTGTTGCTCTCATCAGGACCTGTTTCCCTGTCACCATTCTTACATCTTATTTCTTTCTAGGTCAGTTCTACAGACCGGACCAGCGGTCAACGACACGAAGAAGTTGAAAAGCGCCCAGCGCCGGACACCGTGACAGGACAGGGACAGGAGGCATCGAAGACCAGTGAGGCGATATCAAATACTGATCTTCAACCAACATTAGAGGAATCGATCACCACCATTCGTTATCCTGCCATCTCTGTCGCCAGCGCAGTAAAGGAATCTCAGTCTAGTCACAGCACTACCACCACCAACATGCCGACGAATACTACTGTTCCTTGCCAGGTGAGCTTCCAAGAGTCGAGATAAGCGATCGGTGTCAGGAGCTCATTTCTTTTTCTTCGTTTGTTGTGTAACGACAGTATCGTACGGGCAAAACTCTTGGAAGTGGGACTTATGCCATCGTGAAGGAGGCGATTCATGTCAAGACGGGCAAGTACTACGCCTGTAAGGTGATCAACAAGAAGTTGATGGAGGGGAGAGAGTATATGGTAAGTCGACAAAAAAAAACCATTCTTCCCCTGCGCCCATTTCTGACGCTCAATTCCCCAAGGTTCGCAACGAAATCGCGGTTTTGAAGAGGATATCGAGCGGAAATCGGAATGTCGTGACGCTGCACGATTACTTTGAGGTGTGGTAGCGCTCAATGTTCCCCTTCACCTTGACTGACGCATCCTTCCTTACCAGACTGCTCACAACCTCTACCTCTGCTTTGACCTTTGTACAGGAGGTGAACTATTTGATCGTATCTGTGCAAAGGGCAACTACTATGAAGCCGATGCCGCCGATCTGGTACGAACTATCATGAGAGCAGTCAAATACATTCATGCCGCTGGGATTGTCCATCGTGGTATGTTCAGTTGTTGCTATCTTTAGCCGTTATCAGTCTCCTGAACATTTTGATAGACCTCAAGCCCGAGAACCTGCTCTTCCGCACAATTGCGGAAGACGCAGACATCATGATCGCAGATTTCGGGCTGAGCAGAATCATGGAGGAAGAAAAGCTGAGCATGTTGACCGAAATTTGCGGAACGCCGGGGTACATGGCCCCCGAAATTTTCAAAAAAAGTACGTTAGATCTAATCTTTATTCTTTCTTGACCGTCTATTTACTCTTCCTCAGCCGGACACGGAAAGCCCGTTGACGTTTGGGCTATGGGCGTGATCACCTACTTTTTACTCGCTGGCTACACACCTTTCGATAAGGATAGCCAACAAGCTGAGATGGAGGCTATCATCGCTGGGGATTACAAGTTTGAACCTCAAGAATACTGGGCAAACGTCTCTGATACTGCCAGAGACTTCGTAAGGGAATGTTTGACTATCGATCCGACAAGCAGGCCTACGGCTGAAGAAGCACTCAAGCATAAATGGCTAGCTGACTCTGAGCCTCATTACGTCCCGAGCTCGAATGGAGAGCCTACTGATCTGTTGCCGCATGTGAAGAAGGCTTTCAATGCTAGACAATTATGTGCGTTTCTGCTTTCACCGTCGCCGGGGCGGAGGATGGACTCATTTTTCTTTTGTTTTCCTTACAGGGCGTAAAGCAGCGTTCGGTATCCGAGCCCTCAACCGCATGTCTGCACTTGCTGGTGTCGGCCCAGATGCACAGAAATTAAAAGAATTGAAAGGGGAGCTTTCGAGATTCAAGGAGGAGAGTGAGAAGGAGGTTATGGAGAATACGTCTATCGTTCATCATCATCATATCTCTGAGGGGGACCAGGTGGGATTTTTTGCCTTATCTTTTTTCGCCACTAATGAAGAATGCCAGGGTAGACAGACAGCTAAAGAGACGCTCAAGAGTCGGGATGATCTCAGTGTTGAAGGTGGGAACGAGCCTAGGACAGGTCAGACCCCCGAACTTGATCATTTGGAGAATAAGATGGCAAGGACAAGGTTGGAGGATGAGGACAATGAGAAATAGATACACTTTCAGGAGGTTGAAACTTCTTTTGGGCTCCTTTTATCATCAGATTTCGTTCGGAGTGTTTGTCTTGTAAAGCATCTTGTGTTTATGCATTTTCAAATTAAGTACTAACAAGAAATCGATCTACATGGTACCTGTCTACACAAGAATAGAATGATGAGGTACGTTACGGGGGAACGTATTGATTGAGAAGATATACAGATAGTAAGATAGTTAACAGCGTTCCTGCGAAAGGACCCACCGGACTCGCCGCTAACTCAGGGTTACGGCCGTCACTCAGACCAAGGGGCCAACGTTATGATCCGTAGTGGTGTTACTCAAGCTATGAGAGGATTACTGTCGTCCTTCTAATGCCTTGACGATCGCAAACGCTGCACCCGCGGCAATTCCACCAACAAGGAGTGTCGTTAGGGCACCATAGACTATGCCGCCAATGCTGTTGGATGCTCCGGTCACCTGCGTTTTGATGGCACCAAATATGAGAAGAACGACGCCAGTGATGATGCAGGAGTAAACCAAAGCAACTTGGGCATTGGGTATGAAGAAATAGGGGCTGAGAGGGATGAGTCCACCAATGAGGTATCCCATACCGATGGTGAAAGCTGAGATATAAAGTCGCTTAGTTGGTACTTCCTCTGGAATTCTCGATTAGATGACGGGCCATATCTCCAAAATGTAGCGGTTACATACCTAAACCCCGACCAAACTTAACCAAGAAAGCAGTGAGTCCAACATCCTTGCTCCACCGTAAACTATCAGTTTCAATGTCTGCGGACGACCTCGCTTCGGGTGAAGCTTCATATTCACCACCAGCGTCTCTCAAACTTTTCGCGACGGCCCTACAAGTCGCCTGGTCAACACCCACGGGTCCAAGCACCTCCTCGACTTCCCTCTCCATCTCACCAGCACAGCTACGGACAACTCGTGTAGCTGTCTGGTTCTTGAGAAAACGGTAATGATCACGTTCGGCTTGAGAGCCCAAGAAACCTCCGATACCCATCGAGATAGCCCCGGCGATGAGTTCTGCTACACCACCCAAGACGACTATTCGCGATGTGCCGAGAGAAGATAAACCTGCGGCGAGTGCAAAAGGTACTGTCAGACCATCTGATAACCCGATGATTCTTGAAACAAGACTTGAGTATTGAGAGTTATGTGAGAGTGTGAGGATCCTTACACGTCCCGAACAACATCGGGGTCAATGAGTGTCCTTTCCTCAGATATGAGTTCTTTACAGCAAACTCCTTGAGGCATAGAATGCCTTGCACATTTGGCATTGAGAGGGGGGGTTTCTGAGCTCACTGCGTTCTCCACTGCCCAAACAGGTGGCTGTGTAGATTTAATGACGGTGCCATCGGGTTGTCTACGAGGAAGAGGAACTTGAGAGGCATTTTGGTTTGTGGACATTGTGAAGAGGTAGCAGGTTTCTACGGTGTATGGTGGTAAGTTTTGACAATGGCTGGCGAGTTGCAGGCATTGGTAGAAGAAATTGAAATTATGTAAAGGGAATACCGGCCAATCAACGCTCCTGAATTTCATGCACTAAGGAAGCTTGAAGTACGACTGGCGGAATACTCCAGATGAGGTTGAACAACGTACCACGGTTCACCGGTTCCAACCGAGTACTCAGTACCAGTTCTGAAAGCCATATGTACCGAATTCAAGCTACGTCTCTACCCTTGGGCAAAATTCGAATTCATTGACGAGATGTTCCTAATCAGGTAATAGATAAGATCTCCGTCCGAGCCGAAACCCAATTTTATTTCTCGCGCACGGATCAGCATCAACCTTTGGTTGTCATTGTCCTTCATGGCTCCCAGAGCCAATTCTCTCGATTCCTTATCCTCACCATCACCGTCTCCGACTCCAGAGGTGGAATCCAAAAAACCCTCTGAACATAACGCAAGTACCAGTACTATGGCTCATTTGGGCAGCGATTCTGAACTCTCTGAGCTCACCGAGGAAGAGCAGGAGGCAGCACAGACAAACTCCAAATCCACCAGTTCTCGAAGGCTAAAAGGTGTTGCTAATGGACGCGGAGGAAAACCATCAAGAAGAGGTAGAAGGAAAGGGAGTAGCTTGGTTCCTGCCCCCATGTGGGGTTGGGCTGAGACCAAGGCCCAGGACGAGAAAGACGATGAACAGGATTCCGCAGATCGGCAAACCAAACTTTTAAAATCTTCACCCGATGATGACGAGGAAATGAGGGATCTACCGGATGAGAACGAGAAATGCACCGACGGCAAAGAATCGACACCTGCCCCTCCTACACTTATATCCGAACCACCACAGATTTCCGCCCTCGATGTCCTCAGCACTGCTGCTGTCGCTGCAGAAACCATTAACAATGACACCGGTGATCAACTTAAAGACTCTGGCGAGATAGATGCAGAAAACGTCCAAGAAGCACACGTACTCCCACTTCCTATACCTCATTCTATTTCTCAGTCAGATTCTGAAATGGCAGATCCTCCTGACGCTGATTCAGAGTCTGATGCTGGACTCGACGCCGACCTTGATTTCGAAATGATTGCACCACTCGTCGAGACGGTTGCACCCATTGGTGCTGCCACCTCCATTACGGCGAACTCGGCTGCCGTTCAAGCTCCTCCTCGCTCTTCTCTATTATTGGTTGCATCTTCTCGTTCAACTTCCCCTGATTCACGCTCTCCCTCACTTGCCCTTGCGGCAGCAACAGCACAAGAGAGAGCGCCTCCGGCTGTGGCCGATAATGATGATGAGCTCGAGGATGAGTTGGATGAAGAAACGGAACGCGTCGAGGACGAGGACGATGGTACTTCTAAACCCAACGGTCGGAAATCCAAGGGTTCAAGGGCAAAAGGGAAGCCTAAACGCAAGTCGAAAGGGCGAGCTAAACATAAACCCGCACCCGTATTTCATAATTCAGCTATGGATGCTAATATCGTCACTGCTGAGGATGATGCCGATGGTGATCGCTCAGTAGAGGATGTGGATGTGGATGTGGAAGCTGACGAGGACGTTGCTCTTGCCAATGCCGCCCCTGCTAATGAGGAGGCCGAGGTTGAGGCAGATGGCAAACCTATCGAAGAGGAGGAAGAAGAAATGGAAATAGATGTCGAGGAAGAAGAACCGGAGCCCGAAGAACAGGAAGAACCAGAGGAAGAACCGGAACCGGAACCGGAACCAGAGGAAGATGACGATGACGAGGAGGAATTGGATCTTCAGCCTGCGCATCGCGTTGAGGCTTTGGATATGCTGGCGACGATTGAACTTAGCTTCGCGCTGGTGAGGGAAAAACTTTATGTCGAAAAGATGACGAGTTTAGCTTGGGAAGAATCACTAGTTGAAGATGGTATGCCTCCTTACATGAAAGTGTAAAACTCCGTTCATTCATTCTCGCTTTTTTTGCAGGGACACATCCGGAACTAATCTACCTGCAGAACGAGCTTTCACGTAGGAAGGACAAGCGATTACAACTCGCAGCACGCAAACGTTCCTTCGAATTCTCAAATATCTCGCGTAAGAGGAAGCTAGACGAAGATGCCATATGGTCTTGGTGGAAGGTGCCTTCAAGCTTTTGCCGTTTTCTTTTTCTCAAACGAGCTGACTCGTATCTCATTACAAGCTTTCAAGAGACGAACTCCAGACGGATATGATAGCAGAAACTAATCGAAAGAAGCGCAAGCTGGAACGGGACCGTAGGCAGATAGAACGACCGATTCCTGGTAAATATTTCAGCGTCATTCATCCCTATGTTATGATCCAACGGCTGGCACGATACTGACTTTCATTGTTAGTGCGTGCTCTACCACCAATGCCTATCGAGATCGCTGCAACGATGCCAACTCTTCGACAACTCATTGACGACACACCCTTTGGTAATAAATGCGGTCACGGGCGCTCAAGCGGAAAACATCGTAACTGTGACATGATCAACGGAAAATATGAGCCGGCGCTACTGGCGACACCTCTAGCCTATCCGGAGCTGTCGACACTCAGTTCAAATGATGTCAAAGCTGATCTTGACTTGCTATTTTCGGTATCTGCACGAAGATCTGGAGGGTACGACTCTCACGGTCATGGCGGGCCTTTACTGCAGCCTCATCCTTTACATCATCCTCGAGACGGCCTCGGGCACGGGCAACGAATGGCAGGATCCTCAAACCGCCATCATCAACAACACCCAAATTATGCCATGATGCAAGTTCCGGTTCAACCACCACCCGGACCCGCACTTAGCGGCTATGAACATGCCCATTTGAATCAACAGTTCCCGTCTCCACATGCAGGTGGAATGATGAACGATACCTTTCCTCCATCTTTCGGCGGACTTGGGAAAATTCTACCACATTTGCACCACCAGACGGGACCTGGCCCGGTGACCGGTCTTCCTCTCTTCAATACTGGTCCACGGCCAACTTCTAGCTCCGGTCCTCCTGGGGTCAACGGAGCACCCGGAGGTGGGAGAACACACCAAGCCCAATCGGTTGCTGCCTCTAGTGGGCCTGCAGCACATGCATTTCCTGGTCTAGTTGATGATGTGGCGGCGGCACCAGCACCAAGGGATAGGGAACGTGATAGAGAGAGACCTATGGGATATGGCCGTAGGTCCATGTCGCCCGGTGGTGGACCCCAGGCAAAAGAGACTGGTCAATGGATGGGAGCTGGAATGGGCATGGGAGGTTTTGGTATTGGATCTATGCATGGACCAAATTCAATGGGTACCTCTAAAACTCCTCGCTGGCCGGGCGAAGATGATGACAGAGATAGGCCTCGGAGGGAGCGTGAGAGGAGGGAGAGGGACCCGCAAGCTCTGCAAAGGGATCAGGAGCGGGAAAAGCGTCACACTTCTACGAATGGCTCATCCAGAATGCTCGAAGGCAGTGTCGGGCCTTTAGTCGGGAGTTCAGGTCCAGGCCCAAGTTCAGGTCAACCTGGTTCTCAGCACTCCCCGCGTTCTCATCAATTTCAAGGCCCTCACCACCACCACCATGGAAAACCACACCATCATCATGTCGTTCACCATCACCATCATATGCACAGTGGCCCTTCACCCTCACCTACGAATGCCTATTCTCACCATCCTGCTGGTCAATCTACGAGCCCAAATTTACCGAGAGACTCCACGGCTAAAGTCCCTCCCTTAATAGGAAGTCGTCCGCCTTCAGTCATCGCCGACGAAAGGGAGCGTGAAAGGGAACGCGAACGTGACCGACCAATTCCAGTGCCTTTTACCTTTGGGGCTTCGCAATACGCCAGAATACCGCCGGGGCCACCGTCGTCTCATGCCAATGGTTTTTTGGCCTCCCCCCGACCATCATGGGGTACCCCTCCCCCTCCAAAAACCAGGTCGCAGGAGGAATTCCCTACTACCAAAAGTGCTGGTGCAACTCCTGCTCCTGGACCGCCGATATACAGTCCTCCGGAACCTCTCAATGCCTCTCACCCTTCCTCTCCCCCAAGAGCGACCCCTAGGCCCAGTAGCCCTAGGACTTTGAACGCTCCGAGTGATGGCTCGGTTACGCACTCTCCTATAGGAAATCCGCGCTCACCACCACCGGGAATCAACGAGAAACTGGGTTCGATCCATAAAGTTCCGCTTGAAGCTCTTACGATCGCTAACCCGGCAGAGGCGTCGAGGACCGAAAGCAACAACAATAACCTTACAATGGGCCCCTCCTCTAAATTATTACCTATTGACAATTCACTTGCCAAACTTAGTGTTCCTCCGGTTCTAGATGGTCAAGCATAGCGAGTCTTCTCTTACAACGGATTAATTTTTTTGTTGTTATATTATCTCTTATCTCGTGGTCTGATTCGACCTATTCTGCCACGTATGTATTCGTGCGTTTTTCGTCTTGCTTTCTTCTTGCGTCACTGTTATCATAGCAAGCAAATATATCTCTACTCGATGGAAATCTATAACCGGTTAGAGGGGTCGTGGAGTATGACCTTTTTCTACAGTTACACTCCACTCGCGAGTACTAAGTTCCCTCTCGATTGGTTGATTGTTTACTATTAGTAATCGAAGTTGTCTGACCTCAGTGCACATTCCAAAGGTCGCAGTTGGTTGTGGTTTCACCAAATTCCTGTGGCGTGTTGTTTCGTATTCGGACTTTTCCCCATCCCGCGACTTTGGTCGATTGGTTCCCCATCCTCGCTCAAAGAATCAACTGACAGCCGCCCCGGACCTGAATTGAAAGCCGAATTCCATGCCTGATCATGGAGGCGGAGTCGTTTCGCAATTTGTGCAAATATGATGGTAACTTGACATCCCGTGAGATCCCTCGACTGGTTTCAAACCAGATTTTCAATCGGAACCTGGTCGTTAGGTTTTACTTAAGTATCTTGAGCCCCAGGTAGTCAAAACATGGGTTGTACTACCACTTTCCGTAGGCTACCATTGACTCAGGACACGCTCCATCCTCTGTCATTTATCAGCCTTACAACATGTGTCCAACGTGGCCACAGTCGGCTACTAGCCGCCAGTGCACGGCGGAACTTGGAGGGGGGCATATCCCCCCCCCCCCCCACGATGATTGCTTACCCCAATCGTAAATGCGAATTTCAATCGGATTCTGTAGATCTGGGTGTGATGTACGGCTTCGTATTATGGATGAAGGTGGCAAAATAGGCAACAGAACAATCGCTCGGTGTCCTTGAAGGATGAGCTACAGATCATTTCGCCTTTTTTCGATGAGAGATTCAGAACTCGTAGATGCTAATCCTCGGAGATGTTGAAACTTATAGGTCACAACATGACTTGTGATGGCTAACGTTGGAGGCTGGTCCCCAGAGATTCTGGAAACGATTAAAGATGTAGTCGAGGTCCTCATACGGGCTTGGTGGTTAACTGTACTCTAATGGGTCTACCGGGCTACACGCAAGGACAGAGAGGTGCAAAGTGCAACGACCGGTGTGGCTGATTCGTCCCGCCCGAATGAGGCGGAACCTAGTCTTTTAAACACCGTGGGAAAAATCAGCAGTTGGATGATCCGGGATCCCGTGCGGCTGTTGTATGTTTCGGGCCGAATTTGTTTTACCTAAACTCCCGCCACGAAAATTCTGTTGAAATGGTAATGGGCGGGGAGGCAGAGCACATTATTTCAGATCGCCTTTGACATAGACTACAAGGTAAATGTAAGTTTTTTCTCAGCCTTTCCTTTCTCCGTCATCTTCCTTTGCACCCTGAAACCACGACCCGTCGACTTTGCCAAAGGCTCCGAACTCCACCTTCAGTCATGACTGAACCATCCAAGTATTTCCCGTCAGAACGTCGTCATATTCCAGTCAAGACAGAAACTTCTCCTTCTCCCGATTTAATACCGTCTGGTTCTGATTCTTTCCAGCAAAATCACCACTTTTCTTTTTCTTCTCACCGAGTACCGTCCCACGCCTCCAACACCATATCACGTCAACCATCTCCTCCTCGTAGTGTCATTCCCCCAACCCAGTCGTACACATTTGGCGGGAGCCAGTCCCCGGGATTCCATGCTATGTCGACGGGACATCTCGAATGGACGACAGGTCCGCGTTTCCCGAACCAACAACCAACTTCGACCAACTCCACCGTCAGCGGAACCAGCAATTACAAATACGACACCCTTCAGGTTCCGTACTCGATGGCTCTCTCAGATGACGGTGAAGAGCTCACGGATGTGTTCGAAACTCACCACGGTACTACCCTAATTTTTACGCGTCAAGTTTTTCAATTGACACTCCCCCAGGCGAGCGTGTAGTACGGCGGAGAAGTAGCAAAGGTACTCTCTTCCCAACCGATGTCCCAACTCACTTAAACAGCGTCCCCGTTTTTTTTCTCCCTAGCTTGCGACCAATGTCGTAAATCAAAATGCAAATGCGAGCGAACATCACCCACCGAACCGTGCAGGAACTGCGTCATGCTTGGAACCGGTACGTTTTAGTTCTCCCGATAGAAGCAACACGTTTTTCCTGAGATAGACCCCCGCCAGAGTGCACTTCTGTTGGACCTTCACGGAAACGCGGTCCGCCGAAAGGCTACATCGATGCCATCGAAGCGCGACTTCACCAGATGGAAGCGCTGCTGGGAATAATGCTGTCTTGTGACGATGATCGAGCAACAACCCTTCTCAAGGATCTTTCTCAGGTATGACAAGCTTTTCAACAACCCCTTCAAAAACTCTCGACGTCGCGTGTCCCCCATCACGAGGTCACTTCGCATTGTCTGGAACGGCATAAAACTACACACGATACTAGGAGACCTTTCACTGATATCATTTTACCCCAGGATCCTCTGGCAAACCATATCATCAATCGGGTTGCCAACTCTTCTTACGGAGTGAAGGGCAGGGCACGAGGTAGCGAACAAATCAGCAATGAAAGTAAAGGACGATACGTGCAAGCAAAGCAAAGCGATGCCAACGGAGAGATAGCATCAACACAGTAAGTCCGATAACCAGGTCCCCCAAGTTCACTTTGCGGCACAATTTTTTTAACCTCCCTTTTGTGATATTAGTCCCTCGAATGAGTGGCAAGATACTGTCGTTGCCATGCTTCACAGCAAATGCAAGGTGAAGGATAGAAAACTGGCCACACCGCAAAATCCCGTCATCGACGTCTCAGACGACGCACTGGCAGACCAGCTTCCGTCCAGACGCCCCCTGCTGAGTCTCAAGATTAGTGACCGGTCCTTGACCGCCAACGCTGATGATAGCAGAGGGGGTTCTCCAACTCGTCGACAGCGACGAAGAATCAATGAAAACCGTCCCGGCCGTAGTGAAATCGATAGTGCTCAAAAGTCAGCTTCGACGCCCTCCACCTCAAAGTCTATCAGTGCAAAATCCAGTCAATCGTCCCGTTCTCCAGAGCAATCATTTAGGATTTTGCCGTCATCTCATTCTGCTGAGCTTGAAGCTCACAGCTCTCTGCCTCCTTCCGCCGGTAGTCAGAGCCCAAAATCCTCAGAGACGAGGAGCCGTACCTACGCCACTCAGACGAGCACCATCATCAATAAAGGATATGGGTCGGACGATGAAGAGGACGTTCCTGATGCAGTAGGACAGCTGAGTTTAAATGAAGAGGAGCAAGTGAGGTACCATGGGAAAGCAAGCGGTCTTTATCTACTAGGCGCAGAGGACAGGAATGACGATAGAAATGCGGGAGGTATCTGGTATGGCGTTCATTTCTTTCATCCTCGCGGGTATTTCTGAGTAACCTTTCTAGGCGATTTCCCAAAGCCAGAGTCTGGCCCCCTGTATCAGAAGTATCTTATCCTGATGCAGACTCCATCAGTCGACCTCCTCCACCCGATGTGCAAGAGAAACTCCTGGACCTCTATTTCATTCATGTCCACCCCATCTTTCCTGTAATCCATAAACAGTCCTTCTTCGACAACTTACGCGCCTTCCCTCATGGTGGTTCTCGCACCGTCACACCTCAACGAGCTCCCGTCTTCCCCGACTCTCACCCCATGGGGGCTTCATCCGCTTACAATAGTCGACGACGTCGCGTTCCTCCGCTTTTGTTATTTGCCATGTTCGCGGTAGCAGCTCGCTATTCAAACCCGCCTAATCGCCCCGAATTTTCTCATGATTCCAGCATCACCGAAGCCATACCCATGTGGGATGCCGGTGACGAATACCTGGAAGAGGCGCGACAGATACTCGAGCGCTCATACGCAAGCTCGCGACCGGAGACTTGTCAGGCTCTTCTATTAATGGGTTACAGGGAAATCGGAATTGGAGCCATGACAGAAGCTTGGATGTATGTGGGTCTGGCAATCCGTATGGCACAAGATTTGGGTATGCACCGCCGAGCAGACGGGTGGGCTCGAGCGGTCCTTGGCGGCAGACTATTCGGAGGTTGGGAATTGCAGGAACGTCGTCGAATCTGGTTTGGCTGTGTGGTTATGGACAAATATGTCTCTTCTTACATTGGTTTGTTTCCTCTTTCTCTCTCTCCGTGAAGAGCCGTCAATTAAACGGGTGCCACAGGCCGACCTTTGATGATTTTCGAAAGGGACTTTGACACACTTTTGCCTGACGAAGAAGACGTAGGTACCTCATCTGCTCATCCGGCACCGCATTACTCAACTCCTGAACAGCCGGAAGAAGGAGAACTTTGGCCTCACCATGAGTCCTCCAAAGTCGAACACTCCGCTTCCAACGGAATTCCCGGAAGAATCATTTCCTGTTTCAACACTGCAGTGACATTGTGTAAGTCTATACTCTGTTGATTTTGTTTATTTTTTTCTAATTCAACCACGTGTTCAGCTGGAATCCTCAGCATGATTATCCAGGCTATTTACGCCGTACGTCCTGTCTGCAGCCGGCATGGAGAGTCTGTGTTCCTGGAAGGTATACTCGACAGATGGTTTCTTGACCTACCGGAGCATCTCAGATATGAACCATCACCCATATATGTCCCTCTGCCTCAGGTACTCACCTTGCACATGCAGTATTGGTCCACAGTGCTCCTTTTACATCGGCCTTTGTGAGGACACAGGTTTCTACAACTTTGTGGCGTTTCTAATCTTTTCCTTGTTCGCTTCTAGTATACATCCAAAAAGTAGAGCGTGAGTAACGCTCCGAGATTTCTCCGTCGTTCTAGAGACTGATACAAACCTAGTGAATCAGAACCAAAGGACGATAGTGACCTTCGTTCTGAGTCTCGAAGACACCACGAAATGTCAACTGCTGCAGCTAACCGGATAACTGCTCTAGGTGTGTGATAAACTGGTAGCTTTGGGTTCTATCTGTCCCTGATCAGACAAGAATACAGCGGCTTTGTACATGGACCATTATTCGCTCAAATCTTGTCCCGCATTCCTCTGCTATTACGTTTTCTCCGCCAGTATCATGCATTTGACAACCAGTATGTAACTTTTTTCCCTTTGTCGGTTGTTACAGCCTTCTCGATCCGATTCTTGTCTAATCATTATCTCTCAGTGACCACCTTTCCTAGTGACCCTCAAGCCCGCATTGGCTTGAATAAGTGTATGGATGTACTTCAAGCCATGGAAGTTGTCTGGCCGAGTGCCGGTCGTGCGCTCGAACTACTTAAAGGCTCGAAGGCCAACTCAACAGAAGATGAGCCCATCGTACCACCCTCGACTAATAATGTCGACCGCCGTAAACGCCCCTACGTCAATATTTCCGAGATGACTCCTTTGCGCTCTCAATTATTGTTCCCCGAATATTCACTTCCTGAAACTTATGATGCCCACGCTCAACAACCCCGTTCCCCTACTACCCTCCCTTCTGGCCCTTCCTCTACCACTGCCACCTACTACCATCCGGATTATCGATGGGTGCCGAATCATTCGTTCGAGAATATGCAGTATGCGGGGTCACTCACAACCTCTGTCTTGCCGCAATCTTACAGTACTGGCTTGACGGATGATAGTGGCATGGTTGAGGACCATCGTCCCAACCTACCATCCTCAGTCTCCCATCATTCCGATTCACCTGCTCATTCGCGCTATCCTCCCGAATACTGGAACAATTACAGCCCCTACCCTCAAATGACCGACAATTCATACGACCGGGTTCATGAACAGCCCCAACCCTCCACCGTTCAACACCATCCCGCGCCATCTCAAATGTTCCTACACCAACCTTATAGTACATACAGTAAGCATCCTTGACCACCACACGCTGTATCACTTTCACTGACTGTCCGTCATACCCGGTAGATGATTCGGTTTAAACCATCCGTCTCCCAACCCAATTCCATTTGGTTGCTTGCCGTCATTGTCAAGGTTGTATCGTCCCCGTATATTCAGACTTATTGAATGATAGAAACATTTAATTCAACACCCATTGTTGTATATTTATACTACTTTAGATTAATTTTAATTTTCCATTGACAGGATACCTCGAGAAGAAATCGTCTGACCTACTTAACAGTATGGTGGTTAACCCCGGGTTGATTATTTAGCACATCTATCTACCACAGTTAAATCTGAAACAACGGATTGGCGCCCCGGTGAACCGTGGTACCTGGAAAGGAACTATAACTGTAAAGCAATTCCCAAGGGTTCTTCACCGAGAAGCCGAAAAGAAGTACACAAGGTTAAGAATGGCTTCAGAATGTGAACTATTGCAGATACATAATCCCTGATCTGTGAGTGCCTACAGCGTGTACTGTGGTCCCACCCTCCTGTCAAACGAATCTCCCGCGAATTGAGTTTCCCGGCTCTGGATCGGAGGTTCATCGTTCAAAGATTGTTGTACATGTTCGCCTCTTGCATCTCTTTCGCTCGTAGTCTTGCCGTGACCTGTCAATAATCATCGTCAGCGTATTTTCCTCTTTTCGATAATGTCAGATAATCTCACATCTTGAATATGCATGACCGCACGTTCAGCTCCAAACTCTCTAGAGCGCTTGTATTGTTCTAAAGCCTGTTCGAGGCGACCGGCTAATCTCATTGTCAGAAAGACACGGGACCGACTAGGAAGAAAGATGACGAACTGGCTTCCAAGATTGTGGCGAGATTGAACGTGATTTCGGGGTCCTCTGGAGACAGAGAAGAAGCGATGCTGGGAGGGATTACTTTGTAAGTAGTGATCTAAGGTGGCAGAACAAACGAGACCTACTGTAAATGATGTAGAGCGAGGTCTGCTCGCGGCAACGGCGAAGTGATATATGCGCTGGCCAAGTCTTTCAGTGGCGGATCGTGAATGATAATTCATGTGTTTTAATTCGTGAATACGTACTAGCGTGGACGTCGGCACTTTGCGGCTGCAATGCTACTGATTCTTTCCAGACATCTATAGCTTCGTCGAATTCCTCTGTTGGCATCGTGAATGTACTGAGGAGGAATAAAAGGATACAGGACATACTCAGTTGATAGTGAGTTATCCCGAGGTTGAAGAGCGAATTGGCATTGCGCTTGATTTCTGCGCTTCGCTTGTACAGGCTGTTGGCAGTGCGAACGTCACCCTCCTTGAGCTTTCGAGTACCCTCTGCGGTACATCTTGAAGCCTCCATTTCACCGGGATCGAAGATCAGAGAATGTGGTGTAGTCGACGTAGCGTTTCCTGCGACATCAAAGGATAAACTTGTTAGCGGACGATAGTTATCAATGAGCTGGTCAGTATACCGACTTACTCTTGAAGGTGGTTGGGCCCGAGACTCTTGGTTGTAAACATGCTCGCGACCGAGACTGGGATGCGATCGTGTGAGCTGTATTGCGAGCTGCGGAGAAACCTGCGCGTAAATGAGAGCTCATGCTTTGATGGGTCTGAAATAGCTTGGAATAAAAGTTGGTGGGAGATGATTAAGCAACAGTTGGGACTTGCTCAGGCAAGGATTTATAGGTTTGTGTAGTCATCATAACTTGAAATGGCGAGCTTGTCTATGAGCTGTCAGACGTGAGCCCAGAAGCACTAAAAATCTTACTAAGCACTCTCGCACGGTCCGACAACGGACACTGACATTGCACCTGAAAAAACTGCGCCTAGAAAACAAGGGACACAATGAGCTAAGGAGGTGGATCTGAACGGCATAGATTGAAATGTTTTGAAATGATATACCTGAAATGTAGTCAATTGAGTAAACGAACATTGACAAAAACTGACAGTCGCTTACAATCTCGACA
Organism: Marasmius oreades; assembly: GCF_018924745.1. NCBI lineage: Eukaryota > Fungi > Basidiomycota > Agaricomycetes > Agaricales > Marasmiaceae > Marasmius > Marasmius oreades. Next base: position 2,934,080 of record NC_057325.1, read on the forward strand.
GCGGGGACTCGGCAGCGGGAGTGAATTAACATTAACCTCGAGTTAACCCATGACCCAACAGCTTTCATTCCTCCCTCTCCAAGAATCCAATACCAGTCGTTTTGATCTTTGTCGTAAAGTTTTCATACCATTTCGCGATCACCGACATTGATACCGACGTTTTACTGCCCGGTAATCCTCCAGAAAATCCTGCTACGTAGTTGAATAGATGCCTCACGATCTTCTCCGCTAAAAGGATGGGGTTTGAGGCGGGCGAAGGTTTAGCGACAGTCGTGACCGATTGGAGAGCGTCCATCTGCGGTTGGATTTGTTGTAAAGTTTCGATGGATATCCCCAACATTGCGGTCACACTAGGCGACATGGAACTGTCCTGTGTCGATGTATCCATAGAATCAAAGGCACTATAACTGGTGGACGAAGAGAAGGTTCCGCGAAGACGGAATATTGCGGAAGGCTTTTCGTTTGAGAGCCTACCAGTTCATATTTACACCAGAACGAAACGAATCAAAGGTTAACTTGGAAGAAACACTCACATCCCTAGAAGCTGAAAGCCTTTCCCCGGCCAATGAAAGTGTACCGTGGCGCCATATCCATCAGGAAACGGGGTCGTACCCAGTAAGAATACGCAGACATGGTTGATCGTGCTTGCATCTGGTAGCTCAAACAGTGCGTGCGTCTCATCGACTTGCTGCAAATTTGTCTGGAAAAGACGGCCAGCTACACAGCACCCGAACATGGCGAGAGGTTTATGATGGGAGTAAAGGCAAATTCAACGACATCTCGATCGATGCAACAGCATTAATGAAGTCACAAGAGAACTGGTACAAATGTTCTACAAGGTTCGCCAAGTTTCGAAAAATCAATGCGTATTATCTCTCTACGTAGATTATAGTTATTGATACTAACAATACAGGCGAGTGTCGAACTAACATGCGGTTGAATGCTTTTATCATGTTATACATAGATACAGATGTGCCTCCCAGAAAACAAATACAAACTCGATGGATTCAGCGACTAAAAATCGCCGAGGTCGATATCCACAGCCTCTATCACAGAAGCCTCGAATGTTTTCACGGTAGTCTTGGACTCAGACGTTGATGACTCCATCAATAAAGTGGTCTTCATTTTGGGGCTAGAAAGGGAAGCCGAAGGCGTCCCGGGTCTTCCAGGCAAATCAGACCAGGATTTGGATACAAAACGTAGAAGCAAACCTAGAATTGGGTGTCGTCGCCACATTGAAGGTCCTTGGTACTGTGCGCAATCTGGCACTTGGATCAGTCGGAGTAGTCGCGCCACTCTTCCCAGCAAGGGCCAGCTTCCGTTCCCTTCTTCGTTTCTCTGCTTCTAGGAGTTCAGCACGGCGCACGGCTTCCGCATTTGCTTTGCGATTCTTCTCGCTGAGCATTGCAAGGACATCACTTTTATCCTCCCTCTGCGATTTAGCCCCGGGGGTGCCTTCTCTACTTACGCCATTCGAACCAATACCATGTTGCGCGTCAAATTCAGACAGTTTAGCATCAATTTCGGCGACCTCTTTGTACTCCTGTCTTCGTTGAGCAAGGGTTCGCTCTTGAACAAGTCGAGCTCGTTCAAACGTGGTAAAGGCCCCAGAGGCCCGACTAGCATTAAGTTGACCCTTTCGGAGAAGCATTGCAGCAATGTCGGTCTGGAAGAAACGTAGATCAAACATTGTTGTAAATAGGCACTAGCGCAGTAAGAACCTCAGTCATAGGTTGAGAAACCAGTTGTTCCATCTGAGCAACCTTGGTTGCGACAGCTTTTTTTAGGGGTAGAGATAATTTGTCTGTTTCGTAAGAGGTCTTCAGCCTATCGAACTCTTTCTACAAAGGTCATCTTGTTACAAACAAATGTTTATCCTTTGTAGCAAAGACGAACCGATAAGAAAGGACTATTGGACACCTTGTCCAGTGGAAAAATCTTCCTTGACTTTCCGTGTAGTAGCTCCGCATTCCTGTCGAACAGAGCGCTCTCGATTTTGTAAGGTTTGGCGCTATCCTCGCAAAGCCCTAATTCGGTGTGAGAATTAAGGTGTGCACGAAAACAATACACTCACGGGCAATTTGACATATTCGATACACAGGACCCTTCTCGGTACTCCCGATTAGATAACGAACCCATGCACCTGGAAGGATTATCCAGAGCCTCGATACAGGTTTGAGAAGGGAGAAAAAGCTTACCTTCGACATATTTATTGAACCAGGGAGACATGCAATGCTTCGCTAATTTATTTCGGTCTAGCCGACAAGCCTCCAAGTCAGTAAGTGTGACGGGTATTTCTGGCTCCGAGTTCTTGCGTCCGTAAGACTCTTCCTCTTGTTCCGCCTTGCTGATCATGCCCTCCTCCTCTTCTTCATCGGAGGTTTCCATATCCATGTCCATTGGCGAGGAGGAACGATCACGTTTAGGTGAAGACGTGCGGTTCTGGTGGTCGTAAATATCGATTTCAGGATAGCAGATATTATGCATGCCTTATTCTTCTCATCCTTTGCCTTCCGCTTAGCTTTCAGCTCATCGAGTTTCCTACTTTTCTCTTTCGTTGCCCCGCGAGCAGTGTGTTGACCTGGAAAGTCGACAGTCTGTAGAAATATTATCAGGGATACGCCAATGAAACGCACGCTTGGCAGCCTTTGACACACTATCTCCATCGGCTCGCTGGTCCTTAACCATCTGCTGTAGCGCTTTCCTGTCCTGTAGCCGCTGCATCTCCTCTGCTCTCTGCGAGAGAATTTCTTCTCTATCAACCTCCGACATTTGCATAAGCCTGATCCCAACGTCGGCCGAGGTTCAACGAAACTTTCAGTGTCCAGCAGTAGACAATACTGACCGATGCATGTCGGCTTGGTCACTGAACTTCCCTTCTAAAGGATACGGATCTTCTTCCTCTTCCTCGCTTTCAGGACCGTCATCAGAAACGCTAAGAAGACATAGATCAGCGGATTAAAAGTAACACAATAAGGACCATACTGACCTCGCCTTCCGGCGTTTGGAACCGCTAGACTTGGATTTGGTTCTCTTACGTTTCTTTTCCTTCTCAGAACCGGCTTCTACGAGTTCGAGGAGTTCGTCATCAAAGTCGGACATGTCGAACGTTGTACGTGGGTAAGACTTGCAAAGGTAAACAACGTTTAAGAGCGTTGAGCTCAAGTGATTGTTCGAACGAGAGCCACGTGATGTTTCGTGCGGCGGCGTCAGCGAGCTAAAGTCCACTCCCTTCTCCATGACATTCATCTCTCTACGCATTGAATTTAGCGGTGGCCTGGAGCTCCTCTTTTCGAATGAGAAACGACATAAAATCACTATACCTGCTCAAGTTCCTGTAGATAATAACCCAAAAGTCGATGGGCCTAGGAATGGAGACACCAAAGCAGCTGATATGGATTTTCTGATCCATTGGCTACGCGAGCATCTTCTAAAGGAGCGAACAGAACTTTTCATGGAAAATAGCACAGTGTAAGTGTTCTCTATAACCGATATTTACAGCCGCTCTCCGATAATCCATCGCCATCTTCAGGCGACCAGGGATTCTAGTGCTTATTAATGACACAGATTGGGAATTAGAAGGCGAAGGAGAATACCAATTGAAAGATAACGACGAGATTGTCTTTATTTCTACCTTGCACGGCGGGTAGACACTCGAAAGGAGGGTGAAGGCTTCAAACAATATCAATCACTCTTTCACCGATCCAGTGTACCATTTGTGGAACTCAACTTTTAAAGGTGGCGTAAAGTAAACTCGCTATGATATACCTGGGGCTGATTCAAGTCAAGAGATTATTGTACATACCACGATTACGCGACGTTGCTCAATGTCAAGACTTTGTCTGACTACATTCGTCTGATGCGAGCTACTGTTTACCTCGACCCCAATTCATCGAAATGCGCGTGGAAGTTGCAATTGACTGTCAGCGTATGTTCTCTCATGACCATCGTCTGCGAGATTCGGAACGATCGTAAAGATAGATACTCGCCTAAACAGGCCAGTCGTACTTGCGGTAACGACGACCTGCCTATCGTGACATTTCGTCGTTATCGCGTGAACAAATATCTGCTTTGGATGGGTACGGGGAGACGCCTTTGACGAAGACTCTAGCTCCTGAGTCTGAATACCACAACGCTCGGGGAAATTGCTTTGGCCGATACCTACCGTTCGGAAGATCGGAACGGGCCCGGCTCACGCGCTCCGTCCACCTCGCCTTCCATTTGTCGAGGTTCACTGATTGTCCAGTAGAACCAGAATTTTGTAAGAATTTTAATCTACTTAAGGTTTAACTTCAATGCGAGGCTGTTTTTGATTTTTACTCAGGATGCCACGCGAGTATCAGGCACCGAGCAATCAGGTCTCGTGATGAAGAAAGCACGCGCTTTCTTTATTCGAGTGGATAATAAGGCTATCGACACAGTGAACTGTGGTCCGATCTCCCGAATGGCCGCAGGAAACACGTGGATACGGACTGTGGGTGTTGAAGCGAGGGCGTTCCTGTTCTCTCTGCTACCACTATGGTCGTTGCCTCTTCGTCTATCACTGAAACCGTCGATTTCATCAACGCAAATGTACCTCAGAATCTTCAAAACCCTAGGGTCGGTATCATCTGTGGATCCGGATTAAGTGGCCTAGCATCCTCTTTGAAGGATATCGTGCTCGTTCCATATTCTGCTATCCCGGGATTTGCTCAGAGCACAGGTATCTGGCGGTCATTCTTTTCCTTATCCATCAATAACAGCCCTACAGTCCCGGGACACAAGAGCTCTCTGGCGTTTGGATTCATCGGAAGGACAAGCGTTCCTGTGGTCGCCATGCTTGGACGGGTCAGTTCGTACAATCCCCCCCCCAGTTAAAAAACCAACCTTGCGATGACCCAGCTAGTTCCATCCCTATGAGGGCCACCCACTCACCTCGGTTACTTACCCAATCCGTGTCATGGCGCGATTAGGCGTACGGGACGTGATTCGTGAGATCATTTCATTTACATCCCTATCTATTACATCTCATAATAATACTCAGTTACCAACGCCGCTGGTGCCCTCAACCCAAAACTCAAGGTCGGAACTGTGGTCGTCGTTCAAGACCATTTAGCACTACCTAATTTGACGGGTTTGAACCCTCTCCTTGGACCTCAAGTCAACCTCGATCGTCCTCGCTTTCTACCCTTATCCGATGCGTATTCTGTGAGACTCCGTCGTATGGCATTCCTAGCTTCTCGTCAGCTATCATTCGACCAGTCTGCTCTTGAAGAGGGCGTGTACGCGTGGGTTGGTGGTCCCACTTATGAGACACCGGCAGAAGGTCGATTTCTACGCATTGCTGGCGCTGATGTTGTTGGGATGAGTACCGTGCCTGAGGTAGTGGTAGCAAGAGAAGAGGGCATGGAAGTCATGGTGCTCAGTTTAGTGACTAATGCGGTAGTGATACCAGAGAGCTACAGAAGCATTAAAGATGAGGTCAACGCGGAGGTGAGGCTTCAACTTTTTATCGATCTTGACTTGCTCTCACCAGGAACACGTAGCTCGCCGGCAAGAAGATAGATGTCGCGCCGGAACAGACCGTTTCTCATGAGGAGGTCCTCAGCTTAGGTGTGGAGAAAGGCGATTTGATCAGGGCCCTCGTCGAGAGAGTGGTGGAACTTATAGAACCAAGTCAAGCTACTTGATTGCGTCGTTCAAAAGAATGTATGTCGGAAATTTTCAATAAGACAGGTGAAGCACACCACAAGTCGTAGAGGTGCAGATGACCCCCTATATCTTTTGGCGTTTTCGCTTCGATCACTGTCATTATAATTGAGATCGATACAGATACACTTCATACAAGTAAGAAAAGTGCTCGCAGGGAGGGAAATTGTGAGGGAACGAATAGCATCGACAACTTCAACTTTCAGTTTGTGAGAGGAATGACAGCTGTGGCAGTATCGCTGCCCTCTCCGCTTTCCGTAGGACTACCCTGGAGGTCAAGTTGAGGACCGGTAGTTGAGCGGAGCAAACTATCATAGCCAAGGTGAGTCCACACACGCATGAAATGTTTATCGTAGACCTTACTTATCAATTGCGCCTTGGTCTACAGGTGGAGAGGCACCAGTCCCAATAATGGTTTTATGCCCGAAGCTTGGAACACCAGTGTCAGTTACCACGTAGATGAATGCTGGCCCAGGTGGATAATGATTTCCAGAGGGAGGACCAGTTACTGTCAAGGTCTTCTTGTCTGTAGAGAGGCTAGAAACCAGTTTGACAGATCGATGGTCCATATGGACACCATGCGTAGAAAAACCAAGATCGATAGCCACAACTAAGAAAACGCAATGCTGTCAAGGGAGCTGAGATGTACTCATAAAAGAACATTGTCGCACCTGAAACTGTATTTACACCCGACGGTAACGAAACTGACAACTTGAAACTTGAACCAAAGTCAACGGTTGCAGGCAGGCCAGTATATGTTGGGCGCGGTTGAGACAGGTATGGTGGAGAATAGAATTCCACACTATTCATGGGTACGGTTATTCTAAGTTGTCGCTCAAAGCTAAGAGAGGCGAACTCACCGATACTCAGTTTGGAATGTCGTTGTGGTAAAATCGGTATTAGGATTAGATCCCGCTGCAATTACATGTTAGGGGACGTCTGGATAATGAGGATCACGATCTCACCAAGCATCACGCTCCCATTTGGCGTCAGACTGGCGGTGGAGTGATACATCCGAGGAATCGTAGAGGCGGGAATACCGGAAGAAGTAAAACGACTCCCGGCCGGTGCAGCAGGATCGTAAATCACTGGGGTAAAAGCTGGGTGGTCAGCGTTGCTGTGACCGACCGGATCGTTGACCTAATAATCCGTAATCAGTGTAGGAAGCTGGGAAGCTTGAAAAGACCAACATTGTCATAACTAGCGATACCGGTTTGAGCGCCGTTAACGACCAAAACTCTTCCATCGGGAAGGAGTATCAAATCAGGCATGATTCGAGGCACTGGCATGCTCTCGACTTTCCATCCAGCTGCTATCCCTGCCGTTGTGAGAACCATTCGGGAACACTGTGCAGATGTTGGCGCCTGGGACGAGATTGAGGAAGGGTCGACTGTATCGGAGAGTGTTGAACCTCCACAAATCAAGATTTCCGGGACATAGTTGTTTTCTGGGGTTAGAGGAAGTAGTACAGCGCCAGCTGAAAACGGAGAACTGTCAGGTAAAAATATATCAGACGGTTACAAGGCATTAATCATTACTTCCGCTTTTACTGACCTGATTCGAACACCATTCGGAATGCCAGGAAGAGGTGTTTCGGTGTTCGTCCTCCAATTGAAGAGCATGGCTGCCTGGTTCGCGGCTATGAAGATGTCACCGTCAGGTAGCTGAGCTACGATTGGGAAGTGATTGCCGTTGAGGGTATCGACCATAAACTGGCTCGGGATCTTGAGGCCATTGAAACCTGAATGAGTAGCCTGATGAGAACCAATAAACCACAGTTTCTATCTACGAACCGTGGATGTTCTTGGGTGGGAAGAATTCATAGGATGGATTGTTGATGCCTGCACTGTTTATAAACCTAGATTCTGATCATTTAGCCTCTCTGTGTGACTGCCTGAAATGGGAAAGGAGGTGCCTACGCGCCGGTAGTGGATCCACTGGTAAACGTGCGAGGCAATAAACGACTTAGCCTACGTTTCTGGTATTTATTATTTGACTTACCCCCAGATAATGACGGACCCGTCCTCGATCCGGACCTGAATGTGTCTAATAAACCTTCAGGAAACGTCAAAGACGAGGAAACTCACTGATGCAGGGTACCAACGATTAGAAGTAAGCCTGATACGGTTCGGGTCCTCAAAGACATCGCAATTCCCGTCAGTACATGGAGTAAACAAACGCAATGCTTGGAGACCGCTCTGACCTAATAGTTAGCGACGGTTAATGCAGAGTCAAACAAGAAGCAAGACAACAAACAAACCGGTGATCACAACCGGATTCCCTCCTGTACTGATGAATGTGCCATTTCCGAGAAAACTTCCGCTGGCACACCATGTGTTGCTCAAAGGGTTGAGGGGTCGGGCTTGTTTGGTCTGAAGATTGAATTCGGATCCCCAAGCGACGTGTCCGTTTACTGTAAGTGGGTTGTGCTCACTGCGGGAGGTAAACGTCAGAGCTGGAAATACGTTCAGGGGTATGCATACACTTTGTCAAAAATGAGGACAGTTGTCTCGGAGACTACCGCCATCTCTAGAGCACTCACACCGGTGGTCCTGCAATCTGTCAATAATTATTGAGACGGAAAGAGCTCGTGCATACTGACCCTTGTTGAGCCAAGGTCCAAACCCCAGGCGCGAAGGCGCTACGTCGAGAAAACGTGGCGGACAGTGCGGGTGAGACCAAAGAAAGACAGGATAAAGTGAGTGCTAAACGCATGTTCAAAAAGCGAACAGAGGAAACACTACCCTGAGGTTCATCCTCGACTTTACAGTCCCATTATATAGACAAAGTAAGAGGCACACCTTTCTATTTTGTTCACCGTGAATTTGGTTAGATTCGGCGCGTATATCTGTTGAATAGGTTTCTGTGCCGCGAAGAGGTAAATATGGGAGATTTTTCCCGCAGCCATAGCGTAGTTTGGGGGTTTTTGACAGTTAACTGATAGGGGTGGGAAGGCGGTGGGAGGGTATCGTACTCAAGAGTACCATGGATCAATATTCCCTGTATTAATAACGTACCCCGACATTCAGAAGAGCGAAACCCTTAGCATCGCAGGACCGCAAGTCGATGTTTTCGTGTTCGAACCTTCGTCGTAAAAGCATTCCTGGTTGTGTCTTCATGGCTTGAAAATGCCAAGATCATCTTCCACACTGGTCACCTACAGAAAAAGACTGATGATGGATAATGAAGAAGAACCTACCTCGCCGACGGCGAACACTCGGCCACTTGGACTCAACAGTCAGCACCAGGCACAAGCTAAAATTTGGTGAGAAAGTCCTCGTAAATACCGATAACACCAACGAAGACCATGCGCACCGTGATAAGAATATTATCATCTTTCAATGACTCGGACAAAACGAATTTGCGAAAGTACACTCGTTCTTCAAGCTGCGTGAAAAGTCCATTCAATACACTCCACGCAATACTGAGAATGGCCCGTGCGAGATATCCTTGTAACTTTTGAGGAGACCACATATAAGTTGCGTCCGTGAATCGAGGCTCCGGGAGTCGTAAAAGCAAAGAAATTATGCGCTTTCTCGTGCCTTCTTGCTAACTTGACTTCCACGCTTCATCCTCTTGGGACAGGAATAGACAACAGTGATCAGGTTGGCTTAAAACGGCTAAATAGAAAGCTTGGCGGCCATGAATCTGACTTCTGCGGACTTCGAAAGGCGAAAGCTGAATGTGAAGTTGGGATTGAAACAACTTTTGGTCCGGGTTCATTAACATTACTTGCTGGTCAGCTATCTACCGTCGTAGTTGGATACATGACTCACTTTACCATTGCAAAGCTTCAAGGTCGATCTTCGTAGCCTCCTCAGTGTGGATCGTCCATAAGATCAACGAGGTTTACCATGGACGCAGAGCACGCGTCTTACATAAAACTTGGGCTAATCTTGTAGCGAACTTCCTCTGGAGCCATTGAGATTCGAGAAAGGGTAGTCTAGACCTGTAAACAGAACTTCCGCATTTGAGCCCATTTTCCCCCCCACCGAACAAGACCTGACGGCCGCACTGTCGTCATCGTTATGCTCATCGCTATGGTCATTGAATATCTCCTGTGCACAATCGGTCCTTGCAAGACAAGGCATTTCGTTCCTCGCCGCTGCAGGACATCATTTTATAACAAAACGAGGGTAACTGCGAGAGAGCTAAGAAACCGGCTCGGAATAAGAAAACACCATGAATCCTGCGAGTCCTGTACACCTTCTATTTGGTGATTTTCGACGTTTCCGGGGGACATATTCGCCGTCCCACTCAACCACGTCTATTCGAGGGCGACGAGGCTAACTATTTGGACTTGAATAGAGTTGCGGTACCTGCTAATACTGATGTTTGCTAACAAAAGTTCATTATTTCTTCAACGAGAAATACTTACATGTAGGCGCCTTCGATCATGGTACACGGGGTTGGGCTCGCGGAGAGGAGCGCATATGTGATAGGAGGTCTGAGGAGGTCCGAAAGACCATGAGTCAAGACTCAAATGTAAATACGCGAGAGCTTGAGTTTGAAGATTTCCGAGATGTGAGTGAGATTCGCACTGCTAGTCATTAGGACGATGCCGACGTCCTTGGAATGAGCCGGTACTTGATCGGCACCTGGATGAGGCTGCAGCTCGTTCAGTGGACACGTATCGGGTCGACGGGGCGTTCAAATCGAACACGAACCTGTGTGTGCCCTCCGAGTATTCCCCTCGTCATCCAACCCTTTGGCCATTGTAAAACTCACGAGGAGGTATGTCATCGTAAGGAAGAGCGAGTTGTTAGCGAGATACCGTTGGGGATAAATGGGTCTTCCGAGCTCAAATGCAAATGCTTCGGAGTTGGTGGAAGGTCTTTCGCGTCGTTCTTCATGAATCGCTCCGGGTTGAAGCGCATAGGGTCGGTTGTGCAGCACAGCCCTGATAGTGTTCAGCGGAGCGAAGCCGTATAATACAATCAGACAAACGACTCTTGAGCCTGTGCTGTGTTGTTCCAAAATGAAAGCGGTCACATACCCTTTGGTACGAGTTCATCAATGGGAGGAACCTACACAACGGTAGCACAGGATTCCATCGGAGAGTCTCAGAAATATAGCGTTGATATAGGGCAATCCTCCTTGGTCGGTGAAATCAGGGAGCCTAGAAGAGCCAACTGATTCATTGCTCGGAACCCCGAGTCGACAGGTCAGTAGGTACGAAGATAATCACGTCCCAAAACTCCGACAGATCGAAGTCGACTGAAGGCTCTCATATTCTGATGAGTGGGAACTGCCCACACAGAAAATACGACTGTTGTTAACTGACTTCCGTGATTCGATTCGGTCATGAGCAACGTCCTCGTAAATACCGATGTGCACATACTTGCATTACTGTATTGCAGTAGGACAACATGCACGGAACCCAGCATCCTTCGAGGTATATTCTGTCAGATGGCTCGTAACAATAGACGTACTTCGCAAAGCTGCGTGAAAATCGCCGCAGAACGCACACACTCCAGAACGGCCCGCATGAGATATCCTTGTGACCACTTGGAGAAAGTTGGTGGAGGCCAATGATATATAGGACGTTGGTGCAGCGTCACCGAATCAAAAAATACCATGCGCCTCTCTCAGGCTGTTTCACTAGCCTTGGTTTTCCTCCCGGTAGTTTTGGGAGCAGAATGCACACTTCGTCCTCTCGGGAAAGGGATCGACGATACTAGCCAGGTTCGTTTCAATATCAGTTGAATGAAGAGCCCGCTGTGAATACGAATACTGATTTCTTCGAACTTGAAAAGGTCGAAGCTGCGATATCGAAATGCGGCAAGTCTGGATCGACGACTTTCAATCCTGGGACCTATAACATTACGAGGTAAGATAGTCAGGATTGGCAAAGAATCTATATGATTGACCTGCTTGCTTCCTTTTCCCTAGGAAGATGACATGGGAGTTGCAAGACTCCAGAGTTGATCTTCATGGTCTCCTCAGTGTGGGTAAATCGTTCACATGGATTCCTAATATATGTTCAAAGGAATTTCAGTTCAAACCGGATGTTGACTTTTGGTTGGATGCAGAAAACACGTACCGTGTGGTTTTCATTCAGGTGAGGTTTGCGTCGATTCGCTCAACACTTTAGTCCGATGGGCGCGAGAGGACAAGTGCAGTCACGCGCGCTTAGCGCTTATCCTCTTCAGCGACCTTTCTCATTCCCATTCCTGGACTAGAGCCAGGCATCTTGGTTCGTCGTTACCGGTAGTAACTTCGTCATCGATGGGCACGGTATTGGTGGCGTTCAAGGAAACGGGCAGGTGTGTTCACGATTACTTCATATCAAAGTATGCCGTATTCATCCCAAATGGCAGACTTGGTGGACGACCTTCACCAACAGGACCAGGCAAGATGGAGACGGTCGACCAATATCTTTCACTCTCAACAATGTCACGAACGGCTTCGTACGCGATTTTCGCGTAGAATCGCCCCCGTTTTGGTGCAATACCGTGTCTCATTCGAAGAATGTGACTTATGATGGAATGCACTGTAATGCGACCAATCAGGATCCCATGTTTGCGGGAAAGAAGTGCGTGGAGTCTTTATTATTTGGGGAAAGCTCATAAATATACAATTACAACTCACATTTAGCATTGTTCCTAATACCGATGGTAGATTTCCAACTCCCGTTTTTAAAAAAAAGCTGTTTGAACTCAATTGAACTGGTAGGTATCAACACCTACAGAAGTGATTCAGTCACCATGCGGAACTGGGACATTACGTCTGGGGACGACTGTCTAGCTATCAAAGGTGTAGGTTACCGCAAACATTTTCATCTATCAACCTCGACACTTAAACCTGGGTAGAATTCAACAAACATCATCGCCGAGAACATCACTTGTCATGGAGGAAACGGGATCGCGTTCGGATCGCTTGGTCAATATGCTAATTTGGTGTGTACCATTTATGTTATCAAGGGCTTGAATTTTTCTGACACTTTGTAGACCGACATTGTCGAGAATGTCCATATGAAGGGGCTGACGGTAAGTGATGCCATCCAGATGGACCGATCACGTTCTCAAGGATGACCAGTTGGAACGGATCGATCCTCGAGTACAACCTAACATGGGTAATGGAGTCGGTTTACTTTCTTTGCCTCCGGCGTGACCGTATCTCAAACGTTCACTTCAAAGGTGTACTTCAAATCGTGGACTGGTACAGTGAACGGACAACCTCCCACCGGTGGAGGTGGCGGTGGAGGTATGATCTCCTATTCACCTGCGATGAAAATGGTTTAAACCATTGATATCAGGTTTCGTGCGGAATGTTACCGCTGAAGATGTCAAGCTCGACCGTGTTGATCGTGCCATTCATCTTTTTCAAACGAACGGAGGCCATTCGTGTGTATCTCGTCCTCTTCTTGAGATGTCCGTTCATTTTTACGTCGCCGCACCAAGGAACGACCTTCCTTCCAAGCTCATGTTTAGCCAACTCCACTTCAAAAACTGGTCAGGGACGACGTTAACCAGTGAAAGTAAGTACCTTTTCTTCGAATCATTAGGTTTTTATCTTTATCACCCTCAAATTTGTAAGTCATCAATTTCAGTTGTAGCCCCGCGGTAGGTTGCGATGTTATAACGTTTGAAGATTTCAACGCAACTGTGCCAGCGGGCCAAACTCCGCAATTTACCTGTCAAAATGTGTCCCACCTATCGGGATTACCGGGTGAGTTTCACTACATTGAGATTGACCTTGGACTGAGTGTCGTTTGGTATAGGTCCTTGCGACTGAAGCTTTACACCAGCGCTGTTCAATGACATTGTTTGATTTGTCTGGATGCATCTGTAAACCTTGCTACAGCCCCTTACACAAGCGAGACGTGAACCGATTGAGTCAATTGACTAAGCGCTTGGAAGCCTGCTTCTCCTGGAACTTCATGTGGGTATCGACTGATGGCCATCCAATCACCTGCCTTCCCGGTGCACCATCAAAGTAACTTGCCTGCTATCTCGGTAAATTGAGGGGATAAAGCTCTCGTAAACTGGTCGAACAAGAAGCAAGCGTCTGACCATCCGGAGCGAAGACCTTGCCGATGCTTTGGGCTATAGCCTGAGCGCTTTTCGATTGTGTCCCAGGCTGATCGGGTTGACATTCAGCCGTGGTACACGGTGAGAAAGGGCAGGTAAAAAAAGCATTGCTTGTAAGGCTCATTCCTAGTGGCCCAAGCTGAACTGTTGACAACGTACTGTCTTGGTTGATCACTACATCGGCGCGGTACTGGTCGTTAGAAGAAATGATTATATTTATACTATTTTTTGGTCGGCCAGCGCGGCTGTTTGGATTATGTAAGAGGCCTCCGCACACAAATGGCGCTTCGACGAGTCCGGGCACGGATTCGGCGGCATTTCTCCCACCCCATGCATTATAAGGACACCACAGCCAAGAAAACATGTTTTTACCCACCACCACCCTGGGCTCATGTCGCAACCTGAGCCGTACAGTTCCGTTCCTTTGGACGAGGCCTCAACGTCGACGCCAACGAGCCCAGCTCACACCCCTCTTCCCCCCGATAATAGCCAGTACCGGTTTCTTGGCCAGAATCCAGATTCCATAAGAGATTCATATGCCTCATCACCGTTAGGTGAAGACGCCTCATCTTCGCGTTCCTTGCAACAGAACGACCCCAAGGATGATTTTAACGTCGCTGAAAAAGGTTTAGTCGAGAGAAGCGCAGGAACGCCCACGTCAAATAGGAAACGAAACCTTATCATAGGCCTAGTGGTTCTCGCAGTCATCATTGTGGTCATTGCCATCGTCGTGCCTGTTACCGTCATCAGGAAGAAGGGGAACGATGATAAGAGCAGTGGTTCAAGTGGCAGTTCCAGTGGCAGCAATGGTGCGGGAGGTAGCTCGGGTGGAAACGGTGGGGGTGTTGTTGTCGCCATTACCGGTGGTGATGGGAGCGACGTCACATTGGAGGATGGCTCAATCTTCAAGTATCAGAATTCTTTTGGAGGTCGTTGGCACTATGATGTCAATGATCCGTTCAATAACGGTGCTCGTCCTCAATCCTGGTCTCCTGCTCTCAATGAGACCTTCAGATATGGTATAGACAAAATCAGAGGGTGCGTGCAACCTCGAGGGTTTTCTCCTTTGCGTACCCGCTGATGGTGATTTGATTATAGGGTCAATCTTGGCGGATGGCTTGTCCTTGAACCCGTGAGTGACCTGTGGTCCATTTGACACAACTCTGATGCGTTATTTCGAGCACAGTTCATGTACGTCTACTCGCATGCACTTTTTGTAGTAGCCTCACGCGGGTCTTTACAGTTGCCCCGCAGTGTTCGAAAAATATCAGCCTCAGGCTGTTGATGAATATACTTTGCATCAGGCTATGGCTGCTGATACCGCCAATGGAGGATTTGCAAAGCTTGAAGAACATTACAAGACCTTCATTGTGAGTATCCACTTTCTGCAAATTTTTCTGGTCAACTCATCTTCTCACAGACCGAAAAAGACTTTGCAGAGATTGCAGGCGCCGGGCTCAACTATGTTCGGCTCCCGCTCCCATACTGGGCTGTGGAAACACACTCAGATGAACCTTTTCTTCCTAAAGTAGCTTGGAAGTATGTCTTTCCCCATCCCAACCTCGTTTCCTCATCAAACCAATGCCTCCCCCAGATACTTCCTGATGGCCGTCCAATGGGCTCGTAAATACGGCTTACGCATCAACCTCGACCTCCACACCGTTCCCGGGAGCCAGAATGATTGGAACCACTCTGGTCGTCGAAACGACGTCAACTTTTTATCCGGATCCATGGGATACGCCAACGCTCAACGGACCCTCGAAATCATCCGGACTCTTGCCGAGTTTATCTCTCAAAAGGAGTATAGGGATGTCGTTACCATATTTGGGTTCATTAACGAACCACGAGCAGTGCTTCTCGGACAGGATTCCATTGCGAGTTTGTACGTGACTGATTTCTTACGATGATAAATGAGTTTCACAGTTTTCCTCAGCTATGCAGAAGCTTACAAAGTCATTCGTGCAGCCAGTGGTCAGGGTCAAGGTCAAGGTCCTTGGGTTGCCTTCCATGATGCCATGATGACCAAATGGGACTGGAGAGGTTTCCTTCGCGGCGGAGATAGAATTGCCCTCGACTCGCACCCTTACACTGCTTTCGGAGATGTTCAAAGCAACGCTGAATGGGACTCCCAATTACAAACACCGTGTAATTGGGGGAAGGAATTCAACCAGTCCATGAGTGATTTCGGGCTTTCGAGTGCTGGGGAGTGGAGTTTGGGAATCAATGATTGTGGGCTCTGGTTAAATGGAATCCCAGAAAAGACGAGGTATGATGGGACATATACTCCCCAACCGTCTGATAGGGTTGGGGATTGCAGTGATTGGACAGAGTGGCAGAACTGGTCAGATTCGAGGAAGGCTGGTGCCAAGAAGTTTGCATTGGCCAGTATGGATGGACTTCAGGTGATTCTCGCTCTCTATATTCCCTGTAGACAAAGACGACGTGCTCACTACAACTCTTCCTAGAACTACTTTTTCTGGACATGGAAGGTCGGAGCTTCTAGCATATCCAACCAAGTCGAATCCCCAGCTTGGTCTTATCAACTAGGACTCGAACACGGATGGATACCCAGGGATCCCCGTGAAGCTGACGGTACATGCGGAAATACTGATCCTTTCACTGGTAATATCGCGCTTTCCACCCCTTCCTCACCGGAGTTCGAGGCTGAGCTAGGGAAGTATCCCTGGCCTCCCGCATCTATCACGATGGCAGGAGCGGCTGTATCAGATCTTCCAAGGTATACTCCAACCGGATCGATTTCTTCGCTGCAGGGTGCGACATTCACGGCCCAAGGGGCAAAACCTACAAAGACCGTCAACTTGGGTAGTGGATGGACGAATGCGGATGATAAGGATGGGGCGATGGTGGAAATACAAGGATGTCAATATCCGGGTGCGTGGGTTGATGGGAAGACTGTGAATTTACCGTTTTGTGCGGGTGCAAAGAGGAGAGAACCAGAGCCACAGCGCACACCTGCGCCATAGGTTTGTGCTTGAACTTTATCATTAGGTATATACTATTTCCACTACATAGTCACTCATTTATCCGGACTCTTTTACATACATACTAGCCTCTTACACGGACGTAACCACCATTTTCTCCTCTAATAATCTATAGTCATTCTACTGATGTTGATACATCATGTACCTGTAGCTACCGCTTATCAGTATGAACTTCCGCTTTGCTTTTACTTGATGACGAAGTTCAATTAGTTTCTTGTCTTCCTCCACCAAAGTCGAGGGTTCCCATTACCGTCCATCTCGACACGACTGTCATTATCTACAGTGCTGCTTGGGACTCACTTAACGCTTCTCAGTCTTCCTGTTTAGAACGTAATCAGGCAATAATTGGAACATTTAGACTGGCGGAAGTCATGATGTCTCCATAGATCATGTCTCGAGATGAAGGCCCAGCGGGGACGCCCTTGTTCCATCTCTCCTTATATCCCCTACATCCCGTCCTCGTAGACTACTATAGAGTCTTCTTCAATGAAGCCTAATCGTCATTCTTTCGGCCTTGATTTTTCAGACAAGAACGCACCAGACCATCCCGACTACGCCAGCGTCTACACCACCCAAGCAGCTCATCTGGAGCGCAATTACTCCGAAAGGCATCGTCCACAAACATTACACGGAAGATTGACTAGGGATCTCTCCGCCCAGGCTGAACTTTTTCAACCAAAGTCATTCGGCAACACAATCCACTTGTGGTTGATCAACGAGGGTGGCAAACAAGTATTCTTTGGAGTTTGGATCCTACTTCATCTATTAGTTGCTACATTTGGTTTTTTAAATTATCAACTCCGAGGTGATTTGACAAACGCTAGACGGATATTTGGAACGCCTTACGGTGAGCCTTTCGTCGTCTCAATGTAAACACGAAACGAACATTGACTGCCTGGTCTTTCTTTCAGTGGTCGCCAGAACAGCTGCTCTCGTCCTCCACATTGACGTTATCTTCATTCTCCTCCCCGTTTGTCGAAATTTTATCTCCCTTCTTCGCCGAACTCCTCTCAATCACATCATCCCCTTTGATAAAAACATCACATTTCACAAAGCCATCGGCTGGTCCATCCTCACCTGGTCTACCATCCATATCATCGCTCATTTGATCAACTTTACAACCTTAGCATCCGAACTCGCATCCGCCGAGTCCACTAATCGGCGTTTCGTTGAGTTTCTTGCTCTGAATTTCACCACCGGACCAGGCTTGACGGGATGGATCATGACTGCGAATTTATTCACAATTGCCTTTTTTTCGACCGAAAGACAACGAACACGACGGTACGACTGGTTTTGGTACACACACCATTTGTTCTTCGTGTTCTTCGTCAACTGGCAGCTGCATGGAATGTTTTGTATGATCAAGCCTGATCTTCCGCCTTACTGTTCTTGGGAGAATGCTGCCGAGTTCTGGGTGACTTGGTCTTTCGATCTTTGTTCACGTTAAAATGCTAATGTCCGACGTGTACCAGAAATACTGGCTCATTGGAGGTGGTGTTTGGGTTTACGAACGTATCCTCAGGGAGTTCCGCTCGAGGCACATCACCTACATATCTAAAGTGATCCAACACCCCTCCAATGTCATGGAACTCCAAATCAAGAAGGAAAAAACCTTCACACGAGCTGGTCAACACATCTTTCTATCTTGCCCTGCGGTGTCTTATTTCCAATGGCATCCTTTTACGTTGACGAGTGCTCCAGAAGAAGACTACCTCTCAGTTCATATTCGTATCGTTGGAGACTTCACTCGTGCGTTGGCCAAATCTGTCGGATGTGATTTTTGTGAGGGTCCAGCAAGACAGCCCGACGGTCGACAGCCAACGTTCAAGGACAAGCTTCGAATCAATCCGATTCTTCCACGGGTGATGGTCGATGGACCGTTTGGAAGTGCTTCCGAGGATTTCATGAATTATGAAACTGTCCTCTTGATGGGTGCAGGCGTTGGAGTTACGCCTTTTGCTTCGTGGGTATCTGTTTTCATACTTTTTTTTTTGTGTCCTGCGGTTGTCCGATCCGAGCTCAAATTTTACTAGTATACTCAAATCCATGTGGTACCGTATGAACCGCTTTAAGTACTCCACACCCATCCGGCTCTCGAAGGTTTACTTCATTTGGGTCATCCGAGACTATAGTCAAGTCGAGTGGTTTCATTCTCTCCTTCAGGCCATCGAAGAACAAGACGTGCAAAGTAAAATTGAAATCAGCATCTATTTGACTGGGGAAGTTGAAGCAGACGATATCAACAACATCATGGTTCTTGACATGGATGGTGAGAATGATGCGATTGCGTCTTTGAGGGCTCCGACACACTTTGGGAGACCAAATTGGGGGAAAGTGTTTGAGAATGTGGCTGTGAAGCATCCGGATGCGGATGTTGGTCTTTTCTTTTGTGGACCGCAGGCGGTATCGAAGGAGCTTCATAGGACGAGTGTTGAGCATTCGAATCCTGCCGCCGGAGGTACGAGGTTCTTCTATAAGAAAGGTGAGCCATACTTGGTGTGCGACGCCATCATTTGGGGTAGCATGCTCACTGCATCGTCACAGAGAATTTCTAACTTCCGTATCCATTTGACAATGCGAATCCATATCGACACAAATATTGGAGGACATACATACAAGGGAGAGAGTAATATATAGGGATAATGTACAAACTGGTGTTTGTAACAGTCAATTCTACTCTATATTGCGAAAACGCCACGAACCCAAAAAGAAAAACTTATGAGGAAACTAAGAACCGCTTCTCAAAGCGAGCTTGGTCTTCCTCACGACCTGGAAGTACCACACCCAGCAGGTGCATCCTCATTAACCACGTCTCCTCGGGAGCACAATTGATGGGCATCAACTCCCCACTCTTGTCCACCTGAAGCTCGCCTTCCTTCAGATACGACATCGTATACCGTTCGTACAAACCACACAAATCCTTGACTCCGTGGATACCCAAACAGATCGTCGCTAGCTTTCCCAGTGCCTCTTCAAAATCACAATCAGTAGAGTCGAGTACCACAAAGTCCAAACAATCCTTAAGAGGCATTCCAGTCGACAAATTGTGTTGCACGTCGTTGAATATCGTATCTGAAGGAGATGTTGACATCCAAGGCGCGCTCTCCAGCTCCATGCAACTTGACGCCGATCGAGTGCGCGAAGACCATAAGTCCTCTGGAAAATCGACATTCCCTTCGGTGCCACCTTTCCGAATCTTCATCATTAGGTCAGGATGCCGCATACAAGCCGAAATGAAGAGAGGTGATATGGGTTCTTCGATGGCCATCGACCCGGTAAAGGAAATAGCGTTCTGAGTCTCCACCCATAGCGGACTTCCATCTGGTGTTGTCCGTTTTTGCCTAGAGTGGCGAACACCGACGTGATCGAATTGGTTTAGGTGGATTCCGCAGAGGTTTAGGACTTCGATGTTCGCACTGATGGATTTGGAATATTCCGAGGGTGGGATCACGCCGTGAAGTTGCATGAACTTGGAAGAGAGGGATATTGCTTCCGCCTGGGGAGTAGAAGGCGTTAATTATCAGCAACGGAAAGGCATCGAGAACCTACTGATGAGAAAGCCTTTCGCACAGCACATAGACATGATGACGGAAAGAAGACTGCCCAATGACTCCAAGCACGAAACGGCAGAAATGAAGCACCGCTCAACTTTCGATACAGTCTTCCCCCAAGAAAAGTTACGTATTCATCATTGACATCTTCAGACCGGAGAACATCGTCGATAGCTGCTCGAACACAGTGAACATTAGGTTGCGACAAGAGGTTCATCAACCTTTCCCACACATATATATCCTGGTCAAGGTCCTGTAAGAAGTCTTCCACGGAAGTGTACTGCTGAACAGCGAGGACCAATGTTGCATCAGTAAGAATGCATCGAGCAATGTGTGCGTGAATAATGGCAAGCCGTTCCTCGAAGAATTGTGATTCAGGCGGTGTACACATTCTAGCAATGTAATCCCAGATGCCGATGATCATGGCATATCTCTTCTGTTTCAACGCCTCCTTTACGGGGTCGGGAATCACGACTGGTGTAAGCTTCTTGTGCTTTGGGGTTGGAATCTCGGCTTCTTCTATCACCACTTCAGGATATTCGCAGCAAGCTTCTAGGAATTGAGAGACTTGGCCAGAAGGTTGTTTCCTGTCGAGAATCCAGAATGCACCCATGTCCGATAGGAGCATTTCTTGGAGATGTTCTTCCGTGGCAAAC
Organism: Marasmius oreades; assembly: GCF_018924745.1. Classification (NCBI taxonomy): domain Eukaryota; kingdom Fungi; phylum Basidiomycota; class Agaricomycetes; order Agaricales; family Marasmiaceae; genus Marasmius; species Marasmius oreades. Next base: position 2,955,010 of record NC_057325.1, read on the forward strand.
AACAAGGCCTCGACTTCGTTGAACCTCCTTTTTAACGTATGCCCGTAGTCGTGACTGCCAAAGTCCTAAAAGGCAGTGAGTGAACAATAGGAGTACACAAATAAGAAATATACCACAAACCATGTCATCTCCATAAAAACGTGTCCAAAAGCATTCATGTGCGTCGAGACACCTGTTGTAGCTCGAAGCTTAGAACCAGCGGCCTCCGACGAAAGCACAACCTGACCGCTCACTCTCTAACCAGCCAGCGTTTCCTCCTCAACACATCACAGAGCTTTTTTGCAAGAGACGCCTCGAGTGTTCTGATTCGCGTTACGTCGCGTTCCAAGTCACCTTGCGGAAAATTCTCGATGGCTGTTCGGCACGCTTTGAAATTGCTGTACAGTTTGACTCGTTGCTAGAAACAAGAAACAAAAGAAAACGATGGTTTTGATTAAGGTACAGGAATTGGAACCAAATATTACACTCACCTCCTGATGCCGTATACACCATCTACCTTCAAGTGAAGTTTCGTTGCACCGAAAACCGTCAGTGCCTATGGCAGAACACATCGACGAAGAACGACGACGGTAGGGCATTCTCGGGAAAGTCGCAAATATCTTTTCGTATGGCACTACGAATTTAAAAGACAGCCTCGATCCCACCTTACTTGTGGCATTGAGGAGGGGTGGCATTGGGTATCTGGAGGTAACATCAAAAAGACTGATGGCGTTTGGATGCCCCATTCATTATTCTCCTTTGAGATCGTTAGTCTCGATAACCTGGTTTAATCGTGGCAGAGAACCTTGAAGACCGAGGGAGAAGGGCCAAGGAAGGTCCTGCGGGTCATCGCGTGTCGTGTTATTATGTAGCGTGGAGAAATCGTGAATTGAAGGTCGAAACTCTTAGTAAGTAACGCTGAACTAGTGGCTTTAATTTGGTCCTAGTAATATGGTCAAAGCAGGAACGCGTCTCGTACGAGCCCGAGCCGCTGAGCCTGCGGAAATATTTCTCACGTCCATCTCTGTGGTTAATTATCGAGTAAGTAGCCGGATTCTGGCCGACAGGGTAATAATATGATATACAGGCAATTATGGAGGTTATAGATGGTAAATGTAAAGTAGCTACACCTGTGATCTGCAACGATAATATAAATGCATGAAAGAGTAACATAACGAGGATTTTCTATAGCATGGTATTCATGGTATTCACGCGAGAATCCAAAACTAACCCAAAAGATTTATGCTCTGTTCGTGATGATAAGAAAAGATCCGTGGAGAAAGTTCAAAATTGGGTCCCAAAAGACATCATTCAGCACTCGCTGGACTTTATGGCAGTAATCGTGGACTTGCCGTTCGGCATAGCACCCAAGTTACTTTCCCTCACCGGGATGGCGGGCGGTTTCCTTCTCTTCGGTGGACCAGGCGGTAGAGGTGCATTTCTCCTCTGCTTTCGTGGCTCGACTTCTGTTGCAACAGTTACAGTCAAACTTGGATCACTGGAAGCACCTTGATGGTGATATCGCTGAGATTCTCTAGAGTGTGTCTCCGGTGGTCCAGTTCTAGGACGCTGGGTATGTCTCATCTTGGGGCCTCCAGCGAGGTAGCCGGTATGGTTCAGGGAGTCGACAGAGGGATAGGAAGGTATTCCTTCGACCTCGGCACTGGGAATAATAGCATTTGCGACACCAGGTAAACTAAGTGTGCTGTAAACGCTTCCGTCACTAGGTCTCCTTTGTGATGCGACGCGGTCTACCGGCGATCGGGGGGCGAGTGGTGAATAAGGCTGAGGCGAATATGGTGATCGAAGGGGAGAGGTTTGTTGCTGTTGTACAAACGACGTATTTGAGGCGGGATGAGATGTCATCACTGTAGGAGAACCTAAAACCGGCTGTTTTCTTTTCTGGAATTCCATGCTCTTCGAGGTTTTCAAAGTTTTGACTTTGCCTCCTTTGGGCGAACCCAGCTCGGCAGAGGAAGGTAATCCGAGGTGGGAGCGAGACCCATCGGAATAATCATCGGCCGTCTCCGTTGATTTTCTCAGTTGAACGCACCAATCCCCTCCAAGGCATCTTTCGACCAGTCTCTTAGTGGTCGGATTTACCTCCCTTCGACCAATATACCCAAATTTTGCATCTTGCATACCCCCGATGCTCTCCAGTGCATACAAGATTTGTGGGCGTTTGTAAGGAACGTCCCGTAACTGGGTCTTGGTGAGCAGTGGATGGAGGACACGAAGGTAAGTATGACGAAGCTAGATAATCGAGGGAAACTTAGTCGATAAAAATAATCGTCTGGTTCCACTGACCGATTCATTATCCTCATCCAAGTCAACGATTTCACGTAGAATGACGTCCATAAGGACGCACAGATCATTGGTGTAGAAATACTCTGAGGTTCCTTTCGTCGTGAAGAGTAGGTAGATGAGTTTGAGAACAAGGAGTTGCATACAAAGGTCTTCCGGTGTGCGCTCTGTCCCAAAGATTGTCTAAGCCTGATCAAGGCAAGGGAAGAAGACTTTGTACTCACGGGCCCTGTTTAACATAAAGATCATATTCTCTCCAAAGGTATTTGAGCAGTTAAGCCTTCGCATCAGGATATGGAGAACACGGTTGCTCGCCGCTGCATGCGGTTCGGGTTTGCTATCGTTGGTAGTCCCATTGTTCACGGATATCATCATGAATTGTTCATTGAGAGCGACCTGTGAACACGAGCTCGTGAGGTAAACTCAAGGGTAAAGTATTACGTTGACTGACAAGTAGCTTGATCACGGAATAGTTGAAGGAGTCATCTTGCATGTGTCGCGTATGTTCCACAAGATCGAAGAGGTAATCGATGAAAGAATCGTCAAACACCTCTGGTGCACAAAGTCAGTTGAGTTTACACCACCGATCCAGTAAAAACCTCACCAAGGTCTTGCAAGCTCAATTTTTGTACCCTGCATACCTCGTAAAGCAATCTCACTCCCAGATTTCTGAGCTTCGCCTCGATTGGCACGGGCACGGTGGTGCTTCCTCCATTTGAACTACCAGTAATGCCAAGATATGCGTCTTCCAAATCTGAATCAATCTCCACCATAACGTGGTCCATCAGTAGAGGTAACAGAGGTTGCCATCGTTTGTGGGAACGAAAGAAATCCGTACGCCGTCGTCCAAAGTGCAGCAGAATGTTATAGGTAATGAGTTGGAAATGGGGGTTGGTGTTCTGTTCGCCTCATGAGCATAATCTTCAGCTCTGATCGGGACAACACACCCAACAGGTCAAACTCACCGACTGGGTTTCTTTGACCAAAATATCACACATGCGCTCTGAATGAAATGAAAAGAGTTCCGAGTTCAGAATGAAATGGCACGCATGTTCAAGCTGTAATGGGCTCTGTAGATATTGTTCTACCTTACTGATCAGGTCGATGAGAAAACAGAGAAGACGCCAGGAGACGCACCATGATAGCATGCACAAAACCCGACGTAACGCTTCAGGGTGCCATCGAGCTGCTCGAGTGTAGGTATATTCTCTTTCGGTAGATTCACCATATCCTCGAGCTCTATCGAGGGCGAGTTTAAGATCACATTTCCTCTCTAAGGAACGGGAACTCACCCGACCAGAACTGCTGTGCATTCTCCACAACATAGACAATACCCAACTCGTCCCCGATCGAGACACCATTAATCAGAATGCTTTCCCGTCGGTCGTGCATGCAGAATGGGAGTAAAGGAGGAATTAGTTACAGGGCAAGGCTGTATATAAAAAATGTAAATGACGATCTACAGAACCGTTCAACCCCTGCGGTTGTAAGTATCAGCAGGTTTGCATTTGTATGGCGCTATAGCCAAGTGGTTACGGCGACAGATTAGAAATCTGTTCCTCTTTGAGGGCGCAGGTTCGAATCCTGCTGGCGTCGAGTATGTATCACCCTCTATGTGAATTAATCTTTTGTGCACCGTGACGATATTGCTGACTGCGGCGGTATAATTGGGAACATACTCGGATTATCTACATTTGTGACCACTAATATGCGAAATAGTATTACTGTCAACAGAGTTGTAGCGCAGAAAAAATCTAACGGTCAATCATCGTCGATAAGATACTCCTCAAGACATTCGGTATATCCTCTGTATTCCGAACTCTAAATCCCTTGCCAGGCAGGCTCTCAGTTATCCTAAATAGTCAAGGCTTAGAGGGTGGCGGACCTTAGGACTCAATGTACCTACCATGGCGCATTTGCACCTTCTCCGATACATATCAACGCAGAATGGACCTTGGGGTTTCGTTTCATGGCGCGAACGATGTCCTCGGGTGTAATCTGGTACCTCTCAAAGTTTGCATCCTGTAGGACAGGTATAAGAAGAGTTCATGTCACTCAGAAAAGGGCACGTACTGTTATAGCAATTACGAACCAATCATCTAGTGAGACAGTCAGCTGTGTACACAACGTGACTTGAATCAGTCAACCAACCTGCGTCGAACTTTCCGACTTCCTCAACTCCCTTTTGTATAGCCTCAACTATAACGGGTGTTAACTTGAATGAGTCATAAAGCAGCATTTATCGTACCTGTGTAGTCCCCAGAGAATGCATACTGGGGGATCATGTACATCTTTTCAACAACTTTCCACCGTTCCTTCATCTCAGTGGGTGGCTTGTCGGTGGTTATTAGCGGGATAACCGCCTCGTCCCCTGACTGTTATAAATCGACAATAAGCATAGTTGGAGAAAACAAGATAAGATTGGTACATACGTGTCCACATATCTACAGATTCAAGGGATTCGCCATTCAATAGCACACGAAATTGTAAACGTTGCTCACATCCCAGACGTACTTGTCCTTCCTCGAAAGCCGGTCGAACGTTTCCATCAGCATAACCGCTGCTCGCAGAGGTGAGAAATATCACGGTCTGAGAAGGGACCAAGGTTCACCTGTTTCCATACTTCTCTGTAGTCGTCCATCATACTGGAATCGATACCTATCTCAATTTCATTAGCAAAAACACACACAAAAATAACCAACTGCCATCATACATGGAGGCACTCAAGTCGAAGATGAAGCGTATCCTTTTGGGTCTAACGTTGACTCCCAAGTCAGATACTTTTTGAGTCAATCTTGATCGTTACTCACTTGATTTGCGGCCTGCCGATCTCAGGTTTCTCCATCCCTCTTCGTTTGTAAACCGTCGCTTCGCCGGTGATTCCTTCAGTTAACCGACTATCGTCAAGTTCCCCATCAGTTTGACGTTTCACCCATACGCGCTCTTCCTCCTTCGCAGTGAGATCTATGGAAAAGTTCAGCAAGCCGCGTTTGTCGGTGTACTCAAGGTACCAACGTTCGAGTATATTATGCAACGATAACATGTGTGCTTGCGTAGCGTTCAAGAGTTCTCCGTATCCCTTCGCTTGAGAGTGAGTCATATCCAACTCTTCTAACCTGCGTTTCAACTCCTGTCTGGCCATTTCGCGAGCCTTTTCTTGTATCTCCTCGGGGACTTGTTGTTTCAGCGCATTAGGAATCTACGAGTGTGAGTCGATATGATTTTGATTTATAAACCGATACGTACCTGTGCAATATTTCCACCTTTATAAAACCGCTTGTAACCACCACGCCCTCCAATTCCCGCCGTATCACGTCCACCGGTCTAAAGAGAAGAAAAACTTAATTGAACGACAGCTACAGTTGAGTAGAGCGCTTACACCTCCTGCATATTTGTTACCTCCTTGGTGTTGCTTGTCGTCATGTACACCTTCCTTCGGTTCAGACAGGTCGGTATTCTTGGGTGTATACTCAAAGTCACTGACGAGTTTCTTCTTGGCAGCTTCGCGTGCAGCATCTAAACCGAGATGCGGTACATCTAGTCTGTTAGGGAACCGCAAGTTCAGTAAACTTTCTTCCGCAAACCACTAGGGAGCATTTACCCGTGGTGTTCGAGAATACGCGCTAACTTGTCGATGGTATCAGGCCTATAGATATCAAAATCAAATATGTTTCGGAGTGCGTCTCCGAGGGTGTCCGTTGGATAGGATTGCAAGTGGCGGACGAGATTTATCAATTCTGTCATGTTGAAAAGTCAGTTCCTGACGGTACAATGAACTGGATTACATGCCTCGCAGAGAGTAAGGATAACTCAGAGTGCCTTTGTCATACTCAATTCTCAGGTCATTAAATGCCCCAACGAGTCTCAATATAAGATCAGGGTCGATTTCAGGTGCGAGCTGTTGAAGAAGCTTGCGCTCGGAAAGTAAACTAGGGTTGGAGACCGAGTGCGCACTGAAGTTTTCTCCTAAAACTTGTAAGAAGTGGTTGCCGAGAAACGCTATGTCCAGAGAAACTATTAGGACACCGGGACAAAACGCAAGAAAACCAAGCCCTCACGATATCCAGGTCTGTTTGCTAGCAAAACCAATCTGAAATCGGGATGCACAGGAATGTCACCCGGCCTCTCGTAGACTGTGCACACCCTTCGTCCATCCGAGAGCGTCATTTCGCCTTGACCAGCTAAACTACGGAAAATAGCAACGACGTGTTCCGGTGCTTTGTCTGCCTCATCGACAATGATGACTCGGCCAAAAATAATTGCCCGAAGAAGTGGAGAATCTGTATACTTGATAACGCCGTTCTCCAGATTCGTTGTAAACATCAGCTGGTTCACAGTTGTGTCGCGATGAAGCTGAACATATTCTCGGGGCCGTCTTAGGAGCTGTAAAATCATGAGACTAATCACAATATACAAAACCATAATTTGGTACCTGACAGAGTCGGTCGACAATCTTATTCTTTCCAACTCCCTAGAAGAAACCGAAGGAACCTGTTGAGTTCATTTTGGCTGGTGATCTCGACGCTTCATACCTGATTCCCCAGCAACACCAAATGTTCCCCGAGAAGCTCCATATCGATTGCTAGATCTCTCATTAAGCCTATCTGTTGGCTATTGTCGTAGAAATGATCCATGTGCGGTACAAGTGACGCCACTCCTTCTGCGTCCTTCTTTGCATCAAACAGAGGAACAATGGTAGCTTTGGATTCACTTTCATTGGCAACGGTCGAGCCAGGGAAGACGAGGGTGCCATTGTCAACTATAGGTGGAGGGTAATACTGTTGCAATAGTCAGAGCTGTGTGTGACTGAAGCACGGTTGTAGCCAAGCTTACAGGAGGCTCAACCTTCTTCACTCCTGTCTCCCCGAACAGAGACTCCAAGTTCAGTCGTTCCGTTGCGGGTAAAAACTCGGCCAAAAGAGTCCGGGAAAGAAGTGTACGAAGATCTCTAGCATCACCCGGGACCGAAGCTAGCCTATTTGCAATCCTCATCAATGATCTTGTTCCCAACTTCCGATTCTTTTGGATGTTATCGTCAGAGAAGGACCGCCTGTATCTTTCGGCAAACCGCAATAACCTCTCCAGGGTTTCTGACGAGCATCCTGACGACTTGAGAACAACATACTCTTCTTTTTCGTCCATAGGTTGACTGTGTATAGGGAAGAACATGTTGCAGTGCTCGTCGGATAGCCAATCTTTAAGTGGGAGAGATTTGGAAGCAGTACTGATGATACGGAAGCATGGATGAGTTATGGAGAGTTCACCAGTGGCGATCTGCGAGGGATTCAGTGAGTTTGATTGTGCCGTGGACGTGGATCAGCTTTACAGACCTCCCCTTCCGAGGCTTCAGAGACGATTCGTTTATTGCTCCAAAGTTCGATTTCTCTATCCTGTATAAATCTTGAAAGAGACCCAAGTGTTGATCCAATCACATCCAAAGAATCCAAATGAACTAGTTTTCCTGCCCACGCACCCTGTATGAGAGGGCTGTAAAAAAAGACAATGGTAAACAGAAAGTATCGTGTTTGCTGGCGACATGTAAACAGACCTTGGCTCCCACGTAGTAGCACCTCCTTCCAGTATCTTTCGTCTCATCACCAACTCCCTACCACCGATTTCTTTATACATATGCACCACCTCCGTCTCGTATCCTAACAGCTGTCCAAATGTCTTGACAAGGGTAGAAGTACTAGACGATGCGGTAGAAGGCATAACTGGCGGAACATATGAAATATCCCATCCCAAAGCGTGCGCTTGCAAAAAACACGTCAACAAGCCCAGGAATCTTGGAGTTATCTTGACACTGGGCAGCCTGTTCTCTTGTAGAGGGAACCTCAGAAATTTTCGGGGGCCGCACGGAACTAAAAGCGAGACGCTGGGAAGCCCAAATGTATCAAAGGTCACTTCGGCAACACCGAGACTCCTCCGCTCTATAGACGAAACGGAATACCCGAAAAAACCAATGTTCTCGTCGCAAGAACTTATCGAAGGACTACCAAGCTCTCCCAAACCCTGTTCTTCGATATGTCTGCCGAGGAGTGCCCAAGCCTGGAACGGCGCGTGAATGAGAGCTGGGTGTATAGTGAGCACCACTCGAGCCAATTGCGCGGGGGTCAAGTTCTCCGGGGGCGGGAACATCGTGCACAGACTGCGAAGCTTTAAGAGTGCCGTTTGTGGGAACTGGGGTAAAGAGGATTTAGATACGACTTCTATCGAGCTTCGAGCTTCACCGGAAAGTTGTGTGGTCAGAATGACGGTCTGAAACTTCTCGAGGAAGGATGAGGAGCCCCTTGTTTGAACAGAATCCGCAATAGCAATTAACGAGCCTACAGGATCTATAAAGCGTGCTTGAAATCGACTTCTAAAAGGTGGGTCTAAAGGGTATCCTGGATAAGGTGGAACGGGCGCGGCTATGGCTATCACGCGAAAATCCTTGTGCGCTGGAATGAATTTCTTTGTATCGTCAAGAAGGGCGTATCGTTGAGGATGAACGATGTGTGTCCCATCTTCAAGGTTCCTGAGGGCATGTGTGTAAATAATAGATTTGGGCTCAGGGAAGTAGGATCGACCAACATTTCGCGATTTTCCAACAGGTTATTCAACACAGGCATGATACCGCGTTCTGCTTTCTCGATACCCTCTAGAATCAGTAGTCGGCCATATTTCGCAGCATTTACTGCTGGACTATCCACATAAACCAGGTTTCCGCCTTCACGTATTTCTCTGCCCTGCAGCAAAAGTTAAACCGGACATACATCCTTGATCTGGGCAACTCGCACCTGCTTCAGCTCCGTTTCCCCAACATCTCTATGCAATGCGATGTACTCATATTCCGAGTTGATGATACTTTAAACGGTGTTTGATCAACAAAAAGCAAGTCCTCGTAGAAAATGTGTGCACTCACCTCGCGAAGGTCAACGCCAGCCTCCTAGCATAAGGACCCGGTTGCGATATCAGAAACACGTCCTGTCCCAACAGATACTTCTGCAGCATGAAATGTAGATTATCCATGTTCACCGGATCGGTCGCATCCAGTAGATAGGAACCACGGGTGTTCAGTCCCGCCTGTGAGTCCTCGTTTGAGCGAATCCATTTCCAACTCGAGTTTGACGGAAGCCTCGAAGGTGTGAGGGATTCGGTGACCTCGTAAGTAATATCTCGTAGTCGGATGGTTCCTATTGCAGCTGGTGTAGGTGTGAGTCCATGCAAAAGTCGTGTCAGTCGTCTTTGAGGGGTTGTCATCTTGCGTGACCAGAGAAGCCCAACTTGTAGTGGCGTCTGAAGATGGGAGAAATAAAAATGCTGCAGGGTGTAAGAGTTGAACTGGGGTGAATTATCACAGAAGCTGGTAAAGGCGGCATTGTTGTCCGCAATATGATTCTGGAAGGGACAGTTTCCGGCAACTAGAACTTTTCTTCAACCGGTAAAGCCGGCTACATTGTTGAGCCCACATTCCGAGTTTCAGAAATAAAACGAATATTGTAATGGTATCGTAGACTGTACATGACCAGTATCGGTGGCGTATAATAATTATTTTAGAAGTATCAACCCACGCAGGTTGCACTGATTCATAACCTTGCAAGTCTGTCTACAAAGGTGGTCAACATCCCGTCAGAAAGGTTGAGGTTGGACGTTCGTCTCACCAGAAAGACATTTATCATCTTTTTCATCAACATCTTCCTCCCAGATCCTCATTTCGGAGCGACAGACCTCCCAGAGCATTGGACAACCAAACTTCTCGGGATCTGGTTGTTTGTTCCCTGGATTGAAGTCAAACGTAGTGTTGGAGTCACAGTCGTGGAACTCTGTTTGGTCAAAGTCGATTAAACGGATATCGTCGCCGGACGTCAAGACATTTCGTTCGGCGAACTAACCTGGACATTAGAGACTGGATGAATAGGAGAATAAAATATCAGTGCTCACGTCGCAGTGGTGCACGCCACACTTGTGTAGGTCATTGAGTCTCTCGAGGATTTTTATCCTTGCCCGGAAGAAAGAAGAGAACAAAAGAGAGCTCGTTCACGATCCGGACACATCAAATCACCAATAATGCGTACCGTAAGTCCAATGAGAGCATGCAGAACGGCTGACAAAGGTTTTGACCCCAGTATTCCAACACCAAGCAAGCAATTTGCTGACCCTCTTCGCCGACGCCGGTGAAAAAGCCGTAACATCGCGGAACTGTGGTGCCCTGGAGAGGTTCCAACACGGTATTGTACGCTTGAGCTTCCTGCGCGAGATAACTTGCGAAGTCGTCTCTGAAAGCGAACTTCAGCACTAATTGACCCTCACCAGCCTTGACTGGGTCTATGACCGATGCTCGAAACACCGGGGAGTCGGAGCAATAGTCTGTTTCAGCATCCGGGTCAATGGCAACGAACATGGAGGGAGCCTCCAGGTCACGAGACGAGTCGGGCGAGGAGTTCAAAAGATATTCGGAGACATGCCATCCTGGCCATTGAGTATGAGGGAATTGGACACGAAGTGTCGACATATCAAGTTGGAGGAAAGCTTTGGAAAGTGGCCGACGGTATGCAAGGGGTGAACGCCTTATATAAGGAAAGCTTATCGGCGGAGAAGGAGCCTTGCCTCAGGTAAGGACAAGGCGAGACATGTGGCGTAAACAGTTGAAGGGGTGCAAGACTCTTTGAGGCTCTTTGTGTGCATTTCTTGAGGTCCTTGCTTCGAAAAAGGAAATCCGCCGAGCAGATATGTCCGGAAGATGATTGAGGTTTGAATTCGGCATTTGATTTGGAGCAACCCAAAAGTAAACACGTCAAAGCTAGTTGTAGGCACCTACTTACCAGAGGTGCCGCTATGTGTCTACCGACGCTCTGGTGAATGGTTTGTGTGCGGTTCATGGTGTTAGACTTGGACACGACTTGAGGCGACGCGAAGATCGCGGAGTTGAGAAATCAGAACAAGTGGGTACTGTGTGAGATTCCATTTCGTTTGTTCGCGTTGTGAATACAGTAGCAACTGCACCGTGGCTCCATGAGCGCGGGGAACTACAGGTGGGCGCAGGTGGAGTCGGCACTTAAAGAACTGTGGTGTGGCTTGGACTGGAAGTTCGGCCCGGAGCGTCACCGATGACCGCGCCTGAACTGTTCCCGTTCGGCGTTGAGGTTGAACTCCTCTCTCTCAAGTCCAGCAAAAGCCTTCATGTTTCGACGCGCATCGTCCTATTCCAGAACTCTGTGAGTTGATGTAGTTATCTCTGCGTGTCACGGTTCCAATCCAGGTTATTAGCCAAAAAGTCAGAATGAGCACCACCCAGGCTCATAGGCAGATCACCACCACACCACTGGAACAACTTCAGGATTTCGGAGAGCACCATGTTACCGGAGGTTTGGCAAGGCTCACGAAAGGAATCATGACCAAAGGAGAGGGCTCTCATGTTTACTTCCAGGATGGAAGGAAGATGCTCGACTTCACATGCGGAATTGGGGTAACGAACCTTGGTCAGTTGTTGTTCCAACGTTGCAATCGAAAGCCATTACTTGCCATTACTTACCACGATATACTGCCCTTTGTGCTCAGGCCATTGTCATCCGAAAGTTAGCAAAGCAGCAGCAGAACAGTGTCTGCGTCTCAATCATGCCCAGGTATTCCACTTCACATCCGCTGGTTCTTCATTCCAGTCTCATTCCATACAGTGCAGCATCGCTTTCCATGAGCCATATCTCCGTCTTATCGAAAGACTTCTCCCTGCCATGCCAGACGAGTCTCTCGACTCCTTCTTCTTCTGGAACTCTGGTTCAGAAGCCGTCGAAGCGGCTTTGAAAATGGCGAGAATTCTTACAGGCAAACAGAATATCATTTGCATGCAAGGCGCGTTCTTATGATCCCGAACAGTTTCCGGTACCTGTGTATTAACTCCCGGTTTACAGGTGCTTATCATGGCAGGACTTTTGGAGCCCTCGGCGTCACCAAGAGCAAGACAATCTACGGCGAGGGCGTAGCGCCTTTGATGGTATTCCATTCCAGTTTCTGTGCGCATTTGGGTTTTCAATGACACGCCTCACAGCCCGGTACATTCCCAATGCCTTTCCCCTACTGGCACCAACATAATCTTCCACCGTCTACTTCTTCTTCTGTTCTCACCGCACACTCCCTCTATCAACTGCACCTCCTTCTTGCCCAACAAACTGCACCTTCTGAGACATGCGCTATCATTGTAGAGCCTGTTCTTGGCGAAGGAGGATATATCCCTGCCCCCAAAGAGTTTTTGCAAGGCCTAAGGGAGGTTTGCGACAAACACAACATGCTGTTGATTGTCGACGAAGTCCAGTGTGGATTTGGTCGTACTGGGTCATGGTTCTTTGTTGAAGAAAGTGGCGTCAGGCCCGATATCTTGATTATGGCCAAGGTTAACCTTCCAATACGAATTCACGTCAACTAGACTTTTGATCGACTGTTGGTTCTAGGGTCTAGCCAACGGATTCCCGTTGAGCGGTGTCGTGAGTCGGAGGGAACTCACTAACAAACTCAAGCCGGGTTCTATGGTGAACCATATATTCTTCTCGCGGCACTTGTGTTATCCTTACCGCGTTCTGTCGCATAGGGCGGGACTTACGCAGGGAACGTAGTATCATGCGCTGCTGCTTGTGCCGTGGCTGATGTTATGAGGGAAGAAAACGTTCTGGAAAATGTTCAAGCCCGGTAGGCGGTTCCCTCCGCGGGCTAAAATTATCCTTACTACCGACACTTCTCTTATCCAACTTTTCTTTCAAACTCTAGCTCCCAACAGCTCTTCTCTGCCCTTCGAACCCTCCAGAACGACGGCACCCTGTCGCCATACATTCTCGACGTTCGGGGACGGGGACTGATGGTCGCAATGGAGTTTGCTTCTTCAGAACCTGTGGGCGCAGTTTACGATTCGGCGAAGTCCCAAAAACCTGTCAAAAAGGGACTGGCAAGTAGGATCGCAAAGAAATGTATCGAGAAGGGAATGCTCCTGCTCACGACGAGCGCATACGAGGTCGTGCGGTTTATCCCGCCTTTAAACATAACGCAGCAAGACATGGAGAAAGGTTGTGGTATTTTTGAGGAGGCGTTACGTGAAGCGGTGGCTGAAGAACAATGAAACCGCATGATTGTGAGCTCATGACGGTGGTATTTTCATTTCTTGAATCCGCTCATAAAGCATCAGAGTTGAAATGTTTTTGTGTATACTTTTAAGCGAAACACACGCTCCTACCAAATGGAAACATAATCCCTCCAGCCATCGTGATCTCGTTCACCTCCCCCCTTGTCCTATCACTGACGTTGTGTGTTTCTGTTCTTCATTGTTTCTCTACTTCTTCCGATTTCGTTTTTGCCGCTGTCTCGTCAATACACCCCAGGGAATAACCTATATGGTACATCTTCCCGCCACTTTTCCCACTTGTCTCCGAACTCCTTTTGCAGTATCTCATCCTCTGACTTTATTCGCATCATCAGAGTCCCAATCATGATTGCCATCCCCCCGAACCAAACAAGCATGATGGGTCTGCCCCACGGATTGTCTAGGATTCCGCTTTCCCGAACCCACGAACCACGGGACAGCTGCTGAAGAGCGGCGAAACCAACGCTTATCGCAGCTCCTGTGTATGAAGGATGGCGAACGACAGAGTATAGTCCGGATGTGATTAACTTTTGATCTTTTTGCACGCTCAGTTCGAACGTGAATGATGCGCCGAGGGTACGGAAGCAATGTACACGGATGATTCCCCCTATCACGATCAGCACGGCGCATAGAAGGAAGGTGTATGTCGGTCTGGTGATTCGAGTTATAGAGTCGGGTGTTGGGTGTATCAGGAGGATGCGATTGAAGACCGGAGCTCCCCCGTACGTCGATGATATGATGACGAGGGACTCAAGGATGAAGGCGATCCAGAACATCATCTTTCAGAAGTTGTTGTTAGGTCCATGAGTAAATGAGGGCGAAAGGGAGAGATAGTTTACCTTGAAATAGGTGACTGGTCCGCCTGCAGTGAGGATTCGTCGGAGGATGACCTCCCCGGTATGAGCGGCTCGTTTACCTTTGTCAGGAATGTACTGCTCTGTCGGAGGAGGAGGACGGTTCGGTGGTGTCATCCCCACCTGAAGTGATAGAGTCGATAGTAGGAGGAAAGGTATCTTGACCAGGGACATTCTTGTTCTGGGTTAATGCGAGAGTAAAGGATCCAGACGCTGATTTATATCCCATACAAGAAGGACACGTAAAGTTGCCCTGTAAGATTAAGGGCGCAAGCTTTCATACCGGCGTTGGTTAGCGTGACCATCTTCCCGCTCCAGACTCTGTACAAGGTTCCTGAGCTTTTTTAGAGCAACAGAGGGTATATAATTATAACCAAACATATGTGTCGGAGACAACATATGCCCTTTTTGACAACGAAAATGTGAGTACAATATCGCGTTTTTCGGCGAGAATCACAGTTGAAAATTCAGTCAATCATTCATCGGCGAAGCGCTTTTACTTGATCGAATGTTGGGCGTTAATGGACTCCAAAGTTTAACGGAACGAGGCATTCATCCTACTTCCGTGCTTCGAGGAGAGCTCGGTAAGTAGCCTAATCGACGAGACCCTTCTCCTGTTCAAGTGCTTCGTGGCCGGGAGGGTAGTTAAGATCATGATGGAGGTTAGATGTGCTACGGGGCGACTGAAGGAAGTTTCACGGTGAATCATCGTTTCGTTAGTATAATACTGAATGACAGAAACAGAAACATGCAGGCTGTAAGTGAGAAGGCTCCATTCTCCCTTTCGCCCTCGCTTCGAAAGTTTCATGAGGAACCAGAGTTTGAAGCCGAATCGCAACTTCAATTGCCCCTTTCCCCAAACAAGGTTAGCAAGTTATGGTTGCCGGCGAGGGACAGCAAACTCGTTCGGCGTTCAATGCAAAGCCGCAGCGGAATGCGATGACAGATCTCAATATCATTCCCACGGTGTAGTTTCTCGCATTTTCCTGTCTGTTCTTCCGGATATGCTCTAAATGGCCCGACCTTCTAACTATCCTACTATCCAATAATGTCGGCCTTACGGATTCTATCAACGCGAAACCTACTACGATTAACACCTCAGAGGTCTTATGGACTCAGGACAACGCTACCTTCGGCATATATCGTTCCCATTGCGCGACGTGGTTTTCATCTGTCACTCACAAGATATGCCCAACCTCCTGGAAATGGTATCGGAGGAGGCGGAGGATTTCCTGGCTTTAGTCTCGGGCCTCAGCATCAAAAGGGTGATGCTCTGAAGGAATATGTCCGTACTTGTTCTTGCTCATTTGTTACCTGAATGATTCTGACATTCTGTATAACAGAGTGTGGATCTCACTGAACTAGCCAAGAACGGAAAGCTTGATCCAACTATTGGAAGGGATGAAGGTGTGTATTGCGATATATACACGAGAAGACTGAGTACTGAGGTTCGCCCGGTTTGACAGAAATCCGAAGGACGATACAGAGTAAGAAGAAACCTAATATGCTGTTTTTTTTTCAACCTTCTAACTTGGAGCTTAGTTTTATCGCGGCGAACCAAATCCAATCCTGTGGTAGGCCTAGTTATTGTCATAGTTCAATGCCATTTTAATTACTAACCGTCTTATCTAGCTTATAGGGCCGCCGGGTGTTGGTAAAACTGCTATTCTCGAAGGTCTTGCTAGCCGTATCGTTGCGAAAGAAGTTCCAGAAGTACGTACCTCTTTCATAAACAATGTTGTCATATTCCTGATCCCACTTTCCAATAGTCGCTTCACAGTAAACGAGTTTTGTCAATTGACCTCTCCGCAATCATGGCTGGTTCTGGGATTCGGGGTCAGTTCGAGGAAAAATTCAAAGCTTTGATAAGGGATATTGAGGAGGAGGCGGGGAATGTGATTTGTTTTATAGACGAAGTCCGTGAGTAACCGTTTTTGACTACCTATGCTTTCCTTCTCAGTAATCCTCCATGAAGATACCCTCTTCAACCTTGGAAAAGCCGAAGGCAGCATCGACGCTGGCCAAATGATCAAACCCGCATTGGCACGTGGTCTCCAGCTCGTAGGTGCAACGACGCGTGCGTGGAATCTTCAGTCTATTCAGTCTCCTACATCTTAACCCTTTATTACAGCTGACGAATATCGAAAGACCATCGGCAAGGATGCTGCTCTTGAACGACGATTCCAACCGGTGCAAATCTCGGAACCCAGTGTAGAATCGACCATTTCAATATTACGTGGTCTCAAGCCCAGATACGAAGTTCACCACGGAGTTGAAATCTCTGATTCAGCGCTCGTTACGGCTGCAGTCTATTCAGCCAGATATGTGTCTGACCGGTACTTGCCGGACAAGGCCATAGATCTCGTCGATGAAGCAGCTTCAGCTTTGCGGTTGGCGCAAGAGAGTAAACCCGACGAGCTAGAGACATTGGATCGAGAGGTCATGACATTACAGATAGAGCTGGAAAGTTTGAGGAATGAAACGGACGTGTTCAGTGTTGAGAGACGGCAGAAAGTTGAAGAGACCTTGGAAAAGAAGAGAGCAGAGGCGAAGAGGCTCACTGAACTTTGGCAATCTGGTATGTTTTGGATGGCGTTCTGTTATTGCCAGGATACTCACAATCTTTCTAGAACGAGCTAGCCTCGATAGAATCAAGGATCTCAAGGAGCGTCTTGAAGAGGCAAAACATCAACTAGAAGTTGCCCAACGTCAAGGTCAATACGAACTTGCTTCTCGTCTCCGCTTCTCCAGTATTCCGGAACTCGAACGCCAACTACCGAAGGAGGAAGATCGGGAGACAGAAGTAGACAGTCCACTGGCGATGTTGCATGACCGTGTCACCTCCAACGACATCGCACGAGTCGTGGCGAAAGCAACCGGGATTCCAGTTCAGAACCTACTCAAAGGCGAGAAGGACAAGTTAGTTCATGTGAGTTCTCCTTTTCACCGAGTGATGCGGTATTACTCAACAAAACACACAGATGGAAGATACCATAAGACAACGCGTCGTTGGACAAAATCATGTAGTTGAAGCTATCAGTGACGCTGTGCGTATATCACGCGCTGGTCTCCAGGCGCCGAATCGTCCTGTCGCTTCCTTTCTTTTCCTTGGTCCTACGGGCGTCGGAAAGGTGAGTTTCTACCCCTCTTTGCCTTCTGAGTGATGTAGTAAACCATTTCACAGACTGAATTGTGCAAAGCGTTGGCTGGTTTCCTGTTTAATGACGAGCAGCGTGGTCTGTAAGTCGCTGAGTGATCCGCTTGTGTGTTTGTTGATAACCTCGCCATGTTTTCTGCTCTTAGGATCAACATCAACATGTCTGAGTATCACGATCGACACACTATCTCTCGCCTCATTGGTGCCGCTCCGGGCTATGTAGGCTTCGAAGAAGGAGGCCAGCTCACGGAGGCCGTGAGGCGCAAGCCGTATGCCGTCATCTTACTGGACGAACTTGAGAAAGCCCATAAGGTTTTTGATTTTATCTTGGGTGAACCTGACTGGTATTCATCATCCTTTCAATCAGGACGTTGCTATGATATTGTTGCAGATCCTCGACGAGGGTAGTGTAACGGATAGTCAAGGACGCAAGGTTGATTTCAAGAATACGATCATCTGCCTAACAAGTAATCTCGGTACGTCCATCAGCCCCCACCAATTCTCCCGATACCAACTCAATCTGTTTGCAATGTGTAGGTTCAGATATTCTCGCTCACCACTCCGCTTCTACCCCCGACGGAAAAGTTACACCACAAGCAAGAGACGAGGTTCTGCAACGCACCACAGAATACTTCCCTCCTGAATTGCTGAACCGTCTCGATTCTATGGTCGTATTCAACAAGCTCTCGCGAGAATCCATTCTGCAGGTTGTCTCGCTACGTTTGAACGACGTTGCAGAGCGATTGAAGAGTAAACGAATCACGCTTGACGTCGATCACAAGGCAAGGGAGTGGCTGGCAGGTCAAGGCTACTCAGAGGTATATGGGGCGCGAGCCATCGCAAGGGTCGTAAGACAAGAGGTTTTATTCCCGTTGGCTCAGAAGCTATTGCGGGGTACGATCCGGTACGTTCATTTTAATATCTGCCATAAGTCGCTAGGCTTTTTGCTGATGGGGGACGCTGAATTCAGTGACGGTGATGCGGTCGTTATTCGCGTGTCCGAGGATAACAAGCTTCACATACACGATAACCACGAACCAGAGTCCTCCATACAAGAATCACGAACACCCGCAGAAGCATAGAGTTAGGGTTTGCTTTTACTTCGGGATCATTGTATTCATAGATTATACACCACTCACCAATGTAGCATAGTTCTCATTACAGGTACTTGAGGTGATAACCCTTTTGATACCTCTACTCGACACGGGTTCCCGGAGTCGTGGAAATATACTCCACTCACAGTCTGTAGTTTCTGTGCACGCTCTAACCCCGTGTTCTTCTTTGGTCTTGATCTTCACATGTAAGTGAACACTAGCGTTCAACCTGTGTGCACTGAGCGCTTGCTGACCCACAGTCGAGACTACCAACACGAACCTCGCCAAGAGCCTTGTGACACAAATGCTACACCTTCAATTGGTGCGCATTTCCGGGAAACAGAAATGTAGTGACCGGGACGGCAAATGATGAGCCAACGAGCGACGGTTCATTGTCCACCCCTTCCATCCTCTGAGAACTGATATAGGCTTCCATTTTTGTTCCCGAATGACCTTGATATTTCCTTAAGTCTGAGGCCTGAGGGGATATATCTCACGAAATCTCTCAGAAGTCCAACCGTTAAGGCAGTAAGCATGGATCCCCCAAGCACTCTCAAGCCCGAACAAGTTGCTCGTGCTATGGTCAAGCAAGCGGTCGTGAAGCACAGGACACGTTACGACAAGATCTTTTTTAAAGCAGTAAGTCCAGGCAATCCAGATTCTTCTTCAACAGCTCGATGACTTTCACACTATGGTCAAGGTTCTTGCCGGCCTCATGTTATCGTTTGGAGGCCTCATGAACGAGATTGTTTCTGGTGGTATGCCTGGCTTGAATCAATCCAATCCCGCACTGGTTAGGATGCTTGGCGGGTTTGTGTTCCCTACTGGATTTGTCCTGTACGTTCGCCCGTTCGGCCTCCGGGCCATCCTGTATGACATAATTGAGTAACTCCGCATTTAGAATCCCTATGTTGGGACTGGAACTCCTCACCAGTAACATGATGGTATGCTTCAACACCTTTACCCTCTCCATTTTTCGACCCGTGGTGTACCAGGTATTTCCTATGGCTGTCGTGATAAGGGCCCTGCCATGGTGGTCTCTTCCTCTCAATTGGGTAATCGGTACGACTGAGATCCTCCCAAAGTGCTACCTACTCAAAAATGTCAGTGACATTCGGAAATCTTGCTGGCAGCTTGTTTTCGGCAGCAATCTTGGTCAAGTGTACGGTTGCGAGGGATCAAGCAAGCTCTGCGGGCATGTCACATGCACTGATTATGTTTTCCCTCTTCCAGATTCCGGTATCATTTCTTCTGAGCCCTATATCAGTGGCGTTCGTTCATATGCTCAGTAAGCCAGTTGCCCTATGTTGGTCTCGTTCTAGGTCTCACTCGGTCGTCGACCGTCATAGGAGGAAGGCTGTTGATCCACAGTTTCATCAAATCTTCCTTCGGGGAATTGGGTGTAACATTTTGGTCTGCATTGCTATTTGGGTATGTGTTCGACGGTTCACGATACGTACTTGATTTTGACTGGTTTACTCTTTCTTTCTTTCGAAGCTTGCTACGGGAGCAAGGGAGACAACCTCAAAAGTAAGCAGTTGAAGTCTAACTTTGGAAGACCGGTCCACCCGACTGACTGGTTTCCCAGTTGATCGCTATTTGGATCCCAATATGGGTGAGCACGGACCTCCCGGCTGTTGCCCAATGGCCTATTTACCCCGCTTCTGCTAGGTTTTCGTGGCTTGCTCCTTTGACCATGGTTCGTAACGTTCTCAGACGCCAGCATTGCAAGCATACCCGGCATCTAATCGGTATTCATATTTGCAGTGATCGCGAACATGTTCTATATACCTTTAGGCATCATGTTCGATCTAAACGTGAGTCTTCTCGAGCGTGCTCCAAGAGAGGGAAACTGACACGTTAATAGCTGTCGCCCGCGGGATATATACGAAAGTCAGTCCAATCTTCAGATCCTCTCGTTTGTGTCATCTTACTCTCGGAGTTTTTTTACAGATCTCTCATCGCTACCTATCTCGGTAACATCGTTGGAGCAGCGATTGTATGGGCGCCAGCCACCTATTTTTATTTAACAGACTCGGACGTAACAGAACTGGAACAGGCGGAAGTGGGCATGCCTGAAGTGGATAAGAATGAAAGAGGCAGCAGTGTAGTCGACCTGTAACCCGCCCGCTATAGTGTGATGTTACATATTTGTGCGCATCAATTTGTTCGAGGGGATGCCATACCATAAGGAGCAGCGTAAACATATTATTATTATTATTAGGACTTGGACCCTGGAGGATACTGAAGGACCCGTCGTACAATGATGACATGAAACGCAAATGGGCACATTTCTGCAACTAAACCACTGCCACTTCGGGGATTTGCATGTCGTATGAGTTCATTATTAGCTTGTAATAGTACGCTTAAAATAGAATACGAATAATATTAGCTTGAATGAAAATAGATATAATTCAATGAATTCGTGACGGTCTTCAATCGATCCATGTTGCATGTTCATGAGAGAACCTTGCCTTGGGCACGTACTTTTTCCCTTCCGAAGCTTTCATACGTAATTGGACGCTTCGGTGTACTTTTATACCGTTCGTCTTGTGCTTTGGAATGGCACGGGGATGTGCAAGATTCATTCTATGGAAGCGGTGTTCTTGTTAGACGCACTGGTGGAATAGTTGTTTCGAAATTGAAAAGACGTACCCGAACCATGTACCCCATTTGTCGTCATCTCTCTGGTAACAGAATGTCATAGGAATAAGCTCAAGTATCCACCAGATCGGATTCCATTTGAGCTGGTCGTAAATCGGTGCCATGGCGTCCCAAAGGTCCTCTTCTTCTTCAGTTAGAGGACCCGGCTTCTCTACAGGATAATCCTGGTCCTCTTCAGTTGTGGCCACAGGCCGTTTTGAGAAGAGACGCTTCAACCAATGTTTTTTCTCTCCGCCTGACGCGGACAGAACTCGTAAAGTGGTGCTGGGAAGAGGTGACGGGCGCGGGGTGACAAAAGGATAAAGAGTAGTGGGGTCAAGTCCTACTTTTCGGAGTTGACGGGAATCAAACATGATCCCTGTATTGGCCTTGAAGCATTCTCGAATCATCCACCGGAGTGAAATCCGAGCCAAAGAATGCCTTGTCGAGTTATTGACCGATCCACCGCCAACATCTGCAGATGGTTGCGCGTTTAGTAATCTGATACATGCAAAACTGGCTACATCGACCCACCAGAATGACATCCCTATAATCAGGCAGTGATTAGCTCATGGAGAGGATGGCGATGAAAGAGACCTACTGCAAACCAAACTTCCTCGACATCGGTAGGCTTATCCTCGATCCGTGCCGAAAATTGCCCTTCAAAATCTGCAAGCTCCTCTTCTTCCTCGTCCAACCAATGAAACGAAGGTTGTTCAACATGGCCGACGCTCTTCCTTTTCGTTTCTTGCTTCTTGCTATCAGTTGGTTCAGGAGGTGTGTCACCAACAGCGCATCGAGACGCCGCCTCCATTCTCTTATCCTTGTTATTGGGTTGATTCCACAGATTTGCCTTGAACTTTGCGCGGCGCTCATCCAACGAGACCGCATGCCTAAAAGTACGAATGATCGTGTTGGAAACCGTGAAGGGCAGTCGCTTAGGTATCAATCCCACGGAATCAACGGTATCCCTTTGAAACAATTTAATCAAGACTGAAAGCTTACTAGTGGGTCAAAATGACTTACCAGACGCCGACAAAGTCGATCGTCACATTGACAGAAAATGCCTTCTTGAAAGCATTAGACTGTTCCCAGCCGAGCTGGTCTGTTCGCGTATACATCTTGTATGCGAATGGTACCTGTTGCCAATTACCTGCGGGAAGCAGCCCCACTTTGTGAATCATTCCCGCTAGACTGAGGTGGACGAGTGATTGTTAGATTCACGATCCGTTTGTCAACCGGGTAAAGCGGCTTACCTTCGGGCGGTATAGGCCCCTCTTGAAAAGCCAAGTATGCTTATGCGATCACCATCCATGTCTGGTGTTCGAGTCAACGAGATGAGCTTTGCAGGCCGATTGCTGAACACGTACAGTTTTGCATGAGAAACTCATATCCATCTACAAGCGTATAATTTAGGAAAGTAGCTCGCTCAAAACCTGAGTGACAACGTACCCATGACATGAGCATCCAAGTTAAGGGCAACAGCTTGATCGAGAGTCTAGTATAATTAAGTCTCTGCCGGGAAAGCGTTGTGGCGCAGGATGTACTTGCCTTGGTGATGGTCGACAAAAGCGGCGTTGCAATCGTCGGTGAAGTATATGTTCCAATTCCTGACTGTTGTTGTCCTTGAGATTCGTCGAAAAGCCGCCCATCAGATGAGACAACGAACCTGGTAGTAAACCATTTGCTTTGAACAGTCATCCTTTTTCAGAAGCGAGACGAATTGAACGATATTCGAGTTATCACAGTCAAACTGGTCCCCAGTACCATCGAAACACAAAACGAGTGTACGATGCGAGTGCTCCGGTGGTATGATTGGAGGTACAATGCGGGGGTCAAGTGTTTCTTTTCTTCGTACAGGCAAAGGCTTGCCATAAGTAGGGAGGGAAGTCGGGGGATCTGTCATCCTCCTAACTCTATCATGAGAGAGCACAGTAGCAGAATCTGGGGAAGGGGGTTGCAAGTCGTCATCATGGTCGTGAGTGACTGTGTCAGTCAGAGATATGAGAGTAGATTCTCTGAAATGATCAGGCATGAGTCGTTACTTGGGGAGAGCTAGGATCGTGGATCGGACCTTTTATAAATAATAAGATGGCAAGGAATTCCGAAATTAAACGACACTGACGGAACGAAACAATCAGATTGACCCGTGCCGCTGGATTACCCACAGGAATCTTGATATTTAATTGAGATCAGGCTCCAACGAAGGCGCTCGTCCCCAACTATTCACCTCGTCGGGATGTCGTTGTGCCAAGATGGCGCTCAGCACCCACTCAGAAGCCAAAAGGATTTTTCTAAAGTGTCCCGATGGTCAGCGCTTCGGCCCTAGCGTTCTAACGGACGGTAGTATCGACCCATTTGAGTACTGTAGTAAAATTAGACAAGGCGCTATCACGGACGTAAGAGAAGCCAGCGACTGACCAGTGACCACTGCTTCGAACTCAAGTGACTCGGTTGACTCTGCCTCATTTAGCTAGCGCTAGCGCGCCGGAGAAAATCTGTGACGTTGCGAGTATGCAGTGCAGAAATGCTACACAATGAAAAGAAGCGCTGAATAATTGAACGCACAGATCGTGAACGAGGGAAAGAATCATACAGATTCGCGCGAGGCTCTCGGGAGAAGTGGTGAAACACGGTTCTTAGCCCGCACTGGACGAGAAACATAACAAGGCAGTCCTCCTGAACCGAATAACTTGCACTTCTGCTCAGCGTGATTTTTGGAGAACCAGAAACCGTTTCCTATTGCAGTATCCTTGCAGCCAGACTTCCGGGAATTGCGAGGGCAGCGCGAACTTGACATAATGGACGAACGATTCAAAAAATTCTGTCTTTGGGCTCAAGATGGAACTAGGAATGAAATGAACATTCCACGATAACACGGATCTGTTATGGGTAAAAATGCACTGACCTTGCTCAAAGTGGTAGTGGGAGGATTGAATCCCGAACGAACAAGAAAATGAAAGGCACGACGTAATCAGAAATTGCTGCTCAGAACGACATTATATCGGAGATCTCAGCTCATGAATACCACTGGAGTGACTGAATACGCACCTCAACCCAATCTCATATGAATTCTACACCCGGCGCCCATGGCAATCATAGATAGAAGAGTGAACGGGCCTGCGAGTGTCTGGAAATATACTCCAAGCTACAGAGAAACTGGATAAAAGTCACATGCCCAGCAAGGTCATCGTAATCTAAAATCGAGCCTACAAGCCCCTCCCCGAGCAAGAGCTTGATTTATTGAAGAAGGATCAAAGCGTGGGAACTTGCGCTGCCACCCTCCGCCATACGACCACGGACCAGCGTTCAGCAAGAATATTAATATTTCGCGCTCACTGTTTACTTTCTGCACTTCCCAGAATGCCCCAATCGCAAATAAAAACGGGTGGACCTATATTTGACAAAAGCAAGCAACTACTATGGCTCTTGAAGCATCCCTTAAGCTTATATTTCAAATTGGTCAGTACCATTGTCTGTACGTCTGCACTTCCAAATATTCAGTCGCATGAAAGCACTATAGCTACGGTTTGTTGGCCTGCTATGTGTAGTTCACTCTCCCGCGCAGTGGATGATTTTCGGGTCACGGCCGCCGTACTGCAAGCCCACCCTCCTTCGCGCTTCATGACAGGTACAGAGTGACGGCTACATCCCAATATTTCACCCGAAAACTCTCCTCGATTGGGAACCTCTGTTGTCCCAGGAAACAACTTATCACACTCCCTTCGCCTTTTGTTCGGTGGACATTTCAGTCAGAACGTCCTTTCGGCCGCCTTCCTCCAGCTAGCACACGGGTTGTAGCCTCCAAACATTTTTTTACATTCGGATTCCGTCGCGTTCTCCACCTTTTCACGACTGGTTTATAACAACTTTTTCATTTGGTAACTTAAGAACTTGGAGGAAAATCGTTTCACTGGCTGTTTGATAGAAGCTTGGAACCGCCAGCTCAACAACCTATGTGTTGCTTAACTTTTAGCCCTCAATATTTTCGACAAGGATCGCCGCCCGGCAATCTACAACGTGTATATCCGGCCCGGTTTCGGTGCGCTCAAGCTGTCCGGCACGCAAATTCCGCCCAACACTACTTAAAAGCAGGTTAGAAGCCACACGATTGATGCACCACACCTTTTGCACTCCTCCCTTATTACAATCACACAATAGCAATTCAGTCACTCAGAGTCAACATGCCTAAACCCCTAACTCCCGGAATTTTCGTCCCTTTACCCTGTTTTTTTGATGACAATGAAGAACTAGGTCAGTTAAATGCCTCTTACATTCTAAACCTTTACTGACGCGCTCCACAGACATCAAAACCTTCAAGAAGCACGTCATTTGTGAAGGATTTACTTTGATGGGGCGCTGGATAGAAGCTGAGGCAATTCCATAGACACTGCACAAGCAGGTATTAAGCCTGTTGTGAGCGGGTCGATGGGGGAGGCGGTCCACCTTGTGGGTGCCACCTAGTTCATTTAGCTAATTTTCCGAACCTCTTTGTCTATCATAGACCCATGATGAACGTGCAAATCTCGTTCGCGCGACGCGGGAGGCGCTCGACTCGGTGGGGCTGCTAGATCTGCCTATCATAGCGGGCGCAGGAGCTTCTAGTACTCGAGAAACCATCGCATTTGCCAAAGAGGCAGCAGAGGCAGGAGCAGATCAAGTTATAGTCATTCCACCTGGCTACTACGTTGGTTCGTTGAAGGAGGACTCACATGCGGCTGTGAAGCAGTAGTACGTGGAACCGTCAAACTGTTTCCGTTGTTGAAGATATTCATCTCGGAATTTGAACGTCGTTGGAATAGCTTCATTGATGTCGCAGCTGCGTCCCCTGTACCTGTGTACCCATATCCTCACTTTTAATCATGCGTTGCCTAACATTTGTGGGTGCAGGTTAATGTACAATTTTCCCGGTGTGACTGGTGGAATTGATATGGACAGCGACCTCATCAACGAGGTCGCCAAGTCAGCCCCCAATATCTGTGGAATCAAACTGACGTGAGTGATTCATGCTCATATTCGTACCTATCTCATTACTTTCGCATCTCATCAGCTGTGGTGCCGTCGGAAAGCTAACGCGGGTGACTGCATTGACGAATAGCTCGAGCTTCGCGACGGAATACCCCAGAAAAGACTCCTCCGCCCCGTGCGTTCTCTTTCCGATAAGTGGCAGCATCTAGAACTTACGTCAACAAATAGATTCATAGTCTTAGATGGGTTCGTTGATATCCTATACCCATCCTTTGCCGGAGGCGCTGGTGGTTCAATAACGGGTGTAGCAAACTTTGCACCGGTACGCATGTTGCTAATGTTCATGTGATTTCTTCCTGGTTCGATTGCTCAAGGATGTCAATAGCGTGTGTGCATGCGTCTATGGGAGCTATGTAACGCAGACCCGTCAAAGGAAGCAATCAAAGAAACACAAGAACTTCAGGGGCTCGTATCAAGAGCTGATTGGGATGCAGCGAACACTGGGGTATTTCTCCCAACATCGCCGAGAATTATCCCTCACTCTTCTATCTTTTCAGGTCTCGGGGACAAAGTACCTCCTTAGTAAATTGTTTCGTTATAACGCCCGTCCACGGCGGCCGCTCCTTCCCACTTCAGAAACGAAAGGGTCCCAGCTTTGGCAGCAGTCCTCAATCGTGGAAATTTTAGCATTAGAGAAGAAATTAGCCGAGGCTGCTCATTGAGAAGAGGTCATCAATAGTTTCTATGTAGTACGGGCTCATATATGGTGTTCATTTACGAGGTGTTCTGCTGGTATCTCGACGACACTTTCACGAATATAAATATGCAGCAGATCTCCACCTCACCATATTTGAGTCGACCACTGGCACCCTACTAGCGAGGCTCTCAAGGACCATGACTCCCTCTTGGCCTTAGAACAAGGAAAGGCTGGGTTTTTTGAGAGCTCTCCAGTCGGGTAGGTGGCGTCTGAGAGCTGGACTCGATGGCAGAACTGGGCGAGCTGGAGTCTGCGTTGAATGAACTATCGGTATTGTTCTCGATCATTTCCATCTTCGAATCCAGCTCTTCCGTCAACACTAATATCTTTTGCTTGAGCACTTTGATTTCCTCCTTCTTCCTGTTGTCCGCATTTCGAAACCCTTTCACAGTCGCCAGAAGGTATAAGATCTCTAGCTTGTCCGTGTTGATGTCTTCCGACGCGCCGTCACGCGATTTTTTGCCTCTCTTTACTGTGCGTTGACAATGCGCATGAGTTGTCTAAGTCGCGCAGAAACGGAATGGCACTTACGCGACGGTTGACCAGGCATTGAAAGCGCGTCCTCGTTCCACTCAGGCTCTCGTCTTCTCTTGTTCTGGCTTTGAGAGGATCCGCTAGCCACGAGTGGGTCAGTATGAAACCAGACGACAAGACTGGTAGAACTGACCACGGCGACATGCTTCTTCCTTGACTGCAGGTTGAATGGTACTGTAGCGAACCAAGTCCTCTACTACTGCCCTCACCTTTAAATAAGAAGTCGAAACGGGGGTGTTTCTCACGGAAACTTGATCGTGCCACCAAAATCGCCGAATTGATTCTGGAGGGTTAACAGATACGGCCCACGGGCAGTGACCGTAGTCCAGAAGAATCGCCGCAAGTCCATAAGGATCGTTCAACGGTCCATTTGGGTAGGGGGGGACAATCAATTGGGGACCCTCGCCGACAGTCACATTTTCGCAAAGATCCTGCACGAACAATTTCCTTCGAAGCCACTATAACTTTGGTCTGGGACGCAAGTGCAGCGTTCTTGGGCCGATTTTTTCAAGAGAAAATATGTCGAAATCTTCATGACTCAGGGCAATTTTTTTGCCCCAGTGACGATCGAGAACAGAGCCAGTTGCGCGTAGACCTTACGGCATTCTGCCATCAGTCTATTTATTTTCCAACATATTTTACGTGAATTAGTATCTTTACAAAAACAATGAGCTCAAAGTACGAAATAGAAACACGTCTTTTACTCAATTAATTTATCACCCAAGTATGGGTAAGGACATCTTAAATCTTACAGCCTGCCCGATGAGGAACGAGGTCTGAAAAAGATACATCGAGCGAACATCGAGCGATTGAAAGTAATACATATATGATAGGATGAGATGATCGGTCGGTATATGTGTACAACATGATATCAGCTCGAGATCCCGAAGAATAGCTTATCCAACCTTTCTACAGGTACCGCAGTTTACAGCTAGAGTTTGGATTTCAAATTCGTATCTAGCTTCTTTTGCAGTCTCTCCTAAAAATCTCATTTCAGTCGGGCAAGACGAAAGATGACCGGAAAGATACCAACCTTGACCTTATCCAAGTAAACGTCAGTGATAACCCAATGCTCCCGCTTCATATCCTTGCCGTAAATAGCGATGGCAAGATCCTTAGTCATAACACCGTCCTTGTCAATAACTTCTACACAAGCCGCTTCAAGGTCTTCGCAGAAAGTACGGAGCGCAGCGTTATTGTCCAATTTAGCCCGATGAAGAAGTCCACGGGTCCAAGCGAAGATGGAAGCAACAGGATTGGTGGACGTCTCGTTACCCTTCTGGTATTCACGATAATGGCGAGTGACCGTTCCTGACGACCATGATAAACCTTAATGAAACGAGTGGAAAGAAAGAAAAGGCGTAATACGGACCATGAGCGGCTTCGCTCTCGAGAGTCTTTCCATCAGGTGTGATGAGCTCGCTTGTCATCATTCCTAAGCTTCCAAACCCTTGAGCGAGAATGTCGCTTTGAACGTCACCATCGTAGTTCTTCGTCGCCCACACGAATCCTCCCGAGGACTTGATAACCTGTGCAACCATATCGTCGATCAGTCGGTGCTCGTAATAGATTCCGGCTTTTTCGAAAAGTGACTGATACTCTCTGAGATTATACTTGTCAGAGGGGGGTGTGGTCGAGCATCTCAAGCTTACTTCTCATAAATTTCCTGGAAAATATCCTTGAATCTGCCGTCGTACTTTTTCATGATGGTGTTCTTGGTCGACATGAACTAACGAGATAGGCATTCAATAATGCGAAGAACAAGTGGCCAGATAACCACTTACAAGAGGCATCTTCTTTGTCAAAGCCATCTTGAAGGAGGAGTGGGCGAAACCAGTAATTGACTAGGGTACAGCATATGAGAATATGGGGAAACGTCGACTGTAACGTTACTCACCTCATCTGTATTGTACATGCTCATCGCGACACCGGGGCCTTCAAAATCATAAACGTCCAAAGTGGTTGTGGCAGATCCATCTGTGGGAGTATAGACCAATTGCAATTTTCCAGGGCCAGGGGCAACAAAATCAGTAGAGCGATACTAAAAACGCGAAACTGAGTGAAAGGAACGACCAGGAGGTGCAGAAAGAGATACCTGGTCACCAAATGCGTGTCTGCCGATGACGATGGGCTTCACCCAGCCAGGAATAGGCCGAGGTATGCGAGAAAGAATGATAGGCTCGCGAAAAACAGTTCCTCCAATCAGGTTACGTATCTAGACCGTTCCAAGTGATCAGAAGACCATCAATCGAGAGTGTATAGACGACACACGGTTCCGTTGGGACTCTTCCACATCTGCTTCAGATTGAACTCCTTGACGCGAGCCTCATCTGGAGTGATTGTAGCACATTTGATTCCCACACCATACTTTTGAATAGCCTGGGCGGATTCAGTAGTGACTTGGTCATTCGTCTGTGGAACAGAGAAGTGTGAATTGGGGGACTTTCAACAAATCAAGAGACGCACTTTATCACGGTATTCCAGACCAAGGTCATAGTATTTAATGTCTAGTTGAAGATAAGGAAGGATCAACTTGGTTATATTAGAACTTGGTGCAACAATTCGCAAACTTTGACTGACCTCCTCTTTTATCTTCTTCCAGATGATCCTGGTCATCTCGTCTCCATCCAACTCAACAACTGGATTTTGTACCACGATCTTGTTCATGGCTTTGCAATGACTCAACGTCTGGAATTCGCTTTGCTTTCAAATAAACTTCGCACCTCTAGGGGAATAGCTGAAATGTCGTCTGGATGCTGGGAGAGCTGCTATGGAAGAACTGCGCAAACGAAGACCTAAGAGTTGAGATGATTGTCTCCACGTCATCATGTGCAAGGAACGATGCTTGTACTGGTGGAAAAGAAATTGGTAATGGGGACGTTGTCGTGAGAAATGAGAGTCAAGACATAGGGAAGACTTACTTACGGTCAGTTTGGTAGATCCCAGCCAAACTTTGACACCTTCAAGGACGATGGTGATAGTAGAGGTCGAAAAGACGTGTGCACGCTGTGAGGGTCGCTGGTTGCATTGTACTTGACAACATAATTATAGCGGGTCCGGGCCGTCGGACCTCGGATCTGTGTCGGAACATCCGATGCAACTTCGCACTCTCCTACACCCTCATGTACTTCCCGCTCCTTTTACGAGGGATTATCCAGTAATCGCACACACAATCTCGTAGCAATTCCCCATGCAAACCAGGTCGCCTCACATTCGTCCGCTTTCT
Source organism: Marasmius oreades (assembly GCF_018924745.1). Lineage (NCBI taxonomy): Eukaryota > Fungi > Basidiomycota > Agaricomycetes > Agaricales > Marasmiaceae > Marasmius > Marasmius oreades. Next base: position 2,985,633 of record NC_057325.1, read on the forward strand.
CTTACCACCCCAGAGCAGACTCACACGGTGCTTGCATCTACACCTAACAGCTCAATCAAATCCCATGACCTCTGGTTCGAAGATGGAACCCTCGTTATTGCGTCGGAAAATGTGCTTTTCCGCGTCTATAGAGGTATTCTGTCAGAAAACTCTCCCGTCTTTGCGGATATGGTCAAATTTCCTCAACCACACCATGTCGACGAGTTTGAAGGTTGTCCTGTAGTTCAACTGTATGATGCACCCAACGACGTGATGCATTTTTTGAAGGCGTTGCATTGTGTTAGGTGAGTGTTTTTTCACGCTGGATTTACATAAAAGGACGTTGACGTCTGTCAGTTATTTCGACGTTTATATGTCTCAAACCATCAAATGGGCTTGTTTTTCAGCTGTACTACGCCTCAGTACGAAGTATCAAGTTGAACTCCTCCGACGGCGAGCCTATACACTTCTGTCCAGCCTATATCCAACCTCTCTTGCAAAGTGGGACGCTCGCGATTCTATCACCAATCTTGAATCCTTCGAAGCACGTCCCTTTGCTGTTTATTTACTTGCAAAAGAGGCCGATTTGCCTACCATTCTTCCCGCAGCTCTATATCTTTGTGCTGATAGCCGAGATATAAATTGCATTCTCGAAGGCTTGGATTCCTACGACAACTCACATATTGAGCTAGATTGGGCGGATAAAAAGGCCTGCATCCGTGCCCGAGAGATCCTCTGCATTGCTCTACGCACCCGGATGTTTGCTTTTCTGACCGGTCAAATACCGTTCCCGGGATGTCGAACCACAGCCATGTGCAACAACACCAGATTGAAGTGGTTACAGGGTGTTGAGGCATCACTAGGTAGTGGCGTATTCTCGGTATCCTTCCCTTGGGAACAGTTCAGTGTAGGGATATGTGAATACTGCTCTACCACGTCTCAAAACCATTACAATGCTGAGCGGCGCAAGATTTGGGACGAACTCCCTGAGATTTTCGGACTCCCTGCTTGGAATCAGTTACACTCAGAATAACAATCGCCTTGCCAACTCTTTGTATAAGTATATACTGTATTAAAAAGACCATGATATCTATGTGGCCTCCCCACATGTCATTCAACGCGAGGCGCCGCCGGGATGGAACATGTCTTGACAGGTGCATGTGCTTACCCAAGGTCCCAATTTTCCTCATCACTCGTCGGGTGCCTTCGGGAAATTGCGTATGTCGACCTTGGAAGAGAAGCTCTCGCCATGGTTCATGGTTGAGATGACGATTGCTTAGCCACTCGCATCATTGACGGTCGCTCGGTTTTTTCGGCAACAGTATTTCTCTATTTCCTCGTCGAATGTGATACATGAGGGCCGGGATACGTTCACCATTAAATGGCCACATTCAAGCATAGATTCAGCGACAAGACCGGAGAGGCAGAAGTATCAATATCCCGAAGTTTAAAGAATCGAGGGTGAAACCCACTTTGTGGCGATGGGCAGAATCATTAGAAATCCTCTGTTGAAATGGATTGAAGGGAAGTGCACCTCTGAACGGTTTTGACCGTATCGCGTCGCGCATAACCGGCCAAGGTGAGATACCGTGTCTCGATGACGTTGTTGAGAGTACGCTCGCGTCGATTATGGGGAGAGAAGGGACTGCATCTGGGTCGAATGGACAGGGAGGTTGTCATAGGTGCCGCTGTGTTAGCACCAGATATGCTGTGAGAGACTATGAAGGATGTGTCCGGGGACTCGGTGTATCCTGCAGGTCATTATAGACAGGTCTTGTCATTGTCATTACTTTAGAGATGATGGCGGTCTAGGCAATAGTGAGCAATCATTAATCATTAATCAGTTCACAATTAATCAGTACATGGCTAAAAATGATGATTGTCAGAAGAAAACACATCAAATGTAATGATCTAGTGAATTCTATCTGTATTTGTAGCAACAAAACGAGAGGGTAAAGAACTTACAAGCCTGTTAACCTAAGTCTACAACTTGTACAAGGATCTGACTCATGTCACTTGCCACTCAAGGGATCCGGTTGGGAGGAGGACATGATATAGGGTGCCATTCAACAGCAAGAACGCCATGCCGTTGAACAAGAAAGGGTGTCAGACTCTTCACAGCAGAAGTTGGTGCAGGGTCACGTTGCTGCCCCTTGGTGGCCCCTTGTGCCAAACCATGCAGCTTGAGACACCCCTGCAGCTCTGACCGCTCTCGTGCCGATTCCTCCCCATTGAGACGACCATGGACAAAAGCCCGTATCAAGTAAGTGCGATTGTCGAACCGGACACATGCGAGCCTTTTGAGAAGGTAGGGATGTATCTTCACAGAAGTTGGATCCCGCGACTTCTTGGCATACAAGTCTTGACCTACGAAGATTCTTCCTTCTGAGAGGGTAGTTGTAAAGGAGATGAGGTTCATAAGATAGGATCTTAGAATTTCGAGGAGTTTGATATGGCGGGAGCCACTTGGGGGTTTAAACATCGTGTCAAGAATGGAGTCGTAGTACGCTTCCTCTCGAAGAAAGTAAACGCACTGAAAGTCATTCTTTGGTAGCTTCGGATGTGAGGAGTATCTCAAAGAGTTGTTCATGTTGACATGATAAACAGTGGAGGCATGGATATAGATACGGAGAGGTTCACACTAGCAAAACAATCAATATGAGCTCACTAGATTGAAGTGAGACAAACCTTTTCATACGCTTGTTCTGGGAAGTTGTGTGTGAATAACAATGTGTCCTTATTAATTTTGAATGCATGGGTAGGGGTTGAACCTTGTGGAACATAACGTGCGACTTCCTTGAAGTCGCGGGCCTCATCAACTTCAACCTGGCTGTAATTAAGGGCGCTGCAAATGGCTTTTCCCGCAGCGGTAAGATTAGCCTCGTGAACCATTAGTTGAAGGGAGTCGGTCAATAAGACAGGGAGGCCGTAGAAGAAAACGAGTGCATCGCCTCCATAAACGACACAGTCTAATTGTGCCTTGGAAAGGACTGTAGCGGCTTTAAGGCGGTTGAGATGCATTGAGGAGGGTTTACGTTTAGGCCGAAGAGTTAGCAGGGGAACAATGGGAATGAGGAACAGGTGGTACTGGTTGATGAAAGTTGGACGAAAGGTTGCCGGAAACCCCTTTCTCCACACATCAGGCTGGCGAACATACGAAGGACCTTGCAGCCGGTTACGCACAACATGATACGGTCAAAACCGTTCAGAGGTGCGCTTCCATTCAATCATGTCTATTCTGAATCATTTCATGATAATCAGAGGATTTCTAATGATTTTACCCATCGTCACAAGGTGGGCTTCACCGTCGAATCTAAACCTCCGAATGTTGACAATTCAGCCTCTCCAGTCTTGTCGCTGAATCTATGCTTGTATGTGGCCGTTTAATGAGTGAACGCAAGCCAGTTCTCATGCACATGTCTCGCATTCCACACGCAGATCCATCGCTTTTACCATTGACTGGTAGGCACCCTCCACATGACTTAACATGCCCACTGTATTAGTTCAAGCTGGACGAATCTACATCGTCAGTCGGGAAGTACGTCAACTTGTCGGCGACAGGCTTAGGTCAACTTATCGAACTCTGGTTGCAATCATGTGCGTTTTCAACACCTTCTCGTTGGGTCCACATTCAACTGAATCGGAATTCCAAGGATTCCTCTATCCAGCCTCGCTCGTGGTATATATCGCGATCCTCTCGACATTGGACCCTGATAATCAGAGCCTACTTCCTGTGGACTTGAGTCCCTTATTCATGCAGGCTGCTGTAAGTCCTCTGCTAACGGGTTGTGTCTCGCAAAGAAGCTGAAATCGAGGAAACACAGGGAATAGCTCCGACGTTGATTGTTGTCCGTGCCCTCCAGGAGAAAACAACGGACAGTGTACCGCAAGTTGTTTCCGCTAGCAACGTCAGTACGGACACTACGTCTACCACGGCGGGAAGTCAAATTTGTTTTGCTCATGGACGAGAGACGACCGCGATCGGTATGGGCCAGGCAATGCAAAGTCATCATAGCGTCTACCTTCCGGTCGGACACGCGTATTCGAGGTCAGGTGCGAGTGCGAGTGATGTTGAGAGGGTTATAAAGAGAGAAGACGAGACCATGGTCTAAGGCAATCTGGCGGATGGAGACCATATACTCAAAATAAATTCGAGATACTTGTTCTCCCCAGTCTAAGCGTGTTCCGCTGACCTGTTGACATCCAGGTTTTCTTCAAACCCTTGCTCATTCCGCGCGAGGCCCAGAAATGTTTACAGCTCTTGGGTACCCGAAAATAGCTCTAGTTAATTGTTTTCCGGAGCGAGTGGTCTGTTTAGCATACGAACATTCCGTAGCCTTTCTTATTCTCCATTGCGGATTACATGAATGTTGGATTCTGTCTCGTAGTTGGGAAGATACCCAAGCTTCAGTCATTACAATGAAACGTAACAATAACGAAGAATAGTGAAACTCTCTGTCCGCTACTAGTTCAATAATTCAACACCTCGGCGGGTAACAATCCTGTACGGGAAAGGTTTCACATAGCTGAACAATAGAGTGAGTGCATTCTTCACTTCCCATTCACCTACAGTATTTACTCACCTCACTATAGCGGTGGTAAAAGCGACCTCCGGCTCCAGAACACGTCCGTGTTCATCAGCCGCTTTCTCAATACGCAGACAAGCCAGCATGAGTGCCATCTGGATCCAAATCGAGGCTTCTGCAACATACAACCCGGGACAGACTCTGAAACGACCAATGAGCCACTGAAACGCGCGCAAAAATAAATGCTGTTGACCTGCGCCCGAACCCAAATACCACTTGGCGAGGATCTTCCTCGACCTTCCGTCCATCTATACCCGTAAAGCGATCCGGGTCAAATACATCGGGATTAGGGTAAACGCTCTCGTCGTGCATCATCCCCCAACTAAAGTCTCCATAAGTCGATGATACTCGGTTTTCTCGCCAATTCCGTGCTTACATGTTCCCTATGATGGTCGTCTTCGCAGGAATGAGATAACCTTTATATATGTCATCGTGTGCTGCGGAGTGGAAGAGCCCCATAGGTGCTGGCTAGTTCACTACACGTTAGTGGCAAGAAGTGGTTGCCGGCACCTTTTGACATTTGCTCACCGGATGCCAACGAAGGACCTCCAGAAGGATGCTAGTGAGATACGGTAGTGCACCCTGCGACCAGTCCTTCAATGTAGGAAGGCGCCGTTCGTCTTCCACGAACCTATCCAATTCGGCATGCGCTTTTTCTTGAACGGATGGATACATTAACATGCAAAACAAGAAGGTTCGCATCGCCGATACGGTCTAAAGCCCTTGTGAGTGTTTCCTACTTGAATTAGATACTGAATACTTCACTCAACTGTATCGGCTCCGGCCGCGTATAGCGCACCCGCTGTCCAAAGCACTACGTCGTCGAGCTCTTTGTCAGTGGTAACTGCCCCATTTGCGTCTTGCAGGAGATTGGATGTGAAAGATGGTACAGCAGAACCTTTCACCTACTTCGGGGTGAGCATGACAAATGACAATGGCTGTTGGAGCTGGGCTCAGTATTCGTATCCACCTACCATCTGGTCTTTGACCCATACGTGAGGCTCTAAACTCTGCAAGTACATGTGTTCGCTCCAGGCTTTCGCCTGACGTTTGAATCCTGCGCCTGGGAACCAGTCTGGTAGGAAGCGCACTTTGGAGGGATCCTATTATCGCGAGAAGTGGAAAAACATGCCAATAACCACTCACGGATCGGGAGGGAATCCACAAGCCACTTTCCAGGTGCTGCGACAAGCGACCCTATCCTCATAGCATCTTCAGCAATTGCTACAAAGTGATCATTATAATCACTAATGGTGTACCCATAAGCGACTTTCATAATGATGAACGCTGCATTCCGGCGAAGGTGTTGAAACAGTTTCTCAGGAGACTCCAGTACTTTGTTAACCGTGTACTTTGCGGCTTCCTCTTCGATAGTCCAGTAAGCTTGAGATGCGGAAGAGTTCAAGACCTGCTGCATCAACTTTCTATACATCTTGCAGCGCTCGTTATATGAGCTGGGATCGTCATTGATTAGCGTGGCGAGATACAGGAAGAAATTCCATGTCTTTGCGTACATATAGAACATGCTCTTCTCACGTTTCATCAGTTTCCCTGACATTGGGGGAAATGGCCGATCACTGTAGCAGCTGGACCTTTTGGTGAACAGGTCGTCCGCGACAGCCTTCGTTTGTACGACAATGATTCGGCGTCCAAGTAGATGAAAGGAAATGAGTCCCCCGGGGCCTGCAAGAACCACTGTTAGAATGAGAGTCGAGCTAAGAGGTAACAGATTTACCGTATCTCTTCGCCCATTCCGAGTAGGTCTTCCAAAACTCGGTCTTAGGGTGTATTCGTAGGACACCTAAGATTGGTAGCGAACCAGCCGGACCAGGTGGAAGGGGTGAACTCGAGTGGTATTTGTAGCGTAGGATAAGAAACAGGGACCAGCTCAAGGCGAAGCAACCGCAGACTGTGAAGAACATGTTGGTACTGTAGGGTGTAAGACATGTGCCAGAACAGGTTAAACTATGACTTCATTTTCGGTCTTAGTTGCATCGACTAACATTATTGTTAGCATGTTTCAGAACCTCTACATATGTAGAAAGGCAGTAAATCTAAATCTTCCGTACTCTTCCTTAATACTATAGCACGCGGCTGTCATCAACATTCCGCCAACATTCCGCCTGCTTACTTAGAGAAGACTAGAACTTGATGTTGATGGATTGATAGGAATGGAAGGCTGAGTCCATCACTCGGCAAAAACGAACCTCCGTGGAATTACTTCAGGATTCACAGTTTGAGAATTGGTTTGTTCTGAATGATATCCAAGATAATATCAGCAACTGCTTCCGGCTTTTGTTGAACAACCTGTGATTGTGCGGACGGCACTTGATGAGAATCGTTGTCATAGTCAATGATGCAACTTGCCAAATGTCCGGCATCTTCAACAAATCTGACTGAAGCAGGCGACCTGCCTGAAGACTCGTCCGAAAGCAGGTCTCTTGTTTCCGGGGATCTGTAGAAGATAAGAATCTGCTCTCCCGATTATCTGTTTGCTCACTTGACGTCATTGATAGTTCCCCATATTATATGGACCGCCCTCTCTCTAGTAGTTTCGGTATACGCCTGGAGAGAGTCCACAACCAGTTCATCACTGCGGAAAGAGGCCTACGTTCGAAAGGATTGGATCGGCGTGTGTTAGAACAGTAATGAGGACGTACGGCTTCTAAAGCCTTCGTAGACGCGGTTGTTACCCCGTTGAAAGAGAATGGTGGGTCGTACTTGGCAGCTGGGTGCGTCCTCAGTCCGTATTCCTGTTTCCCATCGCATTAAAGCAAGTAAAGATCATAAGGAACAAAAACATACGACGAAAAGGTCAAGGACACGAGGGTCCCACATGGAATGAACCATTGATGACTCCAGAGCTTTTCTTGCTGACTTTCTGCTCGTCCACACGTCAGGGCGAAGCCACGTCCAAGCGGTCAACGCTTGGGAAGCAATGTTGGTATGGTGATTTCCTTTGAGAGAGATGCCGGGCTCGATTGCGATGAAGAACTCGAAATTGACGGTGGGAGATAGTTCCTTCATCAAAAACCTGGAGGTGAGAGCAAAGTAATTGAGAAAATGAAACAACCAGAAGTTCGTAATCCAGTTTCCTCACATCGCAGACGCCCCTACGCTGTGGCCTATCCCAACAAGGCGACGACGGGAAAAGTCAACTCTGGCTCCCTTGTCAGTTCCGGCTGTCAGAAATATATGGGCTGCTTTCGCGTATTCTCTCGGAGGCCCTGCAAATCACATTGCGGTGAGTAACTCACTTAAGCCCAAATAGACACGACGTACAACGATCAGAGAATAGGTCATGTAGTTCTTTCTCGTTGAGGACCGCTGATTCTCCTAGGTGGTAAGAACACGATGATAAAAAATTCGAGCCCGAAAGTAAGAAAATGCGTACCGTGGCTAGGGCTCTCGATAGAGAATACGTCGTCGATTTTGAGATTTTCCTGATTGGCCTTCTGCAGTAGATATTGCACAGTCACTTCCCATACTTCCTTATGGGAGCCAGTAGCGTGAAGTAAAATGAGTGTAAGACCTGGCTGAGCCGATTGAACATCGCCTCGAGAAACAATCCCCTCCAGGGTGTACCGTTTGGCAGTAATCCGTAGTGGGTAGGCGGGTCGGGGGTCGAGAACGAAGGGTTCGCACAACAGCTTCGCCATGACCAGTTAAACCGAGAGATTTAGCGAAAGAGCCTGAGCATCATGTGCAAACGTGAAAGTGTGGGGTAAAGCGGGTGCCGGAGTCATGGGAATAATTCCACGAACACTCGGAACAATGGGTGACTACCCAAATAAATTTCTTTCAAATAAAAGTATGATGTGAATTGCAAATTACTCGGACATCTCTAGTCTCGAGCCAGACCTTACTCTACTAGAAGGTCTGGCTCGAGACTAGGACATCTCTGCTCAGCATCGGAGATGATCAAAGGCTCTGTGTACCGTTGTTTATACTTTGTTATTTACGTATGATGGTGTTGTAACGATCTTCTAAATTTTTGATACGACGACGGTATGTATTCACAGCATGCACCGAGCATGCACCGGCCTGGCGAAACCGACAAATCATAATTATCCCTATGTGGAATACAGTTCCCTTTGTCCCGACCACCATGCAGCAAAATCACAAAGAAACGGATGGGGGCTCGAGTCAAGTTAGCGATCCGAACGTGGCTCTTTCTATAACAGAGGAGGGCTATGATGAGATGTTCGTTCCGGACGGTGGCAAGGATGCATGGTTGACTGTGACGGGCGCGTAAGTTCCTCACATTTTAGAGCTTGAGCTCGAAAGGTGCTCACTGCGTATCACAGGTGGTTTGTTTTATTCGGTAGTTTTGGGTCTGTATAGCGATAGCTTTATGGCCGTCCTGTCCCTGACCAACTTCCATGTTCCAGCTATCTTTACGCTTTCGGCGTGTACCAAGATTATTACACACGGGTTTATCTGACGAATCACTCACCAAGTAACATCGCGTGCGTCCTACACATCCGTACCGCGGTCCAAAGATCGACACTCAAGTTGTTCTTTAAAGGTGGATTGGGAGCTTCCAACTCATGATGCCGTTCGCTCTCGGTGTGGTTTCTGGTAAACTCTTCGATGAAGGTTATTTCCATATAGTACAAATTACTGGCGGTTTACTCTTCACATTTTCGTGAGTTCCTTGTCGATTTATCTTTAGGTTCGAGCGTCAGCTGAGGGTTGCGGATAGGCTATTCATGCTTTCACTTGCAAAACCCCAAAAATACTACCAGGTATACCCATCGTAACCAATCTTGTCAGGCAAAATCCATTTAGCAAAATCGTTTTTCAAGATATTCCTCAGTCAAGGTGTGGGTATGGGTATTGGATTGGGTCTGATATTCGTCCCTTCCGTCGGAATAATGGTCCATCATTTCAAAAAGCGAAAGGGCCTCGCTTCTGGTGTTGCGCTGAGTGGGAGTTCAATCGGCTCTATTATCTTCCCAATCAGTGCGTGGATCTCTTTATAGTCTTCACTCGTCACTCATCGAGTGGTTTCTATTAGTGCTCAAGTATGTGTTGGCTGCCGAAACTAATAACCGAGTCTCACACCCCTTGTCTTCACAGTCATTTAATTCCTTCAGTCGGATTTGCGCAGGCTGTCCGAGCTACGGGCTATCTCGTACTCGGAACTCTCGTCATAGGGAACTGTCTCATGAAGACTAGGTTACCACCGAGAAAGAAAAGGCGTGTTCAGTTACCACCCCCGGACATCAGAAGCTTTTTGAAGGATCCGCCCTACATGTTTGCAGTCCTCGGGTCGGTCTAGCTCTTTGTCGACAGCGTTCTCAAATGCTGACTACTGGACATGTAAAGTGCTCTCATAGCGAGTCTCGGTTTCTATTTCCCTGGTGAGCAGCATTTGATATGTCCAAATCTTGCGGCGACTGAATGCAAGGATTCAAGTGATCTACTTGCAGCTCTACTCGGTGCTGCATTCCGTGGACATGAACCTCGCGTTTTACTCGGTCAGTTTTAGTTTCGTCTCTCGTTGATCTCGCTGACTCAAGTTACCATAGTTGGCAATTCTAAATGGTTCGAGTGCAGTTGGGCGTGTCCTGGGCAACTATTTGGCCGATATCTACGGACCATTCAACATCCAAGTGCCATGCACAGTCGCCATTGCCGCTCTGGTCTGGGCCGTTCTCGGCATGTAATTCTTTTTCTTTTCTTTTTTGTTCTGTCACCGTGACTGACGTTACATCAAACAGCAATAATTCTGGGTCGCTCATTGCGGTCAGCGTACTTTATGGCATTTTTTCAGGCGCTTGTACGTGCTCTCGCTCATTCGTGTTCTTCGATCTGACATGGGTCTTCATAGGGTTGGCTCTCGCATTTGCGTGTTTCTCGTCTTTGTCTTCCGGTCCACAGGAAGTCGGGTGAGCTCTGATCCATATCACAGTCTTCAAGATGGCTCATGCAGGTGGATGGTTGTTTCAGCGCGCGTACCGGGTTAGGCTTAGCGCTGAGCAGCGTAGGCTCTCTCGTCGCTGCACCCATACAAGGGCAGCTCTTAACACCTGATTTTGTGTGGATCAGACCAATAGCGTTCTCAGCTGTAAGCTTCGCCTCCTCACGTATAATTTATTTAAGCGAATATTTCTTTCTAGTCTGTACTGTTTGCAAGCTCAGTATGCTTTGGTGCTACCCGATTCTTGCAAAGTAGGAAATTCTCCTCCCAGCGAGTTTAAAGGGATTATTTGTTTCCTTGTTTTTGATCTTGACGAGTGTCATATGAATATCAGTCACATTTAATCACGTTGACACAGGCCTATGTGCATCTGGACGAAACTGAGATGATCTGGAAGGTACACTTCGCAAGGGACTCTATTTGTCGTCGCTGAAATTTTCGCCAAGGTCGCCAACATTTCAGTCGCTGTCAGAAGATTCGTCCCTACGATACATTCCTTCTTCCATACCGCTCTCAATCTCGAATCGCAGTATACCACACCACACTGCACTTTCTCCTTCCTAACTTGTCTGGGTTGTTCTACTTCAGTCGTGGGAAGACGCTAGTCAAAAATGACAGTTTGACAGTGGCATTCGCTCGGCCTCATGGCCGAAAGCTGTCCACCAAAAAGTTCAAATTCGAAAACGATCGAAAACAAAACAAAGACTGACGACCATAATTATAATCTTGACCAGTTCGGTCCTCGGACATACCAATGAAATGATTGCATGGCTTTCCGTACTGCGCACGTTGCTCTCGGTGATGGTTAATGATGAATCAAAATCATGGGCAATTGATTGATTGGATGCTTTTTTCGTTCAGCCACACAAAAATCCGCCGGGAACGAATACTGGATGCATCTCACAATACTCGGCATATCTGTCACCCTCTGTTGTAATTACAACATTTACAATGGCCGGCCAATAGTGACCCTGAGTTTTTCTATCATAATCTCCAAAGCTCCCGGTATTTATAAGGGCCTACTCCGTGGTCGAAAAACTCTGGCAACTATGTCTTTCTGGACCACGACATACATCAAAACCGCGAACATCGACAAAGCCAACCGTGGAGTCTTCCTTACTGCACTCGAGAAAACATTGGCGTTCACTCAGGATGCTATGGCTGGCATCAGATGGGAGCGACTGCGATCTTTAGGTTGGTTTCGTCATTATATGTCTAGGACGCGCTCTTACGTCTATAGTAGCTCGTGCCACGGTGCTCAAAACTTTGACCAACATTGAGCGAGGAGAATTACAGATTGTCTGCGGTCAAGAGACCTGGTCGTTTGGCAGACCTTATCTCCTCACCCTTGACGGCTTTTCTAAGCCACTGGAGGCCACCGTTTCGATCATGGACGAATCCGTATGGACACGTCTGTGCCTTGACGCTGATTTTGGATTTGCGGGTATGTTCTCAATTCTCAGAATCACTAGACCTAAATCTCAATCCCGAACAGATTCCTTCATGCTTGGCCTCGTTGAAGTTTCTGCATTGACAGATGTATTTCAGGTCCGTGATTTAACCTCAGTGCCGTTTTAACAGACCCTCCATGATCATCACTTCACACGACCGACAGATATTTGTACTCAATAGGAAAAAGCTAGCGGAACTTAATACGGCCATCTCTCCTATCTTTAAGTTCATAAGCTACATGTCAGTGACTGAACCATTATCCGTGTGAGCTATGACTGATCATGAGAGTTTTCTAGCTCCAATTTTCGCCTGGCAAACAAGGTTCTAGGCAGTAAAAGTAACATCTCGTCAGTTCTTTCGACCCACTTTTCCCCCCTATTCCAGCTTACTGTATCAATCAGTGCCCACTATGATCTTTCGAACGATCTCTTTGCAGGTTTCCTCTCCTGGGATATGACGTACGAAGTCGCGTATCTAGACCTCATTGGACGGTGAAAGGCTCACTTCAGGTCCTCAACAGTTATAGTTGTGCTATTTTTGATGACGAGGCAGGCGGCTATAATGGAGATCTACGCGAAGAGCGGTTCATTGCACCTCCCCGAAAACACCAAAAGGAGAAACGCAGCTATCCGCCTGACGATCTGGAACGTGGCCAGCTCGCAAAGCTTCATCTTATTGCCAAGAGAGCCAGGATAACGAAAGGCTCTAGGGTCCTCGAAATCGGGTAATTAAAATCAAAAGACCCCCTATTGTCTACGTTACTGACATGTGATGAAGATGTGGATGGGGGAGTTTTGCTATACTGGTGCGTCAGGTCGCACATTTGGTTTGATGGAAAGCATTCAACACATGTCCAGGTTGCTAGAGAATATGGAGCCCAAGTCGATACGATCACAATCTCAGAAGTACAAAAGGTTGCGGTGGAGGAGAACATCGAGGCCGAAGGGCTTTCGCATGCAATAACGGTCCACTTGGTTGACTACCGTGATATGCCAGAGGCCTTCCATCATGCTTTCGATGCCGTGGTATCCATTGGTGTGATGGAACATGGTATGTGAGAAACCCATCTCAGAGGTGTTTTCTAAAACGAGGCCCCGGCAGTTGGAATCGAATACATGGATCAATGGTTCAGACAGATGTCATGGGCAATGAAGGAAGAAAACTCTGTGAAAGCGTTCACAATGTCGACAGTTCCGGACACACGATGGGCAATGTACTCGACGTAAGTGACTTCCGAAATACCCTGGACACCGTGTGCTCATCTATGTATAGGGAAGTTGATTTTGTACGAAAATACATCTACCCGTGAGTGTCTCGGCAAAAACTTTGTGAATGTTTCGTGTGCTAATGTCCAAATAGTGGTGGCCAACTTTCCTCGGTAGCTACATTGGTCCAATCTTGCTGTAAGGCCGGTCTCAACGTTGACACGATTGAGAACATTGGTCCTCGTATGCGCTTCCTCTCGTTATCCAGTCTTGTACAAGCTCAACACGTTGCAGATTATGCCCGAACTCTACGTGAATGGCGATATCGTTTCGAACGCAACTTCAATACCCATATCGCGCCTTCCCTACAAGCCCAATACCCCTCTCTTACACAGGAAGACGTTGAAATTTTTCGGCGCAAATGGATATGTGAGTCTTTTTACCCTACTTTGCAGTGAGTTGCCTGATCATCGTTGAGATTAGATTATTTTGCGTACTCAGAAGCTGGATTCGGCTTAAATAGCATATCGGATCATGTGTTCACGCTAACTCGCGAGGTACGATTTCATTCTTTAGCTCCCTGTTCATATTCATGGTTTTTTTTTTTGATAGGCCAATCTTCGTCTCTGAATCCAATATGCAGCTTGGACTATATGAGTGGGTGGGAGCGGTGAGCGGACCAAACTCACCGCTCCATTCTCTCCTCGTTCTTAAGTACTTATTCTGATGCGGCCCGTCGTTATTTAATGAATTTGCACGTATCCTTATCTCAACAGGGTTCCTCCCCTGCTTTAGAATTGTGATTTACGTTGCGAGCTGGCCTTTCCGATGTCAACTCAAACCCCGCAATATATGGATCTCGATAATGCATTCTCCCCGCTCGGTCATATGCGGGTTCTTGGAGTCTCCTGTGATGGTTTTTTAGCCGTTCTGACCGCTTGCATGACCTAACAGCATCTCCGGTTAAACACTGCCTTACCTCCACTCCCGAGGTCCGATCGGCGCTGATTCAATGTGTGAGAAGGGAATTTTTGTCGCAAGTGTAAAAGATAAAGAAACAGAACTCACAGACTCCACCCACAGACGGGATGTCTGCGATGCCTGCGCAGTCCCTCCCCTTGGAGGTTTTGAACAACACCATCGGTTAGTTTCAGTACTCGTGAATAGATCTGACAGAACTTACTTCTTGTAACCACCAGGTGCCCTTGAGGCCGGTGGCATGATAGCATGTGTGTTCATGGGTATCGTCACCATCCAGGTTTACTATTATTATTCAAGATTTCCGAACGACCATGTTGCATTGAAGTCAATGGTGAGTCTAGTCCAAATCTCATCGGGAATCCCACTCTTCGACTAAGTTCACCTTTCCAGGTCGCATTCATATGGTAGGTAGCAAATCCTCCTAGCTCGAATCAGTGCATGAATCAGGACTTTTTTCATCTTCCAGGATTTGCGAACTAGGCCATTCGATCTGCATCAGCCATGCCATTTACTTTGTTACGGTCGTTTCCTGGTCTGATCCGCAAATCCTCATTGTTCCGCCCAAAACCCTTTCCACTGCTATCTTGTTCAGCGCTCTTTCGACACCGCTTAGTACGTGAGATCTCATGGATACCCTGGATTCGACCATTCTAACCTTCCGCTCCAGTCCAAAGTTTTCTTGCCTATCGCATCAAAGGAGTTGGGTACGTCGATGTACTCTCAATAGTCAACAGCTCGATATGAACTCCTCTGTTCTATTTCTAGGAGGACATGGACGATAACCATCATATGCTGGCTACTGTCTGTCGTTCGAAGCATCATGGCCATCATATCCTTTGCAGCAGGAATCAACATGGTATCGCTTCAGATTTATCTCAAGAATTGGGAGTGGTCCATCCTGGCTACCACAGTGATAGGTGCTGCGAACGACCTTTTGATAGCGGTGTCGTTAATTTGGGTCCTCCTACGGCAACGCGATATGACGACCTCGAAGAGGTAGAGTTTTTCGACGTTTTGTCGGATATGGCCCTTTGACTGACTCACATGTATGTGCAGTACGCTTACTATCATAGACACCCTCATTCGTTGGACACTACGTACGTGGTCTTCGCTTCCTCCTCACTCCTGTACAGTACTGACATTAACCTAAGAAACCGGGCTTTTGACGAGGTTCGTACCGCTGCTCAATTGTCGATTTACGATCAGCTCTCACCCCGACCTTCATGACATTAGTATGGGAGGGATTCTCATGATGATCCTCGTGAGTAGTCAAACTCTGAGTGATCTGGCACCGTGCTGAAACCTGATGTCTCCCAGTTTCTGGTCATGCGGGATAATTGTACGCTCCTCGCGAACCACTGAATCTTTGATCCGTTTTAATATCTGTGCAGTTATCTGGCTATCTGTCTTCACGTTCTTGGCTAAATGTGAGTTGAACACTTACTCCGGGTCCTCAGAGCATCTGACGTTGATCTTGTTAGTATATTCAAACTCACTAATGGCGGTGTAAGACTCTTGCTTCACTGCTTTAGCAATGACTCACCTTTACTTATGCAGCTTGAATGGCCGTGAGTCCCTGAGGGAGAAAGGCGGTACAGTCGTCGAACTGTATCCTACGAGTGGGTATACTGCGGATTCTACGTTCGATGAAAGGATTAATAACCGGGTGGGTGTTTATGTTCAAGTTGTCGGGCTATGGTGGTCTGACGTCCAACGTAGCAACACGTCGAGTCAGAAATTGCATTTATGGACACAGGTCGCAAAAGGTCCTCTTCCGGTGAGCCTGGTAGTGTGGACCATACTGTGAGTTCTGTTTTACCTTGCATTCGCATAATCTGAAGAATTTTATGTAGGCCGCTATCGTGATTTCCCGGGAGGTAAACATAAGCTGATTTACTACCCGACGGAGTCGGTATCTCGAGTTTTCTCCTATCTTTCATGCCGAATGAGTTCTCGATGGTCGGAAGGCTTTGTGGCGCTTCTGGCGATGTACTTAACACTTAATATCCGCCCAACGACCTGTGTTATTACGGACATGACTCGGAGTACGGTGAACTCGAATGGCATGGCAGAGGATCTGCCCATGGGGAGCCTTACCTTACACAAGCCTAACCGTAATATATACAGTTCGTCGGTAGCGTTTAGTAGGCTATCATCGAACACAATTATACTATCCCGAAAGTATTACAAGGCATTGCAGATTTCGGCGCATAACAGTGTCAGGGGGACGGCGTCCTTAGGGTCGTGGACGGGACGCTGAAGAGGTTAGTTTATATTACATAGGATTCCAGCACGCTGAATTTCCTTGCCCAACAGAAAACCTTTCTCCCGTTTCTACGTTTTCTGTTTGGCTTAGGACCTTCGTCCCCATCTCTTATCATAAGCGGTCTGTGTTAAGCACACACTAGCTAGACACTTCAGTCTCGTAAGATCCATGTATGGTCGAATAGCATCTAGAGAATCGAAAGGGCGGTTCACACAATTTACGTACCACACACCTGTCAGTCCCACTTATCGGGTCAAATAAGACCGACCATTTCAAGTAATACCCCCCCTAATTAGATATGACAGGAGGGCTCTCCCCTGGCGGGGTTAATTTTTGTTAATAAATAATTTTTTAACGCCTCCATCCGTTAATTTTGAGAGGGCGGGACTGGACAATACGTCACCTAGCCGTCGTCAACGTGTTCGACGTTCCCGATGCATCAAAACGACTCGCCGTCGCTGTCTCTGACAGCGAGCTCGTATCTCTCTCAAATATAAGTCAAAAAATCTCAAAAAAAAGCCTGCATATATTCCATAGGATCATACACAATTCTATACTTCAATTGGAGCAATATTTGGCGGGATAAAGCATCTATAACATATCTAAGTACATCAGCAACTTACCCAATTTAGTGGTGAGCTTTCTCGGCTTTTAAGGGCTTTTCGGGGCTTTTCAGCCGGTTTGACCAGCTCGCAAGTTCAGCAGTCCACCAGCTTGTCTGTACATCGCAGCTATACTCCATAAAATAGATTTAAAACAACTTGTCTAAAGTCTAAAATATGTTATTTGCTCACCAAGGACCCCCAGCAGTGGAGGTTATCTCAAAAATGTATGTTGACCAGAAAATCTTGGCGGACGGACCCGAGCAAAATGGAGCTGGTCGGGAATCAGACATGACTGGTGGCTGGCGACTTGTTGGCTTGTACAAGCCCCAAAAAGCCGTAAAAAGTCCCCACCACCAAATTGGTAAGTTCCTGATGTAGCACTGTAGCAGCTTGCCTGGGTTTACTGTATCATGACCTACACCCCAGTCACTGGCCTCCCTGCTGTCTACCAAACACCCCAAGTTCAGCCTTTACTCCTCACTGTAGAGCATAGGGCTCCTACCGGATCGGATTCAGATCGGATCCGGATCCATCCGTTCGGATGGGTGTGCAAAAGATGACCATCCGCATCTGGCGGATACTATCCGTCATCTGTCGGATGACCAGCAGATGGCCCAGTGTATACGTGGTCTATAGTACATTCTATCTAGGCTGGTACTGTTCAGTAAACACGCCTTCATATACTAAAATACTCCTATGTAGCATTAACATACGCGTTGTTTCAGCACTAAGTGAGTGTCGATGAAGCCCAATCATATCTTTCCCGATGCTTAACACTCGTTCTACACATACGGAGGACCCTATCGGAGCAAATTTTAGTTTGATTTTAGTATTATGAATGAAACAGTAATCATGGTTGATACATACCTGGTATTGCAAGGATGTCCCGTGCATATGCAGCTATTCTCGGGAAACTCGTGCAATTTTTTCTATGAAAGGTGAGAGAGTCCTCGCCGAGTTGGGGCCGAAAACTCAGGTAACGAGCATATTCCTCGCTGACAGACTCGACAGCATCATATGTAGATGGATGGTGGCCCAAGAGTGAGAAATCATTGTACAAGTCATTGAGAGATGTCGAGGTTGAGTGCGATGGTGTTGGTGAAGTAGACGATGCCGAGGGGAGTGATGTCGTGTATTGCTCAAGTCGCACCTTGAAGTTGTTATCCATGTGCTGCCGCCACATCATTGTAAAGAAGTCAGGGTTGGCGTCGAACAGGTTATGCTTGATTCGGGGGTCAAGTACTGAGAATTGGTGAGTACTCGGAAAGAAAAACAACTCTATAGGCATACCGGCAGCCGCATAGTAATACTCCGACTCTGATGTAGACTTGTCATAATATTTTTCGAGTTTTTTCTTGCATGCTTCAAGTCCTGCATACACACTCGCATGTTTTCTCGCAGTATCGGAATCCATGAATTCGTCGACAGCCTTCATGAGCTTTACATAGACGAGGAGGGAGGCAGAAAGTGTAGGAAATGATCCTGAAGACATTTTTTCTGAGGCATTTCGGAATACCTATAGTTGAGTTAGAACTTTATAGGCTTTATTTTAGAACTCATGGCACACCTCGAGAAACTCTCCAATTATCTTGAGAACATCCCATTCATTCTTGCTGATCTTATACTTCTTATACAAGTCATTCCGAATGCAGAGCTCATCGATAGCCTGGTAAGAAACTTCAGCTGTGTTGTACTAGAAAATGTTTCTGAAAGACCTACTGATTGAAGTTCTTGAGCTCGTTTTACCATAAAAAATGTCGAATTCCAGCGAGTAACAACATCAAGAATGAGGTTGAGTAGTTTGAGTTTAATGTTTGTATCATTTGCGACAGCATTAACAATGCTGATGGTTTTCTTGAAGTCCTCAGAACGTTGTGGGCTCGAGCGTGAGATTTTTGAGATTTGCCGGATCTGGAAGTGATTGTGAACATGTATAAACAACGTGCATGTTCATATACACACCTTTTGGACAACTGCCTGGACATCAATCCCATCTTCATTCTGCTCATTGAGCAGCTCTTCATCCGGCATCTCTGCCATTCTTCTATCTTGGACCACTATACACTCAGCTATTTCTTCTGTCAAACCTCCCGCTACTTCCACTTCATTTTCGTCAATGTCTCCCTCTTCGGCCGCTTTCATTGTTACAAGAAAGTCACGAACAGCAAGATGTATTGCATGGGGAAGGCAGCGGACAGTCATGGTGTCAGGGTCGTACACAGACTTGTTGCTGGCATTGTTGAGAATCGAGGCGAGCTCCTCCCTCAAGGTATCATTGTTACTTGCGTTGTCGGCGGCCAGAGCGCTGAACTGAAGAGCTGGTAAGTCATCTGAATACTTGCCTGTGAAGACTATTGGCGCTTACCTCATCCACCAACTCTAGCTCGATTATTCGATTGGCCAAAAGGTGTGCCATATTCTTTCCGGTATGTTGACCTTTTAACTCAGGGAAGTCAACAAGTATTGATGCCATCTCCCAGCTCTCCGTAACAAAGGAAACAACAATGGCGAGGTACGCAATATTATTATTAGAAGTCCAAGCATCTGCTGCGAAGGCTTTTTTCCCAGGTGCTTTCTAGATTCCCAGTAAGCAAGATCACCGTTTTGACTGACAGTCACTAACTCACTTTCAGATACTCTTTGAGTCGTTTTTCTGCCTCGCCAAACTCAATCTTACAATGTTTCTTCTCAGCATCTGCCTTCGGCAGTTTACTACCATATCCAGGTCGTAAATGTGACACAAAGTGTCGAAAAGCGGCGTTCTCCACAGCCAGGAATGCCTCGCAACTCAAAATGACCCATTCGGAGAGTAAGCGATTTGCCATAGGGATGTCGAAAGCCTGATATCAACAGAAAGGTGAGTTTTAATCTTGGGAGACATAGTAACTCACTCACTCGGTCACCCCATGCATGTAGTGTTGGCTGCGTCAACGCCATTTCCACTGAAACTGTCTGATGTTGAAACCGGGAAGCTCTATCCTCTGCCACCCGAGCTTTCCAAACTCTGGTATGTTTACTCTCAAAATGATTCAGAAAATTCCCCGTTGACCCCTTGTTCTTCTCGTTCCACTGCCAGGACCTCTCAATTCCGGTAGCATGGCAGTAGGCGCAGCCCATCTTACAAGAGATGAGCCTTGTACCATCATCGTTATGCTCTGGTTTTATCATGACCAAGAACGTGTAGGCAAGAGCAACCTTACTTTTGAAGTGAGGGTGGTCGGCAACGCAGGACTCTGACGGTCGCCCAGGCATAGACAACCGATGTTTCAGGTTAGAAGCTTCTTCAACTTCGCCGCCTTCGCGGGTCGAGTCCATAGGGTTCTCAGAGGCGGTGGGCGTCGCAGCTGGTGAGGCAGCTGATGAAGGAATGACAGAAGATGTCGAGACTGAGTGGTTGGTTGATGAAGGTCTCTCCGGTACGGTACCGTTTGCTGTCGACGAGTTCTTGTCTGATGGTCGGTTGGGTTTTCCAGGTGGCATTGTACGTTTTGCAGGTGGAGGAAGTTCTTCGACCTCATCCTCAAAATCAACAACTCTTCGCTTTCGGTTGCGCTTTGTGCCGTTGGGAAGAATAGTGGTGACATCAGGTTGATCATGTTCGGGCATGGTGTAAAGGTGTAGCAGTAAATTTTCAATTTTTAATCTATTACTCTGTGGATACTGTACACTGGCACCTACACTCTCCAACAAGTGAGTTTCATAAACTATGCAGCTGCTGGAAAGTTCCGAGTCAACCATCTGATTGGAATTTTGGTTCATTATTAGGAATATGTTTAGTTATACAAATCTTAACTGGATGTTTTTTAGCTATGCATTATACTCCACACGTAGACTTTGCTTTTAATTCAGTGGAACATATTATGAGAGATGTAAATAATGGATGGTATCCGCCATTCATCCTCGGATGACTCAGATGCCATCCGTCAGATGTTGGTTGACAGAGACCCCATCTGCCATCCGAATCCGACAATCCATCGCTCGGATGCCGGCGGATCATCCGATCCGGTAGGAGCCCTAGTAGAGCATGGCGGTTAGGGAGCTTTCAGTGTAGTTGGCGTTGGTTGAGTAGACCTCCCCTTCGCCCATGCTCCAAACCATCAAGTCCTGCAGCTCCTGCTCTGTGAACATGGAATTCTGGCCGTTGTTGCTGAAGCTGGCCCTGTCCATGCTTGCGACATTGTCAGTAGGATCGTGGTTCGCAGCCAAGCCCAGCGAGACATCAGCGAATGGTTCCTTTGCTTCTGGGACTCGGTGGCTCAGTTGCAGAATGTTACCCACAGCCTCTGTTGCCTTTATGGAGCTGCCGTCGTTGACCAGTAGCAGAGAAGGATTTTCGAGATTGTGAGGGGGTTTTGGGAAGGGCATTGCAAAGGCGAAATGGGATGTTTCGATAGGAGCCATGGTCATACGTGGCAGAGCAGGTGCTGGGACAAAGGGTGCAATTGGTTCAGATGATGGGGGTGTTTCAGCATTGGCACGGTGAGTGTTTTTTCGAGGGCGTCCACGGCGTCGAGGTTGGGAAGATTCAGGCTCGCTGGTGCTGTTTTTCTTCTGCCTCTTCTTTCTGCCTGGCTCATACTCCTCTTTTCGCTTCTGTTTCATAGCCGTGACATCTGTGGAGGGCGACAAGACATTTGAAGGCGTCGAGGGGGTTTTTGAATCGACGATTGCGTTAGCAGGGCTGTTGGGAGTATGGCAAGTATGGGCGTCTGTAGGCGTTGCTGTGGCTGCTGGAGTGGTGGCGACATCAGGAGATGGGCTGCTGTCAATACAGTGTATGCTAGAGACATTCGAGGTTGGCAAAGGTGAGGCTTCGGTGAGATTGCTGATGGGGGCGTCCGAGCTAGCGGTATTGGAAGTTGACGAAGGCGAGGGTTCAGGGTAGCTGTCGACGGGGGCGTCCATGCCAGTGGCATTGGAAGTCGACGAAGGTGAGGTTTCAGCGAGATTGTCGACGGGGGTGTCCGAGCTGGCAGCTTTACGAGGCTTGTATTGTCCTCGGGTTTTACCCTTGTCAGCCCTTGGTGCCCTCTTTTTGGGCTCCTTTCGTCCAGCCTTCTGCTCCTTCTCCAGCCAATCCTTATGCGCGTGGACCTGCTTCGTACTCATACAATGCCAATAGCATACTCCGCTCTTCAGGGCATCCAGAAGTTGCATAAGGTGTTCACAGTTGGTCATTGCTGATGGGCTGCTGAAGTCAACACCTTCAGGCCATCCCACCATACGGCAGCGAAGCTTCACGACAATCGCCGCATCGTAATTGACCCAATTCATCTGCGTATTGTTGCCTCGAAGGTTTTCTGCCACATCATCAGCTAACGAGAGCGGAAAATATCCAGTACAATAACTCACTCAACCCAGATGTGATGAGCAAGACGCACTTCACTTGCAAGGTGTCAATATTGAAGTCTTTCTTGGAGTCTGTAGTAGAGGATGTACGTTAGAAGCAGTGCAACGATGAGGAGATGAAAGCTTGCCGCTATTATTTGTTGCCCAAAGTTCGAACTTCCTGGTGAGCTTCCACATGTTCATGCCAAATGTTTCTTGGATAAAATCGGCAGCGTCGCCATATGCGTAGAATCCTGGAACGCCGTACTCCATTATGTTTGGCTTTGATACGAGACCGAAGGATGGCGCATCCGTCCTATAAAACAAACGTCTCATCTGTGTATGTAAGGTTTAGTGCCAGATGTAATGCAAGGGAATGTACACTTACGATGTCTGAAGTTTGCTTCTGAGCTTCACTAATCATTGCTGCTTGCGATCGCTCCGTAATATGTGCACCCGCTGCCTTTGACTGCCGTTGGTCGATGATTTCATCTAAAAGCTCCCTCTGCTTGTCTTCATTGCTTTCGACGTCTTGAAGGTACAGCTCAGTTTTCGCCATCTCTCGAAGCTCTTCAGGTGAGTACTTTGTGCCCTTCGGTCGCTCTGCAAAGAGTCGTAATCAGCTGAACAGTCTTTTGTGTAATATATTGTGAACCTACTGTCATTGTACTTGCTCTTCATGTGGTGTAAAATGGCGTTGTCAAGTCTCGGAGTTCTGCGTCGTCCATAGTGGGAGGAGAGGTTAAGTAGCTGACGGACTCTGTCCTCAGACTTTCCGTACTTCTCCGCAATCGCTTGCAAGTCCGTTTCAAACCTCCCGACCGCAGCCTTCAATTCCAACGCGAACTTCTCCTCTCTCCTTTCTCTCAACTCCTTTGCTGCATTACGCGTTGCCTTTTCCGCCTCGTTGAGTCCTACAGTTTTTCCTTTCGATGGAGGTTGCCCGGCTGTCAATGGAGAGTTTGTAGGCGTGTTTCGAGAACTTGGTTGAGTGTATGTAGCTGGAAGTGGCGAGAGGTCAAGGTCAACGCTTCCGCTATGGGAGCCAATTGAGTGGCTGCCGGCGGGAGAAGCACTGTGACTCAATGGGTCATCACTGACCGCCACGTTAAGTGCACTGTTCATAACAGTCTCAATATCACTGACCACCACTGCTAGGTGGACCGAGGGCTTGAAGAAAAATGTATCTGAAGGTGAGTCGGTGGTCTCGGTGGTCCTCACCAGGCCCTACACTAAACGTTACAGATCAGTCACAGAAAACCATTGCAATACGGTTGAAGGACCAACCTTTCGATCTGGTAAGTCACTGCAGCTATGGATCAACGCCAGTTGGAAAAAGCAGCGTTACAGCTGCAGAATTCTATTGCTGGTAAGTACTTATACACTATGTTCCTTAGCCTTGACTCTAACGTTTATAGATCTGCACTGGAACAACGGGCGTACAAGGGCAGCGCTTGATGAAATGAGAAAACAAGTGGAGAGATCGGAGAGGGCAGCACGAGACTTAGAGGGCTCTCTCAGTGAGTATCTTCCTGCTCTTTCTCGGCACTTGATTTACGTTTAGGTTAGATGGACTCTTGCAAGCCCTCAAGCTCAAGATTACGCCAGCTAGCTCGGCAGCGTCTTCCAGAACAACAGAAGCTAGCTTTGCCAGCAACTACAGCCACTCCCAACGCTCTAGCGGGTTCTTTACAGCAACTGCCGGCGGTCCTGCCTCCCAACCTCTGTCAACTGACTATGGCAGCGATGATTTGGAGGAACTGGTGGCAAATATGACCGTGGAAGAATTCGAAACTCTTTGTGCCCAGTCGCCAGTAAAACAAGATCCTCCACCTGTCTCTTCTTCTGAACGTCCCAAAACGCCACCACCAGCTGCTTGGCATATTGCTAGAGCTGGCACAGCAACGCCGACTAGAAATTATGATCGGGCATCATATTCCTCACCTCTGGCAAGTCATGGCGTCAAGTCACCCACAACATCTGCCGTCTCGCCAAGCCCTTTAGCTGGGAAAACGAAAACAGCGGCCTACTTGATCTTGAATGGAAAAGACCGGTATAGCAGGGTTGTTACTAGCTGGTAAGCAAGGTTCTTCAGCTTCTCGCGTAATATAACTATGTACTCGTGTTATATAGGCAGCCTTCGCAACATTCCTTGGGTGCTTTCATACTCTCAAACTCGGCTCCAGGAGTCATCGTTCAAGGGTTCCGACGATTGGATGAAGCAGAACGAGCCTATTCAGCATGTCTTTCATCGGGTCTTGTTGAGATTCTCCAAGAACTCTCATATCAGAATAGCTGGTTTGTTGTTGCTGTCAATTCCATGGCTAGTAAGTGCAGGAGGTATGCGTCATGTCTTATCAGCAGAGTCGCTGGAACTGATGTCGGTGTTAAATAGATCTGAGCTGGTGGAAGTTATCGGGCGTCGAAACCTCATCTCACTAAGAGACGACTCAATTCATGTCCTGGCAACAGAGGAGGAGGCAAATCAGCACCTCAGGAGCTTATGTGCCACCCCATAGTACTGAATTCTGTAGAGTAGAGACTGCAATACTTATCAACAATCATTGTCTGGCTAAGTGCTTTCAAGAAATGAGAATTGGTTCAAAATCTGTATTGTGCCAAATCCTGACTGCATATGACTGTATGATTGCCTTATCCAATCTCGTCTAAGCCCAATCTCCACTGCTCCTCTACAATTTGGTCGATTCTCTCATTCTCCTGCTCATGACCTCTGAAACCCTTCCCTCGCTGCCATCGATAATGGGCACTTTCGTAACAGTGTTGCTTTTGAGGGTCATCTCTCATGGCCAGAAGGTTGCGTGGCTGGACTTCGCGTGAGGGATAGCCTTCGAGGTTGTCCTTTCCTCAATTGATGATGTAGTCGCTAATGGGCGAAGTATACCACTCAAGAGTCAACCTAATATCAGAGCTACGGGAGTAGCACCAACACCAAATCAACCCAAAAACTAGTAAACCTCCGTGTAAAGTCTATCAATAACTCTACACACCAGGAAAGATTGCAAGGGTGGACTGCTTGGCAAAGGTTACGCACAAGATCACAGTCTCAATATCATATGAAGTTCTTATGAAATCAATGTGTAACTGCAAGTGTAAAACACCACAGCTACGGGGACTCTAGGGTTTGTAGGGGCTCTGTTTATTGTCCAGTGGACTAAGTGGGACTATGAATTTCGTCTACGGTAAGACTAATTCGAACGATTGGAGACTATTGCCCTCGACGGACACGAAAACTAAGTCCTCGGCGGACACGAACGCTAAGACCCTTGACGGATCACGAAACAGTAATCAAGACCTCGGCGGCCTACGGACGGATAGTTCTCTGGTTTTGACCTCGACGGTCTCGTATAGTTCAAATCAAATCTTATCTTATCACTGCACAATGACAGGGCAAATCTCTCTCTATTGGTGTCAAAAGCAGTTACTCACGGGCAACCCACTCAGGACTTTCCTACGCACGGGTAGTACTTTTTTATCTACGGATACATGAGCTGCTTTTATACTACTTCTACGCTAGCTTTGTAATCCTATCTCTACTTGTTTTATCTCTAAAAATAATGCACCGTAGCTACGAATCCATGCGGAGTCTTATCGCTAGGGACTGCTACATGTGCAGAATCTTGTCTACGGAGCTTTTCCGTATTCGAATCATATGTTTTGGACCAATCTGGACCGTTCTTCATTCTTGTTTCAGCATGTAGAATGGACCTACATAGGCGTACCATATGGTATTTCCTGCCTACGGACCTTATCCTGTATTTCGACGTTATCAAATCATATGGACTTTGTGTGTCCAAGTAGTTCCAGCATATGGATCCAGAGTTCCGAATCGCCATAGCACATGAACAGTGTGGACTCCAAGATCCGTTGTTCATTCCTGCCTGGTTCCTGGGTACTCTATCTGTGATCTGGGATCTGTATCATGTCTTTTTGTCTTTTCCTCAGATCGGGACTCGATCTACGGTCATATCAAATTTCTCCTAGTCTGTGTGGTCCAATGTCCGATTTCTTGTCAACTAAATCCCCCGTAGAAGTAGGTACTCCTAGTATGAAGGTCTTTTGACTTTGTTAAGTTCTGCTACGAACGGTTCTGTGAAGACTACAAGTCTTCTAATAGTACAATCCCTTGATATGCCAGTGCATAGTAGAATGTAGAGAGTAGAACTCGGTGAATTACCGCTTAAGTCCTCTGCTCATAGTGTTCTACAGGTTTCGAACGGTCATACAGTTTTCTGACACAATCTACGGCTCTCTCTAACTGGTCTAGCTGCGCCGACGGCACATCCTACTAGCGGCACTAGCTTTAACTAGCAATTCGGGCTCACTCTAGTTCTTAATACGATAAATATCGCTCCGTAGCACTGTTTAAAGTGCAAAAAGAACCTTGTAGCATAGTCAACTAAGTCGCATTATCTCCCCCAAACAAAAGAGGACTGTCCCCAGTCCATCTTTGGACTGAGCACAACTTCATCTTCTATCGTTTGAATTGATCTACGGCTTTTTCATTTGGTAGTTCTACTAAAAGCCTTCAAAATGGCCCGTAGATCTACTTAATCTTATCTACGGTGTACACTCTAGTGTACAACCGTCAAGTCTCTGACTTAGAGAAATTTTGAGCTCGAGCTCTACACTGACCAGCGCTAATGTTCCCAAAAAGGAAATGTTCCGACATCAAAATGATTTTCCCACGCCAGAACTCCTACGATGCAATGTTCCGTCGTTAATTACTTCCATCATTTCTTAATTATGGCCTCATTATTCCGTAGATGATTTCAACAGCCTCGAGGCTTTAATTTCCGTAGATCTGGAATATTCTACAACATTCTGTGATGTTCTACGGTCATGTGCTGGTTCATATGTTGGATTTGGCTATAAAAACCGCAGCAGTTGGACTTAGCAGGAATTTTCATTCCTCCCTTTCTCCCACCACTCTACAGTCGCTCTTCGCCGCCGTTCTTCATATCTCTTTCATTGCTACACTCCACGTCTTCGAGGTGTGTGTAGACAACCTACGGAGGCTTCGGAGTCTGCTCCAAGGCCCGTAGATTGTTTTTCTTTTCTTTTCTCTTTGCGGTGTCACATACTAATGTGATGCCGTAGATCATATCCAATGCTGTCCAAACAAGATAAAGGCAAAGGGAAAGCCGTAGAGGCTGAGCCCTACGTCCCCTCGCCGATTATTATTGATGTGTTGGAATCGCAACTCCAGCGGGTACACCTTTGGTTCGGTAGCCTGAACAATCGCTTGATTGCTAAGGTTACTGAGGAACCAGAGATGCTCGAGGAGTTCAGGAGCTACAGCAGTCTCTTAGTAAGTTCCTGATCTCTATCTTTTTATTTTCGTTCTCATTTCATCATAGGGGGATCTTCGCCGGCAAACAATCCGCTTGTCACCTGCTGGCTGGATATCGCCTGCTTTCTCCATGTTAGCTACGGCTTCCGAGCTGGCCGATCGGTGGCAGGTCCCGTACGACGACTGGATGTTCGATGAAGAAGATCGAACAGCTCTGATCAAAGTTTTCGGCGTAAGTCTTCATTTTCTTATCTTTTTATCAAAATCTAATTCATTCTTCTGGTAGAGGTTTGACTTTGATCAAGACTTGCCGCCTTTCTACTTGCCAAATGCTCCCAGATCTGAGCCTCTCCCCACAGTACGTATCTTTTCCCACTGAAGAACCCAAGCTAAGATTTCTGGCCGTAGCCTCCTCTTCGCTCAATTCCTGCCGCTGCTAGGGTAGCTTCGAGCTCCCGGGCCGCTACGGGTTCGTCCCTGGCAATTAATGCTCCTGGTGTGTCCAGGGCAGAAGGCAGTTCCTCTCTCCCGGTTGCTGGACCGTCAAAACCAGCTCAAAAGCGCAAGGTAAGGTTTATTTTCGTATCTTTTATCATTCTGACCATCATTTCTAGGCTCCGGATTCATCTACGGCAGGCCCTTCACAGCCCAAGCGACCCAAGCCTTCTAAGGCTTTTGTCAAGAGTGTAGCTTTTGAAGAGTCGTCGTCTGAGGAGGGTTCTCCACCTCCTAGGGTGAGTTCTGCCTTCATTTCTTTCTATGTTCCGTTATTAATTTCGGTTTTAGCCTTATCAGACTCGATCTCAGGTGAAGAAAGCTGCCGTAGCCTCCGATTCCGAGGCTAGGGTGGCTGATCAGTCATCCGAGCCTTCGCCATCCCGAGTCAAGGGGAAACGCAAAGGTCAAGGGTTCGATTCTAATCGCCCTGGAACCTCCGTAGACAACCTCTGGACGTCTTCAGCCCCTTCGCATGCCTTTCCTGATCGTTGGATCGGAGAAGCCCGCAGTGAGTTTCGGCTTCTTTTCTTGATTCACTAGATACTGACACCGCAGCATAGATATGGACTTGCAATTTGACTTCAAGGAAGCTACATTGAGCTTCAAGTCGATTGTTGCTGCTGGACGTTCTGTTTCCTTTGTGAGTTTCATCTCATCTAATATGTTTCATCTTATTTTAATTCGTATCTAGTTTGATCGCCTTTCTCCGTGCAATCGATGCACGTATTTTGGATATGCAGATTGTCGCCCAATCTGGGCTCCAAGTGGCAAAACCGGTCGTAGACCAACCTGCCAGCGATGTTTTTCGGGCAAACAAAAGTGCTCGTACTTTGATTCCGATGACTCTCATACTGGAGCGAAGAAGATTGAGATTGCTTTGAGCAACAACATCAGTAAGTGTCTCATTTCTTCCGTAGATCATATCTAACCGATGTTTCAGTTCTTGCCAAGATAGTTCACCGTCTTCAGCGCGAGTTCAAGGCGTTTGACCAAGCTCGAAGGGCTCAAATTGCAGCTTACGATTCTGGGCGGCTCATCTGGCAGGATATCCAAGAGAGTCAACGCCTGCTACGGGCCGCTGGTCGTGATCCAGTAGAAGTTTTGAAGGGTCTTCAAGACGATGAAGACTTCAAAATGACTGCAGATCAAGTCAAGGCTCTCGGTGAGGTCCTTGGCTGGCCCATTGCTAGTAGCTCGGTCCCTGTGGCCGTCGACAATCTACGCTCTCCACCCGCTGAAGGTGAGGCTGAGGAGGCTGCTCCTCTTCAATCTACGGTTCGTGATTCTTCTTTCATTTCTTCTAATTTATGTTTCTTATCATTTCTTCTAGGAACCCCTGCCTTCATTACCTGAAGCGGTTTCAGTTCCCGTAGCCGCTCCTGAGCCAGAGCTTGAAGTTGCCAGAGAGGAAGAGGGAGAAAAACCGGTAAGTCTTTTCTTTTGCTCATATTATTTCTGCTTCTTATAATCGCTAGGCCGAGCCTACGGCTGGTATGCTTATTGACGACGAAGCTGAAGAAGCGGTGAGCTCTCTTCTAACTCTTCCGTAGATTATATCTAACCATTTCTCTGTAGAGCACCGACCATGACTCCAGCGCCGGTGAGGAAATCGAAGTCCCCGCCCCTCTTAGCAAGCGCAAGTTGAAGCGCAAACTCTTCTGGGCTAAGCGTAGCGAAAAGGCTAAGCTCAGAAAGCGGGCTACTTGGTAAGTAGTCTCTTCAACTATTGTTCTTTCTTATTACTAACTGTTCCCTAGAGTAGTGACTTCTACGGGATCAATTTTTCTTTTTGTATTCAAGGACAGACTTTTCTGCCTTATCATCTGATCTTCTTATCTTGTATCAATAGCTTACATTTACTGTAGCTTTTTCTTGGTTCATCTTGTACTGGACTATAAGTCCTCCTTTCTTGTATTTTTGGTACGTGCTACGGCGCCTAAATTCTCTATTTGTACTATTGTCATATCTTGTATTTCAAATTAAAACTTGTTTGATTTGACAACAGTGTGAGCTAAGTTCAAACTAGTTTGACTTGAAACTCTACTTGCTAAGTTAAAGTCTCATCAGCCGTAGCTCACGTATCTCTATGCTCGGAGTTAGATGAATCTATCCGTAGCACATTGTTCAATCATTCTTATCGCTATGCATCTCTCGCGTAGCTTCTCGCTTATAAGTTTTTCTAAGCGATGATTATCTTTTCAGGATCCGTAGGTACACCCGTATGTTCATGTAGGTGTTCAAATCGCAAAACTTGAATCTACGGTCAAATTTTCAGGAACCTAAGGTACCTCTCCCCCAAACAAATGAGCAGTCAACTCCTGTTGACTAGATGTTGGATCCGGGAGTCCTTTAGGACCATAAGGTAGAGAAAGTCATCTACGACTGGATAGTAGAGCGTAAAAGGTATAAAAGGTTGACCGTAGATAGTCAATTCTTTACTACCCAGCTCTACCAGCCTTCGTAGTAACCAATCCTCAACTCTTACATTCTCATATCATCTTTAAAATGTCCACTCGTAGTGAATTCGTTCCCACTAAAATCTGGGTCGAACGCGCTGCTCCGATTGTGGAACAAGTCAGCCAGTTGCGTCCCTACGCTAACAAGCTGTCCGCCGAGCTGTTCACCAAACAGCTTCTCGACGTTGTGGTACGTTCAGCACCGCTCTTTCATCTCTGTTTCATTGCAATGCTTCTGCCGTAGGTTCAGACCAAGCTCCAAAGCTACCAGTCTGCCAAAGACGATGTCGCGTTCGATCTTTATCGCAACGTCGTTGAGATGGTCACCGCCGACATCGAGCAGTTCTCTCTCGATAAGAGTGTTGACTTCGCAAAGGCCAAATCCTTCTACGTCGAGATGTGCGCTGTGCGCAACAAGGCATCTGCTATCAAGCGCAAGAATGTAAGCTCTTATTTTATTAATCTTTCTAATTTTCCAATATTGACTTCGCCGTAGGGAGCTAGCTCCTCTCGCAACGAAGCTACTATTGAAATCTCTGATACTGAGGAAGCAAACACTAAAGTAAGCCTTCCAGTTCGTTCTAAAACTATCTACGGCTCAATTCTTTTACCAGAATGACGACTTCAAGATGAAGGACGCCACTAAAGGGAAGGATCCTATGAAAATTCGCATTTCCAAGAAGAAAGAGGTCCGTAGATCGCATTATTCGTTTCATATAAATCATTTCTAATCTTTCCGTAGATCGAAGCAAAGCCTGCTAAAAAGGCTCGTATCGATAAGGCAGGCGTAGACCTTACGCCCGAATCCGAGGGTGAGTGTCCACCTTGGGACCGTCCTCTCTTTATTTGTGGCCGTAGCATCACTTATGACAACTTGTTGGACAGAGGAGAAGAAATGCAGAGAGTCTACGCATCTCTCTGTACTCAAGGTCATAGCCAGCATGCCGGCCCATTTTGGTATGGACTCTCTTTCTGCGTCCGACCTCGCCGCCATTCAGACCCTCCTCCGTACGGAGGTCAATGCATCGGCCTTTTCGATCCTTCACCAAGGAGCAGCGTACCGGGCAGCCTACGAAAAACTCGTCGAGGCAAATCAGCTAGTCCTTTCCCGCCTCGCCCTTTCCGTCGAACAGTCAGCTACGTCGACTTCAGTACAGGAGAGGTCTACAAACCAGCCTACTGAGGCGGATGCAGGTGCTCCTATGGAGTCTATTCAGTAGTGTATCTTTCCGTAGATCACTCTTTTAACAATGGCTGGCTGTAGCGATAAACGGTGTCCGCTCTTTTCATATTACTGTCATTTCGTATACTTGTGCACTAGTTAGATTTTATTAGAATCTAACTGGATTTTTCGGTTTCATATGTTCAGTCAGATCTGAGAAAATCTAACTTTCTTCTTAGCAGACCTAGTAACTCTTACTGGATCATCCATTGGATCCTCAGATTCGCTAGGTAGCTCAATTTCATTATCACTTTCTGCCGTAGCTGAGGCATTACCATTCAGCCTCAAGTTTTGAGCCCTGTCAAAGATGTAGTCCACTCCAAGTTCATACTCAGTTGGTTCATCTTCGTTAGCCATCGCTTCTAACTCATCTTTAGATAGCTGAATTAAATCTTGTATTTCCGTAGGAAGGTCAATGTGGTATCGCGCCGCATGAGGTAGGATGCGAAAGGCTCCATATTTTCCCCGTAGCAACGTTCCATCCATTTCCGCTAAGATATAAGAGCCACCTTTAGTACGTCGAATGACTACGCAAGGCCCAAAGTATCTAGGAAACATTTTCCTATCCAAGTTCTTCTCAATAGTGGTATTCCGTACTTGAACCAAGTCTCTGGGTTCAAAGTTTAAGGGTTTTATAGTATGTATATATTCCCGTTCGTACTTGATCAAGTGTCTATGCTTTTCTTCTGTAATTCTATCTCGCATAGCTGTTACATGCGTTCTATGTTTAGCTAGAGCTTGCGCTCGAAATCCAATCAACTCTTCTCGTGATAGAAACTGTTGGGTAACTTTACTAGCCACGTAGATTCCACAATATCAAGCGGTAGTATAGGTTCCGCACCGGTAACAAAGAAGTAGGGGGAGCAACCTAGGTCTTTCCTAGTTGTTACTCTATCCGCCCACAAAATATGCTTCAAAAACCAGTACCATTTCGCAAGGTCTCCCGCTACGGCTTTCGAAAGTGCGCTCCGTAGATCAAAATGCGCTCTCTCAATCTTTCCGTTTGCTTGAGAATTGTACGGTGAAATCTTAATGCTACGGACACCATATTTGTCCGTAAGCCACCTTGCCATAGCAATCATTTGTGGTGCATTATCCGTAACAACTTCCTCGGACAACCCCATCTACTAATGATATCGTCAAAGAACCACTCTGCGAGTATTCTGGCTGTATCACTTTGAATAGCCCTTGCTTCGGACCATCTCGATAGTGCGCATCGTCCGTGAACAATCAGTTTACAACTGTTGCTGGCGGGAGTCATACTTAAAACATCTACATGGATCACTTGGAACAGCGACGGTGTGTGAGTAACCACTGGTGGTATTCTCAAAAGATCAAGCCTTCGATCCTGGCATTCTTGACAGCTACGGACAAACCAATCTATGTCCTCTATGAGCCAGAGTTCCCTAGTGAAAGCACTTAGGCTTCTGTCGTAGGTTACTGGGGAAATACTGCTGCTACCACCCCTCCTTATATACACTCTTTCAAATAAATAATAATAAAAGGTTGAAGATATAGTAAAAAGTCGAAAATATAGAGAAATCCTTTTCAGAGATACCAAAGTACCCTTGAATCAGGTATAGTACATGTCAATTAGATATAAAACTGTCCAGAATACAGTATTTCTTATTTCTTTTCCTCATATTTTCTTTATTCCTGTTCCGAGTCGGATATCTTTGACATTTGCATGTGGATACATCCTGACCCCTTTTTGTTTCCAAGGCAGTCCCCATGTGCTCCCTTGTTCTCTCTTGTTCTATCTGATCTGGAATAGTCCAAAACGGTTCGATCTACATTCCAGGGATCATTTCTATGGTTCTTTCCTGGTAGAATATCCTTTCTGACTGGACATTGATGACATCTGCCCCCTTTTCTTGTTTCCAGCTGTAAGTTACAGCCACCGGCATTGTTTCCATTCCTTAAGTCCAAAGTGGACTTTAGATAGTTACATCCGTCTGATTGTTACTTCCAGATGTACTTCTAAGAGTTGTTTCCGTCTTTTCAACCAATATCAAAGAAATCAATAAATTGATAGTAAAATCAAGTGTCCCCATGTTTGCTACAAGTATTTGCGAGTGAGACAAGGCCTATGCAAATGAACGAAGGTTTTTAAAAGGCTGCTTCATCGGTTCCTACAGGTTTTGGAATGTCGAAGACTCTCGTCTATAAGGTAATTCGTACTTTTCGTACTTTGGATAACCCGCAAATAGACCCGAGCTTTGACTAGCAGCTTGGGCTTGCTCTAATCCTCATATTATGTTCCCATTTTGATTATATTATATATAAAAATGTTAAAAATGCGTTTATTTAGGTACTAGTAGAGTATATCCACAATACTGTCACTGTAAGTATCATGATCAGCCACTTGCGGGGAGGAGCTTAATGCTATTTGAATATGATAGTTAGTGAAAAGACCACAGCGGGAACACAGACAAACTTATCTGAGGTTCGTCTGTACAGCAGAAGGAATAGTGTCAAGGCCGGTAATGGATGGGGTTGGCATAGTGGACTCGGTTGGTAGATGGCGACAGGGCTGAGACTCTGATTTTCATTATGTCATCTATTGTATGTGAGGTTAGTAGAGAATCATCAAAAGGATTGAACACACCAGTTTTGATACCAAATTGCACTGGAGTTTCATCCCATCAGTCTTGATACAGCTAATCCTTGAGCCAGTGACTTGAGGCTGCTGTCCATTGTTGTGTGGTGTGCAGAAAGAGAATGGAGATGTGTCGGTGTTACAATGACTGGCCATGGTTGCAACAAAACCTTGGTTATAAAGGCAGAATTATGATTATGATGATTAGAGAACAAAGGGGACGCACCTTTGATTTGAGGGTCAATTACTATTGCTCTGAATGGACCTGGAGGGGAGCAAGATGGAGGAAGTGAAAGAAAGTTGAATGCGTGACTCATCAACATGACCATGTGACGCACGGAGTAAAGTCGGACTTTAAATTAACTTAGCTACTTTTACGTTCGTTTCCCTGATTATTTCACACGTTCTGTAAAAGTACAATAAGGATATAAGTAACGAAAACCTGGGAAAAGTAGGCCTCAAAAAAGTTCAAAAAAGTTCAAGTATGAAAAAGTTCAGAAAAGCTTCGAAAAAGTTGTTGCTGTTTTACTGATGTGTATATCTCCACAAAAATGTTGTTGAAGAATTTTGGTTCAAGATCAGGGTAGGATGATGCGGGATGCACGGTCCATGGAAAACTCTGGGATCCGATGGAGAAATGTGGAAGGCGGGAGATGTGAAAATCGGGGATTGAAAGGTGTGTGGTTGAGCCAAAGCTAGCCATAAAGCAACATGCATTGGACCAAACTTGAAGCACAAGGTTGTCAGGTGGTAGTAGGTTTTTGGAGGTGGGTGATAACTTCAAGCAATGTTTAAGCTCTTGGACAATGTCACCTGTAACATCCTTGTATCTTCTTTGATAACCAATCCAAGAGCTGAGGTTCTCCTCAATCATAGTGGGTTTGAGATAATGAATGGCAAGGAAAGAGATGTTACATCCATGCTGGACCGATTCAGACCAACTGGTCACAATCACTCTTGTTCCATTCTTACTTACTCCACTTACCTTAATCTCCATACTTCCCATTAAGCCTAGTCTATTGGCTTGGGAGTCGGTGGTTTGAATGCGGATCTGACTACTGGATCTGACTCGGACCTTGTACATTTCTATCCTATATAAGATGTACGACTTATGTCACAAACTCGCCGTACTCTGAGTACTCCTCCATAGTACTTCACGTGCTATCACAACCCCTCCTACCCTTGCACTTGATCATTTCGATCTTTGCAATCTTCCTCCCTTCGACCCCTTCGGCTCCTCACCATTGAGCACTCTGTCCGACTTGCGATCGCTGTAGACCATCGTAGATAGGGAGGCCCCTGCCCCCTCGACTCCTTACCTCTTAAGTAGTGTAGTATATAAGTACTCCAAGTGTACAGTAGAACTTCACTCTTGTCTGGTCAATCCTACCTAGGAGTCATTCCTTTTTCCCCTTCAATTGTCAGCTCGCCTCACCCAAAGGATCGACTCCTGACAATAGACAAGAGTACCCCAGGGGCGACCTGATCTTTTCTACTCTTACCAACCTTTAGTTTGGAAACCTCTCATCCTGATCACTGTGCACATGTCTGCCACCTTAGATCAGGATACCCACATGAATCCCAACGTCTCCCAACATGCTGGACTGCTCTCCCTGATCCAGAAGTCCTCACTCAAGGAACCTAAGAATGGTTCCAGGGTCTTAACGCACAACAGCAGGATAGGGAACTCAATGTCAACATTTGGCGACAACTTAGTTAGTTGAATACTCAAAATGAAGTCATTGCTAGGTTACTTGAGAAGAGTCATAGCCGGAGTAATGAGAAATCGTCTGCTACAAAGCCCAAAGCGTTCAATGGAACCCCCGAAGGCATCGATCCCTTCTTCGCCCAGCTCTATATTTATTTCCAAAGAAATCCAGAGAAATACGCTGTGGACCATGCAAAGGTCCTCGAAGCCCTTGCCCATATGACTGACAGAGTACTACCTCCTAAATGGGCGGCTAATAAAATCCGAGAAATCGAGAACGGATGGTGGCCAGCATCATTCAATGACCTAAAGGCAGAAATCCTTCGAGATTTCGCTGGTGGTGACCAGAAGGATATGACACAGAGGAAACTCCACAGCCTGGTCCAGAAACCTAACGAGTTGGCTAGTCAATTCTTCCTCGAGTTCGAGGAGTACCGAGCCAAATCTGGGCTCGAAGAAGACGGACTCCTGATGGAAAGACAAAATCAAACTGTTCCTCATCAGTCATATCTACGCCATGGATCCTATGCCACAGACCTACAACAAATGGAAGGAAGCAGCAATTTGGTTCGAGGAAGGTGCACAGCTCTGAGCGGAGTGCGGCCATAATCTGTCCCAGAGCCCTGCAGGAGCAGCTGGTGTCCCTGATTCTTCAATCAGTGTGATCGACAGTACCCTCCCGGTCGACCTTCGGAGACCAAGAAGAGAATTCCTGGAACCAGGTGTCAAAACCATCAGTTGGAATGGAAAATGGTCAGTGGTGTACAAGTCAAACAAAGTTTACAACCTTGTAATGGCCACTTATCCCTGAATCCATGGGCCAATCGCTAATGGGCGAAGTATACCACTCAAGAGTCAACCTAATATCAGAGCTACGGGAGTAGCACCAACACCAAATCAACCCAAAAACTAGTAAACCTCCGTGTAAAGTCTATCAATAACTCTACACACCAGGAAAGATTGCAAGGGTGGACTGCTTGGCAAAGGTTACGCACAAGATCACAGTCTCAGTATCGTATGAAGTTCTTATGAAATCAATGTGTAACTGCAAGTGTAAAAACACCACAGCTACGGGATTCTAAGGTTTGTAGGGGCTCTGTTTATTGTCCAGTGGACTAAGTGGGACTATGAATTTCGTCTACGGTAAGACTAATTCGAACGATTGGAGACTATTGCCCTCGACGGACACGAAAACTAAGTCCTCGGCGGACACGAACGCTAAGACCCTCGACGGATCACGAAACAGTAATCAAGACCTCGGCGGCCTACGGACGGATAGTTCTCTAGTTTTTGACCTCGACGGTCTCGTATAGTTCAAATCAAATCTTATCGTTTCACTGCACAAAGACAGGGCAAATCTCTCTATTGGTGTCAAGAGCAGTTACTCACAGGCAACCCACTCAGGACTTTCCTACGCACGGGTAGTACTTTTTTTTATCTACGGATACATGAGCTGCTTTTATACTACTTCTATGCTAGCTTTGTAATCCTATCTCTACTTGTTTTATCTCTAAAAATAATGCACCGTAGCTACGAATCCATGTAGAATCTTATCGCTAGGGACTGCTACATGTGCAGAATCTTGTCTACGGAGCTTTTCCGTATTCGAATCATATATTTTGGACCAATCTGGACCGTTCTTCATTCTTGTTTCAGCATGTAGAATGGACCTACATAGGCGTACCATATGGTACTTCCTGCCTGCGGACCTTATCCTGCATTTCGACGTTATCAAATCATATGGACTTTGTGTGTCCAAGTAGTTCCAGCATATGGATCCAGAGTTCCGAATCGCCATAGCACATGAACAGCGCGGACTCCGAGATCCGTTGTTCATTCCTGCCTGGTTCCTAGGTACTCTATCTGTGATCTGGGATCTGTATCATGTCTTTTTGTCTTTTCCTCAGATCGGGACTCGATCTACGGTCATATCAAATTTCTCCTAGTCTGTGTGGTCCAATGTCCGATTTCTTGTCAACTAAATCCCACGTAGAAGTAGGTACTCCTAGTATGAAGGTCTTTTGACTTTGTTAAGTTCTGCTACGAACGGTTCTGTGAAGACTACAAGTCTTCTAATAGTACAATCCCTTGATATGCCAGTGCATAGTAGAATGTAGAGAGTAGAACTCGGTGAATTACCGCTTAAGTCCTCTGCTCATAGTGTTCTACAGGTTTCGAACGGTCATACAGTTTTCTGACACGATCTACGGCTCTCTCTAACTGGTCTAGCTGCGCCTACGGCACATCCTACTAGCGGCACTAGCTTTAACTAGCAATTCGGGCTCACTCTAGTTCTTAATACGATAAATATCGCTCCGTAGCACTGTTTTAAAGTGCAAAAAGAACCTTGTAGCATAGTCAACTAAGTCGCATTATCTCCCCCAAACAAAAGAGGACTGTCCCCAGTCCATCTACGGACTGAGCACAACATCATCTTCTATCGTTTGAATTGATCTACGGCTTTTTCATTTAGTAGTTCTACTAAAAGCCTTCAAAATGGCCCGTAGATCTACTTAATCTTATCTACGGTGTACACTCTAGTGTACAACCGTCAAGTCTCTGACTTAGAGAAATTTTGAGCTCGAGCTCTACGCTGACCAGCGCTAATGTTCCCAAAAAGGAAATGTTCCGACATCAAAATGATTTTCCCACGCCAGAACTCCTACGATGCAATGTTCCGTCGTTAATTACTTCCATCATTTCTTAATTATGGCCTCATCATTCCGTAGATGATTTCAACAGCCTCGAGGCTTTAATTTCCGTAGATCTGGAATATTCTACAACATTCTGTGATGTTCTACGGTCATGTGCTGGTTCATATGTTGGATTTGGCTATAAAAACCGCAGCAGTTGGACTTAGCAGAAATTTTCATTCCTCCCTTCTCCCACCTGCTCTACGGTCGCTCTTCGCCGCCGCTCTTCTTATCATCTTCACCACCGCTCTCAACGTTCTCGAGGTGAGTGGGGACAATCTACGGAGGCTTCGGAGTCTGCTCCGAGGCCCGTAGATTGTTTTCGCTTTTCTTATTGTTTTTACGGTGTCGCGTACTAACACGATGCCGTAGATCATATCAAATGCCTTCTCGCAAGAGAAAGGTAAAGGCAAAGGCCCCAGTATCGGAACCTTATGTCCCATCACCCATAATTCTCGATGCTTTGGAGGCCAACCTCCAATATCTTCATACTTGGATCAGCAGCCTCAACAATCGCCTGATCGCAAAAGTGACAGAGGAACCAAATGTTTGCGGAATTCCACAAGAATAGCTCTTTGGTAGTTTTTCCTTTCTTCTTTTCAATCTAATCTCATGTAGAACGATCTACCGACAAACAATCGTTTTCGTGATGAGCTGGATTTCCCCTGCTTTGATTATGGCCACGCTCTCCTTTCTTGCCGACGACTGGAAAGTACCGGGAGATGAGTGGATATTATCTGAGACCAATCTACTCGCCACCCTCGGTGTAAGTGCTTCTTTCTAACTGCATTTTTCTTTTAAATCATTTTCATAGCGGTTTGATTTTGATTCTGAGCCCCGGAATTCTATCTTCCGAACGCTCCCCGACCAACTCTTCCGCCTACGGTAAGTTCTTCTATTCATTTCTCTTACGCTCAGCTTTCACTGTAGCTTCCTTTACTCTC
This sequence comes from Marasmius oreades, assembly GCF_018924745.1. NCBI lineage: Eukaryota > Fungi > Basidiomycota > Agaricomycetes > Agaricales > Marasmiaceae > Marasmius > Marasmius oreades. Next base: position 3,025,392 of record NC_057325.1, read on the forward strand.
ACTTCCGGACCCTCCTGTGGTAGCTACGCGCTCCCAGGATGTTGTCATGGGTTCGCCCCAGGCAACAACCTGCTTTCGGTTCGTCGAAGCTGGTCCTTCTTCCTTCCGGTTGCTGGTCCCTCGAAACCAGTTCAAAAACGAAAGGTACGTTTCTTCTCTTATGTTCTTATTTTTCTTAGGCTCCGTCTCTACGGCTCCTTCAACCCAAACGGCCCTTCTCTTTGCCAAAAGTCGCTTTGCTGAGAGCTCGAGGAGGGATCTCCTCCCCCAACCGTAAGTGTTCTCTTTTCTTCTTTTAAATCTGTCCCTTTCTAATCGCCCTTTTAGCGTTATAAAACTCGATCCCGAGAAGGCTCCTAGCCTCCGAGTCTGAGAGGGTGGGATCTTCCTTCCCATCCGTCCCCCTCGAAGAGTTCCAAGACAAAGGAAGAAGAAAGAGCCAAATACTCGTACAGGAGCATCCGTAGATGAGTTATGGACTTCTTCTGCACCCTCCCATGTTCCCTGAAGAATGGATTGGAGCTGCACGTAGTAAGTTCTCGGATTTCTCTTTATGCCTTTGATTTTGACACCGTAGCACAGATATGGATCTGCAGTTCAATTTTGATGAAGCTAAATTGAGCTTCAAATCTATCGTAGCTGCTGGTCGTTCTGTTTCCTTTGTAAGTTCTATCTTTCTTCTCGTATATTTTCATTCTTATCTTATAATTCTATCTAGTTTGATCGCCTTTCCCCGTGCAACCGATGCACGTATTTTGGCTACGGATTGTCAACCAATCTGGGCCCCCAGTGGCAAAACTGGTAGTCGACCCACCTGCCAGCGATGTTTCTCAGGGAAACAAAAGTGTTCGTACTTCGATTCCGATGATTCTCGCACAGGGGCGAAAAAGATTGAAATTGCTTCTAGCAATAACATTTGTAAGTGTCTCTTTTCTCCCGTAGATCGAATCTAATCACTCTTTCAGTTTTGGCGAAGGTCGCTCACCGCCTTCAACGAGAGTTCCAAGCCTTCGATCAGGCTCGACGGGCTCAAATTGCGGCCTACAACTCTGGTCGACTTATCTGGGAGGACATCCAAGCCAGCCAAGATGCTACGGGGACGAGATCTGTAGAGGTTCTGAAGGGTCTTCGATGAAGACAATGACTCCAGATCAAGTCAAGGCTCTAGGAGAGGCACTTAGGTGGCCAGTTGTGGGTACACCAAGCTTGGTGACTACAAAGGATCTTCCCCCGTAGAGGATCGAGGAGCCTGCTCCTCTCCACGGTATGTATATTCATTTCTTATAAATTTGTTTCTTATCGATTCTTTTAGGAGTCTTCATTGCCTGCTGAAGACCTTCCAGATGCCGTAGCCGAGCCTCCTGCAATCGAGGCTGGCAAGGGAGCCAGAGACACTTCCAGCTGCAAGATCCGTAAGTCATTCTTTCTTTTTATCCTTTCTTTTAAATTAAAAAAATATCTTTGTAGGAGGAAGATATCCTCGGCTCGCCGACTTGATCGACGATGAGGCCGAAGAAGCGGTGAGTCCTCTAAATCTCCGTAGATTCGCTTCTGACTTTCTTTTCTAGAGTTAGCGACGAGGACTTTTTTTTTTCTAAGTTTGGGAAATGGGAAGGAAGGAGGACGGGGACGATGACGAGGCGATGGAAGGACTTCGGAATTCTTCTTCTTCCTTCCGTTGTTCATCGTCCTCTTCTCCAGTCACCTGCAGCAGTCCTTAACAAACTGGCTCGAGAAAGGCGAGCATTTAAGAGGCTTTTGGCTATCCCATGTACCCGTAAATGGTAAGTTCAATATTTCTATCTTAGAACTTGTTACTAACTCTTCATTGAGCGTAGCTTTTCACTTCGGAACTAGTTCTGCCTTAGGTAGACTCGAACTTTATCTCTTTTGTAATCATTTCTTGTTTTCTTGTATTGTATCAATAGCCTACAGTTACTGTAGCCTTCTTGATTCTTGTACTGGGCTTATAGCCCTCTTATCTTGTATTTTGGTATGCGCTACGGCGCCTAAGTTCTCTTTTTGTATTGTATTTCATATCTTGTAGTAAATCAAAACTTGTTTGATTTGTACTACGCATGAACTGAGTTCAAATGAGTTTGACTTTCAACTCCACTGATTAAGTTAGAGTATTGACAGGCATGCTCACGTATCTCTATGCTCGGAGTTAGATGAATCTATCCGTAGCACATTGTTCAATCATTCTTATCACTATGCATCTCTCGCGTAGCTTCTCGCTTATAAGTTTTTCTTAAGCGATGATTATCTTTTCAGGATCCGTAGGTACACCCGTATGTTCATGTAGGTGTTCAAATCGCAAAACTTGAATCTACGGTCAAATTTTCAGGAACCTAAGGTACCTCTCCCCCAAACAAATGAGCAGTCAACTCCTGTTGACTAGATGTTGGATCCGGGAGTCCTTTAGGACCATAAGGTAGAGAAAGTCATCTACGACTGGATAGTAGAGCGTAAAAGGTATAAAAGGTTGACCGTAGATAGTCAATTCTTTACTACCCAGCTCTACCAGCCTTCGTAGTAACCAATCCTCAACTCTTACATTCTCATATCATCTTTAAAATGTCCACTCGTAGTGAATTCGTTCCCACTAAAATCTGGGTCGAACGCGCTGCTCCGATCGTTGAACAAGTCAGCCAGTTGCGTCCCTACGCTAACAAGCTGTCCGCCGAGCTGTTCACCAAACAGCTTCTCGACGTTGTGGTACGTTCAGCACCGCTCTTTCATCTCTGTTTCATTGTAATGCTTCTGCCGTAGGTTCAGACCAAGCTCCAAAGCTACCAGTCTGCCAAAGACGATGTCGCGTTCGATCTTTATCGCAACGTCGTCGAGATGGTCACCGCCGACATCGAGCAGTTCTCTCTCGATAAGAGCGTTGACTTCGCAAAGGCCAAATCCTTCTACGTCGAGATGTGCGCTGTGCGCAACAAGGCATCTGCTATCAAGCGCAAGAATGTAAGCTCTTATTTTATTAATCTTTCTAATTTTTGATATTGACTTCGCCGTAGGGAGCTAGCTCTTCTCGCAACGAAGCTACTATCGAAATCTCTGATACTGAAGAGGCCAACACTAAAGTAAGCCCTTCAGTTCGTTCTAAACCTATCTACGGCTCAATCCTTTTACCAGAATGACGACTTCAAGATGAAGGACGCCACTAAAGGGAAGGATCCTATGAAAATTCGCATTTCCAAGAAGAAAGAGGTCCGTAGATCGCATTATTCGTTTCATATAAATCATTTCTAATCTTTCCGTAGATCGAAGCAAAGCCTGCTAAGAAGGCTCGTATCGATAAGGCAGGCGTAGACCTTACGCCCGAATCTGAGGGTGAGTGTCCACCTTGGGACCGTCCTCTCTTTATTCGTGGCCGTAGCATCACTTATGACAACTTGTTGGACAGAGGAGAAGAAATGCAGAGAGTCTACACATCTCTCTGTACTCAAGGTCATAGCCAGCATGCCGGCCCATTTTGGTATGGACTCCCTTTCTGCGTCCGACCTCGCCGCCATTCAGACCCTCCTCCGTACGGAGGTCAATGCATCGGCCTTTTCGATCCTTCACCAAGGAGCAGCGTACCGGGCAGCCTACGAAAAACTCGTCGAGGCAAATCAGCTAGTCCTTTCCCGCCTCGCCCTTTCCGTCGAACAGTCAGCTACGTCGACTTCAACACAGGAGAGGTCTACAAACCAGCCTACTGAGGCGGATGCAGGTGCTCCTATGGAGTCTATTCAGTAGTGTATCTTTCCGTAGATCACTCTTTTAACAATGGCTGGCTGTAGCGATAAACGGTGTCCGCTCCTTTCATATTACTGTCATTTCGTATACTTGTGCACTAGTTAGATTTTATTAGAATCTAACTGGATTTTTCGGTTTCATATGTTCAGTCAGATCTGAGAAAATCTAACTTTCTTCTTAGCAGACCTAGTAACTCTTACTGGATCATCCATTGGATCCTCAGATTCGCTAGGTAGCTCAATTTCATTATCATTTTCTGCCGTAGCTGAGGCATTACCATTCAGCCTCAAGTTTTGAGCCCGGTCAAAGATGTAATCCACTCCAAGTTCATACTCAGTTGGTTCATCTTCGTTAGCCATGGCTTCTAACTCATCTTTAGATAGCTGAATTAAATCTTTTATTTCCGTAGGAAGGTCAATGTGGTATCGCGCCGCGTGAGGTAGGATGCGAAAGGCTCCATATTTTCCCCGTAGCAACGTTCCATCCATTTCCGCTAAGATATAAGAGCCACCTTTAGTACGTCGAATGACTACGCAAGGCCCAAAGTATCTAGGGAACATTTTCCTATCCAAGTTCTTTTCAATAGCGGTATTCCGTACTTGAACCAAGTCTCTGGGTTCAAAGTTTAAGGGTTTTATAGTATGTATATATTCCCGTTCGTACTTGATCAAGCGTCTACGCTTTTCTTCTGTAATTCTATCTCGCATAGCTGTTACATGCGTTCTGTGTTTAGCCAGAGCTTGCGCTCGAAAGCCAATCAACCCTTCTCGTGATAGAAACCTATTGGGTAGTTTACTAGCCACGTAGATTCCACAATATCAAGCGGTAGTATAGGTTCTGCACCGGTAACAAAGAAGTAGGGGGAGCAACCTAGGTCTTTCCTAGTTGTTACTCTATCCGCCCACAAAATATGCTTCAAAAACCAGTACCATTTCGCAAGGTCTCCAGCTACGGCTTTCGAAAGCGCGCTCCGTAGATCGAAATGCGCTCTCTCAATCTTTCCGTTTGCTTGAGAATTGTACGGTGAAATCTTAATGCTACGGACACCATATTTGTCCGTAAGCCACCTTGCCATAGCAATCATTTGTGGTGCATTATCCGTAACAACCTCCTCGGGACAACCCCATCTACTAATGATATCGTCAAAGAACCACTCTGCGAGTATTCTGGCTGTATCACTTTGAATAGCCCTTGCTTCGGACCATCTCGATAGTGCGCATCGTCCGTGAACAATCAGTTTACAACTGTTGCTAGCGGGAGTCATACTTAAAACATCTACATGGATCACTTGGAACAGCGACGGTGTGTGAGTAACCACTGGTGGTATTCTCAAAAGATCAAGCCTTCGATCCTGGCATTCTTGACAGCTACGGACAAACCAATCTATGTCCTTGTCCATATGCGGCCACCAAAATCGTTTCTCCATGATCGACTTAGTCGCAAACATTCCTTTATGTCCCAGATGATCGTGACTTGCTACGAGCATCCACATCCTCTTATCAGGAACTACATACAACCTATGTTGTGTAGAACCATCCGTAGATCGTTTGTAAAGTCTCCCATCGGGGTCTAGAAAGAATTTCGATCCCAATGTAATGAAACTGTTCATTTTGTTTTTAGATAACTCGCTTACAAAATCTGCTTCGGGATCTAGAAGCCACTCTTCAATTTGTGGAACTTTCTCATCGAACCTTTTAATCTCATTCGTATATTCATGTATAGGCTTATATGGATGAGAATCATTCCAACTGTCATCTACGGCGGGCGGAACCACTGGTACTTGCTTCAGAAATGTTGAAACATAGTCTGGAGGTTTCCGTAGCGCCCAATTTCTTATCTTATCTACAAAGTTTGCTTCATCTACGGCAGACCGTAAGTCTTCTAAATAGCAAAAGACAGATGTAGCCAACTTTGGTTCTTTCTCAGCTAATGAAACCAAATAACCTGACCGCGGATCTATATCATCCTTGAACGTATCAATGTCAAAAGGTTCATCCTCGATTCCATCTCCCATTCGAAACTTTACTGGCTGACCATCGTCGTCGACCAGGAATTCTTCCCATCCTTCTGGTCTAGGCGTAGATATCCCACCAGGAGGAGGTCTCGAAAGTCCATCTGGACCATGTACAAGTCCTTTAATATGAACTAGTTCAAAATGATAGAGTCTGATCTCTTCAATCCACCGGTTAATGCTAGCATTCGGAGCACTATCCGGATTGTTCAACATTCCTTTGATATAGCTGGCGTCCGTTTCTACGGTCAACGGTCTACATCCAAAAGTTTGATACTTCGACGCTCGTAGCGCCATAAGTAACCCGTAGAGCTCTCTTTTAGGTTGTGAGAAGCGAGCTTCTCTCTCATTGAACGTTATAGACCCAAAGTAATTGTAGAACTTCATTTTTGGATTTTCGGGGTCTACTTGGTACAAGTAATAGCCTACACCGTGCCAAGACGAATCTACGGCCAAAGTGATACCCGTCGGATTCTTATAGTCAATGGGCCGTAGCGCGGGTGCATCACGGATTCCTTCTTGAACCTCTCGGACAGCTTCACAAGCTTCCTCGTTCATTTCAAATGGTACAAAAGCTCCAGTGAGCTTATTCAATGGTCTTGTCTTCTTAGCGTAGTCCTTAATGAACATGCGCATTTGTCCTGCAATCCCCAGAAACGATCGAATATCAGTTTTGCTTCTGAAGTTTTTCGGATCCCAAGAGAGAATGATCTCTGCAAACTTCTCTACAGGTTTTTCACCGTCGTAGGACACTCTATGGCCTACTACCATTCCTTCAGCGCAACAAATGAAAGCCTTTGGACCTGAAAAGGTACCTCCTGCATACTTCATTCGCTGAACTATTCGATTCACGTTCTGTAAATGCTCCCAAACGAATCTACGGATGCCTGGATTCCCAGGGATCACCTCGTAGCCTCCGTCGGGCAACTCATATCTAGTACTAGGTCCTCGTATAGGTACGTCGTCAATGTATGGTCTAGTAACATGAGGAATTTCTTCCCGTAGAATGTATGTTACATCCTCATGAAACAAAGGGACTGAATTAGTCCATCCCATAGGTAGTTTCACTAATCTATAGGGACCAAAGGGCGTTTGGAACGTAGTAAAGTCTCTCGATTCCTCGTCGATAAGCCTTTCATCGTAGCCAACCCAAATGTCTAACATTCCTATACATGCTCTTCCGGAAAAGCTACTAGCAATCTCAGCTGTTCCAGGTGGAATCCCAGAATGCTGAATCGTGACTGCATTCAATGGTTCTAACGAATGAACCAGCCGTAGACTCTTTCCATCTTTCTTTAGTACCATGAACCACTTCGATCGATACGACGACGTAGTAGGTTCGTATACTCCTGCTGCGATTTTGTCCTTCAAAATCTGGCAGACTTCTTCGTAAATCCCAGGTGGAATAGGGATATTACGCTCAACCCAGGGCTTGTGAGGCAACACTGGAAACTTAATCGGCGGGAAGAAATCTGTACGAAATGTTCCACCTTCATCTGCACTCCAAGCGAATCCTTTCTCTTGGATTTTCATCAGATGGTGTACCAATTTCATTTCTTCGGGCCATAGAAAGCCTTCATTATGATTCTTTTCTATGATTTCCTTACGTTCTTCTGTATACCGTTCTCCTGGACTGAACGCAGGAGGGTGCGGCGATAGTACTGGCATCCCTTCAAGCAGATCCCCAGTAATATTCCTAAGAACTCGGAATTCTTCTGGCATCTTAGCCAATTATGGTCGGACTTTAAGTGCTACTGGCTTATATTTTCCGTAGACCGACTGAACTGTATGTTTTCCAAGCGCCGTAGCACCCTGGGAAACATAGTTCTCACGCTCCATAGACTGCGAGCTACTCAAGAATGTGCTATATGAATTCGTAGGAAGACTTTCTCTCGAAAGCTTTCCTTCTAAGTTGCGTAGAGCAAACCCCATTTCTTGTACACACGCATCAAGTTCGATAACATAGGCATTCAGAGAGTCCGTAGACGATAGAATCTCATCTATCGGGGTTTCGCCCGTATAAAGGTCCTTAGGAAAGTTGTCTATAGTCCCGTAGACTTGCAACCATCTTTCCTTATGAAAAGCTAGTTCATTGAACAAAGTCTTTCCACGTTTCTCAGGATCCTTAGCTAACCTATCCAAATCCAAAGCTATACATTCGTCGGTTTGGTAGTGATTTTCGTACATCCTTTGGTGATAATCTACTAGCGCAGATGCTTCATATAGCATTGTATCAAATGCACTTTCATTTTCAACCGCACCCCCTACAAAACTTCGTAGTCGGAGCAACGGGGGTATCAATCTATCTGGATTTTCTTCAATTCTCGACGCATCAGCGAGATCCTTGAAATTCGTACTAAGCGAATCAACAAGTTCACATAGACTATGGGTATCTTGAGCCTTCAAGTAAAGCTCTGCCGTCTACGGCGACCTCACTAAGCTCATCTATCTTATCTTGTTGAGAAGAGTCCGATCGATGTGCCAATTTTTGGCTGTTGAAGCCTTCGAGGGTTGAACCTCTTCTAGTAGTACAAAGCAACCGTTCTCGTTCCGTAGATTCACCGTGTATAGAATCTAGGGAATTCGAAACTGGTGCTGATGAATAATAGAAAGAAAACTGTCCGTAACACAAGGAGAAATAGAAGCACTGTTTTTGTGTTTTGTATCTTCTGTGTGTTTTTGGTCTTTTTCGTTTATATCAATGTTTTTCATCACTCTCGAATCAGACTGACTAGTAGTCCTTTCACTATTTGAAGCTTCTATGAAGGCTCCAGCCAGTTCCGTAGGAGAGAATTTTGTATTTATCAAATTTTTATATTTTTCAATTCGTGGAACACCGTGAGCATCTACGGATATTTGTAGAGCCACCTCTCCTTGATCCTCTATCAATTCATCAAGGTGGACTGAAAATTTGAAGATTCAGTCCCTCGTTGTTCTCTTTCTTTCTGCGCTTCCTCTGAACTCTGCGTCCGTAGGGTTGGTTCCCGCTTAGGTTTTATCTTAATGCTTTCCCCTCTCATGTATGTAGGGATGACACTTTGAATTCCTTTGTTTGGGCATGAAACCGTAACCCACTGATCTCCATCCTTGAAGTTTTGCACTTTCGATTCCGTTAGGACATCGAAAGGTCTACCCAAGAGAATCTGAAAGGGAGCTTTCTCCACCACATGAAGTTGCAAGTATACTGTTACTTCACCAAACTTGAAAGGTACATTTCTGCACACTCCCAGTGTTGGTTTCAGCTGTCCATTGGCAGACTGCATGTGAATCACTGAATTCGGATCCCATTGCAAGCCTAATCCTTGAGCAACCCATGCGTCAATCGCGATTATTTGCGATCCACCATCGATCACCGCTTCTACTCTTTCCGTAGAACCGTTAACCTCAGGAAAAACACATCTGAGACCCTTGGACAATCCAGCTACTATCACGACCTTCTGTTTTTCTTCAGAATCTAACTCGGTGCGATAAACTTCCACAACATCTCGGTGAACTACTGATCCCGCTTCCAATCCGTCTTCTTCCTCTTCTAAGGTTTCGAACGAATCTACGGTCTCAATATTATCTACTTTCACAAACTCCGCTTCTTCATCAAAAGGTTCCTCAGCTGCCGTAGAGTCTTTTATCGGATAGTCTAACGTCTGAAGGAACGCTTTATAGTTCTTCGTTCGAACGTGCTTATTCCTAACTCGCCGTAGCAATGCCTTTCGGAACTCTTCTGAAGCCGTGAGCTTGTTCAAGCAGACACTAGCCGGATTGGCCATCATTTGGTCAATTAGGTCTTGTATCACCCGTTGCTTATATCTTTTCGTTTCAACATTTTGAAGATTTTCCGTAGACGCTTTCTTCACGTTTTCGGAATGAACCTTCTTAGATTTTGAAGCACCCTTGTCTTCAGGAATTACGCTTCGGGGCAATACAGAATCCCTTGGTTGTGGGACACGTTCTACGGGTTGAATTTTATCGAATACCCTAGGCGGCGGAGTAGAAGGACGTCTATCGACCTGCGACGGAGGTTCTTCTTCATCCGATTCTGCTTCTTCTTCTTCAGAGACCTCTTCTTCGAAAGGCTTTCTCTGGGGTATCACATACGGTTGTTTCCTTAAGAACGACGGCGTAGATATTACTACTTGGGGTTTTGGTGGTAATTTATTTTTTTGGGGTCCTCCGGTCTCCTCTGTGTATCTCGAGATCTATCTCTCTTATCTGAGGAGTCCATCATTGGACCTTTTAGTTTTTTGAGCTGTCGCCCGACTGGCGACGAGTCTCTACCTCCAAAGCAGCAATTCTCTGTAGCAAAACTTCTATCGTAGGCACAGATTGACGGTCTGGGAGATCATCATCAAGATCCAAGTCTCCTTGTAAGAAGAAACTGGTCTTTTCAGCACCTGGCCATCCCTTCTCTCTAGCGATAGCTCTAATTCTGTCTGCTCCTGATTCTTTCTTCACTGGATCAGGCGGTGGGAGGTTATTCCCATCGTACATCTCCAATCTATTCGTATGTTCATTCTTAACTATCCACTTCTTCTGGGATAGCTCTTGTGCTTGCCTGCATTCTCTCCAGAAATGCCCGGGTTCATCACAAATAATGCAATTTTTGTCCGTAGGCGCCCTATATGGCTGCCCCGCGGCCGTAGAGTTGGATGCGATCTGGTTCGAAGGCCTAGATCCACCGCTACTCTGCCCTTGGCTTCCATTATGATACGCCATAGCTTGCATGTTTTTGTAGAAGTTAGGCTGACTGAAGTCAGGCATCTTCTTCGAAAGCTCAGAAACTGCACGCGCGAAGTCGTTCATTCGAGTATTCTGTGCGTCTACGGAGGCCAAAAGTTTCATTGTCAACTCATCAGAAGCTATTTCCTTCTTGTACGAAGACAATGGAGCTATCGTAGGCTCGATTTTTGCACGAGTGATCAAAGGGGTTCCTACGGGAGCCACCGCTTTCACTCCTAGAGTATAGCTAACAGGATCTAAGCCCTGAGGTGCGTAGCAATCGCCTACTAACTCATTACTTATGGTCAAAGCCATATCCCTAACTTGGGAGAAAGCAAAAGGGTCTAGCTGGGAAGCCACCCACCCACTATCTACTTCTACGGGCTTTTCTGCCTGCAGGTTTCGAACGTAGTGAGGGTCCCGTAGCCTCTTTCTGATCTCTCGCCAGAATGTCGGGTCTAGACATTCCGCAAACTTCTGTACTTTCTCTCGATTTGACAAACTTCCTGCAAGTTTGTCTGCTTCAAATTCAAACTCCATATTAAACGAAGTAAGCTTTTGTAGCTGTTCTTCTCCTATACCAGAGAACCTAGCCTTCAACAGATCTAAATTCTCCAGTGCTCCTATTTCTAAATCCCTAATCGACGGGAACGAATCAAACATCTCTTTCTCAAAAGCGGCCCAACTATAGCCTCTCGTAGATGGCAAATGATGTGCCAGGAGTCGAGAGGTCTCGAACTCCATTTGAATCATTGCTAGAATGATAAAAGATTCATCTAACTTCCAGCCCTTGACTTTCCCATATTGTAGGATAGCCGCCATCCATTCCCGTAGATTTCCAGGATCTAGACGGTTGAATGTGGGGAGCCTTCGTTTCGACGTATCCTTGTCTAATTCTTTCAAAGCCCCTTTAGAGAACTCCGTCCAGGACTTCTTTATCGGTCTTTCTTCATCTGGCACACCTGCCGCTTCTGGGTCATTCGATATATGGGACATACTTGTTAACGGTCTCTCAAGAAATAAACTCGGGTTTAGTTCAAAAGAATAAAACTCTTCTTCCCGTAGGTCGAAGTCTGAATTGTATTCGGAGGGTAGAGATGATAACGGTGAAGAAAACGGTTCAATGTCTTCAGTTAAAATCTCTGGGGTTTCGTATGGGGTTTCTAACGCTTGGTTTCTAGGACCTTGCATAGATCTCGTATCTCGGAAAGCTTCTCTCGGACTTCTGTCAAAAGAGAAACCGGGGTTTCTTAAATCGTTTGGGATAACTTGGGTAGCTTCTCTTCCTTGCGTAGAATTGCGCGTAGATCGAGAAGACTGACCAGCTCTCGGTACTTGAGCTGGGGTACTAGATGCTAAAGCCGTAAGACTATGTGTCTGTAAGACTTGTTTGCCAGCCGCTAGTGAAGTGCGAGTATTACGTCGCTGTGAACTAATCTTTCTGAGAGAAGTTCTTTTGGTTTTTGTTGTTTTTGTAGTTCTCGCCGTAGGGCTAAAACTACCGGAATTTCACAATATTTCGTTTGATACTGAATGTAATCTTATTTCCACCCCCTGCGGTGGTCACCAGATAATGGGCGAAGTATACCACTCAAGAGTCAACCTAATATCAGAGCTACGGGAGTAGCACCAACACCAAATCAACCCAAAAACTAGTAAACCTCCGTGTAAAGTCTATCAATAACTCTACACACCAGGAAAGATTGCAAGGGTGGACTGCTTGGCAAAGGTTACGCACAAGATCACAGTCTCAATATCGTATGAAGTTCTTATGAAATCAATGTGTAACTGCAAGTGTAAAACACCACAGCTACAGGGATTCTAGGGTTTGTAGGGGCTCTGTTTATTGTCCAGTGGACTAAGTGGGACTATGAATTTCGTCTACGGTAAGACTAATTCGAACGATTGGAGACTATTGCCCTCGACGGACACGAAAACTAAGTCCTCGGCGGACACGAACGCTAAGACCCTCGACGGATCACGAAACAGTAATCAAGACCTCGGCGGCCTACGGACGGATAGTTCTCTAGTTTTGACCTCGACGGTCTCGTATAGTTCAAATCAAATCTTATCGTTTCACTGCACAAAGACAGGGCAAATCTCTCTCTATTGGTGTCAAGAGCAGTTACTCACGGGCAACCCACTCAGGACTTTCCTACGCACGGGTAGTACTTTTTTATCTACGGATACATGAGCTGCTTTTATACTACTTCTACGCTAGCTTTGTAATCCTATCTCTACTTGTTTTATCTCTAAAAATAATGCACCGTAGCTACGAATCCATGCGGAGTCTTATCGCTAGGGACTGCTACATGTGCAGAATCTTGTCTACGGAGCTTTTCCGTATTCGAATCATATGTTTTGGACCAATCTGGACCGTTCTTCATTCTTGTTTCAGCATGTAGAATGGACCTACATAGGCGTACCATATGGTATTTCCTGCCTACGGACCTTATCCTGCATTTCGACGTTATCAAATCATATGGACTTTGTGTGTCCAAGTAGTTCCAGCATATGGATCCAGAGTTCCGAATCGCCATAGCACATGAACAGTGTGGACTCCAAGATCCGTTGTTCATTCCTGCCTGGTTCCTAGGTACTCTATCTGTGATCTGGGATCTGTATCATGTCTTTTTGTCTTTTCCTCAGATCGGGACTCGATCTACGGTCATATCAAATTTCTCCTAGTCTGTGTGGTCCAATGTCCGATTTCTTGTCAACTAAATCCCCCGTAGAAGTAGGTACTCCTAGTATGAAGGTCTTTTGACTTTGTTAAGTTCTGCTACGAACGGTTCTGTGAAGACTACAAGTCTTCTAATAGTACAATCCCTTGATATGCCAGTGCATAGTAGAATGTAGAGAGTAGAACTCGGTGAATTACCGCTTAAGTCCTCTGCTCATAGTGTTCTACAGGTTTCGAACGGTCATACAGTTTTCTGACACAATCTACGGCTCTCTCTAACTGGTCTAGCTGCGCCGACGGCACATCCTACTAGCGGCACTAGCTTTAACTAGCAATTCGGGCTCACTCTAGTTCTTAATACGATAAATATCGCTCCGTAGCACTGTTTAAAGTGCAAAAAGAACCTTGTAGCATAGTCAACTAAGTCGCATTATCGCTGTATATGTGAAAAGGACTTCAGTTAGACAGTAGAGTCCGTAAAAAAAATGTGTTACTTACAATTTGCGAGCGTTCTCAGCTTTGTCCAATATCTTGTTGCGGTTTCTTGTGTGAAGGGGCCGAAGTCAACAAAAAAATCGCAATTTTATAGTAGAGCCACGCACCGAATATAGCTCTGTCGTGCCCATTCTTTCTGACATTCTTTTGCCTTTTTCTTCTCTTTCTCTGATCGTTCTGTGCGAAGCCTTGGAGGAATGTATTTAGAGAGGTAGAGTCTGACCCTAAGTTTGTCAACTAAACCTTACTTTGCCATTCTTTCTCTAGCTTTCACTCTGAGGATCTCTCGATTTCTGTTTAACAAAGTGAATTAATCAAATAGATAAAGGTGAATAAAAACAATAAATTTCAGAATTGAGATACGTACGCGTGCAGATATGCCTTTCTCACAAGGATACAGCTGTGCTTCCGTTCAGCAATTTCGTGAGGTGTAGAGATTTTTTTCTTGCGGGGCATAGTTTACTGAGTGTCCGAAGGCTGTTTGAAGTGCTACAAATATGAGAGGGAGAAAGTACGGGTTGGGTTGGGCACAATTTGACTCAAGGTAACGCACCAATGATTAGGTGACTTTAACATGTGCTAATTTCGAGTTCGCACAGTTAAACTCAATGGCCCAACCACAGACTCAGTGCCAATATCAACAAAATTCAGAGCCGTACCACACATTGATTATTGATAGGCTTCAAGGTTTTTCAAAATGAATTGAGAGGTAATAGAAAGTATGTTTGCAAATTCATTTATATATTCTATTGTACAAAGCCTCTATCTATAAGTTCATCCAAGGTAGAAAACCGATTCACACCAGCCAACCCAGCCTTTGCTTTGACTCCAGCTTCATGTTCATCGTACGCTGCACGATTGTGAGCCTTCAACTCTCCAATGCTCTGTCCCCCATACTTCACCCAATGAAACAGCGAGCCGGCACTGTACTGGGTGTAGGACGTTCGCGTCTCCTCTGGACCAACCGGAAGATTGCTGTGAACGAGAGTTGCAGAGGGGAGAAGGATTGTTGAGCCAGGCAGAAACTTGACAATGAGTTTCAAATCCCATAAAACAAGGTGGCCTCCCTTGCAAGGGTCAAAGTTCCCCATCGAGGTTATAGCGCACCAGCCATGTGGGAGATTTTGAACGTCGTGATGCTTGTATGTGCAAGTCCGCGGCCCAAAGTTGACCGTTGCGCAGGCAAAAACGCTATTGGGGAAGTTCCAGCGAGCAGCCTTGGTACGTGGGTGATGTTCAATGAAGTCCTTGGTTTCTTTATACAGGGCGAAGTTCTTTGGTGACCAGCGAGCGAAAGAAGCTGTAGACCGAAACACGTTAGGCTCCAAGTGCCTCCAAGGGCAGCAAGGCGTACACACCGCTCTGGTAGCTCGAGATGCGGACTGCTACCTTTTCTCTTAGCAGCTTCTTCATCATATCTCCATACTTGTGGTTCGACAGCTCCATGGGGACTGGCTGGCCCATTCCATACGCTATGCCACAAGCTTGTGCAGGATAGTCGCCTCGAAATTGCGAGGCGTCTGAGCGGGTAAAAACCTGGCAGTTGGCGAGTATCAAGCTATGGAAAGTTTGACAATCTTGAAGGAACGTTGGGTCATCCAGAGAGCCGACGAGAGTGACGATTATGCGGCCTTGGCAGTCAATAATAGGTACGTGGGCTCTAAGGGCGAAAGTTGAGAACAGAAGGCGGAGATGGAGGGCAATGGCGCTTACTTTCCGTCCCAACTGACCAGTTGAAACCCCCGCCTCCTCAATTCTTCCAACTTGTATGCTCTCTTTGCACCATCCACCTCCGCAGTAGATATGCTCCTCCCTGTAAATCCGTCTCCCTTTGAAGGGAGATTCCACGCCTCAAATTGAAGCTTTATCGGATCGGCGAAGGGTTGGGGATAGTCCGATGCCCACTGCAGGGAGTCGTTAAGCTTGAGGCGTTTGCGAGCGCGCTTTGCGTTGGTATGGCTCTGCTTTCGCCCCTCGGGCTCTTCGACCGGCTTGCGCTTGAGACCTGCGTTCGATAATTCGGGTTCTAGGGGGGAAGCTCATCCATGGCATCGTGCACATCTCCACCAAGCTGCTTCCCACTCGCATCCTGCAGCATCTCCTCCTCCCTCTTGGAAGCAGCCGCCAATAGTGGGCATATGTCGAGGTCTTCAATGACAATGGGTGAGAATTCCTTGCCGCCTCGTAGCTGAGGAGTGGCTAATAAGTTGATGGAATTCAAATGCGAAGCAGGGTACTCACCGTTCGTTTCCAGCCGCTGCTTGGGATGCTAGACATTCTGTTGAAGATAAGGTAAGTAATGGCAGTGAAGAATTGCAAAGATATAAGATATAAAGTTAAAGAGTCACCGCCTCATCTATAGTCTTCGGGATCCAAGTATTGAATCCTGCCTAACTAACGTAGCACAGCCAGCGAAGGGATCCAAGTATTGAATCCTCAAACACCAGCCTATCACTAAGTGAGGAGAGGAGAGAAGATGGGGCATAAAAATTAGGGGGACGGCTCACCTTTGATTTTGAGGATGTGGATGTGATGAAGAGGTTGAGGAAGTACTAGTGGATGTGTTGTAGACAAAAGACACGACGCCAGCATGTGACTAACGCGTCTCATTTCCTACTCTTTTCCAATGCATCGGCGCCGTGAAAACGCAACTTCTGGGAATAGCTCTGGCGTGAGGGGCTTCACCTCTTTAAGCCCTCTGGATGACCTTCTTGGCAGGACTAAAAACAAAATCCTCAACCTCAAGCAGATGAAGAAAGCGGCAAAGGCGGAAGAATCGCGCAGACTGCTTAGGAGGCGAGTTGCTTCAAAAAAGGACAACGAGGATAGCAATGAATGGATCGACATCCACAGTCCAACTTGCGATGCCTTTTCTTCAACCGTAATCAACGACTTGGAAAGCGTATACCGAGGGGTGGATGTAGTCAACATCAGCCACGCAGGAGGAGAGTTGGAAGCATTAGAGCGGGCTGCAGAAGAGGAACTTCAAAGGTACGTATAATTTTCTGTTGCCGATATATTTTTCTTTAATCTATCTAGTGGCTGGAGACATCGCAGGAGAAAAGATATCCGGACACGAAGAGATCGAGTGCAGATGCGCGTTGACCTCTTTCAAGCACAAATGCCAGCTGCAGTTCGAGCGTATATGGAGTGGGCTGCGAAGGATGGAGGAAATTGGGCCGATGTCAGTCCAACCTGCTCGGAAGCTACAGATGGAGATCAAATCAGACGGAGAACTGTTCGAGTAGTCGACATGTTCCGTATGTGCTACATTTGACTTTCGGCCTTACACAGTGACAACTAATACTCTACAGATACATATACATGCGAGTTTTGTATCGAAGCTGAAGACGCAAATGTACTGGCCTCATTTGTCCGCCAAGGCCTTCTCCCATGTGCACCCTCTCAACCCTCTGTTGCGGTCACAATCCGCACCGTGGAGGCATATCGAACGCTGTTCATGCGAAGCCCCCACCTTAACATCCAGCCCTTCGTGAAAGCTCTCTGCGATATTCACGGCGTACCATTTCGTTCATATCTCTCCCAGCAGTTTTCAATCTGCTTCGACCTCTTTTTCTCAATCCTAGCCGACGTCCGCATCTTCGTAGACCAAAAGCTAGGAAGGTGCTCTGAATGGCGGCTAAAGAACGCTTGTCCATGCTGCACGTATCAACTACAAGACGAGAAAGAGCTCAAGTACTCGGTGCTCTTTACGATGGATGGAAACGACTCACTCAAACGCATAGCGCAACGTGAAACAGGTGAGCAAGGCCAGCTGGGGGCTTCAAAAGAGAGACTCGATAGCCGAGAAGGAGGAGGGGGCTATTTTCTTTCACGGGACGAAGTGGATGTGTGGTCAAAGGGAGCGTTGGAAGAAACCTTGGCTGCCAGCAATGAGGGTGCCGAAGCCGATGGATCAAACCCATGTGCTGAAAGGTGGAAGAATATGAGGCACGAGACAGTGGCAAGAATGTGGGGGATTTTCGATGAGACAGGGGTATTCCTTTCACTTTGTAGGCATGGATTTGTTCTCTTGGCCTGTAATATGGTCAGGAGCGGCGAACTGTGAGTCTCCTAAGTCTCGTCAAGTTAACGCATGCTTGCTAACTCATTGGCAGCGCAAAATATCCCCTCGCTATAGTCAACCGACTTCTTGATGTCCTTGGAAAGAATCTCGGCGGTGCTTATGACATTGGCTGCAAGTTTCAGTCGACTCTCAGCAAGAGTACCATAGGAGAGAAAGCGGGTCGCCTTGGATTCAAAACCCTCGTTGGACTGTTCCATGGCCATGCACATAACCGTCGCTGTCAGCTCAAGAATCTTCTGACGTACGTGAAAGGGGTTGGCTTGGAAGACCTGGAGGGTTGCGAGCGTTTCTTTTCCAGGTCAAATGCGCTCGCAACTGCGGTTAGGCATGCAAGCGTATTCCACCGACGTCAGGCGATTTCAGAGTTCTGTCGATATATCGATGCATTCGACACCCTTCAAAACCTGTCCAACTTCCTCTGCAACAACTATTATCAAGCTCTCAACATTCTGGAAGGTGAATCGGCCTGGATCAGCTCCATGAGGAGCTTTGTTGGCAAACAGGAAGCTGACATCGGGGAGCTGAGGATGTTGTGCGAGGGTTGGAGAAAGGAAGAGCAGGACTACCTAGAGGGATTGGCCAAAACGCCGGAAGTCGAGACTCTGCAGATGGAGTATCTGAAGGCCCTGCGTCGGTTTGTCAAGGCGCGGTAAGTTTCCCCTCCATCATAGCGTAGACTTTCCTCATATGCAATTTATCTTAGGGATGACCTCAATCTCGCCAGGGATGTATTTGTGAATGAAACGCCCGATACGATTCTGAACTACGGTACAAATACAGCTGGCACCAACGCAAGAGAAGCTCAGCGTCGACATCTTCAAGAACTCCATCGGTTAGCCTTAGAAGAACTTCAAGCGTTGGAGAAACGCCTAGGAATCCGGGAGCGTTGGGTGCCCGATTCAGATGAGTGGAAAGAAGCTGAGAGATTGGTTGACAATATAGAGTACCAACAGGCGTTGGATCGGTTGGAAGGCCTCATTGTATCGAGGCTTTTTGAGCTAAAGGGAATGAATAAGGCTGGCCAAGGTGCATATGACATCCACTTACAGTTCTACTGCCTATCAATTCCTGGGTTTACAGGCTACAAACTTCGTCAACACGTCGGCAAGGCCCTCAAATCACGCTCGCAGGCAATCCAGAACGCCGTAGACCGCTATAACAGAGCTGCAATCAAGAAAGGCCGGCTGGAACTCGACTTCCAGACTGTCGTCGACTACACCTTTCTTGCAGAGTTCGACCTACTTCGTGAGGGCAGGAAGGATATTCGAGATGAGACATGGGCTGCCCCCGCAGCGCGCAACCTTATGGATCAGCATTACAAGATTGAACGTGCACGAGAAGAGAAGGAGCGCCTTGATATTGAAATACGACGACTCATGACGTGGATGCAAGACGAGGAGGCCTACCTGTTAGCCAAGGAACGGGAGGAAACAGATCAAGCCCTTGCGTACCAGATCCAGTGCTACCAAGCCCAGTGTACTCGATTTAACCACATCCACTTCAAGAAGATCTCGAAGATTTTGAAGCAGGACAGCTGCACAGCAACATTTGTAGCTGGAGTGGGGACTTTGAGCCCGTGGAGACAAGACACTAAGATGGCAGAGGGAAATGACCAGGAAGACGAGGAGGAATGCATCGAGGAAGACGTTAGGGCAGAGGAAGAGGTGGCCGAAACTTACGACGATCTTGTACTCATAGAGGGATTGGCTGCGCTGGGCAGCTAGAGGACTCGCGTTTATCATCCTATGTAGTATACACAAGCTTTTTTTTGGGATTTTTTGACTTATATTTGAGGGAGATACGAGCTCGCTGTCAGAGACAGCGACGGCGAGTCGTTTTGATGCATCGGGAACGTCGAACACGTTGACGACGGCTAGGTGACGTATTGTCCAGTCCCGCCCTCTCAAAATTAACGGATGGAGGCGTTAAAAAATTATTTATTAACAAAAATTAACCCCGCCAGGGGAGAGCCCTCCTGTCATATCTAATTAGGGGGGGTATTACTTGAAATGGTCGGTCTTATTTGACCCGATAAGTGGGACTGACAGGTGGTACCACACGAGGCCTCTGGCGGCCTTGACCTTTTGTTCTTCCGGCGTTGTCGGTTTCGTGTGTAGCTTTTGTGTGGAGATTTCCGTCGTCGTATGTTGTTGTTTCCGTGTGGCCACCCTTTATCTCTTCACACCGAGGTGCTAACCTTGGTCACCTTGATAATGAAGGATGCTTTCGCGGCTTAGTTTAAAGTCCGCCGTCCTCACCACACAACACTTGCCTGTGCCCCCTTCAACTATCGACGAGAAGGTTCCACCGTGTCCGCGTACTCCTGGACATATCGATTTCAGGTTGAATCTACATGGTACATGGTCAATCATGAAACAAGTCGATTTCCTACTGGCGACAACCTCAGTATAAACTATCGAATGCGTTTCCAGACGTTCTCTGCTAAGGTCCACATCCCACTGAATTGAAATCATCCAGTTTTCTTTCTCCCCCTCAAAAGATCCGAAAAGAATAATCAAAGAATCGACAACAGCGTTGACATTCCCCTTCATGAACCTGGCCCTTGATCTACCTTGTCAGCACCATCACCGCTCTACTATGACACAGATTCTTACAGGCAATCGGACGACGGCCGCGTGGAAGACGACTATGAACTTTCCGGCCTCAGGAAAAGAGAGCATTCTATATGTCATGGATTGACCATACATGGTCCAGGTGCATTGTGGATCTTGCGCTCTCTAACAGAAGGTACAGGAACACCCCTTGACTTTCAACTTGTTCTGACATGAATCAATTCAACTCAGACAGTGAGCAGACCGGTCAATGATGAGGAACCAACCTGAACCACGCAGGGCAAGGTACGTGAAAATCCATGGCGAATAGAACATTCTTCGCGGGTTTCAGTGGATGACTTTGGTATAAAAGCTGGAAGGATCGTACTATGTTTTCCTCAGTTCTTTCTAGAAGGAACAGCTCGTGGTGCAGAAATACCAACGCCAAACCATTTTTTTCGAAAATGTTCAAAGCTCTTTCGGTATGACCCCCAGGACTTCACCAAGGAGGGACGCTGATATCTTTTTTGTTGTAGGTTTTGTCCTTGGTGGTTGCTGGAGTTGTTAATGCTGGGCTCGTCCCACGGCCCTTGGCCTACAGCGTAGCACCCATAGCGGACATCGCTAGCATTCAGAGTTCCAATGCCGATTCTAGGATGTTCTATCAGAAATCGGATGGTTCCATTTGGCAAATCTGTGTTTCTGGCCACTGGGTGAACGGACGCACCACTTGCGACAGTCAGATCGTTCCCAGGACAGAGGCACTTCTCAACACTCCTCTCACTGCAGTCGCTTCACCCGATTTGACTGAAGTATGTAATTCAACCTCCTTAGATGACTTCAGCTTATGTTCCTCCCCGTTAGTGGCACTTGTTCTTCCTCTCCCCAACCAATACCCTTAGTGAATATATCTTTCAACAATCTGCCATCTCGACAACGAACCCCAGCGGTATTCGTGGTGGTACCAGCTGCACCGACTGCATCACCCCCGAGCAATTTGTAGTTCTCAGTACTCGTAACAGGGCCTTGTCGGCTATGTACCAAATCGACAATGATGAACCCAAGCTCAGGGTTTGGTTTGTCAGCGCCGGACAACCCAATACGGTGATGGAGGCAGGGAAACAGGGAAATCAGGTCTGGCAGCTTATCGGAATGCCCAACGCAGTGCTGACCTGATACGCAAACTTATATCTTCATAACTGTAATCAGCGCTGGACAAACGTTTCCTTACCTGATCTTGGAGTGCATTGAACACTGAGAGTAGTTGGGCCACGACTTAATGTACTTCGTTTGTGTTTGTGGGCGCCTGATCGAGGTATGCTAATCGTTCTGTAAGGCTCCAAATGAATTTCTGCAATGGTTTCATTACGGCAGGTTGATATGTCTTTCCGGCTTGGAAAGTGATGTACAACTTGCTGGTCATTGCGGCACCTTCACGGTGGAATTGTCATCCTCTGCCTTTGGCATCTGCCAGCTCATTTCCCTCAATTCCAACATGTTGATCCGTTCAAGATCGTTGGGGTTCGTAGGCGGCAGCCGTCACCAAGGCTTTGTGGCGATAGAGATAGCTTGAGTAGTGTGATTATAAGTAAAAAGTAAAAGGGACTGTGGACTTCACACGGCGGTTGAATAACTATGCACCAGTCAGTAGTTTTACTGCAAGATATGCATTGGGTTACATATATAAACTCTTTGAACCTGCATCTGTGAAAATCAAGCATTTGTCGCCCACTCTCAAGTTTTCTGGGAACGTCAGGTTTAAGGGAACAGAATGCGGTCACACCCCAAGCCAAGGATCTTACATAAGTGAAGCCACTGGGTGTGCTCGGTCCGGCTATGCCGTTGGAGTTTTCGACAATTTCGATGGTTCCACATTTTCTTCCTTTCCTTTAATTATTCATACCGCGGCCAACAACATTCAATACATCGCGGTTGTTCTTCAACTTCAAGTACGATGCCTGCGGTACCCTCAACCTCTCCGGCTACCGGGAACCCGACTACTTCATCCTACATTCACACCCTAGACTGTAATTTTGTCGACAACGCTGGTCGTACGTTATTGCTGAGAGGTGTCAATCTTTCTGGGTCCTCGAAAGCTCCTGTCGACAGACCATCTTACCTCCTAGAAGACTTCTGGGAAACGGCACAAGACGGTAGAGAGAGCTTTATTGGGAGGCCTCTGAACTTGGAAGATGGATCGGCTGACGTGCATCTCGCCCGTCTCAGTGGCTGGGGTTTCAACATGCTTCGTTTCCCCATTACATGGGAAGCTTTAGAACATGAAGGGCCGTGAGTTGTCACCAGTCTCACTCTGAATAACCAATTTACGACGTGGCTAGCGGGAAATACGATTATGAATTCATGGACTACACGATACGTGTTTTGCGGAAATGTAGAGAGTATGGTTTCAAGGTGTTTTTGGATCCCCATCAGGACACAGTGCGCTTTCCATTATGATTTGATTTCAATCAACTAATTCTCTCCCAGTGGTCACGATTTTCTGGGGGTTCCGGTGCACCTTACTGGACACTTGTTGCTTGTGGAATCGAACCTCGACATTCGACAGCTACCCAGGCAGCCATAATCCATTGTGAATATCCCCTCGCACACGAACCCGAGCCTGCAAAGCTGCCAGCTATGATCTGGTCAACGAACTACGGCCGACTTCTCTCTCAAACGATGTTCACCTTATTTTTCGCTGGCAAAGACTTTGCTCCTAAATGCATTCTTGATGGTAAAAACATTCAAGACTACCTCCAGGACCACTACATCGAGGCGATGGGCCAGCTGGCGGATCGTATCAAGGTTACCGCCAGTGATCTTTTGGACGATTGCGTCATAGGGTGGGATAGTATGAACGAACCGTTTGAAGGCTTGTGTGGTTGGGACGATCTCAATGTGAACCCCACTTCACAAGGTTCCACATTGCGCAAGGGTACTCACCCCACTCCAGCCGAATCTTTCCGTTTAGGTATGGGTCAGGTGCAAACAGTCGAAAACTGGACATTCGGGATGTTTGGTCCCTCCCGCAACGGTTCGGTCACAATTGACCCGAAAGGTTTCAAAATATGGGCTGATCCTGGAATTGAACCCCAGGATGGTGCTCACCCGAAATGGGGCTGGCGGCGAAGTACAGAATGGGAGTTGGGTAAGTGCATATGGGCACAACACGGTGTATGGGATATCGAAACCGGTTTCGTCATGCGGCCTGATTATTTCCGATACATTCCTCAAGAGACCTTGAGCGCGGAGAATCCTGAGACCTCGGTGGAATTTGTTGCGGATTACTGGCGGCCCCATTGGCAGCTCTTTTGCGACCGTATACGACGCGCACACCCCGAGTCCATTATGTTCATTCAGCCTCCTGTCTTCGCTCCTCCCCCACCTCTCGATGAATCGTATCTCAAGGGGCGTTGCGTGTATTCCGCCCACTATTATGACGGCCTCACTCTCATTACAAGGCATTGGAATTGGTTCAATGCTGACGCGCTTGGTGTTTTGAGGGGGAAATATTCATCTCCTCTTCAGGCCGTGAAGATTGGGGAAAGCGCTATCCGAAAGTCATTGCAAGAACAACTTGGGATGCTCAAGGCCGACTCCAATATAGTCGGCCCATACCCCACTCTCATTGGTGAAATTGGAACACCATTCGACATGGACGACAAAAGAAGCTACGGCTGGACTGATGGAGGGAAATATGAAGGTGATTACAGCCGTCAAGAGCGTGCCCTTGACGCCAGTTTGAATGGGGCTGATGGTATAAATGGATTGAGTTATACTATCTGGACTTACTGTCCGGATAGTTGTCACGATTGGGGCGATGGGTGGAACATGGAAGACTTGAGCTTATGGAGTGAGGATGATCTGGGCGTCACAGGAGGAGGGGTTTTGAGGGCGCTTTACGCCGATAACAGAAATGACTCCAGCACCACTATGTATCGGGCTAGCGGAGACGATTTAAAGGCATCTTTACACAAAAAGAACGCACCATCCCTCAATCCCAAAGGCAAAGCACCGTCGTCCGTGTCTTTGGCTACTCTCAGCGGCCCAGAGGTCACAGGAATGCTCTCGCGATGGAGAGAAAACCCTTACGATTTTTTAACCGATGGAGCGAGAGCTTTCAGAGCCTTTACTCGCCCTTTCCCCAGGAAGATCGTTGGTTACCCCAAGAACATCCAGTTTGACATTCGAAAAGCGTATTTCAAGGCCGTCATTACTGTGCGGTCAGAAGACAGGCTGAAACCTGGAGGTGTTGACGAAGAGGATCCGTCCACCGAGATCTATGTCCCCCTTGTTCATTTTGCCCATTCAAGACTGCTACCCTCTACATCCTCCCCTACTCGTTCTCAACGAGACCGAAAAGATGAAGGCCCTGTGTGTCCATTGGAAACGGAGACTTCAGCTACAAACGGAATACAGTCACGTAACGCATCGACAATCAATTTTGACAATATAATTTTGGAGTCTTCCACTTCCGAAAACAGCAGCGGAAGCGCAAGTCCCACCGTGGCGACTCCCAGCCTGAGCTGGCACGGACTGATGGAGGACCCTGACCTCCTCGATTTAGACGTGAAGGTCAGCAGCGGTCGTTGGTCTGTACAAGGTCAAACCTTGAAGTGGTGGTATGAAGTTCCCCCTGCTGGTGAACCAGAACGAGAGTATACAATCGAACTACGGCGTGCTGGTGGGACGATAAAGGCACAACAGGAAGAAATGAGGAGTTGGATGGAGCGGTTATGCCCACCAAGCGAGGATGGATGTCATGTGATGTGAGAACAATGGACATCCTGCATCTTCCAGAGTTTCTGGATCACATACATATTAAGTATCTCTCTAAGTATCTCTAGTTCTGCATTGTACATTATAGTCGCAATTGATGTCGTTATATGTTGATACCATTAGTGCCAACTTGGGGTGTTCGATAGATTAGATATATATGGTTCAGGAAGATTTGGAATCTGGTGGGGTATCGATGCGAGTTTCGGAAGATGCTTTCGCATCAGAGGGGGGAGCTTGTGAACCTGTAACCGCAGGTGCTACGAGACTGACGCGTGGTATTTGCAGAGGCGTCTCCTCGAATTCTGCCCAACCTCCTCGCAAGCCGATCTCCACCATGCGTTGTAAAATTCGAGAAAGCTCGTCGTTTCTATTAATTTGAAGGAGGACATAGGAAATGTGAGTGAGCAAATAACAGTGGACATCTCATGGGCCACTCACCGCCGTCTCTCCTCCTCCAATTGCTCTTCCATCTGGGAAACCAAGCCATTAAACTGCGTTGCCACCTCAGCAACTCTATTATCCAGGTCCTCCAGTTTATCATCCACGTTATCACGTCGTTTAGATTGGTTTCTTGAAGAACGCCATGATTCCCCGATAATGAGCACTGCCGCGACCGTGAAAAGAAACCCTTCTGCTAATGCATTTGCCCCGCTTTCTATAGCTCTTTTCCCCAAAAAGGGACGAGATTTGAGCAAATAAAGAGTCCATCGGTGAAGATGAGGCGAGGCGTACCGTTGTTCAGATAATGGTCTAATGTGCTTCGCTGGTTCACCCAAAATGTTTGTACGGAGTTTTACTTCTGTCCGATGCATCCGCTGCGCTAGTCCAACACAGAACGTGCGGAACGTCTCATGCCTGAAATACCAGTTGGGCCGTTGATTAACGCGTAGACCACGACATCAGCTTGGGTTTTTGTAGACGTACTGTTTTGCTTGGTTCTTGATTTGGGAGCTAATGGGTTTTGCTAGAGTCTCTCATTGCCTTTTCGTAAGTCAGCGCGAAAACGGAATAATAGCTCTTGGGACTTACTCGGATTACCAAGGTAGCAATCTTCGCTGTGGCCATTGTTCGTAGGAGCTTTTGTAATTTGGGTATCCGGTGGGATGCAACCAACAGAGAACTGTTCAGTTTTCGAGCATTAACAGAATCGTGCCGGACAGAGGCGTCAGCGGACGCCGGCCAAAATATTAGCACATCAAAGTAACTCTTCGGGTGATCAACATAGTAAGTCAAAAGATAAGATAATGTCGTGTATGTACAACGTTGTTCAGTGGGAAAACGACAGGAATGTTAGACCTGTAACCGGTCCTATATGACGATGACAAGCATAGATAGGTCAGTTACAGGCCTAGGTATTAGTACGTACAAGTCCATCATACAATGAGTGCGAGAATGCAAAAAAGTAAGATTGCGCGGATGCAAGTTCTAGTGGTATCGATGCAAGGGGTGGGCATAAAGAAACGAGCAAGGGAGAACATATGACAGCAAAAGCGACTGAGAACTTACAAAACAATAAACCAAAAAAAGCCAAGGACAATAGATGTCATGTTCTCATCCATGGAATCGGCCACTCACAATACGGGGCCTATTTGTACCTAATCATCATCCCCATCTACTTCTTCATCGTCTTCTTCATCCGAAGAACGTTTTCTTTTCCCTTTCCCCGTTCCCGAAACGAGACTACCGTTCTTTTTCCTTCGTCTGCGTTCCGTTTCGCGGATATTCAGTCGAACGCCGTAGCGTGCTATCAACTACAAGTCATCGGTCAGTGAAGAGAAATGACAAGGAAAATGATCGATTAAATAAGGAATATCGAGGTATAGAAATTTGATCAAGGAAATCCGAGGTAAAGGATACGTACTTTTGTCAGCTCGGTGCTTGCTTGCAACCCAGGAAATTCTTTTGTGGAATAAACTCTAAATGGTCCGCCATAACACTCAGCCTGGACTACCAAATCACTGTGGCCGGCAGCACGCGAGAATATATCGAAGATTCTGTATCGATTGATGAAAAGACCTTCGATTTTCACAGCCAAATCCTACGCAAAGAAGAGGCAGGGCATCATCAGTAAAGATAACGCGACGTGTAAATATTGATGTACGGCGGAGAAGGACTAAGGCAGACGCGAGATCCTGTGTGCAAGGGCGAAGGGACGGAAAGCGCGGTAAGCGTGGGACGAATTGGAGGAATTGTGGTGGGAACGATATAAAAGAGAGATGAACGCACAGAAAACACAAACATCAACCTCTTCTGCCCGTGCCAGTCTACAGGGGTTGGCTGAACAAACTTCGCCCCCACCAACGCGTGTGTCATTTGTGTGCCCTCAACAATCGGTACTCCGTCAACATAGTGTACAATTTGTTGTGGTTGTTGTCCCGTTTGTGGTGAGGTACTTTCCTGATCTTGAGGCTGAGCGGACGGGTCATATTGAGACCGGTGATCGGGACAAGCGGCCGGCGACGAAGGGCAGGTAACATGCGGATAAGGTGGCCTGTTCAAAAGTTGTACAGAGTACGGGAAGATGTGGTTTGTAGGTTGAGCGGAGGTGCTTAGAGCCGAGTTTGTGTTTGGCATGGCGTAAAGTCCGCCGTAATCTGCTGCAAGTTTGTTGATGTAATGCCTGTGGGTGCTATCTCCGAGCCCTGTTTCTTGTTGTGGGGAGTACGCGTTATAAAATGAATCGGGAGAGCGTGAGGGCGAAGGGTTCAGTACGGTTCTCGTTGTGCTCTGTGGGGGAATGGAGCTTGTGCGGCTTGGAGAACGTGAGCTGTTCTCGTAACTTGTTGATTCTGGAACAGGAAACAAATCAACGGTGCAGACAAGACCTAGAACCTGAATGGTCCTGTAAGGAAGCCGAGAAAGCCATGAATTTGGGTAAGTTGACAGTCGACTGTTACTCACTCGTTCGGCAACTCCCTTTCCTCGGAATCAGACTCAGTGACATGAAACAGCCTCAGAGCTACAACTGGAGGCGGGTCTAGAGGACGCCTATCAACTCGTGCATACCTGTGAAAAGTGACAGACAAGTTCTTCATTTGCTGAAATGACTGGATTTCACGGATAGCACACACTTTCTTCCAAGATCGGCCTTCTGGATCTCCACCAGCTCTGCCCTAACCGTGTTCCCAGCAAATTGGCCAGATACGAATGGGATTGGTTGGCCGATGATATACCCCGCGTGAGAGCTAGGTGAATGTTGATGGTTTTGTGGGGTTTTGCGACCCGAATCGGTATTGCCTGTGCTTGCCAGACCAAATGGACCGTACGATTGGGTCGAAAACTGCGAGAGGCGGTGGTGATAATACATTATCCTTGTTCTAGCTGAAATACTTCATGAAGGCATTCTTTGCAAGTTTTCTCTCTGAGCAGTAGAGTGGCTAGAAGGAGAAGAGAAGTCTTCATCTGATCAGGTAGTGTTGCGCCCTCCTGCTGGCTCTGCTTTCCTATTTAGGGTTCTACGTCTACTCTGGGTCGGCAGGGCTGTGACACACGAAATTATATTCAACAACTAGAGGAAACCCGACAAATTGTAAACAACTATTCTGTTAAATCGATTTCAATAAACCCTCCGAGGCCCTTTGGCTCCGCTTTCATGGGCAAAAGGTAAGGGTATAATCAGCCTTCGCGCTGGAAGGGCACGTAAACAACGCCGTAGCATCGTCGAACGCATAGGCGTATGCCGTAGGGCAGTTGCTCTCTGCAGGACACGAATCAGTAAACTGCAAGACGGACTGTGGGAATGGCTTACTGAAATAACTGTAAAATTGAACACCTATGAGACTCGTCAGGTCCTACAGTTTTCCAAGTGATCATATCAATGGTATTTACCGGAGGACGGGCAGGTTTGCGGTGTGTTGTGGCTTCCGGAACAGCAGTTAGCAGAGTCACCTGTCCAGGCTGTAAGTAGAGCTTATACACTCGATGATTTTGTTCTGACCTGGGTTCCCGTCAAGATTCGCGACCTAGATCCGATTAACTAGTTACACTAGCATTTTACAAAAAAACGATGCGAGACCTACACACGCCGATTTGCAGCCAACTGGGAATCCAGTTGAATCGAAAGGTCCCTTAAGGGGAGCAGGGCCTACAGTGTGGTTGTTGGTCGCAGGAGGACGAAGAGAAAACCTGTGCACGTACAGTTGGGACCCAAATCGACGTTGCACTGTGCGACAGGGCAACCCTTGTTGTTTGAGATCCGTGCAGGAAGGTTGTAGCCGTCGACAAGAGACACTGGGTCGTGATTTCAGGTCTTATTCAGAAATGAAAAACGAAAACCTTACGGTCGTAGTTATCTGGAATGTTGGGATCGGCGGACAACGTCCACTCTGCGAGGGTCGCTGGGGGCACACCCTAAAGCAAAATGGTAAATTAAATGATTCACATATCTTCATTCCCAACTTACGGTTCCTGTGCGTGAATCACAGACCAACCCGCCGTTGCAGCCACCGTCAAGACAAGAGTTAGGACCAGGATTCTGAGAAAAGTTACAGTCACGTCGAGCCTGTGTGCCATGATTAGAGTCAGATTTTGACATCAATAAGTAGTTTTATACCCAAATTCGACCTGCTCTCCAATTGTCTGGAACACTGAAAGAGACGCTGGTGAAAGATGCCGCTTGCCAGCTACGAAGAAGAAAGGTAAAACCAAACCTGCGGACAGGGCGAGAGGTTGCTTACCCATTGGCGAAATTTGGAACTGCACTACCGACGTTCAAGTCGGTGAACATCTGATAGAGGATACGTCGTGAACACCGAGGAAAACCAGCTGAATTTCCACACTTACCGCTGGCCTAGTTGAAAGATTTAATTGACCTTTAGGAAGAGAGGCGCATGTTACTTACCAGATGGTGAATGGACACGCATTGAAGACCTGAAAAAATTTGTTCGAGTTGAGCGTGAACTGGCTGAACGATTGTCTCGACACCTACAGTAAATGTGCGCGCAGTAGTAGCGGCTATCGACGCAAGGACAGTTGCAACGGAGAACAGTTTCATGGTCGTCGTGTTGAAGCCATCTCTTGGCTTTCTTTTTATAAGATGATAAATCTGGAGACCACCTATAGCATATTTTTAACATCACACTGAGCGACGAGGACCGGGTGTACCTTGTGGATACGTCTGTGCTGTGAGAGAAATAAGTCGAAATCGATCTGTTTCCGCTTGCTCAGCGAAGACATGGGCTTTGCATGGGAAAAGAACTGGGATTATGCATGTGTAGCTGGAAGTCTATCCGCAACCTCTGATTAATTGAACCAGAAATATGAGTTTGACGATGAAAACCTTTTTAGCGTCGGGACAAAGCTTCCATCGGCATCCTGAATTCTAGCCCAATGCATAAGGTTGAGATTGACCCATGACCAGAACCAGGGGATCTGGAACTCTAACGTATGCATTAACGGCTTTCAGAATCCTCCGGTAGGGAACGAATCGGTTATTCGGACGATTGACAAATGAATTGAGGCAATATTGAGGTGCCTAAGCGTATACTGCCATGAATGATCAAAGTCTCCAAGGTCTTCTGGCAGTGGTAAACCCACCTCCCCTGGCACCCCGCCAGAAATGAGTTTAAACTCATCTAATGGCGCTGATTATTTGACAGTACGGGGTATAAAGTTAACGAGTGCCGGTGATGGTTCGACTTGACTGAATTTGAGTGTCTTGCCAGTTGCGCGTGCAGTCTGAAGGTCTAAAGTACCGTCACTACACTTGAAAAACATCAAAGAGGTCACGTACACTTGCCTTTTTGTCTTGACCACCGCTGCAGGTTTCGCAAAAGGACTGACCTACACACATATAGAGCGATATCAATATGATATTGGTATCATGTCATACGTACAGTAGCGAGGAAAAGGTCCGTATATTTTACGAGTTTTTCACGGCAGGAGTTAGGTAAAGACGTCCCTACATGGTCCGCAATATACCAGCACCAGCGAAAGAACCAAACTTAGAATACGTACAGGTGTGTAATAGAGAGAAAAGATCTAAAAGGATGTATGTCGTGACAGAAACGATTGTTCACTAGATACTGCTGCAGAGTGAACAGTTCATATGTAGAGTGGTCCGGAAAACGGCAGCTGAAGAGAATGTCATTCGTCAGTATTCGGAAACGAAGGGGCCGTCAACGTGAAGTACACTTACGAATCGCGATTAAAGCAATGAAAGCGGCTAGGACGCAAACATAGACAGCTCCATATTTTATTATCTACGACAACAGTATTCGGGTCAGAAGGACAAGAGAGAAGGGTAACATAAACTGACCATCCACCGACGCCGTTGCTTTTGCTTGATCGAGTACAAGGGCGCGCGAATTTGTTTCGATGGGCGCAACCAGACTACAATGTCATCAACATCGACGGAACGTAACAATCAGTAAAAGACTTACACAAAATCGTAGCGTGGAATCGATCGAAGTAGGGAATGAGTGTAGGGGGCGTGAGCATGAATAGTAAAACATGTCCGATAATGAGATCGGAACTCCACAAGGACAGCTCGATAGTCTTGACGACAAACTCTCTCGCTGGTTGAGACATGGCATGAGTTCCTAGACCGCGGCCATACCAGCGACCACTCCACCAGGCCCTGTTCGTCTCATCGTGCTTAAATTCACGTGAAAGGAATACTGAAATCAAAACTTTGTGGATGGCCCTCTGAATTGCGACGACTGTTATCAAGCCCAGAACAGCATGCGAGACTTCCCATAGTTCAAGGAACCACTAAAAACACCATGAGTGTGTTTTCAAAGACATGATGTGACCACATACCAGGAATTCAAAGAAGCCAATCATACCAACAGCAGCGAGTACGTGGGCAATGAACGCCATGATTGATCCGAACATAGGGAAGACGGGATCCAGCATGGGTCCAAGGAATAAAGAGAATAAGAACAAGACGATTAAGACTGCGGCATTCCATACGATAGGGCCCAGAGATATCACCGCAATTCGGACCAAAGGAGTGTTCTGTACCTTCCCGTCAACTGGGAAAGATTTGACAAACATGTACGCGACAACAAAAAGGACCGCCATGGCAATGGGGAAGATAACCTCGGAGAAAATGACAGCCCTCCAAGGCGCACGCGGCACGTCACCAGACAATTTTTCTGACGGATGTCCGAGCTTCTTTTTCTTGTAACCAGTGATCATCGTTCTTGATAAACGGCAGTACCCTATCCATGAGTTGGTGTGCGAACGCGAGTTACCGCGGCTCATCCATCGCAAGAACTCCCTATTGAAGAACGTCAGTAAGGAAAGCGTTGGACGAACTGATAAGAACTTGCCTGTAATCAATAATGAAATCGGAGAAGACAAATTGATGAGGGTTAAACAGGAAAGGCGCAATGCACAATGATATAATCGACACCCAGAAATAGGTGATCCAAGGAGTCCATAACGTCAAAGTGACATACAACAACATAAGGAGGGTGCGCATGCCAAGGTAGATGCTAGGCCCGGCGAACCGCGAGAACAGAATATTGAAATAGATTCTACTCGTTGCGAAACCACGACCTGTGGCGATGTAACGAGCTCCGCCAAAAGTCAAGTTGCTGAGTATGGAGTGGGTGTAAATCTGGGTAGAGAAGATTTCGAAGGCAGGGGACATGGACCCGAATTGTTTGGCCAAACGGAGGAGCGCTTTCCAGCTTCCACGTTCGATGAGCTCTGTGAAATCAAGTGAATATCAGGACAACAAAATAACAATGTGAATTACCCTACCTTGGAGGAACAGAGGTAAGAAAGCGATCATGAACACCAAGAAGATACTGATTATGCAATGTTCAATCCACTGGAAGACGGGTACAAGGTTATAGCAACCAGCCTGTCCACCAATAAACTGTCCTTTATCCGTGTATCTACAAACAGGCACCTGAGAATTCAAAGTACCGAGGAAGACCACTAGATCCCGGGATCAGTTTCAGTTTGACAATGTTGAACAATCTCACTTACTGGTGACAATAAAGACCTGGACGGAGAGTATAATCAACATGTTGTTAATCTGGAAGCCCGGATGACCATAGTAGAACGTGAGGAATCGGTCGATAGGCAGCTGCGTCCCAAGGTAGTAGTATTCTCGACTCAGCATCTGTTCACCCATACCAGTACCCAGCTTCGTCTGGAAGTTGAGAATAGTTCCGAATCCAAGGTCTCGTCCCTTTCCGCATTGGTAGTATTCCGTGTGCTTGATTCTGGCACCTCGTCCGAAGGCGTTTATACCGGCGTAGATATCTTCGTTGAGATGAAGTCCTTTCTGAGCCTTCGAAACGCCGCCACGCGTCGTCATGTATAACGCGTTCAAGAAATCCGGGTGTCCGTAGTGCAATTTCCCTCCAATCCAAGCCAACGACCTGGCAGACAAGGTACCGAACGTCTGTTCTTTGCCAGCAGCAACGTCACCGAGGATACCAATGTTCTCCGAGAAGATGTATTCTCTCGCACCGACGATGGCTACGGGTGCCCTCTTGAATTCCTTATCCCACTGAGCGTAAGGGCTTTGGCTAGAGACACCCAATTCCTCAAATTCAGCAAGAACGTTTCGAATCTTCAAACACTCTTCAAGATAGTTGTCCTGGTTGGCGTCAATGAGCTGCAGATATTCTCCGCGATAGAAAATGATGGCGTGATTCTGGTTATCCGACTTTCCGTCACCCAGAATGGGGTTACCGGGGAGCTCAATCCTGAACTTGGGTCTCCGTTTGCCCGTTTCTGGAACAAACTCGCTGTGGCCGTCGATAAGCGCAGAGAAGATCCTGGGGTCACCACCTTCCTTCCGTGGCGGTTCCTCTTCGAGATACGCGATCTGTAAATCTGGATAGGCACGAAGCAAGAATTCGGCATTTTCATGCTCCTCCTTGTTGAACTTGGAGTATCGCTGCATGGAAACGACAAACTTGAACTTCCTCCTGGACATACGTTCCAACTCTCGTTCCAATTTGTCAGTGTTACCACCAAAAAGCTGTACGACCTCGGGGTTTTCGACACGGTATAGGAGCTTGATAGCCTTGGAGTAGTTCATCATACCAGAGACAGTGCGATAGAGAGTTTGAGCACGAAGGGAAGCCCAAATGCGTGTGCGGAGTGTGAACTCGGGGGCGGCACTTTTGAAGCCGATGAAGTAGAAGGGTAAGTCGTCCGCTTTGGATTGACCTTTCTCGTCGCCAAAGGGGCTGGGTCCATTGAACATCGCAGATTCCTCCGCTAGGATTTTCGTATCCTTCACAAAATTCTCCCATTCGATAGGGTGTAGCTGCTTGAGATATTCCAAGAGCGTGACCCGGGTGTGCTTATCCTCTTCACGAATGATCTCCCTCAAAGACAATAAGATCTGGAAGAACGATGGGTTAATGTAAGTAAGAAACTAGATGTTGACAGACATACTTTTTCGCTATAATGAGGAGTCAAGACCGTAAAGGTTGGCATGGCATCCACTGGAAGAGGCGGTGGCATATTGGTCGTCAACGACTGAGCAAAGAACGAAATTCGCCGTTCCGCCTCGCTTCCTTTTGGGAAGAACTCGCCCTTGAAGGTCTTATCCCGTTGGCTGATGAAGAATGGCGGGGCACGTAAACTGCGTCTTCCACCGTCTCCAGTGTCCACTTGATGATAGAGGAGTTTCTGTACGTGGTCGATAGACAGAAGGTGCTCCCTGTACATTGAGATAATAACGGCGTTCCAAATTTGCGAGACCAAAACCTAGAGCAACGTTTGTCAAGCAGGGCGGGACGGCAATCGAGCAAAACGGAAAACCAACCTTTGGCTTATACTTGACTTCAATGTCCTGGCTGGCCAATAATTTGGAGTAGATCCTCTTCGGTAATCTCGTGAAGATATCCTTCCAAGGTGTCCAGATACTCAACCCCAAAACGAAGCTCCTTCCCACACTGAAGACCGTATTCCAAATAATGTACCAAAGGAAAGTGTCCAGGAAGAAAAGCACGAGGTCCATGATATACATAATGGCCAACGTGAACGCGGCTTGATTTGTGCATAAAGCGTTGCCGAAGTACTTGTCCCTGCATCCCTGGATTTTCATCCCAACCATTACCTGAATTGGGTCTTTGAATGATAACGTGAGGAAAAAGTAGGATTCGGTAAATTTGAAGCCGAAAACTAGTACCCAAAGCATGATGGAAGCTAGACGAGGCGCTTTTCCCAATGACGGATATGAAGCCGTAAATGTTTGACTGGCAAGATACTTTCTGGACTTGCCAGCCACCCTGTCGCCGAACATTCTCCCGGAAGGCATGATGGCGAACAGGAGAGTAGCCACAACAGAGATAAAGAATTGGACAATGCCCAGAATCAACGCTAATTGGCCGTCAGTACCGTTAGCGACGACTATCGCAATGTAGATGGTAGGGGCGCAGGTGAGTCCTAGGGTCACAAGGAGGAAAAGAAGTCGACGGGTTAGGTGAGATGTGTTGTTCCATGTAGTGGGGATGTATGAGAATTCTGTGAGGGTGGCGAGAATCATGATTATAGATGCAACAGCACCCCCAAGCGCCGTGGCACTCCATGTCATAGCAGGAGCAGGCGCCTGGGTGTTGGAGAAAGAATAGACTGCGGGGGAGTTGAAAGCCGTGTAGAACCAATACATTGACACATGAATAACCCATATTCGGTTGAAGTTGACGAGGAGGTGACCGAATGACCGTTTCTCGTAATATGTCTTGAAAAAGGCTCTGTTCCAGTCTATTCGGTCGAACTTCATGAACCGTTGTGCGGGCGGGAGGTCGACCAGCCTCGTTTTGTCATTGAGTGTGATTCTCGCAATGCCCTCCGGATACCAGAAGAGCTGATTGACGTCATCATAACCAATGATCTCAGCGTGATCTCTTTCCCGCCTCACAAACTTCCCATCCTGCACCTCGTAGCCTTGGTCCCGAATGAACCTATACAAGGGCTTGATGACTGCCCGTAGGTATAATCCCTCCGGCACCGGTTCTACCCTGTTCTGACATTCAGGAGATCGGTAATAATCGTCGGCGCACTTGAAGATGAAGCACAAGCATTCGGGAACAAACCGAACCTGCGCGGCTTCACCCCAACAAAGAAGATATAGGGCTATTTGACGCAAGCGATCATACTGCGACATATTGTTCATTGCCTGCCGCCAACGCTCCATAGCCGTTGCAAGAGATTTTTCATGTGGTGGCCGTTTGGCACCACCTCGCTTCGACTTTAGCCGATGAATACCGGGGTTCTGTACCTGACCGATGGCATCGTCTAAGTCGAGCTGGGCCGCAAAATACCATTTCCGATAGTTTGAATTCTGACCGCCGATATAGTCGGCATGAAGAGTCAGTAACGCTTGGTTTGGGGACATTCGAGAGGCCCTGCTGTCGAGCAGCTGCATGAGAAAGTCGAACTGGCGGAGAAGTGGATGAGTTTCAAAGCAAGCACGGACAGTAACAAAAAAAAGAGTCGCCCATGTTGAAAAACGAACAAAGTGTGGTCGCGTGCAGAAAAAAAAAGTTGGATCGCTACTTACCATATTCCGCATTGCGTCCCTCTGGAAACCAAATTTCTGCGTGAGATCAAGAAAGATATCCTCAATTTCCTCCTTTGAAAGTGGGATTTGCCGCTCAGTGGACCAGGCTGGATAGGAATCGCGAGCATTGCTGGGGCCACTGTAATCTGTATAGGCTGAATCTCCAATCTGATGATGAAGCGACTCTGACGAAGTCGCATATCGTTGGCCATATACGTTAGCTTCGGGAGAATCATTGTCATGTGGAGCTATAAGGACGAAACAGTCAATTTTGCTGAACGATGAAAAGCGTTAGACTGGGATATGAGCAATTACGAACAATATGGGTCGTAAGGAGCGTGCTGGTCGTAGTACTGATCTTGGTTCGTTTCTTGAGGATAGGTATCTCTGCGATAGTAGCCGTCGTGAGCCTGGGCCTGGAGATTGAATGGATCGTTTTGATGAGGGTCTATAGACGGTGGAGAAGACGAGCTGTAGCCCTCCTGGCTCCCCGGCGCAGGTCTGGCGGGCATTGGAGGATGGTGGTAGAGAGGAAAGAGGATGAGCGTGTGGGACCTCTTGCAGGTGGTTCGAAATGTGAGATGACGATCGTCTCCCAGGCCTAGGCATGTGGCAACCACTGCCTCGACCAAACAACTTCAAACCAAATGTGTATTATTATTATTAGGGTTAAATCCTTCTATGGATCCGACCCAGGACCCGACATACTGTACAGACGTGCCTACATTCACGTCGAGTGTGGCCTTTCCGGAAACTGTTAATATACGGCTGATGTACACTACCCGGTCAGCCCATTCAACACATACCGTGTATGCATTGTCACTCATCTACAAAAAAAAAGCAAACGGTGGCCCGTTTTCCACACGGGACTCCAGGTAGTAAGAAAATAATAATCTCAAAACAAACGCTCATTGGTTTGGGGTTGCTCTATGTCTAAGCTATGTAGTGTGGATCGAGTGCGGGCCGACAGCACGGGGTGCCTTCGCCGCATACTACTTCGGGTCCTTCAAAGTCTAGGGTGAACGTAAATCCCCAAATAATAATCCTTCCTTCTGTTATGGAAGTTGTATAGAATGGCATTAGCACTGGGAAGCTCCAGTACGAAACTTGGGTTCTCTACTCGCCATACAATATCTTCCCGGTGCCGTGGGCGTCCTGCCAAGAAGTTCACATACCCTATAACCACGCCGTAGTTGTCAGCTACTTCTCCGCGTTCAACGTCTCGGACGTCAGATAAATACTCCAGATACATAAAATGCTTACACGGCGTGGCTGCACTTGAACACGAGATAGAGTTCTGCGACTGCAGCGGAAGATTCAACGTTATATTCACATTCGTCTCTAGTAGACTGCGGCGTATAGATTGAGAGTATTACTAGACGCTAACATTTCCGACTCTTCGAACTGGACAAGAAGTCTCATCCTTGCCCGGATTCCAACACGTCACAGATGATTTTGAAGTGTCCTGCAGATAGTTAGTCAACAGAGCGCCCCCATATGGAGAAAGTTGCGCTGAGCCAGGCATATATGGCAAGCACGAAAAGTCAAATGCCGTTATGACAACAACTGGATACTTGCCTAAATCATCGTTTGGCAAGTAGTAAGTCCCGCTGGTAGAACGCGGTCTTCAGTAGATTCCTGGTACGATTCGCCACCTCACTCTCGCTCTCCACTCCTCCCACTCCTTTCCAAACTTCTGTTTCATCATTTCATCCTCTTTTGTCATCCGCGGAACAAGAATAATTAGGGCCATAACTCCTACCAGGGTCCCTAGCACGAAGAACGATGTGAAATATCGATTCGATTGAGGAAATAACGTGTAACTCTCTTCGAGGCCAGGTCCGAACGAACTTTTGAGTGAGATAGGAACCATCCCGGAGCATTCCATGAACCAAGATCCTCTCGAACCCAGCGTGAACATCACAGCACCTACTCCAGAGAGTATTGCGCCAACGTAACTTGGATGTCGAACTAAGGCGTATGGACCCGAAGTGACAAGGCGGTGATCAGGTCTGATTGCGAGATCAAACGTGAAGAGTGTCGAGAGATGGTGGTAGCATGAACGACGGATGAGAGCGCCTGCAACTGTCATGAAGGAAGTAATCACTGATATCGGTGTTATGAATGGCTTTGAAGGAGATTGGATAATTCCAAGAATCGTGGCGCTTTCGCAGAGGGCCAGAACCCAAAATGTTTTCTGTGGTCATCGTAAATGAATCAAAAAGGAATAATACGCGTAAACATACCAGCACACTGAGATGAAAAGTTTTAAAGCTAACCTTTCCAATCGCGGGTACCCATGTCGTGAACCATGGAAGATATTTATTCTCAACGCCCACCCGCTCAACCCGTTCATTTGGTGGTGGTGGTGGATTGGGAGAAGTCATTGCCAGGTTTATTCCCCATGTTGTGCCTGCGAGAAGGGGGAGTTTGAGTAAAAGAACTCCAGGGTGCGGCATAGAATGTCACCGTGGTACGACGAACTAGAAATAATTAAAACGTTCTGCCGACCCGCGGCGCGTCGGTTACCTCGGGGCCTTGTCTGCAAAGTTGAGTACCTGACGAAATTATAAGTTATAGTCAGTACCATCACAGCAATACTCGAACACTCGCAAAGGAGTGCTGCAACCACCATCTCTGCATGCCGGACCCAGAATACACCACAGTGCGGACTGAAGGCCTTGGTCCACGTCTCAGGGCTTTGGGGAGTTGTCTTGGGCCTCTTCGAAGAATCGCAAGATCGTACTTGAACAATCTCTGCTAACGGGAACCGTAAAAGTGAACCCTATCTGAAAACACTTGCTCAGACATTAACTGAAGTACATTCACGGTTATTCGGATTCGGGCTATGACTTGGTATTTACTTAGAACCTTATACATACACTGCATAGATAGCATATTTGAGTACTGCGATGCGACGACCAATACGGGGAAACTGGGAAAAGAGGGCGAAGACCGAGATCGGGAACAGGTTGTAAGAGAAAACAAAGAGGAAAAAATAAAAGAGACGAACAAACCCAGGCTGATTCAACGACATACACGTTTAAGGGCAGCCAGCCCGTCAAGTAAATGATAAAGTAAAGAGTAAAAAAATTAATTTGATGACTTACGGAACGAGAATCACGTATCCACCTCCATCCTTTGACCAGCCGTACTGACGCGGCTCCTCCTCCTAGCATACTCACTCTGTCTCACCCTCTTCTTTGCACTCATCATCACTGCACTCTCCCTCGCCTCCCTCCTTCCAATCCCACCTCCAGCACCAACATGACTCCGCCTGACACCAACACTCTTCCTTGGCCCCGCCCCACCGATTCGAGGACCAAGACTGGATCTCGCGACAGAACCGGTGGTAGTGGCAGACTGGCCTGGGTTGGCAGTGCCCGACGTCGGACTAACGGAAGAACCAGAGCTAGATGATGCAACTCGCTGAGAAGCAAGCCGTGCTATCACTTTGGACCGCGAAATACGGGGTTTGCGTCCCATCAACGACTTTTGTCTGGTTGGCCCTGATACTGCTCTACCCGTCGTCGTAGTTGTCATACTGCCCGAACGCACAGGACTCGGTATCCCTGATCCAGGAGGAACAACCAACGGCCTACTAAATATCTTTCCCGGGGTGCTAGGAAGCGCCGCGAGCTTCGATGCGATGACACCTTCACTATTTGTATTCGTATTCGTGATGGAATCGAAAATCTTCGTTCTCCCTTGGTCCTTCGAGGAAAGTGATGTCACACCCTGACTAGTCGGCTTATTCTGAGGAACCGGTCCCACCTGCCTCAGCCTATTCACGGATCCCTGAGCTTTAGCTAAGGAACTAGCAGTGGGTGCCAGCA
Organism: Marasmius oreades; assembly: GCF_018924745.1. Taxonomy (NCBI): domain Eukaryota; kingdom Fungi; phylum Basidiomycota; class Agaricomycetes; order Agaricales; family Marasmiaceae; genus Marasmius; species Marasmius oreades. Next base: position 3,065,777 of record NC_057325.1, read on the forward strand.
ATCTCGAACCAAAAGTGGTGGGCAAGAAATTCGTCGTGCTCGCAGACGTTCGTGACCGTGTAGAAGCGGAGGCGGAGCTTCCAGCTTGAACGGTACTGATACTCCCTCTCACTGACCGGAGGCTGGCATCAGCGACGCTATTCCTACTACTTCCACTGTCGCTATTGCTGCCGCTTCCATTGCCATTCCGCAAGTTGGCTGGGATCGGAGATCGCGACATGGCTGTGGTACTAGCACGCGATGAGGAAGTGGTACTCAACATTCCAATCGAGCTCACAGTTCCAGATGCCACTCGCCTTCCAGGCCCCGTTCCTGGAGCATTCAACGCAGAGGAAGAGGAAGGCTTCCGTTGGTGACCATTACCGGTCTTATTGGGCACCAGTGGTGGCCCCATAGAGCCGCTGGCACCGGAAACAGAAGGTTTCGCATGGGGTTTAGGTGTGATCCCGTTAGGAGTCGACGTAGAGGTTGTAGAGGTGGATACCGCTACCTCCGTAGGTGAATTTGGTTTCTCTTTCTCTTTTTCCTTTTCTTTGTGGTTCTTTGAGGAGCCTCCGCCCCAAACCCCCCTGACTAACGTCGTCGCAGCCCTTGAAACGAATCCAAACCCGAATCTTGATTTACTAGCAGGTGCCGGTTTAGGTGGGACTTTCTCTGCGAATTGTAATATTAGGACCGATGAATCAGAGAACGCGCAAGCAGGAACGGAAACATGAACAAAACCAAAAGGCAGAAACAAGAAACTCACGCAACCGCAACGTGCTCCTCCTTGGTCCGGTGGAGGCCCTGAAACTGGGCCTCCCACTACTCCTCCTCTTTTCTCTGTTCATCGCCAACTTTCTCCTTATCACCTCTCGTTCACGTCTTAATCTCTCTTGCTCTTCCTCTCGAGCTTTTGCTTTCACGCCATCGTCTTCCTCAGCAAACTCCACCCGAGGTTTCTTCCCACCAGCCCGTTCATCCTCATCCTCATCTTCCTCCTCATCACCGAATCCTCCCGGAACTGTCGCCCTAGCCTTAGATTTCTTATTTGCCGCATTCTGTATTTCTCCACGATCGGGCCCAAGAACACTCGACTTGCGCTTCCTCCCCGCCACCGCCACCTCAGTCGATATTGTAGGAGCGGCAGCTTTGCGTTTCATAAACCCTCCAATACCCTCCATCTTCTTGAACTCCTTTTCATGCATCCTATCAAACTTGTCCTTTACCGCACCCCGCGGTCTCGGTAGAGGTTTCACCACCCTCGGACTGCCGTCCTCATTCAACTTGCCACCGGGCTCAAACGCGTTCATGATATTGCCATCAATCGTATCTATCCCCTCACGCTGAAGCCTCTTGTTGACCTCGTAGAGCACACTAGAAGCAGTAGTTCGAAATTCATCATTCGTCACACTTGGGCGTTTACGTGGGTCTGGAGAGCCGAAAATGAACCTGGGGTCGTTAGAATTCCCATTTGCAGAGGGAGACAGGGCGGGTAAACCACCTGGAACCGATCGTGATGGGTCATCTTTCGCTTCTGCTTCTTGCGTAGGCGTAGTAGGACGATTATAGAGGATATCGCCCATAGGTAGTGCAGGATAGATCCTTTCGGTCTGGCCCGGCACGCTAGGACTGCCCAGGACCAAATCAAAACTAGGCTTGAAAGGTTTGAGTTGGGGTGTAGCTGGTCCTGCTATGGATTTAAAAGAGGACGGGAAACCATCTTCTCCAGCCGTCGAGTTCGAAATGAGCCTTATCGTAGTCGTAGCACCCGATTTCCGTTTGCCACCTGGGGTAGCAGGCGTCTGACCAAGACTGAGCCTTGCGTCCGATGGAGCGGGGGCACCTGGCCTTAGCGTATGTCCAGGAAGAGGTTCTGGTTCCGCCCTATTCGCGAAGTCGAACTTTACAAGAGACGCGGCGGTGGGGACATTATCGGGTGGAAAATTGTCCTGTTTGGGCAACGAGGAAGGCGATGATTCTGGAATGGCGGAATATGGTTTGGCGTACTTGGACAGATCATCGTTGGCTGGATAATTGTAAGGTTTTGGGAAAACAGGTAATGGAGGAAGGGAGGAAGTGGACGAGACAGTGGAGGCCGTCGACTTCGTTGTAAAGTTACGTTTGAGGCCTAGTGAAGAGGCCAAAGCTTTGATAGACGAACTGACGGAAGTCGATGTTGACATGGATGCCTTGGAACTGGTTGTTCCGAATTCGCCGGAACGATGGGAAGCTAGTGTTCCTTGTGAGGAAGACCCTCCGAGTTCTGCGACCTCCATCTTCTGATCCCCTTCCTCATCAACATCATCGAACTTTTCCTCACTCCTAGCAGCAATACTCAGTGCAGAATCTTTTGGCAAGGTTTCTGCAACCGCCTTCAACCTCGCTATCAATTCAACATTTTTCCCTGACGCTTTGATGGAATGGATCTTGCATAGCTTGACTAGTTGGTCGCGTTTGAGAGAGTGCAGTGCAGGTGAATTGAAGAGAATTTCCGTCGTTGTTGTAGTCGCCGACATGGTCGACGCTGGGCGTCTTGGTGGTTCTTTGTTGAGATTGATGTTGGGTTAGCATGTGACCGCGTCAAAGACACTTTCCGGATTACCGGCACATGGAAACGGTTCCCCAGGTTGCAGTCACAGTAACGTTTTTCTTTCTTCAGTCGTACGGACTCACATCATCGTTTACTTGTTCGACGGGTCCAGTTGGATATAATCTGACTCAGCCGACTTTTTCTCGGCAGAAGATGACCGGATGGCCAAGTTAATGCTAAGCTGCATGCTCCTGATGTCGTGTTTGTGTCGCTGTGAAAAGTGGCGAGTTGTGACGCGTGACATGTGACAACCCGCGATTAGGTGCAGAAAGTTGTCTCCGATGTGAAATGTGCAAGAGGTAATCGGAAGCTTCACCACCATCGGCCGGGTGACACCTGTGCCTGCGAGGTGTTTCGGACTTGATAAATTAATGCACGTTCGACGGACGAAAACGACAATTCACAACTGGTCTGTATCGCGGTCAAACTCAAACTAATTTACTCGAAGATCAGGTAAGGAAACGTTTGTCCACTGATCACGGTTTATGAAGATATAAGTAGACAGGTTCGTGCATCATCATGTCAGTACTGGGTTGGGCATTCCAATAAGCTGCCAGACCTGGTTTCCCTGCTTGCCAGCTTCCATCACCGTGTTGGGTTGTCCTGCACTCACAAACCAAACCCTGAGCTTGGGTTCATCGTTCTGAACTTGGTACAAGGCCGACAGAGCCCTGCTACGAGGACCAACAACTACAAATTGCTCGGAGGTGATGCAGTCGGTGCAGCTGGTACCGCCACGGACGCCGCTGGGGTTTGTTGTCGAGATGGAGGTTTGTTGGTAGATATATTCGCTGAGAGTGTAGGTTGGGGAAAGGAAGAACAAGTGCCACTAACGGAGAGGGAAAACATCAGTTTGAGGTCAATAAAAGATATAAACGAACAGACTTCAGTCAAATTAGGTGTAGCCACGGCAGCAAGGGGAGTGCCATAGAGCACCTCGTTGGCGGGAACGATCCGGTTGTCACAAGTGGTGCGTCCATTCGTCCAGTGACCAGAAACACAGGTTTGCCAAATGGAACCATCCGCTCTCTGGTAAAACATCCTAGAATCAGCATTGGAACCCTGAATGCCTGCGATGTCCGCTAGAGGTGCTACATTGTAAGCCAAGGGTTGAGGGGCGAGCCCGGCATAAACACCCCTAGCAATCAAGGAGAAAACCTGAAACAGAAGATTGATCAGTGTCGTTCCTTCATGAAGTGCCCGGAGGTATACCAAAAGAACTTTGAACATCGTTGGTCGTTGGAACTCTAGGACTGATGATACATGCAGCTTTTATACCACCTTGGATTATCACAGCCCTTGCCTTGCGTTGTCCAAAAACTCATCGGTTCCACCCAAGAACACCGTCAGATCCACGGTTGTCCGTTCGGCTCTTGGTTTGGCTTTGAACTAGAATGATCCATCAACTACCATGACTGAAAGAAGGTTCCTGTACCTTTTCGATGAGGAGGTTCAAAATCCATTGCAGACTGGGTCACGCATCAACGTACAACTCGATAGCCTGTGGCCCTGGGTCTTCCTAGGTCCGAAAGATGATAGCGCTGAGGAAGAAGATGTGGATGTTCCGAACTGCGCTAGGTTCATGAAAAGTAGCGATGACTTCTTCGGCCTTTTGAGGTGGAGGCCTATCTAGTCCAAGCTTACTCGGCAGTTGCGTGAAAGGCTGTCACCAGACGTGGGAGTACATAACTGGTTATGTATGTGTATGTCATCTGCCGGCTCACACACGGTGTGGAAGCCTCTTCGTACCTCCATGGCTGAATACTCACATCTCTCTATCGTAGACCCCGAATTTGCCGAGGCAATAGCAAAGCTACCAGCCTTGAACCTACTTGGAACAGACATCGCGACCGCCCGCGAAGCTTCTCGTTCACGCGTACCACTAATCCAAGCTGCCCTTCGAGATACTTTACCGCCAGGTTAATTTCATTCTCAGTCCTTGTCGCACGTGAACTCATTTTTGTTCTAGAATCGGAATACAAGATTACTGATCGTCAAATCGATGTGGAAGACGGTGTCCAAACCCTCGCTAGATGCATTGTGCCAACGCTCAAAACTGGCGAAGATGGCAAATTCCCTGTCCTTTTCTGGTTCCATGGCGGAGGTGCGTTCACTCCTCACGAACGAGTTTAGGCGTGGATGATCCATTAGGGTGGGCATTTGGGGACGTCCATGGGGACGATTACACCTTGAGGCGACTCGCAGTCGACTACCGACTGGCAGTTATCAATTACGAATACAGGTGTGTTATAGAATCTGATACAGTTGCCAAAGGTCACCTAGCTCTACTGCAGACTGGCTCCTGAACATCCTTTCCCGACTGCCCCGGACGATTGTTTCAAGGCCTTTAAATATGTAAGTTGAATAAACCTAGTCACGATACTCGTAGCTCTGGAGGATTCACATATTTCGCAACTGATAGTTCGCCGCAAATCCTGATTTGTTGTCCGCCGATTTCTCGAAGGGACTCATCGTCGGAGGCAGTTCAGCAGGCGCAAACCTTGCAGCCGTACTCGTTCATCTTGTCCGCGATGACCCGCACTTGAAGGATACACCGATTACGGGACAATTACTCGTAATCCCTGCTCTTGTTCACCCCAAAGCCTATCCTGAAAAGTTCAGTCACTTCGCGACACTGCAGTTTATCATTTATTGACTTGAAAAGTGACCTAGGTTTAAGTCGTCACTTCTATCAATGGAACAAAACAAAGACGCACCCATTCTTCCCAAGGCTATGATAGAGACCTTTTATAGTGAGTAGCCACTAGCTAGCTACCGGTTGACAAGCCTGAAACCTATACCCTCTTCACCAGACTGGTACAAGGCCGTCCCAACCGATCCCAAAACATCTCCGCTCCTCTATCCTTCTCATGAAGGTCTGCCCCCGGCTTATTTCCAGATCTGTGGTCTCGATCCGTTACGAGACGAAGGTTTACTGTATGAAAAGATTTTAAAGCAAGTCGGGGTTCGAACCAAGCTAGAAGTGTGAGTCGTCGCGCACGTTCTTGTTTTTCTGGCTGTAGCTGACAGACTGTCCGGACCAGATATCCTGGCGTTCCACATGGTTTCCTCTCAGTGGCACGAGACATTACACTCGGGAAAAAGTATTTGAATGATTTCAGACTTGGAGTGGAGTGGCTTCTCAGAGAGGGCCTCTCAAAGCAAAGTTTCCTCGCTGCGCGTGGCTGATAAGTGTATGTACAAACAAACGAAACATTTAGGCAATTCAACGCTTTTCTGAGCAGCTCCTGGTCATCAACTCCAAATCAACTCGGTCTAGAAAACTCGACGGTTCTTTCAATTCGAACGCACCTTCTATCACTGTGAAGCAAGAATATTGTTTCCTTGCCGACACGTACGTCGACCCTCTGGCCGGTCGCAAACATAGCCTAGTGAAGATCTCATCTTACTATGCATCGCGCCCGAAGAGATTAAGTCGAAGTCGAGCATGGGACGAAGACTACAAATGGATCGTCAGGTTGTCGCGGAATAAGATGGTAATTTGTGAACTGTTAATACGTCAATCATTACCTCGACTAGGCCCTAACCTATATCCGTCCACTGCTTACAGTTGTCAGTAGTAGATTGGCCAAGTAGAATTTGTTACCTTGCAGTGATGGTCGCATTTTGCGGTGCAAAGTGACAGCGCTTTGCAGAGCATAGCTGGCAAATTTTGATGCTCTGATCACTTGCAAGTTATCCGGACGCGCCTACGGTACAGTGTACACAAAAATGGCTTAGTCTCATTCAAGCTTCAGACCAAGTCGACCGGGCATATGTTAGTATATGACAATATGTCCATGCCAAGGTATGGTATGTCTTAGAGGGGCTGACTGGCCAGGTAGTTAGTGTACGGCGTTGGGCGAATTTTCGGAGTGTCATGCGCCGGCGTAAGTACATGTCGTAGGCACGTCGTTAGCGTGCAGTCCAACGAAGGATTTGAATCCATGGACCCTAATAATAAATTACTTTTGATTTTGTCGCTTTGTTTCAAGAGTGCGAGGTCAGTGGGTCCGAGAATTGAGTCGGTATGTTTCGCAAAGCGCTGTAGGACCACGGTGTCCGACCATCCCGAGGTAGCTGGTGGAGACCGTGATGACGATGGTGGATGATACTGCGTATCTACTGCTATCCTCGGATATTCCTCATGGGGCCTGGGCGATCTTCGGACGGATGCAGTGCAGTTCCGTTGTAGCAACCAGGTATGTCGCTACCATGGTGAGGAGACTCCATTGGAGTGTGGGGAGAGTACATATACTGCACCATCTTTCCGCTGGCCCATCATGGCAGTCGACTCAGAACACCCAGTGAAGTTTCCTGTAGGTTCGATCAACTCAGTCTATGCCCCGGGAGCACTGACATTGATTTTTTACCGGAGAAGCGATTAACGCCTCTCAAATATGGTTCAGCTCGTGTCATATATGATGCAGACGTCCAGCACGAAGGCATATTCGAGTCAAAACGTCGCGCGAACACCGTTGAACTACGTGAGTCGACGCTCTGTGGTACTCTCCCTGGGACTATCCAACCTTTCCTTATTACAGCGACGTTATTCCCTCGAAAACCAGGTCGTCTCAACCTTGATGCCGCCAAGACGGACAGGAAGTGGCGTCCGAACACCGACCGACTGCAAGCGCGGCGTGGTCGCACCGCAAATCTCGCCGAAGCTGTTGGCTCCGTTCGAATACCCAACATTTCAGTCCCGTGTTTTCAGGTCGTACGCAGCTTCGTGAAGAGTGCCAGAACTCCAGGCTCTGCAGGTAGTGCCAAAGGAAAGGAACCGTACTTCGAAATCCTCACTCCAGCTGCCTTTGACTTGACTTTCGAGAAGACTGTGGAATCTGACGATGGGGACAGCGACGCCACGAGCGGTGCTATTACTCTGGAAGACGACTCCACGTCCTTAGGTGAATCGTTGAATCTCCCTCCCAGTCCCGATGAATTCTCGTTCCCTGAGGAACGGCTTCCCAATCCCCACTCCACGGCGAACTCTCCTATATCACTCATGGAAGGATCCCTTCGAGATTCTTTTCATGATACTGAATCCTCATCTGCTGCACGGCCAGTTGAGCATTTGAGCACCGACGCGACAATTACAGCACACACAACTCGGGCCCCAGTCCCAAAGCCTCCTTTGCGACTAGGACCACCCGCTCAGTCTCCACCTGTTTCCACCAACGCTCCTCTGAGAAAGGTCCCACGCCCACTCCCGACCCCACCCATCGCCCCAAGTCGTTACGATTCTTCACGTACAGTGATGCCGAAAGCCTTACCCCCAGAGCGTGGGCTCCCACCGCTTCCAAGTCGTCGAGGGCACACACAACCTGTTAATTGAACTTTGAGTCAGTTCATGCAAAACGATAGAGATACAACCCACCTGCGTGCAAGCCTAAAGCAAGGTGTACCAGGTATCGAATATTTATACTATAACTTATCCTCTACAACAATGTGCTTCATATCTGTACAACCAACCTCTTATCGAATGGAAAGTTTCCCCCCAAAACGTTTCTTAGCAATCGCATCCATCTGAGTTTTGACGGTCTTGAAAGCGTTCCACCAAGCTTCGCCCACTTTTCCTCTCCTCAAATAATCTGGATTTTCATCTTCTTCGTCGTAACCAAGCTCGAAAGGAGCCCAATATCGCTTCAGTAAGATAACCCACCATTTCATCACGGCTAATGCTCTTGTCATTCCCTCGTCGGTCGCTTCTAAGCTTTTCACTAGCCACTTGCCGAAAAAGGCGACGTCACGGTCATTAGGCGGCCAATTCCTGTGTCTATCAACCCACTCTTCGATGACACATTGTATATCATCAGTTTCGTGAAAGTATAATTTCTCCCCCTTCTGCGGTCCTTGCTGTTTGAGTGTCGGGGGCTGAACGTGGTTCGCTTTCGGCGGAGGTTGGATGAAAACTTCCCCGGGATCAAGCTTGCGCGGTTTGAGAACAATCCGTTGTGTAGCTTTCTGTGGTATTGTACCCAAAGTCTTGAGTAATCGTGCAGCCGTGATCTGTTCCCGCTGAACATTACGCGGTAACATAGCAAAAACTTCCGGATCGATATCCAAATTTCGAAGTTCATGATCAGGAACTTTCCAAGCTGCCAGACTAGGACGTTTCATGAAGATATTCTTCTTATTGGGTGACCACGAAGCGCCTCTGCCACGAGGGGCAAGTTGTCGGGTAATACGTTTCACATTAAGTGTACTTTGGTTGGCTTTGCGTGGAAACGGAAATGAAGGTCCTGGTAGAGGTTTGGCAGGGAACAGACCTCCAGGGACAGCAGGAACAGATAATCTTCCAGATCGTGGGAGGGGGAGGGGGAAAGGAGACTCCGAACGTCGCTTGTATTCGCCTTCCAATTCCTTCCGGATATCGTCTGGCAACGTATGGAAGACGTCCATGTCAACCTGAGAAAACGGAGGAATTTCAGATATGACGGACATCTCCCGTTCTTGCCGAGACGTCTCTGGAAGAGAGGCCTCACGTTTTGATGGTCCAGCAACAGATTCCACCTGTATCGGGTTCGGCTCTGCTCCAGAAACCGGACCTGTTGACATCATCTGGAACGGCAGTCGGGCTTGACCTAGCTCCGCTGGCCTATCACCAGAAGATGATTCCAGCTTCTGAATCTGTATTCCAATACCGCGCAGCTCTTTGGGATCGAAATTGAAGGTCTTGAGCATTCGCCAGGCATGTTCTCCTACGAACTTGGGTTCGGCGGTAGCACGACCACTCGAGTCAGTCAGAGGCATTTGCTTATTGAATACCTCACATGCCCCATGCCCCAGAAACTGGATGGAAGGAATAAGTATACAGATCCTCGACGAGTCAAAGTCATACCTTAGGTGGTTCAACTGGGGCACTTGGGTCTCGTTTCATGATCTTGAGCGTGATTGACTTTCCTAGCATTTGGATTTCATTTAGTCGCCGACTGACTTCCGACGCCATTCGATGAATAAACGCTTCTGCTTGTTCACTCGACTCAAATCGGATTCCATACTAGGAAGACGTTCAGAACGGATGAGGAGGGACAAGATGCAGATGACTGAACTCACATTGATGTCGCAAGAAACTGACTTTCTTGCCTTATCATTTTCCAACTTTCTCTCATCGATTCCGCGAATTGCGTTGTATAACGTTTCTCCGGTAGTTTTACCCAACGCGTCACAAAGGACACCCTTGCTTTTCAGTGCCAGCTCCCCGAGTTTAGTGACACCCAGCTTATCGAGGGCCTTCTGTTTCGCCGAGTAACCGAAACCATGTAAATCAGAGATATCCAACGGATGGAGTACTTCATCCATATCCTTAGGTAAGAGATGGTAGGATCCAGCGGGTTTGGCAAACTTCGTAGCAATACGTGCTAGCGAAATATTGTGGGCAATACCGATGCTTACTGTGGACAGAAGTTAGAGGGTGTGAGGCGCAAAGAACGACCGAAAGCGGGAAAGCCTTTACCGTCACACCCTGTCGCCTTCTTCACTTGTTCTCTAATAGAATCCGCGTAGTCCTTCGCAGGATCAGCCGCTGGGACCCTCGAAGAGAACGGATCGAAGTCCGCTTTGGCTCTGGCTCGAAGTCGTTCGACAGTGCTAGTGACATCGATCAAGGCTTCATCGACAGAAACTGCCTGGAGATCATCGGCGTGACTCATCAGGATTGTGTAGAATTTCAGCGAAATTTGCTTATATCTGAAACTTGATTAACCATTGAGGAGCACCGACAATAAATATCTGTGCTTACAGTTCAAATTCGTACGGCATTGTAGTAACGTTAGGACACAGCTTTCTCGCTTGCTGGAGACTAGAAAAATGGACCCGTCATGTGTGGAAGGTGAAGCAAGAGGGCGAAAACTACCTCATTCCATTCTTGATTCCGAATTTTCTGGCTTCGTAGCTAGCGGATGCAATCTCGCTTGTACTAGAAGTTCCACCTTGAGAACCCTGTGAGTGGCATACCACGACGGGTTTGCCTTTGAGAGTAGGCCGACTAACTAGTCCGGCAGAGACGAAGAAACTGTCAAAGTCACAGTGCATGATGACACGTTCTTCTCCTACGGAAGTCGCCTTCCCCTTTCCCTTGTCTTTCCCCCCTTTACTGGGGGAACGAAGCACAAGTTCAGCGCCTCGCATGCTAACTCCAGTATAGTCGTGGTTATTGAATTCTTCGGCGGAGAATTTCCCTGGAGTCCTGCAGACATCCTCTTCACTCGCAAGGTCACCGAATCCATCGCCTCGTTCGGCCCTTTCTTGTGCTTCTTTCAAGAGGGATTTAAGTTCAGATTTCCAGGTTGAGAGGTGATGCAAACGAGAGTTTCTGTAATATCCTTCGATAAAATCTGGTGCAGCAGAGGTGTGGGAATTACGCCATTCTGCATTTTTCATAACACGCCGTGCATTTGGGTTCGATTTGTCTGCTGCATAATGGGGAACGTGGGCGCCCACTTTGGAGAATTTCGGATCCGTGGTGTAATTAGGGATTTGACTAGCAGAATTTGCGTCTTCAGGATCACCGTTTTTTTTCGTCACGACGGCAAGCGTTGGAGATTGGGAAGTAAATTCTTGAGGAAGTGTTTGTTGTAAAGACTGCTTGCCTTGAGCACTTTCTGAGCGTTGATTGGGACGAAACTTGAACTCTGTCCATGGGAGAAGGACGCCTTGTATCGTGCTCTGGACAAGCCATTCTGGTCGCACAATTTTCATGTTCTTATATTCGCGTACTTTAGCAGGTGTTATGGAGGATGTAACGATATGAGTTCTAAGGAAGTCTCATCAATGACCAAGTAGCAGGAGTAACGATCTAGTACACTCACACAAGGCTTTTCTTATCCAGGTAAGCATGAAACACCCCGCCATGACGTACAATGAGAGACCGGAGTTCTTGAATAGATGGCGTCGTCCATCCAGTAACCTAGCATAGGGTGCATCAGTGGGAAATGAGCTAGTAGAGCGAATTACACACAAAGATGGCAACTCCTTTAAAGATCTGAGGTACTGTTTTTGTTTGTTCCTCTACATTTTCAACATTTTGAATCTGTAGCTTAGCTCTCTTCCTACGTGCATACTCTCCAAAGCCATCGAAATGTGCTTCTCCGTAAATATCTGCTGGGTGAAGAACCTGGTCGTCACTTGAGTCGTCGATCTGGACATGCTGTCTCTTCAAGGAATGTCGACCTTCATTTAATCCAGACCCACGAGAGCTCGATTCAGGTTCCGAGAGAACATGTTGCCGAGATCGAGTGCTAGGACGTAATGGTGATGTTTTGTGCGAGTCGGTTGAGCTTTGGGATATATCTCCGGGGAATCGAGTACTCTTCAGAGCAGCAAGGAAACTAGAGTCTTGGGACGAGAAATAATCGGAATCACAGTTAGAAGAAGGCGCAGGGGGCGCCATGAGAGATCATGGTTGTTGGGGATCGGGTAAAACTGGACGTCCTAGGGAGTCATTTGCGGTCGTCCGGGACACGCTCCGGTGGCTGTGCAGTGTGCACCCTGCTTGCATTCATGTTCTTTTGACACTACGAGATTACACGAGTCAACGAGTCATTAAGTCTACTCACAGGAGACTACTACGAGATGCAAGGTTCAGAACCTGTAATCACAGTTCACGATATTGCTCTCGCCGCAAGCTCCTCAGAGGAAACTCAATCCTTGACTCTCGACCAAGCCTTGGGTCAATCGGCTAAAGGTGAGCATGACTAGAGCTCATCCCTGCTGAAAATTTCCTTGGTATATTCATGTAAAGCTCAACTGCCCACTTGTGCTGTACAGACGATAGAAGGTTATTGCGGATGCTGGGCTTCTCATTCTTTATATTCGGGTTGGTCAACAACGGTGCGTACGTACCCCTTTGTCCCCGATATGCACTCGGTCCTGACGACGTTGGCTATATATCTCAGTTTTGTATGTGATTATCCTCTCAGCAGCCTTGGACTTGGTACCACCTGCTACCCCGAAGGGTATCATTGCTTTCTGTAATATCGCACCAGCCTTGATTGCAAAAATTGGATGGCCCTATCTCTTGAAAGGTCGTATACGATACGTGAAACGCCTTGTCGGGTGCTGTGCTCTCAGCTCTATTGGAATGCTCGTGAATACTTCCGTACCCGCGGCTTCGATTGAAATTACTGACCTGGCCAAAAAAAGGTCGTTGCGGGTTTCGACTCACTTTACGCGCGGCTGTTAGGAATATGTTTTGCTTCTTTCGCCTCCGGTGAGAACAACCTGTTCGCTTGAGAACCGTCTAAAACCTTGCTAGGTCTCGGCGAATTGACTTTCCTTCAGTTATCTACCACGTACGTGCCCTCAGCGATAGCTGGCCGCAGCATTGGGTGGGTTTTTCTTTTCAATCGCTTACTTGGATTTCGGAATGACTGTAACTCTTAAGGTACTTTGCATCTGGTACCGGTGCTGCTGGGCTCGTCGGAGCCTTTCTTTGGTGGGAAGTTCGTGGCTTGGGTGTGCGTGTCGGAGTTGGGTTGTCCTCGGTATCGTACTTCAGACCCGTCAAACGATTCACGCTTATCTCCGATGAACTAGGTGCTTCCGCTCATTATACCCCTTACATACTTCCTCCTCCTTCCTCCAAATAGCGCGTTTCTATATACTTCGTTGCCCACGGATGAAGATGTCTCATCTAGTTTGCCCTACACACCTCTCGCGACCACGACAGACGAAGACGATCCCGACGAAGTAAGACTGGGCAAGGCAACTTCGACTTTATCGCCGAGTGACAAATGGCGCTTGGTGAAGCCCCTATTGGCAAAATATATGTTACCACTGTGTATGTCTAAGGTTGTTGTTCCGATTTATACTGACACCTTCTGCCTTCTCCAGTTTGCGTTTATCTCGTGAGTTTTATCTAACCTGTGACATGAAGACTTGAATATCCCTCAATTCATCGACTTTAGTTTGAATATACTATCAACCAAGTAGGTCGACCTCTACACGATATTGAATAATCAATTCACGACTTCTCCTAGGGAATAGCGCCGACGTTATTGTACCCAGTTCCCCCAGCTGACAAGTATTGGTTTCTGAGCAAAATCATTCATTCTGTGCGGGATTACTACCCACTATGGCAGGCACGTACCATGTTTCAAATCCCCGGTGTATTCATTTAACCATTCCTTCCCTCCAGCTTGTATACCAAACTACAGTATTCCTTTCCCGCTCTTCCATCTCCTTTGGTTTCCCTCCTCTACGGGAGGGACTTCTCCCTCTTCCGGCCATTGTACAAGGCTTCATATTATCATTACTGGTATTCGAGTCTGCCATTGGATTTGCCGCTGACGAGTTTGAGGCCACGAATATCGCGATTGTGTTTGCACTGATAAGCTGCGAGGGAATCTGTGGGGGGTTGGCGTAGTGAGCAACGTCCAGTTTTCTACCCTCTGGCGCATTGACGACGTTCTTCCTCTTAGTGTTAACACCTTTTACCAAATTAATCAAGAACATCCCGACCCTAGGTCTGACGCACATGATGCAGAGAGTATCAAGCAGGAAAGAGAGTTCAAGATCGGGTCGATAGGATTCGCAGATTCATTCGGGATCTTGATGGCCTCTTTGGTAGCTGTTCCCACCGAGCTTACTCTATGTAAAGCGCAGGTCAATCGGGGAAAGCTACTGTGCAAGGGCCTGTGACCGGATTTCAAGTCCTTTCCACGAATTTACCCTACTGCAAGATAATGCTTGTACGCTCTTGCCAGTATATCTGTACTTTATAGAGTATAATTAGTAGAGAGTATTTGCTGTCTACCCATCAAAGTTATTCAAAAATCAGTCCTAGATTTGCCTGTTGCGTGCGTATGGACAGGTTCTGAGGTTGACAAATAACTGTCTGCAGCTTGCCGCCCACGCTCGAGCTCGTAGCCGTTGCGTGCCTTTAGGTTTTGAACAAGTAAGAACGGGCTGTACGTGGAAACGACAAACAATGGAAAACAAATGACTGGGCACCCGTACAATTGAACTTCCAACGCTATATTTCCTTCTTTCCATTTCCATTTCTTATATGCTGTTGCATACAATCGTTCTGGAGATTCCAACCTTGACATATGCTTTAATGTGGACTCTAGAGTAGGCTTGCGATCGGCGATCGTTCCCTCCCAAGCTTCAGAGACTTCAAAGACGTCAGACATGAATACGATTGCTATATAAACCGTGCCTCCTTGCGCTAACCCTCGAAGACATGAATCGATCCAGTCCACCCACACAAAAGCGCGTTCTTGTCGTTGGGGCTGGCGCTGCTGGAATGTCCTGTGCGGACACCCTGGCTCAACATCCCGAAAGATTTTCCGTGACACTCGTAGAAGCTCAGAACTATTGCGGTGGGCAAATGTTCTCGATACCTTTGGACAAGGAAAAGTATGGAGCGGAATGGTTGAACCAAGGGGTGCAAGGGTACGCCTATGCCTCCAATCTACCTCTGCGCATAATCACTTACCAACCAGTGTAACACGTAGCGGTTCTCATATCTACCACCATACGTTCTACATGTTCGAGAAACTGGGTCATCAAGCTCACCCGTGCGCCTATATTATTCGTTTGTCAACGTTCGCTGACCATTACCACGACCGCGTCTAGTGTGGATCTCCAGGTTTCGTTCGGGAAAGAAGAAACTGTATGCACTTCCCTTGAGCGTCTTATTAGCTTGTTAATGTTTGTTCGTGGCGGCAGTTCTGGACCAACGTCTTTCCAACTACTCTCGTCAAGCGACACGCGAACGAGATCAACCGCTTTGCCTGGGCCATTAAGGTTATGCGGTGGCTAGAGTTTGTTTTCGCGATTATCCCAATCAAGATTAGCTTGAAGATGTTTTTCTTTTCTGACGAGTGGGTGGACATGCTGCTGACTGCCTTGAAAGATCGTTAACAGCCCTTCCCACGGTAGATTCATCAACTGTATGATTTATCCGAGGTGGGAGTGTCAATCAATGGCCTAACGCACTACCCGTGCAGCTAATCCTCTTTCTTAGTCTGGCCCTTTTTCTAGGTGTGATCTCTCCGTTAGTCCATGGTATGTTTCTGTTTCTCATCTTCGTTTGGCAGGTACCGGAAATGCCACCCCAAATCTTCCTACTGTTATGATGGAACGTTTATATACGTCCCAGACTTATGGAATGTGTGAGGAATTTCTCCTAAACTAGTTGTTCGGCCACGATTTACTGAGTATAATTTCTAGGGTATCCCGTTGACCCCGATATGCTCACTTCCAATCTTCCTCCGATGGTAGTTTTCCCCGAAGCTTCGCGCGTCTATTCCGACTGGAAAACATCGCTAGAGAAGAGAGGAGTTCAAATCCGCCTTTCTACCGAAGTCACTCAGGTCATATCACGATCGTCGAAAGGCGTCGAAGTTAATATCAAACAAGGTCTTACGGAGACTACAGAAGAGTATGATGAACTTGTTTTCTGTGTCTTATCGGACACGGCGAAGAGATTATTGGGTAAAGAGGCCAGATGGATTGAGAAGAGGGTTTTGGGTGCGGTAAAATGGAGCGATGACATTACCGTTACTCACAGTGTGGGTTTATTTGACGATTGCCTTCGACGCGGTATATTCTGACATACGGGGGCAGGACATGAATTACATGAAAAAATGGTATGAGGTGGAGTTTAACAAAGAGCACACTGTTTCCAATCTGGCTCATGGGAGGAACGAATTAAAGCGTGTCGAAGAGGCAAAGAAAACATTCAAACCGTACGTTCATGACCTCCTGCCAGAACGTTTTAAACCCAACTTCACGCAGGATGTACTATATCAAACAAACTCCTGCTGATCCTCGGAAGCTCGAAATGAGTTTCGACTGTTCTGCATTCCAGTATCAATTGGACAAGGTGAACAGTTCCATCTGTTACAGCTTCCTTATACTTACTACCATTGCAGAATGCTCCACTTGAAAACCATGTCTTTCAGGTGAAGCCGCCAGGAGGTATCCAGCTGGTATCCATTCAGCTCATGCCTCTCTTTCAATTTTGTAGACCATTTTTCTCAACAAGGAAGACGAGGAAACGTGGTCCAAACATGAGATTGCGCCCGACAAGATTAGTATGTATTTTTTACTCCCTTTCGGTACTCGGAACACCGGACTCACTGAGTCTATCCAGTCAAAGAAAATTGGTGGCACCAGCTTTGCCATTCCTACACTCACTACCTATTCGTCGCTCCTTTACTCTTTCTGTTGAACGGGAAACGTCGAACGACGTACGCAGGATCCTGGACTCTAGTGAATGCTCACGAACTAGCCGTCATTTCAGGCGTCGCTGCCGCATACTCCTTGGGAGCGGAATACCCACTTCAGTTAAGAGAGGACAAATTTGCCAAACTCTGTTTTAGGCTGTATCTACTTCTGGTGCACTGGAAGTGGTTTGGTAATTAGTATCTTTTGCACAAGAATCAGGCTGTAGTACTCGTAATTAGTTACGGTAAGTTTTGTAAGTTTTATCGTCCCATAATTGCCTCAAGTAGACTCATCTGTGTCACCATCATGATGTTGATCAGGAGACGGGGACGGCGGTAATTAAAAAATTTGTGGTTGTGCCTTCAGAGTTGATGGTATGCAACCTTGACTCATGATCAACTTCTTGGAGTGACTATTTACCCGAGAGACGACTTTGAACCTGGCAACTTGAATTGACTGATCTGGCCCCGTTTGCGCGGTACTTCAATTCTATACCTGGCGCATTTGACATCTACATAAATAGATAGTCGGGGCTTACTAATCACGACCCTCTCCATATGTACGCATTTACCCGGTTACTGATGTCGCCGAAATCCTGTTTAAGCTTGGTTTTTACCAAGCGCGACTCTTCCGAGAATATTTGGGTCATTACGGTCAGCTCGGGCAGCGGAGAGTAAAAGTACATACTTCTGGATGCAGAAAATGGAACAGGGTTGAAGGCGGAACCTTTCTTCCCTACAGCAACGAGTCGAACTTATGGAGTCTGAGTACTCCAAAACTTGTGCGCAGGAATGTTATTATGATCATGTAGGATGCCATTGACGTCAAGTTTCGCGGGAGAAGTACGACAGAACAAGCTTCCATTCCGTGGTCTTCATGGGCCCGATGTGCTTTGGTTAAAGGGTTCGTTGCAGTGAAGCAGGTAACCACTGCAGAGTCTGGAATCTACCTTGAACTTGCAAGCCAGTAACGAGTCGCCTTTTTCGATAAGAGAGAATTTCCATGAACTTCTGGTCCGTTTCCGGGAGTAACCGGACTTTGGACGGCTTTCAGGTCAGCAAGATCGAAGAGGCTGAGGATAGAAAGCCAAACTGACCTTTAGTCTAACGGTACAGAAACAGTATGTACAAGCTCTGTGGCACCGGGGGTGAGCTTGAGGTTGTTTCCCGAGCCTGGTCGACCTTATTGCCGCAACGCCACTGAGGAAAAGATATCCGGGCTCAGCCATTGGCTGCTCGAAGGACAAATGATTGATACTTGAAGAATTGAAGCATTTGGATGAAGGTTTACCGCTGCACCGGGAGGTTCCCAATGCTCGGTAAACGTGAACTACTGCATGAGATTAGGAAGACCTTGTGATGATTGATATAAACATGTGCTGGCTTTTTCTTTTTCTATATCAGAAAGATTGTTGTAGGTCAATCACCGACTCCCAAATTTCAGCTTCAGACCGAAAGGCTCCCGCATTCTTGAATTGAAGTAACTTGGATCTGATATGGATATATGAATGTTTTGATGGGCAATATCACTCTTATGAGGAGTGGATTAACGTTTCCCGGCAACAATCTACGGCCCAGGCTTGATGAGACTAAATAGCACCTACGGCGGTAGGGTGACCACACGACGAGTTTAGAAAACAAAAGGTAATGACATCGTGCAGGATGTCGACAATTCTTCCAAATCGGGGTGAAATTCGGTGTATAAAAAGAACAGAAAAGGACCAGAAGGAAGTGGTGCCAAGGGCTCGTGACAATTAAATGGTTACGGAGATTTCCGTACAGAAATTCTTCCCGATTCGGACTGACGGTCCAATGGCAGCTTCTTCAGTAGACGGCGTTCGAAGAGATGGTCAATTCCTAACTTCGTCCGCTTTCACATCTCACCATCACTTTCCCTCCCAGGTTTCCTCTCCCTTGTATGCCGCAGGCCACTAGTAGGGATCCTGCTGCTCAGAGGGCTCAGGATAAGGAAGCAAAACGCGCTCGAGGTTAGTGCTTCAAGGCTGCAGTATGATATCCCAACTTGAAAACTATGACTATTTTCGCAGGTGCCCTATCTTGCGCCGAATGTAGACGGTGAGCAACTCTTATCTGCTATACGTCCAAGGCTAATCAGTCTGCAGATTGAAGTTGAAATGTGACAAAACGGTGCCCTGTTCGAGGTGCGGAAAAGAATTTGTAATACCTCTTAACACCTGGATCTGAAATTGTGTTCTAGCTGTAAACGGAGGGGATGTTCAGCTATCTGTCCGAATGGAAGTCTCATTACAGGCCAGGGCACGAGGCGAGTATTCGCGCGTTATACCGGACGGATCCAGCTTTATCTTTATTAACGAACCTGTTGGCCCAGATTCGTGTTGGCAGACACAGAAAAGCTACACGAGAAAATAGCTCAAATGAGTGACCGTATACGACTCTTGGAGGATGCTCTCACAATCCTGCACAACTCAAGTGGAGCAACCGATCCACATCCACTCCTCAACCGCGATTCCCTAAAGATTAAATCCATCATCGAACTTCATGCCGCAGTCAGCCAGAATCAGGAAGAACCTACCCCGCCACAGGAGGATAACGAAGAATCCCAATACATAGATGCATTTGGAACTCTGGCCATAAGAGATGATGGTGCAGCTACTTTTTACGGTCGGTCTGCTGGACAAGAAGTGCGTGGACAAAAATGCCCTCCTATCACCAAGCATTATCTAACAGCACCTTCTTTTGCCCTATGAACAGAGTATTCTCATCGTACGTCCAATATTGGTGGTCTGATTGCTCTCATTACTCAACTACCGTTATACTAACAGGGCGAAACCGTAACTTCTTCTCCCGAACCCCGCTCAACCCCCAAGTCTACCAACGCCCAAATAAGCAACGGCATTTATTCAAGCTCATCTCCATCGCAAGAGTGGCCACGTTCACCACCGAAAGTCGAGTATAATCAATTGCCACCCCTCCTTACAAATTTATCCCATTCTTTCCCGTTACCCGCCAACCAGCAAGACTTCAACATTGACTATCTCATCGACACGTATCTTCCCACTTACGACGAAGCTCTGCGGTTGTGCAATCTTTACCTCGAACAAGCCCCATGGTTCTTTGGTGCGGTCACACGACGGCAGGTGTTCGACGAACTGCTTCCGATGTGGTACAATGAAGCCCCTAGACCATCGATACCACCATCATTGCTAGCTTCCGATTCGTTGCCTGGCCAATCTTCACAGAACCGCAATATGAATGGCAATCCGCTGTCGCGTGGAGCAGGATTGGGAGTGGGGACGATGGGTTCACTCTCCCCGCCTTCCACGAGCCCCATGCCTCCCATTGACATTGCCATGGTTGACGGAAGCTCGTCTATCGATTCAGTCCATGACATTGCGAATGGCGGGAAACACTCTGGTGGTGCACACGATCTTGCACTTCTGTTTGTAATTTTCTGCTTTGGTGCCCTTACAGACATTTTGTTGCCCGCCGCACCAGAAAATTCGGTGGCAGAACATTATTACGATCTAACGAAGGTGGCGTTGACGTTGGAAGGCGTGTTGGATAGACCACCTTCAGTGGCGACAGTGCAATCCCTATCACTCATGGCAATTTACGAGGGGTTGAGAAGCGGGGAGAACAGCATCGAGAGTACGTGGGCGCTTATGGGAATGGCGACGAAGTTGGCACAAAGTGTGAGTATCACGCTTACAGTACCATGGAGCCTGTCACTCACTATTCCCATAGATTGGTTTACGTGGGTACCTTGCCAAAATCTCTAATCGCAGCAACCCGTCTCACCGTTATTGTCATTTTCAGATCGAGACTGCGCCAGATGGAGATTATCACCAGCAGAAGTTCAGAAACGGCGGGCCTTGTTCTGGGAGTTATTCATCACTGACTGTTGGCAGGTGAGTAGCGTTGTCATCGGATTTCTCTGTTGAGATTTAGTGCCGGCTAAATCGGTCTTTTCTTCGAATTAGAGTCTCGCCACCGGACGACTGGCGACTTTCTCCTTACCTTTTGTTGACTGTGAGCTACCCGCCGATCCGGATCAGACATTGGCGGATGACGGGAGTTTTCAACCTAGTTGTAAGTCTTCTCCCCTTACACCCTCGATGACATTCAATTCTCTCTTGTGCCACATTATTCTGAAAAATTCGATCCCACGCCGTTTTCCAGTTCCATTTTGGAAAGCGCGGTTTGGTGCAGAATGTGTGGCTGCTGTTGTACAAGGCACTCTCACATCGCGAGCCCCGAAATATTCTATCATATTGGAGCTTGATCGAAAGGTTCGCGATATGGATTGTCCGCAATATGCACAGGGTCCTTCCCCCGAGGGAGCTGGTCTTGGCAAAACAATGAGCCACTTCATGCCAACTAACTATCGAGAACTAAGTATGTGATCCTCTCTTACTATCGTTTTCAGTTCTCATCTCTAGAAGCATTATTGTATATTCATCGCTGTTTCTTCACCCATGCTATCCGAAGTAATCCCTCAGACCCTATCAAGAGCCAGTACGCGCCGTCCTTCCTTGCTGGGTACCGAAGTGCCTGCGACTTGCTTGGCTCAGTGAGGAAGCAGTTTAGCTTGTTCCCAAAACAGATAGCAAGATTTTGGGTTCTATGGACTCACGCATTCTCAGCAACCGTATGGCAATCTTTTATCTGCACACAATATCGACGCTGACAGCTTGTTGTTCAGATTATGTTGTCCTCGGTGGTAATGCATGGATCCAAGTCAAAAGTTGCTCCTGCCGCCTTGTTGGAAGTAAGATCGGCTTGTGAGCTTTTTGAGCAAGCTGCTGCCCACGGTGGTAGGGCTGTTAAGTTCTTGGTGTGTACTTTCTGATCTTGTTATCGAGGTCCATGCTAAATATCATCCTAATATATAGCCTATCATACAACGCCTTCAAGCCAAGGCTCAGAAAGTCTTTTTCGAAACCTGCAATGGAATTCCCCCTTCAATCCCCAATGACATTTTCAAGTCCTCTTCTGAGAACAACGCGGACGATGAGATGTCGATCTTTGGAGGGAAGACGCATACCGTTGCGACGAAAGTCGCTGCCCCTAACCGAGCAGGATCCCAACCCAAAGCCAATGACAGCCCGCGGGGATCACAGTCCCCACCGACTGGGTCTCCCACTCAGAACTTTGCCACAACTAATCCTTCCTTTACCGGCGTGCATCCCAGTTTGGTTAACGAGCTAAACGGGTTCGATGGCACCATCAATGCTCAACTTCAAAATGCCTACAAAGCGGACAGTGCGTTGTTCACGCAGACCTTGATGGGATCGCAATCTAGGCAAGCAGCTCAACATGATCAACAACGTATGCAACAGGAGGAACTACAGTATCAGCGGCAACAGGAGGAGGAGCGACAGCGACAGTTGGAAGAACGACAACGGAAGCGCTATATGCAGGAGCAAGAACAACAGAGGCAAGCTGAAGGGCATTCCCAGGCGACTTACACTCGTCACGAACCTCGACCGGGCTACACCTCAGAAACCTACCCCTGCAAACCGGATCCATCGCCCTACTATACCCGACTGCCAGCTGTTCAGCCTGAACTTTCACCTCCGAGCTCTTATCCTGTTCCTCATACTTCTGTGGTTGGAAATGGTACTGCGGAGGCATATCATGACTCTGGCCACAAACGTCCTATTTCTCCCCCTCAAGCACATTCAGACCTTCGTCCGCCGACAGAGTATCCGGAGACAATGTATCGGCAGGACTCCTATCCACCAGAAACGTTCCCTCGTGAAATTCACAGAAACGGTCATTATCCAGCGGTTTACAATAGCAATCCTACGTCTCCTACTGTACAGTATCCGTACCATCCTGAGGAAAGCGGCAGTGGTACGCAAAATGGCCCTCAGATTCCCCCCCAACAACCCTCAGGTTACGTCAAACATCCAGCTCGTCCACAACGCCCACTCCACGCTCATCAACCGTACCTGAGGCCGAATCATCATATCCAACGGGTTTCCCAGACTCGCGTGCATCGGCAGCCGCAGCCTGAAATGTATCAGTCTCCTCCATCCTATGTACAACCCCAACACACAGATTACACTGTGTCGAATTCGGCGAGTCCTGAAAATGAAATAACCTCCCCTGTCTCTGCTACCCAACCTTACCCACCTCATTCCTTTGAACCGCACGTGAACGAGAGTTCACATCCCCAGGTCTACCACCCTCCATCGTCTCAGCACACCATGCAGCCTCAACATCATGCTCATGTTGGACGACAGGGTGAACAACCCTATTGGGCTGGGGAATCTGAGGGTTATCACGCTCAACACCCCACCCAGCATGTTGGGAATCAACAGCCATACCACCAGTACACGCCTGAAGACGCAATGAGGGGCATAGCCGCGGATGATCCTCGACTGCAAGAGACGTGGCAGGCGTACATGTACAAAGTATGCTTTTCTTTTCTGTATTCAGGAAGATGAAAACTCACTGAACATTATAGGTTGGAACGGCTCAGATGCTTGAAGATTAAGAATGCGGCACCACTGTCAAATTTTACTGACTGATCTCATCTGATTTAGAATATCGGTTCTCTCAATATCTTACATGGACGTTCTACGAATCTACACGTTCCCTTTCTTGTCACAGTCGTTCCTGCGTCTTTCCATATTTTTTGATATTTATATACCTGTCTTCCACACTGTACATATAGCCCAAGATGCACATAATACTCGTAGAACACGTTTCATCGACGTACGAGGACGTGGGCCCGCAGTTGCCCACAGACATGCGAGCAATAATATACGTAGTAACCAGTTATATATATAGGTTATGTCAGCAGAGAGACCTACATAAATAGCCTCGTTGTGTTTTCTGCACATCGATTACTCTAACGATGCTCTTCTATCTGACATCCAGAATTGTGGGCACCGCTACATCCTTCCTATACCCGGCATATTGCTCTTATAAAACCCTTTCTCAGCGACCAGCGTCCGAAGCAGACCTTGAACGATGGCTCATGTATTGGTCGGTGCTCGGCACACTCCTTTCACTCGAGCTCTTTGCAGAATGGGCCATCTCCTGGCTTCCATTTTACTACACCATCAAAACACTGTTCCTGCTATATCTCTCTCTCCCGCAAACCCAGGGCTCAACATTCATCTACCACACATATCTCGCTCCGTTACTACATGAACATGAAGACCAAATCGATCGGAGCATGTCCAAAATTCGGGGCATTGTATGGGAGTTTGTGCAGACAAAGGCCAGAGCACTGTGGGACGCATTGGTCGCTAGTTTGGGGCAGCAACCCGGCGCACCCCCTGCTGGTTCTGCAGTCGCACCCCCTCCTACGCAGAATGATCCAGTCTCCGGACCGGCACAAATGGCTTTTGGTCTATGGAGAACTTACGGACCCACTATTCTTACGACAGGTGTTACTTTGTTTAGACAAGTTGCTCCTGGTTCTGCACCTCAGGCACAACCGCAGGGTGGACAAGCACGCACAGCGTCGTTCTTTGCTGAACGACCACCAGCTCAACCGTACCCAGACTCCTCTTCCTCTCACATTTCAAACACAGCTACTCAATCTGTCCTTGAACGGAGACGTGCTTTGGAAGCGGAGCTCGCCGCTTTAGAGCGCATAGGTCCGTCTAGTGGATCTGATGTATCGACACCATCCTCTTCATCCTTCACATCCCCAATTGCTCCTACCTTCCCGATTCCCTCGATTCCCCTTCCTGGTACATCGTTGTCAGCGTCCACGTCCAGAACGTCATCACCCGTTTCCTCCTATCCCCGTGAACGCACTTCGTCTGGTGTCGGTTTAGGCAGGTTCGAAGAGATCGAGATGCCACCTACCGAGTACGTTGTCGCTGGAGAAGATCACGACGGAGTGGGACATGCTTATGACGGCGGTAGACCAGTTCAATCACAGAGAAGGACTAGCTGGTTTGGATGGGGGCAGGGTGGGCAGGGTTATGATAGAGTGAAGAATGATTAGTTCCGTTTCTCTTTCACAACTTGCGCGGACATTTCTATCAGCGATGGGATATTTGTGACGGTCTCAGTGGTTCAGAATTCGGACAGTCGACCTGAATGTTTGGGGATTACAACTGTATCAACATTACACGTCTTGGGTACTGACTATGAACGATGACATTTATCTATGAAGAAACAACTTCGATATTCAATCTACTCCTAACGGCATGTTGCTTCATCGCCTCCGGTCATCTCAACAAGTCTCCTCGAGCTTGTAGGCGCTTAGTGCGACCGAGTTGCCCGGCATTTTCGATTGATACACCTTCACGAACGTTCAACGTTCAAGCTTCAAGGGGCTCACCCATTTGTAGTGCCACATGTTAGTCCCAATCACCGTCCTCGTCACTGCATTTGCAGTGAACATGGGTCGCTCTCGGAAACAGATGAGAAAAAATTAAGTACGTGGATCATGGTGCGTGGGAATATGTATGCCAACAAGTCGAACGTTGAGCGCCTGATACTTACCAAAAAGGCTCAAACCCTCACAAAGAATCACCTTCGATGGGATCCCGCACTCGCTATGAGCCCACTAAGGGTATTGACATTGCTGCTTGTTGCAGTACTGCTCGTCTCTCCATATTCGACGGCAACGAGAGTGTTTAACCCGCTTGAACACTCCGGCCCGGCTTCTCCTTATTTCGATGCACCTTCTCAATCAAATATCAACACAGACCTACCGGAGGGATGCACGGTAGATCAAGCGGCCTATATCCTTCGTCATGGCGCGTATGTACCTTCGTCTTTCTTAACACCGTCATCGAGAACTCACCGATATCCTTACAGACGCTACCCTGAACCAGGGTCCTTCAACGGATGGAAAGGCCTCTTTGCAAAGTTCCAAAATGCTACATACACAGCACGAGGACCACTAAGTTTTATTCCGGCCTGGACTCTACCCGTTGATGACGAACCACACCAACCTTTGTTTCTCTCCTCAACCGGTGCTGGAGAGGCGTTTCGGTTGGGTGTTGAATTGCGGAAACGGTATGGTTTGACTAAAGGGGGTAGTAATTTTACTGTTTGGTGAGTGTCCGTGGATATTTCTGCTGTCGAGTCTTGGCTTTTTCATTACTTCCGACATAGGACGGCGGGTCAACAACGTTGTATAGATACCGCGGTATATTTCCTACGAGGGTACCTCTCTCAAGGCAATTATGTTTCCGATCCGTCTCTTAACAGAGGGACCGTGATCACACTCGTTGATTCTTCTGTGAACACTACGTTCGCCGACTCCCTCACTCCTTCTGCTTCCTGCCCTGCGTACTCCGAGTTCACTCCCGCCGGATCCGCCAATTCCGACAAATTTAGAGCTTCTGTTAGGGACAAGGTTGCGAAAAGGCTGAATGGCTTCTTAGAGGGACTCATGTTGAATGCATCGGATATCGGTGTGATGCAAGACTTGTGCGGGTTTGGGTTTGAAGTGAGTGGTGACAAAAGGTTTTGTGATATCTTCCAAGGTACGACTATGAACTTGAAGGACCGATAATCATGCAAAACTCAGTGCTAATTCGGCTTGACAGAAGCAGAATGGCTTGATTACGAGTACGCCCATGACTTGAATTATTATTACGGAGCTGGTCCCGGAAATCCGATATCAGCAACGACAGGTTATCCGTGGGTCAAGGCCATCTCCGACTTGTTCGCTGTAGGTCCCGGGGAGACTGTTGAGAACGGGACGCTTATCCCGCCTCCCTTGATCATGACTTTTACTCATGACAATAACATTCCACCTATCATCTCTGCTCTTGGACTGTGGAATTCTACAACGGGGTCTAGCGAAAAAGAGGAAACGATTTACCCACTTCCTATTACTAAACGCGTCGATGATCCGAGACGTATGTTTCGTTCGTCATATCTCGTATCGTTCTTCGGCAACATTGCCCTTGAACGGATGAAATGCGTCATAGGCGGTCCTACCTTGGAGGAACAGAGGGAGAAAGGTGTTTCTCACCAAGCCAATATTTTCGGAGGTAGTGTTAACAATGCTGGGATGGGTAAATCAAAGGTGTTCGTTCGTGTGCGAGCAAATAATGCGCCCATACCCATTCCTGGATGCGTTTCGGGACCTGGTATGACTTGCCCGTTGGAGGAGTTTTTGGACTATGTTAATCGACCGAGAAAGGTGGCATCGGGTGACTTTGTTGACATATGTGGACTAAACGGTGTTCAAGGTGCTGTGAGTGAGATGAAGTTTTTGACCACCACTGGCGATGGGACGACCTTCGCGGGTATTGTTTGACTGGAGTTGGAATAGTCGTACATACATACCGGAACTCGGAAGGCATATGTCGACTTTCAATACTTGAGTTTGAGTTCAGGAGTTGTCACGTTTCGATGATGAAGGTGATGACGAAGAAATTCTTAGTAAAGTAATCCATCCGCCCACCTCGCCGTTTCAAACCGCACCTCGCTCTTACCATAACCACCATGTTCTCTCTTGCAAGAAACGCTCTACGAACTTCTTTTACCCGTACTTTTACTGCTCCCACTGCTTCAGCCTCCCTCCACACCCTTCCCGACCTTCCATATCCTTACAATGTACGCGTATAACTCCAAGTTTCTACCCCCTCGATTGCTCTCAACACGGACTGTACTAGGCTCTCGAACCTCATATCTCTGAAGAGATCATGAAGCTTCATCACCAAAAACACCATCAGACGTACGTCAATGGCCTGAATGCCGCCGAAGAATCCTACTCCAAGGCCGAAACTCCAAAGGCAAAAATAGCCCTTCAGCCAGCGCTCAAGTTCAACGGTGGAGGTAAGTTGATTCCGTTGTCAGCTTTAACAGGAAACAGACCTACGTCTCTGTACGATCTAGGTCACATCAATCACACACTCTTCTGGAAGAACCTCGCTCCTGCAAACGGTGATGGGGGGAAACTACCCGACGGTCCACTCAAGCAGGCTATTGAACGTGATTTTGGTTCGCTCGAGGAATTCAAGAAGTCGTTCAACGCCAAAACTGCCGCAATTCAGGGAAGCGGATGGGGTTGGCTTGTGAGTTTCAAGCGCTTTCGTCTCAAAGTCTAACTTACTGAATCTTGGTGGACACAGGGATACAACGCGACCACGAAGAAGCTCGAAATTGTTACCACTCCCAACCAGGACCCTCTTATTCGTCAGTACCAGTTTATTTCCGTCTCTGTGGTTACTCACTCCTTGTCATGAAGAGCATGCCCCAATCATTGGTGTGGACATTTGGGAACACGTACGTTGCAAGGTCACTTAACTTATAGTGTTCTGTGCTTACCATCTCCTACGCAGGCCTTTTACCTCCAATACAAGAACGTCAAGCCCGATGTAAGTCCGTTCTGAACATACGGGGGGATCCTTATCTGAAAGTCATTCCAGTACTTGAACGCGATTTGGAATGTGATTAACTTTAAGGAGGCTGAGAAGAGGTTTGTTGAGGCGTCCAAGTGAACAGTTGTATCGTATACGAGTACATAGCGCGATAATACTATTTTCCTGAACTCAACGGAACGGAACGGACCGCCTCGGGCATGACGTCACGACCATCGCCTTCTCCAAATCTTTCATGAAGCGAGGGATCCCCTCTGTTGAATGTCATAGGTGACGCTAGTGGAGATACTCAGATATGCCCTCCGAGCCAAGTACAAATACCGCGAGTTCCTTCGGTGGTCTTCAATATTACACCCCCTCCACTACCACTTATACATCAGAACTCGAAAGTTAATCATGCAATCAAACGTTGGAAACGCTCAGGTGTACGAGGCTGGCGACCAAAGGCAAATGATCAATATCCTTTCACTTGCTGCTAAGTGAACTGACCACGAGTCCCTTCAATAGGACATCCAAAGGTACCGTCACGGATCAAACAGAACGATTCGAATATCCACCGACGAACGCACACAACGCGACAGATTCCAAGTATGTCTTTGGTGTCCGTTTCGTACCAGTATATTCGGCGACTAACCATCATGCATCATGCCTTCAGGGACGAACGTAGCCTTGCAAACCGATTGGCCGCTGCTGAAACGCAAGAAATAGACAATTTGAGTAATAAGACGAAGAACACCATCACGGACCCTCTAGAACCTGCGCGGTCGCATGGAAATGAGCCGTCGAGAGGAGCGAAAATAGATGCCGAGTTGCAGAAGGAGGACGAGGAGGAGTTGGAGAGGAAAGGGAAGGCATAGAATTCCAACACATGTATAGTAGCATCAAACAATTCAGGGAACACCTCGAACAGACTTGAATCGGCAGGTCAAAGCGTCACAATCTTCTTTTCTTCAAACGCACAAGTCAAGGATGTTAATACTTTGATTTTTATTTATTAAACTAGTTCGTTTATTCTATCTACGAAAATGTTGCGATATACAACTACAGTTGGCGGAACTTCGAATAATCTTAAGACAATAAGTCAACGATAGCAAAATCGACAGCGAATGATAGAGATACAGCGTGGAACGGTAGCGGGGTTGGTATATCAACTAGAGGGAGGGGGACATGGGGGGGCATACGAAGCATAGATCCATAAGAAAGAAGTGGCATAGATGGTCCGTGTGCATGGTTCACTGAGCCGAAGACGATTCCTCAGGCTCCTCCAGCTCAACACCAGCACCCATAGCCAACGCCCTCAAAAGGACTTCCCAACATCCATCAATCACCGTCCAAAGCGTATCGTCAAAAATTCCCAACGCACACGCGTTCATCCAAGTCCCGTGAACAACAGCGACGGACTCTAGAAGACGATGGGGCGTGTATGTGGTAGCGAGATCACTCGCTAGGTCAAGTTGGTGGGATACGTTTTGGGGCTGAGTGTAGAAAGATGAGGGCGAGGACTCGGAGGTAGTGGTGCTAGTCGAAGGAGTAGCAGTGCCAGCCTCATTGAACGCTTGAGCACATTTCGACGGGGGGTAGGGAAGAAAAGCGTTGTAAAGAATTTCAGCTCTACGGGCGTAGAGATACTGACAAATATGAGGGAAAGAACTCGGGTGAGGGAGACATAAGTTTCTGACGGGAAGAGTTAATGCTCGTGGGATACCGTTGTTTGTGGCCGGAGGGACTCCGTCGTCGGATGAGGTGATTGGGGAAGGGGAAAATGGAGGAAGTTTAGTGCAGTGAGCGGTCATTATAGGAGCGTGGACTGGGTAAAGTTTGACGTCGACTTTATTAGTTGAAGGAGATTTTTTGGAACCGTAAACGGCGAGCATGTGAGTCGGAAGATCATCACTAGAGTCGTCGTGAACGAGGACCTGGATCTCAGTGGGAAGTTTGGACTTGGGAATGTCGGCTGATACTGAGATAACTGTTGCAAGAAGCCTGAAAACATGGATGAGTATGGATATGCAAACAGAGCCAGGCTGTAACTGACCTTAGACCCTTGTTTGCATAGTTGTCTCGAATAAAGTCAACTGGCACTAGAGGATCGTAGTGGTTGCCGAAAGCGGCACGAAGAGCTTCATTGGTAACCTCTGCACGGGACGGCTGACCAAGCGCTCTCGGGAGGACGACGGGAACGTTGGCGCGACCTGCTGGTCTCGAAACAGTGGGCTGTGACGGGGTAGGTTTGGTGACGGGGCACGAAACATTGAAACGAACAGGCTGTTTCTGACTACGACGTTTGGACTGCTCGAGGTTGTACTTTGACTGGACACCAGCTCGGCGCCGGCGGGAAGACCTGAGCGGGTCGAATCTGTGAGAGGAAAGCTTTGAGGGAGGAAGGTTTTCTGCCTGAGAGCAATGGCGTTTGTTGCTATTCGTCGAGCGGAACATCTTGGATGACTTGCGGGCGGGGAACGGGAATTGACATCTTGAAGAACGAGTGGCTACGTATATATACCAACCAAGCTCAAGTCCAATCCAATTCCATTGAACCAGGAGATCTTGCCTTTTTTGGTCAGCAGAAATTGAGAGTTTTGCCCAATCCTGAAAAATTGCCAAATGTGGGTAGTTTGTTGTACTTTGCTTGAGAGCCAAATAAACCGTACTAGGTATTTTTTTTGGCCAAACTGGTTGATTGCAATGCTGTCCGATCAATTACAGACAATGTACATTCGCCAGTGGTTGCTATTACACCAATCCAGTGGAAATATTAGTGACTGGCACTTGGAGGTAGCAGCTTAGCAGCCTATCACCCATCTACAGCGGCCATTTTAGCTTGTAAGTTGCGAGTGGCAGGCCGGGAATTATTGAATTGAGCGTTCGAATTCCATCGAGGCAAGCGGAGATTTATTAGCGCTGGTGCAACACGTCATTACTATTAGGCCTGGCCCTCGGAAATTCGAGCGTTTCAGTTGTAAGTTTTTATCGTCGTTACTTATTAGTATGGGCTCGGCGCCTAAACGAGCGCCATTGATTTCTTCCATCATCATCGTCAACCATGTGCATGAACATCCAGAACATCCACTCATATCCATTCGGTTCTTCAAGCAGGTTCATCGGCTACAGTCGTTGCCGAGCAGGGCCAGGTTAGCATTTTCGTTTTGCACTTTTCACTTGAGCGTTGGGCAAATGCCCTTCAAGTTAACATTGCGTCTAGAAGATAGGATAACCGGACCGTGTCAAGGTCATGCCCTTCCCCTTGCGCTCTTTTTTCTCTCGAAAAATCGTTCATTTTCATTTTGAATTGTGTTTATTGTTCTGAGCCTCAGATTTTGTCTATTTGAGCCTTACAGGACTGGTAAGCACGAGCCATATTGCTGAGATCCAGAATGAGACGCTCTCACGGTCTCACGCGGCCTAGGGCATTTGGCCAACACTCAAGTGAAAAGTGCAAAACGAAATGCTAACCTGGGCCGTAATCGGCTCCTGGACGTGTCTTTCGCATGGTAAGTTGCCCCAATACTATCGCTGGATTCCCCTTCGGATCAACGATTGACAGAAAGAATGCGGCTGAGGTCCGATCAAGTACAACTCGTTATTCCAATCATCATTCCGTCTACCGACTTACCCATTGAAGCTGTGACTCAGGAATGCATGCTTTAACATTTTGGACGTCCACCATCTTGCCAGAATCAGTAACCTGGATGAGGTTAATGTCCAAAATGTAGTAAACCACCTATACAGGACCGTGGCGCATGCAAGAATGAATCCCTTCGGAGGCAGCTCGATATAATCGTCTCTCCCGAGATGCACACCTCCCGGCACGGTTTAGCGGGTTAGTGAGTATGCCGTCTTTCATTTTCGCGTTTAAATTGATTGGTCGGTATCTTTCACGGACAGGTCGGAACTTAGGTTAGGGCTGCGAGGTCAGTGAATTCGACTGATATGTTGGGTGCTATCATTAAGGATGCCTAGAGCGAACAGGCGGCCGCCACTCCTCCTCTTCCGGTTGTCGTCGATTTCAGCCACAGCCCCTTCAAATTCCTACTACTATATCTTGTTTTGGACGTAACCCCAGTTGTTGCATCACGGGAAGAGCTGCATGCCGACTGTTCATGTTCAAAGGCTCAGGGTGGGTTCGTGTTGAAGGTTTCACTGAATCGTTATTTATAAGGGGGGGGACCAAAGTTTATGTTTCGTTACTTGAAGGATTTTCTTAGCAGCTGGAACAATCTCACAGCAGTTTCGCAATACTGCAACAATGCTCGCATACGCCGTACTGGCCATCGTGCATTACACCTTCTTCCTATCAACACATGCTCATTCCGCTGCTGAACCTCGTGTTGTCGACTCAGATGGTATCTGTTCCCAGATTGAGAACGCCATTTCCTCTGCGTCAGATGTTTATTATTTCGGTGAAACCTCCTTTGATCTTACACGAAAGATTTAAATCACTGAATAATCCAACAGGAGAACTCTCTTATTTCAAAGACATTGGACACTGGGCAAGTTCGAGCTCGCAACTTTCATTATGTAGTGTCGAACCCGGTACAGCTCAGGACGTAGGCATTATTGTAAGTGGGACCTTATACCAAATCAATCGTTGGTGGTTGCTGGATGCTAAATAATGTTGGCAGTTGGGAATCCTGGGTACGACTCAAACTCCTTTCGCTGTTCGTAGGAATTCCTTCTTCGTTTCTTGTACTGTCCCATACTCAAATCCATCGGTGGAATTCAGGTCAAAGGCGGAGGGCATACTGCCAATCCAGGCTTTTCCTCTACAAACGGTGTTCAGATTTCCATGTCTCGGTTTTCCGAAGTGACTTATGACGCTCAATCTCAAACGGTTGTGATTGGGACTGGGATTACTTGGGACGACGTATATGCTGCACTTGCTCCTCATAATGTTAATGTCGTCGGGGGTCGAGTTTCGGGTGTTGGCGTTGCTGGATTTACTTTGGGTGGGGGTGAGAGTGTTTCTTCTCTCTGTGAGGTGCCCCTGTCTTATTGAATGGGAGTTTAGGGTACTCCTGGCTCTCGAACCAGTATGGTATGACGGTCGATACGGTTACTGCGTTTGAGCTGGTCAAGCCAGATGGTGCGGTCGTCACCGTCACCGAGTCTTCGGATGCAGATTTATTCTTTGCGTTGAGGGTACGGCAATTATTTGAATTTAGGTTACCGTTAACTAAACATTTTTGTCAAGTGTAGGGAGGAATGAACAACTTTGTACGTTTTCGGCTTCTCCTACCATTGTTTTGAGTATGCTGGTTTGACGTGCTATGTCCGGTTGTAGGGCATTGTCACTCGTTTCACCTTGAAGACGTTCCCTCAAGGCCAAGTTTGGGTGAGTCCAGTCTTTAGCCATTTGCTACTACGTGTTGATTTCGGGATTCCGTGTAGGGTGGTTTGATAACCTACGTCGCTCACCACGTCGACGACGTTACGAAAGCAGCAGCAACCTTCTCCGCAACAGTGACGGATCCTAAAGCTAGTATCATCACTACATACAATTTCGTGCTTGGCTCTGTAAGTTTTTATCTTTCGAAGCGCATTTTTTCTCAAATCGTACGCCAGATCGGTATATCACAACTATTATTTTATGATGGACCGACGGTACCAGACGGAATTTTCGATGACTTTCTGGCCATTCCACATTTTACCAAGAATGTAAAGACGAGAGATTTCTTGGATCTCGTTAAGACGCCGCCCTCGGATATTACTATAGGGCAAAGGTATCTTCAACGAGTCTTGATCATTTGGCTTGTTATTGACACTGTTCGTTCAGGGGAATCTTCCATACCGTACCGTTACTCGAAATAACGCCAGCCATTCTGGAAGCGGTTGTTAATGAAACTATGGTATGTTTTTATCTTCTTGTCGTTCCGGGTGTTTTTGTTACAATCCATTTTCTAGTTCTGGGGAAGTCGACTATCGCTCCTTTCAGGCAACTTCATATCATACCAAGTGGAACCATTCCTCCCGGGCGTTCTCTCACATGCCTCCTCTCCCTCTGCTTACCCTCCATCAAGATCTGTCATGTACCTCCCCTTCAATGTCTATTATGCTTGGACATTTTCGTTTTCTGATTCCAAGTTCCACGATACTATTAGGGCGAGTGTTCAACATTTAACGAACGTCGCGGTCGCAGAGGGACAGAGTGGTGTAGAAACTGCGTCTCCTTACCCCAATTACGCGATGTACGATACGCCTGTGACCCGGATTTATGGGGAGAATCTGGGTAGATTGCAATCCGTCAAAGCAAGGGTGGATCCGTCGAATATCATGAGGTTGACTGGTGGATTTAAAGTATAGATACCGTATTACTGCTAGATAATCAATCGACCGGGCGTCTCGGGGCGTCTCTATTTGACGGTGAATTGTTAAATAACCGGCATGCCAAAACGTTCAAGCCCTTTGTGTTACTTAAATACCGCCTCTGGAAACTGCACCATGAGCATCCTGTTCCGTCCTTATGACTGAAGACTCAGTTGTGGTCCACAAATATTTCTATTTAGATGATAAAATCCTGACAGCCCAAGCCTCGTCTACGAGTCAGTCTCTCCAGGAAGGGCGAGAGCTGGTCAACCAAACCCTTAGGTCTACCAAATGGTTCCACACCGATGCAGCATGCAGTAAACGCTTCTGGGTACCCGGTAAGTAACGGATTTTATCCAGAGATGTAGATCGACTAAATGCTTAGGCACGTTAGGTTCCAACGTGTACATGTACGTGCCCATCCCAGATGTGCTTCACCCTTCAAGAAGACGCGATCTTCTGGGATATGGCTCGGGATGCGACTCAAACTCGGGCTTAAACATGCCGGAATGGAACTCACCTGTCGACGGTGCTGAAGTATTGGATATGGACAATCTACCCTTGTTTGAAAGCACGGACCTCGATGATCTATTCGATCCCAGGAATGCCCCATTGATTGTTGAAAGAAACTTAAACCAACAAACCGCAAATCCACCATCTGTAGAGCAGTTGGACCATTCTACATTGTTCAAAGTTTTTCCGCAGGTGAGTTCTCGATGCATTCCACACCTCGCTTCTTCGATCTTTGAACGTGGATTTCGTTCTGCAGCCACATATACACGTATTCGGTAATTTTGAGGTGACCAAACCCTTTAAGATCCCTGTATATTCAAAGACAGATCCGATTCCAATCTTTCCATACACACTTCCTTTGAAATCACCTTCCAATGCTCGTCGTGCGTGGCTTGTGCCAGTTCGTGGGATCCTTCCTTGGGAACATGCAACACCCGCGGTACTCCTCGATCCCAAAGTTTCACCGCAATCACCTCGTTCTCCAAATCCAGCACTTTCTCTTCCTATTGTTTGGACACATGCGTCACTACGTGCGTTTTGGACGTCACTACTTGAACTGAAGCGGAGAACTGGATTGGGACCTATTAGTGTTTCCTTCACTGCGGCTGGATGTGGGAGTCTTCAGTCATTTATTTCGCGCATTCCAAGGTCCGAATATATGGATAGTGATGAAGAAGAAGAGGTGAATCCGAGCCCAAATCCGATATCTGGCTCAGATGCATCTGATACCCCGGCGGGGTCAAACTTTCATCCCAATCCTCTGGATTCCGTGGATTATATAAAGATCTATCATCAATCTCAATTCTCCATGCATTTTCGAAATATGGTGGATCGTTTCGGTTTTGAAATGAAAGCTGGAGATGGGAACGAGAAAGTAAGGGTTTTGAAAAAAGCTCGGCTTGTTCTGGTTGATGATGTAGCTCGAGGGGTACTGGTCTCGTAGGGTTCGGCAGAATCCTCAGACTCGATCACCCAGCGACTTGTAAATTTATGATCTTTCTTGCTTGTTGCCCTTTGGCAGCCCATTTTCTGCGATCAACGCCTGCGGGCATATTTTGCTGGTAAGGACTCATGGTCTCCATGAGGCATTGAACTCTTCATAATAATCCTTTCTTCGCGAAGCGTTGCCCAGCCCTCCTCCTTTCCGTTCCCCATACTGAACCACATGTTCTCTCAATTATTGTCCCCAAAGCCCCAGATGAACGGTTCTACCGCTTCCGTCTTACTCTCACACAACCGTATACCCCTCGCTGAAGCTTCAGTAAAAATATACCATGCCAAGTTCGGTGTAGACCCACCTGAATGGCAGTACTTTCACCAGAGGGGCAAGGTCATCTTTGGGAGGGATGAAGAGTACCCTCGGGAGACCGATTCTGATGGATCAGGATCGAGCGCTCACTTGAGCGATGTGCATACCGGAATCATGGATGTAGAGTGTTACTGGTTCCGTCTTCTGGATCCCATCTCGGGGAAGATCAACTGGTTGTTTCCTGTCCCAGATAACCTCACCTATACGATGGACAAGCCGTTCTTCCACATATTCAATGGCAGGGTAGTACAAACTTTTTTTTTGTCTGCCTGTGTGTTTCATATCGCGGATCCTGAATAGTTTCCTCCCTTCTTTTTCAAGAGCAGGTTATGGGGATTTCTCTTTGAGATCGATGCAGAGAGCCACGCGTTCAGCGAGGTCGTCAAGCGCCACCTGCCAACACCGTCAGGTACTCAGTTGCGTCTGTACAGTGTTGGTCCATCCGCTCACCAAGGGGTTTTAGCACGATCTCAGACAGCACCCGTCAGGGTGTGGACAACGTTCCCCAGAATGAGGAGTCTTCGATCCAGAGACAAGCCTGCCTCCATTTCTGAAAGGACACCCAGAATCACCTCCACAATGATTTCACTACCAAGGAGCAGCTCTTTCGCCCATCTGGGACATATAGGTCTCAATCGAGACGGGGAGGTTGAAAGATCAGAAAGTGTCGATCCTTCGTGGGCGAGGATGATAAATGAAAGCCAGGTAGACGACGGCGGTCGATACACCGTCACGAAAGATACTGTAGGATGTTTCCGCGGGTTTTTGTGAATCTTGTATCATTACGTAGGACGTGTAGTCAGAGACTGTACACTATCTCGAGTTCTAAGTTATGTCTAGTGAGGCACGGATAGCAGTGCTCAGATGGGGAGAAAGGTTTTGTGTATTTTTTCAAGATGACGTTGAACATTCGACGGCTTTTAGAACCTGGTAAGGTCGCGTCCAAAGATCCCTGAAACATAACGTATCAATAACTCTCCACGTTAATGACGAAGGACAGCATACAATTGAGGAACCAGTAGAAAGGAACAAGAATTCTGTTGAGAGGCATCAGGTTCAGTTCCATACAGCAACCCTTTTATGAACACGTACTTGTTTCGTGCACTTAGCGTCATTGTGAAGTAGGCTGAGCGCCATATGAGCCACGCCGTCCTCCCTGTTTCCTTGCTTAAAGGGCCGTCTTTGTCAACCGCAGACCGATCATATACAGCTTTCCTGTACTGCATGTCAACAACAGTTGACCCATCGGTAGTCGCTATAATACTAACCAATTTCCAATGTATGCCAGACTTCCTCTATTATTGAATTTGAAGGGTTGAGTATATTCCTTATCTCGAACGACTTTGTTCAGCTTCTTCACAAGGTACGCAGCTTTTTGATTAGCAACTGTCGTTTGGGTGGTCAGCAAAATTCGTGCTCCAGCTGCTGGAGGGGCGGAGATCACCTTGAGCTGTTGCAGGCATGGGATCCCCTTCAATGGAGGCAGCATCTCCTATGGCCCACACATCTGGATCCGGACTTCCATCGTCCTTGATGACGTTCAAGTATTCGTTGGTGGATACGCTGTGGAAACATTAGTTTCAGACGACGCGTGTAAGTAGGTGAAAACAGTAGTTTACCTTCGCGGCGTTTTCTTGAGGTCAGTGATAGAGCTTATCAACGGGTTGGGTGCGAGTCCTGTTGACCATACAAGCAAGCCGAACGGGACTGGTAACGCCACTCGATCAGTGTTGAGCGGTTGATGCACCCAATATCGTCCTTACCTTCGCCCTGTTCCTTCACGTGAAGTTTGCCCTTTATACAAGATCTAGAGTCATTAACATAATCCATGAGCAACAAGGGTTACTGACCATCTCGACGCGTTCTACATGGTGACTCGTGAAGAGATCAACCCCGTCCCTACGAAATTTCTTTTCTGCATATCTAGACATCAAGCCTGAGACGGAAGGTAGACAAGAGAGTTCAAAGATTCCTACTGTACAAGCTGGCTGTCGAACATTCCAAGGATATTAGGTGCGACGTCATATAAGCTTATCTTGGTCATTTTGGCAAGATTTGGATAGTGTTGCCTGATTTCCGCGTGAAGCAGGTCGTGCAGTTCTGCAGCAAATTCTACACCGGTAGGGCCACCCCCTATGAATAAGATTCTTACTCAGTGAATGTTCGGTTCGGACTAGAAGGAATAAACGAATCACCAACAACGCAAAAGTGGAGGACGTTCCGACGGTCAATGTCAGACATCATCGGTTGGTTAGCTTGCTCAAAGCCTGCGTGACGCTGATGTTGAGTATACACGTCTATCGAGCCACGGGTGAACAGTTTGCCTACACTCAAGGATTCTGCTTCGGATCGTTCGAGCATCCTTGACGTCCTTCAGAAAGTGAGCATACTCCTTAACTCCAGGAATATCGAAGGCTATGAGGATCAAAATCGAGGTCAAATGAATTCGCCGAAGGAGTGGGAATCGCCCGACTTTGGGAGTAGGCACCGACTGCAACGACAAGCTTGTCATACGACATCGTAAATGATTGGCCAGTCGAACCTGGTCGAGGGGCGAGGGTATTGCTACTCGATGGTTCAAATGAGGATGAATAGGGTACGGGAGGCGTCGCGGGAACCTGCAAAGAATTGAGGGACCAAAAGACTGACAACAATTTCAGCAACTTACACAAGTAAGTCGTTTCTGTCTGAAGTCTGGGACGTGAAAGCGAGCGCTTAGCCATCGGTGTTGAGACGTGAGAAAAAGCATACCTATTTCATCGCACCACGCCTGGTAGGACGTCTGGGAGCCCAAGCGTTGGAAAGGTCGCAAACCGACAGTTTGGTCGAATACTCACGATCTGGGTAGCATAACGTCGGACCTAACAGAGGATATTCAGATCGACCTTAAGCCATTGACCATGTAGTAGAAACATTAACAGGTAGCTTACCGGCTCGATAGCGCAACGCAGCTCGAGGGTTCCAACAGCACAACCTGCAAGCAGTGGCGTGAAGTTGAAATAGTTATTCGGTGTGACCATGGTTACGTCTTTCTTTCTTTCAGTAAAGTAACACAGAGGATATAAAACGATCAACGTACCCCACCGCTTCTTGTCAATCCCTCGAAGAATTTCATAACCACCCCATCCTGACCCGAGGATCACAAGTCTCTCTTTCGACCTGGAGGTACTTGACGAAAAATGTCTGGCGGAGGTCTTGAAAAGACTTGAATCGACTCTGGATAAACGCGTTCTGACAATCATGGACATTTTGAAAGCCTGCGGGTGCTTGCTTGAGGTGATTCACGCTGAGTTATGATGAAAGCAATACCGTCATAAAGAAGCTGCGGGCAAACTCGGAGAGGAGATTCCGATGGTCCCGGAACGTTGACCACCTGATGGGGTACACCAGAATAATTATGGGCGGGCTGCAACGCCGCCGATGAGGACGATAGTGGACAAATCGCGCAGAAAGACAAATGAACGCTCAGCGCTCAGGGCTCATGCGCATGGGGGACTCCTATCTTCATGGACGTTTCGTGGTACGGGTTCTGGCAGATACATGCGACAAAGCAGGTGGTATTGAGCAGAGATCACCGACAATGACTTGAGTACTCTACTTAAGAGAGCAAGGAGCTAAAGGGAAAGGGAAAGGAACTCAGCCTCACGGTGACAAGGCGGATGGGGCACGTGGCACTAAGTTTGAATCAAGGTCATCATCCACTACTAATTTCGAGTGCAGACACGCAGCGCCTGCGGTCACCCGATGGTTTGAGACCAGGAACCAATAGACAAATTCTACTGCATTTGCGCGGAAGAATCCTTCCTTACTGCCCTTTGATTAATTCCGTGAACACGTGCATTTTGCGTTCACGCTCGGCAGGGTCAGGAACGCTCGGCAATATTCGAACTCCGCTGGTAGTTGCTACACAGGTGAATAAACTTAAGTTCAGTGGCGTAAAGTTATTTCACGTCCTCAAATACACTGTACTTTGTAGTCTCCTACTCTCCTACCAACCATGAATACACTACTATTGTTTCCCTATATATACCTGTGAGCGGTCCGTGTATGTGTTTGCCAACTCGTGTCAGTGACGGGACTGTGACAGACTGTCGTTTCCTCGTTCGTTGTCTTCGGATTTACTTCGGAACGGAGTCGGAGCTCGAAATCTCAATCCGGCCGTAGGTATGCCACGTACAACCGCCCATTAGCCGAGGGCGCTTGCTTAGCCGACTGTCGCACCAGAGTCCACGTGTTCACGGAATTAATCAAAGGGCAGTAAGAAGTCGGCCAAGTTCTCCTGCCGCAACGCGACTTGTCTCGCCAGGCGTGTTTGCAATGCAGCTTCGGATAACTGTTATGGTGTTAGGAGATGATAACGAGAGCTTTGAACGGTCGGCCCGAGTCCCGACGCCCTGAAAATTGATCTCCGGGGATCATATTCTCATCAATGCCGTTGCTTTCTCCTGGCCACAATGTCCTCAAAAACAGTGCTTGTTCTTCACGGGTAGGTGGCTTTAAAATCCGGAAGCTATCTATTCTGATCCGCTCTCCTACCCAATAGCTACGCTCAAAATGCTACAATCTTCAGCAAGAGGGTAAGCCGATAATCAAAATGTGTTAGGAATGGCTCAAACCAACGCTTTTACAAAAGCTCGCAGCTCTACGGAAGCAATGCAAAGGAGTGGAATTAGGCACGTGTAACTATTCTGTTTTCG
This sequence comes from Marasmius oreades, assembly GCF_018924745.1. Classification (NCBI taxonomy): domain Eukaryota; kingdom Fungi; phylum Basidiomycota; class Agaricomycetes; order Agaricales; family Marasmiaceae; genus Marasmius; species Marasmius oreades. The sequence continues at coordinate 3,106,642 of NC_057325.1, forward strand.
AGCATCACTCTCACTCCACCAACAGTCTTCCTCGACGCACCTCACATATTGCAACCTGTAGACCTGTTTGGGGATACAGCTGGATCACTCGATAGTTCTTCGGATCCAGCGTTAACACCTCGTGGATGGTGGAAATTCGAGGATTCTGCGAAAACCATAGTAATTGGGTTAGATACGACATTGTCACTCATTCGCGACACTTTGAATGCTAAAAGGTTCGATGTAAGTGCCCCAGAGATCAAGTCTTCTGTATCGATTCATCGTTTGCGAACTTTAGGGAATCATGGGCTTCAGGTACATTAATTCCCCCGGCACACTCTCGTCTGATAACTCACGATCTCGCTCTGAAGTCAAGGGGCCGGTCTAGCTACCCTTATTGCCGCTTTGGTATGCTTTTTTGATTCGAAAACTTGGTATCATCGTTTGGAACTCAATAACGACTTCAGCTCGAGAAACCGGATGCATATCCGCCATTCCTCATAGATGGTCAACCCCCTCATCCTCCATTGTGAGTCACCAGAAAAGATTCCCGGTTCCATATCCAACTCCCTCCCGATGGTAGCCAATACTGCGTCTCCGTCGCTGGATTCAAACCCAAACTCTCACTAAGCGAAACCGTTCTCTCACCTGGGTTTACAACACCTACCTTGCATATTATTGGCCGGACGGATGTCATCGTCACGGAAGAACGTTCTAAATCCATCTTGGACGTTACGATCAACAAACGTGTTGAAGAACATGACGGAGGTGAATCTTAGTGAAAATGTCGCCGTAGAAAACAAACACCTTTCATCCGCTAATGTTTAGGCCATTTTGTCCCCACAAAAGCAAACTGGAGGAAATTTCTTGCCGATTATCTTCGGGAAGGACCTCAGGCAGATTTACCCTCGCCAAGTTCAATGCCCTCCGCGCCTCCTTCAGGAACTGTAACTCCAGTCTCTTCGGAGGTTTGAAGCGTTCTCTAGATCCCAGTTTATTCTCGCCTCAAAGGCGGACCTGAATCGAGTTTGAGGAATGATCAGCCTTTTTAGAGTTTAGATGCATGTAATACTTGCAGAGATCGTTCCTTCGTTGCATAGTCTGACATGTATCTACATAGGATATTTGCATGACTGAACCATGATCTTAATCGAAAATGAGACATCTTGGTATCAATAAGGTGTCAATAAGGTGGGTAGAAGTTCGAGTACAAAACGAAATGGATAGGAACCCGTATGTAACGAAAGATAGGTCTATAGTGATGCAAGTCCCGATAACTGTCTGAGTTTCTTGAGAAATTTTCCGAGGGCCTTCTTGGGCGACGGTGGAGGTGCCACCTCTGATGAAGATGTCGGTCTCTGCTGCCTCTTCATTAAGAACGAACGCCTGCGTTTCCTGCCCTGAGACGGCTCCGTAGAAGCAGTAGCAACAGCAGGCGTAATGAAGGGCGTCGATACCCGACCTTGGTCGCCAGTTCGACGACGGATTGAACCAAAAATACTCAATGCTGTACGTCGAGTGCGACTAGTTTGAATTTCTCTCCGATTCGGCAAGGAACCGTGAGTAGTAGTGCGACCACTCTCTCCGTTACATAAACCATGGTCCAACCGGGGGAATTCCATCGCATTCAAGACTGAAATCGTAAGCTCTTCCTCTAGCGTCCATGATTCAGACATCCGCCTCGATCGAGGCGACGTCTGCATACCTAATTCATTAGGAGGATTGTGAGAAGCCGATCGACCGGCATAGCTATTCCTTTGTATGCTGCAGTGGCCCTCATTTTGAGCCTGTCTATAAGTTGCAGGGAGGGAACATCGACGCGAACGATGTTTCGTTACTGATGGGCTGGTCATTGGTAAGGAGGGTCGTGATCTGTTGAAACGTGAAACGGGGGGAATCGAGGGATGGACATGATGTATCCTTTTCGTGGGTCCAGCACCAGCGCCAAGGGGTGTGAAAACTTGGACATTCTTCGCAGAAGCAGATTGAGTTTGGGGAATTGATCGATTCGATCCAGGCTTCTCGTCGTGTTTACCATGTGCAAAGCTATTTCTTCGGGTGAAAGTTGTTGGACTACAAGAAACGGGGGAATCTGAGAGTGTGGCCTCAGGCATCATGACGGTAGAAAGAGGACGCATCTGGCCCGGTGAACGTGGATAAGGAAGGCAATGGAGCGAGGGCCTGGAACTGAAGATTGATGCTTCTTCTCGAACTTCATGATGGTCCTTGGTGCTAGCGATTGAAATAGTATCCTTGCTTCTTACTTCTGCGAAGTCGACGCTATAGCTCATGTCTGCTTCCATGCAGGAATTGACATCTGGATCGTACGATAAATCTACTCCAGAATCCTGGGCAGAGCAAAAAGACGGGACAAGCCTACGAATGACACACCCAGGAGGGGGCATTGTCGGGACCGAAGGATTAGGACTACTGCTTGCGAAGCCTCCTGGAGGAGGACCTTCGCCCTTATATTCATCCGTTCCCAGGAACATGATGGATGCCGTGGATGGGAAGGGTTGGATTTCGCTCATATCTTCGATTGTATCGAGCGTATGAGATCTGGGTAGGAATACCATACCATGAGCATCGTCAGGTAAAGGTATATGTTTGCTGGATAAACCGGCCGAGTTCAAATTCGAAACAACACGATCGCCAATTCTTCCTAACTCCCCATCTACACCTCCAGGTTCCGCTTTGTCTGCATTGCCCTCCGAGTCATCGTTACATCCAACTTTCGACCAGACAATGCGCAGGCCGGCTTCGTTATACAGATCGTCAACCACTAGTAGATTTTCATTCTCAGAGCTACGAGACCCCCACGAAGCGCCAGCCTTCATGGAGAGAGATACGTCTGAGCCAACGGGAGATAGAGGAGGACGAGGCAATGGGGGATGCATCATGTCAGAAATTTCGTCCCATATAGCGGAAACTGGGTGAAAGAACGGATGAAGCTTAACGTCCTCTCCTGAGAGGCGGTCGTTTGCCTGATGAACGAGAAGCTAAGATACGATGGGAATTAGCTGAACACTCTTATAAGGCGTGGTGCGTGGTGCGTGGCACTTTACGAAATAAGACCCACCGCTTTCAAGAAGGATTCTAAAGGTTTTATAGATTTTAACGAAGGATCCGGCCCGCAATTGTTAGAGGCGTGAGAGAGGTTCTCGAGTTCCCCGAAAGCCAAACTGAAGTCATTTGTACTCCTTCGGATCCTTGGTTCCCTTGCCCAGTAGTCCGCTTGGAATGGTAGGCTACCGGTAGCAAGCTCGTACAGAAGCATGCCGAGGCTAAACCAATCTACTCGTTCGTCATATATCACAAGGTCAGCACCATTCCGACGCAACAATTCCGGTGCAGCATAACTGGGTGTAAAGGTCACGATATCATCCCCCTGCAACACAACTGGGTGGTACGTTTTCCTAATACTGACTTCTGGCGAAAAGCTGACGGGAAGGTCGTCGTAATCTAGCGAAAAGGGGAGGGCAATGGAAGCACCAAAATCACTTAGGACGATATGACCATCTGCTGAGACCATAACGTTTCCGGGCTTGACGTCTTGATGAACGATTCCATTTCCATGGAGAAACCGCAGAGCCAAAACCAGTTCGGCGGCTAAGAATCGGAGATTAACCACAGGATCTCTTGCATTGCCTTGAAGACAGGAGGGCGAGAAACCGAGTGGTAGCAAAACGGATCCGGATAGGCTATCTGAGGATGGGGGAGCTTGCAACCGAAGGCGTCCGGCTATCTCGAGATTTTCCAGGGAGACTGGGTGGTATTCCTATATTTCGACGGGAAAAAAAACAGCTTCAAGCTTGAGTAAGTGAGGTAAGGGTTAACCGAAAGTAATATCTTTACCAGGACTATGAACGCATATCGTTCGTTCTGAAAGCTCTGCGTCATCTTCTGCAGGAAGAGAACATCCCGGTTACCTGTAGTGTGGGATTTGGTGGTATCTGCAATCCAACGTAGCGTTCTGAGCTCGCGTTTGACCTCTTCAGCCCCATACCGATTCATGTCACCTTTACGAAGAAACTTGATGGCATGCAGATTCCTTGCATAATGACTATCCAGATGTCCGAGAAGTACTTTTCCGTATGCACCGCAGCCAAGTGTTCGAACCAAAGTAAAACCAGATATGGAAACATCAAATTGCTCGTTTCTTGAAAGACCTGGAGACGCATGTGAGGAGCGGAGATCGGGAGATTCGTCAGATATGGATGGGACATCTTCTAGGAGGGGGTTTCGGGAAATGAAACGAACAGTTTCAAAAGGAATTTGAGGTGTAGAATGTGCATCGGGATTGAAGAATGAACCTGAAGGGCTAGTCTGTCCAGTTACAGTCGGTAATCGACAAGCATTAGTCGAGTTGTGGGTGAGTCTTGATTGAAATGTAGATCTCTCGGTATTTGTTGAAGATATGTATGGGCGTTCCAGATATTGATCTTCACGGTGCTGCTCCTCCTTTGGGTGCGAGTCCAATCCACATTTGGATTCAGGTGGTTGAGACGCATATTCGGTAGACATGGTCGGACTCAGAATGGTGAAGTGGTGATTTTGTCTTGGGCAACCTAATAAATGGAAATGAAATGAAGGTGTGTCGGAGGTCAACTCTATTGATTGCGATGATTGCGATGAGGATATTACAAACGCTTTGAGGCGGGGAAAAGGAAAGACGTGAGACCGTGGGAATACATACCACTTCTGTCAATAACTCCAACCACCAGCGGCTCTTGTAGACAATGCCTCCAACAAGAAACTCAAAGCGAAGTCAGAAAATGCAAGAGGACGTTCGAGCTGCAAATGATACGGCTTCACATCAAGATCAAGAATCGATTGTCGAGGAAAGTAATGGCGAACCTTCAGAACAAATGACGGGAGTGGAGGAAGAAGGGGAAGAGGAGGTTGTAGAACCCGAAGAAAAGCCAGAGGGCTCAAAGATGACTATGGAGGAACGGAAAGCTAAACTTGAACAGCTGAAAAAGAGAATGGTATGTGAATGTGAACGTAACCTCGCAAGTACCTAAACCCCGCCTCCTCTAGGCTTTGTCTTCACGAGCGAACAGACAGTCCCTAATAGAGGAGAGTGCGAAGGCAAAAATAACAGCAAGAGATGCTGCACGATTAGAGAGACAACGTAAATTAGCGGAAATGCTCCGCACCAAGGCGGACGCGGAGGAACGGGGAGAAGATGTTGAGAGGGCAAAGAACTGGGAGTATACGATAGAGGAAAACGATAATTGGGAGAAGAAATTGGCACGAAAAGCTCGTCGAGCGGACTTTGAGTTCCATGGTGAGTACCATAGGTGTCTCAATATCGTTGCAGCTCACATGCTTCTAGACGACGCTCATGCTGCTCATCGAAAGTATAAGAAAGACCTTGATCTCTTGAAACCCAACCTAGTAGCATATCAACAACAGAAAGAAGTTGCCTTGGGACTTGGGACTGGTGCATTGATGAATTTCGACAACAAAAGTTCCTCATCACAGCAGGTATGTCTATGGATCTCAACGTAGTTCATTCTAAAAATTAATCGTCTGGTAAGGTATTCTCAACTACCCACGAACAACAGCTTGCCGCAGAGAATTTATACCGCGATGCCAATACACTGATATATGGTGATAGCAAGCCGTCGGAGGAGGCTATTGACAAAGTGGTTTCGAAAATTAACCGGGAGTGCGTCTACTCGCACATATCTCTCTGTCTAGTTATTGATAATTTCCTTTGTTAGCCTCGATAAGAGAGCTAAGTTCTCCCGGAAGAGGCTTAACGAAGAGGAGGGTGATATCACCTACATCAACGAGCACAACCGTGTCTTCAACAAGAAGGTGAGCGTAGAAGTACATCTAGAAAAGCTCCTCCGCTAACGCTGGTTATTGAGATTGCGCGCTATTACGACAAGTACACTGCTGAAATACGTGCTAGTTTCGAGCGTGGAACTGCACTCTAAGGCTTATGATAGATCACGGATACACGTATTACTATTGGATATAACTTACGATTCATGTTCGAAGTCAATATGTACATTCAACACCCTCGACGGCATTTTCTGGGTCGGATGTGATTCGTTCCGCGAAGACTTGTCCGAAGGTAGCTTCATAACCAAATTCATTTACTAGACTAGCAGTTCTATCATACGGTCCATAACCACACCAATTCACATATGATTCGCAGTAGTCATTAGATTTGGCTTTCATGACAAATTACAGGCGATTGTTTACTTTCAAGACCAAAGGGATATCATACACTGAAACACGGTAACAGCAAACTCCAATTCTGGCGCTCCAATACTGGGGGAATGTAGTTTTGCAGTCTGGAAGAGGATGTCAGCGTGAAAGATTCTCAAAAAATGTTGGGTGGATGGAAAATCAGTATTGCAGAAGTAAAAGTCATCAAATGAACGAATTCATAAGACTGTTGAGCTTGAATGTGATCTTTTATTCATCACAACTATCCGAACGGGAAAATGGCTCACCTTGTAAACCGTGTCGTCGCTCAGGTTGAAATTCTGCAAAAAATATTTACTTAAAAAACCAGCCCTTTATGTAGAAATGATTCAAACTCCGCGCGAATTTCTCCGGCCATCCGCTCTCGCCGTTGTATACTTACTCCACACACGTCGCATGGCCACATCGAGTCCAAGTAAATCGAAGAAGGACAAGAAGGAGAAGGATAAATCACAGCAAAAACATGGATTAGAAAGGCTCAAGATTGTCATTCGACGTCTTCCACCTAACCTACCCGAGGGGATCTTCTGGCAGAGCGTGCACACGTGGGTTTCTGAGGAGACTGTAACATGGAAGAGATATCATCAAGGCAAATTTCGTAGTCGGTATGCCTGTACATGTTCTCTATTATGATCGTACTCGTAATACAAGAGGGATATTCAGGTTGAACAAGGAGAACGTTCCAAGCCGAGCTTATGTTGCCTTCAAGACGGAAGAACAACTCGCCTCATTTCATCGGGACTACGATGGTCACCTCTTCAGGGACAAGTCAGGCTAGTATTCGAGTTTTGATTACTCATTCACCCGTTCAACCTCATGAACCTATAGGCAATGAGTCGCAGGCTGTTGTCGAGTTTGCTCCGTATCAGAAGATTCCATCGGAGAAGAAGAAAGCAGATGCGCGTATTGGTACAATAGAGCAAGGTCGGTCCACTTGTATCTTTCTAGGAATATTTTCTTTAACGCTTTTCAGACGAGGACTACATTTCATTTATTCAATCACTCAACCAGCCTGCCCCGGAACCCCCAACTATCGAAACACTTGGTTCGTGTTTTGCTTTCAAATCCGATAGATTTAGATTTTCACTAATGTCACACACAGTTGCTTCCACCCAAACTATCCAGCAGCCAAAGACGACGCCATTGCTCGAAGCCCTGAAAGCAGAGAAAATCGCCGCGAAGGAAGCGAAGGAAGCCAAAGAGAAGATGCTCTCAATGCGTAGTCACGCCCATCCACCAGAAGTTTTGGTTCGTAAAGATGACATGAAGAAGAAAGGACCTTCTCATAAATTCTCCACCGACGTTACACCGACTAACAAGAAAGTCGCCAAAAAGGCTGCGGGCCTCACTGCTGGTGTTACTGGCGGAGATTCCGCCAATTCTGGAAATGCAGGAGCGACAGGGCCTCGCAAGCCTCCCAGAGCACCACGAGCAATGCGCGAGCAACTACGTTCTTCTGCCTCGCAAGCACAGTCATCCTCTGTCTCTAGTTCAACAAATACAACATCCGCACCAGTTACTAGCAATGAAGTATCCACACCTCCGGCTAGACGCCCCGTTCTTGGTCTGGGCTCTAGGCAATTTGAGGCCGCATTGAGTGGTGTTGCTGGAGGTAAGACTCGCAAAGAACGAGAGAAAGAAAAAGGAAAGGAAAAGGAAAAGGAAAAGGACAAAGAAAAGGACAAAGATGTGCATGAGAAGAAATCCGCTACAAAAGCGCTAGCTAGAAGTGAAGAAAGTGGTGCGCTGAGGGAAGCAACTTTTTCCAAACGTGAGAGGAGTTCCCGTCATCGCGAAAACACCAATGGAGGTCCCACTGTGTCAGGAAGACCACAACCGCCGATTTCGGGTATTCTGCAACGCGGAGACGGAGCACCTCCTGCTATATTACTGCGGGAGCAGAAGCCAACATCCCCAGCCCCAGGAGCAAAGACGGAAGGGACTCCTCATCAAGGTCCACAGCCCGGCCCAGGACGCGGTAGAGGAAGAGGAAGAGGAAGAGGTGGCAGAGGTGGGCTTGGTGTGGGGAGAGGTAGTTAGTATGGCTACATGAGATGTGAGACGATCGTCAGTGTGATGCCACACGCACCTCATCTTACAAGCCTTCTTACAGATCCATCGATTCTTGAATCTCAAACAATACACTCAATCAAGAAGGTGCCACGTCTTGAATGTGCGAGACCAAGAACTCACAGCTTAAAGTGTCCCCTCGAGTCCTTGTTGTCGTTCCTTCCGCTCTCTGTCGCCGCCTTGGTGGATATTGGCCCTGAGTGGCTTTTCTTCATGAAATGGGGCGCCAAAAGTACCTCATATCGGAACCGAGCTCGCACCAAGTAACTCTTGTATGTCTAAAGCTAGTTCTTGATATCATAATAGCATTGTATGTTCTCCGAACTAAACTTACAGTCGCTCAACATATTACCTTCACCTCTTCAGACTCATGGAATGGATGTTTTCGAGACTACATCAAACATCTTGGACCTGGACCACCCTCGGAACAAACAATGATACTGCTCAAAGTTATTGTGGCGGTCCAAGCAAGAGTGATCGCCATTCACAGTGGTCTATTGTTCCCAGTCATAATCTAGCCTCCGATGGATGAGTTTCATTATGCCACATTCGCTGCAGTATATAAGAGGCCCAAATCCTACAAGCATTCGTTCCCGCCTTTCCAGGAATGACCTGTCGTCGCGACTCTTCGAAAACTAAGTCCTCACGAGAAAGCGGTCGACTCTCAGCTTTCCTGAAGAAACCCTCCATCTCGTCTTTGACCAAAAGTAATGCTCTTCAGCCTCGCACTCCGCTTCCCATGCCACCAACGCCGCTTCCTTCTCAAGTGCTCTACAGCCTGGCAGGGCCAGTACCCCCTCCTGTCTCGCTATCTCTACCTCAGGTCAGTTCTCTCATTCGTGTTCACCCAAAAATGTACTCAATCCTCGTGCCACGGGAAGGCACAACTCGTGGAACGCCCAATAATGTGGCCTCCTCCATCCTTGGACGCCTCAGACCATCCTGGGCCCCCCCCTGGTCGCACCCGGATCTCGAATCCGTACCAAGCTGGACCTTATAGTCGACAAGGACCAGGATATTTCACTGGACCCCCGCCCCCACCCGAGCAAACCAAAATGAATCTCTGTCCTCGTCCGCTCGATCCTAGCCCGCGCCACAGACGTGTAAAGCGATAATGTTCGCTCGTCGCCCACCAATTCTATCCTTTCCTCAACGTTTTGTATCATAAAATATCGTTGAAGTTTGCATTGATCAGATCATTCACATCAGGTTGTACGTATTTGGTATCTTCAAGACCCTTCCCTCACAAACGTGTAAGCCCCTGCTTGACCAACGACCCGTATGTATCATATCGAAACAACCTCAGAAAAAGTTTTCTGTTTCTTGTCAACTTACGTTAGCGACCTCTCTGCGAACACCTGGGGGAGAAACCACTTCCGTCCCCAAGTCAGCTTTAGCCCAATCCCACTGCGCGTTCTCTCGAAAGGTGCGACCTGGAATGGCCAGACGAACGTTCAATGTCGCCATCATCGAATTGGAGTATCTACCGATTCAAAGTCGTGAGTGAGAGATTCAGCTTTGAATTGTAGATACGTACAGTTTCGGCAACATAAAGAAGCTAGAAAATCATAGAATGTTAGCCTCGGAATGAGAGTATAAAGAGCGAACTGAAAGCGCACAAAATTAAATGTAGGAAGCTGTTTCTAAATGCAAGGAAGAATATCAGCTCGGTGAGTGCCGCACATCCAGTGATGAGGCCGGTTTCGATGCAGACCATCATAATCTTCTCTAGCCTGGTTTTTGCTGAAGGTATCATTCGCGACGCCCGCGACAGCTTGAAGAAATGAATTGAGACAAAGGATTGAATGCAATAAATAGAGTAGCATATTCGACGTGCCAGAATGATTAGCGTCAATGCTATCAGGGAATCCGCAATGAGGTTCGAGGCGAGCCATACTACCTACAGTGAGGAATGAGAGTAAGTAATTTCACTTTATCGTCGGTATTTATTCACGCACAACACAGACGACCATAATGGACGGGCCTTCGGCCGGCTCCCCGTCTAATGGCACAATGAGGTTTCCTTCGAATCCCGCCATGATGACCATCGCACATTGCGTTAATGATAACTACAGAGTAGATCGTCAAGAAGTGCTGTAAACGAAGGAGTGATTGACAAACTAAAAGAATGATCCCTGGAATCACTAGACGTCGACTCAGGGCATAGATGCGGTAGCAATAGAATGATTGAACCACAAATGTAACTGAAACAGTCGAACTGATAAGAAACGAGAATGGTTCTAAGCAGGAAAAAAGGTCGACGGATACCTAGCCCACATAATGGTGCCAGCGCTCTGAAAAGATTGAAGGAAGAAAGGTCGGATAGTTGTCCAAACTGCACGAAGCTTATGAGAGCAGCGGCCGTGGCAATGATTGTCGATGCCCATTCCAAAATGAAGACAGACCATACTTGAGTAAGATGATTGAGCACATTGACCACGAATAAAAGCAAGTGAAAGCCGAGAACCTGCGGCCTTGATAACTACGCTGTCATTCTTGAAGGAGAGACAATACGCGACTGTGAATTGGTTAGTGGTTCGTTGTCTTGAAACTTCCGGCCAATTTGATACGCACATACTTGAACAAGAAGAATCCCTTGCAAGAAGAAACTGATGATGTACCCGAGGAACTTCACAGACTCTGTCACTTCCTTCACCTAAACTCGATAGTTTCCGACTTACCAGTGGCAGATTACTGTAGCGATGAACAGCGTCAGCAAGAACGCAAGAGCCAGAAAACTGTACTCACATCAATGCGTTGAATTCTTGTTCACTACTGCCGTCGCTAAGGTTGCCCGCACCCATTTCGCCTTATGCAAGAAACGTCCGAGCGTGACACACAAGTGAAATGAAGTGAAAGATAGGTGAAGGAAAGGCCGTTGACCAGCACGGAGATCCCTTCAAGGGGAAGAAGGCCAACCTGGGTCACGACGATGGAAGATTCAAAAAGAACAAGACTGCTCCGGGACAGGTAAAAGGGCCTCACCCAGTTTTCCGGCAATATCCCGTTCTCAACGTACTGGTCGAAGAATTTATGTAAACGACGACCAGCATTTTTTGATTCTCACTGGCAGCACGGATCGTGGTGAGGTCAAAATGATTTGGCTACAGGACCTCAAACATCCCCTTTTTTCGGGTTGTAGCGACAGGCAACGAGAAAGTGGTCGCATAGAGCACAGTATCGAGAGTAGAAACCACAGCAAGCTAAGGGCCTATAAGGACTGGCATTGCCACGCCATCTTGATTTGTTGAACCCAACTATAAGCAACCCGAGAAGGATGAATCAGAATATCGAGATGATTGCGATAATATAGCAGCGGATAGGGCTGTTCACAGAGATAGACTCATCGGGATCTGCCGGAATCATGGACGCTACGCACGATGATCCCCGCCTGGGGAACCGTCGCATCGACCTTCTGAGCCGTTCTGGATTCGCTGCCTCGTGGCTCCTTCCTTTCTTCAACCTTCTGTCTGAAATTTGGGACACCCGACCCTTCCCGTGTTACATGATGCAATGCCTGCAGTTCTAAGCAGAATATACGGATTCCACCGTTGTTTGAGCTGCAGTTGCTCCATTCCTTGCGACAACGACACACTACAAGGCCAGACACGTCGTTTATATGGCTCTTGACAAAGAGGGGTGAGCTCGCTCTAGGTCCATACGGGAGTGCCGGTGGTTCCCGTGTGGGACCATGCCGCGAAATCTATCTATCTATCTAGTCTCCCAAGTTAGACCCCATTTGCAACCCCGAGTGCTTAGTCTTATCTTGGCGGCAGGCGCTTGGATCTTCCCTTGGTCGAAGTCCCAACATACACTGACCGGATTTTATGGTGTTCAGAACCTTGCAATGGTTTTCTTGATGGTGTTCCAGTCATTTCAGTCAACACGGATTCGGGTCCAACTCCCGCTACGACTCGCGGGGGCAGACACACAATACACATCCTTTCCTCAATGTTCTTGTATCGTAGAATACCGCCCTTGAGTTGTATTGTACATATTTATATCTACAAGACCCTTCTCTCACGAACTTGACCCGTATGTATCATGTCGAAACAACCCGTTCCCTTGCAAAATGAGGATCCTCGGAGTCAAAAAGCGTGACTCGCCCTACAGAGCCGTCGATCCTGTGAGAGGCCGTACGATTGATTAAGAAGGCTGGAGAGTATTTCGCGATAGGTGTGTATGTCGACCAAAACGCATCAACTGTACTTGTGCAGTCAGACACGATGGTTTCGACTGACGGACGTTCCTACGGACTAGTCTTCAGTCACGGAGACCAAGTCAATGCAATACACTCACAGAAACAGATTTTTGTTTCTCGTCAACTTGCGGTAACGACCTCTCTGCGAAGATTGGGGGAGAAAGCACTTCCGTCCCTAAGCCACCTTTAGCCCATTCCCACTGCCCGCTCTCTCGAAAGGTGCGACCTGGAATAGCCAGACGAGCATTCAATGTCGCCATCATCGAATTGGAGTATCTACCGATTTTAAGTCAATGGGCGAGGAAATCCACTCTAAATGGTAGACACGCACAGTTTCGGCAATATATAGAAGCTGGAAGATTGTAGAATGTTAGCCTCGAAATAAGAATATACAGAGCGAAGTGAACACGCACAGAATGAAATGAAGCATGCTGTTCCTAAATGCAAGGAAGAATATCAGCTCAGTGAGTGCCGCACATCCCGTGATGAGGCCTGTTTCGACGGAGACCATCATAATCTTCTCTAGCCTGGTCTTTTCTGAAGGTATCATTCGCGACGCCCGCGACAGCTTGAGAAAGAAAATTGAGACAAGGGATTGAATGCAACGAGTAGCGTATTAGACGTACCAGAATGATTAGCGTCAATGCTATCAGGAAATCCGCAATGGGGGTCGAGGTGAGCCATACCTACAGTGCAGGTATGAGAGTAAGCAAATCACTTATCGGAGTCGGTATTTATTCCACGCACAACACAGACAGTGCTAATGAACGGGTCTTCAGCCGACTCCAACCCGACTCCTAATTCCGACTTTAAGGTCCAACTCAGAAAGTACAAGAGCCAGACGACAAAATGATCCTTACTTCGAATCCCGCCACGATGACCATCGCGCATTGCGTTAACGACAGCTAGAGAGTAGATTGTCAAGGAGTGCTGCAAACGGACGAGCGATTGACAAACTAAGAGAATGATCCCTGGAATCACTAGACGTCGACTCAGGGCATAGATGCGGTAGCAATAGAATGATTGAACCACAAGTGTGACTGAAACAGTCGAAATGATAAGAACGAGAATGGTTCTAAGCAGGGAGAAAGGTTGACGAATACCTAGCCCACATAATGGTGCCAGCGCTTTGAAAAGTGTGAAGGAGGAAAGGTCGGATAGTTGTCCAAACTTCACGAAGCTTATGAGAGCAGCGACCGTTGCGATGATTGTTGATGCCCATTCCAAAATGAAGACAAACCAAACTTTTGAGATGATTGAGTATATCGACGACCACAAGCAAGTGAAAGCGGAGAACCTGCGGCTTTGATGATTACGCTGTCCTTCCTGAAGGAGAGATAATACGCGACTGTGAATTGGCTAGTTGTTCATTGACTTGAATCTTCCGGCCGCTAGAATTTGATACGCACATACTTGAACAAGAAGAATCCCTTGCAAGAAGAAACTGATGATGTACCCGAGGAACTTCACAGACTCTGTCACTTCCTTCACCTAAAACTCGATAGTTTCCGACTCACCAGCGGCAGATTGCTGTAGCGATGAACAGCGTCAGCCAGAACGCAAGAGCTAGAAAACTGTACTCACATTAATGCGTTGAATTCTTGTTCACTACTGCCGTCGCTAAGGTTGCCCGCACCCATTTCGCCTTATGCAAGAAACGTCCGAGCGTGCCACACAAGTGAAATGAAGTGAAAGATAGGTGAAGGAAAGGCCGTTGACCAGCACGGAGATCCCTTCAAGGGGAAGAAGGCCAACCTGGGTCGTGACGATGGAAGATTCGAAAAAGGGACCTTTGACGTCCTGTAGCCAATCATTTTGACCACATCACCATCCGTCCTGAGTTATTAAAATGTTGGCCGTCAAATTCTTCAATCAGATCACGTTGAGAACAGGATATTACCACAAAAATGGGTGAGGCCATTTCACCTGTCCCCGAGCAGTCTTTTTCTATTTTGAGTCGTAGCAACAGGTAACGGCACCGAAGAAGTGGTCGCATAGAGCACAAAATCGAGGGTAGACACCACAACCAAGCAAGTTTTTGGGATCCTGTCAAGGCCACCCGTGCTGTTCTCATCATAAGACCCGACATTGCCACGCCATTTTGATTTGTTGAAGCCAACCAAGCAACCCGGGAAAGGCGAATCAGAACATCAAGATGCTTGCGACCAGTCACGGTAGAATACTCAGCAGATGTCGTGTGAATAGGACGACCAGTGGTTGCGTTCGGCCTAGCCTTGCGTGATCAAGCATAGTATAGTGGAAGCAAATGAAAACCGCCACGTCACGCCTGCTACAGTTACCGTATCGTACTGCGTACTTTGATTGAACTTAAACGAGGGGTATGCATCAAAGGTTCATCCGTAGCTTGGCCTGGAATATGACTGGCAATGGAAGGACATTTGACACTTTTTTTATTTCCGCAAGTACAAGAAATATGTATGCGATCACGGAAAGTAATAAAATAATATCCATGAAAAGGTACTACTTAGTTTCCATCAGAGGTCCTCCCATCCATCTCCATAATAACAATAATAATAATCAAAAAGTGTCTGGGGGAAGGAAACAAAGTCGAAGATTTGATTGTTTGGAAATGCTGGTCGAGTCGCTCCGGTGTTACGACTGCTGCAGGATTTGCAAAAGGACGGGTACCAAAATCTCGCAACGAGTACGTAAGAAAAGGCGGATGATAGGAGGTCAGGGTCGGCGGATATAGTCAGTAGCCGTACATTCGTGTTAGATCGTAGGCGTAAGATAGGCGTGACTAACGTATGGGTTTCCTTTAGATTTCATTCGCTACCTGGGCGGCGAGAACAATTTATTTAAGCAATATCGAAGATCCAATCAGACCATTGTGTGAGGTCTACTGGGTGTCGGAGGTGCAGAAGAAGAGCGTTTGAGAGACTTGGGACTGGGACGGCGTAATGTCTAGAGGGATGTGTAAACGAAAGGTAAAAGCATATGGGGCAAGATCAACATACATGCCGTGACATGATCAGTTTTGCCATTGATAAAGGTTCTTGCGATTGGTAAATTGCAGGTACTGTAACAGTATGGATGAACAAAATCTGAAGAACAGAACGAAGAGTCGACGTACAGGGCTGCTCGAACGTAGGACCTCTTCTGTGAAAAGACATCGCCTGCTCTTTTTGCGACCGGGTATGATTGGATGTTGGCAACCGCGGCGGCGGGGGCGAGGCAATGAGTGAGGTGACCGATTTTACTCCCACACCTCTGCCAATTATAGTGGGATTTGGAGGGGTGGTCAGAGTTATTGGAAGGCTAACGGGTAGACTTTCCCAAGTAAAAAGACGCCATGAAGATGCTTTCTGCTCGACTCGAATTGCTTCTGCTGTCCGTTTCTCCTTATCACCTGAAGACGTTGCAACGACGGTAGCGGCAGAATTCCGATGTATAACAAAACGAACAGCAAGGAAGAGGAACAATCCAGCGAGGAAGTAGAGAAGGATGGAACATGAAGAGGGTAATCGAGAGGGAAACCCTATCATTTGGATGTCCACACTGGAACTGCAAGGAAGCAGCATAATGACGGACTGAAAGTTAAGGCCGAAGGAGGGAAGCTCGAATAAGGAGTAATCGAGGTCGACAAAGGCCGTTGAGGGCGACGAGGACACCGTTGACGCAGCCAAGCACGTCGTGGTCGTCGTTGAAGACGATTGGGTAGCGTGGGCTGGTGGTATGTAGGTCCTTCACAACCGCGAGGGAATTGAGGCACTGCTATTTATCCACCCGGCAACTAGCGTGGTTCCGTGTTACTTAATATTCTCGGGAGCCGGATCGGCGGTCACTCGGAGTCTGCCCTATTCAGAGTGTCCGAGCAGTTTCGACGAGGTCTACACATGCCGGAGCTCCAGAAAATATGATACAGAGTACTGCCTGCAGGATGGTTCTCATAGTCTTGACGATCATGAGTCTATGATTGCTGCCACCACTGTTCCTACGGTTACCATTCACTTTTCGACATTATCATGATTTCCAGAAATGAATACGACCACGAGCATCATCACCATTCCTGCCGCAAACTCATCGACGCCATCTTAAAGAACAGGTACCCGTTGGGTACCCGCACAGCAACGACAGGACTTACGGAACATCACAATGATTAAATGGAAGTTTATCAAGGCCCGGAGGCAACCAGGTGCACGGTGCACAGTGATCCAGACGACCGTATGCACATATAGCTCACATGAACGTCCGTTCATGGTGGATAATCAAACAGTTATGACAACCGTAGCAGGGGTCAATATCCGTTCCCAAGCCTTTACTCCGGGAAAACATTGCGATAATATAACGCTGACCATTCGGGGGTCAGTGTGTTCCTTGGTTATTCCGTATGTGTACGGAAATGGGAGAAACTGACGTCATGGAGAGAGAGGCATCGCTCGCAAGGGATTCCCAAATGACCTTTTCACGCGCGATTGAGGCCACAAGAACGCATGGTTCAGCATCCTGGCCGACGGGCCAGGCTACAACCGCAATGTAAAGGCAGTGAAGTTCAAGGCACGTTGAGATCCTCATTTCATGTCTGACCGTCGTCGTCAGCGGTCGCTGATGTGAATTCAAAGGCTTGAAATATTGTGCTAGGAATAACACCGTGAATTCGTGTTCGCGTCCATCGACCCACCGACTCCTTCATTGGCCCAGAGCAGCGCCTGCCGAAAGAAATGTCACAGCCATTCAGAATTTAAATTTATTAGAAAGCGACTCACAACCTTTGATAGTAAACGCTCAAGGACAGCAAATGAACGGCGTGAGATTAAGATTGCTACAAGTTTGAGGGTAAAGCTCGCGCCGCACTCAAGCCTTCAGGATTATTAATAACGCTCTCGCTCAGTGCCCTTCAAATTTTCCGTGCTCAGGATCAGCTGGTATCATTTAAGCTTGAGTAAAACACGTCGTCGGTCCGTTGAACGAAACGGCCCACCTCAAAGAGACGCATGGCCACGATTTACATCCTGCGGTTAGTCCGAGGAAGCGACGGTAGTGAGAAAGGCCTTCTGGATCTTGAGTATGATCGGTCAAGGAGTCTGCTAGGAGGATTGGTCAAACTATTACCTTCCCCGTGTTGAAAAGACTTCAATGCCATTAGTCAATTATACTTCAAAAATTTTTCGGTCATCACACAAGAAGATCATTACACGCCCCTGGGAAAAAAAGAATTGGTTGTTATTCCGGCCAATCGACTTCACAAGTTTCTCTTTGGGTGGGATAAGCCATGGGAACTTGCCTGCGAGTAGTGACAGAAGGGACAGTGTGAAAGTAAAATATGGGGAGGGGCGATAGTGTGCAGTGCTCAAGCAAGACTCTGTATGTGAGCTGAATGAAGGCTGTAGGAAGATCCAGTGAGGAGAAACCAGATATCGTGTCGTTCAACTGACCGAGGCTGATTGAAATTAACTGCTGCAGATCTTTTCGCTTTGTTTGTTAGAGGTAGCGCGTTCGGAACCTTGACGTGCAATGCGTGAATATTCCAAGGTCAGCAGAACACATGTTCACTACAAAAGTTTCCACCAAAGCCCACGCTCATGGGAGTGCTGCGCAGTTTTAAGAGCAGGAACTGCTTGTTCGAAGAAGTAAAATCGGAGGTCGAAGGACTGAGAACACAAAGGGGCCTTGAGGTTCGTCGACTTTTGATTCGCAACTCAAGTCAAACTTGAATAGCCGCAAGAACTAGGTTTGGTCATTAGGAGCTGCTGAAGAATGAGGGAGTTGAAAGTACCCAACTAGCACCGGTAAGGAGTGCCTCTTCATTTCCGCATCTGCATAGATCGAGGTGCGATGATATACACCAACAGGTTGACAACAACGTAGCACGCGGGGAGGTAGAAGGGTGTTCAGTAGCTCTCCAAATTTGCTACCAATGTGGCTCATGGTATACTTAGGCAGGAAGTGCAACTAAAGGAAGACACCTCCCCACGGATGGACAGGATATGAGAGTCTTTGCAGGACGGATTTACGAGAAACCAAAGCACTCGCCTTTGCAAAAAGCGTTTGGGACAATAGTTTCATTTGAGGCGTGATTCTGAACATGAAACGAAGATTAAGATGAACGCAAATGTTGTAGGAGCCTTATATTCGAACGGAAGGTATACGGGTATACTTTGAAAACGACTAGGGCATCAGCTTGAACGGTAACTAAGCACGGTGTGCAAGTCGCATTTTTACAAGCGCCTATTGACATGTCGGGCCCTCAAGGCAGGTCGCTAAGAGCCGTCAAATTGCCTGAGCTCCCCAATAATCAACCTGATGAATCTGCGAAGCAGGTCTCAATGCGCACCTTCGGAGCGACTGCAGCAATTTTAGCCCAGCCTCTCAATTTTAGATCTGCACTAACTACACCACCAATACGTGTTCCAAGCATTTCTCTCTTGTTATTGAGCAAGACAGCCGCGTTGTCGTCGAAACGAATAAACCGGCCGTCAGGTCGTCGTACGGGTTTTTTCGTTCGTACGATTACAGCTCTACGGACGTCTCCCTTGCGAACTTTAATGGCTGTGACCGATGCTTGCGTTGCGGCTGATACCGGACGCGCGCTTCTAACAACACAGACGATTTCATCGCCTACTGAACCCCAGCCGTTATTGACTTTGTTTTTTAGAACGTTGACACATTCGACGATGAGGGCGCCAGAATTATCTATGACCTGTACCGAGATTTGAGAAGATTGGATCCAGTGGGAAAAACACGAGTCCCTACATTGAGGGTACCTTTGAGGCCAATCATGACCCGCCGGCGGTTGTTGTGGGCGATGAGGAAGAGAAAAAGGACACGGTGAAGACCGGCCACGAGCCGAATGTCACGGCTATCCTCGGTAATGCCGAAAGGGGAAATAGTGCTTAGCTTGCTACTTTCATTAGCCCTCATTTTGGAATCTTCTAACCCTCATCATGCCTGTATCTCGACGAGGAAGTGGCAGTATCACTCTACCGAGTGGCCATACAATGGCCGTTCACACCAGAACTCAAGATGAAGATATTCTGCCCCATGCAACGAAGAGGTGTGTATGGCCTTTGTGTAGAGGATCGCTCAATTTAAGATTTGGATAACAGGACTATGGCAGACCATCTGCGGAGACTTGAGAGTCTGTTGGTACCGATTACCTCGCGATCGACTACAGGTCTGATTCACATCTCTTAAGGTTCACGTTGACACCACAGAGAATGAGGATGATAGTCGACGCTTTCAAGGAGACTCTCGAATTGGGCTTGGAAAAGCCTAAGCAAGTCGTTGTATGTTTCTGCACTCTAGCCCCCTTCATCGCGTGCTTTCCGTGTCCTGACTGCTTTTGGTTTGTAACATGTAGCCTATGATCCCTACCTTCGTGTTTGGATGGCCTACTGGAAGAGAAAAAGGAGATTATTTGGCCGTAGATCTAGGTGCGTTTAGTACCGCATGCGCTTGTGACCTTCCGACTGAGACCTTTCATCACGTAGGCGGAACGAACCTCCGCGTCTGTCTTGTAAATGTACAAGGAGAGGGCAAATTCGAAGTCACACAGACGAAGTATCGTCTCACTGAGGACCAAAAGCAAGACGATGGTCAAAAGTTGTTCGATTTCTGCGCCGAATGTCTCAAAACATTCGTAGACAACAACTTCACAGATGATGGTGGAGAACTATCATTGAAGCCCGGTGAATCCTTACCTCTCGGGTTCACAGTGAGTTTACAGTGTTTCCGTTGGCATATGATCCTTATCATTAAATTTTTCCAGTTTTCCTATCCTTGTTTCCAGAAGGCAATCGACCACGGAGAGTTGATCCGGTGGACGAAGGGTTTTGGAGCTACCAATACCGAGGGTCGTGATGTCGCTGAAATGTTCCGCAAGTCTCTCGAGAAATATGTACGTCGTCTTTCCTTCGCAGTCTAACTTTTTGACGGTTTTGCCAAACCCCTCATGTACGTAGAAATTACCCGTAGCTCTCACTGCACTCATTAACGATACGACTGGTACTTTGATTGCATCTCACTACGTCAACCC
The DNA here is from genome assembly GCF_018924745.1 of Marasmius oreades. Taxonomy (NCBI): domain Eukaryota; kingdom Fungi; phylum Basidiomycota; class Agaricomycetes; order Agaricales; family Marasmiaceae; genus Marasmius; species Marasmius oreades. The sequence goes on from NC_057325.1 coordinate 3,127,113, forward strand.
TAACACGAAGATTGCCGTCATATTTGGCACGGGGTGCAATGCTGCCTACATGGAGAAGGTGCGCGATATCCCGAAGATCAAAGACCTGAACATAGACGAGAAGGATGAAATGGCGATCAATTGTGAATGGGTGTGTAGCTCCGTCCTTTCGACATTTCAATATCCTCATGATGGATTCATTAGGGCGCGTTCGACTCCTTTGAACACGAGCATCTTCCGAGGACGAAGTACGATGTGACGGTGGACGAAACATCGAACAAACCGGGCGAACAGGCCTTCGAGGTAAGGCTTCCCTCCATAGAAATGGCTGCCTCGATTGAACTTTGTATAGAAACTGATCTCAGGGAGATATTTGGGAGAAATTCTCCGGCTAGTGATATGCGAGCTTATTGATGAAGGTGTACTCTTCCTTGGACAGAACACTTACAAACTGGAAACCCCCTACGTCTTCGAGACCGCTTTTCTTTCTTTGATGGAGAGGTACTTGTGGATCATGTTCATCATTTCCTTACTAATTGCATCGTTAGCGACCCCACCGATGAACTTCTGATGATCATTGGTATCTTCACGCACTTCTTCGCTGTGGAAACAACACTGGCGGAACGCCAGTTCTTCCGCGCTCTCGCAAAGCTTATCGGTCGACGTGCGGCTCGCCTCAGTGCTTGTGGTATCGCCGCTATCGTTGACAAAATGGGATACTTGGATGAGGGATGTTCCGTGGGTGCTGATGGGTCTCTCTACAACGTGAGAGCAGCTTTTGTGTTATCCCAGTCTAACTAACTACGATGATTGATTCAGAAATATCCTGGGTTTGCCGACAGAGTGCATGAAGGGCTGGTCGACATCTTTGGCGATAAGGGAAGGTAAAAATCGTTTATTCTCTAATCCCTTTTTCGTTCGGATTGTTCAACTTGTATTAAGGAACATCATAACACACCACGCTGAGGACGGAAGCGGTGTTGGTAGCGCAATCATAGCTGGTAGGTATCTTCCTCACCGTCGCGATATGCCATTACTCATATGCACTTAGCGATGACTAAGGTGCGAAGAGATGCTGGTCTGTACCCCCATGTTTGAACAGAACTCGAGATGGTTGGCCTGGTGGAAAATAAGAATGGCGCTGGAAGTAACGATCACTTCAACATAGAAGGACAATCAACGTATTCGCTCACGTTAAGAGGTAAATACAATCGATATTCATACTGCGAATTCAATGCTATCTTGCTTTGTCTATGTCATGGTACATTTTGGGAACAAGCCCGCAGAGTTTCCATTCAACTCGACGTTGACATACGAATTGATCATGAGAGAGCGAAACCAGTCGACAAACCCACAATCACCCCATTTTAAGCCAGTGCCACTGATATCGTTGCGTCTGCCGTCCGGGGAACAAAGATTAAGAGTGCAACCATAGATCCCTCTATTTAATTTCACAGTCCACTACCGGACCTAGAACTTGAGCATGGTCACTGTGTATAACGACTTCGTTCGCAGTTCATTACGCGTCTAGAGAGAACTTGACTTGAGAAAAAAAAAATGTGGTGCTGGGGCTTGAGCTTGAAACGTGAAGTAGCTTGACTGCCTGGGACTTTCATAATGTTTTCCGACTTGAGCCTGAAGCTTGAAGTTGTACTTGTCGCATCGCGTCGTGCAACGCGGTGCACGTGCCAGATGCATATACACTGACAGAGCACTCGCAGAGCAACGAGCATTTGTTGTCTTTCCTCCACCGCGACCATCATGCCACATATTCCTGTCCTTTCTCAGATTGGCAATCACGGCGACCAAGCTCTTCCGAGAGCAATTATCCTGGATGAGGATTCAAAAATCAAACAAGATGATGAACAGTTGGCGTATTCTTACAGCACTCGAACGTTCGAGAGGTACCGTGCGTTTCGTTTCCACTACTAATACTATTGCACATCGACGGTCTCAAACACTATTTAGGCAAACACGCTGGTCAAGATGACGAAAATCGCCCCAACAGACTGGCAACTTTCGAAGCCAATAAATATAAGCATCGCGTCCTCAGCTTTAACGACAATGAGGACTTGAAAAGGGAGATTGTGAATGAGTTTGCTGAGCATGCTGGGCAGGGGCATCAAGAGCGTATGTGTTTCAATGTCACACAATGACTGAAACTATTCTGATAAAACTTCATCCTATCAGCTCCATGGGCAACAGCCATGAAGAATGACATTATTGAGCGGATTGAGGTTGGTATCAAGAGTATTGAGATTTGGGCAACAGAGCTGAAAACATCCTCAGAGACTGGAAACTGCTGTTGATGAACTTCGGGTTGAGACTCGAAAAATATGGACAAGTGTCCATGAAATGAATGCTCGAGAACTGCAGGTGGGCTGTTTTCTAAATGTTCCTGCCCATCCTCAATCTGCTCATCAACCCTTTGTCTTGCACAATGAACAGGAGCTCAATACACTGGCTGAAGATGGGAAATTGTATGAAGTTCCATTGAAGGATGGGAGGAGGCACTGGGGAAAAGCGATGACATTTAGTCGGCTCGTATGTCCAATTTTATGTGGTCCATGGCTATTGGTCACTCATTTTGAGCCAGTATCCTGAACGCTTGTCACCAACGGATGTTGAGGTTGTTTTACCTCGACTCAATTCCGTATCGGCTGTAAACCACCTTGGAGAAAATCAGGTGCGAGGGTACCTCCATGGCTACTATGGTGAACCCCTTGACGAAGCAGCTGAGGGACAAGGGTGGAAGGAAAGTACGAATTTGAGAGAAAAACGCAGGCTTGTGTTGGTAGCGATTGGTGCTGACAAGCGCTGAGCGCTGAGCTGTTGGCAGTCTTGGGTTGGAGTGGGGGCGATAATGTGTTTGTAATTCAGTTGGTTTCTCAGTAATATCTGTATAATATCAAGAGAATTCTAGCAGGTCATGGTATACGATAATTGAATGGCTCAAAATCAGGGGACAGTCCGCGGTGTTGCCAATGGTCTGCATCTGTATAAGTAGACATTCCATATTTATTCTACACGTAACACAGAACATAAGTAGACAACAATATAACCAAGAAGACCTGAACAAACCAGTAAGGTGTCCGAAATAGAAATTGCTATGCTTACATTCCGTTGGAGAAAATTTATAATACCCACGAAGACAACAAAGAATTGGTGTTGTCGCAATGTCTTCCTCTTTGCCTGCTGTCATGGTAGTGATATCAGGCGGCAGGAGAGTTGTAACCCTCGATGGCAGATCAAGATGTGCCCGGGTGAAACGCATCTAAAGTGTCGTTCAGTAATCCAATGATCCAATGAGACGAGCTATTAAGGATGATGTTACATCACCAAGTTTCTTGATAATTCTCCTTAACGAACGCTCGACATGATCAGCTTGTTGATCAGACACCCTCCCACTTTGCCTGTCCGAAGTCTGGCGAAGAGTACTGCTACGATGAGGAGCCACAGGCGACTTCAAACGATGGCTATCGTCCATGACCGTTATTTGGCATCCGAGCTGGATCTGGATGTGGTAGCGTTCTCGCCGTGGCGAGGGTGGAACGGACGGATGGTTAGTCGCAGGGATGTCTGCAGCGTGGATTTGCTCCTGGGACCTAAAATGATCACAGATTAGAGTACAATGAAAATAACGTACGTATCCCCGCGACCAACGTATTGCTCAATTAGCCGCCTTTCTTTCTTCCATCTCCCTCCGTCTCTCTTCTCTATCAGCTCTGTACCACTCTTTCTGGGCCTTGTACGAAAGCTTCGCAGCCTCGACCTGGACTCTGAGATCCTGTGAGTATTTTCTTGGACTGGCGGCTTCCTGTGGTGACGTTCGTCGTCGGCATGTGATGGAGTGGTGGTCGTTCGCTGGATGTTCAATGATAATGGTAAAGTCCCCGTTGCGGCGTCGGCCTAGGAATGGACCATCCTGAGAGAGGTGGAGGGCCATAATATCCGGTCCACCCAGGCAAGCCCTTTGTAAAGTTGACTAGGACGAGGCCAGGTTTCCGAAGACGAACGGCGATGCGGACTGGCTTCGGGAAGGTTGGTATTAGTAATAGTACGTAGCCGATTAGTCACCTGATCGTGTCGCGTTTGTTTGAACCGCGACTGACCGCGATTGTCACGGGTAATAGTTGTCACGCCCCTGCTCCTTCTCGACGCCTTTGAAGCCCGCCCAACTATTTCCCTTACATATCTATACCCTCTTCTTTCTTTCTTGTGATTTGTTGAATGGTTGTTAGCAAGGATAAACTGAGCAGGCGCAAGTCGATTGCAGTCCCAACCCAATCCTCAAGCTCAAGTCTCAGACCCACCGACATCAGAAGGAAACGTAGGGCACATAGCATTGCTCCAGGTAAGATCATCAGTCCTTTATCTAGGTCACGGTTATCTCTGGTGCGTGAAACGATGGAACTCTTTCTTACCTAACATGACATTTATCTACAGGGACCCGTGAAAGGTATCCTGAAGGGTGTGAGGCGAAAGTCGAGCGAATCACAGAATCATGACGATCGTAACGCAACGCAGTCCATGGATCTGACGAATCAAGATAACTCCTCGTCCCAACCGAGTCGACAATCGCTTGCGGCCCGTCGTGTCAGTTTCTCCTCCACAGCACGTGTCCGATTGTTTACTGGTTCCAAGCCTGGCTCAAGCACGTTTGAACCAGCCGACTCTTCAGGGGAAGCGCAATCTTCGGATGACCCCGCCTCCAGCTCTCCGCAGAAACCAGCCTTGGTGAACGATGAGAATGCTTATCCTGCTGCCTCGGGTCGCAACAGAAAGTCGATTCGGTTTTCCGTTGCCGAAAGTGATATGGACCTCACATCCGCTAATGCAGGAGCCTTATTACAGGACCCGGAAGCCGAATCTGCTCTGATGGATGAAGAAATGGATTTTGACGACGATGACATGGACGTCACTCGAGTTCATGGGAATGTCTTTCGAAAGCGATCGCTATCAGCTCACGTTCGTGCGCCACTGACCCAACTGTCCTCGAATCCACTGGGCGAACCCTCCTCGGATGATCCCTCAAGATCAGATGATACTTCTCAATCTTTTGCCTCGGAGCGGTCCATTAACAGCGAAAGCGACCAATCTGGAATGGAATTCACTGTTCCTCTCAATCAAGCCCTGCGTCCACCTCAGCACAACGAAGCTTGGGTTGCATTAGTACAGGCGACTCACTCGGGCGCCGCCCAAGCTCCATCCTCTGATAACAGTATGGAGGATATGGAGGTTGACAGTCCGGTTAAGTCGAAGCATATTGAAGACGATTCCATATCCGATGGGAGTTTCAATACCGGTTTTGAAGATGGAGATGAAACTATCAACGTTAGTAAAGTGCTGGGAAGATTTAGTTTTGGTGATATGGGAAGGAGAGAAAGTATAGCGTACTCCGATATGGCGTACTTGGATTCCGCCATGGATGAGGACTCCGAGATCTATGGAAACATAACCGGAATCGCGGCTACCTCTACTCCTCGACCAAGTGCAGTTGTGCCACCATCTTCCGATCCTCTAGAACCAGAGCCTGTAGATCGAACAGATCCACCCCTTGAATCCAATATCCCACCACCCACAGTATTTTCCCGCCCCACCGAGCAACCGTCCACTGCGCCTTCTACCAGACCCGGGTCACCTAAAAAATCCACTTTTACTCCCAAATCACCGGCTAAGCTAACGGCCAAAGGCTTCTCTGCTGCCTTTGCACCCCCAGTTACCAAACCCGTTCCCAGAAAGTCTTTGTCATCATCCACCCAGCAGATTAACAAACCAGAAAAACGCCCTCACGACGTTGGTTCCACACCACCGAGTCCAGCAAAACGTCAAGCTCTCGCTACCAAATGGAGGTTTTCTGTTTCTACCTCCCCCCAACAAGGCTCTGCGAGCTTTTCCGCCGAGCAACCTCGGCCTCTCTCCCCCAGTAAAAAAGCTGCATTTCAATCACCTATCGCGTCACAGACTCTACAGGGTGCCACTGCTTCCTTAACACAGAAGCCAGTTTCCTCGATCAGACGTCCCTCTGGATACCTGGCTAGGCGGAAGAGCCTAGGTATAGGTCTCGGAGCAACTGCATCGGCCGAGGATATCTCTTCTACGGTCAATCGAACATCTCCGAAGAAACCAAAAGCTGGGATAGGACTTGGAAGGGCTAGCGTGGGATCAGGGCCCTCTGATGCATGGAAAAGGTTCGACAAGGATACGGTTACTCAGGCAGGTGGTTTCCCCAATAGTAAAGGGAAAGAGAGAGCCGCTAAGCCTCCTGAGATAACTGTTACGCCTGCCCAGGAGTCGCTTGCTGACCCACACGAACCTCCAGAAGATGTCGCAATGGCCTTGGAACAGGAGCCTACGACAACACAAGTATTGGATCTCTCTACTTTGTTAGAGGACGATGGATTCGGTGACGAAGAAAGGGAGAGTCCACAAGAAGGTGGCTTACGAGCGACCGAGCATTGGAGGGAGGAAGTTCCTCAAGAAGGTTATGTTGAGGAAGATATTGTAAGTGTTCCACTCGGTGTGCTCTATTGGTACTTAATTTTGAGCTTCATAAGCCGCCCATATCCATTGAACGGTTCTTCGAGATGACCGACATTAAATTCATGGACGAGATCACCGTACCACGGAAATCTATCCATCCTGAGCTGCGTCGCAATCCAAGGCCATTTACGGAAGTCCCCCTCGCAGAATATGCCGTGGCAATGGGTGTTGATGTACCCAGGCTTGTGCTGTACTCTCGTGTTGCGAGAGACCTTGAGGGTTGGTTGGAGAAGAGCAAGTGGAATTTCAAGGAAGCGGAAACAGAAGCTGCACAGATGACGCCTGAGCTGTTTATCGAGTATGCTCGATCCGATGAAGAAGGACAGGCAGAACTTCGCGTAAGGCGACTTTTTTTGCCTCTTGTACTACGTGTTTACATACCTTCAATAGCACCAATTGAATCTCATCAAAACGAACACAAGGCTGTTAGCCAAGTCAGACTGGATCCAATGGAAGCTCCAATGGGTCGAGAGCCTACGCGTTACAGCACAGGAGGTTTTCACCAATTTGGAAAATGTGAGCTTCCTGAGTGTTTATGGCGCTTCCATTGACCGACTTTAAAAGGATGCAAAAGCCCTTGAGAAACTCAAGGCTCAGGCTGACGGAATCGTCCCTGCTTTGCAGGAGGAGTATGACGAGATCATGCGTGAACTGGAGGAAGAACAGCAGGAAATTTCCGAGATCGAACAATGCGATCAAGGATATCTTAACGAGTTGAAGGCTTCGATTGCAGAACAGAGGTACGCAAATTGACAAGTCGAGTGTTCGTCTAACTATCCTCTTAAATCATTTTACAGCCTTGAGCTCGACTCTTTGAAGAATGATCTCAAGGAAAACAACGACCAGTTGCAGTGGGTACAAGGTCGTCTTGAAGAACTGGAATCCCAGAAAGAAGAGACTCTCGCCGCAATAGCAAAAGCAGACAGGTATATGAACATCCAGAAGAATAGTACGCATTCGGAGGTTCTACGTCTGAAAGGTACGTTCCCACAATCTCCAACGACGCTATCTTTTGCTCAATCGGGCTTCAGCTGAACTCGAAGCGCTCGAAAGCCTGCACATGTTCAGGATTTGTAAAGTCGACTCCAGACTTTTCGAGTATGTGTATGCTGAGCGTTTTCGCGTTACGATACCTTGCAGCAACCACATACCACTCGTCGACAAGGTGGATATCACGAGAACATATGACGCGCGAACAAAGGTCAAGGACGACTTCCCTCGATTGAGTAGTATTTTACTCGTCGGAGCCAAACAAATTGTCCATAGCCTCTCGCTTCAGAGCGCGAGCGACACAGTGTCTACTCGACTTATCGTGCAAACACTTACCGACTACTGGTCATCCTGTGCACAAATTCGTGGGCAGTTACTTCACTTGTCGGTGAAGTATCCAGTTGAAATCGAGGCGATTCAGGAGCACTTGGGATTCAAAGCCCATGCAGAAGTTCTATTCCCTGCCGTCAAAGGGAAGGCCATATTGTCGTTCGTGTTCAGTAGCGAGACGTACGCTCATTGGCCTGCCACTATTAGGACTTTGGAATGTGAAGTCAAAGTGGCATATGGGAATCTGGAGTACGTGGTCTTTCATTTTTGCTATCTTTGAATGTTTTTACCGTTGCCTACAGTGGACGATCCCTTCTTGACTCCGTGAGGGGTAGGCTGAGTCAGGCCACCCCCTCGGACAATTACGCCTGCTTATTGGATGCGTGCATCGAAGCGCAAGAAGAACATGGAGGAGGCTGATTTATTCGTTATCTATCTTACATTTTATCTCTAGGCATGTTTTCTAATTCGACCTATGTATCCTGATCTCTTTCCTTGAATGCAGATTGTGGCTATAACAGTTCTGTACATTATATCTCAAGGGCGTGTGTCTGGAGGGATCAAACCTGTTAGAGATCAGTATGCGATATATTTGAAAACCGTCAAATTTTCTACAGATGAGGTCTACCCCCCATCAAGAGTTCCCCACAGACACAAAAAAATGCTGCACCTTCAAGGTAATAAAAAGGGCAGCGATATCCAAGTAATCGACGACAGTGTATCAAGCTCACTGCATGCCTTACAGAGGGTACTCCTTCCGATGGAAACCGTACAATTGCAGTGTAACTTCGAAACCCTGGAATAGGAAATTTCAACCTCGAGGGCCGAAGGAGCAACCGCTGCATAGGTTGTTCAACGAATCTCAAATCGCTAAGATATGTACTGGGTACGTTTAGCGCACGCATACTAATCACAAAAAAACGGGGATTCGGATACTCGAAGATATTCACGTGTCTGTGATATCATGCCCTGTAACCGGGATAACATCCCTGTCAGATGATAAGGTGGAGTATCCTGGAGTATCCTGGAGTATAACGGCGGGGGTACACCATAATCACGACCACCCATTGTCCGCCGCTGTAACTAAGGTGACAAGTTATAATGTAGATAAGAAATTATGCAGATTATATAGGTTTATCATAAGGGAGTCACGTTACTAAAAAATTACTTCCGTATATGGCGAATCTCGGCATATGGGATTACCGGACTAATCCCAGTTCTACAATCAGGCATTTCGTACTGTTTTTTCAGTTGTATTTCTGTATACAATCTATATATTTAACATGCTATTACATTCTATTTTAACTTAGGTACTCATCAAGGCAATTATATGTACAAGCTCTTACTTCGCACTAATTTCTTCTTGGCTGGGATTGCACCAGGTGTTAACAATTTTGATTGCGTTACACACACGCGCATGCCCTACCTACTATGTACAGAACCTATCTACTACTCTACAGGTGATGGTAATAAATATTATCTGATTCCAAGATGATCATCCACCAATATGTCTCACAGATACCTTGTTACCCTAATGATAACCAAACAAGGAAATTACGGCGGAGTTATACAGGCCATGATAATGATGTCAGAAATCCGGCAGGGAATGAGCTCCGCATATTTCTTGATGGAGATCATTCAAGAATTGACAATTTGGAGTATCAATGCTAATCAGATGATACAGACGTATATTAATCTGGTAATCTGGCGAGCAAAAGATAATGAAGGATATTCCAGTATCTAGTGTCGGCATCCTGGCACATGATGACAACACGTGTAGTGACATATACTATTCCCCGGTTTTTTGTGATGCCACTAGGTCAACGCTAGTCACTATGACAAACCGAGACACGCATACACTAATTCACGCTAGACCAGTCCTTGCGTCTGGAATGAAACCCGAACAGAAATAAAGGCGTCCCTATAAGCTTCCTCCTGGAGCAGTTCCACCATCGGTCATATCAACATCAGTCGTAGTCCTAGTCCCACCATCACCACCGACACTGGTGGTGGAAGGCGGCTTCCTTGAACACTCTGCGATTGTTTTCATTACTGCCAACTGCTGGATGCGTTTGGTGAATTCGGGAAGGGTGAAAGCTTCAAGGACTGTGCCATCCCAGATCTCATCAAAGGCGCCTGAGGAATCTCAGCGTTTGCCCGTCCTCCTTCCACACAGGGGCGACAGAAGCCTGTTATGTGCCACACATACAAAGGTAAGCTCACGCTTGGAAGAACAAAAAAAAATAAACCTACGTCCGCCCATGTACATCCGTCTGTCCACAACTTAGGCATCGTATGACTGGAGGTGGAGATTTCATCATTTGTTTTTAGGCTGCTTAGGTTGTCGTGATTGCCTTGGTTTTTTGTTATTGTTATTGATGAGAGTGGCTGGGGGAAGTGCAAGTGCTAGGTTTCCGAAGGCGAACGGCGATGCGGACTGGCTTCGGAGAGGTTGGCCGTCCAAACCACCTGCCCGACGGTCCTGAATAATCACCTAATGCATCTGCAACTTGCCTTCCCGCTTCCTCGGCTAGCGAAAGTTGAAGCCTTCCGCGACGCTGTCATGCAACGACTAGATGGTATCGCGATATCCAGGCTGTCTTCAGTAGCTGCATGCCGCGGCATTCTGCATGATGTGAGTTACACGTTCCGATAGTTCTAGTTCTGGGTGAGAAGAGATGACAGTCGTCAAAGCGGACCAAGAGGCTGGCGATGTCGGTCGACAAGGACGGCTTCGTGTGGCCCCGCTTAAGAGAGACTCAGTGGCCTGTCGAAAGCGGCCCTTTCGAGGTCAGGTAGTGCGGGGTCCTCTGACGGCGCGACCGAATTGGCAACAAGTTCAGGATTGAGCTGGAGTCATTTGAAGTCGAACGTAGTGGAAGAGATTTACATAACAGAACCTTTGGGTGTGGTTTCATCTGGCGATGGAAGTGCCATGATGCGAACGTGACTCCCGCGGTGTACGCGAATCTTTGTGAACGTGAAGCTCAAAAAACCCCGAACGAAATTGACAGCCCAAATCGTGTATATCCAGTTGCCTTCCCTGAGGTTCCGAGGCTATCATCGATAGGCTCCTGGTAGGTATCTCCATCGCCTACACGGTACGCTAAGGTGCCGCTGAGAAGGGATGCTGGTCTATACCTTTATGTTTGAACAGAACTTGAAATCGTTGGCCTGGTAGAAAATAAAAACGGTGCTGGAAGTAACGATTGTTTCAAGATAGAAGGATAATCAACGTATTCGTGTACGTTAAGAGGTATCAACCGATAAGTTCAATGCTATTTTGCTTTGTCTATGTCGTCGTACATTTTGGGAACAAGCCCGCAGAGTTTCCATTCAAAACGACGTTTTGACATACGAATTGAGGAGTTCCGCCGTTTTTGGGACTGTAGAAAGTCATCGTGAGAAAGTGAAACCAGAAGCACGCTGCACAATCACCTCAGTTTTAAACCATTGACATTGATATTGTTGCATCTGCCGTCCGGGGAACATTTGAGGGTGGCGACCGTAGATCCCGAGCCTGTACCAGTAATCCTATACGTCGTAACGTATCAAAACACTGAAAGGAAGACTAATAGGTGCAACTTTTATGCCCACCCGTTGAAAAATATATCTTGCAAGAACGTATTTGACGGATTGGCTGAACAGGCAGCCTGGTCGGTCATATAACACTATCACCGCAAAGGGGTGTAAGCTACTTGTCACCCTGGTTTGACAAAGAACGCCGACCTGATCAATGGTGACCGGATTGTCCACATTATTGACCGTTATATTGGTGTACGTGATATTCTTGACAATACCACTTCCTACATTGGCACCTGCCCATGCTTTGATTCGGGCACCATTTTGAGCATTAGTCAATTTGACGTTGCTACGATAACAAGGGTTAGTAATGAGAGGTAAAAGTTGTGATACTTGGCAACTTACAACACCGTGACATTCTCGACAATATCGAACATGTCTTGGTATTGGCCGAGAGATCTAAAATGGAGAGATGTGGGTGAGAATGGTTGGTAGGAGACGAAAGTACTGTGACGCTCACCCGACAGAGATACCGCTGGGAAGGAAGGTATCAGTCAGAAGTTCCTAAGCAGAGGGCCGTGATGATCTTACTGAGAGCCGGTGCAGTCCAGGTTCGAGACAATAGTGTTGGTTGTATCTGCGGAACATTGGGTCAAGCCTCCGTTAGATAGTACCTTTAATACCCTTGAATCGAGCTCACTCGGTTTGAATGACACGCAATCGTCCCCGTTGTTAATGACAGAGTCCTTAATGACAACATTGTCGCTTCGGTATGTATCCCATCCGTCAGTATTATGAGGTCCGTTAGCTGAAGTCGACGCTGCATTGATCGTGATATTACGGTAAGTTACGTTGCGCGACTCGTTGACCTTGTGTGGGGCATTAGGAGAAGACAAACATTACAGGAAATGACGGCGCACCAAGTTGAACCAGTTGGGTCCGTTGATCATCTTGATATTCTCCACAACGACGTTTTGACCTTGGAATATGGTCATGGTAATCGGACGCTGAAGAGTAGAATTACGCGCACTGGCGCTTCATAGTCAGATACAAGCCACACATCACCGACTTGGGAGCGTACAGGGCATCATACCACGCCTGAGATAGGCATTAGAAACGAGTCAAAATGAAAAAAGTCCCGAATTTCCTACCTGGCCGGCACCGTCAATCGTTCCGCCTCCGTTTAGCACAAGATTTGTGCCACCAAGTAACCAGAAGGTGGACTGATTTTGGAAGAAGAATTGGAAGGAGTTCTTTACAAGGGAATTTAGGAAGGAAACAGGGACCAGCTCCGGTTGCTAGAAGACGTACGGCGAGCCAATAGGTTATATTCGGGTTGAAACGAATAGTTCCTTGCAGATTCTGAAGAAATGTCAGGCTGTATCACGGGTGGGAGGTTGGCTTCGCGCGATTGCTTACAATATGAGTGTTGGACAAGCCCGTCATATCTAGCTTTGTTGCGATATTCAGTGTCGTCCCTTTTGATATCGTGACGACCGAGCAGTCATGTCCAGCTGCGCGAAATTGGGGAGCATCATCCCCAGTCGGTGACGGTGTGAGTGTACACCCCTGGTTTTGTGCCAGAGAAAGGGTAAAAAGTGGGACAAATGCTAAGAGTCGAGCAAGAATCATGGAATTAGCTTGAATGGCCTCACTTGCTGGTCGACCTCAATTTTATTTATACGAAGAGAGAGTGGCGGGCCACGAAACGGCCCGCAGCGATTTTATAATAACTCCAACACAGAAAAAGTTCGGAAAGTTATGACTGTGCTGACCATGTGCTGGTGTCCCATGTCCAGCCTGGCGCGTGAAAACTGGCCGGAGCCACCGTCGATGATGAATAATTGAATGACCGGACAATTCGCGATGAGACTGTGGGATTGTCCTGCAAAACTGGGGTGTATTAGTGGTGAAACGAATTAAGTTGGGGTATGTGGAGGAGAGAAACACAATTAACACGGGTCACGTGCATCAGTTGTCTTGGAAGTTCAGCTATTACTGTAAAATAATGGCAAGAGCAGAACCCCGTAACCTACTGGGTCAATAGTGCGGATGTCAGGGTTGTTCAGTTCTCTGGCCAGAAAGCAGGGAGCCAGACATCCTGACATGTCAGTAGTACGCTAGCGTAGCGGATCTGTCAGCACGCAATTTATCAACAATCCATTCAACATCATCTGGTTCTCACACCACCACCATTCGAATCGTCCTCAACGGACTAATTTTGGGTGTTGGTCCGAACATGGAAGGCCACCTTCAACTGGTAATTAATGTGGCCAATCCATCGAAACTCACTCAGACAATGTGCGTACCGAATGTAATAATTCGTGTTCATCCCAACTTACATATTTTTTACAACCAGTTGGACGTCGGAGCTAATTTTTCCGTTATATGTCACCCTTGGCTCTACTCTTGTGCTTGTTCTACACCTTGTGTTCACCGCGAAACCCTTCAAGAAATTTGTTGCGACTCGAAATGAAGAACTGGTTTTAACTCGAGAGATCAACGAACCTTCCGAGGGGCTAGTTGAAGAAGTCAAGGCTCATGTTTCAAATCATGGTGGAACGACTATCTTCACATTCTATCTCACGCGACTTACCTGCACACTGGGTCTCCTTCTACTCGCAATAACATCTCTTGTGCAAGACTTTGAAGAAGGGCATGAGGATTTTGGCGTTCTGATCATGAAGAAAAAGAACAAGAAACATAGAGGGAATGGTTCGATGTCAGATTCGTTGACGACGCGTGAATGGCTCGAGTTCGCAATGTGTTTGACCTTCGTGTGTTTCTATTCAATCGAGAGAGATCACAGGCTTACCTGCAGACAATTAGCTCTACACGGTCCTATTGGCAATTACATCAGTTAGTGCGAAGCCACGATGGAGTAGAGTCGTTATTAGACATTTGAACGTTGTATTGCTCGCGACTTCAGCGGTCTACACGTACAGGGACCTATACCCGCTTGCTACGTTCAACAAGACCCCACTCGACATTGAAGATGGATGGCGAATCTGGGCAAAAGTGGCCTTACTCTCCATCTCGGCTATCGTTATACCCTTGTTAATCCCGAGGCACTATGTTCCCTATAATCCCAAAGTTGGTTCACACTCAAAATTCTCGGGTGGCAAGCTGATGAACGTCTCATAGAACCCCTCACAAACTCCCAATCCCGAGCAAACGGCGTCCTTGCTATCACTCACTCTCTATTTCTTCATGGATCCTGTGATTTTCTCCGTACGAAAGAATGAACACCTTCCTTATGACCAACTTCCACCTCTCCCGGACTACGATTATGCCGAAGGTCTTCGTGAAAGAGCCTTCCGTCATCTTGATCCCACTCTTCGTCCAAAGCGGAGACATCTATTTTTCTCTCTCGTCCGCGTATTCTTATGGGAACATTTCATTCTCTCGCTCATGCTCATCATTCAAGTCACAACTGGTTTCGCAACACCGTTCGCAGTCAAGGGATTACTGAAGTGAGTAATGATAATGTTTTACTCCGTCGGCGAGCCCTCATGGCTTGTAGTTATCTGGAGCAGATGCAATATGGAAGTAGTGATGCGACAATGCGGCCATGGTTCTGGATAGCATTAATGTTCATTGGACCTACCATATCCTCCGTTGCGTTCGAATGGTATATCTTTGTAGGGGTGAGCGTAATTCCTGTTTACTGATCGAGACCATCTAATCCATCAACTAGACGCACATGATAGTCCAAGCAGAGAGCTTACTCACTCAAGTCATCTTCGAACACGCTTTGCGTATTCGTCTCAAATCAGAAGGAGATAGAGAAACTAGTCAGGCGACTCCTACACAGGATACGACAGATAGCGATTCTTCAAACCCCGTTTCTAGAGAATCGACTCTCGTTCCTTCAGACGATGATAATATTTCTGGAGATGACGGTAGTGTTAGATCGGGCACAGACACCACAGCAACTGCGGCAGAAGCATCGACGTCTCACGCACGAGAAGATACACTGGTCGATACCACAAGCTCGTTAAACCGTGCAAAATCAAAAACTGCCCATTCTGACGCAGCCAAACCGTCAGTTAACATTGGGTTACCTCCGTTGACGAGACCCATATCAGAGTCCGGCAATAGCAATATGATAGGCAAAATTATCAATCTTGCTAGCACTGATCTACAAACGATTCTGGACACGAAGGATTTCATTCGATTGTTGGTATACACACCAATTCAGCTGGTACTGTGCGTGATGTTTCTGTATTTTGTTCTGGGATGGAGGTGAGTTTTCACTGTGCTTGGATAACGCGTAAACAATTTTTGACATGATGCCATGCAAAGTGCTTTCGTGGGATTGGGTGTTATCTTCTTGTCGTTGCCGATTCCCGGGGTACTTGCCAGCTTGGTCCGAAAAGTTCAGGTGAATCGGATGAAGCAAACGGATGCCCGTGTCCAGGCTGTTACGGAAAGTGCGTTCGAGGTCCGTTCCATTACCGTGTAACCAGTGATCTCATTATTCATTACAGTTATGAATGTCATACGGATGGTAAAGATGTTCGGTTGGGAGCAGAAGATGAACGACCGGATATCAGAGAAGAGGGACAAGGAGATGTTCTGGATTTGGAGGTTGAGACTTTTAAACATGGCTACCATGATCATAAAGTCGCTATCTTTTCTCTGATATGGATCGTCGGTGTACTGACATTCTATCAGCTATGTCATTCCCATGTCCACAATGATTGCAACATATGCCACCTAGTGAGTTTTTCTCCAGATACTTCCGGCTTTAGATCAACTGACACTCGTGCCATCATAGTGTCAGTCCCAATGCAGTCGAAATGAATGGCATGATTCTCTAATCCTTCTTTAGACTGTTATCATGAAGCAGCAACTCGATGCTTCTAAGGTCTTCAGTAGCATGGTGGTCTTCGACAAGTTCCAAAGGTGAGTCACGGCCGTTAACGCTTGAGCAAGGGGATTAATCCGATTCTATTCAAGTCAACTCTCCAACCTTCTCTACACGCTCAACCAGTCGATGACCGCCAAGGTTTCTTTAGATCGTATCACGAACTTTTTATACGACGTACGTGCTCGTTCTTTGGTCAATCAACTTTGCTTCTCACATCCTTAAAGTCGGAATTGTTAGATTCCTACGCAAATCAAGCATCCCACTCCAATGACCCGAATCGCAGAATTGTCTCCTCTGAAGAACGCAACGAAGAGATCGGATTCAGAAATGCGACTTTCTCATGGTCTCTATCAGGCTCAGAGACGCCCGATAAACGCCGGTTTATCCTCCACATTGATGGAGAGCTCCTTTTCAGGAGAGGATGCATAAACATGGTTATTGGGCCCACGGGGTGTGGTAAGACGTCGCTTCTAATGGCTCTTCTCTCGGAGATGCACTTTATACCCAACAGTCCTGATTCGTGGTATAATCTTCCGAGGGAAGGCGGCGTCGCATACGCAGCGCAAGAATCGTGGGTTCTAAATGCCACTATCAAGGACAACATTGTTTTCGGCACTCCGTTCGATGAAGAGCGATATAAGAAGGTTTTGTACCAGTGCTGCCTGGAGCGAGATTTGAGGTTGTTCGGTGCTGGTGACATGACAGAGGTTGGAGAAAAAGGTGTTACGCTGAGTGGGGGACAGAAAGCCCGAGTGACCCTTGCGAGAGCGATCTATTCCCGTGCAGAGATTCTTCTTCTCGATGATGTCTTGGCAGCGCTGGAGTCAGTATATGTTCGATTGCTCGTTGTTCCTATTATTCACAGCTCTCTTAGTGTTCATACCTCGAAATGGATTGTCGAGAAATGCTTCGAGAGCGACTTGGTGAAAGGGCGGACGATGATCCTCGTGGTTCGTACAAGACCTCAATTCTGGACTCTAATTGATAAATTCTTTTCAGACGCACAATGTGGCCATGGTTCAACCTTTGGCCGACTATGTTATCTCTCTGAACGATGGTCGTATTGCCAGCCAAGGGTCTATAACAGACGCGTTGGCAAAGGACAAGAAACTTATAGATGAAGTCAAAATTGACGAAGAAATTGAGCACAAAGGAAATGAAGTGGTTGACCCCGTTCTTGATGGCCCTGTGAAGTCGGATGGAAAATTGATTCTTGCCGAGGAAGTTGAACTCGGTCATCTCGGCTGGCCAGCACGTAAGTCATACATATGTGCGATTCGAGACTTTGCTTAATTGCTGGTAGTGAAACTGTGGTTATCGAGTCTTGGTGGTCGGCGGTGGTTACTTTTCTACGTCACCTTTATCGGATCTTTCTTAATCGCAGACTTGATCGAGACCGTTCAAATTTGGTATCTGGGGTATTGGGCAGAACAGTACAATGAGCATCCTCCCGAGGAGGTGGATCCGGTCTAGTGAGTGTTGATACAATCCTCACAGTCGGCGAGTATTTACATGATCTTTCCAGTCACCTTAGTGTCTATGGTATACCGTTCATTGCTACTTGCGACCAGTGACTAATGAAACATCGACGTGCAGGCACTATGCTACTGTTCGTTATCATAGCCTACGTGTTCGTCTTCTTCACGTATCTCAACGGAGCATTGAGAGCGTCGCGAGTGATTCACAAACAGCTCGTTGAGTCTATACTAGGCACGACGATGAGGTTAGCCCCTCTGCTTCGCTGAGTTCACTCTTCTCACGCTATTCATAGATGGCTTGATAGGACCCCCACTTCGCGAGTCATCACTCGTTGTACACAGGATATAAGAGATAGTGGGTTGACACCATGTTCCTCCCATATGGACCGCTCTTTAACTCTCATGTTGTCCAGTTGACGATAGCATCGGTCAAATGTTCTCCGTGCTTATTGCCATGACAAGCGCCATGCTCCTGAGATTCCTTGCCGTCGTAGTGTTTACACCTGCATTCCTGGGGCCAGCAGTGCTTGTGGCAGTTTTAGGAGTATGGTGCGGCCAAATCTACATTCGGTCCCAAATGGCTGTAAAACGTGAGATGGCCAATGCCAAAGCACCTGTTTTGGGACAGTATGTCTTCTTGTTAACTCATACCTTTAGCAAGCTGACCGTTCTGCTTTGTAGCTTTGGGTCAGCCATAGCTGGGCTCAGTATGTTTTCCTACACACGATACGTATAGTCACTAATTTCTGGCTGATTAGCCTCGATCCGTGCATATGGCGTCGAAGAAGGCTTCAAGAAGGAGTCTCGTTCACGCATTAATTATTACTCAAGGCCCGCTCGCACGTTTTACAACCTCAATCGTTGGATCGATATCCGGATCGACGCAATCGGCAATATATTTTCCGCTTCCCTGGCTGTTTACCTCGTTTATGTTGGACAACAGAACCCTTCAAACACAGGTTATTCCCTAAATATGGCTGGTGAGGCGTTTGCTAAGTTATTCATGACACGCCACTCAAGCGGGTACTCTAGTTTCGTTCAGTGGGATGATTCTGTGGTGGATTCGATTCGTGAACATGTTTGAAATTCGGGGTAAGTGCCCGGCTTTGACAGCGGTCCTCTGTATTGACATTTTGTAACAGGCAACAGGTGAGACATTGGTTTCTAAGTCATGCATCGATTGATTGACGAATAGCCAGTCTTGAGCGAATAAACGGTTACATCAACATAGAACAAGAGCCCAAGTCTGTTACCGAAGGTACACCACCCGCTTACTGGCCCTCGAGCGGAGAATTACGCGTGGAGAAACTTGCAGCAAGATACTCTTCGGATGGTCCCAAGGTGCTCAAGGATATCTCTTTCTCTGTAAAGTCTGGGGAACGGATTGGTGTCGGCGAGTACTTGAGTGGTAACTTATTGATTGAAACACTTGGCTTACTGACCTTTTGTAGTGGGTCGCACCGGATCGGGAAAAGTATGGATCGTCATGTCTGTCCGCGAACGAATTCACTCATAGACTGTCCCAGAGTTCACTAATGCTTTCCCTTTTGCGATGCATTCTAACTGAAGGCGATGTCTACTACGATGGGCTTCTAACGTCCAAATTGAATTTACAGGATCTTCGCTCGAATATTACTATCATTCCCCAAATGGTGCTCGTTATTTATTCTCAGGTCCTCATCTCCTCTCACCATTTGTTTAGCCCGAACTCATCAGTGGTACTGTTCGAGAAAATCTAGATCCTTTCAGTCAATTTGACGACGCCACTCTTAATGATGCGTTACGTGCTTCTGGGCTCTTCTCTCTACAGAATGAAGGGCACCAGGACCGTATTAACCTAGATAGTTCCATTTCAAGCGGTGGCAATAATTTATCTGTCGGGCAGCGTCAGATTCTCGCCTTAGCACGAGCTATAGTTAGGGGGAGCAAGTTATTCATTCTGGACGAAGGTGAGTTGGTCTTTTTGGTAATGGTGAGATTTTCGATCGACTTGAACTTGTCCTAGCAACTTCCGCTATCGGTAATCCCTCTTAATAGTAACACATTCGACGCCTTCTGATCAGAAGTCAATCACAGACTACAAGACGGATTCCATTATTCAATCGTCTCTTCGTCGAGAATTGGGCCAGGATGTGACCTTGATCACCGTCGCTCATCGACTGCAGACCATAATGGATGCTGACAAAATCGTGCGTTGAATTTGAGATGACGGCGGGCTCATGCTAACCCATCTTGTTCCCAGATGGTTCTGGATGAGGGTTCGATTGTAAGCCTATTCTTCTCTCCACCTACAAATAAGACTGACCACTTTTGAGACAGGCTGAGTATGACAACCCTCAAGAATTGCTGAAGATGGACGGCGGAAAACTACGTGCTTTAGTTGATGAATCAGGAGACAGAGACCATTTGTACGAAATGGCACGGCGCGGACGTTGGTCAACCAGTTAGAATATCGCTTTCTGAATGTATCCACTTTTCTTAGAATGACGCTTCCACCCTTCGTGTAAGTACTTTTCGAGTTTATGTGTTCACACGATTCCGGAGGGTAGATTGATATGACGATGCACTTGGAGAATATGGCTAAGAGCTATGAAGCGTTGTGGTGATTGAACCTGTTAGGGTTCGACCAGGGTTATCTGCTTGTCTGTCGAAGCACTATAATTCTCCCGCCTCCAAACTCTCACTGCTCCATCTGCCGGTATGTATATTTCGAAAACTAACTATTATCCAACCTTGGTTGTCTGTGGAATGCGATTCGTGGAGCTTGAGCTTCGAAACTCACCATGTCTTCATTGGCTAGACTCCCGCTCTCCCAGCTAACCTATCTCGTCGTTATGATTTTTCTTTCTGGAGCTCATTCTCATTGTGAGTAACAGCGTTTGCATCAGAGAGGTAAAGTAAGTTGAGATTTGACTCCTAGCGTCCATCGAGACGAACAGCGAGCTCAAGTGAACGCGGCGAGGCCCACCAGTTGCCGGCCATTACATGTTGTCCTCGTAACACAACATGGCCGAACCTCTCGACCTAGTCGGTGGGCCTTTTGCAGTAGTCGAATCCGATCCAGGTGAGTCTCTGTACGTTGCCTTTGAAACTTCTAAACCTTTAGCATCTAGGTGTATTCACCTCTCTCTCTCGCCACCTCGGTATAAACAACATCGAATTTATCGAACTCTACGATATCGAACCATGGGCCGTGGACCACCTTAACCCTCATGGACTCATTTTCTGCTTTCGCTGGAAGAAGGACAAGGATTCGCAAGACCATAGGCCAAAGACCAGCGACGACTTCCAGAATGACCTCATTGAACAAGTGTGGTTTGCCAACCAACTTAGTGATGATGCTTGCGCGTCTCATGCGATATTAAACGTGTTATTCAACTGTGATAGAGATAAGGTCGATGTGGGGGAAGAATTGGTGTCTTTTAGGGAGGAAACGAAGGATATGTCGGGGATTGTGAGTTGCTATTCCTTTGTCCATGTTCTGATGAGTCTTACCTGGAACAGATGAAAGGACTGGCAGTGTCCAGTTCACATCTAATACGAAAAGCTCATAATTCATTGGCAAGGTGAGTGTATGCAAACCTTCTTCCCCGATCGCACTCATTCTGATGGTTTAGGCCAGCCGATCTACGCGGGGCGCAAAATACACTTGCTCTTACCAGCCTCTCGACACAGAGGAAATCACTCAAATCCACCTCGTCCAAACCCAGCCAACCTAAAGCTAAACGAAATACGAAACCAACTATCACCAAGGGATCTCCCCCAAAACAATCCAAAAAGAAGAAAGAAGAAGAGGAAACTGAAGATGAAGCTTACCACTTCATCGGTTACGTCCCTGCATACGGGAAAGTTTGGGAGCTAGACGGCTTCAAGTCTGGTCCGTTGGAAGTTGGTGAACTCCCGTCCACTTCATCTTCTTCCCCGACCTCCGTCAATTGGATGGATATCGTGCGCCCTGCTCTGAGAATGAAGATGGCCAAATATGGAGATGAAGGTGGGGGGAGGTTCAGTTTGTTAGCTGTCGTAGATGGGCTATATGAAAACGCCAGTGATGAATGGGAGTTTTGGAAGAGGGAGAGAAGAGCGGTTGAGAGGCGGCTAGGAGACATTGATACGGATTGGAGATCAAAGGTCGGTGCTTTACTACTACGAATTAGCCGGATACCGGACGGTTTCTTGAACAGGTAGATCAGGCGCTCTTGCATTCAGCTGAAGATGCCTGTGTACTATCAAACCCCCTTTCGTCCGCCTCAGCCAACCACCAGAAGATCTTCACATCATCCTTTGCGGGTCGAAGACTCACAGCAGATATGAATATTCTCCGAGAAACCGACCCGCAAGAGCTGACCAAGATGTATGAAAGAGCGGTCAAGGAGTGTTTGAGCGCCAAGATAGTCGTGGAGGATGAGCTCACGAAGGGAAAGACCTGTCAGGTTAGTAAGTCCCCATTCTACCGGATCAGGATTAACTCCTTTTCTTTGGCCTTCTAGATAGATCATGTCAAGCGCACACACGACTATGAACCATTCCTCTGCGAATTCGTTAAATGTTTACATGAGGAAGGCCTGGTTGACGCGTTGATCGATGCTCCGAGCTCAAAATCGAAACAAGCCGCGGAGAAAAAAAGGGGGAAGGCTAATCTTCCAACGAATGGGAGGGGACGACCCAGGAAGAAAACCAAGCTTGATGAAGATGATGTGGGAAGTTGGAATCCTTAGTCTAGGTTCCTTGCTGTTTTAGTTACATTTCTTGGATAAAGTCCTTTTTATCACGCTCAGCGCGCCATAGCAGCCTCTATATTTGTACATATAGATAATACAACTTTTTTTTTTTCAAAATGAGAAACCGTTCGTTTTCTCGATACCTATGCAGCCACATAAGCCCTGTACATAACCAACTCTTGTTCTCCCTCAACACCAAAGTTGACGCTAGTTTCTGCACCAATGAAAAAGACATCCCCACATTTGATATCCAAGCTGTCTCCTTGCCATTGCACCCTACCCATTCCTTGCACAACCACAACAATGCTAGGCCCAGAGATGGGAGGATGTGTCTCTTCGGTGTTCTGTAGCTTAATCTGAACGACGGAGAACTCATCAATCGGAGGGTCGTATAGTTTCGAATTCAAAGATTCAGAAGACGCAGGAAAAGACGTAGGTATGACTCTATGCCTCTCTGGTTCATCTGGAACGTAAGTGAGCCCAGCGACGAGATTCGGAACGTCAATCAACTTGGGAGTGAGTCCAGCTCGAATAACGTTGTCTGAATTTGCCATGCACTCTATGATATCTGAAATCTCGGATTTCAGTTTCTGTGGAGTAGGAGAACTCGCAATCGACCGCTTACCTCCTTCAACATACGCATGTGGCTCCCCAGCACTCAGAAAGATGGCTTCTCCCGGTTGAAGAGTGACATGGTTCAACAAGAAGACGCAGAGGACACCGATATCATCTGGAAACTGTTCATTCAAACGTAAAACGAGCGCCCTCTCAATCGGCACCTCTGTTGAATCTGTTTGATACCTTTCCACAAGCTTTCGGACTGCGTTTGTGATATCTCCCTTTGGAGCAGTCATGATGGCAGCGAAAAGGTCTCGTAAGGCTTGTTTTGCCTCTGGAGTACATCCACCTCCGTCTCCATTGGTTTGGGCAGCTTGGCGGAATACATCGAGGATGGTGGGGGGAATGAGAGAAGTGAGTTCTGGTGAGTTCTGGAGGTTGATGGCGATTTTCGGGAGAGCCTGAAAGCCGCAGAGGGCACGGAAGGGAGTGAGTGCAAGTGCGAGCTCAGGTTTGTGGTGAGGGTCTAAGGGTTATTTGTGAGTAGGACAGTACACCCAGCAAAACATTTCGTACGAGCCTTTGTAAATGTCAGGTCTCTCTGCGTGAAGTTTTTCTGCAGTTGGCTTGTCTGGATGTGTCTGGATTGATAGAGCTTTCTGTATGGACAAGACCTGGTGAAAAAGATTGTACTCGATGATGAATATTCTGCTTGATGTTATTCACTTCATATTCATACGCACCTTGAATAAGAATGGCAAGTTCCCTTCCGACCCATCAGAAAACTTGTCTGCTACTGCTTTTCCGACTAGGTCTGGGTGGTCTTTCAGATAATCGGATAGCTTCGGAGGTGAGGACGACGAGGAGCAGAGAACATGAGAGGGCGATGTCGGATGTGTTCCCATCCAGAGCTCGGCGTAAGGTTTCGACTCATCGAGTTGTTGAAACGCGGGTATCTGGGACGATACAGCAAGCTGGTACACTTTCGAGAGGTGTCCATGTTTACCCCAGTCGTAATGTTGGGTGGTAGGTATAATTTTAAAGACCTTACTCATTGGCGATGGAGGACAAGAGAGGCGCTCGCACAGGTCGCGTCGCGGATTTAAGCTTACTATAACTGCTGCTAAGCTAGGAGTGGTATATTCTACGCTTCGGTCAACTTTCACTGGAATCGGAGACTTCATCAAACGACTTTGGTCGCGAGGTATTTCCCTCTACGAGAGTCGCCTGAGTATTCTGCACTTCCTCGTCCTCTTCTTCCTCTGTTGGCGCTTCCAGGTCTTTCTCGATCTGAATCTCTTCCGTTTCCTCGATATCAGACTCAAAGGTCTGAAGCCCAGCTTCCCAATCGCCAGGTATTCGACTCTTGAGACTCTCTGCTATATGTTCTTGCACGATCATCCCTGTAGAGGGGCTAGTGAGACCATCAAAAAGGACATCGAACCGCACAGACGCACCTAGTGCCATCAACGCAGATCCATTCATGGTTCGGTACATATCAATGACGGGATGCCGGTCTCCTCCCTTCCGTTTCTTCTTAGCGATGCCTTTAGATTTTTCCTCATCTCTGACATCTTCTTCGTTACTCGATTCCATTTCATCCTCCCCGGAGACTTGATCTTCTTCCTGGCCGCTCTCAGACGAAGATTGATGACTGTCATCACGCGCCTGCTCTGAGTTATCCAATGTTTTGGACAATAGCTTCGCTGACTGTCGTAGCTTCCGCTGCCTTCGATACTCTCGGGAAGAGTTCAATAACTGGCCTCGTTCATGGTAGTACTGGCTAGTCATAAAGTGTATGCACTTCAAAAGGTCCTAAAAACCGTTGTATTAGAGGAATGAACTTGTCCAGTCGAGGGTGATTAAAGTATACGGATGATGGTAAAGGCACAACGGGACTTTCATTTCCTTCTTCTGGTAAGGCTTTTGCAGTGTATTGGTGTATAGAAGACGGACTAATAAAATCATGATCGTGTTCGAATTTCCTTCGCTTAATCGCTCGATAGTCTTTGACGGGTTCCTCGTCCTCTTCAGACTGTTGTTCGTTTTCTCCGGGGTTCTCTGTATCACCACTTTCTGCACGCTCCTTTCCCTTCTGTCGAAATGTCCTGTATCTTGTTACACGACCTGAACCCCCTGCGTCGCTGGCAATCCAGTTTCCTTGAATATCGCGAGCAGATTGTTTTGCTACGCGAAGTCTTCTGTTGTTTTCCGTCTGAAGAACTCGAGTTCCATCTGGATGAAGGCGCAAACCTGTCAAATCATAAATTGTGCTTTGTCGCGGTGCTGGAGTCATGGAGAGATTGCCGGTTTGAACGCCGAAGCAAATCGAAATATCGATCGATTGTTTCCCACGTGAGAAGGGTCCTTATTTTTTTATTTTTTCCTTGTCGACTGTAAAATCCTCCTTGATTCCTTGAGAACCTTCAAGTAATGGAATTTTCGACCGCTGAAAAGTCCCTACTTTCTGGAAAATGGATCGATTGTCAGATCACCGAGTCACCTGCGACAAACATGGCCAAAACAATAGTTAATGGTGACTTCAGGGAACCTCTCACATCCTCTACCGCTCATAAACTATTCCACACAACCTCTACCGACATCCATCGCGGCATTTCCACGTTATTCGATCCTTCTACTTCACTATCAGACGATGAACTGGAATCCGACTTGTTCAGACTCAACCTTGCAATTGCATGTCTTCATGGATTCGTTCAAGCGAACTGGACAGGCCCGGATCTAAATGTGCAACCTTTGGACGTCTTACAGCTCGAATTCATCACAGAAGAGGCCCTTAATCAACAAGCTGTTGCCGAACTTGCATACGGTGGTGAACCGGCTTATCATCTCGCTCGTGCCGCAACTTTCCTCAGGTTGGCACAAATTCTCCTCGACGTTCCCTACAAACGTTGTCAGTCTGTCGTTTGGTGGCAACTACGAACACATTTGGTTCATCAAGAGGTTTTGGACGAGCCTGTTTCACTGCCGGAAGCTACCCTTCGCGTGTTCGAACAATGGCAGAGCGCGTGCCCTAAAAACGATAGTGCGGAGCTTGCGGGGAGAATCATATTGGAGAATGGGTTGCTTTATCACATCTTTAGACAGGATAGAGCTGCTGCTGAGCACTTTGTTTGCGCAGCTCGGGCCACTGGGCTTGAGTATGAACTGACCGGTGCTCTTGGGAAGCGGACCAAGTTCCAACAGAAGGATTTATCACAGCTCGTTCTGTTGGCTGAAGGATGTTTACCGGAGGACAGAATCAATTCTTCTGAATCCCCCACTACTCAAACCGAGAACGCTGTAGTCCCCGAAAACCTCGCGCTGAACGATGACACACTTCTCGAACAGACAGAGTTCACGTCCTCTTCACTGCACTCCTCTCGTACTGACCGTCTCAAACATTTAGACCCGTCTAACCAACCCCCTCTTCACCCTCTTGACCAATGTATCCTCCTCTCACTTTGTCTAAATGTCAAAAACACCTCTCCTTCACACGGACTCACTTCTGAACAAATGTCACCTTTTATCTCTCGAGTCATCACACACCCACGGAATTGGTCAATCCACACGATGGCTCTTCTTCTTCGTTCCCGCCTCGAATCCACACGCACGCGTACAGTCGAACGTTCAACATTACAGCTGCAAGCCCTCGTTAACCAGATACCGACCACCATGGAAGCTGATGGCACCAATTCAGCTCCTGTCTTAGAACGTTTACGTTATTTCCATTCCATTCCATTACCTTCTCGATGGGAAATGGAGCGAGAACTCGCATCACGATACATTAGTCTCGGTATCATCAGGTCAGCGTTGGAGATCTATGAGAGGTTGGAAATGTGGGAAGAGGTGGTCAAGTGTCATGTATCACTTGAAAGGTCCGACAGAGGTATTGCAATAGTTGAAGAGCTATTGGAAGGAAGCAAGGTTGAGGCCGAGACCGTACTTACTCGAGGCAAAGCAGGCACTTCCGACCCCGACAAACGCAGGAGAGTGCTCGATACAACTCGTGAAGCTAAATTGTGGTGTATACTCGGGGATTTACAACCCGAAAAGGCGGTCGAACACTACAGTCGTGCTTGGGAGGTTTCTAACCAGACGTCTGGGCGTGCGATGCGCTCGTTGGGAGGGTACTACTTTGCTCGCAACGAATTCCCTCAGGCAAGGGATTGTTTGAGGAAGGCTGTGAAAATCAATACTTTGTTGTCAAGATCTTGGTTCATTTTAGGCTGCACTTGTATGAGGTTAGAGGACTGGGAGGGTGCAAAAGAGGCGTTTTCTCGGTGTGTGTCGATAGATGAAGACGACGGGGAGAGTTGGAGTAATTTAGCCAGTATATATCTTCGAATGGGGGACAAAAAGGTGAGCATCTTTCAAACAGTTTTTCAAGAGGGTAGTTAACCTTCTACATAGGACACCGGTGAAGACTCACTCCAGTCGACCTCCCATACAAATAAGATGCTCGCATTCCGTGCACTAAAAGAGGGTCTCAAACACAGTTACGAAAATTGGAGGATGTGGTCCAATTACATGCTTATCGCAGTTGATGTAGGGGAGCTGGCAGAAGCAACTCGTGCCCTTGGTCGGGTAGTTCAAGAGACCAGCAACAAAGGTACTGCGGTCGTTGACGAGGACGTTCTTGACAGACTGGTCAACGCCGTTACACGGGCCCCATCCAACCCTGATGAAGCTGTCGACACATCTGCTGACGATTCAAATGCTGGGGATGCAAAGCTCATTCTTAACCCCAACGAGGGTCGTGGACTTTTGCCGCGAGTATTGGACTTGTTTGATAAAGTCATTCTCCCACACGTATCTTCTGCAAGAGTGTTCCGTGCATATGCGCGGTTGATGACATGGCAAGAGAAATGGGATGGTGCGTTGAAGGCGTGGATGGATGCTTATCGAGAGAGTAACGCGGGGAAGATTGCAAGAGGTGAGCTAAGCGTGGTGGATGGTGCTGCGAGGGATATATGGATAGAGGGTGTTGGGGAAGTTGAGGAAATCGTCGATGTCCTAACGAACCTGGGGCCTCGAACGGATTCAGGTTCTGGTACGGGGAAGAAATGGCGCCTTCAGGCGAGAACTATTGTCAAGAGTTTCATGACTAGGACGAGGGACAGTTTCGAAGATGATTCTGAGTGGAATAGGTTGGAAAATGTTTCGGAGGAGCTGAAGCAGGTGGGATCGGACTAGTTGATCATCTTGCGGTATTGCTACCCAGCGAATGGGTTAGGTCTCGAGATGTTCAGCTACGGGGGATTCCATTATGAATCACTTCTAGGCGTGTAATAGTGGTTCATAGACAACGTACATTCATTCTCGTTTGATCTTCCTCCGTGCTGAATTAAGTCGTCTCTCGCGTAGCCCGACTTCAAACCTTGCCCATTCATTGAAAATGTTCCAACAAGTGGACCAACGCTCTACACAAATGTCGGTGTTCTCGATTCTGTGAGCGCCCATATGTCCAAGATAATTGACACTCTCGGCGAGTCTTCTTCGAAGCGTGGTACCAATCATTATCTTATACTGCGCTTTTACAATAACATCGTTCCACTTGGAGATACTCCTCTATCGAATACAGAGATTCTAAAAAAAAACAAAAAAACAACAACACATAGCAAGTAAACTTGTACAGAATAGAGACTACGAGGCAGACTACCAAACAAACCCTGACGATGACGCAAGTTGAGCCCAAATCCACTTCATCTTACACAGTTCCACGACCTGTTGTGTAATGGGGCGGTACTAAGTATTATGCACAACGGGAGAAGGCTGAAATGGGGGCAGACCGTCCGTTCCAAAAAGTGCTTGGAATATGTTGTTACCACCATCAATTGTACTAGACTCGCGCAAATTTCCATCCGCCAATGGTACGGGAGGACCAACAGAAGAAGATGACTGTGTGGTCGCTGGAGGTGGGAGATCCTTGGAAAGAAGTCTCCAAGTCCCATCACTCGCAGAGGACCATGGAGATGTCGTCGTTTGCCCGGGAGGGAATCTCGGAGAAACGGGGGGTGATCTGGGAGGTGGTGAACCCCAGGCTGGATCCAGCGAAGTATGCACCCTGGATGAATGAGGTTGCCGTTGCACCGTTCTCCAGCCAGGTCGTAATTTAGGCTGAGAGGCTGAATCTGTATCAGATGGCAAGGACCGGGAATTCGGCTCTTCTTCCTTAATGCCTGCTGCATCAACCTGTATCGCGTCAAGTTTTATCCTCAAAAGTCGCTCCCGAGCATGAGCTATCATCACAACCTTCTCCATCCCTATCTTCGCAGCTTCTTCTTTTGAAAGGGGCACTTCGCGCTCACAAAGCGCTAAATACGCAGGTTTCAACCATTTTTCGACACCGTATTTGTCTGCAACATGTATTATTTCAGCTGGGCTAAGGCAGTTTGAGGAGCTCGCGAATGATTGGCAGGTGTCTATCGCAATGATGGCATGTTCCCGAACCTTTGGTAGGTCATACTGAGTTGCGATGGATAATATATCGACCCATGATTGGATTGGTGCGGTGGTAGGTGACAAGAGATACATCCTGTGTAACTCAAGGATGAGTCGTGAATCTCTGGAACGACATTCTCACCACTTACCCATCGTAAAAGAATGACAAAAGAGATTCAAACTCATTTATGCTCAGGCCATTCACCACATAGGTGTTTTCTGGGCCTCTAGGACCAGAAGCAAACACTCCCCGAAAGAACGACGATTCTCGTGCGAGAAAATGCTTATGAATCCTAATCTTCACCCGGTTTTCGACGATGAAAGAGACGATGTCATCGTCAAAATAGAACCTGGAATGTTCCTCCACTGGTGTTGGAGGGCTTTGGTTCGACTGTGACTTTTTATCAGATCGATGTGGTGGAGAATTGCTGCGGGTGGGAGAACTGCGTCTACTGCGGAAGTCTGCGAATGAGTTTCGAGTATAACCTGTTAAAATAGGCATGGCGATGGTCGCAGTAGAGAAGGTTGGCCTACACGAGGTTGCCTTAAGGTCGCGGTCATGGTCTTAGTAGGTGCTTGTAGGTCCCCATAGTATTTTTCACGTCTCCCACCCTCCAGGAACTGCAATTTGTGCTAGTATTAAGTCTAGAACGACCGTTAATTCAAGTTACAACTTATCCTACTTGTATTGTTGTACAATACGTAGCACGAATAAAGACAAGGGAAACATTGTCAAGTCAGAGTGGCCGAATGATGATATACAGTTTGATACATATGGCAGGACGAAGTGAAGCACGTTAGGCTCCGCTGTTAAAGAAAATTTCGTCTACGACCGTTTCCGCCACCGACCTCGGCCTTGCTGGTGATGACGATGATTTAGATGCGTGGACAGACCTCATCCCGAGTCCTAGAGACGGGGAGTTTCGAGCCGAGTGTCCGATAGAAAAAGAAGAACGGGCTCCCATGCCCACAGTGAATGGATTCGTAGAAGTTGAGGGTATTGCTGAAAGGATGGGATCCGGATAGGGCAGTGGGGACGTAGGCATACTGATTGTGTGGCCTGCGACTGTAGTAGAAGGACAGACATTGCACTGAGCAACTGAAGTAGTGTACCCAGTTGGAATACCAGCTTTGAAGGCTAGAGCCGCTGGTCCGCATTGAGCCGCTTCCTGAGAATACGTCGTGACTTCAGCAGGTCCGAACGGTTTTGAGCCCGTTGTGGATTTTATTTGCGGCCAACCATTCTGATCAACGCTGGGTGAGGCCATCCTTTGAATCACCTTCTTCAACCGGGCTTCCCGCGCTTTAGCAATCAACAAGACCCCTTTGGTGCCAATAATTTCTGACTCAAAGTCCGACAAGAACTCTTCGCGCTCGGAGAGGGCAGAATACGCTGGGGCCAGCCATCTCTCGACCTCGTTTGAGTTCGCAATCTGGATCATTTCTGCTGGGCCAACGAAATTGGAGTTGCCGGATGATTGGAGAATATCAATAGCAGCGATAGCGCGATCCCTTGCTTTGGGAAAATCCAGTCGGGTAGAGATGGATAGAAGATTGATCCAGAACTTTATGGGCATTTTAGTTGGCGAAATTTGGTACATCCTGTGGGTGATATATGACTGATTACCGGTTACCACGCGAAGCAAGAACTCACCCATCATAAAAGAAACACAAGAGACTTTCAAATTCCTCTACCTTCAAGCCTGGAATGACGTAGTTTTCTCCCTGTCTGTCAGGCCGAGCGGAGAGCACGCCACGGAAGAATCGAGATTCCCGTAGGAAAAGATATCGGTGGACATTATATCTCATACGATCCTCCACCTATCAGGTGTCAGCAACGTAGAAAAGGGAGGCGAGACGTTACTCACAATAAAAGAAACATTTGCGTCATCAAAGTTATATTCACGATGTGTTTCTATGTTGATGCACGAAGGAGATCTAGTAGAACGAGGGCGATAGCGATAACACCTGGGTGAAGGTGAAGGTGAACGCGAGAGGCATGTTGATGGACGACACCGCTGTGGCGTCAATCGTGAATTTGAATGACTCCTCGACCTTGAATAATAATGCGAACGATTTCTGGGATGGTGATATGTAGGACTTCTTGACCTTGATCTGGTACACGGTCGGTGCCGACGCGATGGCGAGTGAGAAAGGCTATGAGCGTGAACCCTTTCAGGGGAACTTTGATTATGTGCACGGCTGAATCCCTGGATGACAGGTATAATCGTGCATCGACTTTGAACTGGAACCACAACTGGAGTAGGAGTTAGCGGGGGACAATATCCTACGGAGTTCCTTCGTTGTGCAGGAGAACAAGAACGTGAACGAGAGGATCCTGTTTGAACGGGTGAATGTGGCGAGAGACTCCGACTGGCGGAATGCGTGAAAGAAGAGGTGGGAGATTTAAACGTCGGCGGGGAGAGCGGTTCTTGCTCAGGTGGAGGTGATATACCGAGTTTGATATTTGGACTTCGACCTCTCGAAGTTGACCTCCACGTCAAAGGACTCGGGCTCGGGACCGGACTCGAAATTCGCATTGTTCCAGCGAATTCTTCCGATATACCTTGGGTGGAAGAGGAAGGAGAGGGAACCATGACTGCGGAAGAGATAGGACTACACGATTGAGCTGGACTTTGAAATGGTCTGTCCTCGAGCGGCGAATTCGACCTGGCTGGATACTCTTCCAACGCGACCATCCTTTAACTCAGACTACCTGGAAGTCCAGTACGACGGATGGAATGGGGTGGTGGTAGTGGTGGTTGAGTTGAGGAGCGCCCGTGTTGTATCAGTCCGCTGCACAGCCAGCACCCGCCCTTGAGCTTGTCTCGGAACCGCGGAAATGACAATATGGATGTGCGCCGGCTTTACGCGTCGCGCGGCTGCCTTCAATCCACAATTTTCTGCTGTGATCTGCATCCATAGGACCGCTTCTTTCTGCCTACTGTCTTACGAATGAATAAGAACAAACCCTCAGGAAACGCAGGCTCCAGAATGCATGCGATGAATGTCGAAGGTGAAACAGTGAGTTTTCTCGTTTCCCAGTCGGGATGCGCTGATAGTGATACTCATCACTATGTAACAGTACGTTGTGATGGTGCTACTTCTCCTAAAAATATATGTTCGAGCTGCATCTCCTCAAGAATTGAATGTACACATCAGTTAAAGAGAAGAGTGAGTTCCATTATTGAAGTCAACCACTGCGGTTTCATCGAGGCTTCATGTTACTTTTGGTGGGGCCTAAACGTGCAGAGAGCAGTTACCGAGGGGCGGCTCGAATGTCTCGGTCAACTCACTCATTTCTCCTTCCCAGAGCACGCGATGGCATATCAATCCCATGAATTGACCATACTGACTCGATATCCAGAAACACATAGTGAATCCGAGTCCATTCATCAGTTCTCAATTCAAAGTTATCGATCTCCTATAAATTGAAGGTCCTTCAAGAAGGCCGAGTCTGCTCGCGCTCTCGTCAACTCTATCCTCTCCACTTCGAGACCATATGTCGTCCCAGAAGATCCGGAAGCGAGGGAAATCCTTATCGAGCTTGCCTCGCATGCACACTCTCTAGATAGCCTACTTTTGCTATCAAAAACAATATCTACAAGCTTTGACACTTCCCCGGTGTCCGCTTCTTCATTTGCGCTAAATGGCCTTCCTGAGGGTGATTCGGATACAGAGGTCGAAGCCTCCATCGAGTCGCTCGCTCAAGAACTCAGAAACATGTCATTCATTCCGTCCAAACGACATTATGGGAAATCAAGCTCTTTCATGTTAGTCAAATCGGCAATGAATGCTCGACGTGATGTCTTGGGCGATCACATACCCATCCTATATTCACCAGTCAACAACGCCAAGTATTGGAAACCCTTCCCTCTTTTTGTGTGTGCAAATGAAGATCTCGTTAATCGCATCTAGTGGCAAACAATATTTCAACGCCATGATCATGTCCCGCCATTGATGTCGACCTTCTTCGTGATCTGGTTAGGCTCTACTTCACGAATTTCCATCCTCTGTTTCCACTATTACATCGACCTACGTTTGAGCGTTCGATTGCGCAGGGCTTACATTTAGTTCCTTTGGAGCAACCGTCTTGGCTGTCTGCGCCGTCGCGTCAGGATCCGCGGAACTATTGTGAAGGTACGACCTCGGATCACAGTCTAGGATGGGAATGGTTTCGCCAGGTTCCCCTCATCCGTGACTCTTTCACCGAAGCTCCGACGTTGTATGACCTTCAACTCTGTAGCGTGAGTTATAACCTGAACTTCAAAAGCTGTCACTAACAGAGCCGCCTAGCTATCAGGGTTGTACTTACAGACAACCTCAGTTGGTCGGAATTGGGATCCGTTCCGCTCAGGAAATGGGGATACACCGTAAAAGTCCTTACCACCAAAGAACCGTCGATTATGAGCTGTGGAAGCGTGCATTTTGGCTACTAATATCTCTCGATTCATGAGCGTATTCTCAGGTTGATCGTGCGCTACAACTGCAGTTGACTTTCCTGTCGAATGCGACGACGAATTTTGGGGAGTTTCAGATCCACAAAAAGCGTTCGTACAACCGGAGGGACAGCCGTCTGTTATGTCCTTTTTCGTGGCCCTATTGAAGCTTGTCAACATCGCTGGCTTTCCTCACCGTACTTTGGTGAGTCAAGAAACGGTTTTCTCCTTTCAAATTAAGTTCAACGATCGATGGTCAGTATGGAGTTCGCAAGTCGGAACTTTAGTCCAAAATGGGGATTTCTGATAATGACTGGAAAATGAAAGCGGTCATGAGCTGCGGTAAACTTTGCAACCTGTGTCGATTGTCAATGACTGCTCACCGTTCTCTTTGGTTTTACCTGCAGATTCTGCGCTCAACGAATTCTTAGATACAATTCCGGATCATCGTAAGTGTCATGTGAAATTTGGTCGCAACCAAAAGGCTGACTTGCGCTAGTTCGATGGAATCCCGAAAATCCTAATCCCATTTTCTTTCAACAATCGGCCATGCTTGATTCGACATATCATTGGGTCCAGATCCCAGTACATCGGCTGTTCAATGTTTATGCCTCGACCTGGACGAGAGCGGATCCTACCTTTACCTTCCCTCACAATATGCTCTAACGCAGCTCGAAGAACCATCCATATCTTGGACACATTTCACAGGCAAAGAGATACGGACTTTATGCCTTTAGATACGACTTCGAATTTGCAGGCAGAGTATCATCATTCTGTAAACTAACCTATCATCGCTGATAAATTGCTAGACTGCGCTGGTCCTCCTCGTTGGAATATTACGGTCGGAAGAAGGATGTATTTCTTCCTTGGAATTGAGCAAGGAAATGCAGGACGTATATCGATGCATCAAGCTACTCCAAATATACGAGAAGAAGTACGTCAGGATCGTGATTCCAAAATGGTTGTCCTATAACGCTCACTGTTTGACCAATATACTTACAGATACCAAACGGCAGGCCGCATTCTGTGAGTACTATAAAGTTCGCGATGTTTCGTACTAACTCGAATTGAGCGATCAGGGATGTACTGAATGTACTCGTAACTGTTTGTCTACCCAACTCTCCCTATCGGAAACGCGCGAGAAGCCCAGGAGACTACGGGGAGCGAAGAATTCCGGCTTTGCATGCTCAAATGGTGAGAGAAGACTTTAACTACACCCATGATGATCCCCGATCAACCCACAAACCGTACACGACGTCGGAGGTTTCTACCGTCCTGCCTGAGCCTTACAACGGTCAGATTTTCATCCGTTGTTCGTTCAAGATGGAACTGGGATGTCCAATACCATCTCTCTACAAGCCGGCATATCCGGGGACTATCCTAGACCGCCAGTTGCCGAAGACGATCAACTCCTTATCGACAGTACTAGTGTAACTTCTACGTTACAACTCCCGACAATATCAAACTCGATGTGGATTTCACCATCCATGTTATCAGGGAACGACGACTTCACGTATGTGGCCTTGCCCGTCAAGACTGTAAAACTGCTGACTCGCACATCCTTCAAGTCTACAAGTCTGGAGCTCGTTCATCGCCGGTACTGACGATTTGATGGGATTTTTCGGGGATAATTAACCATGACCATTTAATTCTTTATTTCGAGAGCTGGTGGTACGACGGCAAAAGAATAGAACGCCTTTTTTGATTGTTTCCTCCTCTAACCACGCGAAACTGTTCTGAAGACTCTACGGGTTGCGGCGGGTTATATTCATCTAACAGCCCCAGGATCGCCACTCACTGAAATAATACTTGACGAACTTGGCGTAAACAAAGGGGACCAGGGGATGAGCATGTTGGAGGCACCGATTACCTTGAAAGCAGTGAAAATAGTAGCAAGACACTTTCCACTATCATTCCATCCCAATTGTTGGGTCCATTGGGTCCACCGACTGGGACACCAACAGTCGTGCTTTTCTTTGGTTATGAGCCTCACCAAACGGACACCTCAACTTGAAATATTTGTACAGGTGTCCCACCTCGACAACTACACACCAAAACTCAAGAAGAGTTGCGGTTAACACGTAGAGTCAAGGATCTTAGTAGTCTGAACAGGGACGACGCCACTGAACGCATTCAAGCGACGAATATGGTTAGAAAGGCGAACAGGTAGTCCCAATATTGAGGCGTTGTGCACTGCCGGTTCTAGTCAGCCCTCGGATCATGAAAGGTTTATATAGAAATTTATGCGGAACGGACGAGGGAGAACTTGCACTTAATTGTAGGCTAGGAAGTAATGCACATGTGCAAAACGCCCAGACAAGTACCTGAGTTACGGAGAAATTTCCACCCGTCATCATCATCGCTGCCTACTGTTGCCCTCCATAATTCTAGAAGTTGCTTGGACGTGTATTGAATCCATCAAACGCACTAATTGATGCTCGAGTGTTTGTATTGAATGTTAGTGCGTCTATCAGCTGGGCGTGCCACCGGTAGAAAAGATAGACGGTGACAGCAGGACAGGGTTATTAGATTTCATAGTTTCTCGCACCAGTCTATCACTCGTCTCCCTACCCGTTCAACCAGTCCTTCATAGTCCAGGTTCTGGCCGGGAATGAACATCCCACAATGAGCTGCAACCTCGTCTTCGACGCCACCAATCACGATTTGTTCCCAATTGTCACCACCGCCAAGAACGGCACCCAACCCAGTGGGCAACACGACAAAATGGCGGCCGGTTCTCTCCTTGTTTGCTTTCGCAGCAGCTTTAGCGGCGATCTTTGCTTTCTTCTCCCGTTCCTTCCGAATCCTCTTCAGCTCCTTTTCGCGTTCCTTTTCCGCTTTCTTCCGCTCCTTTTCATTTCCGTCATTGAATTGAGATGTGGACCCTTGCGAGTTCAGTGATGGAGTTGTCGCCTCCGATAAAGGGACAGGCGGGCTATGTGTCGACGAGTCTAACGACACACTATCTGCCACCCCGGTTTCTAACAGAACCACATCATTCTCAGTTTCTAATTCCATTGAAGGAACGTGGTCGGGTTGAGGAGACGACCCATCTGAATCCTTTTTCGGTAAAGTCACAGTCCAATAGTTAACCCAGAAACCGTTCCAGGCTACGAGTCGTTTATATCTCGCAGTAAGACCAGTCGGATCAAACATGCATGACCCGAATTGAAAATATTCAGTAGTCCATTGTTTGCCAGCAGAAATCGGGGCGTCATGATGTTTCTTGATCCATTTCACCAATGGATCATTTGCATGAGAAGATACGAAACTAATGGTGCGATCGACCAAGGACCCCGATGGGGACGAATGGCCCACGATTCCCAAGGATGACGAACTCTCCTGAGCAGCTGGTATCTGCGGCCGTGGAGGCGACTTATCTATATCACCGGGCGCTGGTGTTGAATTCATGGAAAGCTCGGATGCATTTCCTGGATGTGAATTTGAGTCGAATCCAGGAACATACACTATTCACTCACTCTTGTCATGGGCGTTCTTGTACTTCTCCCAGTCATCGGTGACTCCATTGTCGACAACCGTGACATCGGGATGATTATTCATTTCTTTCTCAGTCTTCCCGTGTTCCTCGCCTTTAGGTAGCAGAGAGGCTATGCCAGTCACTACTACACGGGGATGCATACCCAAGTATGGACAATCGAAGGCGATCATTCCAACCACTCTACGTGGTTTCTTGTTGAGGATGGAAGGGTCAGTCGCGGCTTCGGCAACCAGAAGGCCACCCATCGAATGTCCTACCAGGATGACTGGCCCTGGTGGTTGTGTATTGAGCCTTGAAAGTAACGCATGAGTCACCATCACATCGATGACACGAATTCCGTACCATTCAAGGAAATTTTCTGTTGCGTTTGATAGCGGCTTGCGGCTCTTATAGGTCGGATATAGACTAGTTTGTACTTGAAAGTTCAGGTGAGGGGGTATATGTTCTGAAAGGTAGTTCTGCAGGTGGGACGGAAAAGACTACAAACAGATTGTCCACCGGTGTAGGTTCCCCACATAGACTTAGCCTAAGCGTACCTGGAAAGTTGTATCGTTTCCTGAAGCGTATCTGAGATACATTAAGCGCCATTATTATCAGCTTCAAGTACCTTGAAAGCCGTGGACATAAATTAGATGAAGAAGTGTTGAGGACATGATGGTGTGAGAGCAAGGTGCATAGGTGCATGATCAGAATTTACCCATTATTGCCACTGTCCAAGTGCTAAGTCTTCTACAACACACTTTTTTTATATGTATAAGAAACCCAAGACCGGGTACGAATTCAGGTACCGATCCTTCTGATATGATGAACATAGTTATCACAAAAGCTAGCTTACGCATGACCTATCTCCAGTCAACAGCGTTGATAACTGGGTCAATAACTCAGTACTCAATGCTCAAACCCCTGGGCCTGAAAGAAAACAATTTAGTTCGTGCATAGTTATGAGGACACGGTTCTGTTACTGAATATTACCATTTTCTGTCCGAGAGATGACTGCGTACACGTCGACGCCACAAACTCCTGTGTTCGAGACAGTGACAGGAAAAATGTTCAAGTCAGCCTAACGCTATCTATTTGTTGAGAAGCCAAGAGACAGAAGTTTAAAGAATGCCAAGTGTGTGTGCTGCAATGAAATATTTTACAAGTAAACCTCACTGCCAACTGTGTAATATAGGTTTTCAAGTCGAATGTGGCCGCATGCATAAGGATTACAATGAAACAAATCCACCCACCGCCTTGAACGTGACGCAACCTCATTCCGTTTCTGGCCTACTGTCTGTAGGTAGGGTGGGATCGGCAAAGCTATGATTGCACTTGGTGCAAACGAAGAAAAGGATCATTCGCGTTTCTTTTCGTTTCGATTGATCTTGGTAGAAGACGGCACTGAAAAAAAAGGTTGAGTCACGTTCAAACACAAAACCGTTGAAAATTCACTCTTCGTGACCGCATTGTGGACAGAGGATGTTAGAATGAGCCTTGAATCGACGTATATGAGCACAGTTGAGGCGATATCGCGCAATTACGCACCAGTGTTGGATCTGCGCCCAAGTCGGTCGTCACTCCTACTTGCTCCCTTCAAAAGCCGGTCAAAACACAGCCTACTAGTCTGATGACTTGAATCTCACTTTGTTACTGTCAGCAAGTCGTTTCGATACACGCACTTGTTCTCTCCAATTTCATCGTAGTTGCATATCCGGCATGCGTAGACCATGATGCGGCGCTGTTGATCAGCTTTTGGGTACAAAAGGTTGTTGCATTCTGAGCAGAACTGTAAGGAAGCCTGATTTTGGAGGAGTAAAGCTGTGTCGATGCATTTGGAACAAAGATTCCACCAACCATCGTCAATGTCGAACTTACAAGGAGGATGTTTGACTTTGTTGTCCTAAACCGTCTGAAGGTGCCTCGCCTCGGAGGCAATACGCGCAACTAAGTAGTTCTTCTTCTCTCTTTGATTTCGACGTCCTGAATGACACCTTACAAGGACCGCCGCATGCCTCTCGGGTGAACACAGAATCATCGATATCATCATCGCGGGTTAGAGGCGCCGCCGCAGCGAGGCAGTTGCACCCTTGCCGGACGGCACCTCAGGGTGGCCTTACGAGCTTTGTACAGACTTTCCCACAGATTGCTCGCTCCGCTCAACTCCCGCTCAGTTCCATGCTTTCTTCAATCTCCGAGAGTGAATGAAAGCCCCTCGCTTCATTTTTGTTTTTTTCCTTCTTTTTGCGCAGGGATCGGGCTCGGGGGCGACGTCTGTAATGCGATAGGATTCGCTGGTTATTTTTAACAAGGTAAGTACATATGTTGTTGACGGCATGTCGAAATTCAGGTTCGATCCACAGAAAGCAATTGACTCTTGAGATCTATCAGACTGATTTCATTCATCGCGTAACACATCATATTTTTCCCAACTCATGGCAGTTTCATGTTTTCCTCCCGTAGTATAAAAAGTCCTCGTTGGCGATACCGAAATGCGAGGTCTTATCCATACGCTTTTTCCTTGCGGTCGCCATGAAATTCACCTCTGCCTTTGTCATCGCTGCCGCAGCTCTTGCGACTAACGTCTCTGCTGCCCCCGGCCAGGAGACTAACGCGCAACGCATGGCGCGTGGACTCCCTCCCCTTCCCCCCGTAAGAAGGGCCACCGGAACTGAAGGTCAGTGAACGTGTTTCTGCTTCTTCCTCTTGTTCCATTGCTGACCCTACCTCTCAGTCGCCCGAAGGGGAACGCCTTCTGGGTCTCCAGGCCAATGCAGCACCGGACCTGTTCAGGCGAGCCTCGTCATCTTTCTGTTTTTCTCTCTAATGAACTAACTTTCATTCGGCTCTTAGTGCTGCCTCACCACCGGTCATGCCAACGACGGAGCGATCAGCGCACTGTTGGGACTTCTGGGCATTGTTGTTACTGATCTCAACGTACTCATTGGCGTGAATTGTTCACCCACCACCGTTCTCGGTATAACCATCCCATGGTTCGTGTTCTCAGAATCGTATATTATGAAACAGCCTCTAACTTGATTTCGCTATTCCAGCTTAAACCAAGCAGTCTGTTGTCAAGATAACTCTCACAATGGCGTCCTCTCCATTGGTTGCGTTCCGGGTACGTTTCAATCAATTGTTCTTCTGCACTGTGAACTGAGCGATTTCTGTATGCAGCTACCATTTAATCGTAATCCCTTACACTATAATCAGCGTTCAGCGCTGGACATTGCGATTTGGCCCAGTAGTGACCTTACTTCTATGTTTAACCTACCATTCGTTTAAAATTATATCGGACTTCCTTAACCAACAGTACGTAAAGGGAGCTGATAAATAAGTCGAGGTTTTATGTACTCATGTATCTACTTGCAGGGCTTTTGTTCTTTTTCGGGTCTATTTGTACGGTATAACAGAAATAGCGACGGGATTTTGACGTTGTTGGGAGGGTTGACATCTAGAATGGTTCCCGTGGGCGTTCAGCTTCATGAGCGATGCTTTCGGAAAATAGAACAGATCGAGCCGAACAGGACAATGATTCCTGGAGGTTCCAATGTTATACAAATATTGTATCCGATCCGAGAAGCTGGAGAGCTGTTCAGAAAAAAGTGGCAAGTGTGCAGCCCGAGGAGTAAAGCATCAATCATAGTCATTCAGGAGAAGGCACAAGTTGTTATGCGTGGCAAGCGGCGTTATTTAAATTCTTTCTCAGTCTTGTCGAACACGGAAAGACGTTATCCTGCAAGCCCTACCGGTGGGAAGTGCGCAATGTTAACCCTAGGGCGCTGTAAACCCTTGCAAGAGGTTGGTCAAGGCGGTTGCAGATGGATACAACTATCTTGATTCCTGTGCTGGCGGGAGTGCTACTGAGATGTGATGCAACTGATATTTGTGTGAGATCAATCGATCACGAGTAAAAGACTCAAGAATCCAGACGTTCAGGTGTCGGGGTATTCATCCCGTCGAAGAGACTTGAGCTTGCCTCGATCAGTGATGTACATCGCAGAAAGAGCTGGCGCCGGTGGCGGCTTGTTTGCAAGGTTACATAATCAGATTGTGGTGAACTTTATTTACAGAACTAACCAGCCACTCGGCGTCTGCCGATACCGAGGGATTTCCATCACCACACAACGCGCACGATATCAGCATCAACGTGAAGAAATGGTCAAAGGTAGGTCCATGCATCGTATACTAGAATCGTCCGTGAAGCATTAACCGCTTACTCGTGCAGTATATAAACCCGGGAAGGTAGACCTCAATTGTCGTATTCCACAAGCACTCTAGCTCAATCCTCACCAAGGTCGCCATCGTTCTTCAAGGACGTCAGGCCGGCAAAAAGGTCGTCATTATCAAGCAATTGGATGAAGGTACCAAGGAGCGACCTTACCCCCACGCACTCGTTGCTGGTATCGAACGTTACCCTCGGAAAGTCACAAAGCGAATGGGCCAGAAGAAGTTGGCAGCGCGGAGTAAAGTCAAGCCTTTCATCAAGGTACTTTTGAGACTGGATTGTGGAGGGCCTTTTTTGTTAATTATATTTCCGTGGTACAGACCGTCAACTACTCGCATCTTTTCCCTACACGGTACCAACTTGAATTGGAGGGTCTGAAGAACGCTGTCGTTGCGGACACGTTCAAGGAACCATCACAGAGGGAGGATGCAAAGAAGAACATCAAGAAGCTTTTAGAGGAGAGATACACATCTGGCAAGAACAGCTGGTTCTTCCAACCTCTTAGAGTGAGTTTTGGTCGATTGTCAACTTTGATCATTTTCTTATTGGTTTCCTCTTGATAGTTCTAAGTTTCTTCTTGTATCTGGTGTTATGCATTTAGCCCTTCTAAAAGTACTACTGTATGATTCTCATGGCATTTATGCAACTATCCACATGCTTGGCAGCTTGTTATCATTTCACCGACAACTTCCTTGTCCATTTGTATTCTCGGGTTGGATGCGTATGCAAACACGGCTGAAACTGCGATTTACGGACGACGTAGGAAGGAATTCCTGTTCTGCAACGATCTCGAGGATAAGATATTCAGACCATCGCAGACCGGGCCTTCATCACGTCTCTATTCGAAAAAAGCAGGTATTATGGAAGGTTATAAGCCGCCTCGAGGAGATCGTTATTGTAACAAAGGCAACGCGGACTCTTGAACCGTTCGTCGACGTTCTCGTTCTCCCATTCATATACCTTGCACGAGCTACTAAGTACGCGAGTTTACAATGGACTTTTCAACCGTTCATTCCACCGTTTCTCTGATTTGAACCAGACGACCGTCTCTCTTCCGATCTGCCACCTATGAAATGAAAGTCTTGCAGGTCAGATGAGAGGGAGGACCTGGCAAATTTGCGAAATCTTGGAGGCCTCGGTCTGTTGTACAAGTGCAGCTTGATCGTTTGCTCCGAAGCAGCGGCAGACCTCGGCAAACGCGTCTCAATTTTTGAGCGAGGCCGTGCATCACATGACTAAAATTGGGCAGACAGAGGAAGCGTGTGCTTGTTCCTCGATCTCATTATCAAGTGTCGTGTCTCGTTGGTCGTACGGAATAGCAAGGTACAATCTAAACCTCCGAACAGACAGGTAATCGGTCGCAAGGAGAACCAACTTGGAATCAACGCAGTTAACGCA
Organism: Marasmius oreades; assembly: GCF_018924745.1. Lineage (NCBI taxonomy): Eukaryota > Fungi > Basidiomycota > Agaricomycetes > Agaricales > Marasmiaceae > Marasmius > Marasmius oreades. Next base: position 3,170,091 of record NC_057325.1, read on the forward strand.
GTTAAATTTTGAAATCAACTTGTCATCACATCCTCCATCCCCGGAAACGATCCTTGTCACGATTCTACTACATCCTAATGTCATTATTTGGAGCTTCAGCAAACACTAGTTCGGCACCGGGGACAGGCCTTTTTGGTTCATCTACCACGTCCAGCATGCCTGCTTCAGGTGGAAGTATGTTCGGCAACACCAATGCTCAAACCGGTCAGACACCGTCTCTGTTCGGCAATACTCAGCAGCAACAGCAACCACAGCAACAGGGGGGTACCTCACTATTTGGGAATACTCAGCAGCAACAACAACCACAGCAACAGGGGGGTACCTCACTATTCGGAAATACTCAGCAGCAACAACAACCACAGCAACAAGGGGGAACCTCACTATTCGGGAATACTGGCGCCAACGCGAACACCACTGCCACTGGCGCGAATTCATTGTTTGGTAGCAATACACAAGGAGGAGGTTTTTTTGGTGCAAAACCGGCGGGCACGTCGACACCAGCGGCTACAGGTGGAGGTTTGTTTGGTAGTGCAACAAGTGAGTGATTGAATTTCTCAGACTTTTTGGGAGTGAACTTTTCTCTGGACATCCGCAGCAACAACATCTGCCATGGGTGGTAGTTCTCTGTTTGGAAATACTACCCAACAGCAGCCAGCCGCTGGGACAGGCGGAAGTCTGTTCGGTAGCACACCAGGTACGTGGTTGGACCCCAAGTGGCGGCAGGCTCACAGAGAGACTTACTTTCATTAGCTGCACCGACCGCGGGGAACTCGCTCTTTGGAAACCCTGCCCAACAACCGGCTAGTGGGACTGGTACAAACAGCTTCTTTTCAACTCCACCAGCAGGCCAACAGCAACAAAACGTGAACCAGGCTAAGCCCAGTCTTTTTGGATCGTCGACGCCGCCCAATCCTCTCTTCGCCGGTAGCGCCAACGCGAACACCACCAACACAGGAACAGGAACGTCATTTGGAGGTGGTAATCCTGCTACAGCTGGAACAACAGGTCCGTTGTTCGGAACTACGAGCACGAGTAATACAGGGAATTCCCTGTTTGGGAGTAACAATGTTGGTGCAACTTGTACGCTCTTTCATTTTCGCTTTCTCTCTCGACTGCTGCTCATCGCCCAATAGCCGGAGGCTTTGGGAGCAGCACCCTCGGAGTAAGTGCATTTGGGAACAAACCCGCCACTCCGGGAGGCAATTTAGGAACTAGCACACTGGGAACCAGCAACCTAGGAACGAGTACCCTTGGCACGCAAAATCAGGGACAAGACGCGCAAGTGCAATTTACACGTCTTCAAGAAAAAATCGAAGCGGTAGCTGGTGCATGGAATGCCTCAAATCCAGCCTTGTGTCGTTTCCAGGTGAGGAAATTCTGTAAATCGTCCGGAAAACCGCCTCTCAAGTGTTCCACTTATTACAGCATTACTTCTATAACCTCGTTGATCCTGTACAAGTCAATCTCTACACTCGCCCACCGAATGCAGTCAAAGAAGATCTTTGGCAAAAAGCGGTTCGTGAAAACCCGGATCCGAGCTGGTGAGTTCTCATAGGTTATACCGTATGGGTCATACTGAGCGATACAATTAGTCTCGTACCTGTCCTCGCAATAGGCTACGATGGCATGCGCGACCGAGTTGATGCCCAGACACAGCAATCGACTGCTCACAAAGAAAAGCTGACAGAATTGCAATCTCGCATGAGAACACTCACAACTCATCATACCACGACTACGATACCTCGATTACAAAGATATTCGGCCTTGCAAACTCAATTGTTACACAGGCTACTGAAACTGGTAACACATCTCCACTTGCTCATACCAAGTGTCCGAAGTTCTGCCATTGGTGAGGCTGAAGAGGAACTCAAGTCTCAGCTGGAAGAAGTTGCCTCCGAAGTTGGGATATCCAGGTCTTCGGCGACTGGAGATAATTCAGCACGAAAAGGGGGGAGACTGAAGAGTAAACTGGGAGAACTTTGGGCAGTTATAGGTGCACTCAAAGCAAGAGAAGAGGGGCTCAACGCTATGACCGGTGGGGGAGAGTGGAAAGTAGTCGACGAAGAGGGTTTAGCTCGGATCGCACAGGTATTCCTTACCCATCCTCTTATGTGTTCCGATGTTGACCTCGCTTGCCAGGTCCTTGCCGAGCAACAAGCAGGGCTTGCTCACCTAACAAAAATCTTGCAGAAGGACCTGAAAGATGTAGCGGTAGTTATGGGCACTGAGACCCGTACATGAGAAGTTCTCCAGTACTAATAGTAGATACTTACGAAGCTCTGGCTCTTGAGCGTTGCGTACCGGCGTCATACGGGCGGCAATCAGACTTAAGCTCACGAACGTAAAGGGTAGTTTGGAAATAGTGTGAGACTTGTCACTTGCCCTCTTGTTTTTTGACCATCACTTGCTCCTCCAATTTATGCCCATTCTACAAAAATAAAGAACCCTCCGAACCCTTCCATTGCTCTTTCATAGAATTTCTGGTTCTTTCATCAATCTCGCGTCAACTAAGGCTACCAGCAAGCAAGCTATCCACATTCACAAGTGACGGACAACCTTCTTTAAAGACTCAATACGCGTCAGCTTTCCGTGTAATCATCGTTGTGGGCATTTATACTGTGAGTAACCTTTGGATTTCGATTGAATACGAAACACTTCATAACATTCTTTCACCAGAAATCGTCCCCCAGAGTTCCATCGACAAAAAGCGAACGCGAAATACCCGGGCTCGCGAAGTCACTGTAGAATGCGTTTTAGGACATTGGAAATTCGGTGGCATGATTCAAAAGCCATCTCGTCGTGTGACTTTCAGCCGGTACCCGTGTTTAAGAAAGCTCGCCCACCTGGCCTGGGCTCCTCAGACATATCTGAACAAGAATGGGTCGAGAAATGGGCCAGTCAGTCGTACAGGCTAGCCACAGGCGGAGATGACAATAATGTCAGAGTACGTGGCGCCTTTCCTTTACCTCCCGTTTGGCGTGAACATGCGTCAAGTTCGCCTTCACATGCAGACCTGTTTCAGTCCTTCAAGGCTTGTGATACTGATTCTCGATTTCCATGTCAATTATAGGTCTGGATGGTCCATCCGAATATACGACCCTCAAATACTGCTACCGAAACCATTACATCCACCCAGACCACGCCTAGACCACCTCGCATCGAATATCTTGCCACGTTGAGCAAACATTCCGCACCTGTTAATGTTGTGAGATGGAGCCCAAATGGTATTCTTACGTTTATCACTCCAAATAACATCGAGGGTACTGATCATATTTCTGGGCCAGGGGAGACCATAGCTTCTGCCGGAGATGGTTAGTCTTCGGTCTTTGCCTGCATGTTCTTTACGTTATTCTAGATCACCTTTGGTGACTAATTTTTTTTGTCTAGATGGTATGATCATCGTATGGGCGCCGTCTTCAACCCCTCAACCCTCTGCATACGGAAGTGATTTGAGCCAAGAGGAGCTCTCAAACGAGAAAGAGTACTGGAAACCCAGGATCATGCTTAGGTGCGATTCTTCATTTAACCCTTGTCCCCATAAATTGAAAATCGCAAAAAGGTGCACAACTATGGAGGTTTATGATCTCGCCTGGAGCCCAACAGGAGAATACATCATCGCTGGGAGTACTGATAATGCTGCTCGAATATTCCTCGCCGCAGATGGTAACTGTATCGAATTAAACACCGTTTCATATGTGCTAACTCCCATTCATATATGTAGGTAAATGCATTCACGAAATTGCTGATCACACACACTTTGTTCAGGGGGTTGCGTGGGATCCGCTGAATGAGTACATAGCTACCCAATCAAGCGATCGTGCTATGCATGTGCATCGGGTCACGCATAACTACTCTGGGCCCTTGGAGATCCATGCCGTCGGAAAGAACAGTCAAATACCCATACAGACAGGTTCTCAGGGGACTCGTTCTAGCAGGAGTCGTAGTCGGCGGCATGGGAGGACCTCTAGCGTGGTTAGCAACGCTAGCCATCATGAAAGCGGTCGTGAAGGCAGTAGACCGCGCATGACTCGACGAGAAAGTACTAGCGAGATCGAAAGTGTCTTCGAAGAACCTTCAACGTGTTCCGCGTTGTTCGCCGGTAGCACACATGACAAAGAGAAAGAATTCAGAGATCCCGCACCATTTCCTGTTTCCTCCGCACCGCTCACACCATCCACCAGCGTTGCGAGTACCCCGGTGATACCGCCGACATCTCACATATCGTCGGTCCCGATCCCAGTTCCTCCAATCTCCACGTCGCTATCCTCTGCTCCAAATACTATGCTTCCGCCACCACCGACACCTGTGGATAAAGAAAGACAACCCTCGTCGCGGCGTTCATCTTTCAGTAATGCTTCCAATGCCGGTGGTCCTGCCTCCCCAGCTTTTTCAGTAAGTTCACGCTACGGACGTTCCCCTAGTCCAATGCCCGCACTTCCTGCTATTCGCACCGCCCTTCCCTCGTCGTTGTCATACCCCACTCCACATTCAAGGACAAATACTGACCAATGGAAAAATATCGGACTGTACGGGGACGAGAGTTATACAAACTTCTTTAGGAGGTTGACCTTTAGTCCGGATGGGGCACTGCTCGTGACTCCTGCGGGTCAGTTTGAAGATCCAGAAGTGGTCATCTTGCCGACTCCCTCCGAGGACGGTGTATCAACTACTCCCGCGAGAGGTCGGAAAAGCCGTTCAGAAGAGTCTGGGTCTACTTCTTCCGCTAAGGGATCCTCTTCCTGCGTATACATCTACACACGCGCAAATTTTGCCAAACCACCGATTGCAACATTTCCTGGCCATAAAAAAGCGAGTGTTGCTGTGAGTTTCAATCCAGTTCTTATCGATTTGAGGGAAGGATTGTCCTCGACGTTCGAGGGGACGAGCCTGGGGACCACAGGAAGACATATGAAGGTTGTAGGACTAAGTAATGAACTTGTTCAGATGGATGCGGACGTCGTGGGTCCATTACCAGCAGTTACGCCATCCGCAGAGACCACCAACAGTGGAATGGGAATGGGAATGACTATCTTGTCCCAAAAGAGTGGAACCCCGACCGTCGCTGCACCATCGCCCACCCAGTCTCCTGATGCATCTATGAGACCTCCAACACCTGCAGCCTCTAAACCAGGAACACCGAGCCAGCATAACGCCAATACTGTTCCTTCCAACGCTCCAAGCACCTCTTCTGTATTTGCTCTACCTTACAGAATGTTGTTCGCAGTGGTAACTATGGATGCGGTCGTCATTTATGACACCCAACAATCATCCCCGATCTGTGTCCTCACAAAATTGCATTACGACGAATTTACGGATGCTACTTGGTATGTCACTTCTCCCGCTTTTACAAGTTCGGTTGAATAAAGACTTTCATAGGTCTCCGGATGGCCAATCTCTCATGTTATCTTCTCGAGATGGCTACTGCACTCTGATCATCTTTGACGAGGTCTTCCCTGCTTATCATAAGCAACAACAGACGTTTCAGCTTCAGTCGATTGCTCAGCAACATTCGGTCCCGATTACGACATCTAATTCTTCATCGTCAACACATCATTTGGGGGCTTCGAGGCAAGGAACACCGACTGCAACGCCTGTATTCAGCAACGTTGGTCTCCCACCTACCGTGCCCTCGAGTGGCTTTGTGCGGAGCGTTACTCCTTCGCCGACTCCTTCAGCCATCAAACATCGCACCAACGCGATGGACGTGCCGCCTACTCCATCCACAAGCTCGATCAGCGATTCAAACACAGCCAAAAAGCTGGCTGAAGCTGTCAAACGACAACGGGAAGAGGATGATGGTGCTAACAAGGACAGTGCGTCAGACCATATACAAGCAAGTGGCAAGGCCAAGGAGCCACCCAAGAAGAAGAGGCGGGTTGCATTGACTAGAGTTGGTGATGTGGGATCATAGAAGTGTGCCATTTATCGATATCTTGTTTCTTGTTGGGACGTTCGCATCTATATCCGCCCGACCAGTGTAACGTTTTCGTTTTCGTTTTTTTTGGTCGCTTCCATTCTGGCTTCCCTTCTGATTACAGTATATTGTATTCTATTGACTGGTGGTACTGATTTGTGATACATACATTATCAGACTTTTGTTTTGTTTTCCGTACGCGATGCAGTTTCGAGCTCCAGCTCGACAAGCAAGCAACACTATCCACCACAACAATCCATGATTTTCAATTCATTCCTGTACATAAAATCCCTATACATAAAGGGTCTTTTAGTTTTTACTTGTTGTGGTAAGCACCAACGGTATTCTGCTCAGTTATGATCTTCCACCAAACTCTTAACAGCAAGCAGGTCGGCGTCCACCATCTCTCTGACGAGACTGTCAAAATCGACCTTGCGTTTCCAACCCAAGACACGTTCAGCTTTTGCTGGGTTACCGAGAAGGAGGCTGATGGGGAGAAACATTTTTCGATTAGTAGGTAAAACGGAGTGATAAGGAAAGAGGATATTCCGGTGACGCAGAGGCATATGCGAATATACAAATTATGCCTGTCACGACCACGTTCACCGAAAAAAAAAAGAGGACGCAATTGAAACCGGGCAAACACGAGGATTATTACGCACTCTACTTCAGCAGGGCGGAAGTAACGGGGGTCAACCTTAACAACGACTTTGCCACTCTGGACATCTTTGGCTTGTTCTCCTGCACCTTCTCCAGACCACCTAGAATGCACGTTGTCGGCAACGCTGGAATCGGTACATATTCAGGCACATAATAGAACATACGTACTCTAATTGGATGCCAACACATTTGAACGCCTTTTCAACATATTCCCGGACGGGGTGAGTCTCTCCAGTCGCAAGGACAAAATCCTCGGGAGTGGGTTGTTGAAGCATTCGCCACATACCCTCGACATAATCGCGAGCTAAAATAAACATACATCGTTAGCTAACGACACGGTGTATGGATTGAAAATGTAGGGACCTACCATGTCCCCAATCTCGTTGAGCATCCAGGTTCCCGAGATACAAACAAGACTGCTTGCCAACGGATATTTCTGCGACTGCTCTAGAGATCTTCCTCGTTACGAACGTTCGTCCTCGTCGAGGGCTCTCGTGGTTGAAAAGAATACCATTGCAAGCATACAATCCGTATGCCTCACGGTAGTTGACCACGATCCAATACGCGTAAAGCTTTGCGCATCCATATGGACTACGAGGGTAGAAGGGGGTCTTCTCTGTCTGAGGTGTTTCAACGACTTTTCCGTAAAGCTCGGATGTTGATGCTTGGTAGAAACGGACATGTTTTTCCAATCCACAGGTACGAATAGCGTCAAGGAGCCGAAGAGTGCCCAAACCGTCAACATCGCCTGTGTACTCGGCCATTTCGAATGACACTTTGACATGCGATTGAGCACCTAGATTGTAGATTTCTGTTGGCTGGACTTGTGCAATGATGTAAACAAGGTTTGTGCTATCGCTGAGATCACCGTAATGGAGTTTGAACTTGTTGGGTCCTTAACGTCGTTCCACACGTGTTAACAGAGAAATAAAAGGACTGAAGACTCACGTTCATGCTGATCTTCGTACAAATGCTGCAAGCGGCCCGTGTTGAAGCTAGACGAACGACGGATGATGCCATGGACTTGGTACCCCTTCTCTAAAAGCAACTCAGTCCTGAAAACGAGTACGATAATCAGCTATAGGAGAACAACCTTCGCGCATATACCCACAAGTATGATCCATCCTGACCGGTAATACCTGAAAATTGTTGAGCACGCGATCAGCGACGTCGACGAAGTATTGTCTATCGAACCAGAGATCAAGGCAACCTTGCGCTTGAGGTACTCTTCAGGTGGGGGGAGGTCGAGTTTCACGAGAGGAGGGACAGCGTCTACGGACATGATGAAGGTTAGAAGGAACGGGAGGCTAGCAGGACGGAGACAAAGCGGACACAAATGGCTATCACCCCAGTAGGGATGTGCGTTTGGCAGTTTGCTGATCTGCTTCTTCAATTCCAGCGAGTCTCGTGAGACACTCAAAAATTGTCCGACTTTTCTACTTTGTATTCCGGCCGCACCTGGATAATGTGAGAATTCGGTCACGAAGGACAAAAGGAAACATAGAGCTTGAGGAGCTTGGAATACCGCTTCTTTAAGATGCGTTCTGGTACATACTTTCAGCTGTGGTTCGGACGTAACGTTTTATCCTCCAATGCCATTGTAGATTCCGAGTAACAAAACATCTCGATAAAAACGTATATATGTAGGTCCAAGGCATAGATAGCTGGTACGCGGGCAATTTACCTGATAGCCAGATGTCCTGAGCTCGTAGAATTCGCTCTCCTTTCAACAAAACCATAAACGTCTTTCTTCTTCTTAGGAGCCTCGTTAGCGTCCCAGATCCTCCAGAATTTTAGATTTTCATCTCCAGCACCCGTGCAAACGACATCCCCTGCTGGCCCGATGCAGCTGAACAATACCCGTGAATCGTGAGCATCACGAATTTCAGCAACACGATCCATGCTGGGATAAGCGTGCACCATAATCGAATTAGTTGGGTAGCCATGCGTAGATAATAGCTCTTTTTTATGTGGGGACCAGATCAATGATGTGATTTGTGAAGGAGTTTTGAGAGTGTGAAGCCTCGCGCCGGTAGTACTGTTCCAAACGTTCATTGTAGCATCGTTCGTTCCTCCCCCAGTGGCTAACAAATTAGGCTGCCATGGGCACCAAGCAAGTCCCTATATCATAAGTCAGTTTGCGATTGCGTTATGAGATATAATGCAGCGTTTCACCTTCACCGCAGCGGTGTGATTTCTTTTCGTCCACTTCGCAGTTCCTCTGGTACCTTCAGCCACATCACCGAGTCTTCCATCCCAGATATTCACCACATTATCATTACCACCGCTCGCCAACAACTCTCCATCACTCCTCCACCTTAGTCCGCATACTTCTCCACTGTGCCCTAACAGTTCCATGACCTTATGGCGGGGAACACGTACATCGTGATGCCAGATACTGCCATCTCCGCACCCTGAGCTAAGAATATGTTCATGCCATGAGAGAACAGCGATCTGAGATTGGTGGCCACTCATAGTCCTCAGTTTCTGTCCACTTTCAACATCCCAGAGCTCGACATCGCCATTGCCAATACCAATGCCCAGGAACGCCCCATCATTCGAGAAATCCACGCTAGAGACATAGGAGCCCTCAGGAGCCTCGCCCATCTGGACAACGCTCCCGGTGTCGGCCCTCCAGATGTAAGTAGATGACTCGAGAGCGACAGCGACAGTATTCTGGCAACTCCAACTAAGGAGGTTCAGATAAAAATCGTCGACCATTCCTGGTGCATCAAGAACTCTTTCTGGTTGAGTGGGTATCTTTCGAGTCTTCGTTGCACCAGTGGATGTTGGGACGGTATCGGGGCGGGCATAGAGAGGTTTGGCAAACTCGCGCTGTTGGGCTAAAGTGTGGTCAGAAGAAGGAGCTGGGGGCTGTTCATGATAACCTAGAATACGGCGGTTCACTGGAACACCAGTGGCTTTGATTAACCGAGCGGTGTGGCCAGGTGATGCGTTCTGAGTTCCCAAGTTCATTTGATCTAACGTGGCAGTAACGCTATCCACACCCTCATCCCTCGTAGTGATGAAGCGATCTCTAGTGTCGCGGTTCTGTACAAATGAAAAAGTGGGTCAACGAACCGCTCGGATCGATTTAAATATTTGAGGACACTCACGACAGCGGGCGTTGAACGAGATCTTCTAATTTCTGGTTGTTTAATAACATTGGGATTCAAGTCTCGTGTAACAACATCCAACCGACTTTCCACACCCCCCTTCCGTATCACTCCACCACCCGCCTGCCTGCTGAGATCATCCGACACCTGTAACGAATTACCATAGGAAACAGCCTTGATTGGTGAGGCTGGGCGTGATCTTGAACCTCGCGATTGAGGTCGGGATGGTCGGATAGACGGAGGATTGACGAAGGGATTGGACGTGTCGAACGGTCCTGATGAGGACTTCGAGCTTGTCTTCGCCTTCCTTTTAGAGGGAGAGCTGGCAAGGGAAACATTGTTCATTCCAGACATAAGAGAAGGAGTCAAAGGAGTTCTCGCATCCGAGCGAGTTCGATGTCTGCTAGGCGTCTTTGGGAGCATCGACATGGTTCAGGTCAAAGGTGCGTTGAAAACACGAGTTCGGAAAAGGTTGGAAAAGGAACAGAGTTAGTCACGTGGCCGTGAAGCACCGCGGCCCGCCCGGCTCGGTGCAGAGAAGAGATACGATTCCATACTATATTACAGTGGACAGTAGAGGAGAGCATAGAGAAAAGTAGGTAGCATAAAGTGGCATATGTAATTGGCTTAGAGTTAGCATAGGTGGATAAAGAGTCATAATGATAGGAAGAAAGTGCAGAAATAATAGTACAATGGCTTTTGAAGTTCCCTAGACGAGATTCAGCAGTGAGTTATGTGAGTTTCGACCGCACTTACTCATGCTACTAGTGCGTTAGTGTAAATGAGCCAGTCCTTGCCCAGTTCCACGCCCTCTGCTTCGGGGCGAGTTGGATATGTTCCATCGTCATATAGAGCCAGAATGTGGCCGTCGCGAATAAGACGATTCCCCAGGTGATGTTCATCGTTCTCCCATATAAATTCATGAAATACGCACGCGAAGCAGCCTCCAAACGCCAAGCACGCTTGACTTCCGATGACCAGTGAACGAATGGCGTGTAACGAGCAAGGAAAGAGACAACCAAATGAAGTATGGTCATCAAAATCAGAGTGAAGAAGGCAGTGATACTGTGGGCCACCATCTCAGTTGCCTCTCGGAGAGCGCGTTTTCTGGTCGTTGATTTAGACGCTGTTGGCTCTGGGTACCGGGTAGGTAGATCAATGGCGGAAAATAATTCTGAGACGACGACAGCTCTTACCGACAAACATTATGCAACCTGATATCTCTGACAGTATCTGTACTGCCAGCGGAGACAAATGGTTCTCCCGGGTTCTGTACACGGGTGTCCATCGCATCGGGTCGATGGCCTACAGGAAAGAATGCATCAAATTTCCTCGAGCACGCTAACTGTGATATGAACTTACTACACATTCTTCAAGTCCCCATTTGTTCAGAACTTGCCTCACGTCGAGTGCCCCGCTCTTCGTAAGCATTACATCCCCTTCCATGTCCGGCGCAGAACCTTGCCTGATTTTGTAAATGTGAGAGTAAAATTTAACGGTGACCCATCTGAGGGTATAGAAGATTATCAGTCTGTCGGAAAAACAACCATGATAAAAATGGGTACTGTGGTGGTGGAGGAAGGCGTGGTGGTTGGCGAAACCCCAGATGACTTTCTCGAGCAATCTGCTCATAAATTGCGTGTTCCCGTGGTGTTCTTTCGCATATCGAGACGTTCCTCATGTTTGCACACCTTGGTAACGACTAGCCCTATTGAGATAAACGAAGTCAGCTGGGGAAAATTCAAATCGGAGAGCTTAACTGCGAGGATTACTTGAGCCCAGTGGGGGGAGTTCAAGACGACCAGCCGATACCAGCAGGACTTGATTTATATCGAGAATGTTTTGAGCGGGATACCTTGTGTATTATCTGCTTCAAGGCTCGAACAAGGTAGTCATGTCGGCTGTTGAACTCATGTAAGAGAACTATCGCCCAATTAAAAGGCGACTGCGAATTTGAGACCGAGTTCACAAACACAACGACGCTGAGATGCGGTGTATACAAGGGCAGCATGACGTGAAATTGTTGAATCGGAGAAACAACCTTGTACTCTCATAGTAACGTTGTACTTGCTCGGCTTGACGGTACTTAGGATTCTGAGAACAAGGTTAGTTGGTTGTTTGGCGCCCACTTCCTCATGATTCCCACGCCTTCGGATATTTGAGACTCTGATATGTACTGCCGCCCTCGCCGTTCTCCGCGTCTAGTCGGATAATGCTGTCTGATCAGCGCCGGGAGATCTGATAAATGGGCTAGCTTATACGTCCAGTTCGCCTAAGACGAGACTAAAGATTTCCCAGACTTCCGATCCGAATAGATACTTATCAAGGACCCTTCTCGGAAGGGGACGATGATATTTCTCATCAAAGCAGCGGATAATCATTAATCAAGGTTGAATCCAGGTGTATATTGTACAATGCGGTGTCCTGGTAAGTATTTCCCGCACAGTCTCTCACTGTTAAACACATTTTACCTTGGAATGTATCATTCAGATTATAGTTGTCGACGGACAATCGGTTGGTTGTACCGAAAGCTCTAGATTACCGGTAGAGGACCGGGGACTTCGTAACATGCACGAAGACAGTGACGAGGATCGCACATTTCGTTTTGCAAACATTGAGGCCATAAGCGGGAATTAGTCATTGAGTGCGTAGGTTCATGATACATGAAAGTATGAGATGCTGATAGACAAGGCACTATGAAAACAACAACATGAAAATAAGAAATAACAAAATGGGAAAGAAAGATTGACGTCCAAAGTCTAAACAAAATAAATAAATAGATCAAGCAGGATCTGAAAGCATTTCGAGGGTAGCCAACATGGCGTTACGCTACAAACAACGTTGTCAGCTTCGAGGTGGATAGAGATTCGAGAGACATATCTCACATCCGCGGACATCACATTATAGACTTCTGTTAAGCCTGAGTCATCAGGCATTGATAATGGACGACTTGAGGTACGACGGGATGATCCAGAGACCGATGATGATATTCTTTGAGAGTTCTCAATCACCGATCGAGACCTTCTTGGACGTGGATCCATTTTGATACCAAGTAGATCGCAAAGTTCATCATGGGCCTGGACCATTGCCCTCGTCTCAGAGCTGGGGGTGGCGTCGCTATACAAACCCTACGATACAGGATCAGTAATAGATATAAAATCAAGACAACAACCAACATACCGTAGTAGATGTCCGTAGGTCTGTAACAATGTTGACAGGCCGCTGACGTGGACGCGGAATTGGTGGTACAGGGGGTATATCCTCCGTAGAGTACGCAGACTTGGTACCAGACAGTGTCGCTGTACTCAACCTATGACTACTCGTTGAGGACCTTCTTGAGGATGACCTCAAGCCGGCCTTTGACACACGAAGACTTGATTTTCGCAAAGCCATCACCCTGCTTGAGCGATTGCTACGACTAGCTGAAGGGGAATCTCCTGGAGTCTCAAACCTTCCGGAAAGGTGGTCAAGATCTGCAGCAACCTTTTCCGCATGCCTCCATGCATCATCCCTCTCCGCCTCGAGGGACTCCACCTGCTGCCGCAGCCCTTCAGATATCGACAATTGTTTTAGGAAGCTCGTGTTGAGCTTTCTCAACGCCATCGCTAAGGCGCTTCCGTCATGAACGTCGCGTAAAGACTTGAGCTGTGTTATTTGTTCATCGGCGCTGTGAAGCTCTTCCGCCAACTGATCCAATTGAGAAGACACCTCGGTCAATCTCGATACCAGACCCACAGCAACGACATTATCCTCTTGTGTGGTACCCTCGAGACACGAAGTGAGTCTCCCTAATAGCTCCGTTCTTTTTCTGACCAACATTTTATACCGGGACTTAAAGTCCGTTCGTTGCATCTCCAACTTCCGTAACTCATTCGGAATCTCCTGGTCAACTGTTGGTAGTTGCAGCAACCGGATGAAAGAAGCTTCAGACGATTGTTTTATCGCCCGGGAAACAATTGCTTGCAACTGTGAGGAAGTAAAAGTCCATTTGGCAGCGTCCATGGAGTATCCTCTCCATCTGACAGGGGGTGTTTGAAAGCGAGGTCCGTTCTTGGGTGATGCCAGAGGAGTAGAAGAGAATCGACGACCACCGCCATTGGATGGACCAACACTAACGAATGAGGATACAGAGGCATTGCGCTCCCGTGTTTGGCTTCCCGAGGCACGGTATTGATCACTCGGTCGACGCGGTCCAAGCGGAACGCCGGGTCGATTCCTCAACCTCCTCGAGATTCTATTGTCATTCCCAGGCCGTTTCTGGCTGTCCGTAGTTGAGCGATATTCAGAATCCGTCCTGGAATGACCAGACTGGCTGGTACTTGGTTCACCAGAGCTAGGTGTATGCCCATCTGAACCGGCCTCAAAGACGAGAGTGTAATATGGGGGAGGTGAATGTAGGGCTGGTATGTCTCCAAAGGCATCGTGGTGATTGCTGTTTCGGGATTCAGCATAGCTGGATTGTGGGTAAGTGTACAAACGATCGTCGGAAGGATGTACGTCAACAAGCTCTGCTAGTTGTTCACTTATCACAATCAAATTTTGTGTGGAGCCGGTAGGAGTGATATCGGGGGTGGGGGTCTGTGTTGTGGCGACCGTTTGACGAAGAGATGAGGCGGCGGAGGTACTTTGATTGAATTCGGCAGGGTATCCGGCAAATCCAGAGGGCTGTGGTTGCGGCGAAGGGGTGGGTGAAGTTGAGCGATCTGGTGGTGAGGGCGGTAGCTGTGGTAAAGGATCCGGAACCGTTGGAGGTATTTGTCGGGGTTCTGCGAGTGGCGGTGAAGCCGGTTGAGCCTCGAATTGTTGATGTGAATACTGACTAGAGGAGGGGGATCCGCTTGGAGACAAATGTTGTGTGATCCAGGATGGCTGTGGATCCCGTGTTTTTGTTTTTGTTTCTTCTTTGTCGACTCCAACGCCATTCGACTCTGAATCCTTCACAGCGCTCATCGTTGCAGGATTGGCGGCCGCCACCGTTTTCGCCCTTGTAATTTCGGCACCCGGCCGTGAACTTCTGACACCTTGAACAGAAGAAGCTGCACGGGTTAATAGTTGTTGAGCCAAACTCGGCATTCCATCTGCTGCCGGTGAAGACATGCTCGTAATACCCATGTTAAAAACAAAAGCCGACATCGGTGTCTGAGGGAACATTTGCTCAACTGCCGACTCCCGATCTCCAAGCGTATAGCGCGGCATCCCAGGTGAGATCAGTGAACCTGGGCTCCAAGGAGGCGTGAAAACTGACGGGGTTTCTGGGAAGGTTTGTCTCGAGAATTCGTCGCTTTCCGTAGTCGAGGGAGGGCTCCCAGAACTACCTGGACGGAGACTAATTGTGATATTGTATTGCTTACGATCCTTGGGGTCACGGACCACTTGAATCGGGTTAGGCGTACTCCCTGAGCGCTGGCGATTGAAAACATGACTTGGAAGGGAACGAGGTGGGATCTGAAGAGAGGGTGACGATGATGATGCGGGTATTCTAGAAGAATTGGCGGTGGAGGGCGTTGAGGGCGAAGGTGTCGTGGGAAGGGCAGCCTGTAATGAATACCTTGAATAAGGGTATCACTGCAGAAAAATGCAAATATAGTACCTGGGTGATTTCTTCCAATGGTAGGAGTCGGCCGGAGTTTATTAGATCCGCTCGAGAACTGGACCAGCTACTTGAGCCTGTATTCACAAAATGAGGGCAGGTCTTCATTGAAAAACTAAGCCAGCTTACCTCCTGCACTTGAAGGGCTTCTACTCAGTACAAACATCCCACTCAGCGTGCTCATCCTATCTTTAGATGGCTTGTCTCGCTGAACAAAAGGTGAAGGAGGTGACAGCTGGGATAAGGACTCTTCTGATATGGGAGAGAAAGGCGGTCGGAAGTGATTGCCATGGGGATGTGGGTACGGAGATCTAGTTTCGACACTTGCTTGTGGTTCAACTTCCGCATTCGCTGACGGCTGCTCATAATAGTCGAGAACATTGTCAAATTGACCTGTTGATGAAGAAGAGGGTGCTGTGGACGACAGAGCATCAGATTGTCTCCGTGCATCCGGAGAAAACGTATCCTCCGATCGCAACGGCGACGATGGTGATTGAGGAGGTCTACTGTCGGAAACTTCAAGCTGAGAAGTCTGCGGCTTGATTTGTTCCGACTCGGGTGAATCTGGTTCAAGTACCAGTAGAGAAGGTGTGTATATGGAGGCCGAAAATGCGTCTGTAGAGGTCGGGGTCAGATGGTCCCTTGAATTGCTCATTGAGGATGAACGTGTGGCGAGAGATGTGACTTCTGATATTGGCGATATCTGTCTGTCATATTTGACAGATTCGATCAGAGGGTGGCCTTCTGGACTTGGGACAAGAATGGAGGACCTGGCATCTTTTCTAGCGACTGCCCCAAGTCCACCATTGCTACTCGACCGATGTATAACAGGGCCAAAAACCTCTCCGTCAATGACATCTGGGGAGAGAAGACCACCGGTACTTTGCCGCTTCCTACCGACACTGAGGGGGGCTGGCAGCTTGCGCCGGTTCTTCGGTGGTATATATACGGAATCTGCATTAGCAGGAACAGGCGGAATGTCATGACCCATCCCACTGATGAATCGCTCTCGTGCAGACGCCAAAACGGGGGAGCTCAAAAGCGACGAATCATCTCTGGGCAGTGTGGCAGAGTCCGCTCGAGTTAGAATAGATGCACCACTACGATATTTGGAGGCACGTTCATCTGAAAGAATGTAGGAATTGCCGATCAAGGCGCGAGCAAGGGTCGTACCGGAGACGGCGGAGGCTGAGCCATCTTCACCCGAATGAGGTGGTTCTAGTCCAGAGGGCTGGCTAGAGGGTGTTTGACCATATGAGGCACGCCTGCCAGAGGTGCGTATTATTTGAACCTTGGGACCATGAAACGTAGGATTGGGGATCTTAATTGGCGTAGGAATGTTTTTCTTCAAGGCAACCGAGGGCGAGAAAGGTAAACTGGGCTATACGAAAAATTTGAGAAGCGTAAAACAGTGCTGAAAGGATGACACGCACCAGTGCGCGAGCAGGTCGTGACGACTGTCTATGATTGAGCGAAACCTAGGAGGGTGTCAGTTCATTTAGTCACTCTACATGGGTAAGTCACGGACCTCTGAGATCTGTAGCTGCTCAACAAGATGATCTGAAGTCGGAGAATCAGAATCGTGATCGCTATCCTCATCGTCCATCCCTTCCTTCACAGAGTTCACATCGACAACGACCGATGTCCGTCCATCACTTCCCAGCCCACTCGGACTCAACTCTGTCGGGCTCCTATATACTCCATTACTCGTACTCCCTGTATATGCTTCCGAGTCCAACAAATGCGAGGGTATCCAATCGGACATTAGGCCCGATGATATGTCAAGATCCAGTGTCATCCTGGGGGGCGTTGAAAGCCTCGGGGTAGGCGGATGTTCCTGTTCTGGACTGGGTGGTTCTCCTTCTGGACTCGGAGAATGTTCAACATCGGGTGTTTGTGGAAGTGGTTCTGCAGAAGTTACTTCTCTCGCTTCCTCCAAAGACGGATTCGGAAGTGCTCGCGGTACAGACGATGACTCGCGAGACTGTACACTCGTCGTATCTCGTATGTCAACAACGGGTGACGCGTAAGGATGAGGAGAGGAAGGTGAGTCGATGTGGGGATAATTCTGAAAGGAAGACTGGTTGTTAAGCTTCGGCTTCCGTTTCACCTTGGTATAGTGGGAAATGAATGAACTGAGGGCCGACATGATGAAGCAGGAAAACGAAACCAAAGAAACCTGAGTTCGAAATGGAAATGAAAGGAACGTGGAGGAGAAGAGAAGAGCCGTGCTAAGGAGGCCGAACTCTGTCCTACGCAAGGGTTGGCAATGACAACAGGTGCATCAAAGTATATTCTTGAAGCATATATGTATTGCACAGCCAGCACCGATACCAACATAGCGGGGGCTGTACGCAGCCCGTTCCTCTTCGGCCCGAGATTTGTTCTGCCTTGAGCTGGCAAAAAAGACGATCACCATCAGTCTTGTCTCCATCGTCGGAAATCTGCAATTTCTGCAATCCATCCATGCTGCGTGGCTGTCACTACTCTGTTGCGATCTCAGTACAACGCCATAAAAAAGAATCCAGTCGGGCTCTTCAATCATAAAACTCCAACATTCCACAATGCAAGAGTGCTTCTCTTCCAGGAAACAGATTCCACAGCGTGCCATAGTGACAAATTCATCGTTCCCACATCATGTCAGTCATGATATCACATTCCTACTAGCCAACCCCCCGCTTCCTCGGTCGTTGGTATTTGAGAGATTACAGGATCTCACTAAGCCATTCGGCAGTTGTTACCGAATTTTCCGTACTATCACAGTGAGCCCCAGGCTCACGAATTCTCAAATGACATACCTATCACGATGGCTGGTGCATATTCACTGTTCTTCCAAACAGTTCAAGAGACATATCGCGCGTCTACGCCCCTCCACTTTCCAGAACTTGCGAAATTTAGGGTGCGAAAGTTGTAGACCGCCATTCTCGTCACCATTAAGCTGTCGATCTGGCTCTCGCTTTGTGTGTGAACTCCAAAGTATCGCTTGGTGAGTGTTTAACTTACTCCATCTCATCCCGATATACTTGTCATCGTCAGAGAGAGAACGGTTACAGGTTTTACTTTGCAACAACTTGAAGTTGATTGCGGGTTGCGAGATCTCAATCGCACGGTTGATTGTGGGTAGACCTGTTCTCTCTGTGATAGATATATATTTATACATGCTTGTCATCGTATGGTTCAGTTACAGGCCTGGATCGTGGGCCACTGTAGACTCCGGTGGGTGTCCCCGTACGCCTTCAGAATATCCAAATCTCTATGCTCGGTATGTTGTAGGTTTCCCTCAGGATCTCCTTGAAGCTGCGTGGACCCTCTAGGTCTAACAACAGGCTTTTCCGCCATTCGCTGAGGACCTGCTTGGTCAATCAAGCGAAACCACGAAGCTGGTACTTATATGAAAGCGCCATGCGATATGTACCTGACAATCAATGCTGCGCAGGGTGAGTTCGGGTCATGGTGATTTCTTCGTATCGAGGATAGCATTTTATCTAGGACTCGCCCTCTCCATGATAGCCTCAGCCGACTCTCGACTTGGATCTCCTACGATGCTAGACTGTGATACAGTGGACGCGATGCCTTGTGGTCATAATGTTATTGACCGTCGCAGTGTGCCTGAGAGGACTCAGAAGTTTGCCCGCACATGGAGCCGGGCCTCTGGGCCTCCCGGGTAACTGCTACACGTAAGATCTTCACTCAAGTCCTCCGTTTTGTTTGATGTACAGTACCCTTACTTACGGTGACCCATCTACGCGGGTAAGTAACAGGGATCATCATATTGTGCGCGGAGTTTTCTCCCTCGGACTCTATAGAGCTCTCAAAATGGGATATGCTAGGCTTCGCTAAGTCTCAAAGCTTATTATCTTGTTCGCGGATCTCTTCAATTCCACGGGACAGCTTGAATTCCTAGCTTCCTCAAAGTGAAATCGACCATCGACCGTAACCGGAATTCGGATTTAAGGATATCGTGTATGTTTAAAGAAGGAATAACAAGCGCCACTGTCCAGTGTCGAGGCTCACGCATCGTTTGTAGGCCAAGACCATCGAAGTGAAATCTCAATTTTGCCGCGCGGGTACGGAATGCGTTGCATGATTTTCGCCTACATAGATGGTCCCTACGCGCGGTGGCTATGGGATGTACAGCAATACGCAGTTCTTGCAGAGGCTTTACAGAACCGGGCCACGGGCTACAAGTTGTTCGCACGGCCCTGCGCCCCAGCCCTGATGTCAGAGGTGAAATTCAGGCTCTCCATTCTTGAAGGACAAACTTCTTTTACCTGTGTGGGCGTGGGAGAGGGAGGTTAGAAATGGGATTGCACTGAAAGGAGCCTCACCTAAAGGCTAAGGCATACCATAGTCAACGCCTCTTGAACTTAAACTTGACTTGCTGTGCGCGACCAAATAGTGAACACCACAGTAAGATCTCAAAAGTTGTGGTCCGGAGTCCTTCAGCTCCAAACTGATCATGATTTGTTTGTTCTGATTGACAAGCAGGGACGCATCCTTCAATCATATACCGTAGATTCTCTTCACCGATGGGACAAACCTTTAAGCGACGTTACTATAATTGAATTTGCCATTTACTTACATAACTTTCATTATCCCAAATTTCACCAAGTTGAAGTTCCAACAAATCTAGACTCTTACATAACGTACCGTCATGGATAGCGAAAGGAAGTGTTTTCCCTTCATGTCCCTTTCCAGGTCTTCCAATACACCGGTATTTTCATTTGTGCCCTATAACCAAGCAACAAGCACATGAAAAATATACCTCCCATATGCCATGTGATGGCGTCTACTAGAAACCTTCACTTCGCCCCCAGTGACCCCAGTACATTTATTCAGTTCCGGAAATTTCGGGGGGGCGTCCAGTGAAGTCCAAAGAAATCAGATATGATATGTGGAGGATTTCGGTGGGTAGAGTAATAATTTCTTGACGGCGAAGTTTGTCGAACTTGAAAGGTACCTTTGAATTCATCTTCTCGAAGCTTCTCTGTACTCTTTCGGTGTGGTGATTCTTCGGGCTTTTTCCCTCTCGACGTTACAGGGATTTGATTAATTCCGTGAACACGCGAACTCTGCGTTTCACGCTCGGCAGGGTCGGAATGTTCAGCGATATTAAAACTCCGCTGATAGTCGCTATACAGGCGAATCAACGTGTTCAAGTATCTTGCATCCTCAAATACACTGTACTTAGTCTCCTACCAACTCGAATACTATATATTGTGTACCATTCCATTATGAGAGTTTTTCAACCCCTCGGAAACAGGCTCCTGGAGGCTGGACATAGATGTTTGAGGCTCGAGACTCCTAGGGAAAGGTGCGAGACGTCCTATCGATAACGTCGGATTTACTTCGGAACAGAGTCGGAGTTTCAATCTCAATCATCGGCCGTATGTATGCCACGTACAACCGCCCATTACCCGAGGGCGCTTGCTTAGCCGACAGGCGCACCAGGGAACGCATGTTCACGGAATTAATCAAATCCCTGTATATCTGCACACCACTGGGAAAGATCCTGCCAGGTACCGACTCGAGCAACTTCGCACGAACAGAACAGTTACCGAGGGCAATAACAACGAGCTGCTTGCTGACTGTCCGGGGAACAGCACGAGACTCGCCCGAGTAATTCGTGACCGATGGCAAGATCAAGTTATCAAGGTGATCTGCGGATGCCTTAGCCAAGCGGTCGTTAACGGTCGTCAAACTCTTGACAGCAAAGATCATTCAAATCATGTGAGAATCTCGGTCGTAACTGACACATTCCAAGAAAACTTCACCTTTTCTCGTTATTATGGTCGTTCAGAATCACGATATCAAATGTTCACATGCACCTTGACGGCAGACCATCCCGTGCATAAGATAGTCTCTTGGAAGTCGTGCCTGTTTATAGATAGATACACGCTCGTTAGTCATATCCACATTACTTTCCTCGGTCAAAGGTAGCTCCAGTCTGGTAAGACCCTATCATGTCTCCCCAAGCGTCCAAGTGTCGTAGAAGATGTGAATGTTATCTGCAATAGCTGGCGCACGAGGGATATGCGGAGCGCTTCACGATCGTCGCGTGAGATAGAGAATCCATGCTGAAAAGAGAACCTTGAAAGAGCACCCAGATTGGGAATGATCAATTGTTTTACTGACTACTGGTTCTTGATTTCATTTCATTTTATGGTCTTCCCCAACTGCCACCGACATTTTCTGCCACTCTGATGGTGGATAAGTTTTTTTGTTATTGCGGTAGTCCAGGGTACATAGTCCTTTGGAGCTGGGATATACGTGGCGCTTATCGATATGAGATTCATAGATATGTGGAAGGTTGCTTCAGAAAGTTTGTTGAGAAGTCATGAGCGAAGAGCGGGTGGCCAGTAATTGACCGATTCCAACGCCTCCAGAGTCACCGAGGTGCTTCAGAGTGGAGAGATTAGGGTGAAGCGCCACGCGTCGTGGGTGGAAGTGAACCCAAAGTGGTTACGTAACACTTTCTAAGCCGGTACTTAAGACGGCATTCGATAGCCCCATTAGGAAGGTTTCGTTTACGAACTTTTTTTTTCTGGTGTAGGGGATGTATACGGGGTGAAGTAACAAATGGGGGTGTTATTAACCCGCTCTTCTGTGATTCAGATCTCGGAAAATGACAAAAGGAATGCATCTCACCGCTCATAGTTGGTTATTCTCCTTCTCCTTCCTTTCACCTCTTGCGTTCCCCAAGAGTCATCTGGGCCTCGCAACACCTCTCTCAGCTCCTGGTCTGTTATCTACGTTCCTTTAACCCATGTCCGGCATCCCTTCTCGTCGCCATCCCTTCAAGTCTTCCCATTTTCACGATATTTTTCGCGGCACGACTACTGGCACTGGTTATCATACAACTCAACCAGGTCCTTCGTTCCCCACCATTGATGATAGTCCCTCAGACGCTCCAGAGTCGACTGAGTCGACTACCAAGAAACGTACGACGAGATTACCTCTTTTCGGGCGCTCGAGAAAGAAGTCAACTCATTCAGATATCGCGCCCGGCACTTCTTCACGGCCATCTGAGTCTCAATCAGGACGGGGTTCCACTGCTACTCACGCCTCTCGTCATGAACGGTGTGTAGTTATGATTTGAATAGCGTTTGGCAGGTTGAATTTATTCGCCATCAGGTCAAGTTTACACGCCCGCGCGTCGACCTCACAGCCGTCCCTTCTGGCCGTGTCTACCCAGCCCACCCTGAGCTCCAAGATTGTGGCCCATTTCACCCCTCGCAAATCACGAAAACACAAGTCTACACCTTCATTGAGCCAGAGTGAAGAAGTTTCGGATTCTCCCTCTCATATTCCATCCTTACCTTCAGCCCCTACAATTCGACCATCCACAGAATCAACCCGTTCTCGTGAAGACCGCCAAAGCCTGAACGGAAGAAGACAGCCGGGGACCCCAACCCTTCGGCAAACTCGGACGGGTGGCTTGGCACAGCCAACGATAACCGTTTCACACCCGGACTCCGACGATCTTAGCGAGTATGAGGACCTATTCACTAAGCCTCGGCAAAACTCAAAACCCAAACCTGCTCCGCTTCAGATCCCTCCCCTTAAACAAAAGCCCCGAAATCGCATACGAGATTCGAGTACGAGTACAACATCCTCCTCTCCGTCCTCACCCAATACTTCCACGGATCCCGCGCTTTCTGAAAGGGGCACTCACTCCTCTGCTACGACCACTCCAACTCACGAAACACCTACTCCTACTGGAAGCCCGGCAGAAATTAGTATCTTAGCGGCGTCAACGTCAGTTGCCGCCGATAAAGTGGCCGAGAAGAGGTTGCGTGATGACTCAACCTGCGGGGAGAACCAGAGTTTCAAGTCTCCTTCATCTTCATTGAGGACGAAACCTATATCGAGGGTTACTCCTACCGCCACAGATACGGAATTATACTCTACAGCAGAAGAATCTGACGCGATGTCCGTAATGTCGATGCCGGCTCTTGGTGCATCGTCTTTTACGAGGAGGCGAAAAACCAGTCATCAAACATCCGACAATATTAATCGAGTGTCTCCCACCCTATCGTACCGGTTGGAAAGGGGGCGAACTATGACTCTTGCGCCGTCTTCTAAACCCCCCTCTAGACCTTTACCACCACCTCCTAACAATGGCGGTCGACCGAGGGCCAATACATTACTTACACTTTCACTTTCCCAGTCTTCCAATCCCCCCGGAACAACTCTAAAATGCCCCAGTAGCGCCTCATCAAAGAGACTGTTACCATCTCCTCCGACACCTCCTCCGAAGGACGATTCAGTACCTTCCGAAGCCCCTCAGTCCTCGATAAACACCGATAATCGTTCTTCGCAATCTTCTTCCGACTCCTCTTCCTCAACACAGACTCTAACCAAAACGAATATTCCACACATTCAGCCGTTGGGTATTCAAATTGACACTGCTTCCGCCGATGAGCTTCGCCTAGGTCTCCGTCAACGGAACATGCAGCTCGACAATCTCGCGAATTACATAAAAAATGTTACGGAAATCCATGCGCAGGAGAAGCTTCAGCTAGAGAAACGAATCGCAGACCTCGAACGAGATATTATGAGGCGAGACAAGGAGATCAAAGGCCTCGGATGGTTGATGAGGAATGGGAACGAGCAGGCGAGCAATACCACAAGGCCCCTCGCCACGCCTGACCTCGATAAAGAAAGAAGCGATGATTCGTCGACACACAGCATGCGCCTGGCTACGCCATCGTCCTCGATCCGACTTCCTCTCTATCGGCGTTTGAATGCTGATGATTCAGGTGCAGAGTCGTATGCGACGTCTGGTGCTGAATCCATCGACAAAGGATCAGCCACATCCGGTGCTGACTCCTGGGAAGTTTCGCCCAAACCCAGAAGGGCTATGAGGAAGCTCAAGCTTGTGGAAACCTTCAACAACACTACTCCTTTATCACGACCTTTAGCTCTCAGGCAGGCCGAGGGTAAGACTATCGAAGCTTTGCAGCGGTCATCTATGTCTTCCGTCTACTCCACATCTTCGTCTGGATCTTCACCCTTTTCTAGTCCTACTTCTGTGGCATTCGCATGCGCAGGACTTACATCTATACCCGAAACTCCATCACGCCCACGAACTACCAGCGGCATTTCCCTGCCAAAGGACAAGAAGGTTGAACGTGAACGGAAGCTCTCGAACGTATCCAACTCCTCTTCTAACACCACTTCCGCCCCGTCGAAGTCTAAGCCAACATCTTCCCGATTGACTCCATCGGAAGCATATGCTAGGAATCTTGTAAAAGATAGGCCTCCATCGATAGCTCAAATTCTGAATTCTGGCAACCAAAACACTCCTACGGCCCCTATAATGCAAGAGTCCTTTGGTGGAAGATCGAGAGCACTGCTGGGTTTAGTACACAAGAAGAGCTGAATAGTCGGGATGGTTAGCCCGTTCGCTTGTTCTTTTTGTAAACTCGCTCACCAAAATCCGGCAGGTTCCTTTGATTCAGATTCAGCTATTGCCCCTCTTGCCCCTCTTGTGTTGTCCGTTCACTGGAAATCTTTTTGACTTTTCTACAGCGGCACTAGCGTCAATGTACACACCGAAGAAGCCTACGCGCCAAGTCCAACTGCGTGCTTGTGAACAACCTCTCCTAGCCCGTTTCGCCGCTTCTAGGGTTTATGTTCTCTTGACTGATAAACTCGACCCTCCTTCGTTTCTTCTTCGTTCCAAACGTATTTCGACGGCAACTCCGCCTGATTACACCACCATTCATTTGTCCAGCATCGCATCTTTACTTTGTTCGTGCCACGCATCGCTCTACTCTCGCAATCTGCTTTTTCGCGGTCTCACGTTTTTTACCTGCATCATCTCCATATCTTACCCTGCAACTGCTGCATTTTTTTCGAGCACGATGTTTCGTATCATAACATATCTTATTGACTAGTAGATATCCATACTTATTCCTGTGTTTTAACAAGTACAGAAGTACTCGAATTCAAATCACTGTATCTATACTTACATTACTTTTTCCCGGAAACAAAAAACACATTCGATTGTCATCCTCCTTGATGTTGGAAGTCATGGTTATGTACACCGTGACAGTTGTCCCTTCTGAAGTACGTGAAGATATACTTGGTCAATAAGTTACCCCGGCATGTTTCATGAGTTCCTGGATTTCAACGTCTGAAAAGATCGTCAACTTGAATCCAGTAGAAAGACGGATATGATATCACTCACGATCTTCGGTATGCTGCATAATGTGACTGAAGGAACATCGATTGCCTGGTGATAGTTCCAGGAAGCGATCAACGTTCAACGTTCAACTCTTGCAATTTCGCCATGCAAACTGGACATTACCTGGTCCAAACACGAAGTCTCCACCAAGCTGAGAGATAGCACCCTGTTTACCGAGTAAGGAGGGGTGTTTCAGAGGACCTTCCTGGATCATGCTCAGCGAACTACTCGAAGGAAGTAACGGAAGTCCTGGCTCACCCAAGTTGACACAAGCGCGTTCTTCAGACGGCTGCCAGTAGCGGCAAGATAGCTAGGCCGTTCCTGGTCCGCGGGAGTGGTGGCAAGCGTCTCGATGTCCATCCCTAACGATCGGTATAGTACTCGGGTGGGTTCTGCGTATATCTTTCCGGAGAAACCGGTCCTCTCTGTGGACGGGGTCAGTGACCATCAGCTAAGGTACTTTTGAGTTGTTACCAGCATAATGACTGATTGCTTGCCAGTCTCCGCACCCGATAACAACAATCTCGACCTGTGCATTTCCCAAAGCTTCTGCAGGAACGGCGGCCAACTGTTGTATATATGCCTTGTCAAATCGTCAATTGAATAAGCCTTCTTTAAATTAGTCAAGTAGATTGGCATTTGCCTGGCATTTCTGTAATCAGAAGGTTCAGATATTAGAATAAGTAGATCTTTGCTATTCATGTTTACCCCACAAAAGAAGTGACCTAATACACAATTGTCAGAAACGTTTCAAGTGCTGCAAAGAACAACTCGACGAACGAGTAAAGACAATGACCACTTTTTGGCTGGCAAAAATGGTTCCAAAGTTAATGGTAGAGCCTTTCGAGTCGAATACGTCAACTTTCGACGCTTTCTCCAATGCGCTAGCATCGACCATGCCTTGAAGCTTGAATGCTAGGAGTGGGTAATGGATTGAGATCGCTTATGTTTAAATGTGCTTCGCCCGGTTTCGCCGGCTGCGGTCACTGGCTGTTGCTGTTTTGAGCTTTACATACATGTGAACTGGGTATTTATCTATTGTTTATCTAACAACTGAACGAAATGATGAACGAGCCGGAGGATGAAGTGTAAGATGCAAGCTGAAACGAGTGCTCAAAAATAATAGAAACAACGCGAACGTTATCCTTTACTACAATGCACATTGGCCATGATTGCAACGTATATATGATCCGTCGGTATGTCCACTCTCAGTCCTTTGCGTATTGTCTTGAGGTTATGAACCATTAGCTCGCCTCTCTCTTATCACACAACATAGAGCCGGTCGTGGTTGAACGGATGCTGACCCTCTCAAATGCGAGTACCTTATTCCTTGCTTCTGGAATGCCGAAAGGGCTTGTAGGGTTGAATTATCGCCTTTTATTACATTCCGGTTTAACGTGCGGGACGAGGCTCCCGGTAAAGATGAGAGCTCTAACCAAGATATGTATACCTGTTCCCGGGTTATTACAATCTACATCAGGGTCAAAATAGTGCACGAATGGATACTTCTGAATAGTTAATGCCAACCAACTGTGCAAGATATCTATTTCAGGTTTACTTCTTTCCCGTCCTGGCATTATCGTAATTATCCGCAAACCATTTAGCGGACTCCATTAAAGCTAGAAGGAAGTTGTCAGGGTTCATCACGTCAAAAAGAAGATAATAGTTTCCTGGTTCAAATGGCGTGAAAGTAAAGTCTCCAATAAGGGAGAGAAGCTTTTTATTCGACGCGGGCTTTCGGAATTGACCGTCAGCGCGAGTTGTGTCGAACTTTGAAATGGGACTTCGTGAGGATAACGGACTGCGTGAAGCGAAACGCAAGACCCACCGTGTAGTTTCCTTGAAAACCAATGGCCTGGACAACAGCGTCGGCAACTTGCTTGATACTCACTTCTTCATCTTCGCCGACTGTAATGATATGTTGGAGCTATGGAGCGTCAATTGTAATCGTCG
Source organism: Marasmius oreades (assembly GCF_018924745.1). NCBI lineage: Eukaryota > Fungi > Basidiomycota > Agaricomycetes > Agaricales > Marasmiaceae > Marasmius > Marasmius oreades. Next base: position 3,197,516 of record NC_057325.1, read on the forward strand.
GAATGGCATTACCTGAAAGTATGATAGGTTCGACGTCATCGTACTCTCGGAGCATCCAGATGAACAGTTTGGCGAGATCCCTCGAATAAATGAATTGGCGAAGAGGCTTCCCGGTCCCAGACACGACGAATGGAGTGCCATTCTCTGTTAAGACAATCATGTAATGCAATCCGCTCCATCAGCGTCATGAACTTACTCTTTGCAAGGTAGCATTTATGAATGAGACCGGGTATGACATGAGAGTGTTCCAGATCACTAGACAAACGTAAGTTAATCTTTGGAGGAAAGCTACTGAAAATACTCACTAATTGTCATGAGGACCAAATACGTTAGTCGGAATGGCGGAGGTGAAGTTGCATCCAAATTCTTCCTTGTATGCACTGAAAAGGGGTGATGTAGAAAATGGTAACAGAAATTGACCATCACTCACTGGTTTTGAACATCTACCAATCGCTTGGCATGGGCATAGCCGAAGTTACTGTCATGGGGAGGCCCACTGTGTATCTTGTGTTCATCAAGAGGATATTCGACCTTATCGGGGAAGACACAGGTAGAAAGGCAAGAAATGAGCTTTTGAGTCTTGTGTGTGTATGATGTATGGAGGATGTTGTCGTTGATCAAGATATTCTCTCGCAAGAAGGTCAACTGCAGATTGGATGTTCACCGTGAGGATATTTTGATATAAAGGAAGACACCGCACCTTATACTTCATGTTATGGAATAACCCACCAACTAAAACCGTCATCGATCCGCCTTTGTATTCAAGATCAGAGACTAACCAAGCGCCGCGAGATGGATAACGTGTGTTGGCTGGTATTTTTCGTACATTTTACGCGTCTGTTCTGGGTCTCTGGATAGCGATGATTGCTCGCAAAGGTTCAGTAAGCTATACAAGCTGGATGCATACCTCAAATCCGCGTCTGAGGAGCCCACGAAAATCCATGTCTCGTTCTCCTTCTTGCCAAATCTGGAGCCAGCGGGTTCGTTCTCAATAACATGTTGTATCGCCTTTCCAACGAGGCCAGAACCTCCTGTGACGAGGATAACTGAGGCCATACTGTGAAGGTTATCGAGATGAAGGATTAAATGCGGCGCCGCTGATACAGCGATACTCGCACGTGGCTAGCTTCCACTCGGAACTCCTGTGCGGGAGTCGACCCAATTATAACTGTTTCATCTCTCTCAGTTGTGTTACTATCCTACAACCCCGCTCTAATCTTCTCTGACTGATGAAGCTTCAAGGAATCGCTGAGCAAGTCTATAGCTTGGCTGATTCCAATGACCCATTAGCCCCGCTAGTGAAGGAAGCGCTAGATGTTATTGACCAGAGTCTCAGTGACCTTGGGTGCGTCGTGAAAGGTTTCTTTGGTTGTTTATCCTAGTGCAAACTGTTGAAATGTTCAAGCCAGGATCACGTATCAATAAGCTTCAACGGTGGAAAAGATTGTAAGTACACGTTCACCCGTTATTGATACAGGATTGATTCCTCTTGTCAGGTACCGTTTTGCTTCACCTGCTCGCAGGTGCATTGGAAAAGAGAAGATCGTCTTCAAACATCACGTCTTCGATACCAGCAATATACATCGCCGTTCCATCGCCGTTTCCTGTGCTGGAGCAGTTCATAGAGGAGACTAAGCAGCAGTACAATCTCGACTTATTTTGCGTTCGGCCACCTGAGAGTGACACAGTTGAAAGCGTAGTGACGCCAGAAGTACAGAAGTCTGGGAAGGACTATGTCAGTCATCTGCCCCACCCAAAAGCTGTCGGGAAATCCAAAGGCGGAGAGGGGATGCGGCAAGCACTCGAGATCTATAAGAAACGGTTTCCGCACATCAGAGGTATCCTCATCGGCACTCGCAGGTCAGATCCACATGGGTGTAAGTCCTTCACTACTCTGATAGCGTGAACCAGCATGAATGGAGGTTTATTTGCGTTTAGCTAAGGTTACACATAGATGTATGACGGACCCAGATTGGCCTCAGTTTGAGAGGATCAATCCAATCATCGACTGGTCCTATGGCGATGTTTGGACGTTCTTACGGCAACTGCATGTTCCGTATTGCTCTTTGTACGACTACGGGTTTGTGCTGATTATTGGCTTTCGGTGACACCCAATCTCACATCGTTGTCACGACAGATACACATCCTTGGGATCGACTTACAACACGTTCCCAAATCCTGCGCTCCTTGTAGCTGAATGTTCCATTCTCAGTCCTTTTACCGACCACTCGTCACTCAATCCAGTGCCAGTCTCTAACTCTATGATCTCGCCGACTAAGGTTCCCTCCAAGGAATTTTCACCTGAACAGGCGCCGGGAAAGTATCGACCAGCGTATGAGCTAGGAGATGAAAGATTAGAGCGCGCTGGAAGAGGAATACAGCCTATGCTGACAGTTCGGTGACTGGATGTATTTCGTAGAAAACCAAATAGAGTCTAATCCGAAAAATCTCCGATTCTAACAAGGACAAGCAAGTACTCGGGATAAATTGGCGAACCTACCTGTAGTCTCTACACCGTCGATGCAGCAAGTCAGTGCTGCACTCTGCCTTGGTTTTTTTCCTTTCACCAAATGTCAGAGTAACGGAGCGATGGCAGAGCGAATAACGGTGGCCTTCCGGCTATTTTCTCCAGCTGCTAACCTTTTTGCTGTTTTATTATCTATGATAATTACAGCATGCAGTTCAGAATATATACTTCGAGCTTTAAATTTCGAACCAATGGCAGTAATACTCGAGTCATTAACGCTATCCCTTATAACAGTCAAAAGCAATCTTTCTTTACCCGTCATTTTTGTTTCCTTCCGCCATTGCGATGTCAGGCATATCACGGGCAGTCACAAAAAGGTTCTCTTCCACCATCACCATCAAGCCAACTCCTTCAAAAACGCATCTTCACCAACCCCTTCCTTCTTCGTCTTTTCCATCCGGATATCTGCTCACGGGAGTCCACGCTGGAGTAAAGAAAAAAGCTGAAGTTCTAGATGTCGGGATCATTCTCTCAACATCGAAGCGACCAACCTCGGCAGCCGCATGTTTCACTCGAAACGCGTTCAAAGCCGCTCCAGTGCTGGTGTGCGAGCAGGTTTTGGCCGAAAATATTGGAAAGGCTAGAGCGATAGTTGTGAACAGTGGATGCGCTAACGCAGTCACCGGCAAGCAAGGCATGGAGGATGCGTGGGCCATGGTGAAGGAAACGGATGCCTTATTGGAGCCTTTAACTTCGGATACGGGAGTCCATGACACACTGGTCATGTCTACAGGTGTTATTGGCCAAAATCTGCCCATCTCGAAGATTATAGCTTCCATTCGTTCTCAGCAGCGCGATCAGAAGACGCGGTCCTTGGGCAGCGATTTCAATTCATGGGAGCGTGCCGCCAAGGCGTTCATGACGACTGATACGTTTCCAAAACTTAGGTCGAGGGTTTTCACGATTAATGGCGTCGAATATCGTATGGCTGGGATGGACAAAGGCGCAGGCATGATCCATCCTGATATGGGTCCTCCTTCCATCGGATCGTTGCATGCGACACTTCTCGGAGCTATATTAACGGACGCCGCAGTTTCTCCTCGCAGCTTGCAACGTGCTCTGACATATGCTGTCGAGCGCAGCTTCAACTCGATCAGTGTGGATGGAGAAATGTCAACCAACGACACGATTCTCCTGCTGGCTAACGGTGCTGCTGCAGAAAGGGCCGGCATCAATGTCCAGGAAATTGACGAAGAGACGAATCCATCTGGTTACGAACTTTTTCGGCAAGAACTGACGGAGTTTGCTATCGACCTCGCAAAACTCGTCGTTCGCGACGGAGAAGGTGCAACGAAATTCGTCACAGTTACTGTGAAGGCGCGTAGATACCCATTTCCCTTCATGTCCCTCATAACATCATGTCAATAGGGTGCATCCACGTATCAAGATGCACATAAGGTTGCCTCTCGTATTTCAACATCAGCGCTAGTCAAGACAGCTCTTTACGGGGAGGATGCTAAGTATGTGGCTGAACTGTTTCCTCTTGATTCTCTAATTCTCTATACTAGTTGGGGACGTGTCCTGTCGGCTACCGGAGCGGCCCCTTTGAGTGCACCCTTGCATCCTGACCGAGTCAGTGTCACATTCGTTCCTTCTGATGGTTCTACACCTCTCCCAGTTTTAGTCAACGGGGAACCTGAAAATGTGGATGAAGAGCGTGCCAGCGAAATTCTCAGGCTCGAAGACTTTGAAATTTTGGTCGACTTGGGTGGAGGAGATGACGCAGAGGTCGCTCGATACTACACTTGCGATTTCAGCTATGTGAGTCGATGGCTTATTGCTTCTTCTTCGGTGCTTACCTAGGTTACAGGAATATGTGAGAATCAATGGAGATTACCGCAGCTAAATCGTTATCGAAGATGTGTTTAACTGAATTCTAATTTATCAAAGCTCTTTACTTCGAATGTTTCCGGTCTCGTCAGACGTTTGCGTAGAATCCAGCACTTCAGCGGTTCTGGTATTCCGAGGTGGGAGAATTCTGTAGTCCCTTGAACCTCATATCCTAGCTTTTCGTAAATGGAAACCTAGAGTGTCTGAGCTTGAATTTCGTCGGAATAGACAAAATCTCACATTCCGTGGCTGAATGGTCTCAAGGACGACATCTGCATTCTCAGACTTTGCCTGTATCACCTATTAGCAGGTGGACGAGACAGCAACAAATGCGCACACTTTTTGTTCAATGTGGTGCAGAAGAGTCTTTCCTATGCCCTTCCCTTGATACTCAGGCAAAACTCCAAATATTTGTATATGATAATTTTGATCTTGAACACCAGGTCCATGTACCCTGTCAACGGAGTCGTGGAGCATTATCGTGACCTGTACGCAGGAAAAGGATGTTGACGCTACTACTCCATAATTGGAAAGACCTACAAAATACTCTGTGAACCATCGTCTTGCATCTTTGTTGACTTTTTCCATTAGTTGGTTGAATCCTTGTTGCTTTTGTTCCTCACTTTCAAGAGTTTGATCTGCAGTGTCACTCGACCGCGAGTCCTACTACTCACCTACCAAGTGATCGCTGTCCAGGACCGAAGCACAATGTGGCACCCACTATTCCAGCGAGCGAATCAACCACGTGCAGTTGACCTCCAACGATGGTTGCTCGTACCAAAGATTTGATGAGGGGCTCAACCAGGGTAGGATCTTGGAGAGCAGCAAGGAAAAACTCTTTGGATGTGCGGACTCAGTCTGGTTGACAAAACAAGAACGAAGATGCTACTGACTTCGATTGAATGCTTCGTAAAAGACTTTGACGGTTTGGGTGATTTGATCCTCTAAAGGGTGATGTGAGGATAATCACTCAATCAATCTGATACTCACCAGTTGGATTGGGAAGATGGTTAGTCGAAAATGTGGACATCACCACGACACTTGGATGGGTAGACCTCAAGCTTAGACCTACCCGGTAATACATAGAATATTTTGAGTAATATCTGGGCTCGTAGCTCCGTCGGATCACGACTTTTCGGCCGAATCTACTGTTGGGGCAATTACACTTGCTCTGTGTCCGGACCTCCGATTTAGGAGTCGGACGCGTCGCGGTCGTGACCGGTGACTGACTTGAACTCGATACTTTAACTTATCGAGCTGGTTGAGTGGGCATGTCGCAGCCTACTGCACCTCCGCCTTCAAATTCAAATGCCACCATTCAAAACCAGCGTAAGTACTCTCGTTTTCTTGGCTATCACCTTGAACTTTTTGGACAGTGGCACCCGAAGACACCATTCGAATTCTACTGGCAACCGACAACCACATCGGTTACCTCGAGAGAGATCCAGTACGAGGGCAAGATTCAATAAATACATTCAAAGAAATACTACAACTCGCGAAGAAACACGACGTAAATATGATATTCCCCCAAGTTTTTCAATGGAGCTGACTGCTCGAATAGGTTGACTTTGTCCTTTTGGCTGGCGACCTTTTCCATGAAAATAAACCATCAAGGGATTGCTTGTATCGAACGATTGCTCTACTGCGAGAATACACATTGGGGGATAAACCGATTCAGGTTGAGCTTTTGAGTGACCCCGACGAGGGAAAGGTAGATGGGTTTTCGTACGTCTCAATGACCCTTGTTCTATTGCTCTATCTCAACCATCTCAATCCTAACAGTTTTCCGGCGATCAATTACGAAGATCCCAACTTCAATGTCGCCGTACCGGTATTCTCTATTCACGGAAATCATGACGATCCACAAGGAGCCGGAGCAGTTCGTTTTCTCCGAGCCTTTGCGACGATATTCCAGCGCTAACTACTTATTAGGAAGGCGCCCTTTGTGCTCTTGACGTTCTCTCCGTCTCTGGGTTGATAAATTACATGGGAAAGTTCGATCTGCCGGTCTCAGATGCGGATGCTCAGAACACAGGTATCGCTGTCCGTCCGGTTCTTCTACGCAAAGGTAACACGTACTTGGGGATGTATGGCATCGGGAACGTCAAGGATGCTCGCCTTCACTTTGAACTACGGAGTAATCGCGTGAGAATGTTCATGCCACGGGATAAAGAGAATTGGTTCAATATCCTTTTGTTGCACCAAAATCGGTGAGCAAGTATTTTCTACTCTGCTCTGCTTGTTCTTGATAGTGGGAAGCTTAGGGTGAAACATGGCCCCCAAGAATTTGTTCCCGAAGGCATGTTTGACGACAGTATCGATTTGGTCATCTGGGGTCACGAACACGACTGTCGAATCATCCCGGAACCTGTCGCTGGAAAGAATTATTATATCTCACAGCCTGGATCGTCAGTCGCAACCTCGTTGGCCGATGGGGAATCAATAGAAAAGTGCGTGTTCAGAGTTAGCGCACCAACTTTTGACTCATGGGTGTTCAGACACGTCGCGTTAGTATCTATTCAAGGCAAAGATTTTCAACTTACTCCTATTCCTCTACGAACCGTTCGACCATTTGTGATCGAGGAAGTGGTTTTAAGTGAGCTTGCAGATGAGGAGGGGTTTGATGTATCGGATCAGATTGCTATATCTAAAAGTCTGAAGAGCAAGGTAAGTTAACCTATGCATTACAAATCTGACTGAGTTTGACACTTGAGTAGGTCAATATATTGATTGAACAAGCCAACCAACTCTGGGACGATCGTAACGCGAAGGCAAAGGCCGATGGAGAAGAAGAGGTGCCTCGAATGCTGCCCCTTGTCCGGCTCAAAGTAGATACGACTGGAGTTAGTGAAACGTTCAATCCTATTCGATTCGGTCAAGAATTTCAAGGTCGTATCGCCAATCCTCGCGACGTCCTCGTATTTCATCGGGCGAAGAAGGCTGCAAAGCGTGCTGCCAAAGTGGACCTCAACCATCCAGAACTCAGTATTGACGATCCAGATTTGACTGTATCCGAAAAGCTTGCGAGGGTTCGCGTGGGTAACCTTGTGAAGGAGTACCTGGGAGCCCAGCAGCTACAGCTGTTGGGAGAAGGCGGTATGTCAGGTGCGATTCAGATGTTCGTGGAGAAGGATGATATTCATGCAATCCAGAGGTATGACCGTTCCTTGATAAGTTTCATTGACTGTGAGGTTCAAGTTTGCGCTTCCAGCCATGTAAAGAAAACCGTAAACTCTGCAGTAGGCGGCGTTGTGATCCAAGCTCAAGGAGAGGAAGCAGATATTGACGAAGACAAACTTGAGGAGCTGGTAGGTTGTTTATTCTGGTCGTTTGTTTTGTGGCTCACCTTTTGAATAGGCTGCTGAGGCTAAGGCACGAGCAGAAAAGGTATATGCAGAAGAAATCGCTCAGGGAAAGACTTCTAAATCAAAGGTTCTCTTCAATGTTCTACCCTCATACTGTACCAGCCTGACACGGACACTTCAAGGGAAAAGGAAAAGCGCAGGAGTCTGATGCCGAATCCGTTGATTCGATGATGATGGACGTTGACACTGGGGGAATCGGTAGAGGCTCAGACTTCGAGGAGGAATCGGACGAGGCTCCTCCACCTAAGAAGAAAGCGCCCACCAAGAAAGCAGCTGCAAAGAAAGCTCCTGCAAAAGCGACAACGAAAAAGGCTCCCCCGAAGAAGAGAGGGAAAAAGGCTGTAGTCCGTGTTTTCTTCTATATGCCGTCATTGATTTGATGTAGACAATCTGTCAGAGCGAAGACGAGGAGGACGAAGCTATCGAGTTATCGGATGACGACGACGAAGAGGAGGAAGAGCCTAAACCCAAGAAGAGAACCAACCGAGCGGCAGTCCTAAGGTGACTCGTCTCATCACTTGTCTTGAGCGTTCGTATGTACTCAATCATATCATATCAGTCAACCCGCAGTAAAAAAGGCACCCGCAAAGAAGAAAGCCGCACCCGCTCCCAAACAAGCGCAACTGACATTCGCACCCTCGGGTCGGTCTTCGAGGGCAGCCGCTACCAAAGCGAGGGGGAGGATGGTGGTGATTATTCGTGCTTATATCTTTGGCGAAAGAAATGACATCTGATCTGGGAAATTTGTTAGATTGATGACGACGACAGTGGCTAACTGTGCACGCCTGAGTGAGGAGAAGACTAATTAGCTTAAACAACATCACAAATAATAATTGAACAGATTTGAGCATATTTTGAGGTTCGCTGAATTTGTGCCGACGCCTATTGCTATGGCTTCTGGCGAGTGGACATACGAGGTACTGGACTGCCAGTCAATATATCAGCTCGCAGCGGAAAATCTATCGTCGCTGCCTATTGAATTAAGTCACGCCCACGATGCGTGTACTTCTTCGACGCTTCTCTTCCCCATCTATAACATGGCCCAACAAAATGCTTCAAAACCGCCCTCCAAAATATTCGTTGCATGTCTTCTTTTTTGATGCTTGACCGAAATTCGTCTTAAGATGGCATTTTACAGACTGGTGTGGTCGTGTTTTATCTTGTGGCAGCGTTGTCGGTACGTCTTATGAGTGTTGTTCAAGAGGTCTAGTACTCATTTGTTTCTCTCCAGATGGTCATGGCGTGAGTCTTGGGTGTAGCATGAATACAGAACTTGACTAAGGCTTTCATTCAGAAATAAATGGGTTTTGGACGAAACCGGAGCACCTCTCTTCTTCCTTTTCACACAAATGCTAATTGCTGTTGTGCTCTTCCTCCTGTCGGACGCGTTCAAGCTTCTGCCAGATCGATTGAGTTTTGACCTGCAAATATGCAAAAGTCTTATACCCATGATCGGTTTGAATGTTGTTGGTCTCAGGTATGTTCTTCGCCTTTTTAAGACGATCCCTTCCAGCTTATACATCTTATTTTAATTTTAGTTTCAGCAATTATACCTTGAAATACGTCGATGCATCCTTCTACCAAGTTGCCCGTGGGCTCGTCCTCCCGTTCACAGTTTTTACTTCATTCATTGCCCTCCACGCGCGCCCTTCTCTCCAAATTTTACTCGCGTGCGTTGTCGTAACCATGGGCTTTTTCGTTGGAGTTTTCCTCGACGGTACACCTATCTCTCGTGTGGGCATCTTTTTTGGTGTTGTTAGCTCGGCAATCACAGCTACACACTCTGTGGTGATTAAACAGAGCTTGAATGTCGTGAACGGAAGCACTCTTCTTCTCTCGTGGTACACGAACCTGGTTAGCGCTGTCGTGCTCATTCCCATTATCTTGCTTGTTGGGGAAGGGAAGGAGGTTTTAAAGTTGTTCTTTGGCGCGGATGAATTGTTGAGAGCTTCTGGCGAAATTAGCGCATTGAGCAAATTTATGTGGGGCTCCCTCATCACGGTAAGAAATAAACAATGTTCTTTTACTTGCCGCTAATAGCACCAATTGACATTTTGATTAGGGTGCCCTCGGGTTCATGATGAGCATTGCCAGCTTGCTTTCCATTAAAGTCACTTCTCCCATCACACATATGATATCCTCTGCTGTGCGGGGCGTTGCTGCCTCCCTCCTCGGGAAGTGGATCTTCCAAGATATCATTACAAGGTGTGCACATCATATGCCAATACTAGGAACGTGCGCCTTGACCATCACTTGTTCAGTGGGCGCGCCTCGTCGATTGGGATAATTCTAGGGGGTTCCATTTACTACACTTGGGTGAAACATGTGGAAACGGAAGCACGGAAACCGAGCGGAGCCCAATACGAACAACTGAAGATGGAAGAGGCTGAGGCCGGGAAAAACACTAGTTCAAAACCAGAGTAAGAGGTTGAGAAGGTGGAACTTCAGGTGCGTCAAACCTCAGAAAGTGGGCTGTTTTGCTGAGGTGAGAATAGTCTCTAGGTCATACTACCACCACAGCTGTCCCTTTTTTTAGATTCCAACTAACATATAGCACGTTATACCATACAAGCCCTATTTTATCGAGGTTAGGTTGTTGTAATAATAGAGCACTGCGAGTAACTTATAACCCTTCGCCTGCTACGCATCATCGTCAGGTGTGCCTGTTTTCTGTCGAGGACACAGCCAAGACTTAACAGCTTTCGACCGCTTCTGGGCACTCTTAAATAACTGTCTGGGCGGGCACAAACGTGCGTTCTGAATATTTGCTTGGGCAAATTGCTTAGGCTTCAAAAGTACGACAGATGTTATGATACAAGTGGTTCCAACGTGCTCCCCAATCCGTTTTGACCTCTTGTCTAGTGCTACCCCCTCGAGATGCTTGGACCATGGAAGAATTTCAGCAGGAGTCAAGTCAAGAATATGGTGGTTTACATTGGTGAGTTTTTGCTGAGAGACTTGCGCCCGGGGCTGACCTGGGGGTTGACAGTGGGCATTATGTGTTCGTGCTGTATTCTTGGATTTCTCGAGCTGCCGTTAACCTGGTTGTTCTTGACCTCCGTTAGTTTACAAGTTTGCCCTAGAATGGTACAACGGTGCATTCATCACCTTGGCGAATGAACGATTCGGCAACGATCGTTACCGTAAGATTGGTATTCTTACTGGCATGTTGTTTCTTGTATGACCACGAACGACAGCTGAACCCAAGCCTAGGTCTCAATTATGCCATGCAATGTGTGGGATCAATCATCGTCGCGCCACTGATCAAGAAGTACCACACACGAAGTGTTCTCTCGGCGGCGGTGCTCATTTTTGGCATGATTTCGGCCATTCTATTGGTTGTAGACGGCGCGACTGGCGGTACGATGAGGTTCAAGACGGCGAATAAGAAAACAGCCTATGGAGGTAAGTTGAACCTTCCAGATTTCGTGGAAATGGCCTTGACCTTCACAATCCTCAGACTGGAACCCTAACGGTGTATGGCATCTGCTTGCCTCGTGGTACTTGCTCAACTTACATTTGCTTCCTCTCGATAGCTCTTCCCGATATATATCGTCTCCGGCGTTAGCTATGGTACTGTTGAGCTCATTCGACGCGTCATTCCTAAGGATATTGTGGGTGGTGACGTCCAATTGGCGAGTATATCTCTCCGTAACCACTTGCCATATCTCATCGATTGTCAATAACAGCTCAGGCGTATGGACGCAACCGTCCATATTCTCTACGAAGTCGCTGGAACTATCGGTGCCTTCAGTAGTGTATCCCTCATCGGCAAGTTCGGTTACAATTATTCTTTCTTTTTATCGTGCGCATGAGCTTTCCCCTTCACGCAACGTCCGACACGCTGATTTATCTTTCGTTCAATTATAGTCCTGTATTTTTCATTTTCGCTGCCATTGCCTGGCGTTGCGTCGACCCTGTCAGTCCTCGTCAAGATCAAAATCTCACGTCGTTAGAAGACTTTGAGAGGAAAGGAGGAGACACGGGATATATTGGTAGCGTGTTGTCCGGTTTCGTCGCCTTCTTCAAAGCATCATATTACGGTGCTTTTTTGGTTTTCTCGCGCAAGTTTTTCCTTCCGTTATTTATCACACCCTCTCGCTGATTCCCGTCCTAGACCGTAAGTTTGTTTGGCTCGTTTCTGGCTATGCATTGGCTCTCTATGGACACCGTTATCTCGAGAATGGGCTCGCTCCTATCTTCGCCAAACAGGTTCTAGGTGTTTCGTGTGAGTATCTCAAATGTCCGTCACCACAGGTATCTCACGATCTTGGTAGCCTGGTCCCAAATAATCGTTGGTGGCTCTAACCTCGGCGAGCTTTTTGGAGCGATGTCTGTGTTGATTACCACAAACTACGTGACCACTCCCTTACCTTGGCTGCGACTGGACGCTTTGGCGCTTAACATCGCATGGGTTCTTCCTTACATCGCTGTTCAACCTGGAAAGGTTAGAGAAGCGTGGAGGATCGCTGCCATGTGAGTCCAACGTATACTTATTCCATTCGGCACCTCATAATGCTGAAACCCCAAAAAACTAGTTTCCTGCCAGTGTCTTTCGGTTGGGCGGCTGGCGATGTTTCTCTGGCTGCATATATCCAAGCCACTCTTGCCAAAATCGAAAGCAAGGATAGCAGCGTGTCCTCCCTGGGGGCAGTCATGGCGTTTCTTTACGTTCTTTACATCATCGTCTACGCTGTCCTCTCCACTGTCCTCGGAAATTGGGTCGACAAACGTCTCGCTGGTGCCTCAACCGGATCCGCACTCGCTGTTGAGAGAGCGCGCGATGCGCTGAAATACATCGGAGGTGTCCAATTCACTATACTCTGCATTGTTGTTATTACCTCTACCTTTATTCCCAAGGGGTCCTTTGCATTCAACCCTAAGGATTCCGATTTCAACGCCGAAGATTCTGGAGGTACAGTCGATCTCAACGTTCCTGGGCTCGTGTTACTGACGTATGATCTTCCTAGACCTGGAGACATCGAGTGAAGACAATGATCTTAAGGACCCTATTAAGCTGAAGTAAGGAATGACTGCCACTGCGAAGTCATCAACATCATACACGAGATCGTCCTTTTATAAGAGAATGGACTTCGTTTTTATTCTGTCTGTTCCACAGACGTATGGCGTGTATACCCCAATTTATGTATTCCCCCCTTCTACTTATATTACCTGCTTTTGCAATTGTGTCTGGAAAGTGCCCTTCTACCTAGTCAGCCAAAAAACTTTATTCGTCTATCGCCTTTTTGGCTAGAAATACCATCCGGTCGGTTGTCAGCAACCACAGCGAGCCCAAGGAGGACCCCTGTTTATACCCTAAAATGCCTGAGTCCGGACCCCCCGACGCCTATCCGGATCCCAAAAAGGAAATCGCTATCCGGAAGCCCTCAGGCATCGTCCAGGGCTTGTTTTTATCCAGACACCAACTTAGGCATCTTCTTATGTATATAATTTTTTTGTAAATATGAACAAAAAGGTCCGTCTGAAACTGGACAGAGCCAACTGCCCTACAGTCAACCTACAGTGTACACGCGAGTCTACCGAACGCGGTTGCTAGTTGGTCTACCGGCATCACCGGCTGGCCGCCTTAACTTTATCCGGATGGGCTCAGGCACAGGCGGGAACCCCATGTTCTTATCCGGAAAACTGGCTCAGGGATTGGCGAAATTTTGGCCTGATTTATCCGGATGGGGCTTAGGGATCTCAAAAATTTCCCCCATTCCTATACGGATAGGGCTCAGGCATCTGGCCCTATTGCCAGGGGTCCTGCCCAAGGTCTACATCTGCAGTCCACTTGACTCCTCCGAAGTCCCACGGCTTCTGAACCCTGGAAGTAATTTGTGTATTTTTCTTGATGTTATCCTTCTGTCCATACCCAACTGGATCTTACTACCCGTGAGGATTATTTTGTAAAACTCCTTGCAATTAACGTTCGTCGGAGAGATCACAAGCGATTGAGATCGGCAGCAGCTCTACGAGGCGGTCCTTTTGGATCTGTGGTCCCGCATCACGGAAGTACCTCCACGACTCAAAGCTCCAACACTCGTTGGCGCGAATCCAATTCCCAAGACCGTCGACATAACGCAAGGCTATATGATCAGCTTCGGGAGACCCGAACGATGGTAACCTCTTGGAGAGTACGATAAATCTTGAAGCTATGCTGTCGTGCATTGAAGTTATATGGCTGATTGCTTCCTCCAGTGAGAAACCGTGATGTATCATCACGATAGACACAATGTTATGAACTTCGCCTCGGGCTTGTTCCACGTTGTACGAGTACAAATCCTGCGAGCGAAATGAAATCAGTCAAAGGCCGATTTTTTTGTGGGAAATTGTGACCCACATTTGCGAGGATGATCATGTCGACAGCACAGATACTGAGCTCGACCAAAGGCTCGGTTTGCAGGAACGTTGGGGGAATGTCCATCTCCATGAGAAGAAGTACGAACATGGGCATCGCACATATGTCGCCACGTCGGAAGGACATGTAACGCCCTGGGACAACTGCAGGACATGAGTCGTTACGATCTTGCGAGCTGAGACAGAAGGCTGAACACTTACGTTGATCTTCAGACCCGCGAACTTCAGCCTGCCGAACCACAGAGAGGAGATACGTTTCGAACTCTGCAACGAAATGCTTCTGACATGATTCAGTGAGAACTCGCTTCGCATTGTCCCAGAAGCTGGACGGAGCTTGGTGAGCGTAGAAACGGTGAAATGTGTAAGTAAACATACGACTGTGTTAACGGACCTATGACGGGTGCATCGACGGGTGCAGAGCGATGGCCCCTCAATATTTCCATCACAATATTCATCCACTCTTGAACTTCCACGGAGTTCATGACGTCCGTCTTGTCCTGCTCGCCGCTGAATTCAGAGATGGGAGGAGATCACGGTTGCGGGGGACGTACATCAAAGTAACCCACAAAGAACATAAGGTCACAGACCACACGACACCCATCTGCAGAGAGTCTTCGTGAGGTCTCGAAGTAAGGAAGGGACTGGATTCAAAAACCTTTGGATAGCTTGGGGAATCCTAGGGACGCGAGCAGGGGAGGGTCAAAGAGCTCGAAAGCCGCTTGAGCTTTCGGTGTCAACGCGTTGAACCGGCGACTCCAGGCCATAGATTCTCGACGACATTCTTCGTAATGAGGGTTGATAGTTCTTTTCCAAGGCCAGTATTGCAGAATATCAGGAAGGAGGAAGAAAGGCATGGCAACAGAAGAGGGAGATTGCACTTAACAGAACGTCACGGAAGTCATTTTATCTTCTGGGTGGCTTTGGGGCGCAGGACCTACAGTATGGCTTTTTCGAAATGCAAATCATGCCAGCTCGGCTACATCGGACACCCCGGCATATAAGTGCCCAGTGGCGGTGTGCTGGTGTGCTGGATGTTGATTGGGACGACGTGGACTCATATGGTTCACAATTGGTCATTCTGACATGTCTTATCTATCTCTGAACTTCCCTCCCACTCCAGATTTGATGTATGCGAGAGCAAACGAAGATTTTGGCCGGGACTTCAGGAGGATGCTCTAGCCGTCATCATGATTGGCATGGCCTGTTTCCCATCTACGGTCGGTGCTTCTGCCTGGCCCAACTTCCAGATGATTTCAGCTTGGGAAGGCGAGAATTCGAAGTCCTGTATCAGGACAGCAAGTAAAACCTCTGGAATTTCATGTCAATGATGATAATACCAATATCACAACGCGCCACGTACTCAAAGATATTTCAGCGAATTTATAACCACTACAGTCGCATTTTAGTTTTCGTTCCGAGACGACTTGGAGTAGTCAGTGCTTACATGCATCCTCTTGGTCCGCCGATGAACGTCATCCTATTAGAGGAGTCAACTTGAGGTCAGGTCGAGATGATTGACGATACTCACAGTTTGGGACGCACCCCAGGAATCTGCACATCCTCATCGGGTGGCGGCTTCAGCCACCGCTCGGGTTTCCACTCAGTGGCGTCGTCTCCCCAAACTGTGAGATCTTGGTTGGCAGCCCGGATTCCGATATGCACGACCGTCCCCCTAGGAACGAATACCTCCGCGATGGGGGTTCCGTCGATGCCCATCATAGGTGTACTCAACGGGAGCACCGAATCTTTCAGACTGGATGCTGTCAACTAAGATAGTGAATCGACGGCTCCTGACTCACGCTTCGCGACTAGAAGTAATGGCGGCAGGGTACCTATAAGTTCAACGACTTAGCAAACCGCTAGGACAGACCTGAAGCCATTACTCACATCCGCAAAGTTTCGCGGGCGATTGCATCGAGAAGGGGAAGATCACAAAGGGTTTCGTAGTCAAGATTGCCGTGTATGCTAGCGTTGGCAATCTCCGTGCGCAGGCGGCCTTGAATGACGTGATTTTTCGATAATTCTTGAAGACATCTGGCAGCCGTGGTACTGGTCGTATCAACCCCTGCGAAGAGGATTACACTCATCTGTCCCAAGAGCTCTTCCTCTGTCATTCGTCCATCCTCAGAGTCGCACGCTTTGACTGACCCAAAACTGTCAGTTCTGAACAGTTGATGTAAGAACAGTGACTGACTAAGGAGGCTAGTAATATCCTTCCCTTGCCCGATTTGTTCTCTTATAACCGAGTCACCTAATCTCAAGCCCTCTTTCTTCTTTGCCAATATTGTTTTTGTCGTTCCGTCCAGGATATCCACGAGGTCCCTTGCCAGATGTAGGTCCGGAAGGGGCACGTAGTCGATGAGTTTTCGGCGCAGCCCCGGAGACATCGTGCGCAAGAGAAGTGGTAAAATCTGCATAGGAATGATCATTCGTTTTGCGGCGAACCTTGCAGAAAAATAGACCGTCAACGGGACATCGTGAAGAGAGAGGCTACCCACAGCAATTGCTTCATCGCATGGAGCGCGTCTGAATTCGACTCTGCAAAAGAGTGACCCAAGCCCGCCTGCCCAATAAATTCGAGGGCCGTCGATCCTAATATGGGTAGTATGTCTACTTCAGATGGTGTTTCGGGGGATAAGTGTTTGACGAGATTCGATGAACTCTTAAGAGCTGCTATCAGTAGCCGGGTTTTTGGCACCAAGGAAGAGAGCGAAACGAACCTGATGGGCGACACCATAGAGAATAGGTACAAGCTCACGAAGACGAGATGGTGAAAACACCGGGTTCATGAGTTTTCGGGATCTTCGATGGTGTGCACCTTCCTGAGATTGAGCATGGGATCTGACAAGACAGATGGACGCACATACCGGTGGTACTAACAAGACAAGGGCCGAACATTACATGATTTGCCCTGACCGAGGGTCAGCACTTTTGATGAACAACTACGATGACTACAATGATGCTTTGAACTGACGCAACAAAACTATCTGGCATGTTGAAGGCGTCTACTTGGAAGAGAATGGCCTCCATCGCTGCATGGTCAAAGACATACAAATGCTTTCCCTGACAGATAGGTCAATACTCTGGACAACGCATCACATTAGAATATATTCACCCCAAGAAGAGCATGGAGCTTGACAACTTTTCCGTAGTTCTGCGTGAGTTCTGTATGAAATGTGTGGCCATCTTCTGAGATAAGTTGAGGTATATTGCCTTGGGATTGAATGAGAAATAAGTCACCAGACATTCCAGAATCGCGATACAAACCCACCAAGAAAGAAACTTTCGGGTGGAGGTCCCCTTACATTACGGAGAGAGGGAACAGTACGCTGATAGAGATAGCGGGCTAATAACCATATACCGGTCATTGCGAATGCCATCACAGGCGCAGAACGCAGTTGCTCGAGCATGCTGAGAGCGAGTGTTAACTATGAAGGTTTGTCCTTGAAGAGATGTATCATTGGCGCATGAACCAAGCAAGGGGTGCGCATTGCACAGCCTCTACAGGGCATTCTCGGCGTTGCCGGAGGCAACATTTATCAACTGTCTCTGCTGAGATCTGAGAGCTCACGATGCACTGAAATACATCGGTGTTCAATTCACTATACTATTCTGTTTAGGGATATGCAACATTTTCGAGTACCACTTCCACACACCACTTACCGTATCAAAAATTTGACTAAAGTATTTTAATTGTGCTCAAAACGTTAACCTGAATTTATGAGGATTTTAGGATAGCTGTAAGAAGCCTCGGAGAGTGTCCGAGGGTGATTCGAGAAGTGCAAAGCGTTTTGTCACGTATTGTCACGTCCGGCAAGACTTTGGCAAGTAGCAAAGCTCGCGCCAGGCCAGCTCACTGCCGTCTCGCTTACAGGTCGATTTGGGACCTCTGCTGTATCGTTTGGCTTATTCCACACTACCGTTCACTCCCCTGCCTCTGAAACCTTGTATTTAATGCTAGTGTTTTCGTTTACACTTAACTACGTATCTAAAATTTTGAGATATATTCCGGAATGTACCGTTCCTGGGCTGTCACGCTGTAATCACGACCAGATCTGAGCTATATTTTAAATTTCATTTCATATCCTTTGTCTTTCAGTGGCTACAACTGTACATACAAGCTCATGTGTAGTCTACAGATCCTACAAAAAATTGCCGAGCCCACAAATAAACGGGAAGACCAAGTTTTATCCAATTTTGCATATCCTTGTCATTTGCACATCGGAAACCAGAATAGTAGCAACGCACATTTGACAGACGACGAAGCATTCGAATTTTTGAAAGGATGTATTTATTCGTGGCACCTGGTTGCGCGGACGGCGAAATTCGTATATCAAGTAGTGACCCTATGGCAGCGCAAACTTGTGGAAGGTTTTCGGTGGTTTGAGGAGGATGTCGGCGACAGTGGGGAGGATAGTGCAGAGGAGGACATGGCGGATGTCAACAGCGACGATTGTGACTTCAGATCACATGACGATGATCGTGAATAACGATGATTTGTTCTCCAATTTAGTATCAGTACTACGGTACACTAGCTGTTTGTCTAACTTGCGTTAATGTGTAGAGTAGTACGACGCTGCTGTACTCCCTATAGTCTACCGCCTCTAAAGAGGGGTGAGCTTGCTCTGGCGTTGTATAGCAGTGCCGGTGGTTCCCGTGTGGGACCATACCGTGTAATCTATCTATCTATCTATCTATACTCTGCGTACCTAAGGATTCCGATTTCAACGCCAACAGAGGTACAGTCGATCTCAACATTCCTGGGCTTGAGATACTGAGTCCTGTCTCATAATTTATTCAAATAGGATGACTTCATCATTTACTTGTTGTCTGGTTTTTGGTCTAGTACAGTAGTGCTTTGTATTTATGATATATTTTTGTTGTTTACCCATTTATTTCGAACGGTCGTTACTCGTTAAATAAATGCAATGATTCCGGGCTCACGCAAGGTCTATTTTTAGGCGGTTAATAACCGCTGCCCGGACCGGTTGCCTGTGGCCCTCGGCGTGACATTGACAAGTCCCCTCTTGACTTCCTCCTCCACATTCTCCAATGTCAACGAACAAAGCTGCGGAAAGGAATCAAAAGATCCTGTCAGAACTGGCTATGAGGCCGGGAAATGGTGCGTGCTTCCCTTCTTTGGAGTGCAATCCCGAAATCTGAATCGTCCCATCCAAGATGTTTGTGCGGATTGCAAGGCTAGAAATCCAAGATGGGCGTCCCATAACCTTGGCATCTTCCTTTGGTGGGATAACTTCACTTTTAGGATATCAGACGCTGTCAAATACTTACCACAGCTGGGTGTTTGATTAGCGTCACTTGTGCCAGTATTCATCGAAAAATTGGAACACATGTAACCAAAGTGTGAGTTGTTAGAAATTCTTCTTTCAGTTGACCTCTTATCTCACCATAAATGACAACTATAGGAAGAGCATAACCATGGATACGTGGACGAAAGAACAAGTCGATGCAAGTCTTTTCTGCTCATGCTCGTCCTAATTTGTACTCATACTTCAAGTAGCGAATGAGCGAGATGGGAAATATCAAATCAAATGCTTTGTATTGTCCCAATGAACTACGGCATCCTCCACCACACATGTTGATGGCAGACGAGAGGGACAGCGAGCTCGAGCAGTATATACGGTGTGCGTCACGAAGTGTCTATGCTATTCCGATTTTAATTATCTTCCCTTCCGAGCAGCAAAATACGAATACAAACGCTTCATAGCCAGAACCACGGCATCATCGAACCCTGGCTCTTCCACTCTTCGTTCACAATCTACGCCCCTCGAGAAAGCAGATAAAATACCTTCATCGTTGTCGTCCAGTTCTGGTGCCGCTCGACCTTCTACAACCGCCATTCCATCAAACTCTTCTTCAATACAGAGTCGGTCATTTTCTCAACCCATGAATGCTGCTGGATCCACTGCACAATCTCATCATATTTCCCAACCATTAACGCAGCAGCAGCTGCCTGCTCGGACACAGTCGCTCGCCCAATCCCCAACAATATCGCCAGAGATGGCCAAGGGCGGAGTGTGGAATGATTTGATCTCATTACAAACTCCATCGAATAATTCCTCCCTTCCACTTCAGTACCAACAACAACAACCTCCGTTTGGTGTTTCTAATACGCACATGGTGGCAACACCTCTCGGAATGAATGATCATAACCCTTTTCCAACGATGAATGGCTTTCCAAGTGGTCCGGGTGCCATGGCTGGAAACCCGACTGGTATAGGAATGTCTTCGATACCATCGGGTATGTATCTTAACCCCAATACCGGGTTTGGAATGCCCTCTGCGAATACCTTTCAGCAATCATCACAATATCCGATGCCTAACACATTTTCGCAAGGTTTTGGTGCCACGGGATTCAACCCAATGGCTCAACAGCAGCAGCAACAACAACAGACGTTATTCGCCAGTCAACCACAGGTCCAATCACCGCAACCCATGTCAGCACCACAGGGGACGCAAGGGCCCAGTCAGTTTAATATGATGGCACCACAGGGACATAGCCCTCAGCCTATCATGTCCTCCACAACACCCCAGCTCCAAGGGCAGTTTATGTCACCTAGTCCGCAACTCCAACAGCCCTCTCAATTCGCCCAGCAAGGTCTCGGTGGGATGGGCATGGGAGGAATGGGATATGTTCAACAGCAGCAGCAGATGTTTGCGGGAGGTAATACTGCGTGGGCGCAGCCTCAGGGGAACTTTGGCCAGACCTGGGGACCGATGTGAAGGAGACTTTTGTTCTGGTCTGGCACCCTTGGGACTCTTGTTTTATACCACAATCAGGACTTCATCTACTTTTTTTGTTGCTTGTATACTATGATCGGTTTACTGTACGCTACTGGCAACGAGATATTCATGATAGTCTGGATCTGCTTGCACATTGTGGCTGGCTGAAATTCATGTTGGAATTAGAGCTTACGCTTCTCGAAACTGTTGGATGCGGTTACTGCACACAGTCTCCTGGTTCCCGTCTGCGCGTCCTGCTCGGGTCATTGCGTGCCGAGTCACTTCGGTCACTACACCTTCGTGCATCACACTCGTCCATTCACAACATAACCTCATTTTCCGCAAATCAAATTCCTCTATCCCCACCCTCAATTCTTTCAGTTTCTACTTCGACTTTAACGATTTTCATTATCGCTTCCCGAACCTCGTCTTCTTTCGTGCTGTTACCACTTTCGAACTGTTGATCCATTTCCAGAAGGGCCAAGGCGGCATTAATGATCTGGGGCATCCGGAGTCGAATTCCCCATATACTTCCTTCATAAACATCTACAAGGCGAATCTCCTCGATTGACGGTTGTTTCGCGGGTCGAAAGGAGACACCTGTGTTAAGAGTTAAGGACATATCTATGAACATATCGGGTCGATTTAGAATACCTTGTACATGAGGACTATCAACCGCGGAATCGGGCGATGTCGATGCACCTCCGACATTACGTTCCGGGTCAATACATTTCAAAACGAATCGCGCTATAGTCCGCGCAGCTAAGAATGTCGACTGTCCGAGATGAAAAAACTGAAGGGTAGGGATGAAGGGTAATTCAAATCGGCCTATGGATGTTTCAGAGCTTTCAGAGTCTTCAGGAAAGGATATGTTGGTCAATTTGATACGGGTCAATTGTGTATACGTTGATAGGGCGAGAAAGAGGGGGGGAACTGCGTCGCGAACAATCTGAGTGATTTTCAATACCATGTATTGAGTCTGTTAAGAGGCACATGAACGCACTGCTATGGAAAAGTGGTGAGGTGGATCAGGTCCTGTCCATGTAAACGATATGGGACTACGACCAGGATTTGTGAGTGGGATATACCCCTAGATGACTGGAACACTCACTCGAGTTCGCGAAGAGCATCATAAATCACATACTTGGCGTCTTGTGCATGCGAGTTTAATCTCAGACGCACAGATTCTATGGCCAGCTTTTCCTTCGGTGTCGGGTCCCATGGCGTGGTGTGTTCATCTCGAACAAGTTGATTCGGTCTGGTCACCGAGAGATTGGCAGTCTTTAGCAGGTCCGCAATCATAGCTTTGACCGCTTCCCTGAGGAGGTCCCAAGTCCCGACCCTTCGATAAGAGCCATCAAACGAATCAGACTGGAGTATCCATGATGCTCCTCCAGCTACATCCAGACTAAGACTCCGTGGAGAACAGACCAGATATGGCTTCACTTCTGGCGCATAACAGTTGTCCTGACGCCGTGATAGAGCCTGTGTGAACCGATGCAGTTGGGATAGCGAAGTGAAGGCGAGTTCTTGGTGTAAGATATTTTGACTGATGTTATAGAACAACGAGCAAGTTGAAAGAACGCAGACAATGGTATCAGGGTATTGTCGTATAGTATACTTCAGAACGACGATAATGATCTCTACAGGAAGGGCCAAAGTTTGGAGGTTGTAGGTGGGTGTCTGCGAGTTGGCCATTACCCGTTCGCACCCGACTCACCAAGTACGGCGGTTATTCGTCGACTATAGACATATTATTATTATTATTATTATTATTAGGGATCCAAATCCTTCTTGGACCCCGGAGGATGTTGAAGGACCCGACATACGATAATGACGTGCCTACGCCGGATAGCAAAGCTCCTCATTAAGCTTTCCACTTCCACCTGCCCTTGTCTCTAGCGTCGAGCCACCGTACGTATACGACGCATAAAGCAGAAGCTATCAAAAGCACACCATCATACACAACAACTTGATTATACTTCTTCTGCAACACCTTCGCATTCCCTAGAGCCATTGGATTCTCGAAACCAGTTCTGGTATGACTACCCAGAATGAGACCAGCGAGAGGTGCACCGAATATCGATCCGAGCCCTCGTATGAATAGTAATGCACCGTTTACACTCGCGTAGTTCTCGACACCGTAAATCTCCGTGATTGTAGTAGGAAGGAGAGCGTTGTACCCGCCTGCATAGACCCCATAGAGGATTACAAAACATATGAAGCGGTTTTTTGCAGCGTCATACCACAACGCGAAGACGGAGAGGGCAGACAGAACGACCTAGGTATGGGGATGTCATAAGTTTTTGTGCCTGGTGTGAAGGTAACGGAAAATCATTACACCACCAATCAGTGTGTTTTGCCGACCAATATAGTCTGCAAGAACACCCATCGCAATTCGTGAAATGCTGTTCACGCCGCTGTTGATACTTAGATACAGACTCCCCGTTGACCTTGACAGTGAAAGAACGGACACGGAGTAGGATGTCATGTAGTACAACGGCACGATGTTCCCTCCAGCTTGGAGAAAAGCACCAATCGCCTGAAGTGTGGAGCTCAGTAAAAAGAGCGGTGGTGAGAGGTGGACAACCCTATACCTGATACCAAAATGTACCCCTTCTCGCCGTCGTCCCTGCCAACCTCGTTCTCGTCCTTGGAGCTCCACGTTCAAATCCAAAGCCTTGCCTATGTTGAACTACCATCGACACTGGTATCCCAATGGCGAAATTCCACAATCCCAGAATTCTCAGCGTCCATTGCACGTCATATCGATCCATTAAATATTGTTGCACGGGTGCCAGCACAAGTCCACCAATCCCGCTACCAGCAAGGATTAATCCCATAGCGAAACCGCGGTGGCGGTCAAAGTACGTCGGTGCGATTGCGATGATCGGGAAGTAGAACATTGATGATCCGAGACCGTAGAGAAGACCTTGAGTGAGGAAGAGATGCCAGAGCTTGTTTTAGAGTTAAGTCGGGGATTGAAGATGGAAAACAAAGTACGAGATGCATACCCGGGTCGAAAAGCTTTCTAGCGCTAGCCCAAGACTCATCGTAAATGCTCCGCACAACACTACGAGCTTCACATTCTCGACTCTCGCCATCAGCGGATTAACAAAAATACTCCCACTCCAAGTCAGTCCGCCTCCAATCGTGCCTACAAGGGAGACTAGCGCGTCTTGTCCCTTGGCATCAGGGATGTTCGTTTGCGATGAGGAATAAAACTCCTGGAAAGAAAAGAAAGATGAGGATGCCCTTCAGCAGATATAAGAAACAAACACTTGCTTGGAAGACACCGAACGTCGTATTCATTCCTATGACTTGGAAAGTCATCATGAAACCAGCAAAAAGCAGCATAGCTTGGTACTTGCGCGACGGGGCTGATCTTTCATCCTCAACGTTTTGAGTTGTTGGTGGTTCACTGGCATCTTCCTGTCCTCTCTGGGTCCCTTGAATGCTTCCCCAACTTGACAGCTCAGTCTCCCCTGATATGGTCGGCATGATTCAAAAGATGGTGCTCTGTCCGTTTCTCCCTTTAAGTATCCATATATCGGAACGAATCGCGGAGAAACACGGAATCGGCCATGTACTTTCCCCGTATGTTTTATTAGCGTGTTTCATGAAATTTTGACCGATTTGAGTCGCATGTATCGGGAAATGGATTGAAACGGTTGTCGCTGGAAGGAGGTTAGGATTATGATACACAGCTAACCCCCAAATTTGCACCTGACACGGAAAGCCGGTTGATATCAGACAGTGATGGGGAATCCGTGTCCGATATTGGTTTTTTTGGTGTCAGATATCAAACTGGCCAGATACGAACCTGACACCACTTGCGAACAGATCAGGTATTTCAAATTTTGTTACGAATCATAGTTTGTCATACGAAACTATGTCATACTTCCTAATATATCTATTCACCCGAGCCCTCCGCCCATTTGCGTGTGGCCAGCCCGAGTCCTGCAGGCGAATGCTGACATAATCATGTTGAACTTTTTCCTCGCCCACCATGCCGCTGTGAACGACAGCTGGCACTGACTGTTTTAACGCCTTTCCACACCCCACGGCGAATGGTTCTTGGCTTTTTCTCACTGGGATTCACCTACAACCAACCTCTCTGAGACCTCAAGCTCAAGGATCTCGCAATATGGCTATTGGGCTTGTCTTGGTCCCCTCCCCTCGTCGATTGTCAAGCAAAAGTACTCCTTCATACCATACTCACTCAGACAGAAGCAATGCAAATCTTTCAAGCTGCTCAAGCCCCTCAAGGACATGAACTGCAAATTAGACCTGCAAGACACTCAAGTTTCGATTCCTCGATATACAAGGTCTCCAAGTGTCGACGTCCTCAAGGTGACATGCAAGTTATTTGATTCGGCAAGCTCTTCAAAAGCCCTTCAAGTCGCTGTACCTGGTGTTACTCGCGTGAAGCCGTCAAGCGCGACTCCTCAAGCCTCAAGCTATAAAAACACGGCAACTGCATATCGTGCAAAATTTCCATGACTGAGGCTTCAAACCATGAATGAGGGAGGTGAAGTCGGCTCGTAAGTTTAGTCTTCATCGAACATCCGGTTCTCGAACTGACTTTCCTGTGATAGGTTCCCACTTGGTTCACGCTCACAAGAAGTCGGGAAGGTGCGTATTAACAAACGTGGGCTTTGGTTGTTTCTGACGTGGGCGCATCTCTCACCAGATGGGTTAGGATCTAAGCCTGGGTATACGTATATTGTGTATTGTACAGCCTGTATAGTACATACAATGTTTAAAATACAGTATACTTTGTTTTCAGCCATCTAACGAGCAGAACGAGCAGAGGGAGGGCAGGAGGAACCCGGAAACCCGTCACGGATGGCCGGGATGGCCGGGATGGTCCTGCCGCAAGCCACATGCTGTTGGTGTCTGACACTGAATGGTCGGTGTCTGGTTGGTGTCAACGCGAGAATTTGAATTTCTCACTTTGCTCCCTGACACCGTCCCACTGGTGTTCTGACACCGAGTGGCCACGTCGGTGTCTGACCCTATCCAGAGGGTCAGCTGTGTAAAGGTATCTGGTTCACGGAAATTACCGGATGTTCACACGACGTGGCACCGCTCCCGCGTCAAAGGAGTCGGGCGCCATGGCTTGCTTGCCGGGCAGTTTTATTGCGTGGCTGGAAAACCTCATCCCTAGATTGATCACTCATCTATATCTGCACAAGTTCTCTTTGTCAATGCAAAGATTCCGGGAGGAAGAAATTAAATATGCTAGTCTACAAAGGGTACATATGGGCTCCGTATTGGGAGAAAGTTATACGACTTGAAACGCAGTGCCGCCTGCTTTGGCATCTAACTCTACGACATCGTTCAAGCCTATACAAGACTCTCATCAGAGGGGCGGAAACGTTACAGATTTCTGAGAACGTACCCATGACTTCGAAGAATTTCTTAGGGTCCATCCCTTGCGCTGAAGTGAAGTCCGTTCCTGTCTTCTTCAGGGAACGCATAGCTGCCCGGACCGCATGGACCATTGCAACGCAGGACACCAACGAGAATACTAAACAGGCGTGCTCGTCAGTTCACAACTCGAGTCAGGTTGTGACATTGTGAACTCACTAATTATTTTAGCTCCCGTAGCTTCAGCTTCCTGGTAGGTGAATGATGGAGTGAGACCACCAGAGATGACGTTGACAAGGACCTGAAATTTTTTGAGCGGCGTTGAGAAAGAAACATCAAGAAAGGACATACCGGTGTAGGGGCTAGAGCCTCCACAGTGCTTTCTAACAGCTCCTTGGTTTTGACGCCCTCGATGAAGCAGACGTCAGCACCGGCGTCGGCAGCCAGCTTCAATCGGTATATAGCCTCTTCCATCCCACTGCAAGGAAGGTGACGATTAAAGGTCGAACGCAATTAATACAACTGTCTTTCACTTACAGAACTTGTGCGGAGTCCGTGCGACCGATAATAACCTGCGTGGAAGAAAAGACTTAAATGGAGCGACGCAAAATCAAGTGGTGGGTGACATACGAAGTCAGAGCCCCCAGGAATTGAGTCACGGGCAAGAACGGCAGCCCTAATGCGAGTCAAGAACTCCTCCCTGGAAACAACTTGTTTGCCCATCAAGTGGCCACAGCGTTTGGTTTGGACTTGGTCTTCGATATGAAAGGCTGCGATACCCGCCCTGGCATATTGTCTGACGGTGCGGGCTACGTTAGCTGGGCCGCCAAAGCTGTGAGACGGTCAAGTTAACAAACAGACGAGGCTTATTGAACGGGCAAGGAATTCCACATACCCGGTATCGGCGTCAGCGATTACTGGAACAGAAGGATCGAGACCGGAAACCATTTGCCCGGCCTCGACAAAGTCATTCAAAGTAGCGATAGCCAAGTCGGGTTGTCCAAGACGAGAAGCAGTGGTCGCAGCCCCGCTTTGATATAAGCAGTCAAAGCCGGCTTCAAGGGCACACCGAGCACTGATGCCATCGCAAATCCCGGGAGCGACCTAAGGAAAAGTTCGGAGGCTCTTGATGAGAAAAGAAAAGAATCAAAGGGAGCGATGGAAGTACTTACAACAATCCCCGGTCGTGCGAGCATCTGACGGAGTCTTGTTGATGGGTTTGGAGAGAGGGGACCTTCCAAGAAGTTTTTCGGATCTAATCTTGGGTTGTAGTAAACAGTGGGTGCAAGGGCGTAGGAAGGCGGAACTGCTGTAACGGTGTTGGTAACAGTAGCAGTACTGTTTAAGTTTTCTACGGCGGTGTGGTAGTCTTGAGCGGGAGCCATTGCTTCAGTGATGCGATGAGCTATGCGCAATCAAGTAAGAAAAGGAGAAGATGGAAGATAGTTCCCTAGAGGTCGAACTTGCCCTTATAAGGAGCAGATCTCCCCATATTTTCGCAGTTCGTGCAGAGGAGACGGACGGGAGCACGTCGGACCCGCACAGGAAGGAATTTACTCACCACGAAAGGAAATCCGATGGATTGTTTCCGCACGGCGCCATACTCGCCCGTCATTGAAGAAGGACGCCATCCGATAAAGCCATGTAAGATGAGAAACTGTGCACAAGTTTGCGGTAGTAAAGTGGAGTTAAAGATGTGCAACGGTTCGACGGGGCCTTCATCAGCACTCTTTCAACCGCTCCGGGGGTGGGAAGGAAAAGTAGGACGCCTCGGGAAGGGCTGTACCCACCTATCACCCTTAATGCGCCTTTTCCTCGGGCAAACAGATGATACATCGATAGCTTTCCCAGCTGGAGCACAGAGGGCCCTGTTCTTGGAAGTTTTAACTGGAATTCGATTAGTCGGTGACTATGATCCCCAACGGAGTTGGCCTTCACAACTGTCATTTCTCAGTTTCGAATTCATCGTCCGCTTTCATTTGTTAACAGAGATAAAAAGAATTAAGTTTGACATCCGGTAATCAGTTCCAAAGCCAGTCTGTCTTGGAGTTGATCAGAGTTGAAGACCCAGCAGAAAGATCGATAGGAGTCATAGTACTGCCTGGTGCGTGCGCGGGATGGTACAGAAGAATTTACTGCAAATCAGACCCCGTGATAGCAAAAGCAGATGTTCTGTCGCTTTGCGGAATGTCCAGCCTGTCAACGGAAAGGAGTCGTTCTGTGGAAGTACTTGGACAAGACCATCGTGGGGGCGTTCAAACGGGAAAATTTGCACAGCCACTTGCATGTCCTCTTCTAACTCCGACATCCATTCCCAGCTCCTCCGCTACGCAAGCTACCCATTCGGATCCGATGCTACCTTCAAGGTACATCCGTTGATGAATAGTTGAGAGAGAGCTGAAAGTAGGGTTTAAGCAAGGCCTCGCTGATATTATTTCTCGGAGCTCGGCAGATGTAGACCGAAATGAGATCGAGAGGAAAGCGAAAATATTCTATTTCAATCGGTCCGTCTATTCCTCGTATTCCGCTAACCGCAGTCCTGATTACTTTTTGGAAATTTATACAGAATTTCAGGTAACTCACTCACCATCGAGGAGGTCAGAGCTTATGAAGAGACACCATCGATTGACATGGATGGTGTAGCAACCTCACGCGAGCTCATGCAAGCTGACAGTGCAGACCCTCCGCTTGAAACGGAAGCTTCATCTCAGGCCGAGGCTACAGAAGTTCTGACTCTAGCCCAGATCAAGGAATTAATAGAGACAGGGAGAACTGACCAACTTCCGAACAATAAAACCATACCTGGAGGTTTGAATGTGCGCATCTTCCTAGAATATGCCTATTTTGTTACTTATGCTAGCTACTTTGAACCAGGAAGCACCTCATAGCAAATCTGTAGCACCATCGATGAAGAAACCATGGGAGCATGCCGCTAGAGATGATCATTGAGATCTTGAGAGCGTGTACGGTGTAGGGAGGAATCCCGTCTGAGAGTTCTCAGCAGTCACGAGGCTTCGTAACTTCAGCAACTTCATTTATTCTCCATTTCACTGCTCGTAATAGACAGCTCGGTGACAAGTGAACTGCTCCTCTGTGTGTTCCCGACTCTCTTGAGAGGACCGCTCGCAAGTTGGCCATGGTCAGCGATTCCACCGACCAAGCGAGAAACCTTTCAATTTATTGGACGGTCTGTCATGCAAATCACTAGATCACTACTTATTCAATCCTCATTTACATCGAGTCAATGACAGAGTTGGGAACTTGTAGCGGTCACAGTATAACAGTCACGTGACTTGTTAAGTTGATCGCGGGTCGCGACTGAACTGTAACACGCCTTGACAGACACCACCACAGCGAAGATGGAGAGTTTGTAAGTCTCTTATAATTACGAACGAACGCGTTAGACTTATCCGAATATCCATAGCCGAAGTCGTCTTATGGCCCAGAATGCTCAACTAAATGCTGATCCGCGAAAGTCCATTGTTAGTTCCATCTTTACTGCTGTTACTCATGTCGCTCATGCACGAGTCTACTAGAGCATTTCATCCTCATCTGAATCATCCTCAGCTGCTTTAACTTCAAGTGCATCTACCTCCACGTCGTCGTCGAGAGCGAAGGCTCCCGTGAACAAGAATCACAAAAACACGGTCATCATATCGTCTGATGAAGAGGGGGAAGAAGAGGAGGGGGTTCCATCACGACCCCTTCAACTATCCAATGTTGATGTGTCGAACTTTCCTGCACCTTTCATTCCAACACAGAAGTCGAAAGGATTTGAACGGCCAGGATCGTTCCCAATAAACCGTCCACCAAAACCATCGAATCCGACCAAGTTCAGCTCCTCGGCGACGCCGATTGCTATTCCGTCTATGGTTAAACCCCAACCACCCTCATCACAATATGATAACGGTAGACAGTTTCGCGAGGATGCGAATGACGAATATCTCAATGTACCCGACTTTGGACAAGAAGCAAACACTTATACATCTCCCGCAGATGCGGAGAAGGCGTTGAAAGATCTCATGGGAGGCTCTATGAATGACGATGGGGAAGATCTGGAATTCACCGAAGAGGACGCTCGAGTGGCTGGGTTCAAAGACCACATTAAACTTCTTCCTCATCAAATCGTTGGTCGTAAGTGGATGAAAGAACGTGAAGACCCGAAAGCAAAGAAAAACGGCGGGATTCTAGCTGATGATATGGGGTGGGTAGTTATACCCTGCTCAAATCCTGACTGTCATTGACCGTGATACACAGTCTCGGTAAGACCATCCAAACGTTGACGCGAATCGTCGAAGGAAGGGCCAAGAAGAGTGACAAAGACGATGGATGGTCTCCCACTACATTGTTTGAGTCGTTCCACCCGCTTTCCTATCCATATGGTAGATTTGTCTAACAGTTTATCTAGAGTCGTTTGTCCTTTAGCTTTGGTTGGCCAATGGGCGGACGAGATCAGTCGGATGACCGAGGGTCTCGCCGTAATCAAACATCAGGGGCCTTCTCGCACTTCTAGTACGTGTATCTGGTATTTAATTTTTCTTCTTTTGACGCTCAACGATTATTAGATCCCAACGACCTTCGAAGGGTACACGTCGTGATTACAACATACGATACCCTCAAATCTGAATACGGATACTTCAATCCATCCGCAAAAGATGCCTCGAAATCTTCGAAGGAAAAGAACAAAAAACCTCAGAAAGAATCGGGTTCCGAGAGCTCAGACGGCGAACATTTTGGAAGAACATTGAAAAAAGATACGCCCAGATCCGGCGCGAAAACGAAGGTGAAGGATGCCTTATTCAGAGTGAAATGGTTCCGAGTCGTCCTCGGCAAGTCTATTTCTCGTTGCCTCACGGTTCCCGTTGATGATGTTTTTACTAGACGAGGCCCACAATATCAAGAATCGTAACACTAACGGCGCCAAGGCTTGTTGCGAATTAGAGTCCAAATTTCGATGGGCTCTAACCGGTACTCCAATGTAAGTGTCCTTTCATTTTCTTCCAGTATCGTCTGATGGGTTTCGTTTTCCAAGGCAAAACGATGTGGCGGAACTTTTCTCTCTGCTTAAATTCCTTCGTATCAAACCCTTCAATGATTGGGAGCGGTTCAACACGCAAATCGCAAAACCCGTAAAGAGTGGCAGGGGGGCCAATACTGCCATGAAACGACTCCAGGTATCTTTGATCCTGGTCTTATCAGTATATGATGTCCATCGCCAGTTTACAGGTCGTTCTGAAGAATACTATGCTTCGACGAAGGAAAGACGACACAATAAATGGAAAGGCACTCGTAGAGTTGCCAAAGCGAACGATCAATATTATTTCCTGTCCGTTTTCAGAGTCAGAACGGCAGTTCTATTCGGAACTGGAAGGAAAGATGGAGACGGTTCTGGACAAGTTGAATGAAGATGCTCACAGGAGCGGGAGAGCTCAGGCTAGCTATATAAGTGTTTTGCTGTTGCTCTTGAGGTTGAGGCAAGGTATGTCATTCTTTCAGTGCAATGGGTGAAATATTCCGTGTTCACCCCTTTCTCGTATAGCATGCAACCACCCGATCCTTGTCTCAAGCGACTACAAATCCGACCTCGATGCGGTTGAATCTAGGGGGGCTAAAAACAACGACGTTGGCGACACCGATGCAGACGATCTTGCCGCTGCCTTTGGACAATTAGGTGTTACCAAGAAGTGTCAGGTTTGCACAATCGAGTAAGTTTCTCCAGTTTTCCATTTTTCTTACGGTTGAATATTCTTTCCTCCAGGATCACCCCCGTAAACTCGACCGGTAAACTTGAGGGGCAATGTGATGACTGTGCTTCCCTCACTTTGCAAACAAGGAACCAAATTTCGACCAAAGGCGACTCGGCTAAGATTCGGATGATTCTGGAGCTATTGAATAAGGTTGATGAGCGGTCTGGTGGAACGGAGAAGACCATAATCTTCTCACAGTTCACAAGTATGCTGAATTTGGTGGAGCCATGGCTTAGAAACGCTGGGTATAAGTTCGTCAGGTGTGAGTATCCGATCAATACAAACTTGAGTGTCAACGACAGATGACGAACGGATGTTGGTGTTTACAGATGATGGAACCATGAAGCCACCACAAAGAGAAGAGACTTTGAATATAATCAAGACCAATCCGAATATCAGAGTTATTCTGATCTCTTTCAAAGCTGGCAGCACTGGTAAGTCTGATCGCTATGCAACAGGGGTGAGGTTTGACTTTGATCCTTGCTCCTCCGTTCGTTATAGGTTTGAACTTGACATGTTGCAATAACGTCATTCTCGTCGACCTATGGTGGAACCCAGCACTGGAGGACCAGGCGTTTGATCGTTCACATCGATACGGGCAGAAGAAGGACGTAAATATTTACAAGTTGAAAGTTGATGAGACGGTAGAGGACAGGATCCTTGAGGTACATATTTCTAATCAAATTTGTTCCGGATGCTGAATTTTCATGTCTGCAGCTTCAAGAGAAGAAGCGTGAATTAGCTCGGGCAGCATTGAGCGGTGACAAGATCAAGAATATGCGACTTGGCATGGACGACTTGTTGGCACTTTTCCGACCGGGAAGAGACGATGAAGATGATTAGAAATGCTCTGATGGTCATGTGGATTTTTTGCAACTTGGAACTTTCTTGACGGTAACAGGGACACTGTCTTATAGAATATCCCCTCGGCATCCAGTATATCGCATGGTGTAGGTACTGTATACTATTTCTTGGAGTATCATAGATGGGAAACAATATAATGGAAGGAAATGCATATGCACCGCTTCAGCATCGGAAAGATATGTACTTGAAGCCTCGCGATCGGCCTCAGGATCCATCAATCGAGTCTTTCACATTGAGTGCCTTATGAGATGGAAATATCGCTCTGTACCACCGATGAGGATCGGATGCAGATGAGCAAAAAAATGTCAAGAAATCGAGAATAAAAACCATTCAAGCTGCTTCAAGCCTATCCCAAGCTTGTCAATGCGTGTGCATGTAGAAGTTCTGTTCTGTTGTGTTGTTGAAGACAGGAGGCACTAAAAGATGAAGTTATCACGAGAATAATAACATAAGTGTCACCGTTGTTCGCACTAAGATTGTATGGAAAGCTGGTACAACCGGGAGAAGAACCCGTAAGTTGTGAAAACCGTTGATGTATTTCCAACGGGTCGTTCGAACGGATAGTTGGAGTTGTAGGGTGCTGTCTTCAGAGGACATGGGAAAAACGAGTGATAGGCGGGGATCGTGATGGAAACCGTTCGGGAAGCTGTCAGCGGATCGGCTTCTGCCGGGCATGTCGGTGAGTAGCGTGCAGAAGTGAACAATAACTTCTTTCTTCAACTCTTCAACTCTACGCAGCTTTTCGGCCGATTTGTTCCCTACTGCAGGAAATGTCATCTGGTTCTCAAACTAGTCGATTGGGCTCAACTCTTGGGGGTCCTGACTGAGGAGGAATTTTCCTGAATTTTCTCTCGTCAATTCCTTTGTCAATTTGTAGCATCAAGCGATCTTGAAGTTGGTCAATCCAACATTTGAATTTTGACCCACTTTTTCCATCAATTTTCTCGGGATACCCGGCTTGGTCTACCCATGTGCTTCTTCTAACCCTGGTGTACTTATATGAAGTCCAACCTTTGTATCGCCGTTCCTCGGCTCAATCCTGCTCTTCTCAAAGTACGCGTTTGCTCAGCCTCCAATATGTCCGGACCAGAAACTTGTGCTCCAATAGTTATTCCCCCTCTGCACAACACGGTAGACTCTGATTTATAGTCTCGTCTGAACCTGCTAATCCCGAACTGATATTCTCTAGATGGGTGCCCTTTTCGTCGGCGTCGCGTGAGCTTGACTATACACTCCCTGTGAGCTTCCCTGACAATGGTTTTGTCAATTGTGCTTGACAGCATCGCTGGAGCGTGAGTCCCGAAGGCTTCAGTCGTCACCGCATTCTGATCAATGGGATTTTGCAGGTTGTGGGGGATAACCACCATGCAGACGTATACTTACTTCATGGTGCGTTCATGCTTACCCTTGCACACACGAGAACTACACCTGAAGAACTCGGTCACCGTTAGAGGTATTATGGGATTGACCGACCTGTCATCAATATCATGGTACCGTCACTGCCGTTTCTTTACAGTAGTTCAAACGTTTACACCACCACCCGCAGGTCGGCACGGTATAGTGCGTCCTTGAATTCAGCCCAGCCTCTTACAGTCACTCATTTCTACCGTTACCCAGTGCGCTCGATACGGTACATCAGTTCATGATATCCCATCTCCTTTATACGTACCTTGTCACGAATTGGGGAAATCCTGTCATTCTCGGGACACTTGTGTGGTACGTTCTCCAGTCCCGCTTGTTATTATTTTCGCACTCAACAACCGGATCAATATAGGAGTATTTTGGTAAGTGATGCAATCGAGAAATTTTCGGGAATCTGCTCACTACTGTCAATCACCGGTCCTCGGTTAGATCATGGTACTCATGACGGTAAGTTCTAGCCCCTCTCGCCGCAAATGACTGATGGAAATGCTTCCCGCTATTAGGGCTTCATCGCGGTGATCGTGCAGCTGTAAGTGCATGGCCGACTCACTCGTTCCGTGAAACGGACTGAGGAACTCATCTTCAGCTTCCTGGTATACCGTGTTTGGATTCGTAAGTGACAGTTTTTTTTGCGAGCCAAACTACCAGTGCTAAAAAATTATATTAGTGAGCCACAGAAATTACTACGTCGTTGGTGTGATTGTATGTTGTTCTAATTCGGGTTGATGCAGCTTCTGACATTGCATTGAACGTAAGCTCCTACCCGTATGCGGTGTATTCGGCACTACAATGGGTGGGTCCCTCCCACACTGATTATTTTGAAGTAAATTCTAAAATTTTCTCAGCCTACTTTGCTAGAGCGTGGGTTGGGATGTCTGGCGTGCCGTTTTTGATGGCTGACGACCATAATTCACATTAGGTGGCCCTTTACGACCTTCGCTCAGCTCGCTCTGGTCGGAGTAAGTCCCCTTTCATTATTCCTTTATTATCAATATTCAGATATCCCCAGGGCCTCTCGCGAGCCGTCAATGTCCTAGGCGCCGTTAGCGACGTGATTATCACGGCGGCGTTGTCGTATTATCTATGGAAATCCAAGTCAGGGATCAAGCGGTACGTTCAAAAATTGATAGTAGAACAGAAAACAGATAAATTATGCGCTTGTTTACAGCACGGACGCCATCATGAATCGGCTCATTCTATTTTGTGTGAGGACCGGTCTTTTGACGACGTGAGTCCGTCATGATTTATTCAAAAAGAATCAACATCGATCATCAGCTTTGTAGGGCCTGTGCGATTCTGTCTCTCATCACTGTTAGTGTTCAACTTTTTTGGTTACCATTATCCAGGGCTGAACACGAATCTTCAGATATCTGTGTTTCCCACCACGTTCATCTACATCACGTTCTACGCAACCCTCGCCCGTTGTAGGTCATCTGCGCCTTTTGACAATTCTAAGATGTTTGCTGAACAAAAGGAATCACTGGCAGTCTACTCATTCTCCCTCTTGGCAACGTACGTTTGTTTGGTTTATCAACTCACGAATCAAGATTTTACTTTGTCTCTGCAGATTAAATGCACGTGCTGAGTTGGTCCGAAGTCAAGGCGGCTTTGGTTCATTCGCGACTTCGTTAACACTCGAAGGAGGTAGCAGCTCTTACTCGAGTCGACGCCCTCCGACCGAGCATAGCAGTTCAGTGGTGAGTGTTGTTGCGGCGTTTACATAAATAGCATGAAGTCCTGACTCACCGTCTGTACAAAAGCGACACATTACCATCAAGCAGGAAACCGAGACCACGCATGAGTTTGAAATGAAGGCATGGAAATTCTCTTTTTTTCTGAACCAATGTAAAAGGCTAAACTTTTAACTCGGTAGTCGCATCCTTACCAAGTTGGTGGAGGGAATAAATCCGTTGCAGTGTAAGATCTGGTCTGAGGATCCGATTCATGTATTCTTTGAAGATAGGACTAGTATACCAGGTCGTATATGGACACGTTTACAATGCAAAAAGGCGGATGAAACAATGTTATCGTGTCACCTCATTGCTCCGAGTTGAAACCAGAAAATTTTTGAAATTCGAGTAATCGCAGGGAATCGCCTGACGGTGGCTGGTCTTCATATTTGTGCTGTTTCGGAGAAGACAAGATTTTGCTATCAATAATGCGACATTAAATTTAAGGCGTAGACTCTTCGAGACTTTGAAACGATTTGGATCGATGAGAAACTGTTTCATAGCATGTCCATCAGTACATCGACCGGAGAGCTTGCTAAACGTGCTCCAATTGATCAGGCTGTGCAATTCCAAGTACCAGAATGAAATCCTGTTTTAGACTCGTTCGTACTTTCGGGTTGTCCTCGCAAGTATCATTTGCGGCGGATTGAAGACCAGTGTCATTGGCATGATGTTCACAAGAGTGCAAGTTCCAAGTACGTCAGTAGTTGGTTCAAAAAGCGGCTGGAGTGGCAGTGCCGCTGGTCAGCAATGCGGATATCCCACGCTAACTTGAACTATGCAACTCAAACTCGTTAACCGAACCTCCTAGTCATATTTCAGCAAGATCAAGTTCGTCTTACCAAGCAAACATGGAGCTTTAACCTTTTTTTCGACAAACATTTTTCTAGGAAGACCACAATGACTGATCTTCCCTCGAACATCGCACGGTTAGTTGTACCATATTCCGAGTGTCGTGCTGCGCTACATCACCTTGACTCTAGGGAAGCTAAAAACATACATCAAAGTGTAAAGGAGTTGCTCAAGACCCGGGAACCATTTGACAAAGAGTTGGATTTCCAGAGAAAGAAGTGAGTGTCGGGCAACGTTCAGGAATCCTTACATTCATGGCCATGGTCTAGCCTTCGAAGGCGCTATCTCAACCTCTTACTCGTTCACCCATATGACAATGAATCTAAAGATGCTGAAACTCGGCTATGGATGGAGACCTCCCACGCATTCATATCTTCCTACAAGCAGCGTATATCTCATCTCGATCGTGTCATGCAAAAGCAGCAGCAGCAACAGGGTCAACAAGGAGCGAACTTGAACCCTCATAACCAGCGTGGCCACGGACCTGTAGAGCACAGGAAGTTTATTCAACGGTTTCGTCAGTTTCTGGCCGAAGAAGAAAAATTCTGGACTCAATTCGTCGTTCGTTTTACTCGATCGTTTGACCTCGGTGAAGCACAATCAACACTTATCGACCTTGGAATCTTGACGGAGGAGTTACCAATTAAGGAACTTCCGACAGGAAGTCCCGACGATGGCGAGGGTGGACCCGGCGCCGCTAAATTGCCCCACAACGGAGGAAGGAATCATTTTCAGTTTCCTGCGGTGCCTGAAGGTTCTGAGTCGTCATTTGTTCCCAAAACTAACGCGCAGCGAGAGAGCAGGATGGAGATTTTGAGTAAGGCACTGACGTGCCTGGGAGACATCGCGCGGTATAGGGAGCAGTATAACGAGGCAGGTGGGAGACCAAGAGCTGGTTATGAAGATCATTCGGGGCCAGGCAGGCGTGGTAGATTCAAGAAAGGTGGTGGAGGTGCTCTCATTCCTGATCTACCCAGACCCCGAAACTATGAGAAGGCCAGACATTGTTACGAACAGGCAAAACTCTTGGTTCCGCACGAAGGCAATCCATCCCACCAATTGGCAATACTTGCATCGTATCAGAAG
This sequence comes from Marasmius oreades, assembly GCF_018924745.1. Lineage (NCBI taxonomy): Eukaryota > Fungi > Basidiomycota > Agaricomycetes > Agaricales > Marasmiaceae > Marasmius > Marasmius oreades. Next base: position 3,235,416 of record NC_057325.1, read on the forward strand.
GATATGTTTACTTCTCTTGTCCATTATTACCGGGCGTTATGCGTGCGCCATCCATACGATTCGGCATCAGACAATATCCACACCGTCCTGCACAAAGCCATCGAACAGTGGAAGATGAAGTCGAAAAATGAAGGAGAGGTAGATCTGAGGAATGCTGTTGGTAAAATCAGAATCGAAGCTTTCAAAGAGAAACTCGTGATCTTGCATGGTTTATTACGCCTCGGATTGGGAAAGTAAGTAGCTGATACAACCACCTGCGCGCCAATCTAATAAATCATTGCAGGAACGACGCCCTCATCATAAAACAGGCGCAAGGAGTATGCGCCGATCTTTATTCGCTTGTGTCAGATCGCCATCTGCCCGAAGATTTTATCATTCAAGTTGTTGTTTTGTCACAAGCCGCTCTATGGAAACATCGTATGATCCGGGACTCCCCAAGGGCAAACAAGAACAATAATGACAGACACCCAGAGAGTACCCTACCAGGGTCCCTTCCAAATTCTGTGATCGAAGCTCGTTTGTTCACTCACTTACTCTCCCTCCATCGTGCTTTATTGGAAGTGGGAATCGAACAGTTGAAAGAACCCGCTCCCATCGGGCCAGATGGCGATTTAGCACAAAGGATTATGGTCGAATTTAGGCGTACGCTACCCGCGCTCCGAATCGCAAGCAAGTGGCTGTTGGCGAACTTCAACTTCGTGATGCAGGACCCCGAGTCGCTAGGCTTGAAGAATGAAACGAACAAAGGTCACAAACGCGCACTGTCTGAATCTAACGGACTTATCAGCTCAACTTCGACTGAAACCATAGAGTTTTGGGAAAAGTACGCAGAGTTTTTGAGAGTTCTCTCCAGGGCATTCCCAATCAATAAACTTCCGGACTTGACGTTTGCACTATCGGAGGATACAGAGATGAGTGGGTTCTTGCCGCTGAAGGGAATGTTGGATGGGAGGAAGGATAAAGATAAGGAAAAGACTGGCTGTGATACTTCTACAGTGGGTGGCGATATTGGGAATGAGGATTGCCCTACAGAGGAGAAAGAAGTTCATCCTAACGTTGTACAATTGATGAGGATAAAGGACCTTTTGAGCGATGCGAAGAGGATTGTCGACATGGAGGTGAGTAACCCCCACAAGTTCTATACTGGCACTGGCTCTTAAAATGTTGTCAGAATTCTCCGCTCGCACTCTACGGCAACCAATTTATGTTGAAAGGAGTTGAAGCACAAGCCCAACCCGTTCCTCTCAGTGATCCAATATATCTGAATGATATTGAAGATGATTCGGATGCGATACTGCACGCTGCCGCTGATCACGATGCAGCGGCCGTGGAAACATGTAGAGTCGATGATGATCCTATTCGAGATGCATTTAGCCATCTGGACGGTGAGGACGATGAGGACGATGAGGACGAAATTGTTTGGAACCCAAGGTGCGTCACTACCCCAAATGGTCTTGTATAAACTGGCCTGATTTCATCCACAGAGCCTCTCCCATCGTTTCGCCTAGAATAACGACGGCATCTGCAGTCTCTCGGGTTCCTCCGGGCTCACAGACTTTGCCTTCTCTAGGCTCTGCTTCTGTCGTTCCTACTCGCTCCCCAATTGTATCTGATCCCCCTGTTCTTCAATCCTCAATTTTACCTCCTGTGGTGCCTCAGTCGCAAATTCTGGTGAAGACCTCGAAAGCTGTACCCCCCGTCGCATTAACTACCGCTGAGGACCTTTTGAATGGCTTCATGGGCCGAGGATTGAGCCCGAGTGCTCGAATGTCTCAACAGAAAACTGTCTCGGAGCCCTTAGCGCCAACGGCTCCCCTTTTGTTCGGTGATCGCACTGGGAATAGTATCTGGTCCACCTCTCAGGATGAGCAGGTATCGATGAGGATCGCTGCCAGCACCAATCACCAGCAAAGCTTTACTCACCAACAACCGATTTCTTCTCAAGACGTGTTAAGGGCCAAATCCTATCCACATACTCAGTGGCCACCAAGTCCAAGCACCATTGGCCACGCACCACGATCATTCACACCCCAACAACTCTCCAGCGGTATACCGCCTACAACGTTGTATTCATCACCATCACATCTTGTTGGACACCATCGTCGGGCCCCATCGTCATCTGCTGTCGCCGCTCAACTATTTCCAGATCCCATCCGAAATCCAGGAATCTCTGAGTATGGATATGCATCCCCGCATTCAAGCTTGAACCAACAACCGATTCAACAGCACTTGATGGAACCCGATGTTTTCCACCAATCTTATGGGAACGTTAACCACCATTCCTTTGGACATAGTCCCGTTAGAATCCATGATTCCTCCGTACCAAATCAAAACAATTACAATGTTGATATCGGTTTCAACAACCATCACACGCGTCATCTGTCGCTTCATGACTCTAAATTGAGCGCCCAGAACTTTACTCCGGCGATGCCACCTCTGTGGGGTAGTGCTGGATGATACTCATATAGCGGTTTCTTCACGAAACTCGGGACGTTGTCGCTCTCCATGGGCTATAACCGCAGTACCTCCTACTGTCCTTTATAACAACAAACGCTTTATCCGTTCACAGTCCGGTTTCACGACAATCCAAAGGGGTCAACGCGTCTTCTTTCGAAGACTGCCATGCTTGTCACGATCTACGGCGAACAATTTTATGGCTTTCTTAAAGATATGGAGAAGGTCTAGGCAGAACATTTGCAATGCCTACGTACCTCTCGGGTCAAGGGTAATAATACTGTTTATCTCTTACTCTGTCGTACATCCTTCTCGTCAGTTACTCTCTTCTTCTATATTCAGGCTTTGTTCGTTGAGAAAGTTCCGGCTAGTGTTTCAAGTTTACCACCTTTGTGATCTTCCTTGTACCCTCTTGATGTATTTTTGCCTTGACAATATGCTTTGACTATCAGGTATACAAAATATTTGGGAGTGCCTGTTCCACCATTGAGTTGGCAACATATTCAAAACACTGTTAGACGACTTCATTGGTACCCAAGACAGAGTACATGGCATCCCGGTTTTTCATTACTCAAAATATTAAAGGATCTGAAAGATCCCTACTTCTTGAGCGCCGCGATCTCGTATAAATAGGTTCCAAGAAGTTTGGTCTACAAAAAAGGAAATGGACCACGTCAGGATGGGACTGGAATAAACAACGAAATTGAACGTACGCCCTCGATAAAGTTGGACCGGTCAAGCTTCTCATTCGTGGAACTATGATTCGTGTTAGTCAAGTACATGGACGGTCATAAACGAATATAAACAGACTGGGCTCCGTCATCTCCTCTACCCATTGGTAGTAAAAGTACATTCACACCGAGAGATTCTGCGAAGGTTAATGTCACGGGGATCGAACCACCTTCTCGAGTCATATCGGGCTCCCTGCCATAAACAGCCTAAAAGAACGATGATATCAGATCCGACGGCGTAGGAGCCTTGAATATCCGTGGAGAATCATGGAACGTACCCTTGTAGCAGCTTTAGCGGCCTCGTAATTCCAATGGTTGATATCTCCAACCCAAGGCTTACCGCCATGCTCAGGTTCTAGAACGCATGTATTTTTCGATCCGAGTTTGGCAAATTCTGATTCGATGTACTTCCGAACGAGAGGTTCGACGTTATCGGGAGTTTGTGGAGGTACTAATCTAATTTCAGGGAAGTCATTTTGACTATAAGATGTATATCTTTTACTCACCGAATACTGAATTTCCCAATAACTTTAGCTGGAATGACGGTCTTCGCTCCAGTGCCGTAGAAAGCGCCTTCAATGCCATGTAACGATAAGCTGGGCATTCTCATGCGACCCATCAAGACTTCAACGATGTCTGAAGATAGTGTGGTAGATGCACCGACTGCTGAATCCACATCGGCGATACTGTAATCCAGTCCCTCGTACATTTTCCTTAGATAGAAGAGGTTATCTCAGCACGGTAATGACAGAAGAAAAACAAAGGAACCAAAGTACCTCTCTTCTACGTCCGCGGCTGAGACCATCTCGTCGACACCTGGTACCAGAATATGACCATTCACATCAACCAACTTTGACATGAGTATAACCAAGTCGGTCATAGGTTCATGTACCATTCGACCAAAAACGCCAGAGTGGAGGTCCCTAGCGGGGCCTGAGACCATGAGTTTGAAGTAGGCCAAACCTCTGAGGCCATATGTGATGGCAGGAGTTCGGGTATTGAGCCAATAGTTGTCGGACTGGACAATACCAGAATGAGAAAAAAGCGGGGAAAATTACTGAATCAACTGACGATGCAAACACAATCGACGCTGTCAAACCAGCCGCCTGACTGGGATTCACGTTTAACAAGGTCATCAAGACCTTCACTTCCACTCTCCTCCATCCCCTCGAAACAGCAGCGGAAGTTAACCGGAAGTTCTTTCTTGCATTCATGGTGGTACTGAAGTATGTTCAGCCAGCCCAGAACCGGTCCCTTATCATCCGATGATCCACGACCGACCAGTTGACCGTTTTCTTTGATCACCAACTTGAAAGGCTCGGTGCCCCATCCATCAGACAAATTAGCCTGAAAACATCGGAGTGAATCATCACAACCGGAAGCGGTCTGGTGTAATGAATGTCAAACGTACTGGCTGGACATCAAAGTGCCCGTACACGAGCACGGTCTTCTTGGTGGGATCGTTTCCGAGACGACCAAGGACTGCAGGCGGGAGAGGTAGTTCTTCACCGCCCAGATTTTGTTTCCCGAGATCGCGAAGCTCAGTATCAACGCCGACAGCTGAGAATTGGTCCTTGATCCAGTTGGACATCTTGATCACCTCAGATCGACATTGAGGGTCGCTACTGACACTGAAGACAATGACTGATGAGTGCCAGTAAAGAAGAGAGAAAAAGAACGTGCTCCCACGCACGATTTAATCGCAACTGCATCGGAAAGACGTTGAATGAAGAGATCAGCCTTGTTGTCGACGTATTCGAGAAATTCCTTGGGGGCAGGCATTGTCGCGGTTACGATTGAGATAATTGACCGGTCCGCTCGGCTGACGGATGAGTACTATAGAACCGATAACGTAAACAAGATAATTTCCACAACTTGGACCTTGACGATGGCTACTGCAGCTGTCGCTTCCTCTTCCGACTCTGCCTCTGATTGGGGTCAACCGGAGACTTCGGTATGTTGACGACATACGCCGAGAACGACTAATGGATTAATCTTGCTTGCTTTTCTAAGGTCCATCAACCTCGTCCAGGGGCAAGGTCTAAGGCAGTCGTCCGGGACGACTGGGAAGACGAGGAGGACGAGGAATCCCCCAATGATGAGGCGAATAAGAGAATATGGGAGAAAGCGTACGTTACAATGGTTTTTTTTTGTCAACATTGGCTGACGTGCGATATCGGTCCAGTGATTCCAAAGCCCCAACGCCGATGCCAGTAGTCAGTACAACTTCATCGCGGTCTGTCACGTCTCCGCCGCCTCCAGGTGCCTTCCAGCCAGCTTTGAAGATATTAAAGCGTCCCACAAGCGCAATAAATGTTCATCCTAGAACTCCTTCGCCTGCATCCTCAGAGTCACTAAAGGAACGAGAAGCGAGGTATCAGGAGGCTAGGAGTAGAATATTTGGTGACGCCGACTCTGGATCGGAGTCGAAACTTTCACTGGCGACAAATATTACTCGAAATCCATATGGACCAAGCTCCTCGCAGGCGTCCGCTGCAGATGGCTTTGGCAAACGAGGAGCACCTGCTCCTCCCAGTGCCAGAGAGTCTCTAAAGTAAGCCATATCGTTTTTGGTCCTTGTGGACAAGTACAAGTTCATGCTGTACGATTCTGTATGTATTTCTTAGTCTTTGTTGTATAATGGTACTGTCACTTTATAGTTGGCGATAGATGGAGCTGTCATATCTGAATGTGCATGATAGCATGACCATGGTGTTACCAATGGGTACGTAGTGATACGCTGATAGTGGTTGCACAAATGCGTTTCACAGGGAAATGCGGACCACGGAGCCGGTCCATCCTGGTACTTACATTCGTACCTTTACATAAATTTCACTTTCTTTGGAAACTTTGGCGCATACTTCCCTCTTATCTGAGCAGTAAACGCATCTGGTGTTGCAGAGTTCAATATTATTTCAAACCACGAAAAAAAGCCCGCATAAAGTGTAAGAGAGGAATGACATCTATCTTTCCACCAAGACTCTGCGGCGATTGGTAAACTCGCTGTTTTCGTTGACAGATTTTTCGCTTCGACCGAGTTCGACTCCAATTCATAAGCCAGCATGAGAACTTGTAACTGTTTCGTGAAAAGAGCCTACTGATTTCAACTTCAACTTGGTAAGAAGGTCATTCAAACGAATGGCCTCGATAGCTTCAACGTTGGTGAGCATAACTGACGTTTTCGGGGAACATTGTAGATAGATCGACAGCCGAGGCGGTAAAAATAACGGGCGTTTTGTAATATACACGGGTCCTGTATAACAATATCATGGCGAGCGGCCGAGCTTGAAGCTCGAAAAAAACAACTGATAGGCTTGTGCCCTTTACGATGTTACACCACGAGGTAGAAGTGTTTTTCAGGCTTACGAAATTAGGTAAATGCCCTGGCAACCACTTCCGTTACTGTTTCCGCTACGCTTTGTGCCGTGCTTGTAGACGTCGTGGGGGTAGATGTCCCACTCCCCGGCAGCGAAGTATCGGGGCCAACCACGTAGTAGCTAAAGAAGAGCACCTGGAAGGAAATCGCAAGACCTGCATGTAGGACTGCGATGACTATTATGAAAAGTCTTGTTGCTTTAGCTTCGGCCTAGGGGCCAGGGTACTGTCAATTTGTTATGGAGCTTATGAAAACAATGAACCGCGTACTGAGGCTAGGATTGGATACACATTCCGAACCAGGAAATATCCTGACAGAGCAAAGGCTACTAAGACTAAGATCCACCGAACCAGTTTGAAAGGGATGACACAGAGGATCTTGAGGAATGGTCAATACATTCAAGGCGAGATGAGAATGTTTAATTATACATACTGAGACTGGAACCCAAACAAACATGCTATAGCCCCAGATGGCGACGGCTTCGACTATGCTCCATTCACCCACTCCAACATACCGCAGGGCAAGCCACAACAGAATTGGAAATGCAATTCCATAAGCGTACACCAACCCGACTGCAATGGAGAGCAGGCTGATATCATAATCATACTGTTTGTCGGGTTCAGAAAGATAACTTGAAACCGACGCGGCGAGACTTGAAGATAGGAATAGGGTGAATATCAAAGTCGTTAACGTCCAGAAAGGTCCATAAAGGTCCGGAGGATTGAGATGCGTTGAGAAAAAATTTGTGGATGTGGGAAGTAAAGTCGAATAGCACCGTCTCAGAACCTAGAAATGTCCTACACAGTGAGTACAAACTGAATGACACGAGGCAAACGACAGCCAGACTCACGGTTTTGGTGTCTACATCAAAGTAAGGCTGATAATATTCTACTGTCCAGAATCCTCCGCTTTTACTAGAATGTGGTTGGTCTTGGAGATATCCTATAAGCTGTTCGTTAGATTGCAGGACAATTGGATTGACGTGCCATACAGCACTCACCCCGATCTGTATTCCCTACGCCAGTTGCCCTCCCAGCATTTGGATCCGCTCCCAAGAATGCTAACGCGACAGGAGCATAATATGTCAGACCGTAGCTTTGGGTTATGAAGGTAAGAGTCAGTACATTTGAATTGGAGTCCCTCTGATCCTTCCTGTAGACGCTAGACATTATTCTCCTGGATAAGCTAGAAATGGAAGTAAAAGGTGATATGCACCCACATCGTCTGACTCGACTGCGACGTATGCCATTGACCAGGTTATAACAGGGTTGGGTGGCTGGCGGTGATGGGAGTTGGAGACAAAGGGCGTTGCCGGTTGCGCTCAATACAGTCCCAGTTTGGTCTCCTCGATGGCCTTCACTTCACCACAGTTCGCTTTCACTATCTACTGTATTCGCAATTCAGCGCCCGATATCACTACATGTCTAGATATGGGCCAACAGGTTCAACCCAGACCAAATTCTTCTGCAAGCATCGCAGGACCGTAGATAGCTATCGACTCCCCAAGGACATTGACATTTCCGGTCAGTTTCTAACCTTTGGTCATCCCGGATTATCCCTGATGTCGCTCGTTATGTTAGGTATCAAGGTCATGTCGGTGCTGCTCTTGTTCTTGGTGGCGTGGACTCGATAGGTCCCCATCTCTTCACCATCCACCCTCACGGTTCCACGGACAAGTTGCCATACGTGACTATGGGCTCAGGTAGTCTTACTGCTATGGCAGTTTTTGAGAATGGATGGAAGGTAAACCTGTCGGTCAGTCAATCCCATCTTCTATTATATCTGGCCCTGTACTTACCTTTCACCTCTGTAGCGCGAGGACGCTCTCCGGCTCGTGAAAGACGCCATCGCTGCTGGTATCTTCAACGATCCCGGTTCTGGCTCCAACATCGACGCGTGCATCATCACCGCCAATCATACCGAAATGCTCAGAAACGTCGAGATGACCAACGAGAGGGCAAAGAAGGAGAAGAGCTACGGATTTAGGCGAGGAACTACAGAATAGAAGAGCGAAACTATCTAAGGAAGTTGGTTCTGAGCGAGGAGGTCACCATGACGTCCATTGGGTTGAAGTGCTTACCAAGTTTTATTGATGCGCTTCACATCCCAGGCATGCCCTTACAGTCCTGGCACTAAGTAACCGTTGTGCACAATCTCCTTACATGTGCGACTTGTGTAATTGTTCTCTAGACAACATTATGTACGCAATTCTATCTACAGCGCTAGCATTCACTAATTAGTTAAGAATGCCACACACAAGAGGCGCAGATTGTGTTTTAGCGCTCAGAAAGGTCACGTGTCTAAGCACACAAAGAAATCAAATTTGCCCGGAATAGTCCACCTTAGGCAGGAGTTCCAGAGTCCCTTCACAACTTGGTAATGGATTTACTTCAGATCTCTTGACCGCATTACCTCCTGCTTACCTGTGTTTTAGTCAAATGGTATGCAAAGGTTCTGCGGCACGATATGGAGCCAACGGTTTACTGACGCCGCGATGGCCCATTTGTTCTCTAGCCCAATATGCTCCGAGCAGGTTTCTAAACGCCCACATTGATAGTGACTGCTCGCAGCATGCTAGCTTGAGTCCGGCATCATCCCAGACATCTTTCAGCCAAGATCCCAATTCTTCACAGCAGTCAACTTCTGGATCTCGTTCAATTACTTCTCCATCGACAGGAAAACCAACGTATTCCATTTTCCAGACGAGGAAAGAATCAAAGGTGAACGAATTACCTGGCGCATCTAGCCAACCCGCATCTGTTCGCGGGAGCAAGAAACATGGTCAAGAAACCGCTCCTTTGAGCCAACCTCAACAGAAACGCAACAAGATATCAACCAATCTTGCTGAAGCGAATCCGCTCGCGGAGCGACTACGCCCTCGCTCCTTAGATAACTTTATAAGTCACCGTCATCTCACCGGTCCCGAATCGTTGCTCATGAAATCTCTTGCTGCTGGATCGACGGGAAGCATGATTCTCTGGGGTCCGCCTGGGTAAGCTTTATTGTTTCGGTGCCTGTTCTCTCGTTCATTTTGCACAAAGATGCGGAAAGACTACTTTGGCTAGGTTGATAGCAAAACAAACAAACGCTATCTTCAAAGAGCTCAGCGCAACAATCGCGGGGATCAATGATGTCTCTTCTTGACAGGTCGGTGAGTCATGTTTAGCACGCGAAGTGGTTTCTCAACTGACGACGATTGGAACGTTTCTTCAGAAAAACGATCCTTTTTCTTGATGAAGTTCACCGCTTCAACAAAGCCCAACAGGTAATTCTATACACGGACATGCACGACGATTTACAGACCTATTTTGGTCTTTTCAATAGGATATCTTCCTTCCCTTTCTCGAACAGGGTCAAATACAGGTCCGTTGGTTTGCACTTTCTACGATTCTGGGTTAACATCACGAGCAGCTTATTGGTGCCACAACTGGTCAGTCACCGATCATTCTAAAGTAGACACCAGGCTTAGGTCAACCGTTCCCCACAGAAAACCCCTCCTTCAGGCTCACAGGTGCTCTTGTCAGTCGCTGCAGGTGTGTATCACCCTTGTCCGTCTCGTACGCTATGTAATCTATGATGCAGGGTCTTCGTTCTCGAGCGACTCACCGACGACGACATCGAGGCTATCGTCAGAGGGGCCGTCTCGCGATTATCTTCCGCGCACTCTTCTAGTGCAAATAGTGTTTGCTTGGATTTAACAAAGTAGGTGCCTTGAAGTTGAAAGGCCTCGAAAGGCCGGTTGGGTAGCACATGGCTCACCTTTGGGTCCCTTGTATAGGCTTTTCCGAATTAAAGCCTTCACCGAATAAATCCGACGCCTGGTCAACTAGTGACCAGTGAATAATAATACCATTCACACAATATGTTCGCTCCATCCGCCCACAGACCGTGCCGTGTTCGCCATCTACTTCGAAAAGCTCGATGGCGCACGGTAGTCCCAACGTCCCCCTTGAGCTAATGGACAACGGTGGAGCACCGTTGAAGCCTCGTGCTTCCCAGTATTTTCGCTTTGACGATCGGCAAATCCATGATTTCAACTTATTGTCGCCCCTCCAACTACATCGGATTGACTCGACGATATCGTCAACAAGGCGTTCTTGGCCCATTGCCCGACCTCCCAGGTCGGACAGTCTGTATGGATCGCCGCTCGCAAGATTCTTTGGGTGGAACAGAAAGTGTGAGATTTTTTACTCGCAATATGTGCATTACTACTAATCGTATCCCGCTAGTTCTTGCCTGCTGCCCGCCGATTCTACCAGAGCCTTGGTGGAAACTCTGTTACTGCCAACAAACTCCAACAACACTATCGGAAGTCCACTGTCGCGCCGTCTGCGCGTACGTATGTGTAGTAAACTGGTCCTCCTGGAGCGTTTTGACGCGGACCTGTTATAAGCGTCAGCATAGAAGGGGATGCCATTGCCTTAGCTTCACCCTACCTAGAAAGGTTCCCGCCGCTCCCGCATTGAAATCCGCGGCTGCATTGTACGGACCCAACCAACCTCCACCAGCTTGTCGGACGTGGATGTCAGAGCAAATCACGTTTACTACCGGGGTTGGCACGCCATTTGGAAGGTTTATGGGAGCGCCAACACCGAATTGGTTTACTTGGAGGGCCGGATAATTTGGGGCCATGAGTTGGGGTGTGACCATGGTGTTTTGGAATGTTACCAAAGGCATGTCTGAGAGGCGAGTGTTGTTGGACGACTCATCACAAAGCCGCCTGGTATTTATACCCCCGCCGTATCTACTATCAAGCTCTGGACGATGTCCGGGTGCCGGAGTTGTGTAATTGGATGAATGCAACGGCGACTGCCCTCGTTCAAGGTACGTCTGCCTGTCAAAATTGAACCGTTTAGTGCACTATTTCAAAAGAGAATTACCAGGAGGAAGGGAAAGATGTCGGCCCTTCTCACTCACCGCGACATTCATGCAAGCTATCGAGAAGTTAGACAGGTATAGAGTTGGACACTCCAGAATTCACTGGACGTGAGTGCCTGGTACCTAGAAATAGGCCTGAAGTTGGTGAAGGACCACTACATACCGTGACAAGCGAGCTCCGAGCCACCTCTGGGAGCTGACGGCTTCCATGGGTGTGTGGAACTCTAGATTCTAGAAAGGTACAGTGTAACCGCGGACGCGAGTACTTGCAAAGGCACTGTAGCGTGTCCGGCAAACATTGTCCTCTCAACGTTTAGACATGGAACAGAAAACTGCATAGTGACGTTCTCACATGTTGTCGCCGTTCGTGAGCTTGTCAATGGTCTTTATTCGATTACTCATGATGCTTCTCCATTTCCTCCGGCAAACTGTTTTCACGTTTTCCGACCTTGTACCTTTTCCATAGGCACTCATTGATTATCGTCGGATGTTTAATACCACCGTGCACCATAGGGGCGCGGGGTACCGTTCCTTCAATATCGATGTCAAAGCTGTACCTAGAGTATGCACGCATGCACACACCCCCCGAAAATAGAAGTTCCGCGAGCTTTACGCTTTGTTCCGACTTCGAGAACTGGTGAGGGCGAGTCTACAAAAGGAGTTGGTATTGAAAAGTGATCTGGAAGGAGAACGGCTCAAATTGAGGACTTACCTGGTTTGACCAATGCCCCAGATGACAACGGTTTCGACTACGCCCCATTCACCCACTCCAAGATACCGCAGGGCGAACCACAACAGAATTGGAAATGCAATTCCATTGGAGAGCAGGCTGACATCATAATCATACTGTTTGTCGGGTTCAGAAAGATAACTTGAAACAGACGTGGCAAGACTTGAAGACAGGAATAGGGTGCATATCAAAGTCGTTAACGTCCAGAATAGCACCGTCTCAGAACCTAGAAATGTCCTAACAGCCAGACTCACGGTTTTGGTGTCTACATCAAAGGCTGATAATATTCCACTGTCCAGAATCCTCCGCTTTTACGAGAATGTGGTTGGTCTTGAAGATTTCCTATGAGCTGTTCGTTAGATTGTAGGACAATTGGTAACGTACCATACATCACTCACCCCGATCTGTATTCCCTGTGCCAGTTGCCCTCCCAGCATTTGGATCCGCTCCCAAGAATGCTAACGCGACAGGAGCATTGTCAGACCGTAGCTTTGGGTTATGAAGGTAAGAGACTGTACATTTGAATTGGAGTCCCTCTGATGTAGACGCTAGACATTATTCTCCTGTACAAGCTAGAAATGGAAGTAAAAGGTGATACGCATCCATATCGTCTGACTCGACTGTAACGTATGCCATTGACTCAGTCATAACAGGCTTGGTGGCTGGCGGTGATGGGAGTTGGAGACAAAAGGCGCTGCCGGCTGCGCTTTCACTTTCGCTATCTACTGTATTCAAATTCAGCACCATATATTATGTACTACATGTCGAGATATGGACCAACAGGTTTCAACCCAGACCAAATTCTTCTGCAAGCATCGCAGGACCGTAGATAGCTATCAAGGACATTTAATATTGGCAACCCGCTCGTTTTTGCGAAATCACAGTTCCTCGTCTCTACCACGAAACTCGACCCCCTCTTTGAATGATAGGAATGTAATAGAGCCGGTAAGTATCACCTCAACTCATTCCCTGGTATGCCAAGCACTTGCCAAAAACCCTTAAAGCTTAATTGGTAGTGTTCACCAGTCTTGTACATCATCTGGATCTCCAAGACTTGCCCTGGTATATATTTCTCTCACTCAGTCGTGTTGAACCAGCATATCATTGTGAAAAACGCTACATGGACATGACATCTCGAGGTCTCCGAACGCACATTGACGATCACATTTGTACTCTTCACCACTCAACGGAATTGGACCATTGAAAGGATCTTACTCAGTCCTTTTTTGCCAAAAACTTTGTCGTGGCCTTTTCCACAGTCATCGCAGTCCTATTGAATGATGCCATCGTCAAACCTTTTCGTGCCTGGCACACAGATTCCCAGCCCTCAGGTATCCGCTCCTCCACAAGCATTGTCCGGAGGTCATCGACCCTACCACCGAAGATACGGAGCATCGTCGAATTGCTGGAAGTTGCTTTCGGTCGGCTTCGTAAAGGATGGAGTGGAAGGCTGAACTTACTTTGAGCTGCTAAAGAACTTATGAATGGTCTCAAGACTGAACTCTGGATTATTTGCTTGGGAGTCTGCGCGTCGTTTGGCGCTATATCTGGCGATATCGTCTGCAGTTAAAAGAGCGCGACCTTCGGAGTCTTTTCCTGTTGCATAAGATAACAATTCCTCGACAAAGGGAATATGGGGTTTTGATTGATCTGCGTTGAAGTGTGTGTCTTCTCCTAAAAAAGTCGAGGTCAGGTGTGAGTGTTTAGCATTATCCGTCGACGGCCTCACTAGTGAGAGAAGCATCATGCTCGATCGCGTTGTGTTGGCTGAGTTCCGCAAGATCAAATGTGTCTATAAACCCGGTTAGAAGTGAACATAGCTCACGCAGGGAACACGGAACCGCGTACCTTTGGAATAATTTTTGTTCATGAAGTTGGCGGAGTAGTTCGGGACAAAAAAGCAGAATGAAGGCGCAAAATTGTAGGATTCATTGACAACGCGGCCCATTTCCTTGAACGAAATGTTCTTTCCATCTCGCGGCAGAATACCTGCAAGACACGGATGAGCAGGGCGATTGTATGGGGAGTCATGACCGAACCGTGATTTGCCAAAGCATTCAACGCAGGACATGCACATCTACTATCCCCATCTTTAGGAGGCTGATAGTCCGGCCACTTCCCTTTATATCCCGGATGACCTTGAGCAACGACCTCTCCTGATTTCAGATTCGGTGTGAATGTATTCACCAGGACAAGCATAAAGTCCCAGGTAAAAACTTTGGCGGATTGAAAAAGTTTGGCTATTGGATTCATGGAAACCACTTCACGCCAAAGAACGTTGGGGTAAGGAAAGAAGGTGGCAGGGCCGTTTCATACTTTCTTATACCTCCAATCACACGCGATCAAAACGTGCCTTTCGAAGCGGAGCGAAGAACGGTACGGTATCTACTATAAATGTCATTCAGAAGATATTGAACAGCGTGAATGAAGCTTTATATTCAAAACGCTCACCTGTGACATATGCGGATGACTTCATGTCGTAAGTACCTGTGAGCGAACAGAATTTCCTCCGGAAGCTTAAATTAAAGACACGTATCGTGAACGGGCATTTCAAATCATGATATGGGAAGAGGCTGGGAACGGAGCAATGTAACAAAATACTCGAGGCCGGCGAGAAGAAAGGAATGAAAGAGATTTATTAAACCGTAGAAATCGCTAACTTCTCACCAGAAGTCGTAGTCGAATTGGCCGTGCAAGCGAGTGATAATCTTCTGGTAGTCTGGCTCATTATCAGGAGTAATGAAACCGTATCTTATGAGCAAATCGATAATAACTGGAAAAACGGTTATGAGTACACGATGAGCCAGCAGATTACACATACCCAAAGCACAGTTGGGCTTGAATAGGCCCGCCTTCATCCTCTCAATGACCTCGACCTGGTCCAGAAGCTAGATATGGATGCATCCAGAAAGGAGACATAATTAGAATTGGGCGCAGGTGCACTTACCTCAAAGAACTCCACTTCTCCGTCGGATGGCTTTGGTTGGAACAAGCCCGGGTCTGAAGAAGGTATTTCCAAGTCGAATACGTATCTGGGGAACATGTTTTCAGCATCGTTGCCACGTATCCATTGTACTTATCTAACTCGATCTCAGGTTGTAGCCAGCCCTTGGAAGTTCTTAAATTCCGAATGATGGTAAGCGTTAGTATGCTCAGAGAATTACGGGACTTACCTGAAGAAGTAGCTGATGGAGCCACATGCTTTGGTGTACTTTCTAACCACTTCTTCGGTGATACTGGCTTCTTCCATGGATTCTTTAACCATAGACTCGAAGACCCCCATGCCACTCGGGATACCCCCCGCTACCGTGTTATCTAAAAGACCAGGAAAGCTAAGAGAGGCCCGTCAATGACAAGTCCCATGACAGTGAGTTTGGATGAAGGATACGTTTGCTTTGTTTTGGCTCGTGTTGGTACCCAAATTCGCAACCCCACTCCCTTCACGTCTCTCATAAACGCCGACATATGTACCCCATAAGTAACGACACCGAAAAGAGCACATGCGGAGCGCTCCATCTCAAAGGCGTAATTCAAGTTCCCCATTTCTTCCTCTCCTTGACCGGGCGCAGGATAATCGTGAACAGCCAAAGGGTCTCGATAGACGGGATACATCTCTGCCCTCCACTTCGTCGGTCCACAGATGTCCGAAAACAGTCCAGTATCTCTCCATCGCTCACACAATTCCTTCAAAGCAGCTGTTCGTTTGGCCACCCCGTTCGCCCACGCTTGGAACGTAACTCGTGGTCTGTTCGATACTAAATCGAAGTGCCATAATTCTGGTTGGTTCAAATCTTTGCTGTGTTTATTTTCAAGCCTCAGCGCATCTATAATGACTGGTCTAAGGAGTCCGATGGCAGGACTTGAGGGGTTCGGAGAGAGACACCATGGAATAAGTTTCTCTTGATCGAACGGAGAGGAATCGGGTAGAGGGGAAGGTCGATTTACCCGACAATTATCGCAGATATTGATTACCTCGAGGAATGAGAGTGGCTTGGACATCGTGGATGCTGGGAATGCACAGATGGTTGGCTCCGCGCGCTTATTATTTACGCTACCGTAGTGTTTCGTCATCGAAAAATATGACCTTGAACCTGAACTCACACAAAACTCAACTAGTCGCTACAGCGATCACAGCGTCTTGCGCAACTCTAGGTCTTGTTACCGCTCTCAACACCTATACACGCCGACATCGAAGAAAAAACCTGAATGAGGATGTCGTTCGTTCCATTACCAGCCATGGATCAAACTTCGGGCTTCGGTATGAAGACTTTCGCGACGATGCCCAAGAAAATGTAGGGGCTGAACGGCCCCAGAACAGTTCAGTGGACCTTGGGCTTCCTTACGACGAAGAACTAATACGAGAGCAACTGGCAAGAAACTACGCGTTTTTTGGAGAGGAGGGAATGAAGAAAATCAGAGAAAAGAGTGTCGTGGTTGTAGGTTGTGGTGGCGTTGGTAGTTGGGCAGCCGTCATGCTCGTGAGATCGTACGTTAACCATTTGTACCCCCGGTCCTAACCTTTCTTATCATCGCGCCCTCCGTTTTCTAGTGGGATATCAAAAATTCGACTTGTTGATTTTGACTATGTCACACTGTCTTCTCTGAACCGCCACGCTACGGCACTCCTCGGCGACGTCGGGACACCCAAAGTGAAATGCATAGAGCGAACATTGAAACAGATATCGCGGTGGGTGGAAGTGGACTCACGTGTAGACATTTGGCGGAAGGAAGAGGGTGGGCTCCTCTTAGAAGGTTACGATTGGGTCGTAGGTCAGTAAAATTCTACTTCCCGGATTTGATCGTACTCTAATGAGGTTCAACAGACGCGATTGACAACATTCAGACGAAAGTTGACCTTCTGAAGTACTGCCATTCTAATGATATCAAGGTAACCTTGCATCCACATACATTGAGGACGAAGCTGAGCTTCTTTAGGTCTTCTCTTCAATGGGCGCAGGTGCCAAATGCGATCCAACTCGAGTCCAAATAAGCGACATATCATACACGGTATATGACCCACTGGCACGTTCAGTTCGGCGTCGCTTGCGACTCCTAGGCATCTCTTCTGGTATACCTGTGGTGTATTCGACCGAGGTCCCAGGCGACGTAAAACTGTTACCGCTTCCGGAAGAGGAATTCCAGAAAGGGCCCGTCAAAGAACTGGGCGTGTTTGACGACTTTAGAGTGAGAATCTTGCCAGTACTTGGTGGGTCTCTAACTGTCTTTTTTTCTTCATTTGGATACTCAATCATGCTCAACTCCACTTAATTGCAGGACCTCTTCCCTCAATCTTTGGACTTTTTATAGCTACATACATACTATGTGAACTGGCGGGAAAGCCCATAATGAATCCCCTCCCGATCAAGAACAGAAGGAAGCTGTATGAACGGTTACTGAGGGACTTCTTACACTGCGAGGAAAGATTGACAAACCAGACCTTGAAGTGAGTGGCTTATCTTCGACTTTCGAACCTCTCTAATCACGACCCACCACAGCCGACTGCCCCTGGATGAAGACGACATCTCGTTTATCTTTGAGGACCTCTATCGTGGAAGATCTGTCATTCCGCCCCATGAGGTACCCACAAAGCCTTCGCTGGTGCGATGGGATTTACGCAAGCCGCTCGACTTAGGAAACGTAGTTGTCATGGAAGAGAAGGATGCGGTAAAGCACTTGAAAGCTTGCCGGCCAGAGGAGGGGTTGATTGTACCACCGTCGGAGGTTTGGGGGAAGGAAGTGGAGGATATAGTTAGGGGAAGGACAGGAGAGGTTGAGCGGTATCTAGCGTGGAACAATCAATAGGGCAGTCAATGCGCCTTGATCGTTGGAGCTCGAGGTTTTCAATGGCAGATGAAGGATAAACAGGTTCTAATCAAGCGGGACAACCACCGTTTCTCACTGGCAAGTGTATATTGTTGACTCAGACAGGTTAGGCACAATATGTGACAACTCATTCTGGCAACCCCGGTTCTGGAGATCCAGGTATAGACTCCTTGTAAAGACGTGGAGTGGATATTCATCATATCTAATGGTGTCTGGAATATCTGATGATCTCCTTTTATCTCTGCAGACTAACGTGTTACAAGCCGTCTAGTACTGAGACACACGAGTGCGCGCCTTGAAGCAACACTAGTCCTTCTCCTCCCGTTCCGTCATAGCTGAGTGCCTGAGCTCTGGGTGGTGTAGCGGGTTGGTATGGGTATCGATGCCCGTACTTCCCGTAGCAATTGAATCGGATCGAACGGAATGAAATGCAGGACCCCGACAACTGTTACATGTGTTGCTCGAGCCTTCTGCGTCCGGCCCTTGCCTGTTTCAAGTGACACGGCTCGATTTACAATCATTTGAAGGCGCCGAAACACATGCCGGAAAGAACGTTCACATTTCAAACCTGTGTTACCGAAATTGGGGGAATTGGACTCAGCCTAGTACACTCAGTCGCAGTGAGGCACCCCCAAGGTTACTGACTTGTTCCACCTGTTTCCACTCTCTTTGATCATCCAACACTCATCACGTCTGAATGAAGGCAGATCGCTGTTGGACACAGCAACGTAGAGGGATGCCTTGAGGACGTCCCAGTCCGACCGTGTAACGGTGTACTAGTGACTCCGTACATCGCCGCAAAATCGGTATTTCGTGAATGCTTAGCCGCTAGGCTGGTGCGGGATCACTTAAGTACCAGCCGGTGTTCTTTCCCCGCAAGTCTGCAGTGTTGCATGGTGTGGCTCTCGAAGAATGTATAAATGTAACTTATGAGGGCCTAGCTTGGGTTCTTCCATATTCACCACCCTCAACATGAAGTTCATCTCGTTTAGCATCTTTTCGGTTTTGATCGCCTCTGCATTCGCTCAACGAGCCGAAATTGGTCTTCCCCACGACGGTGCCCAAGTCACCTCTGGGTCTCAAGTCACAGTTCGTGTCGATCGTCCTGTATGTGTAATTCCGTTGGCTCGTAGAACTCATCAATCAATGCAAATTTGCCGACCAACATAGAATTTCCTATCCAGCACGCAAGAAGTGGTCATCGTTCTGGGTTTCCAGTCTTGTCCCAACACCCCGTGCCACGCTGCGTCTGACGGTATAGGCGAAGTCCTATACAACGGGCCATATAACCCCACATTCGAGGTCCCTTCGAGCTCTCTTCCACCATATCAAAATTTTACTGTGACGATTCCTGCTTCTACTCCTAAAGGGGCAGCACAGTTGAGTTTGTCCCATTTTAGTCTGGTTGGGGTAAGCTGCATCAGTATCATTTTTGCTAACGAAATCGTGGCTAATGAATAATGAATATCAAGGCCAGCCGTCAACCAACTCTCGAAATCAAGAGTGTCAACGTCGCGGTAGTGTAGTACAAGGTCTCTGTACCCCTATTCTAAGCGTAAATCACCGTGACCATTCAAAAATCTGGAAAATGCTCTGAAATGGCGTGTCCCTTCGATGTGTCGTAACACTCATCCGCCAAAACGACCCGAGTCTCACGCCGACAAGCCACCGAAATATCCAAATGGGGTAATAAAATTACCGAATTTGTCCAGTCTAGAGCATTAGCGGTCTGCGCTCTGTCACACCGTGACATCATCGCCCCGAGAGGTCCGGGTTTGTCCAGAATACCCCGATGTCAACGTCGTTGACCCGCTACCTCCGACCACAGCGTGTCCATTTCAAGTCGACAGCCGATATCCATGTCATTCCATCAGTTTTGCAAGAAGACAAAAAAAACCATTGAGCCACAAGCCTGGTGGCTTTCATTTCGGGCCGCGGTGCACCGGAACAGTATTAGGACCCTGAGGCTGACTCAATTATGGATCGAATTGATCAACAGCGGCGTGTTTTACTTACAGAGATTGAGGCGCCAATGACAGTCAGCTAGAAAGTGATAAGGAGACAACGGAAACGAGTGATATATAAGTAAAGCGCAACCTTTTACCTCTTCCCAACAACCCACGAGCGTACTCTCGTTCAATACCTTACCATGGCCCAAAGCACAAGAATAACAGGCCTCGAGGATTGGACACAAGCGGAGATGTACATGAACTCCTTCCTTCTCCCAGAAACAGATGATGCATTGGAGATGGCGACGAAGAAGACTGTCGAGGGTGGTTTACCTGTGGAAATCGCCGTAAGTGCTTTACAAGGCAAGTTCCTGAACCTCATCGTCAAAACTACTGGGAGCAAACGTATTTTGGAAATCGGTACCTTGGGCGGGTAAGTGCGGATTACGCAAGGAAGACCAAGAACTTAAACATACTTTCTCAAGATATTCTACTATTTGGCTTGCACGAGCCCTACCCGAGGACGGAGAGCTTGTAACGCTCGAGCTTGAACCGACACACGCAAAAGTAAGTACAGGTTGGTCATTTTTGCGGTGGATTTTGACAGAGTTCCATATTTTAGGTTGCCAGACAGAACCTAGAGTATGCTGGCCTTGGTAATAAGTGCAAAGTAATAGTTGGACCAGCCTATGACTCGCTGAAGCAACTTGGCAGTGATGAGCCTTTCGACTTCGTGTTCATCGATGCCGACAAACAGTCTAGCCTCCAGTACTACATAGAAGCAAAGAGATTGGTCGGACGGGGAGGCGTAATCGTGAGCACAAAGGCAAAGGTTCGATGGCATTAGCTGATTCGCTGCTTTCAGATCATAGACAACGTATTTCGCTACGGAAACGTTGCAGATCCAGATTATACAGACCCAAAGGTAGAGGGTATCCGAAAACTTCTAAAAGCGTTGAAAGAAGATAGAGAAGTAGAGGCCAGTGCAATAGGGACGGTAGGAGAGAAAGGTTATGATGGCTTTCTGTACATGGTGAAAGTGTAGAAAATCACGATATTATATAAGCTGACGCACGTGCCAACGTTTTTGGTTTGGACCACACATCCACCTCGCTCTTGACTTAAGACATTGAGCTGCAGTGTATGGGTCTGTCCTCCACCACCATGAATTCCGCTCCCAGTCAATCCTTCCGACGTCGTCTCCCCTCTCATCGTCGTCGACTTTCTACCCCCGCTTATCCCCGACACTGGTCCGCTACACTCTCGTTCTGTCATCCTTTACCTCCCTCTTTAGACGCGCTAGATCTCCCTTCGGCTTCTCCAACTCAAACATTGGCATCGCTACGCTTTCTTGTCCTTTCTTATCTCGCAGAAGTCGAATTACGGTTGTCAGACATTAAACGGAATCTCGATGTCGCATCCCAGCATAGTGAAACCTCCACCATTGAAGACGTGCTAGTCTCGGCTCGTACTACGCTCGAAATGCTCGACTCAATAAGAGCAGACGTCTGCTCCCACCTTCCCGACTTTGCACTTCCTGATATAACGGTAGACAACCTACGGGCTCACCTTCCGGATCTTCCAAGAGTCACATCGAGATTTCCTGACTTCGACTTCGCCAAGTTTGATATCGATTTCAACGATTTCGACTTCAGAAACAAGTTAGATGAAGCCCGGTCCCGATTGTATGATTTTGACTTTCACACACATTTTGAGTACATCCCCACGCTCTCAGCTCACCTGCAAACCCTTCAGTCGCATCTATCTACCTTCGAAATACCTCAATTTGAACTAGCGAGCAGTGGCACACTTCATTCTCTGCATGTCATGCTTTCAGATTTGGTGGACAGCCTCCTCTCTTCGGAGCTTGTCAACGATATATTATCCTCTGCTCCCGAGAAAGGCATCAAATTGAAGGATGGGTTGAAGGAGAGCCTCAGAGAAGGTGAAGAAATGGTTGAGCATCTTGCTGCAGAGGTAGCACACGCCGTTAAGCGGTCGCTCGCGGGTATGAGACTGATCGCATACTCCGACTTACCTACCGAGTGGAAGAATAACCCCTTTGTAACGCAGGGGTATAGGTATGTACTCTATCTCGGTTATCGAGCACTTCTGACGTTACCCCAGATTCATTCCGATAGAACGATGGCCTCTCATTTTCATGTCCCTATTTGCTTTGCATAACGAGACTCGTAAGTACCCTACACTGTTCACATTTCAATGGCTAAATGTGCATCCCGCGAAAAGTCAATATTCACACTCATCTTGTCCCTTTCTTTCTGTGGCTGCTTAATATGATGCCTATACCCAACTCGTTCAAGATCCCAGCTATACCCTTCGTCTTCGACCAAGCGTTGGCAGAAACAGATCTTCCGGAGATACTGTTCATGTCTTTCGCCCTTTTGTGTCTGTTTTCCAGTGCGGTTTGGCACACAATGTCCGGATGCGCGCACCTGGTCAGCATGGAATTTTGCGCCAGAGTAGATTATGTTGGTATCGGATGGTAAATCGTTTCCATAGTTCTTCTTCCCTTACGTGTCCATATTCATAACCTCACAGGCTAATTTCAGCCTCGGTGGGCACGGTTGTTCATTTCGGGTTCCAAGATTGCCATCCGATTCTTCACAAGGCTTTTCTTGCACTCTGCTTTGCAACGGGCCTTGCAGGCAATATATTTCCGTTCATGGAGTGGTTTAATGACCTCGAGTATAGGGCAAGTAGGAATTTTATTCAAATATTCTGACTACAGTCCTGAGACCTGCACACAGATTTTTAGAGTCGGGTTTTTCCTTTCGCTCGCGTTTTCATCTCTTGCACCTCTTGCTGCAATCGCTATGACCAATTCGTTTAGGGAGATGATCAGCTACATGGGTGAGTGGCCTCTACATTCATGGGTCTATGCCGTGCTTTTTTCTGATGTTTTCTCTTTCAATCTCAGCACCAGTGGCCCCATCATTGTTATCGTATATCATAGGTCTGTTGTTCTACGTAACCCACGTTCCTGAGCGATGGATGTCTGAGAAATGGAGGCATAGAATGGATATGTTCGGTGGAGGTGTGTTCTTTACCCGATCTTTTCCCCCGTCTTTGTCATTAACATCACGGTGACGCTGGTAGGCTCACATTGCATATGGCACTGCTTTATTGTCCTCGCCGTTAGCCAACACAAAGCTGCTATCAAATCTTTGAGGGAGGGGATTGTCTGTTACGCGTAATGTTTTTTCGTGGTAACCTTTACTTGGCCGTGCTTTGGTGTTTTTGAGGTTTTACTTGGGGATGTTAATGGTTATTTCTCGGTTGTTATTTCTAGATTCACTCGGAAAAGCATAGAGAAGGTGGGCAGGACAGCATGCGGAACATTCAGTTGGTATACTTGGATACATTATATTATACGCTAAATCAAATACACTCCTTTTCCCATAAGTTTCAAACAGGGAAGGTGAAAACCATGGCCAGCCCTGGGGACGAATGCAGCCAGATACGCCGAAAGCTAGGTCCAAAGTTTGTTCGATTTATCCCTGGGCCCGTCCCATATGTTATCCCTAGCTAAGTATACACGGCAAGTACAAGTACTGCTCCGAAAGTCAAAAACTATCAGCTACATATCTACTGAACGAATAAATAACCCAAAAGTACAGTTACAGGATCGTGAAAATCACAGTCTAAGTTACTAGGTCAAATGCGTCAACAACGTCCTGCGCTGCGACGATAAAATATAAATCGTGAGCACCGCTCCAAACAAGAACCCCGTAACAGCACACGACAAAGCATCGGATAAGAAAATCGAAGATGAGGACGACGTCGACGACGATGACGAAGGTGAAGGAGAAGCAAAAGCAGAAATCTCATCCCCAGCATCATCGTCATCCGGGAAATAATCCATTCCAATGATAAAGAACGGGGAGAAAGGGGAGAACTTGTTCTCTTCTTCTGAGACGGCAGTAAAATACCGCGACGAAGATGTAATGGGCTCCGAAGAATGTACAGTTGTGGGTATTGGAATAGATATTTGGAGTGGCGACGGTGTTACCGGCTCATGAGGCGAACTGGGAAGAGGGATCAACTGAGGCAAGATCTCGGGATCTTCTTTAGTAGCCCCTGGTGGAGCGGATGACGGTCGGACAGGTAACGGTGGAGATGGAAATGGGGCTGTCTCCTCGAGAGTGGGAGACGGAGGGGCTGACAAAGCAAAAGATCGGCTCGATCTCCGTGAGGAGCTCCCAGAAGTTGACAACACATCGTCGAAATGATGAATGAAATGTGGAACGGACGTAAGCTTGATCGGGGTCGGAGAATGGAGGGACGAGGGAGGTGAGGGAGTAACGGGCGATAATGAAGAAGACCCGCTGGACGATGAGGCGGAGGGTGACTGGGATCTCGACCGCGGCGTCATAGCCGGTATCAATAACTTCAGAGTTGTCGTTCGATCCTGAGGTGATATGGAAGAGGTTGGCGAGGTCTCCGTAGGGCATTCAGATTTGAACGTTTCCACAAGTAATGGTTGTGTTTGAACGATACTTTCTGGCTCTGGGGAGGAAGAAACATCCGTCTGGCTATTGGGACTGGCTCGATCGGCATTCTGTGCAATGACGATTGCCTGGCCACGAACAACCTCTTCCAAATCGACAACAATAGCTTTCAGCCTCTCCACTTCACTTGCTGTGACTTCTCTCAAACGACTACTGCGTAAATTGGACGATCGGACTTCTTCGGCTATCAAGGTGATCAATCCCTTAATGACCCCTTGCATCTCCGCATAATCTCGAGAACCGGTTTGTTCGGGCCAATGAGCAATAAGTCCTGCCAATTGTCTTGCTCTCGTAATAGCCAGTTCAAAATGCGTTGGATCCTCACGTAAAACCATTGCTTGAAACCAAGGATGAAGCATGGCAATCGCAAGGCGAGCTGACCCAACAGCTAAATCACGGACACGCGAGTGGAAAGGCAGCCGGGAGAATCGAGCTTGAAGGTCGAGACAGAATTTCCTGTATGTGCATCGTCTGGTGTCCGCGAAGTCCCAAGCTAAAGGCGTGAGCCCACCATCGCCACCTGATCGGAGAACACTGGGCTTCAAGAAGTAGGAAGGCAGGTTGGGGATGATCGATAACAACGGGATTGAAGCGAGCACGGCCGAGCGAGGGATAAATCCGTGCACAAGTACAGACTGGGATTCTTGCGCAAATCGGTACCAACGACAGTGTAGTTTGTGTTGCCTTTGACAGCACCGATAGTTAGTGATCGTTTTTCTAAAAAAGGGAACAGATCCAAGAGACTCACTCCTTGGCTGGTTTCTTCCTAAGAAGCTGAACAGCTGTGACCGCTTGCCTAGCTAACGCTCTAGCATCAATTATCGCAATTTCGACGTCGTGTTTCATCCCATTGTTATATCTCCTCACAGCATCCCATAACGACCATCCAAAGCTAAAAGACGTTGAGATGAAGGGAGAACTGGACCTCGTTGCCCAGTCAAGGTGTGTCGTACAGTCCTCGTATGTGACTGTGTCGAATAATGATATGCCATCCTCTACATGCATTCCGGATAGAACTGGCGTTCTCGGAGCAAACTTTGCATCGAACTGCGCTCCAACAAAAAAGAGGGTATCATCTTTCAGCGGAGAAAGAGTTCTTGGAGTGTAAACACGGAAAAGAAATGGATGGTATTGTGCGATGGTGTCGAAGTTGACATCGGGACCAAACCCACGCTGGGGGAGGAAGCGACCAGGATCTTCAGAGGCTTTCGACGTTGAAGCCATCGGGATGGAGAAAGATAACCAGGATTGGATTGGCTTCAGTCGTTTTAATAATGTAGGCCTCGTGTCTTCCGGATGTTGTTCAGCCTGCGGTGACCGCGTGCCTCAGCTACCTTGAGGATCCAGCATGTTGGTGTTTTTGATTGACTCTGGAGCTGAATTAGAACACATGTGATGAAGAAATTAAAGCTGACCAGGACGTCTAAGCGTATCGAGCCCTCTGGTGGGAGTAGAATAAACCGCACCTCCTCCATGCGACTTTACTTAGATGGAGGGTGGGAAATTGCAATTGCACCGAGTTCAAGGTCACGAGCAGCCCGCTGAGACCGCTTGGTTTCGTGAAATTAAGATTAATTACTGAGCATTGACACTGCTTTCTCCGAGGTCTGTGTCAAGAGCTGGACTGGATGATGTTTCGTTGCAATCTTGTGAGCCGAGAAGTAGTAATTGCGACAACATGCATAAAAGAATACAAGACAATACCGAGGCAAAGTTCATGATTCCTGATCCACAAAGTTTACGGCTTCCTTTTTGCAAAATTCCTTATGCCAGTGAACCACGAATACCATCCCCACGACGCGCGGCGGTGATTGCACGAAGGATTACAACAACGAGTGCGATAGTGGTTAATATCCTATCAAAAACCCAAAATTGAGATGACCCACAGTGCTCAGATAGAATCGGGACCACCTACCACTCAATCCAGGCAAATGCCTCGAGCGCATTCAGTTGGCCGCAATACGCAAAGCCAGACGGATTGCTGTGTATAATGAAAAGGTTAAAACGTTAATGTCTCCGCGTGAATTGAAACAAGTGTGCAACCACGTACTTGCAATTGAGCCCTCCTCCGAGCATAACGGTAACAGCCGCAGCACCGGCTGTCCAGATCACCCAGGTCAGGAGAAGACTAGAGGAAAAATGAGCCCCAAAGTGAAAAAAATAAGCACATACACCCACGAGACTCACTAGATGAGGTGGGACAAAGCGCTGGTGAGCACCGATCCAGACGATGAATGCCAGAACAGGAGTGCATATATAGAGGATAGGACTACGGTCCAAATGGATGCAAAGAGGATATACCGAACTCGGTCTCGTTCAGTGGTGTTGAGGTTGTCTTTTCTTTGCGCGAACCGAGATGTCAACCATGCAGAAATAGCTAGCTGAAGGTTTGAAGACCCATGATCAGATACCAGAGAGCCTCCGATGACATATAAACGCACTTCAATAATCCCAAAGAATATCAGCAGTCCGAATAGAACTACGGAAAAATCTGGTTCATTTCTATAACTCAATGACAGTGCGTTTGAAAGCCTCACTAGGATGTCCTCGTTTAATGTGCTTTGAGACGGCCATTTTTGTTTTCGTGTAAATTCGTGATAGATGTTGGTAGCGTAAATGGGGAGTAGCTGGTCGTGGTGGAGGGCAGTGTAAGAATTTATAGTGTGGTCTGATATGGCCTTTAAGAATGACGTCAATGTCCGTGACCCGGGATCCCATCCGACTGGCGCCACTAATCGTAATTGAGCGCCCGTAGTCTGTGTCTAAAATCCTACAGCCATAGATACAATACATGTTTAGTCAATGGTAAACGCCGAACGGTCTACCCATAAGCGGGAACACGCCCTTTAATGTGCTTCACTGCAGTGGGGTCGATATCAATATTAAACCACTCCTTCAGACCCTCCAGTCGATCCAGTTCCGATTCCATGGTTTTCAAAACTTCTGTCTTGATCCCAACATGCCTCTTGATAGTTCGCCCCTCCAATGCAAGTCTCCCGAGGTACGGTCTTTCCCAAACATTAGCTCCATCATTGGCGGTGAAAAGACTTGGTTGACGTTCTATTTCCTCCATCTGCTTGTCATCAAGGAAAAAACACTTTGCGCAAACGACATTATTCCAGAAAATATCTTCTTTCTTGTTGTACACTAAGATGTTGGCAGCTTCATAATCCGCCTCGAAGAATTCGACTTCAACGAACGAGTACATGATTCGGGTAGAGGTGGCTCCAGAATCTTTGAGATGATTGACCAAGAGACGCCATTCCACCTTGAGTTCGGAGTCTCCGGAGAGCGAACTTGCTGAATATGAAGTTAGGAATGGTAAAAGGGCTCCAGCAGTTATTACCAACATACCAAGACTGGATTCTGACCTGGCCGTCCGTATGAGGACATGCTTCTCTGAAGGGGTGGAGCCCATAACGCTTTCACCATCCACCAATAAAATGGGTTGAGTAAGGCTCGAACCTCCTCCCGAAGCGTCAACGAAATAGGTGGCGTTACTCCCATCGATAGGTTGAATGAACAACAACATGTGTGTGAAGGGAAGAAAATTGGGAGGGGAATCGGGTGGTCCGGTATTGATTCGCCCAGAGCCCGAGTATGCGCTATAAAGTCGAGTAATTACGATCGGTAGAGATGCGGAATGAATATGAATATGACATACCGATAGCCCAAGCCGCGAATCATCTGTAGGAAAATTCGGTTCATTCCGAAACAATAGCTCCCACCGTTGTTCACCACCAAACGTTGGTAGAGATAGTCGAAACCGATATCCATCGTACGCTCAGGCGTGCTATGTATGCGATAGCTCGGTGAGATTCTCCTCGCCTAACCGTCAAGGATAACACTCACTAATGCATTGGGGTGTTTTCAAAAGGAAAAGCAGCTATATGGTGCCGCACTAGCACACGTAGGTTGTCCAAATTGGGCTCAAACTTTGAAGGATCGATAGCCTTAGCTTGAGGATACTGTATCTTGGATAACCACTTCGAAACTTGTTCGGCAGAATAGACAGAAGGAACCTTCTTGATCCAGAGTCTATCGTGAAGGAGGCCTTTCATTGTGTAGACGTGGTTAACCAGACGCTCGTAGGCGGCGCTGTATAAAGCTCGCCAGCCATTAACGCGTAACGTTAACGTTAACGTTAGCGCCCTCTGGCGCTACCCGTGCTAGGGGCGGCGGGCGGAAGGCCGTTGGGCGAGCGGCTACCCGACGGAAATCCGAGGAACGATACTCTTATCTATCTCTTAACTACATAGATAGCTACTGTATACCGCATCGCCCACCCTTCTTTCCTCCTCCATGTAAGCCACGCAGTGAAGCAGCTTCAACGATTTCCTGGCCATGTCCCCTGTTCCTTCCAGCCTCGAAGGTGTGATCTTTCAGCTGTCAAAGTGTCTATCCTAATTTTTTTTCTCACTTTCTGTTGTCATGATTGGCCTTTGTGAAAAACAGCTTACACCAAGTCAAGACAGGTTTGACATCCTGATGTAGACAGGAAGAGTACCTCTAATCCAGCTCGCCGACCCCCCGTTTCTGTTTCTTGTTGATCAACCAGGAGAATCAATCCTGTCCTAACCATGGTCTACATCACTGAGGATACGATGGATCTTGGCCGCACACTCAAGCGCCAGGCAGAATTGCGCTCATCAACCACAGGCACCACAGACTCGAGGGTCCAGACAAAAGGAAACCACCTGCTCCTCGAAAATCAGATGGACTGATTTTCCGGTCAGCTCAGGAAGCTTGGAAAGCCCACGTCAGGACTAGTATACACGACTTTGATCCTCTCACTCGTAGGAACACGGTTCCCGCTCTATGCTCACGCTTGCTCAATTTCCCTATGTGGGCGGCTTCGCTTATGATTGCAGACCGGCCTCGAACACTCAGCCGTTCTAGTGGAAGATCGGGTGTTATCCTCTCTCATGATCCTGCCGACAAACGATCCGCGAATTGGTAGAAGCCATATTGTAGGGCATACGATCATCAATTCGCTATCTCCTCGCAGTCTTGGCGAAGCAAGTAACGTTGATTCCTCGAAGGTTGCTCCATCTACGGTGCTGTACAGTCTGTAGACGCACCCATGGACTTATCTCTTGCTCGGTGTCGTTGCTCAGTGCTCTGTCTGACGGTCCCGCAGCTCTGGTCGGTGGACGTGAGCGGCCCCACTCAAAACCGCTCCCTTCATTGTTTAACAAACGTACCGAGCTGCTCGGACGACGCTCGCGCTGTCTCCTTCGAGATGTGGCCCGAGATCCTCACGGAAGATGCCAAGGCAGTGACTTCCGCCGGGAGTTCCTCAACGGTCAAGGAACCGGTCAGAAGATGTCGACATCCAACGTGACCAGGAACGTTCCGCCCATAACCTTTGTACAATACGAATATCCCGTCGCATTCTATACTTCTTATTTGGCTTCTATCCCGCGCTGAGAACGGCATTCGCGCTATAAGGTTAGTGTTCCATTCAGTCAACCCGGCAAAGTTCCTCCTCCCGAGTCGAGGCCCATCCTTGAGAGGTGTGCTGATGCAGAACGCATGGATATCAACACCCATTATGTTGAACTTATTCTTGGAGGATGTGCGTCGTGACCATGTCGCGGGACAGTTTGACTCGCAACGAACTCTACCTCTGGCGGCCGGGCAGGAGAAGCTCGGAATTTTCTACCTGGGAAATGCTGTACCTCCTGTACTTGCTATGTCCGCAATACCCCGCGCTGTCACAGGCTAATGTGGGTTAAAGTTAATGCAGTATCAGCGCTTTCCCAACCAGATTGGGGAGTAAGCGTAAATACGGGAGGATTGATTGGGATATATTGCCGTATATGGGCCTCGTGGTTCCAACTAAGTCGGGTTGACAATGGCTCTCAAGATCTTGGGTTTGAGATATAAGGCCTCTTGAAAGTGAAGCGGGGTACCAGGCTGGCCGTCTCTCACCTAACTTTTCACTTACAACATGCAACGCTCCTCTTCCTCGCTCAAAGCAGTCCAAAAGACTATCTCTCGTTCTCTGGTCACATCATCTGCGTCTCGCCGAATATCTGCAGTACAATTACCTTTAGGAGGAACAGCGGGACTTTTCCCCCGCTTTGCCGGTCTACTCGACGATGCACCTCTTGACGGCGGAAATCCGAGAACAGGGCTAGGCAGCGATTTCCACACTCTACCTGCACCGACTCTCTTCGACGGTCCAGCCCGTCGCCCACGAGTTCAGACTTTATGGCCTGCTTGTCACATATCCTTGAGTCAGCTCACAGAGAACCAAGGAGCAGTCGAAATTTTCGACGGGCCATCTCATTACCACCGTAGTTACTATGGACCGCCTCAGCGCAAGCAGAACGTAAGTTTTCAGACGGTCGCTATCCCGAGTCTGCCTAGCTAAACACCTCACTTAGAATATGTTCACCTATGCGCTCGGCGCTGCGATCGCCGTCGGAGGTAGCCTCTTCCTAAATTTGCATTGACAGGGTAAGCGGCACAAGTGGACTACACTCCGATCGCACTAATCCGAGTTGTATGCTAGGGAAGCGGCTAGGGAAGCGAAAAACGAAAAACAACAAAAACAGGAGACAACTAGAACTCAAGACATACTTTCTATAGCTTTCAATAATGGGATGGAGCGAGAACCTGTATGTACTTAGTATCGATACACATAGAAACAATGTACAAAGTAAATAAATCATTGGCTCGCAATAGATGCAGAAGCCTTCGACAGTCCAGAATCACAGTGACTCGTTAACATCAATCAAGAGGACGAGGTAGAAACCAATACGATCCGGATGGCTCTTGCTCAGAACTTTCAAAGGTCACCTTCAGCACATTGTCGACGTGTTTTCCCTGAAAGGTGCATTCAGTTCTGGGAATATTCCGCAATACATCAAATCGATTCACCATCCAAATCCTCTTGTCACTAATGATTTTGTCCAATTGGCGAACGTTTGACATCAGGTACCTGACGTTGCGAGCATCAAGGGTTTGGTGAGGTCCATGGCCAGTATGCCTGTTGGAATTAACGATAGTGCGTATGGTGGAGGAGCGCCCAACGGCAGCGGTAAATGAAATCTAATCAGAAGATGTTAGTCAGTGTCATCAAGAAAGACAGATCTCGGTCTCACGAGTTCTTTCAGCGGGATGGGCAATTCAAGTCTTTCGAGGTGTGGACACCTGTGACAGAGTTGTATAACAGATTCCATCTCCAACGCACACTCAACAAATGACACTTGTGCTAGCGTGAAGGCATAATCCTTGACGAGTTGTTCAATAAAAGAATGTCCGATAATAATCTTGATGTCCTGAAGTCTCATGACGAAGGATTCGAGTGGTGGGTGGGACGGTCTTAAATGGTCTAGGATGGAGGACAGGACTTCTGGCGTTGGAGATGCAATCATGGAGAGGCGTGTGTCAATACTCAAATGCTTCAAATGGTTAAGGTAAGGAGGAGGAGAATTGAATGGTTTGGAAGATTCCTAAACCATATTGTCCTCAGCGGCTATTGCGGTTTACAGTCACTACACTCACCGTTGCACTGAAGGATAGACTTTCGAGCTGAGGAACGTGAGAGACTAGGCGCATTACGACAATGTGATCGACCTTCGGACATCCGATGATATGTAACCCGACCAATCTCGGGAGTTGCGGTAGAAGCTGCTCCAAAACGGTTTCATTGACTTCGGTTGACATCTTCAAGGCGATGAAAAGTAGAGATGGAACCAAAGATGCTCAACTCACATATAGAGTCAGGTGTTTTAACGTGGAACGCAACCTGGGGGCCCATCTAGGCAACATGTCTGCAGCATTCCAGGATCCAGCATCAAGAGAGAGACGGCTGAGGTTTGGGAGCTCTGACAACAGATTTGATTGTGTGGTGGTGATATTCGCATTCACTCGAAGTTCCTCTAGTGCTCTTTTGCCCCGAAGTGGAAGGAGAAAGAGAGGTAAAATAGGTTTTGTGCATTTGAATGTCAACAGATTCTGAGCGACCTGCACCGTTTGCGTGCACTCTGAAAGAAACTTTGAATGAAACTGAGAAAAGTTTGTTTGAATTTTTGGCACGAAACGGATGTCTGAAGTTGTTTGAGATTTTCAAAAAAACCAACTTCTGAGGACATAAGTACACACCGATATGCTTCACGTATTTCGCCAACCATGGGTGCGCCACTATCACCCCGAACGGGGATGCCACCTATCCGCGACAAAGTGTGGTTCAGATGAGACGTTGCAAGGGAGATGATGCGTACGCGAGGATACTTCTTGCCGTGTTTGAGGCCGTAGGTGATATCGCGATACAACCGTGGAATGATACCCGCGAAAAAGGATCGACTAACAACGGCGGTTGAAGCAAGATCTTGATGCGGAAGGTGAGAAAATATCATCTCCAGAACGTCTAAGTTGAGGTTATCGGCAGTGACCATCTTGACTGGAATAAGTAGAAGTCGCGGCTGATTCAGAACGTTGAACGTTACAGTCGCGGTACGAAACAAAGTGTCACACGCGTGTACTAACGGCATTGATCGCCTAGGCCTGTTGGTAAGTACCGGCAAAGCCTTGCCACCTTCGAGCTGTCCTGTTCCAAGTCGTGAATCTTATTCCAAGTTTATTTAACATCCGGATGTGAGATCCATCATAGATACATCTCGGGACCCTCTTGTTTCATCACTCAGTGTAACCCTCTTCTGTCCCGAGTTCTCAGCATTTTGTTTCTCCTCGCCAGCCGGCACTTCTACCCGTTTAGCCCTTTCCAAGACCTCCGGAGACACTGACTCGAGAAATTTCTCATTATGAAGTCTCACAGCGTCCTTCCGGACATTCATTTTCGTAAGCACTTTCCTCTCCTAGTTTGAAAAAAGACTCACTACAAACTGAGGAGGCCAGGTTGTTGGCGCAGCCAGCTGTTCTTTCGGGAGGCTTCGACTATAGATCAGCATGTACGGCCCAGCATTCAAGTGTAAACCCGTCGGGTCAGCGAGAACATCAGCTTCGGTTGCCTATTAAACCAAGTCGAGGGAATCAGTTTGAAGGCCCACGCAAGTCTCGATGGATTCTGGTACTTGCCTCGCTAACCGCATAGTCCAGGTTTTTCCACCAGGTACCGTTCCGGTCTTGAACATAGGAGTACATTTGTTTGCGTCCTGGTACCCCGGTATGTATGAGAACAGCTCGCAAATCGTACTAATCAGGAGCATTAGTGAAAATTTCAAGTCAGGATTAACTTATTGCGAACGCAAAGTTTCTGCAGTTCCGGACAATCAAAGAGGGATTTCGCCTCGTCCTGCAATTTCCCGACCTCGGCGTTGATTTCTAGATGGGTGTCAATGAAAGTACAAGTCAAAGGGAATGATCATATTTACTCTCGAGCGCAGTTTCCACCCCAAGTATAACCTTGCGTAATTTAGTAGTCGTAGAAGCCAAAGAAGCCCGACGATCTGGGTCATCTCCCACACGAACTACATTTTCAAAATAGTGCACGCTACTCTTCAGGTTCTTCAAAACGTCCTTGTTCTTGACGAACGTTAACTGGCCACCAGTAAAGATGATTGGAACTCAACACCTACGTCGTATTTCGTGAGCTCCACTTTCTGTTGTTCCAACCGAGATAATCGTTGTTGTATCTCCAACTGTCGTAGGCGTTTCGCGTTGGCTACTTCAAAATTTGCAAGTAGAAACTGATCCATAAACATCGTCTTGGGATAAACAAAGCTATCGACGGATGATGTCCCAGCAGCGAGGCCTGTCTTCTTCAGTGTGAAGATGATAATCTGAGAAGGGTCTATGATTCCGTCATGAGTTGAACCATCTTCCCTGTAATTATTGAGAGCTGCAGAGAGACGAGCGACTAGATCGTTGGGGCACGATGGATCCATTCTGGCTTCAACTGGGACTGTAGTTATAGGAATATCGTTGGTCTCTAAGTTTATATTGCCGTCAACGATATTGAGGCGACCGGTGGTAAACGAGATAAGCCGTTCCCTGGAGTACAAGACTAAGTTTCGCGCTTAATAGCTGTGAATCGGACTGATATATTCACCCTTGATCATCCAATCGTTGGTCGATCAGATTTGAAATAAGTTGAACGAACTCTGGAAACAATCAATCAATCCAGGCAGGAAGGCTTGAATTCAAAAACGCACCGGAGGACAAAATGTATGGTGTACTCGTCATTGACGCTAACTCTGCACCCAACGAAAGTAAGAAATTGTCGTAACAGATTGAGGAAAGCTGAGCAAGATCCAGGTTCGTGAACACTTCCATCAGGCCAGTGATTGGATCTTCTTCTTGCGGTTCAAGTCGAGACAGCCGTTCTCGCATTTGCGGGATATGGAATAAAGCATGCGCGACCTAAAAACATGATGTAGAATACTTATACTCGATTAGAAGTAGTCTTACCAACGCTGCATATACAAGGGAAGGTGACTCCGCGCGCAAGGAGACAGGCCTAGTAAAGTCGGATTACTGGTTTCGAACTTGTCAAATGAATACTAAGGAGTCCACCAACCGACCATCTTGCCGTATCATATCCGAAAGCTCCGATTTTCCGTCGTTATCATCGGGGACAGCCAAGCTAGCTTCGATTGCTTGTTTGAGGTTTTCATCTTCATTCGATAGCTGCTGTTGGGTCTACTGAAGTATAAGTGAGACAGACTGCAGAAGAAATGTCATAAGACGCACATTCGTAGGAACAACAGCCCATTGTGGATCGGATTCTCTATTACTCGGGCCAAACATGGGCTCTGCTGGCTTAGGCTCTGTCTCCATCGACATCTGCAACGCCCGCGATATCTCCTCGTCGTCTCCCGTCAAATCAATCACGTTGTTTGAAGGTGTCGTTGAAACAACTTTGGGAGTTGAACCAGATTCGAGCTGTAGTCCTCTGTCACCCGCGAGCATTGCATCTGCTGCTTTCTCGAGGTCGCCATTGAATTTTCGTAGAACCCGTAATGCCACTGTCGAATCGACGTCACTGCCCATCATAGCAGATAGTACACCTACAGCTTCTTCCTCTTTTTCTGTT
The DNA here is from genome assembly GCF_018924745.1 of Marasmius oreades. Lineage (NCBI taxonomy): Eukaryota > Fungi > Basidiomycota > Agaricomycetes > Agaricales > Marasmiaceae > Marasmius > Marasmius oreades. Next base: position 3,270,891 of record NC_057325.1, read on the forward strand.
GGAGGCGTGAGCTGGGTCATGTTGCCATAGACTTTTGAATGAGCCGCAGTACTGAAGTCTGAATGAAGTTGTGAAGTCAACCACTAACGTGATCAAAGTCTCCTCGCCTGATGTATCGTTGCGGACCACTACATCCGGACTGCTCTTATGACTACGAATCTCAGGGAATATTGCACTGATACTGCACCGTACTCAACCGCTCGGACATATTTTGACTGGAGTCTGGGTCTGGGTTCAACTCCGGATCCACAGAGGTGCAACTTGAATGAAGACCAGTGAACGTTTGAACGCTCAGTCAATTGATTGTTGCCTTTCCTTATCATAAATACCACACTGTATCCCGAAGGCTTTGTCTAGTGTCTCTGGATGGCTGACGTTAAAGTTGCTATAGAACTATTCTAAGCGGCCATGTCAGGGTCAGCTCGTGTCCCTGATTTCGGTGATGAAGAATTTGGCAACGATGAAAGTATTACTGCTACACTAGTCTATTTGTCCTTCTAAAGATGTACTGTAATAAGTGGCTGCTGGTCGCCCTACAGTCTACCGCCTCCTGAGAGGGGTGAGCTTTAGGGTAGTACTAGTAGTTCCGGCGGTTCCCTTGTGGGACCATGCTGCGTAATCTATCTATCTATCTATCTGTACTCGCCCGTATTTCTACATGCTGCCAAGACTTTTCATACCATCGCAACCTTCAGAAGTGCAGGGAAACGCAACCGACGCAGTCAAAGAAGTCATTCTTCACTCCCTTGCAACCCATGTCAAAACACCGCGCGTATTTGCGATCGATTTGATTTCCAAGCTCGCGCTGTGTGAAGTAACGATAAGACCTGTTGAGGAGGAGCCTCTACTGCAAGAAGCGGTGGTGTTACTTAGTATTGTTGTCAACGACAGTGAGTGATAACTGCCACGACGATGAACAGTACTCGGGTGATACCAACCAAACTAATCTTCACTGCTTGTATTATACCAACTGTTGATGATGGGTGGGACTTTGCATCGAATCATACGTATGGTTTACTGGATACCCAGAGATGCTAGATCTGGGGCAAGAAGTACACCAAGCCTCGATTTCATTTTTGATTGATTAGTGAGTCTCCGAGGCCATATCCAAATAGTTCAATGAGCGCTGATAGCACGGCTCTCGCCTTAGTTGCTCCTCACTGGCATTATCCGCTCTAAGAGCAGAATTTATGGACGATCCTTCGCTTTGGGTGTCAAAAAATCTTAGCATTGTATTCCATGAATCACAGACCTTCCTGTAAGTTGAATAAATCCTCTCTTGCCTCGTTCGGATTCAGAGTAACATATATGGGTTTCTAGTGGGGACGAATTAAAGATCGTGAACACAAGTCCATTCGTGGGCTCGGTCAAAGAGAACCAGAGAGGGACTATGACTGCGAAATCCGAGGTAATTACTGTTCGAGCTCTCCTCGAGGTTTCTGATTCACTCCCCCGCAGGTATGGAATATCACACGATGCTGTCTAGTAGCCTCTGGTATCCATAACCTGATGGCCCCCAAGGCCTTCGTTAAGCTTTAAAGCTGAGCAACGCCGAATCTCTACAGGTTGAAAATGTGTGTAACCGATATGGAATACCCAGCATCGCCTAGTAGCTCAGCGAGCGAAAAGTTGTAAATAGGTGTGGTACTAGTAATAAACACGGTTTAGGAGGTGTTCATCCGTTTGTCTTGGCACTAGACTGCTTAATCTCGGAGTTCCTTCGACTCCGAGTGGAATTACCCAAATTCCGTTGTTGAAGGCGGGGGGCTTTCAGAGCGAACCGACCGAAAGCGTGATAGGTAAATATTGGTCATTGGTGTTTTAGCGGGGACTTGAAATCAGACACCTCACATTATAGACTGAGTCTACACTGTGCATTTGATGAACAGGATAGACAATAAAGCGACCGTTGCTCACCAACGTCCTAGCTTGCAATTCGCTGATGTCGGGACGTCGAAACATGCATGAGTGATTCTAGATTGAATATGTATCACAGTAAAACCGAGAGGACGTTACCCGAGAACAGCCATGCGGCTATGAAAGCAATTTATTCAACTTGTATGGACTCTTGCCGGTGGGTGCTAACGAGTATGGTAGTCAATAGACGGTGCATAAAAAGTACCCAATGGATTCGTTTCACCAGGTGACATTTCTCCTCCCTTCCCACATCTTCGTTCAATAGGCCCGGTTGCCTTCTTTTTCTTTTCTGAGCTCCAAAGATGTTCTTCTACGGTTTCTTCTTCTTTTCCCTGCTTGCTGCTACCAGCTTCGCAACGCCTGTCAGTAATGTACCTGGAACTGGTGAGCGTGATTGGCACTTTACCGTTCACCTCATGAAACCGCATCTAGCCACTCTCGGCGACCTGACTCAGAACGATTGCAACATTGAAGTCAAACCGGGAGCACTGGCTTTCCTCGTATCGCCGAAGTCTGATTTCGTTGAAGCAAAGTAAGTTCTAGATTAAATCAAGCGGACTTCGAAGGGAACAATAATGGACTCTTTTCTCCTTTCCCTCCACGAAGACCTGGTGCCACCGCGTAAGCCAAGTCCTGCTGTTAAAGACAGACGAGGCAATTACTAACGCGTTTTTGGCCAGTGCGGAGAGCGGGATGTGCGGCCGGTCTGATGGAGACGTCATTGTCATGAACGGTGCGCAGGAGTTCCGGAAGTCTGTGCATTCAAAAACTGACCTCTGCTAGCTGCGGGCACGGTTCTCGCGAGCCTCTCGAATTTCCCAGAGGTATTGCCGGTCGGTTTCTGCAACGAATGCGGTCCGAACGATGTGATAGTCAATCAGGCGATATTCGACGCACTCAAGGGAAACCCGAACGAGAAAATCATCAAGAACGTCTTTGTGACAATTGCATGAGCTTGGATAGAGAAGAATTGGTGGAGGTGCTTTCGCTTTGGTCGAGAGATGGTATTTAGCATCATGAATATAGGATGGTCTGAGCTAAGACACAGAGGAGCTGATACTCGTGATTGTCCTGGGCCTTGATTCCACCATGATCCGTGACATTTGGCACTGTTGTATGAGGGCATCTCTGTTTGCAAGTCGAATGTGCGGTTTTGTCGGAGCCTGGACTGGAGGTGCCACACTCTTTTTCCAACTGCCACGTCTTGAAAACATCATCTCCCGCCTTGAGCACGCCAGATAGACGCTTCCTCCGTAAGATGCCTCCATTGTCTTCTGCAATGAACATGTACAGAACAAATCGGTTCATGATTTAGGGGACAAGTAGACTTGAGAAATGTCGACGATAGGAGGCGCGAACAGAGCAGCGATGTCCAGATTGCGATGGGTCCTCCAGAACTTGCGTTTTTTAGAGTTGAAACGTTGACGCGTCCCACCATGACAGCGATTGAGTTTTCCATAAATCAAGTATGACAGTAGTCCAATATCCTGACTTGACCATGTCGTTTTCGGTTCCTTTCATGAAGCCTATGGAAACCATTCAGGAGATTAGGATACGTACCGAAATCGGGATACGGTTTGGAGGAAATGAAAATGAAACCATCGTTTTCTCGATGAAGTCATTCCGCAACCTTGAGCAATTCATTATTGAAACCTTGAATGGATTCATACCGACCAACGACGACGACGCGAGATCTAAAGGAAATGGTGGTGTTGGTGGAGAAGGAGGAAATCTTCGGCTCGATTACACCGCAGCCGAATATATGGTCATTGTTCCCTGATCTTATCCCCTGATCCTATCATTCACAGCCAACTTTTATCATGCAAGGGACGATAGCGGCATTTATAACTGTATTCTTTCTGGTCAACGTCCATCGACTTCCCTTTCCCTCCTTTCCCTCTCTCTCCCGTTGAATCACAATGGCTCCGGTTAAGGTTTCCAAGATATGCTGCAGTGAGCAGGGTTCTCTCCAATGTTGTCCATCATCTCATTGAAAACACCTCAGTCGGTGCTGGCTATGTCGGCGAGCTAGATCTCAGTTATGCATGCCTTATTCCCCGCTGAAGAAAAACTGGTACAGGTGGCCCCACATGTGCTGTGATAGCCCTCAAATGTTCCCATATCACTGTGAACATCGTTGACGTTAATCAAGCGCGTATCAACCAGTGGAACTCGGAAGATTTCACGCTGCCCATCTATGAACCTGGGTTGGAAGACGTTGTTAGGCAATGCCGTGGAAGGAACCTCTTCTTCTCAACAGAGGTCGATAGATGTATACAAGAAGCCGACCTGATCTTCGTCAGTGTCAACACCCCCACGAAGAAGACTGGTGTTGGCGCTGGCTTTGCTGCAGATCTCAAGTAAGTCGCTACTTGCATGTTTCTGTTCCTCATGGACCCATTTCGATATTCAGCTATGTTGAGCTCGCAACCCGTCGTATTGCCGCTGTTGCAACGACATCCAAAATCGTTGTCGAAAAGTCTACCGTTCCATGCCGAACTGCGGAATCCATGCGAACTATCCTTGAAGCTAACTCAAAGCCCAACTGTCGTTTTGATATTCTATCCAACCCAGAATTCCTTGCTGAAGGGACAGCTATCAAGGATTTATTGAACCCCGATAGAGTCCTTATTGGCTCGCTGCAAACTCCTGAGGGTATTGACGCATGCCGAAGTTTGTCGAACGTGTATGCAACCTGGGTACCGTAAGTTTCAATTTCTCGCTTCCTCATCACCATCTTTTCTTTGGGCTTTTGCTTACGTTCTCACTAAACAGAGTGGATCGCATCTTGACTGTAGGGCTCTGGTCCTCGGAGCTCTCCAAGCTCGCCGCGAATGCTATGCTTGCACAACGTATCTCTTCGATAAACGCGCTATCAGCGATTTGTGAAGCAACGGGCGCCAATATCGATGAAGTAGCCCATGCTGTTGGATACGATACGCGTGTTGGGCCGAAATTCCTGAAAGCTTCCGTTGGTTTCGGAGGGAGTTGCTTCCAAAAGGATATTCTGAATTTGGTCTATCTCAGCGAGAGCTTACATTTACCAGAGGTAGCCGCCTATTGGAGACAGGTTGTGGAATTGAATGAGTATCAGAAGAGGAGGTTCTCAAAACGCGTAGTCGACACGTTGTTTAACACCATTACAGGCAAGGTCCGTTTGCTCTCTGCGTGCCTTTTGTCGCCCATATCTGAATTTCTTCTGTAGCGGATAGCTGTTCTTGGGTTCGCATTCAAGGCGGATACAGGTGATACTCGGGAATCGGCGGCCATTACATTGATTCGCGACTTTCAGAATGAACGGGCATTAGTCAGTATCTATGATCCACAGGTTGCTCATGATCAGATATGGATGGACCTGGCGGAAGCCAGTCCCAATATACCCCTAGACACGAGTGAGCTTTCCCCCTGCCTACTCAATCACGCCTGTGCTGACTCTGCCCCTTCGCAGTCAAGAAACAGGTGACTATTTGTAGCTCAGTGCTTGAGGCATGCAGCAGCGCGGACGCTGTGGTTATTGCAACGGAATGGAAAGAGTTTAAGGAAATTGATTGGGAGGTGGTGTACCAAGGCATGAATAAGCCTGCATTCGTGTTTGATGGACGATTGTTGTTAGATGCAGATAAATTGGCAAAGATTGGATTCAAGGTAGCTGTCATTGGAAGGGGTACAGGAGCTGCTTAGTACAGAATGCCGTTGCCGTTGATAAATCGGATGTAATCAAGTTTTGTCACCGCGTATACTTTCAACCCAGTTTCAACCCAGATCTTTTCTAACCGACTTTGCCACGCTCTAGAACAGCTCAGACGACGACACCAGCAATTGTTGAGCTCGACATCCTCGACGACGATTAGTAATGCCCATTAGCTCCCCCTTGCCGTCGCCAATGGCCATTAGAAGCAGGACGCCGTCTTCCGGAGGGTCTCAGTCAATGTTCAAGAAGCGTTCCACCCAGTCCCTATCTCCCACTATGGCATCCGCTGCCTCTTACCTCTCAGCGGTTTCCCAAGCGGATGCTCGTGCCAGGACAGCAAGGTCTCCGACGCCGACGCCGACCGCGACCCCAGCTCTCTCATTCGCTTCAACCACTTCATCTGAACCCACCACAGACATTGACGAACTCGATGAAGACGACGAGAAATTTATCAGTCCACTCTCCGTTCCCTTCCGTCCTCCAACCTCTGAGCAAGTTTTCAACACCGTCCACACCGAATTCGGACACTGTGCTAGTGAAGAATTTCGCCTTACCAGTGCTCATAAACCTGGGGCTCCTATCCATGGGCATGTCGACAAAGACCCGCCTTACTACATTCTTCTCTCAACCTACATTAGCTATCTCGTCTTGATTTGCTTGGGACATATGCGCGATTTTTTGGGCAAGAGGTTTCATCCGAAGGCATACAGACATTTGATGCCTCACGACGTGCGTACCCGCTGTCATCTTTTTTTAAACCTTGTTCTCATACGATACTTTATTCGCCGTGAATAGGGATATGCATCGCTGAATTCAGACTTTGACTCGTTCTATACACGTAGATTGAAAGTGCGCATGGACGAATGTTTCGCGCAGCCTGTGACTGGCGTTGCTGGACGTACCATTGTTCTTCTCGACCGTGTCTCCCTCGACTACAACCGAACACAAGTCCCCACTGGAAATAAAACGCGTGCTCTGAATATTTCTTCATACAATTACCTTGGATTTGCTCAGGCTCGTGGAGGGTGTGCCGATGTCGTAGAAGAGGCCATCAAAAGATACGGTATCAGCACTTGTGGTTCACGTTTGGAGGGTGGTACCAGCGAACTCCACACAGTTGCTGAAGAACTTGTCGCACGATTTGTTGGAGCCGAGGATGCGTTGATTTCCTCCATGGGTTTCGCTACCAACTCTACAATTATTCCTGCACTCGTTGGAAAGGGGTGCTTGGTTATTTCGGATGAGCTTAATCATTCTTCGATTAGGTTTGGCGTCAGGCAGAGTGGTGCACACGTTAGGATGTTTAGGCATAACGACATGAGGTCTCTCGAGTCGCTCCTTCGAGAGGTCATCAGTCAGGGTCAGCCCAAGACTCACCGCCCATGGAAGAAGATCATGTTGATCGTCGAAGGTTTATACAGCATGGAAGGTACAATGGTTAACCTTCCAGCTATTATGAATCTGAAGGAAAGCTACAAGGTGCGTTGTCTTTTCGCTCTCCCTTGCTTACCGTCTGCTAATGCATCTAACCTCAGTTCTATCTCTTCGTGGACGAGGCCCATTCCATCGGCGCCATTGGGCCTAATGGGCGTGGTATTGCGGATTATTTCGGAATTGATCCTAGATCAATCGATATCCTCATGGGCACCTTCACCAAGTCTTTCGGGGCAGCGGGTGGTTACATAGCTGGCAAAAAGGATGTCATTGATCGTCTTCGTGTCAAAGGTTACTCTGGCACTTATGCAGAAGCCATGTCGATTCCTCTTCTTTCGCAAGTCATCGCCAGCATGGCAAGTATCATGGGCGTCACTACTCCTACGGTCTCCTCGAGCAATAGTTCGAGCACCATTGCCATCCGAAGCCACGCTGCCAACGGGAACGGTCATTTGACAGACGATGAATACCATCATCCAGGCCCCGTTTCATCCAAGATATTACCATCTTGGATGACGCTACCTCCCGAGCTCTCTTCTGGTGAAGAAGGACGAACCCGCCTTCGTCGTCTCGCGTTCAACTCATTCTACCTTCACCGTGGCCTTGATAAACTCGGCTTCATCACATATGGACATCCAGCATCACCCATCGTTCCGCTCATCTTGTTCAATCCTGGTAAGATGATGATGTTCCATCGGATGATGAAGGATCGCGAGGTCCCGATTGTCGTTGTCGTCGTCGCGTACCCGGCGACACCTCTCATCACGACCAGAGTCAGATTCTGCGTTAGTGCATCTCACACGAAAGAGGATATCGATTGTGTCCTCAGAGCCTGTGATGAAATTGGCGACATTATGGATCTGAAGCATGGACTTGCGCCAGCTGATAGATGGAGTATAGACGAGATTTGTGATCGGGCGGTCGAGCTGGTCAGCTTGCCAGAGGCGTAGAAAGGCCGTTAGATCGGTTTTGGGAACCCTTAACCGTCGGACCAACCCTCCTTATGATCTAGAATCTTTTTGTTCGATTTCCCCCCTCCAAGACCACGAGTAAATGAGTTTTCTCCAGACGGTTCAGAAAAAGGCTCTAGAATTGGCAATATCTTATCCCATCTTACACATTTCATTCGTCGGTCTTTGTTCTGCACATACCCTTATTCTATTTTCCTGCGTTTGGAAGCGTAGTTGTACACATAAAATAAAAGAACGGATTGGTTTTCGAATCGCTTCTGATAGTGGGAGAGAGAACTTTACTAGTCCAGGCTTACAATCCCTATATTCGGACTGAGATGTTGAATATTACTATGGCAGCAGCAGTGGTTGAAATGAATAGGGGCCTGTCTGTGCGATTCACACTAGACTCTATACCGCTACACCTTCAGTACTTCAGTACCAAGCTCAAAGGAAGGAGCTTGACATGAAAAAAGCCCCGAGGTTTTCGGGCGAGACCGACGATTCCACCAATACGGAAGACTTCATCTCCACCATCGAGCCTCTATTACGCTGTTCCACCAAATCTCCCGACCAATATGTTATCACTCCCCGAACGTTCTTCGTTGCAGGTAGCATAGCAATGGACTGGTACGACAAGGAAATCAAAGACAAAGTAACGGTGTGGGAAGAGCTGGTGAAGAAGTTCAAGCAGAGGTTTCCCGTGAAGAAAATGCTATCATTGTTCCAGGAGTTACATGAATTAGCCTGGAGACAGCGAGACTGTAGCGCCCTTTTCAGGATGTCAAACCTGGCCAAAAGTACAAATCCCTCAAAATTCTCTTCCAATACACTTGACCACCCTCAAGAACGCTTATTGGTCACTTCTGAATATCGAGCTGCTCTTTCCGAGTTTGTCGGACAAACACCCCTCAAAACAAAGTTGACACAGGAGGACTCGTATTGGAGGCCACCGGTTTCTGAGGGCGAAGGTGAAGGTGAAGACCAGCAAATGGATATCGATGACACTGACTGGTCCAATCCAATCTGTCCCCGTGCTACTTTTATCGTCTGTGGGATGCCCGGCATCGGTAAGTCCTACTATGCTTACGAGGATAACTTCCTAATGACATTTGTCGGCAGGGAAGACCTTTCTTTATTACGTTCTTATAGAACGTCTCCTCCAAAATCTTCCCACTTGTTATCTGACCGAACCCCACCGCTTTACCTATTGGCGTGCCGAGGGCGTGTCTGAGATCCACATAGATCATTCAGACGGACCCTTCCCAAGGATGTCTGGTTTCTTGTTGATTCAAACCAGGACATCATACGTCCCCACTCCGACATATTGACTTCCGGTGCACGGATAATCCAAGCGGCTTCCCCACGGAAGGCTCGCCTCCAATGGGCGGAGAAGCGGAGTGCCTACACTTATCAGTGGTTCACGATGCATGAAGCTTATGGATCATCCACTCGCCTTATCATCATGTACGCCGCTCGTCCGGACGAATACCGTCTTGACCTGCAGTCCAGGATTGACCGACTGACCTTCGACCAGCTGGAAAATCTGGCTCTCGGGACAAGGGTGTTGGACGTAGCCGACAACAGCGTTGCGCATTGGATCTTTGGTATCTATCCGGGTGTTCAACGCGACCGAATTACAGTCAACTACTTAACGTCAGAAGTTTTCGGTCTCGTCAAAGCCCGAGAAATGGGAATCGTACGCCCGGGACATATATAGACTGTTCAAATCCTATGGACCGAAGCAAGGCAGCGCAGGACATCTTTTGGAGGATATAGTTCACAGAGACTTGCCAATGGGGGTGGTATGGGAAGGCAACCCAGCTGCATAGGCCTCAGAAGTCGAAACAAATGCAAAAGAATACCATCTACACAATGCCCTGATCTGGAGAGCCCAGAATCGAAAAATGCCTTCTTGTCGGTTCCGATCCAGGCATTGTCGAAGCCGTCCCCGAAACCTTCCATCCCAAACTTCCCAAAACGTACCGGTATGAATTCAAGGAAGCTCGATCCGATGATATTAGCAGCTTAGGCTATTATCGACTATCCACCCGCAATCAAGCAATGCTCCACTCCTTCATCGTTAACACCCGACTCAAATCTGTATATGCGCTGCAGTTTACCGTTTACAAAGAACTCGACGTCAAGGATGAGGGAATGCAGTTCTTGAAGCCACTTCAGCAACTACAAGTGTTAATACATTCGATCAGAAGGACGTCAAACTTCCGATACTCAGTGACTACAATCCAATGTGGAAGTCCTTGTGGCATGTATATGTCATGGAGGATGCATTATTCCCGATACATCAAGCTGAAGCTGCTGGCAGACAAGGTCACGACAGCAGGATGGCTTCATGATCATGTTACGGTTCTAATTGTTTTGTATACGACTATACTCATGTTATGTCCTGCTCCCATATTGGAACTAGGGAAATAAATACATTGGTGACGGTAAATGATTTTTTCTGATCGACAGAAACCTCTTCCTAGCTCCCATTCGTAAAGGTACTCGATTCAATGACATGGCGGAAAGTGTAACGTTTAGATGGGCGGTAAGGTGGGAGCGGCAGTTACAGTGCTCGTAGCAGTAGGGGCAGCAGTCGGGGGTGGTGTCGCAGGGAGTGAGGGAACAGCGTCACAAGCAACCTTTAATCCAGTCTTGAGGTTGGCAAGTGCATCCCCAGGTTGAAGAGTGTCCCTTGGACCCTCGGGAACTGTACCCACGTATGCGTTGAAATTATAAATACCGCAAGGACACGTATCCTGAATAGACTTCAAACTAGTCGCAGCCATCACCTCTTTCCCATCCCGGTTCAAAGCGAAAGCCTGGGCACCGACTTTGAACGGAGCGGAGAAGGCGGAAGCGCCTGCTGGGGCATCGAACGTGTACAGCGTTCCCCCAGAGTTCACGGTGACAGTTCCAGGAGCCTTGAGTAATGATACAACGAACACGTTGTCTGAAAGGGTGTCGAAACCATTGGGACGTCCATTGAAGAAGTCGCCCGTTGCGTTGTTACCTGGACCGAAAGTGGTATCGGTTGAATCGCAGTCGATGCCCTTGGGTGTAATACGATACCAATAGACGATCTTCTCCTCGTCAATGAACTTGTCTGGCGTACTCTCTCCGGCTTTGTACGCGGCGATGAACGGTTTCGACAAGTCCGACCATCCGTTGTGTGGCCTTGAGCGGCGAGGGAAAATCGATGTAAGTCAGAACGATAAGGTTGGGGAGGGGTAGATGGACTTACATATCGTTCGCCCATTTCGATGCGCCATCATCCGTATGCTTCGAAGCAAGAGGTCCAATATAATGGGATTCTCCATAATCGTTCCAAGTCACGATCTCCGCAAAGTTAGGCTTGAGAGCCAGAATCTCCAACCATCTTTGATAAATAAGCAGTTCACTCGGGAAAACCCAGTTCTTGCTGAATGGCACTTCGCCACCGAAATGAGTGGCTAAAAGAGAAAAGAGTTAGAATACAAAAAAATGCAGCAAAATCCGAGCATCGTGCGAAAACATACAAAACCAGGGAGAGACAGCTTGAAATCAAATATTCAGGATTCGCGTTCGTACGCGCAAGGAAGACAGGAAACGTACGAGCCATGTAAGATTTTCCTGCAAGGAGCGACTGGAACTGCTTATCGCCGTCGTCAACCGTGACTAGTTTTCCGCCACTGGGAGCCTTGTTGAGACCGTTGCTTGGCCAGCCCTGGAAATTGAAGGCTCCATCAAGGGGTGTAAAGTCAGACTGTCCAGGGTGGAAGTTGGGTACGAAAAATATATCGCCTCCCGAGGCAGCTCGGATAGCATTGACGTTGAGACCATCTCCTATGAAGCTGGAAACAAAGGTTTTGCCTCCGGCCACCTTCAACTGAGCAGGTTTGGAAGCAAATTGTGCGATAAGCGCCCCGATTGCCGCCTCGTCTCCAGGCTTGAAGAAGCTGCAATCGAAGGAAATGAAAGCTTTCATGCCGTTGGCTGCCGCAGAATCGTATGCAAAGCCGAGTTGAACCTCTGGTTTATCGTTGCCGATATTTAGTGCGAATGCGTCAAACCCGATGGCCTTTGCGCGTTTCATATCATCGTCGTAGTCTGCAGCACTAGCCCTGTTTCCGGTGATACCAACCTGACAGGCGAGTTGGGTTATTCATGAAGGTATATAGTAGAAAATCTTAGGAATACTCACGATGAAATGAGCGAAGACCAGTTTCGAGTCCGCAGTCTGCCTGGACGCCAACTCGCGATTGTGAGAGTAGGGAATGACATATCCTAATGAGGAACTAGCTGTAATGGTGCAGAAAAGGAGAAAATGAACAAGACCGTGCATGTTCGAATAAACCGTCGCTAACTTTTTCTCGTTTGATTCTCCTCTATATATGAACCGTGGCGAACGCAACAGCCATCCATCATATCCTGATGAGATTGTGCTTTTTTGATGACACAAACTGGCGGCTGAGTATTGAATACACGTGCGGCTATCGATATTGACCTATTTTGGACTCTCCCAGGACATGTAATCTGTGTCTGTTCAAATATGAAACATGAGGAGGAAGTGAATGCCACAATTGAACACCACTCGAGGAACCCTCCGGAGAAGTCCAATGCACTGTGCAAAGAGTGTCAGACTGACCTCGAAGATGCAAATGGAAGGAAGATTTGAAGATTCCCTACTTACCATAAAAAAGCTCCCCCCCCAATTTCAGAGAAAGATGAGTTCTGGCGATGTCACCTGGTAAGGAACCTGAGGCGTGAACATTGATGCAGATGAAACGCGATGAACAGATACCAAGAGCGGGTTCTCACACGTCCATCTCTTGTTCTTATAGAGAATGTGTGTAGAACTTTTGTTGAGCAGAATACAAATAGAAATATGTGATGGCTAGGCTTGTAGGGCGGTGCCCATTTATGTAACGAGTCATCAATGAAAGAAGCTTTGACCAATTTGAAAGTGAGTGTAGTGTCCAGCGAGCGGAGAGGCGAGTATCTGAGACTGAGAGGCTGGGCGAGCACTGCAAAACTTTGCACTGGACACGTCAGTTTTAAGTTGGTGCTGACAGGAACAGAAACGGTAGCATGTGAACTCTATGTTATCGAGCATCGTCGCAAAGTCCTCTCACTAGACCGCTTTCCAATGACTCGCCACGGTCGAATGACGGTCTCATGTACAATATCTGACTCGTGAAATGCCATGAGGGGTATTGGAGTTGCGAGTACGACCTCGAATCAGACTGACACTAAAGGGATGCACCTAATTGATATGCTACGGTGTTCTCCGTCGTTCTCCGTCAACACTGAAGCGCATTGAGGTCTGCGCGCACAAGTCTACCCTGGATTCGAGGGCACAACTTCATGTCTGGATAGTACACGGCGATAGCGATAACCAAGGGTGCGGGATGGAATGGATGTTTCTTGCAACTGAACTGTGCTCTTCTCAGGGGTGGAGAAAGTAGGGTGCGTGTCGATGCGAGCCAGAAGGAAGACCTGGTGGGGTTGGGCTAGCTGTGAACATCCAAGTCGAAGGCGTTGGTGAAGAATAATTAAAACGGAGACGAGGTTCGCATCGTTAAATGTACAGGACCAGTAATCACGAATGTCCAACAGTTCTGCCAATATAGTCGAATGATTAGAGCAGGATGCACAGTTCATATGTCGAAGATGACGACAGAGGATCGATAAAGACTTTGGGAGTGGGTTGAGCCAACGAGACTACTAAACTCCTAACAACATTACAACTTGGGGAACGTGACCTTGGTCAGGTCCAGTGCAGCCGAGGTCAAAGACGGATGCGACCGAGGTCAAGGATAGGTGATTTCCATCGACACAAAAATCCAACTGGGGTGAAGAGCATGCAGGTGTGCGAGGGCGACCAAGGCGAAGGGTGCGGAGTCTCCTTGATCAACAGAAGAGGGGTGTAGCTTGTTCAATGAGTTGCAGGTCTGTCTTCAAGAATCTCATCAAAAGCTTGGGTCGAGCCGCCATCTCTTTGCAACTGTCTGCGCGCGCGCAGTCTAAATGCCCTCTCGTTTAAATTCCTGGGTAGTGTTCCATGCCACTTCATCATATTATTTCCTCAGCTCACATCTTGCATCCAGCTCAAATCTACGTCTGTCAAGGGGGTACCAGTCGGAGGACCGGGGGATATTCTGCAATACTATGAAGTGGGTAGAGCACTTGTTGATTGGACAGACGGTGAGAAATCGGGTAGGTCAAAAGCAATGGACCCTGTGAGGGTACAACCCCACACTGGCGTCCGACTGGGATTCTGTTGTAGTTCCATTCTCTAGGGACTTCGAAGCCTGGCGATGAACGAGGAAATGGACGAGCGTGAGGATTACATAATGGCCAAATAGTATCTGAGGTCCGGTGGCTATGCCAAGTTGGGTTGAGCAACGCCCACGACGATGGATTCGTTCTCGGCGTCACCACCGACGACGCCTGTGCGTCGGCTGACGATGAACGGCGCTGAGCCACCCATTCCTTCTTCTCCAAGCACCTCTACTTTCTCTCTCATCGCCATTGATGAGGTGAACGAGCACGACTTCTGGACCTATCACGCCTACAACGACAGTCCAAGACGACACGCATTTCGATCAACACCCACCCTCAATCATTTCTCCTCGCCGGCTTCTTCTTCCTCATATTCAGATTACACACATCTCTCATCTTACACGTCTTCTCCAAGTAGCAGTGGCGGTGGCGGTTTACGGTCGTTATTTCCACGCATCTGGGACGTGCTTGTCTCCTCCCCAACGAAGAATATCCTCCACGTTTCCCCCACTCGAACTCAGCGACATCGCGCACATACGATATATGGCACCTTTCCTCGAGTGAAGTCACCGTTCCCTTCAAACACTCTGGTTCCCTTTCCGACGCTAAATTCGTCGTCGCCTCCACCGGGAGATCCTTTCACTCCCGTATCTTTTAGCACTGGTGATCACCGCTCGCCAATCCATCGTCCGTCTGTCTCCTCTATTCATTCATTCTCCTCGTCGTATACCCTCATCAACTACACTGATCTTGCTCCACTCGATGACGAAGAGGGAGAACTCATCGACGTAGACGACGAGGCATGTTTCCCTTTCCCTTCCGATGACGACCGACACGAACTTGCGTTCACATGCAAGTATAACTGCACATATGCCTGTGCACACCTCATGACATGGACGGCCCTTCCTAAAGCAAGTTTCAGTCGTGCAAGGGTTGTAACCGGTATTGATATCGTCGGAACACTTCCAGTCGAGCTTGGGCTAGAGATATTATCTTATCTCGCATCAATATCTGATTCGGGCTTGGAGGACATCCTTGCATGTGCAAGTGTCAGCAGGACATGGCGCTCGCTTGCGTTGGATAATTCATTATGGAAAAAGCTGTTCGAGGGGAGGTGGGGGTCAGGCAGGATCACTCAGAATAAGAAGAAGATTCAGAAACTTATGAGAAAGCAGCAGCAAGCGGGTTATTACTATCGAACCAAGAAGCTGCCTCCTGTTCCTGGTTGCAGGGATGACGATACATCAGAAACGGATGAAGGGATTCTGACCATAGATTACCGATCCGTATTTCGAGAACGTATTGAACTGAATCGACGCTGGGCAGGAACCGCATTTACAAAACGAATCATCTCGGTACCGCCTAGCTCATTTACTACACCTCCGAGGATGTCCGCATCGCAATCTTCATCTTCAAGTATCTTCCTTCCCATCTCAGCTTCGAATTCTACGTCATCGTCCGCAAGCAACTCAGCCCACTCGTCTCAGAGCACATTGCATCTACCGTTACCTGGATCATATCCTCATTCTCGCAGCCCTAGTCCTCGTCGTCCACATACACCGTCTATGACGCCGCATTACGCTAAAGGCAGACCTTCTCGAGGCAGGAGGATGGAGTCGGGAGAGGGGTTGTACCAGTATGACAAGTTTGAACCCTCTGTCTCGAAGCTAGAGGGCCACGTAGACAGTGTTTATTGCGCGGAGTTTACCCACGAAGGGGACTTTGCGCATGAAGACTTCATCTTTACAGGTTCTCGCGATCGGACAATAAAGATGTGGGATCTGACGAGTGGCAAGTGTATTGGGACCTTTCGAGGTCATAAGGGAAGCGTTTTGTGCTTGAAGTTCTTCTGGTTATCAGAAGAAAGTGGTGTCATGTACTCTGGTTCTAGTGATAGGACTATTTTTGTTTGGGATGTCTGGTTAAATAGGCAAGGTACAAGTGCGAAGGTCAGAACCATTTTGAGGGGACATGGTGGTGGTGTACTGGATCTGGCGGTGGATAGCCAGTGGGTTGTTAGTTGGTATGTGCTTGGCTGTCGTTCCTTCTCTGACTGTTCGCTGACGTTGTCATACAGCTCGAAAGATGCAGCGATCCGGATATGGCCGCGAGAATCGATATTCCCAGACAAGTTTGGGCAAGGGCCTACGCCCTATCTCACCCTTGAGGGTCATGATGGACCTGTCAATGCCGTGGGGCTTGATAACGGACGCGTTGCCAGTGCTAGTGGTGATGGCAAGATCATCCTTTGGGACGTTGAAACTGGGGCAAGGTTGCAAACTCTCGAAGGCCATGAACGGGGGTTAGCATGTATAGCCTTCAAACACAACCTTGTTGTCTCCGGTTCCAGCGACCGTAGAATCAAAATCTGGTCGACGGAAACGGGAGCTTGTCTTTGCACGTTGGAAGGTCATGAAGCCTTGGTTCGAGCGCTTCGGTTCGATGCTGTCAGAGGAATTTTAGTCAGCGCTAGCTATGACAGAACTGTGAGAGTGTGGGATGTCGGGGACGTGGTTCGAGGTGGTGATGAGCTTCCTCAACCCAAGCTACTGCAAGATTTTAGGAATGTCCACACGAGTCATATCTTTGACGTCAAATTTGATCACAGGAGAATCATCAGGTGCGTGCCCTTTCCTGGAAGTTGAGGATGAAGCACGAACTGACTTCTGTTGTAGCACATCTCACGACCAGAAAGTCGTGAGCGTCGATTTCTCGAAGGGACTTGAGACCACCAGTTTATTAGTTTGATGGCTGTGGAAGAATGGACCCCAAGTCCTTTCGCTTGTGGTGTATATATAAGTTATCTATGTATGTGAACTTTTCCCTTTTCTTCATATTGCTTTCGTTAGCGACATATACTTGTCTTTGTGATCACTCAAGCTGACTTTTTGCGTTTGGGAACCACTCACAGTATAAGAGGTGCAAATCCCGTTTTGCGCGATTATTGTTAAGTGCGCCAGGTGAAGCACGTGACGCTTGTCGACCCTTAGTAATATTTAGATTAGATAAGATAGGCTCCTTGGGAGCGTGAAGGGGAGAAGAGAGGAAGGAAAGAGGGTGTCAAAGAACTTAGATATTCAGAAAGGGTGTGGCAGAGCTATATTGAGAATAGCTAAGTAGTAAGTGCTGTTGGATCTCAGGGCCAATGGGTCACGTGATCAGCACGTGGTGAGACGCGTCAAACGAGACGAGATCCAGTCTGAGCGCTCGGGAGCACAAAGCCGAAAGGGAAAATATTAATGTACAGCTTCTGTGATACCCAGCGCTAGCAGAAAGGAGCATGACGGGGATAGGGAGAGCAAAAAAGAGATGTTGCGCTGTGCAGGCATGAGTAGCACTTATCTGCCAACCCTAACCTTGCTCTATGCCATCGATGTCTTTGACTGGTCTGGGGTTGTTGAAAATTCATTTATCTCTGTTCTTTCTCGCTCTCAAACTCTACCGTCTCCTTCGTAGCGCTGGTAGAGCTTTTTCTCTCACACCAACGACGAATTTATACGAGGAAATCTCAACGTGCACAAAGGATAACCGACAACGACAGCTCCTTACCCAACAGGAAATCCATCTTATCATCGACCAGCAGCAGTGGTTGAAACATACTCTCAGGATTGGTCGCACCACCATCCACAACTCTGCGTACACCAGAAAACCCCCATAGCCTGTTCCAGACACACCACCGACTGTCCATCACCCAAGCCTAGGACGATATCCATTCATGGAGCGTGACGTGCTAAATTACCCAAAGTTTACAGGCGAACTCAAGGGTTCCCTCCATCCGCATGATTTCATCTCTAACATCCACATTTTCTGTCTTGCCAGTCATGTTCCCACAGACGCATACGTAACTACCCTCCCACTGTTCCTTGCTTCAGATAGCATAGCAATGAATTGGTATGACGAGGAAATCAAAGGCAAAGTAACGGTGTGGGAAGAGCTGGTGAAGAAATTCAAGCAGAGGTTTCCCCCGCAGCTATCATCGTTCCAGGAACTGTATCAAGTAGCCTGGAAACGCCGAGACCGTAACGCCCTTTTCCAGGATGTCGAACCTGGCCAAAAGTACAAATCCCTCAAAGTTCTCTTCCCCCTCACTGAAGATGCCCAAGAACACATATTGGTCACTTCTGAATATCGAGAGGCTCTTTCCGATGCAAAACGCTGGTTTGTCGGACAAACGCCCTCCAAAACAAAGTTTACAGAGGAGGACTCTTATTGGAGGCCGCCGGTTTCTGAGAGTGAAGGTGTAGGTGAAGACCAGCAAATGGATATCGATATCCCAGATATCGATGACACTGAGTGGTCCAATCCAATCTGTCCCTATTCTACTTTCATCGTCTGTGGGATGCCCGGCATCGGTAAGCCCTACTATGCTCACGAGGAAAACCTCCTAATGACATTTGTCGGCAGGGAAGACTTTATTTCTGTATTACGTTCTTGTAGAACGTCTCCTCCGAAATCTTCCCACTTGTCTCCAAACCGAACCCCACCGCTTTATCTATTGGTGTGCCGAGGGCGTGTCTGAGATCCACCTGGATCGTTTCCGATGGACCCTGCCCAAGGATGTCTGGTTTCTTGTCGATTCAAACCAGGACATCATATGTCCCCACTCCGACATATTGGCTTCCGGTGCACGGATAATCCAAGCTGCCTCCCCACGGAGGGCTCGTCTCCGATGGACGGAGAAGCAGAGTGCCTACACCTATAAGTGGTTCATGAAGCCCAGCCCACTACGAGAGCTGTTGATGATGTGCGCTTGCATCTTTATTACTATAACCTTCTCACATCTTGCATAGGAGGCGTTATTGGCCTAGCCCCCCGACAGAAAAAGAAGTGACGACATTTGTGAGGGATTATGGATCATCCACTCGCCTTATCATCCTGTACGCCGCTCGTCCGGACGAATACCGTCTTGACCTGCAGTCCAGGATTGACCGACTGACTTTCGACCAGCTGGAAAAACGGGTTTTTGAGATAAGGGGGTTGGACGTGGCCGACAACAGCGTTGCGCATTGGATCTTTGGTATTTATCCGGGTGTTCAACGCGACCGAATTACAGTCAACTACTCAACGTCAGAAGTTTTCGGTCTCCTCAAAGCAGCTTTCTCCGAGAACTGGGAATCGTATGCCCGGGACATATATAGACTATTCAAATCTTATAGGCCAATGCAAGGCGGCGCAGGATATCCAGCGTCAACGATTACGGAATGCAGTTCTTGAAGCCACTTCAGCAACTACAAGTGTTACTACAATCTGGTTAATGATCAGAAGGACGTCAAACTTCCGGTACTCGGTGACTACGATCAAATGTGCAGTCACTGTGGCATTTGTATGTTACGGAGGATGCGCTGTTCTCGAATCACTACGCTGGAAATTGTAAGTACTGCGGTCTTTGATTCTGTTGTGTAAAATCATAGCATCCCGTTCCCGTTTCTGTACCTAGTCTCCTGCTAGTCTCGATAGCTTGCTTTTCACAAAAGCTTTAAGTTCTAGACTTGTAGTGAATGATCAGTGTGCCAGAAACTCATGAATACAAGCGCCGGAGAATGGCTAGCTTACATAAATTACGCGCTCCTCTAATTAAGGATCCCCTCTACGCTCTTATGCTCAAGAGACGTAGACCTGCTTCTCAATCGCTAGTTTCGAAAAAGAATAAGAAATTGAGGCACGAAAACCCGTCCACCTTACCCTGGAAAACTACTTTGCGACCTTTAGAGACCGGAATCGACGGTGATGGTATACTCGAACTGGAGGAAGTAGAGGGGGTGGAGGTTTTATATGAAGAGGGAGACGGAGGGAGGATTGCCAGGTTTAATGTAACTGGTATATTCTATTTGTTTTCTCAAAATGATTGAACTTGCCTTGTACAGGTTGTGCGGAATGAAGATGACGATGAAGATGAAAGGATGGAGGATATTGATAGCGAGGGGGACGATGCCTTCGATGACGAGCCTGTCGAGACGGAACAAGTGCATTTCGACTGTAATTATGCGCCTCATCGTCTTCCGGATAGCCTCTCACTGCCGTACAGCAGAAAAACTTCTGCCAAGATGGCATTCTTTCGCCCTACATCCCCGACTGTTAGGCTCCCTCTCTCAAAACAAATTTTCATCACCTACGCCAATACAAGAAAAGTCTATCCCATTGGCTTTAAAAGGGCGTGACATCGTTGGTGTTGCTCAGACGGTATGTATGCTCTCCCGTACTACTTTTAAGATTCTCATGCGTTTACTATTCAGGGATCCGGTAAAACCCTTGCGTATGGCTTGCCTATCTTGCATAGACTTTTACACGATGCCCGACCGAAGAAGAAGTCCAAACGCCCGCTCCGTGCACTGATATTAGCTCCGACAAGAGAGTTGGCGCTGCAGGTCTCTTCACATCTGAACATGGCTCTGAATTCCTCGAGCTCCAATATCAAAGAAGAGGATGAGTGCTCCCCGAGTTTAAACTTCAAGAAAAAGAACAAACGGAAAGGGAAAGACAAGGAAACATCTGGAGCTGAAGAGCCGACGTCTCAACCGCCCGGGAAGAAACCACCACCGGTAGTTAGCATTGCAGCGATTGTAGGCGGGATGTCTGCGCAAAAACAGAGACGAATACTCGATCGAGGAGTTGACGTTCTCGTTGCAACGCCTGGTCGTTTGTGGGATATCATGCAGGAGGTGCGTCAATATTTACTCGTTTTGAAGTGACTACATTCCGTTTACAAGCAGCGATCTAGGATGACGCGCTTGCGAAGGAGATCCGACATGAACTGCGTTTTCTAGTCTTAGATGAAGCAGACCGAATGATTGAAGCCGGCCATTTCAAGGAACTAGATGGAATTTTGCGTCTGACGTTGAGACCGGACGAGTACGTTTATCGAGCAACAAGTTTATGGCTTCAGTTTCTCAACACAATGTTGTTTCACAGTTCAGAAATCATTCCTGACGATGAAGGGTCTAATACTGAAAGCAAGGCAGAGGTCATCTCAGCAGATGCCGAAACACGACTCCAAACCTTCGTCTTCTCTGCAACAATGAGTAAGGAGCTCCAGCGAAACGTTAAAAAGCGATATAGGCCTAAACACTCGGGGGGAAAGCATCGACAAGCCACGTCGACATTGGGTCGGTCTTATTATATCTTTTTACCGACACTCCTTTCTCAACGAGCCTCGCAGATGACCTCTTACTTCGACTTGATTTCCGCGACCCAGACGGCCCCGAGGTTATTGATCTCAGCCCGGAGGACGGGGTCGTCGACACGCTGGTCGAAAGTAAAGTGGAATGTCTGGTGGCTGACAAGGTGACTAAAAACTACTGTCCCTAAAGCCAAATCGTTCAAGTTGACCATTTCCCAGGACATATATCTATATTATTTCCTGTTGCGCTATCCAGGACGAACATTGGTATTCTTGTCAGCGATTGATGGCATTCGACGGTTGTTACCGTTACTGGAGATGCTCGGGCAGAAAGTTTACCCAATTCATTCCCAGTTGGAGATGAGACAACGGCTGAAGAATCTGGATAGGTCAGTCAGCTTGTGATTTCGCCCCAGCTTATCTTACTTGGTTTGAACAGATTCAAGTCGTCGTCGAAATCTGTTCTGTTGGCGACAGATATTGCAGCTCGTGGATTGGACATCAAAGGGGTAGATCATGTCGTGCATTATCAAGTGCCACGTTCTGCTGATGTCTATGTGCATCGAAATGGTCGAACAGCCCGTGCGGGAGGCAAGGGGTTCAGTTTATTATTAATTGCGCCAGACGAGAGGAAAGCGATCGCGGGTGTTCTTGGGTCTTTTTCGGCAGGTAGAGGTGCGGTACCTTACTTCAGTTTACCAATACACAAATCTCATTTATAAAGTCAGATGCCAAGTCGATTCCATTATTCCCAATACCAGATACCACATTGTTGGACAAGCTCAAGGCACGCGTGAGGCTCGCGAAAGAAATAGAAGGGATGGGGCATAAAGTCAGGAAGGCGAATCATGAGGACAAATGGATGAAGGAAGCTGCTGAAGTGCTGGGTGTGGACCTTAGTGATGATGAAAGGTATTTTTTCCCCTCGTATGGCTTGATTGGGTATACCTCATTTCTACCCTTTTGCAGAAAGCCGTCGATGAAAAAACCGAAACAGGACGCTAAACTAGCGGCGATGAAGGCAGATCTAAGGCATCTTTTGTCGCAGCCTATGCTTGCTCGGGGGACATCAGTGAGGTATATTACAAGCGGTAATAATCCTTTAGTGGAGGAGCTGTTACAACAGGACATTTCAATGCCTAGCGAAGGTGGGTCGGGGGGTCTTTGTTTTCCTGGAATGTGCGCATCATAATGAACCCGCTTATTGTTAGAATCACCCAATGTCATGCTTGGCCTTGGAGGTGGGAACCGGGACGCAGGCAAAGACGTTACGGATGCGTTGAAGAGAAAGGGGAAACGAAGAAGCGAAGTTAATCCAAAGAAGGAGGGAGAGGAAGAGGAAGAGTGGAAAGGAATTGCTACCTCATGAACACTTCGTCAAACGCGTTGAGAAGACCGAGCGTAGCCATACCACTGGAATATCTCTGACCTCGAATGAAAAAAAAACCCTGTACCCCGGAATCATCGGAATCAATAAGGCTCTTGGAACCACGCGCCTGTAGGGGTGAAGTTTGCAATGCTCATGGTCCAGGTGCTGGTTAAAGCACGAAGGCCCTCGGTGCTGTCATTGATTCCCTTGTCCCAGATGCACTCCCAAGTTGCGATGAAGATCCCTTGTGACTTCTGGAGGCGTCGTCGTAGGCCACATGGACAAAGCAAGTGTGTATAAACAAAACCGTACAGTGAAACTGGTAAACTCCCGCGTCTCCGATTTAGAAACGGGTCGCGCCTTCCAACTCGCAGCTGCAACACTGGCTCCTTTGGAAGAACGCCAAGCGACCTGTGCCGGATGTTATGGTAGTTGATCCTCATCTTTTTTCCTTCGCTTCACTGCATGTCGAAGATTAAGATTAATTATGGTTTCGAGGTGACCTATGCCCGTGTTTCCCCCCTCATTGGTGACTCTCAAAGCGTCAGAAACGATCTCCGGTCTATCCTTGGTAGTCGGACACTGTCGTTCCAGGGCGTCGATTACCCCCGCCAGTGTTGCCGGGTTCCTCCAAGGAGGTTGATCCTCAAGGTTCGCGGACTATGGCAGCTGACGTGGGTAACCCTTACGATAATGCGACGCATATGTTTTAATCTTCATAAGTTGACTCCTGCCCTAATGTGGTCTTTTACAGTTTCGTCGTCCTTTAAATTGACCGTGTACACCTTTAAAAAAAGGCTCTCCTGGTACAGTCAAGGGTACAACTCTGCTAAAATGCTCCAGCGCTGTTGTCATCTTCGTAGGTCGGGTTGCATGTTTCGAAACACCGCTGAATCTTTTGTCTGCGGTAGGGTGATCCGTTTGACGGGCACGCGGTTGGCTGTATTTCGTCTAGCAAAAGTGAGTTTAACTGCGAAGCTCCCCAACACACGTAAGTTACGTCTCTATCAATCTGATCTCAGAGGTCGCTGTTCAAAAACTACCAACAGGGCGCACCGGCAGCAGCTCAGTTTGTTGTGAGCAGGATTTGAAACTGGTGGTATCAGAATGGTACCTCTAACAGCTTGAAGCCGCACTTAACTGGCTGTTACGAGCGGGACCGCAGCGCTCAGCGCCAAAAGAAAGACCTGATCGAGCTGTGTTCCTGCAAATCATTGGATCAGCGCTTGATTATATGACGGGGGTCGCTGGGAGTTGCGCTCGCTCGTTGACGTCGATGCCGCAGTTTGCTTACCGGCGTAATGATGATGACTCACTTGGGCGTGGCCTGAACGTTTCCCGGCGCGACCAGCATTGAATAGGCTTCAAGCTCAGCAGTACGCGGAGTGTTCCAGCCACTTGTCCCTCGCTGATGCGCTGACGGGCCGCTGAGACTATGCTCGCCGGGAAATCGGAGAATGAGCGGTAAAACGGCCGACCGAATCGCCCACCCGGCTTGGGCACATCGGTCTCTCAACGCGGATTTGTTTGAACACCGAGGTTGGTAGAGCAACGTAGAGCAGTTTGTCTCGCTTTTTGCCTCCAAACAGCGTCTGAGATGATTCACCACGGATCCAAGCGCCCATAGTGATCGGCCTTGACGGTCACGCAGGGGAAACAGGGGGATACATAGAGACGAGTCCCCAAGAGTGTGGGCTGCCTGGACAAGTAAGTTTCCGGAGGTGAGTCAGGCGAGTCAGCGGCGCGGGCGGTCTCAGGACGACGGGCGCTCGGCGCGGGCAACTGTCGCGCATCCTCACGTCGTGGGCGCATGTTCTCTGACGGTTACCCAAGAAGTCAACACAGCAACACGGCGATTCTGTCTCGTATGCGATTCAAAATATCCGGTAACACGAGATGCAAAATTATACATATATATATATTAGCACGGTTTCATCCATCCCTACACACATCCCCCTATGTCTTTCAAGTCCAAGGCCAACTTGTCCTACTCTGACGCTGTCAGAGCTTTCAACGACGAGACCTTCATCTCAAACCTCAATGACGCCTGCCGCCACCTCGCCAGGTCCAGTGTCAAACTCATCCAGGCCTTCGACACCATTAGCGACGAGCTCAACACCGTCGACATCCGGAAATACAAGTCAACGCCACCCATGCGGCCGCTATGGTTGTCTATACAGCAGGTAAGGCTTCCTCAGAGTTTCATAACTCAATCATAAACCAAGTCACAACTCAGGATTTCAAAGACGTGATAAGGCAACATCAAACGAGCGCTGGCTTGATATCGGGTCGCCTGAAGAGTATGCATCTTGAACAACTCAATACCCAAAATTCTGGTCTGATGTTCCTCCCTCCCCCCAGTGTTCTATGGACTTATTCTACCTATGGTAACGCGGGACGTTCACAAAGGATCTCCACGATCCCATAACGAGAAGATACATGTTCTCAAGTCATATATGAATGTAAGAACCACCTTATCAAGGTGACCTAAAATCGGTACTGAGCTGCCCTGATTAGATTTCTTCCGACCATGTCACTTTTACCCATAATTTGGCAACAACCGCCCTGAAGCTCACCAGAAACTTGAACACCTTCCATACCGAATTCGCCAAAATGTCCAGCCAAGGGGAGAAGAGCGGTCAAACAGAACTACAAGATCTGACACACAAGCTGTCCCACGTAGAAGGTGCTGTGAAACAGTACGAAATTCTACTACGAGTGGAGAGCTATTTTGCTAACCAGTCCCTCCCCCCCATTTACTTAGGTTAATTTTGGCTGTATGTCCTCCACTGCTCATTTGCACAATCACCCCCTGATTGAATTATCGTTTCAGCTAAAGCATTCTTCTCGTGCGGACATCTCGTTACTTGCCTACACTGCTTTGAAAGTCTCGGCATCTGGCGTGAGGCGCTCTCCGCGCAAAGGACTACTTACATTTGAGAAAGTGGTAAGATACATCATGGCTTGTAGCCTCCTTTTTTATTAATCACACGCAATCTAGGTACTTTGTGGCAGCGAAGCAACGGCCGTAGGAGCCCTTCATGAACACCTAGAGGGTATGTATCCACAGTTTACTCCCCCACGTCCCCAAAGTTCTCAGTGTCCCCTCCCATAAACAGGCGCGCACAACGAACTAGTTCACGCCCAGTATTCAGCTCAAATCGCTCATCGAAATACCGACATCGTGACTACGACCCGGACGGCAATATCAAACTTGGTGTCCGATGAAATGCTCAATCTACAGTCGGGATTAAATCTCTTCTTAACCATTTGGGCAACCTTGCGAACGGAGTGCATGGATATCCTAGAATGGCTAGAAAACCAAAAGAAGCATCAGGTAAGTGAGGTTGCAGAACCACCCCCCCCCTTTCGTATTCGTATTGATTAATCAACCTTTCCGCCACAGAACCCATCCCCGCCCCCACCCCCATGTGTTGAATCATATCTCACGGATGGGTCTACTCTGTATTCCTCGCTTGCTGGTGCACTTGACATATATGTCGAAGGACTGGAGTCTTCGTGCTTTGCAGATCAATCTTAGTGGCCATAAGGGGGTTTCAAAAGCTTCTCTTCTGGGCCATTAATCCTAAACGCTCTATTGCCTGGACGTAAACCGTCCTTCCGTCCGTTCAGTCAAAATGCCTATACGGGATGGTGTTATGGTGTCTGGTGATATGGCGGTCGGACCCCTCCCGATGTTGGGAAACCACAATGGCGGCGGAATCGGTGTGCGAAGGAGGTTACTTAACGACCAAAACAACCGTTATCAGAGTTAATGGGTTCTCTTCAACCGAAATGTCCGGGTCGCGTGGGCGGGACTCGATTAAAGGACGGGTTCCGACGCGAAAAAAAATAAATCACAGGTCGAAAACGCCGCTGGTCGAGTCGCTCTTCGATTGAGCATGTCTACAGTTATCAAGTCATGCCACGGTAGCTTCGACGAGGAAGCTGATCGAACGCGTGTGTTAAAGGGCGGAGAGGAGCGGAAATGAATAAATCATCGTATGGTGGGGGGGGGAACGACTCAAAAAGCAGGTTGTGGAAGTCTACGATCTGTCACCACTTGGGATATTTCTCATCAGATTGAGGGGAAGTACAAGAATATAACATATCTGTAATCAGCGCTCAGCGAGAATTACATACCCATGGGTCTTTTTGTGTGTTCAAACTGTTCAAAGCCGGAGTAGCTGACGACTGGGCGCTATTGAACCTGACCCTTTGCTCTCGTCCTATGACCCTAAACGTGAATTCTGTAACTCTTCTAGAAGGCACGCCCGATTATGACAATCTTCGATGTTTTTGAACCGCGAAGTTGACGGTAATACTGGATGCGACTCGACCACCTGAGATTCATGGGAAGTGAGCCGGACTGTTAATCGGGAGAGGTGGGATTGCCTAGGATTGGACAGGGTTATCGTTACAGTGAAAAGGCCCCTACCTCCGCCGCCCAACTGAACGCGAAAAAGACATAAGTGTCGAGGCCTCCAGCTTAATGGGGACGTACTCTCCGGATTAGCAAACCATTCATTCAATCTGCAAGTGCTCGTCCCCCGCCATCTGTTGACGAATTGTTTTGCCAATCAGGGAAAAAGATTTTTTAACTGGGGGGAGACAGGATAGGAAATCAGTTTGCGACGGAGCGGGACTTAGGTCCATCTGAGGGTTGAACGTGACATACCAGTGATCAGCAGGGATTTTTTTGTTTGGCAGCAGGCGGCAGGTTAAAGTTGTTCGTAGTAGTGGTCCGGAACATTTACCGACCGACTCAGGATATGCAGAACCTTTGCTCAGGACTTCAAGCTACAAAGTTTCGAGTTCAAAACCATATTGAGTGGATGGTATTATTTAATGAGGCCGAGGCAAGTAGAAGTCTGGGTGAGGAGGTAACACGGAAAAAGAAGAGACGGATGGGGTAAACTGGCGGTGGTTTACTCACCATATCATGCCCTCCTGAAACCCCACTTAGCCTCCCAGTGGATCATGTACGTCACCGTAACTATCCGAGCCATCTTCGAAATTCCTTTCAAGCCAGACGACACAGCTTCGAGCCAGTCTTGGATTTGGACTCAGCCTACCAAGTATCTGGTGGTAAAATTGGAATTTCCGGGAATGACCACCGAGCTGGCAGTGAAATTTGCTGGAACTTGGTACGCAGCTTGAATGGACCTCAAACCTTCTGCGACTACGTCTTGTTTGTTCGGCACTGCAGTGTTCGGCAGCCCGGGGGCCCAGAGCAACCTTGACAACCTTCACCACCTCTGAGATCATCTTTCTCCAACGTAGTAAACCTTGATCATCGGAGTGCCGGAAATCATTCGTTGCTTGCAAGGTGCTCGTTCGGCCGCGAGATTGAACGTTAGGTGCACCTAACCAGATGGCTGGTGCAAGTAAAGTACGGTTGCGTAACAGAAACAGAGGGGACTTACTACAATCTTGTCGGGGCTCGTAAATTTGGTACGGCGGTGAAGAGGTCTGAAGATATCGACCGTTACCATCGTAGAACTAGAGGGGTAGATGAGCGGCACAGTCGCAATAAACATGAGAAGGTCAAATAATTGAGGCGGAGAAGACGATCCTCTGATCTCCTGGGCTCAGTCTATCTCGGAATGAGAATACAGAAAAATGATCAGGCAGAAACAATCAGTCCGATCGAACGCAGATTGGATTGAAAAATATATGACTCATAACGTATAGGTCCACAATAAAGATCAGCGCTCGAAATCATCGTAATCAGGCCAGTTGTCATTCACAACAGAACGCGGGATTGCCTCGGAAAGCAATAACGAAAGTTTGAGATGATCTCCCAGAGAGAATGTTTCAGCTACTCGAAGGCCTCGTGCGATTCCTTGACGCAAGTACGTGAAGGCAAAATCAATGAACACAATGTCGAGGTCAAATACGTCCTCAGGCGCCTCTGCTGGCCAGAGCGGCCGGAGTATTATTTGGTCAAGGTGCCAATCACCTTGATCAACTCCGCCATAACGCAGCGCAGAAAGTCCATGACGCAAACGGCGAACCTGAAGGGATGGAAATCGGACAATATTGAAATGGTTTCATGGGTGAGCGGGAAAGGTCTCACCAGTTGCGTCTGGGCACTCTCTGGCCATGTCTCTAAAGGAAGTGATCCTAGAGAATGTCCGATCGCAATCTCCATTAAGAATCCATTGACCATTCTTCCAGTGGGGAGGGTCACCTAGAGTATTCGAGGGAACAAGTGGACGGAAAGAGCCTTAGCGAGGTCGAAGAGAATACGCTGAAGAGAACCTACGATACCTCGTGAAATCCATAGGCATGTGGTAACAGTGTGCCCTGCAAATATTCGAGCCTGTTGTAAACAGCGTATTCCCGACGCATCATGTCATCACCGAAATTGAGATCAAGGAGGCGTTCATTGGGATGTATAGTGTTGGAAAAGATATCGCGATCATCCTCGAACGCTTCGTAGCCAGGCACCGGAAATAGGGCTTCATCAAACATCTTCAGGCATACCGTATTCTCGGTTTCCGAAGTCTCTTTTCCATCTACAGACGTCCACCTTAAACGACCAAAAACTACTTGTGAAAATTTGTTGAGCCCATATCTGACGACCTTAGTGACAAAGAGGTGAAGTGTTCCACTGTTCCTTGTCTGTGTCAGGATGTGATCAACGTCCACGTGCCGAGATCGAGGACGCTTCATGATCGCTTCAAGGGTCGAAGTGGACGGTTTTTCGAGGGGTAGAAAGAAAGGCAGCAAGGGTGACCTTTTGATAAAACCATCCAGGCAGATGGTAAGTTCATCACCTACCCTCAGCGGTTGCGAGAGCACCTCGTCCTCAATTGATTCTTTCCAATCAAAGAAGGAGTCGAAGTCTGGTGGATGCCGTTGCATGGTGAAAAGGTCAAAATCGAGGAAACAAGTTGGGCATTGGTTCGTGGCGATCGGTGAGGCCGGCAGTGAAGGGTCTATATGATTGAGAGCGCCTTGCACAGGGTGAAAGGGTATTCCGGAATAGTAGCGATATTTCCCCGGAGTGGCTTTGTCTAATGTGGCCCCAATCGCACAGCGAAGGGTCAACTTGTCACTGAGGGGAGCAGACCAACCACTGATACTGAGAAGTGAAAATGTCGGATAGAATACGTGAGAGTACTCGTGAATGATCTCTACATTGAACTCGTCTGTCAATGCAAGGTATGGAGGCCGTGCCTCGGAATGCCAGAATTCATCGAGATGTTCGAGCAA
The DNA here is from genome assembly GCF_018924745.1 of Marasmius oreades. NCBI lineage: Eukaryota > Fungi > Basidiomycota > Agaricomycetes > Agaricales > Marasmiaceae > Marasmius > Marasmius oreades. Next base: position 3,300,857 of record NC_057325.1, read on the forward strand.
TGGCAGGTTTTTACGACATTTAAACCATTTATCGCTCTCATTGCGGAAAAGGCGTTGAAAATCGTTCCAGCACACTTGTCCCCGGGGCTAGGTCAAGTGATCAGTATCTTATGTCTGCGGAGAGCTTACGGGAACGGATAACGCACCAGGACAAGGACAGACGCCAGAGGCTTGGTTTCGGCAGCAGGTTCGAGCGGATGGTAATAAAAGGTGAATAGCTCGCCCGTGCCTGTAGAAATATCACCAGAGATTAGGCTTTGCCTCCCTGGAGAATAGCGATACATACCATATGGCCAAGTTGACTTCTTGTACCCAAAATCACTCGACGAAAATCCTTTTTCCTCGCAAAATACGTATCGTCTGAAAAATTCGGCTACTGGAACGATGTGACTGCGTTCAAAGGAAGTTCTGTGCGCCGTCACCGTTGACTGTGGTGTCAACACAGGCATAAAAGCACGACCCACGAATTTGCTGGCTGAAGGATTTCAACCTTGTGGCATCTGAGACTAGCCATTTTCACGCGAAATTCGTCAATTGTGAATTGTTGTATAATGTTCGTGTCGAACTGCTGTAAGACTCGCTCTCCATTGATCCTGAGGGTCTCTCCATCACATCCATCGCAGGGGGGATCTTTGTCATTGCCGTTTGGAACCAACTCCTTGAATAAATGATAGATCGAGGTGGCCGTAGAAGGGGCTGAGGATCGAATCCAGAGAGGCGTAACTAGTGGGGTCGTGGTTTTCCATTGCACTGGCAGTTGCCGCGTGCGCAGTGATCATGGTTGGTGAGGGATTAGAACTCGTTTGTATTAGTAGGACGCAATCGTTGCGATTGTGATAACACTGAAGAAGTCGAACGAACGCTCCCTATTTGGAGGTCGAAAGCTTTGACGTCTAAAAAGTGTAGTACACGCTCCAATGACCTGCCAACACGCGAACAATGCTGGAATACTTCAGTTAGAACGAAAGAGGGAGTACTATGAAGAAAAGAACATACCCGAGTGCAGTGAATGAAGAAAAGAGCGACAAATGAGACCTCCGAGAGTGATCGAAAGATGGTCCGTGCACCCACACCTCTGATGCCTGTGTTCCACAAGGTTCCACATCCCTGAAAGTTAGGACCGTCACCCATTCAGGCCTAGCGAGTCATGTTGCCTGAAGCAATACTTAATGAGGCGTGAAAGCGAATGAGAGAGATCCATGCGCCTGTCAGTGATTGTACAAAAAAACATTTGCAACAAAATATCCGTAAAAGAATAAGATTTGGGACAATTTCATGATGCTCAACTCTGCTCAACTCTGCTCGTTTTCCGCTCAAGTACACGCTTGGCTGATTAAGATTTTGCATTGAGCTCCCGAGCTCTAAAACGAAACCTCACTGGATTGAGATCGTGGAACAATTATGCCGTCCTCCATCGACACGCTAGAAAAGCTGGTCATGGGGGTAGAAGGTTTGACGGGCCCGGGTCACCCCTCTCATTGCTACTAATCAAAAGCAAACCAAAAGTTATGGCCAATGAAGACGACCTTCGCATTCTTCAATTGTCTGAGACGAAGCACTCGAGCACATAATGGAAATGACCCTTCTCTTTCCAGATCATTGAAACTCATTCGAGCTGCATCCGAGTATAGATATTGGAAGGAACTTTATCAGACCCCCTACATTACGTTTACCTCGTCGCTGGAGTGTGCATAATGGATGTCTCTGAGGACCCTCTGTTAAATGCTTCGAAGGTGCTCTGAGCTACAACATATCCGTTTGAGTCCGCTTTCCCATATTCTCTTGCAGATACATGCAAATCCCAACATCCATCCCAAATGATACAAGTCGATCCATCTCCTGCATCTCTAGGAGTGACTTCGTTCGTCGCATCCAGGAGAAACATTCGAATCCTCTGTCAATCCATGAACAACTTCAGCCAGGTATTTCTTCCATCGACGTCAACTCGAGATGTATTTCATTCCTCTCTTTCGGAGAGAAATTTCGCCTAGACTCTATCTCTACCCTCTCCACCGCTGGAATTCTTTTCTCCTAGCACTCAGCTTTCGTTTTGATGAGCTGGAGTCCAGAGCTTCATCAATACGTTTGAACAAAGCTAGAGAATTTCAGATCAGGTTTACAAGACTAACTCTTTAGAAACACCGTCGTACTTTTTACCTCTTCGGCACTATTCGGGTTCATAACGTGCACCGACACCCCGGCTCGATCTTGGCACAGTTGAAGAAACATTCCTTTGATATATTCAAAAGCCGCGTTTTCGTCTGGACCCCCGGTGTAGTCTGGAAAGTAATCTTCAAGAGGTGATAATGATAACTTTTGGTTAGTTAGGCAATCCCGTTTCGTGAGCACCAGGATCTGTATGAAGAAGGTATGTTGTAAATTGTCTTGCGTAACTTGCGGATGACTCCAGTAAGGAACTCACTATGGGGGTAATCTTGAACCATTTTGATTGACAGAGTGAATCAAATACTAATAATGATTCCTTCATTTGGTTCTACAGTAGAGGTTCATGAGAGACCCTGCATTAAGTCAAAATGGATGAACTCACTCACATATTCTCCGTCCTCCCTAAGTACCTGATCGTAATCGGTGAGGGAGGCGATGTACAACATCACAGAAACATCTTGGAAACAATGAATCCACTTCTTTCGTTCGATTCTCTGTCCTCCACAATCCCAAACATGGTAGTTTCTAGTGGCTGTTTCAAACGTTTCTTCGTATGGTCCGGTTGTTTTGATGTACCACCGAACGAGATCTTCTTCTGTAGGCGCATAAGATTCATATTCTGACGACGGTAGTTCTTCGATACGCTTGAGTACGCTCAAACGGTAGGATAGGTTCTCGTCTGCTAGCGATTGTAATGAAGCAAGATCTCTGGTACGCGCCCGTATGGAAGACATGAGCATTTTGAGATCTGCAATGCTCAACACCGCGATGCTCAACACCCTCATCAACACCCTGATGTCGACCAATCCCCAATCCCATTCGAGTGCATATCCTAGTTGTTTCTCCATCAGTCCTTCGAGGGGGAAAACGACGCCTTTGGCTAAATCCCATGCATACATGACCTTGTCCGAAAACTGAGAGGTGAATTGCTCCGATCCACGGTGAGATAGTATCAGCTGCTTCATGATGGTAGTCTGAAACACAAGAACGGGGCAAGCAGGTCAAAAAATTTCGTTCGCGCCATGATCAGGTATATACCTTTCCACATTCACTAGAACCCAGAAGAAGGACTTTCACATCCTTCGGGGGGTCCATTACCCTCGGTTGCATGTTCCTGAACAGAGTGTCGTCCCTTATGAACACGATTGCATCCGAAACGACGTCGATCAGCGGACTTCGCTGCGAAGATGCTACGGTGTACCAATTTTCCAACCGTTTCCATAAATCTTCCATATCATCATTCGTTGAACTCGAGTTCGACGGGTTAGAAGGTGACTTTGTCAAGGTAGAAATGATCTTTTCAACACTGGCCACCGCATCTGCATATTGAATAGGATCCAACTTGGGCCTCGAGTTCGAGGGGTTAGAACGCGACATTTTCAACGTAGAAATGTTGTTTTCAATACTGGCCACCGCATCTGCATCTTGAATAGGATCCAACTTGAGCGCAATAACGTGCAACAGAAGTCGTCCGGCTATTGTTTCGCTGCGCGATCTCAATGGGTCGAATAAACCTATCGCCTCCAGAAATCGCGAAATATCGAGGCTGAAGATGATTCGCGCGTGGTCTTTTGAGCCAATAGCGATTATAAAGGCCAAGTATAGGATGAAGGCAGAAGATGAAGAGAGAACGGACATGTCATTCGAGTTGGTAAAAACTGCCATATATGCTTCATAACCTGCGGCCTGACATGCTGTGATCTTTTTTGTGGTCATTGAATCACGGATGGTAGCAGTGTCAGAGGAAACGCTTGGAAGACGATTTAGAGTCGACTGGATGTCACCTATCCGAGTCACAGGACATAACTTACCCTATCCTCCGAGAGCTCCATAAACATTCAATGATCGTCAAAAGATGACGGTGAGTTGTGAAGGACGAGTTCATCACGACGAGGGCTGCAGCAAGGGATTTGAAACTCATTGAGCCAATCTGTTCCATTATCAAACGTAGAGCCTTCGTTTGCACTGGAAAAGAATAGCCGGGGCTCAAACAACACGGTTTCAAAACAACAGACTTAGAAAGAAACGGATTCCAAGCTACTCACTGAGTCAACTCGAGCAATATACTACACATATCCCGACCTTCAGCCTCATGCTTGTCCAGGGATCCGTCCTTCCTGATGCGGGCTTCGACCCGATTCAGTTGGCGGTTGACCACAAGATAATCCACACCATTGAGCACGGCTTCTCCAAGTCTCTTGGTGGCTTTCCCCGAGAGGTAACCAAGTCCTGGGACCGTCGACCTTGAGGTTTCTGTGCCGGTAAAAGAGTCGAGGCTGGCAATCTCTGAGTAGCTGTCCATCGTTAGTGGGGGACGAGAAAGAGTTCATTCCAGATATCGGTCCACAGCACTGTACAAGGCAACACTTCTTGCACCGCTTGGTCCCTGAACATCGCACGTAAGTGCATCACAGCGTCGCAGCATCTGTTCTTGATCCAATCAACAAGTTACTGTTGACTGTTGAAGCTCTGTCGATGAAGACGGAAAGAAGGAAAGTCGATGTCATGCCCGTGACCGACTTAGGTTTCGGTCCGATCCGGCATCCCCGAAAATACCCATGGATCGAGCCGGCCCCTCTTTAATGGCCTGTTTCCTGAGCCTCATAAAGCAAGTGTCCGCTACGAAAGGACGAACCGGTTACATTGTTCTTTAGCCGTAAACGGCGCTGGAAGTCCGGGCAGGCTCATGAAACCTAGGGATCAAACAGAAAGACCTTTCTAATCTTCACGGCCGTTTACAGTTATCATGGATCCAGTCATTGACGGGGGGATTCTCCTATGAATCAGAACCCAGACTGCCCCCAACCAAGACCAAGCCTGAGTCCTTCTCTCACCAGATACTCGTCCTGTTTTGCATAAGTTATCGGCTTTTAGAATCCGAGCAGACTAGACTGGAGAGATAAGTACGGAAGAGTTCACCAGAATCGAGATTAGCTTTATACCTAGGTCCTTGAGAGACACAAGTCAAGTCGTCGACGTTGGCTGGGAGTGCTTAGCTTTATACCTAGAACTCTATGAAGAAATAAATGAAATCGTCGACATTGGATATGATGTTGGCGGCATCCCATACAGTTAAAGTTTATCGTACTCAAGGTGCGAGTCCCAACATCAACATCCATCCCAAATGGTACATAGGTGATCCATCCTTTTCGACCCTCATCTCCTGCATCTCTAGGAGTGATTTCGTTCGTCGCATCCAGGAGAAACATTCGAGCCCTCTGTCAATCCATGAACGACTTCAGCCAGGGATTTCTCCATCATACATCGACGTCAACTGGAGATATTTCGCCTAGACCTCTATCGAGCATATGCTCTCTACCCTTTCCATCGCTGGAATCCTTTTCTCCTAGCATTCAGGGTTCGTTTGGAGATGATGAGCTGGAGTCCAGAACTTCATCAATACGTTTGAACAAAGCTAGAAAATTTCAGATCAGGTTAACCAGAAGGCTAAACTCGTTAGAAGCACAACCCTCGTACTTTTTACCTCTTCAGCACTATTCGGGTTCATCACGTGCACCGACACCCCGGCTCGATCTTGGCACAGTTGAAGAAACATTCCTTTGATATATTCAAAAGCTGCATTTTCGTCTGGACCCCCGGTGTAGTCTGGAAAGTGAGATTCAAGAGGTGATAGCGATAGCCTTTGGTGGGTTAGGCGATCCCGATTTGTGAGCACCAGAATCTGTGTGAAAAAGATATGCTGTAAATTGTCTTGCGTAACTTGCGGATGACTCGAGTAAGGAACTCACTACGGGGGTATTCTTGAACCATCTTGTATGACAGAGTGAATCAAATACTGTTAAAGCATCCTGCATTCGGTTCTACGGTAGATCTTCATGAGAGACACTGCATTAAGTTAAAATGAATGGATTCGCTCACGGATTCTTCGTCCTCGGCAAGAACTTGATCATAATCAGTGAGGGAGGCGATGTACAACATCACAGAAACATCTTGGAAACAATGAATCCACTTCCTTCGTTCGGGTCTCTGTCCTCCACAATCCCAAACATGGTAGTTTCTAGTGGCTGTTTCAAACGTTTCTTCGTATAATCCGAGTGTTTTGATGTAATACCGAACAAGATCTTCTTCTGTAGGCACATAAGATTCGTATTCTGATGACGGTAGTCCTTCGTAACGCTTGAGCACGCTCAAACGGTAGGATAGGTTCTCGTCTGCTAGTGATTGTAATGAAGCAAGACCTTTGGGATGCGCCCGTATGGAAGACATAAGCATTTTTAGGTCTGTGATGCTCAACTCCGCGGACGCCCAGAAGTCGTCGACGAATCCCCAATCCCATTCGGGGGCATGTCCTAATTTTTTCTCCATCAGTCCTTCGAGGGACGAAACGACGCCTTTGGCTAAATCCCATCTATACCTGGCCTCGTCCGGAAATTGAGAGGCAAATTGCTCCGATCCACGGTGAGATAGTATCAGCTGCTTCATGATAGTGGTCTGGAACAAAAAAAGAGGGCAAGCAGGTCAAAAAAAAAATCGTTTGCACCATGATCAGGTATATACCTTTCCGCTTTCACCACAACCTAGAAGCAGGACTTTCACATCCTTCGGGAGGCCCATTACCCTCGGTTGCATGTTCCTGAATAGAGTGTCGTCCCTTATGAACTCGATTGCATCCGAAACGAAGTCAATCAGCGGACTTTGCTGTGAAGATTCTACGGTGTACCAAGTGTCCAACCGCGCCCATACATCTTCCATATCATCTTTTGTATTTGAACTCGGATTCGACGGGTGAGAACGCGACATTTTCAACGTAGAAATGTTGTTTTCAATACTGGCCACCGCATCTGCATCTTGAATAGGATCCAATTTGAGCGCGATAACGTGCAACAGAAGGCGTCCGGCTATTGTTTCGTTGCGCGATCGGAATGGGCCGAATAAACCTATCGCTTCCAAAAATCGCAAAATATCGAGGCTGAAGATGATTCGCGCGTGGTCTTTTGAGCCAATAGTGACTACAAAGGCCAAGTATAGGATGAAGGCAGAAGATGAAGAGAGAACGGACATGTCATTCGAGTTGGTAAAAGCTGCCATGTATGCTTCATAACCTGCGTCCTGACATGCTGCGATCTTTTTTGTGGTCATTGAATCACGGATGGTAGCAGTGTCAGAGGAAACGCTTAGAAGACGATTTAGAGTCGACTGGATGTCACCTATCCGAGTCACAGGACATAACTTACCCTATCCCCCGAGAGCTCCATAAACATTCAATGATCGTCGAAAGATGACGGTGAGTTGTGAAAGACGAGTTCGCGACCAGGGCTGCAGCAAGGGATTTGAAATTCATTGAACCGATATGTTCCATTATCAAACGTAGAGCCCTCGTTTGCACTGGAAACGAATACCCGGGGCTAAAAAAACATGGCTTCAAAACAATAGACTTAGAAAGAAACGGATTCCAAGCTACTCACTGAGTCAACTCGAGCAATATACTACACATATCCCGACCTTCAGCCTCATGCTTGTCCAGGGATCCGTCCTTCCTGATGCGGGCTTCGACCCGATTCAGCTGGCGGTTGACCACAAGATAATCCACACTATTGAGCACGGCTTCTCCAAGTCTCTTGATAGCTTTCCCCGAGAGGTAACCAAGTCCTGGAACCGTCGATCTTGAGGTTTCGGTGCCGGTAAAAGAGTCGAGGCTGGCAATCTCTGAGTAGCTGTCCATCGTTAGTGGAGGGAAGAGAAAGAGTTCGTTCCAGATATCGGTCTACAGCACTGTCCCACTTAGGGTGACACTTCTTGCACCGCCTTGATCCCTGGAAATCACGGGTAGAGTATAGATAGATAGATACCCCTTCGGGCCCAGTGGATGGTATGACAGCGTACGCCAAGGCACTAGGCAGCATCTGTGTATTGAAGGCGTGATTCAATCAACAAGTTAGTTACTGTTGACTGTTGAAAGACGGAAAGAATTACAGTCACTGCAACGTCACGCCCGAGCACGCCCGTGACCGACTCCGACATTTCAAAGTAATTTATTACTTTCAAAGTGAACAGCCTGTTTTCTATCCTAAAGCAAGTTTCCGCTACGAAAGGACGAACCCGTTATAGTGTTTTGACAGGTCAAGTTACAGGCCTATTCTTTAACTACGACCCCTTGCGAGTCGAAGACGCTCAGGTTCTCGCCAATACACTCATGAACACGGGCCGTCACGATCACCTAGGGATCAAAATGAAAAAAAGACCTTTCCATTCTTCACGGTCGTTTACAGTTATCATGACACCGTCTCCTATGGGTCAGAATACATACATTAGTATAACCCAGACAGCCCCAAACAAACCGATTGCCGAGCCAATCCTCCCGAGACTACCTGAGCATTTCTCTCACTGCGTAGTCCCAGATACTCGTCCTGTTTTACATAAGTCGTCGGCTTTGGGAATCCGAGCAGACCAAAGAGATAAGTACGGAGGAGTTTTCCCGAATCGAGATTAGCTTTATACTTAGGCCCTTAAGATACCAGTCAGGTCATCGACGTTGGCTGTGATGTAGGCGGCGAGCTTATCTTTAAATCTAAAACTTTGAGTAGAAGATAAGTGAATCGTCGACGTTGACTGTGATGTAGACGGCATGCTTAACTTTGTACCTAAGACATCGAGCAGAAGATAAGTGCAATCGTGATGTAGGCGGCATGCTTAAGTTTGTACCTAAGCCTTCGAGTAGAAGATAAGTGCAATCGTCGACGTTGGCTGTGATGTAGGCGGCGTGCTTAACTTTCCACCTAAGGCGAGCAGAAGATAAGTGAAATCGTCGACGTTGGCTGTGATGTAGGCGGCGTGCTTAACTTTGTACCCAAGACTTCGAGTAGAAGCTAAGTGAAATCGTCGACGTTGACTGTGATGTAGGCGGCGCGCTTAACTTTATACCTAGGCCCCGGAGAAGATACAGGTGAAATCGTCGACGTTGGCTGTGATGTAGGCGGTGTGCTTAACTTTGTACCCAAGACTTCGAGTAGAAGATGAGTGAAATCGTCGACGTTGACTGTGATGTAGGCGGCGTGCTTAACTTTATACCTAGAACTCTACGAAGAAACAAATGAAATCGTCGATGTTTATGATGTTGGCGGCATCCTATGCGTTCAGGGTTTGTGTTTTTCGTTGTTGTTGGCCGTTGTTAAAGAATGAATGGCGGTAGATCATCCGTGATCATCGTCTTAAATTGAGCACCTGGGATGTTGATAGCTGGAGGGAGGTATAGATTGTTGAGCAGATATAAAAGGACTTTGAATCGATTATAATCAACTCCACAATGAACTTCGGGTCGTGGCGTACCGACTTAAGAATAAACAGCTCCAACTCCGAGTTTGAGTTCTAAATAATCCGGTCGGATCAGCGAATTACAAGTCCCGTAGGCTTCCACAGTATTCCTCTGACTTCCGTGTATGCATCATCAATGACAGTACGGTCGTGCCATCGTGCTCATCTGAGAGCTTATCGATCTTCCAGAGAAGGAACAGTCGTCGATCTTCAAGCCCATGTTCCAATTCTGGATAGTTCTGTGTGCGAAGGAAGTCAGTGTGTGGGTCCCGGTCGAGTTCAGGAAGAGATGAAATTGATTCAGATAATAGAATTGAGAAACAAAGGGCGGGGGAGAAGGAGGAGAAGGACAGCGGGGGCCACACCTTGCGGGCCGGGTTGACCGGATGAAAGAGCATGACGATTTGTGGTCGCGTCACGTGGAGGCTATGCCCGCCTACTATAAATCCAAAACCCCCTTCGGAGTGGGGTGTTGTCATTGTGACTCCCTTAACCCTTTCAGATCTGGAGTCTCAGCTTGCCGCTCCAACGCGCAACGGAAAGCAACAAACTGGCGACTGCAACTACCTCCACTCTCTCCTCCACGACCATGCCTGCGATAAGCAATGCAACGCGAATATGGGAGGTGAACATTCATTGGCCTGTGTATAGCCAATGCGGGGTGTGGGATACAAGGGGAAAGGGTGTGGATATTTGGGAGTGCATTAGAGATCGTGAGTGTGCCACTACACTGTTCATCGTCCTGTTCATCATGATATTCCCGCAACTATAGATGAATCAACACCAGGAACTCAACCCCCCAATGCCATGTACTGGAGATACCTGGCGCGTCGGTAGCATTGGGTTCGACGGCGTAGCCACTCACTTGTTCATGTCAATGTCGTGTCATGAATGAACATCTCACCCCTCCCCGTCCCATTCAGCAACACCAGCCTCACAACGAGTGCTACCGCCAAGCCACTTGACAACAAATGACTACTACTGCCAACTGCCATTCAACCCACAGCGGTTACAAACCAAATTCCTCCGATCACCTTCACCTTCACCTCCACCTCCACCCTTCCCTACCATCGAAGCTTTTTCGGCTTTACATGTCCTCAGATGCAGCATTCGCCGGAACGATTTTTCTCCCTTTTGGGCTTATTTTTTCATCTGTTGCGGGTATCTTGTTTGATTGATTGGATAGGTTGATTCCTGGATAGAATCCTCATAGTTTCGCGTTCCCTTTCGTAGCTATAGCCAATTCATATGTATCTTACGCATGTAACTTATTGTCTTTTGCTCGTCTCTTCCGCTGTCCACTGTCCTCCTGTAGGTATATTTTCGACGTCTAATAATACAAAACGGAACTCGGTAGTTTGGCGTGGATCTTCGGCGTTCGGCTGTCACTAACGAAGCCGAAGCGGAAAAAGAGGTGACATCACAAAGATGTCATTTAAGCGTCACTTAACTACCGCTACCTTGGTTCCCATCGATCTTTCATATACCGATAAGCCGATCTATCTCACGATATGAATTCAATGAAATTGGCGGCTTTTTTTTTGAAATTCAAGGTCGGTAGAGCCCAGCCCAGGTAACTTCGCATGGCATCCAGCTTTGCTTTGCCACTGCCATCCGCCATCTGGCTGTGCGGAACCCCGAGTGGTATCTCGTATTGCCGACCCTCTTTCTCAAGCTTTGACCTTTTCTCGGTTCTTTGCATGTTTAAAAGTATGAACGAACCCAGGGTAATGCGGGAGAAGACGTGATTTGAGGGTGCTTGCGTGTTCTCCAGGCAGCTCTTCCAAGTTGCAGGGCAGGGTAGGAAAAGGTAAATATATATATGATGTCAATGAACCCTTCAACAGGATTAAAAACAAGGAGTCTGGTGTGTCCAAGCGCCTTTGAAACTTCAGGTCGTTGTGCTTTGTTCCATTCTCTCATTCCGCTCCAAGACAGATCTAGCGAGAAACGAGGAATAGGGAATGGGAACATGTGCGCTGTCGTGCTAATCGCTAGCTTCTTGAATCTCCGAGTCACAATTCGAGGTCTTCAGGTTGTGTTGTCGAGCCCACCGAATAGAAGTAACCGATCACACCTTGAGCTGCGAGTGCCAGCATGAAATTACGCTCCAAAATGCGGTGATACAGACTTTGAGAGCTTTCCGAGAGGAACCCAAGGTTTGTACTAGTCGTTGGGGAGATGAGTATCTAGCATCCGGTATTGCACGTTCCACATACCGTAGATAACGATAACTCCATATTCACAGACAACATTCCAGCTGCACCGCTCAATCTCCGGAAACCATCGAGGGGGACAATCTTTCCCGGGAAGAGTTGTATTCCGGAGGCAGTCCATATTGCATGATGCATGCATGACAGATTGAATTGGCATGGTAATGAATCACTGGAGTGGGAAGGTAGTAGAATCGTGGTTATCCGATTTTGCATCGTTCTTGTTGAGCACACTTCGATTTCGTCTTTTGTTGAACTACAGCATGTGTTTCACAAGAATTTAAGGATGTTTGAGAGGTGAGAATCGGACCGCCGGTAGGTCAGTGGAAGAAACTGGTCTAGAATTCTATTTATCTCAATACCAATATAGCAGCATGGCGCAGTGGTAGCGCGCGGGGCCCATATGGAATTAACCAACGCTACCCCGAGGTCACTTGATCGAAACAAGTTGCTGCTAATATTTTTTTTCACTTTGTAAGTACGCGAGTGCTTTGTAAACGCGGATCGAGTCAATAATGGCAATCTTTCATACGCCTCATTCCCTACCGACTTGACATGCTGTTCTGTCCATGTACCTCATCTGGAACCATGTAGAATATGAATATGTTGTAAGCGCACTGAGTCCCGTCATTACTACATCAACGGGCGTACGCCCGAGTAGTACAGGATCCTAGATTCAAGTAACCCAGATAATTCATATTCCGAAGGGCGTTTAGATAGCAATGCGTCTCCGAATTGTGCTTGCCATTCGAGATCCGTCTAGCGGTGTGGGCTCTCCGAGGTTTCCTGCCGCAACTGTCGCCACAAGTTGGCCATGTATAACGGAGAGTCCCACCGAGAAGATACGACGGATCGGAGCCCACGATAGAGGAGGGAAAATACTGCTAGTACGGTCGATACAACTGGGAAACTGAGCGGCAGGACGAATCTGCCTGTGGCGTCATGTAGTCCCCGAGCTTTTACTGTATATAGGCCAAACCCAGAACCTGAAATGTCAAATGGGCCGAAAGATTCGAGTATAAAAGACGAGGTCAAGAGACGAGGGAACGACGGGATCAATATAGAGTTCCCAGGTCAAGGACATGGAGTGCTATTGTATTGCATTGTCTTAATCATGTCTACCTAAGGAAGCGCCGGTGAGCACCTGCACGCCTGGTTAAATGGATACACGTACCTCGATGTCAGACCCGACTCATCCAACCAAATCCTCACCGAGGCCTCATTAGCCTCAGTCTTTCCCCCCCTCCCAACTGCCCAACTCTCAACCACTTCACCCAGAGAACATAAATTTACAGTTTCAACCTTTTCACCACATGAGCCGACGAACCTCCTCACCCACTCTTCAGGTCCGTCAACGGCAAGTCTGTAGTCAAAGTGCACCACTCTCAACCGTGGGAATATTGAATTGAAAGTGCTCCCGAAGAATTCTGGGGGGTACCTTTTGTCCATGTCGGTAATCGGGTACGGCTCACCCCAGATTTCAATCGTCGATCCCTCCCTGCCATCGTAAGGCCGTATCGTTTGAGCAATCATTTGAGCCATCGTAAAGACGAAGATTTGCATGGGTACTTTAAGATCTTCAGCACGTTCCGAGTACAGCCCAAACTCTTTGAGCGCGCTGAATGCATGTTCTATCCGACCCCGTGTCTGGAACTTCAGTCGTCCAATCGCCAAGCACATTTGGGTGATTTCGTGCCAGAAGAGCTCAGGTCTGTGAACACCGGAATTTAGGTAGACCCTTTCCAGAGTGGTTAGGAGGCAGTTTAATCCTGTCTGCGCCAGTAATTTGAATGATGATACATCGCCACAAAAGCTTTTCAATCTCGGAAGAGCAAGCGGTGATGCGTTGGCTCGAAAGGTATTGAGTGGAATGCCGTCCAACGTTAAGGCTGAGCTGCGTTGCCTTGAACGCCTGAGGTATCCAAGATCGAGGTGAGTAAGCTGATCATGAGCGATGAGGAAAGTCACGAAAAGCTCGCCAAGCGGATCACCCGCTGTGCGATCTCGGAGAGTGAGGGATTCCAGCTGAGGAAAGCGGAGACTAAACAAGCGAGTCTGTATTTCATGGATCCAAGCAAATAGGGTGATATGGAGTGTGCTGAGTGAGCTGAGAGATACTGATAGCAATGAATGTAGTGATGACACATCGCCTCCACGCAACAAACCTATTGAGCTTCGTATATTTGCTGTTGCCAGAAACACTCACTGCTGAGGCTTTCCCACTCCACTCTTTTCAAATTCTGGATTTTCTCTAGATGAGAAACGGATAAACCACTTTGGGAAGAGAAACCAGCAGGACTGCTGCGTAGCACAAAATCCTCCAAGCCTGACATCCCGTGAAGGACATCGCAGACCGTATCATTCACGTTGTCAAGATCATCTGCTTGGTTAAATATCCCGTTCGATTCGAGTTCCAGTCGCTTCAGTCCAGTCATATTCCTCATCGCCTTGATCAGAGAAGGGTGTTCCTCCAACCGTTCGTTAGTTGCAAGGAGGGAAAGATTAGACACCGCTCCAGCCAAGTCTCCGTCACGAGCAAGTAAAGCGAGAGTAGCATCGATGTCGCTTCGTGTCTTTAGTTCATCGATTGACCCGGTAGGTTGGTAGTAAACTTGACAGAGGAACACCTTGCGGTAGAAAAGAGGGCGGAGTATCGATGTAAAATGAGAGTTGGCGTTAGATAGTCGTACGACATCGTTCTTGGGTAGGAAACCCGCGATTCCATGCCATATTTCGGTGGGAAGGTAGAGTAACACAGATGACATCGTGGTAAGATGCAAAGCGCATTAGCGCCCTCAATGCATCTCAACTCTCACGTTACTTGTTTTGATTTCTCGTTTTCCCAGAAACACCGACTTCACCCTGACTCTCCTTCTTCCTGTCTGTGACCTGTCGCAGTAATGAAGACGATCTAAGCGCTATTTGAAGTCGTTCCGTCGCGGTCACATTGATATGGGCCAGAAATCGGCGCGCCGTCTTCTTCTACGGAACTTCCGAACGCCACCAATGGAAACCACTGAATGCCGATTGTGTCAACTCGTTATCGTCGTTTATTAAGTGCCGAAAACTTCGATGATGCCACAAACGGTCCTCCGTCCAACACTGGCTTGCGCGAGACGGCTACCGTCGCGGTTGATTGAATCTATTTCTGTGACCTGTCTGAAGTCATTGGGTCCTGAGAGTACAAATTCAGCCATGACTTCCGCCGGAGTCTTTCATGCTCCACCATTACTGTCACAACTACTCAAGTATTACATTCATCACCCCCGCATCCCTTCCTCCATATCTTAATGAGGGGTACAAATCGTTCTACGTTGGAATTCTCACTGGTGCTACCGGAATCACCATCGACAGAAGTCACTTCTCAAACATCGGAAGGGATCAGAACAATTACTATTACACGATCAATGAACGCGACTTACAGACTTCGAGGAAGAAGAAGAGATTCGACAAGGACGTACTAGAACTTTCCGAGGTGCGTAATGTTATATCTCTGGCACTCTGTTTTCGTCTATCCAGTTCACTAAAACCAAGAGGGGCGATATATATAAGCACAAGGACGTCTGCTATACCTGGGGCCCAGGTCAAGTGGGAAAGACACAACCGAGGCGGCCGTCTATCATGCAGAAATCAATGTCGTCGGCTCTCTTGGACAGGGCAAGTTTACTGTGAAGGCATATCGCGGGTAGAATGCGGTAAAGGTAAGAACGGTGCTTTGGTCTGTGTCTCTAGATTCAACAAGGCATTTGACAGGAATGGAAACGACAATTTTTACTGTGTTCTAAGGATTGGTGCAGGTACGTTGGTTTGGTATTCTTTCACCGTGCCCGAGAAATTGAAATATCTTGGTAGAAATGTTCCACTCCTTGGTTATAACAAGGAGTCCGTTCCTTTGTTGATTTTTCACGGAGGTATGTGTCGATTCGCACGGTCCTGACTTTCGTCATGACTACGATTATAGAACTTGTGCCCTTTGCACATATCGAGGCTCGATTAGGAGATGTGGGGTGGTACTACATCAGCATATTGAAGGTGAGTGGTTCAATAAACCTTCTAGATAGTTGACGCCGACCATTCATCGATGTAGGGCAGCTTGGGATGTGTAGCAAATGAGCTATGGATGGATCCCATTAAAGGAAGATTTTGTCGCGGACCAGTAGGCCCCAATGTCACCAACGCTACTATGATTACGATTATGGGGCTATCACGGTCCCTTCGGACGTGGGATTCCTGGCAGACGATGTGCTCATCCGATACCTCTCCAGCATGGAATACCATCACTGGGTCAACTTAGTTATATCGGTAATCTTGAAATAACTAAAGCTATCCCGCAATCAATCACTCCCTGGTCGTTTCGGTTTTGCAAAACTCCACGATCGCTTTCAATACTCAGAACACACGGTGGTGTAGCTATCGTGCTGGCTGTTTCGCCGCAAAATGAGTGATGCCCGATGGAGCAGCAAGGTGATTATTCAAAAACAAATAATCGACCATGGATTCCTTGACTACTTTATTCTTCTTATATTCTCTCTCAGAGAAAATCGATTCAGAAGTATCCTCTACTGGCGAACGACTCGCGTGGCTTTCGCAAGCCTTGAATATTTTTCATGTTCGCCATATTTCGTTGGACGAAGACCTCTCCGAATATAGTCAGTATTCATTAAATCATCAAACACTTGCCCGATTTCGGACTAACCTTGGCAGAACACATCTGTCCTTACCTCAAGCTGACGGGAGCAGTCCAGAAATCCAAGCGCAAAAAACGAAGACGTCAACTATACCCACCCATTTACTTGTTTCTCCTGCCTTTCTCCTTTCGTCTTCTACTTGAAGATTCTCCCAATGCACTTTTTCATATTTGGTCCTTTGCTCCAAGTGGACAAACTCCGGTCTCGCTGGAAATGTGCAAGTATCTTGGCCTTCCCTTCAAGCATTCCCTCAAAGTGGATCATCATCAACAGTCCTGGCCGACGAAGATTTACAATACCATTCACGATTATCAAATAACACAGGGATTCGACCCCAAAAGTACAGAGTTTGCTCAAACCCTTGGACATCCCATTTACAAAGCTGTACTACCCGAAAACCGCTTCAAAGAGGTCGAGGAAGGTAGTGTATCCTCGGACTCTTTTACATCCACGCCTGTACTGACCCCATTCAACTTGTTTTTTGTAAGTAGAACAAAACCAAAACATGCACATCGCCGAGAGTGATGTGAAAATCGCACAAAACGCGTCTTCAGCATTTTCTATGCAAGGCGAGGATTTTCCCTTGTCAAGTCCTTTCCGTCGTGTTGACTCTGAGGGTGTCCCGAAGAGGGAACCTCAAAAGGTTCGCTACTGCCAAGCGCACTCTTTGCTCCGTTCATTCGAGGTTTTGGATGTCTCACCTGTAGTAATCCAGACGTTAGTCTCTAGTTTGTCGAGCGGTCGGCATGAAAGGAGACGATGTTAGTATGGACACTGATCTGACATTGCAAATGATGAATAAGTGTAACATTGCTGATATGCTTCCCCTATTAGGAGGACCTTGGGACTAGAATAGCCTGGCTTTCACCCCGTCGCCTGTTGTAAATACCGTTCGTTTTCGTGTATGAACTGACGATTTTCGCGGACTCTAGTCTCTATCGATGCGAAGACAAAGGCATGGCTCAATAAATTGGTAACTTCTATTTGAACACAAGTTACATGGTAATTGCATGTTCTTAAACGGGCGGACCGTCTATGGAGCCGCAGGAACATTTTGGAACTGTCCACGCTTGATCTGGTGGACTTCCCTCACAAGACGCACGAGTCTGGTATGCCCAAACTCGATTGATGATACGGGCGAGCGGCGTGTCAGGAGACGGGAAAAGACTTGTGCTCGACTATGGAGGCAATGCTTGAAAACACCTGACCGCCGTTAGTAGACGGTCTGAAAGAGGCCACAGAACAACCTCGTAATCATGTCTCCGAATCGAGGATGTAAAAAGGTTTAGACAGTGGATGTGATAGGAACTGACCCCACCTTAAGATAAAGCGTGATCACGGACTTCGCCTTCCCAACTCCGCATCCAGCACCTCCTCCAATCGACGACAAAGTTTATCCAGTATCCATTCCGTTTCGCTCGCACCACTCAGCAGCGGTCCATCATCATCAAGAAAATCGCGCCCCACGACACTCTTTTCATCACCGCTCAAAAGCTTCATCCACCTCAACCAATCTTCCCATTCATACCTTCTTGGAGGCTTCTTCGCCATGTCCACTGAGATCAATCTAATCTCCCTCGCAATCCTCGCCGCTAATCCACCACCACTTCCACGATCACGCTCCGCCTTTTCAACGGCGCCACCTAGTCTGGCAACGTCGCCTCCCAGCCGCTCTATAGTCCCGTTTTTGTATGTCATTTCGGGTAACAAAGTTCTCTGGCCCACCCATAACGTTCCATTTCGAACCCAGTCGACGACGGTACTACCCATGTTTGAAATGAGGATTGTCACAGCAGGTACGGCAAGAAGGGACCAAAGAACGAAAAAGGGCTTTCCAGAGTTGGATTGAGGAATCAGGTCACCATAGCCGATCGTCAGGAGGGAAGTGTATGTAAAATATAGCGCGGTGAAATAGGACCATTTCTGTTGAGCCTATACAGGTGGCCATCAAATGGGGCTCAGAGTCAGTGACGAGTGAAAGAGGTTACCTCTGTGAACCAAAACACCAGGGCACCACAAAACCAGACGACAACGAACGCCAATGCTGATACACCGAGCGCAGTGTACTTTCTCGCGACCGAGGCTCGCTCTTGAATACCCCGCATCGTGTCGAAATCTTCCTTAGACCATAACGAAATTTGTGCCTCTGAATCTGTTTTCCCATCCCGCCACTTGGTAACAGCTCTAGCTACCGCTCTATTCCCCACTTTCTTCTTGCCCCTTTCGAGCACCAATCCACGAACACTGCCTACTACAAGACCGACGATAATGATTCCTCCCACTGCCCAAGGAAGAAGTAAACCTCGAGCTGTTGCAGTTTGTAAAGGAAAATCTGATCCTAATCCAATGGTCAACAGTGTGTAATCAGCCCAATAGACGCCATCGACAAAGTCCCAATGTTCGACGCGTGAAAAAATTCCAGCACCCAGAGCGAGGTAAAGCGTGAAAGACGTTGTTTGGAGCATGAGAGTGCGCTGTGGAATGGTGAGGACGTCGAATGTGGGTGGGTAAGCGCGAAATGGTAAGAGAGGATGAGCGAACGTGTAGTTGATCGTGAGGAAGAGGGAGATAGTGGCGTAAAGGATAGCGGAAAGTAGGGCATAGTAATAGCTTTGAGAGGCTTTGAGAGACGTATCGGTGCGAACGAGATGGTGGGTGAGAACTAACAGGATAATGAGTGCGATGAATGCTAGACACCTGGAAGAAGGATTACAGACACGTCCAGAGCTGGAGTTTACGCACATACCACAGGATGATAATTATAGGAAGAGCAACGAGGTATCGAGTCCGTCGCGCGAATGTGAACAGTAGGAGAAAGTTGGCAGCCAAAGCGAACGCCAGTGAAATGGTGTTTATTGCGACGAGCCTAGTTCTCATTCATTACGAAGGGGTGCTTATGAAGGGGGAAATCGCCTTACCATCCAGGATCATTGATCCTCTCACCGTTCGGCCCAATTCTCCATGTCTGCACCAGCGCGCAGACAGAGAACAAGTTGGCGAGAGGGCCCAAAGTTCCTGAAATCAATGGAAATAGAGTCGAGACAAGCCACCAACGTCTACGACTTCAAGATGAGAGTCTGAACTCATCTGAAAGACAGAAAAGACTCACGTAGGTCGCAGAAAATCGACCCTTTCTCGTTCTTCCTCTGCTTTTTTGGCTTGACTCGATTTCCTTCTTTTCACATTGGAATGTTCTCCTCGTGTTTCCACTTCTCGATTGACTTCAGCGGCTATCATTTCAATAGGCTCCTCGAGACCTGGGTCGTTCATGTGGGAGGGTAAGTGTAGGTTGAGATATGCAGCAGCGCCTTGTTGACAAAAGATGGCTGAGTGGTGATGTCATGAAGTATACCTGGACTCTCCGAAAAGGGGTATTATTTTGGCAGGTGGTTTTATGTACAGTGCACGGGATCGGAGTGTGCTGAAGTAGGTTGAATTCGAAGTAGCCTACAGTATAAGGCGGTAGCCAAGTCCGATCCCTATGTGCGTTTTGATATTTTCTAATGGATGTGAGAAAATGGACCAAATTTCCCTACTCAATCCAAATGTACCAAAACCCTGCCTAAATAGCCCAAAAATGGCCCAAATTAGACTGGACACCCATAGGCCCGATTTTCGACATAAGAACGGTACATGCTACGACAATCGAGGGATCAATCATGGTTCTGAAACTCCAGCCATATCTTCGGTTTACTCTTCACCGGGCCATTCTCTTCCATTCTTCCCCTCTCAATTCCCCAGCTCTCGACAACATCACCATCAGGATATCGACAAAAATACACGCGTTCAACCTTCTCTCCGCACTTTTTAACGAACTGCTCCATCCAGACCTCTGACTCGAAATCTTCCTCGCCGACGAATCGCCAATCCAAATGCAGAACCTTCAAGTTCCTCAACACCCTAAACGTATGTGCAACCTCTTCTGGAGTCCGAACATCCGCCGGACAATTAACGTACGGAAAGGGGAGCCTCCAGACCTCGATCGGTGATTTGGGAAAAGGATCATCGGAGACTGAAGCTGCGGCAGATATAAAGGAAGCCAGGTAAGTGAAAACGAACATCGATACCCCGCTACCCGAAAAATCCTTGAGTTGCAATCCGAAGTCTTTCAGCACGCCAAATCTCCCCCTTGAGTGCCCTAGCTGAGTGATGTCGTCAAGGCCACAGATCCCCAAGACCTCTCTCAACATCTCAATCTCTGAATGCCCGTTGCCTGAAGGACCGAGTTCCAATTTAACGAGGCTGGTGGATAGACAAGATAGTCCTGCCCGTGCCATGACTCCCACTGAGGTAGCATCTCCACGAAAACTTTTGAGACGGGGAAGAATCGTAGATGGATTGGCTTTGAAGGCGTCGAGAATATCATCGTTGAATCGTAATGAAGAGGTGCGACCCATCAAGTAGTTAAGATCCAGGTGCGTTAACGTATCATGGCCAATAATAAACCTAATAAATGGTTCACCAAGTGGGTCACCTTCGGATACGTCTCGAAGGGTGAGTGATTCCAAGCGAGGGAAACGAAGGCTGAAAAGGAGTGCTTGTGTTGTTTCGTCGAATGTTGAAAGGGAGATATGGAGAGTATGTAACGAGTCGAGCGATCCGGAGAGTAACGAATGCAACAAGATTTCTGCTACAAGGACGTTACTCTGAATGTAAAAAACACGACCTGACGCACTCACAACGTGGGCCATGACATGTCCATCTAATGACTTCCAGCTTCTGAATCTTGCCGAGTTGGTTCTCAGACAGTGGTATATCGTCTGGTTTCCATGCCAGATCAACATTGAACTCCTTCAAATCCCTCATTTCGTGCAGAATTTCGAAAAGTTGCGTTGTCTCGTCTCCGTCGCTATTCCACAAAATGTCACCTAATAGAGTCAATGTCTTCATCCCGGTCATGTTCTTCATCGCGTTGAGATTGATCAGGCATCTTCGCTGTTTTGCGATAGGCTGATTAGCTCGAAGTGACAACTCTGAAACGACCCCTGCTAGTTCTTTGTCGCGCCCGAGAAGTGAAAGAGTGGTGATAACTTGATGGTTCTGGAAGAGGTTTATCTTGCGGTAAAATAAAGGCCGAATCATGCAAAGAAAGTAAGTGCTGGACTCTGATAGATTAATAACGTCGCTTTTCGACAACAAACTACTGATCCTGTGCCAGATTTCAGTCGGAAGAAGGACAGAAGGCTCAGACGAAGACATGGTGGTAGTGAACGAGGGTCACGGTGGTCCGCGGGAATGTTGGCGTGTGACTGGGGAATTCATACTTGCCTTCAGTCCTTCAACTATCCCTCAAGTTCTATGATTCGAGAGCTTTGTTCATTAAAATTTGAGCCCACCAGCTTCAAAATTGTGTGAGCGTTTGAATTTTCATCGAAAACATTATTGGTAAATGGAATTCATTGGCATGAAGCAATTCATTCGGTGGACATGCCAGACGTACGTTGAGTCGGTCTCCTCTAGCGAGGGTCGAGATAGGCCGAAGAAAAGGCATGCTCTCCAGAGGTAAGTAGTACCGGTACTGGTAGAGGTTTTCTACATTGTTAATGACACATTCAGCATCAATGAACGAAGAACAAGCCTTGAAGTGACGCAGGCATCCTAAGAATCCCTTTTAAGTTTTACTGCTTGAAAACACGTCCGAGTCCGTCCGCCCATTTCTCATGAGCAGCAGTCACAGAGTATTGTTCCACTGCAATTTCCGAGGCACCCCCGCACCCAGCAACTAAATCAGACTCGGGCTTGACATGCTTCCAATGCTTTCGGTGAGGGAATTCTACTAGAGGATTATTCGCAAATTTTGGGATCGTGATGGTGAGAGTCAGAATAACTTTAGCAGAATGAGCAAATAGAAGTGAGCCAGGAGAAAAAAAGGAAGGTTTACTCTTCTCAGCACAGTTCGCTGCACCAATGATCGATCATCGTCAACGTAGCTTTAGCTCTGTTACGGAATTGTCAAGACATCAGTCAATCCACACATGTATTTGAGGGACTGGGGGGAATGGAAACCAATATCCTGGACCTCGGATGTTGAAATACAGAGTATATACATACTTGGCTCCCTTCAATGCTTACAACAGCTCCCTGGTGAAAACACCGTTTGGATCCCATTCTTTCTTCAGCGCCCTTAATCTCTTCAGTCGTGATTCCCCTCTATAGCGTATTTCAATAGGGGCAGAACGAGTCCAGTTCTGATATGTCGAGATGTCTTCCGGAGCTTGACCCTCGCGCACCGTATTGATTGCCTGTTGTTCAAAACGGGAGACTTCGCCATGAGACGCTGGCTCAGTATACCAGACCATGAATTGACTACTGCATGTTAGTATACCTCAAACAAAGCCGTTTTTTAAGCAACTCACAACCAAAATTTGACATCCTTATGTGAAAATGCAGTTTCTTCAAACTTTTTCTTATCCGGAGAGACGTAGGTGCTCCATTCAATTGCATACAGGCTAGCTGCTGCATCAGGCGCCGTTTTCTTGAGTTCCTCGAACAGCTCAACTACCTTTGAGGAAAAGTCTTTGACGTTTTCCCGAAAAAAATTGACACCTGTTCCTGCGCCCGTAAGCCGTTTGAACCCATCTTTGATGCAAAAAGGCTCCGTAATGTCGTTGACACGAACGTAAGGCAAGTTTCCACCCGTGGACACGATAGGCCCAAGTGCAGAAATTGGCTCTAAAAATTTCTCGGCCTCCTGAGTAGGACCGAAATAGTACGGAAAGAATAGGATAACGGTTTCGAGGGTTGGCGGCGGAGCACAAACCATAAAATATCCAGTCCACGGGTTGGACTCGTCGACAACCATGGGAACGAGTACATCAAGAACTTCTTGAAGCCGACTGATAGGAAATACGAACTTTCCGGAATATATGGTGGAATCAGGGGTTCTGAGGATGGATAATGGGTAAGCACGGAGAGTGAGCGTGGTGACCACACCGAAGAACTGGCCGGCACCGCGGATGGCGTATAGGAGATCGGGATGTGAGGTATCAGAGACAGTGATAAGTTCCCCCTTTGCAGTAACAAGGTGGGCAGAGAGGATATTATCAGAAGCGTAGCCGCAGAGAGTTGCAAGAACAGTCAAGCCTCCTCCGATGGCCATTGGGATAACGCCAAGAGAATTAGCATTTCCGAGGGCTGACGCGAGATGAGTACATACGCATTCAGGAATTGCAACACAGACGTACGAACGCAAAGGCCTTGCTCAAAGGCCGCATCGTTGACTTCCTTGATCACCGTTCCACCAGTCACTGTGACGGACTTCGCGTCTTTATCGACTACAACGCCCCTGAAACGAGATAAATCGATGATTATCCCCGATTGACCAATTGTAGACCAGGAACTATGCCCTCCTGATTTGGGGACAAACGGAACTTTGGACTGTACGGCAAGCTTGACCTGAAGAGACTTGTCAACTAATGGGATCTGAGAACAGGGTGCTGGTACAAGCTGACCGTGTTCACTACATCCTCCTCCGTCGCAACCAGGACGATTGCACCAGGAATTTGCTTGTCCGAATCAGTCCACCGACGAAGTAGTTCTGTGAACTCATCGACAGTTTCATTGGTGACGATCTTCGCGTTAGGAGAGAGAAGAGAGCCAAGCTGAGAGAGGAATGAAGACAACATGTTAAGCGAGGAGGTTGAGGGCGCTGATTATAAGTGTGATCAACCGGGTACACCGACCTGGCCGCCCAAGAGGCGTGAAATGCCAGTGTATGCGGACCTAAAATTTCCGACACCACCGATATATCAGTATCTTAGAGTAGTAGTCGCTGACCACTACTTTCTCTCGATGATTTGGTGCAGGCACGACCACCCCCTGAAGCTTGACCATTTGGAAAACCAGTCATGGAATGGATATGGGAGGTCGAGATTTATATAAACTCCGATTTCAATCCGAAGAGAAGCCGATGTCTCGCGTGGAATTCATGGAGATACCTTTGATAAGCCTGAGGAACGAAGAAGATTAGATAAAATATCCATATCACCACAGTTCGTGTGGGATATGTCTGCAAGCTCGTGTTACGAGCTCCTGCCCTGAAATCTTGGTGATGTCGGGGCGATGACTCGGGATACTGTACCAGCCGTCGAACTGCGTCGGAGGTCGCAAAGCATACAACGCGTGTTCACGGACTTCATCAAAACGCCGTAAGGACTGTCCAGTGTCAAGGTCGCGTAAACAAGAACCATGGCTATTCTCCTTTTTTTCAAAATGCTTACAAGTGATGTGGTTGTCGCAGTGTTATCTACCCACCCACTGCAACACCTGGGTTACCCGGCTCTCCCAAGGGCTAGATTGACTACCAGCCTCGTCACTACAATCTCGCGTTGATTCCCCATTTGACGTATATCCCATCTCCTCCTAACCTCTTGATCATCCCGTCTTGTTCCAGTTTGCGCATATGCAGTTCCACGCTACGGGCGGCTGGCAACCATAATGACTCCGGATATGCGGCGTATATATCCTTGACTATTGCCCATGTACTCCAGGCAGGAGGAGAACCGTCGTCCGGTTCATCTTCTGCGGGCACAGGCGGAGGAGATTGGAGAACCTTCAATATTTGTGCCTCGCGCTCGAGTCGATGTTTGATGTACGTCTCTATAAGCTGAACTCCGTCGGGAACCACTGGACCGTGACCGGGATATAAAGCATTGTACATTTTCCCTGAGGAAGAATTATGGAAGTCCTTCATCTTGTACAGGCTGGAGATATAGGACCCCAGATCTTCAAACACAGCCGTTCCCTGACCGAGAACTGTGTCGGCGGTGTAAAGCGCTTGGTCATCGGGAATGTAAATGCAGATAGAGTCTATTGTGTGACCAGGGGTGTGGAGAATTTGCAGGGGAACGGACGACAGCGCTAGACGCTGGCCATCATGGAAGTCATGGAACATTTGTCCCGACGGAGTGGCGGTGAATAGATTTGAGGGAATCGATTCAAGGATGGATGGTAAGGTAAAATACTCGTGGGCTGGCTCGAGCCCGGTAGGAATCGGAAGTTTGTGCAGCCTAGGAGGTTTGAAATTAACTCCCGGATTTCTGATCTCCCACAGGCGGCGAAGCATAGGTAGGACGGTTGCAAGTCCCCCTACATGGTCTCTGTGCCAATGAGAAATGATGACGTCGGAGATGTCAGGTTCTCGAGGGTTCGTGATGGAGGCGGTTTCCTTGAGTGCCTTCTCTAGGACTGCAATATATTCCTCTTTCCCTTCCCCAGTGTCGATCAAAGTGTACGGGTTCTGTTTACCAATGAGGTATGTGTTGGTCCCTGCGAATGGACTCGGTATGAAGTCAATCTTTATGAGACGATTTCACACCTTGTAAGGTAAATTTTCCTGGGTTCTAATGCATTCAGTGTCATCGATCCGACCATGGTGTAATAAAAGCTTGGAATACTACCTGCGCAAGGATACGGACGACAGTGGAACTGAGCTTTGGTAGAGTTGGTGAGGGGCCTGATTCAAGGAAAAGGTATACCTACTCTAGTGATAGATGCTAGGACTTCCAGCTTCTCCATGGTATGGGCAACGGGAAGACCTGCATCGGAGAACCGGCATTTTGCTGTGCCGGCACTCGAGGCCAAATATTGACAAATAAGACAAGCCCGAAAGGCAGGTCACAGCTGTCACGATCATTCTTCAGGCTTGCCCTCAATAGAACGCGGAAAAGCAAACACTGACAGTATCGTATACAGAGATGGAGTCACCAAAAGCTGAAGGAAGCTCTGTGCATAAAAGGAAGAGGTATTCTCAAATATCTTGTTTGATATCTACTCGTATTCACCACTTTTACAGGTCTCTAAGTCCGACAGACGACATACCACCATCCAGTCGACGCAGGTCCAGGTCTCCTGTACTTCCCCGGGGAGTACGAGTCGATGATATAGATCCTGTCCGAAGGGCAGAGCGAGAACGTCAGCTCGCTGCTCGGGTCGCCGCAATGGAATTGGACAAGATAGAGAAGCCTAAAGAAGAGAAGGAAAAGGCGAAGGAGAAGGAAAAGGAATTCAATGCGAAGGCAGAGTTTCAGAAACTTGTGGGATCTCGTTCTGGTGGTGTATACATGCCTCCAGCCCGACTTCGTGCACTCCAAGCCGCAGCAGCGAATGATAAAACGAGTACGGAGTACCAACGTTTATCATGGGATGCCTTGAGGAAGTCCATTACGGGTATCGTCAACAGGGTTAACATCACCAACATCAAGCAAGTTGTTCCAGAACTGTTCTCAGAAAATCTTATTCGCGGTCGAGGCTTGTTTGCAAGGAGTATCATGAAAGCTCAAGCAGCAAGTTTACCTTTCACGCCCGTTTTCGCAGCGTTGGTCGCCATCATCAACTCCAAACTTCCTCAAGTCGGAGAACTGGTATTGACGCGCCTCATCAGTCAGTTTCGTCGAGCGTTCAAGCGAAACGATAAAGTGAGTTCGAGCTTAGCGGTATGTTCCGTCGGCAGAAACTAAATGGTGTCTTTTCCAGACGGTGTGCCTTTCCACAACGACGTTCATCGGTCACCTTGTTAATCAGGCGGTTGCTCACGAAATCATTGCTCTTCAAATTCTCGTTCTGCTCCTTGAGCGTCCCACTGACGACTCCATCGAAATCGCGGTTGGGTTCATGCGCGAAGTCGGTGCTTTCCTTGCCGAGAACTCTCCCAAGGCAAATGCTACGGTGTACGAGCGTTTCCGCGCCGTCCTCAACGAGGGCGCTATCAGTCATCGAGTCCAGTATATGATCGAAGTCCTTATGCAAGTACGAAAGGATAAGTACAAGGATAATCCAATTCTACCGGAAGGACTGGATCTAGTGGAGGAAGACGAACAAATTACGCATCAGATTCAACTGGAGGAGGAACTTCAAGTTCAGGAGGGGTTGAGTACGTTCGAGTGACATTCACCTCCTTCAATTACAGACTGACCTTCCGTAGACATCTTCAAATTCGACCCGAACTATCTTGAGAACGAGGATAAGTACAAGTCGATCAAGAACGAGATCTTGGGAGAAGATTCCGATGAAGAATCTGGTTCGGAGGAGTCAAGTGGCGAGGACGAGGATGAGGACGAAGGTATGTTTTATCCACATTGCCATCCACTCTCGATAACTTGGATTTTTTCTAGTGGAAGCCAAGGAGGGTATCGAAGACAGGACTGAGACAAATCTCGTCAACCTCCGCCGTACGATCTATCTCAGTATAATGAACGCGTTGAACTACGAAGAAGCGGTACACAAACTTCTGAAGGTCCAATTGTCAGAGGGTCAGGAGGTGAATTCACGCGTCGTTGATTGTAACTAACTACTAATCTTTTATATCAGATTGAGCTAGTCAACATGATCATTGAGTGTTGTTCACAAGTACGATCTTATTCCACATTCTACGGCCTCATCGGGGAGCGCTTCAGCAAGTTGAATCGGGTGTGGACGGATTGTTTTGAGCAAGCATTTGCCAACTACTACGGCACGGTCCATCGTTACGAAACCAACAGACTACGAAATATTGCTCGATTTTTTGGACACATGCTCGCTTCAGATGCCATCTCTTGGGTGGTTTTTGAATGCATAAAAATCAACGAAGATGATACGACCTCAAGTGGTCGTATCTTCATCAAGATCATGATGCAAGAAATGATGGAGAGCATGGGTTTGAAGACTTTAGCGGAACGTTTCAAGGACCCGGAGGTGCACAAAGCGTGTGAAGGCATGTTCCCGACGGACGTACCCAAAAATACGAGGTTCGCCATCAACTACTTCACCAGTATAGGACTCGGTATTGTTACGGAGGAGATGAGAGAATACTTGAAAGTGAGAACTTATCCACGGAACTTCTGGTAACACTAAGCCGACTGATTTTCAGAACGCGCCTCGACTCATTATGGAGCAACGCAGAGCCATGTTGGAAGCCGAGTCTTCGTCTTCTGATTCCGATTCCTCTAATTCCGACTCTGACTCCGATTCGTCCGATTCAGACTCATCGGATTCAGATTCTTCATCATTATCCGACCACTCGCGACGACGTACTTCTCGGCACAGAAGATCATCATCGCCGCCGGATCGCCGACGACGACCGTCTTCTCGAGACTCGGTAGACCATAAAACATCTCCTTATAGGGGACGAAGCATATCACGTACTCCCCCACCTCGTCGTCGACGGGATGATACCCCCCCACGGGCAAGGCAAACCAACTCAATGGACTCCCGGGACAAGAAGATGGATCTCTACTCTCGAAGAGGACCAGGAGATCGTGACCCGCCTCCACATAGGTATAACGGCCGTGGGAGGTCACCTTCTCGTTCAGAGTCTCCTCCACCCCGAACAAGGCAAGGTGGCCGCGACAGAGATATATCCCCGGATCGTAATGGGCACCATAGAGGCGGGAGGTCCATGTCGAGTTCACGGTCAAGGTCAAGGTCAAGGTCACCACCTAGGAGGATGAGGAACGATTATGTTGATAAGAGAGACAGTAGGGATCGTACGAGAAACGATTCGAGGGAACAGTCATTCAGGGACGGGCGTGAGCGAGATGGTGGCTATGAAAGGCGGAGGTGAATTGCTTTTTAAGTTCCGTAGGATTTCAAAACATAGGATATATCATGACCAATGATTTGTACGGTTGTATTGTAGCT
Source organism: Marasmius oreades (assembly GCF_018924745.1). Taxonomy (NCBI): domain Eukaryota; kingdom Fungi; phylum Basidiomycota; class Agaricomycetes; order Agaricales; family Marasmiaceae; genus Marasmius; species Marasmius oreades. The sequence continues at coordinate 3,329,811 of NC_057325.1, forward strand.
AATGGCCGTTAATGCAGGTTGTATGGAACCCAATGAGTGCGTTTCCTTTCGTGTCAACAAGCACTGCTGACTAAGCACCGTGCAAACTGCCACGACGCCGCGACACGGAAAACTTCATTTCAACGCCTGAAAGTTGATTTGCGACCTTTTTAGGACTTGAGGGAAGGTTGAAAGGACAGATAGTCGACAAGAATGCTATTTGAAGTCAACGTACGCACAAATCAGCTCAACTTGAGTCCATTCGCTGACTTTTCCATCAGCGAAAACTGTTCAATCGCTCAGATCGCGTCAAGGGCGTCGATTTTCACCCCACAGAACCATGGATCATAACAGCCCTTTACAATGGGTCAGTGAATATATATAACCATGAAACTGGGGTTCTCGTCAAAACATTCGAAGTTGCGGAAGTACCTGTACGGTGTATAAAATTCATTGCACGCAAGAACTGGTTCGTCGCTGGATCCGATGACTTCCAGCTCCGAGTCTTCAACTACAACACGCATGAAAAGGTTGCGACGTTTGAAGCACACCCCGACTACATTCGATGTCTGACTGTCCATCCGACCGCGAGTATTGTGCTCACTGGTAGTGATGATATGACGATAAAGGCCTGGGATTGGGATAAGGGATGGAAGAACATTCAGGTGCGTGTAGTTTCTATAAATTGTGGCTGCGCGTTGCTCATTGAACGGTTCTAACAGACGTACGAAGGCCACACCCACTACATCATGAACCTTGCTTTCAATCCCAAAGATTCCAACGCGTTCGCCTCGGCATGCTTAGATCGCACAGTCAAGATGTGGTCGTTGGGATCTCCGAATGCCAATTTCACCATGGATGCCCACGAAAAGGGTGTCAACTATGTCGATTTCTATACTGGCGCCGACCGACCCTATGTTGTTACTACCGGTGACGATAAAACGGTTAAAGTTTGGGACTACCTCAGTAAATCGTGTGTTCAAACGATGGAGGGACATACAAACAACGTCTCGTTTGCCGTTTTCCATCCCAACCTCCCAATCATTATCAGTGGTAGCGAGGACGGTACTGTGAAGATCTGGAACGCCAGCACGTACCGTATCGAAAATACCTTGAGTTATGCCCTCGAGCGGTCATGGTGTGTCGCCTTGCGGAAGGATGCGAACGAGGTGGCGTTGGGCTATGACGAGGGTCTTGTCGTGATCAAGCTCGGGAGGGACGAGCCTACATTCAGCATGGATCCTTCTGGAAAGCTTATTTACACGAAAAATCACCAAGTGCTTTCCGGGAACCTTCAAACTATTCATGCTGATGAATCCCCGGCGTCGGATGGCGCGCGACTCCCATTGCCATCGAAAGAAATCGGTTCTACCGAGGTATACGCGTCCTCTATCATCCACTCGCCCAATGGTCGTTTCGTCACGGTAGTAGGCGATGGAGAGTATATTACATACACTGCCCTTGCATGGAGGAACAAGAGCTTCGGTAACGGTATCTCCTTTGCTTGGGCACCCGATTCGAATACCTATGCGGTGTTGGAGAATAAGGTCAAGCTCAAAATCTACAAGAGTTTCAAGGAGAGAGGGGCTGGTATGAAAGGCTCAGGAGGGTTCAGTTTGGAGGCTATTTACGGGGGCCCTTTACTGGGAGCGAGAGGAAATGGCTTCGTCATGTTCTGGGATTGGGAGACCGGAGAGATTGTCCGGCGAATTGATGTCGATGCTAAAAATGTGGGCATCCGTTGCACTCTCGTCCCGACGCATGTTGATCTCTTCCACTTCTTATTAGGTATATTGGTCAGGCACAGGTTCTCTTGTCGCCATCGTTACGGACGAATCGTTCTACATCTTACGACTCGACCGTGATGCGTACGAAGTCAAGCTTGCTGAAGGCGCTGAAATAACGGACGAAGGAGTGGAGGAAGCTTTTGAAGTGGTTGCCGATGTTCAAGAGAGGTAGTTTCTACTTGATCATAACCTTCACGGATCCCTCATGTGTTTCTCTCGTATAGCGTCAGAACCGCGAAGTGGATAGGCGATTGCTTTATCTACACGACAAGCACCAAGAGACTGTCGTACTTCGTTGGTACTGAATCATATACTATCAGTCCATTCGATACGTGCGTCTAATTTTCTCCTTCCATGTCCCTACTAAGAGCATCCCTGTTAAAGCCCCCTATACCTCCTCGGTTATATTCCTGCTCACAACCGCATCTATCTTGCGGATAAAGACATGAACGTTTATGGATACACACTTTCCCTAAATGTTGTTGAATATCAGACCGCTGTTCTTCGGGGTGACATGGATGCTGCTGCGGAAATGTTACCGACACTTCCCAGAGACCAGCTGAATAAAGTGGCGCGATTCTTGGAGGGACGAGGTACGATTTATCCCGATATGAAACTTGCCAACGTCGATGATATTCTCTCTCAGACCTAAAGGAACTGGCGTTACAGATAACAACCGATTTGGACCATAAATTCGATCTTTCACTACAACTGGATGATTTAGACGCAGCACTAGAAATTGTAAGTGGGGTTCCGGAAATCGAAGCAGAAATGAAGTGGAAGGCGCTGGGTGACCGGGCCTTAGCTGTTTGGAGGTTTGAATTGGCACGAACGTCCTTCGAAAAGGCAGGAGATTCAAGTGCACTCATGCTTCTATTGCTGTCAATTGGTGATAGGGAAGGACTCGCCCAATTAGCGAGGAAGGCTGGTATGCCAGTCACATTGTCTGCTTACCAAATTGAGCTCACGGGTGAATATTTTCTAGAGGAGAAGGGAAAGAATAACCTCGCCTTCGCGATATACTTCCAACTTGGGGATACCTCAGCCTGTGTAGACCTGTTAATAAAGACACAGAGATCACCGGAAGCAGCGCTATTTGCTCGGACATACGCACCTAGGTCTGTGTTTCGTCCTTCTACTCGAGGTGCGTGCTGACCCTTTCTTTAGTCAAATACCGAAGGCGGTCGATGCCTGGCAGGCTGACCTGGAGGCAAAAGGCCGGTCGAAGATTGCAGCGTGTATTGCACACCCCAAACAACAGCCGGAACTGTTTAGCGAGGGTTTAGATGTCGCTTTGGCTAGAGAAAGTTCGGGGTCTCTCTCGGATTCTGGTAGGCAACAGCAGCGTGATCGAGAATTTGTGCACTGATGCCGTTATCATAATAGCAACTGACTCGCCGGTACTAGTAGATACCAGTTCGTGAGCAGTGGTCGGCCTTCATTATGCTATCGGGTTCCCTTCCTTCCTCGTAATTATTGTATCGCAACGGTCAATCAAGGTTCTTTGGACTTTGGACAAGAGAATGTCTTTGCTCCAAATCGAGTCACCGTCAATCGCTTGAGTATCAGTTATATTCAATCCATGGAGGACGTAAATGCGCTTTCCGCCTCTAGGGTGTTTTTGGGCGACGCTTTAAAAAAACTCGTCTCCTCCGGGATCCACTAAGGGTTCCCGCGTTTGCTCCCGAAGAAAAAGCGGTCCTCACGGCGTGTTCCCGAATTCTTTTTAAGATATGAATGGATTTCTTACAGTAGCCCCAGTTCCTGTGCGCTTCTGGGGGTCCCTTGTCTGCCCTTGTTCTGGCGTTTGAACTTTGTAAAGCCGGACATGAATATGATGCGTCAACGTCACCTTGACATGTACACACGCAGACAGCATGAGCGGAGCGAGCTCGGAATTTTCTGATAACACGTTTAGAACCGAGATCACTTTAGTAGACTTCTATTCAACATCTGAACGGTTGTATTGAACTTCTTTTCGATTTGTACAACAAGCTCGTGTCATCAATGCTATTGCCCCCATGCTTCACGCTTCACACATGTGGCCTGAGGCCTGTCGAGGGAACGTTTATCAGTGCTGGCCTGAGCCAATACCGATGGATGGCCGTTATTGATTATGCGAAATTGACTGTGGCGCGATAAATTAATCAATGTTTATACTACCTACTTTAGTTGTTAGTGACTATATACAGAACAAGTTGTAGCAAAAATACAAAGCAAGTCCAAGGAGAGTGGGATAATAAAAATAGCCTAAGTATCTACGTGTGAGAGAAATATGGAATTTCAGGGTGAGAAGCTCAACTAGTACCGAAAGTGACGTAGTGTATGATGAAGTTGGGCCTGGCAACGAGTCCCAAGCGTAGAATAGAATCTACACAAAACGAAAGTGCGGATGCGAAGGAATACAACAGTCACCGAGGAAAGAGAAAACCGATAAGGAAGGGATAATTCACTTGAGAGAGATGATATTGATACAGATCGAGTTGAAGCATGAATGAGTGCGTAGAATGTTGTGTGGTCATACAGAAATCCCTGTCACCGAAAGAAAAAGAATCTATGGTGTTACCAGCTTGATAAACGTGGAGTCCAACATGATACGATATCGCCAACTCAGATCGCCCGAAGCCGCCTCACCTTGGACCGTTTCTCCATATATTCCACATGAGCATACCATACACCGCCCACGAGTGTGAGAATGATGCCAATCATGTTCATTTGAGTTATTGTCAGATTGAAGATCATCACAGCAAGCAGTATCGTCAGGACTTGTTTGACGTTAGCTGGAAGACAGGATCAGTCAACAAGTTCAAGGTTGTAGTCTCAAGAGGCTACGCTTACCTGCGACAGTCATGCTCAACGCTCCGCACTTTTTGTTAGCACTGAAACTAACGACGTTCAATCCGAAAGCGATACAGCCATTGAGAGCGACCGCCAGAACTTTGGACGAGGTCATCTCAGTCGCTGCATAATGTCGCACTCGACTCAGTTCTCCAGATAACTGAGCGAACAAAATGCACTGAACAAAGGCAAGAGGCGAAAGGAGATATAAAAACGCGAGGGGATTGAGCTGAGGAAGGGCAGGGGAACTGGTGCTCAGGTTGAATTTAGCAGCGAGTGGAGATTTCGATTCGGAGAGAGAAGAGGGTCGAGCTTGGAGAACGTTGGTAAGGATGGTCTTCAAAGCGGCAAGTATTGCTCCAAACAATGTCAAGATGAAACCCCATCGTGTAAAGTAGTAATCACCATACGTGCTGTTAGAATGAAGGGATTAGGACAGTAATGTCGGGTTTATGAAAGTAGAAACGTACGCTAACCCCACTCCAGCCACTACAGGGATAAGCGAAACCATTCGTTCCGGAGTACTTTTCGTCCCTACAAGTAGGGAGGACAGTATAATGGTAAATACGGGAGTAACAGCCCGAACAACTTGATGAAACTACGTCAAAACGTTAAGCCGGCAGCATAACATAAGATATGCAACTATACTCACAGGGATGGTGACCAGTTGCAACGACACATTACTGACCACGATGTTGACGGCGTACAAGACGCTGAACGCGACAACAACCATTCTCTGGAACCGACTGAGCTTCGCTGGCGCGAAGAATCCTGTACGAGCTAGTAGGGAACTACCGAGACTTCCGCACAGAGCATGCACGGCAGTGAGGGTGTAAGGAAAAGGAAAGTGAACTAGAACACCTTTATTGTAAAGTGTGAGACCAAGATTAAAGAAAAAGTACAGGACCAGCCAAAATGTTCGAGATTCGTGTATTCGTTGAGAATAAGAACGGCGGGTAGTAGTTGAATGTGTTGGTTGAGAGACCGAGTTCGGGGAAGGAAGTGGTGAAATCTGGTCATCGTGATTGAGCACAGAAGGATTGGGATTGGGAGAATGATACGGTTCCCGATGGTAGGCGCGATTTTTGTGAGTGGCCGACAGATGAAGATTGTTTTCGTGGTACCCGGACCTCAAGCCGTTACTGTCTGCTGGTCTCTTTGTCTGGTTCAAGGAGATACGCCCAGTCAGTGTCTCTCGCATATTCTCGTCGGTATGAAGGAGAAACTGGGGCACCGAGGACGTCTTTTGAGTGACGACGAGGGTATTCATGTGAGATGAGAACAAGGAGAGATTGGAGGAAAAGTCGCAGGGGAGCTCAAATGGCACATGGTAGGGCGAAGTCGGGCTTTTAGGGAGCAGTTCTGTGCGAAAATAACAACTTGACATAGTGGTAAGTGATCCGGGATCTGATTTGCCAACCGGGGTTCTAAAATATTCAATCAAGATAAAAATAATATTCTCCGAACGTGAATTGATTCCTGGGCCCTGGTCCTGATGATTCCCGCGGCGTCCACTAAAGGTTACACGTAGAGGTTAGGCTTAACTCTTACCCAGGAAGTGAAATAGTAAAGGCGTTATTGAGTGTGAAAGAAATAAGAGAGAGGATTAATGCATAAGTCGAGAATGTAGGGTGATGGCGGTCAGGAAGTACGCGATAAATTGACCCGCCTGGGCCGTCTCGCACTGCATTTGACATTGTTGTCACTCGTCACGGTAGTGACTCACCACGAAACGCGCTCTGCATTTACCTCTGGCGTCGCCAATTGATCCTCCATGCCCGCAACATCTAATGGACCTACTCCTGGTCCTAGTACATCGGCGCTGAGCCCAAGTAACTCCAAGAAACGCCACTCCTCTGAGGATAATGAACATACCCCACTGCACAGTTCAAAACGTTGGAAAGGAGAATCACCATCGAAAGCGATGAAAGACAAGAAGAAGAGGAGGAAGAGGAAGAGGAAAATGACTATTGTAGGGGACTCAGAGAACCGTCCTCGCTCGAGAGCGGAAAGCAAGAGCCGGACTTCAGTTTCGGTCAAACCAAGCTCTGTTCGGGAAAATGGCCCGACTGAAGGCGAAGTTCCTGGTTTAGCTGAAGCGGTGAGGCGCATCATCTTCGAGTATATAATAAGTATTCATCACTTCACAAGACATCCGGAGCATCCAACGAAGAAGCCACGTTGACTGAAGTGATAGTGTCTCAGGCAAAGCTACATCTTACCGATGTCAATGTAAAACAGCTTAATACTGAAATCCAAGCCAAATTATCAGTAAGTGCTGATATTCTCTTTCTCTCAGCTCAACTTGATTGTGTCACAGCTCGTCCAACAACACGAAAAAGCTCTAAGTCAAGTGCAACAGTCTATCACCTGTCAAGTCTGCCTTGACCTTCTTTATAAACCCTACGCTCTGGCCCCGTGCGGCCATACTGCTTGCCACAGTTGCCTTGTCTCTTGGTTCACATCGCAACCTGTTCATGACGGGGCCGTTCCTGAAGTCCACCGTCCACACAGTTTCTACACTCGCAAGAAAACTTGTCCTCACTGCCGTGCCATCGTCCGAGAACGCCCTGTTGAAGTCTGGGCAATCAAAAACATCGTCACGAACTTGGTGCAAAGTGGTCTTCTCACCAATATGCCGCAACCAACCGCAGATGAAACCCGAAGCACCGAGAACAAAGACCCGTGGCACAACATCTTTCGACCTACTCATAAATACCTCGAAACTCATTACGGCGAGGAGAGACCTGTCACGGATCTGTCCGTCGAGGAAACAGGAATGTATGATGCAGAAGATGGCGGAATTTACCGGTGTCTGGATTGCATGCACGAGATTGAAGATGGAATATGTTCTGGTTGCGACAGAGCATATGATGGCCATGTACAACTGGAAGCTCAACGTGGTGATACGGAATCGTTCTGGGACGATTGGGATGGGGCAAGATACATGGAAGATCTCATGGGTCTATGGGGAAATCCCGCTATTGAGATGTATGAGTCGTCAGACTCTGACAGTGATTTAGATATCATTGGTCACGCTCTTCTCTCCAGGCGAACCCGTGCCCTCTTTGGCGACGAAGACGTGGGTATTGACATTGACATCGAGGAACCTTCAGGTTCGGAAGATGAATCGTATGAAGGGAGTTTTATTGATGACGGCAGCGATGGTGTGACTGTTTTGACGGATACCGGAAGGCACCCTCAACAGTCTAGACGCCACAGGGGACGGATGTCTGTCACCGATGCATTGGAGTTTTTTTATGGTGATAACGGTTCCGGGTCAGAAAACGACGCAAACGAAGACCGAGACGCGTCCCGGCGCGTATACAGGAACAACCGATCCATACACATGTACGACCAATCTGACTCTGAAGATGATAGCGAGAACGGTGAGATGGAGGGTGGTGAACTATCTGCAGACGACTCGGATGGTGAAACCACTTCACGACTTCCCACTCGTTCTCGTTCTCGTCGATTTCACACTATCGACGACTCGGAATCTGACGAAGAGGACGACGGATCTATACCTGGCCCGCCCGCCCGTTTGCGGCACTTGTTTACTGAAGACGACGACGAAAGTGATTAGCTTATGTTTTGCACCCTATGTAGGGAATAAATATGTATAATAGAATACGACATATCGATATCAGAAGTGCGGTCTAGTGCGGTTCGTCAAAACATAATATATCATGAGAAGGTTGAGTTCGATTTAGGTACCATCCAGATTTGTTCCTGGGCCTCATCCATGACATGTATACAGATGATTGTAACTTGTACTCAATTGTCTGCACACAATTTGCATGGAGGGGCAGGAACGTTTCATTAGGGTCCAGGTCCAACCAGAAATGCCAAATAACTTCCAGAAACGTTGAATAGAAATAGTTACATATCGCCGACGAATATACCATATTTGGATAGACACCGCCGAGCACTGCCGGGGACTTACCGTACCAGCATCAATGAACTGGACAACGTCTGTTACACGCTGAGGTGACAACTTGAACGTTCCCTCCAACCACCGCACACGTTTTGAAAGGATCTCAGATCGAGTTTCCGGGAGATACGCCCAACCAACATCATTTCCGGTGCTGGCTCATACTATAGTACCGAGGTGAAATCTCCTCTTTTTCTCTTTGGATGTTTTTGTCTGAACACGCTCTTTCATAGTGAACACGCATATCACCACCGATCCTGAGATTCTTGAATGGCCTTTCCTGTTATATTACACCATCCTACGCGGTAGGTCTCGACTTGAGTGTGTTTTCATTTCCATGGTCCTTACGATAGCGATGCGTACATCGACATACGTATTGAAAGGCGGCTCTCTTAGTCGATCTGGCGTGAATACATGGAAAAAGAAACAAGCAAATGGGGATTGGGGTCAGAGAACGATAAACCTTGGTAGGCTTAAGGTCACCTTAAAGCGGGGATATCAGACTCATGTGAGCAATCTCGGTGGAAGAACAACCGCGAAGATGGGTGCTGGAGAACACATCATTCTGCATACCCTGGTGGCAGTGTTGGGGTTTTACAAGGCGTCAATACAGTAGAAGTGAGGTACAAGCTGTTTTCCCCGCTTCTCATGTCTTCGTACCCGGTGGTTTGGAGGAGAGGAGCACGTTGCAATTGGGGTGTAGAGCCTAGATGCACAAGTGTTGCAAACTCTCTGGAAATCCAACACGGACATGAATTGTGGTGTCTACGCGTAGTCGAAGTTGGAACACTGAACTGTTTTCATTTCATTATGAGTGTATTTCCGGGCCGGTTGTTTGCATCCGTGCAAACCGTCTCCCACAGCCCGCTCTTCTTCTCTTACTAACCCAGTTATTGCAGAATAGGTGAAGTCCACGATCTAAACCACTTCCAACACACTACACACTCATGGACGCCCTTGCTGCAGCCGCTACTTCTCCCTCTAAATTCCGTCGTCTATGCCGATTGAACGAGTTTCATGAACCCACAACGGCATCATTCTCAGACGGTCATGTACAAGCGAATCTCATCATCCTCCCGGAAAGATATGCACAAGATTTTAGAAACCTTTGTATGCGAAACCCTGTTCCGTGAGTGCAGCTATTGTATTTTCTCGTCAAAAGTAAATTTCTGCAAACTCTGATCAGCTAAACAGATGCCCATTAATTGGCGAAACACGTCCCGGCGACCCTCGAGTGCCTGAACATCTCGCTTCGGACTGCGACATACGCACAGACCTTCCCCTATATAACATCTACAAGAACGGAAAGTTAGCAGGGACCAAGAACAACATCTCGGAAGAATGGAAATCCGATTCGGTCGCGTTCCTCATCGGATGCTCGTTCTCCTTTGAAGCGGCTCTATCCGCCAATGGCTTTACACCACGCCATACGGAATTGAAGAGGAACATTTCGATGTATAGGTCGACCGTTCCATTGATGCCTGCAGGAGGTAAGTAGTCAGTCGAAAGAAATACCTTCCCCAGTAACAAAAGTGTATCGGAACAGTATTTTCGGGACGTATGATCGTCTCTATGAGACCTTATGCAGGTGACTCTGTGGAACGGGTACGTGCAATCACTAGGCCGTTCATTCAGGCTCATGGGGAGCCTATCGGGTGGGGACCTGAAGGGGCCCGAGCACTGGGAATCAACGATCCCGATGGAACACATCCGGATTTTGGAGACCCGAGTGAGATTCGTGACGGAGAAGTTCCGGTGTACTGGGGTTGCGGTGTAACGCCTCAGCAAGCTATCATAGATAGCGGAATCGAGGGTGTCGTGGTATCTCATGCACCGGGACATATGCTCGTGCTCGATCTCTTGGTGAAGGATGTATGTCAAACTAAATGACATCTGTGACGGATCCGTCATATCGGTTAATGCCTATGATACAAGCATGTAAATCAAGGACCAAGGACCACAGGAAAAATGAGAACATGAACTTCGAGTTTGAATACCGCTTATCGAACCCGAATGTCGTACAATGTCGGCCTTGACTAGCCTCCAAATTGTGTGTCCCATCCAACTCGACGCCGAAGATGTTCCATAAAGCGGCTAAGCACAGGTCGTTCTCCGTGCCAGTCAATGCCGACATGACCACACCCTCCATAATATTGCGGGCTCGGACAAGTTTGCTAGTCACCGTTGTAGAGGCACTGACACTCAATTCTTTGTCGATAGGCATCCCTGTGTATTGATTCTGAATGCATGTTCCATTTCGAGTTAATTTTACACCACTATCACAACACCCCGGAACTACCAAACCTGCCTGAAAGAATGATGTCGGTCTCCCGTTACTCCATCAATATCTTGCTGTCGTTTCTCTTCCTCCGTCATCCTGTCTTTCGCATCGTTGCGGGACTTGTATACCATCACCTCCACTATCATTCCCATCATGGCAAGAGCCATTGCGCCTAGCGATATCGCATGGCCAAGACGATAGAACGGTTTATCCGTTGAACGATAGATTTGTCCGGCAATGCTACGGGGGGAATAAGTCAGTTTCCGACCTGTGGTGTATGATGAGGGACAGCACTTACATCCCTCCAATGTTACCCAATGTTTGCTGGAGTCCTATCGCGGTTGAGCGCTTTCGGTAACCAGCCATGTTTCTGTTACCGTGACCCATACGGCATAAGTACTTGAGTAATGAGCCTCCGATACCACGACATGGAAGGCTTACACCGAGATCCAAGTTACCGAAAGTCCTACGCCGATATATATACCTGTACCGGTGAGGAAGCAAGCAAAGAGTGAAACTCCAACATTTCCATGTGCCGCAACCAAAACAGCGTAACCAACAACAGATACGCCCGCCAGTGGGAAGATGAGCCAGAACCGTTTGTTGTATCTGTCGGAAATGAGAGCTCCGACGAAGTAAACGAACGCCGCCCCTACATGGAATTATAAATGTAACATTGTCTGCAAAAAGAAACGAAAATTTACAGAAATATATTGGGGCAGTGAGCAGTTGCGAAGTGATAGCATTGTATCCGAACTGGTTAATGATGACCACAAGGAACGTGGACTGTTACGAAAGTTCTAGAAGGGCTTAAGGAAGGTATCGAATCGATGACTTACGAAGCCATAAAGGCAAGTGTCGAGGCCCTAGCGAGAGATGTAAACTTACAAGCACCCAGAATCAAGAAGAAGGTCACCATTTGAACGAACCCCGATAGGTAGACGATCGGATCTGTAAATGCTTTCTTGACCTCTCCCAACGAGAAAGAAGCGTCACCCATGTATTCTCGAGATTGTACCTCCCTTACACGCATCAAGAACTTTTCTCTTTTTGTGAGGTACCATGCTCCCTCATGCGAGTCTGGCACAAAAGGCTAAAGTGTGTGAGCATCTGACCGAGCCCAGTGACATTTACTCACAATGGTAATGAAGCCTATCACGATAGTTATTGCCCCTTCTATACAGTAAAGCCACTGGAATAAGGAAGCCGAGTTAGTGATCATGAAATGAAGCAGGAGATGGGAACAAAGGACTCACCTGCCACCCTTGCATACCACCTAAACCGTTCATCTTCAAAAGTCCAGCGGCCTAAAGTTATAGGAGAAGCATCGTAATAAAGCGAAGAAACGTGAAACCCTGGAGTATTACTCACAATCAAGCCCCCCACAACCCCGGATAACGCCGCAGAGATGAAAAGGAAACATTGTCTTCGTGCGAGTTCATCTCGTTGATAGAAGGCTGTGATCCAGAGAAAGAGACATGGAGTGAGAGCAGCCTCCAACATCCCCAACACGAGTCTCGTTGCAATAAGACCCGCGTAGTTTGACATCCATGCAGAGGCCATCACGGTCACTCCCCACAGGATGACAACTGCTGGTATGAGTCGAGACGCGCGTAACGACTTTAAGAAAGTTGTCATCGGTGTTTCGAAGGAGACATATGCTAGAGCATAAGTCAGTTCAATCGCGTATCTTCAAGCGAATGTTGGCAACGCACTGGCATAGAATATGGAGGTCGCAACCGAAAGCCCATCTGGCGGTAGATTTAGAGCAGTTGTCATCCCTCCAACAGCCGCATTCCCAATGTTCGAGCGATCCAAGAACGCGATGAGGCTAAATGAGAGTCGTTATTACAATGAAACTTTGGATGGTCGTGCCCATACGTACTAGAGAATCATCAACACTGGGGCAATGAAGCAGTCCAGCTTTCTTGCTAGGTGTTTCTTCTCTTTCGGGTCGATCTCATATGCCAGAAGCTCGTCGTCTGTGAAATCGTCCAGTTGTCGGTCGCCTTCAAGGACTGATGCAGGCTTTTCTGACTTGTCGATGGAGGACGGCATAACAGTTCCACGATTTGGATCCAGTGAGGTTTCGTTTATATAGTGCTCGGAGGCTCAATGCGGGGCATCATATATCATAGGTGATCCCCACTATTTCCGGAGACTAAGTATGTCGTGATCTCACTTGACCTTGTAAAAACGGAACGGAAAACGAGTGGAGTTGAGGCCTAAAAGGGAATGTTTTGAGATTAAAGAAATTGTCCCAAATCTTATCCTCTTACGGTTATTTTGTTACAAATTACTTTTTCTGTACAATCACTAAATTAATTCTAACTTGAACTGTGTTCTGAATCTCTCATTCGCTTGCACACCTCGATATTATTGCCTGACAGGCACATGAGTCGCATACGCCTGAACGCAGGGCACGGTCCTAAATTTTCAGACATGTGGAACACAGGCATTACAGGTGTGGGTGCACGGACCATCTTTCGATCACACTCGGAGGTCTCATTTGTCGCTCTCTTCAGCCACTACAGTCAGGTATCCTCTTTTCTTCATAGTACTCGCTCTCTTCTCGTTATAACTGATGTATTTCAGCGTTTTTCTCCTGTTTACTAGGTACTTGGAGCAGATGTACTACATTTTTTCGACATCGCTCTGAGTCTTTGTCAAAGCTGCCGACCTCCGAATAGGAGCGTTCGTTCGACACATTGCTTCTTCAGTATCGTCATCACCATTTCAACAGCAAATATTACGCCCTACTAGTACAAACGAGCTCTAAATCCGTTACCAACCATGATCACTGTGCACGCGGTAACTGCAACTGAAAACCACGACCCTACGAGTACTAGTACGCCTCTAGGCTGGATTCGATCCTCAGCCCCTTCTACCGCCACCTCGATCTATCATTTATTCAAGGAGTTTGTTCCAAACAGCTCTGGCGAACAGCCTCCTTGCGATGGATGTGGTTCCGGAGGGAGGATGGAAGTGAGAGGAAAGCCAGTCGTTCAAGCGTTCAGCACATACGTCGTAGACCAATGCATAATTGACCAATTTCGCGCTAAAATGGCTAGTCTCAGATACCGCGAGTTTGAGATCCTTCAGTCAGCCGATTCAATATCTTCAGACTTCCTTCGAACTCAAGTACATCATTCCGGTGGCCGAAGTTTTCAGACGCCACGTATTTTGCGAGGAAAAGGGTTTTTCGTCCAGTGATTTTGGGTACAAGAAATCAACTTGGCCACCTAGTATGTATTAGTGTTCCCCAGGAAGGCAAAGACTAATCTCTGACGTCCGACCCCAGAAACACAGGACCAAAGTACGCTTTTACTGTAATCGCTTCCCGCTGATAGTACAAATTTTTGATGTGATTTTGCTAACGGGTACGGGCGAGCTATTTACCTTTCAGTACTATCCTCTCGAACCTGCTGCCGAACCTAAGCCTTTGGCATCTGTCATTGTCCTGGTACGTTCTCCATTCCTGTTAGCTTCACACAGACGTGAAATATTGATATCCGACCTAGCCCACGGGCTCCGTGTGTTGGAACGATTTCCAACGCTTTTTGCGCAAGGAGAGCGATAAATGGTTTACATGTCGAAAAAACCTGCCATTGCTCGAACGTCTCGATGATTCCTGGCATTCGGCAGAGTCATACATCGTGTTGACCGACGAGTTCAATGTAGAGATCATTCACAATTTCTCTCACATAGCCGATTCTCTCAGTATCTGTGGTTGGTCTGCTCCCCTCAGCGACAACTTGACCCTCAACTGTGCGATCGGGGCCGCATTAGACAACGCCACCCCATGGAGGTATCGCTACGGTGCCATGTCACCCACCTACCGTGTGCAAGGTGCTCTCAATTGCACAGACCCTTCACTGCCGACCTCACCGATCGCCGTGAACGAATGCCCAACATGTTTCCTCGATTTTGACCTTTTCACCATGCAACGCCATCCACCAGACTTCGACTCCTTCCTTGATTGGAAAGAATCAATAGAGGAAGAGGTGCTCTCGCAACCACTGAACGTAGGTGATGAACTTACCATCTGCCCGGATGGTTTCATCAAAAGGTCATCCTTGCTGCCTTGCTTTCTGCCCCTCGAAAAACCGTCTTCTTCGACCCTAGAAGCGATCATGAAGCGTCCTCGATCTCGGCACGTGGACGTTGATCACATCCTGACGTAGGCAAGGAACAGTGGAACACTTCACCTCTTTGTCACTAAGGTCGTCAGATCTGGGCGCAACAAATTTTCACAAGTAGTTTTTGGTCGTTTAAGGTGGACGTCTGTAGATCGAAAAGAGAGCTCGGAAACCGAGAATACGGTATGCCTGAAGATGTTTGATGAAGCCCTATTTCCTGTGCCT
Organism: Marasmius oreades; assembly: GCF_018924745.1. Lineage (NCBI taxonomy): Eukaryota > Fungi > Basidiomycota > Agaricomycetes > Agaricales > Marasmiaceae > Marasmius > Marasmius oreades. The sequence continues at coordinate 3,344,994 of NC_057325.1, forward strand.
AGCTACGAAGCGTTCGAGGATGATCATGATTGCGATATCTTTTCCGACTCGATATATCCCAATGAACGCCTCCTCAATCTCCATTTCGCTGACGACACGATGCGTCGGGAATACGCTGTTTATAACAGGCTCGAATATTTGCAGGGCACACTGTTACCGCACGCCTATGGATCTCACGAGGTATCGTAGGTTCTCCAGGGTATTCTCTTCGACCTCGCTAAGGCCCTTTCTGTCCACTTGTTCCCTCGAATTCTCTAGGTGACCCTCCCCACTGGAAGAATGGTCAATGGATTCATAATGGAGATTGCAATCGGACATACTCTAGGATCAATTCCTTTAGAGACATGGCCAGAGAGTGCCCAGACGCAATTGATGAGACCTGTCCTGCTTGTTCACGAAACTACCTCAACATTGTCTTGAATTTCGTCCCTTCAGGTTCGCCGTTTGCGTCAAGGACATTCCGTGCTGCGTTATGGCGGGGTTGATAAGGGCGATTGGCACCTCGACCAAATAATACTCAAGCCGGTCTCGTCAGGAACGGCGTCTGAGGACACATCTGAATTCGACATTGTGTTCATCGATTTTGCCTTCACGCAACTGTGTCAAGGAATTGTACACGGCTTTCGGATAGCTGAAATGTTCACAAGGAGAGACGATCTTAAACTTTCGTTATTGCATTCCGAGACCATCCCACGTTCTGTTGTGGTTGAGAACTGGCCAGAATTTGATGATTACGAGCGCTGATCTTCCTTTTTATTCACTACTGTTGATCCAATCAGGTGTGAAAAGGCCTAGCGAGAGCGACCATATTCCTCAGTAGTAATACATAAGTACTACTTACTTTTATAAGTAGGGATGAAATCGTATTAGTCAACACTTGCGGCTTTGGTCTGAGTGAAACGCGCACCTGTTCGCAGTCTCCTAGCCGCGCCCATCTCGCCCGTCCATAACTGCTCTCGAAGGCTTTGCCTACCGACATCCCTTCACCGCTAGAAATCTGTAACCACTGTCCTCAGCTTTCAGGGCTTTCGCGCGAAGTTGGCGTTCAGGTCCAGTCAGGACTCAGGACCACAGATTGCGCGCCAATCCCCGCCGGCCTCCATATTCAATATGTATTCAACCTCACATAACTGATTTCGTTCGAGAAAATTGAAAAGGATCTCTACGAGTTGAGCAATTCCCGCACGACACGGATTCATCACACAAGCTGACACGGCCCCGTGAGTCTAGCTTCTGCATTCCACATCCCGGTAGCTGAGGTCGGAGAACACTCAATTAGATTTATTTCAGCCCCCACTAGTGCGCAATAATTGAAACGAAAGGAGATCGACGTCACTGAAAACTCACCTCAGGACCATTCCCACTTCCTGGCCGTTCGCTTCATGAACGCGGTCGTTCCATCATCTGTTCGTAGAAAATTGGCTCCAAACTGGAATGGAGAAGAGTCCTGTGAAGGATGTGGTGACAGAGAAGCCTACGGTCGATAGAAGTGGAGTATAAGAAGAGTGCACGAAATCTCAGAGGGCCGAATGCGTTTCTGGGCTACTTTCAAACTCGAAGGTCCACATGATTAATGGATTTCGGGGTGCCTCCTCAACTTCAGCTTGACTCTGGAGATCTAGAACCAAACTCATGATCATCTCAGGCCCTTGCAATCTATTGTTCTATTGTGACTGTGAACCTTATTCACGGCAACAATGCGTCCTGAAATTCAGTGATTGTCCACAACCTCCACAGCCACATGTGCAGGATATTTAACAGCGAGTTGTTGGCTTACCTCGACCCTTCATCCCAACACCTATCGCGCTTCGTTTCTCTTTCTTCCTATGGCTCCTGTGATAGCCACATGACACGTCTTTTTTTTTTATCGACGTTTAATGGCAACGATCTCTGAATGGCGTATGGGAGTGTGGAGGGACGCACTAGTGAATAGATATAATGGCACCAATCCGGACGCTTCCCTGATCTTCACGCCAATTGTGGTCGAACAACCTCCTCTCGACCAAACTACGACCATTAATCACATCCATCGCCTCCCCGTCGAACTACTGTGCCGTATATTTGCCTTTTGTGCAGCAGAGGGCGCTCAATACTTTCAATCTGGAGAAACTTCTCCTAGAAACTGGTTCTCATTCACTCATGTTTGTCGTCAATGGCGCATTGTGGCATTTGACAACCCTTTACTTTGGACCACGCCAGATTTTTCCAGAATCCGTTTGGTTCCTCTCATGCTCAAGAACTCCAGATCTGTACCGCTTACTCTCATGGCTGAAATACGGTGCTCAAAGGATTCAGATGCCTTCTTGTTAGCATTGCAGCATGTCTCTCGTACCAAAACGATCTGCCTCAAATGCGATGGGGATGAGATGAATAAGATTATCCCTGCTCTTCTCCAACCTGCACCTCTTCTGAGAACTCTTTCACTAGTATGCCGCGACGACACGCCGGAACGTGCTCCTGTCATCCCTCCTAACTTCCTCGCAAACAATGTGTCAAAGCTTACTTCTCTCACCATTACTAATTGCCGCATCCATTGGGACTCCCTGACGTTGAGGGACCTCTCTTCACTTTCCATCCGGGTGTCTCCCTGTCGCCATCATGTGTTACCGGTCCAAGAATTCGTAGCAGTCTTGCGTCGAATGCCGCGTATTCAAGAACTGAAACTGCACGGCCTTCGAATCCAATGGGAGGCGGGAGCTCACTCGCCCCATGCTGTTTCCCTTCGTTATTTGAGATATCTTGAACTTGGACGTGATGCACTACGTTGTGCCAGTATCCTGAACCACATAAACATTCCCTCAGCCGCCACCATCGATCTCTATTGCCGCTTTCGAGAAACACCTCACCACGAAACACGATTGTGTGGTCTGATGCTGTCACTCTCCCACCTTTTCTCCAGAGCTCACATTGTCAAGTCGCTTGTCCTGAAAGGGGCTACTGCTCATCTTGACGTGTACGCTAATTGGGAATCCGAACGCGACGGCTGCCCCTTGTACCCAGAAATCAACATGCGTCTCGTTGACGGATCAGGCAGACTTTGGCGCTCTTGGGACGCCATCGTGCGTGGGCTCGCAGCCGCTCTCCCGCTGAATAAACTGAGACATCTCAGTTTATCAGGTACATGGGACAATTTCCTTCGTTCTTCACACACTCTTCTGGATTGTTTTGGGCCCTCGGCGAACGTCGAGACAATTGAGGTGGAGGGTTCACGGCTTCATGCCATCGTGGCCAAGACTCTGGCTCGAGAACAGGCTGAGTGTCGAGCTCTCACCTTTTTCCACTCTTTCCACCTCAGGCCCAACGAAAGAGAATCTCAGCCACCAATCGACTCACCCCAGAATGCTTTAACATTTCCACACCTTCGCCACCTCAAACTCCGACATGTTGCAAATGACAGAAATTCTGTATTCGAAAATTATCGGAAATGGTTGAAAGTGTTACTCGATTCTCTGATGCTTCGTATAGAATATGGGCTGTTGTTATCAAGCTTAGAATTTGTGAACTTGACGATATCGGCTCGGGACATCAGGGCGATCGAACAAATTATAGGGGAAGGAAGGAAACGTCCCGCCTAGGTTATACGACTGGTAGTTCAGTAATATTTGGCTTTTGTGTTTTATATCCTGCCTTCGGATGCTGAGTGTAATAGAATTATTCCCCAAGTATGTAGGGGTACATGTACGGTATGGCGATTCAAATATTCAACGTTTCAACTCCGACTCGAAAACAGCCTTCGCAAAAGCACGATCTTGTGACTCGCAATTTTTTTCCGACGTGATTCGCGTCTGTCTCCCTCTCTCTCTATGAGTTCGCTACCTCATGGAGCACCAACTACTGCCAGATAATTCAAGGAAGAATGAAAAACTCACAAACCTTACAACCCATGAATAATGCGACTCCATCTCTATCGTCGTTGTTTTTTCAAGCCTAACAACTCCCTCTGGTCAGTGCTAACAATTGACGCGTATAATTTTCTGGTCAAACAGCTGGCTTCAGGTTCATTCGAGGTTGTTGATGTGCACAGGCAGAAGCAGGCATGTGCCCATGGAGGAGTCAAGAGTTTACTTGGGAATGCAGGGGACAGATTGAGAACCTTTTTTTTCTGGAATTTGACATGACGACGCTTCATTATGTGGGCTGTTGTGGGGGGACCCCAGGAAATCGTGCGGAAGATCCGGAACAGTATACGCGCGCTTCAGAGTGCCTTCCAAGCGAGTTCAGCTACGTGCCGTCAACCACATCGCGGTGAGTGGCATCGCAACTGAAGGGAATGAAGGTAGAGATGTCGATGATGACAGCAAGTGGAACCAATCTCATGAGCAGGGACTCTTTTGAGAGGGCCGTAGAACGGAGGTGAGATCAAGGTATGCCGCAGCGAACTCGGGCCGTTTTGACTACTCAATCCTTCTCTCAGGACGTCTTGGATCAGATGCTCATATTTTCTCAGCTCATCGCTTTTTTGCGTGCACCGATATGGCAGAATCTCTACCAACCCCCGCTCCCGACCAAGCGTACTGTGATGTATCCGCTTTGGAGGCTGGATTCGTCGACTTGCAAACTGCGATGTTTATAGATGATGGGAAACCCGACGAGATCATTACGGGACCATGTCTCGCCTTCCTCCTGCGCCATTCCAGGACCGGGCACAAATTCGTGTTTGACCTTGGAACTCGAAAGGATTGGGAGAACTACCCTCCAGCCGTCGTCCAATGGATTCACGAGGTCTTCCACTCAAGGGTTCCACAGGATGCTATAGAGTCACTCCAGAAAGGCGGCCTGGCGCCTTCTGAAGTAGACGTTGTTTGCCTCTCGCACGTTCATTGGGATCATGTCGGCGATACGAGACCATTCATCAATAGTACTTTCCTGGTTGGAGGTTCATCGAAGCCCCTTTTCTCACCTGGCTATCCTGCCGATCCCGATTCTGGATACGCTAGTGACCTCCTTCCAGAGGGGCGTACCCAGTTCCTTGATATGCACGACTGGAAACCCCTCGGTCCATTTCCCCGGGCCCTGGACTACTATGGGGATGGGAGTCTTTACATCACGGATGCCGTAGGTTTATCGATTTCAGAATGAACTTTTAATTCATTACCTTTCAGGCCGGTCATTTACCTGGACACATAAATGTCGTAGCACGAACTTCGGCAGATGGCGGATGGATACTCTTAGGTGGTGATAGTGCTCACCATTGGAGACTCATTACTGGGGCATCTAAAATTGCCGTTGCCCGACCTGGTTTTACAAGTGGTTGCGCACATCTAGACGTCAAGGCAGCCGAGGAGAACTTGGTACGTATGCGAGCGTTCATGCATTTGCCCAGGACGAGGATTATTATAGCACACGACGTGCAATGGTTCGAGGAAAATAAAGGTGGACCGGCATTCTGGCCTGGAAAGATTCAGTCCAAGTGAATTTGTTATCGTGAGTTCAGTGAGAACAAATTTGGAATACACAGGGTGCTGTACGAGTACGACAGGATCATATTATGGTAGAGCGAGTAAATGGATGCGGAAGCATAAGAGTAATGAATGTGTAGTCTACAGTACTGCAAGAAGGGAGCACACGCGGGATCCAACAAAACTGAACTGATCTCTGTCATCGCCATCACCTAAGACCGACAAGTTATCCGGGTGTTCTCACATATTCGAGTTATCACTCCCCTCTAGAACATTCGGTCAAATACAGAAAGGAGTTCAGTGACGGCCTCAGGTGGTTATTGAGGAAGAAGCAGATCGGTATCAATATTACTTAGCGGGTGAGGTTGGCCAATTTGAATAAGTTGGTCCATTGGAACTCAGTGCTCCCAAGATCTTGAGACTCTGACTTGAGTAAAAGTTCAACAAGTACAGCTTGGCTACATTTACATGGACTTATGCTGGTTCGCAGATGCTGGGTCGTGTCCACATAAATGATGGTGACCTTTCGTCTTGGTTTCACGTCCATACAGACTGGGTCTTCCTCGTAAGTTGTAATTTGTTCCCCGGCTGATCATGTTGATATAATCGTTCTGGTTCTGAAAGATTCGAGAAAACCGACAATTCAAACAAGGATTGAAGGTTGAAACTTTAAAACTTGAAAAATATCGGATGCGCACTGGCATCTGACTTGAAAGGCTAGCTACTTCTCAGGCTCTTCAGTTTCCGATTGACTTGAATACATATATTTGGTTGAATGGCAATGTTCAATACTTTTGATACAAAGCTTTAGGACCATTGACGCTCCAGGCCTAACTAAATTTATTTGCCTCAAGTTTGAGGATGCCAGGACGGTAAATTTCGGCTACGCCGGTTGGTCCCTCTTTTGTATCGTCCATTCACTTGCATGACCTCGCATTCGGTTGATTATTACGACTGACAGATTACAACGATGCTGATTCCATATCAAGCAGCCTAGTTTGGCTTCGTATAAAAGCCGAGGTGTATCTCGTGGTTGACAACCCCACTCACCATGACCATCTCCATGAATTGGGCCCTACTTCTCTCAATCGCGTCTCTCGTCTTAACTCTCTTCCTATATCGTCGGTCTCGGAAGCCTTCGTTTGCGCATATTCCTGGCCCCAAAAGTCCCTCATTTCTGATAGGTGGGGCTACTCGTGATCCTGCCAGTGAGCTGGACAGTATCTAATTATTACCATTGTGTGTTGGCAGGAAATCTTGGGGAATTGCTTCGTGCGCAGGCAGGCGAGGTATGTCGAATATCTTCGAGGATCGATACCTTGGTATCTCACCAAATTTCCTTCAGACGGACTTTAAGTGGCAATCCCAGTTCGGAGATGTAGTTCGATTCAGAGCCCCGTTTGGAGTATCTAATAAGCTTACTCTATCCTGCCCAAGTACCGTTTCTGACCAAACAATTAGGAAGACCGTCTGCTCATAGCAGACCCGAACGCAATCCACCATATTCTGCAAGGATATAGTTGGGCAGTCCCGACAGAGCGGCGTACGAGATCCTTGGCTATGAGCGGTGAGTCAGTTAATCGACTTGCGGTTACCCTGGCTCTGAAAATAGTCTTTAACAAGGTCCTAGTGTTGTCTATGCGGAAGGTTTGTCCCCTTCCCACCATTTCCTTCGTTTCGCTGATCCTGTGTATCAAAGGGGATGACCACAGGAGACAGCGAAGAATAATGGCCCCTGGTTTTGGTACGCCCCAGGCGAAGGCCTTGGTGCCCATCTTCTCCGCGGTAGCGTCCTCTGTAGGTAATCTCCTTGCTATTCTTGAAACTTATTGAGCTGATCACCTAGGTCACGAACAAATGGAAAGACCTGCTCTCGATCTCAAATGATCGTTCTGAGGTATTCAACATACCTGCATGGATATCACGCGCAACTCTCGATGCTATAGGTCTCGGTACATATCGCATCTCATCTCAGCCGTTTACGTTCTTCGATAATAACTCATTTTGCGGTAGCTGGTTTCGACTATGACTTTGGGGCTATGGACAACGACGATAATCGGTTAGCAAAAGTGTACAAAAATCTCTTGTACGTTGATATTTCTCAATGCTTGACTACAGCATCCCATACCCCTGTTCACAGTGCCGATCTGTTCGCCGCTCCCACAAACGGAATGTTTATGGTGGGGACCCTGATTTCAATCCTTCCTGCCAAAGTCGCGCAGTGGTTTTTGGAATACAACCCAAGCGCGAGGCTAGCGCGCGCTCGAGTTGTTCGTGAAGTTTCCCAAGATGTCGCTCGTAACCTGGTCTCAGCGAAAATAAATGAGATTGCGAATATGGAGGGAGGAAAAGACGTTATGTCTCTGATGAGTCAGTGCTAGGCCGTCTCGTTCATTTTCAATTTTATAACCTCTTGGCGTTTGGCTCAGTCAAAGCAAACCTATCGGAGAATGCGCGGAGTAGGTTGAGCGAGAAAGAGCTGTTGGCACAAATGCAGTAAGGATCATGGTCAGTTGGACCGTGGCTGACAATTCTGACACGACGTACTTGTCACGGCAGAGTTTTATTCATAGCAGGCCACGAAACCACCGGTAAGCAATCGACTCTATAGATGTGCATGTCACCGACTGATGACACTGCAGCAAACACCTTGAGTTGGACATTACTTGAGCTTTCCCGGCGCCCCGAGCTGCAGACAAAGCTACGTCAAGAAATCCATACCAAGGAGCGCGAACTTGCTCGAGAAGAAAGAACGGAATTCACTGCTGAAGATTTCGAGAGCCTCCCTTATCTGAGCGCAGTTGTGAAGGTGCGTAACCTGCGTAGCGGTCGGCTGACTGCCAGACTGACTCGGGATGACTCTCCAGGAATCTCTCCGCTATCATCCGGTTGCTCTCCATATCGCCAAGATGGCTATAGACAACGACTGTATCCCTCTCAGCAACCCTATCACTACTACAGATGGGAAGCAAATCGATCAAATTACTGTCAGTAAAGGGCAAATTGTTTTTCTTTCCATTCCTGCTTATAACAGGTGAAACGAGGTTCTTTCTTTTATCGCGGAAAGCACCTCTCATTCGACGATAAACTATAACTTTCAGGAATAAAGCGGTATTCGGAGAAGATGCACACGTATTCAGGCCTGAACGATGGCTACAGAAATCTGAAGGAATGGGGAGTACATCGGTAGGCGTGTATGCCAATCTGTGAGTGTGATATTCCTCCACAACGCACGTTAGCGACTTGACTGAGAATTTTCCCCCAGTTTGACCTTCTCCGGAGGCGTCCGGTCATGCATTGGCTGGAGATTCGCGTATGTTTTTGTTTCACTGTTTTTGACATGCTTGTTGACTGGTATTGCAGGGTTCACGAGCTTCAAGCGTTCTTAGTCGAGATGGTCCGAAACTTTGAGTTTTCGTTAACACCGGAGTGCGAAAGGATTCGTAGAGAGGCTTGTGGTGTTATGGTTCCAACTCTCGCTGGCGAACTCGCAAAAGGAGTGCAGTGCCCGCTGAAAGTGCGGTGTGCTAGGAGGGATGAGTACTGAGTACTGAGTGTTATCCCGGACTCGACGGGTTCGAACCTGTACATTATATGTATCGCTCTCGTAGCTGTTGACCGAAATGTGGATGTGAGTGAACCTTAGAAGCTTGGTATCTCAAGCGCCCGCCCGTTCATTCCGAGCATTTGAGGCTCAAAATTTAAGCTATTCTGGTTAGGTGGGTAATGCTTTTTTTGAGCGCGCGCCAGCCCAGAATTAAAGTTCTTTGGTTGTTTGGCACGCGTAGGGTGGATTCACAGACTTGCGAAGTAGGTCCAACGAATGCGACTAACGTGTGTTGTCATCTTTTTTTTTTTTTTTTTTTTTTTTTTTTTTGTGGAGCGTTTCGGGGTGGATGTCGGTCGACACATTCACGAAGCTCTCCAGATTTCAGGGGAATCGGAGACCCCAGGCTCGTGAATATTTGTGTCAACTGGTTGAACAGAACCGACACAGCCGGGACCTTCATCTTACGCATGAGGGGCGAGGACAGAGACCTCACACATGTTATATGGGATATTGTAGCCACCTGGAGGAACGCGTTACGCGCATACACCTTTTCGGTGCTTTCGTGTGGGGCTCAGATAGATACCTCCGGGATCCGAAGAACCCTTCATCAGTACTACCCGTTACCCACTAAACCCCCAGTCTCCATAGCCCCTTCGGCGCGGAGATCATCCCAATTCTCCAAGCCTCTCCAAGTGCTTTGGACAGAGGCTGTAGATAGGGATTTCTTCCCATATCTCTTTCGGTTTGTAAGGAGAATGTCGGTCTTTTGCCTGGTTTTCATCATATATAACCATTTATTCACAATTTCTTGTTTTGAGAATGACCCTGATTCGTTTATCACTCTCTGGTTCCTTAATTTCCAGATGAGGTGCGCCGATTCTGAAATCAGTATTTGGAAGATTCTCGAGTCGCCTGAATTAAAAGTGGCCTCTTCCATCTCGTTACTCATTCCGTCATTGAACATCGGTATTCCACACGCTAGGATTGTCCCCATACCGATTTTCGGCCATGTTCCCCCTCGTTTGGTCCACGCATTCTCTGCCAGTTCCCATATTTCTTTTTGGCCCTTTTCCTTACATTTGAGGAGGATATGTCGTATTGAGTCTATCTTTCCACATGTGTGACACATGGTACGGTGGTCATGGTTTGGTATGTGTTTCCAGTATTTCCCTGTCATATATCCGCCATGCATAGTCATGAAGAGGAAATGTCGGGCGTTTCGCGATAGGTTTTTGTTTGATTTTAGTGATTTCCATATTTGTTTCCTAGATGCTTGTGTGTTGTCATCTTCAACAGTAATCAATGGCTTTGTTCTTCATCACAGTTTCAGACTGAGGTCTTCACGTCCTCAAGTATTCAAGAAGAAAATCATGTTTCGCGTTAAAGGATCGAGGATATCGAACGGAAGTTTTGAATAAACAGGAGAGCTGCGGGGACAGCCTCATCGTCACCCGAGAGTTCTTCCTGCGAATCGAAATCACTCTCAAAACTATCTGGTTGACTCTCCATATCCTCATCCTCAAAGTCTACGACCATGGGCTGCATATCCTCTCCTTCCCAATCTCGAGAACCGTCTGGGCCCCAACCATTGCTGTCGTCCCAATCGAGTTGTGCACAGCCATCTTCGTTATCTTCTGGGTTGCATTGAGGATCGGAATCACCAGAATTATCAGATTCGTAATCTCTCCGAGCCAATTCTTCTTGATCCGCATCCTGTTCTGAACTGCAGTCGCTGGAATTCCCCGTTCCGTCCATTGCAACACGATTGTCTTCCATCGGTCGCGTAATCCAGTGACCCGGTTCCTTCTGGATGGTTTCCCAATGCCGAGCGTTCGCAGGAAAAAGCAAGCAATCTTCCAGAAATCCATCGATATACCGCGATCCGTCTTCATCGTCCGAATCGAGCCTTAGTTCCCTTCCCAAGACGATTTTCCACGATTTACAGTCAACAAGACGGGGTCCGGCCCATTCTCCAAACAAATCGTCTCGCATGTCGATTATGATCCCATCATCCTGATGAAATTCGAGATAAAAAGTTTCACACATTAACCGTGTAGCACCCCTTGCAAGAAGGTCTCTATACTCCTCTTGGCGATTCTCATAGCCATAAGCGATCGTATCAGGTCGAAGTCGTGCAGGATCGATTTCTTGTAGCGGAGTCGTTCCTCGAGCTCGACTACAAACATGATCGGTTTCGCCGACAAAAAATGAATCGAAGCTTTGAATAATCGGATCACCGTCGGGACTCTTTTCGCACACCTAGGAATGGCCAGGCGAACTTGCTTGTCAGTTGGTGTAAGAATAAAAGCAATTCAATCTCACGAACAAAAGCTGTATACGTTTTGCCACAAACATAAGATTGACATCTTCGTTCAGCAATCTCCCAGTTACATAGTGAGCAACGATAGCATTTGTCCCACTCATCCCAGTTTGGTTCTTCCTCTTCGCTCTCTTCGCTGTCACCGTGTTCATACATCTCTTCAGATGGGAGACGTGATTCGTTCATAGTTCCGGCTGAGACTTCGGGATTTTGTTCTTGTTCTCTCTTTGGCACAATGTACATAGACATATCTTCATTTTTTATAGGTTCCTCAGTGAGTGCGCGTAGAGCTGCTCGCAATCGCATGACATCGTGCTCTTGAGTTTCCAATCTCTAGAATATTTGGTCTTGATTAGATTTTTTTTTCAAGCTTCAAATAACTGTTATCCTCACTTGTTTCTGAGAGTCTACAAGAGCTCTGAGTCTCTCGTTCTCGCGTTCCATAGTGACGGTAAGGAAGGAGTGCGCGCCTGATCATACCTGGAATCTGGACCGGGCTAAATCACGTGATCGAGAAATTCTCACTGAGCAAAGATAGTCGTGCACGACTCGTATTGAACTCTTGAGTATTTCTCAGAAGATCCTGAAGAACACCAGCATCATAGGAGCAAAAATGATACAATACATGATTTCTAGCTAATGTACAGTTCCATCTCCATTCGTAGTCCCATTACTCTTCCTCTTTCCTCGACCGACAGATTTGGAAAACACATCCACCATAAGATATTCTCCAATCGCACAGATACCCCCAGACCACATTAACAATAACGACGTTATCACGAAGAAACTAATCGTTTGTCCAATCTCCAACCACGATCCAGTATCGCGGACGTTAAAGAAGAACGTCAGTGTTAAGCCTAATGCAAAAGTTAGGAAATCAGTGATGGTGTAAAAGTGAGGATCAGATCCAGCGTCATTTACCATCAGTGATCATTAACGATACGAGGAACAAAGAGAACGGGGGTAGCCTCAATGCGTGGGTTATTGAGGCAATGGCTATGGAAAGGAGGATGTATGGCGACACGATTTTGCAGACCTGAAGAGTAGGAGTAGTCGGTTTGTGTTGGTACCTTTCGATCAATAGATAGTGCACTCACCAATGGTACTGCCATGAAGAAGGGATTGAAGACTGGAATCAGTCTATACACGGGGGCCAAGTAGAACGATCTGGGGAGGAGAAATGAGTGAATCAGAGGTCAATTCCACTTCACGACCAATGGAAAGCTCACGAAAGGGATGCAACGCTGAAGAAAAGTAAAAACATTCATGAGCACACGAAGACGGAGAACGACATTACAGAAGCTACTCACTTTCCTGTCCCGAAGAACGCGACCTGCACGAAAAACAAGAAAAACATTACAATTCTCAGATCGTCAACCTCGAAGGAATACGTCTTGAAACCATCCTTGCGTAAAGCCCTCGATTCAGATGTTTGAGCCAACGCACTCTCAACGTCAACCCACAGGGATAATGTGATCGAATATGAAGCAAAGAAGAGCACTTCGTCGCTGATAGAGAGGATCACAAAAAGGGGCCCAAGGCCGAGGAAGTACATCAACATTTTGGAGTCGACACAGGCGTGGCGAATAGGTGTAATGAAAGGGAGAAGAGTTGAAGCGACTCCAGGGTACGACCGTTGAGAGTCATCGCTAAAGGCAAAGAGGAAAAACTCACTGAGAACGATCCAACCAGAAGCCTGAGCCAATGGCGGGAGACCGGTCTTCGCCTGTAGACTAAGTGCAGAATTTCTGGTTATGAACACCATGGCGACGATGAAAATTATCTGTAACAGAAAAAATAGTTCCATTTCAGAGTCGAGTGAAAAAAGAGCCGCTATTAGAACTCAACAAATGTACCTGAACGATGTACAGTTTCTTGAGCGATCGATTGACTGCTGGATTCTGAAGCACACGATTTGCCTGGAATGAACCCAGTGCAGCCAGTGCAAAACCTCCAGCTGTTATGATAGGAACATTTTCCTCTTTGTCAACGTTCAATAACGGGAAAATTGCAGTGAGAAGACAAGAGACCGTCCATAAAACGGATTTCATCCCAAGCCGATCTCTGGTAGCTTGGGTCCAAGTCGCATGAGGCCAATAGAACCCGATCAAAACGAGACCAGCGCTCCATATTGAGCGATGCGTATAACCAAACTAAAAACAAAGAAATTAAGCTCCGTCTGTATCTACATGTGAATAATGACCTACCACCATAGCAATCAACGTAGTCACAACCAAAGTCGCGCGATGTAATAATTTCCCGGCATTAAGATTGAAGTGTTTCACGTCCAACGCAAGACCAACTTGAGCGACAGTCTGATCCCAGAAATAACACGGGAAGGCGATATACAAGTAATATGTCCAAGGTGCCTCCTCGAGAGCGAACATTGCGCAGAACACAGAAAACACAGAGAAACTGGTTAAATGTACCGTCGTGAATACACGTGATTGCTTAGCTTGTGACTGAATATTGGAATTTAGAGGACGGAAGACGTATAGGGACGCATACGCGGCCCATCCCGTATACGCGGCTGCAGCAATCGCTCGAATCATGGTACGTTGGTACGTTTCCAGGTATCGCAATCCTTCTAATCCATTTTGAATGACATTCAGAGCTTCCATCCGTGCATTGAAATTGTTTCCAGCGAGGAGTTCTCTGCGAATGACCTCCACCGCATGTTCACGATATGGTACAGTGGTAGAACTGTTTGCAGGGCGTTCTAGGGGTTTAAAGGGCTTGTAGAAATATTTCTTGGCTTTTTTCTGCTCTGTAAGGAGTAACGGCATCATCAGGACATTCTGAAGAAGTCTCCGCACTGAACTAACCATGTTTGACTCTGTAATGTTCCAGAATCACCTGGACTTCGTAGATCAGCATTGTATAAGAGACTGAGGGGATGCCATCTAACCTCCGCGTTCGTTAAACTGGCCAGTCCCACCTTTCTATGCCCTGTCGCGGGGGACAAAAAGCCAGGTTTCCTGGGGTCCACATCGGGAAGAACACCTACTGAGTTGATCGGCCAATCGAGACCAAGTAAAGTAGCCATGATGGGTGTTATATCGGCTTGTTCGATATCGCGACGGTAAGTTGTACTCATCTCCCAACGTTTCGAATACGCGTCATGTGAGGATGGTTTGGTATTCGTCAGCGGTCCTCGAATACCTCTTCCCCAGGCGATGAATGGTGTTCGGGTGCTATCAGGATCTGCAGGTTGTACGATGCATGGGCATACGCGACGACCGTAAACTGACTGATTACTCACTCCCATCGCCATGATTTCCTATCACGGACATTCCGTGATCAGCAGTGAATATATAGCTTGTCATATCGTCCTCATAGAAGTCATTAATGAGTTTCTCTGTCTCTTTGACGATATTGTCCACTATTTGAATGTTCTTCATATACTCCTGTAGAATATTGTGAACAGATAGTCCCCGAGAAAGATCTGTGGAGCACTTGCCTCTGAGTGGGGACGATAGGAGTGACCAGTAGTATCTAGACCCAAGAGATGCAGGAAAATGATGACTTTGTCTTCCCTTAGTTGAGAGTTAAGAACAGAATCTGTCGTCGCATTCTTCAACAGCGTTCTAAAATGGTCTAGAACCCATACGTCTAACGCGGTAGCATCTAATGATTCCTGTCAGCTGTGTTTGACGAGTGAAGTGCGGACTCCGCACCTTTCGTGAAGTCTTCGTCCTCTTCATTATATGACCAGCCTTCGACTTTGCCCGGAGTCGCACCGCGTTGAAACATTGGAATTATATCAGGCGAGCCAAAGGCAAATGTATGGCTAGATTGATTGAAGACTGAGTCAAAATGGACCTGCTTCTAGTCAGATACAAGCTTGAGTTTTCGTCTCGTGAGCATGCATACTGGGTTCATTTTCCATCCCTACAAACACGTCAGAATGAGAGAATGGACGGGAACGGTGAGTACACACCCTTGTAACAGCCGACACATCTTCGTACATTCCAGCTGATCGAGTATTATTTTAGTCTGGGAGGGCAGATGGGCACCGAACTGACGCACCAATAATAGCGACATGGCCGGGACGACTTTCTGTAGGGACGTGGGTATGAGAGATACCAAACGCTCCTCTCTCTTCTGCAATGGTGCGTAGATGTGGTGCTACAATTTTTGGTGCCCTTGGGTACCGAGGAAAACCATTCTTTTCGAACAATAGATCCGCGCGCAAACCGTCGCCTGTATGGAAGGTAAGAGACGAAAGCTCGGCGACAAGGCTCGCGGCACACCTATTATCAGTACTAATCTTTTGGCCTCAGCCTCTCCGGCACTGAGTCTTTCCATCCCATGAACAACCGGACTTGTGAAGTAGCAATCGAAGACTGAGTAGATGAAGGCGAGATGGAAAATAAGACCGAGGACAAGGAGCTTAATGACATTGTAATTGGATGTTTGTGCCATATTGGAAGAGGTTTTTGGTCGCGAAAGAAAATTCCCTCGGATTATATAGTGGTCGACTGGCAGTGGAAATGACACGTTGGCAGTATGCTGGCACACAACGGAGAAATGTAGGTTAAGCTTCGGTGTAGTGATATTGATAATCAAATCGGCCAATACGATATAGACAAAGAGAGTCGATGTTTCTTAGTGCATGGGATGACGGTGGTGGGAGTGTCGAAGGGACATTTGAAATGGCAGACCCAAACTAGCACCCACAAGCGCCCACAGGATGTGACTAACTTTCTGCCTGTCACTCGCCCACTACATAGTACTTATGCACTACTAGCCTGTTTAACCGTATCATCGTCCTTGAGTCAATAACGTCGCGAGAGGCAAAGTGACATCGATCCAGGACTGCATGTATTTTAGGTGTCTTGACCCCACCGTGGTCACCGACTGTCATTGAAAAATCTCGCTCGAGATGTAGGAGCCTTTGGGCCCAATACCTAATGGTTCCTAGCTTAAACTACCAAACCAATTCCATTCCACTGCCCAGCTGGATCCCGGGTGGTCAGAATCAAACTTGAGCTGAGGAATGGTCAAATTGCGGGAAT
The DNA here is from genome assembly GCF_018924745.1 of Marasmius oreades. NCBI lineage: Eukaryota > Fungi > Basidiomycota > Agaricomycetes > Agaricales > Marasmiaceae > Marasmius > Marasmius oreades. Next base: position 3,361,281 of record NC_057325.1, read on the forward strand.
TTTGAGCGAACAAGAAAAAATTCAGTCGAAAAGGCGACGTGACGGTGTTGAAAGGGACCACGTGTATTTCGATCATTTTTTTTGACGATTCCGGGTCTCCTGCCAATTTAAACTCCGTTCTCCAGGCCCCTCACAACGAGTTTCTTGTGAGGGGTCGGTTACAGGCCTAGATAAAGATAAAAGACAACTCCCCTGTGCGCCTCAGTTTCATCGCCCACCATGATCGCTGTGCACACGGCAGTTGCAGAAGATCACGACGACCCTAAGCCTCTCTGGATTCGAGACTCAACCACCCGGACGACCACCTCGATCTATCAATTATTCAAGGAGTTGGTTCCAAACAGCTCTGGCGAACAGCCTCCTTGCGATGGATGTGGTTCCGGAGAGGAGATTGAAGTGAGGGGAGAGCCTGTCGTTCAAGAGTTCAGCACATACGTCGTAGACCAATGCATAATTGACCTATTTCGCGCGAAGATGGCTAGTCTCAGATACCGCGAGGTTGAGATCCCCCAGTCAGCCGATTCGATATCTTCCTTCGAACTCAAGTACATCATTCCGGTGGCCGAAGTGTTTAGACGCCACGTATTTTGCGAGGAAAAGGGTTTTTCGTCCAGTGATTTTGGGTACAAGAAATCAACTTGGCCACCTAGTATGTATTAGTGTTCCCCAGGGAGGCAAAGACTAATCTCTGACGTCCGACCCCAGAAACACAGGACCGAAGTACGCTTTTAATCGCTTCCCGCTGATAGTACAGATTTTTGATGTGATTTTGCTACCAGATCGAGCCCTCTCCACTCTACCCCTGCTCTCTCCCAGTAGGGGCGAGCTATTTACCTTTCAGTACTATCCTCTCGAACCTGCTGCCGAACCTAAGCCTTTGGCATCTGTCATTGTCCTGGTACGTTCTCCGTTCCTGTTAGCTTCATGCAGACTTGGAATATTGATATCCGACCTAGCCCACGGGCTCCGTGTGCTGGAACGATTTCCAACGCCTTTTCCGCGAGGAGAGCGATAAATGGTTTACATGTCGAAAAAACCTGCCATTGCTCGAACGTCTCGATGATTTCTGGCATTCGGCAGAGTCATACATCGTGTTGACCGACGAGTTCAATGTAGAGATCATTCACAATTTCTCTCACATAGCCTCTTCTCTCGGTATCTGTGGTTGGTCTGCTCCCCTCAGTGACAACTTGACCCTCAACTGTGCGATCGGGGCCGCATTAGACAACGCCACCCCATGGAGGTATCGCTACGGTGCCATGTCACCCATCTACCATGTGCAAGGTGCTCTCAATTGCACAGACCCTTCACTGCCGACCTCACCGATTGCCATGAACGAATGCCCAACATGTTTCCTCGATTTTGACCTTTTCACCATGCAACGCCATCCACCAGACTTCGACTCCTTCCTTGATTGGAAAGAATCAATCGAGGAAGAGGTGCTCTCGCAACCACTGAACGTAGGTGATGAACTTATCATCTGCCCGGATGGTTTCATCAAAAGGTCATCCTTGCTGCCTTGCTTTCTGCCCCTCGAAAAACCATCCTCTTCGACCCTAGAAGCGATCATGAAGCGTCCTCGATCTCGGCACGTGGACGTTGATCACATCCTGACACAGGTGGAACACTTCACCTCTTTGTCACTAAGGTCGTCAGATCTGGGCTCAACAAATTTTCCCAAATAGTTTTTGGTCGTTTAAGGTGGACGTCTGTAGATGGAAAAGAGACCTCGGAAACCGAGAATACGGTATGCCTGAAGATGTTTGATGAAGCCCTATTTCCTGTGCCTAGCTACGAAGCGTTCGAGGATGATCATGATTGCGATATCTTTTCCGACTCTATACATCCTAATGAACGCCTCCTCAATCTGCATTTTGCTGACGACATGATGCGTCGGGAATACGCTGTTTATAACAGGCTCGAATATTTGCAGGGCACACTGTTACCGCACGCCTATGGATTTCACGAGGTATCGTAGGTTCTCCAGGGTATTCTCTTCGACCTCCCTAAGGCCCTTTCTGTCCACTTGTTCCCTCGAATTCTCTAGGTGACTCTCCCCACTGGAAGAATGGTCAATGGATTCATAATGGAGATTGCAATCGGACATACTCTAGGATCACTTCCTTGAGAGACATGGCCAGAGAGTGCCCAGACGCAATTGGTGAGACCTGTCCTGCTTGTTCACGAAACTACTTCAACATTGTCTTGAATTTCGTCCCTTCAGGTTCGCCGTTTGCGTCAAGGACATTCCGCGCTGCGTTATGGCGGCGTTGATAAGGGCGATTGGCACCTCGACCAAATAATACTCAAGCCGGTCTCGTCAGGAACGACGTCTGAGGACATATCTGAATTCGACATTGTGTTCATCGATTTTGGCTTCACGCAAATGCGTCAAGGAATTGTACACGGCTTTCGGATAGCTGAAATGTTCACAAGGAGAGACGATCTTAAACTTTCGTTATTGCATTCCGAGACCATCCCACGTTCTGTTGTGGTTGAGAACTGGCCAGAATTTGATGATTGCGAGCGTTGATCGATATCAGATCTTCCCTTCTATAGTGACATCTTTGTTACGAGTCGTACTTCACTAGCCAGGTCAAACCACTGATACCTTTGTGTGAAAAAGAACAAATGGAAGCTATTACAGAATTCCAACTCAGTAAACACTTGCGAGAATCTCAAGATAATTATTGTTTGGCTAATTTCAGACACTGTCCCGGACTGCATGTATTTTAGGTGTCTTGACCCACCGTGGTCACCGACTGTCATTGAAAAATCTCGCTCGAGATGTAGGAGCCTGCTCGGCCACGGGATTCAAGCCAAGCTCAATGTCCTCAAACCATTTCAGATTTACAGTCGACGGGTCCTGTCCTCCCTCGGTCGTATTCTACCAGTTACGAACCATCTGTCAACCCAGCTTCAAGTTGAAAAACAAAGTTGCTTAGGAGTGATTGTCATTGGTTGCTGCTAGTGGCCTTGCCAAATCCATGTCTGGAACTTGAATATGTAAGTCCTGCCGAGTGGCCTTCTTTTTGATAGGACGACCACGAGCCTGTTTGGGATGCACGTATATGATCAGGGCCTTGATTTCTTCCGAATTCCTTCTTCCTCTGGCTAGTACGTCTGTCAAGTGTAACCGATTTCTCAGGACCTTTCGCTTGCTGTACCGTCGTCTCTTTTCCTTTAATCTTCAATCAATGAAGGAAGCCTTGCTTGTTGGGCTTGGTGGGGTCGGTGCGGTGTGTGAGTTACGAGCGTGACGCTCCTCCCGTAAACCTGCATGTACTCATCCTTATCGATTATCCTTCAGGCGCACTCGCCCTAACATTGAGTGGAAAAGTTCGTTTGACGGTCGTAGCTCGTAGCAACCTCGAAGCAGTGCAGAGTGAGTTTGACATTAGCTCGGATATTCGTTGCATAACCTGACCAGCTAACATCGGTCAGAAAATGGTATGACCTTTCGAAGCGACAAGTTTGGAGACCACATCAAAGGCTGGAAACCCGATCGGTGTATGTGTTTCTTTCGCACTTTAGCCATTAATGCACGGCTACATCTCTTTTCCCAGTGATCCCCACCGTTCTCGACGCTGTTGATCGGAAATACGACTATGTTTTCGTCGCAACCAAAGTCGTACCGGAAGTCATGACGACGGAAAAGATATTGGCTCCTCTGCTGAATAAATCCTATACCGAAAAATGGGGACAGCCGATCTATGTTTTGCTGCAGAATGGGATGGGGGTTGAAGAAGGGATTTATACCGCCACCAAAGCCGTCGAATCAGAAGTTGGAAGAGGGGCCGCGCATGATCCGAGAGGGAGTTTGCATGCTCCGACGAGGATTGTCAGCGCCTGTGTCTATTACATGAGTAACCTAATTGCGCCAGACATAGTCCAGTATGTCGAGGATGTGAGTCTACATCTCCTGTTCAGCTTTTTATTTTTTACAATAACTGGAACGGTAGAACATGGGTTTGGTCGTTGGTATTTTCCGTCCTGGACAATACACGACGACTCATAATAGTCCAGAGGAAGCTGCGATCTTGGACGAACTCAAAGATATTCTGGAATCTGGAGGAACATCTACGACAATCGTTCCCGAGATTCAGCGACGGAAGCTGGAGAAAAACATGTTGAATCTAGCGTTTGCGACCGTTGCGACGTTATCGAAGTAAGCCAATCGTGTGTCTTGGATGGTGTTGTATTTGACCTTTTGCAATTTTTACAGTCTCCCTGTTACTTCAATTTTTCGACCACCTCCAGAGCCTCAAGGGATGCAATACCAGTCATACGTATATCCGGTAACGGCTAGTCTCATCGCGGAGTATACCATCCCTAATATCAAGGCTGTGTTCATGGAGACTATTGCAGTCGGTAAGTTCTAGGTACTCTAGCTGCTACCTGGATTTCAACACGGTCCTTTCTACAGGCCGTGCGCTAGGTTTCCCTGATTCGGAAGAAGGTATCCCTTCCAATAACGCCACCAAGTTCTTAGAACTCGTAAGAACCAGCCATCTGGATCCAAACAACAATCATTCTCCTAGTATGCTTCTAGACATGAGAAACGGCAGACCTCTGGAAATCGAAGTCATTGTAGGAGAGGTCGTGAGGATGGCGAGGCGAGTGGGAGTGGATGTACCGGTTAGCCTCTTGCTTTCCTACCTATAAGAGCCCAATCTTTGAATATCTTTCTTACAGAGAATAGAGATGTTATACGGCATATTGTTGCTTGTTCAAAACCAGATTCTGGGAAAGCTGGCTGCAGCGAAGTCCTTAGAAGGCAGCACTTCCATGATTATTTGAACACCGTTTCCTTTTCGTTAATGTCTGTAACTCATGGACACGTGAACAGCGTCGATACAAGGAAGTTGCGGGGGGGGGGGGGGGGGTTACTTCAATTGACTTACTGACCGTATCCATATCAGGATAGAAATGCGGGTCATGGTAACGCACATCGCAGCGACGAGAGCATATGAAGATCGATGAAAAGGACGGATGCTCATTAGTGTCGACTGGTAGGACGTAGGCTGGACCGAAGCGAGAGCCCTTGTCTAACGCAACCCCCGACAGACAAGACGAGACAGCTTGCGGAGCGGAGCGACCACAGATACTGCCGCCTGAGGACAGAAACCCTTGGGAAGAGAGCATCTGTTAATGGTCTGCGTTGACCTCTCTCCTCCACGCGTCTCCTGGAAACGTCAAAAACTGAGGCCTGAGGTGCTGGGGTGCTAATGGTGTTTTCGACACTTGATCATACATCGTTCTCGTCGTGAAAAGAAAATCAAACGCAGTCTTCCGGCCCTGCAAAAGCGGCGGGAAACATCAGAGACTCTAGCCGAACGGACGGTTGACACGGCAGCGAAATCTCAGAAGCTCATCTACGGCTTCTTCACAAGCTGACTTTATAATAGTTCCCCAAATCGTCCCTGTCGATTGCAAGATGTATGATATCTCAGCCACTGGAATGATGGAGTTCTGTTCAAGGCAACTGTACTAGAACGGATGCGAACAACACAAAAAGAATTGCATCAAGGATCGAGAAGCTTTCGATTTTGCGGTATCGGAGGCTCGCCAAGCCAATACAAAATTCTTCGATTTGTTCGTTATGTGTTTGTACGGAAGGCGTCCGCCAGTAGTGCTGCATACACATACGGATCATTTAAAGGAAAGGGTCATAGCGTGGCTTACGCTGGACTGACTACAATAGATAGACGCTCAGAGCCTGACGTGAAAACGTACCATGAGACTAAAGAATAAGAAAGGGGAGAGAGAGCGGTGGCTGAAGTCACCAAATGGAGCACCGCGTGATTACTAGTAAACGAACTCCAATTGGGACATTCATTTTCAGATTTTTAAAGCATTACGCAGGTGTTCAATAAGATGTTGTGATCCCGTTCTGCATCGAAATCAAAGTTGAATTTGCTACCAGGCCTCTATATACTCTCCATACTATTCATGCTCACGTGCCACGAGTTGCCGATTTATCCGAGGCTGCTGGGCGTAAACTTCACTCTTCCTTTTGGACCCTGCATTCAAAACATTCAAGTCGGTTTCAGCTTAGTGGGTACTCGAATATGCAGGATGAACAACACATTTACGGGAAGCCTTACCCCAATCGGAACGCAAAATTGGGCTCGAAAAATGCCTTGATAACTAGCTGAAAGTTATCAAGCACCCGACCCTTCTCTTCCCCACCTTCTTTCTTTCTTTGCTATTCCATAATACCGTTCTGGCTCTACGCAATCTTGGTGGTTTCTAGTTAGTGGAGGAATTGAATATGTCCACCCAGTTTGCTGGCACAATGTGAGTTATTGAACTTTGACTCCAGCCTCTCGTTCAATATCTAACGCATTGGAACTCCAAGTGCTCTAATTAATTCATGGGCGAATGTCTTTCTCTACTCCATGGAAGTCACCCTTAGTGCCTATTTTTTCCAGTGCCATAAAACAAACCGATACCAAAAATTCAGTCTGGGAGGCTCGCTTTTCCTGGATACTGTATGCAGCGCAGTTGTGTGCTACTACACATGGCTTCGTATCGGTTGGTTCGATTTCCGAGTCGTGCCCGAAAATCATCTTATGGTTCAGAAATAGACGATCCGATGATTGAGAGTTGGAGTCGAGGCATCATAACCATACTCACCTACTTCGTATCAGTCTGTGAACAATTATACCTTGTTCACCGATACTGGATTATGTGCGTGAACCTATCTCTGAACATTCTATCTGACCCCATGGGTTTTCTCCACAGTGCTCGGAACAGAGTCGTCGTATTCTTTGTCCTTCTCGGAGCCATTGTTCATGTGGGTCACTCGTGATTAGACCGTTTGATCTGCGAATCGAATCTTTCTCTGGTTTTCACCCCCCAGTTAGTGTTTGGCTTCATCTCCGGCCTTCTCTCCCTGGTCGTTCCTGGATCCGTGCATAGTTACGGGATCCTTTCTCTCACGTAGGCTGTCTCCATCCTCCCCTTCCTTTCACTTTTCTGAACCACACTGTCAGAATTGCAGCTGTTACATGCGCTGCAACAGATTTGCTGATTGCGATAAATATATTTTACGCGACACGCAATATCGATACTATAAACCCCTCCACGCAGAGGTTTGCATCAGACCTCTAGTAAAGCGTTATTTGAAGGCTAATTGCTCATGCTGACAGCTTGTTGTTTCGTCTTTCAATCATCGGGATAAGCAGTGGGATCGTTACCGCCACTGCGACTACTCTTAAGATCATCCTACTTTTCACGTCTTTACGAGGTATATGAAGTCTTTCCCACCGATTGTGCTTTGTGCTGACGTCTCTCAATGCTAGGATTCGCTTTCCTGTTTAACCTTGTCGGTCGGATATATACTCTCACCATAGTTGTCAACTGTATCGCACTCGAGCGTCAAAAAAACGCGAGGGCCAGATCAATCGCTACCGAGAACTCGGAGACGCAAACCTCAAACAACTCGAGGAGTCCGGGTTCGGTCGTTTTGACAACCTTGGGTCAGTTACTCTCCGTATTCTCTAATCACTTGGAGACTCGGAAGTTTATCTGATGGAGGAACTCGCATAGACTTCCGCACATCTACGGTTCCCGAGGACACCAAAACAGATACTGAGGTCCAGAACAGTATCGGTATGCGCTAAATTTTGAATGACTCTACTTCTTATATCTATCGAACTCTATTGAGGTATGTTACATATCGTGCATGTGCTAGTAATTCGTCAATTTCAGTATAATCCACGTTTAGTGGCGATCGGTCATTGTTGCGCTTTCAACTATAGCCCATATATGTGAACACTGCCGTATCCCAAGTTCTCTGTGGTGAAACCTGTGAGATCCGATACAACCTGAATGTAATGTTTCTAGGGTAGAGACACAGTAATATATATTACTAACCTCCTCAACACGGACAGACGTCGATACTAGATCCGATATCGATCATCGATCATTCCATTCCATTAGTATCCGACCTTAGTAGGGGTGCTCAATTCTGCAAATCATTACACCGTTCAAAAGTAATTGCAGAATAATTTCGTATAATGTAATTCATACCTATACCTATACCTATACCTATAAAGGCGTGATAATTCATTTTTAGTGTACGATTTTTAGAATTAAGTTACAGTACCCCTTGACATTCAATAAGTGATCCGTTGTCCCTTGTGGCATCGAAATCAAGTTGAATTGGCGTACTACGGGGTCGGCGTCTAGGGAGACCCGACTACTTCTATTTAGCACAGGACTTCGTAGACATGAGTTAATTGCTTCCTTGATAACGGTATTCCTTGACTCGGAGGTCGACCGTCGACGCCATGATGAATTAATGAAGGGTCCGTGGCACGTGAGCATGGACCCCTAGCTCTGTTTACACCCGGCTGGGTGTGGATTCCACCTTCACCCTTCCGTTTGGACCATTCAAAACCTTTGAGTCGGTTTCGGCTTAGTGGGTACTCGAATATGCAGGATGAACAAACACATTTACGGAAGCCTTACGGAATATAAAGTTGGGCTCGAAAGGCCTTGATAACTAGTTAAAAGTTATCAAGCACCCTTCTCTTCCCCACCTTCTTTCTTCGCTGTTATATGATACCGTTCTGATTCTACGCAGTCTTAGCGGTTTCTAGTCAGCGGAGGAATTGAACATGCCATACCGGTTTGCTGGCACAATGTGAGTTATTGAACTTTGACTCCAGGCTCTCGTTCAATATCTAACGAATTGGTACTCCAAGCGCTCTAATTAATTCCTGGGCGAATGTCTTTCTCTACTCCATGGAAGTCGCCCTTAGTGCCTATTTTTTCCAGTGCCATAAAACAAATCGATATCAAAAATTCAGTCTGGGAGGCACGCTCTTCCTGGATACTGTATGCAGCGCAGTTGTCTGCTACTACACATGGCTTCGTATCGGTCGGTTCCATTCCTTCGTGCCCGAAATCCATCTTATCATTCAGAAATAGACAACGCGACGACTGATAATTGGAGTCCAGGTGTCATAACCATACTCACCTACTTCGTATCAGTTTGTGAACAACTGTACCTTGTTCACCGATACTGGATTATGTGTGTGAACCTATCTCTGAACATTCTATCTGACACCCCATGGGTATTTTGCAGTGCTCGGAACAGAGTCGTCGTATTCCTTGTCCTTCTCGGAGCCATTGTTCATGTGGGTCTCCTGTGATTAGACCGTTTGTTCTGCGAACCTTTCTCTGGTTTCACTCCCAGTTAGTATCTGGCTTCATCTCTGGCCTTCTCTCCCTGGTCGTTCCTGGAACCATCCATAGGTACGGGATCCTTTCTCTCACGTAGGCTGTCTCCATCCTCCCTCTTCCTTTCGCTTTTCTGAACCACACTGTCAGAATCGCAGCTGTTACATGCGCTGCAACAGATTTGCTGATTGCGATAAATATATTTTACGCGACACGCAATATCGATACTATAAACCCCTCCACGCAGAGGTTTGCATCAGACCTCTAGTAAAGTGTTATTTGAAGGCTAATTGCTCATGCTGACAGCTTGTTGTTTCGTCTTTCAATCATCGGGATAAGCAGTGGGATCGTTACCGCCACTGCGACTACTCTTAAGATCATCCTACTTTTCACGTCTTTACGAGGTATATGAAGTCTTTCCCACCGATTGTGCTTTGTGCTGACGTCTCTCAATGCTAGGATTCGCTTTCCTGTTTAACCTTGTCGGTCGGATATATACTCTCACCATAGTTGTCAACTGTATCGCACTCGAGCGTCAAAAAAACGCGAGGGCCAGATCAATCGCTACCGAGAACTCGGAGACGCAAACCTCAAACAACTCGAGGAGTCTAGGCTCGGTCGTTTTGACAACCTTGGGTCAGTTACTCTCCGTATTCTCTAATCACTTGGAGACTCGGAAGTTTATCTGATGGAGGAACTCGCATAGATTCCACACATTTACGATTCCCGAGGACAACCGAAACAGATACTGAGGTCCAGAACAGTATCGGTATGCGTTAAAATTTGAATGACTCGGCACCTTACTGTATATCTATATCTATCGGACTCTGTTGAGGCTATTTTATTTGTTTTTCTGGCTTTTTCTTGCTTTAACTCTGAGTCGGTAATCCACCTTTACTGGCGATATCACAGTAGCCTATGGACATATGTGAACACTGCCGGCTCTCTGCGGCGACCGTTTGAACAGCGGTACTTATGAGATACGAGACAATGTCATTTCTAGGTAGAGACACAGCAATGTATCCATAGTACTGATCTCTTCAACACAGATGTAATGAGAGTAGATCAATTTAGAGCTAATTCCGTTCCTGCGGACGGCCAAACCGTTTTTCCTCTTCAAATCAAAAGATACATTGTACAAGACAACCACCAGCCATGCGAGATTTGTAACCGGACGGCCCCACCATGTATTCAAGCAACCATGCAACCTTCACAACCTCGAACTCTCCGTCGTGCGTATAATTTGGTTCTGCACCACCAGCAACAGTGCGTACAAAGTCTCGATTCGCTACATACCCCGCCCAGGTTCCAGGTCAACACATTCTCTCCAGCTAGAACACAACCAAAAAGTGCTCACCGGGACAGGGATGTCTCTTTCTCTTGCCATCCTCACCACCTCGCCAAATATGACCTCGACTTCGATTGGGTGGCCTCGTTGCGCGTCAAGTAGCATACTTGGTTTGTGTACACTTTGAGGACTCATGTGAAGTTTTCTTGTGTTGTCTATAGTTCGCTGAACGTGAATGGTCGGTATTCCTTCTTCGCTATCGGGGAATCCTAATGCTCGACCTGGTGCGAGGGAATCAATATTGAGCGCCACGACAAGATCAGTTGGGCTCACCTAAGGCTATGAGCTCCAGTAAGATCGCTTCTATAGTAGGTATAGTATATTGTTCAACGAGGGCGGCAGTTTTAGGGGAGACGTAAGGCGTATAAGCGATGGAAGCGCTGGGAGGAGGACGAAAGATTGCCGGAAGCGTGTAGCTAGATGTATATGACAAGAACGATTAGGCTCAGAATGAAGTCGAAACCAGGCATGTGGGCATACTCGGTAAGGGTTGAGAATGAAGAGAACGCCACGTTCCAGAAATTTTTGGAGAACTTGACTCTTTGGATCTCTGGGACTATTTTGACTGTACTTCCACCTTTCTCTAGAACCTCTGCAATTCCGTTCAGGATGTCGGCTTCTTCAGGTGAGTTCTCGGATGTAGTATAATCATTATGGCGATAGATTCCCAAACTTACACGATCCTGTTTCAACGCAGAAATATCAGCGTGAATAAATTGATGGTTATGTGGCCACTCACAAAGTCGTTATGCTCAACAACATCCGGTGCTAAAAGGTTGGTTCCGATATACAACGCGGTACCGATGACCTTCGGTTCGCCTTGTCCAAGTCTCTTGATCGTACGATATAAGTCTACTTCCACATTCAATCCATTCTGCAAGATCACATATGAAGGCTGAGGATGGATGTCGGTGTATGGAGGAGAAAGTAACGGTGTGAGGATCTGCGATGTCTGAACAAGATCTGGTACAGCTTTGGTTGTAACAACAACATAATCGTACGGCTGATCAGCAGCTTGAGACACGGATTGGCAAACTGTATGATAGTTTCAGTAGCAATCCAGTGATGGCCAAGTATGAGACGTACGTCTGTCTGGCTTCCACCCAAGAATATCCCCATACTTCTTACTCTTGATATGTATGCCGTTTCCTTGCAGACTTGAGATCATTGATCAGGGTAAAAGAAAGAGGACATACTTGCGACGAGGTCGAAATTACTTCTTGCGACCGCTGTCACTCTGGCAAGGCCACTGCGTTTGATGATGAGGGAATCTTTTCTAGAGTCAGCGTGAGCTTGTTACGATAACTATGGGTATTCCCCACTTACACATTGCCCCTACAGCGCCAAACCCAACCAGTAATACTTCTTTTAGGGGCGTAGATGTAGCCATCTGAGATAGACGTAGACTTCTTCAAATTGAAGCCGCTCCGAATTTATTATTTAGAGTCATGTGCCAGCACTTCATACAGTTCGTTGCTCTAGAGTACATGTACAGTAAAGCTAACGTTAACGTTCTCTATCTTACCTGCACTTATACATTGTAAACCCTTGCTGGATGAACTATGTGCGCCTGTTGAACGTTGAACGTTGAACTTGAACGATGAGCGCTGAGCTCTTAATTCCGCGGGCGGTATGAGTCAACCGGCGAATGCCGAATGAAGGGTTAAATAAGGCTTCTTTATGTTTGGTCATCCATCGACGTTGAACTTCACACTGTCACATCTGCGGTTCTTGTGCGGCAGAGTGCAGTTCAACTTCTCAACTTCTCGTGTACCTGCGTAACTCATTCTGAAATCTTCGTCCTACTTTTTCTGGCGTGAACCTTTCCTGTCCCTTCCACCAGCACTATCACAACAGAAATGAGCAGCTACGGACGAGGCGGTGGCGGTGGTCATCGAGGCGGGCGAGGCGGTGGGCAAGGCGATTTCCGAGGAGGAGGCGGGCGTGGCGACTTCCGAGGCGGTCGAGGTGGAGACAGAGGAGGGGGCGATAGAGGTCGCGGACCAAGCCCAGGCAGAGGCAGAGGTTATGCTCCACGAGAACAAGGAGGGTAAGTGACTCGTGCAGAAGGAATGTTTGTATCTCTAACGTGTACCTGTCCAGGGTGTTTGTTCCTCCGGGAAACCCTCCAGCTCAACTGGATGCTCGTATTAAGGACGATTTAGACCTCGATCTCGTTGGGAAGTTGAATAGCTTACGAATCTCTGGCTCTGAAAATTTGCCCTTGCGTCCTGGCCATGGAAAGATTGGGACACCTATCAAACTCCGGACGAACTATTTTCCTGTAAAGGTTCCCAAGGCCAACTTCTTCGAGTACGACGTTGCTATATCTCCTACTAGGGGGACTGCCAACCGCCGAGTCAAGAGACGGATTTTTCAGCTCGCAGAACAAACCCCCGATTGGGCGAGTGGCGGTCTACGAGGCACCGTCGCTCACGATCATTCGGCGAAGATTATAGCGGCGAGGCTATTAACGCAGCCTTTGACAGTACACGTGCCATGGGTTGAAGAAGACGGACGAACGACAGCCAATCAGCAATACGTGCTGACTATCAATTATGTACAGGCTATAGACACAACGACACTTATTCGGTATGTCACAGTCGCTATATGCGCTTTCCAATTTTCACCCATATCTTCTCTCAAGATATTGCCAAGCGGACCCCAACTACAAAGACGAAGACGTCCTTCCAATCATATCCGCTTTAAACTTGATCCTGGCTGCCTATCCAAGTAGTAGTCGCGAAGGCGTAATGGTTGGAAGGAACCGGTTCTTCTTCCCAAGAGATACACAAGCGACCCCTCTGGGAGGCGGCTTGGAGGCGTTCCGGGGCTTCTATTCGTCAGTGCGACCTACATTGAATCAGTTGATGGTTAATGTCAATGGTAAGTCAAAGTCGCTTATCCTGAGGTTCCAGTTTCTCAAGCTCACTTTTTGGTATTCGAAAGTCTGCACTACTGCGTTTTATACAGCAGGAAACTTGGCAGAGAAAATGATAGAATTTTCCGATGCAAGTTTCGGTGCCCGGATGAGCGCTTTCGTCAAGGGTGTGAGGGTAAAGACTAGACACCTTGGGTACACAAAGACGGTGAAGGGTGCGAGTAGTAAGACTCCTTCGCAGCACCAGTTCGATTGTCAAGAATTAGGGGGTCGAGTTAGCGTTGAAACTTATTTCCTGCGAAGCAAGTTTTCCGTTTCATTTCAGGTTGGATACTCCGCTAACATCCTGATGCTAGAGTATAACATCAAGTTGAGATATCCAACCTTGCCATTAGTCGATGTCGGGGGGCAGAAATCAAATTTGCTTCCGCCCGAAGTGTGCGAAATCCTCCCGAACCAACCTTTCAAAGGCAAGCTGTTAGAAGAACAGACTGCGTCGATGATCACGGTTGCAGCCAAACCTCCAAATGTCAACGGCACTGCTATAGTTGGAAAAGGTCTCGATCTTCTTGGGTACCATGGAGGACCGGATAAACCAGTGATGAATGCCTTTAATATTAGCATTGGTTCACAGATGGCAGTCGTTCCAGGTCGGATACTCCCTCCTCCTGGGATTCAATATGGACAAGGGAAACCACAGGTGGATGATCGGGCTAGCTGGAATTTGCGAAATGTGAAATTCTTCAAGGGAGCCACCCTCACCAATTGGGCAGTTCTTCTTATTCGAGATGGAAACGGACGTGATGAGTTCCAGGGTACCGCCGACCCAAGCCTCAAGCAGACGATCGATGGTTTTGCCGGCATGTGCAAAACTTCCGGAATGAAGGTCCCGGACATGCCGTTCGCCTTACTGGAGGCCCATCTTCCTCGCAAAGACCCTAGGGATCCCATAAGAGGACTCGCAATAGGCGCAATAAGAACCGCGATCATGTCTTTGAAAAAGAGACCATCCTTCTTACTGGTCATTCTGTCGAACGGCGATAAAAATATCTACTCTGGACTGAAGCACCTATGCGACTCGCACTTGGATGTCCCGACTGTTTGTGTACATTCTGCGAAAATTCGCAAGGAAAAGGGTATTTTCCTCATCGCCCTCCAATTCGTTCCGTACACTAAGGGATCCATGTAGGCCAGCCACAGTATTTCGCCAACGTTGCCCTCAAGGTGAACATGAAACTCGGCGGTGTCAAGCAAGTCATTTTTAAAACTCGAGGAAAATTTGATAGTTAACCGTCCTTCCAGCCATGCTCTAGATCCGAGAAGCATGAGTTGGCTCAAACAGGCACCGACTATGCTTGTAGGTATCGATGTAACACATCCTTCACCTGGAAGCGTTAAAGGAACGCCTTCTATCGCTGCCGTTGTTGCGAGCGTAGATGCTAACTTTGCCCAATTCCCTGCCAGTATGGAATTGCAAGAAACTCGGAAAGAGGTAACTACTCTCAGCTCGCTGTGGTAACTGCGTGTTAACTTTTTGGCCGATAGATGGTCACGAATCTTGCTCAAATGATGGAGGCACGTTTGAAGCTTTTCAGGGCAAAGAATGACAACAAGCTTCCCGAGCGTGTTTTGGTATACCGAGATGGTGTCTCCGAGGTACAGGAACACTATGGCCTGTATTACTGATGCTGACAACTTGGTCGTTTTAGGGCCAGTTCAGCATTGTCGTAAATGAGGAACTTCCTGCGATTCGTGCCGCCTTCAAGAAATTCAGTACTCGGGGGCCATACCCAAAGTTGACGATCGTCATCTGTGGAAAGCGTCATCACACCAGATTCTATCCTACCGAAGCTCAACAGGCTGATAAGGATGGCAACCCTAAAGCGGGTACTGTCGTCGACCGAGGAGTTACGGCTGTCTATAATTTTGACTTCTTCCTTCAAGGTCAGTTACCATCGTCTTACACCCAAATCTTTCTTATTCATCCCATGTTTCCCTTTCCCATCAGCCCACGGTGGATTGCAAGGAACCACCAAGCCGACTCATTACTATGTTGTCCACGACGAGATGAATTTTACTGCAGACGAATTACAGCAACTGACGAACGCTGTCAGCTATATGTTTGCTCGGGCCACAAAGGCAGTGAGCCTGGCTTCTCCGGCTTATTACGCTGATTTGGCTTGCGAACGTGGTCGTTGTTATATTCACAAACTGTTGCAAGGTGGAACCAGTGTGAATACGAGCGCAACTGGTGCTGAACAGGCTGTAATGAACGAGGCTGTTCAGTCGTGGCATGGCGGGCCTGGATCACAGTTGAAGGACACTATGTACTACCTTTGAAGATGATGCGGTTTCATTATACTTCTTTTTTTTTTCCCTGTGTTTTGTTTTGTGGATCGCTTTCATTGTATGCCTGTATTGTACTAGCTGTGTATTCTTATCACTAATGTGAGCTTGATTTTGAGGCTCCCTCCATGCCTTGGGCCTTGGCCATTCGTACTTAATCAGATCCGTGATTCGTGGGAATGCAATAGTCTCCCTAGGCTGCCTCTCACGGTTGCAGGCACTCGCTAGTTAGCGGAACGTCTACCGCGCAGTTGCTCTACAAGTACGAGATTACAGAGTCGGTAAGCCCTGTTTCGTTTCAATTACTGTTTCTCAATAGATTTCCCACATTCACCGAATTTCCTTCAACTTATTCTTGAAGCAGCTCTCTCCAGCTCCCGAAAACTTTCCATATCTCCCGAATTTCATGCATCAACCATTCGATCATGCAGTCAGCTGCAACCATTGTGGAACACTGGTGTTCGATCTTTGTGTTATCGGAGAGGAGACGGACCGTTGATTGATTTAAAAGACGCGAAAACAGCTTCATTGTTTACAGCGGTAGTTGGGTACCATGCGCTCCTCAGGTTCATTGGGTCTTCTCGCAGTCCTACTAAGTTTTGCCTTCAACATCCTCGCATCTCCACTTGCCACTCCCGAAAACACGAACACCACGATAGCCAGCCGAGCTGACAGCTCGAAAGTTGGCTACTTCTTCGTGCATTTCTATGATCGCCAACCCGCGATCTTTGCTCATCTCTCCAACGGGAACAACCCTACCTCTTATAAAGCTCTGAACGCTGACAGAGCCATTCTTGTACCTACCGGGGGAACAAAAGCCGCCCGCGACCCGTATCTTGTATCCGCGCCAGATGACTCCCGGCATTTCATTATTGCTACGGATCTCGACATCAACGCCATTGGTGGGGATTGGGGAAGGGCGGTATCGCAGGGCTCTAAGAGTCTCCACATCTGGGAGAGTACAGATTTGGTAAACTGGGACAACTACAGATTAGTCCAAGTGATCGGATCCACTGCCGGAATGGCTTGGGCCCCAGAAGCAGTCTGGGATTCAAGCCGTGGTGCTTTCCTGGTACACTGGGCATCGAGGTTGTACGCTGCCAGTGATACCGCGGTACGTACTGTTTTATTTTACTTCAGTTCGGCAAAGCTGAAGCGCTGGGTACTAGCACA
Organism: Marasmius oreades; assembly: GCF_018924745.1. Classification (NCBI taxonomy): domain Eukaryota; kingdom Fungi; phylum Basidiomycota; class Agaricomycetes; order Agaricales; family Marasmiaceae; genus Marasmius; species Marasmius oreades. The sequence continues at coordinate 3,378,221 of NC_057325.1, forward strand.
CTGGCACTGCGACAAGAGATCAAATCATGTATGCATACACGAACGACTTCCGGACTTTCACAGCTGCACAACCATACATTGCTGCGAGTTGGCCGGTCATCGATCTTACTATTCTTTCCCTCGGCGGCAGTTCGTACGCGCGCTTCGTCAAGGACGAGACTATCAACCGTATCTATGAAGAAAGATCTAACAATGGTCTGTTTGGGACGTGGACTAGAGTTGGAGGCAGTAGTGCTGTTATCACTACCACCACCACAGAGGGGCCACTTGTATTCCAGGACAATCGAACACCTGGCCTAGTCCATCTCTTTTTGGATGCTTACACAACTGCCGCAGTGAGTGATTTCGTATAATGGGGGTACTGTTTGAACTTACGACCAGTATCCCTAGGGTTATGTTCCCTTCCAGACCAACAACATCGACCAGGGACCGTGAGTATTTCGTGTTGGTTTTCTCAGAATTGCCCGCTAATAGCGAGAACGCTCTGTTTTAGTTGGACCGCTTCTTCGACTTCAGGCTTCCCGACCTTGTTGAAACACGGAGTGGTCAAGCCTGTCAACCAGGCCCAATACAATGCCATCCAGGCCAAGTGGCCTTGAGGATTTTTCAGTCAGCTCATACCTTCTAATAGACTGGTTCACTTTGGAGGTATTCAAACAAGCCAACTAAAGCGTGAATATACCAAGACTCTTCTTATGAGATACTGACCTATACGAAGAACAAAATATGAATATAATTGTCCATATTGATTCTCGAGGATACTAATACAACGCGGGTACAAATGAATTTTTATCCTATTCAAAATCTTTAGACGTTCAATCGCTCAGGTCCAGCTACCTAATCTCTCCTTTGCGTCGTTCCACTCGGCCTCGATTATCTTCAAAATTTTGTCATTCCGCGGGGTGAAATTACATTCAAAGCTGACGGGTTTCGAATTGAAGCCGTTTGTAAAATTGTACGTATCTACAAGGTGATATGAATCACCGCGCGCCCGACTGGTTAGTTGACCTCACCTGGCAGAATTGGTTCGCCGCCCCTGCCCTTTGACGGGGTAATGTCGAAGGCCCACAGAAGTCTGGCTGTATTCACGAAGATAGAATTTCGCGCTAGAAAGACGGTGAATGGTTAGCAATAATCCCGACGATGACGAGTAGATATTTCAGACCGAGATGCATGCCGGGGCACTGCCTACGTCCGAAGCCGAAAGGCAGATCGAAATTCTGGAGTCGTGGATCATCCGTCTCAAGAAACCGTTCCGGTCGAAATATTTCGGGGTCAGGAAACATGGCTAGTAAATGACAGAACCATAAGAGTTAGAATTTCCACTCTGAGGCCTTTAGAAGTCAACGGACCCGGATCCTTCATAATACCACTGTTCATCCAAGATTGAAGAAATGCACATAGGATGCTAATATACAACTTACTAGAGGTTTGCAAAGACGGTCGACCCCATGGGAATGAACCTGGTCGTTTCAAACCATGTCAGCCAAGCGCCTTGGCTTCTGTCAAGATAACGAATACGATACCATCCGTTGTAAAAGTCGTCCGCAACGACGGCGTGCGGTGTCCCACCCAAGACCGCCACAGGGCGCCATCTAATAGTAAAAGTCCATTAGGCATAAAATGGCCAGCGGTAGGACTAACCGAAGTGTTTCGTTAACAAGGGCATTGATGTATTGGAGGTTTGGCTTGTCGGCGTATTCAGGGAGGCGTTCGAGGCCCACGACGCTGTCTAGTTCCGTCTGAGCCTTTCTCATGACTTCGGGAAAGTGCAACATAGCAACTATGGTTTAAGGTCATTAGGGCTTCGCGTCTAAAATATGCGAAACAGAAGGACACACGAATAAAGACGGTTAGGGTCGTGGCGGTAGTCTCAATACCAGCACCAAACGGAGTAGATACCGCGTATGCAAGCTCCAGTTCCGTCATCCCGATTTTTTGTAGGTCATTGAGGCATTGCGCTGTCAAACAATCGGGAATGGTCCCAGATTTCATCCGAGCTTTGACATCGTTTAGGATATGCATCAAGAATGTAATATCTCGTTGGCGACGTTGTTCTGGATGTTTACGGAACCACTGGAGCCGGCGCTTGAGGAAGGGTGAGTCCGTACAGCATGAACAAAACAAACGGTTGAATTTGCTCACCGGGAGCTTTAGAAGCCACGGCCAAGATTCGACGATGTACTTTCCGGGGATGCTATCGAGGATCATTTAGGACAGTGCCATGTTGACGATCGGAGACATTGTAGACATTGCCAAACTCACTTGACGCTACAATTGCCACAGGGTCCACAACGGTACCGAAAAAAGGTCGACTAGAAACTTACCTGGTCAAATCTAATATCAAGCAGAAAACCTTCAGTTGGACGACCCGCTGACTCGATCCTCAAACTCACAATCCATCGCTTCCATGTTTTCTCTCACAACCCATTCGTCGACTGATTCTACTCTTCGACCGTAAGTGACAGAGGTGACAACACTTGCAGCATATCTCCAGTGACATCAGCTCTGACCACACATGGTCGCGCAATAAATATGAAGATACCTCTGGATATGCCGTTCGTATGACGTGGGATCGGTCAGGATGTCGTGCAGTAGAACTTTTGACTCTAGTGACTGAATGTCTTTGTAAGTTTCAGATTTCCTAATGTGAAAGCCATTATGTAGAATCTATTTTTTGACACGGTAAGTTCGGATATCCCATCGCAGAAGTAATGTCACTCACTCTTCTCCACTTTCTCCAATGTTCGTTATTGGGTAACATTAAACCACGTTTATTGTCAGATAACAGTTCACCGCTGCAATCGAAGGTCAGATAGTGTGCAAGAGAGCCGAAGAAGTTCTTTACGCGACAATAAATCTTGGTCGGCTTGAGTATATGTCTGAGCGCTTCTCCAGGAGGTCCCAGGCTGCTTGAGCCGTTCCTAGGACTGACACGGCATTCAGAATTAGTTGGGAAGAAAAGCTAATCGAGTTGGAAAAAACGGACCAATTACTGGTGTAGAACCGAGGAATATTGAGACTACTGGCCCTGAAATTCCATGAATGAGTAGAAAACGGAGCTGAAAAGGTAGCAAACACCCAAGTTCACCATAAGCTTTATTCCATTCTTCAAATTTCCGCCATGGCTTTACAACAGGCATCTGAGACGTGTTTCCACTGAAGGGGTTACCGAGAGGGCCGGGAGGCATAGTTTTCCTCAAATTATACCATCTCAACACCCGGTAGACGATGAAAGCGATGTAGACGGTAACAAGGAGTACGAGTAGGTCGTCCGAAGTGATCATAGTGGTATTTCTGGACGTAGCGTGTCTTTGAGCATTCCTGAGTCAGGGAGCCAAATATTTAGCAGCTTTGGGTGGGAGGATCGTCCGAATACAATGGTTATTTCCCATAGTCGTGAGGAGTATGAGTCGTCCGACGATTTGTCGCGGTCACATGCTCTGCTTGTTGTGCCGCAATGCCGAAGAACTGCCGAAAGGGACATTTTCTAGGTTTTTAGGTTGTCTCGCTAACTGCCGGCAGCGCCGCCGCACTCGCTACCGGTGAATACAAAAATTGTATAAAAAGGTCATGACACACGTTCTCGACGTCTGGGCGTACATATTTGACAGAATATTCCACCGAGTCCCAGGATCGCAACTTTAGCAGACCCTGCATCCATCGATTCTGTCTCACAGCTGGCGTGAATAGCTCAGGGACTGGCACACATTCACGGGAAGCCATGGAACGCCAGACGGAGTTAATTATTTAATTTTGACTTCACTCTTTTCCTCCTTCCATCGTTTCATGGATCCATCCTAATACCCTTCTGTTTACACCGAGTGTTGGCGGTCTCCATTCAAAGGAAGAGTTGGATATGCCCGAACGGTATATCTCAGTGTGAGTTAACGAGCAACTTTTCTTTCTGAACTTACGCAGATTTCAAAAGTTCTCTAGCCGGCTCTTGGATGAGTGTTTTTCTCTACTCGATGGAAATCACTCTTGGTGCCTACCTCTTCTTCTACCATAAACAAAACGGATTCCAAAAGTTTATTGTGGGGAGCTCGCTTCTCCTCGATACTTTGTGCACCGCAGTTGTGTGCTACAACACATGGCTTCACATCGGTCGGTTTAATTCAATATTACGCTCAAAGTTCGTTATCTCACCCATAAACAGACCCTTTGACGGTTCAGACCTGGTGTCTAGGCGTCATCATCATGCTCACCTACCTGGTTTCCGTTTTCGAACAAGTTTTCCTCCTTCATCGATACTGGATTATGTGCGGCCGCCTTGTTTCTCTCTCTTCGATACTGATTTTCTGTGTAGTGCTCGGAACAAAATTGTTTTATTACTTGTGCTCCTCGGAGTCATTATCCATGTGAGTTATCTATGATTAGACTATCCTTCAATGGACCTTTTCTGACTTCCAATTCTCACCAGGTAGTCTTTGGTTTCATCTCCGGCATTTATGTTTTGGTCATTCGTCAACCTGTGTACCATTTCGGAGTTTCTTCCGCTACGTAGGAGTTCTTTTTCTCCTTGTTTTCATCATCTGAAACACACCACTATCAGGATCGCAGCTGTTACTTGTGCTGCCACGGATTTGTTTATTGCAATAAATATGTTTCACACGGCCCGTCGCATCAATACTATAGACACCTCCGTGCAAAAGTTCGTAAATTAGACCTCTACTGGGTTCATTGAAGGCTAATTACTCATGCTTGCAGTTTGTTGTACCGTCTGTCAATTATCGGGATGACCAACGGAATCGTTACCGCGACTACAACAACTCTCATGATCATCTTACTCTTCACGTCTATAGAAGGTGTGTCAGAACGCGATTCTCTTCGCTCTTGCTTTGTACTGACAAGTCGCAATGGTAGCATTCACTCTCGTGTTTGACCTTGTCGGTCGAGTATACACTCTCACCATAGTTGTCAACTGCGTCGCGCTCAAACGTCAGAAACCCCCACGGGACGAATCTGTGACTCAGACCACCAGAAATTCGAGAAGATCAGGCTCGGTCGTTTTAACAACCCTCGGTCAGTTGCCCCCTACATCTTCCAAATCCATGGATCTGTCTCATGACGGATTCGAATAGAACTCAACACTTTTACGATTCCTGAGGATATTGAAACCGAAAGCAGCGAACCGCCCTCTCACGCCAAATCGGTGCCGGTGGCAAGAATGAGAGATACAGAAACCCCGGACAGTGTTATCGGTGTATATTAGAACCTCGAAAAACCGATGTATATAATTATCGTACCGTGCTTATTTACCTATTTTTATTTGATCTTCAGGCGCTCTCGTATTGACATCGACTCGTGTGCTACCTGAAGTACCAGTACCATGAATGTCCTCGTCTACTCTGGCCCTGAGGCGCTAACACCTTCTCTGAAGTCCTCGCTTTCTTCTCTTCAGAGTCTATTGCGAACCAATTATAGTGTTCAATCCGTCACTCCTCAAACATTGAAAACCCAACCGTGGTCGACATCTTGTGCACTCTTCGTCCTTCCGGAGTGTCGGAACGTCAATTCTTCACAATGGATCTCATCTCTCGACACGTACATCGAAAACGGTGGATCAGTGTTGTGTCTGTCCTCAGGAGCTATCAGGAAGACGCATCCATCTACGCTACAAGGAATCGATCACAATTCTTTACGTTTCTACCACAAGCCATCCGGAGATGTTATCTATCCTACATGCACCAACGATGCTATAACAAAACCCCATTATACCAATCTAATAACTCAAGATCTGGCAGTTATCGAAGGCATCTTTCAATCGAATATACGTGGATTTGATGGAGTAGAATCAGGTCGAGGGTGTCGAACTTTGGCATCTTACGCAGGACAACAGGGAAATTCTGCTATGGCTGGCGTTGAATTCACGATAGGATTGGGGAAAGTTGCATTTTGGGCTTCTAGTCCGGAGTACACAGCGATGGAAGAACCAGCTCGATCCAACCTTCCTCAAATCGACATCAATGAGGCTGAAAAGAGGAGATTTTCTGTGCTACAAGCAGCGTTGCAGGAAGCGGGAATCCGTGTTCCATCGAATACGAGCGATGCCTCAATTTCTCATCCTCTTCCACAATTTCTGCTCTCGTCGAAAGAAGATGCAGTTTCGAAAGTCTTGGAGAAGATCGGCCAGTCAAATCTTGGTCCCAAATCCACTCCCCTCAAGGACGAGAACGATACATTCCACTTCCACGAGTTTGACGAAGCTGCTCAGATTGTGACTGAGGCACGTACTTCCGTCTCATCATCAAGAGATCCAGCTATGTGGCAACCCAAGCGAGTCATAGTTTGCCTGGATAGAGTCATTCCAGACAGAAGCCTTACGCCTTTATTCGATCTCTCACTATTTTTCCGGGCATTGGCGGACGCTTCCGCAAAGGAAGGTTGGCAGATCGATCAGGGTGGATGGGGAAGTGGGGAAGTGCTATTATATGGTGAAGTAGTGACAAGTACACAAACGATGTTGGATAAGTGAGTATCTGTATCTATTTCGTACGCGAAATCCTTTGTTGACGTGAAACAAATCACAGGAACCCTCGACTTCTCACTAGATTTCCAGTTCCACTTGTTTCCCTCGCGTCTCACCAGATCGCCGGCCGTGGCAGGGGTTCGAATTCATGGGTATCTCCCGCGGGCTGTCTGCAGTTCTCTATTCTTCTTCGTGTACCATTGAGCTCCTTCCCGGCAAACAAACTAGTCTTCATTCAATATCTGACTGCGTTGGCGATAGTCGAGGCTTGCCGGGATGAAACGGTCCTCGGGAAACAGGGGAGCGTCATTCGAATTAAATGGCCTAATGATCTCTATGCGGTATTCGGGGAAGGAGAGAAAGAGAAGAAGAAAATCGGTGGTATCCTCGTTAGCACCAACTTCTCGGATGGGAAAGCTGAAATTGTCATCGGTCGGTATCCCAATCATCACATGTTGAGCTGACCGAAAATGAAGTCATTAACACTTAGGTTGTGGCATCAACATTCTGAATCCCGCTCCGATATTTTCCCTCTCCCAAGTTCAGAGAGAATCCGACGCGCCGCTGAGTATGGAAAAGACGGCTGCTGCAATCTTGGCCAAGTTTGAAAAGATGTGGAGAGTCTTCACCACCGGAAGGGGTGATTTCAGTCCTTTTATGGATCTTTATCTCGAGCGATGGCTTCACTCGTACGTTTCTCCTCATTCTCAGAATGAACAGAAACGAAATTCTGAACGGTAATCCAAGTGACCAACTCGTCCATTTGACAACAGTCTCACCTCCGACACAAGCGAGGATATGTGGAATCACGCTTGACCACGGGCTTTTGCGTACTCTTCCTGAACGTACAGGATGGAGCACAGGTCATGGGGGATTCATCGACCTCCAACCGGATGGAAATAGCTTTGACCTCATGGCCGGCTTGATCAAAACAAAGTCGTAATGTGTAATCTATATAACAAGTTGGAGGGACAACTTTTCCTAATACTACGAGAAAACAGGATCCCGAAAAGAGATAAGTCTCATGCCGAAGCAGTCGAGCCAGTATAAGCATGGATAGTCTGGTCTGCGCATCCAGCTGGTGTTTGGTATGCATAAGCTCCCAGGTTCACATATAGATCCCTGTTCCCGGCTGAGTCGGGACAAACCAGCCATGCCTACCAACAATGCTAAAAGTCAGGCATATGCAACATGGCAGTGGTTTTGACATACATTATTCTGGGGTCTCGTGATTGCAGGATTACTCCATTCGAGGGTGTCCCCACTGAAGTCGAAAGTACCTGCAGTAGCAGGGGATGTCGACCAAGTGACCTTGAGTTTCTTGACGGTGGGATCAGTTAGGTCTTCTACGATCGCGTAAAGCTTTCCACTGGAAGCCATCTGAACGAGTTGACCGCCTGTGACTTGGAATTGAGCAGCCTCGGAAGGTTCACCAAGGACAGCCTCTGAGGCTGTACCCAACGTCTCGGATCGCAGGTATTTGTGGAAATTAGGATCGACCTGGCCAGAACGACAACCACTAGACTCGTTGGTTGTTCAAGAATAACATGCATATAGTACTCACCACTGCCCGGATCCACGAGTTTCCAGGAGCAAGAGTTGCGGTACCACCGGTAGCTGTGGTAGTGGATGTTCCTCCCCCCCCTCCTCCAGTAGTAGTACTAGTACTCCCCCCACCATCACCACCGGCTAAACACTGTGAGTAGTATGGATTTAAGACAGTACATGTCCAACCCGAGGGGCATGTAGTGGGTCCTGGCCAGCCGATTCCACCACACTAGAAGAAGGACAACTCAGGTCCTTCATACATTCACAACTCTATCCGACGCACCTGTCCCCATTGAGGCGCAGTTTGAGCGAATGCAATGCCTGCAAATAGTAACAATGTTCCAGCGAAATACGATCGACAAGCCATAGTGCTTTGAGAGTCGTGTCAATTGAGCTTCCTGTTTATTTTATACAATTGAAATTCGACCGTCCGAGCAAATGCCTCTTTCTCGGTTTTGAACTTGAGAAGGCGGTCCATAACGGTTGAACATCGGAATGGGTATGAACCATCTCAATTGAAGTTGTGCACAACCTCAACCTTGGATCATCCGAAACTGTCAATGAGTATTCTATATATATCGCGTAAGGGACAAGTGACAATCCGAGAAAACCCAAAAGGTTCTTGAGGGAAACTACACATACATTACACTGATGCAACTGTCCAGGAACGACCTAACTAGTCTAGGACGCTTCCTCCTCGCTAACGATTGGTGATGAGTCTTTCTTTTCCTCCACTACCACCATCGATTTGGAAGATTCCGAGGAACCCACACTCTCGTTCTCTTGATCAAGGACAACGCCATTCAAAGTTTGAACAATATATCCCCGTATTTCGGTTGCCCATGCGTTGAACCCGTCAAGGCCGTGTTGACGTACTAATGTGAGAAGTCGTATGAGCAAGTATGCTGAGACCAGCATACTTGTGAGGAATGCAGCAATGCAGACGTTGACAAAGAGGGTGAGAATCAGAATCGACCCTACCCGGACGTAAGAAGGTCAACAAGGAGACAGTTCCTGCGTGGGCTTCTCACCTAATACAAGAATAATCGCCAGAGAGATGACCAAGACTAAGCCTACAGCAAAGAAAATGATCCCAACGATAGAAAATGCTATTATGCCCCTGCAAAGGGTGGTCAATTGCGTAACTTAGAAGGCGATGGTGACGACTCACAAGAGAAATAGGATCGGAAACAGACTAAGGAGTCCAAATGCAAAAAGGAATATCTGAACGAGCGGAGTTGGTCGCAATGGCAGTCAAGGCAAATTGTTCGTCTCATACCGAGAGCACAGGAAACTCCTCGAAATAGCCCTTAGACGCTTGAAATGCGGGTCGAGCATACCCAAACTCTAGCCTGCGGAAGCAATCAGGTAAATGTTGAACACAATAATGAGCCAAACGTGCTTGGTAGCATATGCCTGAACTGACGAAGCGCTTCGGTCGAAATACGATGCAAGCTTGTTGCTTTCTGGCGAGTCCATTGGTTCTAATTATCCTTCAACGGTTTGTTGTACTTGTTATGACGATCGGCAGTAAACCAGCGCGTAGTGATGGTGGTTACGGTGAATGATTTGTAGGCCCGTGGGGACGCATTACGCGACAGACGCGACCAATTGTTCTTGAACTCGGATTCTGCCCGCCATTCTACAGTATGCACATGCTTCTCACGCTTCAAAGGTCCTTTTTATTGTATTTTCATTCAACTTTCAAGCTTCTGAATCGGTAGGGGCCTTTGCATCATGGCAAAATCACAATAAGGCTGATGACCAATGGTGGGGTATCTCCAGGAACGATGAACAAAAAAGATCGTTTTGTATAAGAATGCTCCCAGTCATCTCTTACCGGTCAGAAAAAACACTCGCTTTCCACCCCCAACCTTTTTAATCCTCAAAATGAACATGGACGCGACCTGGACGGCTCTAACAGAGATCAGAGATGCGGGACTCTACTTGATGAAGAATATAAATACACCTTCTGGTGAAGGAGAACAGGCCATCCTCATATCCATCTGTGAGTCTGCCACTACGAGTGTTTGACGAAAAATCTAAGTCGCAGAGTTTCTACAGACACCAGAATGCTGCTTCTGTTGACCCACCATCTCTTTACTGTTCTTTCAGTACCATTTAAAGGCCTTCTCGAAAGATTACTGCAAGAGTTTCCGCCTATCGACTTTACAGCACCCGTTGATCCAGCTCGACACGCCGAGAGTTATGATCTTCGCCTTGACTTTCTACGATTACTCCTTCCAGAGAAAAGAATCGTTGATGACGCAGTATGCATAAAACTCGGTATAGCATACACCACATCTGTCTCTTTCTAACTGAGCTGACACCCAGTCTCCAGTGCAAGAGCTTATCCCTAGATTGATGCTTGTCGTGAAAAAGATTCCGCACGACACGTCCATTTCCAACGAGGATTGGAAGCTCTTGCGACGCGATAGCGAAATTGTCTTCATGGAGATGGTTATGAGCGACCTTCTACGAGAATTCCCTTGCCTTGGAGAGGATGACATTGAGGCGGGGAGGACCGACGGCAGCCCTCGCTGGTACCGTTTATTTCGAGACGAGGACGAGAACAGGGATCTTTTCGATGACGATGAAGAGATGTCGGACGCAGAGACTGATTCTACCTTGTTTGTCTCGCCCGCCCTCATAGACGATAAACAGCTATTCGAAGAGGACGATGCAATTGAAGCATGCGAAACTCCAACTTGCTACCGATTCTTCATCGATCCTGTCGTCCCCAGACGAGCACCGCCGAGCGGCGAGAGCGGTCAGCCTTTGGATTTGCGGACTAGAATGCTGATGGAGAAACTTGCGGAGTTTTTAACCAACCGTCAGAGTGACATACTGCAATTGGCGGTGCTTTGACCTGTTCGTGGACGTGGAGAACATCATTCGGGCAGCTTGAATTGAACACCCCGCACCATTCCATGATTCTATCTTTCAAGTATACCCACTGGTCTGTATGATATCAGTATTTTATAGTCATTCGTGCTCAAATTGCTGGCGCGTCCTTTTCTCTTAAGTCAATTTAGAATAGGTCATTGCAGAATACTAGCATTAGAACAAGTGGCGAAGAGATAAATCGTTACCCTGTATGGCCCCCAGTACTAGGATATAGGTCGTACACACGGCCCGAGAAAAGTAGGAAACACCAGTAAATAAATAGTAGGAGGGTTCCCATGCTAACGTACTCATAGCTAGTGGCGCTTGCGGCAGTTGAGAGATTCATCCCAACGTTCGGAGCCAACCCCTTCAGCAACTACAAACAACCCGCGAGGATCATAATGGTCCTTGATAGCGAGCAAGCGACTATAGTGGTTACCAAAGAAGGTATGTGCCGGATTAGACTCGTACAAGGAAGCCTAGGAGGCATCATATACAACATTCATTAGCCAACTATAGAACGATGATAATAAAAAATCGATTGAAGGCGAACTGACCTCATTGAAGTACGTCCCGCCACCGGGGTGCAGATTTTCAAGGATAGAAAGGCAGTCCTTGGCTCTCTGTTTCTGTGCTTGAATCTCGGCAACTGTAGCCCCTTCCTTCCAACCACCACCACCAATACCCAAAGCTAAGCCGTCCCGCCAAGCCGGATTGACACCGACAGAGTCTGGATTGACTGAAGAGACCACACCCCCGGCGACTTGACTAAAAAGCAAAGGAAATACTGAGGTGAGTAACAGCCGAAAGAACACAGAGAAGGAGGTCATACTTGAAATTCAGGGTACCATTGAACGCAATGACGGCGTCCGCGATCTTCTCGTATCTAGTTTCATAAACGCTTCTCGGGATCAAACGCGAAGCTATCTCCTGATTAAACCCGTTCTGTGTGCCATCAGCGAGGACAAGTGTGTACAAGTTGTAAAACGAAGGGAAGGGGAAGCTCTCGAAGCTCGTATCAGCGGACATATTGAACGTGAAATTGATGAAAGGTGCAACTGTCGCATTCGCAAATGCCCAATCTGTGTTGGGGGCAATCAAGATGCTGAGCAGCGACGTGGATGAGAGGAAGGAGTAGCCTCCCCAACGAGCGTCAGCGAGGGTTGGCTGGAGCTTGAAGTATTCGGACAGAACGGATCTTGCTACCTCTGTTGATGAGAAATTTGAGCTAATGAAAAGACCAACGACGGGAGCTGGATCGTGTGTGAGATAGGTGACGGAGGTTACGACACCATAAGTTCCTCCACCTCCCCCTCTCAAGGCCCAAAAGAGGTCAGTGTTGGTGTGAGCGTTCGCGATTAGGTGTTCACCGGATGCAACCACAGCAGTGAACTGTAATGCGTTATCCACCCCTTCAGAGAAAACCATCAGAGGATGCTTGGAAGGAACGGAGAGGGTTGAATGATTTACCAAGCCCGTACGACGGGGACCAAGCACTATGGCCTCCACCCTGAATCCAACCGCCAGCAGCGCCAACTGATCCTCCAGCAGATATACCCCCGACAACAAACCGTCCATTTTGTTCAGCTGCGTCGTAGGCTTCGTGCCACTGGACCCCAGCTTCGACAGTGAGCGCTGGAATTGAACACCTTTCAACCACAAATTGAATTCAAGAGGACTCATAGTCACCTTTGTAGGTCTTGTCTTTCGGACCGCCGACCGGCACAAATGCACCGTCATAGGTGATATTCTTGAGGTGATGTGTCCACAACAAGAACGCGTTGCGAGCAGTGCTTCGACCCAAGAAGTCATGCCTACAGTGAAAAAATCAAGTGATAGATCAGATGGGAGGAGGACTTTGACAGCCACACGACATACCCTGTATTCTTAACGACCAAACGCAAATTATGGTTTGCAGCAAACTGAACAGCCGCCTGGACATCTTCCACGGTGCGAGCATCGACGCCAACGGGAGGTACACTTCCTTGAGTGCAAGGAACTCCGAGTGTGGTATTGAGGTAACAAGCACTGATTGTGTCATTCGGGAAGATGAAGGTCTCGAAGTTGGTATTCTGCATAGACCCGGGTTGATCGGAACGCCAATTTCCGTCCGTAGTGTGGAGCTGAACATCGGTGCAGTTACCGGAAGGATTACCTACTGGATAACACACAGCGGCAGGAGGTAAAGGATGGATGAGAGATTGAGAAACGCGGGCGGAAAGGCTGGCGAAGTCGGAGTCGTTGGGCCAGCATGCATCACCGTATAGGCATCGACACTCGTTCCCTCGGGAGGTCAGACTCGCAACGAAAGGTGCAAGTGACGCGAAATAAGAGCAAGATAGCAGGTAGGACCTCATCTTTACCGCGGTAGGTAAGGTCTGGAGAGCGTAACCGAGCATAATATCGTCTATAAATACCTGGAACTTTCGCAAGCTTACTTCAACAGCTTAGGAGTAAACCGGGGAAGGCATCTGGACAAGGACAGGGCCAATTAGTTGGGTATCTGTCCAGAACAGATCGGCTAGTACCCACCTTACTCTGTGCGCAGCAGGTTTTAATTGGCCGAAGGTTCGCGCTCCATGCAAATATGACATGCGCAGCATCTGAACGCGTATGCCTTTTCTGACTTGAATAGATCGACAGTGTGACTATCTTCCGGCTGCGCCCACGATTGGTGTTCCGAAAGATACATGTAGTACGAGAAACTGAGGAGACCGTGGGAACATTGGATGCCCACCGGCAACGTAGGCTATTTGAAAATTGACAACTTCCGCACAGGTCTGACATTTCTCCAAATACCTAGGTTTCAACAGCTCCAATAATTACGGGGAAGATGTTTCAGAATTATCGTATAAGAGGGTACGCCTCAGTCTCAGCAGTCCCACCGACATGTTGGGTGCAACTCACTATACGCTACTGGCAACATCTCTTCTCTCGTTAACTTCTGGTTCAGTTGGGTCTGACTGCAAATGTCCCTACGGAGATGCTTGTTGGCCGTCTGACTCGGAATTCGAGCACCTCTCATCTCAAATCTCACAACCCATTATTCGCCCGACACCTCCCCAAGCAGTCTGCTACCCTGCCTCGAATCCCTCAGGAAACTGTACCGACGTTCAAACGAACATTTTCAACGGGAATTGGGTCTCAGACCGAGCTGGAGCTTACCAGAACATCAATTTTCAGGCGTACATCTCCCCCAATGGAACTGTTAGCTCGTGTTACTTGAACGCTACCCTTGGCTTTCCCTGTGAACAAGGAAACATACCACCGATTGGCGTTGATGCACGTTCGGCGGCAGATATTCAAGCAGCCGTCCGTTTTGCGGCTAAACATAATTTGCGGCTAGTGGTGAAGAATACAGGGTGAGTTTTGAGATTTTTCGAGGAAACTAAGATGTTTTTATTCACCATTTTTCTCTTCCCCAACAGTCATGATTACCTGGGCCGAAGCGCGGGAAAAAATGCGTTCATGATTTGGACTCATCATCTCAAGAATATCACCTACAACGAGACTTTCATCCCGGAAGGTGCACCGACAACTGAAAATTACCGGGGTACTTTGTTCATCAATATATGTTCTGAAATTTCACTGACAAATCTTTCTATTCAGCGCTCACCATCGGAGCTGGAGTGCAATGGCGTGAAGCGTATGCAGCCGCTGAGCAGAATGGTCGATATGTTGTAGGTGGTATATCCGGCGATGGTTCTGTCGGTGCTGCGGGTGGTTGGATCGGAGGTGGTGGTCACAGTGCCTTTTCTGCAAAATTCGGACTCGGCACGTTCATACAGAATCCCATTACTACTTCAGCTGAAATGTTGACTCTGTGAATAGGTGCCGACAACGCCATCCAGTTCACCGTAGTCACCGCCAACGGTGACCATGTTATAGCCAATGCCTACAACAACTCTCACTTATTTTGGGCTCTACGTGGAGGAGGAGCAGGCACCTATGGTGTCGTTACCTCCGTCACTTACAAAACTCACGATATCGTTCCTGTCACCCTTGCCTTTGTTACCGCCAACTTCACATCACCCGACATCGCCAAGTCGGTTGGAACTGAATTCTTCAAGATCCAACCGAAATTAGCTGACGCTCATTGGGGTGGATACAGTTTTATCAACCAAAACTCTTTTCTCTATGGGATGATTGCACCCAACGTCTCACTCGCTGATGCCAACATAACCGCGGGTCCATTCTTGGAGTTCGTGAAGAAGACGGCCGGTGAAAACAATACAATGACAGGAATGATACCAGCGCCTTCGTTTTATGCTCTCATAAACGCCACGTCTTCGTTACCTACGACGTCGGGCTCGCAAGTGGGAGGGAATGTGGAAATTGCGTCGAGATTGTACACGAGGAAGTTATACGAAAATCAATCCGAGAAGATGGCTGAGACACTTCTAAGCTTTCCTGAAGGTGTTGCGATCAAGTGAGTTATTTTATTTTATCGTTCGTCCCTTGTGCACGCAGATTTACGTGTTTTCGCTCGAACTTGCCAATACTAGTCATGTCGCAGGCGGTGTCGTCTCCCAAACTGATCCAGATTCCGCTGGTTTAAACCCTGGATGGCGCGATGCCCTCGCTGAGGTCTATACGACCGTCAATTGGGAAGATGGTGCCACTGCTGCTCAGATACAAGCGCAGAGGGACGTACTTAAAGGTCAAATCGCCACGATGGAGGCTTTGGAACCTGGTGCACCCTCATACGTGAATGAGGGATCATTGTACGAACCTAATTTCAAGCATACCTATTTCGGGAGCCACTATGATAGGTTGTTGGCTATCAAAGATAAATACGATCCCCGGGGGCTCTTCGTGGTGGCTTCGGGTGTTGGGTCGGATAGATGGGACGCTGAGTTAGTGTGTCCTACATGAGGACGGGGACGTTGGTTGTATATTACTGGCGTTCATAATTGTACAGAAGTAAATGGGAGCTGTGGTAGACATGCGGCTCTTGAGCTTGAAGCTTGAATGTTAGTAGTACCATTCAAGAGCCCTCTGTGGATGAAAAGAATCGCATTGTGGTACAAATACATACAGAATAACATAGCAGTCGTTGGTATCAGTAATAAGGGAAGAAGGTTCCTTCAGCAGACCGTCCATGTCCGGTTACCCCTACTCCACTCACTCCCTCCAAGATAGCAAAATAAAACTACGACTTTTTTTCACTCATCAACACCCTCCTCCCACGCTTTCGCCCTCTCAACAGCCTTTTGCCAACCTTCCCATTTCTCTTGTCTCTTCTCCTCCGCCAAAGCAGGCTTAAACTCCGTATTATTAAGCGTATTCACCTCAGCCAACGTCTCCGGTTTCGTCAAATCCCATCCGAAAAGCTTAATTGCACACCCAGCAAGAAGGGCAGCTCCGAGTGCAGTTGACCTGCGAGGACAAACATTCCAGAGTCGTAAGCGTGGGTGGCAAGGAAACCAAGGGATAACAACCTACTCTCTCATTTCAGGTCGAATGACAACAAACCCCCCGACATCAGCCAACACGGTCATCGCCAAGTCGCCGTTGGTCATTCCACCGTCGACTTTAAGATGCTTAAGCTCGTTTCCAGAGTCGAGTTTCATGCTTTCGATGATAGCACGCGTTTGAAAGGCGTTCGCTTCAAGGGTTGCGCGGCAGATATGGGAGGGGTTGGTGTATTGAGAAATTCCTGTAAATCGGTCAGTGAGTAATACGATGTGGGATGTGTGGGGAACCGTACCGATCAACAACCCCGCGGCACCAGGATCCCAATACGGGGCAAGAAGTCCAGAGAAGGCGGTAACGAAATAAAGACCTCCTGTGTCTTCTTCCTTGGCCGCAAGAGCGTTGACCTTATCAGCGGAGTCGATAAGACCCATCGTATCACGAAGCCATTTGACGGCACTCCCGGCGACAGATACTGCAAGTCGTAAGAAAAAAACCGTGAGGCCATTGCCATTGAGCACCTTGAACAACTTACTACTGCCTTCCAGTGCATAAACAGGCTGTGCATCTGGGCCTGCTTGATATGCGACCTTGAGAGCGATATGCTTAAGCTTAAGACCAAGCTTTGGTTATAACGAAAGAATCACTCACAGTGCTGACCAAACCGTGATTGCTCTTCACAACTTCACCTCCCGTATTGAAGAGTAAGAAAGCACCAGTGCCATAAGTACACTTGGCTTCACCCTCCTTCAAGCACTTGTTGCCCACAAGGGCTCCTTGTTGATCGCCAACAAGACCGCCAACAGGTACTCCCTTTAAAGCCCCACTGGCAACGTTCCCATAAACTTCAGAAGACGAAACGATCTTGGGTAATATAGATTCTCGGAATCCGAAGAATCTGAGTAGACTTGGTTCCCATTGCAAGGTCTTGACGTTTAGTAAGAGAGTTCTAGACGCGTTGGTAACTTCGCAAACGTGTAGATTTTTCTCAGCACCACCTGCAAGGTTCTACGAGAACGTCGGTTAGGCCCACGAAGAGCAATAGGATAGAATATCGCACATAGAGGACCCATGATTCAACAGTACCAAAAAGCAGGTCGTCTGCCTCATGAGCAGCTGCGACATCGGGATGATGGTCCAACATCCAACGGAACTTGACGGCTGAGAAATACGTCGATAACGGAAGTCCAGTGCTAGAAAAAGTTGAACAAGTCAGCCCGACCATTATAGAGCGTGAGTATAGAACGTACATTTCACGCAGTGCATCGACACCTTCTTCGCCCTTCTTGAACTGCCCCTCTGCAACCTCAATTCCCGTTTCCTGAAGCTTCTTTTGAAAGTGGACGACAGTGTTTTTGGTTCTCGAATCAGTCCATACGATAGCTTTGCACAGTGGTTGACCAGTCTTCCGACTCCAAGCAACCGTAGTCTCGCGTTGGTTGGTTATGCCTTTTAGAGTTGAGCATACAATGTAACTTAAAGGCATTGGGTGATCTCACCAATAACTTTGATGCTGTCACTCTTGTAGCCTGATGCCTCCAAGGCTTTTACAGCTTCCTCAATACATTTCTCCACGTGTTCTTGAATCTCTTTCGCATCGTGTTCATGCCATCTACATTAACCAAGGTAAGCCAACAAAGAAACGATCATGTACGCGGTGGTGGGACTTGCCCTGGCTGGGGGTAGTATTGGGGGAACTCTAGCTGGTGCTGAGCGACGACCTTGGCATGTTTGTCGAATATCATGAATCGAATGGATCTAAAGTCGCAGTTAGAAGGGTTCAAAATGCAAGATGTATAACTCACGTAGTTCCGCAATCCAAAGCACCAACGAACTCTCCCTGCTTCAGTTCTTTGGGAGCTTGAACAGCTTTCGCTTTTAGAGCTGAAGCTGACGCTTTGCTGTCCGCGTTAGAGTCCTTCGAGTTTTTCATCTTTTCGTCCCCCTTGAAGATTCGTGAAACTCTGCGTAACATAGTAGAAAACGATTAGGGTGGGGAGGGATAGAAAGGTTGAGAATCAAGCGGGATGAGCCTTTTGAGGGGAGAAGGGTCGCCGCGGGCCGCGGCATCACCGGGAACCGGATTAGGCCAAAATAGGTGACTTAGGCGCTCGTTGATCCCACTTTCCCTACCTACTCCAGCGACAGGCCAAAGCCAGCAAATTATCTGGATGCGGAAAAAGTCGCTTCAAGCCTAGAAGGTTGCTCACCCAGAGTAGCTTCTCATCCAGACATGCCCATCGTACCACCGGGTTGTGTTATGGTTGCAAGTTGGCTTCAGGTGACCGTGTATTCCCCGCATAACTGGCCTTGACGTGTTTTTGATCATCAAGGGCATCAGGAGTTCCTTGGAGTTTCTGGAGAGAAATCCACGCGAACTGCATAGAAAAAACTGACAAGGGCGCGGCAAGCGCGATGCCAGGTGACTTGTGATCATACTGGGGTCAAGGGATAAAGCGGTTGACGCGAATATACGGGCAAGACAGCAGGAATCAGAAATTCAATGGGACTCGAGGTGGGGTACTGGGAGAATACAGTCAAATCTCTTATAATGCATACCCCTCGGTTGGGTCCAAAAAGTATGCATTTTTAGAGAGTATGCATTTCTAGAATTTATTATTTTTTATAACTTTTGGGGTCACTGTAATGGTTTCAAAAGAGCTAAAACTGTGTCTGGAAAATTTCCTGATCAGTGGTGTCCTTGATTGCCATGTTCCGCTTTGGGGGCATGTTGGGTGTAAATAGTACTGTAGGGACAAATTTACGAATGATTTACTCCATGGTAACTAAGGTTGGGACCTACACACTAAGGGTATGCATTTTTGGAGGTGAATTTGGCCCATGATGATCGGTTTTTGGGCCAAAAAGGTATGCATTATGCGAAATCAGAAAGGTATGCATTTTCCCCCGCAAACCGAGTCGGTGAAGCCGAAAATCAATGCATTTCGGAAATTATGCATTATCGGGCATATGCATTATAGGAGATCTGACTGTAAGTGTTTTTCTGCTTGTTATTGTTATGCTTTTTACTCTGGAGCGCCTCAAAAATATGGTACTTGGCGTTTAGGGCTTTCAGTCCTGGGAACCTGGCCATTTCTCGACCTGCCTTCGTGTATGCCTCCCTACAAAGGCATTGTTCACTGCAGACTGCACGCCAACGGGCCCAATAGCGGTTTCGACCCAAAGATCCACCCATAGTACACGAGACACTCACCAACGTCACTTCCAGTCTAACTTTATCGACATTGGAGCGCTTCAAGACCTCGAGGGAGTTGAAGAACGCTGTAGAGAACCAAGATTAGACCCGGACCGACCAATGGAACAACAAAGATCCGTGTTTGTCACTTCTTTCTCGACTCCTTGCATACTTAGACTGTAATCTAGTGTTCAAAAATAAAGATCCTTTTCATGGATATGATCATTCAGTTTATTTTCAGCCTGTAAGTAAGATTTTATATTTTGTGCAAAAAACAAACCTACTGGTAAGGGGCGTCAACCATGGCGACCGGCTTTACCGGACGACGACGACGAGGAGATTTAAAGTCCTGCGATGCTCTTCGTCGGTCAGTCTTTTTTTAATTTTCCCTGAGAAGGTCGTCGACTTCTCGTTCCCCACTCCAAGAACTCGTTTTCGGCGTCAAATCTGAGGGAATTCTTCGGGTATGTTAATTGTTCACTCCATTAGGCAGGCAGAGCGAAACTAGGGTCATAATAGGTATTTAGCGACTTCCTTTTGACCACCTTGTACTGGGCGAACTCTCATCGACAATGTTCGCCCTTTTCACCAAACGCGCTGCCCAAGAGCAGGGTGGTCTACTCAATGGAATTGACCCAACCATTCCCAACGACAGTGATCCCATTCGTCTGTGGATCGTCCAACTTGGCATCATCGTCACCACTGCCTCACTCCTTTCCCTTCTCCTTCAACGAATCCGCCAGCCAAAAGTCATTGCAGAAGTCATCGGTGGAATATTGCTGGGCAAAACAGCCTTTGGTCGAATTCCAGGTTTCACAAAACACATCTTCCCAGACGAGTCCAAGGGATATCTCTCTCTCACAGCCAATATAGGCTTATGTCTATTCCTCTTCATGGTCGGATTGGAGATCGACGGAAGCATCATTCGAAGGAATGCCAAGCTGAGCGCCACAATTGGACTCGCTGGCATGGTCTTACCTTTTGGTTTCGGCGTGTGTTTGTCGATACCGCTGTATAGAGAGTTCATCGATTCGAGCACCGTCAAATTCACGCATTTCATGCTCTTCACCGGCGTTGCCTACTCCATCACTGCTTTCCCCGTCCTTTGTCGTATCTTGACAGAGCTCAAGCTCCTTGACACGACCGTTGGCATCGTCGTACTCAGTGCTGGCGTTGCAAACGATGTCATCGGATGGACCCTGCTCGCTCTTTCTATTGCATTGGTCAACGCAGGTTCCGGTTTGACAGCGCTGTACGTTCTCCTTGTATGCGTCGGGTGGACCTTCTTCGTGCTTTTCCCCTTAAAGCATGCTCTGCTCTGGTTGGGGAGGAAAACAGGTTCCATTGAATCAGGTCAACCGACAATGTTCTACATGACAGTCATCGTCATGTGTTTATTCGGGAGTGCCTTTTTCACGGACATCATCGGAGTTCATGCAATCTTTGGCGCGTTTCTCGTGGGGATCATTGTTCCTCGCAATAATGGTCTGGCCATGGTCTTGGTTGAGAAGTTGGAGGACTTTGTTGGGATCATATTTTTGCCTTTGGTATGTCGTTTCTTTATATCCGTCTCGATGTGCTCAACAACTATATGCATTGCTAGTACTTCACCTTATCCGGTCTCTCTACAGATCTCGGCCTGCTGAATGATGGTATGTTTCTCAATTCTCGGAAAACGGCTACTCGCTTAAGTGTTCGCCACAGGCAAAGCATGGGGTTACACCTTGGCCATCTGCTCTATTTCATTCACTGGAAAATTCGGTGGTTGCACACTCGCTGCCCGTTTCCTCACTGCACCTTCGAACTTTTCCTGGCGTGAATCGGCAACCATTGGGTCGTTGATGTCGTGTAAAGGTCTGGTCGAGCTCATCGTGCTCAATGTCGGTTTAAGTGCAGGCATCCTGAGTCCCAAGGTCTTCTCCATGTTCGTCCTCGAAGCCTTGACGCTCACTTTCTTGACGACGCCTTTGGTAGTCAAATTCTATCCTCCTGATAAAAGGGTCAGAGTTTCAGGGAGTGGAGCGAATTTCAACTCTGTTTCCGACCGGACAGCAGAAGCAGAATCCGGGGAAGTGAAAAAGTCGAGTGAGAGCAGGAGAAAATCAAAGGAGATTGCCTTTGAAGAGAGGAAAAAATGGACGACTTTCACGGTCGTACTGGATAATATGGAACACCTCCCGAGTTTGATGGCGTTCACGCAGTTGGTGAAACCATCCCCTTCGACTTCGACCCGTCATTCTGCTACACCCTCATCATCCTCAACATCTTCGTCTTCTCAAGGACATCAACCCCAGACCATCATTTCATTACACCCCCTCCGTCTCCTACCACTCTCAGATCGTTTACTTTCCTCTACCTTCCATATATCTTCGCATTACACGGACCCAGTATTAATGGTCTACCGAATGTTCCTTCGCCTTCTTCCATGGTCTGAATCCAACGTAGCCGAACCCAAAATCGAAGTGATGGAATCCAACAGTGAAGAAAGAGCCACTTGTGTCACTGGACACGCCGAATCTTCTTCCTCTACAAACTTTGGACACGGCGAAAACAGGAGAACGTTGATCATGATGGGTTGGTTACCTCCTCCTGCCCCTCAAGCTCCTTTGACTCCTCAACCTGCAATGACACCTCGATCAGTCTCCTATAACCCCTTTGATGCGTTGTTCAAGACTGCTACTACTGGCACTCATGTTGATGAAGAAGATACAAGAGATACTACGATGCATGCTCATTTCGTACGCCGAGTGTTTGGGAAAGCTGTAAAGAGCGGGATTGATGCGGGCTTGTTTGTTGAGTTGGCTCATTCGAGGGCTGGGATGACCGCGCTTGGTGGTGGAATTGCAAGTGCAAGTGATGGAGAAGAAACGCATATCTATCTTCCCTTCTTTGGAGGACCTGACGATCGATCGGCTTTGGAATTTGTGGTTCAGCTGTGTGAAGGGAAGAAGAATGTGAAAGCGGATGTTGTCTGGGTACGCGTTGGTAGTAGTGGTGGAGTTGGTGATCAAAAGTCGGTTCTTGGAGATGAAGTTTATACCGCGACGATGACTTCTGCTAAAACGGGTAGAGGAAATGCGGCAGCTGCGGATGGTGCGAATGTATTCGTGGATACGGTGTATCCTTCGATGACGCATGGGGACCGTATACAGTGTGTCACTCTGGATGGTGTGATTTGGGATCGATATTCTACCCTTCCGTTATCGAAGGTGACATTTAGAGAGTTGAATGTCGAGTCTGGGAGGGCGTTGAGAGGTGTCTTGGATGATGTTGGCTCTATGGTGAATCGGAGAACGGTTGTGGTCACTGGGAGATCGAGGAGGTTGGCCGTTGAGAATCATAGTATGGAATTGAAGGAGGCGTTCCATGGAGGGGGAGGGGATGTCAGGAAGACTGTTGGGGATGTTGCTGCAGCGTTGATGAGTAGCGGTGCTTCTATGGGTGTGGATGGTGTGGTTATAATCCAGACTGGAGGAGCGGAATCGTCATGATGCCTTGAACGAAATCTCACGTATTTCTTTCCTTTTTCCTCATACCCATCGCAATTATTTTTTTGATTTTCATGCTCATATCTACCTATACCACCCAAACGACGTACATGAAACCTGTATAATAACTTGGCACAATGCTAACAGAATTTTTTCAACAACAGACCCAGGATCCTCGTGTTGCAAACAAATAATCCCCTTTTCCCTAGAACCGTTCGGGTTGTAAGTAGTAATCCCCTTGGTACTCCCAGCTGTGTATAAAGCGACAACCTCGACGACCCTGCATTATTGGTACTTGGCTCCAGATGAACGTTAACAGTCACGCTTCCGACCACCCCTCGCATTCCTCCACGCCCGGTCCTCTTCCGACATCTATCGAAAACTCCACTCGTTCAGATTCCCCACGCCTCCGAGTCGGGACGCTGACACTGACAGTGACACTGAGATGGCGGTGAGAACAACACAACAAAGGCCAACTCTGAGACTGAGATGGGTAGAGGAGTTGCCGCGGCGTCCGGGTCGGATGTCGATCACCAGCGCCCGTGATCAACCAATCGCAACCACGAAACACTATGGAAGTTTCCCCCTTTCACCTCCACCTACACCACGTACACGACAAGGGACTAGCAACATCAGTGTCATCTCACCCTTCATCATGTCCGAGTCGGTATCGCCAAGAATCTCTGGATGAAGACGATTCAAGACTGAGTAGTCTTGACCCGCAGAGTGGCCCTCGGAAAGGTTCCCAAGTTACCATGACTCCGACGACGGTCAAGGACTCGAGATCGTGTTCGCGCCGTCTTTTAATGTATTTTAAACTTTTGTTTGGGCTTGCGGTGGTCCTCCTCGTCGGCTTGTCTTCATACGCGGTTGTGGCTTGATATTCTTCTCTAACCGATAATGGTCAAAAAGAACAGTTGAGAGCAAGCGAAGAGATGAGTTTGAGAGGATTGCCCTTTCGTTACGTGCAGTGTGTGAAACGGAAGATATCTAATTTATATAGATAGCCGAAAAAACATATTTAAAAAGTGAGGTAGTGTACTTGTCGTGACTCGTACTAACAACCACTAAATACTATACCATAATCGTGAACGAAGTCGTGAAAACATGTCTAGGAATGGAAATATAAATCGATCAAGAATGTAGAACGGGACGGGAAACAGCTAGCAGGTATCGGTAAGCTTGAACAATTCGCCAATATGATATGATACATAACGACAGAGAAACAACACAAAATAATAGAAGCTCCAGATAGATAGGATGGAATGAGAGGAGGACGGGATAGACGAAGTATAGCCATGCAACAGAACAGAGCGAGATATGCATATGGATGCAAAACAGATAGAGTAAAATGATGAGGATCTTCATGAATTGTTCCAGCCTCCGGGGCCGCCATTCCAATAGTGTGTGGTACCAGTCGATGGCCAAGGTTGCGATGTCATTATTGGCTGGGTAGCCCGTGCAAGGGACGGAGGAGACGCAGGCGTCGGTGGTTGTGTATTGGAACTATCATGGTATCCGTCATATACTTCTTGGTGCTGCGGTTGATGGTATTCCAACGGTTCCGACGTCTGTTTCACATCATAGATCGTCGGCCCATACGGCGACTCGTTTGAATACCCTCCACCAGCCCTGCCATTCCCACCTGAATCTGCTGGATTGTGGCCATCAACGCTGGGAGTATTCGCCGTGGACGGATATCCGGGAACATAATACCCCTGCCTTGGACTCGAAGCTGCGGCCGGTGTGAAGGGAGTGGAGGATGCGGTAAATGGACCAGAGGTGTTATGATATGGCGAGTTCGAAGTGGGTGTGGCCATGGTATTTCCGTGACTGTACGGACCGGAATACCCGGCGTCGAAGGAATCTTTGCGCGGCGGAGTAAAAATCTGGGGCTGCTGTGTGTGGTAAGGCTGAGACTGATGTGGGTGGGAATCGTAGTTAGGTGAAGATGAAGAGAATGGCGGTTGAGGGGGCTGGGGGGGAGGGTTTTGAACAGTCATCGACGTTCCTGGGTACTGGATAGAATTCCTTCGAGCGAAATCGCTAACACCATTCCTCTGATGCGTCATCGTGGAAGAACCGGGCGGAACATGCTGATGAACTTCCGAATACCCTGACACCTCGGGAGTAGACATTGGCGCTTCTTGTTTGACCATAAGCGGAAGATGTGTGTGTCCCGCAGCGAAAGACTGGGAAAGTGAGGACGACCTTGATCGATACGCCTGCTGATGCTGTTCCTGAGCTACTGACATCGGCGGTGGCTGGAAAGGCGGATGTGGAGTATGTTGTTGCTGGTTTTGGTGTTGAGGCGCCTGAGTGAATGGTGCTACCACTGCTTTCGATGGTGTGCTCTCCTTAGGGCCCCGCACGCGAAGCCCGAATGCGGGTTTTTTCGTCGGTTTCTTGTGTTCTTTATCCGGCGTCGATACATGATGAGGCGACATGGTAGGATTACGACTGGGCGCTGAGACAGCAGGCGGCAGTGGTGGTGGCACCGGGTAAGATTCATGTCTGTCCACGTCTGCCGAGGAACCGGAATATACTGGCTCTCCGCCCGTAATGTGAGGACGGTTCGCGTCGTTGATCGGCGTGTGGTTAAAGTTGTTGTTAGCGACTGAAGAGGTGGTAGAGGTGGTGGTGGTAGGAGACGTCGTATGAGAGGAATTCTCATCCGACGAAGAGATAGCGGGGTAGACATACGCCGGGTTGAAGCGGATGGATGAGGAAGGATAACACGATTGTGCATGTCCAGATTGTAACGAAACCGTGACCAACTGAGGATGCCGATCGCCACCTTCATCGTCAGAGTTAAGTGGATCACAATCATTATCATGCTTCCTCTTTAACGATGGACTCTGTCCATCCGACCGTGGAGAACTTGAACTCGCTATAGGAATCAAGCCTTCTTCCCCTCCAGCCCCAGCCTTCCGTCGCAATTTCTCGACGATCCTCACAGCTTCTCTTGGTGCCAGAATGTACTCCTCGCCGAGCAATCCTTGTGCGTGACTGTCCCTAGCACATCGCTTCAACAAGCCCAGGGCTATATCGACATCATGCAACGCTGGATCAACCAGGATACTGAGTGGCTGCTTAACAGCAGCATGTGCACAGATCACAGCAGCATCAAATACAGTCCTGGTGAAGGGGTAAAAGTCGAACATCGAAGAGTTTTGCGATCCCCTCTGACCGGAAAGTATTTGACAGGCAGCGATGATCCCATGTGCTGCATTGATGCTCCCAAGGTTCGCTTGATGAGGCGTTGTGGCGTTTTTATGGGGTTGGAGGAATGGAAGATAAATCCTTAGAACCAATCGCTGAGCTATGATGGCGAGTTCACAACGTTGAGCTGTGAGCAGAGGGTCCTCGTTTGCCTTCGGGATGACTTCGACTTCATGGAGCTCCTCTCCTCTCGATTCCTGCATCTCGTGGTCTTCCATAAGTTCGTCTAATTCTTCCTCATCCTCGATGTATTTCTTCCCTGTAGAGACTTTCCAGAAGTCTGGTAAAGAGGCCATCCAATTCTTAACTTCTCCTTCCATCGAAGCCGCCTGCTCAATCGAGTACCCGGCGGGGCCTGGGGCCACCCCCAAACCAAAGCGGGGCGAACTGACTCTCGACTTGATTCCTCTCACAACCTTGACGACTTCGCATTTGACCTGCAATGCCCTCATACTGTTCCTTGACCACGACTGTCCGTCGGGCCCGCCTTCTTCTGGAGGGGGGATACGCAAAGATGAAGGTCCAAAGATCCTGTCATCAACATTGTACACAGGTTGCTTTGTAGAGAACGAGTCGGGCAAAGGCAGAAGAGGGGGTAGCGCGGAGATGTCTGAGATCAAACTTTGATGATTCAGTCAGCAATCTCAAGTGGAAGAAAATGAGAGCGATAAACTTACAGATCGTAATACATGACACTCCACCACATTCGTCTCCTCATCTCTCCCTGGAACAAGGAAAACGGCTTCTTCCTTCGTTTCCGTCCGCAACTCAGTACATCGTCTCCTTTGTCCTTCTCCTTGAACTTTCCACCACCATCTCTTTCTTTGTCTTTCCGTCGTGCAGATCCTTCGACCGATGGTTCACCAAGATCGTCCGGGTCGATGTGGAGCCCTATCTGTCGTGCAATGGCAACAATCCTTCCGATCTGCAGTACCAGAGAGTGGGTCAATTAAATTCATAAGAAGGGAAGGAATCAAAGAAAAGACTGACTAAAGGAACTATGACTTTGCCTGTTGCTGTCCGTAGATTGCTCTTCCTCTGTATTGATTTCCCAGCAGCCCCTTCCGACAGCTCATCGTCATCCTCCATTTTTTCTGCGATCTCATCTCGATCGCCCAGCCCAGTTTTCGCCAAGAAGGCGACTTGTAGAAGGAGCGCTGAGATTATGTCTATCTCGATCACTTCCTCCTCGGACTGCTGCGCGTCGTCATTACCATCATCCTGACCTCGATCAGACTCCCACACCGAAAGCACCTGAGCACTAAGATGATACCAGTAAGATGGGTTTGAAGTGGGGGATGCATACGAGGGGGTGATAGTGTGCGAATGGGAGGATGTAGGATTGGACATTTGAGCCGAGTCAACATCCATTCTATCTTCCTCGTGTGAAGTAGATGAATGTTGTTGCTTTTCCTTGGTGGCCTCGACCAGTCCAATAGCAATGGCTATGCACAGCCATGCGAAGAAGGGTAAATTCCCTAGTTCAAGGGAAGCCTCTCCTTCCATGTCTGCTTCGCTTGTTTGCTTCCTCGAGTTGACGTCTTTGGATCTTGAACCGTAGGGTGACCCACCAGTTGCCCTTTTGCCGAGAAATGGGTGAGGAGACGAGGTTGAGGACTGCGCGACTCCAAAGATCTGGAGCGCCCTCTCCCTCTCCCTTTCTTTCTCCTCCCGTTGTTTGTCCTTTTCTCGGTTCTCCAAACCAGAGTTCGCGGAATAATCTGAGGTTCGGGAAACGAAGGCCTGGGCACGCTCCCGGAACACTGTCCAGTTCATCCAGGGATGACTATGTGTTAAAGTTTGTTCAGCTAGGGCAAGGATTTGTTCAAGGGTGAGTGGCGCAGGATAATGAACACTGGGGGAAGAATAAGGTTGACTTTGCGGACGATGTCGGGGAGGCGAGCCTAACGGATTTTGATAAAAGCGCTCCGCTAATTGCGAGCGCTCAAGTGGGGGCAGCATTGCAAGTAGTTCCATGGTGACTCTCGGGCGCCGTGCAGTTGACGCTACTCCGCCCGCAGATGAGTAGTAGGCAGATATGGGGGGCAACGTTACCTGCACCGGGGGTTTGTTGGACTCTGGAGTTATGTGGAGTTTGTTCAATTGTATGGGAGTGGGTTCTACTTTGACCTCTGAGGGAGATGGTTTCATTCGTTTGGGGCTCGGAAGGAGGGATGAATAGGGGACATTGAGATCGTTGAGCCAAGTAGCGGCGAGATCTTCCAGAGGTATCGCAAGGGATGAACAAAGGGAATTCACTTTGGAACATGACAGAGGTGCGATGTTAGTCGATGGCTGTACTGTCGAAGACGAGGGTGTTGCGTTCGTCGTCAAGTTGGGAAAGCTGAATGGATAGCATGGCTGAAATTGACCTGCAGTTATTTGGGCCAGCATGGTTTCAACTTGGATAAGACGATTGTTCAGAGAATGAAGGTCCCTAAATACAATTTCCTTCAGGAACTGTTCATTCTGGAAAGAAATACGCAACGTACACTTTCTCAGCTGCTGCAGCTGAGTAAATACATCTTGAAACCGTGTCTCGTTTGAGACAACTTCCACAAGGGTTTCTTCGGTCACATTTGAGCTTCAGACGTTTGCACTGTTGATACGGGGGTTCCTCTATTGTTTCTCAGAAGACCTGTGATATTTGACACACCTCTGCGCAGACGACGGTAATTCGGGATCGTATTTGCCTGCATCGAAGAACAGCACCGGTCAGTTCGCCGTACTCTGGTATAATTGAGCATAACGTCTACTTACGGTGCACTTGCGGGGACTTCCATCACAAAGATGGAGGCAGTAGGAGGAAAAAAGAGGAAAATACCCTCGAAAGGGGTGGAGGTCAGCGTCAGAGCAAGTCAGAGCCAAGTTTGACAATTGTCACAACGTTCCGCGCCGGTTACGGCTACTAAATGAATACTTCAACTTTTTTCCCACCATTTCTGTTACTTTTTTCTCAGGTCGTCATGTTCCTAAATGGCCCTGGGCCTAAACATGATCGTCCTATCTTTCGTTCTGTTCCTCCGTTGGTGAAAGTTCCGCATACTCCCCGCCAGGCGTTACGAGCACTAATCAATACTCACTTAACTTATTCACCGCTGCGATCATCTGCATAGATATAAAATATGGGCGCCCTTGATTTAGAAGATCCTAAGGGGATATACGAGCTATTTCAGGTCTCAATTCAAATTCTGTACGAAATTCAGCAAACATGGATGCCATCGTAAGTATCATGATGTCCATCACTTTCAACATTCCCAGCCCGTCTTTTTTTATATAAGTCACAATGTTCTGACCCTCTTCTACTTGCACGGATATCTCCTCTAAAAGGGTTCCTTCGATCATACGAACCTGAAGAAGTAACGTCCTGGCAAGTAGCATCGCGGGAGCGTGGCCGGCGGCAGAATCACGCAACGGGGATGCTAACCATCTGACTTTTTTTCCATGGTTCGAGCCACGTTGCTACCTTGCCACTTGGTGCCACCCTCGTTGCATTAGGTTACATTACTCTTGTTCGCCACAAGTCGCCAACTCTGGAACGAACTCCGGACGATGCCGCCAGCAGCCGAAGCCTCTGAATCGTGAGTTCTACTTTTCCACCATAACGCTGACTTATGAGCAGCAATATCAGATAGCGGGCTGGGCAGACTTGTACAACTATACGCTCTCCCCATCATCCTCTCGGTCGCGGTTTCGATTTCTCAACATAATCACAAGTCGATGCAGACTGTCAGTGGTTTTTACCCTGTAACGGCGTTCTCCATCTCTTCATGATGTTCTCCCGCCTCTGTTGATTTAACGGTCTGAATCCAGCCGCGGGTTCAAAGGAGCCAGGTGACGATCTTACTATTATGGTAGGGACGGAGTATTGTCCAGGCTATTCCAGGCATTAGATGGGTGACGGCAATTAAAAAAGTCCTGTTCTCCAAGTAATACTGGTATGGAACCAGACTCGCAGCTGTTTGACATTAATAATTAACAACTCTCTCGAGACCACTGGGCTCAGGTAGGGATACCCAAACGTTTTTCGGATACCGTTCCGCTGATGGACGGTCGTTTCGTCGACTCTGATCGTATTACTCTGGGAACCTTCCTCGGGACGTCTTCCAAACATATCCTCTCACCAAGCTTGTGACCCAGTCACTTAGGTGAAATGTATTATCCGGAGGTTTGGAATGCGGCGATCTGGTTGAGCAATCAAATTCGGGTATCATTGACTTCGATTGTGCACTTTCGAACCAAGCAAGCTTTCACCCGTAAATAAAGGACAATCATTGTCCTCGAGGCTCGTGAGCAAAAAAAAAGCTGTTAAGTAGGTAGCGCCGAAATGATCAGAAGTTGTTTGTCAAGAAATATAAAGTGGCGCCACAGGCCCCAGGACGCCACTCTTGGGCTGTAATGGCACAGTTGAACCTTTCGCGGGTAATGTCATCCGTCAAAGGATTACAGTTGTAATCGGGTTTGGAGTTTCCAGAAATACATAAGTGATCACAAGCAGAATGATGCTACAATAATGGCATCTGCAAACCCTGGTAAGCCTGTGACTTTAATCCTGCTGCTAATCGTTGATTTAAGTCGGAAGTCAATGTGGACGACTCTTTTGCTTCATTTTGTTAACATACAAAGTCCGCGCTCGCGAAGCCGTCAAGAGTTGTTCACTTAAAACTGCCGAAGGCGGCAGCGTTGAGCTCATTTTCGACGTCGGCGATGGTTCGACTATCAAGTCGTAGGTGATACAGATAATTGGCAGTATCTGAAGCGGTTTCGTCAAAGTTCAGAGTTCGAAATGCTACGACAGGGGAAAACATACTATGTTGATAAGGACGAAGAGTGGTTCTGAAACGCTGACGAACGGCGACAAGCTGAGTAGATGAGACCGAAGTCAACGACGACTCTCATAAACCTCAAGAGTATGGGTTGCTCAAGGCAACAATTCGGCGTTTCGTGGTTTATGCTCCAAATGTTCCCGGCGACAAAAAAGATCAGCCAAAGTTATCGTAGACAGATAGCAAGAGTCGCGCCCCAAGCCGAGGAGCCTCTTCGCAGCTAGGGAAATAACGAGAAAAAGATACACCCAGCGGTTCATCTTTGCTTTGATTGTTGATGATGAGAGTGGCCAACACCCCGACAAGCAGCAGCAAGACGGTATCGGTCACCGAAACTACGAACCAGCCTGAGCAACCATGATAGATATTTCGCATCCACAGGACGAAACATCGAAATGCCTATGAGTGATAATCCTTGGTCAGGGACGAAATGAACCCCCGTTAAAGACATACCAAGACTGCATCTGCCCAGAACCCTCGTGCACATGAACGAGAATACTTTTATGATCATGAAAGGCGCTAAGGTCGGTAAAATTTCGACGTATGATACGAGGGCAATAAAGCCGGTATAAGTTCCTTTAGCCTCATCACCTGGAGCAGAATGAGTATTATGTACCAAAAGGCGAAATCTCACCATATCCCACACACTCGATGACGGGTCCCACGAGCCTGAGACAGATTCATCTTTCCTGGGGGGTGGTGGTGGGTGGGACAGCGGGGATGGAATGGCATCCCGAAAACGAGCATCTAAAGAGGTGACTCGAGTGGCCCGACAAGATCGAATGATCCACTTTTCTCTTCCGTTCGGTCCCTGAAGTTCCAGAGGCACAATGTCGCCGCATTACTGTCCAGAGCATCCCGCTTCTCACGACGATCGTCCAATTCAGCGAGGTCAGATTGCCACACAGAACTAGCATACGTACACCAGTGCTTAGCCTAAGTCGTACTCCGGTGTTCAACAGCCCTCGCTTCCTCAACATACGTCTTCATCAATCCCACAACCTTCTTCATGTTCTGGCTGAACTTAGCCGACACAGGTACTACGTCGAGCTTGAGGGGCTTTCCCCAAGAGTCAATTACCCCCATTTCCGAGTGGACAAAGGCCTCTAAATGTTTCAGCTTAGCCTTCGCCGCTTGAACAGCAACGGGATCGCCGTCACCCGCCAGTAAGTCTGATTTATTGGCAATCACCAAACGCGCCTTGTGGCTCATTCCCGGCTGGTATTGCTCCAATTCCTCTCGAAGAACAACGAGTTCATCCCAAGGTGCGGGGTTTGAAAAATCCACCACGTATACGAGGGCGAGGGAACGTTCCATAGAACGAAGGAAGGAGTGTCCCAGTCCGACATTTGCAGATGCCTGGCTGATGAGACCAGGGTTGTCAGCAATAGTGAAACGGAATGACTCTAGAAGGTCAAAGCGATGGCCTGATCCAAAGCCGTCAGTAGTTGATGCCTGGGACTGATTTCGAGTCAGCGAATACGCCAACTCTCCTTTCTCCAACTTTTCTTGTGCTATTGCTTCTTCGACAGAGGTTTCCTCGTGTACGACATGTTGCGAAAGGCTGCCTTCAAATGTGCCGTCGTCCGCTATCCGTACGACACCCACAACTGGGTTGAGAGTGGTAAACGCATAACCTGCAACCTCCGTCTTTGCTCGTCCTCCGGTGACAGAACGTAGAAATGTGCTTTTTCCAGCGTTCGGCATCCCAACGAGACCGATATCGGCGAGTAACTTGAGTTCCAGAACAATGGTTATACGCTCCCCCTCGTGGCCTCGAGTCGCAAATTTAGGAGACCGATTCTCTGCTGACTGAAAGTAAGGATTGCCCATGCCACCCAAGCCTCCAGATGCCACCAGATGACCAAAGTTCTCCTTGCGCGGTAGACCCAAAGGGGCACTGGGATCATTTTCAGCCTCGTCCATCTTGTCCAGATCCAAAAATATGGGTGCCTCTGTCTCTCTCTTCCTACGTGCATATCTTCTCTCCCTCTCCTGTTTATACAGCATATCTTCTGCTTCTTTGAACGGATCTCTTTCCAGGTTGGAAGCTCCGTGTCTCGGATAGTGCATCCATCGGTTTTCCCTCATTTTCGCCTGTTTCTCACTCGCATCCAAACCCTCCAACGCCTCCTCTTCGGCCTCCCATTCGTCCTGGGCGCGCCTGGGATCTCCACGAGGGATTTCACGAACTACAGTACCAAGAGGTACGCGTACGATCAATGGGGACCCGTTTTTCCCGTTTTGCCACGTCCCTTGACCGTTTCCTCCCCGTTCGCCTCTGACGCGTTTTGCAACGGTTGAAAGGCTGGTGAGTTCAGGAGTTGGAAGAATATACACGTCTCCACCACGACCACCGTTTCCTCCTGAAGGCGGACCAAAAGGAATGAATTTTTCGCGATGAAATGCTACACATCCATCACCACCTTTGCCTACAAATTAATCGCTTTTGGTTACATCCGTGGTCCGACATTGTGGGAGGGTGTATGCGACGTACCTCCACGAACATTTATGATTAGTTCGTCTAGAAAACCGTGTCCCTAGAGCTAAGTTTGAGAACGCATTTCACTGGAAGAAAAAAAAATGATGAAAAGCAAAAGCGCACCCCTTGTTGCCGCTTCCAATCCGTCTTCCGTTTTCTCTGATATGCTTCATACTCTTCGCTGGACAATCGGTTTTGAGAAGCCTGGTTCTTTAGGCTGGATACCGTAGAAAATGGGAAGGACCGTTTACATAGCGTTATAGTGGTATTGGTGAGGGAAAGAGAACGAAACATGTATGATAACGCCGGGTTGTGCGGTTGTCAACAAGTCATGGGTCAACTTCGATTTATTCATTTTTTCCCATGTGTATCTACATACTTACTCAGGAAGACTGCTTATTCTGGTTAATTTTCGCTGCACCCCGTCTTTTTCTTTCGGACACTAATGATGCAGAAAGCTGAGCAAAGGTTCACAACGGCAAAACAGCGGACCGTCGGAAATTGGCTGAGCTAAGCACGATACCTCAATACAGGCTTACACTCCTGTGACGTCATTACGAACGTCTCGCTTCAACGACGACTAAACACTCGAACTTGCTCTCAACCACCATCATCTACCATGGAAGGCTTACCGATTGATATGTCGCACCCAAGGGTGCGCGAATACCTCTCACTTGTACGGTTAGTCGCGGTATTTTCCTTTTCTCCTCCACGTTATAGTAAATTGGATGCATAGACTTCAAGTGTTGACCCCACTCTCGCTGTTAATCAACGTAGCTTCTGTAATTGTGTGTGCGGTTGCAGTCAATCCCTCCCTTGGTGAGTCTATTCCTTTCTTCTATTCCGTGCTTCGAATTATTGAGTGTATTAAAGGCGCCGTCGCACGGCGTTTTCCCACGTCCATCACTCCAAAAACAATTCTCGTGTCGATATATGTCGCCGTTTTATTTTTGGGACAACTGGGATACTGTCTACTCTTGGTGCTTGCCAGAAAGCCCGAGACGAAAGTGTGTAGCTCTCGATCATGAAATCGATACTGGGCTGACTATCATGGCAGAAAACACTGACCAGTGGCGTAGGACTAGCTCTGGTATTTGCGAATTGGGTAATGGCATTATGGGCAGTATCTTGGGTGAGTGGGGATACTCTTCAGATTGATCGTGCCATTTACTATGATAACTGTAAAGGTTTTTGAATGGTTCTTATTCTCTACCATTCTCCAAGGACTTTTACTGCTCTTGCTCTTATACTCTAACATCGTCCTCCTCGTATATCACCAACCCACTGGGGAACGTATTTTTGACATCATGTTCATCCATGCTCCTATTCGCTTCTTTCTCGTCCTCCAGATTGCCTTGATGTTCCCGCTCTCACTCTTGTAAGTCGTGTTCTAATCGCCTCCTCCTTATCACCTCACCCTCTCATTCTTCTAGCATCACCTTGGGATTAACTTATCCTCATGCTACCGATCCAGGCCATCCCATTGATTATACCGCACATCATTGGCCAGGTTTTGGCGTCGTATTCGGCACCAATCTACTCGGTCTCATCGTCGTCATTCTCAGGCGTGATATCGTCTGGTGTGTTGCCGCAACGTGGATTTGCATCAGTATCTGGGCCCAAAGACCTAAACCCAACTCTGTATATGTGAGTTGCGTAAAGTCCGGTTTTAGCACCCCCACCTAATCAAGAGTGTCTTCTTTACAGGTCACCACGCTGTTATTCATCATTCTACACCCTGTCGCTCTCGTTGGGACGTACATATATCATTATTTCTTCGCTCGGGAACAGGGCGTCGCACTTCCTCCTGACGACGACCATCCAGGGTTATATCGCAGAAACAATCAACAAGAGCACCCGTCGTCGAACCCGCAGAACGGAACGGGCGAGCAAAGAGCTCCCAGAGAGGTTGATGCCGAAGCAGTGTGGGGTTGAAACTCCCATGTGCTCCAAAGAAGTGCCGTCCATTCTTACCAGTAGCCTGTGCTGTCGAATATCCTGTTTCAAAAATCTTCTAGTCTCCCAATTATATTTCCCAGTCAAGCTTTGAATCCCCCTTTGTGATTGTCGAACCTATCCACGTACTCAACTGCTTCTCAGTTGTGGAGGTATGTAAATTCTTTGGCACTTCTGTTCGATTCGTGGATAGCGAGGCAAGGATAACCGGTACCGGCACCGTAGTCTATTGAACTTCGTAAGGGCAATGAAAGAGGCATAGTTTCGGAGTCGTACTCTTAGTTGTACGCGTCGCTGACTTATTTACCGACCCGGTTTTGATTTAGCGCCGCGGGTCGGGTCAAGTCACCTATCAAGATCACTCATATAATCGGGCGAGTGTTACCTGATAGGCATACAGTAAGTAAGGAAGACTTCAGCGCCAATTGACATGCTCACGAGGTGGTACTTCCTTCGTACGGTTTTATGCATTAAGGCAGGAAAGACTAGACGACGAGCGTTAAAATAGCCGCCGAGCACCGCGACCACGAGCGCTCATATGAGTCACACGAACGTTACGCTCTGCTCTCATCCCGTATGGAATCCAAGGGGAAAATTACCACAAATGCCCTCGCTCGGGACTCGTGGTCGTCAATACCATCAAAGCTGGTGAAACGGACCATCAACGTTATTCCGTTCTGCTCGGAGAGACATACCTGTGAACTTGCACATGCTCCCACCCATTACTATACAGGATCAGAATCAGTCATCCGAACAATCCTTGCAAGGCCAAGCAAATCTTGTGATTCTCAAACAGTTCGCTCGTGGAAATTGAGCGAAGTTCCCGTCTTTGCATTCTTGCATGTAAAGATGGTGGTGCATGGTCGAACAGCTGGCTGGGTTCTTTTTGGTGCCTTGGCCTGAAACACTCAATTCCGATACCCACTGTCCAGAAATAATCCCTTCAGGCTTCGGTCTTCTTAACTCCCGGTGTTCTCCCCACGGCTATAGGGCTTGAATGACCTATCTTATTTATACATCAGCTCCAGCGGCACACATTATTTGTACCCTCTCTCTCCCAACTCCAACAGACGAATGTCCAAAACGCAACCATCTACTACTGTTAGCGACGCCCGAGCCTCTAATTCTCTGAGGAAGGAGGACAGTATCAGCCATTTGTCGCATGTTACTCCCGAAGAACAGGAATACGTCAAGCCGAATCGATGGTGGAAGTATCGGTTCGTCGTCATTTTCCTTTCTTCGCCAGTATACCACTCACAATCGACGGTTTCTTGAACCATTAGACAAGGGCTCAGACCATACGCAGCTGAGTTTGCGGGGGTTATGATGATCATCATATTTGGGGACGGCGTTGTCTGCCAGGTAGTCTTGTCCAGTAACACCGGTGTTGCTAGTAGTCCGAAGGGTGTGAGTAATTGCTTTTTCATGTTCCAGCCGCTCTATTTGCTGACTTATCCTTTACAGGAATATCTTTCCATTAGTTTTGGATGGGCCATTGGTCGGTTAAATTCATTCAACACCCGTTCTTTTCCTTTTCTCACCATTACGCCTCCTCCTCCGTCAGGTGTTGCAGTGGGAATATGGATTGCAGCTGGAATATCTGGGGCTCACCTTAATCCTGCGGTAAGCATTGATGTCAACCTTCACGTCAACTCAATATGAAATCTTTTCTGGCCAGGTGACTTTAGCGCTCGCCACCTTTCGCGGGTTCTCATGGAAAAAGGTTCCTGGTATGACAGTTTTCCACCAGTCTGAGATTTTAGTCCTTACCATATGGTCGTTTTCACTCAGGGTACTGCTTCGCGCAGCTAATGGGCGCATTAGTCGGTGCAGGAATTGTCTACGCAAACTATATCCATGCCATCGATATTTTTGAGGGGGGCAGACACATTCGTACCTTGAAAACAGCAGGATTATTTTCCACCTACGCAGTATGTCTCTCCCCCATCGTAGGACTTGGACATCCTGTCTAACTGAAAGACTCCAGCTGGACTACATGACAAACGTGTCCTGTTTCTTCTCGGAATTCATGGCATCCGCTGTATTGTTAATCGCCGTTTTCGCCGTCATCGACAAGGGAAATCATGCTGCACCACCTGGTTTACCCCCACTTCCACTTTTTATTCTCATCCTCGGGATCGGAGCATGTCTCGGAATGCAGACAGGTCAGTAATTTTACTCTCGCGCGCGTCATGCAAGTATTGTATTGCTTAAACCCGTGAACTCTAGGATATGCAATCAATCCCGCTCGTGATCTGGGTCCTCGTATTCTTACCGGTATGGTCGGTTACGGGGCCGCTCCTTTCACGTTCAGAAGGTGTGTCATTTTTTTCGTCTCTTATCAGTCCCCGCGTCCTCTTAAGCCTTTCCCATTTTCTATATAGCCATTACTGGTTATGGTGCCCCGTTATAGCACCTGTCTTCGGTGGCCTCACCGGAGCATTCTTTTATGACTTATTCCTATATGACGGAGAAGATAATCAGTTATACAGGTGGCTGCATAAAACGTACGTTTACTTTTCTCTCGTCCTACTGATTTTAGACTTACATCGCTTCTTCGCAGAACGCCGTCCCCTGAGCGACGAAGTGAAGAGAGTGTTGCTTGAGTTGAAGTTATTCTACTAAAGGATACTTCATCTCCGTGTATTTGTATCATGACTCGGTGGCGAGTGTTGTCTTTGTAGTATGAATTGTCATGATTTGCATGGCTTTTACGTTTTTTACATTGTACTATCGTTCAATGTAGAAGGAAAATTCAGGTGCAGTTTCGGGAGTTTTCCCAATCCGAAGGCCAAATGTGTGAGTGTATACAATGGTTCTGGTCTGTTATATTTGGTCCGACAGAATACTTTGTTTAATTTTAATTTTAATTGTGCCTTCGGTACGCTAAACTCGGAGACAGACTCCATTAATCTTGTCCTTCGCTGGGTTGGTTCCGGCGTTACTAACGTTCCGGTGTTTTCTACGTATGGGACGCGAAACGGAACTTTGACTTCAGTTTCAGGGTCAATGTTGGACTTTGGATGCCGGACCAATGTCAGTGTGCTCGCTCGAATTGAAGACTCGGATGGAAGCTCCCACCGGCAATTTGAAGTCTGGATCTGAGGTCTCGAATGGTGCAGCGACAGACTCTCAATCATCCTTCAAGATCGGCGGAAACTGAACATGCACCCCCGAGCGATAACGAATGTTTGAGTCCATGGTCAGTTGCTGTAAGAGGTCGAGTTCGAAATAAGGGGATGACATGAGCGTCTAATCGGCTGCCCGGGCCTTACTGTAAGTTACTCACAAACCATCATCACTTCGCTGCAAAAAAGAGAAATAAATCAACCCGGCTATGCACTCTACTCCTGGCCTCAAGTCCCTAGACCTTATCAGCCGGTCGAACAACCGCCTTGTCTTCGACGTGCTCCACAGTGTTCTTAAGCTTCTTCGTATTGGTTACACTTAACATTCCGAAGAAATCAACCCGGAACGACCTCGAAAAACGGTGTCTGAACGTCAGTCGCACTGCACTTCGCATGCACTGAAGTGATATGGGCCATTATCATATGCACCGGTGGCTGGATTCAACTGTTATGGTGAATGCAACCGGCGATACTTCTGTCCTTCATCTACCTCTGTCCTTCATCTCGTTTAAACATCCAATTCGGTTCACCGAGTGGGTTCTTTTTTTATTAAGTATAATCCAAATGATCTTTGACACCTGAACAGGGCATGATTCAAATATACAAGCCACTTCAACTGGCGGGGGAATTCCGGTCTCTTTCTAACTGCGGTGAAGCAACGGCAACAGTCGATCGAAGGTCAAATGTTACCTTTTCACCTTCATTCTGGACGTGAGGAATATTGCTGTCGTAAAAATGTTATCCTTCGTATATAAGGATACAATCCGGGGGACTTGAAGCTCTGTCGTCTGGTTCGGGTTCTTTCTTCCTGTAAGTTCTCTCATTTCACACTTGTCCTCCCCGTTTGTCCTCTCCATCTTTCTCATCCTCTCCCGTACCTAGAATGTCTAACGATATAACGTATACCTCTTCCTCCTCCGACCGCATCCGCAACGAGAGCTCTTCCCCAACGAAGTCGCCAATTGAAAGCTCTGATCATCGGGATATACCCACAATGCAGCGAAAACAAAGGGTTCCTCAAAACTGGTGGTGGAAGTACCGGTTCGTACATT
The DNA here is from genome assembly GCF_018924745.1 of Marasmius oreades. NCBI lineage: Eukaryota > Fungi > Basidiomycota > Agaricomycetes > Agaricales > Marasmiaceae > Marasmius > Marasmius oreades. The sequence continues at coordinate 3,417,892 of NC_057325.1, forward strand.
CTTCATTCAATATCGAGGGGTACCTGTTAACTGTTTTCCTCCTCTACAGAATGATGATACGTGAAGCAGCTGCAGAATTCACCGCTGTCATGCTTCTCGTCATTTTTGGTAGCGGCGTCAATTGCCAGGTCGGTTTGTCGAGCAACACGAACGTGTCTGCTTCTCCCAAAGGGGTCAGTAATTTTCGTCAACTCTGATGGTCTTTCCATTCTAATCCCGGATGGCACAGGACTACCTTTCGGTCAGTTTCGGGTGGGCAGTTGGTGAGTGATGAATCCCAAACATGCGTATTCTATGACTTGTAACCCATTCACTACTCAGGCCTTGCTCTTGGTGTTTGGGTCAGCGCTGGTATTTCTGGCGGACATGTCAACCCAGCGGTATGTTGTCGTTCTCTGTGTCGGAATATCGTGGTGCTAAAAATTGAGATAGGTGACCCTATCAATGGCCATTTTCCGTGGTTTCCCTTGGAGAAAAGTGCCCGGTACGTTCCGTTGTTGCCTTTTTTTTGAGGCATTCTATGTCGAATCCTGACTATCTCCAAGTGTACATGATCTCCCAACTGCTTGGAGGTATCGTCGGCGCAGCGATCGTCTATGCCAACTACTTCCATGCCATCGACATAGTCGAAGGGGGCCGTGGTGTCCGCACTCTTGCCACTGCTGGATTCTTTGGAACCTTCGCTGTGTGTAATTTTCGTTGAGGATCGATTGTTACTATTGCAAGCTGACATGTGGGCTATCAGGCGGGCTACATGACAAACGTCTCTTGTTTCTTCGCAGAATTCCTTGCTACTGCTATCTTGCTTCTCGTCATTCTAGCCGTCACCGATAAACGTAACTGCCCCCCTCCGTATGGAATGTTGCCGCTCGTGATATTCGTGGTGACACTGGGCATTGCTGCTTGTCTTGGAATGGAAACAGGTGTGTATGGAAGTTCTGATTGATAGCTTTGTTGTTTTTTTTTGAAGTGGTATTGCTATGTGTTTGCTTAAGTGACATTCTTCCAGGATTTGCTATGAACCCTGCCCGGGACTTTGGACCTAGAATTCTTACATCTATGGTCGGTTATGGCTCTGCTGTATACACATTCAGGAAGTGGGTGGTATTGTGGTCCTTTGATCTGTCTCTCAAAGCTGACGGACTGTATGTGTTAGTCACTACTGGATCTGGTGCCCGATAATGGCACCCTTTTTGGGTGCCATGGCTGGTACCTGTTTCTACGATATTCTTATGTTCACCGGAGAGGAATCCGTCTTCAATCGGAGGTGAGTCCGCGTCTCTGCTGAAGAGACCATTTCATTCAGCTCATCGCCGAAATATAAGTGGTGCACAAACTCCAGGAATTATGGATCATGAAGCTGACGACGCCGTTTAAGCCGTCATGGCATCGCTTGTCGTCCTCGACCGCCGGAACGATTTTCATACACCTCACGATATATGACGATCCACCTCACGACTTTGTCTATGTGTCATCTTTTGGTTCTTCGGTTTCCTAATCTGCCTTGTTTTGTTTCTCAAGTCGGAGTCAACTCTGCCAATGCGCCCGTCTAGTTGACCGGTTACTTATTCAAAATGGTACAAAAAAAAAATTCGCTACTGCGTACAACCCAATAAATAAAATTAAAATTAAAAATCTGTTAATGTTCCGAGCATACTTAAAGCTCTACATACGACGTCGACATATGACTTTAATCGGCTATTTGACGTAGACCTCGGAGTCGCCTTGGAGCAACTTGGTCCATCGGTAGTACCGACGCGACTCAGACTGTAAGATACCACTGGTACTCCTTTTTGCGAGCCTAGATATTACTCAATATCATATGTACAAAAAGTATTTTCGTAAAATATGTGCTGTATTCTCCACGCCAAACACGGCGTGATATTTGACCGGTTAAGTCAAACGCCGCGAACGAAACCCGCCGAGTACACCGCCAATAGTTGAATAGATAGCCAAAATATGTGCTACTTTATATAATCACCATCTATCTCCACATATGTTCACGATATGTAGAGTCACATGACAATGCCATAAAAACTCAGCACCAATGTTTCTGGTGGTCACCCTACCCTACTGTTGCATACATTGACCTTTGGTAGGTAAAATATGCCATTTGGACCCATTTCCATCGCGGGAGGAACAAGGGACGCCAGAATTCCCTTTGCTGGACTGTGTTATGGCATTGTTACGGCATGGTCAAAATATTTTCATGATATATTGAGTTTATGGGATATATATAAAGCAGCACATATCTGTACGACATGGGCCAGTTTTGGTGGTGTATTGAATATTGAGATACCCATCCAAGTATCCGTATCGTAGCGATGTCAACATTTTCGACTAAGCATCTTCCCAGTCCAACTGGTGAGCATGAGATTGACTGAGTGATTCCTTAGTTCTGATCCAATCTCTCACATCATTTAGAGGACTCATCACAAGCATCAGCAAAATCGCACACGTATGAGGCGTATGGGGCCGTATGGACCATACATCTCCATATGGCCCCATACGTGATCCTGATGTATGGGAAATCCGGGGGTGCCTGTGCGTGTGAAGAATGAAATCGAACGGCCCCTAAGATTTCTTCGGGTATTCATATATATATTGACCATCGTCGGGTCCACGTTACAACTATTTCTCCTCATGTATATCGCCGGTACATCTACACACCAGAACTTCTGCAATGCGTCGCAGTTAAGCTCGAATCGTTTCGGTTTGGGCCCACTCAGGACGACTATAGCGGAGTGTGAACGGGCGTACGATAGGTTGGCATACTCTCAAGCTCCTTTGAATATAGCCACAGGCACGTCCTCGCTCAAATCTTTTGCAACGTCGATGATGCTCACTGTGTTTTATGCGCAGCTGTCGATACGAGGGTGAATGACAAGTATAGTGGTTTTTTCGAGCTGTACCGATCCGCCCGTGAAGACATCCTGTCCAAACGTAACTGTCTCAATCCCCCGCACTTCACAATTCCGAATCCCGGAGAGTACTTGTTCGGATTTTCGGAGCTCGTCCTACATGTCTTTATTCGCTGTGTCTACGACTCTTCTGAACGTGGAAGTCCCCTTGTAGATCTTAGGATCCCCTCTCCGACGGACTGGCCCTCCATCTTCCCCGCTTATTCGACTCTGAAAACATATCTGGATCTTACGAGTCCTGAGTCATGCGATAATATCTCAGGCAATTACCTGTACATAAGGGAATACATCACCCCCGGGATCACCTCCTTGTTCGTTCTCCCGTTTCTCGAGATGCTCAAGGAACGAAAGGACGACCCTGCAGTTGTTCTAGCGGTGCACATGCGGGTGTTGTCCTACATCCGAAAACTTGCCTGTCCTTACATAGGCCCCTCTTGGATACTATTGCACGGTGAAGAAACAGTGTGTAAAGAGGAAATGGAGGAGTTTGTGAGGAGTCAGGAGGTGGTGCAGTGGTTCGGACATCATCGATATCCTCAGGACTTGAAGGACGAATGTGACGCCATTGTTCAGGATATTGAAATGGCGACGAGGAATGAGAGGATTAAAGCCACGCTTCACCATTTGGAAGAAGAGAGAACGTTTTGTGCTAGTTTGGCGGGCCACTTGTGGCATTCTTAACTTAGTGGACCTTTACCGCATTGGCCACGATTGTAACATCATATATATGCTTCGTCGGTATGTCCACTCTCAGTCCTTTGCGTACGTATTGTCTTATAGTTATGAACCATTAGCTCGTCTCTCTCTTATCGCAGTCACAGAACATAGTGCCGGTCGTGGTTGAACGGATGGTGACCCTCTCAAATGCGAACACCTTATTCCTTGCTTCTCCGTACTGCTGAGCATTCCATACCACATCTCGGTACATGATTCTGAATAGCTTTCTCAAACTGCGTCCTACTATAATCCTTGACGTCGGGATGCCAAAAGGGTTTCTAGGTTGAATTATCGCCTTTTATCACATTCCGGTTTAACTTGCGGGACGAGGCTCCCGGTAAAGATGTGAGCTCTAACCAAGATATGTATATAGAAAATATTATTGGGTTTTTTAGGCCGTGGTTAATTCACGGTTAATACAAGATCGGGTGGTGGTTAGTTAACCACCAGATTGTGTGTATTAAGGGTCCCTATTGTGTCGAATTTATTGTTTATCAGTCCAGTACTCAACGTAGCGGAATTACTCCTGTACCGTAGTCCAAATCGATGACCTTCCTTGCGAGTTGTGGCATTGGCCTCGGTTTCAGGTCTCGACATCAAGGATATGTTTCGGCATCCGAGCACCGACTCTGAGACACAGGAACCCCTTCCGGGTGAACCCCAAAAGGTTATCCAAAGAAGTGAGAAGAGAAGAGAAGGTATGACTTGTTTTACCCTTCTTTACTCGCGGCGAACTTATCGTCAGAGTCCATCCCGAGTTCCTTTTGGCAGGAAGGCTTCCTGAACAAAATGTAAGATGCAGCGAGAAAAAGAGAGACGATGGTCGCACGCATATTTGGGATGAGCTCGTAGAAGATGAAACATTGACGTTCTTTTGAAGCGCTGTGCGATCCGGGGGTTGGGTTTTAGTTTTCGGTGTCTTCTTTCCCTCGTTCTCTTCCCTCGCCGTAATCGCGAGCTTGTGGAAAGATGGTGAATGTTGCTGACCTTCCTTGTCCGTGGAGAGTCGATCCATGGAAGCAGACGATGGCAATCGTTGACTGCTGATCACAAGGTCAGGAAATACTTCTGGACGACGGGCGCCCTACATTGAGTCTGAGAACAAGTTCTGAAGATAAAGACTGAAAGGTTCCATACCAAGCCTTTGAAGGGAATAATGGAACCTAAAGTGGTCTTGTCCTTCAAAGAGGTCTGTAACAGCGTTTCGGAGGCACTCTTGAACGCTTCTCGTATTGCTGGAATACGATTAGTCGCCCTGGCTACATCATTTCCTTTTCCCGGTACTACTCGTCAATTATCCCCGCAACGAAAGCGATTAGGCATGAAATCCTTACTGTGTTTCACAAGACACTCAATGGCCAGCAAATCGGCATTCTCTTTCTGGATCCAATCCACCGACGCTTTTGGTAAAAGTCTCCCTTGCAGAACAGATATGTACGACTCTGCATAGGGGAATTCGACAGCATAGTATTCCAAGAAATCTCTCAACAAGATTCCCAACGATTTTGCCTTGTACGGGTTTTCGATCCATTCTTTGGGTCGGTTTTTCGGGTTCAACTATTATAGAAGAGCGATTAGGAAAAGATGGTGGAACGACGATGGTGGAGATTTACCTGCAAGAAGCTGATGCACATACATGTGAGTGAGTAACTCGACAGGCCTCTTTCCGCTGCATCATTTAGATTTCTATACGATAGAAGAGATTTGAGAACGAAAATAAGAGGTCGCAATGCTGGCATCTGCAAAAGGTATCTTCGAATAGCCTTGACGCATTTGGGACCATCTTCATGGTTGACCGTGATGTCGACACCGATGCACCCTATCGGTAGGGGTCTATTCGTTGTTGGTATGCGTAAAGAGTAAAGTAAACACACCTAAATTCTTTGAGGTGATACCACGTAAAATAGGAACCCTAGCGCCGAAACGAGGTTGCACATCCTGAATTGAACCGCTATTTTGGAGAACAGACCGTAGCTTGTACAGAACTTGTAACTGGCCTTTTCTGCCTTGGCGATTCGTCTGGATTTCCATCGAAAGATCTAGGTCGCTTGGAAAATAATTCGATGTGAGAACTGAAAAGATGACCTAAAACATACGTTGTTGGCAACTCGAGCCCCGTTGCGATACTTCCATAGATGGTGAGTTGAACTTGGCCCTTGAATGCCTTTTTTATACGGTGGCGGAGAGTAGAGAAAATGGCAAAGCGGGCGCGTTTTTCAGAGGCTGAGGCGCGAATGTAGTTCATGTATGATAGAATTTCGAAATGGAGTCTAGAAGAAGAGCTGAGATAGCCGTTGAGAACTCAAACCTTTAACTCGCACCTCATGTCGTTATCCTTCCACTTATGTTGGATTTTCTTTGGATTCCGTACCATCGGATGAACCAAGTCCTTCTCCAACTCATCTATCAGTCTCGCAGTCTTCATTGCTTTCTCCTTATCCAGTTCGACCGCATCTTTCGTCGGGTTGACATTGGTGAGAGGCTGAAAAGACGTGTGCGGTCCTCGAGCGGCTTCGAGGGATAAGAAGCGTACAAAGTTCCTTGTAGTGAGTTTACATTGCTTTAGCCGAGTCAGTCTTGGTTGCATTCGATTCGAACGGGAGAAGAGAGATCAAGGAGTCGAAGGCTACCATCCGGCAATTTCCGAAAATCATGCCGGTACATGCGCCCTGGAACTGAACATACCTACTGTACTAGAGCTAGAATGGAACGCCTGGAATCAGTGATTTATGGTATATAACGCCAGAGGAAGGACCTGGTCCCTCCATGCCAGATAACACAGATACTAGAAACGCTAAACATTCTCCTGCAGGTATGTGTTTTCTTGATACACGCCGGTCACTTACCCGCCTACTTACTCCAGTTTCAAAAGTAAAAGTAGGCGGGCGCCGACGTTCAGCAACAACAAAGCCTAAACCACAGTGAGCCTAGTCGCACCATCAAGTCTGAGATGAAATAATAATAATTTAAGTTCAAAAAGTTACAGGCCCACAATTACGTCAGAGAGCTCAGACAATACCGTCAATGACTATCCCCGTCCTGTAGCTCAAACCGAGGAGCCTTCAATGAAAATGAAAAAGGATAAACAGAAACAGGGTCTCAAGAGAAACATGCAATCGACTCGAAAATATCAGGCTGGTGGTATCGCTCAGCCTTCGTCGGGGAAGCTGGTGTAGGCGTTAGTGCAGGGGAAAGCCACAGAGTCATAATGTACAACTTGAATAACTGTATTGTCGTGGATGTTGCCTGGCATGGATTGTTGCTGCATAAAACATACACAAGTGGTAGGGAAAGAGAACCTAAGAACATGTTCATGTTTACGCAGAAGCCTTTGTCTTCTTCCCTCTGGGCTTCTTAGCTGGCTGAGCCTTAGGCTCTTTTTGAGCTGCAAGGAGAGCGGAGACGCGGGCGAGTGTTGCCTGAGGAAGCGGTTGTTAGCATCCTACTCAATTGAAGAACAGAACACAAAAAAGAAAGGGAATGAATAAAGTGTATAAGTGTAAATTGTAATCGCCAAAGAGTCGGTTTTATCGCATCGAGCGTTGCACGACCTCCGATAGCGACATGGCGAGTTAACTACCAAAGTTTGATCGTCTCCGGTAGTTCAGTTACTCTTGCAAACATGTCCACGCCCAGCCTTCATAAACATCGAGATGTGATCCAGTGGGTTCTAACGAGAATGCGTCCGGTACAAAGAAGCTCCTTCTGAAGTATAGGTAGAAAAACAACAAACAGACAGACTCACCCTACGGAGGTCGGGTCTGTATCCCTGCTTCGCAGGTGCTGACGCGACACGCAGAGCACGACGACCACCCGATCTAGCCCGGATATTGGAAGTTGAACGAGTGGAAGCAATAGTGTGAGGAGAAGCGGTTTTCCGGGTGGTAATTTGAATGACACCGTTTTCGTCCGAGACGTCGATGGTCTTCCAACACAAAAGATACTTGAGGACTTGACAAATCCTTCGGAGTTCATGTCGCGACACACCTTCGAGTTGGACAATCCAGAGTATTTGTGTGAGTGAATGTTCACGAGGTTACCCTAGAAAGATATTAGATAGTCAATCCCGACAAAGCCAAGCAAGTCCTACACACAGGCTCCTTTGAAAAGATAGGTCCCTCCGGTAAACCCTTCACCATGTACGAGTTGTATTTCTTAACGGCGAAACTTCGTTAGGCATAAATGCATTGGAACACGGCGGCGCCGACAGAAACTTACGCGGAGGAGGAGCCATTGGAGATCGGTCGACATGATGAGCAGATTTTACCGGATATTGTTGGCAACATTCTCGCGGTGGCTTGTTTGAACTGTACAGTTTAGGGTACAAACATGACCAAAGAGACTAATACCCATATTTGGAAGCTGCTTCTCATGGCGACGGCAATACGAATGAGGGCCGGCTGTCCGGGCGGCCCATAGCGAACTGTGCCATAAGAGCTCGTTCTGTGTAGAGTCTGGCTAGGCGAGGCTACCCTGCTTCTGCACGCTTGATACGAAAACATCCTCAATATGCGTTCCTTCAACGTATCACAGGCCTGTTGGTTGTTCGACTCGAAAAACTCAACTCTTTTGCTCGCGCTCGAATCGACTCGACTGCCTCTTGACCTCAAATGCCTCGTGAAATATTCGACTATTCTTCGGATATCGCACCCATATGATCGTTTGGACTCAATCGCAAGTTTTTGACCTCGAGGAATGAATTAACAAGTGACCTGCGTTTCCAGTCTCGTACATATAGACTGTTTCTACGCTTCGTAACAACTAGAACTCTTTTCCTCTCCGAGTGTCAGACATGCTGAAATCGCTTTTCTTCCTGCTGAGCCTTTATCTGTGCGTCCTGGGATTCCAGAATCCCATCAAGGCCTCCGATGGATCTGATCCTTTCATGGTGAGCTCCTGCTGTTCGATTGTACATATACCAGACCCACAACGTAACGTCGTGTCATTGTTTAAGGTTTATCACGAAGGTTACTACTGTGAGTACGACAAGCAAAATTGGGAGTTCCTTGAGATGACCTACTCTCTATAGACTTGACCACGACGACTTGGAATAATATTCAGCTTACACGGGCTACCACCATTGCCGGCCTCAAGGCCGCTCAACCCAAAGTCATCTGGACAGACAGCACATCTTCCAGATGCTGCAACATGTGTACGTTGTTTTGATACTGCATGACTGTAACTCTAACAACCCGAATGTCCAGGGGCTCCGGAGATTCATTGGTAAAGCTTCCTTTCTATGATAGCAAACAGAACTCATTGCATTTCCAGGCAAGACAAGGAGGGTTCATGGTACATGTGTGTTTGACCTATTATCTTCGAAGTAAAAATTCAAAAAATTTCCCCATTCTTTCAAAGATACTATTCGGCCGGATCCAGTGGTACCCTCGATAACCAACGACTACACGTCCTCAAGGGGTCCTCAAATATTATTTGGGATTCCAATTGGAGCTTTGCCGGTACGAATAACGTGCTTCCTTTGATTATCTGAGTAATAAAGTCAATTAGGCCGAATTGTTATTCCCAACCGTGACGTATGGAGTATCGATGGTACAATTATGATTCTGGATTCCACTCGCTATCTCGTGTATTCCAGCTGGGATGGATCTGGTTCGTCTTTCTTTACATCCACAGATCCACCCCCCGATCCGACTGATCGATGGCTATTAGATCAATGTCTCTGGATTGCGTATGTTTACTTTTCATCGACTCTGGGAACCGAATACTTGTTACTCAAATTCCACTTCTTTTCCCGTTGCAGGCAAATGAACAGTGCCACTACGGTCGGCAATGCGGTTAAGATATCCACACCTACTCTCCCTTGGGAGCGCGTGGACAGTAATGTTAACGAGGGCCCCGGTATGTCGGGTGTGGCGTAGCGGAAACTGAAACGCCCTGACCGTTCATAAATTAATGTTTCAGCTGCAATTTACCATGGTGGACGTACCTGGATTGTCTACTCAGCGTCAGGATGTGCCGGGACGGGCTACAAGCTGGGAAGACTCGAACTAACGGGTTCTAATCCACTTTCCGCGAGCTCTTGGACCAAGTACGCGAACCCGATATTCGTTGGTGCAAATGGGTGAGTTCAGCATTCGATAGAAATCAGATGACTAAAAGAAGACTAGGAATAACGAGGTTAGCGGACTCGAGGTTTTATTTGATCTCCATTTTGATTTGAAACACGCAGCCCGGCCATAATGGATTTTTCCAGAGCCCCAGCGGAAACCAGATTTGGAACGTACGTGTCTCTCCGGTGTTTTCCTTTACGACTCGGTCAAAAAAGGTCTCTTGATTCGTTACCGACTGAACCATTATTACAGGTGTACCATGCATCGTCATCGGTGCCTTCGACATGCGATGGGAAACGTTACACGATGATACAGCGTGAGTGTTTTCAATTCATTCGAGTCAGAATGTCAAATTGAATACTCTTCCGTCATCATCGCAGAGGTGAATTGGAACGCTGATGGGACACCCAATCTGGGTAGCCCCCGACCACTTTCTGATAACATGCCGGAGCCTGTCTAAGACCGTCCAACTGCGATCCGAACTCTTTTACTCCATCATATCAATCTTGTAGCACTGGAACGAAGACCAGAATATTATCATCGATAGGTAGCTGGTTAGAATTGGAAGATCATACTCGTCTTAGGTAGAACCCGCCACGCATTGAAAAGAACAACTTAAACAAGTTAGAAGGAAGTGAATTGCTTCCGCGGGAATGGTAAGATTAGTCATCGATCATTCGGAAAGGGTCAGGCTTGCCCCTTGCAATTACCCTTGTTCAATAGAGCAATGAATCAAAACGCAGAGTGTTGGTTTCTCTCCCCCGACCCCCATGTTCACGCCAGAAGATGCGTCCGACCCATTCTATCACTTCATGCAACCTCCAGCAAATGAGACTCCCGAAGAGACTTCTGCTCGTCTCAAGCGTGAAGCGGATGCTCAACGGGTCAGTGACGCGATAGACGAGGATATTAAACAACATAAGGCGCTCGCCAAGAAGGAGTCCCATATCTTGAAGGTCTTGTTACTTGGCCAGGCCGAGAGCGGTATGTATTACCCTTGCCCAGAGTTCAACTCACGGCGTTCTGACTCGACTCGATTGGTTTCTCAGGCAAATCTACAACGTTAAAAAGTGATATTTTTCATATGTGGAAAGGGAACGAACTGAGATTTACGCCCACAGACTTTCGCATGCAATATGATCAAGCAGCCTGGCAAAAAGAAAAGGATGGCTGGCGCACCGTCGTACAACTCAATCTTATTCGTTCTATCATCACCATCACCACACTCATCGAAGCAGAACTCAGTGGGGACGTACACCTACCATTTGACCGCGGATCTGGTGACGAAGAAGACGACGACGACGCCGAAACTTCGGTTGGATCCAATCCAGAACATGACTGTTCAAAGTTCGGAGACCGCCACCACCTTTTGATGATTCGCCTCGCTCCGCTTCGTACCGTAGAAGCCGACTTGCAACGCGCTTTGGGTGCATGCACAGAGCCCTTACGGCGGATCGCACTACCTCAGGCTGCAACCCCTTTTGACACACCCGTCCAGCGCGGTCTAACCAAGCGGTCCATGGGTGAATTTTCCGTTCGTTGTTGGCGTGATGTGGTTCATCCCGAAGGGCGGGAAATGGCAGGGAAAACCGCTCGTGCTCTTGCAGATCTCGACACTGCGACTACAACCATGGCCGCGTGCAAAGATGATATGCGAGCGCTCTGGCAAGACAAAGTTGTCCAAAATGCAGTATCAAAGCGTCGCATCCGTCTTCCTGATTCCGCGGGATTGTATGTTGTTCCTCTCTCCATTTCGAATCTATCTCATCCTGTCTTAGTTTCTTGAATCAATTGGACCGCATCGCTTCTCCGGATTACTCGGTCACGGATGATGATATCGTGCGTGCAAGGTTGCGCACAGTCGGTAAGTTCTTTTGTGTTGTTTTTTTGTTATTTTTTTCTCTTCATTCTTCGGCAACTGATGATGACCCAGGAATTCAAGAATACAAAATCACATTCAAGACTTCTGCCCTAGATATGGCTCGTAAGTCGCTTGTTATCGACGCCGTCCTTTGTAATCTCATGTTCGGGTGTAGACGGTACATGGGAATGGCGAATATTTGACGTGGGAGGATGTCGAACAATGGTAAGACTCTGACCCGTCCTCTCAATCGACTCCTAACACTTTCATAGCGCGCTGCTTGGCTACCTTTCTTTGAAAACACAAATGCGATTATTTTTGTCTCTCCTGTGTCTTGCTTTGACGAGCGACTGGAGGAGGACTGCCGTGTGAACCGTCTCGAGGATTCCACTCTACTGTGGCGCTCAATATGCTCAACCAAACTATTGACAAGGACGCAACTCATTCTATTCATGAACAAATGCGACCTGTTGAAGAAGAAGCTCAAACAGGGCGTTTTGATCAGGAACTCGCTAACGAGCTATGGAAGCCGTCCAAACGAGGCTACGCCGTTCGTCAAGTGTGCGTCGAGAGATAATACTACCATACCGACTGACATTTCTTTTTCGTTAGATCTTCGAGACAAATTCAAAGAGATTCTCAAGGTGAATTCACCTGAGCCCAGAGCTTCCTATATCTATCCCACAACAGTCACGGTGAGTATCTGTATTTCCGTCTGCTTTCTAACTACTGAAATACAATCTTTAGGACACTCTAGCTACCGGGAAAACGTTAGAATCCGTTCGGGATGGTGTTCTCCGCGAAAACCTGATTAAATCGCAGTTAATGTGATCCTTCGTTTATTTCCGCGGTCTTGAGATGCGTAACTTGCTCCAAGAGCGTCCCGCACCCACACGACCCAAGGCTACCCGAGGGACCCTTTTTGGCCCTCAATGTATTTCATACACGCGAACTTGTTCTTGTTACCCACTTGTTACTCGTATTGAGGTCTGCCTTTGCTTTACGTCGTAACAACCCTTGATACCTCCTTCCCCCCTCCCGACCCAAGGATGTGGCCTCGTCCATTATATAGCTACTTGGGCCTGGCCCACATGGAATATCCATCGTTAGGACAGGGACCGGTTACAACCCACATACGCCTCCCTCCCTCTCCCTTGGCCTCTCTTGCTCACGGCAGCCCCATCAGGATTTGCACGGTCTACGTGATCGACATTTGCTTTTGCGGCGGTGCCTCTTCTCTTGATCACTTGTATCAATACTTCAATTCTTGGAATATGTCCTCCACCTTCGGGGAATAACACGTTTTTTGTAGTCTAGCTGTCACTAGGTATTTTACTCTATTCACAGTACTGTAACTATAATTATTGCACGCGACTGAGACGAATCATATTTCTTGGATGGATCGTCGCTTGTTGGGACGCATTCGGTGTTGAAAAAAATGATTACAGTAAACGGATTCGGTCCCGATCGCCTCCACCGTACCCTGTTCTCGTCGCTGGGTTACCTGCTACTGGTTTGAATATGTGTCAAAGCTAAGTGGGGTTCCTTGAGATGTATCTACCGTTTTGCCGCCATGTTTTCGCGGAGCTTTCCTTTACGTGGATCCTTAGAACCCTTTCTGCGTTAATAATCGGACTGCAACGAACAACGAGGATGTCAGTATTCCCTCAAGGGTTATTTATAAAATTATAGTACTTGACAATTGGTTGTGGATGCAAGCGACCCTACTGTGGGAAAGCGATAGAATAACCTTAGAATTCAATGGGTGGGAAAGACTTGTCCATAAAATAAGGCCCATCATAACTTCTTGTGAGAAGGATTGAACGTTAATTGGACTTGAAATGCACGGCAAATCCCGGTTTCCATAGTACTATAGACTACAATTCGGGCCGATTTCTTTGTCCTCCGAGTTCGATGTTGCATCGATACGGCTCGGTGCACCCACTTTACGCAAGTTCTAGAAATTCTCTCCGTCTAATCGCAGCTTATACTACTACCTTACGGATACATGATAGCCACGATAGAGTCCTCGAACAGGTATACGTTGAAACAGCAGTGACTTTCTATTCCGGTGGCTTCGAGGCTGTAGAGAAACTGGACGTCCTGAGCAGTGAACGAAAAGTACGAAGCAAATAATGAATGACGGGTGTGATCCTTTACATCGCGACGCGAGTGAGGTCGTCCTGAGCAAGATTGCCTTCAGACTATCGTTATGGTTCAGGCAATCATTGGCAATCAATCCTCGTCAAGGTCCGTTTTGCTGGAATTTGTAAGTAGCAGCAGGGTCCAAGGTGGGTACAGTCACTATGAGATAGAGAGCCCGTGGGTTGGTTCCTGACGGCATTGATTTAGTTAGTCTACAAACTCAGAGGACAACTTGCAGTGCCTTGTTGTAGACTGTTCTCCGGGTCGGCGTACCTAGGAAAAAGCGAAAACCTGTAAGAAAGGGGAAAGAGATTCCGTAGATTTCCATGTAAATGTGATTGGCTTCGATCAAGATGGGAAGAAGAGCGTCAGAAGAGTCCGTGCTCGAGCTCGGTGAAACTTTCCATGTCAATTGTATTGAGTGTCAGTGTGTTTTCTGATAAGGGAAAGGAGTGGACGTGGACTCAGAGTCTGAATGTGAACATGGGTTTTTTGAGGCGCCTGTGAAGTCTGGAAACCAGTGCTGATACATAATGACTAGGTGGCTCGTCTAAACATAGCTGTCGAAGAACGGGCAAACGCGACGCACTTGAGTTAAGGAGAGGAAACCCCGTTACCAAGAACTTTGATGCCGTTCTAATCCGTCCATGTCGATTGAACTTCGGGATAGGAACGGATGAGGGAACTGATTGAGTCAAAGTGGCATGGGCGTTGATTAGCATGGGGAGGGGAGGCTAACGTTCGGTCACAAATTAGCTATGCGTAGATTGACCAATAAAATGAACGAACCGGGACAGAAAACATAGTCGAGGGAGAAGACGATAAGAAGCGTCAAGCTTAGTACGGTCGCAGTATATGGTAATTTATGAAGATGTTGCGTTTTTGATTACTTGATGGGTTGTGAGGATCGAAAAAGAGGCGTTGTTTCTGGGGAGAAGACGAAGGAGGTTGTATTTATACTTATAGCAGAGAAAGCGATAGAGCGAGGTCGTAGAACGTGTGAAGTTGGACATTGAGCGACGTTGTTCGTTAACGAAACACTCGAAACACTTGAGAGATCGTGTGTCATTGTCTAGTATGAATACCGACATACATTCTTGGGTTCGTCTAATTTCGATACCGGAGTGGACTAACTCTTGGTACTTTCATCGCCATTGGCTGTTTTTTTCATTCCCAGGTCGTCTAAGGCTCTTATCCTCGACTTCGGAAGATGAATCCGAATAAGCAAATATCTCAGGAAGATGTGACTAACCTACCTCGAGTGTGTACAGATGCGAATCGTACGCTTCAGGTGCGAGCCTTCTCACCGCTTGTACGAGGTTGAAAAGATATTCCTGAGACTGTCTCAGCCATCAAGAAAGCACATAGAAATCGAGGAAAAGACCTTATTAGGGCCGGAAGGGCCCACCGATTTCCAGATTGTATATGCAAGTTCGTCTATGGGTTCAGAACCAACTGAGACGGCGCGTCAATGGGATGGTTGACAAAAGATTGGAGGCACGCACTGAAGGATGGGTTGTCGTTACGTCCCACATAGCACTGTAAAAGATTTTATGAGTGTCGGCAAGAGGGGAAGTCTTTCAATGCACTCCACATAGACCTGTCGACGAGCGTGTTCAGCTAAATGAGGCATCCCAGGTCGAGAAGCATATGATCTACCCCATGAAGTATCACCCTCTCCCCCCCTGTTTCATCTATTCCGTATACATCGAGCGTTTCCATCGTATACCCATCCTAGGATTCTGGGTCAGATAGAGTGGGCCAGGAGCTCTTGCGATGCTTCACCTTTTCACGATAATCTAGCGACACCCTCCGTGAACTTTCACCATCCACCTTTTCAAACAGAGCGTTTGACCCACCTAGGTAGTCCCGAACCTCTGCTTCGTACACAGGGTCTATCGTGTACGCAATACCTGTTATCATTGGTCAAAGACGCGAAGAGCACGTATCTAAGATTTGGAAACAATACCCCAAACGACATCATCATTTGGAAACGGATCCTATCATGCTTCGAGGTTGGATGAACTTGAACAAAAGCGAGAGCTGACTGTTACGACTCGCCAATCCGGAAAATGCGTCCCAATCTTCCTTGTGTATGAGTGTAACGACCCTTCCTGGGCTCTACATTAGAAATTGACCCCCGTTGTGAGTATCGAACGCGATAAAAATGTCAGCGAGCCCACTTACCTCAGGAGTTCCTCGATGATCGTGGGACATCTGCGCAAATCTACGAACATATCCTCTCAGAAATCCAGGTACTACCCAAGAATAATCCATGTTTAACATCAGCGTTTGATGGGCCTTGGATATAGCCCAGAAGATTGTTCACCTTGAGAGATAACATGAGGTGGAGGCTGGAGCACAGAATAACAGTAAGTTGTTGCAGGGCGTATATTCTAGCTCACACTCGCCTTGAAAATCAAGGAACCATATCCAAAGACGATGAAAGGCGGTTTAGTATTCGCTTGCGCTGAGTGGGACATACTTTCTAGATTGTGAGAGAGAGAAAAGAATAATGTTGCAGCAGCGCGATGGCGCAATTTTAGTCGACGGACCGAATGTCCGGCTCAGTAGCTAAGCTAGGGTGTTCAGACGTGCAATGACCAAAGTAACGGTAAAAAGACATAAGTCCCAAATGAACATTCGACC
The DNA here is from genome assembly GCF_018924745.1 of Marasmius oreades. NCBI lineage: Eukaryota > Fungi > Basidiomycota > Agaricomycetes > Agaricales > Marasmiaceae > Marasmius > Marasmius oreades. Next base: position 3,434,256 of record NC_057325.1, read on the forward strand.
ATTAAGAGTACGATACAGAGCCCCATACCGCAAAAAAGGAGAACAAAAAGGTACTAACATATGTACTGGTTCAAACGAGGGTGGGTGTAGGAGTAGACGCTCCTGGACAAGAGCCGACAGACGAAGAGCTATCCAGTCGAGACGCAGATTTGGTATTGCTTTCTCCATCTTCTCCAGTTTCTTCTTCCACTTCAACCAGAGGGTCTGTACTTGAGATTGAATAAGAGCTACCAGTCGACGCGAGTCTCAGACCAAAAAGACATCCAGTAGTTTCGCGTCTCCCTGCCTTTCTTTTCGTGTTCTCAACATCGTGGTGACCATTAGTTCCGAAAGGTTCGTTGAGCCAGCTGTTCACAGAGGTTGGAGTATGGATACTTGGAATATCGTTGCGGATAAGTGCGAGTGTAACAGTCGGAGAGGAATAAGGATATCGTGAGGATGAGAATGGGCTGTCACGAAGTGCAAAGGATTCTAGTGGATAACCGGACCTTCGAGGTGGTGTACGAGGAAAAGGAGATTCTAAGGTTTGATCTCCGAGATGGTGGTCAAACTCAGAAGAGTCGTCTTCATCCAAACTTAAGTCTGCTTTCACGGATTCTTCGAGAAGGCGCGAATTCTGTGGTTGTGCGCATTCTCAAGAGTTCATTTGATGGAAAGGGGAATAACGACGCACAACGAGGTCTCTGAGAGCCCTGTCTCTTGCCAGAAAGATAATGCTAGTGTCGTTACTTTCTAGGGCACGTCTCACACGAGGTTTCGAAGCTGTCTAAAGCGGTGGAGCGATACGATGCAAGGTGAGCGCATGGCGACATACGAGTGGTGATTGCTGAGATCCAGTCATCCTCGTCTAGCTGGTCCGGACTTGTCATATCCATGCGCTTGTTCTTCGTAAGATATTTGTTAGAAATGTTCTTCATGACCTGTGCGACGTTTCGTGGAGAAATGGTAGACTTTCCGTAATGAGATACCAACCCAAGACAGATAGATATACATTACCTGCTCTGGAACTTGAGTCCTGGATCCCAAGGTGCCGAAAATGAGCGTCGGGTATAGATTGTGGTGGTCGGAAACAAGTCAGAATACTGCCGGTGCGCGCTCCCTATGATCAACTACATTCTCCTCGTCTCCCGGCAAGGTTCGTCTTCTCGTCCTACCTATCCAAGTCTCAAATAACCTCTCGCATCACAGGGAAACTCCGCCTGTCGAAATGGTTTACCACTATGCAACCCAAGACCAAAGTAAAAATCGTCAAGGATGTTACGCAGTTAGTCCTTGCTCGTAGAACTAGGATGTGTAACTTCCTTGAATACAAAGGTACTGTTTTGCTATCGTGAACGCTCTTATGTTGATTCGATTTTTCGAGATACCAAGGTAGTCTATCGTCGATACGCATCGTTGTTCTTCGTCTGCGGGATAAGCTCCTCAGACAACGAACTCGTAACACTGGAAATCATACATCGATACGTCGAGGTGTTGGATCGATATTTTGGAAATGTGCGTCCCAAGATCTTTGTTATAAACCTTGAATACTCAACATGATTCTCTTCGACAGGTATGCGAATTAGATCTGTAAGAGTCTTCTGATGCAATTACTCCAAAGTAGCTTGTTCACAGACCTTACTAGCATCTTCAACTTCCAGAAAGCATATGCGGTTCGTATCTACATTACTCTTGACATGTCTCTATTACTTACGGTTCTGGATCCTAGATCTTGGACGAACTCATAATTGCAGGTGAACTACAGGAATCATCGAAGAAATCGGTTTTACGTGTGGTGTGTATACCACAACAGTCATGCACTACCAACTCTTCTCTAATCAGGGCTGCAGGTAACACAATCAGACAGTGTCGAGGAACAGGAGAAGTCGGAGGATGTTATGGCCCGCTTAGGTTCGAGGAGTGGTTGAACGACCACCGCTAGTAGATTATATCTTAGTTCCCTGTATACTAATACTCTAACATTGTTAGGCATGTGAAGACCCAGTTTCCATTTGGATACTCAAAAATGAAGGCCACTCAACTACGGCATTTGTACAATGAAATTCGGAAGTCGATCTCTGGTGTCATATGGGGAAGTTGAAATAAGTGTAATATTGCATGTAGCATGTAACGTGTGGAAGGAGGCGAGCATGAAATAAAGGCGAATTGAACGGATCCGACACCCAGTCAACCCAGAGCCCTTCCGGGTAACTCCCAAACCGTAACTCTACTGATATACAGCGACGGATTTCGTTCTTTACTTCTCCGGGTTGGCGTTCCTAAAAAAGAAAAAAGAGTGATGAATCAGTACATGGTGAGAAGGAACGACGTATGGGCGAAGAAGTGGAAAGAATCAGATAGGAGCGAAAGACGTTAGATGAATGTCTTTCAACATGATCGTTTCAGTGTGAACTATGCGTAATCTTGTTTCATCAGGGAAGGAAATGACGGCGGGTTTGAATTTGCAGGGGGAAAAATCGAGCGAGTGCCGGTTTGTGGGACGGTGATGGGGCTGTAAGCTTACATCTTTCTCTTGCCTCCAGGCAGTGTTGTAACATTGACGAAGCTAAGGAGCAGAATAAGAATTAAAGAACACAACCACAAACCAAGGTGGGCACGCACCGGCGATTATACAAGATACGCTTCTTGGCCCTGCCTTTGGGCGTCTTCTTCTTTTCCTGAGCCTCGACTTTAGGAGTTTGAGATTTGACCTTGCCAGCACGGGCGAGGGAGCCATGAACTATGGTAGATAAAATCAGATGCAAACCTTCATTGCGAAAATTCTGGCATTACAGTACCTTTGCCCATATTTCTTGATGGAGAGAGGAGTGGCGAGGAGCGCCAAGTGAGTCAGAAAGAACTGTGCAGTTTTGACGAATAAGGTTTCGGCACTGAACCGGATATCACTCCGATTTCACGTGCAACAGTCGGAGAGTTCGGAAATCTCTGAATGGGAGTGGCAATTCCCGCGACGGTCAATTATATTTGGTTCTATTTGGCTCAACTTAGAAAAGTGTCCGCTTTTTGGACGGGTTCGTGGCTTGTCCTAGAAATCAGCTAAATTCATGATAAATCATTAAATATTCGTTACTTGAAAACGTTAAGATGAATTTTTTTAAAAGGTAAAATTGACTGAGATATGCACACCATTACAACCATATCTCGATCAGTTTCGATTTCTGTCAATATTCATCTTAACAATCTTCACGAAACCGATTAAAATCATGACTGGCATACTCAGTTTGGGGGTATCGCGTTCATGAGACCCCATTAAATAATAGTTTTTTTGAGTGGCAGCAGGCAATGTCACAGTGTGACACGGCGCGTCGTGACGCGTCCTTTGTGCAAAGCACTACTATTTACCCCCCTCACAAGTCCCTTCAGCTATAGATAAACATTCATATAGTCTTCATATGTGAGAAAATTGTATTCAAGGCCAGTTCAGCAGTACAAGGCATTGCACTAGCGCTGGAACGAGCGACGGACATGTTTTGAGTGGCTGTGTGTATTAGTAAGTCGGACGCGAGGCTAGTGGGAATTGCCCACTCCCACTCTGAAGTGAACTTAATCTTTAATCTTATGTTTACAATTATAATGTTTACAAAAATACACGATACGTTGCAGGCCCGGAGATAGATTAATGAGTCTTGCATAGCACTACTTCCAGAGCGCGTCGGAGATGGAGATGACATCTCGCGCTTCGCGGGGATCATGAACGCGTACAACAAGAGCGCGTTGCTGGACCGCACAGCTGACAGCAGCGCTGGTTGCCCATACACGCTTATTTGGTTCAGGCAAGTTACCCGTTTTTGTAGATAGTATGTGTCCAAGGAAGGACTTCCTCGAGGGTCCAATGAGTTGTGGATACCCCACTAATGGATTTCTTTTGCGATTTTCGCCTGTATCGGATTTCAATTCTCGGAACCTAATCTTGAAAGGTGTAGAACGCACCAACGTCGGTTCGCGCATCAATGGTGACTCTCGAAGCATGTCGCAACGTTTCCAAATTATCCTCCACAGACTTACTGAAGCCAACACCTGGATCAACCACCACCAACCATCGCCTCACTCCGCCTTTACCTTTCACTATAGCATCAACCTTCGCTCCCAACTCTACCCGTATTGCCTCCAGAACGGGTTTATCAGCGGAATACTGGTACTCGTCATAATTCTTGTTTTTCCCTGCATCACCCCGAGAGTGCATCAAAATGACAGGAATCGCATACTCCCGTGCGATCTTTTTCATCTCCCGCATGTATTCCCGTGATGTCTCATCTCCAATTAGATTGGAGGAATGATAGTCTGGCCCAGTGAACGCATAAACATCGTTGATGCAATTAGCACCTGCTTTAATTGCTGCCCGCGCCACCTCTGGACGGAATGTGTCAACGCTGATCGGTACGTTACCAACAGGCTTCGGGAGCCGTCTGATTGCTTCCACAACCGGGACGACTCTGTTGATCTCTTCTTCTACGCTAACAAACTCCGCGCCTGGCCGTGTTGAATAACCGCCGATGTCGATAATATCAGATCCTGAATCGAACGCATTTTGTACGTAGGAGAGTGCAGTTGAGATCGCGTTGTTTTGCGAGCCGTCTGAAAATGAATCTGGCGTTACGTTGAGAATCGCCATCAGATAGGTATTTATGGACCCTGACGAATAAGCTAAATTCGGTGTTCCGGGCACTGGGTAGCTCCAATGTGTCAAGGTAGGCGGGGCGTTACATCCGATGGTCGTGTTAAACTCCAGAAGACGAGGGATGGGGATAATTCTCTTCATCGGAGCGCTGACTGAAGAGAAGGTGAGCTCCCGAAGTAGAGTGCTCACTGACCGCTGCAAAACAGGGTGAATAAAGTCCGGTATCATGCTATATGACGAATAGTTATGAATGCGAGGCAGAGAGATATGCAGGTAAGGAACGTTCAACATACTCATTCAACGGTCGAAGAACGAATTCCCTTTCCACGATTCTTGGATGCGGAACCACCAGATGTCCGCATAGATTATCCAGAGATTTGCGCTCGTCATGAGCTCTGGTATCGTAGATAGCAGCATTAAAGAACAGTAGATCAAGATCAATAGCCCGAGGTCCGTTGCGTACGGAGGGGACTCTTCCGACCAGTTTTTCGATACCTTTAATTAATCTCAATAAGGCCAGTGGTTGGAGGTTAGTTTCTATCTGCAAGCGGTTTCAATAGAGCAACAACCCAATTGAGAAGGGCTTACGATGCAAGCGCCATTGATGAATGGAGGCTGATCGGTAACATACATGGGCGCACTCTCGTAAAGAAAACTGGTGTCCACGACATTCACAAATGCATTTTCGTGTGGCGTTTCTTCCCCGGTTAGAACCTGGGAAGGTGCCTCTAAGAGGCGCAAGGCAAACTCGATATTTTGAAAACTATCGCCTAGATTAGACCCTATGGCGATGGAGACGACATGATGATCAAGGTTAACATTCACTTCCTGGGGGATATTAGTACAAAACCGCATGTACGACTGGGGCACATACCGGTATATCTGACGTCTTTCCCTCAATTTCATTAGGATAATCATCGAATGTTCGAGCCACTTCTACCTCGGAAGAGCCTGCAAACACCAAAGCGTCGGGTTTTGCTGCTTTGACAACGACCTTCGTCCCCTTTCTATCCACGACCGACGAAAGCACCCTCAGGACATCCAGGGCGATCCGGGAAGCTAGCGCCTCCAAAGTCAAGTAAGAGGTTTTTTCGACATTCTGTGCAGGTGTTCAGAGTAAGCAGCTGTACAAGCAAGCAATTGATGGAGGCCGGACATTATACACCGTTCGCGTCAAATCCCGGTAATCGATGGTGTCCCGATCGAGAGAGAAACTAGCCCCTTGTTCTACAGATACATTGATCCGGACCAGCTGTTTCTCAACCCGTTCAACAGAGTTTACACCAACGATTGTATGACACTCAAGGTCTTCTATAAAATGACGAACGTTCAACGTGTGCCAGTGTGCACCGTTAGTAACCGCACGGCTTTCAATCCCAGCCGTCTTGCAGTGCAGAGGCGGTTTTATCTGGACGACTTTGAGATACACCCCTTCAAGTTTCGGTGCAGAAGGTGAACTAGCGTCTAAAAGTAATTCGAACGCCCGGAAAGCGAGACTTTCAAGAGAACTGAAAACTGGTTCCAGAGTAGAAGCCGATGAGTTAAGAGTGAGCCGTAAAGTAGATGCCAAAGTCGAATAGTTGACAGATTGAGACAGGTCGTCGGTCTCAGCAGTATTACGGATGTCATGGGGAATCGCCAGCGACATTAGAACTGGTTGCGCCGTCGGGCGAGCACCTTTTGGTGGCCAACGAGAGCCAGAAGAGAGGAGCACAGTCAGGAGTAGATCATTGACACGAATTAAGTCTGTAGACCTTCACATAATACCGTAAGCTTCAAGTTGAATCACTACGAGGTATCGAGTACATTACCCAAACATTTTGTGGATGTTAAGACGCGATCGAGGATCAACAGGAGTAAAATAGCTCCCCCAAAGCAAATCACCACGTGATTCAACGCGATTGCCACGACTGCATTGACGTTCCCCAAATTTTATTCTTTCCACCACCAACGTTCTCGACATCCTCGTTCTTTCCCCATCATTTTCTACCTTGACTGTTAGCGGGAAGACCCCTATTGCTGCGATATGTTCTCAGAAGAACTCAAAGCGTTTCAGCGGTTAGGCTTTCGCCATGTAAGCTATCCTTTTTCTTCCTAATACCGCTTGAACAGTGACATTTGCATAGGTACTACTACAAGTTTTGAACTTCGCATCCGTCATAGCGTCTGGATTAATGATTTGGAAAGGACTGGGGCTTATCACGAACACAGAATCTCCAATCGTGGTGGTCCTGAGGTACATTGGTTTACTCGGCTCGTTGTAGCCTATAGTGCTCGTTCATTCTTATCTCTCTCTAGTGGATCCATGGAACCCGCGTTCTACCGGGGCGACCTTCTCTTCTTGACTAACCCTCTGACTGAACGATATCACACCGGAGATATCACTGTCTACAAAATCCCTGGTGCAGAAATTCCTATTGTCCATCGTGTGCTCGAAACGCATGACATTTCCACCACGATGAAGATACCTGGGTTTGCAAACCTCTATGCTTCGACAACCCCATAGCCTGACTTGTTTGACAGTCTCACACAGAAACAGCCCGGAGATCAATTATTGCTTACCAAGGGAGACAACAACCAGGTGGACGACATCGAGCTATATCAAGGGTTGGATTGGTTAGAGCGGCGCCATATAGTGGGCAAAGTTCGGGGGTAAGTGTTATTACTTAAACTGTCCGAGCGTTTCTAACTTAATATAGTTTCTTACCGTATATTGGTTATGTTACTATCGCAATGGTCAGTTTCCGTTCTATTCACGAACTTTCCTTCTGAAGTTTTACGTCAATATTTCCAGAACGACTTCCCACAGTTGAAGTACGCGCTTTTGGGCGGCCTAGGTCTTTTGGCACTCATTCAACGAGAGTGAAGCGTCGAGAACATTACATGCTGTTTTCAGTAGCTTGTATAACAATTACAAAATCTTAATCGACACACATTCTCGCACATTTCAAAATGGAGACAACCTGATTTGAGCCCATCCTTTCAATGAGGGCACCTCAGAGTTCGGAAGGATATCGTCAAAATCGAGATCGAAATGAATTGCGGAATGATCGGTATACAGCTGCAAAATACGTCGACGTTTCACCAGATGTGTAGTTGACCTTGTTCGTTCGCGCTCGCGAGTTCTGATGCATTAATCTAGACGAGCACGGAGGTAAAGAAGTATGCGGGCATAGCCTCCCGAATGTTGCAGATTTTTAACTTTGTTGACTCCACCAAATCTTGGTGCTTAGTGTAAAGGGCCGTAATGGTTCATCATTTCTCCCATCTGGGCGTCATGGTCAATCATGTTTCATCCCCGCGCACTCCGAATGGTACGTTCAATACCATAACTGTGCTTTGCTGATGTTGTCATGATGTGGGTTGTTATGGGTCACCATGCTGGTATAAAAGGGTACTGGATTAGCTCGATATTATCCAGTTCAACAGATTTTTCTGCACAATGGTCATGGTCAGCTCCACCCTCCTCCTTCTCCTCCCTCTCGCCGTTACAGCAGCGAATCCTAAGCGAGGCATTGCTTACCCTCAAGAAGTCAAGGCACCGCTCAACAAGATACCTGCTACAAGCCAGATTTCTTGGGAGTATAACTGGGGTAAGCCAGCTCCTGCTGGTCTACCTGCCGGTATTCAGCATGTTCCCATGCAATGGGACGAAAGGGATATTGCCAACCTTCCGAGCCAGATAGGTAGTGCTCGAGTTTTACTTGTGAGTTTGATAGTCCAGATTCCTGTGATTATGATTATGATTTTGATCATCCTTTTTTTCTTTCGACCTGGTGGGTAGGGATTCAATGAGCCCGAGCGTGGAGACCAAGCTGCCATCTCTCCCGGAGATGCTGCCAACTTGTGGAAGACGCAGATTATGAAGGTCCCCGCAAGCGTCAGACTTGGAGGGCCCGCTGTTTCTGCTGGACCCACTGGTCAACAATGGTTGAGGGACTTTTTCGCCGCCTGCAACGGTGGATGCCGTGTTGATTTCCTTCCCATTCATTGGTAAGTTCTGCTTTTAGTCCCAGTTTGCGGAAAATCGAGTAGAATTCTGACCTGTTTTGTTAGGTACGGAGAGGGCGCCGCCAACTTTAACAAATACGTATCAGACATGCATACCATGTTCAACAAGCCTATTTGGGTCACCGAGTTTGCACCTACCGGTGGTGACGCTGTCGGTGAGTCGAGAGATAGTCGTTGGAGAGGGAATTGTGCTCACATCTGTTACAAAAATATAGCTTTCATGAGAGACACTCTCAAATTCCTCGACAGCACTTCCTATGTTGAACGATATGCCTGGTTCGCTTATGCTGTATGTGTTCCCATTGGTCAAATTGAGTCTAGCCCGCGACTGACCCTTACACTTTCCCTCCCACCTTAGCCAACTCCCGTACGAGGTTTGAACACTGGTAAGATCGACCTCTCCGCCGTGCTGATACCGAATCTAAATCGTTTACTTTTTTGTAGGCTTGTTGGATGGCAATAACAACATCAACAACTTGGGTAACATCTACATCAAAGGCGCTTAATTGTGTACAAAAGTGCAATCCTCTGGATGCACACACACATTCATTTATTGATATCATTAATATTCCGATTGCAGTACTTTGATTCGTAATTATTGGCTACCATTCACTTTTCAAAGCGTGCCAAGCAAGTGAACTATACACCTTGAAAATAGAAAGAACGTGTTTATCCCAAAAGGAATTCAAGGTTTCTGTTCGTTTTCGCAGATGGGCCCTAAATTCGGCAGTGGCTAAGGTCGAGTGTCGTTTTGGGAGAAGACAATAGGACGATGTCACTCCTTCAGTTATTGAGGACAGGTATATTACGTCGAGATTCGGGACCATGGGGTATAGTTTCTCAGGATCATTCGTGCGATTATGGCACCCGTCTTCCGTTCGTAACCCAGAAGATCGCAAGAGCGTTGAGTGTAGATTTTCTAATCTTGGTACTGTAATGGTTCATCATTCCTCCCATCCGATCATCATGCATCATTCCCCGCGCCTCCCAAAATTGCGGGTCGTCATTTTTGAAGGGTATTCGTACGATTGGTTGGAGGTCAAATAGCATGAGTATCACCATACTGGTGTATAAATGCTACTGCATTAGCTCGATGTTATCCATTCCAACAGATTCCTCTGCACACTAGTCATGGTCAGCTTCGCCCTCCTCCTCATCCTTCCTCTCGCTGTTACAGCAGCGAATCCGAAACGAGGCATTGCTTACCCTCAAGAAATCGAGGCCCCGCTCAACAAGATACCTGCTACAAGACAAATTTCTTGGGAGTATAACTGGGGCAAGCCAGCTCTTTGCTACCTGCCGGAATCCAGCATGTTCCCATGCAATGGGACGAACAGGATATTGCCAACGTTCCGAGCCAGATAGGTAGTGCTCAAGTTTTGCTTGTGGGTTTAATCTTCAACCGGATGGGGTGATTTTGATTTTGATCTTTTCTCTCTCTCTTTCGACGTGGTGGGTAGGGATTCAATGAACCCGAGCGAACGGAACAAGCGGCCATCTCTCCCGCAGAAGCTGCCAACTTGTGGAAGACGCAAAATCATGACGGTCCCCGCAAGCGTCAGACTTGGAGGGCCCGCTGTTTCTGCTAGACCCACTGGTCAACAGTGGTTGAAGGACTTTTTCGCGGCTTGCAACGGTGGATGCCGTGTTGATTTCCTTCCCATTCATTGGTGAGTTCTAATTAAGTTCTTGCTTTTAGCCTCGGCGGTTACGGAAAATCGACTAGAATTCTGAACTGTTTTGTTTAGGTACGGAGAGGGCACCGCCAACTTTGACCAATACGTTCAAGTCATGCACAACATGTTCAACAAGCCTATTTGGGTTACCGAGTTTGCACCTACCAGTGGTGACGCTTTAGGTGAGTCAAGAGATAGTCATCGGAGGGTGGGAATTACTGCTCACAGTGCACATCTGTTAAAAAAATATAGCTTTCATGAGAGACACCCTCACATTCCTCGACAGCATTCCTATGTCGAACGATATGCCTGGTTTGCTTATGCTGTATGTGTTCTCATTGGTCGAATTGAGTCTTGCCCGCTGACTCTGACTCTTACACTTTCATCCCACCCTAGTCAACTCCCGCAATTGGTAAGATCGACTTATCCACCCGTGCTGATACAGAATCTAAATCATTCACTTTTTGTAGGCTTGTTGGATGGTAATAACAACATCAACAACTTGGGGAACATCTACATTAATGGCGCTTAATTAAGCGCATTTTGGGCGCATTTGCTTATTGACATCGTTGAAATCCTCAAAGATTGCATTATTTTGATTCGTATATTCGCCACTTAAAGAGTGACAGACAAGTGAAGTATACATCTTAATACCAGAAAGAACGTGTTTATCCCAAAAGGAATTTAGGGTTTCAGGGTTTCGGTTGAATGGTTTCCACGCGATCCTCCTCAACTTCATGTTGCGTGGTAACCAGAACCTAGCAAAAACGAACCGTAAGTTCACCGAAGAGATCTAAAAGTCGTATAGCTCTTACCTCAAGCGGACGAGGGGCATTGCGACTACCGAATATCCTCATCGGAAAGCGCTGTTTCTCCAAGTTGTTGGCTATTTTTTCGGAGTCGTGAGTCAGCGTCGAAGTAAGAGAGTTATTCTCCATGTCGTTTTCGCAGATGGGTCCTAAATTCGGCATTGGCTGTAGCTGGGGACGGGTTGCCGTTTTGGGAGAAGACAACAGGACGATGTCACTCCTTATCGAGGACATAGGTATACGTTGAGATTCGGGACCATGGGGTATAGTTTCTCCTGGTATTTCAGGATCTTCTGTGCGATTATTGGAACCCCGTCTTCCGTTCGTAACCCAGAAGATCGCAAGAGCGTTGAGTATAACCTATATACGCGTTAGCTTGATGCAATTCGATTCAAGGATCCGACTAACATCAGTACCGCAAGAGCCCAGACACACCCAGCCAAGTTGCTGGCCGTGTGCCGCCGTAAGGACGCCAATGTTTACCTGCAAGGCTGGCCTATGAGAATCACCATCCCTGTGGACATTTGTTTGGGAACTTACCAAGGACGTAGTTAATGCAGCGCTAGATGCACTAGGGTCGGAAACCGTCAGAGGTCTTTACGAAGGCGTGCAAGTCTTGTCACTTACATCAAAGTACGTATCGCGACTGATCTGATTCTCGGATTAACAATCTTGGACCTGAACAATGGCCACAGGAAGAGGCCGTTGAGAAAGAGGTTGATATACCTGAGCATGAGTCAATCAGTGTGGTCCGATAAATAATGATATGAGAGAACGCACAGGTCAAAACTTAATAAAGGAATGGAGGAGTACGACTTGAGGCCAATGACACACACACCATCGTCTCTCCAATAATGCACGCGTCCTAGGAAGGATTAGAGTCAGATGATGTTCTGAGTGGGTCATTATGGAAGTCTGGGACATACCAGTGATCATAAGAACGACCACAACGGAATAAGCAACAATTGAAGTGATGCAAGCCAGATAAACTGAGGAACGCCAGCGACTCTTTCCCGTCGTGGGTGACCAGACGAGATGAACTTTTTCAGCTGAAGGATCGCAAAAAAGAGGTTTTAGTTTCTAAAACTCATTCTGACGATAGAGCAGGCACAACTTACCCAGAAAACAATAGATGAGCACTTTGGAACTGGCGTAGAAAATGACGCAAACAAGGATCCCGGCCGTGCAAGCCCCTATAACGGTTTCGAGCCCGACACCAAAAATAAGGAGACCACCTGAAAAACCGAGGACTCAGAAACGTTTTTTGAGACGCCCGAAGAGGAACTCACTTGAGAATAAAAAGAGCCAAGAATCAAGGAAAATCAGGTCAACGCATGACCTGGGCCACGACATTGCCTTAAAAGATGCCCAGGAGGTTAATCCTTCAACACGCCGAGAGAGACAATGAGCCAAAATGGATAACCCTGATGGGGGGTTAAGAAAGTCAGAGAGGCTTGAGGGCGGAGGTGATTCTGAGTCACAAACCAAGGAAGTAGATCAGGGAGCTCAGAATTTGCAGACCGACAGATGGAAATATAACGGCCATGATGGTAGAGCGGGGAGGTGAGCTGGCTGAAAGCTGTTACTCGACGCTTTATATGTCGACGACCGCAGAAGAATCAGAAACAACAAGACTAGGAAATATCCCCTGTACCAGCCTTCACGTGCGCACCGCATCGCACTCTGAGACCCCGCGGTATCTCATTCTCAAGGGGCTTCCAATGAAAATGTGATTCAGGAGGTCACAATCTTGGGAGCTTCGGTGCAGACGTTCAGCAATTCCTAGTCATTCATCGAGTTGCGGGGGCTTATATTGAGGGATGAAGGTGTAGTAGTGAAAGGAAAGAAGTGGTGGAAGTAGTGGCAAGAGCTGGTTGCCAGAGAAGGTTTGAGAAGTTCAGCAGCGAGTACCTCCCGATCCGTCTCGATTCCATCTTATTAACTAGTTCCGCCGACGCCACGACCGCTTGATGTACTCCTGCCGCTTGCTGGCAAACTGAGATCAATACTGCCGGTCAGGGCAGGTAATTTTTTTTTTAAATTTGGATTCAAATGAATATTAGATATTTACGCTGCAAAGCATACCTGTTCCAAGGTCAGTGTCCTTCAGTAATTGTGTGAAGACATTGCAAAAAGCGGTCAAAAATTTCCAAAGACTCAGTCTAAGGTTGTATATATAACTATGTCTGCTATTCGATGCCTGCCAAGTTTGCCAACCATTTCGGCAGAACAGGCTGCCACTGTCAAACACTCCTGCCCTACACCCACTGGCACCTTCGCCCCTGTACGGTGGCCCAGGTTTTTTGTTGTTTGAGAAATATAATGCACCGCAAGCTTGCTCGCTTCGAATGACAGTAAAAATGCTTTGGGGTTGCCCAAATTACTGCTAGCGCTTACGTTCATTCGAGCTCAGTAACCCTGCTTTTTCACGTCTTCTTCGTCCGCAGTGAGCTCCATGTTCCAATGAGAGCGCCCGTTGATATAGATAACCGGATTGCCCTCGCAGCGCAATTCTCAATATAATCATCCAGCTGGAGTTGCAGTCGAACTTTCTTCATATTATGGCCGTACGAAAGGTACGTACTTCTCCCTCTGCACACCTAGACGGGTCTCATTATATTAGATTTTCTGGCTGTTCTACGACATTCAAACTTTCTGCTCCATATCCGAGTACGCATTCAATGCCAGCTGGCCTCCTAGATGAGCATACAACACGTTACCGCCTTCTATCTCACCCTTTCGAATCAAATCGAGCATTCCTGCAAGACTCTTTCCCTCGTATACCGGATCAGTGATAAACGCGTCCATTCTTGCTCCGTACTGCATCGCCTCTAACGTCTGCCTATCCGGAATTCCGTATACACCAGCGTGATATCGCTCGTCAAGCTCGACATCCGCCTCCATTATCTCATCTGCCCCCAATCCGATCTGTTCAGCAGTGTTTTTCGCAATACGAAGAGCCTGAGCTTTTGTTTCAACAGGTTTGGCCGATGCATCAATTCCAATGATACGCCGTGGAGGAACGTTCGGATCTAGCCTCGTGTGAAGCTTGAATCCAGCGATCATTCCAGCAAATGTCGACCCAGTCACAACACATACAACGATGGTGTGGAAGAAAATGCCCATTTCCTTTTCCTGAGCAGCAACCTCAAATGCCCATCTGGCGAACCCCATACCACCCAATGGGTGATCGGATGCTCCGGCTGGTATGTAGTAGGGCTTTCCGCCCTCTGCTTCTACTTCAGCAGTTAAAGACGCCGCTGTGGGTTTGTGTTCGATGCCAAAGGTAGATGGGTCGAGTCGAGGTTCGGCACCCATTAATCGAGACAGCTGGATATTTCCTACTTTGTCATATACAGAATCCTTCCAATCTACCCATTGTTCTTGTACCAACTTTGCCTAAATGAGGTTGAGAATGATTGGAATCTCATTCCGCTGGGATAGATCAAGTTCGATCACGATACCTTCAACCCATGTTTAGCAGCGACCGCTGCCACTTGGCGCGTATGATTACTTTGGACTCCTCCAATACTGACTAAAGTATCTGCTCCTCTGGCCAGTGCATCGGCAAGTAGATATTCTAGCTTCCGTGTTTTGTTTCCTCCGAAGGCTAATCCGGAGTTGCAATCCTCGCGTTTGGCCCAGATCTTGACGTTTCCACCAAGATCTGCGGTCATTCGCTCTAGCTGGTGAATTGGAGAAGGCCCAAAGAGGAGGGGCTTGCGGGGGATGCTTGCGAAAGGCTCAGGAAGTTTAACTTGATCCATGAGACAATCGATGGGTACTTAAGGAGGAGTGCGAAGGATAATTCTGGAGATCCAGAGCTGTGGACCGTTTTCGGACCGTCGAACAGATCAGCTTTGGTCCCCCATCAGAACCGTGAAACCTCCAGTGACTGTAAACGTTCGGGGGGTCATGCATCATGATTGAGGACCGGCGTACTCGAACGGATGCACAGGTAGGGCCATACGGTAAACTCAATACTTTCACTCTTTTTAAAAGTGCTTTCATGGGGGGAGATAATCTCATTATAATAGATCAATCCTCGAGCTAAACCACGAGCACGAAGATGATCACTTCCTATGATAAAAACATAAAATCCGACCAATGATAGGGTATTCGGAGAGCGGTGAGTTTACGTCCACGCCGTAGGATCTCGCCTGCATGTCGTCGAAGAGAACCATTGCAAGTAGTGCTTGGGGTACATCGAGCGAAACGATTCAAGACTCCTTGGGGGAAAAAACATGACGCTGGTTCAACAACCTTACATGGCTGAGAAAATTATCATCACGAAGATGTTACACAAGAATCCGTTTAACTCGCCATCAATTTCATCAAGAGAGAACGGTATCGAGCTGAACCACTGCGAAGATGAACTTGAGTGAGCGATGGGGGCGTGCAGGATAGTTAGATTTCTATCTATTATGCGAGACGAACTGAATCGAATAACGTGAATATCATGAATGAATCGTCAAACAACTGACCTTGCCTAGCAAATGATGAGTCGCTTGGAGTGAGAGGTTGCGTGCACGCCGTTGAACTCGAAGAGAACCATGATAAAGGAGCATATGGGAGCTAGCCGAAACAGTGTGGAAAATAGCTGGACAAGAGTGGACACCACCAAGAGTGGGTACGATTCTGGCATGCTGCCAAATCAAGTTCAAGAATGATAATGGAAAAACAAAAATTGGTGACTCACGTCTTTTCCAAATCCTAATCTCAGAATCAGCCTTCCTTATCTGGAAATTAAGAAACCAAAAGACAATCGCCAACGAAGAGACCCCATCAAAAAGCGAAGCAGTGAATAGATGGATCTATGCCATCAAGAATCGTCTACAGATTGATAAGCTCATGATGAATAAAAAAATCTACGGAAAAAAAGCCCTACCAGAACACGTTGTTAAAAACACTTGGAAAGGTATAACGATTGAGCTGTTAGAAAACCTCCGCACGGTGAATCCACAAGCGGGGACTGGGGTTTTAGTGAGTATGGGGTAGCATTGAGGAAGTGTCAGTTAAGAGGTTGAAGCCGCTCTGCGTGCTAGACAGCCTCAGCTGACACAGAGATGCTTACCCGAGCCTCACACTTCGCGCGTAACGGCGTTTCCTCAGGTGGTTCTAAACTCTAGCAAGGTTTCAATCCCTTGCAACCTAGCGGGAGGTACGAGCACCGACTTCGGTCGGCCCAGCTGCTGGCAGCGGGGACAGCTAGGCGTCTGCTCACCTCTGTCATTTGACAACGCTCCACAAAAAAAAAAAAAAAAAAAAAAAAAAAAAAAGAGAACCATGATATTAGGGCAAAAGCGTTGGTGAATAGAGCGTGGGAATATTTACCAAATTTGGAAATTATTATCTTACGTCTCCTTCTTGTTCCGCCTATGTATACAATTCTGGGCACACGTGGGGGAAGAATTTGACGGCCAATGTCCGCGGGATATATCAGATGATTGAATCGTGAGAGAATTCGTTACCCGTCCCCCTTATCTCATCGTTTTTAGCGCCTTTCGCCAGCGCAACGCAATCAACATCGTTTAGACCTGGTCCTCTTCCATCTAGCTTCATCATTAGCAGGCTGGTGTTTTGATCCTTCCATTGCGTCATTTTTGATTGTCACGATCTCATCTTCCTTTGGATTCTACACTTGACTTGGAGGCGATACAATGCCTGACCCTCCCAACTGCTACAGCACGTGACAACTGCCCACTGCTTTCGAAGCTAACTACTGATCTGTCGGATACGGAGACAGTTAGTAAGAAGCTGACAGTGAATAGAGGGGCTTCGTATAGCCACAGCAGTCATCGTGGTCGCGCATACAAGCGTCAACAGCAGTCACGTATATTGACAAAGTTGGAGGATGCTTCATCTCGACCAGCAGTCTTCTGGCGATTGTACAAACGTCTTCGATATCCACGTGCACCTCCTGTCTCGACCACTGTTGCCCAGCTGCACAGTGTATTTGTACCTCAAATGAATCCGCCTGACCCGGACAAGTCAAATTTCAACAAAGTGAAGCTGGAGGAGCATAAACAGTCGTCTGAGGCGCGCACAGCCCCAACAGCCCCTTCGATTTTTTCGGTATTAAATGAACACATTACCATCGCAGACGTAGAGCACGTTAAGACATATCTTTGTCGCTGACACCACTCAGAGACAACAGGCATTGATGATACTCCATACTCTCGCATCATGGACATGGATAACAATGAAATTTGTCAGCTTCGGGGGGAACGTGACCTCTTACCACCACCATCAAAATTTCAAGATGGGCAAGTAAGAGTCCCCCACCTGCCAACGTGCAGATAGGGCAGCAAATTGCCAGCAGAAGCTCAATGCAGCCTTCTCTCCACACAAACGAGTCACCAGTGGCCTCCTCCATAAGAGGAATGGATCTGGGGAAACCCCAGAAACATGAAACTACTCGTGGTGAGCAAAACCGCCCCCAATGACACTCGAGATAGAAATACATCTTAAAAAGTCTAATAGAC
This sequence comes from Marasmius oreades, assembly GCF_018924745.1. NCBI lineage: Eukaryota > Fungi > Basidiomycota > Agaricomycetes > Agaricales > Marasmiaceae > Marasmius > Marasmius oreades. The sequence continues at coordinate 3,451,855 of NC_057325.1, forward strand.
CAACAACAATGCCTACATAGGCACCACCCTTGTAAACAATAACGCCCACTTACGCATAAATTCTACTATGTCGAAACCAACCCACCTTTACGCTACTCCCCCGTTGCTACTACGTGTCACCTCCACGTAGCCTAAACCGCTCCTCCACGATGTGTAGGTCCCAATGTCGACAATCATAGCTCAATGCCGTACGATTATGTAGGTACGGAGGCTTTTAACCTATCAAACATACATGCCTGAAAACACAGAAAACAGAGCAAAACACCGTCAGTGAGAGATAAAAGCACTAGCCGTCGAGAAAACCAACCCTCGCAACACATCCTCTTATCGCAATGCAGGGAAGAGACGAACATCTGTCCAACGAAAACTTCTACGAAAACTTCACCACTAGGTCCGAGTACGACAACTCTGACACCGCAAGCAACGTCCCATACCATACCCAGCCCGATGAGGAAATGGAGGAGGATACATCCCCCAACGAACACCGCATCACAAAAGCTGTAAGTAAACCGCTTACCAACATGAACGAAAACCACTCATGCTAAGACCCAACAGGTCGTAGCCCCTGCGCATTATGCAGCTCCTGACGGCCAAGAACCAATTGACCCGGGCCTCGAACAACGTGTCCACACCAGTTACAGACGAGCAGGCTCGTCCCTCTCGAACCGTATTACCACAACAATCACAGACCAAGGCCCAAGCAAAGGCCCACGTACCAACCCGGCCTTCGAGTCACAACATGTATATGATGACCCGAAGACCCCTCAACGAAGGAAAGTACATGGCAACCCCAGTGGAACCCTCCCCCCACCGTCGCCACCGTCATCTCCCACCCCAAATGGCGCACCTCGTTACTCCCAACCGTGGGGTCAGCCAGTTGGTCCACTCATCAGCTACCAACAGGATGTCAACATGGGGAACTCCTCCAATAGCGTAAACGAAAATCCAACCATCACAGCCAACAGTCAAGGTCCACAACCCTCCTCCAACACGTTAACTTCACCTCCATTCACCCTTACACCCCGTCAGTTTGATACAACGCCGGAAGACTTCAGAGCCAGAGGAATCCCAACCGCCAACAGAAACCCACACCGCGACCTAACCCCTCCCGACTATGGCAGTCTCCCAGTAGACTACCTTACCGCTCTAGGCGGCACCACACGTATCGCGGAACGCTTCCCGGCCTTTGTCTGCGCAAAAGAACGCTGGAGGAAGAATATCAGTCCTGCTATGCTCCATGCCGTTGACCAAGACAAAGGCAGGTGGATAGCCTGCATCATACTCGACGGTGGAACCCTGCAACGTATCGCAAACGTTGGTCTGGAACAATTCCTGAGGGACAGGTTCAAAGGCTTCCCTAACATGGAAGCGGGCGACGTCAAAATCATGGTAGCCGAACCTCGCTGCAGTTACCTTGCCGCCAACAACAAACATGCACCACCACGCGTCATATTCGCGTGGATTGACAATGTGATGGCACGAAACATTATCCTCAATCAGCAAACCCATGCGATCTCCCCAATACACTCTTTCCATGCTATACCTGTCACCTTTGACGTTCCTAGCTGGTACATTGGCAACTTTGTGCCGAATATTAAAGACACAGCCCCCTGGGATCTGATAACAATTCTCCGATTCGCAATCAGCGAGACACTCTTCCTTGATGCCCGTTTCAGAAGCTTCGTCGCCCAAGCTACCCTGAACAACCCGAAATCGCTTGACGAACGAGTCATGGATGCAGTCAAAGGGATCGACGCTCGCCTATACCAACCAGACAATGACAATGAAGCAGTCGAATTCCCTGTGTACATTGCACCAATCACCCGCGACTACAGACTGAGCCAGGACATCAAAGACTACATACGGTTTCGCCAATCGTCATACAACTTCAAAGAATTTACGTTCCGCCTATCCCAACTACACCATAGGAACCACTTAGGCCCTCTCTTCTGCACATTGTGCATCTCCGACACACATGCTCGCCACCGCTGCCCTCTAGCGATTGTCAATGATTGGCAAGGTGCCAAAAGGGATGACCGAATTGGTGACCTTCTGGCGAACACAGGTATCAATGTTACTACCCAATGGAACCGAGCGTACTCTCTAGCAGTACCACAAGGAAGCCCGATCCCACCTGACGGCTACGAATCCGATGAAATGATCTCTCCCCAAAACCGCAACCCGCAACACTACTACCCCCCAGCCTCACTCCGTAACCGTACGGCCAACACATACCAAGTGATCGGAACTCCTCACATGAACTACCCCCGTGGACGTGGTCAAGGTAGAGGTGCCAGACGCGGCCGTGGACGTGGCCGAGGTGGCCGTGGAAGAGGCCTGTAAGCCTAACGAATATAAATCACTCATAGACGCTTCAGATTACAATATTCTTCTAAATTCCCTCACGTAAACCCCACTCACCCACAATACACGTAGACACGATTAAACCTAAAAACGAAATAGAGTGCTAATGGACTAAACACCATATATATCTCCCTCTCACTCGTAAAACACACGTTAACGAGCCAAGTATTCTTTATAGACAACAAATACACGTATTGTCAACTGAATCCTAAACTACTACCCAATCTGGGACCCCCCCGATGGTCTGGTATCAGGTAAAGTCGCGATCGTAAAAACGGTAGCGCACCTTAGCCCCGGGAGATTACTGACTGAGGACCGCGGATCCTCAGGACAGCCTCGGACGCTAAGTTCAACCTTGGGCAGTCCTATTTAGGAGGAGCCTGCCCGCCAGCAGTCCTGGCAAGCACAATGAGAACCTTGCAGGTCCAGAACTGTGAGGAGCTCTTGTTGCTGCAGCTCACCCCCCCTGGGTTCCAATACCTCCTAGCGTCGCGAACTAGGAGGTGGTCCCACCCAATTCCAACCCTACCTCAAAACTCTCACTCTAACTTAACGGTATGTATTCCTGGTCTATTGGCACGTCGTAATGGCAGAGTCGGAGATAGTGGCGGTAGTTCCGCCCCCGACTACCCCACTATCGAGGATGACTCGATTTCTTTAGGTGGGGGCACACAAACAAATGGTACAAATGGGTCGCAAACAGCCGCAACCCCCATTGTTTGGGCTCTTAATGAGCGAAACACTCAACAGAGTGTCAATGCTGCAACGAGCAGCGGGCTAAGCAATAGCTTAATGCTCCACCCTCAAATCAGAGGGATATCTCAACAGAGTTCTCTTCACTCGGCCAATGAGGCATTTCTAAATATCCAGAGTGAACTGGAAAACCCAGTAAACATCATCCAAACACAGGATAATGACTCAGATGAAACACAGTCACATACCAGCATTTTAAATAACACAACACAACAAGAAGCGATGTACGAACTAATGAATGAGATCGATAGGATTATCGATGACAATAGACAAATCCTTACCCAAATTGAAGAAGAAGAAGGAGACGAACATACAATAAACCAGACAATCCCCAACATATCCTTACCAAGCGCAAACAGAACGAGATACGACAATCTATTCGGACTTAACATAGACCAACCTGACCAACCCGTACGAAACAACAACACCGAAACTCAAAACAGGCAAAGCAAATCTCGAAAGAAGAAATCGGGGATTAAAATTGGTGCGCTCAATGTCGGAGGTCTAGGCAACACCACAAATTTCAGTGACCCTCAAAAAAGCAAATGGCTACATATGAACCAACTAATCAAAGAACAAAAATTGGGCATTCTAATCGTAGGAGAAGCGCACCTGACAAACGATAGACATCAACGATTGTCCAACCTCTTCGGTAAAAGACTGGACATCCACTTCTCCGAATACCCGGAAAGTGAGAACGCAAAAGGAATTGCCATAGTAATAAACAAAGACATCATGAAGTACAAAAATATTGTCTCCCGTGAACTAGTGCCAGGCCACGCCCTCCTCCTGGAAATCACAAGGCACGATTCCGACAAACTATCCATTCTAGGCATATACGCCCCAAACAACCACGCTGCCAACAAGAGTTTATGGGAAAGAATATTAAATTTCTTCCATCGACACCTGAACGTGCGGAGACCCGATATACTAGGAGGTGATTTCAACATAGTAGAGGACGCAATAGATAGGTTTCCAATGCATAGGGATCCGACTGGTCCAGTTGATGCACTTGACTCACTGAGATTAGAACTTCGCCTAATAGACGGCTGGAGAGACACATACCCACGAACTCTAGCATACACATACAGACAAAAACAGACGGGGTCATGCTCCAGAATAGACAGAATTTATATCAAACAAAATCTCTCTAATGCAGCCTTTGAATGGCAAATTAAAAATTCAATCGGAATAAACACGGACCATAGCATGGTCACAGTGAAATTATCGGACGAAAATCTTCCAGAATCAGGAAACACCCGGTGGACCTGGCCTTCCCATATAAATAAAGATAGGGAATTAACAACATACTTAAAAGAGGAAGGAATGAAACTCACGGAACAAATGGCACGAAGCGCCATCCAAGAAGTACGCACCGAACAATACAACCCACAAATCCTATGGGAAGACTTCAAGATCAAAATCAAAGACAAAGCCAAAGAAAGAGCAAAAATAATTATACCCACCCAAAAACGAGAAATAGCAACTCTAGAGTCCAAATTGGAGCAAATCACAAATGACATAACTCTAACAGTGGAAGAACGCATCCTCGCCTCTACGCCGATAATCGAGAAAATCAAAAATCTAGAACTACTAAGACATAACAACTCACGGATTACAACAGCCATAAAAAACAGACTAGAAGGAGAAGTAATTAGCAAGTACTGGTCGCAATTAAACAAAGATAAATCACCTCGTGAACTAATCGCCAGACTATACCACAACCCAAGCCGACCCACAAACCAAGGTATAGACGACCCGGAAGACCTGATTTACATAACAGATTCACAACGAATGGCAAACCTAGCCTGCTCCTACCACGACGGTATCCAATATAAAGACAAATCAATCACCCAAGAGGATACAAGAGTACGCGACTCAGCAACAATGCAAGTCATGAACTCGATAAAATCCACTCTCAAAGACGAAGAAGCCGCTGAACTGAACAATGAGCTGGACAGAGAGGACATAGATACAGCTCTCCGAGCCTCCAAAAACGGAACAGCCCCGGGTCTCGACGGCCTAACTTATGAACTATACAAATCCCTAGATGCTAGACACCGAACAGCAGAAAAAGACAACAAACCGGCCTTTGACATAATCGGCACACTGCAAATCCTGTTCAATGACATCGAACGACATGGCAAAACAAAAGGAACAAACTTCGCTGAAAGCTGGATGTGTCCGCTATATAAAAAAGGAGATAAAGCCGAAATCGCCAACTATCGCCCTATATCCCTCCTGAACACTGACTACAAAATTTTCACCAAAGCTTTATCTATCAAGCTAGGCAAGTCAGCACCTAATATCATCCACCCAAGCCAAGCCGGATTCGTACCAGGGCGCCAAATATACGACCACGTATGGCTCGCCAAAAGAGTCCTGGAATACGCCGAAGCCACAGAAGAAAATGGCGTAATTGTAGCCCTAGATCAAGAGAAAGCATATGACAGAATTGAACACGATTACCTATGGAAAACCCTAGAAAACTTCAACTTGCCTGCTAGATTTATATCAACAATAAGATCACTTTACGAAGACGCGCACACGTACGTAGTAGTAAACGGCATTAAAAGCGAGAAACCTTTCAGAGTAACAAGAGGCGTCCGTCAAGGTGACCCCCTATCCTGCCTAATCTTCGACATCGCAATTGAACCCTTGGCAATAATGTTAAGATCATCTGAGCTAAAAGGATTCAAAATACCGGACAAAAAAGAAAGACTCATCGCGACTCTCTTTGCGGACGATACAACAGTCTATCTGTCAAAAGAAGACAACTGGTCAGACCTAAAACAAATCCTAGTAACCTGGTGTCGAGCATCAGGTGCCAAATTCAACATCAACAAAACAGAAATAATCCCAATCGGGACGCCAGAATACAGAACCTCAGTTCTACTGCACCGGACAACAAGTGGAGACATCGAAAGCACTCCCTTCGAGGAACACGTTCACCTGCTGAAAGACGGAGAAGCCGCCCGAATTCTAGGAGGCTGGATCGGAAATAACATTGACCAAACGGGTGTTTGGACTAAAACGCTAGATAAGATTGATAGAGCTCTCGAAAGATGGGAACGAGGCCACCCGACAATGGAAGGACGAAGATTAATCATTCAAATGGTAGTAGCCGGAATGACCCAGTACCTGACCAAAGTCCAAGGCATGCCGGAAGAGATAGAAAAGCTCCTAGATAAAAGAATTAACAAATTCATATGGGGAAACAGAGCGAGCCACACGATTAACAAGGAAACAATGTACGCTGACCTGAACGAAGGAGGAAAAAAAGTTTTCGATATAACAGCACGAAACGAAGCCATAATGATAACCTGGATCCAATCGTATCTTAAACTTAACGGCGATCGCCCCATATGGGCTCATTTTGTTGATAGACAGTTGGCCTTAGGAATTAGGACGACCGACGAATGCGTCGACCCGGAGTTACGACAAAACCCATTCCTACAAAATTGGAAGCCGTCCAGGAAAAACCTTCCAAAGGACCTTCAAAAATTAACTGACACTGCAAAAAAATACAACTTAGCTATTGAAGGCATGGCCTTCTCACGTAAAATTATAAGATCCATGCCAATTTGGTACCACACAAAATGTACCACCTCGAGATCACTGTATAGGAATAATGTAAAAACGAATGTCTGCCTTAAAGTATGGCACGTACTGAGGACGGTAGGCGAAGCCGAACATCTAGCTAAATTAAGAAGATCTAAACACCATCAGAAATCAACACACTGCCAATGTAAAGGCTGCCGAAGAACAAGGAGACGTACTGGCTGCAAACACCCAGACAAATGTTTCCAAAGAGCCGAAATTCTACTTCAAGCACTCCCTCCCAAATGGAACCCCCTGTGCAAACTCCCTGAAGATTATGAGATTACGGACCTAAACCCGAACGAAAACGAAACCCCCTTCGACCCGAAAATAACAACCGATGGCACCCTCACGGATATTTTTAGGATATTCACGAATGGCAACACAAACGAAGACCTACCAGATACCGAAAAATATCCGCCCAACGACCAGGAACCTACGGTGATCTACACAGATGGTTCATGCACAAACAACGGCCTGGAAAAAGCCTCCGCGGGCGCAGGGATCTTCGTGAACAATGACGAAACATTAACAAGAGCCATTAAGGTACCCTCAGAACTGAAACCCTCGAACCAAATAGGAGAACTCTTAGCGATCAAGGAAGCCGCCGAAAAAATACCACCACGAGACTTGATCATCTATAGCGACTCCAGATATGCAATTGACGGACTCACCAAACACATCTCAAAATGGGAAGACAAAGGATTCATTGGAGTCGAAAACGCCCACATGATCGAGACAACAGTCGCAAGGCTACGGAGCAGGAAAACGAACATACATTTCAAATGGGTCAAAGGACATTCTGGCATAGAGGGCAATGAGAAAGCCGATCAGCTAGCAGAAGAAGGAAGAATAAAAATAACTCCAGACCTTATCGATATGACAATACCACCAGCACTGAAAACATCCGGAGCCAAACTATCAAGAATCACTCAAGCCATTGCATACCAAGGTATAAAATCCATAAAAGCGGAATCCTTCAAGTTCCAAGAAGCGAGAGACAGGAGGAAAACAAGGAAAAACCTAAAAAAGGCAAGAAAAGCTGCGAGAAAATTATCAGGAACTGAACCATCAAACCAACAAATCTGGAACTCACTACAAAACAAAACCGTCTCGAGGAACATCCGGAACTTCCTTTTCCTATTACTACACGGCGGATACCGTACCGGTAACTTCTGGAAATCAGTCCCTAATTTCGAAGATAGAGCACAGTGCGCATTCTGTGGAGAAACGGAATCAATTAAACACATCTTCACTAAATGTAAGGAATCGGAACAAAAGAAAATCTGGGAGCTCGCCGAGACGGTGTGGAAAATAGCCGGACACGAATGGACTCCACCAAAGGTGGGTACAATCCTAGCATGCAGCCAAATCAAGTTCAAGAAAGGTAATGGGAAAACAAGAATCGGCGACTCACGTCTCTTCCAAATCCTGATTTCAGAATCAGCCTTCCTTATCTGGAAAATAAGAAACCAAAAGGTAATAGCCGACGAAGATCCCCCGTCGAAAAACGAAATAGTGAACAGATGGATCTATATCATTAAGAATCGTCTACAGATCGATAAGCTCATGATAAATAAAAAAACATACGGAAAAAAAGCCTTACCAGAACACATTGTAAAAATTACTTGGAAAGGGATAACAATTGAGCTTCTAGAAAATCTCCGCACGGTGAATCTACAAGCGGAGACTGGGGTTTTAGTGAGTATGGGGTAACATCAAGGACGCGTCAGCTAGGAGGTCTGAAGCCGCTTTGCGTGCTATACAACCTCAGCTGACGAAGAGATGCTTACCCGAGTCTCACACTTCGCGCGTAACGGCGTTTCCTCAGGTGGTTTCTAAACTTTAGCAAGGTTTCAATCCCTTGCAACCTAGCGGGAGGCACGAGCACCGACTTCGGTCGGCCCAGCTGCTGGCAGCGGGGACAGCTAGGCGTCTGCTCACCTCTGTCATTAGACAACGCTCCACAAAAAAAAAAAAAAAAAAAAAAAAAAAAAAAAAAAAAATATTTGTCAGCTTCTCAATGCATGTCTGGACTCCTCGAGTGCACCTGCCGCTTGGTTAACGACTCTTATTGTTGCCATTCCAAAGCCGGGAAAGGATACATCAGACCCAGTCAATTACCGTGCGATAGCACTGGAGAGCTGTTTCTTGAAGTTTGCGATGCTCTTGGTGAACATGAAACTAATGTATGCTGCAGAGGAAGCGGGGATAATTCCCCCTTCTCAGAATGGCTTCCGAGAGGGCTATCGCACCCATAACAACGCGTTCATTTTACGCTCAATTATAGAAAAGACGCTTGCAGGAGGAGATCCCCTCTATGTCGCATTTATTGATGTGTCGAACGCCTTCCCATCAACTAACCAATCAGCACTGTGGGATCGTCTGGAACATTATGGGTTTACAGGTCACTACTTTGATTGGCTTAGATGTGTTTACGACAAGATGACATACCTTATATCGCTGGAGGATGAACTATCAGAGGAGTTCAAGTCCCTTTCTGGGGTTCTCATCGGTGATCCTGCTTCTCCTCTCCTGTGGAATTTATACCTGGTGACTCTGAATTTCCCACAAGATCCCGATGATGCTGACCTTGAAGGGTATCCTATCTCTCATCTTGAGCATGCGGATGACATGGTCATCATGTCACGTACGCCTGAGGGCTTGCGCAGACATCTCAATGAGCTAGAATCCTGGTGTTACGATAACTTTCTGTCACTGGATCCAAAGAAATCTAAGGTTATGATATTTGGGAAGTTACCTCAACAACCGCCTTTCTTCGTGATACGGGGACTGCGGTTGGAAATAGTACCTGTGTACAAGTACGTGGGTATCAGTTTCTCATCCACGAATCACGACATCTTCTCCGAGTTCTACAACGTGAAGGTCAAATCCGCCATTGCATCGGCACAAGGAATTTTAGGGACAGACAGACTTGTCGGTCGGCATCGCCTTCCCCCCGCAGTGTCTCGCAACCTCTACACCACTTTAGTCGACTGTCACCTTATTAGTGGGTGTGAAGTGGCTCTCGATGTCGCAAGGGATGGTCCACAAAAGTTGGTGGATGTTCAGGTCAACTTCCTTCGTCGTCTCCTTGGACTCGGAAACCACTCCATCGTCTCTGTACTGTTCACAGAGACGGCGGTGTACCCTATTCTGCAACGCCGCCTTGTTCTTGCACTGCGATACTTACTCTACCTCGTTACGCATACTCCACCGTCTAATGGAGGGGATCATATGACTACGTTGGCGTTACGTTCTAGCGATCGTCTTCGTATGAAAGGGAATACTTCATGGATGTCTGATCTTGACTTTGTCCTCTCCAGATCGCCGGGCCCCGCGGGTCCACCTCTTCGGTTGCCTTCCATAGACGATTTGACCGAGGGGGTCATCAAACAACTAATCAAAACATTGAGCTCGAACATCTGTAAAAGCTTACAGCAGGATGTTGACACTTTCTCTCGACTGTCCCTCATTCGGAACCGCCTGGAACCTGTGGATCCGAAAAAGGTCGAAGACGTGCCTACTTTCCACATCCTCTATCTTCGCCATTACTTGACGAGAATTCCTAACTATAAACATCGCATCTCTCTCACGCAACTGTTGTTGGGTGCCTGCGTACCGTGCATCTTTAAGGCGTCTCCGGCGCGTACGCCAAAGCCATCCGATGATTGGAGTTCATATTGTTGTCGCGCTTGTGATGCTCACTACGAAACTCCTGAGCATGTTATGTTGGCCTGCCCTGCAGACCTCGAATTATTAGCGATACGTGAACAGTTTATGGCGTCTTTGCCTTCACGCCAACGCTACAACGTACCGGTACAAGATAACGAGGCTTTCCAAGTCTTGAAGAATTGCATTTATTCATGGGACTTGGTGGTTGCAACTGCGAGATTTGTTCACCAAGCGATGGTTTTGTGGCAGCGAAAGGTGCTAGAAGGCTTTCGGTGCTTTGACGACGACCCCGTTGACGGTGGGGATCATGATAGTGCGGAGGAAGATCTGAACAGCGACGGCGACAGCGAATTCAACGTCAGCGCATCCGGATCAGATTTCGGTGATGAAGAATTTGGCAACGATGAAAGTATTACTGCTATACTACACTAGTCTACTTGTCCTTCTAAATTTCGATGTACTGTAATAAGTGGCTGCTGGTCGCCCTACAGTCTACCGCCTCCTGAGAGGGGTGAGCTCGCTTTAGGGTAGTACTAGTAGTTCCGGCGGTTCCCTTGTGGGACCATGCTGCGTAATCTATCTATCTATCTATCTATCGATAAACCAGCGTGACATTTTCATTTTGACATTCCATTAGATCTCTTCTAAACTGGTTCTGCCAAGTTTATTATTTGTGCGACAAGCGGCGAGAAACATACCGTAACACCCACGTGAAAACTCGTCACAAACCACTAGTAGCAACCTCTTAGCAACCTACGTCTCCCAGTATACAAGTCGCGCGACGCCAATGGCCCGTGCACAAGGATGACACGCTTTTCCGGAGTGGTATCTCAATATTTATTCATCTTGTTGCTAAATGCAGTCGATTGGGGGGAAGAGGCCCGGGAGGTGTTAAAAGTAACTAGGGGAGCTCGCAGAGCGTCAAGTGGCAAGGGGAGGGCCGAGAAATTGAGGACAAGTTATTTTCTTTTCGAGTCTTACTACACTCTTCGTAGTCATCAAGACGGTTTCGTCTTTCTTTTATCAACGTCGGCAACCTGAACAACAGGGATGGATCCCTTCAATCCTTTTTAATTTGGGCCCCCGGGCCTCATGACACGGTCTACTCCAAATTTATTTCGGCCCCCCGAGCATGCACTATACAGCCAAGACCCTGGGCCACTGGAGGGTCGTAAACTGTACGTATTCAAGGAATATTCAAGGAATATTCAAGGTAGGGTTCTCTTAACCTTATGATTAACCCGACTCAAGACAGGAACCATCTGGATGCCACATCACAACAAGGCAGCACGAGCAGGAGACAACCAGAAATCTGCCGGAGCTAACAGGGCCTTGTTTCCTGCGTCGATTGGTGACTCCGACTCGCAGTGACTAGTGAAGTCAGGCAGTGTGAGGTCGAGCTTCAGCTGAGCTCCGGGGACCACTTCCACTCGACTGGTACCGTGCAATTCTTGTTTACTGAAAGTGATTGATGCCGAACCTCATTCGACTGGTCGTCGAACCCCCGATGGTCGCGGTATGTTCAAGATGGTGAATCCCAGTGAGAGGAGCTTGCGCCATTAGCGCCACTGCTATGAAGTTACTCCTACCGTGAGTCAAGCTCAAATGCCTACAATTAAGTCTGAGGTTCTATCCAGCCGAGCGAGGCGGACGATGAAAGGAATCATTTTGAAAATTCTTTCTCGATAGTTTCGGTTTTTGCGCTTGCACAGATTAGTACATCTATCCAGTACCCTTACTCCCATGTCCCAGTTTGTATCCTGACCAACGTCAACGGGCCTGCAAAGGGTTTTCGGACTGCCGAAGAAATATTTATCCGCAACCGTGAAGCGCTTTTAATGGGTGACTGTATACATTCAGGGGTCATGGGTATTACAACGCTGACAGACGTACTATAAAGTATTCATATTTATAACGTGCACAACCGTCATAGAGGACCTCGAGCAATAAGTAAATAAAAGGTTTAACTTTGAAATGGATATAAGATGCTTACTGTACTCGAACAGATGCACAGGCAGCCCTACAGTGGAACGACTACAAAATCCTCATCCTTTTCAAGAGTGCGTTTCATGCCGATCGATAGAATACAGTATCCAGGACCACGCTAGCATTTGCCACCAGCGACATCAATGTCAGCTAAACCTGCTATCTGCGAATCATCGAACAGCCTTATGCGTTCTTGAGGGACACCGTCGAATGCAGCCGCGAACCTCTCGTCGGAATTTTCGGCACCATCGACGAGATGTATCCAAATACATCTGATGAAGTCGCCACCATGGGCCTTGAACCTGTAACAAAACATTTCCGTCAGATTATCGAAATTAAGGACAGGGAAAGGCCGACATACGCAGCGGCATAAATCTCCGGATCCTTCTCGGTGGAATCGCCAATCGACAAGAAGCTCTTTTTGGGGTACATTACATTCACTCGAGCAATCTGTGACAACTTGTACTCCAACTTGGTGCTCGCGTCCTCGCTGAACGAATCCAGCAATAACCCGAGATCGGTAATGGTGAGATTACGGAGGAAAAGAGGACCTTGCGGGTAGGTAGTGTCCACAAAGTCTCGGAGGAATGGGTACAACTGGAAGGGTGATCCAGAAATGTAAATGAATTGAGGTTGGTTCATCGATGTCGCCAAAGATTTGTAGAGCTCTGGCATTCCGGCCACCGGTGTTGGGTCGTCAAGAAGGGTAGATTTCGCAAGCTTGAGTTTGTCTAGGACATTCGAAACCTTGATAGTGTCGTCAATGTCTGACATGAAATCATCAGCAAGAAAGTAAGTTCAGAAGTAGCATAGACGTACCAGATATAACACCCAATCCGTCGGGAGGAGATGGAAATATCTTCACACTGCGCGTGAAGTCATCGCCTTCAACCGTTGCATTGAATTGATTCCCACCTCCACACTCTCCAACTGAAACAGTGCCAGTGACCACACCAAGGTCCTTAAATCCGGTCTTCGGAAGCGTAGCTTCCTTCTCACACCCTTCAACTGTCATCTTTACCTCTTTTCCCGGTAAGCCTAAGGTGGCAAAAAGTTTCGTTCTTTCAATGACTCTATCAATCTGGTCGCCAACATTAATCCCAAGGTTTTGAAGTCCATCGGTGATCACAGTGGTAAGAGGATCCAGATCGAATTGCTTTAGGAATACATATGATTGAACGTCAATGAGGGTCTTCCCGGGATTTGTTGGATCTTGGAAAGCAGGAGAGTCGAAGAGGAGGACGTCATCAAGGGCATCGATACTCGATAACAGTCCTCGTTCTGTAACAGGTGCCGCATCAACGACACGAGAGAGGGCTAGACACAAGGTTGCGAGGTAGAACTTCATGACTTTCTGAAATTAGGTGCTGTGCGGAACCAAGGCCCAGGCAGAGAACTGCTCTCCAAAGGAAGGACAAAGGAAGGGAGTGAATGAAAGTCGAAAGAGGTCTACAAGTGCCGCCGGTGCACCCACACAGAAGGTAGAGTTCGTTCAGAACGGAAGACCTTATAGGCCTGGGATCTCTTATATAGTGTCCATTTGGCATCGAATATCAATTGACAGTTTGCGCCAAGTATGCGAGTGCCTGTTTGAACCTTAGCGCGTGCATTGAATTCATGAAAGGATTAATGGTAGATATTTTGATGGTTACCGCCCCTCGCATGATGAAAAGTCGAAGTACACATTGGAGACGACAACACCGGGTCGCATTCTGCAGGCTGTATGGTAGCCTAGCTACCCAGGCGGTACACCAACAATGCCAACCTTGTAACATGGCCAACGGTGGCACGTTGGTGGCACGGAACCCGAGTCCTGAGTACAGCCCCTTTCGGCTGTCGGGACCGGCTGATGAGAGAAATAACAACGCTATGCTGCCGAGCCGGTTTTCCATCTTTCATGCGCGTGAATGTCTATAATTTGTCTCCATAGGGAGTGCCAATATTGAATGTTGAATGCTGATCGGGATTAACAGGCTTGCTAAGGAAGGCTTCGAGATACCCGGTGAAGATATTCACTTGGGAGAATATGTCCTTCGTAGTCCTGGACAACAGTGCTCATGCTAACAGAATTTCGAGCATCCAGGCTGCTCAAGTAAGGTGTTACTTAGCACCAGGCGCATTCCTCGTCGCTCGACCGACGACATTGACACCTGGAATAACGAGACATTAGAGATAACGACAGAAAGCTTACTGAACGCACTACAAAACATGCTGGAACTACAAAATCCGGTGCTGGTTTGAGCTCGTTTCTTCGGATCGAGTACCCTGTCGAAAACAGGTGCGTGTAATACACTTCGCGGAGTAGATCCAGGGCTAAAATTCTCAATCCAGGATCGACAGAATAACACCGAACCACGATTTCGAGGTTCAAGTAATTGCATTCCAAATCCATGTCAATCACGTACACCGGGACTTGGACGATAACCACAGTCCAGTAAATATGTGCATACTCCACAGAGGTCAAGTTTAAGTTCGCTGTGCCAACCCTGTATGCCGTTGAGACAGGCGTATGTAGATCACAAGTATCTCTGGTCCGTGATGAATACGTCCATGCCTTCAGCTCGCAGCTTTTCCAATCGCACAGTCACCATGATTGATGACCGGAAACTCGCTGCGGTGCGTACGTGGCATCTCTGCAAGCGCCCGACGATAGGCGGGGGAACGGAAGATAAAGGGCCAGTCCTGTATCGCGACTCGATCATGTCCAAGAGGCCATCTGCATTTAGCTGGGAATGCACTTCCAATGAAAGTTCAGAAAGCATGGGTACGAGTGGAAGGGAGGCGTGATCTGGGTCGAATATGAGGCTGGACAAGTCCAACATATGTTGAACAATGGAGAGCTCGAGCTTCCTGACGGCGGGAATGACAAGGAGCAATGATATGAACTCGTCTTCAGACCAATATGAGTCCCGAATACACAACTCTTGAATGGGTGGCGAAGAGCGGGCGATCAACTCGAGAAGTGGGGTTGGCCTGAGAAGCTCTTCGTGAAAATCTGCACCTCGAGCCCGCTCTATAGACTGCAAGTGAAGCTCCTCCAAGGATGGAAGATCGAGTTTGTTCAAAAACTTGTAATTTCGTTCTAAACGAAGGTCGAGCGTGCGCAAATTCGACATACGAATCACGCAGCTGGGCATACGTACGAAACTCTCCCGTTGGTAAACCAAAAATTTGCAATCGACCAGTTTCCCAGTCTGCTGGAGTATAGAAAGAGCTAGCTCAACGTTGAATGAGCCCATGAGACGCAAGAGTTGATGATAAGGAAAGGTGGGGTAGATGTCGTAAAACGGGGTGACAACCAGGCGGATGTCCTGCAAAGCTGGTGTGTTTCGGAACATGAACGAGACGTCTTCTGCGTGGTAATTCTGGGCGTATATCTGGAGTTTCTGAAGCTGAGGAAGCCTGCCACTGATTGGCCTCATCATTTTAAACAGGGTGACGGGAACTTTAAGGTCCAACACTCGCCAACGTAAGGAGTGAATGACGAGTATATCGACTACGTCCCTATCCTCCTTCCTATCGTACTCTGAGTGTAGCCGAACGCGTAGAGGGAGGTTTCCGGCTCTGTCGATGTGAGCTTGTAGCATCTGGATACGACCACGGATAGGTCGCTTCAGCGATGGAGCGTGGAGTACCACGTTCTCCCATAATCTTGGACACCCAAGAGATATTGAACGCCACCTACTACAAACTTGAGTTAGCACCCAAGGTGCTTGCCTCACATCCCAGATATCGAAAGAATCTTCTGAAATCCGCGATGGCAGACAGGAGAAGAATATCGCCTGTAGTATTTCGGAAGGAAGCCTACGGGCTGGGGACAATATAGCACGGTGATCTCTGGCAAAGGAGAGTAGGGTATCGCGAGCGACCTCGAGGTCTGTCACTACACGTTTGAGGCGATCGATTTCGGCAACCAGAGGTTCCAGATTGCTTTCGACCTGCCAAACAACGTTGCGAATCGTGTACACGTCTTCATCAATTGGAGATTCATTCGACTTCAATAGGGCCATTAATGGTGGTTCAGGGAGCTCGAGGTCGTATCCATTTACAGTTCCACAACTCTCACAAGCCAGCAGCTTCATTCTGTGGTAAGGTTGTGTTGACTGGAATCTTTCAGTCACTTGAATTCGGAAGATACGATGACATACCGCTCAAAGTGGCCGCAGAAGCTCACACGTGATATCCACTTGAGGATGATGGAAGGAACAGGAGCGGTTGAAGAGTAATTCGAATGGACAGACGGCATAAAGAAAGAAGAGCGAGGTATACCGCGTACCGATTCACATGACATGAAATTTAATTGTAAGGTCAAGGTCAAGGTTCTTTCTCAATTGTTTCCATTGTTCAGTCTATATAAAAGGCTAAAAAACTTAAACGACGTGACGGGCCATCTATACAAAATATAGATAAAGTTGATATTTGTCGCGGTGGTCTAGCATCGAGCGCTGCGATTGTAGCTCATCCGATTATTCTCTCGTACTTCAGGGTCTCCTCTACCACCTTCCCCAACCTACCCCCAACCCAGCCACTCACGTTCTTCCACTCCTCACTCTCATTCCCAAACATAATCTTCACGTTCGAAATCATTGCCGCCAATGCCAAATCCGCAAAAACAGGGTTATCACCCCCCATCACGAACGTTCCCGCTCCAGCGCCTTCATAAGCGCCCAAGAGCTCATCAAAACTCTTCTTCCCATTGGCCCATACCTCCCTCGTTTCCTCCTGTGAGAGCAGCTTAGGTGGCCCCATTACCTTCTCAATCTCAGCCAAGAACTCGGGGGCGAACCATTCCGGAAACTTGGGGACAAAAACACTTGTTAGGGCGTTGGCCTTTGCGGTAACGGTGTCGGCGAAGACGGCTTGTAGAACCAGAGTCCCTTCGGGGACGAGTTTCGGCGTCAGTGGGTACGCTTTGTCCAGGTATTCCGCAATCAAGAGCGAATCAGAGATAGATATCCCAGTGGAAGAGTCTTGAATGAATGGAGAGGTGTATTTGGGTGAACCGTCCGGATTAGTCGTGGTTGGAGGTGCGCCGATGGATTTTGCGGTCCGTTCAATCTCGTTCACAGCGAGAATGGAGACTTTGAACGGGAGCTTTTTGTAATTGAGCGAAAAACTAGATTTGAAGTCGATACTTGGAGGGGATATAAACGACAAAACTTACATGACCTTTCGCGTCTGGTAGGAGCCACCAAGGTGCTCGGGAAAATAAGAAGGTCCAACATCGTAGACGGTAATCATACTTCGATTGTCATGACCCGTCGCAGAAGTCACGTCACCGCGACTTTTCAACTTCGTGAGGCGTGGGAAGATGATCTCAAGACGACCGTTGCGACGAATATTTTACGAATTCCATCAAGCTTTGACCACCCGCTACAACTTCTTTACAGACGGAAAGAGTTGGCCTTGAATGTACTCGTTCTCGCCCTTTTGAATTAACAAGCAAGACCTTCCTTTCCACCGACCACTCTCGTTTACTCAACTGAAAATTAATCACGGAATGCACCTCTCCTTTTTGGCCCTGGCTTTGGCGTTATTAGTAGCACTGGAAGCTATTGTATCCGTACAAGCCTCTTTATATGTGAGTGTTCAAAGTTATCTGCAGGAAAGCATGAGGTATAACATTCGCTCAATAGGTAATCAAGCCTCGCCAAGGCGATACTTGTCACGGCGGCGAGGAATGTATTGTAGAATGGCTCGATGATGGTACACGACCTTTGTTGTCGAGTATCGGTGTGACCACGATTGGTTTATACACTGGGACCCAGGTGCGTGTGTTCAATCAGTGAGATCGATTGCAGGTTCTGATATAACCCCAGCAATTGGTTCAAAACATTCCCGCTGTCGATGTGTCTGAAGTCCAATCTTTCAAGTTCACGGTAAGCTCTGTTGTTCATTTGACTTTCTCTAGCGACGCTGACTGAGCTTCACCCAGCCCACGCCAGAGGCAGGCCCCGATTCGGATACCTAGTAAGCTTACATCGTAGTTTATCCCTGAACAGTATTGACGCAACCTTCAGTTACATCGCCTTCTCCTCTACCATTTTCAAACAAAATGGAACATCGTACTTGAGCTTCACACCATCTTTCAAGTGCGTATCTTTTTGCATCCCGATCTTCAGTCTCGATTCACGCAAACACACAGACTTGACCGGATGACCGGATCCTTCTCTGCCCCTCTGGATTCTGCTACATCACCTCTAGAGATACCTTCCTCCCTCACCGCCTCAACTGAGGCTCAAACTTCATCCTTGTCGACCGTTACTGTCGGTACCCTCTCGACGTCTTTACTACCGCTAGATACATCAACTGAGGCGGGATCAGCAACCACGTCGCGATTCTCTACTATGACGAAATCCCCTGCAACACCGACATTGCCCTCCCAATCACATTCCGCCGGGTCCGGAACTAATACCACTACAGGTAATTTGAGACCCAGTCAGTCTTCGAACGGCGCCTTTGCAGACACCCGCCAGCTGGTATCCTTATTGGTCACGTTATCCGTCCTCTCCTTATGCTTTCTGCTCTGATCTACTCTCCCTTTCGCGCTACCTTCCCGTTGTATACCATCGCACTGCTTTTTGCCTCCGAATATGCAAGTCGCATACTGATCTGTTGAGTGTGACTTGGACCGTTATCTTTATGCATTTACATTATAAGACCATCTTGATCGTTTGATTCTGATTTTCGTGCGTGATTCATGTCATCTTGATGCACCATCATCCGGAGAGGTACCAATACAAGTGAGTAACGGCAGTGTCTGGATGTATATTATGTACAGTCGTGTAAATTCAATCCATGTCCATAGTCATGGAACGTCCTTCTCCTTGTATCAGAGCACTCCGTGACTTCGCCGGGACCTTGATTTTCTCCTTGACTTTGGTAGATTCTGCAATGTCCATTGGCTCCACAAGTTTTGTAGAGGAAGATTTGGCAGCTTCGAGAGTTTTCTTGCGATGAGCACGTTGCTTTTCGCGGCTGGCTGCCATCCTGTGACGCAGTGTTGGTGGAAAGGTATATATGGATGAAGTAGTGCGAGCGTACCTGTTCTTCCAAAAGGCATGTTCTCTCTTGCGTTTGATCTCCCCAATTCTCTTCATGGCTTGAATAGTCGTCTGCACCAACTCACGATCATAACGGACAGGTACATTTCTTCGTTTCTCAAAGTCGATGGTGGAGTCCTGTGAGATCGTCGGGAGTCAAAAGTCGATCATGAGAGAAAAGGGTATGGAACGTACAATGGTCATTTCTTTACCTGCCGCCTTTCTAAACGCTTTTGTCCATCTCACTTTTCGAGGATTGCGTTTCATTCTGGATTATACCCGGTGTATGAGACAAGGATGACCGGAAACACTCGCTCGGATTGATCTTACTTGAAATTTTTGTGACATCTGGATGGAAAAGATGTGAATGAAGAAGACTAGAGATTGTAAAAGTATCACTCACTTGGACGTGCAAAATCTGAAAACCTTTGCATCGTTTCTGACGAACGCAGATCCTGTGAGGCAGACGTGTAAAGAGACGTTTTGTGCTTAAGAACGGGATTATATAACACACCGTGCCCTGGGTAGACATTAGTCGAGCAGAAGTAGCACTTTTCAATCCGCATAGTCGTGAAGGGTGAACGTTAATAAATTTCTTGGATATGCCGTAATCGGAAATGAGGTGAGTCACATCCTAATCACAGAAGCGTGACGGAGCGTTGCTCCCCCGCCAACACCGTAAAACACTGGTCGGCCGAAATCTCGATGAAATACACACAATCAACAAGACTTGCGAACAACTTACGCGCCTCCTGATCAATGCAATGCCTTCACCCTGGATCGAATTTTGAAACGTTTTGCTGAGCAGGAACCCGAAGGGAACAGCATTGGAATGGAGTAGTGTTGGAATCTGACAGCTTCTTTGTAAGTGCTAGGCTTTCTTCTGAGCCACCGAACGGGTTGAATCTTCACGCATGTTCCGTCTCAGTCTACAGGCACGGATAACAGCCCGCCGTAGTTTGTCTCCACACAAGTTGGTTCTCGACAAGTTTAATTCGGCTTCGTACCAAAGGAAGCTGTTGGAAGCTTGAACTCGTTTCGTACAGGCGTTGACTGACGACATTCTGGTAAACGCCGTTATCGCTGAAATACGCATGTTGCCCTGTGTTTTATGTATCTGTGCAAGGAGGTTTTCGGCGAGTGTTCGGCCCCATGAACATGAAACACGTACTCTCATCCAGCGACGGAACTTCGAACGATAAATTTGAAATTTCTCAACCTGCAGATTCTGCGAGTCCCAACTTGGTTTCAACCACAGACCGAACAAGTGATCCGACTACATATTTCTGACAATCTATGGACCTGCTGGCCAAGTTCCAGCTTGGGAAAGTGACATTGATCGACTTGCAGAAGCTCCTTCAGCAAATTCCTCTAGATGTGACGCATGGCTTCCCAAACGCATGATTGGTTCTCAATTGATTGCACTTTCCTCTAGATCTGTGTCGTCCCTGGACAAGAAATTGGTAGCGAAGATAGATCACGGGTGTCAATATGTTCAATTCACCCACGAGAAGTTGGAGGTTCCTGGAAATCCACGTGCTATGATATTCTTGGGAACTTAATCATGACCCTGCATGATGTTACTGCTTTCCATCTCTGTCCCCGACTACCATCAAGTCGCAGCACTGCAGATTTTCCGCACGGCCTTACTGCCAGCAAAGTTTTACGATTCCCCAGAATCTCTTCACACTCTCTTTTAATCCACGCGCTCATTATCGTCAATCTACGTTTTCGTCCGAGACGAACTCTACAGCCTCCTTTTATCGCAAAGATGTTCTTCAAATCCGCTATTCTTGCTTCCCTCACTTCATTTGCTTTTGCCACGGTTTTCGTGAGTTGAATCTGTTTACGACAGTTTTTTATGTCACTGAGCTGTGTATTTGAACCCTGACAGATAACGTCGCCCACTGACGGTACGAAGTTCAGCGCCGCTAAGAAGGCCACCATAACCTGGATGGACTCGCCCGACAAACCCTCGTTGGTCGATTGGGGAAAATCCAAGGTGTCGATTTATACGGGAAATGTGAATCAACAAGTAAGTCGTTCGTAACGATCGTTTACGAATGGTCGCTCTATTGTCTTGCTTTATGAAGTTCTCTCGCCTCACTTCACCTTCTTTCCATGAATGAATGACTTACTTTATACTTCTCCAGACGCAACTACAGGAGATTACGGCTAGTGTTGATGTTTCGACTATCAAGAACATAGAATTCACTCCCGACTCTTCCATTGGCCCCAACGGAAATTTCTAGTACGTTAGAAAAGGCACTTACGAGATGACTTCAGGCTAAAACGCAAATCTTTCCCAGCTTCATTCGCATTGAATCGCTCGCGCTGAAGGACCCCAAGAACCCCCAGTTCCCTGCTTTAGCCTTCTCAGCCAAATTCGAGTACGCTTCCCCTTCTTTTGCTTTACGGGATCCTGAACAACTTTTTTTCCAGATTGACCGACATGAACGGCAAATTTTCTGCGGCAGTACAGGCACAAGTCGATGGGGAAAAAGCCAATCCTATTGGTGGCGGACCACCAACGACACCAACCACTTCATTGTCACGCTCGGCCTCCTCAACCAATAGTCCGACCTCAACTAATAGTCCGACTAAGCCGAACAATGCTGCTGCCTCGAGTACCCAAAGCAATGCTGCGAGCCCGGGGACCCGCGCCTCATCTATGAGCGGACTCAAGCCATGGACGGGAGTCTTCGTTGGCGTGGCCGCCGGTGCCCTCCTCCTTTAGAATTAGCGGTTTGCGTCCGGTTCATTTGTATTCATGATTTTCTCTTTTCGTTTTTCTTTATGCGCTCAGCTTATTCATTGCCCTCAACCGACCTATAGTTCCATCATTTATTCACTACTTGCTAGGATATAGAGCTATTTCATTCATTCGTTGGGTTTATACCATAGCCCATAGTATACGTAGGCCGTTCTTGGGCTGATCCATAAACCGTAATTGACCGCATATCACTAGTCGTGTGACCGGGAATATTTCCACTCTCTCCCCGCCTGCAGTAAAAATGTCACACTCACTCCTCCGAGGTGTTCCAAGAATACACCGCATTTTATGTCCGACCTTCAAGGTTCTTAACCAAGGACTCTTCAGATCACCCTTTTTTCTTTCTCCGTATCCCGCACGTCGTGGCTCTTCCTCAAACCATGCCTGGGAAATCATCGGTAACGGCTACAGCGACAACACGCCTCTTGAAGTATCCCAGTGCCCGTCTCTCTACATTATACCAGACTGTTCCAAGGCCAAGCGAATGCTTCAGTTCTACTTCGTCTTCGAGTTCCAATCCGAGCTCTACATCTAGATTCCATACAGGCCTTAGTCGAACTCAAAACCCCCCTCATACACCTACACCTCACATAACAAAAATCCAGAACAGAAGTCACTTCATAGCTGTCATGCCACTTTCCTCGTCGACCAGCGACCCACCTACGATGCCAATTTATCCAGGGCATCGAAGTCTGAGTAACAGCACTGCAATGGGCAAGAGCACGAGTACGAGAGGAAACGTAACCGCAGTAGCAACGCCAGTTGGAAGCGGATATGGATCTGCGTCAAACATTCGCAGGATTGGGGTCGCTGAGGAATTCAGGCGTGGAGCTTCTACTACGACGAATAAATTGGCGCATACAGGGTTTGAGGTCACTCCTGTACCCAAAACTTTGCTTGAGAAAACAAAACCGATTAGAACCGCTGCGTGTCTTGTGATTGGGTGAGTGTTTCTTTCATTATGCGGTTTTTTCGCCCGTCAGGCTTTCCATTGGTCCATGTGAAATCTGCTGGGAATATCGACGGTGTTTGTCTTGACTATCAGTTTTACTAATGATGATAAACGTCTGTCAGGGATGAGATATTGAATGGGAAGACGATGGAGAAAAATTCGCATTATTTTGCAAAATATTGTTTTGACTTCGGAATCGACCTGTGCGCCTTTTCTTTCAATCTCTTTTTCAGTTTCGATTATTCATTTTCCAACTTCAGGAAACGCGTGGAGGTCATTCCCGATGATGAAGCTGAGATGTATGTGTCCTAAAACTGCAGCATCTACCCAATCATTTAACATTTCCGGAACCTATTCTCATATCACCTTCAACTATTTCCACAACAGCATTGCTGCCAGCAGGCGTTTGGTCGAGCAGTATGACTTTGTGGTCACCACGGGTGGGATAGGGCCTACCCATGACGGTACGAGAACTTGTCAACCCTAAACCCCTTTTCCCCACATTTTTCGATTACCCCGCACTATCCCCAAAATTTTAATCCCGATGACGTTACATACTCATCCGTATTGTATAGATATCACATATGCGTCCCTTGCAAGAGCCTTCAATCAAAATCTTCAACATCATGAGGAGACATTAAGACGCATGAATGAAATGAACAAGAACCGGGCTTGGATGGCTTCCATGGATGCTGAACAGAGAGATGCTACAAAGAGAATGGCATTGTTCCCTGAAAAGGCGGAAGTTATCTTTATTGGAAGGGATATCTGGGTGGTGCGTACCTTTTTCTAAATTCGATTCCCAGATCAATTTATCACATTGACGGAACAGCCGGTTGTCCGCTTGGAAGGCAAGCTATGCGTGTTTCCTGGAATACCCGCCTTGTTCCAGAAGATGCTCGATGGGTTGACGGATTATCTGCCTCTGCTTCCACCTAGTGAGAGACCACTTAGAATTCAAATCTTCACAGAGTAAGTCGCCGTTGAGCTTCAGACGCGTCTGAGAACCAGAGTCCTCATTTGGATGTAGACGTCCTGAATCCATGATCGCTCCGTATTTGACATCGCTCCAAGCCCGGCTCAAAGCGGACGGGATTCAAGTCGGATCGTATCCTGTCCTCAATCAAGGCGTGTTTGTTAGCTTGATTGGGAGAGACATTCCTTCTTTTGTGGGCTCGTCTACTACAAATGGGAAGAAACTCAAGAAAGGTCCACCGCGGATATGGCTTGCAGAGGTAGCGAAGGAGGTCGAGAGGGAGGTTGGGGGTAGGGTTGTTAGTGAAGAGGAGGTTGCGGAAAAGAAGGAGGCAGCGAAGGGATTCGATCCGGCGGGAAGACCGATAGAGCCAAATCCGAATATGACTTCTGCCTCTCCTCTCAAGGCGAAGATATAAGTAATGCTTTCTTTTTCTCTTTTTCTCTACTAATTTCTTGGGGCCTACCTTATTGACTCTCCCATGACATTATATTATGCTCAACTTCTTTGACTTTTCTCATTCTTGAGGGCCGTAGGGTGTAGGGTGTATTATATTCAGATAGCCTCTCCGTTACATATTCAAGTAACTTATACTGTAGGATTCAAAGTGCTCAGCCAACCCTTGTAGATGATAGCAATAGATGATATTCTCAAATATCCGTAGCGGTGTCTTAATTGTAAAAGTCAGCTTTCGTGCCAGATTTTTCAAAATAAACCGCCTTTCGCTGCGTGGTACGAGCCCCCTTTGGCCATGCTGATAATTAATGTCTGAAGTCCAAACGTACGAAGATCGAGTAGATCATGACTTGCATGAATTGATGTATTCAGGCATCCTCTAAAATTTGTCGCAGGATAGGTGCAGTCGCCTTCCGTGTCGCATTGGCATTCCTTTGTTTGTACACTCTCACAATAAGGCCATTGTGCCGTGCGTGAAGGCTTGTATCATCGGAATGAGATTTGGAGGATGGTTTCGTGAACTGTTTGAACTGCTTGTGCGGTTTAACCGATAACTCGTCGTTTGCTTCCAGGCCCGTAAAGATACGTTGAGCCAAAACGTTCACAGCTGAAGAAGAGGGAAGATCAGTTCGAATAAGCCAAGCCATCTCCCTCGCTTTCTTTCCCTTGGCACCATTCTTTCGTTTCTCTTTCCGAAAAGTAGTGAGAACTCCCAAGACGGAAAGCCCACGCTCCTTCATGTAAGTAGCGCCATCCTGTAAGAGGAGATCGATATTGCCCTCTTCGCTCGCACTAGTTCCAGCCCATTTCGCTAACCGAACTGGGACGGTGGATAACCCTACTTTGATTTGGACTTTCTCCCCTTTATCATCACTGGAGATTGCGACGGTGTGATCGTATTCTTTATAGTCCCGCCTCAATAGTTCGGGAACGTTCAGGTGAGATACGTCCAACTTTTTGGAAACGAGATTGTCTAATAAGGCTCGAATGGGAGACGACGCGCGCAAAGATTGAAGTATAATTTCCGAGGTCGGGGAAGGTGATGGCGATTGGGAGGTTGATAGTGGAAGCAGTGCAGATGTCACTTGCTTGACCTCCGATAAGGCAGTGGTCATTAACGCAATGTCACTGTCGGATATCTCATCGGGAAATATTGCATGAGGGGCCAATAAAGCTGCTACATGGAGGTCCAGTTCTGTAGCTTTACCGCCGCCATATACAGGTTTCATGCTGGTGTCGATGAGAATGGCACTGAGGAGAAGTGTGGATATTTCAGGCGGTATTGAAGTAGAGATGTCACAGTCAGGAGGTGAATTATGGAGAATGTACGCCACGACGTGAGATGCACAACTGCCCGTCGGCGAAACTAGCCGTGGTTCGGCGGTGTCTGTATAAAGACCCTCGTCTTCGTGATGATCGATGACGGCTACAACTCGACTTTCCTTCCCATCTGTACCACTGGAGTTGAATTCGGATCCCAGTTTGTTATGATCTACTAAGGAAAACTCGCGTTGGGACCATTTGTCTTTGGGAATATCGGAGAGTAATAGCAGCTGGGTCTCCGGATCATCGACACCAGCCAAGGCTAGAGCATAGATATTTTCTGCACGTAATTTGAGGTCGCTCGGATGCGTTCTAATGAGAGGTATAGTGGGTTTGCGAAGATGATGAGTTTGGTGGTATGCGTAGGCAATAGCGCATGCGATGGTGTCAAGATCACCAGACTCATTGCCCATAACAACTGTCCACTTATTTTTCGAAGCCTCAGAAGCCGAACGTATCGCAGAGAGGTAACTGCGTTTGCTGGAGGCAAGAAATTCTGCGAGAATTCTGCACAGTTTTGTGTTCGACATCGTGGTTCAAGTTGGAGGACTGAATTTACGTAACTGGTACCACGCTGATGGACACCGTGTGGTGGACCTACACGGACCAATCTTCCCAAGTCACGCTCATCTCCGTCCTTACAGCATATTCTAGGTCTTGCAGTTATCTTTTCGTGTTTTAGCCCGTATTTCAACATCATCTTGTCTGGTATTTGGTAGAGTACGCAGAGGTTAAAACACATTAATCTGGATCACGGAGAGGACCCCCCCATCTAGAACCTATCTCACCTATGATCCTGCCGCAGTCTACGACTATTTCAACAATTTTTCAGTACATCTTGGCCAAGAAGGGGGTTCAAGTGCAGCGAACGCATGCACCGGAGGTCTTTTTGAGAGCCTTTTCCCGGCCATCGTGGTGAGACAATATTTTGAGTCGGGTTAAGTGCGTAAAGCCAGAACCGTTGTATCTTATGAGCTTTGCGTCAAGGAAGATGGACTGGAAGACCAGAACCATGACAGGACAGTAAATTATGTAGATTGGAGAAGAAAGAGTCAAAAACCCCGTAATAAACGAGGATTCACCTCTCAGAAATGCACGTCTCGCCCTACAGATATTTCAGTCCATCCCTCGAAAGTTTTTCGGCCGTATCTCTTCAAGCTGGACCCAGCCTGCGCGCTGGACCCGTGCTGTATCGTCCATGGCCAGAAGACATTCCGACCGTGCTCTTCAACTTCTTCTGGTTTGAGACTAAGTAAGAGAAGGTCATTCGGTGAGAAGAAAATCGCCGGAATTGGTGAACAATTGGAGAGATGTCGATGAACGTTTGAACTTCCCGGCGTAGTCACGACATCTGTGACTTCGCGACTTGTCTTGTCGACACCTCTTATCTATAGGTCCAGTATGCCTGAATCCGACTCCGATGACGACAAGGACTACGTTCCTCCTATCGATGATCGTCAGTACCATTTCTATTGTCTTTTTGACTCTCTAATTTGGTTGAACGGTAGCCGAATCTTCATCTTCCGATGAAGAGGATGAACTAGAATTTAAATGCGCCAAAGTCACCTCAAAATCACCTTCAGCTGAAGAAGACGAAGAAGCAAGAAACCTGTAAGTAGGTGGGTTCAATAATCCTGACTTGTTCTTCTCAATTATCTCCAAATGATCCCAGTGCTCGAGAGAATGCATGGAAGAGTTTTCAAGACTCGCTGGCCACGAATTCCTCGGTATCGCCTGCGGAGGTTGTCTCGAAGAAGTGGGTTAAGATTGAGAGAAGACATCTTTTTGCCGGGGAGGAAGTCGTGTACGTTGACCTTCATTCCCCCTCGAAGTGGTTCCCTTTTACTTATCGCGTATTAATTACAGTGAAGTTGTCGAAGTACCTGAAGATTCTATTGATGCGAAGAAGTGGCCTCGTTGGTCGCCACCCGATGAGCACAAGCTGGAAGAATCCGCTCCAAACTGCCGGTCTCCTGTACATGATTCCTCAGAACCGTCTGGAAGTTCTGTTCTTCCTAGGACCATACCAGCAAACACTCCAGAGCCCGTCGCTCAACCTAATGCTTTGACCTCAAATCCTACGTCCATTGCAAAACGGCCAGGTCCGCGGAAGAGCAGAACAACGCTCGCATCCCTCCCTTCATCCTCAACGCCCAAGAAAATCACCATTTTAGAGAAGTCCGCCATGGTCTGGCGGTCCCATGTTGGATTACAGCAAGAACCTGGATTGAAAGATGAGCTTGAAGCAAATCGTAGGGGAGGTGGGTATCTCGAAAAGGTGGAATTCCTGGAGCGTGTACATGAGAGGAAAGAGGACGTCTTGGAGAGGAGTAAGGGTACGAAACGGAAGAGATGATGATTGAGAAGCTATCATTTTTTCCCGCCATAACTTTAAGCTATTACTAGTGATTGCCATAATAACGTTGACTTTCCTCTACTTTGTCTCGACTGTAGGTATTCCTTTCCACAAAATTAGACCGCTAGCCAGAAACATCAAATATCGTACGAAGCACCGAGTCCTGCTTTCTCTTTGTGTGTTTAATAAAACCCATGTAATCGAGTTCATGCAACGCCCTGATAAACCTCGCTTGGACTTGCATATCCCATCCTTCTTCATCCACTTCTTTTACTGGTGGTGGAGGAACCAGTCCCTCTGCCTCCTTTCCTCTCCGTCGAGAAGGCGTCTTGTCGTTAGCCTTCTTTGATGTTCCATATTTCTTTGGAGAGTTGTGTTTGCGAGGCGTTCTAAGCGGTATCGGCATTGTCGTGGCTCTTCTCCGCTCTTCGAATGCAGCAGCCATCCTTTTCTCCTCAAGTTTCTTTCGCTGGGTCTCCAACACGACATGGAAAGACTCGAACCAGTCGTACACGTTGATCATCTTCCCGCTCTCCAGGTAACGATGAAAAAGGATACTCGTGTCAGGACACTCCCATAACTCAAACTCAGGTTGGTCTCCGTCCTCGTTTGATGAAACGAATTCGTTCGGGCGCAGGAGGCCCGACATTATTGAAGCGCGCACAGAAGGGTTGATTGTCTTTACATAGATGTGATCAATGTTTGGGGTTTGAAGGAAATCAAAAACTTACCTCAGATGGAAATGGCGCGTCTCCGGTGTACCATATCTCCCAAAGAGTCCGTTCGTTCAGCCGTCCAGTCCACTTTCTGTCAAGAAGGTAATACGGAAGCTCAAACCTGGTCTCATTCCACATGAATGAAGGGATCATACTTCAGATATTTGGACAGCCACAAAGCAGCTTTGTCAATAATTTCCTTCAAACCCTCCTCGTCAGTGAATAAGTCATCAGTAACGTGCTCATCCATAAGCTCTTCAGCGTCTGCCACAGCTTCAGCGACGTCCACATTGTCGGGTAAAGACTGAAGAAAAGTTCTCAGTCGTGTCATAAAAGCCGATGCTTGTTGCGGATTGAGAAGTCTGCACAAGGTGAGTCAAAAACCGCTTCAACTCTTCAACTCAAGCGCTCACCGAAGGTATCTCGTGATGTCATTGATATCCTTCACGACTCGTCCCCTCAATACCTTGAGATATATCCTGATGTACTTGGGGAGGTCCCCCCCAACTTCCAGGTCCAGCCCTTTGTACCCATTCTCCTCCAAAAACTCTTGAATGGAGCGCATCAAGCCAAAAGCTAACCGGACCCGTCTGGTTTGCGCATAAAAATCAGATCTAGCAGTGTCGACAGCTCTTATCACGTCGCGAATAGACTTCGTTTGCCAATCAAGGTCTTCGTCTTCATCTTCTAGTCCATGGAGACGGGAGAGGAGGGAGTCCAAAAAGGGAAAAGAGGAAGGGCTCCGGAAGACTTCGTGTGAAGGAGTGTGATGGTGGAGGAGGGTAAGAGAATTAATAGAAAAGTGCTTGAGATGGGCAAGCTTGAACATTGCAATGTTTAGGTGGATAATGGATATTCAGGACGGCAAAACATACTTGGAGAGATTTCATCAGCGAGTCTGCGGATGAATCGTAACGCACGAATTGATCAATGATAGCCTCCAGCATGACAGGACCAAGGAAAAGGGTAGGATCATAATGCAGGTTTGCGAAAGTCTGATTGTACGTGATATGAGACACCAGTTGGCTTTAGGAGGGATAGCGCAGCTCACGTCGAGGATAACTGCCTCCAATATTGCGTGGCCAGACGGAATGAGATATTGTTGAATGTGAAGAAGGGCAAGTGTCGAGTGGGGGTACGAAGTATGCAGGTATGTTGGGGAAAACGGAGAGGAAATACAAAGGATGAACACAAGTGGTAATGTGCGTGATTGTTGACTTATTCGTAGATTTATCTGAGTCGATTTCCGCTGAAAAATGTCCATATCTCACCTGCAAATATAAGTAAGATCTTGTATGATGGAAGAGTCGAACTGTTCAAAATCGTGGAGTATCACGATAAGCTGTGTTCGTTTTTCTGAATGATAGGGTTAGCAAGTCCCTTGACCTTGTACTGGAGGCTGACTCACTCGGATCTTCGACCAAGTCCCGGTACCATGTTTCCAGGACTTTAATATCGTATGCAGCAAGAGTGCGTCCCGTACTTCTGAAGCCTGTGCGCAAACTGAGCCGAATGAAACCGCAGCCAAACCAAAAAAAAGACCTTTTGAGCGAGTGAATCCTTGATTTGTGAAACCAGTGATGAGGGCCTTCATTGTACCGACCATATTGGTGCATTCTGCAGGGAAAAGGTGTGTAACGTAACAATTCGGTTTCTGTCTCTTGTTTCGTATATTCAGTCGTTCAATGACTTGTTGAATGAATGTAGGAAAGGGAGATGGGCCTAAGGAGAAGTTAAGTTCAATGGAAGGATATTGTGCGAAAGTGGTTCACTTGTGAGCGCAATTACGGGGAGCTCCGGATACGGTAGACCAGTGAAGTCGGTTTCGTAGGTATTTGAGACGCTTTGGACAACATTGGCAATAACAGGCTCATATATAGTCTTGATTATATCCTGCGTTGCATTCACTTTCAGGCCAAGCAAAATCTGAGGTTCCACTCACTTGCACACGATTGAGACATTTCGACCAGGCAGCTCGGTATGCGTCCCATCTGAGATCCTCTCCCTCGACTAGGTCGCTCTCGTAGAATGAGTCATCTTCTTGTTCGCCTTCTAAGGTCATCTTAGTACCAGACCGTAATTGGACTTGCCTTCAAACTGTTCTCACCTGGCTCGCTGTGCGGAATGAAAAATATTGGCTAATTTCCATCAAACTGGGTTTATCAAAAGATTCTGAAGAACTGGCTTTGCTACCTGTGTCAAATCATCGAACTTGACATTGGAGGACATAGTGGTTAGAGGAAGGCGTAACCCGGCGTGACGTCCAACAAACCTCAACAAACGCGATCGTGACGGGTGACTCTTTGTGACGCGACGCGTTTTCCGTTTCTTTTACCACCATCATGTCATCCCCTCCTGCTCTCGATTTCCCTTCATCTGATGATGTTCAGATGCAAGATGAAGAGAACCATAATAGCGCAGATGAAGTCTCAGAACCTCTTTTCCTAGCTGGAACACCTTCTACATCTGCTGGAACACCTCGTTCGCGCAGGGGCGATCCTGCACCGAGTTCACCGCTCAGAAATGTGGCAGCTCGAAGGGCTGTGGGCTTGAGTACCCCGAAGAGAATGCCTCTGTTTAGTCGTAAGCAATTCCACTTACGACGGCGGCATCGCTAATGATACTTGTTATAGCGTCTGGAAGCTCATCTCCCATGGCCTTCCCCAGTTCATCTCCCGCAAAAACACCCAGAGCGCGATCTACCCTCTTCAGCTTATCTGGGCCTAATGCAGAATCGAAGACTGTTCCGTGCGCGTCCCGCGTATTTCTTTGTATCTGTCTCCCTAATAAACGGTTGTAGGAGCCCTTCCACACCGGCATCACCCAGCAAAAGACGAGGCGATATCAATCCCTCATTCGCACCAAGTAGTAGCCGACTACATCAAATCCGACGCAAAGACTACGACGCCCGCAGATCCGACGCAGCCATGAATTCAGACGGCACTCATCTTGGCGGTCTCGACATCCCCCCCTCTTCCGCAGCCCCCCTTCTTTCCGCAGCACCTGAAGAGACCGATGAACCAGACGAAATTAGGGCGATTTGGGGAACCATGATCAATATCCATGATATAATGCGCTTGTTCCGTGATTTCCTCATGGGATTCAAACCCAAGTACCGAGTTGCCCACGAACGTGAACAAGGTCGTCCTACGCGCGCGTACTCTCTTGACGAAAGCGAGGAGCTTTTATACGAAAGTTATCTACGTCGTATGAGACAGACGGGGGAGACTAACTTGAATCTTGATGTCGTGAATATTTTAGCGTACCCGCCCACCAGGAAACTGCATGGCCACTTGTTAAAGTACCCGCAAGACGTGATTCCCATGATGGATATGGTCCTAAAAGATCTCATGCTGGAGATTGCTGAACAAGACCAGCAGGCAGGGCTGGATGGCATGGAGGGGGGTGATGGTGATGATGAGATTGGTACGATCATGAACAGCAGCTATAGGGTTCGTCCATTTGGCGTCACTCCAATTAACATGCGGGAGCTCAACCCTACAGGTATGTTTATCTCGAAACATATGAGCTCTTCTCTCTGACCAGTATCGTGACTTAGACACAGACAAACTAGTGTGTATCAAGGGTCTCGTCATTCGTGGTACTCCCATCATTCCTGAGATGCAACACGCGTTCTTCCGATGCCTTGCCTGTTCCCATACTCTACAGGTAGAGATTGAGCGCGGAAAGATCAACGAACCTGCACGGTGCCCTCGCGATGTCTGTCGTACTCTGGGCTCGATGTCACTTATCCATAATCGTTCTACATATGCCGATCGACAAGTCATTCGACTACAAGAAACACCAGATTCTGTCCCTGATGGTCAAACTCCACATACCGTTTCGCTCAGCGTATACGACGACCTCGTTGATGTCGCGAAACCTGGTGACAGACTTGCGGTGACCGGTATCTTTAGAACGATGCCAGTCAGGGTTAATCCGAGACAACGAACGCTAAAAAGCTTATTCAAGATTTATATCGACGTCGTTCACATCAAAATCGGTGTGAGTGGCGCTCTCGGTGCAGATAGGTCAACAAGACCGGCCGGAGGGGACCGTATTCCTGGTGTCGGTGGTGTCGGAGATGCTGAAGCAGATGACAATCGGAAAGATGGAATTCATCGACAAGCTGAGCTAGAGGAGAAGCTCAAAAACTTAAGTCAGCGGCCCGATATCTACGAGCTGCTAGCGAGATCTCTCGCTCCATCGATTTGGGAGATGGACGACGTGAAGAAGGGAATTCTTTTGCAGCTTTTCGGTGGCACGAGCAAAAACATCTCTCGAGGCGGAGGTGGAGGCGGACCACGCTATCGTGGTGATATCAATATTCTTCTCGTCGGCGATCCTGGTACAAGTAAATCACAAATATTACAAGTAAGTGGACCTGCGTCTCTTTTGTTTGAATTTCAAGTAACCTGGCCTTCTAGTATGTCCATAAGATCGCACCCAGAGGTGTTTATACGTCTGGAAAAGGATCATCTGCCGTTGGTTTGACCGCCTATGTTACCCGTGATCCCGACACGAAGCAGTTAGTTTTGGAAAGGTGATTGTTCAAAATGGTGCTGGTGTTGTTCCGATTGTTGACTTTCGTAGTGGCGCTCTCGTCCTGAGTGACGGTGGTGTTTGTTGCATTGACGAATTTGACAAGATGTCTGATGCAACTAGAAGCGTCTTGCACGAAGTTATGGTAAAGGATTTTTCGAGCCCAAGTTCTACGTACAAGTACTGATTCAGAACTCCAGGAACAACAAACAGTCTCCGTTGCTAAAGCTGGAATCATCACCACACTCAATGCACGCACGTCAATCCTTGCAGCAGCAAATCCCGTCGGTTCGAAGTACGACCCAGATCTTCCTATTACAAGGAATATCGACCTACCCCCGACGCTCATTTCGCGTTTCGACCTCCTCTATCTGGTTCTCGATCAGGTCGACGAATCATTGGATCGCCGACTAGCCCAACATCTCGTTGGCCTGTATCTAGAAGATACTCCTACCGGGAACTCAGCGGAGATCTTGGTATAGTTTTATTAGCTTTGCAATGAGATATGGACTCACGTTTTTTGTCGCAGCCTATTGAAGAACTATCAGCGTACATTGATTACGCTCGAGCACATATCCACCCCGTCATCACTGAAGCTGCACATGGTGAGCTCATCAGGTGTTACGTCGAGATGCGGAGGATGGGTGACGACCCTCGGGCTGGCGAGAAGCGCATCACTGCGACGACACGTCAACTAGAGAGTATGATTCGACTTGCCGAAGCTCATGCCCGTATGAAGTTCTCGGAATTTGTTGAACTAGAGGATGTTAAGGAGGCGAACCGCTTGATGCGTGACGCTATCAGGACCAGTGCGATGGATCCTCGAACCGGCAAGATTGACATGAGTTTGCTCAGTACTGGCACTGGACAAGGACAGCTCAAGTTGAGGGAGGATATGAGGAAGGAAGTGCTGAATATCTTGAATTCGAGTGCTGGTAGCAGGGGGCTAAGGTGGGCAGATGTGATTAAGACTCTGGGGTCGCAGAGTAGCGTGAAGGTAGACGCTGCGGAATTCGGGGAGGTGGTTAAGAGTTTGGAAAACGAGGGTTTGGTCAAGGTTGTTGGTGAAAGGGACAAGAGGATGATTCGGAAAATTGATGGTTGATTAAGTATCTGTATTCTTGAAATGCTTTCGTGCTGTATGTTGTGCCCATTCAGCGTTAGCGTTTAT
This sequence comes from Marasmius oreades, assembly GCF_018924745.1. Classification (NCBI taxonomy): domain Eukaryota; kingdom Fungi; phylum Basidiomycota; class Agaricomycetes; order Agaricales; family Marasmiaceae; genus Marasmius; species Marasmius oreades. Next base: position 3,486,541 of record NC_057325.1, read on the forward strand.
TGTAGAATGGGCTTGTTTGTAAGTTAAACTGCATGGTTGCGTCAATCTGCTAAAAGTACTCCGTCACTGCGTTTTCAACTTGATCACGCCCACTCCAGTCTGAACACGAACATTTCAATATCATGAAAGAGGACTCGCAAACTCTTGATTCTGCCACTACAGCTGTCACCGTCGAGTGAGTAACGGAGGATGATCCTATACATCAATCCTGATGAAGATTTCAGAGGACAACCTGACCACAAAACTAGGAGATATGATCGTCAGCTTCGGTGAGATTCGGTATCTTTGCAGCTTCAATAGTGGTTCACAGCGCTCTACAGTCTCTGGGCTGCCAGTGGACAGTCAGCGCTCGAAAGTTCACGCATTCTCGTCATTCCTGGATCAGCTACCTCCACCTCCATTCTCAAGAATCTTGTCCTCCCTGGGATCGGCCACTTTACGATTGTAGATCACACCAAAGTTACCCCTCAAGACGCTGGGAACAACTTTTTCCTCGAAGGACCATCGAGCATTGGCAGATCGCGTGCAGAGGAGACGGTCAGACTACTTCTAGAGCTGAATGAGAGCGTCGAGGGTAAAGCAGACCAACGCGACATCGCAGAGATACTAGAGAACGATCCGTCATTCATAACCAGTTTCACCCTGGTGATCGCACACAATCTTCACCCAACCTTACTCGATAGACTTTCGACGCTGTTATGGTCTGATCCCTTGAACCCCCCTCTGATAGTCGTGAACTCCGCCGGTTTCCTTGCAGAGTTTTCGATTCAATTCCACCAGCATCCCAGTAGGTTATACAGTTGAATTGAGCGTGTACGCTCTCTGACACATACTACAGTCATTGAGAGTCATACGGAAACTGCTCCGTCCTTACGAATCGACAAGGCATTCCCAGCTTTGTACGATTACGCTACAGGTTTGGACTTCAGCCAGTTGGACTCGACCGACCACGGACACGTTCCGTACGTGATTATCTTGGTGCAATTACTTGACAAATGGAGGAGGGAGGTACGCTGCCCTTGAATCTTCAATTTCTTCGCTCATCTCCTGTCACAGCATGACGGCAAAGCGCCCAAGACTTCCGAAGAGAAGAAGGCATTTAAGGCTACTATACTCGCTATGAAAAAGAAGATAGATGAAGAAAACTTTGACGAGGCTGAAGCTCTAGCTTATCGGTGTTGGACAGAAACAACAGTTCCCCACGAGATCGCTGCACTTTTCAACGAACCCGCACTTGAATCCCTTACATCCGATTCTCCCCACTTCTTCCACCTCCTCTATGCTCTTAAGCGGTTCGCGGCCCAATCTCCGTACGTGCTCCCCCTCACCAGTTCGCTTCCGGACATGAAGGCCAGCACGGAAAGCTACATTCATCTTCAAAAGCTGTATAAGGCTCGATCAACAGAAGAGAAAGAGTCCTTCAAGTCCTTCTTACAAGTACCCGTTCCGAATGATCTGGTTGATACTTTCGTGAAGAACGCGCATGGATTAAGGTTACTGAAGGGTAAGAAGTGGAGTGACCTGGATTCAAATCCGTCCGCACTAGGTTGGTTTTTACCTTCCGTGCTAAGTGGCCGCCGTATTAAACTGAAGCTTTCCTTCAACTCAGCCGATAAGTTACCAATCTACCCTAAAGAAATCTCTACGCATCTTGCTCTCTCTGCTTTACGCTCTGTGACTATGAAACACCAAGGGAAACCCCCAACCGCAGAGACACTGACAGAGGAGGCCCTTGCACTTCTTCCACCGGGAACAGAGCTACCTGATGTTTTTTCTAATGCCATTGGTGAACTGTACGTCCACTCGTTTGTCTTTGTTGCTTCGCTACTGACCATCTCTTCACCAGTGTCCGTGCACCAACCGCCGATCTTCCGAACTCAGCAGCGTTCTTGGGTGGTCTTGTAGCTCAGGAGGCTATCAAGATGATCACGAAGCAATATGAGCCTATCAATGGGTACTGTATTATCGATTTAATCGACTCATGGACCGGAACGATGTGATGGGCAGGATAGTAAATTTAGAGAGTGAGAGGATTATGTCCCCGAACTCCATGTACGTCTGTGATATGTCTGCTGTATAGAGTTGACGTTTCCGAGACTCGCTGGCAATCGTGCTCATGGCCATCGGAAACTCTGGCGTTGCTGACATCGACCTTTTGTGGACTTTGTAAGGTTGCTGCTCCTGAAAGTCTGAAGCTTCAAGGAAGTTTGATGTTAATTTTTCGCCACTTCGGCAGCAGAAGGATGGGGATAGACGTGCTATTATAACAACCAAGTTATGTATTTGACGGCAGCCATGACGAGAGCATACATGCCAGTTTACACTGGGAATTCACCGGGCTGCGGGTCACCGGCAGTATAACGTTCTTTCCGCACCATGACCCACTAAATAGCGAAGCCATACCACCCGACAATTCCTTCTACGAAAGAATAATGATAGGTTAGCAAACTGTCGGTGCTATCTGTCCCCTTTGTCTTACTGCTGTCAAATCACCAGTAATTGGCCTAACTGGCGGAATTGCGACCGGGAAGTCCACCGTATCTTCCCTTCTTCAAACCAAATACCAAATGCCGGTCATCGATGCGGATATTCTTGCACGTAAAGTTGTCGAACCTGGGACATCTGCGCTTCGTCGTATCGTTCAAACATTTGGCCCAGAAGTATTGCTGACAGACGGATCTGGCGCTCTCGACCGCAAGAAGCTTGGATCAATCATCTTCAATGATGAGAAGAAAAGAAAGCAGCTGAATGCGATAATCCACCCAGCTGTGAGATGGGCAATGTTTTGTGGGGTTGTAAAGTGCTGGTTGAGAGGGGAGAGCATTTGTGTGTTGGATGTGCCGCTACTTATTGAGAGCAAGATTTGGAGATATGTTTGGGGAGTCATATTGGTTTATACGTGCGTTCTCCCTCGTTTTGTGTCCTTAGTTTCTCTAATCGAGCTTTCCGATACCAGCCCACCAGATATCCAGATAGAGCGATTGATGAATCGAGACCAGTCTTCCAAAGAGGACGCCATGTCGCGAATCAACTCTCAGCTGCCGATCCACGAAAAGTTGGACTATGCAAATTATGTAGTCGTGAATGATGGTACTCTCAAGGATTTGGAAGAGGGGTTGTCATCTGTAGTTCAGCGGTTGCGCACAGAGACCGGCTGGACTTGGAGGTTAACCTGGTTCCCGCCGCTCGGAATCTTGTCTGCAGCGTCTGTTTTGGCCTACCGCCTTCTGTGGGTCAAGTTACCGGTGCAGAGATAAATTTATTGTTAGTATAGCTGAAAATTTACACTTGTACTTCCACTTGAATCTTGAGTCTGGCGATCAAGCATAACTTCACACGTCTCGGTCAGAAACCATTACGATCACCTACAAGCACCTACAACTATGCCATTTGGCGAACTCATCTGTGGCTCACCAGGCAGTGGAAAATCCACATACTGTTACGGAAAGCATCAACTTTTCACTGCTCTAAATCGTCCTATTTCTGTTGTCAATCTCGACCCAGCAAATGAAACGATACCCTACCCGTGCGCAATCGACATATCGTCTTTAGTCACTCTCAAGGATGTTATGGAAGAACATGGTTTGGGTCCCAACGGGGGGATGTTATATTGTCTAGAGTATCTGGAGGTGAACCAGGACTGGTTAGAGGACAGGTTGAAGGAGCTAGGACCGGATGCTTATGTGCTTTTCGATCTTCCTGGTCAAGTTGAACTGAGCACAAACCACGAAAGTGTCAAGAGAATTGTCGAAAAACTAACGAAGAGCGGTTTCCGGGTGAGTGTGCTTTCTACTGTTCGATAAGCCCGTAAGCTCATTGAAAAAGATTTATCGTTAGCTCGCTGCGGTTCATCTTTGTGATGCACATTATGTGACGGACGCTTCAAAATACATTTCAGTCTTATTACTTTCACTGAGGACGATGTTACATTTGGAATTACCTCACATCAATGTTCTCTCGAAGATAGACCTATTAAAGCAGTACGGAGAATTAGGTGCGCTCATCTGCTTGCAGCGACATTCTTCGAGGAGTAGCTCATGTGATTCTCCGCAATGCAGACTTCAATCTCGACTTCTATACTGAGGTTCAAGACCTATCCTATCTGGAAAACACTTTAACACAATCTTCACCTCGATTCGCTGCTCTCAATATGGCGATCATCTCTTTAATCGAGGATTATGGCCTCGTCGGCTTCGAGACACTTGCTGTGGAGGCAAGTCAAGGCCGCCTTTTGCCTATTCTTAAAAGCTAAGAGACCTCACGGATAGGACAAAAATTCCATGCTACATCTTACACGAGCTATCGATCGAGCGACAGGGTATGTCTTTGTACCCCCAGCAGGTTCTCAAGTGCCTCCAGGAACCGTAGACGAACCCGATGGCGCATCCGCTCGCCCCAACACGTACGCACTATTTTCTAGTGCTGCAGGTCAGCTGCAAGGTCCTGTGAGTGATGTGCGAGATGTTCAGGAAAGATGGATCGATGAAAGAGAGACGCACGATGCGTATGAAAAGAATCAATGGAGGAAGGAGGGTGAAATGTTACGAGATGAAGTCGCTCGAAGTAAAATAAGAGATCGCAAACCAGGAACTTAGGTGCTTCGCGACTCGAGTACATACGTGTATACTTGTACTTTCTCTCAATTTGTCTACCAGTGTCATACTTCTCAAATACATTGGTCGTGAGAGTCATAGTATAAATTCTAACAATACACCACATATGTACTACACTAGTCAAAAATATGGAGGTAAGCTGAGTACACCCAAAGTGAATAAATTACGCAGCAAGATATACATTCTCCTCAGACTACCGTCTTCTGCCACCACGGGCATTCGCACCCTCCTCGTATAAGGTCGACGAGGATCGATTGGCGGTTCGTTCGACGATCGAGGTTCCGTCTCGGAATCTCGTTCTGAACAAAACGTTTGCGTTGGTGAAGAGCCCTTCCTTCAGTGATACAACAATGAATTGTGAGCCCTTGAAACGCGTCCGGAAGAGATGCCCGATGTTTTGGGTGTGTTGGAGATCCAGTGCGGCATCGATCTCGTCGAGAATGTACATAGGCGCTGGTTTGAACTGGAGGAGTGCCATTATCAAGGAAAGTGCGATGAGAGACCTGTCATTGTAGTTAGGTCAGTTGCTGGATCGCCACCGAAGAAACTGCACTTTACCTTTGACCCCCACTCAACTCCGTCAAGCTCTGTTTCCAAACACTTCCCAGCCTCACTTTGACTTCCAGGCCGTCCATAAGGTCCATCCCGTCTGGCGGTTGTAATTTAGCGAAGTTACCCGGTAAAAGGTCTGCGAAGATTTGACCAAAGTCCCTATGAAATTGTGTGAGCTAATCATCGCAATCAAACACGACGGACTACCTGCCTGTCAACTTTTTCGAACGTGCTCTGGAGGGTATCCCTTTTCTCCCGATCTAATTCGTCTATGGTCGCTTCGATTTTTTCCTTGTCCTTGACAACAGTGCTCAGCATCTTCTTCAGTGCTGTTTCACGCTTCTCGACGCTGTCGAAAAGCAATCAAAATCGTGTACCAAGACAAGGAAAGAGCACTCACTCATCTAGCATGTTTGCGGACTTCGCGTTGACCTTTTTCTTCCTCGTGCGAATAGTCTCCTCTAGTTCAGTCGCTTGCTGATGAAGGTCCTGCATATTCATAGACGCAAAGTAATACTTTGTTCCCGGCTTCCCGAACGAACTGAGGAATGTGTTCAATGACTTTGTTGTTTCAAGAAAAAGGGGTGCGCACTCATGTTCCGCCACGATAAATTCATGCACCTTCTCCAACTTCTCTTTTTCGTGCTTTGCGTGCTCTATAGCCTTCTTACACGCCTCGATGCCTTGATGAAGTGCAGCGATCTTCTCCTCGACCTGTAGAACAGTAGCCTTTTTCTCTTTGATCGTCTCCTGGAGAGTTTGAATCTCCTCGTCAAATTGGCGTAGGGATTGTTCCTCCAGTTCGAGATTCCGACGCGCCGATTGGTACTTCAACTGTGACAGCAAGACAGAAAGCGAGAGATGATGAGTTCGGCGTCTTCAACGATGTAACTCGAATATACTTCTTGATCAGCCACGTCCTTGGTAAGCTCCGCTAGTTCCTTCCTCATCTTCTCGATCCCAGCTCTCTCCTCCCGCATACGTTGTTGAGCGGCTTCAATCTCTGCTCGGCTTTGTTCTGTTTGGGATTAGCTCCGAGTGCATAAGAACGTAGTGATTGGAACAACATACGTAGTTCTAAGTTTGCGGTCTGAGCTTTCTTCTGTTCGGTCTTCAATGTAACATTGTGCTTCTGCAAGGCAGACTTCTGTGCAGAGATGCTTTTCTGATCATAGTTTTAGGCACCGTTGCGGTATTAGTATGAGTGAGACACTCACCCTCAGCTCGTCGATTTTACCGTCCTTGTTATTCTTGAACTCTGCCATATCACGTTCGAGTTTGTCACATTCATCGGAAGCGTCTTGTTGTTTCTTCTGAGCTGTTACAAGATCTTCGTTCCGGGCTTTTATCTCTTCTTGCAAAGTTTCAACTTGTTTTTTGAGCTGGGTAAACTGATGTCAGGACACTGTGGAGAAGTGCAAAAAAATACGAACCCTGGTTGCATTGCTCTCTCCCAGCTGTCCCTCAAGAAGCTGTAGCTCGTGCTCCTTGATCTGCAGCTCACGAGTAAGTCTACTCCATTCCTCGCGCTTCTTCTTCGTTTTATCGTTATTCCACGCTGCTTCTGCTTCGTTCAACTTCTTCTTCGCATTGGAGTGTTCAGCCTCAATTTTCAAGAGCTCCTGAACCTTGACGAGTATATCCTCCGTGTTCAGTTTTGAACCGCCACTAAGTGTACCCGACGGCTCGTAGACATCACCATCTTTTGTGACACAACGAAGGGCCAAGGTTTTGTCGAATGTGATTCTCTTCGCTGTTTCGGGATCATCACACACGATAGTACTGCCAAATGTGTACGCCATAGCGCCGGCAACCTCATTGTCATATCGAACGAGATCAAGAGCGAGTCGTGCTTTGTTAGGTGCGATCCGGGCAACAGCTTCAAGTTTCTAACATGATGATAACGTCAGGCGAAAACCTTCAGGAAATAAAACTGTCACCTACCGGCTGCGGGATTTTGTACGGTCTGATTTTGGTCAGAGGAATGAAAGTAACCCTGTTTGTCAAGCCGCCATTGTCCAGGAGATCTTTTCCAATCTTCTCGTCAGAAATCACAACCTGATAGAGCTTACCACCCGCGGTGACTTCGAGGGCAGTGGCATATTCATAGTTGTCAGGATGAATAGAGACGAGTTTACCAAGAGGACCCTTGACCTTCCGACGATCGAAATGTGGACCAGGAGTTTGGTACTCGAAGTTCATCTTATTGAGCTTAGAACTAGCTTTTCCCCTGCTCTGCGTGAAGTTTAGAACAGAGCTTTTACCAGAGAAAACTATTGGACTTACATCTGCCACAGCCTCGACATGCCGTCTGAGACTTTCTATTTTCGAGTCACCTTCCCGTTCCATCTCTTCATTCCACCCGCACGCAGCAAGCTTTCTTTTGCATTCGTTTACAACACCTTGCATTGTGTCGAGGCGCCTCTTTCCTTCACCCGCATTTTTCTCGACCTTCTTCCAATGAGCTTCTGTCTCTTTAAGTTCCCTATCTGCCATAGTGACCTTGACCTTTAGTTGCTCCTCCTCCGCAGCTGCCTGCGATTGTTTGGTGCGAGCAGCCTGGAGCTGTCCCATATAACCCCCACCAGAGTTGGTATCCTTAGAGGACAAGCCCGTTAACAAAGTTTGAAGCAGTTCCTCGTCTGAGTTTAATTTCTCTTGCTTCGTCGTGTTCGTGGCTTTGACCGCATCATAGGTTTTATTGATCTGTTTGACTTCCTTTTCTTTCTCGGCATGGGAGCTCTCCAACTTAGAACTATCCATAAGTCAACTGTTTTCCTCCTTGATGACCCAAACGCACCGTATGGATATCTGCTTCACAGGTGACCTGATCCTCTTCCTCCTTGATGTCTTTCGCTTTGATGTCCACCTGAGTCCTCAACTTCACCAGCACCTTGTCTAATTCTGCGACCTTCTCTTGAAGTTTATTCAGCTTTCCTCCCTTCTTCACCTCATTTTGCCGCTCTTTCGTCACCCTCTCCACATCCTTCTCGGCAACTTTGATCGACTCAAGGTCAGTCTTCTTCTCCCGTTTGTTGACTTCGATATCCTGTTTACTTTCTTCAATCTCGTTTGCGCCATTCTTGATCTTATTATCTGCTTCTTGCCATTTCCACGCAGCCAAAATACTCTCAAGTTTCTCCTTCTCTGTTTCCGCCTTTTGGAACTCCAAATACGACCGCTTCTCTTCCCGGAGTTTGTCTAGCTTGGGCATGATCTCTTCGGTCAACACAGACGTGATCTCTTGTACGCGTTTGTCCTTCTTCGCCATCGTCTTCCTCGCTTTGTCCTTTCTTTCCTCGAACATTCGCGTCCCTGCAGCTTCTTCGACCATACCAAGAATTTCCGGAGCACGCATATTCAAGACCTGCAAGATGGTTCAGCAAGACAATAGAGGAGTACGCGGATAGGTAGGCACCTTGGTGATCTTCCCTTGCATGATGACGAAATTCGGGTTGTTGATGTTGAGTTGAACGGATTGGAAGAGACTTTGGACCGCTTGCTGTTGGGATTTGTGCCCGTTTACGAGGTACTTTGAGTTATTAGGCAGCGCGAACTAGGATAGAATACATCATAACGATACAAAGAACACGAGAAAACAGTGTACGAACGAACCTGCCGCGTCACCGTTATCTGCTTCCAGTCCTCATAACCCACAGGACTTTTGTCTCTCTCAGAGTTGTCGAACACGATCGTGACGCTGGCTTTCGTTATCCCAGCTTGCCCCTTCTTGTACACGAGGTCCGCTTGGTGTTGCGCGCGCATCTGCGCGGGAGTTATTAGACTCAGTGCATGAATTTAGAATCCAGTTGAGGTAGTATGTTTACCGTCGACATATTTGTGAGACCGAGAACGAACGCGATCGCGTCCAAGATGTTGGATTTGCCCGAACCATTGAGGCCAGTGATAGCGTTGAAAGAAGGGTCCCATCCAGTTATTTGTGTTCGTTCGGGGTATGATTTAAAGCCTTGCCAAAGCACATTTCAGTCAAGAACCTGATGCTACGAACCACCAAGAACGTACCTTCGAGGACCAATTCTTCGATCCTCATGATGGTTTAGGAGGTGTTTGGTTGGGAGCGCGTGACGAAGGCAGAGGTCACGGCGACGCGTTCATCACGTGCAAAACGCGCATCAAGTTTAGGTTGGAGTTCGCCACTGTTTCTGTAGTTAACGTGCAAGTAATCTGGTACCAACTCGACTTGGGATTTCAGGTGTGACTCTTTGAGATTTGCTGAAAAGCACGCAATATGCAAAAACAGCAATTTCTTTCTTGTTCCGATCGCGAGGATATATCTAAGACAAGCAATTTGGGCAAGTAGCCCATGCAAATGTCCCTTTTCCGCGAGTCGAAATCTCGACCAAATCTCCGACAGCGATGTACTTGTTAATTTTAGAACAGTACCAGCCAGCAAGAATGACATACAGTATGGTTCGTAAATCTTGGCTACCAAAGGTATTCAGGAGCTGGGCTCCGTTGAGTCGGGATTCGGGACGCTAGCTAGTGCTACTGTGTATATACATAGCCCCACGGTTGATGTTGCCTTTGATTTCGACTAGCATGATACAAAGCATGGGAAGTTGTCTGCAAGAAAGAAATCCTAAAAGGCTTGTCAAACGCCATATACGGCATCCTTCTCGGATGAACCCTCTATGAAGCCATCATCTGCATATTATGCCACCCCGTTTCCCGTGTAATCCACGGATATCAGAAATGTTGAAGCTCTGCATATGGATCACAGCAACACAAAGGAAGAGGCTAAGGGGTTGCAGCAGGAAGATAATAATGGTATCGTCTCTTAGGACGATATCTATCTTCCCAAATATAGAGAGCCAGATCTTGACATCTTACAAAATATAAGCTGAAGGGTACATACTACTAATGTCACAAGCAAGAAAGGAAGGGCTCCTTTGCGGGAAAGAAATTATAACAAAACGAGCAAAACTGCAAAGCGAATAATAAATCAACCCGAGATGCGATAGATTGTGCAAGTGCGGACCGCCGCCCTACCGATCCCCACCAGGCGTCCTCTCCCTACCAGGTGTATGTCCTCTCCTAGGCGTTCCAGGAGTCTTTCTAGGAGTCTGCGGTCCAGGGGGCGGTAAAGTCAACCGTCTCTCCCCAACCGCACCCCCACCCGCCTCTCCAATCCTCTGCAGCACCCTTTCAGCCCTACGTACTTCATCCCCTTTCTTCCCTGGTGGACGCTGACTATCCACATGCGCTAGAGCTTTGAAAATCTCCTGCGGATTCTTTTGAGACCTCGTTCGCGATGGATCAGGAGGTAAGTACTCCTTCAAAACTTGCGCCGCAGAAGACGGTGCCCGACTGAATGATGAGGAAGAGAACAAAGAACTATCCCCAGTCCGAGCCTTCAACGCCACAGACAAGACCTCAAACCTCTTATCCAACAAATTCTCAGCTACTCTCGTCGCAGCCCTCGCTGTATTCACAAACGAATGCAGTTGATCCAGGTTATACTCCAGCTCTCGGAACCGCCCTGTCAACTTCTCCTCTGCCTGATCTTTCTCGCTCCTCGCTGCAGCACCAGAATCGATAGCCCGGTCTTCCCGGCCTCTCGCGGCTTCTATCCCGAGTAAAGATTTGCACAATCCAAGCACACTGCGTTGAGATTCGGGTAACAGATCCAACGATGGAAGCCAACTCAGATCATCATCTACCATCTCCTGGGCATCAGCCTTCTGCTTTCCTTGCGCTTTAGCTGATAGATGGGAAAGAACCTCGAGGTCAGTCTTGCGCTGGTCTACCCGTGCTCGCTCTTTCTTAATGAAGACGTCGTAAAACACTTCAACCTTGTTCCATGCTTCCGATTCTTCTTCCATCCTAGTATCGAATGTGAACGATGGCTTATACAACCCAAAAACACGGGAACGCTTACTTCCGTATGTCCGCAGAGTACTCAGTTTCCCATCTCCTCAGAGACATATTCTGTTCGTTCTCCTGGAGTTTAGGCATTGATGCTGCCCGCTTAGATGACGACATACTGGAAGAATACGGATTCAGGTTGATCTGTTTATCAGCTAGCCTTTGGAGAGAGATTCTCCAAACGTCCTTCAGGACAAGGTGAGCTGTTGCCGATAAATCTGGAAGCTCAGGAGAAGAGTCGGATGATGCAAAGGTAAAAGGATCCTGAACGGTTCGCGAATGACACCATATCAACAATTGTCGAAGTCGTTCTGATTCAGGAAGATCAACATCAATGTGCTTGTAAAAGCTCTTGTGAGTCACCGACTTGTGAGGTTCAGCTGTATGTAGAACGAAGAGGGCAAAAGAAAAAACACAATGAGGCGAGGATGCGTTGTAAATGGATTTCAAAAAACGCACCGAATGACCCCGAAACTTCGAACGACGCAGATATACGCTTCCCTCGACTGACAGAGCTTTTCCGCCTGTGGCCCTGACCTTGTTTCTCACTACTGTCTCTTCCCAATTTTGAGCTTCTTCCTCTATCCTCGTCTTGACCCGGTACGTTAGCACTCCTAATGGCAGCCATAGCATCTTGACGTAAAGCTTTGTTTCTCGCAATCATCGGGCTTTCCTCGACAGGTATTTGTAGCGTTGTATCGATGATGTTACTCGTGTGTTTTTTCTTCCCCTTTATTGCCGTTCCATTCAGATTCGTGTCACCATCGTCACCAGTAGGTTCTACATCAGGCATGGCAGCATAATCACTTGGTCTGATTGAGGGGTCCACTTGACGGGCACGCGACTCACGACGTAGCCTATCTGCTTCGTCTTCCATCGCACGTACGTCCTGCTCTACATTCTCCTCAGGAATGGATGGTATCCGCGTTCTGGAGCCCAGGGCGGGTTCTCGCGATGTAGACGCGTGAGATTGGGATTCAGAGGGTAGGGGCTGGGACCCAGCTCGAAACCTTTTCGAGGGTTGACCTTGGATGATGGATTGCGACGACGACGTGGATCCTGTTGGGATGAGGCGATGCGATGACTGAGACGAGTCTGGCCGATCAGGTGGTGGTTGGGAGGCATGTCGAGAGGATGATGGTAGTTGTTGTCCTTGCGGGTAAGGATCTGGAGCGTGAACAATGAGGAGACCACCACTTGCATCTGCACCCTTCTGTACTGTGAACACAGAGTCCCCGTTCAACTGAAGACGCGTCGGAAAGGGGGCGGAAACAAGACTCACGTTTCCGTTTGTTATTCGAGGTGCCGTTCGTCTATAATTCCAAGAAGACTGATCAGGATGATAACAACTACGCAACGACTCTCTGAAACGTACATGGTCGTTCTTTTTCTTCTTAGCTGCCGCCATTAACGGATTCGGATTTGAATCGTCCAATGCATGCTTCCGTTTGGCTCCTGATTGGGACTGCGTTGGGATCATTTGAACGATGGTTTGACTTATTGTCATATGCTGCTCGGAAGATTGGAAGTTAGGATGAATGTGTCGCGCGATATATCGAGCAGGAGCAAGGGATTGCCGTCGCCGGCGTCTGCGACGAGCTAGTAGGAGTTCAACACTACGTTGGCGGAGTTTGAATGGGGTAATCTCCCACGCTCGTTGCTTTGTTGATCAACAAAGCGCGTCGTCACCTAACTCGTCTGAACAATTCATTTCAACTGTTTTGGCACTGGTTCGCGTCCCCCATCTAGTCAAGATAACCGAAATCCTAATTGTGACTCATCCTTTTTGCAAGTTCCGCAGCTTCGATGACTCGAAACGGCCCTCGTCACGGTTCTCCCGGCGTTGGTTGGCGGCCAAGTTCCTAGGCTCTACAGCGGTACTTCAGGGTGGAATGGCTGTATACCTGTTATGTAGTAAACGACAAGTCCCGGATATGCAGACTCAGCTAATTATCTTGCACTTTCAAATTTCTGAGTGGTACTATCATGAGTATTACTACCAACCGAATTCGGAGCTGAAAATCATTTTTTAGTTGAAAGAACAGTCCTCAGAGGTCGATCCTCACTTCGTTGCGGGGGTTGTAACTTGATTCTCCTCGGAGCATACAAGCACGTACGTGCCTTTCTCCGTTAAAATGCTCTTTAGGTCTTCCTAATGGTCTTTACCAGTTTTTCTGATGACGGGCTATCTGGCTGTCGTGCTGTTTTCATACATGGCTCTATAGCATACATTCAGGGGACCCGAAACGCTGTTTAGACCGGTCACTTTATCTCATGAACTCCAATCTAATGTCTCCCGACGCTGTGGTGTTCTGTTGAAAACGCTGCATCGAGTTTTGTTCCAGCGTACCCGGTCTTCTAATCTCGTATGGTCTCTACGTATACGACTCCCGTCGCAGATATCACCATGCGTTCACCTCTCGGGAAGGGCTATCACAACCTTTACTTTCTGGGATATGGGCTCCGGATCTTCGCTGCGAACACGAAAGGGTGTTAAAATTTCTATTGCTGACTCCTTTTTAACCGGCATTATATGCTCATTCTCCCATCTGGAAGGGCTATCATAAATGCAACCTTGAATCCTGGTTCTCTGGACCTACGGGGAAGGCTGTTAAAAACCCGCAAACACGAGTCGTTTCACTGACACTTGTAGATAACCAGCCCCGAACTGAAATGCTCTAAAATATATACCCAGAGGTGTATTTAAGATGCCCCTTCGATTCCTTCATCTGCCCACCAACTACAATTTCACTCCAATATGCCTCGTAAGCGTAAGCCTACTCGTACGTCTTCCTAGTCTCAGTGGCCGTGGAGATCTTCTCAAAAACTCTTGTTAATCGATAAATAGGTGGATATAAAAACTATCTCAACAATTTCTGTCAAGGTGCCTGGGGGTCTACACCGAGATATGAGGATGAATTTGAAGGCCCTCTTAATAATGGAATTTGGACCTCTTATGTGTACAGTCAGTAGCGTCGCTTTTCCAGCTCATCCTTACACTGGATGACTGACCCCCTTACTCGCTAGTTCATGGGGAACAATACGGACGAGGCAGGGGAGCGACTCTGTTGGGAGCGCAAGAAGAGGCTGCCTCGTGTGCTTTAAGGACGTTACAGGACCAGCAGGCAACGTGATTGAAATTTGCCCCCTCCCCCGAAGACCCTTCCCGGGGGTTTGATTTCTGGATTTTTCCACCTTCGTAGTTAATTGCTAATAGTTGCCCCACTCAATTGTATCGCCTTTGCAGTTATAATCTCCTCCTATTCCTCATGCTCTATAATAATATAATTTACCTCCCTAGCTCCTGTCAGTGAGAGCCACCATACCAACCCGAAAACCGGTACCGTCGTTCTTGACCTACTCTACAGCGATCCCCTGCAGCCCCGACACCTCAGAAAGGCCACGGACCAACAATATACTGGAAGCCAATTCATCTCCTCATTCTGTACAAGCCTGCCATCTCTAGCCGGATTTTGCATTCATACCCATTCCAATTGAAGGGAACACTCTACTTTACATTTTCTTTCCTGTACTAGACAATAATCGCTGTTATTCCTCCCCCCCCTACCCCCTGGTTCAGATCAAACTCGAGTGTATTAGCATAAGAAGCCATTCATACCGATCCCTTCACATCCCCAGCCTTCCAATCCCAAGCAGCCTCCCACGCAGCCCCGACTCTCAGACATATCTCCTCCTGAAACCACGGGCCTACAATCTGCATTCCGACCGGAAGCCGAATTCCCTCGTCCTCAGGGTGCAAAATATCTTGTACTCCGGGAGACCCGAACCCGACTGGTATAGACAACGCAGGGTGGCCTGTACCGTTGAACACTGCTGTGTTGTCGACAAGGCCAGCTAGAGATGGGGATCCGGTCATATTTCAGATTCGTGAAGGCAAAAGGAAATCGGAGCTTATGAGATATAATTGCGGAAACAGACCTGTGGTCTTCGCACAAACCAATGGACCCGCACCTGGAGGTGCATGTCGTCGAGCAGTAACAGGGACGGTTGGCATGACTAGGACGTCAACGTCTCGAAGAACGGCGTCGTAATCATCTTTGAGCTTCCGGACTAGATTCATAGCTCGGCCGTAGGCGGAGGGGTATTTCGTAAAGCCGTATTCTCTGTTTGGAAAGATCAGAGCTGGGCTCCGAACGAAAATAATGGTACTTACCCGCTTATAGCGGTCCTAATTAGTAGTAAACATGAGAAGTCTGGCTCAATGGATAGATCAAAAATATACCCTCGAACGAAAGAGTGGACCTTGAAAGTAAACTATAGATTATTGTTTTGGGAAACAGTGAATCTGGATTACCTTATCCCACTTCTCCTGATCCCACGGGAGTAGTTTATCAAGAAAGTCATTAATATACAACCCCCTCCTTGAATTAGCCCTACCTAACCTGGCCTGGCTACTTCCTAGCTTATTAACAACATGCATCACAGAGGTAGCTTTTGGATGATCAGGGACTGAAACATCGATAACTGTGGCTCCAAGGGAAGTGAATCTGTCGATGGCGGCTCTTACGACTGTTTCAACGTCAGGTGCCAGATAACTTGAAGAGAAACCTTCTTTCAGGACGCCGATCTTGATTCCTATTAAAGGATTGAGGGGAGAGAGGTTCGTGGTTGCAGCGATGTATGAAGGGAGGTTGTCGGGAGCGGGTGCACCGAGTTGACGGTCGTCGATACCGTCGTATCCAGCTATGGATTGGAGTATAAGAGCAGTGTCGGGGACGGTGCGTGCCATGGGACCTTTGAAGTGCTATCGGAATCAGTAGACAACATTGGCAAAAGGCGAACCTATGTGATCCAAAGCGGCTTCGGAAGAGAGTACTCCGGTATAGGGGACGAGACCGAACGTTGGTTTAAGACCCACAATACCACAGAGGGCGGCTGGCTGCCACGAGGACACAGTGAGGTCGGATCTTAGAAATTTTCATAATAGGCCAACCTACAATCCGTATACTACCGCCTTGGTCACCTCCAACACCCATCTCAACTTCCCCACTTCCGATAAGAGCACCGCAACCCGAAGACGAGCCACCAGCAGAAAATCCGTGTGCATAAGGATTTTGAACGGGACCATTTTGGGAGGTAAAGGAGGCGGCACCATGGGACAAGTCCTCGCAGGTAGCTTTCCCGACGATTATCCCTCCTTTCTCTAGAATCCTAGTGACGACTGTCGCGTCGATGTCGGCTGTGTAGAAGTGGTGAGTATCAAAGTGTGTGTTTTAAGGGGCTGGGTGGGCCTCACGAACGAAATCCTCAATAACTGCAGTGCCAAAGTGACAGGGTGCTTTGGCGAGGCAGATAGTGTCCTTTAAACATATCTTTCTGCCTTTGAGTATCCCCTCTGAAGTACCGTTTACAGTGACTTTGCATGCCCACCCTTGATGTGGATTGTCTTCATCGGTTGGAATATGAATGTCGGATCGCGGGAATCGCTGGAGATCCACCAAGGGAGTGCAATCAGACATGGAAAGGACATCTTGAATAGCTGCGTCCGTGCTTGCCAAAAGTTGAAGGTAGTCTTGTACATCTTCCGATTTGGTACTAAAGCCTAATCGTCGTTCAATTTCGGAGAGGTCATGAGTTGTTGGAGGCATGTTAGCTTCCCAGCCACTCACCTTCGAAGTGAAGGGTCTCAATGCCGTGCTATCACCTGACCCAACCGTGTGAACCTTCGGGAAGCACAAACTGCCGGCCGGAGGAACCTGCCTGCCCCTTGCCTGCCCCCATCCATCATCTTCCCTTGTTGAAGCAGGCAATAATGGAAACGACAACTCCGACAGTCGATCCGCTACTTCAACCACCACAAAAGCAGAAAAGGTCTAGCGTGGCCTGTCGTCGTTGTCGTAGATTACGAGCAAAATGTGTCAAAGAAGAAGGGGGTCAGGGTTTATGCAGAGGGTGTATCGATGCGGGTGTTCCAAACGAGTGTCAGTTTCTCCCTCGGGGAATGAGTGCTATCGACAGAGCAGTGCGTTTCAATCAGTCATCATGATATACGAACTGACGTGCATTACAGCCTCGACCTTCCCAGAAACGAAAAAGACAAAGGAGAGACACGTCCCCTGAGCAGTGAGTACCAGGTTTCTTGTTGTTACGCTGAGCACTGAAAATTACAAGTGATCTGGACTCTTTCAGGTAAGAACGCCATCGGAGAATGGTGATTTTTTTTTCAGCTGAAAACCTTTCGCAGTTCCCATACTGTCGATGGTGTCTGCACCGCGTGTCACCAACAGGTTTCTCCTCAGCCCCTCAGTCCGCCTGAAAATGTCGAGGACTTGTGAGTTAGCTAACTTTTGTCCCCGGCACACACTCACATGTCTCAGATTACCACCCCAACAAGAGCTCATTGACGGGTGTGAATGGTTCTTTTCCACCTATTTTCAGCTCGGTGAGAAACTTTTTCTCTCGCCAGGTCATCGCTGACTGGTTTCTAGGCTTTTTGCATAAACCAACTTTCATGCACAGGCTTATCAATACGCCTACCAGTATAAGCCGTTTTCTTCTCCTTTCCATGTTATCCATATCAGCTCGCTTCACTCCATCCCTGATTCAGCGATACAACGCCCCTGCAAATGCCGCTTCCGTCTTTGCAAAGCGCGCACAAGAACTCGCCGGACAAGAGATGCTAGGTAACGCAACGCTCGAGCGAGCACAGGGTTTCTTTCTTTGCAGCATCTGGAGTTGGGGTAGTGGTTATAGGGACCGCAGCTGGGTCCGTCTTATCCTTCTTATCTTTTTTCTTGCTGACTGTTACCATAGATTTTCCTCGGTATAGCCGCCCGAATGGCTTCTATACTCAAATTACCTGAAGAAGAGAATTATAACCTACGTCCTCAAGCTCGTGTCGAAGACGTCATCGAAGCTGAAGTTTCTCGCAGGACCTGGTGGGTTATTTTCAGTAAGTCTCTTCCAGTCTCATGGCGTTTCTGTTCAATTAATCATTTGTAGTGAGCGACAACCTCCTCAGCTCCGGCTGCGGTCGCCCGATTTCTTTTGACCTTGACAAGGTCACTATCCCCTTACCCCTCGACGAAGATCACTTCTTCTTCGGCCAGCAAGGTCCAACCACCGTTCTGCCAGGGACAAAGGCTAAGCCCCAACCACGAGCTTTACATATCGATCCACAATTACAGAAAGGTTCCGTGAACGATGTTGGTGTCTTTGGTTCCGGTATCGGCGACCGTTCTTTGTACGGAAACCTGATTACCATCGCCGATATATGGGCTCGAGTTGCTAGGAGTGCCATGCAACGAACAAAAGACACTGTTGCAGCTGCTTCTCCCATCTCGACTGTGCCACCATGGCTTTCTGAAAGTGACTTTTGCAAATTCGTGAGAGAGCTACAGGATTGGGAGAGTACACTCGGTCCTAGGCAATCATGGAGTCAAAGCAACTTACTCGCATATCAACAAAAGCAGTTGGATATGGTGGGTGGCTGAGTTAGATATCTTCAAAGCTAATGTTGGCATAGGGGTTCAGAGGAATCTTCCTCATTATGCATCTAGCCCATATTGTCCTCAGACGTTCTTACCTTCCCATGCTCGCACACGACGTTCAAAAATCACAAACGCATGGATCGCGCACGTCCCCGACGTCCTCAAACGGAAGACAGGAATATTCGTATCACGACGTTCCTGCACCTCCGAGGTTTTGGGAAAACATGGTGCACGACATGTTTTCTCACGCATTAAAGTTGATTGAACTCGTTGAGAGTTGGGTTCCTACACGTCCTTTTTCGAAAGGGTGTACGCCGATGATGGTGAGTATCACTCCTACAAGGTCAAGATGTTGATTAAATAACGACCTGCAGGGCTTTTCGCTGTTTATGGCTGGATCCGTTCTTTGTTACCTTTCCAGATGGAAATGGCGTACGTTCAGTTGTTTTTTTCTCCTCGATAACAAGTTTTCTAACAGTACTCCGCTTAGTCTGCCCTTCACTTTACCCCTATACCGAGCGCGCAGTTCAAAGTGCACTCGTCATGATAGCCGACATTGCAGTTTTATGGCCACCTATGGGGACTCGTTGGCATTCTACGTTGTCGAAAGTTGCTACCGAGTCCTGTGATACGAACGATTATGATGATTATCATAACAGTTATAAGCAACCCTCACCACGAGAAAGGGGTGTGGAAGGGCTTGGGAGGAAGGCGGAAGAGGATTTGAGTACGGATGATAGGGAGGGGATGTATCGGCATCAGAGTGAAGATGGAAGCGAGGTAAGTGTTGGTTTTGATTCAAAGCTCCTGTGCTAAGTTCATCTATTCATCTTTGGCAGTCAAATCATTCTTCCCGCGGCGAACCTCCACGTCGATCCCCCGTCAACCGAACCCAAACTCTCCAGTCAGTGCGGCAAACGGAGGGAGGGCGAGCATCACTCAACGACAATGGCAACGGCATGCCGCAAATCCCGCACCCTCCTCCATCGCATGGAGCGCATATGTTGTATTCCCTTGCCACGGCTGCTAGTACTATCGATCCTAAGGTTGTGCCGAATAGGTCTGGGATTCTAGGCGGGATGCAGGAAGCCCAGATTGGGGTGGCCGCTCATCCCGGGGCGGTGATGCCAGGAGCACATGCGGTGGACTGGCAACACTTTCAGACAGATTTGAACCTGTTGTTGTCAGACGATCTCGGCAGTCATTTGGAGTATGGGGGAGATGGGTGGGCGTTTTAAGGGGAGTCCACCCCACTTTCGTGCGTATAGCTTTGTTTTTATTTTGCTGAGTTCTTTATGTGCACGTATTGTAGGATAGCTATTGCGGGTATCGAAAGAATTTTTTGTAATATGATCGTATGGTATATCATCCTATGAACGACTTTGAGTTGGTGGTTGCACGAGTAGTCCACATAAATGTGAGATTCGAATTAATTGTTTGTCAACTACAAACCGGGGGAAAGAGTCGTCGAACAAAGTAAGACGTCGTACGGTCAGGATATTTTAGGATTGCTATGATTTCCGCGATGAGACTTTGTACATCGAAACAGGCTATAACAACTTTCACGGCCCCCCGATTGCAGACTGAACGTTGTCGCCAGGGCTTCAGCACTCCCAACATTTTCTCCGTCTGGCCAGATAGCTTTCTCTCCAGCTCACGTTCACAGCACTAGTACTTGCCCATTGCTTGCCCAAGTAATTTGTGGAGTTGCCTATTTGGGAGCGGATTACTCTCGGCTTCCCGCCGCTCGGAAATATCCGAATGCATCCCAATCCGCGCCTCCAAGTCCTGGTTCGACGAGGCGCGCGGTCTTAACTTGCCAGCCTTATCCATGTGTTTACATGAAGTGAATGAGCTATCTTACTTCTCCTCCACGCAATGATTCGGTTCCACCCGATACTGTGCGGCACTCCTAAAGATCTGGAGTAACACCGTTTGGGCCCGGGGAAAGGAGAGGAGAGTCAAACCCAGGGAGATAGGAAGCTGAGTGAGTATAGTCTAACAAACACCTTCAATATACCAAGTGGCCAATCAACTTTATTGGCGACCCTACGAACAAGTGAAAGACGGCCATCGCGGAGGGGTCGGGCTGTGTACGGATCTCTCCGAGCAGCGGGAAATGCGAAAATATGCTCGAAACAGCCCTACGCGGGTCTGCCAATATTGCAGTCTGCATCCGACTTTGTGCTGTGTATCTTTGATGAAAAAGACATGTTCGCTGACAATATATATGTATTGAAGCTCCGTTGACAGGGGCCGAGATGAACTTGAATTCGTGGGACCAACCACGAACGATTTTTCGGACTCTTTTCCTTGAGAGTCAGACGAGAGGACACGACTTCGGTAGTGCGGACAGACACGTGAACCGTTTGTGACTACTAGTCGGGTCGGAAATTGCCGTCCAGAATAAATTGGGTTCACCTACACCTCCCTTGAGGATGATGATAAAAAGAGTTCGGGGTAAGAGAAAGCCTTGATTCCTATCCCGTCCTAGTTGTCCATGATTCCCAGTCCTTTCCCAGGTCTTAGTTTCCGCAAGTTCTTCCAGATCATACATACTGGCTTGAAAGTACCTCAGGAGCAGTACATCTCTGAGGGTGCGTGCGTGCTCAACGAAAGCTATATCTTCGTGCTGACGATCAGATTCGCTTCCAAGGTCGTCAATGGAGCAACCATGAGTAACTATCAAGTCGTTACCTCCAAAAGTATCGAACGTTTGAGAGTTGACAAACTAGCTTGGACCCGACACCCCCCGAGGAACGGAAGTGGACCGCTTGGGTTTACGCGTATTTCTGGGCAGCACATGCTGCAAACGCAGTACGTTCAGGAAACAATATCGAAAGTCTATTCTTTAATCTTCAAAACACAAAACACAGAGTGCTTGGACAGCAGGAAGTGCAACGCTTAGTCTCGGTCTCCCCTGGTGGCATGCTTGGCTCGCCCTCAACGTCTCTCACATCATCGGTGTATGTTGTTTGTCGCTGTGACCATATGTCTCTCTCTTCTCGCTCAAATCACGTCTATCAGACCTTTCTGGTCGTTGCAAATGGGCGTGTCGCCGCTCGCTATCATATTGGGTTCCCTATAGTTGCTCGTGCGTCTTGGGGAATGTGGGGGAGCTACATGGCTGTTATTATGAGGTTAGTCCACGTGACTGCACTTTGCTAACTCTTCTTTGACACCTCAACTGCAGGGCTGTTGTCTGTGTCAGTTAACCTTCGCTCATCTCAGCCCGACTACGTATTCATTGGAATACAGATCATATGGAATGGCGTGACTACATTTTACGCCGGACGTTTGGTGGACGTGTGTTTGCAATGCATATGGCCTTCTTGGGCCAACATCTCCAATGACCTTCCCGTGTCGGCTGGCGTCACAACCCGACAACTGGCGTCCTGTAAGGGACAGTTTTAAACAGCTTCATTGATGGCGATATTGACTCGTTCCTAGTTTTCATAGCGTGGTTCATATGTGAGTGGTTTTTGCGTTCCTATCTCTACCTCTCAAGTCACCCTGATCTATCAGTTCAATGCCTTACATTGTTTCATCCTCGAGACCTGAAGTGGTTCTACGCTGCGAAGTCAGTCATAGTGGTAAGATTATCGACCTCCTCCTTCTCCTTACCCTCCGACTGACTGTTCGACTGACTTAGTTCATCGCAATGCACGGAATTCTAGGTTGGTGGATACATCGGAACGGAGGTGTCAAATTTCCTTCACAAAAATCCGTCAATCGGTCCGGTTCAGATCTAGGCTGGTTATGGATGCAAGCCTTCAATAGCGGATTCGGGACCATATCCTCGTTGACGGTCAATCAAGCCGACATAGCGCGTTACGCCCGCAAGCCCAGCGATCAATTTTGGGGGCAACTTTTCATGTTTCCGCTTGCTTCTGCTATACCTGGCTTATATGGAATCTTGACGGCTTCTGCTTCGCAGGAGCTGTACGGGACGCCGATTTGGAATCTTTGGGATCTCTGTCAGAAAATGCTTGATCAGTATCCTCATAACGCCGGCGCCCGATTTGCCATATTTCTAGCATCTGGCAGTATGGCGCTTGCGCTCATTGCTGTTAACCTTGCCACGAATGTCAGCTTCCTATCAGTCGCTCCCGTTTGACCTATGAATAACCGACAAAAATTTGTTTCCAGTGTTTGCCTTTCGGTTCAGATGTCACGGCACTCTTTCCAAAATATATGACGATTAAGCGAGGCCAATTCATTGCTTGCTTGGCTGGGCTGGCGATGGTGCCCTGGAAGATTTTAAAGAACGGTCAGACCTTCTTGGCCTTTCTGTCGTATGTTTGATCTCGCTCGATATTCCATCAACCCTTCTACTGATAAGTGGTCGATCCTTTCAAGTGGATACGGATACTGGCTGGCACCTGGCGCAGCCATCTTATGCGTCGATTATTTGTATGGGTTCATATCCTACTTCTTCGGCTCATTTCTGACCCCCAGCCGCAAGTCTGACATTCAATGGGAATGTCGTTACGAAAGAGTTGTATGTCGGTCATCCAAGTGGATTCTATTGGTATACAAGGGTGAGTACTTTGCTTCTGGAAACCTACACTATTCCTTGACCTTTTTTTCTCTTGTTCAGGGTTGGAACATTCGTGCACCTATAGTCACGATTCTTGCTCTCATTCCTTGTATGCCTGGGTGAGAATTTACTTGACCTGCTCTCTAAGCATACTTCTACATTTGTGCACCCCTGCAGGTTCGCTTTTAAGATCGCACCAACGACTGTCAATATTTCCGACGATGCGAAGCGGATGTTTGACGTATCGTAAGTTTTTTTTACGTTTTCGAATTGTATGGGGTCCTCCAAACTCACCGCGGGTTCCCTCTTAGTTTCCTAGTCACCTACTTCATCGCTGGAGTTCTATATTTTCTATCTTACAAGATCTGGCCGCTCCCTCAACATAAGCGAGAGATGCTCCAGGAACTCAAGTTTGAAGCTTTGGCTGATGCTCTCGACGAAGTGGAGAGGAATAAGCGATTAGCTGCCGATTTCCGCCGCACATCTGGTGATGAGAAATCACTCGAGAATGGGTATGTAGTTCCGTAGTTCCGTAGCAGGCGTGTAGATAGCTCTGTTGCCACGAGGGAGATAAATTTTTGTATTGAGAAGCCTGATCAGTATTATAGCTGTCAAGAATTGTATACTAAGTTATCACCCAATGCCCCGGCTGGAATAGAAGCATGCACGGAATTTCTCATCCAAAAATACCCCCCCAAAAGAAGCCTTTCAACAAGTGGGACTTCCACGCACCCGCATTTCCTCCCGTCCACAACAACATGATTTGATGATTCATTCCTCTAAGGCGCTAAGTAATCACCCTGCCCTGGCATCTCTCAGCGCAATAAGGAAATTGTTCCCTCCAATGTCTCGCAATCTCGTCTCGCCTAGCTACCCATACCCCTTCCTTGCTGGAGATATATTGCATGAACTTTTCAACTGCAGCTAGTCGTCCTGGGCGGCCAATGCACCGATTGTGTAAACCGATGGACATCATTTTAGCTTGGCCGGCTTCTCCTTCTTCGTACAGTACATCAAAAGTGTCCACCTAAATCAATCGTGCTCAGTCACTTGGTGTTAGAGAGAAAAGGAAAAAAAAAGATACAAGATGCTTGTAAAAGTCTTCTCCCGATGACCATCCAGATCCAGGAACGACGAAACGGACATCGTTGCAATCCCTAAAAAAAGCGCACTGACACGGATGGCGAAATGACGTAGAGAAATGATTCCTCACAAGCTATAGGGAACGATAAGCATTCCCTCGTCGGGTTCGCCTTCAGATGCCAAAGGACTTTCAAGCCAATACTGCAAGTCCATCGACATTGACGATGAAAAGAACAGGCGTAAAATTCGCAGATGCGACTCACTGGCAAATCATCACCGTAACTGTCGGAGCTATACAGAAACTCCAACCCTCTCTCCTTCGCCGCGTGACAATACAGTCGTTGACTTGCATTACTTCGCCTTCCTATCATCCAACCTCGAGGTACGGAAGGGTCTCCCGTGTACTTTTGAAGTCGGTCGATTGCTTGATGAATGTGTTTTTCCTCTTCTTCGGGCGATACGTTCATGTAGTTGATCCAACGATTGCCATGACAAGCGATCTCGAACCCTTGTTTGACCAGTTCAGGGCCAAAGTGAGGCGCACATTCCAGAGCCGCTGCGACAGTATACATGGTTGCGGTCATGTTATACCTTGGATCTAGTCGGTAAAATAGTCGACCGAAGGAACGGGTCGTCACCTTTTGAAAAGCCGCATCAGACGGGGAAGTCCAACTCGCGGTCCATACTCAAATTGCGACTCGACCATCTCATCGCGTTCTCCAATACGAGATGGTTGACTAAGAGTTTCGATAATGAAAGTTTCTAGGTAACGAGGCAGGTCGGAAACGAAGGTAGTTAGAGTATCCGGCGAAACACTGACCTGAGCCGTCGTCGCCTTCAAGAACGTTTCTTTCACCACCCTCCTCCCAGTTGATAACCTGGACCACATCAGCATGGATAGGAAAGGCACCGTCGCTATACGCACAAACGAAATAGCTATCTTCGCACCGTTGGGCCACTGTGGATCAGGTTGGTTCATGCCATAGCCTACCATGGGCCGTTCAGGGAGATATTCTGAATAGCGACTTGACATTGTGAGGCCAACAAACGAGACAGTTTGAGGGAACGGTTATGTCGCCCCATTTGTAACGTTACTGCTGTAAGATCCCTTTCGACCTGCTGATATCTGCGAATTCATTTAGGCAGTTAGGTACAGGCCTGCCTGCCGAAAAGGTTCCCGAGGTTAGAAACCCTAACTTGCCGGGATTGCCTGAGAAAGTCATAGCCTTGACTCAGTTGAGTGAAGATGGATAATTATTGAGGATGGAAGTTCCACACCTTTCAGCCACTTCCAATGTCACTTACATCTGATATCCTCCCACCCCGCGATTTCATAGGGTACGGCTGGAAAACGCCAGCTGATTGTTGGCCTAATGGTGCCAAGATTGCGGTGAATTTTGTCGTTAATTTCGAAGAGTGCGTAGTCAATTCGACAGATTGGGCACCACTCACACCGCGATCAGAGGCGGAGAAAGCACTCTAGTCAATGGTGACAAGGAATCCGAAGGGTATTTGCACGAAGCTTTTCACAAGATTCCGCTCAAAGGAAAACGCGACCAACAACTAGAAACTATGGTTAGCACCAACTCCGATAGCAGCACCAACGGTGACACCGAGACTCACTTATCATCCAGTTCGAGTATGGTGTCCGGCAAGGGCTACCTCGTATCATACGTCTCTTCGAGAAATACGGGTACAAGTTCACAACCTTTGCAGTGGCTCGAGCACTCGAGCTTGCGCCAGAATATGGGAAGCTTCTCCCTGAACTAGGCCATGAGATTGCATGTCATGGGAACCGGTGGAGGTCATACATTGATATGCCACCCGAAGAGGAAGCCAAACATGTCTCGGAGGCAGTAGACCGCCTTCAACAGCTAACAGGAGACCGAAGCATACCAGCTGGATGGTACCTTGGCCGAGGTAGCAATTACTCCAAACAGCTGATTGCTCGAGAACACCTTGAGCGTAATCTTCCACTCCTGTACAGTTCAGATAGTTTCGCTGACGAGTTACCGGTCAGTGATCTCATTAAAAGAGGATGCAGAGCCCGAGAGCTGATTGGTCATCACTTACAGTTCTGGGTGGCAAATCCGCTTGCCACCGAAGGATCGAAAGATGATGGCCTCCTCATTATCCCATACAGTCTTGACTGTGACGACCACCGTTTTTTATGTCAAGGATCGGGATGGTCAACGTCTGATGATTTCTTCTGGCATTTGAAGGAAACCTTTGACCAGTTATATCAAGAAGGATTGGATGGAATGCCAAAGATGATGTCCGTCGGGCAAGTGTACTTCCAATACCACAGTCTGTTTGATACTGACGAGAGGTCAGACTACACAACCGAATCATCGGTCGTCCAGGTAGATTTCGTAGCCTTCAGAAGTGAGTCCCAGTTGCCCTCATATCATTGCTCTTCGCGAGGTAATCCGGGTGTTTTTCGATGAAGATTCATGGAGTATATATCACAAAAACCTGAAGTTTGGGTGGCACGGCGAGACGAAATTGCAAAGCACTGGATAGAGAAGTATCCTTATCCCTGAAACTTGGGAAATGGGAAGAGCACGAACGAGTACGGCAATTAGTACTTACCACCCATCATGTAGAATAACCCTCTATTTCTCAGTTCTTACAAATCGTACATGCTCCCTCGGCGTTGAAGTTGTGCTGTAAGATGATTGATATTGGCTGGGTCCGTTCGAGGCGTGATAGGAAAGTAAGAGTCAGGATGGCTTGAGTACAAATTAACCGAGACTCTTGCTTCGTCCCGACTACAATTATTTAGCGGCACCCTTTGTATGGTTCATAAGGTCCTCGTCATCTATGTGCTTTTGTCTGGCGAATGAAAGAATTGAATACATACATAAATTCATCTGCTACTAGTAAGCATTTTTATTCACATTTATTTTTTTATATCTTGATCATATAGTGTGATTCTTTAGACCGTTGGACAGTGCGCTGACCTGGAGAAAGAAAGTCGAACATTCAACTAGAAGCTTCGTGGGGTTTACATACTTTTAGTGCATCGAGGAGAACCATATGATGGATTCGGAATCGGAAAGGTTAGGCTTGCTGGATGAGTTGGTGGGCTTCACTGACTTCAACGCTTCTCCGTACAGTTTGGATCCCAGGACACTAGTCTCTCCAGATTTGATCCCTATTCTTCGGTCAGGTCATGCCCCTTCACCCCAAGAAACCGCGTATATCAACGCCCTTTCTGTGAAAGCAGAGACCGAGCGTTTGGAACATATTCGAACTGTGGAACGTTTGATTAACAGGATCGGATTTCTCCAGAACCAGGAAGAAATTTACGCATCCATCGTCCTTTCGCCAATCCGAAAGTTACCCATAGAGATACTCAGCATTGTTCTTACACTTTCCCTCACACCCAATGTCAATTATTTTTCAATTCGATCTGGCGACAAATCCGGCTTAAAGTCGAGGGCTGTGGAATTGGGCCTCGTTTGCACGCACTGGCGCTTAGTCTCTTTACGGACACCTCAGGTCTGGGCAAACCTTCACGTCGAAATCTACGCGGATGATCCTGGCTTAAATGCCGCAATTCAGATGCATCTTGAGCGATCACAGTCGGTTCCCCTTTACCTTGACATTTACCTGCGAGGGCCACTCCACCTTCAACAGTATTTCCTCTGCAGCTCCCCTCTTCAGCTGCTCGTGTCATATTGTCACCAATGGGGTGAAGTGACGCTAGTCGCGAATGCACCACTTTTTCCCAGATCTTTCGAATGGCTAATGGGATGTCCAGAAATGCCCTTACTCCAACAGCTCGATTTAACAGGCTGCAGTGAGGCCGCAAATACGTTGCTCCCCGGGTTGAACGTGAAATTCTTCAAGAACGCTAAGCGTCTGGAGAGACTCTGCATCGCAGCCTGTTACCTTGACGAGGAATTTCCGTGGACACAGCTACGTTTCTTGGACTTGAATACGTCAGAAGGAAGCAACACGGTACTGCGAGCCGTCAGGTTATGTGGGCAAGGCCTCGAAGTCGCCAAATTCGCCCTTCCAGGATCTCCCGTCGGCAACTATACTTCATTTCATTCCTCCGCTCTGCAGCACCCTGACTTTCAGTCAGCTCCATTTCAACTCCATCCGCAGCTTGGCCACCTCGGTGTGATGATTCTTGCGCGCCAAATATCTCCCAATGACAACCGATGTGGTTTCGAAGGTCTATCAGATATCTTGACTGGTATCTCATGTCCGAAGCTCAATACTCTACGACTGGTGTCCAATGTATCGAGGAAAGTTTGGAACGATGAATGTCAGCCCGAAGAGGGGGAAGGCGAGGAACAACGTCAGAGAAGGCGAGCTTTCTGGCCACAGCAAGATCTCATCGACTTCTTTAGGCGATCCAAGTGCAGCTTGACCTCGTTGCAACTAAAAGGGCTTTGGATCTCCGAAGTCGAATTGTTGGGATTACTGAAGTTGCCTGAGGTTGGAGATAACCTCAGGGAAATGGTGGTCCACGAGCTTGAGAGTAATGTAGAGAGTAAAAGGGTTCTGGGCAAGCGGTTCATGGAGGAGATGATGTTCCCTAGGGTCGTCAATGGAGAGATGTCCTCGCCTGGTCTCCTTCCCAGACTACGGCAACTTGAAATCAAGCTCCCCAGCTCCCATTCGTATCCGATAGCGACTCCATTGCATAAGATGGTGACTTCACGTTGGCACATCGATGTAGAACATCGGCTTGAGTCGGTCCACCTCATTTTGATCGACCCAGATTATGTGTTTGCTTTGCACGAAGCATGGACAAACTTACAGGCGGAAGGATTAGCGATCAAGATTCAGACAACAAAACATGTCATCTTGGGTTATAACGGTGAAGAGGACTTAACGTAGGACCAAAACAATTTGTATGACAAGAAAACTGAACTCCTTTTGTAATTGACTATAGCTCATCCAAGGACCGGTGTGCTCCACGTAGAAAACTTTCAAGCAAAATGGTAAACAGATTACTACTGAACAAGGGAACGTGCATCGGCGTCTGATTCCAGCTACATATCTGAAAGAAAAGAGAAGGTAACAGCCCTTTCTCACAAATCCCACTCCTTCTTAATTATGTCGGCCGCCCTCTCTGCCAGGATGTATATCGGAGCCTGGGTATGCGCCGTTGGGACGAGTGGCTAGAGAAAATAATTGAGAATCAGTACTGCGTTCAGACTAGTCAAGCATAAGAAGAAGTGACTCACGAAAACAGATCCATCGACGACTCTGACACCTTTCACGCCCTTGAGCTTCAGATCTGGATTTACGACACCGTACGAGGCGTCTTCGGGGGTCATAGAAGCCGTTCCTACACCATGCCAGAAGGGTCGTGCATTGTTACGAATGTACTCGTTCAACTCCTCCTCCGTCTCCGAGTTACTGTGCTGGAATGGTTCAAGTATGTAGCCTTTCCATACAGATGCTTTCAGGAATCGGCGGGCAGCGAGAAGGCTCTCGCGCATTGTAAAAAGATCAAACTCGGACTCCATAAAGTTGGTGTCGACGACAGGCTTGTCGAAAGGGTTGACTGAATTGATGTGCACGAAACCACCTA
Source organism: Marasmius oreades (assembly GCF_018924745.1). NCBI lineage: Eukaryota > Fungi > Basidiomycota > Agaricomycetes > Agaricales > Marasmiaceae > Marasmius > Marasmius oreades. The sequence goes on from NC_057325.1 coordinate 3,516,223, forward strand.
GGATAAAAGAGTTAGCGTACGCCAAATGGAGAGTAGTTGATGGAATTACGAGACAAGGGAGCCACCACAGCAGTAAGAATCGACATGAAGTTGCCCTTTGGTGGTGTCGGAAAGTCAGAAAGACCATTCTAAACAAGCGAAAGCAATCAATTGTCGTGTCCAGCAGGCAGGAGCAAAACCTCAATTCTCACCGCAAACAGAATCTCGAAGTGTGCACTATTTGGGCCAGCGCTAGGATCCTCAAATTGTTGGAATATCTTCGCGTTCTCAGGCAACCTCAACCACCCCAACTGGCTTTGTACAGGTCGGGTGAGCGGTCCCGTTCTTGATTTCTCCCATTCTACTAATTGAGCAGCAGCGACTTTGGGATCCCTGACCGCAAGCTCCCATGTATCGGTGCTGTTGACAAACCAAGCTTGACTGATCCCAGGATGGTCAGTGAAGTTCCCCCCGACGGATGGATTGTCGACTAATGAGGCGATACCGAGTTTGGAGAGCGTTTGGGCAGGACCGATACCAGAGTGCAGGAGGATGTGCGGGGTTCCGATTACTCCACCAGCAAGGATAACCTCTTTCGAGGCCTTCAGGGTTTGTCTTTGGCCTAGAAATTGTTAATTGTTTGCATAACGTGATACACAGGAATGAGATGAAAAGGAAGACGCACCATCAGCCGTCTGTGCATACTCCACAGTCCGAATCGTCAAGTCGCCGTTGCCTCCATTTTCAGGGAGAATCCTTGTGACACGCGTATTTAAGACTATATCAAGGTTAGGTCTAACGACGAATTTGGGTCCGAGATACGAAGTTGACGAGCTACTGCGCTCGCCACCACGAGCGGTGACAATTTGCCAGCCTTTGAACCGATTTCAGACAATCACAACCCAGGTAAGGGGCGAGGTGGGGCAATACGTACCAACTCCAAGGTGCTTCCCACTGTTCGGCTCGTGGTTAAAGGGAAACTCCCCATTGAGCTCTTGGGTAGTCACCAAAACCTTGTCGTCAATGGAAGTCGGGAAGCCAGGAGGACTAGTGCCAGTGATACCCACTGTACCGTGGAAGGCAGGGTCAAGATTCTCCATAACGTCGTGGCCGTCCTGTGAACATACTTGAGTGATAATGCCCCGAGTTGAGGTGCGTAACGTAAAGCTCACTGCAGGAGGAGTCAAAATTTCGTTCTAGGTAATCCAGTGAGCGGTGGTCACGGCATGCTAGACAAAAGTTTGAATCACCTTGAATACATACTTGGGGAAGATGCTATCCCAAGACCATCCTTGATCGCCACTAAGTTTAGCAAGCCTATCCCAATCGTCGATGGTTCCACGCGTGTATGCCATAGAATCTGAATTGTACGCTCAGGCCGTCGTACTATAGCATATAAAGAGCATCGTACTGATGGTTGTGCTCCCACCGAGAGCAAATCCTCGGTTATACGTGAGGACGCGATTGTTCAGATGAGTTTGAGGTACAGTTCTGTAGTATAATTAGAATACTACGGCAGGTGCCGTTGACGGTTTGGGCGTACGTGAAGTTCCAGTCAAATGGAGTGTTAGGAGAGAGACGAGTGGTATAGAAAGGAACGGTGATATTCAATTGATCTTTATCTCTGTCATGAAAAGACTCATCAGACATCCCGCGTAGGAGAAAAAGGAAGCAGAACGTACGAGACACCAGCCTCAATGACCAGGACTGAGGTTGCAGGATTTTCCGTTAGACGGTTAGCGATTACAGCGCCTCCAGCCCCGCCTGTGTAGATTCATGGTAGTCAGATAACTGAACAACCTTGAATAGAGGGAAACTCACTGCCAATGACAATGAAGTCATACTTCTTTCCTGCGGGTATGCCATGAGCGTTATCGAAAATGGTTCCACGGGCAGGAGAGGAAAGTAACCCCAGAATAAGGAGAATATAGAATGGTGGACAGGTCCCCATCCTCACTTGTTGTAGTAGGGTGGTTCTTTTCGCTTTTCGCTGATGGGGTGGCTTTTATAGAGGTCTTCCACATGACCCCACAAATTGCATGAAGGTGAGGGTGGGAAAGAGTTTGAAACGTTTGGGGTCGAATATGACAACAATAGATCCGAAGGACATAAATCTACCGAGAAGACATAGAAAAGAGGAAGGACTGTGTTTGGCCTTCCTGACCTATAGATTAAAGAGGTTCTGATGCGTCCATACGGGCGTCAGGCTCAAGCCGAGGGCTCATAGGCTATATCTTGAACTGAGATAAGATGGATGTCAATCCCCTGGCCTGAATGTCAATTCAAAATCGGCATGGACGTAACTTAGAATATAATTACCACCTACGCATTCAATCCGAACGTCAAAAGAAGCTAACTGTGGCCTTTCGAGAAATTGCTTGGGATAGCAGTGCCTCGTGATATTGAGCAGCAAGGTGAAGACTTTTCCGATGACCACTGTGAATCTTGGGCCCATTCCCGTTAGATAGTCAACACCTCCTCTCGTTCATCGTAAGCATCACTCACGAGGGCACAGAAGACGATTCTAGTGAACAGAGAAGGCCTGCACGTTATGTGACTCACCGAAGCTCCAAGCTATACGGTGCGGCCAACATACGGTAGGGTGTTACTCCCGGTCTCTCTGGAACCGGTGTTCTCCTAGCGGTGTTAGTACAGTATCGATTGTCTTTGCCTTCTCGGATGGATTTGTCGGAAGGAGAGGATCTACCACAATTCCACGGTCACGGTATTTGAGCAACCAATCGCAAATTGTCGGCAAGCAAAATGTGCTCACACGCCTCGGTATTTTGCATCGGGTATAAATATGATGGCACAGATTGTTCGAGTTCCGTCTCACTTTTCTTTCCCCCCATCAACTGTGCATGGCCTTTTCCCTCTTCCTGTCCTCAAAGTATATCCTCGGTTAACTGAACCACTCTCAGCTTCTGTCTTCCCTCAAGCCTACGAGGAGTATGCGTCAAGTCTCAAAGCTCATTTATCTGGAAGTGGAACTGCCAGTCGTTCGCCGAATGGTGCGTCAGTTTACTTTTCTTACAACTACAACTAGAATTGAACCATCCGTCTTCAGTTACCGTTTTGTCGTCACGACAGTCAATCTGAGTTCAAGGTCACCTCAATTCGATCAACCCACCCACTCGCACCAAGGAAACGAGTCACCGGAGCTCCCGCACTTTCTCCTCTCCTTTCTTCGGTCGGATCTCGCTAGTCGGTGAACATCTTGGCGTTGTCATTCAACCGTTGCCAATTCTATTCATCTTGTCGCCGCCGCGTTGGTTCTTATCGATCTGATTCTATCGTACTCGGGGAATGACTCGGGAAATCGATGAGGAATGCTAAGAAGTTCTGTATGCATGCAAGATCACAGATATGCAGAGCTATCCGATGCATCAATTGGCTGCTGCATATTTTAGGTGGTGACCGGGCCGGCGCCATATTCGAAGCAGAACGTGCTGAACGGATAGGGCAGGTCTGGAAAGGCCACACATTATTAGGCTTGGCGCACGATCAAGACGGAACCCATAACGAGTTTGGACGTCCCTGGCGATGAAAACTTTTTTGTCCATGCCCTTTCGCCCTCCTTTGACCTGTCCAAACATCAGTAAATTTGTTGTTCTATAAGGTTCATTTCATCGTGAATTCCACTTCCTCGTTCTCTTTGTTACCACTCTCAGTGCAATGGATCACTCCGCTATGTCATCCTCGAGCGAGGGACCAGCTTGCAAGATATCTATGCTTTGGAACTGGTATACAGTCGATGCCTGTTTCATTTCACGGAATTGGCATATACGGTCGGTTGGTACGTTTACGTTATCGGCAATCCCCCATTCATCCTGTTCAGGACTTACGCTTTGTTCTTATAGGTGCATATGCGGGGATGCTTGTTGTTCTGTTCTGCCTTGTGATACTGGTAGAAGGTGTCCGCCGCCTTGGACGCGATTACGACAGGCGTATCGTGACACATCAACATGCCATAGCCCTAAGTTCCGAACCATTTGTCAACAAGACTTCAAGCACGACAATTGCGATAAAGTAGGAGTCACACTCTCTGTCTGCTTGCTTTCCGACCAACGAATCATGCATCTAGGCCAACCTATACCCAACAGGCGGTCCGCAGTCTATTCCATACCGTCCAGTTCGGTGCTGGCTATATGTTCATGTTATTGGCAATGTACTACAACGGTGGAGTGATTTTGATACTTTTTGCTGGAACCTATGCTGGGCACTTCCTTATTGGTGTAAGTGCTTTTACTTTTCTCGTTCTTCCTCCCATGAATCTCTGATGTCCGGTTTAGCGCGATACACTGGGACATGCAGAGAATCCTCACAAGGAAGCTTGTTGCGGGGCTTGAATGTACAGTTCAAAGTAGGCATTTTCCTACACGTTTTGTGGTGTTGTCCCACTGGTCTATTTCGACGGATATTTCGTGGATTTGTCACACTTGGCGATAAGATAACCCATTGAATGGGTATTACGAACTTTTCTAAAATATTCTTGTACATTTATCGTGAAAGTTGGTCGTGATTCAAAGAATCCTTGTAGGTGTCAACCTCCCTGCGTTCGATAAAGTACGCCCTGACTTCCGTCATGTTCGACACTGAAGCGAGCTCTCTTCGTCACGTTGGTAGCTGAAGCTGCGCCACGTTAATACGAACGGTACTTGCGACCGGAAGAATGAGACACGGTTCATCGACAGTGGGATGTTCTTATTCCTCTCCTTCAAGCCTCTTGACGCCTTCGGACCTTTCGAGGCTCTGAACCTACTCTCGCACTACCTTGGCCGGAAGCACATCCAGCGGGATTCACTTGCTCCGAGCTCGATTGGTCGCAGATGGTAATATGAACTTGCTAGGAGCGGGACTCAGTCCTTCGGTGCTGACCATACGATGGAACGTTGACGTGGATAGAAAACGGTGTGTGGAGATGATGCGGCGGCGATTGGGAATGGGAAGGGAAGCTGGGAGCTATTGTCCGTTTGCGGTACAGGTGTTGACGTTGAACGTTGAACGTTGATTCATGCCAGATCCGTCGTGCGGGGAAAAACTCCAGGGCAACTTCCTTTTACAACTTTCAAATTCGCCAACCCTCAATTGCAAGGCCTCATCGACATCCTCGGCCCTGCTCTGGCTATGACGGTCCGCATTTCTCAGCGGAAACCTGAACACACAGTTTGAGTACCTAGGTCTAGATGCTTATTCTCAATCACGTTAGACTTTAGCACCACTCGCAAAACTGACGTCAAATATCGACCCCCCACATCAAACTCTGGATTCTCAGACATTTCATGTACTTCCCGCAGTCAATCCCAACCCCCACGAGGGCCTGATGATGTGTCTCGACCAGAACACTGTGATACGATACTATCCAGACACCGGAGGTTTCATCAAGAGCAAGAGATTTTCCATTCTCGCATCGACTGTTACTAGGGATGCAGCAACTCAGAACCTGTGAATTAACTTTTGCTCCTCTCGTCTGTATCATTCATCCGACAACCTCCCGCTGTAAGGCTTCAAAACACCATCATTTCTGTAACTCTCTACCGGGGGGAATCATGGACGGATCGCATCATGGACATGGGCCTAGATTCAGTGAGTGACTACCCAATAGGTGACTCATTCCTCGTTCGTGCGGCAGCAACGATGCATGGGGGGGATGTCAAGGACTTCATAGATATTCAGGTATTGTTAACCTCCTTCGCCCATTGGTAACTGACATAATTCATATTATCGCTTCAGTAAAATGCCGAGGTCAACAAACGCAACGTTCTCGGGAACATTGAATGTCGTTCATGCACATGAATTTGAGCGACGAAAATGCGACGCACTTTACGCCACTATGGTTCTTGTACACGAGTGGATGTACACTGAATCGACGTCGACATCGGCATTGTCCATGCCCCGGGACACAACCACAAATGACACGTCACCATCGAAGGAAGAGGGCGTCAGAACGGCACAATCGCAGAAGGTGTGGTCGAGGGGTGACAGCCGTCGTCGCTCTATCATGCTTGACGTTTCTTTTCCTCCGTAAGAGGAGGTAAAAGCGTGAAATACGTTCCTGGCATCTGCCGGAAGTGGCGTACTGGCACCCAGTTGGGAGAAGAGTTACCTGGCGCGGCAATCGACGGAGACAGTCTGAATATGAACGCCTCTCTGAATTCCGTACCTCGCGCCAGATTGAGGAGACATAGCCGGCTAGTAGAAGGTTCTGAACGTGTGTTTGCACAATAGGTTAGCGTGGCCGGCACAGTCGGGTTAAAAATTGCGCCTAATGAAGGAGAGGTATAAATACTTGATAAAACCGGGAAGTATGGCGCCATAATGATTGATACCTTAGAAGTTCTTGACTTGACGGTCGTATTGAAGTAATGATTCTGAATCTCCCGGTTCCTCTGGAGAATAAGGAGCACTTGCTACTCTGACCTATCGAACAGGTTGCTCGGATTACCTGTGGAGAGCTCGGATAGGTCGGAACGCCCACTAGAGGCTGCACTAACTGCTTTGTGCGACAGTTGCCATTCAGACGACTTACATGGAACGTGGGGACCAAATACCGACAAACGATGAAAGGACACCCGATCCAAATCACATGCTCTTTCCCCTTTCTTCGCTCGATCGTCATCTCTCGCTCGGAAATGTCCTCTTTCCCGTTATTCCTCTTGAACTCTCACCACCATGTCCGCAGCGTTTAGAATCACATCGGCGTTATGGGATAAAATCCATCACTTTGCCTCGTTTCCTCAGACCGGAGGTACCACCGCCTTTCTTTTTCAGATTCAGTGCTGACTTCTTTGCGCTCAGTCTCTCTCCAGCAAATGGTTTTGTTCGGCCACAATCCAAGTCAAGGAACTTTGTTGAAAGCGAGTCAGTTTGTTGCAGGTAGAGAGCTTTATACTGCGTAATTACGCTATCGACATACGCTGAGTCGCTTGTTCCAGGGGAATTGCCTGTTCGCCTCGCTCATCGGGTCAAAGAACTCGACGAACTACCCCACGATTTGAACAGAATGCCTTCAATAATTAAAGTCAAGAATTGGTATGCCCAAAGCTTCGAGGTAGGTCATACAGCGTGACTTCAGCGCTCTTTCTGACTCCAAACTTTTCCCCCTTCAGGAGTTAATATCCTTCCCCCCAATACCGCCCTTGAAACCAGAAATACGTCAAGCACTGATGACGACTTCCGAGCCAGAACAGTCATTACCCGAAACTACGCCAAATCCATCGCTCGACCAGTATATCGACATGATGGTCGACGGCAACGATGTACCTGCTGCGAATCTACACAGGAACGGAGGTGACGGTGCTGGCGCGTTCGACAAAGTCAAAATGAGAGTGCCGGTGGAGAAAAGGTCCGTGGATACATAATCGATGAGATTATCCACATTTCTCACTCCACTTGTGTACGCTCAGATACTATGCAGCTCCTAAACAGTCCATTCAGTGGCCACCTGAAATCCGCGACTACAACCATCGTTTCACGAAGACGCTGGAGGCAGTCAAGACCCGCCATGATCCCACCGTATCGACTGTTGCTCAAGGCGTCAGTTTCTACTTTACCTTGCAACACTTATTTCCGCTGAACCTCCTGTCTATAGGTTCTTGAGTGGAAACGCTCTCGCAACGAGAAACATATCAAGTTGGATATACAGCAGTGGCTAGATCGGTTCTACATGTCGCGAATTGGGATACGGTTCTTGATTGGGCAGCGTGGGTGGTCACCCATCTGCACGGGAACAACTTCAACTCACATATCCTTACTTTCTAAGACGTAGCCCTCAACAGACAAGAACCCCATCCAGACTACGTTGGTATCATCTGTACCCGTGCGGTAGGCACCCTTCTATTAGGCTTTCTTGATATCTGGTTGAATCAGGTTTTCAGAATGTCCGTGATATCATGCAAGAAGCGATCGAAAACGCGCGTTTTGTATGCGAGGAGCATTACGCACTTTTGTCATCTCCCGCGGTACAGCTTATATGTCCCAACGACCTCACTTTCCCATATGTGCCGGGCCATCTGTCTCATATCGTCTTCGAACTTTTGAAGAACTCTTTAAGAGCCGTCGTGGAACGGCATGGAACCCACAAGGAGAATTTCCCTCATATTAAAGTCATTGTTGTGGAGGGCAAAGAGGACATCACTATCAAGATTAGCGATGAGGGTGGAGGAATTCCTCGTAGTGCGATGGGGTTGATTTGGACGTATATGTACACTACTATGAAATTAGGACCTGAACAAGTGAGTTGTTGTTCTTCCGCTTTGTTTTCACATCTTTAATTTCTGCCCCAGGATCTTGAAGACGATTTTCGCGCCAGTGACTTTAAAGCACCGATGGCTGGGTTTGGATACGGTTTACCGTTGAGTAGACTTTACGCGAGATATTTCGGGGGAGATTTGAGGTTGATTTCAATGGATGGGTTTGGGACGGATGTGTATATTCACCTGAACAGGCTGTCGAGCAGTCGCGAGCCGTTACCGTGATGAGGGTTGAGTGCTGAACGTTGAATTCTTGACATCCGTGTAGACCTGAGATTACTTTTGTACATTATAGGATTCTCAAGATATTGGTTTTCTACTACGGCCAACCTGAAGGAGGGGAGTGTGTTCTTGACCTGAGATCGATTCAACGCTACCTATATCTTACAGCCAATGCAGTCTAGCTCTTTAGGTCAAAGGCAGACGACTTTCCCATAGTCCCAGAAGACTTTTCGAAGTCAAGAATACCACCCAATCACGTCGACGGCGCAGTTTCCTGTGATCCTGACTCCCGGCATTTGATTGATGGTATGCCGATTATCACAAGGGCCGTTGAGCAAAGAACTAGGGTGGATGCGTCGGGTTTGGCTGAAGAGTTCAACAATGAATGTGAATGTTCAGTCCAGAAGAATTGCACCCGTTACGTCAACAAAGCACTCGTCGTTCTCTGTTCGGGTGCTGTTACTTCTGGGTGCAATTTCATCGGCGGCTTGCCTTACACCTGACCCCCCATTTCCAACCCATCGGTTCGAACTTCGGAGGTGACCAGTTACTTGTCTCGTGGGATAGGAGCCCTCGGATGCTGTTACGTTACTTTTCATCGATGACTGCCCTCGTTTGCGGCTAGAAGGTGGCCTAAGTCTGCCCAGGCCGAGGGAGACTGGAGGAGCCCACTTCCCACCATGATCCTGCAGTCGAAATGGAGGCTGCCAGGGTTCGTCGAGGACCACCCAAAACTTAAAAGACACCAGATGGCAGACCACCCTTGATTCAAGTTGAACAGGCGATTAAAGGCCAAACCCGGCAATTTTCTTGGCGCCCATCCGGACTTGCACACTTCTTCCACATGGACTCCTTCTCATGCCAGTACTCAGGAACTCAAAAGAACCCGAATTATGCTCTTGTATCACAAGTATCGAGAGAGACAAGGCCAGCTATGGACGCTCTAACCTAAGAGGATTGCATCCGGGACCACAATACCACCTCGCGTCAGTTGGATATTCTAGCAAGCTTTTCCAGTGGTTTACAATTTCGGGACTCCGGTAGTACACGCTACCCGGCCTAGAAGAAGCGCATCTACATTATTTCAAAACACGCGAAAAATCTCTGTTATGTGGACAAGTCCTATGATCTAACGGCTGTATTTTCCTTTTTTTCGTTCACACCTGAAGTCAACCTTTATAACTCGACTCTTATTGAAACCCGAAAACCATCGACCCCCAACGTTGACCGGGACCGGTGACCCTCTCAGCACAATGTTCCGCACTCTTCTTGCCTTTGCGACTTTTGCTCTCTGTGCTCCTGCATTTGCAGCTCCTACGGAGGAGCGGCGCCAGACTAGCTGCGCTGATGTGATGGTCAGTTGCAGTTTTCCCCCCCAAGTATCGTTCGTTTTGCTTGACGCCTGTTCTAGGTTTTCTTCGCTCGTGGTACTACCGAGCCCGCACCCATCGGGACCACTGTTGGGCCTGCTCTTCAAACTGCGTTGCGGGGTGTTCTCGGTGGTCGCTCTCTCTCGTTCACCGGGGTAGACTACCCCGCTGACATTGCCGGATTCCTGGAGGGCGGTTCACCTGAAGGATCTCGCAATATGGCACAAGACGTATGTTACTTCAACATAGTTACTTCTCCCGTCCTTCAATAATCAATTTAACATCAATTTATTTCTAGTTGACCAATGCTGCCAACGCCTGTCCCGATGTCAGTTTTTTTTCTTTTTTCTCAAGCCCCGTGATCAGAGAAAGCTTATCACTCGTTTGACTTTTCTTCGCATCAGGCCGCAATTGTTTCTAGCGGGTATAGTCAGGGTGGTCAACTCGTTCACAACTCGGCTGCAATGCTCTCTTCTGCTGTGCAAGCTCGTATTTCTGCTGCCGTTATCTTCGTGCGTCCTTCCCTTCCGTTATTTGAACTATCGTGCCTGACGACCCCCCTTCCTCATCAAGGGTGACCCAGACGACGGCGAAGCCGTTGCAGGAGTTCCGGCGAGCAGGACCGACGTTATTTGCCATGTTGGCGACAATATCTGCGAGCATGGGATTCTTGTCCTTCCCCCTCATTTGTACGTACCCTCCGCAATTTCTCAATATTCTTTGGATTAACGATATTGCTCCGTTCCTCAGGAATTATCAACAAGATACCCCCGCTGCTGCGAGCTTCATCGCTGCTAGGGTCTAAAGATTCGTTAACCTCCTCGATCTGTGCAATTTAAGGTCATAAATTCGAAATCATGCTGTATTTAAAATTGGGATCTCTGCTGTCTTGTACTTCAATAAAATGTATTCAGTCATTCGTTCAAAATTTCCACAAGGAGGTCCATAGTTTCTTGCGGGTGATCCCAATGCATCTGAAACACTCATCAGTAACAGTAGCAATAAACAAAGAACCTAAAAGAAGAAACAAAAACTCACAAAATGATTGGCGCCTTTCATCAATTTAAACTCCACAAAGTCCTTCACATCCTTCAACCCAGTGACCTTTCTAACCTTCTCTTTCTCTTCCTCATTGTCGTCCCATATCTGCCAAAAAGTGCCGGCAACAACCGCTGACGTTCTGTCCGCGATAATTTCGACCACCTTCATCTCGGGAAGTAAACGTTTCCTAACGGTCTCACTATAACAAGCCTTTGCATAGTTCACCTGATGAAGATCTAACCAGAGCATTGCCGTTCTGGATAGTAAAGCGTCGGCTCTCGGGACTGGATGGAAGGAAACGATCTCTTCGACGTCTTGTGGAGTCATGTTATAGATACTGGGGACGTTGGAACTGTCTTTAGAGGGCAACGCAGGCGCAACATGTTCCATCAGAGTCGGATCCCGAGTTTGAAGTTTTGGGTCAAGAGTAACGACTCCAGGTCCATGGATGTAATAAGCCGAGACGAGCACCATGAAAAGGCCGGTTGCGGAAGTTGGAGTGAAGCTTGGCTCCCAAGCAGGAACCCAAGTTCCAGGAAACGGTTTTCTCCCGATCATAATCGTTGGCGGTTCTATGGGGGGTGGGTGAGGGAGGATCGGTGGAGAAGAAAAAGAGTGAGTGAGAATTGATTCAGTTTAAAGGAAAAACTCCAGAAAAGCATACCAAGCAGTATATGGGCCCTCAAATAAGCTGCCAGCCTAGCCTGTACTTCCTTCGGTGCATCTTCCAGGTCGGCGAGAGTCGCAAACGTCACGGTATGTCCGAGAGACCATCCCAAGATAGCAATACCACCGCATTTCTTCTTCGTTCCCATCTCGCCCTCAACTTTGGATATGGGTGGTAAATCATGTTTCTGGATGAACGTGTCCACAAATGTGAGGAGTTCCCTCCCTCGCGCCTTCAAATAGTCCACCCTCTGTTTCTGTTTCTCGGATTCCGTTTCTGCGTCGGTAGTGGGAGAGAACACTTCCAGTTCCTTATCGGTGAAATCGGTGGATCCAGGATAACCACGACGGTTGATTGAAACGAAACGGATGTTTGCTCGGCTGCAAAGTGGGAAGAGTTTTTTGAAAACGGCTGAAGAGATGCGAATAATCTAATCATCTGGATATTCCAGTCAAATCAAATTAAACGACGCACCTCCATTGAACATTGAACCATGAACTGCGAAGATCGTCGTGTACGGTGTAGAATGGTCTATCTTCGGAGGACCACTGTCGGTGTATGAGAGATGAACATTACGAGCTTCTTCTACGATGATGGTGTTCATTGGGCAGGATTGTTTGTTCCACCAAGTCCCTTGGTACTGACCGTGGTTGAAGCTACAGGAGTCAAAAAGTAAACTAACGATTTAAGGTAAATAAAATTTCAAAATAGGGGTCTTCTTTTGGAATGTTCTAATCTTCTCCGTGGCGGATCAGTTGATGGCGGGGTGCCGAATAGGAAGAATGGAGTGATCGACGCAAAGGTAAGATCAGCGCTCGAGCTCGTAATCATCCAATTGTCATTCACAACGGAACATGATATGGCCTCGGAAAGTACTAACGAAGGTCTGAGATAATTTCCCAGAGAGAAACCTTCAGCTATCCGAAGGCCTCGTGTGATTCCTTGATACAAGTACGTGAAGGCGAAGTACAACGCCACTTGCGAGAGCGGCTTGAGTATTTGGTCCAGGCACCTTGATCGACTCCGCCATAACGTAGCGCAGAAAGTCCTTGACGTAGACGGCGAACCTGAGGGGATGAAAATCAAGACAATGTTGAGATCGTGCCACGAACAAGCAGGAGAGGTCTCCTAACTGCGTCTGGGCACTCTCTGACCTTAGAGAATGACCGATCTCCATCATGAATCCATTGACCATCCTTTCGGTGGAGAGTCACCTGAAGAACTCGAGGGGGAGGAGCTTAACGACTGAGAACGCCCTGAAGAGAACCTACAAATACCTCGTGAAATCCATAAGTGTGGGGTAACACTGTGCCTCGCAAATATTCGAGCCTGTTGTAAACAGCGTATTCCCGACGCATCATGTCGTAAGCGAAATTGAGATCGAGGAGGCGTTTATTAGGATGTATAGAATTGGAAAAGATATCGCGATCATCCTCGAACGCTTCGTAGCCAAGGCACAGGGAACAGGGCTTCATCAAACACCTTCAGGCATACACCGCCAATAGCTGAATAGATAGCCGACATATGTGCTACTTTATATAATCATTGGGGTCACTGACTACCACCACCTTTGAAAATTCCCACGCTTGAAAATCGTCGAAAACCTGTGAAAGGCCGAATAATATGGACAACGGATATGAGCCCCTCTCGTCGGACTGCGTAAATGCTACGGTGCGACTGGAAGACTTGGATTTCGATGAGTTGGAGCAAGTAGATGAACAGATTACGGATAAGGGAAAGCGAAAGGCGATAGAGCACGACGAAGACGATTATTCCGGTTCCCTGCCGTCCAACGATTTGCACCACTGGAAAGTTCGAGAGCGTCATGCCCGAAAAGAGCTAGATAGCGCGAGGCTTGTTTTTCATGGTGTACAACACCACCTGCCACCTCAGGTGGTCTCATCTTCGAGTCAAGATCAACAGCGAAATATCACCTTACAACCGACAGCGTCGTCCTCAAGAGCTGGGGACGCTACATCTACCTCTGCTTCACGTCCACATCCTCTGCCCATCGCTCCTCGTGGTATGACTGGCTCAACATATGCTCATCAACGACTTGGTCGTCATGCCATGTCTTCCACGATTCTCCCTCATAACACGAGATCTTGTGCACAGCGTCCTCCCCCCCCACCTCACCCATCCACATCGCAACCTAAAGCTAGACAGACGCCTGAGGCATTTCATAACATGCTTCGGGACACTTCCCCTGCGACTGCGAGGGCACGCCTTCTGCCAATGTCTCAAACACAACACGACAACGACCTGTCTCACTCTGAATCATCATTATCACGAGATCCTGCACATGACCGTCTCCGAACTCATGCACGGGATCGACGTCCGCTTACGCCTATACTATCCGACGACGACGATGGTCCAACACGTAAAAAGAGCAAGCATAGTCATACTAGTGTTGCTGATTTAACAGAACCCCTGTATCCCCCCACATCTCTTCTTGACAAATGTGCAGGTGTCTATAGATCAGAGGCGGCGAAGGTTGGGTGCAATAGGGTGGAGAGGAATACCATTCGGCTGGAACAACAGCTGGAGCAGAAACTGTTACACATGCGCGGTCACGTCGACGACAGAGCCGATGACCTGCGACGGATGACAGATGATCTTCAGCAACAGCTGCATGCTTTACAGAGATCCTCCTCTCTCCCCGAGCCACGTACAACACCACCTCCCACCTCCCGCCTCATCATCTGCTCCACAACAGTCGCCGACGCCATCCTCTCCCCCCTCGAACTCCACCGACGTCTTACAGCTCATGTCTCATGTCGTGCTCAATCAACAACAGCTTATGCACGACACTCATCAGCACCTCTGGCTGAATTTTAACAACGCCCTGACGGCAGTGCTGACTGCATCTGCTAACCCTAACATGGCTACCACTGCACCTCGTGAGTGTTCCGCCAACCCGACTACAGCGACTTCTGCAACGCAGCACTCGTCTGCTTCTCCTATGTCTGCGGACACTCACCACGAAAATGATCGTTCCCTACCTCGCTCGACACCGACAGCGGAGGGCGTCGGATCACATGAATACAAATACAACGATAGTATGGGCGCGTCAGAGGGTCCACTTCCCGACGACAATAATAGCTCCTTTGAGCGTATAACAGACCCACAGTTGTCACGATGTGCTTCGCCCACAAGTGGCACTGGTCTCAACAGCGTTACAGTGTCCTCATGTCCGGCTCCTCCGGATGAACCGCCACCCCTTACCTTATTACAAAGGATGGGTCTTCCACTACCAAGCGAGCCGCTACAGACCACGCCTCTTCTGTACAGGCTTCAGCAACCTGACATACATGCTTCATCTTCAGCGAGTACTTCTCATCCACTAACTCCGTCGCCCACTGCGCATTTGAAGTCGGCGAAGATGCCTATGCCACCTATGCGTTGTGAGGAATCACAAGCTGCAGTGATTCTGGGCCAGTTTACCCAAGTACATCGCAATCGAAGGTTCAATGAGAGTTTGCTGGAATGGATGGAGGTTGTACAGTCGGATGCCGGGACAATGCTTCCTCACCCTCTCTACACCGGCAAACTTAGTCATAACGGATACCTACGACTGGAGTTCGCTACGCTCCAGCAGGCTAGCCTATTTGCGGACCTCTGGAATGCGTCTGCTTACGTGACGCAGGACGCTGGAGGCGTACATGCCACTGTAAAAGATTGTTTCCCTAATATTGATGTATCTATGCCATTGGACGTACCAGTACAGAATGATGAACTTCCCCCTTCCTCTTATATCCTTAGCTGGAACGTTAATGGGTCGTTTGATGTGATACTGGACGATGACATAACCAGGCAGATGTTGGAGAGGAACGACGTTGTTTTGCTTCAAGAAACGCACCTTTATGCGTCAGAACATTGTCCTTCTCTGGATGGATACATAGTTTTTTCCAAACCGCGACCAACACCTTCACGTGGCGATTTTAAGGCCCCATTTGGTGGGGTAGCGACACTGGTACGTGCCTGCTTAAAACCGGTACTGCGGGAGGATTTTTGTAGTCCGGACATTCTGGTGGTGGAGGTTGCGGGGACACTTATCTTTAATGCTTATATACCACCTGTCAACGCAAGAAAGCATTGGTCGACATGGACAGATACACACCCTTTGCAAGCGCTGAGGGATGCGATAGCACTTGCATGCATGTTGAAACTGCCATACATGATCTTTGGTGATTTGAATGCAAGGACAGGATCGGAGTACCCAACAAAAAGTCATCCTGTGCGCATCTCGGCTGACCCTATAACTAATTCCCGTGGTAGGGAGATATTGCGCATGTGCGATGACTTTGATCTGATGTTACTTAACGGTTCTTGGGATATACCGGGAACGCATAACGGATGGACTTCTCACCAAAAGAAGACAGATTTACATACAGGACTTGTCTCTTATAACTGTGCAGTGGTGGACTACGCACTTGTGTTGGATGCATGCAAGCCAAATGTGGGTGACTTCACTATATCGAATCGTACAATCTGGTCAGACCACTCGTACCTTTCAATGGCTTACGCCCTGAATGTCTCGAACAACTTTCCTTCAATGTCGTCATCTGCGGCTTCCACTCACAAAGCTCGCCCGAAGTTTTCCATCCCTGTACAATCTAACTTAGATCATATGCTGGATGGTCTGATGAAGAAGGATGAGCTGTCATTGCAGGACAAATTAGATAATATCTATGGCACGACACAAGGCCAGGATTGTACAACAAGGGACCAGAGGGTTTATACAGATGGTTCCTGCATCAAGAGACCATACGATAGTAAGGCTGGGTCTGGGATTTATTTTGGTCCGGGATGTACTTACAATGGTTCATACCGTGTCTCTGGCCCACAGACCAATAATCGTGCAGAGCTTTATGCGATATTGATGGCCATCATCCATTCACCTGCAGACAGAGCATTGCATATCCACACGGATTCCCAGTACGCCATTCGATCGCTAACATACTGGGCCCCTCGCAATGCTAACTGTGGATGGAGCTGTGAGAATGGTGATATACTAAAGAGGATTGCCTTATGGGTAAGCCGACGCACGTCAACAGTCACCCTGCATTGGGTTAAAGGTCACTCTGACAATGCGCATAACGACGCTGCTGATGCACTTGCCAAGGCAGGATCTCATCTTCCTTTGGATTCTACACTTGACTTGGAGGCGATACAATGCCTGACCCTCCCAACTGCTACAGCATGTGACAACTGCCCACTGCTTTCGAAGCTAACTACTGATCTGTCGGATACGGAGACAGTTAGTAAGAAGCTGACAGTGAATAGAGGGGCTTCGTATAGCCACAGCAGTCATCGTGGTCGCGCATACAAGCGTCAACAGCAGTCACGTATATTGACAAAGTTGGAGGATGCTTCATCTCGACCAGCAGTCTTCTGGCGATTGTACAAACGTCTTCGATATCCACGTGCACCTCCTGTCTCGACCACTGTTGCCCAGCTGCACAGTGTATTTGTACCTCGAATGAATCCGCCTGACCCGGACAAGTCAAATTTCAACAAAGTGAAGCTGGAGGAGCATAAACAGTTGTCTGAGGCGCGCACAGCCCCAACAGCCCCTTCGATTTTTTCGGTATTAAATGAACACATTACCATCGCAGACGTAGAGCACGTTAAGACATATCTTTGTCGCCGACACCACTCAGAGACAACAGGCATTGATGATACTCCATACTCTCGCATCATGGACATGGATAACAATGAAATTTGTCAGCTTCTCAATGCATGTCTGGACTCCTCGAGTGCACCTGCCGCTTGGTTAACGACTCTTATTGTTGCCATTCCAAAGCCGGGAAAGGATACATCAGACCCAGTCAATTACCGTGCGATAGCACTGGAGAGCTGTTTCTTGAAGTTTGCGATGCTCTTGGTGAACATGAAACTAATGTATGCTGCAGAGGAAGCGGGGATAATTCCCCCTTCTCAGAATGGCTTCCGAGAGGGCTATCGCACCCATAACAACGCGTTCATTTTACGCTCAATTATAGAAAAGACGCTTGCAGGAGGAGATCCCCTCTATGTCGCATTTATTGATGTGTTGAACGCCTTCCCATCAACTAACCAATCAGCACTGTGGGATCGTCTGGAACATTATGGGTTTACAGGTCGCTACTTTGATTGGCTTAGATGTGTTTACGACAAGATGACATACCTTATATCGCTGGAGGATGAACTATCAGAGGAGTTCAAGTCCCTTTCTGGGGTTCTCATCGGTGATCCTGCTTCTCCTCTCCTGTGGAATTTATACCTGGCGACTCTGAATTTCCCACAAGATTCCGATGATGCTGACCTTGAAGGGTATCCTATCTCTCATCTTGAGCATGCGGATGACATGGTCATCATGTCACGTACACCTGAGGGCTTGCGCAGACATCTCAATGAGCTAGAATCCTGGTGTTACGATAACTTTCTGTCACTGGATCCAAAGAAATCTAAGGTTATGATATTTGGGAAGTTACCTCAACAACCGCCTTTCTTCGTGATACAGGGACTGCGGTTGGAAATAGTACCTGTGTACAAGTACGTGGGTATCAGTTTCTCATCCACGAATCATGACATCTTCTCCGAGTTCTACAACGTGAAGGTCAAATCTGCCATCGCATCAGCACAAGGAATTTTAGGGACAGACAGACTTGTCGGTCGGCATCGCCTTCCCCCTGCAGTGTCTCGCAACCTCTACACCGCTTTAGTCGACTGTCACCTTATTAGTGGGTGTGAAGTGGCTCTCGATGTCGCAAGGGATGGTCCACAAAAGTTGGTGGATGTTCAGGTCAACTTCCTTCGTCGTCTCCTTGGACTCGGAAACCACTCCATCGTCTCTGTACTGTTCACAGAGACGGCGGTGTACCCTATTCTGCAACACCGCCTTGTTCTTGCACTGCGATACCTACTCTACCTCGTTATGCGTACTCCACCGTCTAATGGAGGGGATCATATGACTACGTTGGCGTTACGTTCTAGCGATCGTCTTCGTATGAAAGGGAATACTTCATGGATGTCTGATCTTGACTTTGTCCTCTCCAGATTGCCGGGCCCCGCGGGTCCACCTCTTCGGTTGCCTTCCATAGATGATTTGACCGAGGGGGTCATCAAACAACTAATCAAAACATTGAGCTCGAACATCTGTAAAAGCTTACAGCAGGATGTTGACACTTTCTCTCGACTGTCCCTCATTCGGAACCGCCTGGAACCTGTGGATCCGAAAAAGGTCGAAGACGTGCCTACTTTCCACATCCTCTATCTTCGCCATTACTTGACGAGAATTCCTAACTATAAACATCGCATCTCTCTCACGCGACTGTTGTTGGGTGCCTGCGTACCGTGCATCTTTAAGGCGTCTCCGGCGCGTACGCCAAAGCCATCCGATGATTGGAGTTCATATTGTTGTTGCGCTTGTGATGCTCACTACGAAACTCCTGAGCATGTTATGTTGGCCTGCCCTGCAGACCTCGAATTATTAGCGATACGTGAACAGTTTATGGCATCTTTGCCTTCACGCCAACGCGACAACGTACCGGTACAAGATAACGAGGCTTTCCAAGTCTTGAAGAATTGCATTTATTCATGGGACTTGGTGGTTGCAACTGCGAGATTTGTTCACCAAGCGATGGTTTTGTGGCAGCGAAAGGTGCTAGAAGGCTTTCGGTGCTTTGACGACGACCCCGTTGACGGTGGGGATGATAGTGCGGAGGAAGATCTGAACAGCGACGGCGTCAGCGCATCCGGATCAGATTTCGGTGATGAAGAATTTGGCAACGATGAAAGTATTACTGCTATACTACACTAGTCTACTTGTCCTTCTAAATTTCGATGTACTGTAATAAGTGGCTGCTGGTCGCCCTACAGTCTACCGCCTCCTGAGAGGGGTGAGCTCGCTTTAGGGTAGTACTAGTAGTTCCGGCGGTTCCCTTGTGGGACCATGCTGCGTAATCTATCTATCTATCTATCTATCCATCTGTCTCCAGATATGTTCACGATATGTAGAGTCACATAATGACAATGCCCTAATTACTTAGCACAAATGTTTCTAGTGGTCCTCCTGCCCTACTCTTGCATACATTGACCTTTGGTAGGTAAAATATCTCATTTGGACCCATTTCCATCACGGGAGGAACAAGGGACGCCAGAATTCCCTTTGCTGGATTGTGTTACAGCATGGTTACGGCATGGTCAACATATGTTCACGATATATTGAGTTTATGGGATATATATAAAGTAGCACATATCTGTACGACATGGGCCGGTTTTGGTGGTGTACCACATTCCTGGTTTCCGAACTCTCCTTTCCATCCGCAGATGTCCACTTTAAGCGACCAAAGACTACTTGGGAGAACTTCTTGAGCCCAGATTGGACGGCTTCAATGACAAAGAGATGAAGTGTTCCACCATGGTTACTACTGACAAAAGACGTAGCGCCTGAAAATTTCGGTCACTGGAATGATGTACTTGAATTCAAAATAAGTTCTGTGCGTTGTCGTGAATTGTGGTGCATAATACGCAAACATAAAAGCACGAACTGAAGGACTTCAACCTCGTGGTATCTGAGACTAGCCATTTTCATGCGGTATTCGCTGTCGCAAGACATCCTCTCCATTTATTCGGAGCGTTTCTCCGGAACCATATCCGTTGCAGGGCCATTTGGAACGAACTCTGTGAATAAATGATAGATCGAGGTGGCTGTCATGGGAGTGAAGGGTCGAGTCGCAATCAATGCGATCGTTTAGAGTAAAATGCAAACGAACTCAGAATGAACGTTAACCTCAGACGTAATAGAAACGGCTCGTTATACCTAGTTACTTCCGTTGGGTTTCCATGTTGCTTATACCTAAAGGTCCAACTCGTACAAATCCTTGGCAACTCGAATACTGTATTTAGAATTGAGACTGTCTTGTACTTCAACAAATGTGTTCGGTCATTCGTTCAAAATTTCCACAAGGAGGTCCATAGTTTCTTGCGGATAATCCCAGTGCATCTGAAACTCATCAGTTACAACAGAAAGAACAAGGATCTATAAGAGAAAAAACTCACGAAATGATTGGCACCTTTCATCAATTTAAATTCCACAAAGTCCTTCACGTCCTTCGACCCGGTGATCTTTCTAACCTTCTCTTTCTCGTTCTCGTTGTCATCCCATATCTGCCAAAAAGCGCTGGTAACAATCGCCGATGTTTTATCCCCAAGAATTTCAACCACTTTCATCTCGGGAAGTAAACTTTTCCTAACGGTCTCACTATAACAAGCCTTTGCATAGTTCACCTGGAGAATATCTAACCAGAGCATTGCCATTCTGGATAGCATAGCGTCGGCTCTCGGGACCGGTCGTGGGGGGAGGGAAATGATCTCTTCGACTTCTTCTGAGGTCATATTATAGACGCTTGGAACATTTGAGCTGTCTCTAGAGGGCATTGCAGGCGCAACATGTTCCATCAAAGTTGGATCCCGAGTTTGAAGTTTTGGGTCAAGAGTAACGACTCCTGGACCATGCGCGTAATAAGCGGAGACGAGCATCATGAAGAGGCCAATTGCGGAAGCTGGGGTGATGCTGGGAGAGTCTCGAGTAGCAACCCAAGTTCCAGGGATCGGTTTTTTCCCGATCGTAGTTATTGCTGGTTCTGTGAACAATGAGAAACGACTTGATTGGGAGGAAACGCAGAAAAGTATACCGAGCAGTATATGAGCCCTCAAATAAGCTGCCAGCCTAGTCTGTATTTCCTTCGGTGCATCTTCCAGGTTGGCAAGAGTTGCAAACGTCACGGAATGTCCGAGCGACCATCCCAAGATAGCAATACCACCGCATTTCTTCTTCGTTCCCATCTCGCCCTCAACTTCGGATATGGGTGGTAAATCATATTTCTGGATGAACGTGTCCACAAACGTGAGTAGTTCCTTTCCTCGAGCTTTCAAATAGTCTGCCCTCTGTTTCTGTTTCTCGGATTCCGTTTCTGCGCCGGTAGAGGGTTCGAACACTCCTAATTCCTTGTCGGTGGAATCGGTAGATCCAGGGTAACCACGACGGTTGATTGAAACGAAACGAATGTTTTCTCGACTACAAAGTGGGAGAAGCTTTTTGAAGACCGCTAAAAGACATGCGTAGAATTTGGTCTCTATTTCTCCGTCAATTCAAAACGACGCACCTCCATTGAACATCCAACCATGAACTGCGAAGATCGTTGTGTATGGTGTAGAATGGTCTATCTTCGGAGGACCGCTGTCGGTATATGAGAGATGTACATTGTGAGTTTGTTCTACGATGATGATGTTCATTGTCTGGTAAATAATGAGACACGTAAATTGGGCGAGCTTGTTTGTGGTAATAACAACGGCAGTACGGAATCCCGAGTTTCACATGGCAGCTGACCGATATGAGACAGAGAATCGAAAGTACAGTCCCTGTGCAAAGCGAGTTATGCGGCACATTAGATTCGTAGAAGTGAGAGCTCAAAGGAAAGAGTGCAGATAAAAACTGACGTTACATAAAGATACCTCGGCTAGATTACATTTCTCCGACCACTCAATTGCGCAATCGGGACTGGGCTGCCAGGCCAGAAAACACTTCTCGAGCTTTCGCAGGTCTTTTAATTTGCTTTTGACAGTACTTACTACTCCTGCGCCAATTCGGTTCGTTCCTTTTACACACCTCGGTATAAGCAGGTAACAACCATGGCTGAATGTCGAACCTGTCGGCCAGCACTATTTTATGAGAAAATTCGAGGGATCACGGAGAGCCTCGATCCCATTAATGGCGTGCTGGCGAACATCGGGACACTCAAAACGTTTTACAATGGACAGTAGAACAATGTAATCCTGGAGATTTGGATCGTTGGCTGCAGAGTTTGGTCACTTCGGTGGATCTGGCTCGGGGGAATGATTTTGTACATGAAGATGTGTCTGCTTCAGGGTCCGGGAGATCGAACACACCGTCAAAAACTACTGATTCGCGGCGCAGGTCATGTCGATGGATTGTGAACAGGTAGCCTTCTACCTGAAATTAGAGCTGGTGAGTATCATTTCAACAATGAGGGGAAAACAATCTTTCAACCAAACCTTGGTAGATAGATATCACAAAAATCCGGGGATTGGGATAATGGATTATCATGACGTGCCTGTGATATCTTATCCCAGAATCAGTATCATTTCCCTGCCAGATGATGGGATACCTTATTTTGGATTATACCGGATTAAAACCACGGGGGTAAACGCTAATTACGATGGCTCCTCATCTGCTGTTATCACTTATCTGACGACCTACCATCAAATATAATGTAGATATGACATGATATGACATTATCATGTTTGCCCTACACCGGGGCAAAAAAAAATCTGTAATGCTCATTTCGGCGTAATTATTTCATATATGGTGCACTTGATGTTGCTATATCAAGGATTTCTTAATTTCTGTTTCTGATACCAATTGACGTGACTGTAGTGCTGGGTTTCGTATTGATTGGTTTGATACATACAAATACATACCGTGTTTAAAACGTTCAATACCAACTTTGTCCAAAATTTCCGGTATTGAACCGTTTTGAATTACGAAATGATTAGGTAATTATTCAGAGGCAAGCCAATCACATTCCTCCCAATCCCACACTATCTGACCTCTGTTGAAATAAACTCAGTTGTGTAAAGAAGACGACAACTATATTGAATACCTGTTGAAATAAACTACGAGTAGTGAGTAATTTTATAGTAAGAGTATGAAAGTAAATATATGAGACTTACCTCAGTTGTGTAAAGAAGACGACAACTGAGGGAGCGGTCTCGATAACTACAGATTTATATGCTAATAGAAATAGGAGATAAAAGGGAGTAAAGGAGGCATAAAAGGAGATAAAGGAGATAAAGGAGATAAAGGAGGCATAAAATGTAGGACTAGTAAGAAGGAATAGTAAGAAAGAAGATACATACGAAGCATGTACTTCAACACCCCCCCTGCTTCGTGACGTCCAAGATTCTTTCGACAAATCTTCGGTGGATAGTTCCCGGTAGTGCCTTCGTAAAGATGTCAGCGATGTTTTCTCCAGTCGGGATATCCTTGATTTCAATCAGTCTCCTTGCCACCTTTTCCCGAATATGATGATGCCGCATATCGATATGTTTTACCAATCCATGTAGCTTCGAGTTTTCGGTCAAACTTTGTGATCCCTCGTTATCACTTTTCAATACGACAGGTCCGTCAACCGGTAGGCCCACTTCTTTTAACCACGAAATCATCCAAACAGCTTGCTGGCTGGCCCTTGCTAGTGCAATGTACTCTGCTTCGACCGTCGAAAGAGCGACTGACGCTTGCCTTTTTGATCCCCATGCGACAGGTCCTCCGGCCATGAAGAAAATATGACCCGATGTCGAACAGCGAGTGATCTTGCAACCTCCCCAATCAGCATCCACGAACGCCGATGGTTTCAGTCCATGGCCGGGTTTATATTTGATCTTGTATTCCAAAGTTCCCCGTATATATTCTGCAACGTGAATCAATGTCTTCCAATGTATCGGTCCGGGGTTATTTTGAAAGCGAGCAAGGAGATTAACAGCGAATGATAGGTCGGGGTGAGTGCAAATTTGCCCCCACTGTAGTGATCCTAAGAGTTCTCGGTAAGGTTTATTCGACATAAAGATTCGGTCGTCGCGGGACAGCGGATTTTCGGCTTCTTCAAGTGAAATACCTGGTGGTAAGGGAGTCGCTCTCGGGCGATGTTCCCAGAGACTGAAATGTCGAAGCATTCTTTCAAAGTATGCCTTCTGCGACAACTCTATTCCCCCATCACTCAGTTGAATGATAGTCACCCCTAGTAAAACGCCACTCTCCACATCGCTTATTTCCCACTTGTTCCCTAATTCCTTCTTCGCCCGGAGTTTGCCATCTCTCGACGTGGAACCTCCGAAGACGTCGTCGGTGTATGTGCTGGTTATCGTGTATTCGTTGTTTTTGAAGCGAGTCCGAACACATTCATCTGCCCTTGATTGATAATATCCTAGTTCGTCATATGTACCGGACAGCGTTTTGTACCAGTTATACGCGCCCTGTTTCGTACCGTATAACGTCTTCTTTAACTTGCAAACCCAGTTTTCTTTTCCTGGAGCTTCGAATCCATGCGGTTGGACCATATAGACGTCATGTTCAATGGGGCTGTTCAAATACGCTCCTTTGAAGTCCAGTTGAAACGTGTTCAACCCGAGGTTGACTATGACAGCGATTGTCATTCGGACCGATTCCATACATACGACCGCTCCATACGTCTTGTCGTAATCCACACCAAAAATCTGTGTGAATCCTTGTGCAACCCAACGCGCTTTCTTCCGCACTACTTCGCCCATGGAATTCCATTTCGTCGCATATACCCACCTACCTCCCATAATCTTTGCACCTTTAGGTAGAGGTACTAGTTCCCAGCATCCCTTATCGTTCAGCATATCAAATTCCTCCTTCATAGGAGGACCCCACTCCTTTAAGTTATCCTTCGCTTCGTTGTAATTCCTTGGGACCCAATGAACACTATCCTTTGCTGCGAACGCCCATGGACTATGGATGATACTGGCATGTGTCCTATCATGTGGTTTTGTAGAATTCGTTGCCCAATCGAGTCCCTCGTCTTTGGCACGCTCCTCTATCTCTCGACTTTCTTCGGAATCCTTCTGTGCTCTTGAAGGTTGCTTGACTCGACCTGATCGTCTTGGTTCTTCCGTTGTAAGGGGTTCTAGCGGTGCAAGGGGTTCTAGTGGTGCTACTATTGGCAATATTGGCGGTTCGGGTTGTTGATCGACAACATTTTCGTCGCTTGGATTTACCGGATTTTTCTCGGCCGCTGGCCCAATGTGGATGTCGACCTCCGAATCATCAACATTGCTTTGATCCGGCGTTAGCGGTAAAGTCCGATGTGCAATACCTTCCTCAAATCGTACATCCCGCAATTCCATCACCTTCCCCGTATTCGCAATCCACAGTTTATATCCCCTCCTATCCATATATCCCAGCAATTTACCTTTAACTGCTTGAATTCCCAATTTTCCATCGTTGTGTCGAGTCGGAATCTTCGCCCATGCATCACATCCAATTGGCCGTAAATGTGATACATCTTGACGTTTGTTGGTCCATAGTTGAGCTGGGACATCGTCGGGGAAACGATCAGATGGCATGAAGTTATCAACATAACACCATGTTGCCATGACCTCTGCCCACAAGGAAGGAGGGAATCCGGCATCGATTATTATTGTCCGTACTCCCTCGATAACCGTTCGGTTCCCTCGTTCTGCTACTCCATTCGCTGACGACGAGTAAGGTACAATCCTTTCAATCAAGATACCTTTGTCTGCGCAAAATTTCTCCATTACTCCATTATCCAGTTCTCCACCACCATCTATTCGAATGGTTTTGAGCGTCTTTCCCGTTTGTCTTTCTGCCATTGTCACGTACGCTTTGAAGGCTTCGAGTGTGGTATTTGCTTCTTTATTCGGCAGGAAGTATGGAATCTGATAAGATGATCGCCCATCTGTGCACAAAAGTAGCCACGATTTCCTTCCGATACTCTGGGTTCGTGATGGTCCCCATAAATCCATATGCACTCGTTCCAAAACTTCTGTTTCATGCGTCACCTTTTCATCGAACGGCCGTCTTGTAGCCTTTCCGAATAAACAATCTTCACACATTCCAACAATCTCTTTCGACGTGATCTTCAGTCCATCCACGAGATTCCTTGATGCCATCCTCAATATTCGTTTTGCTCCATTATGTACCCATCGCCGGTGCCATGTCATTATATCTGTCGGATGATCCAATGACCTCGAATATTGGACCGAAGTTTCGGGTAGAATTTCGTACATCCTTCCTTGCAAGTTGGCTGTCATTGTAACGTCGTCAGTTCCCGGCATGCACACTGAGATCTTCCCATTTCCCCAAGTACCATGATATCCTTCCAGATCAAGACTCGGCATAGAGACCAGGTTATTATCAAAGGTAGGCGTATGTCGTACATTTTTCAGGACAATTTTCTTCGTTCCATTATTGTCCAGATAGGGATTTCTCCAACTCCCAGTATTGGGAATTGTCCATGTGGTCCAGACTGAGCCGTCTGACCCTTCCCATCTATATGTTGGTACGTCTCAAATAGATTTCTATCCTTCCAGCAATGATCAGATGCTCCGGAATCAAGGTACGACTTCGATCGTGAAGAATTAGGAACCGCGTTAATTTCGGTTTGACATAGACAACAAATCGATTTTTGGACAATGATTATAGATTTGTTTTCTCTCTCCTCTTTATCCCACTCAGCCATCAGCTTCTCTTCTAGAACGGAAGGATGCACGAAGTCGGAGCTGGGATCATATATGTCAAGAGGAGGGATAATGATTGGATTCGTAGATAACGTACTGTTTGTCGAAGTGTTGAGAACATACGTATCTGCTGGAGTAGTGACGGAATTAATATTGGCGGTGTTCTGTTCAGATTTGACTGCATTCGATTTCGTAAATTCTTCCCGGGGTTCCATTCCTTTAGCAAATTTCCACCCTGCAGGGTTTTTACCTTCCTTTCCTCCTCCTTTAGCCCAACAGTCAGCAACTAAGTGTCCCTTCTTGTTGCAGTTGCTACAAATCTTCGATTGTCGAGGTTGCTTAGATGTAGCTTCAGCGACTGCGGCTGCTATTAACGCTTTAATCGATTGGGCAACTACAGGAGCTACAACTGGTGTAGTGGTTGAGGATGGTTGAGGAGATTCACCAGTTGGACTGGTGATAATGACAGAAGGAGGTTGTGCTGAGGGATTAAGTGTAGGTTTTATGATAGAACCATCAAGATAGCCATCAAGTCCTTTGGCCCCGACCTGGAGGATAACCTCCCGCCTGAATCCTTGCCAATTCTTTCGGCCGACTAAGCGTTTCTCTTCGGGGAATAACGGAACTGATGGAGTGATGGAAGATGACATAGTAGTCGCTGAGTATTCGTTCTTCAATTGAAATTGAGTGTTTTTCGGGTTTGATTAGGTGAGCTCAGGTCTCATAATCTGTTGAAATAAACTCAGTTGTGTAAAGAAGACGACAACTATATTGAATACCTGTTGAAATAAACTACGAGTAGTGAGTAATTTTATAGTAAGAGTATGAAAGTAAATATATGAGACTTACCTCAGTTGTGTAAAGAAGACGACAACTGAGGGAGCGGTCTCGATAACTACAGATTTATATGCTAATAGAAATAGGAGATAAAAGGGAGTAAAGGAGGCATAAAAGGAGATAAAGGAGATAAAGGAGATAAAGGAGGCATAAAATGTAGGACTAGTAAGAAGGAATAGTAAGAAAGAAGATACATACGAAGCATGTACTTCAACAACCTCTTGAATCCTATTCCCAGCAACAAGGATGCCTTGTTCAACTGCCCGGATCCTTACAATGTCGATTCAACTTCTGACCCTCTCAACTCTGATGGCAAGGGCTCATTGTCGGAGATAACTATTTGCACTGGCGGAAAGATCAGACTTGACTCGGACCGGTGCGGCGGAGGCTACAAAATATTAAATTGCTCGGTCGTTACCGGCGAAGGCATGGCACTAGTACTGCCTCACGCCAGTCATGTTGGTCAAGCAATGGAGCCAAAAAGTGGTTGGAGAGAGGATAATTACAGGGCAGACTTAGGGTTATAATAAATACATCGATCTAGAGCTAATTGTCGCACTGGACCCCAAAATACTTTGCCACTTACAGCGGGCGCTTAAACGTTTAAAACTCGTTTAAAACAATCAAAACAATCAATACGAGGGACCCCAAAGTTCGATACATTACATTACGAGCAAAAAATAGTTCAACACCCAGCCCTACGTGACTGCAAGCTATATATAGAGTAACATATTATAATTATTATATTTTGGTTTAGTATATTTTATGGTTTTTAGAAGTTAACAGTCACATGCATGCAGTACCGAGTAAGTTAGTTCGTACTTACAAGTACTATTTTGTTGAAGGTCAAATTTAGGCCTGGTGCTAGCGATTTTGATTGCGTTACGCGCGCGCGCCGGCCATACCTACGACGTACAGGTTCATCCCCACATTCAAAATCTGAGTTTAGGACATGTAATATGCACTCATCTACTACTCTACCTGCTCTACAGGTGATGATCCTGAATATTATACAGTTCTAAGATGGTCACTGCTGATACATCTAACAAGGCCAACAAAGGCACCCCCTTGTCCTAATGTAGAA
This sequence comes from Marasmius oreades, assembly GCF_018924745.1. NCBI lineage: Eukaryota > Fungi > Basidiomycota > Agaricomycetes > Agaricales > Marasmiaceae > Marasmius > Marasmius oreades. Next base: position 3,544,960 of record NC_057325.1, read on the forward strand.
GCCCTACATTAAATGATACCCCATTAAATTTTGTGGCATGAAGGACTCCCTGTCACAACTACATCAGGCAAGCTATAGTCATTATGAGATAAGCAAACAAAAAAATTATTGGGGAGTTGTACGCTATGATGACGAAGTCAGAAATTCGGGAGTGAATGAACTCCACATTATTTCCTTTTGGAGATCATTCAGGGTTTGACAACTTAAAATATTCATACCGGATAGATGATGGAAAAATATATTGACTTGGTAATCTGCCCGGCAAAAGATAATGGATGATATTGGAGTATCTGGTTTCAACGTCCTGACACGTGGTGACAAACTGTGTAACAGTATATCACAATTCGCGATTTTTTGTGATGTCGGTATAATAATATTGGGTACGAGGGACTGCCGGCCGTCCTCTGGAAAGATCTAGGATTGAAACGTCAGCACCGATTAGCTGGCTATAGATGGATGGCAGTTAACTAGCGCTGAAAGAGAGAAAGAAATTACTAACGCGTTCGCACAACCTGTGCGTTCATGAAGGTCCAGGAGATCGAACTGTCAAAAACTACTGATTCACGGCGTAAGACAACTGTGAGCCATCTACCTGTTATTGAAGGTGAGTATCATTTCAACAATGGGGGGAAACAATTCGATCAGAACACTCGGATATTGGTCTATAATGATGTTGGTGTGAGGGACTAGAGTTCATCCTCCGGAGTTCTAGGATTGAAACATAAGCGCCAGCAGCTGGGAAATCTCAAAGCAGAAAGGAGACCTGGCAAGGATATTTGGTGAGCCTTTTGGTTGGAGGTCGATGGTGACATCTGGAAAATCCAGATTTATTAATTAGTATGAATTAGTACTAATTAATAATAATCGATACTAATTGGCACTAATTCAATTAGTATGAATTAGTACTAATTAGTATGAATTCGCTAGGTTATCAAATTAATTCGTACTAATTAGTATGAATTCATACTAATTCATACTAATTAGTAGGCATTAGTAGGTAAATAAATTGTACATACTTCTGTATAGTGTACTATTTTATTACTATACTATATACTACATAGTGTACTGTTTTATTAGTATACTATACTATGATATTTTGAAGTAGAACCTAACTAATTTTACTTACTTACTTACATTTATTAGTACACTTGTCCGAAATTTTTCAAGTCCGAAATTTTTTCTAAGTCTACTATGCATACAAATATAATAGATATACTTATATATATCCTATTAAAGAGTTACAATAAGGTTATAGTAGTAACTGTGCTTATACTTATAATTTTCCTTAGACCGGGATTGAACCTGGTGCTAGCAGTTATGATTGTGTTACACCGGCGGGTACCCCATATAAGCGGTAACTTGTATTTCATCAGTTCCTGGTCAATTTAGATGATTCTGGGGTGGTTTTGGGGGTTTTTCTACCCCCTGAATTCGATTTTGAGCTTATCTAATTGTTCCCATCACTCCTTGAAGAGATAGTGCTTGTACTGTGTTGCAAAACAGTGTATATTATGTATTTTAATGAGAACTGATTCAATCCATGTTCATCTGGGATGTTTTCTAGGGTTCTTTGACCCTCTGAATCTGATTCTGGCCTTAGTTATTTTTTCCCACCACTCCCTGAATTGATATCATTGTTTGGCCAGAATTTTAACCATTTCAGCACTGTATAACCATGGTTGATGATAAAAATATTGGAGGTGGGTAGAACTATGTATTTTTGGGTGCTGAACTCGAATTTCCAATCAGCTTGATGATAGGATGTCTCCCTACTGCACTATAAATAAATAAAATTTATTCCAAAATATCGGAAATAATATCCATTTATTCCAATGAAAACTGATCCATTTTGTGTAATCCTGGGCTGGTTTCTAGGGTTTCCTGACCCTCTGAATTTGACTATGAGGTTAGCTAAGCTCTCCCACCCCTCCCAGAATTGATACTCTGGTGTGATTCAATTTCTGATCAATCCAGCACTGTCTGAGTAAGGTAGGTGATAGAAATGGGTGAGATGGGTGGTAGTATGTGTTTTTGGGTGCAGAATCCAAATCCACAATCAGATTGATGATAGGATGTTTCCCTGTGACAATATAAATGAAAATATTTTATGCCCAAATATTGGAAATAATAGATATTCAATAAAGAAGGCAAATCAAATATTGAATCACAGGGAATTTGGGGGAATGTTCTGGATATATGTAACAGCCTGCCTACCAATTTTTGGACCTTAGAAGTGACAGCTGACCCCCCTAGGCAAAAAAATGCTAAAAAAGCGAAAAATAATAGTTTGGCCTAGTAGTACCATCAGAATGGACTTCAAGTACTGTTTTAGACCAGTGTTCTGCTTTCTTTGTAAATTTCTTCAGTGATAGAAACTCTTACTACACTGTCTTCTAATATAAATCTAATTTACCCCTGCAATTCTGTGTAATAACCTATGCAAACCTTTTGCCCCAATTGCCCCAATTAGTGATTAGTATATAAAGTGTGGTTTTCTCTACCATTTTGGATGATTACTTATGGAAAAACTCATATAACTTTTTGCCCAATTAGTGCCAATTAGTGTCAATTAGTGATTAGTATCAATTAATAGAAATTAGTTTTGGATTAGTACAGATTATTACTAATTATTACTAATTGCTACTAATATATAAAGTATGATTTTCTGGGTGATTACTTATGGAAAAACTCATATAACTTTTTGCCCAATTAGTGCCAATTAGTGCCAATTAGTGTCAATTAGTGATTAGTACGAATTAATAGAAATTAGTTTTGGATTAGTACAGATTATTACTAATTATTACTAATTAGTACTAATTAGTAAAGTAGGTTTTCTCTGATGGAAGTTGAAGCTAAATATGAATCCGAAAACACGAGGGTCGGATGTCGGCGCTGCCAGTGGCCGTCTTATAAGTTGGTCGTTGAAACCGTTTTAAAGGAGTGCAAGTTCCCTATGCAGCGTCGTGCGTTGATCCTGACACCGGTGTTCTGAATCTTCTGATAGAGTGTACTCCCAAGGAGTGACTCGGCTGCATGGATAGAATGAAACTTGGAGCGTGCCCTCAATACTATGATTATGTAACGTGTTCGCACACCCTGTGGGTCCATGAAGGTCCTTAGCTCGTCAGCGCTTCAGCTTCAGGCCTCCTTGCGTAACTCCAATATTATCTATGTCGTATTCTCAAAACTTGTTCTTACATATCAAATGATCTTACATGAATACAGTTCAATAACAATTGAAATACCTGTCAACGCTAAATGCCATCTACAGTGATCTCTGCTTTCAGAAAATTCAACGTCGCACATGTTTTAGAGGTCACTGTTCAATCCTGTTCATCTTTCGCTCACCAAGGTAGCTTGCCCGTTTTAATCTTTCGCGTCCCGCTCTTCGTCGGTGGGGGCGTAATCGAGCGACTCTTTTCCTTCTCCGGCATCTTTTCCTCCTTTTCCTTCTCCGGCTCCAAGTTATCGGGGAACGAAGGTTTCGCACCCCAACTCATCTGTACGTTGCTTGGTCAGTTAACGCTTCGCAACAGCTGATGGAACAAAAGCATGAGAATAATCACCTTGTCAGGCCTATTATTGAATTTCGGAGGATACCAAGGTGGCGACTGTGCTAATTCTGGTACTGGGGGGGAAGGAAAGAAGATCTCATTCACAATCCGGCTGACCCGAGGGTCCAATACAGGCGCTCGTGGGACACGCGGCGCTGGAACAGGAATATAGCAGGGCTCAGTTGGGCTAACTGAGCGAGACACGCGGTCATCAGCGCCGATTTCCTCGCGAGCTCGAGCAATCAGTATGACCTTCTGTAGGCCCAGCTGTTCTCCTTCCGACAGCTCCAACGGCTTGTCCCTTCCGCAAAGTTCGATATACGCAGGCTTTAGCCAACTGGGAATGTCGAACTTCTCCGCGAGAACGATCCTCTGGACTGCGTTAGGTCGATGAGATTCGATACCATCGATGGCTTTAATTCGCGCATCGGTACAGTCGTAGCGAGTAGCGATTGAAAGTAAATCGATGTATTCTTGTAGAGGTCGGGGTCTGTTTTCCGCGGCTTTGAAGTATAGCCTGAGTAACAAGATTGTTTTATTTTCGTTCGAAAATTATACCAATCTCACTCACCCAGCATAGAAGTACTCCAAAAGTGCCTCGAACTCGCCTTGGGTTACCTCAGGTAGGACAATAGGATTCTCGTCGGTCTCGCCACCCTGATCTGGCGGTAAATGATCGAGCATCTCATCGAATTTATGCGATTCTTGGCGCAGAAAATGGCGGTGTACTTTGTAAAGGTGGTTATCGACCTCAAGCCCAACGTAAGTAATTTAAACCGCGAACAGAAGGAGATCGGCATCTCTCAGACAGGACTTACAAGAAAGATAGCCATCTGTTCGTCAATATAATACTTTGAGTGGCGAATGGGAGGCTTTTTGACGGCAGATGCTGGGCTCTTCCCAGTGGCGATTGGGACTTCATCAATGCAACGAATGACCGGGGACGGGGACCTCGGGAGAAGAGAAGGTGGAGTGAGAGGTGGAAGGTCTGGGGGGTTCATTGGAGGTGTCTTGGGCGCCATTGCCCAGTCTTCGGACAGAGGGCTGGTTGAGAGAGACATGGGGGGTAAGGTTTGAAACTGCTGAGGCCGGGAGGGTTTAAGTAAGTTCTGATAACAGTAAGAGCTAGTGAGATTTGAACGTAAATTTTGAGCACGAGTTGATAGAATTGAATTCCGGAATCTATCGAAGGTAAAAAGAGCTGCGGTTACGTTCTTAGAACAGCTGCGGATCGATCATTTGATATCGCAAAGATGATGAAGTGGTGGCGTCTACGGTGGGAAGTATGCAAGGGACATAAAAACAGCGTTTTATTGACAGTGGAACACATGTTGATGCGTGCTTCCGACCCTACGACACGCGTTAATAACGTGGTAATGGCTTTACGCCCTCACTTTCTTCTTCTTCTTCCCTCCAAGCTGGAAGTACATTTAAACAACAACAGCCACGAAGAAATGTTAATTAACCTACCGACGTGGAAGTTATGGACGGAAGTTTGGTAGCGAGAGATTCATTGATGATTCTCTCCAACCTCGAATGCTCAAAAATGGGTCCTGGCCATGAATTGTTGCCGTGATTGTAGTAATGGTTGTATATCATATCTCGACTTTCCGGGGAACTTCGAGCGATTTCCCGGGCCTCAGCAATTAACATCACCTTTTCAAGACCGATCTGAACAGCCTCATCTTTCGTTAGAGGTTTATCTCGTTTGCAAATTTCGATGTAAGCCGGCATGAGCCACTCCTGGACGTTGTACTTCTCGGAAAGGATAAGCTTTTGAATTGGGTCAAGGGGTTGAGATTCGATGCCCTGGATCGCTTTGAGGCGCGCCCCAGGGCAATCGTAGCGGGAAGCAATGGAGAGCAGATCGATATGCTCCTGGAGAGGAATGGTGGAACCTGACTGGCTCAAGAAGAACGACCTGCAAGATCATCAATGGAGGTAGTAGTATCAAGGTGAGATTGGTTTACCCTTGGTAGAAATAATCCATGAGAGCGATAAACTCGTTTCGACTAACATCCGGCAGCGCAATAGGACTTTCATCCGCTTGTCCCTCCTGTCCCTCAACCGGTGGTGGGCAATTGAACATGGTATCAAAAACCAGGGATTCACGTCGAAGAAAATGACGATGAACTCGGAACAGATGATTGTCCACCTGTCAGCCCGAAAGGTGAGCAGAAGGATATCTAATGGAGTAAGGAAAAGCTTACCAGAAATATAGACATCTGTTCGTCGATGTAGTACTTAGGATCACGTACTGGAACTCCTGTTGCAGCAAGTTGAACGACTGTAGGCTCCGAGTCGTCGAGGTCGCTTTTGGCGCTTAAAGCCGGCGAAGAGGGCTTTTGGTCGTTCCGTGGTTCCTCCATCGAGTTTCAGTTTCCAGTGTAGTAGTGTCTGTATGCTAAGCTCATACCATTAAGATTATATACCCGAGATAACCTGCTCAGTGGGAATTTTCTGAGGGCCCGCAGCACCTCGCATGTATCGAAGACTCTCGGTACAAAGAACTGCCCATTGAAGCGCTGCGGTGTACGCAGCGCAGAAGTCAAGGTGGGCCATCGATAATCGAACAACGAAAATTGCGCTGCGGTTTGTTACGTATCGGAAGGCATGACAGTTGATTAGAATAGAGTTTCGATACCAGATGATGCCTGTCAAGGACGACTTCTGCAAGTATGATGAAAAGGTTCAGATTCATGTATAGTCGAGCCATGATTACGACGTTTGACGACGCAGTGGTGATTTAAGCAAGATTTAAGTCGATATTTTCCCGCCTTTCTTTGGAACCTTTTTCCTAGCTGAAAAATACAATCAGACAACGACGGTTCACATATTTGAAGAAACTCACCTTGAATATCACAGATTGAATTCGCAGCATCTCCGATATATCTCTCCACCCTTGAATTATCGAACATACTCGGTGGCCATTTATCCCAATGACCGGAACTCACTAGCATCTGCCGACTTTCAGCAGAACTCCGAAGGTTTTCCCGGGCTTCAGCGATCAATAATGTCTTTTCAAGGCCAATACAGATAGCCTCATCCTTCTTTAGAGGTTTCTCTCGTTTGCACAGCTCAATGTAAGCAGGCATGAACCACTGTGGGACACTATACTTCTCGGACAGAACAAGATTTCTTATCGGGTTGGGGGGAAATTTGTCGATTCCTCGGATAGCTTTGTCACGAGCCCCAGCGCATTCATAGCGGGTGGAAATTGAGAGTAGATCAATGTATTCTTGAAGCGAGGTCGAATGCCCTGGTTGGCTTTTGAAGAATGTCCTGCAATCTAGGTCAGGCTGGTCTATGTAGATTTTAATAAGGCGAGGCCATTGTACCCTTTGTAGAAATAATCCATCAGAGCCACAAATTCGTTTCTAGTGACACTCGGCAGCACGATAGGATTCTCATCCGACTGACCCTCTTCGCCGTAGGCTGGTGGAGGACAACTGAACATACTGTCGAAAACAACTGATTCATTCCTGAGAAAATGACGATGGACTCTGAACAGGCAGTTCTCCACCTGTTGTGATGTGAGCAGAGACTTATCAAAGACCGTCACCACGAGCTCACAAGGAATATCGACATCTGTTCGTCGATATAATACGTTGAATGTCGATCATGGACAGGAAGGGTTTCCGGTGTAGTTAAGCTGGCTTTGTCTACATCGAGGTCACAATCGAACTTGAGTTTGGAATGGATTGACGGTGCAGAGGGAGAGGGAGAACGGGGTGCGCCCCCCAATTCCATTATGATTGAGTTCTGTTGGCAGCGAGGGTGAAGCTGCAAAACCAATTAGCGAAGAAGAGAACGAGATAGATATGGCTCACCTCGATTTGATTGATGCTGGGCAGCCCCAAACCGGCTTCTCGGATCTCTTCCAAGTGTTTTACATTAGTGAACCATGGATGAAAGCTTCGCAAAAAGTCTAATTCACATCCTGATTCGAGACCCCGATAGCTTTGACTTTGCCTTGTTTATTTGAATCAGCGAGGGCACGCCACGTATCGAGACGACTAGGCTTGTTGGAAAGGGGACTGTGAATTAGCATGCAATCGATGTATTCTATCGCACGAAGGTCAGAAGCGACGTATGATCATTACGTAGGGACGGCGATTTTTCCTATTTCAGCAACGACGACTTATTCTGGCATTGAGATATTTAATATATCTCGTTACACGGCCACCTTTCTACGTTGGCGTTGCGTGCTGGCAACCGTCTCCGTATGGATTTACTTCGGTGGTTTCAGTACTACACCAGCTATATCATATATGTCGCGTTGATGTGTGTCACGAACCGGGCTACGGCCGCACTCCATCAAGCCTCGGCACTCCCCTATTTTCCCCTAATCTCTTTCTGAACTCCTTAACATCATCTCATTATACTCCTTTTAGTCTCCATGGATTCCTTAACTATTTCAACAGACTCCTTAGTTATCCAGTATATAAAGCTATCATGTATGCAGTGATCACTCAGTTCAATCAACTCTCTTATAAATTCCCTATTTTCCTCGCCCTTAGGCTCTTCACAGAGTTTCCGAGTGATTGATCGGCTTCCGCGTTCCGGCCCGATCGAATCCTCACAGTTTGATTGAACTCCTAAAACCTTACCATTTTTGGAAAAAATGTCTATCCCTGGCCAACTTCCCGAGCAATGGAACACCGAGTCCATTCCTAATCCGGAACAGACTACGGATCAGCAGAATCTTTCTAGTACTTCCCAGTTGCCGTTTCAACCGGCATTTAGCATCCCATCATTCCATCCTACCGCCGATAACCCGATTCAACAAACAGTTACGTGGTCGGATCTATCAAACATCTATCATGCCGTATCCGGCCTCGGTGGAACTATTGAACAGATGCAGCAGACGGAAATGCAGCAACGGGCTGTCATCAACGCCCAATTTGCCACTATTCAGAATTTTAATGAACAGATGTGTACCAATTTTCAGACACAGACAATTCCGAAAACTCAAGTAGCAAAAATTCCGGAGATATCGAAATTCACTGGAGAACCGGAACGTGTAAATCAGTTTGTTCAAGATATGGACCGTGCAATTCAGCTGTCTGGAAATTCCCTCCCCACGCCACGCCACATGACAAACTACTGGGCTTTATTTCTTGACAAAAAAGCCCGGGACTGGCTTCGCATGATTGAAATCCAAGAGCCAGGATTGTTTGACAATTATCCGGCTTTTGTCGAGTCCTTCAAGAAACATTTTGAAGACCCTAATCTTCCGGCAACCATGCTGAGGAAAATCGAGGTCTTTAAACAGACTAAGAGTGTGGCTGCCTATGGATCGAAATTTGTGGAAATGGTGGTCTATTGTGATCTCTCCGATTCCACTAGAATCCACTATTTCAAAAAGGGCCTGAAAGATCATGTAAAAACAGCTTTGGCCTTAGTGGGAAAAGATGCTAGGCCAAAGAAATTAAAGGGTTTCATTGATCTCTGTATTGAGATTGATGATGCTCACGAGGAACTCGAACACGAACGACAACATGAAAAACGTGGTCTACAATTAAATAATTCTTCGGGATCAAACCGGATCAACGGAAACGGTTATAACGCAAATTCCCGAAACGGAAAATCTACAGTCGGATCAAATGGCGATTCGGTGAAAACTGTAGCAAACTCCGCACCTGTCGAAACCAACGGTGAAGCGATGGAAGTTGACTATATGAAGCTGCGAAAACAAGGTATGAAGATTAGTCTTACCAAGGCACAAAGGGATTATCGACGGGACAACAAACTTTGCCTCTACTGTGGCGGCAAAGAACACTACATCGACAATTGTCCGAATATGGGAGAACAAGCAAAGAAAAACAGGAAGGAAAGGTTAGCGCATTTCCGAGGTAGCAAACCCTCGGGAAAAGCGTAACCGAATGCCCTTCAGTCCCCGAGCATTCGGTGAACGTTGGGACTCGTTCACATGCATCCACGCCGGATGCTCCCTATACCCGCCGTACTAACGGTTCTTTCGTACTCAACTACAAAACTTCGCCCTCTTTCATTCACGCCGTTGACGCTGGTACTCGTCATTTTGTTATTGCTGTTCGACTGATTACCAATGACAAGAAGATAATTCATACCCATGCTCTTGTCGACTCCGGAGCAACAGACTCCTGTATTTCTCACAAAATTTCCATTCGGCATTCACTTCCAAGAAGGAATAAAGAAGTCCCTATACCAATTACGGCCGTTGACGACCGTCCAATCGCCTCTGGACTGATCACCCAGGACGTTGTAATTCCAATTTCTATCGGTACTCACGATGAGTTAATTTCCTTTGCCGTCGTTGACGTAGACTATCCCATTATTTTGGGACTTGACTGGCTTAAACGCCACAACCCGGCGATTGACTGGGCCGACTCAACATTGACTTTGAATTGTTGTAAGTTGAAAAATCCTTGTACGGTACACGCAAAGGGCTCTGGTCCTCTGCCTATTCCGAAACTCCATGCCCCTCCAACACGCGTTGCAGGCTTTGGTCTCTCCGGCGTTACCCCTTCTTGGTTTTACCCGACTTATTCGCCTACGACGCCTATACCATACCGTACCGAAAGAGAAAAGCCGTCTCAACCGCAAAGATCATTTCTCGATCTCCTTTGTGCGAAATCTTCTACCAATTATAGGGCTGTATTCCCAGATGCTACAAATTTCTTGACACCTCCGAAACCGAATGTCAAGGTGATTAGCTTTAAAAAATTCCAGAAGACCACGCGCCATGACCCAAATTCCATTTGTCTCATGAAATTCTATGATATGGACTCGAAGGTCTACGTCAATTCATTCAGGACTTCAACTAATCCATCCACTTCTAATGACCACACTCAACCTCCGCCTAAGCCGCCCCCCGATGATTATAGACCCCATATTCCACAGAAATACATGGATTTTGCAGACACTGTCTTCAATCCAGAACAATTCGAGAAATTACCAGAACACAGAGAGTGGGACATTGATATTGACCTTGAAGAAGGAAAATCACCACCTTTTGGCCCAATGTATAAGTTGACACCTCAAGAAAAGGAGGCTGTAGCTGAATATGTTCATTCGAACTTAAAGCGAGGTCATATTCGACGTTCAACTTCTTCAGCAGGTGCCCCGGTCCTTTTTACACGAAAAAAGACGGGTGAAATTCGCCTCTGTGTCAATTTTCGTGGATTAAACAGGATCACAAAGAAAAACCGATTCCCGCTGCCACTTGTCGATGATTTAATTGACTCAGTTCAGGGCTGCAAAGTTTTTTCGGTCATTGACTTGAAAAGTGCATACAGTCATTTACGAATTCGGGAAGGAGATGAGTGGAAGACCGCATTTCGTACTCACTTAGGGCTTTTTGAACATTTAATTGTCCCTTACGGTCTTACGAATGCTCCCGCCGCATGGCAAGGATTCATCCAAAATGTGCTTCGTGACATTCTGGGGTTGAATTGTGTTGTCTATCTGGATGACATATTAATATATTCGAAAACCCAAGAAGAACATGACGAACACGTACGGATGGTGTTGGAAAGACTCCGAGCCAATAATCTTTGCGCAAATCCGAAGAAATGCGAATGGGACAAGCAACAGGTTGAATACCTAGGTTATGTCATCAGTGCAGAAGGTGTACAGATGAATCCAAAGAAACTCGAGACCATTATCGCGTGGCCGGTACCGACAACACTCAAGGACCTCCAATCCTTTCTCGGATTTACAAATTTCTACCATCGTTTCATTCCCGGGTATTCAGGATTGGTTTGTCCATTAACAAATCTCACAAAGAAATCGCAGAAATTCATCTTTGACCCCACCTGTGTAACGTCCTTCGAAGAATTGAAGAAGCAGTTCACGGGTGCCCCTGTCTTGAAACATTTCGACCCAACACTACCTATCTTCATATTCACTGATGGTTCCGATTTCGCGCTCTCTGCTGTTATACAGCAAAAAGATGACAATGGAAATCTACACCCAGTTTCATTCTATTCCCGAAAATTCTCTCCAGCTGAGATAAACTACGATGTGCATGATAAAGAACTACTTGCTATCGTAGAAGCATTCAGAGAACATCGGCACTGGTTGATCGGATCACCGTTTCAAATCACAGTTATATCGGATCATAAAAATTTGACCTATTTCATGACAATGCGCCAACTCAATAGACGCCAAGCGAGATGGGCAATGTTTCTTTCGGAATATGATTTTACCCTGCACTGGACCCCTGGTAAAGAAAATGTAGCGGATGCTGCATCCAGACGGTCAGATTTTACATTGCAAGGCGAAGATGAATGACTCACCAGCCAACATCAGCAATTATTAACGGATCGGAACATCGGGCGTATAACATCCGTAAACGGAAGTAACGATATATCCGCGAACGCGGAGATATCGGCGTTAGCTTTAACAACACTGTCGGTTGATACTTCGGATCTCCTCAACGAGTTCCTTGACGCCACAAAGAACGACAGTGAATGGAGGCAGGAAATAGCGAAAGGAAATTCGGATTTTACCACAACCCATGACCTAGTTTTTCACAAGGGTGCATTATACGTACCATCAACATTACGCCGCACCATTCTATTAAAACGCCATGACTCCGTAATAGGAGGACACCCTGGCAGAAGATGTACGGAAAAATTGGTAGCAAGGGACTACTCATGGCCTGGCATGTCCACGTATATTAGAAACTATGTCAAGGCGTGCGACGAATGCCCCCGTTCCAAATCTGAACATCACAAACCTTATGGTCTCCTCCGTCCTTTGAGCATTCCAGAACGTCCGTGGCAACATATATCGATGGACTTCATCACAAAATTACCCCCTTCCCAGGGTCATGACTCAATCTGGGTAATATGTGATCGCTTGACAAGAGCGGCACATTTCATTCCATTCAACGAAACAAATAATGCAAGTCAACTAGCTTGGCTTTATTTAGATCGAATATTTCGACTCCATGGCATTCCAGACTCAATTGTTTCTGATAGAGACAAACTTTTCATTTCAAATTTTTGGCAGCAATTAATGGTGTTGTTGAAGACGGACATAAAGACTTCAACTGCCTATCACCCGCAGACGGATGGCCTAACAGAGCGTACAAACCAAACGCTGGAAGGATATCTGCGGACTTACTGTTCTTATCATCAAGATGATTGGGTGGACTATCTCCCCTTGGCGGAATTCTCTTTCAACAACCATGAGAATTCATCTACAAAACAAACCCCCTTCTTCGCGAATTTAGGATACAACCCGAACTTTGAACCGACTTTAACTGAAAGATCAACAGTTCCGACGGCCCATGACTTGGTGGAAAGACTGCGAGTTATTCAGGATGAATTGAGAGCTGAATTAAAGCATGCTCAGGAGGTACAAGCAAAGAATTATAATACCCATCGCCTACCTGCACCGACTCTACTCCCAGGTCAATTGGTCTGGCTATCCCGCCGAAATATCAAAACGAACAGACCAACGGATAAATTGGACCACAAGAAAATTGGTCCGTACCCAATAAAACGCCGTATTCACGACTCAGACTCCTATGAACTCGACCTACCTTCATACTTATCCCGACTCCATCCAGTATTCCACATCTCACTGCTGGAACCGTATGGGGACCCCACGGAGTTTCACCCGCACTCCGACGCCATTCCGTTGCAGCTCGAAGACGATGTAATGAGAATAGAGAGTATTAAAGATGCAAGGAAAATCGGAAAAACTTACGAATACCTGGTCCACTTCAAGAACACTGATCCAAGCGATGATTCTTGGATACCCCTTTCCGATTTACCGACAACAACCAATGAAATTATCGAGAGATTTCATCGAAGGAACACAAAAGCGCCTAGACCAGACAAAACGCTTTTCGACCGACCGCTAAAGGATGAAACACCAAGCAGGAACCCGCCATCAAATAAAAAAGGGAATACTCCTCGTTCAAAGTCTCCTAAAGCAGAAAAGAGCAATCTCAAAGAAAATTATATACCCCCGTCTCAAACGACCACGCGATCGGGTCGAATTTCGAAACCAGCGGAGAAATTAGACCCTGAATGGTAAAGATTTAAATCCCATCCATTACTGTGAACACATACCCCATCATGCCCCATAAACAATTTCGAATGCTTCTAACTCTTCCCCATCCTCGTATTGCGAAAATCGGCGAAAAAACGGTTGAATTAATAGTGGAGGAACGGGATTCAAGGTTGACACTTGACGAACTGACGCATTTTGGAAAGAACGTTGATTGGGAACGAATGGAAAAAGAATTGAAAGTTGACGGACTTTGGGAAATCGTTACGGAACACATGCCCCCCCGATACGTCTGGGGGGACGTAGAACGCAAAACACCACCGATCGAACCATTCACCCCAGCTAGATTCATGTCATATTTCGAATATTTCCATGTCGACATTGATGGGAACTTTTTCGAGAGGTCTACAGGGAGAAAGATTATCAAGCAGAACGCCTTAAGGACCTTCAAATACATAGCGTCGTACCTCTACAAACACCCCTTGTGGCCAATTTCCCCGGAGACGAGTGTTGACGAATTATTGGATCTAGTAGAAGACCACGCAGATGTCTTCTTTGTCGACGGATTATACTATGCAGATTTCATTGTGAACGGGACGCCTTTACCGAACGCCCATACTTTAGGACCACTGGGAGCCGGATTCCTACTCGAAAATCATTAATTCCGCGCGCCTACACGGTTCTCAATTACGGATCAGTCCTCCGTGCATCGGCACTCGGCCTTGAAGGGGGATAGTGTCACGAACCGGGCTACGGCCGCACTCCATCAAGCCTCGGCACTCCCCTATTTTCCCCTAATCTCTTTCTGAACTCCTTAACATCATCTCATTATACTCCTTTTAGTCTCCATGGATTCCTTAACTATTTCAACAGACTCCTTAGTTATCCAGTATATAAAGCTATCATGTATGCAGTGATCACTCAGTTCAATCAACTCTCTTATAAATTCCCTATTTTCCTCGCCCTTAGGCTCTTCACAGAGTTTCCGAGTGATTGATCGGCTTCCGCGTTCCGGCCCGATCGAATCCTCACAATGTGTAGAGTAGTACGACGCTGTACTCCTATAGTTTACCGCCTCCAAACAGGGCGAGCTCGTTCTAGGGTCGTATGGTAGATAGATAGATAGATAGATTACGCAGCATGGTCCCACAAGGGAACCGCCGGAACTACTAGTACTACCCTAAAGCGAGCTCACCCCTCGTAGTGTCGGTGGGGAGCATGCCGCATAATATAATCTATGATTCTATCCACAAGATGCCAAGATAACGAGGAAGGCAAGGAAGGCATAACTAGGGAATTGATTTGAATGCCGACGGCAATCAAACAAGTAACGAGTCCATTCCATTCCCACTTCAACGTTGATGAGGGATGGCATTCAACGAACGCAAAAGTGCATTGCTCAATACATTGAATGACCTTCCATCGGCTGCCAACACGGGCAGATCATCCCAATCCCGATCCAGCTCGTCAAGGTATTCAGCTACCCCCGAGAGATGAGCGACCTTGACGCATGATGAGCAAGAAGTTCGGGGGAGGGGAGCAGAGAGTCCAGGTGAGAGCCGGGGCGCGTGAATGCCGCCTTGTCAGGTACCTGTATCAATTCGCTGAAGGTTTTTATGTGATAGCAGTGCTCGATCTCCTGAAATACAGATGCGTCACGGAATCATGATCAGTGGGCCGCCAGGAGTTCAATGCGGCTACTATCGCTCACCGTTGCCTCGAACCATAGCTCTAGGCGATCGAAATGCTCACGAACATTTTTTTCCATGGTCATGACATTATGCAACGAATGTACTTTGTTGCCATTGATATTCTCGACGTCGTAACCGAAACGCTTCAAGAGAGAGCAGCGAGGCAGAAGTGCCTCTCTGAGAGAAAGTGAGCCCAGCAGTGCCAGCAGGAAAAGGGTACGAACATACCTTCGCGATAGAGGTCAGGCACTCTTCATCAGATATCTTGGTATATGTATATGTCGAGTCTGGTACAATGTGCGCGCATTCTGTCCAGCCTGTGCCAACTCGCATCACTTCCTCTTCGTTGACGTCGAAGGTTGCCGGTATAATTTGGTTATACTTTCCAGTTACCACACACCGGTAACCATCTCGGATAAGAGCCTATATGAAGGTTTAAGGCAGATAAAACCATGTTCTCAAGCGTCATGAAATACTTACTTGCTTCTTTGCGAGGCTGCTGTCTGTGGGTGCCTCCTCCATCACGGCCATCAGAGCCTCTTTGTCTTCATCGAATGAAGGCCGACTGGGATGTTTCGATAAATCTGATGTTTTCTTTTTGTATTTTTTGACTATATGCGTACGTTCAGGCCAAGAAGTTATTCGGTCGGTGCTCATTCACGATCAGACTTACAGCCCCTAATATAACTGTCAACAAAAAACCTTCCGAGTTTGAGCAGGGTATCTTGTTCTCCCTTGCAGGAGTTGATTTCTTTTACGATTTCCGTAAGAGCGTAAGAAGAGGGAGGATGAAGGATCAAGTATCCGAGCACTCTTGCGTATTTGACTTGCTCCTCGCTTGTAACTTCGCGTTCTAGTTTGAAGCAAGCATCATAAGCTCTCTGCGAGTTGGTATTGAGTATATCATCGGCTGTATCGAAGTACAGTAAGACGGTAGGAAGAGGAGTTGCACTGACGGTTCGGTATTTGTCGAGTATGTTCATGGTCAAGTAGAACAGTAATAACAATAGGCTGTTATAAATATGGAACTAGGCGGGCCGTCAAGCGGCAATATATATTAATAATCACTGGCACGGTGGCACCCTTGGCACCTCCCTCTTCTAACGCTCTTACGTCGGAAATCGTGAAAGGAATTAACTCCTGCAAGGGAGAACAAGAACGCTGCTCAAACTCATTGGACAGTGCATCGTTCTCAAGCAAGCGGGCATTAGCCTTCGAACATCTCTCAACACTGCAAAACTTCTTGAGCAGCGCAGTCATGCATGGAGGGTGAGTTTTCCTGTGTCTCCATTTATTTCAAGCTACTTTTTCAACTTGTGTCCGTAGAAAGTCAGGTTCATTATTGGTGAGGGAAATCTCCAAGATTCGGTTGGGTCAATTAGAGACTGTGCAAAACTCTGGCAGAACTGGAAAACGTTTTGAGGTGAAAGCGAAGAGGATGATGGATTCGACCATTCAATACCGGAACGCGGTCGAGGCCTGAACCTTGTGGAAGGTCATAACGATCGGAAAAGTCATAACGGAAAAGGAGTTCATCAAACACGGCCCCGCCTGGTGCAGGGGATATCCATCCGGAAAACACACTGAATCGTGAACGGGCTGGCATCTTCCCATTAATGAGCGAGCTGCCTGCCAAGCGACGGAAATTGTAATGTTGATCACGAGTCATACATAGATATTCGAGCGACGGGTCTAATCAACATGCACCCCAACAGACATGCAAATTACCTCAAAAGTCCCTCGTTTACAAAGAGTGTCGTGTACGCTCAGGCTATGTATCAAGTTGCCCCACCTCATTCTCCTCGTGTCGAAACGTTGAAACAAGGAACCCATTCGCCCAGTTCATTTGTGAAGCGTGGACTGTCGCCGGTGAAAAGAGCGGATAGGAAGTTTTCGAGTCTTGACTTTGGTTCGCGAACATAAACATACCGAATGTGTGGATATTTACCCATATTGTTACTGACTCTCATGGCTAGTTTTCTCCTAGATCCGTGTATTGAACTTGACATTTCAATGTGATTATCCGTCGTTTCGTGAAAAGCGATGCTAGAACTGCAAGGCCCCAACGGCGGCGGTGAGCTGCATACAGCATTGATTGCAGCTTCGACACGCCTTCAAGCGATCACTTGACAGTGCCCCGGCCTTTCTAGCTGCACAATTTACCTCACGAATTATGACTTTTTCGCGCGTTCTCAACGTGTTATCCTCTTGTCGTCAAAAATGAAACGTCTTATTGCCACGAGCAATCCTGCTGAACCAATTCCTCAATATAAAAAGCACGGCTCGCCGTATAGGAGATGCCCAAAACCCTCTCACTATGCTGGCTTACTACCACGATAATCTCTCATGCGACCGTCACCAGGAAACGACAGACGACGTCAACTGTACCTCCTCTCGACCTGTATCGAACGAGGTCCTCAACGCTTTGAAGTATCGCATATATCCCAAGTACTCACAGTCGCAGTCACCCGTAGACCGGTTCAAATCGATATCCCAAGAGCTCGGATTTCCTTGGGAGTGTGAGCTCCTCAGATTCGACGTAACACAGTCCGACATGGAGAAGGTGGCGTAGTTTTCGCACCATCACTTCGCGGTGAATTTTTGACACTCCAAGGATTTAGGGTGTGAAGGAAATGGTGGATTATTATACGAGGGAAAGGTGAGGACGACGGTTGATTGTAACGGCGGTTCTTAACGTTTCTGTGGCTTCAAGGGTTATCGAGCCCTACGATGTTCTATGGATGTTCACACACGGAAACGCGTGTCTCGACGTTGAAGGTTGTTTCCTTTCTAGCTTCCGTCACTCCTACTTCTGAGGACTCTGCCTCGTTGCCACAGAACCCTGGACGAAATCCACAATCCATCTCACCATCAGCGAAGGCGAATCGGTTTTAATTCCCGCTGGCGCATACCATCACTATACCCTCAACATTCACCCCGAGAATGATATTAGAATGTGGGGGATGTACAAGGCCAGTTAAAGCTTAGCACGTTTTCATCATCTTCTTCCCCCCTGACGCTATTTACTTCCAGACATCGGATAAGTCGGTTTTGGAGGCTGATTTACCACCGTTAATATTCGGGGAAGAGGCCGAGCAGCATCCAGCGCGGAAAGTTTACCTTGAGAGTGTCAGAACGTGAAATGTAATAATTGTTATAATAAAGCGCACTGGAGTCTGGAAGCCTTCCTGTATTATTTCCGTGCCTAAACGAAAGCCGTATATATAATCCCCCACCACTTCGTCCATTTTTGCCATTGCCCCATTCTAACCCAAAAACTCGAGCTGAGCGCGCCCAAAAATGGTCTTTACAGTTCATCTTCTCGTTGTATTCATTTCCTAGATTTGCCGTCAGATTGACCTGTCCATGACGAGAAGTTTCCGTTCGGGTTTAAGACAGGACCTTAGGGTCTTGGTGGTGGCTTCGAGGATAAGCGGTAATAGACCATTTCAAGAGTAGATAGGCCACCGGGCAACCACGAATGTTATAACGACAACCCATTTTCAGTGAGATCGACGCGTACAAACGATATTCTGCGGTACCTTACCATATCGACCCCAAAGATAGATAATATTGACACCGTCAACTTTCCACAGCCAAAGTCCAGGACTTCTGATGTCTCCTTCTGATTGTTGTTGAACGGAATATGACTTTTCCTAGATATTCATGCCAAAATTCCCGAAGGATTCTGATCAAAGTCTTTCGCGTAGTGGTGAAATGTGAAACGTTTGGCGTCGTCAGATTGGTCGCTGTCATGAGGGAAGTGAAGAAGCTTTGAAGCGCCGCGTCAAAGTTGGCAGGCGCTAAAACCTCTCGTCTTTCCTCCGTCATGCAAAAGAGAAATCAAAACCACCGGTACTCAATGAAGAGAGTCGATTTCAACACCATCGAGGAGAAGAAGGAGCTAACTTCAGGCAAACCAGTTATTGGATTCTACCACCGTACGCCCTCTGCCGGTATTGTACTATGTGAAAGGCTGCGCAGCATCTACTAGTCGCGGATCACCGTCTTTGAAAGTTCTGCCTCTACAGCAATGAAGGGTTCTTTCGTTCAATCAGTTTCAATTTCGACAAACGCTCCCCGGATTGACCTCCCGTGAACTTGAAATCGAAGACATCAGTTCAGCCAGTCCGAGGACGTAGCACTAGACCAAGGCTTGATTTGGGTTCTTTTCTCTTCTCGTGATATGACAGCAATCTTTCTTGTAACCTGCCAACAGGTGTTCAGGCTATTCCTTCCTTCAATGTCTTCGGATACCGAAGAATGGAAAACGCGCTTCTGGCTTCTAGTTCGTCAACTGACCCCAGCTATCGTCATTTGGAAATAGTTATACATAGTCAGCGGGCTGATGCCTCCCTGGACCTTGATTCGGGTTGCGTTCTTAGAGCGCTATTCCTAATCGTTGGATTAGCCATTTAGCTTGAAGTAAAACTGTGGACTGGCCAGTCATTTCTGAATCTTGGCTACTACTCAGCAGAGCCTCAGCTCGCTTCTTCAAATCTTATGGGAGCAAATATCCGGAACTCAAGTACTCAAGTACTCAGGCCTCAGGATCCAGTCAAGGCTAAAGGGTGAGAAGCTCAAAGACTTCAAGCGGTCGGTCATGTTACTGTGCCTTGTCCGACATTTTTTGCCTACCGGGACCGATGAAATGGAAGCTGTAGTTGATAGCACAGAAGCCGGCGGTGGGCGGACCAAATGACAGAGTTGGCATTGGTCTTCTCCATCGCAAACGTTCGAGTATCCTTTCACACAGATTAAGCATGATGTGAGTGTAGAACTGCTACCTGTTAATCCCTAAAACAGGTTGCGCAACTAAACAACTAGTGTACAAATTCATTGATTTCTTCCTACTCTGGAACTACCCGGGTCAATAATGTGTAAGTATATATGGGAGGCCTACAACTACAGATTGTGCGATTATTTGTTACGTATAATTTAATTTGCTTAGGCACTGGCGTTGGACTGAATGACAATTAACACGAGGTAACGTGGAGTATAGGAAGGAACATACGCTGGTGTCAGACGCAATGGTGGCTTTAGGGGGAGAAGAGGAGACAGCATTGGAAGTACGAGCGATGCTAGCAAGGTCAACTGGAAGCTCGGTTAGTGACACACAAAGTAGACACGCGACATAAATGACACTTGCTTTGACCCTTCTTGAAAGCATGCTTTCTGAATTGCTTCGCAGCTTCAAGCTCTTCCTCCGTCATAGATGGGCTTGGGATCATTGGAGCTACCTTGTCCGCAGCTAGTGCCAGGGTTAAGTAAAGCAATGATGATAATGGGAGTGTGATAGCCGTTACCATCGCCGGATGTACTGAATCTTTCGTCATCTTCACGTACGTCGTCTTCCATAGTCTGGTGCTCCCATTCGTCTTCAAGACGACCCCAGTTGTGGGCCCCGCCACCTTCCTTGCGCAAGGATTTCTCGAGTCCAGACTTGGAAAGAGAGCGATCCCTCATGACGGCGCGAGGGAAGGCAGAGCGTTCCGTTCGAGTCATAGTGAAATCAGAAGAGATATAGAGGAAAAGACAAGAGGTTTATGAAAGAGAAAAATGGTTCAGTGGCAGATCGCGAGTGGTGGGTAATGGTAGTGGGTGATAAGTGGAGACTACTGCCGCTTATATACAAGTCTGGGGTAAAGCGGTTCCCCTTTTCGGGAAAAGTGGTGTTATCGTGTGACAAGTATATTTATACTTATATTTGATTTTGTCGGATCTCCACAAACCATTCGTATGCATTCACGAAAGCTTCTTTGTCTCTGGGTAGCAACGGAAGAAGAATCAAGGTTTCTGTGGCTGGACCTAACAGCCTTTGTCCTAGGCTGGTCTGTGGTCTGTCTAGAACTGACGCAACGTGGCGTTGATATTGATAAGGTACTTTGAGCCAGAAATCACAACGAAGCATGAGTCAACCTGGATAAATTCAATTCCTGCTCAAACGCATAGCCCTTTGAGCGCTATTCAAGGGCGCAACGATGTCTTTCTGGACCCTGCACAAAGGGATCAAATTACGCTCGGAGTCAACCGAACCGTGTGATTGCCAAAAGTGGAAAAAAATGTGGGGAAACGTGAGAAAAAAACCGCCCTTCTTTGATTTTGGCACGTGCCTGGTCCATGCTCGAAATATACAGCATGGACAGGGTGTCGACAACGGTGAACAGAGTGCTCTGCTCATCAACCATCCCCCTTAATCATCATGTCAGAACTTCAATCTGCGCTCAGGGCTCTTTTACGCGATACCGATGGAATTATCACGCTTATCGAAGTTTTCAACCTCCCCGAAACCCTGACGTCAGACGAGGAAAGTTCTCGTCTGCAAGCTTTAGGAGATTCACGGAACAGAAGAGTACTCGCTGTGGTGGTACATAAGGATGAAGCAAGCGGTCAGGAGGAAGGAAGGTGATACAATCAATCGACCCGTAATGCATAATTTACTGACGGCCCAACTCTCGACTCGTTCTCAGTTTATTTGTTTTGAAGCCGAAGCATCCTTCTAGTGGTTATCCTGATGAACTCGAAATCCGACACGTTTTTCCAATATGCGGAGATTTCACGATTTCCATGGCTCAAATAAAGCGGCATTCTGCAGATTTACGTTCGCCAACACGTTCACATTCATCGACTCAATCGCCATCCGCAGCAATTAATCAACAGGAAGCTGGTAAAATCTTCTGGTTTATCACCCACATGTTATTAATCACGACTTCCAAGGCCTCAAAGTGACTGTTCACTCTGGTTTGAGTAACACCGAGCCGCTCAGTTTCTTTACGTATGACGTTCAAGGATTGCGAACGGTATTGGCGGAGTACAGGAGATTAAAGACAGCTTCAGGTCAGTCACATCTCTATTCACAAGATCCGTGCTAATCATCTGTTCACCAGACGCAGAGAGTACTGCTTCAGTCTTTCCCACTCAGACCTTTTCCTGGTTGGCGACTTACACCTCACGAGCTATCAGTATACCCACACGTTCGTTCAAGTCTCTTCTCGTATTTCCTTCGATTGACTTGTAGGCAGTATCCACTATACCCCCGGATCTTCGTCTAGAGCTTTTGCCTCTACATACCCGTCTATCGGACGCTAGTGCAGGCATCCCGGGAGATGACGCCGACGACCTCCTGTATATTCGTGAAGAGTGGGTGAGGACACGAGCAAGAGAAGCTTGCCGAAAGGGACGTGTAAGGTTGAAGTAAGCGCAATATATCTCATCGCCACAGACGCCTGTTCATTTTACCTTTATAGGATTCGGATAGGAACGTTTAACGTGAATGGGAAGATGCCTTCTCAGGATTTGGCTACGTGGGTTAACGGACACAATGTTGTTTCTGGAAAGGACGGCGTCCATGCAAGCTCTTTACTCCCGCCTGTGAAGGAAGTGTCACCTCTATCACTGGGCGACGTCAATAAGAATCCCTTAGATAAACTTACCGATAGTGAGTAACGTTTGTTCGCTCCAGCACGAAGCTCATGCAGAGCTACAGAGAATGAACCAGCTTCATCCTCAACAACCACCGTCGAGTCAGAAGATACACTTCACGAACCAGCAAATGAAGCTGGGACCGTTCCCTTTACTGACGGGGACCATTTCGACGATACCGATGTGATGGTTTTCGGCTTCCAAGAGCTTGACCTATCCACGGAAGCACTAATATACTCAACTAGCACGACTCGAGAGGAAGCGTGGTGTATGGCTATTTTCGCTGCCTTGGGGGAGAAAGGTGGCCAATATGTGAAGGTGAAAATCCCTTCAATCCCATACTCACGTTTTCGTGTGTACTAAAACTTATATCCGACAATGATAGCTGGCATCCAAACAGCTCGTGGGGATGCTGATCGTGGTTATAGTAAAGTCATCATTGAGAAGTTGTTTCTCCAACCTGATGGCTTCTTCGGTGGGTATTGGCATAATGGGTGTTATGGTGAGTATGATATTCAAACTTTCTTTTTTCTTATACGGGCAATGTCACAGATTTTTTTAGGGGAATAAAGGCGGGACTGCCATTCGACTTACGTTTACTCCACCCCCACCCGGCACGCTCCAAGGGAAAGAAAGCGGCGGCTCTTTATCGGGGGATGCACAACAAAGCCCTATTCGTCATATCCCTACCGTATCCCAGAACAATGGATCAGAAAGCCTCCGTGGTGCTGAAAGCCGTTCCGAGAAATCTTCTGGTTACGATGACATTATTATCGCGCCAGGTCCCACCACATTGACGTTCGTGTGCTCCCACTTGGCGGCGTTCGACGAAATGGTGGATAAACGAAATGCGGATTATCAGGATTTGACGAAGAGGTTATTGTTTTTGGAGACTCTGCCCTATGATAATGTTGAAGCGGATACCATTCCTCACGGTGTCAAGTCCCCGATGAGATCAGCAAGCGTTAGTAGTGGGATCTCGGCGAATAGCAATATCAACGGTGTGCCCGTACGGCGACCGACTGCACAGTTGCCGGCTGATACTTCAAACGTACCACTTCTGGAGAGGTATAACATCTTCGAAACCGACGTTCTGTTTTGGATGGTGAATTTTCTCTCTTTCTTTGGAAGTACATATGACTGACGAAGGTTCCTTAGGGTGGTAGGTCATTTCGGGTTGTTGTGCGAGGACATTGCTTAAGGCTGTTGGACTGTGGTCATAGATCTCAACTACCGGATAGACCTGCCTGATTCGGATGTACGGGCTATACTCGCCTCCGAACATTGGGACAACAAGTTCAACGCCTTGCTGAAGTATGATCAGGTGAAAGCACTCTCTGATCGCAGTCGTGTATAATCACATGAGTGTTAATGTGCCACCGTTCCCGTCAGCTGAAGAACGCGATACGGAACAAGAAAGCGTTCGACCTGTTCTCGGAACATCCTATTGCACACCTTCCGTAGGTTTTTCTCTTTCTGATGATTTCAGATCCTCGGAGGTGACGTGTTCTGCAGAACATATCGATTCAGTAGCGGGATCGTAGCAGACGATTTGGGATACGACATCAAGTGTGTGGCCTTTCCTTCTCCCTGTTTCTTTCTTTTTTTGAACGACTCGTATAGACGGAAGCCGGCATGGACCGACCGTGTTCTTTATGCACACTCCCCACTTACAAGCTCAATTCACCAACTATCATATGTCGGTCATCCCGAAATCAACATGAGCGATCATAAACCGGTCTCTGCAGATTTTGCGGTTGATGTAGGTTTGTTTAAATTGATTCATGTCCCTCGTCGTTTGATATGTGTGACAGGTTGATGTTTATGACAAAAACGGTCTCTCTGGGATGGCCAAACATTTATTTAGACAGCTGCATGGAATGGAAGAGAATCAGTCAAGAGCAAAGACGGAATTGAGTCATACGGCGATTGAGATTGGGGAATTTAGGTATGTCCACGTTTTAGTTCTCGACTTTGATTAAACTGCCCTAACACTCTTTGTCAGTTATCGACAGCTTATCAAACGGGTGTTTACGATACGGAATACAGGAAAGGTAAATGAATTACCTAGTGTGCCACTGAATGGGTTGCTCACTGGGAGTTTGTATGCTAATCAGGTTGCTTCGGCCTTTCGATTCGTACCCGTCGATATGGGTAGCGAGCTCCGTAAAAGCCTTTTCTTCAAACGCCGTTTTCTCATCACTCACAACTTCACTTCTAATTGGTTAGATCCAGGATGGTTGAATGTGTCACCAGTGACGGTGTGTGTGGCTCGGATTTCCTCGTGCCCACTCTAAAGACTGTTCTAGGGCTTGCTACTTCCCAACGACGTGGTGGAAATTGCTCTTACCGTATTCGTTGATGACCGAACTGCGTCAAAGCTCAATCTAGGTTCGAAGAACTTGGATTGTACGCTCATATTACATACACTGCTCGGGAAGGATCACTTTATCACAGTCTCTGGAAAATACCGTAAGTGGATCGCGTAATGTTGCATGCGGCCTTTTCACTTGCTCTTCACATTCGCAGAATACACCTGCTTTGCCAACAGTCTCTCTAGATTGACAAGACTTCCTGGCCCAATTCGCTCGTTGACAGGACCTCAGGACCTGTTGCATGAAGACCGTGCTATCAATGCTCCTCGAGAGATCATGCGCTTGGTCAATTGGATGATGACTGGAAGTCACCATGCTGTGGTAGGTATTACCTCAAGTGCTCATCTGTATGCGCTGAACACACCACTTAGGAGGATATCTTTGTAAAGGATGCCGATAAACATCTCTCACACCAAATCATAGAGGTCAATTTCGCTCCTGATTCTGTCGCCTGTTGACTGAACCAAACTCACTGTCGTCTAGTCTCTGGATACTGGTGACGAATTCCCATTTTCGACCGACCAGAAAGATAGTGCGACTCTTGTTGCTTTTGGGGAGACTCTCATCCAGTTGTTGTCGTCCTTGCCTGAGGGAATTGTCCCAGAAGCATTACACAGTCAATGTGGGCAAGTGGCTAGTCGGGATGAAGCTTTTGAGGTAAGTCTTTTTGCTCACCTGCATCCATAGCATTGTTATGTTGACATTCGTGCTAGATCCTGGACGCTCTACCTCCTACGGCTGTCAATGTGAGGAGCTTGATTCTTTGGGAACCGCGAACGTGGCCATACTTACAGGTTGGACGTTAGGTTTGGATATCGGTGACAGCCTTCCTTCATTTCATCGTGCAGTCTTCTTCGCAACCAGAAGTAACGGCAGAGAAGATCGGTAAGTACTGAATCCTGATTAGCTATACGCGCATCGAAATCCTTAACTGAGACCTCTATTTATCAGCTTCAAGATTTGCACCAATACTCCTTCGCGATTCTTATGGAGCTTCGCCGTCAATATCACCGTTAATGACCCATCGTTTTCTTCTTTATTTCATTCAATGATAGCTTTTTTATCATTAAGTGTGTTAGATAACTTTAAACTAAATGCCTCGGACATTGCTTTCACTTCTGCTCATATCGAGAATTTCATTCTAGGCAAACATTTTCTTGAAAGCCTTCTTTTCTTTCTCCCGCTTTTCCTTTTTGCGCTGCCTAAGTTTGGAAAGTTCTCCTGCTATGGCTTGGTCCTCGGAAACAAGATTGCTTGCTTGGGTCAAATCCCTCTCGGCCTCATCGTCATCCTTGGTGATGACATGGGCGAGAGCTCTGCGGTAGAGTGCTTTCGCTGGGCGAGAGAGTTGGTTAAATGCACACGTGTGATTGTCAACGACCTTACCTTTGTCTGAATCACTAAGTTCCAGAGAATCTAGAGCTCGTGTAGCGCTCCTGATTGCTATCTCCGAAGAAGCAGGTTGAATACGAATGGCAGCTAATGCAGAGTTCAGAAGCAAAGGGGCAAGTAACGCTTTGTATGATTGCTTGAGCTCTTCGGACGCATCTTCAGGCAAATTGTGGTGTACGTCCAGATAACGGATGGATTCTGGATCAAAGGGTTTAATGAGTGAATATATCTGCCAAAAAGTAGCAGAGTCTGAATCGTACTTTGGTACTTCGACAAGGCGAGGTCTGGTTTCCCCTCTTTGAATAGCTGATTGCCAATCTCTCGAATTTTGGTCGCAATTTCGAGGGCCACCTCAGGTTTGGCAATATCATGATCATCGTCGTCTGGATAGTCCTCATACGGGTCTCCTTCAGCACCGGCAGGCTCTGCAGTCAGTGACGGATCGTCCGGCGAGAGGACACCACAATCCTCGATAATGATCGGTTGGGTCGGAACGTCTCCATTGCTCGTGGGGAAGTTTTCAATCTGGCGAACTAAATCGCAAGGGAAAAGCTTTGTTCAGAGACGGGGAATTTTTGCAAGAACTTAGTTAGATCCCTACCAATAGATTTTCCTTTGATCACTTCTCCAAAAACGACGTGTTTCCCGTCAAGGTGACGCGTAAGGGCCGTGGTGATGAAAAACTGGGAACCATTCGTGTCTTTACCAGCGTTGGCCATCGAGAGTAAGAATGGCTTCGTGTGGTCAACTTTGAAAGCTTCATCTTCGAATTTTTCTCCGTAGATTGATTCGCCTCCGGTTCCTATCGTCGCGTGTCAGAATCGAGAATCAGAGGATATCTTTTCCTTCTACCGTACCATTTCCTGCAGTGAAATCGCCACCCTGACACATGAACCTGTCAACCAATTCCAATCACTCC
Organism: Marasmius oreades; assembly: GCF_018924745.1. Lineage (NCBI taxonomy): Eukaryota > Fungi > Basidiomycota > Agaricomycetes > Agaricales > Marasmiaceae > Marasmius > Marasmius oreades. The sequence goes on from NC_057325.1 coordinate 3,572,321, forward strand.
AGAAAACCGATTCCTTCAACTTGATCAAAGAGGATAACAAAACTTACGATTTAATTACACGGTGGAATCCGGAACCCTTGTAATGAAGAGGCTTTCCTGATTGCCCTGTTCCTTTTTCACCGGTACATAACGCGCCTATGGAAGATTTTTACTTTAAGTGGGTCCTTATGAAAAAAAGAGATACATGACTTACGGAAGTTTTCTGCTGTTTTGGGCACAAGGTCTGAGTACAGCGAGAAAATAATTCTACCAACAGGCTTTGCACCTATTGATACGTCGAAAAATGTTATGGGGCGTTCAGCGGAGGACATGGTTGAGTTAATCGCGTCGATTCTCAAGATCGGTATATATACGATTTACGTAACCGAATATTCGTGAACTTTCCACCGTGTTCCAAATGATTCTTTCTTATCACTAGGCATACTTATTAGAGATGAAGTTGAGAAATACACGAGTTGGAGGCGAAATGGTTTCCTTTCGGCAATTGGACGTTGTTTGATGTTGGTAACACAGTGTCGGGTACGATTTCCCTTTACTTGCGATGTGATCCTCATGTTGCATTCGAGAGAATCAAAGAAGCATATGAGGACTCGTATTCGGGGAATGGGAGTTTAATGCGTGTGATTCCCATTGGGCTGGCGTATTGGCGAGACGAACAAAGGCACGGGAGTACGCACGCAGGAGTAGCGTAACGACTCATCCCAACGAGATGTGTCAAGAAGCTTGCGAGGTTTGGACAGGTGTAATTTCTATGATCATGAAAGCCGCGTATTCGTCTTCTGATGAAAGGTCGAAACTTACGACTTCTCCAACCATGAAAGTTGTTGAAAAACTCCAACGGGGCTGTCAATCTTCCGGCCTCCCGCAGCCTTTAACCAACTGGTGGCGTTTGAGCGCGCCTTCTCTGGTGAAGGTTTTTCCGCAACCACCATTGCATGTGTATGGCTTCTCTCCGGTATGGGTTTCTCTGTGGCGTTTCAAGTCGTGCTGACGATTGAAAGAGAGGGCACAGAGATCGCAAGAGAATGGCCGAGACTGGGTCGTTCCCTGTGTCGAGGATGGATGTCCTGGTGGATACAAAGTGAACTGATTTGTGTACTGGCCGGTGAGGCGTCAACGTACCACTCGATTGCCAGTATATGGCTTGTTCACGAGAGTGAACATTTGGAGCTGGACCTTGCAGTGGAGTGGTCTCAAGAATATGAGTAACTGGCGGATGCTCTATGTCGTTCCATATCTGCGTGAAGGTAGGGTCATTCCAACTGGAAGCCGGATTCAATCGACGATCCGCGTTCATTTCTTGCATACGAGCCTGAACATCCGCCATGGTCGGTCGAGAAAATGGCGCTTCGTTCCAACATGTCACCATCATATCCCACATCGGGCCCCGCAGTTTCTCACAGCTCTCAGGACGTGAAGGATGCTGTTTGTCCATCAAGACCACAAAGACAATTGCTGCCTCAGCCAATTCATAGAAGGGAATCCGTTCTGTGAAAATCTATCTCACAGCTGAAAAGAAGGTAGAATCCTAGGTGACATGGACACACTTCATAGCACACGCAAGCGTAAGCATAGACGTCGCTCTGCTTAGAAGGGAAGCAGTCTGGACCAGGCCTCAGTATTTCGGGTGCAAGCCATCGCGTTGTTCCCTTCGAACGACTCGTCTCTGAAAGCAATATTTGAGTGGCAGATACGCGCGATAAACCGAAGTCTCCAATGCATGCTCTTAGATCAGGCGTAATCAATATGTTGACCTGAAGAAAAACCAAGCGTAAGAAGCAATCCAGCTAGCACTAGAATACTCTCGCTCACTCCTTTCAGGTCGCCATGGACGATATTCTTCTCGTGTAAATACGTAAGACCACAGGCAACATCATATGCCTATCGTAACCTTAAAATAAGCCGTGAGTGATTCAGAGGAGAATGTAAACATACCAGTAGATCGTGATCGACAAGATTGGGGGCAGTGTTCTTCAAGAACTGGACGAGGTTTCCTCGCTCCATCCATGGTGACACAAGGCACAGCTGTTTCCGTTCCGTGTCCGAGTAATAGATTCCCATGAAGGGCAAGAGGTTTGGGTGGTTCAGCTGACGCCAGAGGATTGCTTCCTGCATATAATCCTTCATGCCAATAAGAAAATAGACGAGCTGACTGGGATCGTGCCGACATACCTTAATAATCTGCTTCACATCAGACGCCTCGAATGCCCTGGCCACCTTCAAACACACAAGTTGTTCCCCAATTCTCCCTTTCCATACATCCCCAAACGCGCCTCCTCCAACCGGATAATTACCCAGCTTCTCTACATCCCGAATTGTAAGGCATTGCGGATATAGACCGGATGCTCTAGAGAGACGAATCATTAATTTGAATATCCAGGACCGTAGATTCGTGGCGGCGTTTGGGTATTCAGCAAGCTGTCAAGAGGTCAGAACGTTGTGAAAAGGCCAAAATCAAGGTGATTTACTCGCCAGTTGGAATAAGTCGAGCCATTCTTGAGCGTCGTTACCATCTGCTTTGAGCAGTTCCTTTCGCTGCTGCTCATTGTCGACAATTCCTTGAACTTGTTGAAGGACTTGCTCGAATTCCGGCGTACTCGTGGGTTTCCGTGGTGCAAGCATCAGGGCACCTTGAGAGCTCTTCGTTATTCAATAGTACAGCTAGTAGGCCTGTAACCGACCTGGCTGACATGATGGCAAGCATGTGTAGACAGCCTGTGAAATGGAAAATGCCGGGCGCAGAAAGTTCTTATGATCGGGCGGAGGCTGCGGACCGCTCATCCGTTCTCTTTTTCACTCCGAATACCGATCATTTCTCTGCACAATACCCACTACCACTAACCCGTTCATCCATGATCAAAAGGCGCGCCATACAAGAAGCTCGACCAACAGTCTCTTTCTACTATGCCACTATTGGTTAAAGTATTAGATGAGTTAACCTAATCTAGAATAGTGACACATTGGCTTCAAAATACCTCGAAGTGGTGAGGACCGACAGCGACACATGGTCCAACTGGCTTTGGGTATTCGGGGATTATCATTACGAGGATGATGGGAGAATTCTGGACATGAGTCAGGAGCCAACCAGTAGGATGCCATCAATAAATTGGTAAGTCCTGCATGACTCGATTTCGGAATTCAACACAGCTGATACAATATAAGTACGCAACAAATTCATCCGACCACGGGCTCTCTACCTCCCAGACCTCGCGAAGATGGATTCCGAACTGCAGGCAAAACCGCGCCAAACGCCTCTTCCTATGGGGCAACTCTCCCTCATTCTTATGATACAATCATCTGATCCAATCGCCTCCACCGTCATCTACCCTTTCATCGCACAACTCATCCGCAGTACCGGGGTCACCAAAGGGGATGAGGCAAGGGTTGGGTATTACGCTGGAATGATAGTGAGGTTCTTCGTGTTTCGTCTCGAGTGCACTGGAGTAACGCTCATATACAGGAATCAATCTTCTTCCTATCTGAAGGGTTAGTGTGTTTCGCCTGGGGCTGGGCCTCTGACAAAGTTGGGAGGCGTCCGATTCTATTGTGGGCGCCGCTCGGATTAGCGGTTGCAATGTTAGGTTTTGGACTTTCAAGGACATTTTGGCTTTTGGTGTTCTGGCGCGCGGTTCAGGGTGTGTTCAATGGCAATATCGGTAGGTGTTACTTTCGTACTGTCGTTTCCCGAATCTCATCGACTGTTACAGGCGTGGCGAGGACTGCAATGGCTGAGGTGTGCAGAGGTTCCTGCTTAGTCGTTGCTCTGCTCATCCAAGGACCTTAGATCACCGACTCAACTAACATCGCCGACGCTTATATGCTCTTCCCCATAGTATGGCAGATCGGGGTCACTCTTGGGTACGCCCTTTCCCTCGACGTAATCATCGGTGCTTATAAGTTTGTAGTCCTGCAATCGGCGGGCTGCTATCCGAGCCTGCTTCGAATTGGCCGCGTTTATTTGGCGGGGTCGGACTCTTTGTGGATTACCCCTACTTCTTACCCTGTCTCGTGCCAGGTGTCTATGCCCTCGTCGTCTTTTTCAGCTGCTGGTTTGGCTTGAAGGAGGTGAGTTTCGGTATCAAATTACCTCTTACGACTCCGTTGCTAATCTGTGCCCTTGTTCCAGACACATCCGTCGTTTAGGAAAAAAACCAAGGCTGATGACTCCGAAGACGCCTCTCGGACTCCCCTCCTTTCTGAAACCGATGACTCGGTATACGACGCGACGAGGCAATCGTCGACAGAGTCGACGCATCCATCCGCACCCCCACCAGTCTCCATCTTCAATCCGAATCTCAACATTGTCCTTGCAAACTACTTCTTCCTGGCATTCACCGACATGTCATATGTCGTCCTTATTCCCATATTTTACTCTACTTCCAACTCAATGGGTGGGCTCGGCTTCTCTGCAAAGACTATCGGAACGACCTTGGCTGTCTACAATTTCGGGAACGCCTTCGTTCAGATCACTATCATGAAGCGGGTTTTAAAGTGGTTGGGCCCAAGGAGGCTCTATCAATTCGCGTACTCCATGTCGATGGTTCCATTCGTGATGATGATGTGCCAACAGATGCTCGTTAGCTGGTACGGAAAGGTTACTCTCGGGGTATGGGTGGCGATAGTTTTGCAGTTTTCTGCAGCGTCGGTGAGCAACGTGTCGTATGGTCAGTTGAGCTAATCGTCCTCGGATACCCCAAGCTTGTGCTGACGATACCTCCTGCATTGCAGCATGTATACAGCTTTTACACGTCGAGGCGGCGACTCCGGGAACGCTCGGTGCTGTGAATGGGTTTTCCCAGACTGCGGCATCGGCGATTCGGACGGTTGCTCCTACTTTGGCGTCGTCGTTGTTTGCGTTGTCATTGCAGTCTGGGGTTCTTGGCGGGTATTTGGTCTACGCTGTGATACTCCCGGTGACCCTGGTTGGGTCGGGCTGTGCTACAAGGCTTCCTAGTCACTTGTCTTGAAGCGAGACAATGCCTGACGGAGGGTAGTGCATTTGTTGCCTATTGAACATGATATGATTTCCCTACGCATTTCGTACATCAGTCCACTATAAAATTTGCCTCATATGCCTTGAGCAATCGAGGGGCATGCCCATCAACTCGAGACGGGAAAGGTTCTGCTTCTTCGACCGAGCGACGAGGGACTGAAATACATCTTGGATCCATTTACCAACGAAGTATGGTTCAGAGAGGGAGGGGCCTATATAGCGAAACGTTGGGCTGACTCATGGCAATGTAAAATACAGGAGCTCGAGGCCCTTTCGAGATTGGCGTTGAGAAAAATGTATACTGGCCAACGTGGGGATCGAACCCAAGACCTTCGCGTAATATATTCTTCAAGAATGATCCCATATTAGCACGACGCTCTAACCAACTGAGCTAGTCGGCCGACAATTTGTTTGATTTTGAATGTCCAGATTCGTTCTAAAATACATTATAGTAAAATACTATCTGGAGTTATTCCTTTCAGTAGTTTTCCCATACGGGATATGGCTTGATACCCTTTCTTCCTGGGACCGACGCACATTCCAAACTCTGTAGTAATAAGAATAAAACCGACCAAGAACGCCACAAAAGCAACAAGGACCAACCAGGTCGCGTTGCCCCACTCTGTGTGGATCCCAAGCCCACTCAACTGGTTCGACACGAAACCAAAAAGTGCCATATCAACGATCCACGCGACGAAAGCGACTACCATTGCTAGGCCTTATGGAGCGTCAATCCCGGATGTGATGCCAGTCCGACTGGGAACTCACCGAAGAAGATTGCCATCAAGGCCGTCCCGGAATCGAGAACCTCTGCAACGAGGGTCCCAGAGAGTATTGAAAGCCCACCGAGACCAACAGCTACATTCTGGAATCAATATGGCATGTCAGGGAATCAGGACTCGTGAACATGCCTATAGGATGGAGTATCATCGCCTTCGACAAGGATTCTAGACGGACTGTCATTGCATTGACTTTGTTTTCGTTACCACTATTGGAACTGCTGAAGTTCAAGTTTACATCCTCCAATGCACATGATTCCGAACCGACCTTATCCCTAATGTCCATAAATCCAGATCACGGTATCCAATACTTGTGTTCGAGTGGCTATATCCGAAGGTTCCGAAGCGTATCGCGGTGGAGTTAGAGGTTACAGTCCCGGCCTCCATAAAGAAAACACTGTCCCAAGTGGGCGTGGAGATGCACACCTATGTGACGGGATATTAGCAAGGCATGATAAAAAAGCACGGTAGTCTAGTCTTACCACAAGAAGTAGAACTGTCGCCACAAGACAGAAGGCAACTGCGGGAATATCTTTGCCAGTCATGAAGCCTTATGAAGGATAGAGAGTTTGTGTGAGCTGCAACGCATAAATCAAAACCGTGGACCACCTAGATATAAGTCCATGGATTCAACCTCGCACTGCCTTAAGCGGACTTTATTCACCTTCGTTTGTTCGTAAGTAAAAGCTGTTGAATGCGCCACTCTCCAACGGGTGTGTCGTATATATCTGCCACTAGTAGGTGGCGGTACACTGTGGAGACACCCGATAGCAGTCTCGAAGCATTGAAGCGTGAATCGAGGTACTTATTTTCGAGAGAAACGGTTGAAGTGGATATGAAATACATATAAGCAGCACCGAAATGGATGAATGATCCCCTAAGCTCACCTTCGCCGGAATCAAAGCGCCGGGACGAGCTTGATAGCTAAAGCGCTAAAGTCTGGCGTTGCGCAGTCGGGTTGAATAGATCATATGCCCCAGGGTGAATTCGGTTTATTCCATCATTCAATACATCCCAATTCCGAATCAAGTGGGTAGAATAGCCGTTGCCTCGAACAGCTTTGAAGCTTTGAAGGCATTGCTGAAGCGCTGAATCGCGAGGCAATTTTATATCTTAAATAACCCAAGGTCTGCGGAGTACGTGAGGGATGAAGTATTTCGGAAGGACTCCAAAAGAGAAGAAATCCAGAATCCATGGCACCTGAGGTGCTCGAGTGTTTTAGTATCGGTTATCTTGAGTTTTGAGTCAGACGGGGGAAAGCTGAAGCGTGGGAAAGTGGACGCCCTTTACACTTGGCTCTCTCTTTGCTACTATGCCACTGCGGGCTCAAGCTCAAGATCCGTCCTTTGTACAGTTTACGATCGATTTTCCTCGAACACAGGAAGCCCAAACAAACCCTGAAGAGTGGAATTCGAAATGGGAGAAATATTTCAACCAATTTGACCTTCCACCCGATATGATTTTCATGAAGGAGGTCCAGAGCAACACAAGCTTCCATAGATCCGTTAGTGACTTGCTTCATTATTATTCCATTCTATACACACAGACGTGTGAGGTCCAATATCGGGTAGGCGGTAGGGCTTGCCATGCCTTGTTAACCTGCGATCTCGGGCGAAAATGGACTACTGCCGGAGAAGATGTTCGACGAAAACATACCCTCAGGGCGTTATCCGAAGCATGTGCGATGGCGAATAATCTGAATCAAGCTCGAGCTTACTGTAGTGACATTCTTCGTCTTAATCACCTGAGCAAAGACGGGAAAACGCTTATATCTCTCCTCCGGGCTATGATCCCTGAAGATCTATCTAATATCCCAAAAACTCCGTACTACTTTCCCGAGGCTCGCTGGGACTCGTTACGGAAGCAAGTGGAGAAGGAACACTCCGCTAATTCGATCGAAAAAATCACCTTTGACGAGACCGTGAGTTTTTAGAAACCACTGATTCGCGAATCGACTCATTCACTTTCGTATGTTTGGGCCCCCAGTTTCACTTGCGAACCAAATTGATTTGTACGTTCAACCACCCCTGCTGAAAAAGACCACATACCGAGCACAAACATTGACCTGATTGATTCCAGATCACGTTCTTGAATTCATGTTCATGTCCTTCCTTGGCTGGGAACTTGACAAAGTCAGGGTGATGAAGAATACCTCCGTCAAAGTGGACAAAGAGGCCCAGAAACTGGCTACAAAGGGCTATAAGGCTAATTTGGAGTCCATATATGGCCGTGAAGCGGCCAAGGAGATACGAAAGGATGACCTTGCCGCTTGGAAAGATCGAAAAGCGAAGCGAGGGTATTTTTGCATGCTTTGCCACAAGGCTGAGGGAGAAGAAAAGTTTTCGCGCTGTTCGGAATGTTGGAATAAACAGCAGCGTGATTGGAAGTATTGTTCGAAGTGGGTCATAGCTTCGTATCCTCTTCGCGTTAATGTTGATCCCAATTCGTCGATTCAGAACATGTCAGAAGAAAGACTGGGCTGAAGGGAATCACAAGAAGATTTGTGGAAAGCCATTGACTGCCGAGACTGCTTTAGAAAGTGCTCCTCCACTCCGCCCGGAAGGAGCACCTGAGGTGCGCCAAGTCGGTCCACCACGAAATGGCTTTAAAAGGTCGCCGGCTCTAGTCCAGCACGTTTATATGCTGAACCTCAACCCAACGGCTGACCTTTTCCTGAAGACGGGTACGGGTCAAGGAGGCTTCATGAAAACTGATACACCATACCTGCCTATCCAAAATCGAGTCAGAGCTGCACGGGATAAAGCCATGTGTGAAGGCGATAAGCAAAGTGCTTCATTGCTTTGCCACTACATAACCTGGTTCTGTTGGGCGAAACACTGGGACACCAAGCAAGGTTATGATTTCAAGATGATGGTCGAGCAGATGGAGAAAGAGTATGAGTATCCGGACTTGAAACAGGCAATGTTAAAATTGCAAGAAAAGCAATTTAGAGATCCTATTCGCCGACCGTAAGTGCCCGGTTTCTGTTCCTGAAAGTCTAAACTTACGCCATGAAGACCCCTCGTTGCCGACCTCCATCCACTGCAATGGGCCGGCTTCATCGCCCTCGACCATACTGATGTGAATAGACGACTTACATTCTAGTTATTCACTTTTCTTGGTTTTTGACTCATTTTAGCACGAAAGCTGATGTGCTCTCTGTACTATTAGTGCTTCCTTGGTGCTCAATATAATCCTTGATCGTAAGCCATCAAGTCAAGCGCGGTGCAAAGAGCCATATAGCGAATTGCAAAGTAACCAATGACGGGAAAACTGCTGTCTAAGAAATACACAGTCGACTCGGTAGGATTGACAAAATGTCATGACTCTATGGCCATCTCGTCCCAATCCTCGTCAACGGGCTGAACATCGTCGTCTCCGAGCCCTCTTCCTCCTCTCTCCATCAATTCGGCGGGAATAAGACGACTGTGATCATCGATCCCGTTCTCCAGTCGTCTTCCGACATGGACTTTTCGATAATTTTCGTCCCAAGTCGCGTGGCTCTGGAAAAATCTCCTTTTGGCTGACTTTCCGGGCGCACCGATAGTCTCGTAGTGTTCGTACCCCTCTTCTTGAACAGGTACATCATAGTATCGGCCTGTCAACAGTGACATTCGCTTTCTGAGGTTGTTCCGATGTGGAGGGAAACGTCGAACTCTGGGATGACTTTGAGAGCGAAGGCCAGATCGACTTCCCCGCGAGGTATTGGATTCATCAGAATCGTAAACGGATTCTTCCTCTTCTTCGGAAGATGAAGACGAGGACGCCGTGTCAGACTCTTGTAAGTGGTATACATAACGAGCGTGTTCTGAACAGAACCGGAAGGTCACAAAGTGCAAAACAAGACATGGGCAAGGCAACGTACGAGCTAAGCGTTCATCTAGTTCATCTCTCCTTTCACTATCGTCCTTTCCAAATCCTAGATGTGTTGCAAGGCTTTCTCTAGGGGTATCGTGTATTCCAACGGATGGAGCGCCCTCTAGCTCTCTAAGCTGCTCTAAGGCGATAGCGCGAACCTTGTCCAGCGAGCCATCCTTCACATTCATATCATCCATATTACTCGCAACGACTTCAAGCCTATATCGCGGGCCAAACCATTCAAAGTACTCGTTCCACGGTAAATTGAGATCAATCTCCTTTTCTATCCCCAGAGCACAAGCAGTCTCGTACGTCCACACACGGCCAACATTCTTGATAGTATAACCTCCACCACCCAGCAAAATGAGGGGTATGTTGTATCGCCTAATAAATTGCACGCAATGTGCGTGTCCTTCCATCGTTACGTTGAAGCAGCCAAGCTTATCTCCAGAGAGCGAGTCGGCACCGCATTGGAGAACGATAGCAGAAGGGCGATACACATCGATGATTTTCGCCATGATCTACTAGAGAGGGTGAGCGATAATGTTAGGACAGCAGATCTGCATGATGACCTACCGGTTCAAATATGCTCTGAAACGATTCGTCTGCCACTCCATCCTTCAGAGGAACGTTAATAGCGTATCCCTTTCCCCTATCTCTTCCTCTGTCTTCCTGTGTCCCAGTACCGGGGAAATATTCTCCATATTTGTGGAAACTGACGGTCATGACGCGGTCGGTGGTATAGAAGGCCTCCTCAACGCCATCTCCGTGATGGCAGTCGATGTCAATGTATAGAACTCGCGGATATGTTCGTAGAAGTTCCAGTATACCCAAAACAATGTCGTTGATATAGCAAAACCCTGAGGCTTCGCGCTTTTTGGCGTGGTGAAGACCGCCAGCCCAATTAATAGCGATGTCTGCTGCCCCTGAAGCGACACGGTCTGCAGCAGCTGAGAAACGTGGTCAGTGACAATGGGTTCAAACAAGGCTGAGCGTGTATTTTGCGCACCTATAGAGCCTCCGGCTGAAATTGAACAGAACTCGAACACGCCTTCAAAAGGGGGGTTATCGTCCCCAACCAAAACTAAAGGATTTTCGGAGCTCGAATCAGCGGGAAGTCCTCAGGATTTTTGGGTTAAGAAAGGTTCACATCGCGTCCCATGGTATGTCAACTCCTCTGCCGTCTCTGGCGTTACTCTTTTCAAGAAGTGGATGTATTCGTCGGTGTGAAAGGTGGTCATAGCTTCTGGAGTTGCACGTTTCGGTTTCTATAGTCCTTGCTATGAATAGAGCCTCAAGAGTAATGTCATGACTTACTACTATCTGCATTTTCCCAAACATATCATAGGCACCAACGAGTTCATGTGCTATTCGTATCCGATGTGGTTTCATGGGGTGATGAATTCCGTATGTATAAGAACCGACGTCGGCTGGTTAGAACGTTAGTAGACGAAGTTAAGAGATTGAGAATAGCATTTACGGTCATAATAATAAGCCACTCTTCTTTTGGACATGGCGGTGGTGAAGGATGAGAAAGCTACTTACAGCCGAGTCCGACTCCGTGCGACCGCGGCTCTAACATCCATGCTCTCGAAATCTACGTTGAGAATTCGATTGCTACTAACGACAGAATTGTAGAATAACGGACTGAAGGGTCTATTCTCTAGCAACAAGAACAACAATTTTGATGCTCAACGCATTCTACAGAGAACCGCGGCAAATATATCGGTTAATCCATTCAATCACTTTTATCCGAGTCGTCTGCGTCTTTCTTTGCAACCTTCTTGGATACAACTGCCTCTTTGGGTAAACGTTTTGCTCGAGCAAAGATTCCAACCTCCGGATCGCGAATGAAGTTAACGATAACCATGGGCCACGAAGGATGCGAAGGAAGGGTATCATAAAATTCTGGAGCAAGAGCTCGGAGAGCTGGAAGGCGCGTCCAAGGGATCGAAGGAAAATCGTGATGCTCGTTGTGGTATCCAACCTGAAGTGGAGAAAAAGAGTTATTATCTTGACAAACAAGAATATAGAGAAACGCACGTTATAAGCAAGAAGGTTCAATGGACCATAATAACTATACGTCTCCTGTTCAAGTCCGTCCCATAGGTAATGTTCCGCAATGAAGTGACCAGCGCACGGATGAAGACTTCCCGCAAAGAAGCTGCTCATTATAAGATAAATAAGTGGTTTGACCCCAAAAGTCTTGACGAGCGCGACATCAAATAGAACCTGAACAACGAGATTGTAGAAATGCCATCGTGTCGGTGTCTGTGATCGCACGAATCCAGGCCGTAGAGCATAGAAGAGGATTTGGAAAGTCCTGAACACATGCATGTCATTCTTGACTACGAACGGAATGTCAATGTCACCACGCACGCGAAGAAAACCTTTCCAAGCACGTTATTCAAGCAGATTAACTCTGGTCGAGAAGGAAGGTCAGTGTCTATTCCGTCTTGACCAATAAATTTGTGGTGTTCTATATGATATCCCTTGAGAATGATGAGCAAAACTGGTGGATGAGGAGCAGGGACGTCGTACTTTGAATGCCGCTGAATAGGGTATCCCAATCGGCAAGTTGGCAAAAATGGCAAGCATTTTGTTCCCAGTTATGCTCTTGAAGGCGAGATTGTGTGTGATTTCGTGTATAGCCAAGAAAAGATTGTGATTTGCAGTTCCACCGATGAGATACGCGCAGAGAAGGAATGTGGGTGATAAAGGACGGGTATTTCGTAGCGCAACGGCCAAGCCTATCTGTAGAGTGACTACAAGGAGAACGATATATTTTGTTAGAGGTTCGTGGCCCATCAGTTTCGTGACCTGTGTTTCGGAATCAATAGAAGTTACTCCTCAATCAGGTTGAGTATACCTCAGGGTACGCCTTCATTATAGCCATCCTCCGTGTTCTGTGCGGCTCCTCAGTCATCAACCACAAAAAATCATTGGGATCTTGGGGTGGGCCAACATGAGATACCCCATCATCTTTGACAAGGCTAGGGTTTGGGACAACCGTTCGACGTGGTGACCTGCCTTCGGATAACGTTTCGGCACCACCGTATAGACTGTAGTCTGTGCAACAGCCCTGAGATAATCGAGCTGAAGTAACTCTGTAAAGAAACCGACCTATTTTGTGGTTCAAAGATGAGGACATATCCGTCGTCATCAGAGGGAGGACGAAAAGGGATGACCCGATTTCAGATCGCTAATGCCGCCACTACCTTGGGCAGGCGTTTATAAATTGAATATGAAAATCGGACGACTATTGCTACATATCAACCACGGTGCACTATGAGTTACATATATGTTACATGCGCACGTTCTAATTGTACTTACATATGATGATCTCGGTGTAACATCTACTATATTTACAGTTTGCTTTCGATTACCTTTTTCACGAGCTCAACGTTTGCGGATTCCACTTCAATGATTCGTCTTTCTTTCGATAACAACCCCTTGAACTCCTCCGGTAGGACATGAGCTTCGAAGTTGAAATTTGCTATGTCGTACAGGGCTTTCGTTACCGCCTCAGAGAACTTTGCCGGGTGTGCTGTGGACAGAACTATCTGTATTGTCGACGTCGAGCTGCCCAACGGAATTGAGTGTTTAGGTATTGGAAACAGGGGGGTACTCACATGTCTTGCTCCATTCGCTTGGCCGCCGTAAGACCTACAGCAGTGTGTGGGTCAACGACATAAGGCGAAGGGTCCAAGTAGAGATTTTTAATCGTCTCCAATGTCTATAGGAGGGTAAGTGAAAGACCAAACTTTCCAAGCGCAAACGACTTACTTCTTCATCGCTCACTCTCTCCGCGCAGAAGTCGCGCCTTCCCGCTTCGAGGACTTCGATAGGTACTTCCACTCGTCCATCAATCTTCAGTTTGGCCATCCAATCGTTAATGGTCCCACCAGCCTTCTCTCGTCGGTCTGGAGTACCGTCCGGAATGCCTTCGTACGCCAGATACCACATCAGCCTCTCGAAATTGCTCGACACAAGAATGTCCATGGCAGGACTGAGGGTTTCTTTCACACCGCTGCTATCTTTTGACACTTCGACTACATTCGATGAGTCGACTTTCTCGTATCGGCCAGTCTTCCAGAATCTCGCAAGGATATCGTTAGAGTTGGTAGCCACCCCAAGTTTTCCTTCCATCGGAAGACCCATTTTTTTCGCATAATAGCCAGCAAGAATATCACCGAAGTTTCCTGTTGGAACGACAAACTGCAAATCTATTTCCTGGTCCGCAGAAAGTCCTAACAATCGGCGGGCTTGGAAATAGGCAGAGAAATAATAGACGGTCTGTGTTAGTATTCGTGCCCAATTGATTGAATTGACCGCGCCAAGATTATGCTTGGCGTTGAAATCGGTATCAGAGAAAAGGGTCTTGACGATATCCTAGGAGGAGAGGAATGGATAAAGGCCGAGAAGGATGTAACAAGTGACTTTACCTGGCAGTCATCAAAGGTACCCTTGACGGCCAAGTTGTGCACATTCGGGTCTGTGACTGTAGTCATCTGGGCCTCTTGAATGGGAGAAACACGGCCTTTTGGATGGAGAATAAAGATGGAGATATTCTTTTTGTTGCGAAGACCATAGATGGCGGCACTACGAGTAAAGAATCAAGCATTTGTCCTCACGCTTAGACTACGAAACACACCTTCCGGTATCACCACTAGTGGCCCCGATGACCGTCAACTTTTCCACCGAAGAACCCGCCTTTGCGTTCTTTCTGCTCAGGAAAAACTCGAACAAATTTCCCAAAAGCTGCAATGCAACGTCCTTGAATGCCCATGTTGGACCATGCCATAGCTCCAGAATGTACTTCCTCGCTCCAAGCTTCTTCAATGGTGTGATTTCGGGATGCCGAAACGAAACATATGACTTGACCACAAGGTCTCTGAGCTCTGATTCAGAAACTTCCTCTCTTGAAATGTATAGGGAGAGGATGGCAACAGAAAGATCCACAAAGCTGTAGTCTTTCCAATCGGTTTTCCAGTTATTTGGCAGTTTTGGGATGGTAGTGGGAATGTAAAGACCGCCATTGGGTGCCAGCCCGGCAAGCACTGCCTAGGACGATGTATCGATCAGATCCTTCAATCCCATCGCATGTGAACAAGACAAACTGTCCACTTACCTCTTCAAATGAAAGATTGTGGGGTCCTCCTCTAGTAGAAAAATACTCCATGGAGGTGGGCAAAATATGGCTTGCGGGAAATTTGGCGCTCGGGTTGTTTACCTGAGGCTTGCGGACCAAATAACGAAGGTTCTCCCGCCGGCCGGGAACAGTAGTGATGATTACCTTCTCCATCACCCACCCAGCGCGGCCTCTCTTCTAATTTCCCGTTCAGTCGGGCCTGTTTCCTCGAGGTCCTCTGGAGCTTCTCGTTCTGAAAGAACTCCCGCAGATTCCGTTCTCCCGAGTGCGGATTCTTGCCCAGTTTTGCGTGTGTATGATTGAATATCGCGTGCGACAATTCACCTGCCTGACTTATTTCCCCTTCGGTACAAGGCTCATTAGGATACATTTACCCAGCATCACTTTCGTTAAGATGCACCACGGGCCCACTCTGCCCTTAAGTGATAAAGTTAAGCCTTTAACTTAACCACCATCTTGAAGCCCTGCCTCCTCCCGCACGGCTCATCTTTCCCCAAACTTTCAAGTCCTCGATTGAGCCACAACACCATGGCTCCAGTACATCGACACGCTAACGTACCTTGGAAAGGTATGTGATCATGGGGCTCTGGAAAGTTGTTGGGCTCCATTGCTTGAACAGATTTGTCTCAACACATCTCGCTTCAATGCCAAGGCGGTCTTCGTTTTCTTGAACGAACTCGTATCAATTCAGACGAAAAGCGAGGGGCTATACTCCGTGTAGTGAATGCAGTTGTTCGTTCCATTGAGAGTCGACTAGAGGAAAAAGGAGCACTCTTCTCGAGGCCCGATGCATCCCGAGAAGAACTACGGTCTGCGGGGGTCACGGTAGATGGTAATCTTTTCCCGCCTGAAATCGTTAAACACGCCGAAACGATGAGGAACCCCCCTCGCGCTCCAATAAACCGCATTGACGGCTGGAACTTTACCTTTGTCAGTTCAGCCCACATCGCGGTTGTCCTACACGCAATATCTGAACCGGATGATCCATTCACGCATCTGCCCGCTTTAACCCATCTCGCTCAACGACCCCGAACACAGTTTCTTGCTGTGCAGCTTGCTAACTTCAGGCTTACCGGTCCGTAACCTTAAACGTGATGTGATACGAATTACTCACTCACTAACCATAGATCCTCCGGGCTATATTCGTCCGCGTTCTGTCATCGAAGAATACATCAGACTGACGTGCCGTCAGTACATATTCCTCAGTCTCCTGATCGCTTTAGATGAACGTGGAGACTGCTTCAAAAATGATGGGGTTCGAATCATGGAGTCCTTCCCGCGTGTGACTTCAGAAACATTCGGGATCGAAGGGTACCTGCCCAACCTGCTACTCAGCTCGGATCCTTTGAACACCGACCTCTCTGATAGATGGTTCCCATCATCAGGCGACAAGCTACACAACTCGTTCTGGAGACTCACTCACGAGGATGATACAAGGCGGGAATGCGTACCTGCTTTGAGAGAACAATATATTCAACGTTGCTTCGACGTGATCGCCGTGTGGTATGCAATTTCAAGGGAGGCTTCGAGAACGCGTGATGCCGTCAAATGGCATAATTCGCATTACACATTCAGCATTACGGATCTCTTTACTATGGTACTGGATGGTTTTACGAGTCTGGGAGATGCTTTTCGTATTCCTGGAGACCCTCTCGACGATTTGATCCGCCAGCACGTTCATGTAGCCGTTCATGATGAAGAGGGGTTGAAAGAGGTTGCACCTGTGAGCCTGTCATCGAGTTCCATCCCCTCGCTCGTCAAAGGATTCCTCGACCTTCCTGCCGAACTTCACTTTCATATTCTTAGCTACCTTCCGGTACAAGACCTCATCTCCCTTTCAATGGTCTGTCGTTCCATTCACCTTGAGTGTGTGACGTCGATACTTCGAGATCCTCTATCCGTTTTGGGCGAATTGTCGACGGATAGCTTTGACTCCAAAATTTATCGTCGTTTTCAGTCGATGTTGGAAGCCCGACCCCACCTTCTCCATCATGTCCGTCGCTACACTGGTTATTACAACTATCTGCAGCCGCTCGATCCTACCAAAGGTTCCGGGCGATATAACGAAGTGCGTCTTGCGAGAGGAGTCGACATTAGATCTCCACTGGCTAGCCAACTGTCTCGTTTGTGTTGGGCGGAGCTAGACTTGTGGAATTTGGAATACTGGAGGCAAGACCCTGAAAAGGCAATTCATCATGCTTTGCAGGTCGCGAATAAATGCTGGCCCCATATTCAGAGTTTGGACATGAAAGTCCACCAGGAAGCTCAGCCGATAATACCCATTTCCGATCTTGTTTCACATGAACTTGCAGGGAACTGCAGATTCGGTTGCTCGTGTGAGCCGCCAAATTGGCGTTTGCGTCAACTGAGCATCACAGCTCACGTCTACAGAGATATGTTCGGTATGCAGCACGCTCCAACACCTCCCATTCCCTTGTCATCCCTTCTAGAAATGTCTGCAGTAACATTGACACGTCTCAAACTCGACCTACCAGCCACGGGCTTCGGGGACATAACTAACACGCCGAACCTACCGAACCTCACCCAGCTCTCGCTCCCTTCTAATCTACCACCTCCGGATATCGAAATATTCCTTTCACGCTGCCCCAATTTAGCCTCCCTCGAGCTTGGGGCATGGGACTGGTCGGATACAATTCCAGATACCGCAGTTGACCTCTTTGTCTGTTCAAAGCTCGAGGACCTTCATCTTCGCCACACTCCGTATACGATCAGCCGTCTTCCTGCATCTATACGATGCATCAAAGCCGAAATGTACAGGCTGCTTCCCCTAAAACTCGAGTTATACAATCCTATTCAAGCCCCGGTCTCAGCACTCGGGATAAAGCTCGATCTGGACACTCGCTCTCGGACCATCGAAGGGTTGCACGAATTCCTTAGGCCTCTTTCCAAAGAATTCCCGAAGCTATCCTTCCTCGAGATGAAGATCCAAGGATTCTACCACGGAACAGATGAACAATTGGTAGGTAGTACCTCCTCTGGCGTTTCGTTGTGTCTAAACCGTGTTTTTTTTTCCAACTTATTTTCAGATTGCACTTGGGAAATGCGCATCAGCTCAGTTTCCGGTTTTGGAGACGTTGGTTGTTAATTGGAGAGAGTTTGAGAATAATCCAAGGCGTATCGACTTTCCTGCTGCAGACAGCGGGCAGCAAGAGAGGGAAGAGCAGATTGCTCGCCGTATGTTCGGCGAATGCGAGACTCTCAAAGTCGTTGCACTTACTGGGGTGCCACCGCTGGTTCAAGATAATCCGTACGTTCATCCACGGGTGGTGTGGGAGAAAACCGTGGATGGGGAAGGGAATGTGAACGCGATGAGAACGGGAAGATCGGCGATACGATGGCTCATGGACTTTGACGAGACTAGTACATAGTCAACTTTGAAAAGGTTAAGCTTTGTATATTTTGTCGGAATGCTGTATTTCTAGGACTGTACATGGACAGTTTAACTCGTGTAACGACGTAACGACTATCTAGGGCTGGAATTTGAATCAATTTGAATGTGGAAACGTGGTCAGAACTCAGGAGCACGTTATATTTTCATTCCTGATGTCTTTGACAGTCCCTCGAGAGCTACGAAGCAGATCTGCTCAAGTATCAAAACTGCACAAATTCCAGCTGTTTGAGCTGAAGCTGAGATGAGGATCGAGAGTCACTCTCCGGAGAGCTTAAGCATCATATAATCATAATGTTCAACCAAGTGCATCGAATTTCGGCCTTCGAGTGCCTGACAGCAGGTATGTTGAGAACTCGTAGTACTTATAGTTGTCAAAGCGGGGGCAGTATTTAGTCCGAGAGGGGAAGGAGTATATCAGATGTTGATGTACAGCAGTAGTACCGTTGGGACTAATGAGCTTTGAGAGCAAGGTAAGACAAATCAAGCTGTAGGCATACGTCCATCAACCTTCATGCGTCTGCGGTCGATAAATATTAATGCTGACAGACAGTGATAGTACGGCGGGATGAGGTTAAAACTACTATATTTGGAGCATTTTAGTAAAAAAGGCGGAAAGTCGAGAAAATTTTTGACGGAAAAAAGGAAATCTGCGCAACTCAAGTCGACAGATTCTAATTACTCGACATCATCGCCGATATGACTACCATAGCTATGGACAGGCGTCCTGCCTCTACTTTTTCTACCCAGTTGGCCCATATTGCAGTCAACAATATCCAACTTTATCGACCCCCCTCCTCCCATGACTTGAGACGGATAAGGCCTTCAGGGATTCCTCCCCGCTTTTGACACCTTTCAGGGTTACTCGGTTCACTGTTTGGAACACGTTTTAAAAAGTATAAAATGCACCTAAACGCAGGGTGATCCATCACTCTCACCCCGTCACTCTCCGTACACGTTGATCCAAGAATATGGTGTCAGGATATCGATTCGCCGGAGACATACCTTGGAATGGTGAGCGACCAATGCGGCCTTGAGAGTAGAATTGACCTCAACTGCTTGTGACAGATTTGTCTCAACATATCTCCTTGGGAAATATTCAACAGGACGGCCTTCATTTTGCTATACAAACTCCTGTTGATTTAGTCGAGAGAAGGAGCGCTATACTTCGTGTCGTGAACGCAGTCGTTCGTTCCATTGAGAGTCGGCTGGAAGAAAAGTCGACGCTTATCCCTCGTCCTGATGCATCCCAAAGAGAACTGCGCTTTGCTGGGGTCGTGGTGGATGGTGATCTTTTCCCGCCTGACATCGTTAAACATCCAAAAACGATGAGGCATCCCCCACGCCTGCCGATCAATCGAATCGATAGCTGGAATTCTGCTACTTTCGCTAGTTTGGCTCATATTGGAGTTGTCTTACACGCACTGTCTACGCCCGACGATCCGTTCACTCATCTACCCGTTCTGGCCCATCTCGCACAACGTCCTCGGACGCGGTTTCTTGCTGCTCAGCTTGCTAGTTTCGGGAAAATAGGCGGTTCGTATCTGTTTTAACAGCAAGTCTGCCACGTTCACGTTTCGAAGCAGACCACTCACTCACTTATCACAGATCCTCCGGGCCAAGCTTGGTCTGTGATCGAAGAGTATATTCGGCTCACAAGCCGTCAGTACATATTCCTCAACATCCTCCTTGCGTTAGACCAGCATGGGGACTGCTTTGAGAACGATAGAGTGCGCAAAATGGCATGCTTCCCTCACACCTCAGGAACATTCTCTATCGGGGGTTACCTTCCACTCAACGTCCACTCGCACTCGGAACCTCTCGCTATAAAAGTTTCCAATAAATGGTTCCCATTGGATGGCGACAAGCTACACAACTACTTCTGGAGTCTCACTCACGAGGATAACACAAGGCGGGAGTGCGTGCCTGCTTGGAGAGAACAATACATTCAGCGGTGCTTCGACGTGATGGCTGTTTGGTATGCACTCTCTAAGGAAGCTTCGAAAACATATGATGCCCTCCAATCGCAGAAATCAGACCATACCTTCAATATCATGAGTCTTTTTGAGATGGTGTTGGATGCTTTTACAAGTCTAGGAGATGCCTTCCATATTCAAAGGGGGCCTCTTGACGATTTCAGCCGCCAGTACTATGCAGCCACCGTTCGTGAGGTAGAGGCCTTAGAAGAGGTGGCTCCCGTGACTGCTGCGTTCCCAATTTCTATTCCTGTGCCTGTCAAAGGGTTCCTCGACCTTCCCCCCGAACTTCATTTTCAAATTGTTAGCTACCTCCCGCTTCACGACCTCATCTCTCTTTCGATGGTTTGTCGTGCCATTCGCCCTCAGTGCGTCGTGTCGATATTTCGAGACCCGTTATCCGTTTTGGGCGAATTGTCGACGGGTAGCTTTGACTACAAGATTTATCGTCGTTTTCAGTCGATGTTGGAAGCCCGACCCCACCTTCTCCATCATGTCCGTCGTTATACGGGCTATTACAACTTTTTGCCGCTCGATCCTATTACGAGTTCCGGTCGATATAACGAAATGCGTCTCGCAAAAGGGGTCGACATTAGATCCCCATTAGCTAGCCAGCTATCTTACTTGCGCTGGGCCGAGCTCAACCTGTGGAATCTGGAATACTGGAGGCAAGACCCTGACAAGGCAATTCACCATGCTTTGCAGCTCGCACAGAAGTGCTGGCCAGATCTACAAAGTTTGGAACTGAAGATCTACCAGGAGTGCCAGTCGATATCCCCAATTGCCGACCATAATACCAGTGAACTTGCAGGGGACTGCGGCAAAGTTGGTTGCTTTTGTGGACCCCCAAATTGGCGTCTGCGTCAACTGAGTATCACAGCTCATGCCTACAGAGATTTGTTAGGTATCCAACTTGTAACACTTCCTCCCGTTCCTTTGTCGTCACTTCTACAGGGCTGTGCGGCGACCTTGACACGTCTCAAACTCGACCTACCAGCCGCGGCCTTTGGGGATATACGTAGCATCCCGGACTTGTTCTGCCTTTCCTATCTCTCCCTCCCTTCTAATCTATCCGCACCAGATATCGATATATTTCTTCCGCACTGTCCCAACCTATCCTCCCTCGAGTTTGGCCCATGGGATTGGTCCGAGGCAATTTTAGATACCCGTCTTGACCTCTTCGGTTGTTCGAATCTCGAGATACTGCATCTCCATCGTACTCCGTATACGATCAGTCGTCTTCCTGAATCGATGCGAACCGTCAACGCCGAGATGCACAGCCTTCTTCCCCTCAAGCTTGAGGTACACAATCCAGTTCAGGCCTCGGTCTTCGCGCTCAGACTAACGCTCGAGTTGGATACTCGATCCCGGACCATTGGGGCGTTGCTTGATCTCCTTGCACCCCTTTCGAAAGAATATCCGAAGTTGTCCCTTCTTGAGTTAAAGATGCAAGGTTTTTATCATGGAACCGATGATCAATTGGTAAGTACACCCATCAGTATATGATTATGTCCAAGCGTTTTTTAATCATGCTTTTGTCCACCGCCAGGTTAGAATTGCGAAGTGTGCTTCAGACCAGTTCCCGCTTCTGCAGACGTTAATTTTGAATTGGAGAGAGTTCGAGAACAACCCTAGGCGTATTGACTTTCCTGCTGCAGACAGCGGGCAGGAAGAAAGGGAAAGGCGGATCGTTCAATGGATGTTTAGCGAGTGTGGGAGTCTCAACGTTGTTGCACTTACTGGGGTGCCACCGCTGGTTCAAGATAATCCATATGTTCATCCACGGATGGTGTGGGCGAAGACCGTGGATGAAGAGGGGAACGTGAACGCCGTGAGAACGGGAAGAACGGCGATACGATGGGTTGACGAGACGAATGTGCTTTGAAGGCATTAAGTTTTATTTACTGTGTTTCCAACAATCGTATACTAAATTGAACGAATGGTCCGTCTCTTCACCCTGTCTAAAGATGTAGATGAAGGTTACGACTCGAGTGCCGAGTGCTGAACTTGGTTTGGCGTGGACGGTTGAAAGTGACCGCGAGCGAAAATCTCTCGACGAAAATCAACATGTTGCACTTGGTGAACGAGTGACTTCTGGAATCATCCTGCACTGAAGTGAGAGATAATAGTAGCGCTGTTCGACGGCGAATGCTCGTGTTATCCATCGGTAAATGTGCCCGAGTGTTCTTGTACGGAATAGTATCGCGGGTGTTCTCCTCGATTTGCTCTATAGAGCGGCACACCGTCGATGTCTTTTCTCAAGAAAGCTCCTAAGTTTACTGCAGGTATGTGTGTGATTGCTCTGCGCAGCACAGAACTGGATGTGGGGAGTCAAGAAGGAACCATAAAAATTCGCTGCGTCGCCCGTCATCATGCACACAACTATCATGCACCTTGTCAATGTAATCCAATGTAATCACCTTCACACACATTCATTTTCCCAGCGAATGAGCGCCGTAACTCACGAATCATGGCTAGCAATGTCTCAATAGTTTACGCCTTGCTATCCGTGTTCGTGGTCTTTGTTTTCTCAAAATTCGTCAACCATCGTGCCCAGATGTCCAAGGTGCGTTAATGCCTCGAGCGTCGTCGTGATCTAATTGTGTCCACCCTTAGCTGGCAGCAATACCTACGTTGGGATCTTCAGGTTTTCTCTCTTCTTATCTCAGCGCTTTCAGATTTGTCTACCATGCTCGTGATATCATTCAGGAAGGGTACCAGAAAGTCAGTTCAAGTTTGTTTCTTCGCTCGACGAAAAAGCTGTATTGAAATGTTGCCGAATAGCACTATAATAGCGCTTTCAAAGTACCTCTGCTCGATCATTGGCTGGTTGTAGTATGTGGGCCCAAAATGACAGACGAGATAAGGAAAGCGACAGACGAGCAGCTTTCCTCAGCGGAAGCCTTTGCTGAGGTATGCATCGGCATTGTTTATCCCACCGACCTCAATTCATTCTCCCCCTCACAGATGCTACAAACAGATATTACGATGGGCAAAACCCTACGAGCCGATCCTTATCAAATTGGTGTGATACTCAACGCGCTCACCAAGAATGTCCCGGCTAGGTTCCCAGAGGTTCACGATGAAATGAAGACAGCGTTCAACGACTTGATTCCGCCTGGAGAAGAATGGGTGAAAGTTCCAGTCCTCAAAACGGTGCTGAATATCGTGTGTCGGACGACGAATCGGCTGTTCGTTGGGCTTCCGCTTTGTGAGCTACTCTGAGCTTCTCATCACGGAATCGATGTTTATGCCTCTCAATCTCAGGTCGGAATGAGGACTGGATGGTAGATTAACTTACATGAATTTGCGCTACCTTCGTTATTCTCACATTGATTTAAGGATCTGAACATATTCTTCACGGTCAATGTGTTTGCCCGAGCTTCCATCATAAACCTTTTCCCCACTTACCTGCAACCGTGCGTTCACTTTCGTTCACCTTCCGCATTACATACGGCTGATTCATCTAGGTTTGTCGGGTGGCTAATTACACCCCGTCCCGCAAGCCTTCGACGCGCCGTTAAGCACCTTCAGCCTCTCTTTGAAAAGCATTTCGGGCTGGAAGGGACTACGGATGACATTGATCCGGCAAGTCAATCGGTGAGCTATACGTTCATCTTACTCTAAATTGGTTTTGACTCCTCATTACATAATTTCCGAAGAACAATCTCTTGCTTTGGCTCTGGAGGCAAGCCCAAGAAGGCGAACAACGCACTCTCAATGACTTGGCAATGCGCGTGCTGTCCGTAAACGTTGCAGCCATTCATACCACCAGCATGGTGAGGAATTGAAGTCTTCGATAATCGCTAGAGGTCTGATCTCCTGCTTTATTTTCCATAGGCTTTCACCAACGCTTTATATTACCTCGCTGCCGACCCAAAATTGGCAGAGATGCTTCGCGAAGAAGTCGAGACCGAGGTTGGACGTAAGGGATGGACCAAAAATGCAATGGATGGTATGCGCAAACTCGACAGTTTTCTAAAAGAGTCTCAGCGACTTTCTGGGACATCTGCAGGCACGGGGTTCGTTCCGAACCTCTTCTTCACTTACTGACCGACTACCGCTTTAGTTACATTAAACCGAAAGGCATTGGTGGATTTCACTCTGTCGGATGGAACCGTTATCCCTGCAGGGACAACAGTGGCAACTGCTGCCCTTCCCGTGCATCTTGACAAGGTAATCTTTGGTCGCCTCCTGAACCTGCTTCAGCTAAACTACTGCTCTTGTTCGCAAGAATCACTACGAGGATGCGACCCGTTTTGATCCATTGCGCTTCTATGATATCAGAGAAAAAGAGGGAAGAAGTGTGCGGCATCAGATGATGACTCCTGAACCAGGGTACGTGGCTTTTGGGATGGGGAAACACGCTTGGTATGTGAAGGTATCAGCCTGTTGAAATTTGCCGCCCCATTGACCTGCACCCAGCCCTGGTAGATTCTTTGCTGCTATCGAGTTGAAGGCGCTTGTGTCCCATACTTTGGTGACTTATGATCTCAAGTATGATGAAGGGGTTCCTATGCCTGTTATTGAATGGTTTGCGGCCACGAGTTTTGCGAATACGAAAGGGGAGATATTGTTCAGAAAGCGGAGGAAGTGACTGTAAACACATTTCCTTGTAACTTGAGAGCAGTGAATATGAATACATACCATTGCCAATCATCCACGAGTATGACCATGCACTCGAAAGCTCGGGGCCTTTAATTTCTCTGACTATTTCACGTGATCCAAACAAAGTCAAATTCATTCCTCGCGTTGAAGACGCGTTTACGCGAGATACCACCATCATCAATGGAGGCCAGTTCCCCTCCAGCTGGCCCTCGACGGTCACAACGTGAAAGAAAACCGGCAAAACAACTTACTACTGGTACCTCGATTGTTCTTCGTTCATTTGCAGCCTTCTTTGACACTGACCTTGTAATTACAAGTCACGACCATTCCAGAGACGCGGCGTAAGCGCAAGCGCGCTGACACGGACGACGAAGACGCAGGTGCTGGAGTCGATGAAGACCCGGATGAAGATGAAGATGAAGCTGTTTTGGATAACTCGGATGCTGATGAAGACGAGAACGGTGGTGATGAAGCGCCTCGGGTCAAAAAACCTCGGAAGCCTAAAGCTGCGGCGCCACCTGCGAAAAAGCCTCGAAAAGGAGCTGCTGCGACAGCAACCACGAAAGACAACTCAGAGATCACTCGGAAACCTCGCAAAACGAGGGCCCCTAAACAAGCTGCTCATGCCGACGCCACGTTTGACCCAGAGACGTTCGAAAAGCTCACAAACATCAAAGCAGACAATCCTTTATTCAATGCGATCATGAACCCGAATGCTGCTCTACAGTCGACCGCTGAAGACTTTTTGGAGGCATTAGCTCAGAGTCCGAACGCGGCATTAGCAGAGTTGGTGAACATGGTGATGAGGTGTTGTGGGTGCAACGACACTATTGATGGTGACACGGCGGTCGACTACGATGGTGTGGTGGACCGTTTGGATGATATTGTTGAGGAGTTGAAAAAGGTACGTCCTTATATCTATTTGCCCAGATCATCTGTGTCTCATTGACTCGCAGACCACAACTCCCGCTGGGACTTACCCATTGACATCGAAGGTGTCCCCATTTCACAATACAAAGATCAAATACAACTTCCGCACACACCTTTCCGAGTTTATAACCCGGTTGATAACAGCTGCAGCGAGTCTTACATCATTATATACCACTCCCCTGATCGAGACTCTGGAGGTACATACTTTTTTATGTCGTGGACCTTCCGTCTGCTAAATGACTTTCAGGTCTGGCTCGTTCCAATGTCCTCCTCTCAGATTCGATCTATAAGGCACACAGCGACGGTCGTTGCCCTCGAAGTCCAGTGCGCGTTATGTCAGGTAGGAAAAGAGGTCGAAAAAGAAGTCGAAGTCGTTGGGTATGTCTTCAAGCGAGCGAATTTCTGAGGAGATGTCTGATAATTTATCGTTAGCCGTATGAGGGAAGGTGAGAAGAAACGAGCTCGAACTGGGGCCACACCGAGTACGAAAGGCAAAGATAAAGAGTTGGATGCCAAACAAAGGGAGGTGAAGTCCAGACAGAGCAAAATTGAGGAATTCATCAAAGAGTTTGTTGATGGGTGCGTAATCTATTCTACATCCCGACTTTCACCCATTGTGATTAACTTCATTCTAGGGTTTTTATCCACCGATATCGCGACCTCGACCCAGTCATTCGAACAGAATGTATTTCATCGCTTTCAACGTTCTTCGCCATCCTTCCCTCTCATTTTGCTGTCAACTCCGATTACCTGCGGTACGTTGGCTGGGTCCTGTCGGACTCTGCTACCCAGGTCAGGCTGGCCGCAGTCAAGGCCTTGCAAACAGTATATGAGACAGCTGGCATCGGCTCCGATAAAAAGTCGAGTCGTAAGACCAAGAAGGGTGTTAACAATTCCAAAGGGTCCGGTGGTGTGGCCCTCTCAGCGTTGACACATTTCTCAACGAGGTTCCTAACCCGACTTTTGGAGATTGCGAGGTTCGATGTGGATGTTGGTGTGAGAGTTGCAGTAATGGGCGTATTAGATTGTGTCGACGAACTTGGTGTGTTATTCGCTTCTTGTATCCGCTCTATGACTTACATTTGCTCAATGCCAGGATTACTCTCGGACACTGACCGTAGCCGTCTCGGAACTATGGTATATTCAGATGAACCTCGGGTTCGAAAGGGAGTAGGCAGATTTGTTGGCGGCGTGTGGGAGGAGTGGGTGGAAGCCAAAAGAGGAGAAATTGATATCGAAGCCCATGCTCAGATCGCCGCGTCCAGCAGGGGTAGAGGTCGTGGTCGTGGTCGCGGTCGCGGTGGAGCTGGCCGTGGTGGACCTTTTCCTAGGAAAGGCAAAGCTGGTGTTACAGTTTCTGAGGATGATGAAGTTGATGAAGAGAAACTTGGGATTAAAGGATTGGCATATCTACTGGTCAAGTGGGGGAGAACGTTAGATCGTGAGCGGAAAGGAGAGGACAAAGAAGATGAGGAGGAGGAGGAGGATGGGCCAGAAGACGAGGAGGGTGGACGGGATAAGGACGGGGACACCGACTCCACCGTGACACGGGAACACGGTGGTGCAGCCGCAACTCTGGCAGCTGCTACTGTAGTCACTAAAGGGAAGAAACTTGAAGTGACTTCTGGTACAGCGCCGGCGGGTGGAACGACCTCGCGCATGTCTCAAGACAAAGTGGTGAAAGGAAGGACAGCGCTGGCGGTTGAAGCGGTGTGGGATGAATTGGATATTGCGAGAGATTGGGAAGGAATACTGGACATGTTGGTGTTGGATCACAGTGCATCGGGGTCTGAGAATGGCGCGGGTGCTGCTGCTACGAGAAGATCTAAACAAAGAGCTGGAAAAGGAGGAAAGACCGCAGTTGTTGGATCGAAACGGCGTGTGATAAACCGGAACAACGATCAGAACGTAAATGCAAACGAGGATGAGGCGCGTGAGGATGATGAGAACGACGATGACGATGACGATACAGAGAGCGCTGAAAGAGTTCACGATGCTTGGAGATTAACTGAAGTTGAGGAGGGTGTCTTGCTCGAAGTCCTCGTTGCTTCAATACGCAAGTCAAGAAAAGAGGTGAGCTTCGCATTACGGTGTTAATTTTTGATCTGATCGTGGCATAAGGATGAAACTTCTGCAGAGTCTATCACTCAAGCATTGATTAAAGCCCTTCCAATCTTATTTATGAAGTATCAGACGGACGAACACAGAATCACTGATGTTCTCGTCTTACCTACCCTGATGAACTTGGAGGTCTATCTTGAAATGAGGGAGACCAATGTAAGTGAACCAAATTTTCTCTGGAGTATGCTTGCTCAATGTCTCACAGGCCTACGCCTCGCTTTGGTCGGATATCTCGAAACAATTCCTGACACATTCATCTCCTTTCGTTCTCACTACCGCCGTCCACTCTATGCTCTATTTGATCTCCAATACATCTCTTTCCAACACGAACAGCGAACAAATTCTGGAACTCGAAGATGAACTCGCTAATTCCTTTCGAGATGCTGTTGCTGCTGCTCCATCGCCGCCGGGATCACCCTCAAAGGGTACTGATCCTTCAACGTCTACACGCCCTAGAGACATGGAGTTCGCCCATTTGACCGAAGACGAGGTGATAACCTTGACGTCGGTGGTTCTGAGAATACGCATGTTAATCAGCAGTAAAGACCTGACTTCCTGGATTGAGGAAAGTGAGGGTGGCAAACAAAGTAGTGCCTGGGATATACTTAACGCAATTGCCGAGAGGGGGAGGATGGGCATTGGGGGTGAAGAAGAGGTAAGTCAACCTCTACCTTTCCACCTCATCGCTCACAGCTTATAACGATTCCCAAAGATGATAGAACAGGCGCTCCAAGTCCTTACGTTGCACCTGATGTGGAAGAGCAGAGCGCTTACTTCCAATTCTGAACCCTCCCCA
This sequence comes from Marasmius oreades, assembly GCF_018924745.1. Taxonomy (NCBI): domain Eukaryota; kingdom Fungi; phylum Basidiomycota; class Agaricomycetes; order Agaricales; family Marasmiaceae; genus Marasmius; species Marasmius oreades. The sequence goes on from NC_057325.1 coordinate 3,600,943, forward strand.
GAAGAACAGAAATATCAAGAAGTGTTCTTGAACCAACGAGAAACGCTGTTGGAGAGGTTGACCGAATTTGCAGTTGGTACACAGGAAGTAGGCAATGGTGTTTCTGATGCTGTAAAGAGGGCGGTAAGTGGGATACAATTCTCTGAGTTGGTGGCACTTAACATCCGTTGTAGGCATTCAAGAACCTAGTAGACTTGCATGTTCTCTTTACTGCCTCCGAGACATTGGCTGCAGATACCGCGGTTCTCCCCCTTTCAACTGGACCTGTGGCTTTGACCATGAATGATGAAGTGCAGTGGCGGTGCGCCGGGTATATACAAGCGGAGGTCGAGCGTTATGCGGACTCCTTGGAAGAGGCTGATGAACCCGACCTTGATAGAGATGAGTCTGGTGATGACGAGAGTGAAGGTGGTGAGGAGGGTGGCGCAGAGGAGGCAGGAAAAATGAAGAAGGCTCGTAAGCTCAAGGTACCAGAGACGACAGATGAAGGTATTCCCTCATTCGTCTCATGATCACTCCCCACATCTAACTGGCTTTCGAAGACCAAACTTCCCGATCATACCTTGAACAGGAATACCTGTTCATAGATGTGATCTCTACTTTCCTTCGTGCAATACGGTCTGGGGCCATACACGTACGACATGGAGCAACTCTGTTGGCCCATTTTGGCCGACTAGGTGATGCATATGACGCTTGTGTCAAGTTCGTCATTGAGGCGCTCAAGGAGGAAGGGATGATGAATGAACAGGGGGACACTGTTGTTCTGGTGATAACGCAGGCTATGAAGGAGGTGTGTCCTCATCTTGCGCTTACCTGCCTGCCGCTCAAGGATGTTCTTGATAGGCGTTTCAAATCGCCATATCGACCCGTTCTCCAGACGAAACAGATGTTGTTGCTCTTGCTAAAGTGCTGGCGACATGCTTTATTGTCCGAGGAAGCCAGTTGTCGGTTGTTCGTCGACTAGATGCCCAATATGTTGTTCAAGTTCAGACCAACCTGCTTACATGGATTGCCGATCAACTGGGGACACACTTAATGGCCAACGACAAAAAAGCATTGAAAAGTTCGCTTCTCTTTTTCCGAACGCTTGTTCCTCTTGTTGGCTCGGTGGAGAGTCGTGACGCGTTGAAAGTGTAAGTGGCATACCTTGGCTCGCCTACTTCAAATATCCTAATGGAAATTAACAGAAAAGCACATCTCGAACAAGTATTTTCTCAACATAAAATAGAACCTGGTACGACGAAAGCTTGGGAGCCATACAGAGCATATGAAAAGCGCCTTGGAACGGTTCTGTCCAAAGACAAACGTATGCATGCATCTTCTCCTGTCCTATATAATCATTTTATTTACTTTTTTGCTCAGCCCCCGGTAGCAAACGACGCAAGAAAAAGAAAGCCACCGGTGAAGCATCTACCGATGGAGAGGAGAGTGAAGTGGAAGCTCTGATTGGACAGGATGACGCAGCCGCTCCAGATGCACCAGAACCTCCTCGTCCCAGATCTCACCCTCAGAGGGCCACCAGATCTCGAGCTAAGAACCCTTTGGAGGTTGTGGAGCAGAATGGGCAAGACTCAGAACAAGACGAACCTGTTACGCCTAAGCCTCGACCAAGACCAAAACGTGTGTATAATTCCAAGAACAAATCTCCCGAGAAAGACGTTGCGGACGATCCAGAGGCAGAAAACTCCGTTCAGAACCCCACGTTATCGGACGGCGAGAATGCCGCACCTGCTCAGGTTCCAGAGGCCGAAAATCTTATTCCTCTTTCACAAAATGGCTTCGTGACGCCCACGAAGACCTCGAAGAATCCTCGCAAAAGGTCAAGACTAGAGGATGAGGACGAGGACGAGGCCGACGGCCTACCTTCTGAAGATGGAGAGGAGGGCTCAGAAGCGGCTGAGCCTGCATCTGCATTTGCCTTCCAGGTTCGCAGGAAACGCATCCGTCATTGACAGTTTCTGTCGGTAATAAATTTACCGCTTCCGTTTGTCGTTCGTTTGGATTTTCTTTATTCACGGTTGTTGTCGTTTCTCTATGTACAAGTGAAAATTGATATCTTTATGAAGTTCTCCCTTTCAAGTGATCTACCCTTATTGTAGTATATCGGCTCCTCAGGATACCATTCCATAACTACTTATAACTCATTCGCTTGCTCGTTGCTGATCTCCTCATGTACTTTTGACGATACAATGTTACTTGCAACATGTATGACATCCCGTTTGCACGTGCGGCGCGGCCGCATCCCATCTTGAACTTACATGTTGGCCACCATGATCGCATTACCGGAGTTCGTCCACGACGGCCGCTTATAAGTGGCAGGTGCTTGACCAGCTGGAATGAACGATAATGTCTTTTACCCTCTCGCATTGAAGTTCACGGTGACCTGTACGCTCGATTCATCCGCGAGCTGGGTTTTAGTTCGACCAGCACCCTCTACGATTCGGCATCATGTTCGTTGCTCTTCCCAACGATATTCTCTACGAAATTGCAGAACAACTGCGGTATGTGGAGTCCGATTCCAAAGAACTGACAAAGGATGATTCCGATGAGGAGCTCTTCCTGAAATCTGGCTGGACTACATTCTCCTCCACGCGTTTCTACCTCAGCTCGTTCTCGAAAACCAGCCGGAGAATTAGGCCTATTGTCGAAGGAGTCCTCTATCGGGACATTCACGTTGACAACCTTGGATGGATACCTCCGAGCAGAAGAAGCTGGCATAATGACAAGCTGCAGACCCATCCAGCTGGAAGTCTTTTGCTCCTCATTCGTACTCTTATCCGACGGCCATCCTTGTCATCCTTTGTGCGTGGTGTTGATCTACGGTGGTGTGACGGTCAAGACGCGATTGCCCTTCAAGAACTATCGGCATTTCTGCGCAATTGCCCTAGACTCCTTCGATTTTCCATTTCAGATCTTGATGAAGAGCTGTTGGGCGTCCTTGAAACTCTAAAGTTGCAAATATCATCGTTTGCCACGTCCTGTTATTCGTACAATATGGAACGTGTTACATCCTGTTTCCCCCGCCTCCAAACTTTACAGCTCTTTCTCCACGGCCCTCCGATCCTCTTCACAACTCCCTCATCGACACATTCAATTCGCAGAATGCGATTCCATCTCCATGTATCGTTGGAAAAGTTTGATAGAACTTGTCAGTCTGTATTAAAGTTGGCAGGACAGTCGGTCGAAGAGCTCTCCATTGTAAACGGGGTTCACACCAAGGAATGCCCTACCCTCCCCTTTCTTGCAACCTCGACCTACACCCGTTTGGAATCGCTATGCGTGAAGGAGATAGATCTATTCGAATCAGAAAAACATCCCTCCATCTTGACTTCCATGGTGGCCCTCCGCCATCTCCATGTCATGCGATGCCGCGTGCTTCCACTAAAAGCCTTTCAATGTATTCCTGAAAACATATCATCGATCACCTTTTCGGTATATGGTGCCGGAGAGCCAGACGCTTTCCTTTCTTCCTTGGTACAATGTATTCGTCTGGGTATTGCATCTTCAAGTTGGCTGCCCAAGGGAATCAGGGCAGAAGGATGTCCATCACAAGACCATCCGGGAAATCTCGTACCTCTCAAGGACCTGTGTATCACTGAGAATGTCAGATTTGAAGAGGTTAACTCTGGTTCAGTGACCCGAAAGCTGACGGTTTTGCGTAAGTTTTTGAGTTCCATACCTCGTTGTCCATCAGTCAAGCGACCCTTACACGCTCCGTTCTAGTTTCTTAATCAATGTCGTAGCCTGTAAACATGTCTAGTTCAGGTATGGGTGTCTCTACGTTTCTTGTATTTTTACTAACGAACGGCAGCAACAGGATCATTTTTCCTTTTAGATACGAGCAGTAGGCTCATAATTGCTTGAAGTGCAGGCCGACGCACTTGGAAGTCGCGTACTCACGTCGAGGACACATTTGGACCTGAAGACTCCTTCATCACGATTAGATCGTGTGATGATGTACTGGGGCACCAGTCCCCGACGTTTGTTCTCCCCCCATCCCGGTCCGCCGATTCCGCTCTACATATGTATCTTTCTGTACCATACCTCCGGTAATCTCTTGGCTCTGTTTTGTCCGTGGACCTTCGAGGGTTTAACGGCGGTGCTGACGTCGCTGATACTCTTTACCCCGACGGGGTTGTCCTCTGAGGCTCTAGACCCCCAACCCCGGCTCTTTTGTTTTTCATAATGTCGTCTCCACCATCATCAGTTGATCTCGACAGACTATGCTGAGTGCTTTATTTTTATTTTTCTGATATGTACTATCTAACAAGTCCACGACCCTTCTGCAGGTCTCCGTCGAAGTCTCTATTCAAGTGCGGTTCGGGACGATTGTGCTGTCCATGTTTCTCAAGGTTTACACAAGCCTCGTATCCCTCCAGAAATAACAGCCAATGAGCCAAGCTCTTCCACTGTAACGGTTCGCTCTAACAATAGTACTTTTCATTGATCGCTGATGATTTTCCAGAAGGCATGTTTGCTTCTTCTCTGCTTAACGCCTCGTTTTATTTTGTTCCTTGTGGACGATGACGTGAACACTCCTGAAGTCGCATTTTCACCACGCCACATTTCCATTCGTAACAAAGCACCCCTGTCCCCCTCCTTCATACTCTCCACGGGCCTCGGTGCTGGGATCCCATGCACGCGATTGTTGATTTTCTTCTCCTATTCAGAAGCGAGTCGGAGCAGTCTAATTCTCGTCGGAAATATGGATTATCCATATCCCAGCCTCGAGGAACAGAAGTCGGAAAATTCAAGATACAACGGAGGCAACATATCCAATATAAATAATATTTTATATTGGATATGTTGCCTCCGTTGTATCTTGAATTTTCCGACTTGGGTTCCTCAAGGCTGGGTGAGGGCGATTATGGTTAGTCGGTCATGTACTTCCGCCGAAGCCTTGCAGATTATATTCCATCAAGAAATTCTGTAAAAGCAGCCGCCCCTGAGCCTGCTGGAAGGCGAGCTGTGACTCATTTGCCCTGGCCAGTGCGGTGCACTGGAAAAATATGAATATTACACGGGACCCTTGATATGATTGTAGACCACAGATCACGATGCTCCAATCTCTATGTGCTTCCTTACCATTACACCTTTACTTTTTTTTTCATTAAAAATTGTTCCGAGAACGCCAGCGAGGATACTGGTTTCGTGGAACACCGAAGAAGCCTCGGAAAAGGCTCTTGTTGTAAATAACCACGGACGATCGATGTGGACCTGCACCAAAAAACATCCGTTTGGACGCTCGTTTTGGCGTCTTGTTTGTTGTTGTCTGTGACGTGGCAAAAATCGCTACACTCATCCCTCCACTATCCCTCCTCTTCGTGAGCCGCCTTCGTCAGTTGTAACAAACTAGAATTTCGGAAATCCGTCACTATCTTCCAACGGATTGCTTTTGGCGCTGTAATGCTACGCCGAGTATACCAGTACTTGAACATCCGGTTATATTTCCGGAACGAGGCTCAGATATTTGGACTACTAGCACGGAGCTACGAGAGATAAAAATTTTTTTTGGCATTTTGACTTTGTAGTCGCTTAGGTTGGTAATTTCCAATTCCAACTTTTAGTAATAACAATAATTCACGGGTCAGTCTCTCAGGTCTGCCGAGTTTCAAGGTCTCATGTATACGTATACTTCTCCCGGCGACAACTGCCTCATGGTCGTTCAGACGGTTCATTCCCGTCTTTGATGCCTTGCCGTTGTTGAAGGATAGATCTAAGCTCACTATTGACCGCCCCGCCACAAACTCTGACCCTTAATCCTATATCGCTACCGGAGTTCTTTCCAGCCAAGGTGAAATGTAAGACACGATGGGAACGCGAGGGTGGCGCTGGCAGGAAAACCTAGAAGTAAAAGATTATCGCAGCCAGTCCAACTTCCAAAGCAGCTCAAACTCGGAGCCCTCAGAGTCAAGGCCTTCTAAAATGAAGCCTGGTCCAGTATACGGTTAGAAACTTCAATATCTTCAACCGCTACCTCGTTATTCACGGCTTTAGGGACTAGTCATCCGCGTAGATCACCCCCACCAACGAATGGTCAGTTGCACCGAAGCTATCTAAAAGAGTATGTTCAAGAGCCCTATGCCACTTTAGGACGTCATCCGAAGCCTCCATTTTATCAAACAGCGTTTCAATTGGCAAGAGAGCCTATCATAATTTAAATGACATTAATCCACGACCATCCACGACGATTCTTGTACGTATATTTGCATTTTTGCACCTTTCACACAGTTACACCTGCGAGGTTCCCGATCGCAGGAAGTACATAAGGACTAACACCCGGGTCAGATCCAACAAAGAAGTCCCATGTTTCCCCATCCAGATCCACATGCAGATTACCGGAAATCCGAGGGAAAAGCTGCATCGCTCCCTGAAAGTTCCGTATATAAACCCAAATTTTTTCGTGCCCCCTTTACCTACTACAAGACACAATGTCACTTGCTCGAGCAGTCCTCTCATGTACCCAGGCTGTAGCACACCGCTACGCCATGACTCCACCCAACAAAACCCAACCAAAGGACAGATACCACACAGAAGAACCCTGGGTCCTTCAAATCGCACCATATGTGTTCTATGTAAGGATTCGCCCTTCATTCCCCCCCAACTATCCACTGACACCCTCTTGCGTCGTAGTCCCATTCTGTCCTCGTCGGTTTCTGTGCCATAGGCGAGACCCTAGCATACCTGATTTCCGTATCCCCCATTTCTTCCATCCACCCCTTCGACCACTTCTCATCGACGTCCGTATCAATAACACCTCTCTTCCTAATCGGCACTCTATCCCTCCTTCTTGGTACATGGATTCGCCTAGACTGTTTCGCGACGTTGGGAAAACTCTTCACCTTCGATTTGACGCTCCAGGAGAATCACAAATTGGTCACAACGCGGTTCTACGGTTACGTCCGCCACCCTGCTTATACTGGTTCTCTTCTCCTCGTTCTGGGAATCACCTTCTCCCATCTGACTAGGGGCTCGTGGTTCATCGAGTTGCTTCCCGTCCCTTACTCGCTGATAGTTCTATGCACCGCTGTTTGGTGGTGCTGGTGCTTGTCGGTCGGTATCAGCAGAGCGTTCGCGGAGGATAAGCAGATGCACAAGCAGTTTGGTGAAGAGTGGGAGAAGTATAGGGATAGCGTTGGTTGGTGGTTCTTCCCAGGTGTTATGTAAGGGGGAAAAAGTGAGTTATCATAGGCTGAGTCTGTTTAACGATTGAGGATAGTGGCTGACGTCGATGCCGTTGACAGTGACTTGCGATTCGAACCTTCCTAGATTGAGTCTCTGGGCGTTTGTCTAAATCCATATATATATCCTTTCTTCATACACATATATCCAAACATTGCATTCTTTCCCCATTTTTTGGCATTATTTTAATGATGACTTTGATGATTCGGTTTGGTCGGTAGAGGGAGAAAATGACCGTGTATCATTAGCACTTATGCGTACCCACGACAAATCCACTACAATAAACTTGTTCCTACTTGGTCTTCTGTGCAGTCGCCAGGAAGGCGTTCAAAGTCCCACCTCCTGGAAACTCAAAGCTCGTGACATGCTTATAGCTTCGAAATGTCAACCCAGCCCCATTGAACAGGCCTTCCATGTCCGCCTGCGAAAACCCAGTCGTTTTGCCCAATGCAGCTGGATTTACATTACCGTGATTTCCTCCGATCGTGGCGCTACCATCGGCATTTGGCTGGCCATCGATGACCGCGAGAAATCCTGCTGGCTTTAGAAACGAAGCTAACATATCGGTGATACTTTGCAGATTTTTCGGGTCAAAGTGGTGATACGCCATGGAACACTAGAAATCCGAGCCCCAATTCAGCTTCGAATTTTTGAGAGGCCGGAATTCAGTATACATACCACAACTACATCAAAAGTCTCGCCATTCAATTCGCCCTGTTCTCCTTTCAGTTCCTGGCAGATTCCTCTTACTTTGGTAGGTGGTAGTTCTTGTTTCTCAAACCTCTTGACGAACTCTTTAATCATTCCCTCACTTATATCAACACCGACGAGGGACTTGCAGTACGGGACGAGTTCATTTGAGACGAGACCTGCAAAATAGCCGTGAGTGGTGGTTATAGGGGTCAAGTAAATGGGTTGCAGAACATACCGGTCCCACAAGCGTATTCTAAAACGGTAGTCTTTTCCTTGTTGAAAGGAATCGTTTCAACGATAGACTTTCCGATCCTAAAGTAAAGTAAAGTATGTGAATGTTAACGACGGCGCTCGATAGCAAATATTCCTGGCTACGTACTCCTTCGTAACTCTGAGGACTGACGGAGTATCATCATAGCTATGAGCGTGCGCGTCGAAATGAGCCTTGTTCGCAGCTGCGATATCCCCCTGAATGTTCTGGGGAAGTGCTGCTTCGTGCGTGTGCTGGTGATGGTGCTGGTGTACGTGGCTTGCGCTGCTCATGTTGAGTTGAGATACTAAGAAAATGTTGCGGTAATAGTGTCATCTGAACTCATTGCAGTGAGTCCCTTATATAGGCGTGAAAGCGTCGTTACAAACGCTGAAAACATAAGATTCAGCCGAAATATTAGGTGAGCATTTCTTCCACGCCACAAGCGCGCAGCTGCGGACCAATGCGGTTCTCGCCTTCCCGTCTCTCACTTTGATATTCATCCACAATTCTATCATAAATAATACATGAAAAAAATTATCATGCTCTGAACCCGCAATCATCACATCGACAAACAGCGTTCATCGATTCTTGTCGTACAGCTTTTCTATCTGGGCCATTTGGTAATACGTCGACAACAGCGAACTGTTTTGAAGCCAGTGTTCCTATTCCGCTGCGATGACCAGGATGGGAATTATGTCGTGGGGCTAAGTGGTGCTTTCGGATGAGAGAGAGGATTTAGCCGCATGTTGAGTCACTTCGCTCATCCTAATCCTGTTTGCAGAAGTCTAAGCTAAATCATTTGCTCGGCTCGACGCTGCAGCCCACTCAAACATCCTATAACGTCCCTCGTTGTGCCCTCCCTGGAGTACCAATCAACATGCACATCCACCATCGACGGCAGTCTTTCTACCCCTGCCAATAGCTCTTCCCATAGCTGCCACAAAACTCCACTATGAGATTGCTCGTCGGATCTGCGGCTTTTTCTACGCCAATCTGTCGTTCGATGCCAGCGTATGGAAGAAAGCTACTTCTGCAAACTCTCAGGGTGGTTCGCTTGAAGCCGCGGGACCCATGAGCAGAGGAAGCAGTGATTTTTGAAGACAGGTTGCCTCTTGTACCATCAAGCAAAACCCAATATTCTGATCGTCCAATGGTACGTGTCTTTCTTGTCCATTATGTAAAACGCTCCCGCTTCCGAGTTACATATATAGCTTTGGACCACGACATGGCTGAGAATTCGAATTCTCACTGGCCCTTCGAAACTTCGTGAGAACGCGAAGCGTGAAATTATACTGCTGCTACGGATACACAGGAAGGCCCGCAAGTTCGAGGTTCGTAAAGGGGAGAACAGATACGGTTGTTGTCGTGCTCGTTGGAAGCCTTCATGGCCCCCTCTGTTGAGAATGGAAATTAGCACTCCTAGTAAGTATCTCTTACTTTCATGAGTAACAGATCAAGCTTCTTTGAATGACACATTGCAGGTCGAACGGTCACAAAGTGGCGAAGAAGTGACACTTCAGCCGCTGTTACGCTGATATCGGCCACGGCAGGGCAACATGTATTACAGTCAATCAACAGCTCATTCAGTTCACCCGCCTGCAAATTTGGTGCCCTTCTGCCACGGAATTCTAGAGCACTGTGCCAGATCTATGAACCGAGATGAGACGAACACGCGCCGCGTAGGCTTGATTTCGAGTCTTCGACATGGAAAGTGGCCGACTCCTCGTGGCGAACCTCCGAGAATAACGACTACCAGTTCACCCCTCCTTTCTACTCGTCTGCACGAACTTTCGAATCAGACGGTATCGACGAAAGCACTAATAAGGGCTTCCCACCATGTCACGAAGGAGCCTCGGACGTTAGAGAGAAAATGAGAATTATTCAATATAATAAGCTTTTGGATTCCCAATTATTCTAGCTTTCCTGATCCCAAAGCAGCCTTTAGAAGCTTTACGCTGAAACGGGAGTGTAACGCAATCAAAGTGGTTAGCAGGTGCCGCTTCGGACGTGCAGTACTCCGGTGAGTGTGGGTAGTACCGGCACGTCGCGGTGTATTGTGCACAAGAGCACCAGCTGAAATTGTTGACTACTACACGCACATCCACTCTTTTATTCTATCTTATGTGTTTCTAATTTTGTTTTGTGTATTTCTCAACCCGAGTTTTTGCTACAGACCGTACATTGTCACTTCGTGGCCTCACTGGCAGTTGCGCGACGCCGTATTTTTCCCACCATTCGACAACCTTCTCCTTCTCCTCCTTCCACCCAGGTTCATCACGACACTCAATCTTCGGTAATTACTGGTTCAATCTTCAGTTGCAAATCTGCTGTTCTAGATTATTCTACGCTCTATACCTCTCCGGTTTCATTCGGACAGCTTGCGCAACCGATCTCGCAGTCAACTCATAGTTTCAAACGTCCTTTCCTCAATGGTGCGGGAGATCATAGAAAAACTAAGAGCTAGGAATATAAAGAACTGAAAGAATTTAATGGAGGATTTGGTGAGTGTCATATGGGATTTTGGTACGCAGTAGACTTAGTACTGCCAGAAGTACCAGCAACATGTTAAATTTGACTTTTGTCCAAACTATAGCTCTTCATTCGATCTCGCCTAGTCCAAATACCTCTTAATTATGTCTATGAAGCTAGCTCCGCTTAGATCGCGTTCGCTCAAGTCCTCGTTGTTTGGCGCGTTCTTTGCACAAAACTAGTACCTTCATGAAGACACGCATCTAAGCTAATGAGTTCATCTTCAACACCGTCATTATTTACCACCACAGTTGTGGTCATATAGCCAATTATACAAGAATTACCTGGATCCTATTGTTTACGGTCTCGACTTTGACGTTCTATGATTGCCTTTCCGTTCCCTCCTCGGAGGCAAACTGTGCTTCGTAGGTCTTGAAGCTTGAAGTCGTGCACTTGTGACTTTGATGATCTACATTACTTGTACTCTCAACACTATCTTATGGCGTGCAGCTCTACATGTGTTTTGTATAGCTGGGGGCTCTCTTCGTTAGGATGGTCAAGCTCACACCGAACGACCAATTACCTGTCCTTTCTAATTTCCACAACCCGGTACCACTTCCTCCCAATGCTATGTCTGGCTATCAGACCCATTTCTTACCGTATGTCGCCGATCTTGTCGTCCTAGTGGGACGTTACGCATTAGGGATTGATTACAACCCTCGTCCAAATGTCCTTTTGCGTGGAGAGTGAACGTCTTGACTTGTAGTCGAGTTCTCTGCCCTCTTCGACCGGTTCGTTGTTGCACCCTATCTGACCGAACTAATGAGTTTGATCGATGCTAGTGCTGTGACTTCTGCGTTTACCACTGTGCATCCACGATTCGTCGATGTCTTCTAGGTTAATTCCTTGACTGCGTCAACCAACGCACTTTGGCTCGGTGGAGAGGTTGAGGTTTCTTGCAGATGTTGCGATTACAAATAGGTAAGTGCCCTGTTTATCACTTGAGGTGGATCTGGCCTTGAGCTTGAGCCATGAAGAAACGGGACCGTCCACCGAACATCCCGTAGTCGAGACGTCAAACAGGATGTCTATCCACCGGTCCCCTACTTATTATGCTCACGGCGTCCTGGATATGATGACATATTACATCTCTTACATATCCTCCGGGGTCCAAGAAGGATTTAAATTCCTAACAATATATATCTACGACTTCGATTCTTGCGTGGCTAACAACATAGCAACAGAGTGATATGACTTATCAACTGTCCGAAGAGTCCATATAAATTAAAAGAAGAACGAAAAGAATATGCCCCCCTTGTCCTGACTGCACTCAGTGAGCTTGAGGACAGCGGGAGCATTTTCAACCTGGGTGACACAGAGGTTGGCATCGTTTTGCGGTGAGAAGCCGCACCCGGCAGCAGGGAAAGGAAGACTTCCTCCCGCAGTGCCGCAAAAGCTGCACTCGATTGTGAAACTCGACCGCTGACTGTGAAAAATAGAGAGTGGTTAGAAAAATAGGTAAAATCGGGAGAAACGGAACACTAACACGTCGTCTTCGCTTTCAGACGCGTTTGACATGTTCAAGGAGTCATTGGGGTTGCGAGTGAGAACTCGATCGGGTTCATTCGAGTCCCTAAAAAGCATGGATGTAAACAACAACCAGATAAACTGCATAACTCGCGATTGAATGATACCGACCTGAGGATGTACCCAGGTAGAGGCTTTGCATCAGGATCCTCGTTGATGAGCCAGGATGTGGCAGATAAGTCATCACCAAGATCGGCGGGAGTAAGGGGACGGAATGTTGTACGTCAAAATTACACGTGCCTTTAATCTCCGTTAGAGTATATAGTTACTAAATACATACACTCACACCTCAGTGTCAAACCACCACTGAGGTGTAAGTCTTCTGTTATTTTCCCTTATTCAGAAGTACTCATATTACCTTCTATAGTATACATTCCTTTTAGGTATTCCCTATTATTGTAGTGTCAAACCACCACTGAGGTTATACATTCCTTTTAGCCACTCTCTCGCACTCCGGAGCTCCGACGGACTCCGACGTTTCTCCGTTCTTACACTCTATTCAACACTGCGCATCACAGGTTATGGGCCCTGGCAACGAAACCGTGTCGTCCTTGACAGCTTTGAAACTGGTACAGAAACTACCTACCCTACAGGAGGGAAGTGCGAACTGGTCAGACTACAAGTCCAGAATCGTTAACCACGCCGTGTCCAAAGGACTCAAACGGCACCTGTTCGGGACCGCACGGAAGCCGGAAAAATTAGTGTTACAACAAGATGGGAAGTGGTACAAAGAAGGATCGTTGCTACTACCGGTAGAAGAAGCGGCCGTAGAGAAGAATGAGGATGCATGGGATGAGTACGACCAGAAGGAGGCTCAGACCCGAGAATTCATTTATCAAACCATTCTGAAATCACTCTTCATACGGGTCCGAGATTTACCAACAGCATGCGACGTGTGGAAGAAGCTTATAGATGTCAACGAAAATCGCGGATCGCTTATAGCGGCCGATTTATTGACAAAACTTCAAAACATGCGATTATCGGAAGGCGGAAACCTCCGGAATCACATTACGGAGATGAAGGAACTCCGAGAAAAGTTGGCCGAAATGGGACACCCTGTTGACGACCTTATGTTTACATCTAACATCACTCGTTCCCTATCATCGTCCGCCATGTACAAACCTGTACTCACCTCGATCTCCATCATAGCCCGAAACAGCAGTCAACCAGTCGACATTGAAGTACTTTTGTCAAGTCTCGAAAGTGAGTATGACCAATCGCTAATGCAGGCGGAGGAGAAGAAGTCACAGGAGGCCCTTGTAGCTTCCTTTAATAAAGCTCGCGGATCCGACGGAAACCGAAAAGGGAACCGTAGCGGAAAAAGCGGAAAAGGTGGAGGTAGTGGAAATCCCCACAAGGATACCACTTGCCACAATTGTAACAAGAAGGGTCACATCAAGACTGATTGTTATGCCAAAGGAGGAGGTAAGGCGGATAGTACGCCTGCCTGGTTTAAGGCATTGCCGAAAGAGAAGCAGAAAGTTGCAAAGGGTGCGAACGTAGCCGAAAAGGAGGAAAAGTCCGACGGAGTTGCGCTCTTAGCTACTAGTTCTGTGGACTATGCAGCGTCCGAACACCGGATTACGTCGGATTTCCAAAGCGAACATACAGCCAACGCGGCTACCCGCACGGACTCCGATAAAATTATAGATTGTGGAGCAAGCAGCCATTTTACCCCAGATCGCGATAGTATAAGTGATTACGTCGAAATTCCTCTGGAGCCTATTACGGCTGCCGACGGACGATCTTTTAATGCCATAGGCAAAGGGAATATGCAGGTTTACTTTCCGATGGGACCCGGGAAAAGTCCGACGAAAGTTATGCTGAAGAACATCTATTATTGTCCACAAATGGTCTACACTCTTATTTCTGTCAGCAGCATGGACCGAGCCGGATGCAAACTTACAATCCACAACAGTACATGCATTATTCAAACGTCTGATGGAAAAATTGTCGGCCGAATTCCCCGGATCCGAAATCTCTATCGTATCACAGATCATCATGCTCACGCTGCCGAATCATCTACTCCGGACATTACTCTAAGTCGTATGGAAGCACATCGGATCCTTGCCCATGTCAACTATGACGACATTGACTACATGATCAAACACGAAATGATTACTGGAATCCGAATTGATCCGAAGTCACCTCGAGAATTTTGCGAAGACTGTGTCAAAGCGAAAATTACTCGGAGGCCATTTCCGAAGGAAAGCGAAGAAGAATCGTTCCAACCAGTTGTCGGCGGAAAAGTTACGGCCGACGTTTGGGGACCTGCACCCGTTAAATCCTTAGGTGGTCACAATTACTTCATTGCTTTCCACGACAAACACACTCGGCAATCGCGGGTACACTTCATGAAGCATAAATCGGAAGCTCTGCAGAAGTACAAGGAGTATGAGGCATGGATGATGACTCAACGGAACCAACCTATCCAAATTTTCGGAGTGGACCGAGGCAGAGAATTTTTGTCTACAGAATTTGACAACTATCTTGCGTCTAGAGGAACCATTCGTCATTTGACAGCCCACGATTCGCCGCAATCCAATGGCAGATCCGAACGGATTAACCGGACAACACTGGACATGGCTCGTGCACTGTTGATACGTGCAAAGTTATCCCGGAACTTGTGGGCCGAAGCAATTAACCATGCTTTTTGGGTTAAAGATCGACTTCGTCATAGAGGACTGAAGAATGATCAAACTCCGCTGGAAGCCGGAACCGGATTAAAACCGGACATTGCAAAGGTACCAGAATGGGGACGGAAAGTGTGGGTGAAGGACTTAGAAGCTGGAAAGCTAGACTCAAGGGCAAAGGAAGGCAGGTTTGTTGGTTACGACCAAGCAACCAAAGGGTACAGAATTTACTGGCCCGAAAAGCGGAAAGTTTCGGTTGAACAGGATGTAGTCTTCAACAAAGACGAACAATTCGAACCTGGAACTGCTCACATTGAGGGGGAGACAGACTTACCTGATTTTCCAACCTCTAGGAATTTTTCCGAGTCCAATCCGAGCATTTCCAGTACGCCACAAGTCCCCGCCGCTATTCCACCACCATTGCCACAAATCCCGGACGATCCGCTACCACCAACACCACCGAGAACTCCGGAACCCGAACCGGAACAGCCTCCAGAAGTTCCAGAACCCGAAATAAATCGCCGTCCTGTAAGAACAACAGCTGCGAAACCTGGACCCGGTGGTTGGAGAATGATGAACAACATGAACGTGAAGGCTCATCATATCAAACCCCGAAAGGACGCTGCGTTCGCCGGATTTGTAGACGAGGAGGAAAGATTAGAACCAGGGGGAGTCCTGTTCAATCTAGAGGAATTAATTGCGGAAGCGATGGTCGCCGTAGAAGACGAACCAAGTGTAGAGGAAGCATTGACTGGACCCGAAGCGGAACTCTGGAGACCGGCCTTTCAAGCCGAATACAATCAGATTGAAAAGATGGAAACCTGGGATCTAGTAGAGCTACCCAAAGGTGTCAATCTCGTCAGATCTAGATGCGTCCTCCGGAGAAAACGGGATTCCGAAGGAAAAGTTGCCAAGTACAAGGTGAGAGCAGTTGCAAAGGGTTTTACGCAGAAATTTGGCGTAGACTACACGGATACGTTCGCTCCGACGGTGCGTCCGGCGACGATCCGTACACTCCTTGCAGTCGCCGCAAGTCTCAGAGCCGAAATTGACCACGGAGATGTCAAAAACGCCTATCTCTATGGTACACTGCCACCGGACCAGAAAATCTACATGGAACTTCCTCCGTACTACTCCGAATTTAAATCCATTCCAACCCACCTTCACGGAAAGCGAATAGTATGCCGACTTAAGAAATCCTTATATGGTACAAAGCAGGGAGCACACGAGTGGACCCAAGCGAAGGAGGAGAAAATTTGCAGAACCATGCACTACACCAAATGTCATGCGGATGAAGCCATTTACTACAAATTTGATGGTACAGTTTGGAGCATTATAGCCAGCGCTACAGATGACTTCGTTTTCATCGCGGACTCCAAAGAAACTAATGCACTTGCAAAGAAACAAGTCGGCGAGCACTTTGAACTCGTTGACCTTGGTGCGTTTAATTGGTTTCTAGGAATGAGCTCATCCCGGAACCGAGAAACCCGAAAAATCTACCTGGACCAACATGCGTACATTGACCAAATTGTAACGCGTATGGATCTACAGGACGCTTGGACCGCGGATACTCCGATGGAACCCGGAATTGATCTTAGTCTCGAATCTCCTGCCGTATCACCGCATCCATTAAACTCCGACGAAAAATCCCTTTATCGTGAAGCAATTGGCTCACTGATGTATGCAAGTATCATGACTCGCCCGGATATCACATTCGCCGTTAATACCCTTTCTCAATTTCTTGAATCTCCCTGAACAACTCACCTAAACGCCGTTAAACGTGTATTCCGTTAACGGCACTAAAAACTACTACTAGGTGCAGCAAAACACACTCCAAGCACAAAGTGCGCAAAACCAAACCCAACACTAGCAATTAGCGTAGTTGATTTGTGGAGGTCGGTATCAATGGACGCTCTCAGCAAGGTTCACTGAGAACTCTAAGATAAGACTTCAAGGGTGGGGCTTTATATGGTTCAAAACAAATTCAAATTCTGTGTTCACAAGTCAAAATGACAAAGGCTTTCTACGAAGTTCACTACTTCGAGGAGGTGTTCAATTCTTTCTAAGTTCAAATAGAACTATCAAATTCAATTCAAATTCGAGTCAAAGTGACTCTACAAGTTCAAAGTTTCCAAGTACCAAAGTGGCAACAAATTCAAATCAAATTCAAAGTTCAAATCCAATCTTTTCCAAATACAAACACCAACTTCGAAGAAGTGGGGCAAAGTATGAGCCAGAGTCCCCTAGTGAAAGCACTTAGGCTTCTGTCGTAGGTTACTCTGGAAAATACTGCTGCTACCATCCTCCCTTATATACGCTTTTTCGAATAAATAATAATCAAACGTCGAAGATATGGTAAAAAGTCGAAAATATAGAGAAATCCCTTTCAGAGATACCAAAGTACCCTTAATCAGGTATAGTACATGTCAATTAGATATAAAACTGTCCAGAATATAGTATTCCTTATTCCTTTTCCTCATATTTTCTTTATTCCTGTTCCGAGTCGGATATCTTTGACATTTGCATGTGGATACATCCTGACCCCTTTTTGTTTCCAAGGCGAGTCCCCATGTGCTCCCTTGTTCTCTCTTGTTCTATCCGATCTGGAATAGTCCAAAACTGCTCGATCTACATTCCAGGGATCGTTCCTATGGTTCTTTCCTGGTAGAATGTCCTTTCTGACCGGACATCGTCGACATCCGCCCCTTTTCTTGTTTCCAGCTGTAAGTTACAGCCACCGGCATTGTTTCTGTTCCTTAAGTCCAAAGTGGACTTTAGATAGTTACATCCGTCCGATTGTTACTTCCAGATGTACTTCTAAGAGTTGTTTCCGTCTTTTCAACCAATATCGAAGAAATCAATAAATTGATAGTAAAATCAAGTGTCCCCATGTTTGCTACAGGTAATTGCGAGTGAGACGAGGCCTATCCAAATGAACGAAGGTTTTTAAAGGCTGCTTCATCAGTTCCTACAGGTTTCGGAACGTCGAAGACTCTCATCTATAGGGTGTTTCGTACTTTCTGTACTTCGGATAACCCGCAAATAGACCCGTGCTTTGACTAGCAGCTTGGGCTTGCTCTAATCCTCATATTATGTTCCCATTTTGATTATATTATATATAAAAATGTTAAAAATGCGTTTATTTAGGTACTAGTAGATTATATCCGCGATACCGTTATTTGAAAGGAACTCGGGACGTTAAGCTCGAACTCGGAGGAGACAAATTATACCTGTCCGGATACTCGGATGCCGATTGGGCGTCGCACACGCACCGCCATTCAATCTCAGGATTCGCATTTTTTATCGGATCCAGAGCGGTCTCCTGGAGTACGAAAAAGCAACCTATCGTTACGCTTTCCAGCACGGAATCCGAATACGTCACGTTAACTCACGCCGGCAAAGAAGCAATTTGGCTCAACAAGTTGTTATCTGAGCTAAGACCGATTTTACTGAACGCCGACAGCGGATCCGACGCAATGGACTTATACTGCGATAATCAAGGTGCTATTCGTTTATCAAAGGACTCTACATTTCATGCACGCACAAAGCACATAGACGTCCATTTCCACTGGATCCGACAAACAGTTTCACAAGGACAAATTTCTTTATCTTATGTTCCGACCGACTTAATGATTGCAGATACATTTACGAAGTCCCTGTCTCGGGCTAAATTCGTACGCTTCACATCCATGCTCGGACTTACTTTTGATTAGTGTTCATTTTGAGGGGGAGTGTTGTACGTCAAAATTACACGTGCCTTTAATCTCCGTTAGAGTATATAGTTACTAAATACATACACTCACACCTCAGTGTCAAACCACCACTGAGGTGTAAGTCTTCTGTTATTTTCCCTTATTCAGAAGTACTCATATTACCTTCTATAGTATACATTCCTTTTATGTATTCCCTATTATCGTAGTGTCAAACCACCACTGAGGTTATACATTCCTTTTAGCCACTCTCTCGCACTCCGGAGCTCTGACGGACTCCGACGTTTCTCCGTTCTTACACTCTATTCAACACTGCGCATCACACGGAATTCTCCCGTGATGTTGACGGCTTTTCCTTCAAATTTGGGGAAGCACTGGGCACGTGCAGCGAGGGGGCTGGCGAGGGCAAAGGAGACGACGCAGAGAGCGAAAAGGGAGTTGTAAGGAGGCATCGACGGACTCGAAACAAATGATGGAGGTACTCTCAGCGTTCAGCCTTTTTATATGGAATAGATAAAGTCTCCAAAGCCCGAGAACGTCCCCGAGCCCGAAAACAAGTAAACGTACCGTGGATGTGGGTGTTATATATTAGTTACCAAATTGTTATCCCTGGTTGTAACTTCTGAATCGGCAGGCTTATCGGAGAGAAAGTGGCCAGTTCAAATCCAACGTATTGAGCAGGCATAAGCTATACGTACAGCATGGCCTTTGGGCTTGAAGGCGTTTGCGGGCGAAATTTAAAGGACGTTGAATGACTTGGCACCGTGGGAAGAAAGATTCGACTTCGTACGTAATACCTCCTAATACCTTTCTAGCTTGCAACTTGAAGCGCGAGTTTTTGGGTGCGTCATTCAGTACCAAAAGATGGTAAAATCTACAGCCTTCATCTGACTTAGTGCAATATATCTACCATGGTTCTCAACGCAAGCTCTCGGGACGAAGAACTCGCTCGTCGCTCGTCACAAATACGCAGGTTTTTTCGAAGCACAGTTGCAAACAAGGCCATCGTCTCGCAATTCCTCACAGATGTCGAGGTGGAACTGAACAGGCTTCAAGCCGAGATCTATGCCCTTCAAAACAAACGAGAGCAGCTGAAGACAACAGCAGACCTTTTCGAGTCTCTTTTGTCACCTATTCACGCTATGCCGTTAGAGATCCTCTCGACGATCTTTGCATTTTGTTGTGAGAAGAATGTATTGTCCCCATCTTTTCTTCCCCCAGTTGTTCACCTTTCCATGGTTTGCGGTCGGTGGCGGGATGTTGTTCAATCGACACCTAGTCTATGGTCCTCCATTTCCATCGAGTTTGACGCCTGGTCGGCTCAAACTCATCGCCTGGAGCCCTTGACGGAGCAGTTCATGCAATTCTCTAAATCATCTCCACTATACCTCTCACTCAAGTTCCCCTTCGTCACAGTGGATGACTTGGTTCCGGTACGACCCGCCTTGGATGCTATGGTTCGAAATTGTGAACGTTGGGACCGTCTGCATCTGATTTATAACCAGTTTCTTCCGGTAGACGCCTTCGCACCAATTCGTGGTTGCCTTCCTGCTTTGAAATACCTCTGCCTGAACTTCATTGGTAGTGGACAGGAACTTTTCACTGCTTCGCAACTTTTCGACACTTGCCCCTCCCTTCGATCACTCAAACTACAACGAGTCCCACTTGAGTCGGAGGACGAGGACGGGTCACCCCACCTTCCTTGGAACCACATTAAAAAGCTACATATTCATACTGCTTTCAGTGGCGATGCATTTCCTATCCTAGCACTTTGTCGAGAGGTCGAACACCTGAAGTTGACCGACGTCGGGGGTGTGTCAGACGGCGGAGAAGGCTACTCAGGGCACATTGTGACAAATAGCATCAAGTTCTTGACCGTCGTCGGAGAAGCACAAGACGACCTAGATGACATTTTACGACATGCAACCCTCAAAGGGTTAACCTCCCTCGACATAGCTATAGAACAGTCAGATCCCGCCATCCGGCTAACGTGGGATGGGAGCCATATGCGTGACTTTTTCCTTCGGTCGAGCTGTAGCTTGACGTCCTTGCGCCTGCATATCCCTTTCACTGATCGACAGGCGCTGTCCGTGCTGCAGATGGTCCCCACACTCAAGTCTCTTTGTATTGAGGAATTTTCTGATAAGAAAGGAAATCTTACCATTACTGACGCCTTCCTCAACGACATCGCCGTCAATGCTTCGCTGACTTCGGCCTCTGCTACTCCTATCTTACCCAAACTCAACGAGTTGAAGTTGAAGATACACAAGGATGACATCAATTCACATTCTCTTGTGAAGCTGTTGTCATCACGATGCTTCCCATCGAATTTCTGCGTCGACGTAGAGTGTTTGCAATCCGTTGAGATTGTGGTTTTCAAGAGTAAAGAGCACCCAGAAGAAAGATCATTCGACGATTTGCACTGCTTCGGAGATGCGGGGATGCGACTGTCCATTACTTATCTGTAGTTGAGGAGCTTTTACTTTTTTTTTGTTTCTTTTTTTTTTGCCGGCGACGACAGTGCATGTCATCTACTGTTCGGACTTGCCTCCAGCCCACCACCAATGATGGAAAATGAGCCTGCGGAAATTTTGCGCAAGGTATCGCCGCTGGACTGGGACTGCGTACCTCATCTTTAGCGTGTGTTACCGTTCGACTCTGGAGATCCTGCAGAGATCGCGTTAGAGGGGATGCATTTCAGGACTGCTTGACGCGGAAATTTAGAACCCATCCTTCCTGGTTTAATCCACAACATTCTTTCTCCGACCTGCTAATCCGGAAAGAGTTCAAGTTAAATGTTTCGTAAACCTGTAACTAACCATAATTACGACAACTTGTTTTAGAATACTCCAGTCATTAGTATGTGCAAAAAAGTCACGGTCAAGTCCTTATTAATGTCAATGATATCTACAGTCGGACTAAACGTTTTGACAGCGTCTTATTGAGCAGTCAAAGTACTCAGACTCTCCCAGAAACTGTAGACGAGTCATTAGTTCAACAAGTAAACAATGTCAAATCAGGGAAAGACACACCTGCATCTCTTTCGAAATTCACAATCCGTTGTCACCGTATGAACATCCGGAGCGTCACCAGTCCGGTTAAAAACCATCTCCGTTTCTCCCTCATTGTATAACTTCCAATGCGGCGTAATGTTTGAGGAATCAAATTTCACGTTCGGGTCGAGAGATATCACGAATGACAGGAAGGATTGAGAGAAAGCTTTCACGAAATCGGTATTATTGAAAGGGGGTGGGCGACCGCTGACAGTGATTTGAACATCAAATGACGTGAATGTTACGATAAGAGAAGAACACTGACAAAGGGAGGTAGTAGTTTACGTCCTGGCCATGAAGAGCTGGATCTATCGCGAATACTCCCTGTCAGTCACGAACGAATGAGCATCAGCGGAAAGATAAGGGAGGATAAAAAAACCTACCTTGAACGATCGGCTTCGGAATGCATTCAGGAGGAAGTATGTCGGGCATACAAAGATCGCTGGCAATGGCCAGTCAGTACTAGCCGAGTGCCTTCAAAAGGAATACTTAGGCTTACATTCACCCATGACGAGGTTCTCTTGGTTCAATTGTGACCCCAGTCCGTTATACTGCCGAGTGACAGCAAGTTCTTGCTGAGGTCCTAAGGTTGGGAAGAGTTGACCCACAAAGTCCCTGACATTGGCAGGTGCACTTTGATTCACAAAGACTTGACCTTCGTTTGCATTCGACACAGCCAGGAGCGCTTGCTATAAATAATCAGAGAAGATTGAGAAACATGTACTTAACGAATAAATGGAAGGCAACACCCACCCCGTTCACTGTTCCCTGTTTCAGAACCTTGGTTGCTCTCTGCTTGATGAACGTTCCATCGACCACAGGTACGAAGGGGAACGTGCCAAAGAACCCAGCAACGTTGATGTCCTCGTTCGCCTTTTGGAGAACTTGAGCGTCCGCAGCTCTCAGGCACGCCATTGTGTCGGAGGATTGAGAACAGCTATACACATTCATGTTGTCAGTATTAGATCCACGGGTGGGAGATTTCTGCCCTACTTTGTCTGCGAAACTGCTTCGCTGTATAACGCCTAGGTGGTGTTCTTTAGAAGCGCAGAAATAACATAGTACTAACGCACCTCAGGAAGTGGGTCATTGAACATATACTGTGAAGGCAAGAAGGTGGAACTCGTAATGGCACCTCTAAATAGCTGTGGGTTAGTTTTCCCATCTTCGGCGATAATGTGCTGTAAAACGGCTCCCGCTCCTTTGTGTGCAATAATTGAATAAGAGAGCAAAAGTGGAACGTGAGACACGTACCTGCAGACTCGCCCCAGATTGTGACTTTGTTCGGGTCACCCCCGAATTTCGAGATCTAAGAAAGGAAGGATCGTGAAAACCTGTCCATATATGGTGTGGCTAGGAACACGTACATGCTCACGAACCCAGCGAAAAGCGAAGTTTTGATCGACTAATCAATGTGACGGTCAGTGTTTCCCGCTGATAATGAAAGTAAGGTACGAACGCAACCCGGCATTGAGATCACCGTTCTCCTTGACCTTGTTCCCGGAAAGAAAGCCTGCAGAAACTGGATGAGCGCAGGAATGAAAGGTATACTGAAACCATTTGTACCGAAGAGACCCAATCGATACTGAATAGCGACAACAACCACTCCCTGATTAGATTCTCGGACGAGATCCGCTAGTTGAAACGATGATATGCTTCCAGCAATATACCTATCTCTCCTTCAGTATTTGTTTCGGTAAGACAATCGCAATTCAAGACCTACCCCCCACCATGGATCCATATAACCGTAGGTAAACCTTCCGATGGAACTGTCGAACCTGGAAACGCGATACTGGTTGAAACAAAAAAGCGGTTGGAATCTGGTTTGCGCCCCGACAAACGTAGGAGCATTCACTTCAAAAACAAGCAATCCTCGCCCTTAGCTATTGTTTGACGTTTATTGTTCTTCAAGAAGGGATTTGAGGGAGCAGCACCAGTTGGAGCTGAAAAGCATGGCCGCGGATTGGCATTGGCAAGCTGAACACCACTCGTGTTTTGAGGTGCTTGAGGTGCCCTCCATCGATTTTCGCCTAGAAAAGGTTGAGTGGGAGTTGACCAGGGAGTGAGTAAATCGCTTACCGGTAGGCGCAGCTGCATACCGTAACCCAAGGAAGTTTGTCACATTATTATTTGCATCGAAAACACCTTGATATTGAGAGTAACCGAGGTCGATGATAGGTGCATTCGTTTGTCGACCGGAGAGAGACGATCCTGCTACAAGCGTCGCCAGCAAGACTTGTTGGAAGGCACGTTTTCTCATGTTGTGAAGGTCGTGGAGTAGAAATCGACGAGTGCCTATATATACTTGCGGGTGGAATTTATGTCACTTTTGGCACAGCTTCGATGGGAAAGCAGCTCGCAGCCGTTTGATTTTGACGAGATCATGATTCCGGTTCCAGGTAACAGATAACTTGCAGAGCATGGCAAGTGGGCGGATGGTATGGAAGCTGTAAGTAACGCGAAAAGAAACAATTCTGTCATTGCCCTGACTTAATGAGCTTGAAGTTGATGCGTACCTTGAACCTTCCCGCTTGCAATACATAGAAATATGTATGCACATCTTATCTCACTATCAAACCGCCCTCGTCATTCCCCATCTCCGAAGCGTATACATTTGAACTGTTGCCTGAAATCGGAGGAACGTGATGGTCGAAGGCTGCCTAACGTCTATATGAGGAATAGCTTCGGTTGGGTGGCAGTAAAAATTTACCTTGCGGCGAAACGCACGCACTCAGGTTCACTCCAGTCCTCAAATATTTTGACATGTGTAAGACTATTAATATTGTCTAGGGCAGGGGTAACGACGAGTCGAGATCAATTATGACCACGTAGACGCAACTGTATGTTACTATGGATTATTTGACGTGAAACAATCGCAAAAATATTCAAGTGTTCATACAAGCTGTACGTGGTTCAACCTGGTTCAAAAAAAAAACGCTGGATGCCGGATTGCCGTTTCGGTTGAACAGCGAACACCATTTCGCAAGTGTGCAAGCAACATCTCGACGTACATTCACATTCGGTCGAGAGAATCCACAAACGACAAGAAGTACTGAGAGAAAGCCTTCTAGAAATGGATCTTTGAAATTGATCTGAATGTGGGCGGAAAGAAAACTAACGATGGTAATAGCCTGTTTCATTGCCATGGTCAGCTGGAGATGGGTAATGCGAACCCTCTCTGGTACTGAGACGGGAAAGACAAAGGAAGAGATCTTGAAGGATCTACCCAAGAATCATGTACAAGGGAACACTTTTCACCCGTGGCAAGACTCTCCTGATTCAATTTCACTGTTGAGCACAAGTAGCAGTGGCCTCTTTCTTAGGCCAAAGTTTTGTAATCGTACCAGCCTCATGTTGATATTCTCGAGTGCACTTTGATCAACGAAAGTCTCCCCTCTGTTTCCGTTTGTCACAGCTGGAAGCGCCTGTTCTTAGGGAACCATCAGCGAAGGCAACAACGACATGCATAGTTGACAATGAAACGACTCATTACCATCTCTCACAGCCTTAGTTGTTCTCTTCCTGACAACGTTTCGTCGGCTAGAGGTACGAGGGCGGGGTGGCGAGCCGGACGCCACTCTCTACCTGTTTCTATAGGAACAATAAGCGCAAAATGGTAACCTGGAGTGAACCACAGGAGTTCGCATACTGGTAGGCGCAGCAGTATACCTAGTCCCCAGAATTTATCCCATTTTTCAGTCGAATCGAAACACCTTGATTAGGTGTAACCGAGTTCGACAATAGTAAATGAGGAGGCTGCTACCATAATCCTTGAAGTTGAGCGTAATTCGCTGAGACGACGATTCTCACATTGTGGAAGCCGTGCGTTGGACTCGGGGAGGAGTAATGTGGCTCTTGTTCCCGCATATACACGCTCATCCGCTTGGTTCGACTTCACTTTACACAACTTCAATACAACCTTTCTTCTCTGATAGACATAAGAATCCGAGGCCGGGAATGGACAGGTTCTGAGTCTGGAAAAGGTTGACGAATCAAATTGAGTGAGGCAAGGGAAAACTTACATTGAGTCTTTAGATCATCCCTTCCCAATTCCTGGCTTGCGGTCTTTATGTTTCAGCCGTTCTCACCACCATTGAACACCGCCTGAAGACCGAGTAACTAAAGGCCCGTATAGGTACACGCTCATTTGCATCTCATCCGCTGAGTTCATCGGACTGCGGGCTTTGCTTTTTGAGACCTACTTGCTGAAGACATAATTGTTCTGCTAATGTACGACGATGTTTGCATCCGTGATTTTACTTCGCATGGTGGTAGTCGGGGATTAAAGAGGATTTGGCGCCACCGTCACACCAGGTTCGATGATGAGATGGAGGTTTGCCAACCGATATCCAGCTGCGGCGTCAAACTCTTTCTTTCTAAGTATTATAGAAAGCTCAAAGCTCCAGACAGCATGCAAGGGGCATTTTATGAGAATCGGCGCCACAAAGAAATATCAACCATTACTTAAGAATGTCAGCGAGCATAGTATATGGTATAAGTTGGTGATGTAGGATGAGCCTAGACTTGACGTCTCATCCCCAGTCGAAAGTAAAAGTAAAAGAAGGTTAACGACAGCAGCGTGGTGGGAGATGATTAATGATTGCTCGGAAGGGTCAAGACCGGACCCCCTCCCTCTCATTCGTTTTCTCCATCTTTAGCTTCGGAGTCCGACGGACCCGACTCATCAGTCATCGGGTAAAGGTCTGAGGCGCTCCCGTATATTATCGTCAAATTCATTCCTGCATGGCCAAAACACTGCAGACGCTCCAGGGGTTTAGTATCTGCGGTCGTAAGAACAACAATAGAAGCGGAACGCAAGCACTCCACTCCAAGCTCTGCGGCGTGTTTTGGATCAGGGATCCATCGGGATGACAACATCTGTAGTAGAGATCTCGAGCTGATACCGGCCGCATGGAGGATGAACTTTAGCTTGGTAAGATGAGGTAGGAATGGGATGGAGGAAGGTGAGCTGAGGGAAGCATTGACAGCAAGGCCATCCAAGAATCTTCTGGTTATGATTCTGTTCCTCCTGTTTGTGGGATGAGGAATTTCTCCAAGGCAAAGATATCGGAGTGAAGGCATCATGTGAAGGAGGGAGAGTGTCTGTGTGTCGATAATTGGTAGTGAGTGTAGAGTTAATTCGGTGATACTGCATGATGAGCGAAGCAGGAAATCGTGAAGCATGGTCTCGTCCCATCTTAGCCACTCTCCAGTAGGTTGATGGGATCCCCTTATCTCCAAGGATAACACATGCTTGAGGGTTGTGTACTTGAAGATGTCATCCACGTCGAGCTGGGTCGTCGCTTTGGTGATACTTATGGACTTGATGCTATCAGAGATAATGTGGTCGGAGTACGGCTCAATGTCCCCTCCGCCCACCTCAGACACGTCCAGATGCTCTACTCCGTGACAAAGGGAAAGGATTGGTAAAGCGCTCTCACTATAGGCGAGTTCGAGCCGTAACGTTTTGATCTGATCCCAGGGGAAGGGCAGTTTGGTGGGAGGAAATAGTGAAGGGTTGATATTGAGGTATTGCAACGAGGGGCAGCTATTGAAACAGTTGAGAGGAGGATAACCATTCCAGTCATCTGTACCTCCGTCTCCCGGTTCGTGCAAATGCAGAGACCTGAGCGCCGGAATTCGACCACAGATTCGGTCGAAGAGAGTGAACGGGAAGACGTGGCGGGCTATAGAGAGGTCTAGCGTTTCCCACCGATGACTGTTCTGAACAAGAGCATTTAAGGAGGGAAGAGCCTGTGCAAGGATATCTTCTTCTGAGAGGTGCAGTTTCAGTCGCAAAGGAGCCGGTTGCGATTGTTTAAGGAAGCGCTCGGTCAGCAGATTCAGGACGTAAAGGTCTTCGGGAAGAAGACCATTGAAATCAATGAAAATGGAGGACCAGAGGGAAGGCGTCGACGCAACAATATCTCTCCAACGACCGCAGACCATTGTTAGTCGAAGGGCTGCAGGCAGTGGTGATCGATTGAGTTCGTTCTCTTCGCAGAAAAACGCGAAAATTAAGTTGAGAATTTCGGAAGGTATGGCGTGAATGGGTGATAATAACGACCTATAGAGACCCGCCGTCCTCTTTAAACGATCTCGTTTACTTTCAACCGCGTATATCGCGGTTTGAAGCCTGTTAATCTCTGCCTCGTATTCCTCAAGTTCCTTGTTGGCATCCTTCAAATATTGAGATACGACGGCTTTATTGGGAAGTGTGATGCGAAAGAACTTGCGGATTTCTGCAGACTGTCGAGTTAGATTTTCCTCTCTAGTCATCTTCTACTAGCGAGAAACCAAGCCAATCTTGGTATTTAGGTTTCTGAATGGGAAGCCTGTCAAATGCTAGAAGAATTCGCATTGTAAGAGAGACACTCACTGGTAGCTAAACAAGGAACCCTCAACGATGAAAAAGATTTGAACACACGTAGTAGGACGTGATACTCACGATAAATCGGTGGTGATTGCGGTCTACGCTCTAAGTCGCGGTCACGGTCGACCATCCGCTTAGATTGGAATTAGCGCACTATTGGCGCCTACCCAAACATGAATCACAACCACAACGGTGCTCAACCAGAAGCCTACTCAAATGTCGAGCCCTATTACAGCGAATTTAATCGAATGCTAAGGATTCCCTCTTCGCCACCATCCACGAAAGAGAAGATGAAATGGGCCGAATCTCACCTAGAATCTCTGACTTTGGCCAAAGGACGGGACAGCTCACCACATATCCCAATCCCACGCCATCCCCCAGCTACACTACACGCTCAGGACGACATCAAGATGCAGCTTGACCGAGAGATTCTTCACGGTGAATACGTCAATCCCAATCTGTCCGTTCCCACGGCGGTCGGAAATGGGTGGGGTTCCCGTGAAGGGCAGCAGACGAGTGGGATGGAAATTGACTCGATGGATGTCGATGTTGTAGATGGGGGTGACAGTTTTGGGAGGAAGAGAAAAGCCGACGGTGAAGTTGACGAAGCACCGCCGTGTAAAAGAAAGTAGCCCACATATTCTAGGGCGAGTCGGCGAGAACCGTCAGACGTCTTGCATACACGGTTTCATTCTATCACTATCAGCCAGAGGCATCACTTGCGTCGAAATCAATTTTCAAAATCTCGAATTGTTCACGGGGAAGCGTGTCTTCATCCTCGGTTAAAGGCGACTGGGAGATGAGTGAGTTCGAACTCTGTTTTTTCCCAGTGTTCCATTACAATTAGCTCCAAACCTTCGGCCAGGAAGAGCTTTGAATTCTCTTGGAAATTCATCACTGGTTCCTTTCTTTCTTCCCTTTCTCCGCGACATCTCTAAAGGTGCTTCAGTTGTACAGAAAGAAATTCCAACGAAGAAAACCTCTCCGAGACGAATCAATGATTTAGGACCCTCAAAATTCGACCCAATCTGCTGTTCCTTCTCTTTGTGGTCCTGTGGAGGATGGTAAAGTCATTAAGAGCGGTATCATAACATTCACTTCCGCCGTCACTGCTGTTGAGAGCCGTCTCTAAAGCCTATATGTTCTCAACAGTGCTATAGCTATGCTTGCTACAGCTTCGTGCTCGATATCTCTTATATCCCAAAGGTCTCTCCATAAAACGACAGCAAGTTGGACTCCGGACGATGGTTGAGTATATCGGCAAAATCTATCGTAGCATAAGCCAGTACAGCGGCTCTCGACCGGTTGACTGTGTACCAAGAGCCTTGTATAAGTACTGAAAGTCGGAAATAGAGTGGCGTTTGCCGCCGGTTATTTCCCCGCACGGTGACGTTGGTAGACGCGCACCTGAGACTGGTGTTCTTCAACCACCACCACTTGCAATTGTTTTCAACGACTCGCTTCTTGCTCAGTGCTCGCTCGGTTAGTGCTGTCTCGATCAACAACGGGACGAGATGCAACAGTATATCGGTCTTTTCTTGGGTAATCTTTTCTAAGAACTGAACTTTGCAAACTAGCCGGCGCCCGCCCTAGGCTCTCAAGCAGTCGAAATCCCGACAACTTGGACCTCCTGCTTGGCTTTTCAAGCTCGCAGCACGATAGCTATATCGATATTAGTAACATATCTTCCAATGTTTCTCCAAATCAACCACTAGTCTGTTTTAATCGAAGGTGAGAATTGCTATACATTATCGGTTTATCTACTATAATAAACTCCTGGAATCATATTAACCTCGCAGTCTGCAGCGTGTTCTACAGGTAAAACTCGTTCCTTGTACGTCGGTCGGTTGGGTACTAAGCATGGCGTCCCATGAGTGTATCAATGACATGAATGGAGGATCCACGTTGCATAATTGCGATGGTTATACTTATGCGTCGAAGACATGGATGCAGGTATTCAAAAGTTTAGATTGGACAGGTGCGCCGAAGATGCTAAATCTTACAGGTCCTCATAAAAACGCTTCAGTACTAACTATTCCCGTGATCTACATACTCCCCTCCAACCGAGCCAAGATCAATTAACCTAGTACAGGTATAGACCTTCTCAGCATCAAAACCAAAATAGCCAGGCAAGAAGCAGCATTGAACAAGCATCCTGTACCAGATCACTGGAGGGCACCCAATGCGTCTCAACCTCTCGGGCGAATGAAAATGACGATTTTTAATCTTTTGTGCATCACATCGTTTGGACATGCCGGCTTAGAACCTGTTTGTGCTTCCATCATGCTTGGGGATGAAAGCGTTTGGGCAGAGAGGATAAGGTAGACGCTATGAACGATTGGTCAGCTTCAATGTTGCCGTAGGTTGTCTTGTATTTTCACGGAACCGATGCTCATGGTCGATTATGCGCTAGGCGGGGCTATTGCTAGTTTCCTGCGCGGCATTTCTCACCACGGATACTCCGAGAGCTGAAATAATAAACTACAAGCTTCGTGGCCCGTATTTAGGTACGGCTACCTCTTTTGCTTTGCTCCTTGGTGTCGTTGTGGCCTCTGCGTCAATGCTAGTCACAGGAAAAGCTCGACCATCTGGGCGAAAGGTACGTATTTCCCCTCATTTTCCCAAGTAAGACTTCCACGACTCATTTTCTGACCTGCAGGTGCTTTATGCTAACCGTTTCCATGTCGATTGCACAATGTTCATGCTTTCCTATCCCTTTTTCTCGATTGGAATTGCAACTTTGCATTTTGCATTTGGTACGCGGGGCTTGCATGTTTTCGAACATTCACGCTTATTTGAATGCCTGACCAGGTCTTGTAAGCGCAATCTGGTCTGCTGGGGATCACGTCGCTCAAGGCGGACGCGTGATAGTGGTGATACTGCCTATTTTTATCGCTGTGTTTGGAGTCTCATGCTCGGCTGCAAGTGCCAAGAGTCGACTTCGCAAACCTGCAATTCAGCTCTCACGTTTGCTCGGGACTGTCTGCTTCTTCCTCACATGCCAATGTTACTTCGAAGGTTCAATCATCAATTGACATTGACAATGCCCTCCTGTTATGTTATCTCTGGTCGGGCCGTTCCTTATTACTTATGCGGCCATCTTTTTGTCTGTCAGCGTAGGGTTCGTTCCTTGACCATTCCCGGCTGATTTTCAAGTCGTGAAGTAACCCAAATCACTTCGTAAATACCGCTGCGCGCAACAGATTACGTGGTATAAGAGTCAATGTGATGAGGTACACTGCCCTCCTTATACTTAATAGTGGTTGTTCGACTAATTTGAAGATACAGCTTGTACACGGCCCCAGTTGCAAATGGCTTTTGATTCACTGAGTTTGAAGAGATAACATGTGAAGGGATTCAAGAGAGCTTACTCGGGGGACAAAAACAACCGGATGGCCATAAAAAACGTTACAGGGATAGACTACCCTGATTGGCGGTTATTCCAAATTTCCCGGAGCCAATTCCAATAAGGTTACTTGACCAAGTTACGGTGGAAAGGAAGGGTTTTTGCGAAAAGGGCGCGAACATGGGGAACTCAAAAAGAGCCCGTGTCAAGATCAAAGATGATTTCACGCCATGAACGACAAGTAAGAAATGAGTGCTGGGAGGTGCTGGGTCGTGGAGTACTGAGGCATTCCACAACCCTGGAACGAGTCTTCGAAAGGGAGATAAATAGAAGAGTGCGGTAATTAACAACTAATTGCAAGCTGGCATGCTCGGTCTGTAGGCGTGAGATCTCATTGAGTTTTCAGCTACATAGAAGTGGTTACCGCTTCTTTGTTCCTACACACATTCACGTACTCACCACCCGCTCCTAGAGAACGACGGTTGACTTGATCTGACCAATTCGTCAGATGATGGCGGGTAGTCTGTGTTGAAACGATGAGAAAAAACGTGGAAAGGTGGTCTGGGTACGTACAACTACAAGCCCAGGACCGCTTGTTCTCACGCCCACTGCCTCTCAGTCTGATTCTTACTGCCTCAGGCTCAAGTCCCTCACTAACAAAGAAAGATGAACGAAGATCGGAAGAGCCTTTGACAGTGCCCTCATAAGAAGCCCTTTAAGAAAGACACCTTTTCCTAACTTCCTAACTTCCGCAACGCTTCGAATTCGAACTTATCTGCCTCCCCCGTACACGTCGGAAGGCCAGCGGTGATGATTCGGAAGTGCATGATGATTACTGTAAGGAAAAAACGGGAATCATACAGACTACCCCCGATTTGGCGATTATTCGGAACTTCCGAGACCATCCGAATGACAAAAACCCACTACGAGAGGCGGACTAATGAATTGATGGCAGTGGGCGTGAGGTTTGGTTGCAATTGGCCATGGCCAAGGGTTCGGTAGGTATTTGTTACTCGTCAGAGAAAGGTTCACAAGTCGATTTTTTTGTGGCGCCCCTACGTAGATTCAACGCCCGTGGCTGTGTACGAGAAGATAGAACGGGACGATTCTATTTTCGGGCGTGGAGGCTGACAAGACACATAGAACTAGCATGACGTTGCCGAGTTGAGGAGGGGGTAAAGAAAGCGAGGGAACGTAAGTGAGATATTGACCCTGATCTTGATTCGGACTCTCGGAGTATTGGAAAAAATAAAATGGATGAGGTCCGCTTCCTTTTTGCCCACAACCACCATCTCGATCAGAACCCCAGCCCAGCATTCTTCACCACAATTAGACGGAAAGCAACCGAGACACCGGGGACGGGACGTATGAATCTTGTTGACTTGATGATCTAGATCGCCTAGCGGTATGGAAACGGGATCGTGAGTCTGAAAGGATAGGCGGCACAGAGAAGCGAGGGAGTAGTGGCTTGGAACATGGGCGATGTTCGTCGACTGGCCGTCGTCGACGTCGTGGAAGATGAGCTCGATGATGCTCATGTGACTGCCAGGTTCCCGAGTAATGTGACAGCTGTTATGCGTGACGAACTGCGGGTTTGGTTGGTTGCGTTTTTCGCCAGCCAGCCACGAAACAGCTTTCTTGCAGCCTGAGAGGCTGAGAGTAAGGCCCTTTGGAAATCAATATCTTCCGTCCAACTTCCGTCCGCCCTCTTTCCCTTTCGTTCCCTTGCCGGTCCGCTTATTCCACTGGTTTTTTCGGTGTGTTCCCTCCTCCCCTCCATTTTCGCCCATCCTCTCCCTCCTCCCCTCCCCTTCCCTTTCCTCAATTTCTCGCACAGCCACTTCATACTCATCATGCATTTACCATAGTCCGTCCTTCGCTTGTATATCCGCTATCCAGTAATCGTCTTCCAGTGGTGGTCATTCGGGTCGCTTGACAGCTGTAAGGCGAGTGTTTCGATTCTTGTGTTCCGCCACGTGTCCGTTCCTCTAATCTTAAGCCTTTTGCCATGTTCTTCTATCAGATAGCGCGTCGAGTTTTGCCATTTGTTTTAGAGAGAGCGAGGGAGCGAGTATAACAAAGTCACTTCGGTGAGTTCCTTGAGAAGACAAGTTGCCCGTGGCTTATTTACCTGTTTGTAGTCTACGGAAACAAGCTGTATGAACTCCAACCAGTATTCCAATCACGCTCAGAATCCTCCTTCGTCGCCGAACCAAGGCTTTGTGACACCTGGCTACTTGAACGGCGCGAGTATGAGCAGTTTGAACAACATGATGGGAGGAATGAGCAGTATGAACATGAACATGAATGCAATGAACAACATGGGCGGTATGGGTGGAATGAGCGGCGGTCTGGGTGGTATGGGTGGAGGTATGGGTGGCAACATGGGTGGAATGGGTGGGTCTATAGGAAGTATGGGTATGGGAGGTGGCATGAACTCGGTGGGTTCGATGAACCCGATGAACTCGATGGGCTCAATGTCTGGTATGAGCAATATGGGTGGTATGGGAGGTAACATGAACGCCATGTCCATGTCGAACATGGGTGGTATGCGCCCTCAAGGAAACATCAATCCAGCCCAACTCATGGGAATGTCTGGTGGCGGTGGCGGAGGAGGAGGAGCCGGAATGGGGGGAATGGGGTTGTCGCCTACTCAGTTGCTCCAGCAGCAGCAGCAGCGCATGTCCAATATCGGTCAAGGTGGCATGGGTGGTGGCATGGGCTCGATGAACGCGATGCAGCCGAACAACAACAACATGATGTCAAACTCGATAAATCCAATGTCAATAAACCAGGGCAGCGTCGGCAACATGGGCGCCATGGGGAACATGACGATGGGACAGAACCCCATGCAAAACCCTATGAATCAAGGCAACATGGGCTCGATGGCCTCGAATTACCAGAGCCCTGGACCGTCGTCCATGACCTCACCGACCGAACCTATTGCTAGACCGGGCACAAGCATGTCTATGCATTCGAATTCTGGTGCAGGTGGTTACCCAGGTCAAGGTATGGGTGGGATCGGTAGCATGGGTGGCGGCAGCTCGATGAACTTGGGTGGAATGGGTGGTGGAATGGCAGGAGGAATGAATACCTCTTCCCTGTCTTCTGCTCAAGGACATTCACAACCTTCTTCCCATCCTCAAAATATGCAACCTCATGGTCCTCAAACACTACATGGTCAGCCCCATGGACAACAACATTCACCTACTGGACCACAATCCAGTCCACCGTTTCAAGGGAACATGCCTAATGCACAGACTCAAGCGATGCTCGCGAGTGCCATATCCCATCTTGGGTACTCGAACGATCAATTTCGAGGTCTTCCTCTTCCCGAGCGCCAGATGGTGATTCACAGAGCTTGGTCAATTGTCAATGAACGGATGAGGAGTATGCAGGCTGCTAGCCAAGCTACTGGTATGGGCGGAATGTCAGGTCAAGGTCATGGTGGTCCTACAGGTCAAGGTCAAGGTGGAATGCAAGCAATGCACCCAAATCAAGGACAGATGCATATTCCGAACCATAATCAAGGCCAACATCACAGTCAAGGCCAGCAGCAACCACAGTCATTACATGAACGGCCTCCGTCGTCTGGTTCTTCTCATTCACAGCACGAGATGATGCCACCACCACCGCGTCCAGGAACGTCGATGAGCATGTCGAGACCTGGTACGGCCATGGGTATGGGTCATCCTGGTTCGAGACCTGGTACTTCTCAGGGAAGTCAGCCTGGCCTTGGAAGAACCGTCAGTGGATCTGGTCGGCCTCCTTCGACGGGACGATCAAGCGTACCACCAGGTTCCCCCAACATGAGCGGTGTAGATAGCATATATCTACAACAACCTCAAACGTCGAATCAAAGCCAACCACACCCGACTCCGAAGATGGGATCTACAGCATCGTCTCCTACGCGGCCTACTATGTCTCAAACACCGATGCAGCAGAATAATTCGATGTCACAGATTCCCGTTAATGGAATAGTGACTGCTGGGATGACGCCTCAAGGGATGGTCCAAAATATGATGGGACGTTCAGGAAGTGCGAATAGTCTGATGGGAGCTAATCCTATGGGTGGTATGGGTGGTATGGGTGGAATGCATGCCCAAGGTTAGCTTTCCCAACGCATACAGGTTGTAATTGGCTGTTAATATACTTTTACTCTCTTTTGTAGGTCTGATGAATGCGCAGAGCCCCATGTCCCAGGGTCCTTCCGCTGTGCAACGCCACGGGTCAATGCCCCCTCCTCATACGCCTCAGACTCCTACACATCCTCAAGCCCCCCAATTACAGATCCCACAACGAAATCATACTCCCCATCCGCCCAATTCGAGACAAGGTTCTTTACCTCCTCCTGGAAGCGCTAGTAAAATGGCAGGTACACCTCCAAATCGAATGACGTTACCGATGCCTGGTAGCAACATGGGCAGTAGCATAGGCAATATGAGTAACGCGTCGATGGAGAGCCTGAATAGCCTGCACTCAGGTGAACACGTACCACAACCGAATGGACAGGTTCCCATAGTCAAACAAGGATCAGTACCTCCACCTGCTACCCCGGCGATGTCCCAGTCAAGCTCTGGTCAGTCGAATGTATCCCAAACGGCACCTACCAACACTGCCTCTCAAGCACTTAATGCTTCTACGCAGCCCCCTTCTTCACAACCTACGCCAGCCAACCCAAACGGTACTCAAGCTGTTTCTTCGAATGGTCCCGTTCAGACACGACTGCAGCCACCACCTCCCTTACCTTCCTCTGTGTCACTCAATCCTGCCATAACGCGCGTAACGCCCGTTCCAGTCGTAGGAAGCGATAAGACGATTCCTCAACTGAACCAGGAAGAGATTGAGAACATCAAAAACTGGATCAAGATCGACGAGGCTTACGAGGGTACCGTGACTCGTGAGGGTAAAGATGGGGTTAAGGAGAAGGGGTTGGGTATTTGGAAGAAACAAAAGGAGCGGATGGCGAAGGAAATGAAGGATAGTTTTGGACATGTTACGCCTGGCGTACTACCTGCTCCTGATGCTGATGGTTTGGATCGCGCAGCCCTCCATTCGGGTGCGTGGTGGGAACGTGGGGGTGCTGCTCATGGAAAATGGCTCAATCCTACTTGGGAGTGGTGGGAAGCTAGATATGCGGGTGTTTCTGGGAGACCTGTGGATAAGAGGTTTGATGTGAGGTATCCTGGACAGTGGGCTCGTCATGTCAAGCAGAAGGATGCACAGCAGGGGATTAACCAGGGAAGTTCTAGGGGAAGACATGGTAGGGATGCCGGAGGGAAAGATAGCAAGGTGGTGAGAAGGGAGGGATTAAGAGTGTAAGTGTTTGAGTGGTTTTTTCGTTTGACTTACTTTCATTACAAGTTAATATGCTCTCGGCTCACTAATTTTCTTTTTTGGCGGGTCCTGATGGAGACTGATGCACCTTCTTCTATAGTCCGCGAACACTGAAACCGGAAGACGTTGACACGCCAGAGGAGCTCGTGCCTATACGGCTCGAGTTTGATGTCGATCATCATAAGATGAGGGATACCTTTGTTTGGAACTTAAACGGTAAGATTTACTTTACGTTTTGTTCTTTGTCTTGGAGATTAAGGTTCGCGACAGACCCCGTCGTATCACCGGAATCCTTCGCTCAATCTCTCGTAGAGGACTACGGTCTTGCACCATCTTATCATTCGCAGATAGTCAAGCAGATACAGGATCAAATCAGCGATTACAAAGCCCATTCGGCGAAGTACACGGAGGATGGTGATCCTTTACCTATCCCGCGTCATGAATTAGAGATGGCCATCTGTAAAGGTGCTATCGGAAAGGAGGAAAGTAAATGGTGGGAAGGATGGAGAAAGCGCGTGAGAGGGCAGGAGAATCAGAAGGAGAGGAAGAGGAGGAAGATCTCTGGTCGTACGGAGGATCCGAATGATGGTGATGACGAGAATACGATGATGAATGGGGTGGTGGATGAACCTATGGAGGTGGGACAGATGAAAGTCGACCAGACCATGATGCGTGACGATTTAAGGATTTTGATCAAGGTGCGTTACATGTTTTGATCGGGACTACAACGTGCTCATTTTCCACTAGATTGACATAATAGTTGGCTCCGTAAAACTAGATGACCAGTTCGAATGGGATATCGACAATGTCTCCTCTTCGCCTGAATTATTTGCAGAAATATATGCACAAGATCTTGGGTTGAGTGGCGAGTTCAAGTATGTACCTCTTATTGCTCTCATTTCGAGACTTTCTGACAAGAGGGAATTTCAGGACCGCCATTGCACATTCAATACGCGAACAAGTTCAGACTTACCAAAAGTCCCTCTACCTCGTCGGTCGACCTCCTGACGGCTCACCTATCCAAGACGAAGATCTTCGTCAATCCTTCCTTCCTGCACTCTCCGAAGCCCCCCGGGCCTACGAACAAGTCGTTAACTTCACACCTAGACTCGACTATCTCTCCGACGGTGAGCTCGATCGCAACGAGAAAGAGAGGGATAAGGACTACAAGAGAAGAAAGAGGAATACGCGTGGCCGTCGCGGCGTCAATCTACCGGACAGGGAACCTATACGTACATGTCGGACGCCAGCGATTGGATTCAACGATACAGGCGAAGCTGAGGGAATTAACGCCTCCGGAAACACCGGTATCATGCCCAGCACGACAAGACGGGCTGCTGCCGCTGCTGCAAGTGTTACGATTGCGAACATGGTGGCGTCTGAGAATGGAAGCAGTCCGCTTATGGGACAGGCCCTCTTGCCTGGGCAGGTTCCTTCACTGGTTAGCACACCTCAGCCGCAGCCCCCGCCACCGCCACAACCCAAGAAGCCTATACCCAAAGGCTTGTACAAGCCTCCTCCCGTACCCTCCGAAGTCCTCAAACCTCGAGCAAAGGTCCCAGCTCCTATACCTTCTACTGCAGTTGGCGGTGCGAACACTTCCAGTGGGGCTCCTGAGAGTTCCATGAGCATCGGTACTGGTATGGCGGCACCGAAAGGGAAAACTATCGTTATCACTGCAAAGAGAGCGAAAGAGCTTGAGAGAGAGGCAAAGGAGAAGGAGTTTGCTGATGGACAGCATGCGAATTTTATTGATGGCGTCTGGCACTGTTCGAATTGTGGTTGTCCGGAAAGCATAGCCGTGGGTAGACGGAAGGGACCATTGGGTGATAAAAGTCAGTGTGGAACGTGTGGTAAGTTATCCTAATGATCTCTTCGTTCGACAACAAATAATCTCCCTTCTGTAGGTAAATACTGGCATCGTCATCGTCGACCTCGACCCGTGGAATACAACACTAGCCCCGACTTCCATCTGAATCAACGGGATTCCGAGGTGCTATCAAAGTCAGTTCTCACCGCTCCGAAGCGTAAAGGTCGTCCTCCGGGCTCGGGCGCAAATCCAAGTGCTGCCGCAACACCAGAACCCGCAACACCTCTTACACGGCGAAGGGATCTTGCAATGTCTGACCGAGAAACACCTTCCAGACGACAGACACCGCTTCCTAGAAGACAGAGTCCGCCGGCTAGGGCAGTCTCGCCAACGTTGTCAACTACCTCCAGTGCATCCGAGAGCCCATTGGCTTTGAAGGTTAATGGCAATACCCCTGCTCGTGGGGGTACATCTCCGAAGCCGCCAATGCCAAATTCGAATTCAGCGATATCGCCTAGACCATCACTTTTAGATACCCATGACGCACCAAGTTCAGACGTGAAGGAGGAGGAAGGGGCAGCAGTGAGTGCACCTTCGAGTACTTCTGGAACGAAGTCGTGGCCTCCACAATGGCTGACAGCTGCGATGCAAGCCAAGCAGAGTAAATACCCGAACGACAACTTTGAAATGGTCTTGAGAAAGATGGCTCCTGGTCTCGAACCAGAATGGAGGATCAAGTGTACAGACTGTCCTGGAAAGGCGAGTTCCTCAACGTGTCTTTTGTACAACCTTTGATAACGATCTGGTGTACCTACAGCTGTATAAACCTGGACCGGGCGAGACTTTATCAAACTTCGAAATGCACCTAACGAATAGAAAGCATCGGCAGAGGGTGGACGATAGGATTAAAGAAGATGATGTTTAGAAGGATTTTCTTCTTCCCAAAAAAATACTCGAAGGCCTAACCGACTTCGTTGCTATACCATTTTATATCTCGGACTGGTCTTCTCTCACATCTCCCGTCATTTGCAAGCCAAAATGCTATTAGTCGCTCTCCACCCTTTCGCACCCAATTTCAATTTTTCTCTTGCATTGTTATATCCCTCCAATCTCTCTGTCTACTTTCCTTTTTTATTTGTGTGTAATCTCATGTTACAAGTATAAGGTTTTTTTATGTTTCGTTTTATGTGGAAATCTATCTCTTTTTCTTTGTGAAATCTATACAATCTTTTGTTCGTCCCTCAGGCTGATCCTGGTGATATTGACCCTCTTGGGACGATATAGACTACGGCAATTGCGTCGGCGTGAGATCGTGTCAAGCTTGGTTCGGTCCTCGAACAACTTGTTGAACGGCGACTGGGACGAACTCTTCCCCAACAATGTCGACTGTTTTACGTGCCACAGTCCGCTGAAGAGTGGAGGACCTGGGCGTTTGTAGCCGCGCCATATCCAAAACGTCAAGACTACGATTCAATTCTAAACTTTGTCCTCATAATTCAAACTCTACCAAGTCGAACCCAACACGTCAAAATGAATAAACTCAGCCAGGTCGCGAAATTTAGAATTGTAAAGCCCTACTCAATCTCGGTCTCGACTCCCACGATGCACGACGCCTATTGAATAACGAAGAGCACTCAAGGTACCCTGATGCGTGCACCACGAAAACCTACGAGTACGCCGGAATTCGAGCAAGTCCTTCAACAAATTCAGGGAATCATCAATAATGAGCAGCACCGAAAGGAACTGCTCAAAGCAGATGGTAACGACGCTCAAGAATGGCTCGACTTATTCCAACTGGCGAGTAAATCACCTTGATTTGGGTCTTTTCACGACGTTCTGACCTCTTGACAGCTTGCTGAATACCCAAACGCTGCC
Organism: Marasmius oreades; assembly: GCF_018924745.1. Taxonomy (NCBI): domain Eukaryota; kingdom Fungi; phylum Basidiomycota; class Agaricomycetes; order Agaricales; family Marasmiaceae; genus Marasmius; species Marasmius oreades. Next base: position 3,641,264 of record NC_057325.1, read on the forward strand.
ACGAAGCTACGGTCCTGGATATTCAAATTAATGATTCGTCTCTCTAGAGCATCCGGTCTATATCCGCAATGCCTTACAATTCGGGATGTAGAGAAGCTGGGTAATTATCCGGTTGGAGGAGGCGCGTTTGGGGATGTATGGAAAGGAAGAATTGGGGAACAACTTGTGTGTTTGAAGGTGGCCAGGGCATTCGAGGCGTCTGATATGAAGCAGATTATTAAGGTATGTCGGCACGATCCCAGTTAGTCCGTCTATTTTCTTATCGGCATGAAGGATTATATGCAGGAAGCAATCCTCTGGCGTCAGCTGAACCACCCAAACCTCTTGCCCTTCATGGGAATCTATTACTCGGACACGGAACGGAAACAGCTGTGCCTTGTGTCACCATGGATGGAGCGAGGAAACCTCGTCCAGTTCTTGAAGAACACTGCCCCCAATCTTGTCGATCATGATCTACTGGTACGTTTACATTCTCCTCTGAATCACTCACGGCTTATTTTAAGGTTACGATAGGCATATGATGTTGCCTGTGGTCTGACGTATTTACACGAGAAGAATATCGTCCATGGCGACCTGAAAGGAGTGAGCGAGCGTATTCTTGTGCTAACTGGGTTGCTTCTTACACTTGGTTTTTCTTCAGGTCAACATACTGATTACTCCTGATCTAAGAGCATGCATTGGAGACTTCGGTTTATCGCGCGTATCTGCCACTCAAATATTGCTTTCAGAGACGAGTCGTTCGAAGGGAACAACGCGATGGCTTGCACCCGAAATACTGAGGCCTGGTCCAAACTGCTTCCCTTCTAAGCAGAGCGACGTCTATGCTTACGCTTGCGTGTGCTATGAAGTGTGTCCATGTCACCTAGGATTCTATCTTCTTTTCAGCTGTGAGATAGATTTTCACAGAACGGATTCCCTTCTATGAATTGGCTGAGGCAGCAATTGTCTTTGCGGTCTTGATAGACAAACAGCATCCTTCACGTCCTGAGAGCTGTGAGAAACTGCGGGGCCCGATGTGGGATATGATGGTGACATGCTGGAACGAAGCGCCATTTTCTCGACCGACCATGGCGGATGTTCAGGCTCGTATGCGCGGAATGAATGCGGATCGTCGATTGGAACTGGCTTCCAGTTGGAATGACCCTACCTTCACGCAGATATGGAACGACATAGAGCGTCCGCCAGTTACTCATATTCTTGAAACCACTCCACTGCAAGGTCCAGCTGCAAATGTTCACTCTCGTGGACAGGCCGTGTACTGGCAATCGCATGGTACGTTAACGCCTTGGAGCTTAAGAATGGCCCGCACGGACTAAGCCCTCCCTTTCCTGCAGCTGGTCGTCCTACCTCGGATCAGCCCCTGTTGTACAGAGAGATTTCGTACGTAAACAGGCCTGGTTCCGAAAGACATGTTACAGGAACTTCTCCTTCAGTGCCAAGCGCGCCCGACTTCAATAGTGGGCTATTCGTACCGCTGGAAAACGCTCTCAACAACTTTGAGCAGGACTCTGGGCAACGGTTCGATGTCCAAAATATCTGTGGTCAAGATGGGATGCAGGTAGAAGGGGGACTCCGAGGAATGGGAGGAACGACACCACCTCAGTGAGAGAGTAACCTCAAATATCATTATGTATCACATTTTTTCGTTGAGTTCAAGGGTGTTATTTTCGAGTCTTGGAGGGCTTGAACTTCCCTTAGTCTCGACGCGAGCCACGCGATCGAACGATATTATTGTTGTTGTTGAGTTAGGGAAATATCAAGCAAAGGGTAGTAAGGTACCCACCAACGCTAAATACACTATCACCCCACACAAGTTCATCTTTCGTCTATTTTGTCGAATCCAACTGCGTGAATATTAATATTGGAACGACGACACGATTATGATGTAAAACGATACGGTTCAAAACAAGTTCACAATTGACTCAGTGCAGGTTCATGATCACTGAGAGGAGGCTAACTTCCTCCTCTCAGGCTATACCCATGTAAGTTACATATTTTGATTTCTGGTTTCACCTTCTTATTGCCTTTCTTCTTCGCGACAACCGTATTCTTCACCCATTGTAACTGTACAACATCGCTCATCACGCCATCGTTGCCAGACAAAACCATCGAGGCACGGTGGAACTTCCAAGGCGTCCTAAGTTCTACTACTCTGCGCCACTCTCACATCCGAGAGCGTCCGAGTCTTGTCCGAGTCTATTCTCAATGATTCAAGGCCCACGAATAAGATGATGGCTGTCCAACACTGTCAACAGCTCTTTCCTTGTCGACATGTCGTCACAGTGATGCTTGCACCACGAAAACCCACCAGTTTGGTCGAATTCGACCAAGTGCTATGGGATATTCAAGAGATAATCGAAGACGAACGACAACTAAAGGAGCTGCTTGAAACTCGGGGTGACAGTGCTCAGGAATGGCTTGATATATTCCAGCTAGTAAGTGATTCGAATCAAACAAATTTACAGTGACCTAATCCCTCGATCTTTCTGACAGCTTGCTGAATATCCAAATGTTTCAAAGAATCTACAATCCTCAATATTCAGATTAATGATCCGCTTATCCAGAAAATCTGGTCTACACCCGCAGTGCCTCACGATTTGGGGTGTACAAAAGCTGGGCAATCACCCAATTGGAGGAGGAGCTTTTGGGGATGTATGGAAAGGGAGGATTGGGCAACAACTCGTGTGTATGAAGGTAGTGCGGGCATTCGAGACGTCTGATGTGAAGCAGATTCTGAAGGTACGTCGTAAATACAATCAGTCTCCCCACAAATTCTTACTTATTTATTTTTGAAGGATTATATGCAAGAAGCTATTATCTGGCGTCAGCTAAATCACCCGAACTTGTTGCCTTTCATGGGGATCTATTACTCGGACATGGAACAGAAACAATTGTGCCTTGTGTCTCCTTGGATGGAAAAAGGAAACATTGTCCAGTTCTTAAAGAATACTTCTCCAGATCTTGTCGATCACGATTTGCTGGTATGTTGCTATTCTTCTAATCTCGTACAGGCCGGTTCAATATTGCGATAGGCATACGATGTTGCTTGTGGTCTCTCGCATCTACATGATATGAAGATCGTCCACGGTGATCTTAAAGGAGTGAGCATGTGCATTTTCAGATTCAACTTTACCGACCCTTTACTTTTGGCTTTTCTTCAGGTCAACATATTGATTACTCCCGATCTACGGGCATGCATCGGAGACTTTGGCCTATCGCGCATATCCGCCACCCAACTATGGCTTTCAGAAACGAGTCGTTCGAAGGGAACAATGCGCTGGCTTTCACCCGAACTACTAAGACCTGGTCCAAGTTGCGTCCCTTCCAAGGAGAGCGACGTCTATGCTTACGCTTGCGTGTGTTATGAAGTGAGTTTTATCCACCCCTATCTTGCTCTCTTTTGTCAACTGTGGGATAGATTTTTACCGGACGGATTCCCTTCTACGAATTGCCTGAGGTAGCAATTGTTTTTGAGGTCTTGATAGATAAGCACCATCCATCGCGCCCAAAGGACTGTGCGAGATTGCGGCCCTCGATGTGGGATATGATGACGGGATGCTGGAATGAGGCACCAGTTTCTCGACCGACCATGGCGGATGTTTTGGTCCGGATTAATGAAATGAATGTGGATCGTCTATTGGAGCCCACGTCTGGCTGGAATAACCCCGCCTTTACACGGATATGGAATGACGCCAAGTATCCCTCAGTCTCCCAAAATCCTGAGGGTGATTCAAGTCGAAAATCAGAATGGCAACGAGATAATGGTCAAGTAAGGGGACATGAACTCGATAACCCGCACGAACCGTGGGCTGGTAAGTGTTTAACATTCGTTTAATCCCTTTCCCCATCACTGATCTATCTTTCTGCACGAGATTTGCTTGCTTCTCACAATCTATTCGATCCCCTTTTTGGAGAGATCATAAATGAACCTTATGAACATCCCACTCCTTCGACGGAAAACGATGGGACTGGCTTCCTGGTTTCTCCTTTTCCGATAGGACAAGAGCATCCTCTCTTCGATCTCCGTAAGCCCAACAGCGCTCTCTCGGATATGGAACCCCTGGTAGAAGGTCAATCAGCCCGTCCCGTCGGGTCTCTAGCCGTCACCTCACGTCGAAAAAAACCTCGATTATACACATGCGAGCCATGCGGATCAACTTTTACATCAAATCACAATTTTGCCTGTAGGTTCTTGCTGAGCTCAAGAGTTCATATTCCAACTGATGGTTGACCTTGTTCTCTAGACCATATGCGTTCTCATGAAGGTATAAGGGCCTTTGGGTGCCCTACATGTGGGAAATACTTCATGTCGCAGCGAGACCTTGCACGTCACAGCATGCGCAAGCGCTGTGAAGGGAAACCGGGAACTGTAGCCGATGGAAAAGTTGGTTAGAACCTTATGCTCGCACTCGATTGTTCTGTATACGCAACACTCGGGGAAAGTCTGCACTAGTAATGGCAGCTTGGACCTCGATGGCACACGAATAGCTTGAACGACCGCCTAGTAACCTCAAGTTCCTTATATTCTGATTTTTTACCTTCTTGGGTGGTATTAAGTACTGCATCGACAGTCCTACCGTTTCGCAACGGCGCACCGCCAATCATCCCCATGGAACCGCGATGCTTGGTATCGAGACCGTCCGGTGGCTTGCTTATGTTACTTGTCGTAATACGAGGTAAGTAAGAGGGAGTAGTAAATAGTGAAGTTGGTAAAAATAGTGCAAAGACATGCACACCTGCCTGAGGCACAAACGATAGAGTGGCAGCGGGTTGACGGAAATGATATAGTTTGAGACGGACGTGATAGGACAAAATGGGGGGCAAAAATAAGGTACAAAATGGAACAAGCTATGTCGGAAATATTGATTCCGGTGTATAAGCGTTTATAAACGTCCGCTTTTTCTCACAAGGCGTTACTAGGTGACCTTACCCTTTATGGAGCCTTATTTCGGCTTTATAAAGCCTTATTTGGCTTATAATCGTTGATAAGTGGGCCGAGAATTTTCTCACACCTGGTTATGAGGTTCCCGGAAAATCTCTGACACGCGGTTGTACGGCAAATAAGGTTCCGTAAGGGTTCCATAAGGCTAATTTCCCTTGTGAGAAAAGGCGTAACGCTTATAAACGCTTATACACCGAAATTACTTTTTCCGACAATTAGTTACACGCGGTTCGATGCGAGCGAATGATAATCAACGTTGAACGTTCCTTCAAATCTTGGTCACTGGAAATTTGTGATGCAGGCCGCATTCACATAATGCTAGTATGGAAGGAGTATGAACAGAGGGGCTTTCTGTGGTTTGAAGACGATAGTGATGAAGACGGATATGATGATAGCCTGCAGGCCGACATGCCTGTATCGTCTGAGATTCCCACAGATTCCGCCGAGGGACTGCGCCAAGACTGCGCTGTGTATCTATCTATCTTTCTGTTACCCATATGCATGTTGTTTAGACAATACGCCACTACCTGTCAGTCAGAGTCCAACGTTCAATGTTGCTGATTACCTCGCCTCAGAAATGAATAAAATAGCCCCTAAAGAGGGTTGTACCTTTCATCCCCACTTAACACCCTTCTTTGCCACCCATGGAACCACTGCACGCACAGACCGTTGTCCTTGCTTCACCTGCAACAAAGATTCGCCTATCCCTACTATCTACCGCCATGGTCGACGCGTTAGGAGGTCCGGCGGAGTTTGCAGATCGATTTTCTTTTCCTACAATCTCATCGATGATCCCAAATAAAACTTTCGGTCTCCCTCCTGGTGTCTGGACGGATGATACATCCATGGCACTTTGCCTTGCCCATTCATTATCCACATCGAAACTAGATTCCAACCAACCGTCACCACAGGGAGCAGGCGGATTCGATGAACACGACCAAATGGCTGCCTACACGAGCTGGAGGCGAAATGGGTTTCTTTCGGCAATTGGACGTTGCTTTGATGTTGGTAACACGGTGTCGGGTACGATTTCCCTTTACTCGCGATGTGATCCTCAGGTTGCATTCGAGAGAATCAAAGAAGCATATGAGGACGAGTCGTATTCAGGGAATGGGAGTTTAATGCGCGTGATTCCCATTGGGCTGGCGTATTGGCCAGACGAACAAAAGGCACGGGAGTACGCACGCAGGAGTAGCGTAACGACTCATCCCAACGAGATGTGTCAAGAGGCTTGCGAAGTTTGGACAGGTGTGATTTCGATGATCATGAAAGCCGCGTGTTCGTCTTCTGACGAAAGGTCGAAACTTTCGAAACTGCGAGTGCTTGAGTACTTTGCAAAATTTCCGTACAAGGTCCCAAAGCTTCGCGACGCGCTTTCCCTTCCATCTACGGCACCCGAAACACCAGAAGCTGAAGACGAAAAAGAGCGTCATTATCGTTCGTACCACCCTATCATGAAACTAGTCACGGAAACAGAGTCCTTGTTCTCGCATCGGCAGAACAAACTCAAACCTCACGCTCCCACCGGAAAGCAACTTCCATCTTCAGGGTATGTCCTCCATACGTTGGTTGCGGCATTGTACAGTTTCTTGGCGACGTCGACCTTCGAAGAGGGTGCAATATTCGCAGTGAACCTGGGAGATGACGCTGATACTGTGGGAGCCGTTTATGGTGGTCTAGCAGGATGTTGGTACGCTCATGAGCAAGCTGCTTTGCCCCAAGGAGCCTCGCTGTTTTGGAGTAAACGAGTTGAAGATTGGAAGAACACGCTCGTAGAAAGAGAGATGGTAGAACAGGTTGCGGAGAAATTGGTATCGTTCAGCGCAAGGCTTGTGGCAGAACAGTAGGCAATGGCATTTCAACAGGCTGTATTAGATACCATGCATGCTTACAATGGTAAGCCCTCTTCATTGCCTTTGATGTTGCCGAGATTCTGTAATCTATGTGTGTAAGGCAAGTACTAGACTGGAGTGAATATTGCAACTTGACGTTGATGATCGAGGAGGAAAAAAGACGCGGCGCAGGTTTTCGAGAACGACTGCCGCTCTCTTAACTCCGTTTCCTCCGCTTTCTCGAAACCCCCAACCATACTTTTTCACCCTCAAAATCCCAACACCGAACAGAAACAATTAAATACGAGTGACCCAAAAACACGATGCTGCCCACCGCCACTATGTTAACAGCTTTTACCCACCTTTCTTATTCCGCAACCAAAGTAACCAACATTGAACCATGATATTCCTTTCACATTTATCTCAGAAGGATAAACGGCGTATAGGCTTCTGTACGATGGTGTTGGCTGTGGCGAATGCTTTATTCAGTGTGGTGAACGCCGTCGCTAATAAACAGTCCCATGCACTGACTGTGGTCTTTGGTGTTAGGGCTACTATTTGCTCTCTCGCCACCGCTGTCATTGCGTACGTGGTACACTCTATCGATCTGCTCAATCTGATTCTGACTCGACATTTTGGTTTGTAAAGATATTGGGAACGTCTCCAAGATCGACCTCCAGTCAGAGACCCGGAACGAGCTAGAACATCTCATGGCAGCCTTGAACTCATTCCTCGCCGAATTATCGCTGCTGAATCGCCCATTCCATCTCCTCAAGACAAGGACGGATCTGTCTCTGTTTTCTCTACAGGCGTTGAATCTCGTGGAGGTCTACGAAATCGACAGTCACCTAGACATATCCCATATGATCCATCGGCACGCTCTAGTGGCTTGAGTGGAAGTAATGTGAAACGTCATCGACCAGGAAAGATTGTCCCAGTACCTACTGCTCCCCTCAGTATCATGATTGAAGTTGCTGGAATAATACCTGTCGCAGGATTAGGTGACGTTCCTGAACTGGCTCTCGAGATAGTCAAGATGGCTGAGGTGCGATAACTCCCTGTTTTGTTGATAAACTCCTGGTTTACTCTTGAAAAGGATGCTCACTCCAACAGGAATGCCTTTCAGCGCCTGGCAAAGCAGTCGCCGGCTCTAGCGTGTCTTGTCGTGGACATATGTAAACAAGAACACAGACCAAATGCAACCATTTCTCTGTTTCTAGAATCTCATATTACTAAAGTTACACTGTGTGTATAGTAAATCTTCGTCTCTTGGTTCCTTTTCTGACGTATCCCAATCCCGTCAGAATGCTAAAGGAAGTTGTTGATTTCACCAGAATAGCAGCATCGCGCGATACATCAGACCGATTCATTTTCAGCGAGGTCGACCGAGAAGTTATCAAAGACTATCTTAAACGGCTCGAAGTTCATCGACAGCAGTTTCAAAGCTATATTGAACGTGAACACAACGAGACTCAATTCCCCGAAAGCTTGCTGCGCTCCTATGCTACAGTGGCGGCATCATCCCGTCCTTCGGAGAAGGTTCTGGCCCCCAAGCATGACACGAATCTGCACCGTCGTTTGGAGTCGTCTACTGATAGTGTTGTTGACCCACCCGCTGGCGATTGGCCTTACGAGGCTACGGCTACGGCCGCCGATGGTTTGTATGCTGCCCGACTTCTGATATAGCTCTCAAAACGTCCTATAAAGTTGTTCACAGAAATCGGCTCAACAAGTTCGCACAGGCCGCTGGTGCCAGTGTCGAATACATGGATTCCTTCACGGGCCTTCATAACGCTCCCACCTGGACCTCGAGCGTCTTCTGTGAGTCCATCTCGACTCCTTATTGGAATCATTACTGATAAAATTGTGTAGTAAATGGACTCCATCACGGTACAGGTCACGCTCGTACCTTGACTGAAGCGCGGGCACAGGCTGCTCTCGTTGCCCTGGCCTTTCTCTCCCAACAGTCAGAAAGTTTCACAATGAGGTACACGGAAAAGCGCAGAAATTCCGGAGTCCGACCCTTGCCGGCGGTACGGCCTAAAGGAATGTTGTAAAACGACGAAGAGACTAAGTTTTGTCCAAACGGCCGAGAAGGAGCACGACGTATTCAAACTGAGTGGGGACGCACCCAAAATCTATGTTTATTTCGCATATCTTGGCAAATGGATTTTCTTTCTTCCAATAGTGGTAATGCGCAACGCCGGTTCTGAGAGCGTGCGCTTAGTCAGCACTAATTTGGCGGGTGTCGCGTCTGAAACGCGGCGAATATGAGCACTGACTTTCAACTTGATATGCAACTTCGTGTAGAGTTCAAATCGTAGTACAGACTATGGGAATGGGTAGTACAAATGAATGGCTGTATTTGGATATACCTATCACGAGAATTCATCAAATTCCATATTGAATTACTTATAATACTCGGCAGCGCTGAGGCTGGTCCACTGCGCTACTACTACTACTAGTATATTCATCAGAGAAGCTCCCCGGCCGCACTCTGCTTCGTCGTCTCCCACTCCCACCTTCCTATGCCCAGCGACACCTGTTTATAACCCCACAACGTCCTCCTCTAGCTCTCCTGCACCCTCCAACTCAACCCCGGCATTAAACCGTTCAATTGCCTTTGCAACTCCTCGTACTTCTGAGAACGGTTTCTTCCTCTTCCTCTATCCAATATAGTCCTTGAATTTCTCCTTGACATTTCATTTTTGATGAGCTGGAAAGGCATAGACACAGAGCATTGGGGGTGTTCAGCGTGTTTAATGTGTTCTGGACGAGCGCGTCGCGTTTGTTTACATATGTTTACACTCGATTTTCACTCGATTCACTCATTCCGCGGAGAATAGTTAGTTGAGCTTCCTGGAGCTTCTGGCTCCCCGAAAACACTCGGAAATAGGTTTCTGCAACAATTCAAAATGATTTATCGGAGAATAAGTAAAGATTTCCCATTATTCAAGTGTTTACATGTTGCAAAAGCTGGCATTTCACTAAATTCCGGATTTTTCTCCGATAAATCATCTTATTTTCATCCCAAATATTGATATCCCTAAAGAGTTTGAGTGAGTATGTGGCCGATGTTGAGATTAACTCATTCGCCGTTCTTAATTCAGCATTTGGCGGGGAGGCCAGCCGTGGGAACTGCACGCTCGGCTAACTTTTTGGCAGGAGGATTGCGCATTACCACCAATAGAATATCGAAGGCCTAACCGGCTTCGTTGCTATGGATTTCGGACCTGTCTTCTCTCTCGTCGGTCACTCAAACCGATGTGTCCTTCGTTGCTCTCCAGCCTTTTGTACCCAATTTCCTCTTCTTGTCCACCCTCTCTGTCAACCCACCTTTTTTGTTTGCTTGACCAGTATAAGCCATCATCATGTTTCCTTTCCATGTTGAAATCTATCTCTTTTTCTTTGCCTCTCTTCTGATGCAATCGTTGGCTTTCCAACGATGCTGCGAAACTTGTGGGAGAGGGTGCCTGCAATTTGTTGCCATATGGTCCCTACGAACAAGGAGTTTCAGAATCAGAATTCTCTCGACCGCTTTCGGTGCTTTGAAGAGGCGGAAATGACTTGAGAACTGACATATACGGAGATTTCAGTCAGAAGATGATAAATTCACCAATTATCTCTTTGAGTCATAACAAGGGCTACTCAAAAACCGTTTCGACGAAAAAAGTGACCTTTACGCCTTCGCATCATCGCCAGGCAGTCTCTCATGGTTTTCGAGTTCGTAAGTAGGAAGTAACAGGAGCTTCGGATGATGGGGTCGAGCAACCGATCCCGGAGTTGGAAGAAGTAGGGGAGGTTAATGGTGTAGGAAGCGTGTATTGATGTCACTGAATTGGTCTCTCATGTTTGCTCGAGCCCATCGAATACTCAGCTGCTGTAGACGAAGGAGCAGTATTCATTACAACCTCCCTCACATCGACCGCGTTTCAACAACCGGAGTGTAGTTTAACTTGAGGTTTTAGATTTGAGCGGTGTCGGTGGAATAGCTTCGGTATGTTTTCCTTCTGGAGACACCGGAGAACCTGGGATGTGGGTTGAAGTGGGATTACACAGTGGTTCCTCGACCGTCATCGACAAGCTAGGCACGGCCATTGAATTCGAAACTGAAGAAGCAGTTCCCACGGGGGCTATGCTCAAATAGTGCCCTCCATGATGAGACTACAAGTTTTCCTGAAACGATGCGACAAACTGTCCTGACCGTATTGAAGGCACACCAGTATGAACTCTTGAGCACTCGACAACTATGGCTGCAAACAATGCGACTAAACTTTCGCTACGGTGCGTGACTTTCGCCACCTTTCAACTTCCTTCGCCTCAATATCACAAGCATGACAACGTAAAACGCGCCTCCAACGAGACATGTCAACTAAAAGAATGTCCGGCCGTTAGAGAAGCCCGAAAAAATGGAAGGGGTACAACTTACCCCACTGAAAAGAGCAGGCCTCCACCAAATGAACTCCTTAGTAAGCAACGCCCCTCCGATTGGCGTACCTAGTGGATTCAATAACGGTGATACGGATAATCAAAGGTAGATCATACCGATAAGACCCGCGATACCTACAAGATGTGATAAGTGACTCTAGGATGATATGATACGTATTAGTGAGAATACTTACCAGAAAAGAAATAGGCGATACCCATCCGCAGCCTTGCAGTGTAAGTAAATCAGAAAAGAAAAGTTGGCGTGCTAAACACAGGGCTTACCCAAGTTCTGACATGTTGCTTGTGAGTAAAACCAGTAAGGGGTTTGACAGTGAAATGACTAGTATAGAATACTGTTAGTCTCAGCCGGCCGCGACATAGGAGGGACTGGCACATACAGGCCCCGGACACAAATCCATATACAAGCGCGATGAGAACGACGCTTGCGATACTGCTAAGACCTATCATCCCGAGAATGACTGCAGCGCATGCAAAAGCTGAAGCCGTGACCATATTCTCCACTCCTAGGATGTTTGCTAGTAAGCTGGGAATGGGGCGACGCCCCAGGAGATTGGCAAAATTCAAGATGACAAGCTACAAGGACAGGATTGGTAAGTGCATCATACTATGGTAATCACGCCCCATAACAGACGGTCCTTACCGAGTAAAAAACGAATGTTTTGTTGAGGCCGTGTTTCGTTGCATCAAGTTGGATGTAGAATTGCGGGAAGTACAGCCCGATAGAGAAAAGCATCAATCTGGAATAGCCAACGAGTTTCAGAAGTCTTCAGGGGCTCGCTCTCGAAAGGAGACATACCCAGCAGTTGCGGCAACATATGCGTAATCGGTGGTGATCGCCTTCAACATGGCCTTTGAGTTTCCAGCAGGTTGCTTTCGGGTCGTCGTCCGCGTCCTCATAAGGCAACAAGCAATGACGAGTAGCCCTGCCACCAAACCGGCACTGGCGCGAACCGCGTTCCCAAACCCTAACCTGCCGAGTGTGTTGTTCAGCATGATTGGATGAACAATCGTTCCAACAGAACCTCCGGCGGTAATAAGCGCCATGGCCAGAGCGCGTTTCTTGGAGAAATACTGAGCAGTAATGGCAACGCTGGGGATATATGTGAGTCCACCACCCAGGCCAGCACCGATGCCTTGACTTAAGAATATCTAGAAAAGGAGAAAAAGAGTCAAAGGGGCCACTGGTGCTAGCAAGGGAACCCCAACCTGATAGTACTGGTTCGGCTTAGCTAGCGAGAGCATAAAGAGGGAGAATATGGTCAAGAAAGAACCTCCATAGAGGAGCCAATAACTGTGGTGACGGTAGATGAGGCTTTTGCGGTAAAGTGAATGAGGGACCTTCTACTTACAAGTATCCACGGTCGTACAATCGCCCAGCAACGACTCCGCCCGATATGAGCAAACAAGCATTCAAGCTTCCGATCCAACTATATTTTGGATTTAGTCAAATTAACGATCTCCTCGAGTCCCGGGAGGAGTGGTTGGTACTCACGAGATTGCCGAGGGGTTCGAGTTCGTGAGGTATTCACGAACGTAGAAATCTAGAGTGGTGTCAGGAAATGTTTCGAGAACTCTCTGCGGGGCGTCGACTGGCCTTGGTATACACCAAATGAAATAGAGTAGCTAGAGGATCAGGCGTGGTCAGCCTTCTTGGTATGACTGGGATCAACAGTCGAACATACCCGCCACAGCAAAACTGAATCAAAAAACCTCCAAGTACTGTCCCGGAACAACCAGTCAAAAGAGTACCTTGCCAAGAGAATCTGTCCACGCACCAGTGCACCATGCCTGCAATCCACCATCTGGAAGTACTAGCTGAGCTTGCGAAACCGCGCCAATGGGTTTTTCGTCGGATTCGGGGCGAGTATTAGAGTCAGACGCCGGTTTGGACTGGACGTCCTCCTCGTGCCGTTGGAGACTTGGTGAGCGGGACATGATGATTGTGTTCCAAAGACGTCTCGACTGTGTCTATCTTTAAGTACTGGAATGTGGACTTCTCGGCCTTGCAGGGTTTTTCGGGGCTTTGACCTGCCCGCGCAAGCAACCATCTGCAAATCATCAGGGATGGGTCCGCGGTTTTCTTGAAAAACGGACGCGGCGAACATGATTCGCTCGGTGAGGGAGTTCCACAACAACATCACTTGTGTGAGTGACCATTTTTCTACCGAGGAATTCTGAGAGTCGGAACGTGTAAGGAAGGCATGCTGGGAAAGACGAGAAGAACGAGAGCGAGAGTTTAGTCGATCTTATCTCGGAACGTGGTTCTAAATTACTCGGCCCGGCAACGACTGCCGCAAACGTTCATCATCGTCAAGATAAATATAAAAGAAGTGAGTTGTAATGCTCAAGTCTTTCCTTTAAATTCTTACAGAGATGTTGAGGATATTATCGACAAGCATACTTCTCGTCATTGCTCCTGCGATATCCTCACCAACACATTATCCACCGATCTCGAGCAACACCAACAATCTCACCTTCGTACTCAATGGAAACGGTCCTCCAGGGATTTTCAACTCTTCCGACACGCCCAATTCGCTCTATGGGATCTACAACTGGTGCAATATGCCACATGTAAGGAAACGGGAATACATGTACGTCGTAGTGCACGCACGGAGGCCACTGGAACCTCGGTTGATGACGTTTGACAGTTCACCATCCAATGATTTCGAACTTCAATATGTCGAAGTCATTCAGCGGCATCAAAAACGGACACCATACGGCTCGAATACGTTCTTTAAAGAAGACGTTACTTGGGATTGCAGGAATGCCGGTCAGATTCACGGTGGTCGAGGGTATGTAAACGGGTATTTTTTGTATCCACATTATTCACTAAGTTTCCTTTCAGACCTCAAGGTCCTAGTAGTGACGTTGCGCAAATCCAATGGAACTCGTTCAATGATAAAAGCAACCCATGGTCTACTTCCGTGGGCCCTGGTTTTCCTGGCTCAAAGTTCGTCTAATCCAGTATTTCAAAACTATATGCGTTTGACTTTGCGTCCATCAGTTGCCAATTCCCCGCCATAACTCCAGAAGGGTTGGAAGACTCCCTTACTCATGGAAAAGTTAGTGTGAACATTACATTCGGACACACGTTTGTAAAGGCTAATGCCAATCCTAAAAATAGGACTTGCACGAAGTTTATTCACGACTTCTTGGTCTTAAATCAAGACACGATCCCTCACAAGCCACCATACGTACGTAACTGAACTTGTTTATTTGTTATTTTCATGCTTTTTGACTAACTTACTTTCTCTCAGGCGTAACGAACAACGTTATTACTTCGCAAGTCGCTTCTGGGCTCGCAAAAGGTCTTTTCCCAGATACTCCTCTTGATTCCCCAGTCCAGGTAGTCATTCAATCAAATGGTATCGACTCCCTGGAACCCTCCTACAAGTGCTCTCCTGCAGACAATATCCGTTCCGCGTATACGGGAAGTAGGTCTTACGTTCCCAGTTCTTTTTGGGATACCAACCAACCATCTTCAATAGGCAACCCAGACTGGACGGAACATCTAACGGCAGCCTCAGCCCTGTATGACAAACTGGATCGAGTTTCTGGTATCGACCGAAACGACTCGGCTGGATGGCACATCAGTTTCGACCAGTACGTTCTCCGTTGTTACTGTTGAAGATGATACTCAATTCCTTTCTTCTTCAGCTACTACGACAATCTCAGTGCCAAGCAATGCCACTCCAAGTCACTCCCATGTAGCACAAATGACACCACCCTTTGTGTCACTGAAGAAGAGGCGAATACTGTGTACCGCCTAGGGAACTACGAATATTCATACTACTTCCGGGACGCGGTCAACTCAACGGCTTATTCTGCGTTACACTTCGGTGCATGGTTTGTGGAGCTTAAGGCTCGATTGGAAGGAAAGATCAACGGGTCGAGCGGAGTGAAATATTATCATAACGTGGGTTGTTGTTTCCGATTCTGCCATTACTAGTGCTTTTGACGGAGAATCGCATGCAGATTGGACATGACGGCTCCATGGCTTCCTTGATGGGCTTTTTGCAAATTGACAAGATGGTTTGGCCTGGGATGTAGGTACTGTGTGACCTCAAGGAGACCAAAAGTTAACGCTCCTCTTCATCTAACAGGGGGTCCGAAGCTGTGTTCGAGCTGTACAAGAAAGACAATGGGAAGTATTACCTCAGAGTCCTTTGGAGTGGTCAACCGATGGTTACGTCTACTCCTTTGGGTAAGCTGGACATGATCCCTGTTGAGACGTTCTTCGAATGTGAGTGGTTCTATTCGAGCGTTCGTGTTGCGAGGTTACTGACGACTTGAAGATATTGACACGATGGTTGGTTCTGGCGCGGAGCTCTTTGCCGCATGCAATCCTTAATGAATGAAATTGGCCTATGTATGCTAATCGTAAACAAATACCCTTCGTGGAGGTGAACACAGAAAAACGCGACCACGTGGTCGTACACGTCAAAGCCACTTGGTGAATCAGATTCGGAGGCCATCCGATGTTTCTGATTCCACGATCTTTCAAACTCCTCATAGGCTCCGCCAAAAAAACTCATGAAACTCGCTTCAAGGGCATCCCGGGGGGGTTAAGTTCTTCAAGTGAACCGTCAGCGCGTCAACTTGTAACCGTTTTCCCGGCGAGTATTTGAGTTCTGCAATTGCCACCCGCAGTCGTTGGCGGAACTCGTTGACAACAGCTTCAAGGATTTTCCATGGCTTGCGGTTCTACTTACCCTATAATAAGACAAGTAATGTTTTTTGCAGTGCAGTGCATAGCACTGGTTTATTTGAATTCCTTCTCGGAGTCGCCACGTTTCGGGAATCGGGCTTTCATGCAAAGAATAATACTAAGTATGATTATTGCATCATTCAAAATACAACTTGAAACATAAACAGAATCTATCAAATGTTATTATAGCGTAGAATACAAAATACCTTAAAATAAAAAATTCCTGGGGATAGATACAATGCAATTACACGGCGTATCGTTTCACTTTAAAGTAAGCAAGTACGTGGTCTATTGGTTGGTAATTGAATTGATTGACTTCCAAAAGCTGCAAAAAAAAGGTATAGGGTGTTACGTTGCAACCAATGCCACAGTATTGAAAACTTACTTGCAGCGCTCCAAAAGACCTGAATCACTCGCTCCAGGGTGAATGTCAGGCTTGCTATCAAGGGTCTTGTTGAAGACCATCTCGACGTTACCGGGAAGATAAGCATCCCATTGAGGTGTGATAATGGATTCAGTCATGTTAACGTTGGGGTCGAGATGGCAAGCAAATGATACAAATGACTGGGCGAAGGCGTCAATGAAGGAGGTATCGTTAAAGTTGACAGGCGTAAGAATCTCGGCACTATTTTTCGATTGTCATAAGAAAAAAAGAATCAGTAGTTTAACGGGAAGAGAGGAGGTGAGACCCCTACCTAGGGAAACAGAAGGGAATGTCGTTCAGGTGACCAGCGGGAACGACAGCAAATTCAGCCTGTTGTGTAGTCAGTCAAAAATGGGCCTTCAGCATTTTCAAAGCGAGAAACTCACCTTGTAAGAGGGGGTTTTGAAAGCGCCCATTAGGTGGTAGTTGGGGCAGATGAAGGTGGCTGAGTAAGGTAATTTTAGGAAATAGAGTATGCGCTGGAGAGCTATCAAACGTACCCTCTCCGAGGATAAGGCTGTTTTGTTGGAGAGGATCACCCAGAGGGTTGTAGATGTGGTCAATTTCGGCCATTGTGTTGTCGTCAAGGAAGGGGAATAGCTGAGCAGCAAACTCGCCCGCACTCAACGGTGTGGTAGTGTTGTCCACATACATGTCTCCTTCGTTAAGGTTGGACACGGCGTATAGGCGTTCCTAAAAGTTACGGTAGATATGTCAGTTATTACAGTTGAACTTGAGGACACGACATACCCCGTTGACTTTGCCTTGTTTCATAGCCTCGATAGGTTGCTGGACAATGAATTTTCCATCGACGACGGGAACGAACGTGAAAGTTCCGAAAAACCCAGCCTCATTGATTTTTGTGTTAATGTCTTGGAGGGGTTTAGTGTCTGCTCTTCGGAGACATGCGAGAGTGTCGCGTGCATTTCCACAGCTATGAAAAGAGGGTAAGAAATTACGAGAATTATATATAAGGAAGGGTACGTACTTAACGGCATCAACAACTTGCTTGTAAAGTTCCTGAGAGAAAACATCAAGTCAGTCTCATTCAAAAAAAAATAAGTGTGCATTCATTCTTACCTTGGGAATTTGGGCGTTGTACTTGTATTGCGCAGGCAAGTAGGGCGAGCTGGTGATCGCGGCCCGGAATAATTGGGGTTTGGTGTTACCGTCGTGAGCAATGACTTGTTGAAGAACAGACCCGCCACCTATCGTGACGATTGGCACAATTACGAAAATCGCAAAAGTAATTGAACTTACCCGCAGATTTACCCCACAGTGTAACTCGTTCCGGGTCGCCTCCGAATTGGGAGATGTGGTTCCTAACCCAACGAAGTGCATAATCTTGGTCGACTATTGGTGATTGTCTGTCAATAAACGAGCTTCGAAAAAGGAGAATTTTCGAAAGCACGTACGAAGACCAGCGTTAAGTGCTCCATCCTTTTTGACCTCATCGCCGGCGAGGAAACCTAAACACGCTCAATTAACGGTCTTACTCCTGTAAACCAACCTACAACACTTACCGAAGAGACCGAGTCGGTATTGCATGACTACGATGACAGCGCCTTGGTTGGATTGTTCAACGAGGTAAGAACCATCGTACAGGTTGGCACCTCCGAGAATGTATCTTTCAATGCGCATGATCAGAATCGGAATGTCAAATGAGCCACCCAAGACTCACCCTCCGCCGTGAATGTAGACAAGAACAGGTAATTTTTCCTTGGGAATAGTGGTACCGGGATATTGAACACTGGAGAGCGTTAGTCACGGTTTCATCCTACCTGCATTCATTCAAAAAAAAAACACTCACTTGATGAACAAGCAATCCTCGCTGATAGGTGTGTCAGTAGGCGCCGGACCCCCAGCCTGGCGTTTAACCACACCTCCACCACTACTGGTGGTGTTCAACCGGAATGGATTCCTACTGGCAGCGCCTTGCATGGCTTGTGCGCATTGTGGTGGCTGACTGATAGCCTTCTGAATACCCTTGTTGTACTCATTACGGGGTGGCTGAGGTGCTCGCCAACGGAGTTCACCTAACACCAATATTAGAAACGAAAGTAACCAAAGATGGAACAGGGGCAGAATGGCGCACCGATTGGAGCAGCAGCAAATCGCATCCCGAGAAAGCTCGTCACGTTCGTACTGCCGTTGAAGGCACCCTGATATTTCGCATAGCCTAGGTCGATAACCGGTACATGAGAATCTTGCACGGGTTGTGCTGAAACTGTACTGCATAGCGCCAATAGACCTAGGACTGCGATAGAAGGCATTTGGGGGTTGTTGGCCGGTTGGAGATTTTCCAGCTGGGATTTGGCCTCCTTATATCTCCTCCCAAAGAAACACAGATGCTCGTAAGTTTTCCATACAACGAGAGTGATCCAGCGGAAATGCATAGACGCCAACTTGAACCTGAATCCCTCCTCGGGTGAATCCAGCCAAGTAAAAGGATGTCACTCCTACGATCCTCCCATTGAATAGCCAAGCAAAGGAGTGATGATGGTCGGATATTCGGTTGATTTGCAAATTGCAACTTCTCTAGTTGGTCGGCCGTCGCCAACGATACAGTTATCCGGGGCAAGGGCTCAAAGAGACTCCACTACATAGTACTTGTAGCAGGGGTTGAGACTCAAGCATCCTTTGGACGCGACATTCTATCACTCACTTCGTGTTTCATCTCGTCATCACCAATAAGATGAAGCTCCGGAGTAAACTGAGCGGAAAGCGACGTACACCAAGTGAATCGAGATTGAAACCTGTCAAGATAGAATGAAAATGTGGGGATTAACTTCAGTGAAGGCGAACTTTCGCGTGCTTATAATCCAGGACTTGAGACGAAGGATAATCGATAATGGGTGGCTGAACAGACTCTCATAATTGATCTAGTACCATAGAATACGCGAGAATCTCACCTTGAAGAGAAAGATATGGACGATTTGACGTTCCAAAGCTCGAACACATGAGCCAATCGCGCTCTTTCAATACTGGTTCTGCGGCCGCGGGAGAGATAGGATTTCCAACTCCGACAGGCGTTGTGGGAATAGCGAAGCAGTAAATTTTTGAAACCCCGGTTTCCCCGACTTGGTGCTGTATCTATCTATCTGTCCATCTTGTTAGATTCAGAATTAAGTCCGTTAAGCGAAGGTAAAATACGCTATGACCACGCTCCCGAGTCCCGATTACTTGTCAGAAAATCATACATTTTGCAAGACGTTGTGTGAACTCTCTTAAAATCAATGGGACCCAAGGTGCAATACCTTCCGAGAAGGAAATATATCTGAAAGCCACTGAACCCACACATTGTTATCACATAGACCAACGAGGACTAAGATCTCCTGATCATTCATTTAGAGGCTACACACGTACCCGTAAAGAAATTTCTGCGGTAGGTCATTTTGTGCTGCAGGCGGGGGGTCACGTTATTGTCACGCTATGCTGATTATCCGGGAGCCTTTACCATATTTGGAGAAAGTATTTGCCGACAATGGTCGAAAAAAGCCTAATACAGGTACCAGTACCGTGGCGCCGCCCGGTGCCAGCTGTCGGTATCTTCCCAAAGTGCTGTGACCACAGTCGACGAATGGTCTTCTCCACTGTATGAGGCATCTCAGACGATGCCACATGCCCTCGGGCGGGAGGCAGTTCTAGCGACAGGTCCAATCACAACTCTGCGGCAACATTCCCAGGTATAAGAATACAAAACTTACATTATGCATAATAGAATGTCCAATGTAAAATGTCCAATGTAAAATGCGCCACTCCTAAAAAAAATCAAATCATACGACTAATCTGGAGTATAGTCCGGGGGTAGGTCGTGTGGAAGTGGGTCATTGCCCCGAGGCACTAATCGTATCCCACTGTCCTCATGGCGAATATGGATGACATTAGGTGTGCCTGTATCCTTCGTCGAGCGGGTACCTGCATTAGTACTATCGGAAGTGAAATCTGCGTCGGGATCGAAGTAAGTGGGGGAGCTTTCTGAGGAGTGATTCGGTGGAGACAAAACGGTCGGGGGTCTTTGAGAACTTGTCCTATTAGGAGAAAACGACGTCAACTCGGACGACGATATCAACGGATCTGACGTTGAAGTCGAGGCATTCGACAGATGGCGGTTCGTCGATGTCGGGTATGTGGTGGTAGTCCTCGTTCTTGTAGAGATCGAAGGCCGAGAACGCCCCATCGAGCTCTCCCTGCGTGAAACGTCGTAGGCGGTTGGTGATGGATGACTGTCCTCTTCTGGAATGAAGGGCGTCACTACCGTATATTTGTGATTGCTGTAGCCTAACCCGAAACCACCAGAAGTACCACCATACCACGGAGTACTCTGCAACCGTCGATTCTGCTTCCGCCACTTCATAAAAAAATACACTGACAACCCAATAGCTACCAGCCCGACCAGTCCACCAGCAACAGCACCGACAAGAACTGAGGTGGATGGGACGCCGGCACCGTTCGATGAAATGTTGGTACCCGACACGATTACGTGGAAATAATCGATGACCAGCCACTGAATCGGCGGGCTCCCGCTCTGGGCAACACCATCAAAGGATAACGTGAGCTCATGTTCTCCGGGTAAAAAATCCGGTGAAGTGAATAACAACTGGTTGAAGAAATCCGACCTATTTCCAGACCCAGATAGATGTTTACTCCCCGGGATGGTGATGCTCTCATCGGCAGCATTGTCGATGTGGTATCGTGCGGAAGATGGACTCCAGTCCTTTTCGGAACCTTCTAGATAAGTGTACAAAGAAACAGATGTTCCTAAAGCAACGAGAGTGTTTGTTTTGATTTAACTTTAGAATCGTGTAAGGAGGCCGCACCGTTGAACTTCAAACTCAAATTCCCTCCAGCCACTCCTGTCCCATTCATATGTCCGCCCAATTCCATCCACTGAGCACTTGCGTTGTTGTATACCACCCTCGCGTCGCTGCTATCAATCCTCAACGTGCTTCCATCCAAGTTCATTCCTGTCAACGGCACATATTCCAGATAATCCAGCCAAAACATTTGGTTCGCAGGATCCTCGATCGTGACGTTAATAGTCAAATTATGTGACCTGCGAGAGATTCGACCGAGTTCGCAAAGGTCATTGTGGGTAATACGGTTCGCGTCTCGAAACGGGAATGCTGGTATGGGGCTGCCGTCCAATGAACAAGTCCATGTCGGTGGTTTTCCATTCCCATCGTTCCGGATATCTTGCGCGCCGCGAACGAGAATATAGTTTCCTAAAATGATAGACACGCTGATAAGAGGACCGGGGCTTTCAAAGCCCACTAAAAACCCGAACACACAGGTACGTACCTTCAAAAGTAAAACTCAAACTAGCTCCTGACTGGTTCGTCCCATGCATCGTGCGTTTATACGGTGGTCCATAATTTCCTCTGTCGTCAAACGAGCCAACATCGAGCGACCACGCATCAGGGTTCGGAAAGTAATGAATCCTCGTGTCAGTGTCGTCGATAACTACTCTTCTCGGGTATTCCTTGTTTGATGCGTCGGACATCAAGTTTCAAGGTTTAGACCAAACGGAAGAGTAGAAAAAGTCGTTCAGAAGTCGAAAATTTGCCAACGAAGAAGAAAGAGAAAAACGAAGCCTGGGGCACCCCTTCATGGCTTGGCCAGGGTCAATGTTTCAATGGCCCTTGGGTACGATTAACCGGGCGAACAAAGGTAGCCGGCCCCCATTGATTTTATTCTTTCGCCCAACTTCGAGAAACTGTGCGTGTCGGTTCTGATGTATGCGCCTTTAGGCTGTAGTCATCTTGAGAATTTAGGAAGGACAATATAAGAGGTTAGAAACCGAATGTAAGGTCCTGGAGGGCAAACTGGACAGTAACGTGGCTTCCTTCGCGTACCCACGCAGACCCACGGTCAAAAAAAAGCCTTTATGGATCACCACTAACATCCTGGTGCACCAACAGTCGTGGGCTATCCTTCAATTAACTTAACCCTTGTAGTGTTGATGTCGCTGCTGTATCACCAACTCATGGACGAGGACGCATGCGTGCGTTGCTTTTGATATCTCATTCAAATTTGTCGGTTATCTATGACTGTCGTTGTTACTGGTGCGTGGTGTTGGTTATACACTGAAATCACCGGATTGGTCGATTCATTGGACATAGTACGTCGTCATACAAATCATCGTTACTTTCCTATCTGGTCCTATCTGATGTTATTCGATTCGCTCGGTGTGGCCGCCGCTTTTGTTTCCTCCATCGACAGGTCGATTGCAATCATGTTCATGTTCTCCAGAACTCTCAATCTAGTATATCGGCTTATGCTCATTGGATCTCGAAAGATTGCTAGAACGCTTCTGTCTGTATGATTCCTAAGACTTCTCATGGACAACCTTTATCAAAAGTCGGCCCCGACAGCTAGGGCTTTTCCTCGACTATTGGCTTCACTTGTCATGACCACGATCTGGGGGCGCCTCAAAACGAAACCGATTGGAACGATTCCAAAATGGAGACTTGTGGTTGAGACCATCTCTGATGCGCTGATTTTTTGCGTGGCGTTGCGCAGGTCCATTGCCAAATTCAAAGTGAAGCAAGGCCCATTCTTGAAGTTTCTTCATTTGGAACTTTAATCATCAAAGTTCTCGTCCGTTTGTCAAGTCTAATCCTACACTCGTTCTAGGATGATCGGTACTGGGCGTTGCTATTTACGCCCCCCATCTTCAAATCATCTTTTCAGAGTCCGAGACACATACTTATCATCGAAACTTCCATGCTTCTAACCGCGATCCCATATTCTTATTCAACTTTACGCGCTCGGATCCCAATACCCTTCTTAGGGAGAAGGTCTTAATTCTCCGCTTTACCGAACTTGCTCAGATACCCGTCCTGCCAAACTTTTTCGAGTATTGATCAGGCGCTGATGTGTTCCCACTCCCGACGTCGATTTAAACGTCAAAGCTCGACGGACATTATACTAATTAAGACCCGATGGACCAAAAAAGAAAAGCGTTAGATTATTTTAAGTGTCAGCGGCCAGGAATCTAAGCACAGATGCTATTGACATCTCAACCTGGTGTTGATGTACTTCCGAGTCATGAGTTCTTGACGTAGCGGGAGATGAATAAAATCGTGGCGTCGAAGGTTGAAGTTCTTCGAAAAACATGAATAAGTTCTCTATGGTCTAGCCAGATAGTGACAAACATGCAGGTGATAATAATATACAGTATTCAAAACATGGACACTGCACCAAACCCTAGTATACTGAATATGATTGCAGCCCTTTGCATAAATAATGAGACTCGCTCAACATGTATGATATATAGAAATCTAACAATTTGGTGCGCTTAGCCCTCCCCGCCTTCCGGACGCCCAGTATTCTCCTGCCGGCCTTCGACGCCGATTAACGCCGGTTTCCCTCACTTACGTTTATGGCACTGCTCCACTCCTTCTCAAACTAATGGGAAGGTCCGGAGGGGACACCGGACTGATAAGGTATGTGTCGTTGATTTCTATATAAAATGCATGGTTGACCAGTCTCATTATTTATGCAAATGGCTATAAAACGAGATGAGCCGTTATAATTTATTGACCAGTAATTTGACCAATTGACTGCCAGTACCTAGTGGGAGGACAACAAGTAAGCATCCCTGGGATAACATCGTACAGAGAACCAACTTACTTGCAGCGCTCCAAAAGCCCTATGTCACTCGACGCAGGGTGGATATCGGGTTGGTTATCAGCGGTCTTGTTGAAGACCATCTCAATATTATTAGGATGATAGGCGCTCCATGGTGGGGTGATAGACGTTGAAGACATCTTGACGTTAGGGTCGAGGTAACATGCAACCGAAACAAATGATTGTGCGAACGAGTCGATGAAGGCGGGGTTGTCAAAGTTAACAGGCGTGAGGGCCTCAGAGGAACTGTTTTATTTATGGTGAGACATCGTTTCGTAAAGTACGTATCACCACTCACCTTGGGAAACCATATGGAATATCATTCAAATGGCCAGCTGGCGGGACGGCGAATTCAGCCTGGGGTGGAATAAGTATAAGTATCCTTACTTTTTTGTGCAACGGGGAATTTACCTTGTAGGAGGCACCCTTGAAAGCCTCTAGGAGGAAGTAGCTGGGACAGATGAAGAGCGCTGAAGGAGTTGTTGTCAGCGTAATAATATTTTACCAGAAAGTTGTGGAACGTACACTCTCCGACGAGGAGGTTCTCTTGGTCTAGGGGAGACCCCAAGTCCTTGTACATGCTGTCAATCTCCGCCATCTGTTTCGACTTCAAGGTTGGGAAAAGTTGAGAGGCGAAGCTGCCCGCACTCAACGGGGTGGTGGCGTTATTCACATACATGTCTCCTTCGTGCGAGTTGGAGACGACATAGAGGGTTTGCTGCAGCACACCGGCAAAAAAGTCAGCGGTGACAGGTTGAATATGTTCCAGGAACAGTACATACTCCATTGACTTTGCCTCGCCTCATGGACTTAGTAGGTCGCCGGGTGATGAATTTTCCATCAACAACGGGGACAAAAGTAAAGCTTCCATAGAATCCAGCCTCGTTGATGTTACTGTTGATTGTCTGGAGGGCTTTGGTGTCCGTTTGACGGAGACACGTAAGAGTGTCGTGGGCGGATGTACAACTGCAGTCAGGTTAGATTGTGCTGTGGAGGCTACGGCAACTGAGACGGCTCACTTGACTCCATCAACAACTTGCTTGTACAGCGTCTACGGAGATCATGAAGTGTCAGGATCGACGACGTTGTGAAGATTAATTACAAGAACATTACCATGGGAATCTTGTCGTCGTACTTGTATTGCGCAGGTAAGTAAGGCGAGCTGGCGATTGCTGCTCGGAACAACTGTGGGCTGGTTTTACCATTCTCAGCAATGACCTGTTGCAATACAGATCCGCCACCTTGAAAATGAATTGAATGGCCACGAATCTAGTTAAATACTCCCTGAGCTCACCAGCAGATTTTCCCCAAAGTGTAACTTGTTCGGGGTCTCCTCCGAACTTCGAGATATGTGCCCTAACCCAACGAAGTGCGAAGGATTGATCAACTGTCGATTGTAAGTATCCAAACAAAAGAGAACGAGATTGAAATGCGCATACGTAATCCAACATTGAGATCTCCGTTCTTCTCAACCTCATTGCCAGCAAGGAACCCTGAAACATGATCGGTACGCCTTCAGCAAGTCGGGACGAGTGCATACCGAACAGGCCAAGTCTATATTGCATGACTACTAGGATAGCTCCCTGATTTGATTCCTCGATAAGGAAAGTCCCGTCATACAGATTCGCTCCCCCAAGGATATATCTTTCAACGCGTTGTCAGGATCGGGGATGATAACGATAAGGATCCGGAGATTCACCCTCCACCATGAATATAGACAAGGACAGGGAGCTTTGTAGAGGGTACCGTGTTTCCAGGATATTGAACGCTAGAAAATAGTCAGCTTGAAGAGTTTTCACTCTAAAATCAATAACACCCACTTGATGAACAAACAGTCTTCGTTTATGGGAGTGTCTGTGGGAGCAACACCTGCGGATTGACGTTTATGCAAACCATGACCACCAGTACCGTTTGCAAGGAATGGATTCCTATCGGCAGCACCTTGCAAGGCTTGAGGGCATTGTGGGGGTTGAGCCATCGCCTTTTGAACACCCTTGTCATTCTCATCTTGAGGGGGCTGAGGAGCCCGCCAACGAAGTTCGCCTGATTTCAATTCAGAACGCATCTGAGGGGGGTATACGGTAACAACGGGATTCCGTACCGATTGGAGCAGCAGCGAAGCGCATTCCCAAGAAGCTCGTTACATTCGTGGTCCCATTGAAAATGCCTTCGTATTTCGCATAGCCTAAATCGACGATAGGTTGTGATGGACATTCGACGGGCTGAGCCCAGACTACACCACAAAGCGACAGTAAACCTAAAAGTGCGATGGAAAGCATTATTGGTCTTGGGAGGATAGGGGAAGTCCTGCGGCGACTCACCGTCTTATAACTGCTCCATGAACTCTCCTTGATCGCTTGCGAACGCGAGGGGCAACAGAATGAGTCGGCGGAGACCGACCCTGTTCGTTTGACATGCCCTGGCCAAGATGAGCATTGAAAAACTTGTAAGGTCTAATACCATGGAGAGCCCTGGAGAGCCACTGGTTTGTACCATTGAGAATGATGAGTCAATAGTGGGGCTTGCGGAACGTCAGTTGCTTGAACTCGACACGGTACAAATGGATAAATCCAGGAAGTACAAATGTTGAATGATGCCCGCCTTTCAGAGAAGAGGGATTCCGACACGTTCGAGTGAAAGAAATTGTGTACACAGTTCTCTACGTAGACTGAACACGTTAAGCGATCCTGTAGGCAAGCGAAAACCAATATGCTCACCCTCAACATTGTGTACCAAGCCGGCGGGTCTAGCCAAAGCAGAGATTCCTCGGGCTCTAGGCCTTAGCACCTACTCGAACGCTTCGAGTAAATCTCAACTGGACAGGGCTTTCCGCGGCCGCGCGATGCAAAACTTGACAGAATTGGATGTGCCATGACTGAGGATATGTATGTGTGCTTTATCTGAATAAGAAAAGTTTGTCAGTAGGTCTGGTATCCAATGATCAAGAGGTACACGGAAAAGCGCAAAAAAATTCGGAGTCCGACCCTTGCCGGCGGTACAGCCTAAAACAAGGCTGTGAAACGGCGAAACGCCAAAGTTTTTTTCCAAACGGCCGAGAAGGAGCACGACTTATTCAAGCTGAATGGGGACGCACCAAAAATCTATATAGTATTTATTTCGCATATCTCGTTCTGGCGTTGCCAGGCACCGTCTTATTTATGATGCAAATGAACACCGCCATCCCCTCAGACGAGTGCCCTATACGATTATGCGAGGAACAATATCAAGTGCGACAATTGCGACAATGGCTTGCGTCTGAAGACTCAAGATCCGTGGCATCCAACTTCATAACAGGGAAGAGCGTTTCCGGTACCGTTCCTGACTAAGTGAAATCGAAACACAAGAGACCTTTTCAACACCAGAGATTGGGGAAACCACCCGAGATCAGAACGGCAGTCGAGGGAGTACCAAAGTATCAGAATCCCGGATACTTTGAAGTATGCGGCCCAAACTTGCCCCGGGTCGAAAGCGACTCGCTGATAATTCCACCAACAAGTAAATTTTGGTTGACCTGCAGCTGAGTTTACTAGTAGTTTCGAAGTCGCGATTTATCTGAGATGGCAGCTATCTTCCCATGTTGATGCCCAGTCAATCTAACTTTTCGAACAACGAGCCCGTAGAGTCCCTGTTGTTGAGCAATGTATTCTTCTTCCCAAACCCTCCGCACTGCAGACCTCGAATTTCTCAGTAACCAGCCAGTCAGTCATCGAGATATAATGTCCCGACGTCGTTGAGCGCAAACCCCTGCCCGGTTCAGATTTGCTTTTGAAACCCGGCTGTTTCCCAGAACTGAGGTGCAGTTGTACTTCCTTGCATATGATTTGTCCTCGCTCGATTCGTCGGGCCTAATAGTAACCTTGTACTCCAGTTCAATCGCCGTCGTAATGGTCAGGAGGAGAGGGGAGTCACATTCCGGAATATTCCGTGGTCACAAGCTTTGATTGTGACCGTCCTGTTTTCTTTCATTGTCAAACTTCTTTTCTTCAACTATCTGTTGTACACACTGCATTGCTTACGGTATATCAATCCATGGGATACTTTAGGATTTGACCTTGGTCTACCCTTCGTAAGTGCCCATCTACTGTCACGGTTTTGATTCTCCGAGTGCACTTGGTTTGCTGCAGGGTTTGACAAGACAATCATTCACACGATGACCAACCCCGGAGCAATATATCGCTTTGTCTTAAATCCGCTCGGTGTGATCCTGAGATACAGTCACTGTAAAGGAGCGGCTTCAGTGTGAGAGCGGCGCCTAGCTTCCTTTTATTAACAGAAACTGGTGCCTCTCAAACTGTGACGTTTGAATCGTGCCCTCGTCCGACGCCAAACTTCTTCGCTTCCACCTTTAAAGTGCAATACATCAAGAATACCTAAGGTACACGTCAGTCGCCTCAACTTAAGGCAAACTATGAGCTGACAAGGCTATGGTTTTCGGTTATATTGATCTCAACAGCATCGGTAAAAGGTCGGATGGTTCCCCACTCCGGGGGCTGACAGATATTGGTACAAACACCGTTATGGCCTTCTCCACCGACGTTCGTCGCTCGAGACAATACACGAATTTCTGATCATGCCGGATCCGTGGAGACATTGACATTACGCATCACTCTCGATAACCCTTCCCAGGAGCATCTGTTTTGACGGCATACATGTCGGGCCGATCTGAAGGCCTGATTAATGGAATTTCGTTTCATCTTCATCCCGATGACGGTTAAAAATCTGAATATCAGGTTAGTGCACTGAGTATCACTCGTAGGTTTGTTGCAGCCCGGGGACATCCGCGGCGAAGACTTGCGATTACTACTATCATATCCAGTGAGCAAGGCAGATAACAGTTCGAACGCCCACGTAGAGTCCGTTACTGAGCTGGAGACGGTCTAATTTTACTTCGCAGTCTTTGATTGGTACAAGGTCCTATTGAACCACCGCGGATTTAGTACAATGTTTCAACATTCGAATTTATTAAACTAAGTTAAAAGATCCTGGTGAATAGAAATAAATTCATTATTGCGAAGTGATTGCACTAATTGACTGCCAAAACCTGTTTGGGGGGGGGGGAGCAGATTAGATCCATAGCCTGATGCACCGCAGGGGGAACAAAACTCACCTGCAGCGGGTCGCAAACGCGTCGTCGGTCTTTCCGGCACGAATATCAGGCAAGTCGTCCTCGGTTTTGTTGAAGAGCATCTCGATGTTACCAGGGTTGTACATATTCCATTGAGGGGTGATAACGCTGGGTGCACCATTGATCTTGTCACCTGGGTTAAGAGAAATCGTGAAAGCTAGGTAAGATTGAACGAAGGCATCGATGAAGTCGGTGTTATTGAAGTTGACGGGCGTAAGAATCGAAGCACTGAAAATAAGTTGCAGTGAGAAAGAGAAATTGGGCGTTCCTAGAATAAGAACTCGAAAGAAGAGAGAATTACTTACCTGGGGAACGTGTACGGAATATCATTCAAATGAGCAGCGGGTGCGACTGCGAACTCAGCCTGGGGTACAATAAACATCGGGTTCAGTCATGATGTGGCAGATTTGCTGACCTTGAAAGCACGGTTCTTGAAAGCGCCCAATAGGTAATACGCGGGGCAGATGAATGTGGCTGAATTCGTGGGTATTGTCAACGGCGGAAAACATGCGCGTGGGAAACACGAAGGAACGTACCCTCTCCGAGGATGAGGCTCTTTTGATCGAAATTAGATCCTAGACCGTTATACAGCTTATCAACCGTTGCCATCTCTTTGGACCCAATAGTCGGGAATAATTGGGAAGCAAAAACGCCAGGCGTCAACGGGGCGGCATCGCTGTTCACGTAGATGGTCCCTTCGTGGGAATTGGTTATGGCATAGAGGATTTTCTTTACGGACCGTATGTTTAGTAAACGGAAGATTTGAAAATAAAATACATACCCCGTTGACTTTCCCTTCCTTCATGGCTTTAATGGGTCGCTGTTGGATGAACTTCCCATCGATCACAGGGACAAAAGTGAACGTTCCGTAGAATCCAGCCAAGTTTATGTTCGAGTTGACGTCTTGCAGGGCTTTGGTGTCTGTTTTTCGGAGACAATCTAGAGTGTCTTGGGCAGATGTACAGCTGCAACATGGGGAGTTCGCGGGAAGGAAGACAAGATGAGCAAAGGCACTTACTTGACCTGATCAACAATCTGCTTGTACACTGCCTATCAAAAGTGGACGGTTGGACAAGAGGAAAACACTGGAAAGCTTGAAATCCCTACCTCTGGGATCGCATCGTTATAGTGGTACTGAGCAGGAAGATAAGGCGAGCTAGCGAGAGCCGCCCGGAACAACTGCGGTCGGGTTTGCCCGCCATCTGCGATAACTTGTTGCAAAACCGATCCACCACCTAGAAAACGAGCGAGTGAGTTAACTTCCAGCAAGGAAGGACATATTTGGATGTACTGACCAGCTGATTTACCCCACAGCGTAACACGATCAGGGTCACCGCCGAATTCCGAGATCTGGATAACGAAACAATTATCAATGAAAATATGAAGCCCAGAAGGCACCACAGCAGGCGTACGTATTGGTTGACCCATCGAAGTGCAAAGTTCTGGTCCACTGCAAAATAAGGATCAAGTCACCAAATAGGCCTGGATTCGGATTTCAAGTCCACATACACAATCCCACATTGAGAGCACCATCCGATTTAACCTTTTCGCCTGCGAGGAAGCCTACGAGCGAACGGTCAGCACCTGAAAGTTATGGGCTCCAGAACAAACACGTACCGAAAAGGCCCAGCCGATATTGCAGAACTACGACAATGACTTCTTGGTTCGATTGATCGACGAGGAAATCACCATCATACAGGTTAGCTCCTCCGAGAGTATATCTTTTGATCAACAAATTTTCAGTGAAGACAGTCTTGATGAGCATTGTCCAACGCTCACCCCCCACCATGAATGTAGACAAGGACCGGTAAACTCTTAGGAGACGTGCTGTTTCCAGGATACTGAACACTAAGCAGTGGAAATACGGAAACGCGGAAACCAGTCAACTTTTCTTACTGGAAGAAGGCTGTTCGGGGAAACTCACTTGATGAACAAACAGTCCTCGCTAATGGGAGTGTCGGTTGGAGCAACACCTCCACCCTGACGTTTCTGAAGGCCTTGGTGGCTAGTGCTGTTTACAACGAATGGATTGCCATCGGCAGCACCTTGTAAGGCTTGAGGGCATTGTGTAGGCTGGGCGTCAGCTTTTTGAACACCCTTGCTGCTCTCGTCTAAAGGTGGCCTAGGAGCTTGCCAACGCAGTTCGCCTGATCGTCGAGAACGATGCCATTAGTACGCTAGAGTAGGGAGAATGGATAGCCACGTACCAACTGGAGGTGCAGCGTACCGCATGCCTAAAAAGCTTGTTACGTTCGTGGTCTCATTGAATATACCCTGGTATTTTGCATAGCCCAGGTCGATGACCGGTGCTGCTGAATCGACAGGTTGAGCCGCAACGAAAGGCTGGAAGCCATACAGCGCCAAGAGACCGAGGAGTTTGAAGTCAAACATGGCTGTTTGGGGAAAACGGTCTATCTGACTGGATGTTCTTATATCTTTACAGGTCCTGCAAAATTTGCTCCAGCCGAGGGGAGCATCGCTAAAGTTCTAACCTAAATTTAGTTGTGAGCCTCGGACGAGACGCGCCTTGGAAACAGAACACAGGAGGAACGATCTGGAAGGGGAATGATGAGCGTGCGCCGCCAACAATTCTCTATTCAAAATTAGCCCGGAAAAAAAGCCCTCTTTGAGAACACCGGCGAGGACGCGAGATGAATCGATGAGGTCTGGCATTACGCGGACCAACTAGTGGAAAGGGTAAATGAATACTTTGATGGGAAGCGAACCGGGCCGCCGCACACAACGCGGACTAAAATAAACTAGGCAGAGGATTGAATATGGATGACGCTCACCTGGACCATTCGGGGATTGACAGATAACGCGCACTCGATGCCAGATCTAGGAAGAGCATCTGCTCAGAGCGAAGAAAATGATTCGGCCCGTCAGGGGTAGCAAACACCTTACTGGAGATTGGCTACTACGAACGATAGCGAGCAGCTGTAACCGCGCAATCTTTCGCCATAATATGCTCGGCCGTGGTTCGTTTCAAAGATTCTGATGGTGAAGGATGCGGTGCAAGCAGCAACAGGGGAGTTCATCCTTACCTGGACAGAGGGACGCCATCTCAAAATGCTGAACGAGGCTCCGCATCAAAATCCTTCAAGTCCGAGATGCCGTGCTGCTGGCAAGGACATTGACGCTGGACGTTGACAGATCCCTCAAGTCCGGGGAAGTAAACATGCTTTGGAAATTCACGAACCTCCGGGAGAAAAGTCTGTAGCCAGAAACGATGGAGTCTGTGCACCAAATTACAGGCCTCTCGGCCGACCGTAAATGGTCTTTTTTGTGGTCTCTATATTTGTCTTCCCAGCAGCAACTTGCTACCCTCCCTTCGATATCTCTGTGAGAAGACCGACATAGGCAGGGCCTACATGCCGTAGGAATGCGTGTCAGGAATGCATAATAGCAGCTTAGAACCCGTTACGTGCGCGGTCTTGCTTGTGCAAACTTAGTCTTGAATCGTTTTAGCTGTGCTTCATTAAATAAAAAAGCCTCCCTGAATACCAAACGTACCAGTTACCGTGTGGAGCTGCATAAGGATATAAGGATGTATCTGTGTATCAGTGCGGGGAAATCGAATCCTATGTAAGACGTGCCTGCTCTCTTTAGCCCCAGTTGATGATCTCCCAGGTCCTCCTACGAACTCGGGTAACAGGAGGAAAGAAGGCCCAAATACTCGGTAATGAGTATAGAGAACACGGACAACACCGTGGGGGTTGATAACGCCCTGGACGACGGGAGCAAAGAATGCTTGGATGAGGCAGTATGACGTTCACAACGATGGCAATGTCCGCTAGAAACACGTTGTCCAAACTTCTGGGGAGCGGTGTTTATCCCCCTCCGGAAAATGGGGCACGACTGCCACATAGTACGTACGACAACTGTGGACATAGTAGCCTGCATAACGGGATTACGGACTAGAAAAAGCGGCAAATGAGAAGAGTGTACCTATTTACGACGATCTTTCGAATTCTCAGGGTAAACGAGCTTTGGGCGGGCTTGAAACTTGAAGGGCTAAAAGTAGTGCTAATCGAAAGTGCGCTCGTCGTGTAGTATTAATAACACACCTTCGAATCAAGACTCGGGTTCGAAAATAAGGGGCCGCAAGTTCTAAGTATATCGGCTCGTGGTGTCCAAAGTGCTACCAGGAACAATCGCCCCAAAAGTAAATTCCT
Organism: Marasmius oreades; assembly: GCF_018924745.1. Taxonomy (NCBI): domain Eukaryota; kingdom Fungi; phylum Basidiomycota; class Agaricomycetes; order Agaricales; family Marasmiaceae; genus Marasmius; species Marasmius oreades. Next base: position 3,674,551 of record NC_057325.1, read on the forward strand.
TGATAATAATCAAAGCGAAAGGAGTAAGGGAATAGGCGTTGAAGAAGCGTTGAAGAAACTCACCATTGACTCGGAGTTCAATACTCTAGCCAACCCCTCCTGCCTCCTCCGCTCTATGCTGGACCTATTGGTCCCATATCTGTAACATTCGCATAATTCGAATTACCGATTACACGAACACCGACGGGAACTAAAGCTAGGTGAAGGGGTAAGGAGGGGTAGCAAGGCTGAAACCATGACCGGTGCGTCCATAGTTTACATCAAGCGCGCTGTGGGTCATAAAGTAATATGCGGACCTGAAGTGATCCGTGAGTACTTCGACGCTTCAGCTTTTCATAAACCTCCAGAAGAGTTCGATCCAATCGCCGCAGTACACACCATCAGTGGCTAGGAACCTGGTTGAGACTCGAACGGAGAGCGGAACTGCATCTTTAAGCAACGTTCTCTACACTTGTACAAGAGAACCACTTACCAGTGGCGGCCGGGAAGGCAGCGCCGAGCTCAATTGTCCCAATGTCTTTCCCTCATCCTTTCTGATCACCGGGTAACGATTACTTGTTCTCGATACCCTACCGGTATCCTTATTACACCAGACTTTTAGGTCACTGTTGGACCCACAGACTTGAGCGGGTGTCCCAAAGCCCTGTACTTTCCAAAAGATTGAAAAACACGTTCGCGTATTTATTATTGTCCAGTAATTGAACCAATTGACTCCCAAAACCTAACCAGAAGGGCAAAGGGGATTAGAAAAACGTATGACGTAGTTCATTTCCAACAAAAACTTACCTGCACCAATCCAAAAGTCTCCCGTCAGTTCTCACAGCATGTACATCAGGTGAATCGTCAACAGTCTTATTGAACACCATCTCAGTGTTACCAGGGCGATACAAATCCCACAGCGGAGTGATAATTGATGAGTTTAGCTTGTAACCGGGGTCAAGGGAGATAGCAAATGAAACGAAGGACCGGGCGAAGGCTTTGATGAAATCTGGGTTGTTGAAACCGATGGGTATGATACTGACCGCCCTGTTTAGTGATATGAGAACTTTGTTTGTAACTAGCAGAAGGGAGAAGCTACTTGCGTGGGGAAGCATACTGGAATATCATCCAGATGATGAGCGGGTGGAATTGCCTATTCGCCCTGGGTTAGGGTGAGTATTGAGTATTGGTGCAAAGTGATATCCGTGCTTGTGAATGCTAGTATAGTCTTACCTTGAAGGATGTACTCTTGAACGCGTTCAAGAGGAAGTACGCAGGGCAGATGAATATAGCTGAAAAAATGGTCGGACGGGCTGCAGGTGAATTTGGCGAAAGAGTTATGAAACGTACTCTCTCCATAGATTAGGTTTTCTTGTTGCAATGGATTTCCCAGATCTTTGTATAGACGATCAACCTGCGCAGCCTCCTTTGACCCAAGCGTCGGGAAAAGCTGAGACGTATACTCGCCCGCACTCAACGGTGTAGTTGCATTGTTCACATATATATCCCCTTCGTGGGCATTGGCCACAGTGTACAAGCCTTTCTGCAATTGTCGGAGCAGTTGCAGTCAGTGAGTTATGGCATTTAATTGCATGAATTAGGCGTACTCCATTGACTTTCCCTTGCTTCGAAGCTTCAGTAGGACGTTGCCTAACGTATTTCCCATCTACTACGGGGACAAACATGTATGTTCCGTAGAAGCCAGCCATGCTAACGTTCATATTGGCAGCTTGTAGTGCTTGTGTATCTGCTTTTCGCAGACATGCGAGACTGTCCGCGGAGAAGGCACAACTGCAATGTGGTTAGTTGAAAGGAAGGAAGACCGAACACCGAGACCACTTACTTGGTTTGTTCTACGACTTGGTTGTACAATGTCTATCGACATAAAAAAGTCAGCCATAATGAAGACACTGGGAGGTCAAGATCGTTACTCTAGGGTTCCTGTCGTTATACTTGTATTGGGTAGGTAAGAAAGGTGAGCTAGCAATCGCTGCTCGGAACAACTGTGGTTTGGTTTCGCCATCCTCCGCAATGACATGCTGGAGTACAGAGTCAGCACCTAAGAAGTGAGCGTATTATTGGTAATGTCAATGCAGGCGAATGTCGGGACTCACCAGCAGATTTCCCCCAGATTGTAACTTGTTCTGGGTCACCTCCAAACTTGGAAATGTGCTCCCTTACCCAACGGAATGCGAAGGCCTGGTCGACTAGTATGTGTGAAAGGACGTCAACTGAGGAAACTTTTGAGCGAACGTACGAAGTCCAGCGTTAAGTGCACCGATTTTCTTCACCTCATCGCCGGCGAGAAATCCTGCGAGCCTTAATGAGTGGACAGCTTTTCAACTCAAGAACTCAACCTAATACGTACCGAAAAGGCCCAGTCGGTATTGCATGACAATCAGTATTACTCCTTGATTCAATTGTTCGATGAGGAAGGATCCGTCATATAGGTCAGCTCCTCCACGGAGATATCTTTGAGAGCATTTTTGAAAGAGTACACCAGGAAGATTTCTTGACACTCACCCTCCGCCGTGAATGTATGCAATAACAGGTAAGGGTTTCACGGGTACCGTGTTTCCAGGGTATTGAACACTAGGAAGAGTTGACCTCAGTTCTCGTTCAAATAAACCAAGCATGCTCACTTCAAGTACAAACAATCCTCGCTGATCGGGATATCGGTCGAAGTTGTACCCCCAGCTTAACGTTTCATCAAACCATGGCTTGGACTGGTGGTATTGACACGGTATGGGTTTCTGTCGGCGGTACCTGGCGCGGCTTGTGGGCACTGCAGAGGTTGTGTAACCGCTTTTTGGATACCGTTCTCGTTCTCGTCCGTAGGTAGCTGAGGAGCCTGCCAACGGAGTTCACCTGACAACATAGTTAGAACAGGGTCAAAGATTGTAAAGAGCACAAGTGGATTACGCACCAATCGGAGCAGCTGCAAACCTCATCCCCAAGAAGCTCGTAACGTTCGTCGTTCCATTGAATACACCTTCATACTTTGCATAGCCGAGGTCGACGATAGGTGGGGAGATGTTTTGAGCAAGTTGAGCTGAGGCTAAACCACAAAGGATCAGTAAATCTAGAATTGCGGTCGAAATCATTTTTGGTGGTTGGTGGTTGGTGTAGCGGATCCGGTGGCGTTCCAACTGCCCTGTAACCGTTCGCTGCAAGATACCATTTAATGATCGAATAGTTTGGTGGAAGTGGTGTCGGGTATTCTGACAACAGCAAAACGGGAGGAAAACTGGTGAATGTCATGACAGTTCTTGCGTGTTTTCTCTGCTTTCAAATTCACTTTTGAGCCGATAAATTGAATTAGCGGGAGCTAGTGGTTTTTTCGGACAACGACACTGCACTGTTCCCCATACATATCTCAACCTCGGTCTCAGTGCACCAGCAAATCCTCAACGTTCAACGCATGAGGCCATCGAACGATTCTACCCAGAGCGATGATAGTAACCCTTTCGTTCAATAATGACAGTAGTGTGATTGGGAGCTGAGAGATGGCAATGCGCTCTAATGAGTCGAGGGCGGGCGAATATGATGACCATGGGGGAATAAGTCGCGTACGGAACACGTGATGGCGATTTGCGACACTCCCGCTCACCTTAGAATTTTACCTTGGAATTCTTGGATAATCCCAGATAACCCCTCCCCGATGTTGTATCTACTGTCCAGATCTGTATTACCGACCACTAGTTGGGGATACAAATGTCTCCCTCTGTTATCCAATTTCATGTGATTTGATTTGAGTAGATTCGAGAACATATAGGTGGAGGGGTTCACTGTATCAGCGGTGTGTCCATGTTATTATCTGTTGTATGCAGCCTTGTACACTGATTGACTCGAAGCGTTCCCTTCATACTCAGAACCTGTGGATGACCTTGTAGCCACACACTCCGTAGAGACGCAAAGATGCCGACGATGAAAGAAGCGATCCGCAGGTTATTCAATGTCCCTCGCTTCAAATGGACCTCCGCTGTGCGTATTGACATTTCCGCAGAACGAATTTCGCCAGTATTGGATGGTTCTCTGACCCACACCGGAAAGATTTCGATTCCTTGCCATTGACGCTTTCCAACGAATCGCGGACCACCCCACTCGCTCGACATGGCCTTTGGCCTGAAAAACATGACAGAGATGACCGCTAGGCGACGGCAGAAGCTACGCTATTGCGGAACAATAGTGTTAGGAATTTCATCGGTGCGATAGCGGATGCATATGTATTCAAGTTTTGAATTTTGCAACGAGGACTTGGCGGATGGGAACTTCAGGGCAGGAGGAGTAACGTACGGATCTCGGTGATCCCTCAAGATGCGGACTACAGCTGCAGTAACCCTCCTGAGCTCGACAGCAATTCATCAGACCCCATTTATCAAGAACGTTAGGTGTGGTGTAATGGTCCGAAATGAGGCATAACGCATCATTGATCATCTGGTGTCAGAGTACAAAACCGGCCTTTTGCAAAGCGTTTATTTTTCTTCATAGTTCAATCTTGTTCGGCCCTGGCCCCGTTCATCAAAATCTCGTAAATGACGACATTCCGCGCCATCTTCCTGATGCTCGAAATCTTTGGTTGATTATACTTAGTACAACTATTTTACACGAACCATCTATGATCAGTAATCGTAGGTTGACTGAAGATCCCCGTGTGAATGGTTGTTTGCTACCTAAAAAAGAAAAGTTTCATCAAACCTGATACCCTTCCCTCATACAGAACTGCTGACGCCCCGTTCTCCCAAACTTACTCAGATCCAAGTCTTTGCACCGTAATCGGACAACTTTTGATGATGCAACCTCTGCACATCCGACATCTTTGCAACATTCCTTCACGTTGAGATCAGTCGGCCCGGGAAGAAAATGTTTTACGGAACATTCTGCTGTAATGGAAATCTCATCTCACTGTTCATGGAAAAAAGTGTACAGAACAAGACACGTACTCTGGGCAAATAATTCAAAACCCTTCGGGGGATCTGTCACACGATAGGTCTGGGGCGTCGATAGCGTCAGTCCCAGAACCTGAGAATGGGAGAGGAGTAAGGGTTTTGACAGCCCAAGCCTTGCGTATTCAGAGGTGAGAGAGAGTTTGAGCTCGAGAGAGCTGATATATCTCACCTTGGTTCGTAAGGTAAGGGATCCCGCAGGGAGAGGTTATCCAGCCTTGACAGCGGCTCAATGGGAGAAGCTATGACGAGTATCGCAAATGCGAATATTCCCATGTATAGCGATAGCATGACGAGCCAGCGAAATCCCGCGTATGAGCGACTTGAGAATAATTGGTCGTGGTTATTGACCAGTTTCGATGTTCCTCGATTTTCGATGTCTCCACGACCAACTCAAGTTCGTTGAGATGGTCCAGCACGCGAAGTAGATGACTTTGAGGGCCTCCACTTCGTTAGTTGGAAGGTTTGGAGGAGAAGGACTATCGAACGTATGTTAACCCACGCTGAAGACAAAGAGGAACGGAAGTATGCTCACCAGTCGACGTGAACGAGATGGTCGAAGGGTCACTAAAAAGAACTCCGAACAGTGAACGTCAAACAGAAGATCCCACGACGTCAACGTTTTAATTATCTCCGAGTGTCCATGCGTAAAGAGGAAATAGAGCTCCCTTCACATAGCAGGGCATATTATGGCACGTGAAGCAAGAGGAATCGATAATGAACTGGTTGCACTGCATGTGCGATGCATCGAGCCGATAATTCAAACTGCCAGGATGAAAAGAGGCTTAGGGATGGGGGGTAAAGTGAGCCTCTACAAACTCCAGGATATGCAGTTCCAGTAGTGGTACACTGATTTATTGAACTAAGCCAAAAGGAAATAGGCAATTCGTGGTGCAGACGTACAGCATGGAAATGGAAGGCTCATCTTCTCGACGGGGTGGGTAGCCACCAAACTGGATGCGGAACGATCAGGCCTATTGGTTGCGTTCGTGCGGGCTATCTATTAGTAGGCTTCCGAAGAGGTTGTGGGCTATATCTCCTTGGCTACCTGAAATGAAACTGGATTGCTCTTCTCGCCCGTCTTGAATCCGAAGTAATGATTCATTAAGGGAACTGCGAAGTGTGGCTGCACTGGAATAACGAGTCAACGACCTCTGCATCTATCAAGTGCAACGATAATGTTCACATAACCCAGCATTAGGTCGATTGAGAATATTGTAAAAAGTTTGGCGGACTAACCACGAAAGACTTGAAACGTAAAAGAGATCGATCTTGAATCAGTCGTCGTCTTGAACGTCTTCCGGGTAGTAAATGAATCAGAACACTTGCCAGTGAGCTAAGCGATGAGAATGGTCATGGAATGGTCGTGTGAAAATTCCAACGGAGATGAGGATTCCCACGAGGAAATACGGATAATTCTATGGGAAACTTGAAAGTTGAAACTACGTAGTAAGTAAGTACTTAGACAACATGATTTCGTTTTCTCTGCGGCGAAGTCGGGCGACAATCGACACACTGGCAGCCACCGACGAGACGCGATGCTCAACCGGATGACTCTCTTCTGACTCTATAACGACAATGAGGACGAACTTCAGCCACTTGCAACACGGTTAAACTTTAGTGCAAGATAGGCTTGATACTTCAAACGATGGGAAGACGGATTAAGGTGGGTCGAAGTTCCGCGTCAACTCCTCCGTTCACTCTCAAGCCCAAGTCCAGTTACTTTCACTCCCGATTACGACGCTATGGGGATTGACTGAGGAACGGTACGCGGCATAGTAGTATGATCGGTAAATAGATACAGACACAGCGGATGATTGATACCTAAGACCGCGTAGTATATCGCAAAAAACATCCAATCATTTCTACACGCTTCAACCAGTAAGGTCTGCATAACAAGGAAAGGTTTGATTTAGTTTAATCCTTGTCGTGCAGAAGGGAAATTTGAAGGGGGGGGGGCGGAAGCCAAGAATATTACGCACAATAAAATGCAGTGTATTTCACAGTGGTAGACTCCCCAGGGGTACACTATCGACCAAATAAACGTTATTAGAACACTCTCCATAACTACAAAAGGAGAGAAGATATCATACCGAAGCCGGGGGTTGACCACCGTTGGTACTGGTTCGATAGATCCCATCTGCGAGCTTTCCACCTACCGAACCACCTAAGTTCGTCAAGTATAACCAATCGATATCGAAGCTGCCTGTTGGGGCAGATACACCTGCAGCTTTAGCTCCAAGCATGTAGGCATTTGGATTCCCTTTGAAAGCTCCTGACGTCGCGTCCCATTTAGGAGTTATACCAGTACCGGTCGGGCTGGTAACAAAGTAATGATCCCCAAAGATGACACCGACGTTCTCCAAGAGGCTAGAGATCTCAGCCACAGAGGAAGCGGATGCCTGCACTTCAGTGGTCCAGATGTCGTACGCTAGTTTGGTAAGTCTGGGGAAAAGATCAGTGTTGGAAATGCACGAGACGTCGAAAAGTCTCGCGACAGCGCCAGCAGAGCTAACGAGATTGGAAATGAGTCAGACAGACCCGAAAAAAAGGATGGCAAGAACATACGCATAGGTACCAGTGCTGGAGCACGTGTAGTTCTGTGTTCCAACGCCGAGTAAGACGAAGGAGACAGGGTTTTTTGGAGCAGGAAGACCTCCAAGATCATGTATGGAGAGGTCCTCGTGGCAGCTACGACCGACGATGGTTTCCGCAGGGGCAGCAAATGTAGCCAAGGCGAATATGAGCGGAAGTAAAGACACCAGTTGCATTGTGCCACACAAGGATAGGAAAAAGAGAGGTTGAGGCTCTGAAGAACAAGTCAAACATGTACGCCCCATTTATACTGCGAATAGCTTGAGCAAAGTAAGGCACTCCCAAATTTCTCCCATTGAACGACTAGAATTTTTCGGACGGTTTACCAGAGTCTTGGGGTTTACAGTCGAGGTGGAGTTTGGATTTTACTCCCGTAGATCAATTAAGGATGTCCTTTCCCTTTTGCTGAGTCGAACCAGTACCACATTTTTGATATTATCCCGGATGTGCCCTGGGCTGAAAATGTGTAATGAATTAGTAGCGAGAATGCTTCGGGTGGAGTTTAAGGCATTCATATGATCATCCAGACTGAAAGTCCAGTAACCCACCGAGTTATCAACACTAGTAAAAGAAGAGTCGATGCGATGGCACTCACGTTTCGGAGGCTTTTATAAGTGAAGAAGGTACTGGCTCGGCGATAGATCGATGATACCCTGCAAGTGTGGTTTGCCACTCACAAACGCCGGTCAGACCTGAAAAACCATTGCATCGAAGGGCGCGAGAAACATATTTTGGATCGAAGATGCCTACCGGTGGTGAGACAAATCGTTCGTCATCACGTGGTCTACGGCTCAAGAGATGGTGGTGAATCCAGAATTCCCACGAGCCGAAATATTCTACGTTTCAATTTTACACTGCATCCTAGTAGGCGTCCAAATGGACAATATTTTTGTTCTCTACGGCCAAATTTCGGGCGGCAGTGAACACACTGGCAGACGTTGATGAGACACGATGAGGCTCAACCGGGTCACTTTTCAGTGGGATGCACTTTAGTGCGACATAGTCTTGATACTTACAAACGACGGGAAGACGGCTTCAGGAGGTCGACTCCTCCAAGTCTAGTTATGTTCAGTTGACGATCCGTATGAGAATTGAGAAAAGAACGGTACGCAGTAGTATAGCATGACTTGGTGATCAATAAATAGATACAGACACAGCGGATTGAAATCTAAGACCGCGTAGTATGTTGCAAAAGACATCCAATCATTTTCTACATGCTTCCACCAGTAAGGTCTGCATAACAAGGAAAGGTTTGAGTCAGTTGAACCTCGACAAGCAGAAGGGAAAAAATTGAAGGGGGAGGGGCGGAAGTCAGGAATATTACGCACAATAAAATGCAGTGTATTTCACAGTGGTAGACTCCCCAGGGGTACACTATCGACCAAATAAACGTTATCAGAACACTCTCCATCACTACAAAAGGAGAAAAGATATCATACCGAAGCCGGGGGTTGACCACCGTTGGTACTGGTTCGATAGATCCCATCTGCGAGCGTTCCACCTACCGAGCCACCTGAGTTTGTCAAGTATAACCAATCGACATCGGAGCTGCCTGTTGGGGCAGATACACCTGCAGCTTTAGCTCCAAGCATGTAGGCATTTGGATTCCCTTTGAAAGCTCCTGACGTCGCGTCCCATTTAGGAGTTATACCAGTACCGGTCGGGCTGGTAACAAAGTAGTGATCCCCAAAGATGACACCGACGTTCTCCAAGAGGCTAGAGACCTCATCCACAGAAGAAGCTGATGCATGCACTTTGGTCCAGATGCCGTACGCTAGTTTGGTAAGTCCGGGGAAAATGGCAGTGTTGGAAATGCACGAGACATCGAAAAGTCTCGCGACAGCGCCAGCAGAGCTAGATTGGAAATAAGTCGACAGATCCGAAAAAAAGGATGGCAAGAACATACGCATAGGTACCAGTGCTGGAGCACGTGTAGTTCTGTGTTCCAATGCCGAGTAAGACGAAGGAGACAGGAATTTGTGGAGCGGGGAGACCTCCGAGGTCATGTAAGGAGAGATCCTTGTGGCAGCTACGACCAACGATGGTTTCCGCAGGGGCAGCAAATGTAGCCAAGGCGAATATGAGCGGAAGTAAAGACACCAGTTGCATTGTGCTACACGAGGATGGGAAATGTGGACCGGAGTGAAGGGAGGTTGAGGCTCTAAAGGGACAAGTCAAACATGCACGTCACATTTATACTGCGAATGATTTGGGCAAGGGAAGGCAGTGATTTTGCTCCTCAATTTCTCCCCTTGAATGTCTAGAATTTTTCAACTGGCGGCTGGATGTTTTACCAGAGTCTTGGGACTTACGTTCGAGATGGATTTTTGATTTCACTCCCGTAGATCAATTAAGGATGTCCTTTGACGATCAGTAACATCCCTGTTGCTGTCGAACCAGTACCTCATTTTTAATATTCTATGTCCTGGATATCCCTTGAGTTGAAAATTTGTTATGAATTGATGCTTCGAGTGGATTTTATAGGACATTCATATGATCATCCAGGCTGAAAGATCATCGATCATCATTGAGCCCACGCTATGATTAAACTAAGTTATCAACACTGAAAGAAGAGTCGATGCGATGGCACTCACGTTTCAAAATTTGTAATTAGTGAAGAAGGCAGCTCAGTGATAGATCGATGATACCCAACCCTGCAAGTGTGAATTATCACTCACATACGCCGGTCTGGCCTGAAAAACAACCCGTTACGAATGCTGCATATGACATAGTCTAGTATGTTGAAGAATCTTAGCTTGAGCCAGGATCTCAGTTTCTAAGAATTTGCGGGCAGGTGGCTAAAGGATGTGGGGCACTGAAGCTTGAAGCTCGAATCACAGAAAAGAACCAAACCACATTCAAATTCATAATGCTTCGAGTGTCCCTGAGCGATGATTGATGGTATGCTTCGCAATCATCTGTTCAGTCCGAGGTATGTCGAAGCGGCGTCCGACCTTGAATGATGATTCGTGGATGATTCATTGAATGAATATTGCGGCAACCTCACGGTTGGTAGGGAGCCTAAGTGCGTTAAAACTGTCATTTAGATATTATATTGTATACTTTCGAGTCAGATTGTAGCGGCAGTCGATGACAAGCCTTCAGTTGATCGACGTAACGAGGAAAGACATAATAGGGAGCTGAACAGGAGCATGCGAGAGCGGTAGAGTATGAAGACTTTGACAGTAGCACTCAGGGCGGGTGTACCTGTAAGAGAGTACTTGCAGTGCCAGAAGAAGCGCCGTGACGATCACCACCGCAGTAAGTCGCCCACTGGTGTGTTCGTATTCCATCAACCAAGTACTTTGTGAGAAGGAGTTGAAGAGGGAAGGCGTATGTTGGAGGTAGTGGCGGTGGAGAGTAAGGAGCGGCGTTCCCGGAGCTATATCGCGTCTTCGTCCCACCCTTCTCCACGTCTCTTAAGCTGGCCACTCCGTCTCTCATCTCAAGAATCAGAGTCCACCTCCACAATGACTGCAAGAGATAGTATTTCGAGTAACTTTCAAAACGAGAATCATTAAACAAGTCACGCATCTCTAAGCCTCAAACACAGGTGGTCACGATTTCCCTTGGGCTGTGAAATATCTTCCAACCGGAAGCTTTCCGAGGCCAATGACAGGAGCAGCCACAGCAGTACCCATAAAATGCAGCAGCAGACGATTGAAGGGATGAATATGCCGCTCACTGGCCGGTAGACTTCCGAGGTCAATGAAGAGACAAACAGCTACTGCGAATCCAAGTTTTCTCTTATGCGAAATCTCATTACCGACCGGTAGCTTTCCGAGGCCAATGTCCTGCCTCAGCACGGCCTATAAAAAGCAGCAGGATCCATCATCATAAATCAATACCCATGTCTGACAACTACAAACGCATTATCCTTGTTACCGGCTCCAACGCCGGAATTGGGTATGAGATTGTCAAAGGTCTCGCAGAGCAGGGTGAGATCGTTTATTTGTCCGCGAGATCGAAAACGCCGAGGGAAGGCTGGACGTTCTCGTCAACAACGCAGGTGCGCAGCAAGCGTATAATAATATCTCTCCTTACTCTCTGATTGAATAATCAATTCGTTTCGAAGGGATAAGCGGGATGGCTCACCCACAAACACCTTCTGAAATGTCTTTACCTGGCGTTCGCTCAGTCTTTGAAACCAACGTCTTCGGTCTCATCCAAACAACCACCGCTTTCATCCCACTTTTGCGCAAAGCCAAACCTGGATACGGGAATATCGTCCAAAACTCTATGGAATCCGCGTCCGGCACGTATCAATCAAGTAGTACAAGATTTCTTGCCCCCTTTGCCGCCTACTGCATGTCGAAAGCGGCGATAAACATGTATTCGATCGCGTTAGCGAAGGAGCTCAAGCAGGATAGGATCAAAGTCAACTGTTTATGTCCTGGCTTTACGACGACCAAATTGAATGGTTATGCACCCGGGGGAAAGACACCTGCAGAAGGAGCAAAACTGCTGATTGAATGGAGTCTTTTGGGTCCTGAGGATGGTGAGAAGACAGGTATGTTTCTCCCTCTCCCTCTTTCTCTGCCTGTACAAAATGAATAGAAGAACTTACGAGAACGCGACAGGCAAATACTGGAGTGCTGATGGGGAAGTTCCTTGGTGATTGTCTCATCTGGAAAATAGTGAATCGCGCTTTACCCTCGTCCGTCGACCTAGTTAAACGTCAATACAATATAAATGTTCGTGTGCACTCTCTCAAGCCCGTTATGCATGCCATCTCGTCGACGACCGTTGATGGAAACTTGAACTGCGTGCTAGAAAGGATACAAACGATAGCGATGGTACCCAAAAGAGAGTATACTAAGTATGCTACGAAAGACGAACACGAACATGACCTGCATCCTTGCTACACGCGAGTCAGTCACAAAATCCTCAACATAAATCGAGCACAACAATTTAGCGGTATTCGAGTATATGGACCTCATTATTCATAGGATCGCTGCTTATCCCGGGATCAATCAAGCGTGCACGGTGCAGGCACGGCCTCCAAACATTGGCGGTCTGCAAACTAACATGGGCCAGACGGGCTGGAAGTTGGACCACAGATATTTTAGTCTAAGTGTCTATTCTTCATGGTCCGCCGTTGAGGAATGTCAGGACGCGTATGCAATAAAGTCCTGAGTGAACATATCTGGCATTGCCATATCATCTCAATCCCTACTTCTTCTCTTGTGCAGCACGTTCCTCCAACACGCTCTTCAACTTTTCAGCTAAACCAGGCGTCAACTGGGTGACGCCATCAGCTGTAACAAGTCGATACGCAGGCATGATCTGATATGTCTCAGGCAAAATCTTTCAAACCTTGTCAGAACTTAGAAGGAAGAAAAGAAAAGGACAAGAACTCACTCACTTTACCCTCCTCAACCAACACAGTCGCAATAATATCATCCACGTCTCCAATACGTCCTAACGCTGGAACATTCCGATTGTCATGTATGTGCATCCATCCCGAGTGGTATTGGATAGCTCCGTTTCGTTGGACTTCATCCACATCTTCTCTTAAACCTGCTTTAATAGCTTCATGCAAAATCGTTCGGAATTTGGCTTTGAGATCCGTAAGAGACATGATTAGAGACTACACACAAAGCAACAGACCCAGCACATACGATTCTCTTTGAAGTCGTTCAACCCGGCCCCCTCATCCGCAGGTAGCCACCCAATGATGGTGTCTGATTCGGATGAAGACGGAGGACTCGGTAGAAACGAAACAGCAAACGATGGGTATGAGTTCGGAGACGCTTGAACTAAATGATAAAAGAGGTCTGCACGAGATGGATCCGGGGAGGATGTCGGTTCTTGTCCTTGTTGATCACTGGTTTCGCGTGGCGAGTACTCTCGCGTTCTATTCGGGCGTTCGGGAGATGAAACGCGGGAAAACGAGCTGCCTTGAGAGAGTAAGATGTTGGGAGGATGAGTTACAAAGGACCTCTTGAAGGTCGCATAACCTGTTGCTGGTCGAAATCTGGCATAGGTGACAGTTCGCGTCAAGAACTTCATCCGTTGTGCTTTATTTGGTCAAGCACAACAAGAATGATATTTTCAAAAGAGATACATAGGTGAAAAGATGTTCTAAGTAAAGCATATAACATACTGGCCATAGATCAGAAATAGAAACAGATAATCATAGGGTAAGGAGGACACATTGATCAGAATCGCCAAAAACATAGATGGTACACATCGTTACACTGTCGTATAAATGCTCGCAGATCGTAAACGGAAAAATAGACATAACCGATTGCAAAATCAAACAGGACCACTTAACCCACATGCCTCGAACTACGCGGAGATCGAGGTCCAAATAGACCGGGACTACTCGATTCTGGAACGAGTAACGTACTAGGTTCATGAGAAGGAGGGGTTGGTGCGTACAGCGAGTCAGCTGGAGAGGCCATATCAGCCGGTAAATCAAGGATTTAAAGGATATATATACTCACGATGCCACTGCACCCAGGAATGGGCTTGAGCACGAGGATCGGGTTGAGGAGGTGCAGGTGCAGGGGCCGCAGCAGCCTCTTTCTTCTTACGGCTTCGACGGGGATATACATTTCTCCAAGCTGGCCGTGCAGGTTCCGGTGGGGGAGGTTGCTCACTGTGTGCGGGCGGCGCAGGGGGCTCAAGTGGAGGTCCTCCAGGCTGTCCGGGTTGAGGTTTCCTGAAAAGAATACATGAGAATCTCTTGCTTGACTGATACTTCTTTTGCTCACCAGTCTGGCTCAAATTCACCTCCAGGACCGTACTTGGATCGAATACAAAGGAGATAACCAATTTCGCTGGACAATGTCAAAGGAGTCGAACCGACGACCTGTTAACGACTTACTGTTGCAAACCACGCCTTTCCTCCCGTAACTTGCCGACTTCACCGAGGAGAGTCCGAACTTCTGTTGCGAGAGCTTTGCTGAATTCATCAAGATACTAAAATAAATTGGACAGGTGTGAATCGGGGATCGCGGATTAGTGAGAACGCCTTACCCCTTGTACGTTGAATGGGATCTGTTCGTCAGCAGTCGACCTCACTGCATCCAGAGTTTCCTGATGGTGACGTTCACAATCCTCTCGCCATTCTACAATTAGGTGTAAAAGGGCTGTTAAAAATAGCAGAGAACTACTCACCGTTGGACAAGCGTTCAAGCAACTCCTTTTGCTCGGCGTTTTGCTTTTGCAACTCCGCAATCATTTGTTCAAAGCCCGGCTTGTCCGCATCGGCCATCCTGATCTCTTCCGCTCTCTCCCTGTCCCTCTGCATGTCCTCCTGCATCTTATTCATCATAGCGATAAGGTTCAACGTATCTTCATCCTTTTTAGCCCTGCGCTCTCTCTTCTCATCTTGTTGCTCCTCCATCATCCTCCTCTTCTCGTCGTGTAATGCCCGTTGTTCACTGACAAGGTTTGTGATATCACCAAGTTGTGCCCGGATACCTTCATCTCGCTCTTCTTGTTCAGCGTTTTGACGTTCCCTTAGGTCAGCTTCATCGATCTCCCTCTGGCGCCTCTCTTCTTCCTGTCGTTGTCTTTCATTCTCGAGTTCAGCACGTACTCGGGCCAGTTCTTCTTCAAGGTCTGTAATGCGAGCATGCGTGGCTTCTTCAGCAGTGACTCGCGCTACCCTCACTTCATCCTCCAACCGAGCACGCTCAGCTGCGTGTGCCTCTCGTTCTCGAGCCATTTCTTCTCTCTCCATGTCAATGATCTCCCTGATCTCCCGTCCATGACGGCTAGCTACTTCCATGATGGTGGATGCACGGTCCGAGAGATGCTCAGCTTCACCTTCACCATATGGTCGAACCACAGGAATAGAAGAGATTGGAGGTGGAACAGGAAGGGGCTCTGCCTCTGGTGGAGGCATCAATTGAGCCGCCTGATCCATCAACGCCTGTCGCGCTTCAGCCGCCAATTCATCTCTGCGAGCTTCATTCCCCGTGAAGATTCGTTGCCTATCTTCTTCGTGGTCGCGGAACTGGTGTTCTCGCGAATCTTCCGCGTGTTCAGCATCCTCAGCAACCCTTTGTAGTTGTCGTTCCATGTCATCCATACGAGCCAACCGTTCTTCAGCTTCGTGGTCTGGACGAATACCACCAATGGGTGTGACTGAGGTACGAGGAGTGCGAGGAGTGCGAGGAGCATGAGTAGAAGGAGCAGTATGTGTCGAGGGAATAGCATGAATAGGGTGGGCAGCATGCGATACATGAGGGACACCATGAACTTCTTCGAGGTCTGATCGTGCCGCATCATCATATATGTCGGGAGGAAGTGTTCCTGCTCGAGAACCAGGCCTTGAGATAGTCGGTGGATGGGTACGTACTGTTGAAACTCTGCTGATGGGGGGAGGAGCATGTGTTCCAGCTCTGCTGGCGGCCTGGGAGGGATGTCGCGTGACGGGTTGACCTTCGTCATATATCGGGTGGCGGGGTTCATAATCGGTACCCACTGTTGGAGCGGCATGTGTTCCAGCTCTACTCGCGGCCTGAGAGGGATATCGCGTAACGGGTTGGCCTTCGCCATACAACGAGTGGCGTGGTTCATAATCTTCGGGATCTACAGAGGTGTTAGTTTCAAATATATTAGGCAAGGCAGGGATAAGCTCACGAGTTGGGTGCACGCTGGGTACACCAGCGGGGAGATTATGATCTTCGAACTCGATGGGAGTAGCGACCTGATCGCGACTCAACGTGGGACTACGGCCACGACCAGTCGCAGCACGTCCCGAAGGTGTGTGAACAGGGTGGACTGTAGATCGTTGGCCTCCTGAAACCCGAGAACGTCCGCTGCGCGGAGAGGCTGAGGCGCCCTCATAACGTCCATAAGTCAGAGAAGGTGTTGTACGGCGACCTCTACCACCGTCATCTACAGAGCGAGAGTGACTTCTTTCAGGATGTCTACGGCCTCTACCACCTTCATCTACAGAGCGAGAGCGACTCCTTCCAGGATATCTATGGCGGCGTCTACCACCTTCATCTACAGAGCGAGATCGACTCCTTTCAGGATGTCTACGGCCTCTATCACCTTCATCGACAGAGCGAGAGCGACTCCTTCCCGGACGTCTACGGCCTCTTTCACCACGAGGACGATGAGAAGGGTCTCTACTATCGTATGAAACACTTCGACTCATACTCCGAGGTCGACCAGCACGATGTCTACCCCTGCGGTGGGATCTGTCTCTGTCATACGAAGGAGTGCGACTGTATGAGTAGCGGCGATGACTCTCCCTTCCATGACGCGACCGAGGAGGAGTCCTTGAATAGCGTGAATGTCTGGGTGAATAAGACCTCGAGCGACGAGACCTTACTCCGCTGCTTCGGTGGCTTGGACCACGGCTATGGTAGGGACTGTGGTAGGAACGTGGGCTTCCAGGAGCAATGATTGTTGTTGCGTGGGGCGGAGGCATCATTCCCTGCGGGATAGAAGTACCAGGAATCATCACAGTTGGTTGTTGTTGAAATGTTCCAGGAGGATAAGACGTTGGCATGACTGTGGGATGGGGCTGTTGAGTTCCAGCCTGAGACCCTACGACAACGACATGAGGTGACCGAGAGCGAGAGCTTCGAGAACTTCGAGAACGATACGAATGACGACTGCGCGGTCTTTCACCATAGTGAGAATGTGATGGGAGGATGACCGGACCTTGCATTGGTAGAGGCGGTTGGCCTGGTTGTACAACCACGGTTGGTTGCTGCTGTGCGGGAACCGGTATCGGAACGCCTTGTGAGTAGTGAGAACCAGTAGCAGGCATTATGATGGGAGTACGGGATCTGCTCGAGCGGCTAGAGCGACTATAGGACCTGCCGCGACGGTGGGATGGAACTGCCGTTGGGACTTGAACTACCGTAGCAGGGACTTGCATTGGTTGGCCTTGCATAATAATGTGAGGCGAGCGTGAACGTGAACGCGAACGCGAACGACTTCTGCGTCTAGAGGACCGACCAGACCGACCAGACCGTCTTGACGGTGTTGTATGAACGACCACATGCGCCGGACTCCGACTCCTCCTTCCACTGGTAGATGACCTAGACGAAGACCTGGATGAGCGGCCACTGCGGATGACAACAGTCTGAGGTTGAGGTTGAGGATATCCTGACATGGTTGGAACCATGCCTGGTGCAGGCATCATTCCACCGGGCATCATCCCACCAGGTTGCGGGGGAATATTTATCACTACAGGAGGAGCAGCACTAGCTGGAGCTGGAGTGGCCGTACCCGGTATATCAGGATGCCTCGGAGAACCTGGATGGGGAATTGTTGTAGTAGGAACAGGAACTGTGACAATTTGTGGCGATGGTCCATGCGGTGGTCGCATGGGTAAAATCGTTTCTGGACTATGTGTTCGACTGCTTCGACTTCGACTTCGACGAGAACGAGAACTTGGACGTCGCGAATGAGATCGATAAGAGCGAGTACGCGGACTGGAGCTACTGCTGCTGCTACTGCCAGAAGTTCCGGCCATATGGACGATTGGAATGTCTGAAACAGGCGCCGTATATGCTGGTGGAATGAAGACTGTAGGTTGACCAGGCGGCGCGACACTAGGTTCAGGCATGTTCATGCCAGGTCGCGAAGCAAAGCCATCCATCGGAATTACAGGAACTCGCCCGGGAGGTTGCTGAAGCACAATAGGCGCGGGAGGAATACCAAAGTGCGTTTGGAGTTGTGGTGGAACTACACCTGGAATCACGGGACCTTCTTGAGGATGAGGCACACCAGTCCCTCCCATAGGTATCACGGGAGGTTCTCCGGCAGCACCTTGATGAGGAACAAACCCCGGAGGATAACCGGGGATTGAAGGTATGGGTGCTGCCAAACGGGGGGTTCCTTCCTCTGTCGATATACCCGATGAGCTCGACCTATCTTCGTCAGTCATGGGCCGACCTCCTGAATAACAAGGTCAACCATATGAATTATGATAGTGTGCGTATCTTACTGTGAAGATCTCCCATCTGTTCTCTTAAAGCATTAATGTGTGCAAGCACTCCACGTAGCTCATTTTGCCGATCTTGTACGTCGCGTTCCAGCCAACCATTGAGGTCCCTCATGTAACGCAATAGTTCATCGGTTTGCGCACCGTTAGTGAGAATTACCTCCCTGATAGCCTATCACAAGATGACTGTTAAGAAATGCGAGAAAGTTTGAAAATCAAACGGCCCACATCATTTTGCTCTATGAGCCTATCGAGACCCGGTACTACCACCTTGTGGATCATTAGCATAGGTTAGTCCAAGAGCAGAAGGTACCAACCGGTCCAGGAGGCATTGGAACGTATATGCTCGCTTGTCCACCAGGTTGTTGCTGGTGCTGCTGACCCGGAACATTCGAAAATTCACCTGGCGGTGGTACACCACCTGGAACTACTGGAGGGCCTTGAGGTCGCTGTTGACGTTCCTACCAAAAAAATCAGTTCATGATCTATATGACTTAAAGGGTCGACGAACCCGATACCAGCTTTGGCCGTGGGGAGAGGGAGGCCCAGCACCCAAATTTGGAGGTGCGGTTCTTCGACCTGCTTCAGTGCCAGGAAGCTAGAACAGCCAAATGTGGTTACAGGTAACGAAAGTCAATAATTTAATGGAACGCACCGGTAAGAGTTGAGGCGGCGGCAGATCGTGCCGTGGACGCGTGCTTGCATCTTCATGACGCCTATCACCCATTTCCATCGTTGGAGAATCAAGTTGTTGTTGAGGAAATTGCTGTTGCTGTTGCTGTAGTGGTCCTTGCCTTGGGGGCTGCCCTTCCATCTGTGATTGCTGACCTCTTGCTCGCGTCCTATCCGCAGGATGAGGTCTACGCATGTGTGCATGTGGTGGTGGCTCAGTATGTACTCTTTCAATCGTGAAAGGCTCATGAGGAGGCATCCGCACCTCTCCGAGAGGTGGACTCGGCGTTCCTTGAACAGGAACTATAATACTCAATGATCTAATCGACCTGACAGCTTCTGGATGTTGAACAGCAGGTCCGGTCGGTCGTTCAGCCTGATTTATGAGTGCATCAAGCTGCTCTGCGAGTGTTGGCCCAGTGCGGGCTTGTTGCCGTGGCAAAGGAGCAATCGTCGGGTGTGTTCTACTCCAATTCTGTAGTATTGTATCTATATCAAGACTGGACACTGTTTCTGCATCATCTGGCTCGGGCACCACGGGTTGAGGTATTGGCATGGTTACTGGAGGTGGTGGTGGTTGGCGGAGTTGCTCAGTTAATTGTCGCAATAATTCCTCGACGCGGTTGAGTCGCTCCCAGAGTGGCATGTTGTCGGCCATCGTAGGTCGTTCCCGAAGCTGGTCAAGTATGTGGTTCGTGGAGAGCTGGCCATCCCACAATGCTCGGACTTGATCTCTGATTTCGTTTAGAAGTGGAATTGGATTAGGACCACTAGGTGGTACACCCCGTATTGTCGAAACCGAACGTGAGGTTGAAGATGAAGAGAGGGGTGGAGGTGTGGGAGTAGCAGAGGTAGAAACTGGGGGTCCTAATGAATCCGATAGTGTGGACGGAGAAGGAGCACTGGAGGAGAAGGAAGAACTACTTGAGGAGCTACTCGATCCGTCACTCTCTGAGAAACTGGGGATAGGGGAATCCGGCCTCCCGTAGAGCTCCCAATCTTCGGAATGGTGAGAAGAAAGGAAGGAAATACTGCTTACGGAACTCGTAGCACGGCTTAGCTGAGTATGACCAGGTGCAGCAAGAGTCAGATCGTCGTAAACAGGAACATCCAGATGTGATGTTGTGCTTGGAGTACTCCGGCCGACTCGTTCTTCAGCAAAGTGTGTTTGAGGTCTGTGAAGCAGTTCAGAGATGTTCCGAAGCTCGTTCTGCAGGTCATGAAGTGTATGACCCATGTCCCTATTCTCCACTCCCCTATTCTGGTCATATCGACGAACCTCTTCAATGAGAAGATTAAGATCGCGAGGAATGTCAAGACCAGGGGCTGCGGGGGCACCGGGATCTGCATGTCTTTCATCCTCGTAAGGCAATGGACTCGAGGGCGAGCGCAAAAAAGGTGACTGCTGCGACGGAATTGTCCACAAAGTTGAACGTGTCGATGGCCTGTCACCTTGAGGTGTGGAAATGCTGACACTGATCGAAGCCGAAGGCGTGATTGTACTCAAGCTCTGATCACTGACTACCGAACCCTAGAGAAGTAAACAGTCAGCCAATGCATATATCGAGATGGAAGCAATCATACCACTCTAGAAGCCCTAGGTGTACTCAACAAGCTCGGCTCAGTCGAAATCTGACTCATCCTCATTGCTTCTTCATCTTCCAATTCCCTCGGTCGTTCTGGCTCGACTATCCAGCTCGACGTGGAAACAGACGAACTGACACTCGTACCAGATGATCTCGAGGAGGTCGAAGGCGATCTAGTCATGCCCGACGACGATTCAGAGAACACCAGACTGGTTGGAGTCGGTACCTCAGAACTGAGGTCTAAGGAAGGAGGAGAAGGAAGAACCGGCGACAACTCAAATCGCCAACGTGTTGAGGGTGTCGATGTGGTTGTCACTGTGGGAGTACCGGGAATTGTACTCATTCGCCCGATTGATGACTGTGACGCAGTGGCTCGGAGAAAAGAGGTTTCGAAGGAAACATCCGGTCCCTCTTGTAAAGCAATGCTCCGGATACTAGGTGACGGTTCGAGCTGTGATGATTCAAATGAGACATTTGTTTCACTCGCCCATCGTGGAGATGGAGGTAAAGGAGACTCCGCTCTGTGTGTCGACTCGGGTCGAGTAGTCAAGACAGTTGGTGTCAGACTCGACTCTGTGGAGAAACTAGTGCGCATAGAGACAGTTGTCGTGGGCACCAAGGATGGCAATTGAAGACTTTGTGTCTCCGAAGATGAACTTGAGCTAGGCTGTGACGGGCTGATACTCGACGAAGAAGGCTCGGTGGGCGTAGGCGTCGGTGTCAACACTACCGAGGTCATAGGTGGTTCAGTACTTTCTGGGGGGGCGACACTCTCATCACTTTCGGTGAATTCAATAGAAGATTGGACCTCGGTGCTTTCGGGAGGTAAAGAGACGCTAGGTAAGCTCGGTGATAAGGTAAGCAGAATGCTACTCTCCGTAGATGGTGGAGGTAAAGGAAGACTGGTCACTGATGATGGGGAGGGCGAGATATCTAGATCCGATTCCGAGGCAACAGATTCAGGAAGGGGGATGTCTTCAGCGCGAACACTAGACACAGTTGAAGGTGAAGAAATGGATATTGAGCTGGGAGATGATGCGATACTAGGTACTACACTCGGTAGTGGAACCTCGCTTGGTGTAACCTCCCGTTCTCCTTCTGATTCTGGTGGAAGTCCAATCTCCGATGCCCTAGGTGTTCCTTCTTCACTTGGTATCACCCCGATTTCACTAGGACAGATATCCGCTGTTTGATACTGCGTAGAGCGTGTAGTAGATGGTTCTGATGCTGTCCTGTAACGAGTAGAACCTTCGCTGGCCGTGCTGTACAGAGATGGGATAGATGGAAGCGATTCGAAAGATGCGATGGAGGGCGATCTTGCGCTTGCATACTCAGACGCAGATGGGGCCGTAATGAAGTTTTCATCGCCAGAATCCCGTTCAGACGAAGATGAAGGAGGAATCGAGGCTGGGGGAGTACTGTCCATTGTCAACGATGTCGAAGAATACGTGATTGTTCGACCTGTAAGCTCCGAAAGGTCCGAGGAAGGGCAAATGTCGTAACCCGTTTCGCTGGATCGAGTCCTGCTCAGAGGACCTGTGGATCCAGACCCTGTATGGCTTTCACCATCAACCCGGAGTCCGCCAGATAGGCTTCCCTCATTCTCCTTATCACTGGTCTCGTCACTACCAGACGGTTGATATCCACTCCCACTTGCACTTCCCGTTCCACTTTTCCCACTAGATGAATGAGAATATGAAGACGTTCTCGTTCGTCTTCTCACCTCCCTTGTTCGACTGAGCGACGTCGTAGTCGTGGTAGGTGTGTATGTATATGGGGTTGAGGAGCTGTATGGACTAATGCTTCTCGTATATGGCGATGAAGTGTAGGAAAGACTGTTCGTATTTGTGTAAGGTGACCCAGTGAATGTCGTGGTCCTATAGCATCCGTAAGTTAGAGACATCAAAGAGATGTGAGGACTATACGTGCCTAGTGTATGGACTACCTGTGTACGTCCCCGAATCATGTGAATCTCCTAGCATGCTGACACTCTCTGTCCCGCGATAGGACAATGTCGACGGGGCAGCACGCGTATCTGAGGTTGTAAATCCTGTTACGGTTCGTCCACCTGAGCCTGTCCAAGTCCCAGTCCCACTTCTCGAGTCTGTCCATGTGCCTGTTCCCGTTACAACGTCACTTCGAGTATAACCGGTGTAACCAGTGATCTCGGTAACTCCCGTCGATCTAGATGGCGTAACATACCCAATACTAGTGTAAGGTCCCGTCTCCGCATACGTTCCGGTCCTCGTGAAGGTATCAGTATAACTCCTAGTTCGCGAATCATAAGAAGCTGCAGACGAGTAACGAGAGCTTCGCGGCGTGCTCGAATCAGCAGTAACAAATCTCTCATCCTCTTCCTCAGAACTCGACCCTATGTACCTGCGGTTGGTCTGGAAATCGCTCCCAATATCAGTCATACTGCCGCTTCTCCTCAATCTCGTGCTTGACCTTCTGCCAGTGATTGCTCTCGAATCACCGGGATAGATGTAGTCATCTCCACTGATCACAGTATCGTCAACAGTCCTATCGTGATAAGATGACATGAAAACTGAAGGGCGCCTTCGTACACCCGACTCAGAATCGTCAGAAAAAGAGACATATTTTCTGCTAGAGGAACTAGATGTCTTGCTCGGGGAGCCACGACCGGACCTATCAGATTCAGACGCGTAGAAATCGTCGATGCCTGTCATCTCAGGGATATCCGCCATAGCTGGCACAAACACGGTGCTTCGACTACCTGCTGAGGCACTGCTACTAGCAGTCGATGCACTTGAGCGAGATTCGACCGACATGATAGTCCGGATAGAACCAGTAGGGGAACGAGATCGTGTGTATGAGGGAGTGAGGGTTGGAGTTGGAGGATTATTAATGGCTTCCCTGTGTATTGTGATAAATGAAAAAACGTAAGAAATGAAAAAAAAAATTTGAGGCATACCAGATACGACCAATCCACCTCTGCCTTTCAACAAGGCTTTCGCAGGCAAGCCTTTCTACACCATCACCATATATCATCCAGAATGGCACCAGAGAATCGATGAGTCCTTCGGAATCGGTCGCAGTTCTCCTCGAGTCTTGTTGTCGAGCCGTAATAGCACCGACATCATCTCTAGCCCTCGGATGACTGAGACTGAGCGCACTTTCCACTGTCAAACAATTCATGAGATCCAGTTGCACCACCGCCCTGCCCATAGGTGCTCGTTCTGCAGATGAAGTCGGAGCAAGCCACGACAACAACAGCGTATTTCGATATAACAGTGCCTGGCATCTTTGCCATATGAAAGGAGGAGCAGTGTGGACGTTGAGATAGTAAAGATTGCCGAGATGTAGAGGCTATCAAACGAAATGTGAGCGTGAGTAACCACTGCCAAATGTAACGGCTCACCGTTTCGCCGCTATTCCCGCCCAAGAATCCGCTGAGCTCACTGACGTCGATACCAATACTATTCCCACTGGCTCTGCTTCGTCGTTCATCCTGGCCTTCAACGCTGCGACCGCTAGCCCGCCTTCGTAATCCAAAAAGTCCCTCGTTACCTTCAGGTCGGGTAGATCCTTCAGCAGCAGCAGGTGCAGTCTCACTCCGAGGATGCTGACGAGATTCTGGGGTTGGGGAAACACTCCCACTAGATACCGAAGTACCTCTAGGACGACTTTTAGTCGGTGTACGCTCTTTCCAGAGAGCAACAATATTTCGAACACTCGCGAGAGGACTTCTCGGCGAACTCTGCTGCGGCCTGCGCAACGTACTGGCAGGTGTACGTTCAGGACTTCCGGTTTCGGTTGCGGTATAAGTACCTGTAGCAGTGCCCGTCTGCGTGATAGTTGGCGTAAACGCCGAAGATGAGAGTGTTAAGGGGGTAAAACCAGTAGAGGTGTAGGTTCCTGTTGCCGTCGATGGCCTCAGAGGAGGCGACATCAATGTTGAATACGTCGTTGTCGGGGTTTGAGAACGAGCAGTTTGTTTAGTCGGTGAAGTGGATCGGGATCGAGATCCTGAGCTCGTCGCTTCAAAGAGCCCTATTAGCTCGTTCGTTCGTCCTGGCGGAGGCAAATCTCTGCCCTGCCCTGGGTCCAATGAAGGCCTTCCGTGGCCTCCTGGGGAACGAGGTAAAAGGGCCGAACGTGGTCGCGTTGGGACTACGGTAGCATGAGATGATACGCCCGACACTGGCCTCGACTCAGTACGTTCAGTTCGCTCAGTGATATGACTGAGTCGAATTCGAGGGTCGTTGGAAGTAGGTGGATATTGTCGTGGATTTTGAGTGGTTGTTGAATTTGAAGAATGGGTTGCAAGAAGAGACGGGAGAGAAGTGAATGATTGGGAACCAGAGAAGCCGGTTGGAGTGGCCGTGTAAGAATATGTTCCAGTCCCCGTGTACGTTCCGTAGCCTGTCGACGAGTAAGAAGATTGAGGTTGCCCAGGTCCATTTGAAGAGCTTGAAGACCATGTTGACACCGCCTGCTCCGTGTCATGGAGCTCGTCGTCCAAATTCCTCAAAGTGGCTTCAACCTCGTCGATGGAGTTGGAATCTTCATAATCATCCGACGAAGAGTTTGTATCTGTTTCAGGTGGTGATCTTGTTAATCTGTACATTCGAATGTCTTCCTTCGGAGATTTAGTGATATTGTTGTCTACGGAAGTAAGACGAGATGCAAAATATAACACAAGGGGTAACTTCACCTTGACTTCAGTAAATTTTGATCCTGAGGTAGATTCCCTGACTTGACTTGATCCCAAAGCTAGAGGTCGTGCGATTCGTGCATCGAACGACACTGGGGAACACAAGGGGCAGTGTCAATAGGGTAAGCAGGAGTAAACCAAGAGTTAAGGGCAGGTCAACTCGTGAGCGCGTATCATCACGTGGGTGTGTTGACTTTGAGACCTGTAACCTCGTGGTAACCTCGTGGCGCGCAGATCGTGATGGACCATTACGTCGGCGTTGGGTTCGATATGCATATCGGTGCAGATAAGTACAGTGGTTCGAAGGGCCCGGGAACGATGATAGAGGCCCTCCAGATCTAGAACACGATACGGGTATACTGGGTTATATACAAAAATGAATCCGATAATACTCTAAAATTCAGTATAAGTGGGCGGGATATCAATAAATATCGGTGGGTAATGTATGCTGCCATCATCATGTCGTCTTTCAACAACCGTAGGAGAAACGACCTCTCTGTGTGCTCTCGTCCTCGTTATATCAGTCCAATTCTGACTGATCGATGCCGAAGGAGACTGAATACAACCAGACGTTCCCGTTGCAGAACCTTCATCGAACGGGATAACAACAGAAAGCCTGTTAGAGACTAGAGGTGACAGAGGTGGATTCAAACTGGGGGAGTTGACAACCGTAGAACCCCCATATTGAAAACTCGTTCGATTCGCGGAATCGTGGTAGGGGTCGTAGGCAGACGTTGCTGACATGGGCGTTGTCCCAGAAGGTGAAGACGGAGGGTGCGAGGATGTTAGGGCGCCGCTTGCAATGACGTTGGGTATGGCATAGATGTCATCAAGGTTGAGGGGAACAGAATCATAGTAAGTTCTCTCGTACTTTTCCCTTTTCTTCCTTCTGACAATTCCTCTGACGAAAAAGAAAATAGCTAGAGCGATTAGAGCCAGACCTACGACTTCTCCGATGACTCCTCCCACGAACGCACCGACGGGAGCTGCCTTATCAGAGCTGTGTTGCCTAGACGCAGATCCTCCTGGCACGGCGGACGAAGAATTCAAGTAAGCCCCTCCTACACTTCCCATGACATAAAAGTAGTCAATTGACAGCCACTGTACAGGCCCAGAACCTTGTGCGACGCCTGTGTATGCGATGACCATCTTATGCGATCCCGCGGACAAATCGGGAGCAGTGAACAATAACTGGTTATACCAGTCAGTTCGGTTGTCCGAGGTAGAGGGCAGAGGTTGACTGCCTGGAATGACAAACGTTGTATCCCCAGAATTGTCCACGAAGTAGCGCCCACCACCACTCTGCCAGACCCGTTCTAATCCCTCATTGAAACCATAAAGTGACACGCCAGTGCCTTGAGATCGAACGAAGATCAGTATGTCAGCTAAGGTCATCGTAAAACTTGTGAAACACACCATTAAAATAGAATGTCATACTAGCACCCGTTGTTCCTGTTCCATTGTATAAACCCCGTAAGTCAAACCAGTTTCCTGTTCCGTTATCGTAATGTATACTCGGGTCGCTTCCATCAACCTTCAACACCTCCTTCTCTAATTTTGCGTCCGGAAGAGGCGCGTATTCTATCCTGTCCAACCACCATATTTGATAGTCAGGGTCGTCGATGGTAACATTCAATGTAAGGGTATGTGCTGTTCGTGATAGACGACCTTGTTCACAGAGCATGTTATGTGTAATATCATACATGGATTCACGATATGGGGTGACTTGAATCGGCCTGCCATCAACCTGGCATGTCCATTTTGCAAGAGCAGTGGTGTTGTCCGAAGTGACATCTTGAGGTTGATTGATTCGACGATTTTCTTTGGCGCCGCGAACCTGAACGAATTCGCCTGGAATCCACACTATCAACAGATACTTCAGTGCATTTAAAACAGTAAGGCACACCGGAAAACTGGAAGCTAAAGCTGGCACCGTTTGACTTCGTCCCATGCATTGTGTGGTTATATGGGGCACCGAATACGCCTAGACTGTCGAAAGATCCAACATCGAGAGTCCATGTTCCTTCTTCATAAGTTATTCTCGGGTCAATATCGTCTACGACAACCCGTCTAGGGTAATCGAGGTCGGATGACAAACTCATCTAAATTCCTGTGTGGTGGCAGGGAGAGTCGAGGTCAAAACTGTGGAGCAGCTTTTGGGGATAGACACGTTCTTGGCCGAGTTCACCGACTAACGGATTCTGACCTTGCGCAGGTAAGCACTTTTACTTGTCCAAGTTTTATAATAAAGAATTATAGTACAATAAATCAATAACCCGTCAACCCAAAACTCCACCAAGCAATTATGATTCCCCTGCATCAACTCTCCAAACTTTAATAACACCTGCCCGGTCCCCACTTACAATCCCACAACGGAAGGGAGAGTCAATGCACACCAGGGCCGTTATGACATCCTGGTGCGATTTCAACAAGTCCTGTTGGGTATGTGTGATAAGCGACATCCTCTGCTGTGGTCTGTTACTCTGAGCGCTGGAACCAGTAGTTGGCCACGTTTCTAAATGTGTACAGGCTGTGTCTGTTGTCAAGGAACTTATCAATGATAAAGTAAGTCGGCAAAATCCTAATCACAATCAGTCTTCTTATTTCTCACCTATAAGCTGGACGCTCTTGTTCCGCGTCCAGTCCACAAAGAACACTCGACCGTTCGATTTTGCCCAAATCCCATAATCGAATCTTTCGATCCTCCGAGCCAGTGATCATAAACCCCTTCCAAAGATTCCTGGACGACGTAGAGTCCATGCTCAGATCAGCAAAGTCGGACCGGTGGGCGAACGAATGTCCTCCAAATTCCATCCCAACCGTAATGGCACGCACATCAGGTGATGGCGACGATATGAGTTGACTCGGTCCACTCAACGATCTCTTATCCACCTCTTCTCCGGCTTGACGGGAACGAACCAATGCATCAATAGCCGCAGATGGACTCATATCCGCGTCAACTCCCGTCAACTCATGCGGTTCATCAATTACCCCGTCCTGGCTAAAACTCGAAGGCCGGCGTACTACGAACGTCTCGACCAAGATAGACTTTTCAATGTCCCAAACCTCGACCAAGATACTCGAGGAGAGATTGACAGCCTTCTTGGATGCCTCCACAGTGACCATGACCCATTTGCCCCGCCCTTTCGAGGGATGAATAACACATTGGTGTATCCGAACAGACCTCCCAGTCGATGCGACTCCTACATGCCAACTTTTCAACAATAGCCCGAATCTCCGATCCCATAAGCTAAGAACACCAGTAGATGTTCCAACAAGAATCCACGATCGTTTTCGATCCAGGCACATGCAGATGATAGGACCAAAGTGGCGTGGATTCTCCATGGACTGAAGTACGCGCATCGTTCGAAGATCAAGTATGGTAATTACGGAGTGGGTCGTTGCATATACCAAATTGGACGAAGCGTCTGCGAATAATCAACTAACTTGCCGGTGCGAAATAAGGGCTACTCACCCGTATTGTAATGTACCATAGACGTAACATACTCCCCAACGTTCTCGACTCGATGCTCCCGAATGACTTGAAGTTTGTTATACTTGGGCAATGTTCCTCCCTGCGTTACATGCACTCGCACAATATGTAAGCTACCATCATCAGCCGCACTTGCGAAGCAATGTGCACTCTCGAGCATACACACAGCCTTCACTTTAGCATGATGCTGTCCATAGGTATGCCTCGGTTTACTTGTCACATTTCTCTCCAACCGACCAGTATCCCAAACCTTTACTGTCTTATCATCAGAGGCAGAGACGAAAAACATGTGATCTGGTGAAACCGCCAGTCCATTAACCACGTCCGAATGAGAGCTGAGATGAGCGATTAACGTTGTCTCCATCTTCTTTGCGTTCCCGTCCCTTGAAACAAAACTATGTCGGACTGGATTCCGCCTGCGAACAGGTCCTTCATGAATTTTAGGACCAAAGTCGTTCTGAAGCTCCCGATTATTGTCCAGATACAGATTTTCAAGCAAGTTACTGATCGCGGGGTCTTGTCCATCTGTGCAAGGCGATGGGTTAGGGAGTGTGTGGCTGCTTCAGATGCGACTGCTTACCATAAGAAGAAATTGGGGCTAGCGAAGGTACACGCGGTCTAATAGTGATAGCCGCCGGGCGAAGAGTCTGCGACACAGAGAGTGACGAGCGGTCTGATCGCTCTGGAGATGTCTCCGTGCGTATATGGGTGTGTGAGTCCAGTAGTCCTAGGGCGTTGGTCTTAGACGACCCTATAGCTGGGGCTGCCTTTTGCGTGTCGATACTGCCCACCTGCATCCGACTGAGGGGTCGGAAGGAGGTCGAGTTGGTATTCGATATTACTGATTCTGTGGGGCTCACAGGTCGCTCTGCCTTCTCCTCGGTAGGAGATAGTGGGGTGCCTGATATAACAGAAGGCGGGATGGCAAGAGGTGATGAAGGTGTGCGTGCAATCTGAGCAACTGATAAAGATGAAGCGGAACCATTGATAGTCGCTAGCCTCCGACGCAAATCCTCAAACGGGACGTTCGAGGGTGTGGTATCGACGGAGAATCGATTGCTTTGGGGTGATAGAAGCGGAGATCGAGCAAACGACTCAGTAACTGTAGATCTCCTTGAACTTTTAGACGTTCTTATTCCATAGTCAGAGGTATTTGCCTTCAGGAAAACTGTCTGAGGAACAACCCCCAACTTGGTCAGCTCAATATCGCCGGTAACCTTCAGATACTTGTCAGTATCTGGTTCTAGGCTTGAACGAGAGGCGAAACTATCAACCCATCAATGTTACTATTGAACGAGATCAAACTGCGAGAAAACCATACCTTGATAGAGCATTTGCCAGTTTCAGAATATATTCCCTCATCGCTAAAAGCTTAGGTTCTTCATTGGTGGTCATACCTAATTGCTGAAGCTTCGACACATGCGCTTCATCCCTTCGGAGTGGATGGGTTAGATCCTGCCATACTGCACTAAACCACACTTACTCTTCAGACATGTTTCTCGTGATGGAAGTCCCAGTCCTACGAATAGAGGTAACACTTGCTTTCGGCGATTCTGTTCGATTGGACGCCCGCTTCGGTCCTCTCCAGAAGCTGGCTTTATCGGCTTTCTGAGCCCATTGGACTGCACCATCAAAAATTTGTCTTGGGAGCTTAAGATAGATTCCAAAAATAAGTGGAATGGTATCGCATGGTTTAACAATAGACCTACGGGAGGTTTCAATGCCATCAATAGACTTTGTTCGTCTATGACTGCAATATCCGACTTGAGGAAGTGGCGGAGCGAAGGATACAAGATGCACCAAACATCACTTGCAGGCAAATGCTTCGCAGCAGAGGCGATGAACGCGGCAGCACCTAACTCGGTGTTGAATTTCGAACTTCTGCACGTTATTGCGCTCTCACTCACCTTGCCTTATCCAGTTATTAGGGTGGTAGAGGAAACCTAGTGTCGCACTCATGAGCTCCCAGATGCGCATCTTCTGGAAAAGCCCCAGCTCGCACAAACTTGTCAAAGCGGTTAAGACTTTCGCCACAACGGTCTCTTCCACGTCTATGAGGAGATGAGCTATTTGTGACGTATGCCTAAATAGTGTGATAGACTCACCCGACAAAGCCTGGATCATCAGAGGCAGAATGTACTCTTCCAAACTTCTTCCGCCAGCACAGGCAGCCACATCAACGATGCTCTCAAAGAACGCCAGTCTGAGGAGCCAGTCCCGATCGTTAAGATAAGTAATCATGTGGCTCAATATCACGTCGTTCGTCTGCTTTCGTAAAAAGATGCAAAGGTATGATATGTCGTGCAAAACTGCGCGTTTGACGATACTCGATGGGTCCATGAGTAAGGCAGATAGATGCTCTTGTATGTTGTTCTGCAAGTCTTGCATACTGGCATCATAGGAGACCTTTAAAAAGCTGGTGAGATGATGAGCGCCTTACAGTTGAAAGGAATAACCTCGTAGTGCGCGATATCATACTCCTGCGCTTCAGCTAAAAGCTTGAACGAACCATGGGCCTTCAAGGCCTGCCCCATCTCTAGATATCGAACTGCTGTATCCGCGATCTGCACAAGGCACTGTGCATAAGTGCAACGGACGGACACTTCCGGGTCCTGCACTAGATATTTGATGTTGGGTATTATATACTCCGAGAAGATGGCGGCATTTGATGGAGTGATCACCGTAACCAGCATCAGCTAGGCATGTGAAAGAGTTAGCAACCTCAAAGATTTTGTGGGAGTATAAGAAAAACAGTACCACTTGAACTAGAGTTCGAATAGCAGCCATACGAACGGGAGCAGCGTCATCATGTAACAGTTCGATAAGATAAGGAACCATCCGATCCAATTTTGCCTCATCCGTGAGATGAGGGCAAAGGGCAAGAAAAATGTCCAGTGCACGAAGTTTTGAGCTCGGTAGGGAACAGTTTCGCAAATTGGCCGAAACAAGTGCTAATATAATCAATGCCGGTCCATCTACGAAGCGAGACGGTCAACTTTAACGATCCGACGAACACCTACAGCAACCTACCCATTGTTGCCCGTGGTGCTGGCTGAAGGACGCCCGTAAGTTTAGAGTCGCGATTAGGTATATGCAGTTCGATGGGGAGAACATCCTAGGTGTACCGTGAGCGAACATTACGTGATACCAGTACTCGCATACTTGAAAAGGTCTTGCAGTACTTGCAGACGAAGTATAATCAACCTTGACATCCATGGAAGGATTTTCTACCGTCACTGCGGTAATGTACGGCTCTACGCTTTCGAAATCCGCCCATAACCTCTCTAATCGATGGTCCGAGTCGCTCGGCAAGGTTTCGCTAGACCCGGAGGACGAACCATTGTGTAACGCAACCGGCCTCGTGTTGGAACTAGAGACAGCGGCCGTGTTCGGAGTTGCAGTGGTTGCCGTACCTACGAAAGGTGGAGGGGTAGGAAGTTCGTTGACAGATGAAACGTAGTTGTGCAAAAAGCTGAAGAAACATTCTGGGAAAACTTTCCCTCGAGTGGTGTGTAAGAGACTGTCGAAAGTGGGCCGCTCAGAGGGATCAAGGCTGATCATTTGCTTAATCATTTTCTACTGAGACCAATAAGTGAACAGCATTCAAAACAAACACCGAGAATTACTCACTCGAACTTCCTCGTCCTCGATAGCATTCAGGGGAGCATCAACATTGTATTCGCCGTCTCTGTACTTGAACAGTTGACTGAGAGTGAATAATGGTGCGCCCTCCAAGAATAATTCAGCTATGACACATCCGACACTAAAACAGTCCATCGCCTCCGTAATCTTGCCATCTCTTTTCCCTTCATTGTCTTCCATTGCAAGTCTGGACTTCTTGGCGGTGATTTCGGGGTTACTTGAAGCGGTGAAAAAGCGCTCAGGCGCAATATAACACGTTCTTCGCCCAGAAGTATCAAAGAAAAATGAAAAGTCGGAAGGGTCATCGAGTGGAAGATAGACTGGCTTGTAGAGTGCAAAATCCGACAGATAAACCCAGTTCCAAGATGTAACGAGGATGTTTTCGGACTTGATATCGCCATGTGAGATCTTTCGATTCCGAGCATCTCGAAGTCCAGTCAAGACTTGAAATGTGATCCATTTCTTCTCGATGGTGCTCAAGAAAGGGCGCGTACTAAAGATGGTCGACATACGGCACAAGAACCGACACCGGACGATCAACACACCTTATTCGGTCATAGAGATTACTTGCTATCCATTGTCTGATGATGTAGCCCGCTTTGTCTGTCTCCACGAAGGATTGGTAATTATATACGTTGACAATGTTCAACAATTCTTCCCTTTCCACTGGCAGTGAACGTATGAATCAGTGTCGTGAACAGAGCTCAATAAAGTAGTAAGCGCACCCTTCAATCGCCTCGTATAAGATCTCAATGTTACTCCCGGGTCAGGTTTGATGAAAACCTTGACTACTAGATACCCATTCTTGTGCCGACACTTGATCGTTTTCAGGAAACGAGCAGACCCGAGACTAAGTAGCAGTCAATACTTATCAGTTGAGGAAGTTGTGTCTACGCACCTTTTCTCGTAGATAATGTCTCCCCCGAGCTCTGAGATGAAAGAGTCCAACGCGCCAGTTGTGCGCGTGAGTGTAGCGCCAGACTGAACGTTTCCCATCGTAAATTCCTGCTATGGAGGGAGGCCTCTAATTCATGCAAGTTGCATATGTAGAATAGTACGAAAGTCGGTAATTGAGGCCGTCTGAAACAAGGCAGCAGAAGTAGTAGTGGGCGGATGACGTGAGAAGCCACTGAACAGGAGTCCCGAAACGTGACTCCTCTCACCAAGTTCTTTCATGTACACTGAGCACTCACAAGCGACTATCTTTCTTGCTCAGTACAGATCGGCTAGCTAGGCTATTCCAAGACGACTTGTCATAATTCTCTGCAACGCGTTCAGAAAGAATGAAGTACTAGCGCCATTGAGGCTTGCTCGCCTTTCGGTCTATCACCGGATGTCCTCGTTACTTCCTCAGGCTACTTGCTTGGAATTTATTTGAGAAGCAATGCCTCTACTATATCCTTACCACCTCGCACAGACATCTGGCAGATGCTGAGGGAGATACGGCGTCCGAATCAACACCCTTGAAAGGACCTCAAACAAGTCGCAACCGACTCCAGCAGCAATATGTAAGTAGGATATGAAAGCATCTTTTCTAATTGAAGTAATTCAAGCTTCTTGAAAAGCTGTAATGTCCTTCTGTGCATACGAGTGAGTACATAGCTCCTTAATGGTCTTGAGGATATTCTTTCCGAGACCCTGTCGTTATCACGGTGTAAATAACCAGCCTTTCCTGGGCCGCTTCTCGTCTTCTTCAATGAGTAGCTTTGCATCTTGTAATTCCCATCCCCCATGATGAGCCTTTTCAATGGATGACTTCCTGTAAGAATTATTTGTAAATATCGTTGCAAATAACGCTAGAAATCATCGGAGATATCTTAAACGAGTGATACCATCAGGGCATGTTCTAAATTCTTGGATTTAGAAAGGCCTAGCGACTTTCTAAACCGCTTAAGCGAGGTGAGTCCACATGGTTTCCAACCCAGATAAGAGGCTCCTTGGGAGCGCTAAGGAGAGAAGAGAGGAAGAAGGAAGGGAGTCCCAGAACTTAGGTATTAGCGACCCCTTTCTAAACCGTTTTTGCTGCAATATTTCGTTAAGCGAGGTGAGTCCACATGGTTTTCAGCCCAGATATGGAAGTCTTGTCCGCGCTTACACCCTTGGCGAGCTACCACACGATAAATCCGAGCACTTCATGCAAGTTTCCAGCATTGCAGGAGGCATCTGCAAATAATTTGACAATTTCCCAATTTGCAATTTACATCAAAACTTTTATTTGAAAGGAGATTATTTGCACATTAGACTCGTGAGCCGTCCTCAGGTGAGCAGTTACATTTCGTTGATGCGATGTCGGACTTTGAATAAGGGTGACTTCACCTGAAAAACGTTGGCGTTTGAAAAGTGCCGGATGGAGCCGAGCCCATGCACATAAATCATCCAATCAGAAGTTTATCTGCAGAGGGTCGGAATTCAATATGCCGGGCCGAAGATGGTCAGCCGCCCAAAAGCAACGGTGTTGGGCATGGCATTCTCTCCAGTCTGGATCTACACAATCCCTCGGGTTCCATGTATCCATCGATTTTTGCCCTTCGCACTCCGGTTCCATTAACGGTTGATTCACAAGATGGAAAGGACTTCGCAGCACGCAATCTCAACATCTTCACACGCCTCCCCCCAGTACTCGTTGCAAAAAATACTCGAGTAAACCTGCCCCAATTCTGCCTCGCTAACAACTCGCTAAGGACCCATAGACTCAACATATTCCGCCCACTCTATAGCCAAGGGGCCGCAGACTAGGAAAATGGCAGCTCAAAGAGGGAAAACGGTACGTAAATTAGAGTGCTTTGAAATACAACCATTTTTTTCGAGCGGCCCACGGTTTTTAGGATAACTAAGACCATACGATATAAATAGTTCTTTAGGTTCTGCTCTACCGATCTATCCTAACCATTAAGATGTCGGAACCCCTTGCTCCGTACGACGGGAACTCAATGCAACCTAAGCCTACGGATGCCTCGACTGCCACCACACCTCCGCCTTATGCTTTCCCCTCACCCACAACGCAAAGATGTATAGCCTTGTTCCACGAAATTGTCTCTTGCCAGTCTAACTCCGGCTTCTTTCTTTAGTGGAATACGCCGACCTCGCTGTAATAGATCTCTCGAAAGCTTCCACATCTGAAGGTAGTAAGGGGCTAGCGGGCCAACTAGCTCGAGCTATGCACGAGCAAGGCTTTTTCTACGTCGTGAACCACGGCTACACTCAAGAGCAGGTAGTCGACTTATCCCTTACGAGCCTGATATTTTGGTCATCTCAATATTTCCTTTCAGACGAACCGAATATTCAGTATCGCTAATCAGACTTTCGACGGGGTCAGTCGGGAAGAGAAAGAACTATACACTGGGGAATCAGAATCCATTTATGAAGGCTACAAACCAAAGCAGGCATGGGTAAGGACGCCTTTCCTGTGAAGACAAGCCGGGTCATGCGCTTAGAAAATAAGGTCTTCAGAAAATCCAGAATGGTGTTCGTGATCAAATCGAGCACTACAATAGTACGTCTCCCCTGCCATAGGTTATTGTCAACCATATCTGAATCGAGTCACCAGTCAATCGGGATGTCAATCGACACTCTCATCCCGAGGCTCTTCGTCCATTTACGGATGAAGTAAAAGCATTCGCTCACCACAATCATCACAAGGTTCTTGTGCCCATACTACAGTGCGTAAAATTCACGAAGGTCCGTCTCCTACCTCGAATGCTAAAGAGGACTTGTGAAGACTTCTCGCTCTGGGTTTGGAACTGCCCGAAGACACCTTGGTGCGGGAGCACGATTTCAATGCCCCGGGAGAGTCTTCAGGTAAGTAACCGTCCAATCCATATTCCCCATGTGGTTTCTGATCGTTGTTATTGAATGCGATAGTGAGATTTATGAAATAGTGAGTTGGGACTACCGCTACTTGTTTGTTTTTTTCCAACACCCTGGGTTTAAATCGAAATTACCATCAGCTTCCCTCGATCCGCAGGGGAGGAAGAGAAAACAAAACAAGTATGGCTAAAAGGTCATACAGGTAAGACTTCCATGTGTTGTTTTCTATATACCCCAAAAGTTCATCATATCCTCGACTAGATATCGGCTCGATTACAATTCTCTGGTCCCAGCCCGTCGGCGGCCTTCAAATCCTTTCTCCCGATGGTCAATGGCGATGGGTCAGGCACATGGAAAATGCCTTGGTGTGTTGTGTTTTTTTTGGGTGTCCTTCCGGTCAAGCGTTTGAACGATGACCATACAGGTGATCAACGCCGGCGACGCCATCGATTTCCTATGTGGAGGGTACTACCCGGCTACCCGTCATCGAGTTATTCAGCCGCCTCAGGATCAGAGGAACCTGGCTCGTCTGGGAGTCTTCTATTTTGCTATGGCGAATGATGATGTGAAGCTTAAACCTCACGAGGAGAGTCCGATATTGGCCAGAGTTGGCATAAATAGGTTTTGCGACCCAGAGGATGCTCCCACGATGCGTGCGTGGAGAAAAGGTCGTACAGCTGCATACGGCCGGAGTAATCTAACTATGGGGAAGGTAGCAGGCGTGGAGGAGGAAATGATTCATGGCGTCCTTGTCAAGCATTTCAACTAAGAAACTGAGGAATGACGAGCGGAAGAGTGGAAGTTGATCTATAAACGCGCAGGATCATCGGCGTTGAATATTTGGGAGTGGGAACAGCTTTACATAGTACGTGACGGTTTATTTGGGTGATTATAGGGTGCATTCGATAGGTGCAATATTATTGTGCATTACTGTGTCTTGAGCAAGTGCAAATTATTCATAAAAGACGGAATCTATAGGGGAACCGAGTTTTCAGACAGACGGTATACTAAGGGTCTTTAATACGTGCAAGATAGAAGTTGAAATAGGAAGAAAAAGTAGTGGATCAGTAGTACACACCATTCTTTGTGTAGGGATTGCGAATCAGTTGACATACTACCATTCCTTCTCGGTGAAATCCTTAAAATAAGATCATTCTCTTCAAGCGAGCGGCCTTTGGTCTACTATGTAAATTGCAAACGTCAACAAAAGCTTTTCGGAAGAGAAGTAAAACCCAGGTCCGAGTGATGTTGACGTTGATACGTATACGGATGGGTTGATTTCAGTCAGGCTCCACTCGCGAGTCGCGAAGACGACATGTACATGAGCCAGCTGCACAACAACGATTGCTGTAATAAATAAGAAAAAGAAGATTGGTACAATCTTCGTCATTTTCCAGGCAGTCGGCACACCACATTATGAAGCGTGACCCCAGCAGTTAAACCATTTTGCCCAAACTCTGGGCGGTGCATTCTAATCTACCGTATCCCTAAACCGTCTTCTCAACCTGATGCAACGCTTTCGTTGTCTTTAACCTCACGAACATCTCAACAGCCGCATCAAGACTGATATCCTCGCCTCTAGATTTCGAGTTGGGATCATCTCTGTTCCTGATGTTAACCGATTGTTTCTCCAACTCTTGTTGTCCCACAACTATGAAAGAACAAAAGGGTGACAAAATCGGTAACCATACAACCAGCAAAAAAAAAACGAACACAGACCTAAGATGAAATTGTATTGTGCGATCTCTCCATTGCGAATTTTCTTTGGAAGCGTGTTGTCGCTATCATCCACATCGGCATACATGCCCAGGCCAGTTAGACGAGCCGCTATCTGGGACGCGTACTCTTTCTGCAGGGAATAGATCAATGAAACGAGAAACAAATGTCAGATCACATGAACCACTCACGAACGGTGCAGCGACAGGGATAACAAGAACTTGACGAGGTGACAACCAGAATGGCCTAGCGTACCCAGAATAAGAACTCGGCACGAAGTGAACGTTTCATCGCTAACTCACCATTTGCCTCCGAAATGCTCGGTAATAATAGCGATGAACCTCTCCAGACTACCCAAAATCGCACGATGAATCATCACGGGGCGCGATGGGGGCCGATCGGCGTTGCCTGTTTCTTCGGCGGACCGGTATTTGAGTTTGAAGCGTTCGGGAAGTTGGAAGTCGAGCTGGATTGTTGCACATTGGAACGACCGGTTCAGCGCATCTCGGATGGTAATGTCGATCTTTGGACCATAGAATGCACCATCCCCTGGGTTGAGCTCCCATTTACCAGGGTATTGGTCTTCCAGTGCCTTCTTGAGTTGCTGTGAACGAGAAGCCAGTGTAAATTTAAGGGCACGTATATTTAACAAGAACATTGTACCTCTTCAGCATAATCCCAAGTCTTTATCTCACCCAAGAACTTCTCGGGACGTGTGGAAAGTTCGAGATGGAACTCAAACCCGAAAAGACCATATATATGCTGCATGAAATCAAAGAGGGCGTGAATCTCGCCCTCTATTTGGGAAGGAGTGCAGAAGATATGCGTGTCGTCCTGCATAAATCGCCGTACACGTGTCAAGCCGGTCAGCGCTCCCGAAGCCTCATTTCGGTGAATAATCCCAAACTCAGCCATCCGAATGGGAAGCTCTTTGTAACTTCTATCTCGTGAGTCGAAAATGAGACAGTGTCCGGGGCAGTTCATAGGTTTGAGCGCCCATTTTTCTTTCTCAACGTCGAGCGAGAACATGTCTTCCTGATAGTTTTGCCAATGACCGGAGGTTTCCCACACTTTGGAGTGATACATGTTGGGAGAAATGACTAGGTGGAGATCGAACATTAGATGCAGCCTTTAGAAGACGCATCCTTCGCACCTTCCTGGTAATCTCGCTTCCAATACTCGGACTACGGGGGAGGCGTCAGTACGGAGATCTGGACAATGACTAGCACTCTGGACTCACGCGCACGAGCTCAATCAGATTGTTATATATCCGGGTGCCATGAGGAAGCCAGAAGCAACTTCCGGGACTGAGGTCGTTGAAGAAGAAGAGGTCTTGCTCCCGGCCAATCTTTCGGTGATCACGCTTCGCAGCCTCTGCAAGCCACACCTTATGCGCAGCCATCATTTTCTTGTCTGGGAATGATATTCCGTAGATTCTTTGTAACGATTCGTTCTTCGCATCACCGAGGAAATAAGAGGCGGAGTTCTGCGACAAGAGCGTTGGTTGGTTGATGAGAGCAAGGCATTAGAGGACGCACTTTGGTGACCATGAATGCTTTGATCTTCCCCGTATGTGGTATGTGAGGTCCAACGCAAAGGTCGATCATTGGACCACAACGGTAGACAGTAGTAGAGGTACCATCGGGAATCTTGCTTTCAATGAGGTATTGCTTATACTTGTTGTACTGAAGCAAGGATCAGACAAAGCGTTGGCTTACAGGTGAGCGAACACGTACCCCGAACATTTTCTTGAGATTTTCCTTCGAGACAACAAGACGCTCGAACTTTTGCTTGTCCCTGATGGCCAATTCTGATAGTTTCTCCAATGCAGGATAATCAGCTTCAACGACAGGACTGGAGTCTAGATTAGAAAAGACGAAATGGCACGTGAAGACTCCTACCGCTCTTGTATGCCCATTTCGTAGAAGAACCCGTCGTTTGTCGGAGGTCCTAGACACAGATGACAACCATAGTGACGTTCAGCGGCTTCTCCTAGTACGTGCGCGGAAGAATGCCAGAAGACGCGTTTCCCTGAGGCCAGTGTGAGCGTTGCAGTTTTTGTAGGTGATCTACTTGCCTTCCGGGTGCTCAAAATCTAGCAATTCCAGCTTGCAAGATCCTTCCAAAGGTCGTTCGAGATCCCAGACTTCTCCGTTGACCTAAAGCGACATGAAAAGAGGAAATCAAAAATTTATCAATTGACATACCTTGGCAATAACAACCTTCTCAGATAGTCCCTTGGAAATTTCCTTCGCGACATCCATGGGACTTGTTTCCCAACTCAACCCCTTCTTCTCATTTCCGTCAGGTAAAGTTATGGTAATTTCTTCACGAGGTTTGGCTAACACCCATCGTCAGATCTTCGAGTGAATCAAATTCCAGATCATTACATTTCACTTCTTCATCGTATTCCGCCTTCAACTGTTCGAACATTTGAATCCGGTGGCTGAAGTATTCCGGAGGTGGTTGCAACTAAATCACTCTGATCAGAACACAGACGGCCGAGATATGAAGGACAAATTCACTTCCAAAGGGTATTCCGACACAGCAACCGCTTTTCCTTTCTTCTGCGCCTTTTCTCTTTTTGCTTCCTGTTGAGGTGGTGGTTCTACGGCTGGCGTGGCCATTGCACTGCAATACCGGGGGTAAAACGAATATCTGTGAAGTGGTACGTGGCAAGAGGTGAATCTGACTCGAAAGTTCTGAGAAAAAACTCTGGAAATCAAGTTCAGCATGCACAATCGCGATCGTGATCAATTTTTCGTGACCTGACGTGACTCGATTTTGACTCATGACTGTGACTTGCCGGCAACGTTTATGGTAAGGCTTTCCGCGGGCCTCGGGAGGCAATTTCGGAAGTCATTTAGCCAAAAGGGGCATGCTGACTGCTTTCCTCCGTCCGAGGCCGGGACTACTGACAATTCATATTGCTGACTTTTGCACTTTGACTTTGTTCTTACCATCAGGAGTCCACTGACGATTATTCCTCAGTTGACGTGACGTTGACAGTATGACATCTTCGAAACAAGTCAAAAATGACCCAAATGTGGTGATTTATTTCATATTTATTTACAGAGGCTGAAAATAAATCGATAAACCCTTTTGAAGCACAATTAATTTACCATTAATCAGATAAATGATTAATATCGCTTAATTACTTTTAAATAATTAATAATTAATCGTCAACAAGGGTTTTTCTCTGCCACCGTTAATAGAGAAAAGGTAGCAGCGAAACTCATCTTGTTGTATATCCAAGTCAATGTTTTCTGGATTATCTATGGAACTGTATTGATGCTTCACAAAGAGGGAAGTTGCAGGTAATCAATACATTACGGCACGAATCGTACCAGTATGGTTCGCACAGCCACCCTCAAGTCACATGTGGAAATCAGCATGAATCATACAGCCACTCTCAAGTCTATTCCTTGTGTTTTGGGTACTTCATGTGGCATTAGGATGTAAGAATTTACTCAATAATATGTCTGGGTTCTAACCCTACCACTATCTGCACAGAGACTTATCATGGTAGCCTTATGATTCCAATTTTTTTAACCTTTCCCACGCAGGTATTACGGCATGAATTATACCAGTACAGTTCGCACAGCCACTATTGTAACTTGAACAACCACCACCATGTACGACAAATTGACGACGAATCAGGGTAAACTTCTTCAATATCTTCTTTCCTTTCTCCAGATATGCAGCGTGTTTACCAGGTTCAATTTTAAAGACAGAACAGTTAGTTATTACCCTCGTGGTCTTGCTCATAAGTACTTAGCAATGCTATGTCCATTATTGGCTACTACCTACCCTCGTGATCAGGCTTATCCTTGACTTAACCTGTGGCTCCGATCAAGGCACCTACATCAATGTCACGTCAATGTCACATCAACTGAGGAATAATCGTCTGTACCCTCTTACCATCAGCAACCTCTTCACATCTTTTTAGTATTGTAAATCAAGCCTTCTGTACTAGAGTGATCATTTATGTAAACGAAGTATGAATACATTTACAGTTTTGCCTTCCTGCCAGTGACAGACAAATACTCCTCGGTCCATCTTCCGATCAGGTGACCTAGCTCGTTTGGCTTTTCATGAGGAACGAGATGTCCTGCACCCGCCATTCGTACATTTTCAGAGTTCTCGGGTCGTAACCACACCCGTGTGCGCGTCGAGTACGCAGTGACACCCAATCTTCGATTCGAGAGACAATGAACAACTCTGAAATCCAAAAATAACAAAACAGACTCACTCTTTCTGACCTACCCCAGGAACAACCCACTTCAACCCAACATCTTTCGCTTTCAACTCACCCCTCCAAAGCCTCACCCAAGCTTCTTCAGACCCAGTCCGTGTGTCTGAAAATGCGATGGCCTCATGAAGTGGGGGCATCTTCAGACGGACTTGTTTGACTGGGACCTCCGACTCGACTAACCCTTCCTCGACGTACAGATCCAATACACGCGTATCCCAG
The DNA here is from genome assembly GCF_018924745.1 of Marasmius oreades. NCBI lineage: Eukaryota > Fungi > Basidiomycota > Agaricomycetes > Agaricales > Marasmiaceae > Marasmius > Marasmius oreades. Next base: position 3,717,063 of record NC_057325.1, read on the forward strand.
CGTCTAAAGAACTCAGACTTAAGGAATGCGCCTTTAGCGGCTTCACGAGAATTCCAGGTGCTTCGCCTGCCAAATGCGCCTCTTGCAAGGCTGTTGGGGTGGTCGTTATTGATCGGCTGCGGGAACATGATTACTGGGTCAACCAGGATGAGCAAGCTAAAGAAATTGGCGCTGACGTCCTCATCGGAGTCACTGGGCGAAGATATCGACGCTAGCGTGCTACGAAATGAACATCATCAGCTGCAAGAGCATGTATAGATCGAGGGCCTTACGAAACACAGCCCCCAAAGGAATGTCCGATTCCAATAATTGTTCGAGTTTTGACGCCCACGTTGGAGTCATAGAAGCCGTGCTTAAGACGCCCAGCGGTTTCACACTGCGACAAACGAGGGAGGTGTGTCGGAAGAACGTCAGTGCTAGTTTTGGGGGGGAGATAATGCGTGAAAAAGGTAAGTAGATCGCGTGCAGCATTTCGCCAGTGAACTGAACATGAATGAGCGATTATAACCTGCAATTTAACAAGTACTCACAGAGGGAGTTCAGATTTCCTTGATTCAGCAAGGCGGAATCTCCATGATTGGCGGCTTCCCATACCCATACTTCCTGAATTGAACATTGAGAAGTAGGTAGAGATAGTAAAGCTGCCAATGTCGGTTCCCATGTCTGCAAGGCAAGAAATGATGGTCAGCTCTGGACCGCCAGGAGGAGAAAATGCTCGTCCAAACCTCTTTATTGAACCCGTTGGCATGAGCGAAGAACAGCGTCAGGTCATCTTTCTTCGCCTGGATATTTGGAATTCGTACATAGCGATTGAAGCACAACCACAGCACTCGTTGTTGTCCTCTGCGGGGTTTTCCCTCTTTCGTTCTACTCACAGCCTCCGCCTCTAGCTCTCTTCTGATCTCTAGCAACCTCGCCTCTCCATCCCGTGCTGACCTCTGCCTTTCCTCTTTCGATAAGTTTCCCCCTTCCTGAACTGTTGAAGGCAAGTCGACATCCGGGTCTTCCCTCCAATATGCGGCAGGTACAATATGCGTCGTCAATGTATACGGTATTCGAGGATCGTTGTGCCAAATTGGTTGTCTCTGTCCAGAAGGTAATTCCGGCAATAAATGAGGCGGTGGAAGTACTTCTGGCGGTGGTGGGTATGCACTGGCAAGCACTACTGGAGGACCAGGAAAACCGTTGGCCAAGTCGGGTGGGGGTGGTGTTGGTGAACGTTCACGACGAGGGTGCGAGTGAGGGTGCTGGGCATCATCATACAGTCCCTCTGTGGCCTTCATAGCGTCAAATCCTGCCTCACTCTACAACTGAGATGCATCTTTTTTTTAGTGTGATTCTTGCTCCGGTAATCAAAACGCTTACTCACCGAATCAGAATATGGTCGTGCACGTGCAATGTGCTGCATTTACTGATGCCTCTGAATCAGCTCTTGATTTCGGTTGCACGGCTTCAATATTACGCCGAATGAAGTTGGAAGTTGTATGAACAGGAATCTCGGGATCGGGAGGGCAATTACGGTACGGGACAGAGATAAACCTCCGGCTAGACTGAGGCCCGGCACGGCGGCACCCTGACAGATGGTCTCTTCCTCTTACACGGTCATGATTAATGATTGGTCACTATGCTAGCACTAGGTCTGGTAAGTCAAGGATTCAGGAGAATTTTTTACTAACTCGATTATTCAAAGTTGATAATCATGGAACATCCGGGACGTGCTACGGCTTTCAGAAGTTGTTGGAAATGGAAGCTTGATCGAAGTGGTCCCACTGCAAAATGTTTGAACAGACGACTCGCAGGAAAGTCAAGGAAGGTTCTCGTTCGAACTGGACTAGATCCAAGCCAGCGCTTTGAGATCAGGATCGGGAGAGCTCGTCCTCGAGTCATTTGGAGCTCTGAATAAGAGGAGCTTGACCTTGGTGGGGGTGCTGCGTAAGGCTTCAGATCCATGAAATCAGACTTTTGCGTTAACGGTTCGAAGTGTCAGTGTCACTGTAACAAGGGGTTTCCGAGTCGTGACTTTGCTGAGGGTTCCATACTCGGTTTTCGTCGGAACTGCAAGGTAGGCGCGACCTTACATAGCGCAAGGCCCCTCTGCATCTCCGCGTTCCGAAATAGATCCAGTGCTGCCTCTTGTGTCTCGTATGTTTGCTGTTTTTTGTTCATAATGCCAGCGGTTAACGTCCGGCAGTCAAACGTTCGCAAACGGATTCTTAAAGTCAGCGAAACCGCAGCGCCAGCGCCGTGGATTTCAGTAGCTGTTAGAGAGTCAAACCCTACAATGGACGGAGTAAACGTTTTCCCTTCGAACTGCCGCTCTGACCAGGCTCTAGGCTCAACTAGCCGATACACCATTGCTCGACTCCTATTTCGTTCGGTACCCTCAAGATTCGGGACACCCTGGAACTGGCTAGAAACCCTCGCGAATATGGCGTCGATCACAATCAACACTTCCATCTCCATACACGCGCAAAGATGACTCCAGTCATCAGCTCCTCCCCACTCACGAATCTTTGACTGCCGTTACCTTACTTCCAGATACATGAAGCTTCGAAACACCCCTCAAACCTTAACCCTGAAGCTTGGGGGAAGCTCAATGGTGTCTTGGCATGAGCATGACTGGTGACAGTGCTACAGTTGTTTATGCTCACAGGATTACGCACGACTAATTTCGGGCCGAGACCATAATTGTCACGAATTCCGGAGCCGGAGTTTCCACGACCTGTGGCGCGTGATGACTCACTTCACTGCCTTTAGGCGATTCGATCCGTTCTCGATCTTCTTTTATGCTTTTATGCTTTCAAATCTCGAATTAGGGGATATATAAAAGGGCATTATGGAGTATTCCATCCGTCCGAAACCACCCAACCATGTCGCCCATACCCTGCTCAAAGATCGTTGCAACCACACATCACAATCTCTCCGTTGGCCAACGACCATTGACAGATGCCGAAGAACGTGTAGTTCTTGCACTTGCAAAGCGAGTCCTGCATACTCGGCAGCTCAAAGTTAAGGCTGACCTGGAGCGGAGAAAAAAACTTGCTCCTCCAAGTTCAACTGCACCGCTTTGGATGCCCAGGTACGCAAGTGTTCTGTTTGCTATTCTTTAGAACCAACCCGTACTGACTAGTTCACGATCCTCTACAGGGTAGATATATTCGACGATCCTAGCTGTAAAGATATCATCGCGACATTTGAACTGCCTGGTGTATCCGTGCAAGAAATGAACGTCGACATCAAAGATGGCAAACTGGTTGTCGAAGGGACACGACAGATGAAAGTCAAGCCAGTCAATTCTCAGTATCCCGGTTGGGTGTATCCCGACACTCCCGACCTCACTGCCCCGCTTTCCGAAGACAACATGCAAGTCGACAGTTCAATCAACGAAGCTGCTCCTCGAATCATAATTGCGGAGCTGCGATACGGAAAATTCAGAAGAGATAACATTCAACTACCGGACGGCGTCCAGGTAAGCAACACAACTACTATTTTACTTCTTCCGCCTTCCCTCGAGCGCACATCTCCCAGTGGCTCTGACTTTCACCGAGTCAACCTTACGCCAAGTCGAGATGTCATCAATTCTACTTCATTGTCTTGTTATGGGGAAAGGCACTCCTATCATCAGACTTTTCCATTTTAGATGAATAATAAGATCTCATTGACTCTCTTTTTGTCAACAGAAAACGGATGTGACCGCATCGCTACAGAATGGCATGTTAAAAGTTATTTGGCCACGTCACCCTCAAGCTAAGCGAGTCACCAAGTCTGGGGGCGATGAGCCGCTCACGATCAAGTCAGAGGATGCTTCCCACCTGCGCGTGGGTGGAAAGAATGGTAACACCGGCCCCCACAAGTAAAGCAGGAACTATGGAGAATTCCGCCGACTGGCATCTGGCCTGTGATTGACAAATACGTTGCTTTGTTCCGCCTTTCCAACTCTTGCTATACATGCACGCTATCCATCTTCCCTTCCTTTCCTTCACTGACCATTCCATATACTGGATATCGCTACGCAGCCTCCATCTCCCTCCTCCATTGGCCGCTATTTATGATCTCCGGAATTACGAACTTCACGAATTGTTGTATTACCCTACCCATGGTTCCTACTTCCCCGTGTCGTCTTTTCGCACAGCGGGAAACGTCAATTATTATTTTCTTCTTTCTTGGGTTTCACGGTGAATTTAACAGCACTGTATTCTTGCTAATGTTACTATTGTCGGACAAATCTGCATTAATTTGGTTATACTAAGCACTTCAGTTTCGTTCTTATCTTTATTGGTTCTTGCACCTCTTTCCATACACGTATGTAGCGCTAGTCACCCCGCTCACTGTTAATATCGTAGATTGTAAAATGTAAAAATGTTTGTGCACTGGAAAAGATAGTTACTTAGCACTGAAGTAAAACGTCCGAATGCCAGGGATATTGGTGTTTTTGACGGAACGCTGGCTGCCTTGTAAGTTGTAAGTTGTTAAGTCTGATTCCCGTCTTACTCAAAACTCAACAGCACTTCTTGGTGCCAGTTACCGATGATAGTGATTGAAACGTAAAATACCGTACGAGCGTAGGTTTGATTCGTGCGGTCGATCGATGGATTATCCCGTAGCCACAAGTCGCCAGGTATTGGGGTACTTTTGCTCGGATACGACGGCGGTGAGGGGTAAAGGAAGTAAAAGATGCTGGACACAGGACGATAAACTTGGGACGAGTCGTCAAACTCAATCGATCATTCCTCATCTATCGACAGAGCTGTGGTACGCTCACATGGATGGATGGGAACAGAAGAACATAATGTATTCTAGAACCCCCACAGTCGACCCACAGTTGCTGCGCTAATGTAAAATTTCAATTTCTCGCAATTGCTGTGAAGCCAAAATCACCATCGAAGGTGGTCTTCCCATCCTAGACGAACCCGTGTATTGGGAAAACCCGTGGTTTTCAGCGAGAGTGGGGACTAGGAGAGCCTGAATCTAAGCCGTGTCACCTGCATTTGGATCCTGATCATGAGATCCAAATCCTGTAAGTCTCCGCACTTGAACCTATGCTCTTTCGGTACCGTTCGCCATATCGGCCTATTGTCGAGTCACAATAGTCGAATGTATATGTGATTCAAGAAGATAATCTGAGGTTCGATCGATCTTCACGCAGCCAACTGCCTTCAATCAGATTAAACGAGGTCAAATGCATAATGCACGCACCACAGCAATCGTCGTGTTTCGATGGGATTGATATGAGGTTATTCAACGCTGGTTTGTCTCTAAAGATACCAATAGAGCTCTCAAGGGGGAAATGGCGCCGTCTGTGATAAACAAGTTCGACCGGCGGATATCACCATCAGCGTTTCAGAACTGAGACCTGTTAGCCTGTACAGCAGGAAGAGATTCTGCTGTAGAACGATAGCGTGGTGAGCCCCTGATAGGGATGTAAGCGATGAGAGTGTGCTTTGGCGCCCGGTAGGTAGTGTTTGGATTCTGATTGACGCCTATGAGGCAAAACTTGAATTTCGATCCATAGTATGAGCGGTGAAGACTGAATCTCAAAAGACTGCATTTGGGACTGTCCACATATTCTGTTAAACTTGGCTGGAAGCCTACGATTATTTTGGTTGATCCTTTCGATACCAATCAGTGAAACCGAAGTCGAAAATGCATCGCGTAGTAGCGCCCAGTGCTAGAACCCTTCTTGCCTGATCATAAAAAGCGGACGGGAAGCAACCAGCAATTGCAAACGGACCTATGTGATCTGAGATTCCACAGGGCCGCTGAAAGGTGCGTCTTGTGGGATCATGATCTTGAGGATTTGGGCCCAATACACGAGCGGCAGGCCTTGTACTACATTCCATTCATAAAAGACTCTGCTTCTTCCTGCCAGTGCTGATATCACAGAAGCAGTGAATTCTGTCGTTCACCCGCGTTGGGCTGTTTGCCCCGAACCGTGGGGACAGGAGGTACTTGAATTGGGAGACAACAGCAGAGTTCCTGATTCGAGTTCGCTGATCAAGTTATCCGCAGTTGTTAACTACCGGAATGGAAGTTAATGCATCCAGTTCCAACTAAATCCACCCGCACGGGCTGCCAACCAAAAACGGCCTTTCGGAATCGCTCACCTAAGCTGGCTCCTACGGATGGAGAACGATTTGAATTAAGGCTTAGGTTGACCGTTGACTGCATGCACTGATTCTAGACTTGGACTGAGGGCTTTCGGTCCCGATACCAACAGTTACATTATTGATTTCAGAAGACTCACCTTCAATCGAGTCCTCTTCCCAATATCCGACGTTTCTATACAGTCTGGCCCTTGCTAGCCTCGGAACCTAGCCCCGTCTGTTGTGTCAGCGATATACTAGCTTACTCACAAATTGATCGTTTCCTTCGAGTCAAGGATTACTGTATCGTTGAGCCGATGACTTGTCCAAGTTCTGGAGAGTTCCTGAGAGCTAAGGAACTCTGCGGTATGATCCGGCCCGAGATGACAAGTCCCACGTGTTATTTAACACAAGCGAAGTGTTTTTCTCTCAGGCTCTGTCTCGACTCTGTATGGGGAGCACAGCTGTCTTCGGGCACGAGATGTCAAATTTCAAAAGCCTGCCACAATTGGAGTCGACAATTACAGGAAGGACTGATTCGAGTCAGGCAGCTCACCTAGTCACCTCGTTCTCGATCGCTATGATTTCGGTCAGAGCGGAATCAGAATGCATTCTGCTGTGTCGTCTGTGTTTTATTCTCGCCAATTTCCACCCGGAATCGAGGATGAACTGCGCTCGGCGTAGTTATATTTGAGCCAAGAAGGCAACATTGAACCAGAATGCTTTGAAGCAGTGACTTTGAAGCGATCTATCTCCCCCTTGTCATGAAGTAAATTCCGCGGTAAGTCCAAGCTTGAGCTCTCTTCAATGAATCCAAATATAAGCTCAGTAAAGCCTCTGCGGATTCCATTGACAATGGACTCGATTGGTTGAAGTGTATTGCGCCGCTGCGGAGGCGCGGACGGGTTGAACTGTATTCAACAGATGGTTCTTGGATGGTTCACATCCTAATGGCCATTGTAAGAGGAATGAAGCGAAGGAGAAGGGAAAAGGATCAAGAAGACGGGTTATGCTTGGAAGCAGGGGATAGGTTGCCCGAGTCGATGCGCATTCACGCGTCACGCCGCACAACCCCAGGCTTTCAAATTTTCGGGAGACCCCGAGGACCCATGGTCTCAATGTTTGAATCCGCCCTGACTCTAAACCACTAAGTATGTACTCGAATTCGATAACTACAAACTCGTAGGACTTGCAATAATTTCGGTGGTTGGCCGTCGATTATATGGACCGCTGTAGACCATGTCTTACCGTGCGGCGTACTTCGCGCACCTAGGTAGATTCAAACCCTCTGCCTTGACCTTCCGACGTCAACCGACAACGTAGGACACGAGTTTTGTCAATGGTTATACAAAACCACGCCGATGTCAGAGGGTACCAATGCAAGTATGGGCATGAAATTCAGGTTGGTTGAATAGAGATCTAAATTAACTTCTGGTCAGAAGAATAAAATTAACCTATTAAGAACTGCTTGTCGTCCCATCACATAATTGACGACGGGGGAGGCGAGCTTGAGCGAGAAAGCGAGTCCGGACTCGCTTCTTTGAATGCTCGATTATGTTAACAGGTCGACTTGCACGATTATCGGCGACTCCATAAGCGACATAATCTAACCCAAAAATCGACCACTGAACACTGAACACCACTAAATAACCTGTACTTGATATCAAAAGCGATCAAATAGATGCTAATTACAGACATTTGACGGTGATGATACCCACGGCTCTGAGTGGCGACAGCACTTGAGCTTGAGGTGTTGCCGGTCAACTACAAAGATCGTCAATAAACAGCTGAAGATCAAAGGATCAAAACTACATACCTTTCGGAACACCAATAAAAGTTGCCACTCTATTCGTGGTTGACACCATAGCTATCAGAATGAAGACCCGTACTGACAAGCAAGGTACTGGTTAAGCTGTTACATCCCGTTCCGTCGCTAGTCACTCTCCGTCTGGAACGGGCATTCTATAGTTGGACAAAACCATATCATTCAATCCCAAGCCGCCACCTTCTGAGTATTCTCAATCCATGCCTTCTAGTCAAGATACGCTATCTTCAGGACGTGAGGAATCGAAAAAGTTCCTCTTCTCGTTTTGCCTGCCTGGCGAATATGCTGAGCGCCAACCGCGAGTGTGATTGGCGGCAATTTGGAAGATCATGATGAAAGTGGATGGACCGACACGCATTAGCGCGCACCACCGAACGGGAACTAGGATCTCGCGGGGATACTACAAGATGCCGCTGTCTTTCAGTGCATTTTGGAGGATGGTCTCTTTGACGGCGGCGAATACGACTCGGATATTGGTCGTGTCAGTGGCCTGAGTGAGACTGAAAGTGCTCATTAGTCGTCATGAGAACCGGGAACTAGGTAGCGGATACTTACTGAGGGTAAACGCTCAACCTCGCTCGATTCAGCTGCATGAATTTCCACAAAATGAACTTGGCAGCCTTGTTGATGTCGTTACCGCCTTTGTATTCGGGATAGTAACGCGCTAACGGAACCTGTCGGGGATGCCTGAGTCAAAAAAGGTCGTGAATTTTAGTTCAGGAGTCTTCACCTTAGGTAGCTTTCTCTTAAACACATCGGTCTTGTTCATGAATAATATTACCGAGGTGCGAAGAAACCACCGAGAGTTGATTATACTCTCAAACAGCATGAGGGATTCTTTCATTCGATTCTATTGCGGCGTTAGAGCTCAACTGGCCTTGTTACAGGGGGGTGCCTACCTGGGTCTTCTCTTCCAACAGGACCTGATCATATTCACTCAGCGCAGTACAAAATATAATGCTGGTCACGCCCTCGAAACAATGTATCCATTTACGGCGTTCTGACCGTTGTCCACCAACATCGAACATGTGAATCCTAGAATTGATAAAGTAAGATCAATTACGGAAGTGAAAAAGTGTGGAAACAGACGAACGTTGTTTGCCCGCTAGTGAATCTCGTTTCTGTTATTCCCGTGCTCTTCTGTCGTGCTCTCAGCACGTCCGTTTCTGAAGGTAGGTAGTCTGGGGAACCGATAGTTAAAACTTCGGATAAAAAGCTGCAAGCGGAGGCCCATTAGTATAAAATGATGAGAACTGTCAACGAACGCTCACTAAGATGCGCTATCCATCAAATAAAACGTACTCCCATGTTCGTCTATGACCTTCGCAATAACGGGATCTTGCCAGAATTGGTGGATAGCGTTGGCAATCTCTGGTCCGAGCGCAAAATTGTTCTTTTCGTCGAGTTGATAATCGATAATCTTTTCGGCCAATGGGCGATTCTCGCTCTTCGTACACTGGATATCCAGCCTTCGCATGGCGAGCACAATCGCTTGAGCAGAGTCCAGTACGTTGCGGTAAACGATGGACCGAAATGTAGCACGCTCCTTGTCGGGAAAACCGTTCTTGTGAATGATTCGCATTTGCTTTACTATAGTCGATTTCCCGGACTCCCCTGAGCCTGAAAGTCCTCTCAGAGACCCCAATGATTATTGAATGCGTGCTGGAAACTCACCGAGCAGAAGAATTTTGCATTCTCCCTTGTACTGCTTGTAGTCCTCTTCAATCTTCTTGTCAATAGCATTGCTACGTTCTCTCTCCTCTTTCGACGACTGTGATGCACAGTTTCCCATCTGTAGCTATTTATACTCCCCAACTTTGACGCTTATAGCTCGATTATCGGATGCACTAGGTTATGCTGATTATCGTGAGCTCAACGCCGATGTATGAGAGAATTAAGACGAGGAGGGAGGGTATATGATGGACGTAAGGAACCAAGTTGTTGATTCCCGAGGTTCAAGGGTATTTCTGTGAAAACAAACATGGTTATATGTATATGACAAGGGCTAACAATATGACGCGGACCGGTTGCAGTGCATGTCAATCTCTTGTCAAACCCGTCACCCCAGATGACAATTCCACATGTAAATAAATAAAAGCGTTGTGAACAGAATGTGCAGCAAGAGGCGAATTACAAGTTATCAGGGAGCAGGGAACATGTTGCGTTTGTAAGAAAATCGAAAGTCCTTCAGGCAAACTGTCGTAACGCGTGCGTGACGCGTTTCCTTTCCACTATCATATCATTCCACCTCAGGGTGTATCATTCACGGGGCCCGCAGATCACAGATTGCTGTAGGCTATTACAGGATTCTCAAGATGGAACCACGGACTCTTCAAGCCGATCCTAAACAGCCGCAATACTTCGTCCACATACCCTAGAAGAATTTCTTTAGCCAACGTAAAACCTGTCAAGAAAACTAGTTGGCCTCACCCTTGCTTGCTCTTTTGCGTCGTCTATCCGTTGTTGAGGATCTTCCGCCGCATAGTCTACCGTCTTGTCTGCAGCGTCTTCTGCGACCTTTTCTACATATTTATCGCTCGCTAGTTTCGTCAGTCTCTCCTGCTCGCCTGCATGAACAACGAATGGTCAGAACGTCGTTGTTCATGCTGAATGCTGTCAGTCTCGGGGAAAAACTTTTACTCACTCATTGGCGGTTTCGGAGGCGGTTGTTCATCATTCACTACACGGTCACGTTTCAGTAAAGATAAAAGACTTGTGCTCTTTCAATAGCCTACCTGGATGGCGTCTGGTATTTTCATGAACTTGGTGGTCGGTCATGTTGTATACGACGGTGGAGAGCGGAGGCGAAGAGAGTGACGGGAATGTTTTTAGCGAGGTGAGTTGGTTCTCCTCATATACATATATCGTATTCTTAGGTTGTCCCACAGAATGTTTGTTTGAACAAGGCAGTTTGACAGGACCTTGTTTTCACTCAAGTTACGCAGAAATCGCGTAACTGCAATACAGTTACTTGAGCGTCTAAGTAGCGCCCGACGTTGATCTGTCTGGTTCGGTTGACCTTCTTGATCATACATCTGCTGCCCTTGACAGACGTGTGGTTCTCCTTCTTCGCAGTAAGTGGCATGTTCTCTTGGTGTACCTGTCTTGGTGTAAACTCCAGCTAGCGAACGACAAGCCATGATAGCCGCCTACTTACTGAGCTCGTTCAAGCTGCATTTGTGAATGAAGCGTTCACCCGCAGTTTGCTTGGCCCCTTTTCCCGCCAGAACGAACTATGGCTCCCAAGTTGATTACTTGATGGACCAGATTGTAACGACGATTGTCCGTACCGCCGACTCGTATAAAAGGATGACCACCATCCGCGGGACGCCATCATTCCGTGTTTCGCCCAGGTGAGTTCCTCGTATCGTGGTCTCTTGTACAAAGCTCTTACGGATTCTACAATAGCCAAAAACTCATCAAACGCACATCTCATCAATTCACCCATCCTCCAACTCTGCAGAACTAAAAATCGCGATATTCGCGAGTTGGTCAAGATATTCTATTCATCCACGTCACTCCTCGCACCTCCATCCACCTACCGCGACCTCGACGCTCTGTCCCAATGGGTCCATCTTCGGATCGACATCAACTCGATGCGTTTCATTGGAGGATGCTGGCTTGGCCTCCGGGCTATCCACAGACGCTTCAAAAATCACACCATCTCCCTCCAGATCCGTTTCTAATGCGCCGACAGAGCCCACGATCCACTCCTTCAGCATTTCATCACCTCAGCTCACCTCATCGCGTTGGCGGGCATCCTCTCGGAGGAGAGCATCCCACACGCCTTAGAGACCTGGCTATCCGGTGCTCCATCTTTTCGCACATTTAGACGATTATGGCATTTTCACAAGAGAGTGGCGGCTTCCACATTTGGAAAGTTCGATGGTTTGGTATTCCGGAGGATATAAGTCTATTCCCTCACGTCTCGTGCATCTAAAGAGCGCGACGTCTATGGTGGAGTACAGCAAAACGATGTTACCAGCTCTCGAAGCCATCCTTGTACAGGGTGTCCTGTTACGATACCAAGCCTTCTCCCCAAGTTACTTCACCACGCTATCGTTATTCGATGTCATCCGGCTTAACAGGAAGGAGTTTTTCCAGATTCTCGCTACGAATCGGTGTACTCTCCACATACTAGAATTGGGTCAGGACTTTGTCCTGTTGAATATGTTTATGTTTGAGCGGCCCTTGACGCTTCCATACTTGCCCATACTTTCGGTGTCGGTGCTTGATGCTCGGAGTTGGTGTCGCTTGCTGGGTCGGTGGAGGTATCATGGCCCTCGCATCTGTCGATGATGGATATATTTCATCGACTACTTGTGTTCGAGATGGAGGGTACACGACGTCATACTTATTGCGAGAAACCTATTTTGGATACTTATTTTACTCGCATGAGAGGAACCGTATCTCGCTTTAAAGTGAGAGCAGGTGGAATGTCGTTGATTGGGGGTTGGATTCATGTCACTTTTCGGTGCCTACTATACAACTCTGTCCGTGCTAATTAGTACTGTAACATAGCGAAAAAGATAACTGAGCGCACTGAGCGCCCGTTTGACGCCCAAGCTGACCTCGTCGCATTCCCTGCATTCCCTGCAGGGGGCCTTTCCTCTTACTCTTGAGGTCTCCATAAACCATCCCCTTACGCAGGGTCTACGACTAAAGATGGACTACCTTATAGCAGCGTCAGAAACACGATAGAAACCTCTTTAACGTGTTTTTTCGACTTCTTCATTGTTTTTCTCCTGCCTTAAACCTTTAATCCCGACTTTTTCTGGGACAGTTCTCTTTTCCCGTGGTCATGCTCTCTCTAACGGTTTTGCAAGAAACTGAAACGCAGAACCTCTACAGATGTCTTGGATGCGACCTTCCCATATCCTTTAGCGCAATAAACAGACATGATATCCTCCCACCGAACACTCAAAACATTTCAAGGAGCAATTTACCTACCCTCGAATTCGTCACCGTTAGCGAGGAATGCCACAGGAAATCTCATCTCCCGAGGACAGGATATCACGTCTACGAACGGGCATCATGGATTTGGCGACTGCCAAAGAGACGCTGGAACCAAGACTTCAGACGTATGAACCGCTCATTCACCCCGTGTGATGGATTCCAGACGACGTGCTATTCTATATCTTCCGCATCTGCGTTGTTACGGAGGTGGAAGAGCGGCAGAGAAAGTTATTGTCAGCGCCTTCCTGGCTCGTTAAATAAGTGCAACTGTTGGGTCAAATTTGCAGGAAATGGAGGGCATTGTCAGAATCGCTACCTCAGATTTGGACAGCGGTGAATTTGGATTGGAGATACGAAGGGCTGTTGCGGAAGTATCATCCAACGAGGCTGCGACGCGGTGCGGAGACAAGGTCTTGATCGTTCCGTATTGTGGATTGGAAGCTGCCTACCCAGTCAATCGCCCCAAGATCAGGTTATTCTTGATGTTGTACTCGTGGTCGTTCCAATGGATCTCTCTTCTTACAGGGGGATGTTCCCCAATCTCAACAATCTCCACCTTTGTCTCCTTCACCAGCATGGATCCGCGCAGCCGAAGACGGCATTACCTTCGACGCCTTCCACGACACGCCCAACCTCCGCAAATTGACCATCACCGGTTATGACGGCATTCGAGACCTTTCACTCCAACCCCCCTGGTCCTAAATCACCCACTACTCTGTCCGAAACGACTTCAACTGGTTCGCAGACTACAATGACCACTTCCCCCTCCTCTACATGTCAAACCTCCAATATTGCTCCCTCGAAACAGACATACCGAATACTGGGTCGATGTCAACCCCGAATCGCCTATAACCCTCCCTCACCTTCATACTCTCGTACTGAGCCACCTCCACCTCGATTCAGCGTGTCCTACGATTAACATGTGGACTCGATTCGTCCAGCGCCCTTGTGGCGTTCCTCTGTCGGTCGGGTGTACCCTCCATGAACTTGCGATTCTCCTCTCGGTGTTGGATGATGATGCGCTTGTGCGGTTATTTGGGTCAGGGTTTGGTGACGTTCATACGTTGGAGCTTGGGGAACTTCACCGCTCGATTTTGTCAATATCTTGGATGAGTTGATTTACTCTTAACCATCCATTCGTCAGATGCTCCCGTTCTTGGTTCCGCGTCTTCAGCGTCTTGTACTCCACGATGAGAAGGCATGGTCGGACGGGGTGTTTGTTGGTACGGTCTAGGTGGGCTGTCACAATCCCCGACGGAGCGGTTTTGAGGCTCGAGGGGTTGTTCTGCAGGATGCTGTTACGGAGGGAGAGTGCGGTTAAGGATGTTGTGGCAGCGAGGCAGTTGGAGGCGTTGTGTAAGGGGTTGGTGTTCGAGGTGAGGTGGAGGAGATGTAACAGTGACGGTAGGAATGGAGGTTGTATGATCAACTCGAGCTGCGAGTGTTCAGTACCGGTGGTAGCAGCTTCGTTAAGCCTGCGGGTACCCAAGTGGGCGGGTACATAGGATGGGAGCCTAGCTCAAGGTAAGCCTGCGCCGAATGTTGCCTAGACACTACCCATTACCAACACCTGTCCACTCAGAACTTGCTCAGAACCGTCTCAGCCTTGAAACACTTTCCATTGCTACCTACTAGCCGGCTATGCACTTGAACGGTACATTGTATCGTGTTTTGCTGTACCCATCGCAAGTCCCCTAAAGCAATCTACCCACTCATGCGTTTGCCGTTTGCATCCGATCTGCGTCCGGGTTGGCTAGATTGTCCTCGAATTCCTTTCCTAACCCTATGCGCACCGCAATAAGTGTAGGAGATATTCCCTGGGCAAGGTTGTAGTGTCAGTCGGAGTCGGAAGTGCCAGGGAATGCAAACCACTAAGTATGCTCACAGTAATATGGAGGATCGTGCACTGAATGACTTCTACCGCCAACTTTTTCTCGTCTGAAGACTCAGCCGCGAGAATCGAAGTCAGAACGTAGACAAAGATTGCCATCGAGTACAACAATCCACATTCAACGCTGTCCAAGCAAACCAGGGGTTAAATGTGCACATTCAGCGTGTCGAAATTGGACGAGCACTCACGTCGTAGCCGACACTGACTGGTACATCTTCGTCGTGGTTCGGGGAAGGTTGGAGCAGCGACTTGTCTGCCTAGAGACGTAGTAAATTCGACCTGCTGAAATGATCTTCAGTCGTGGATGCGAGATACGCCTTCGAAACATGTACCTATCATCCCCGTGACCACAAGGTGAACCACCAACATCAATCCTATGGACAATACCAGGATGATTGGCACTGGTGGTCCGAAGAACGTCTCAACAGTTCCTCCCGAATTTGTGTAGTTCAAGGTCTGGATCACAGAGTACCCGTTCAATACTAGAAGAGCGCGCCACATGCCGTTTTAGGGTTTGGCTCGATGTGAGTCCTGTGGCGTAGAAGACCGAGATTACAAGGTCAAAGGGCCACTCACTCGCTGTAACTACACAGAGAATCGCAGGCACGACTATAACTCTGATGCGGGAATTCCAGACGCGGTAGCACCTCCAGAGCTAAGATGATACGGTTTGATCAGGTCAAGGTCTACGCGGCGAGTAATAGCTGAAATTACCAAGAAGACGTCTCCAGTGGCACTGGATACGTGTGAAGATTGTGAACCCAGATCAAATGTCAAACTGGATATAACCCACCTCGCCACCACGCACATCATCGGTCCGACTACAGCGGCATTTCTGAGTCTATGCGCCGTATCATTCACAACCTTGCAGGAGACTAGGAGAGACCGACTCACTGATAAGGCGTGAGCTGGGCGGATAATGCACCAGATGGGTCGTAGAGTGGTATTTGCGCAAAAACTATCAAAGTGTTAACCGCGATCCCGATCGTGGAGAACAAGAAGAGCAGCGTCATGATAAAGCAATGAGCTCGGTATCGCGGAACTTTGCGGCTGGTTAGGACATGGATGCAAATGGTGTACAGGATGGCGTATGCGCCTGGATTCATTGAATCAGTCATCCGAAGTATCGGTTCAAGGGAGCAACTTCACTAGCGTACCGTAGAAGAAGAATTCGAGCTTGAATACGTGAAGGGTTGAGCGGAATAAACTCCAGAGACGAGGCTTAGACTCACTGCGACCGTAGCGAGACCGATGATAGTAACCCAATTCTTGTTACAGACGTGGTATCGGAATATACTGACCACAACTATGCACGAATCTTCCTGCGCAGAAGCTGACATGGGGACATGGGGATAATTTGGGGAGACCCGGAGACTCGCTGTTTAAACCTTCCCGAGAAATTTAGAGGGGCACCCTCTGCAGGAATCGCCGTATAAGCCGCATTATTGCATCAACGGGAGACCCGTGTCTTGATACTGGTACGTAGATTTTACAGCATGGTTGTTGATTAATGATGAGGAGCAGTGAGCTTAGAAGCTGATATGATATTCTGGATCCGGGACATCGATTATTCTTGTGGTATATCTTTTCATGAATATCAGACAGTGAGTACGTCCTATTCGGCAGCTTTACTTGAGCCAGCACATTTACGCTTGGTGCAAAGGACCTGAGCTTCTAGCAACCCAATGTTCACTATTTAAAGACCCACTTGGACAAGGCAAGACAAGAGAACCCAAAGAGAACCTGATATGGTCGAGTTGAAAGTGAGCCGGTTCAGGATGGAAGTGAGCATGAAGATTACTTACATTGATTCATACATCGATCACCGATGCCTCCCACAACCACGTTGATCATGATCATCACTGAAGTACTGAGCGTGGGGTGGGTATGTGTACGGTATACCGCGTACTCGGGGCCTCATATCATGCCTATCGACTACTACCACGGTATGTGCGGAAACAGTGGGCTGACTACCAGGTAGAGTCTTTGGGGCATACATCAAGAGCGACCGGAAAGGCCACATCCATCAGGCGCCAACATACATAAACTAGGCACGTTGATGTTGGGTCCTTCTGCATCCTCCGGGGTCCTTCGAAGGATATTAATAATATCATATGGCGGAATTACTACGGAGATTGAACTGTTAATTTAAATGGCAAGCGGCTCAGCGGCAGGCGCGGTGTCTCAGCAGTCCTTCAATGCTTTTGTTGTGAAGATAATTGAAAATACGAGGCCTAGGTACACTATCCACTAACTACCGTTTGGGCGTAATTCAAAGTCGGCATGGATGTGTACTTGCTTGGTGTAGGCGATCGTTTTCCCCTCTAAACTCGCGTTACTTTCCTCCAAGGCGTACATGTCCTGGTCGCTGAGCTGCTCGCTACGGTTTTGATTGAACGCAAAGGAGAGTCCAGTCCGGCTAGCTGCGGTGGTACTTCCATCAGTAGACGGTCTCATAATTTGGGTGCTCCGGATTTGCACTCGGACAATGACAAGCGAGAATATGATGCCGACCAACGGGGTAGACTAGATAAGCAAGGTAGTAAGTGTGAGTATTCCAGGACCTTGAGAAAGGACCCACCATGTCAGCCACAATCGGCAAGCTTCCCTGACCTTCCTCTACCTGCAGGACGATAGTGTAGGCAATCAAATAGGCTGTATTGAGGGCTCCGCTCTCCACAAGAATCCGGGCGATGGGAAGGAGACTGCCTCGCCCCGAAATGACGCTAAGCCCGCTGGTGGACTTGGTGCTAACTGACGGGAGGACAAGCTTTCTCTCGTTTCTCCATATGCGGAATGCTATCAATGCTAAGAGTCGAGCAAGCGGATTTAGAACAGCAGAATACGGCTCAGTAAAGGGCGTTCGGTACGACTCACAAGTTGCAATGCCGTTCGCAATGATGGAAAGCGTGAAGATGGCCGTCCCATAGACCCAAGGGTGTTTCAAGATATCCGTAAGGCTTCCCGCGTGCTGTGTCGCGTAGATGGTCATATAGGCCAGAGCTTCCCGGACCATTATTAGCGGCCGTTCGAGCCTTAGGCGAAAATACAAGACTTACTGCCGCTGGCAATGCAACAAAAGGAAGACAGGATGATGACGAGCCAATTCTTTCCCCATACCATCCAGCAACGGTAGATCTGCGATCGTGTACAACATCAACAGGTGAGTTAATAGCGCTGCATAGTCCGACCACTCACTACAATGGCATCCCCTAATATCATCATTGCAAAGAACAACGCTCGCTTTGCGGCGACGATCGGGATGCGAATGTTCGACATCTTGAGCTTCCGGACCGGACGCGGATTGATTTCAATGAAGGCATCGAAGATAACCACGCAATCAACGACTATCTGGACCGTCGCGAGAACGAACATGAGCCTGGACCGACATGATGAGGAGCAAGTCGACGTGAACTCATATCAAGAAATACTCACACCGAGGTGAAAATGAGCGGATGATTGAGTGCCGAACGACCTCGTTTTCCTCTCAATAAGACGTAGAGAGTGCCGATTGTGAGTACCGTAAAGATCCCTGTGAGTAGATGAAAAAGCTTGAGCTTCAGACATAACAATTTGTACAGATTTCCTTACCATACAATACGGCCTCGACAACGATTCCAGCGAGCTCTGCAACGTCGGTTTGCATCGGCATGATGACCTTGACAGTTGGAGTTTGAAATATCCGTGGAGAGGACTTCAAGCTATGCGCAACGCAATCCTCATTAAATACACTTTCGGATTTCCTTGATGGGAACACTGTCGAATTGGAAGTCTCGGTAGTAAAAATCCATCGTCAGCAGCATTGAACATATGCCTAGATGATGGTATAATTTCGCATAGTGAATTGACCTTGATTTAAGTGGGTTAGATATTCCGAGTGAACTATCATGATCAATGATCAACGGATGAATCTTCTTGCTTCCGAAACATGGAGAGCACTCACGCGACTGCTCACAATTCGAAGCCGTGCTTTCCAGGACCCGTAATCCATTCAGTAGTTGATGCGGTCGTTCCGTGGTTAAGGCACGATTCATTATTCGATGATGCAGATCAACGCAAGTGATTTTGATTCGTTACCTACAGACTGAGTTCAGAGACAGATAACATCAGACTAGCCTGCTCCAAAACGGTGCCGTGGGTCTTAGAAATCTAGGACCCCGCATGCTTTTTGAGCCCGGGCCCCAGTAGAACTCCCCCCGACTAAGCCCAAATAGTGCCCTCTATGATGAGACTACAAGTTGTCCTGAGACGATGCGACAAAGTGTTCTGACTGTATTGAAACAACGCAAGTCCATGCAGCAGTATGAACTCTTGAGCACTCGATATCTATGGCCGCAAACAACACGACTAGACTTTCGTTAAGGTGCGTGAGTTTCGCCAGCTATCAGCTTCCTTCGCCTCAATAACACAAGCATGACAACGTAGAACGCGCCTCCAGCGAGACATGTCAACTACAAGAATGTCCAGCCGTTAGAGAAGCCCATAAATAGTGGAAGGGTACAACTTACCCCACTGAAAAGAGCAGGCCTCCACCAAATGAACTCCTTAGTAAGCAATGCCCCTCCGATTGGCGTACCTAGTGGATTCAATAACGGTGATACGGATAATCAAAGGTAAATCATACCGATAAGACCCGCGATACCTACAAAGATGTGATAAGTGACTCTTGAATGTTATGATACGTATTAGTGAGAATACTTACCAGAAAAGAAATAGGCGATACCCATCCGCAACCTTGCGATGTAGATCAGAAAAAGAACAGTTGGCGTACCAAACACAGGGCTTACCCAAGTTCGGACATGTTGCTTGTGAGTAAAACCAGTAAGGGGTTTGACAGTGAAATGACTAGTATAGAATATTGTTAGTTTCAGTCGGCCGCGACATAGGAAGGACTGGCACATACAGGCCCCGGACACAAATCCATATACAAGTGCGATGAGAACGACGCTTGCGATACTGCTAAGGCCTATCATCCCGAGAATGACTGCAGCGCATGCAAAAGCTGAAGCCGTCACCATGTTCTCCACTCCTAGGATGTTTGCTAGTAAGCTGGGAATGATACGCCCCAAGAGATTGGCAAAATTCAAAATGACCAGCTACAGTGACAGGATTTAGTAAGTGCACCATAACACCCCATAACAGGCGGTCCTTACCGAGTAAAAAACGAATGTCTCGTTGAGGTCGTGTTTCGTTGCATCAAGTTGGATGTAGAATTGCGGGAAGTACAGCCCGATAGAGAAAAGCATCAATCTGGAATAGCCAACGAGTTTCAGAAGTCTTAAGCGGCTCGCTCTCGAAAGGAGACATACCCAGCAGTTGCGGCAACATATGCGTAATCGGTGGTGATCGCCTTCAACATGGCCTTTGAGTTTCCAGCAGGTTGCTTTCGGGTCGTCGTCCGGGTCCTCATGAGGCAACAAGCAATGACGAGTAGCCCTGCCACCAAACCGGCACTGGCGCGAACCGCGTTCCCAAACCCTAACCTGCTGAGTGTATTGTTCAGCATGATTGGATGGACAATCGTTCCGACAGAGCCTCCGGCGGTAATAAGAGCCATGGCCAGAGCGCGTTTCTTGGAGAAATACTGAGCAGTAATGGCAACACTGGGGATATATGTGAGTCCGCCACCCAGGCCGGCACCAATGCCTTGACTCAGGAATATCTAGAGAAGGAGAAAAGAGTCAAAGAAGCCACTGGTGATAGTAAGGGAACGCCAACCTGATAGTACTGGTTCGGCTTAGCTAGCGAGAGCATGAAGAGGGAGAATATAGTCAAAAAAGAACCTCCATAGAGGAGCGAATAACTGCGGTGACGGTAAATGAGGATATCGCGGTGAAAGTGAATAAGGGACCCTCTGCTTACAAGTATCCACGGTCGTACAATCGCCCAGCAACAACTCCGCCCGATATGAGCAAACAAGCGTTCAAACTTCCAATCCAGCTGTATTTTGAATTTAGACTAAATTAACGATTTCTCGAGTCTCAAGAGGAGTGGTACTCACGAGATTGCCGAGGGGGTCGAGTTCGTGAGGTATTCCCGAACGTAGAAATCTAGAGTGGTGTCAGGAAATGTTTCGAGTGTTCTTTGCCGGGCGTCGACTGGCCTTGGTATACACCAAATGAAATAGAGTAGCTAGTGGATCAGGCGCGGTCAGCCTTCTTAGTATGACTGGGATCAACAGTCGAACATACCCGCCACAGCAAAACTGAATCAAAAAACCTCCAAGCACTGTCGCGGAACAACCAGTCAAAAGAGTACCGTGCCAAGAGAATCTGTCCACGCACCAGTGCACCATGCCTGCAGTCCGCCATCTGGAAGTACTGGCTGAGCTTGTGAAACCACGCCAATGGGCTTTTCGTCGGATTCGAGGCGAGTATTAGAGTCAGACGCCACTTTGGACTGGGCATCCTCCCCGAGCTGTTGGAGACTCGGTGAGCGGGACATGATGGTTGTGTTCTAAAGATGTCTCGACTGTGGGGGCAAACCGTGGCAAATACGAATCTTCACAGCCGGCATCTTCTAGGCGGACATAGGCCAAACATAGGCCACATGTATGTAATGTTACCCGCTCGCGAACTGGTTCATCGAATTCACAACTTCTCGATCTGGTCTTGTACTGAGCCTCCGAAAATCCCAGCCTCCCGATAGTTTGCATGCACTGGAGTATACAGTTTGTTAGCGCGCGTCTCTCCAAACTTAAAAAAAACTCAAAGTTGTTGTGATTTTGGCGTACATTGGTACCGAGGCTGATCAAGAAGCCAGCGGAGATCACAGGACCCCTGGCAGTAGGGCTGGCAGATCCGCAAACAATGGGGTCCGCTCTATGCCTGACCCCATCCAGATAAAGACGGCTAGCGGTGGGTTTAAGCCGTTAATACAGCGGTGAGGGGAGAGCTCATTTCGTGGTCGAAAGGCCTCGGGCGGGAATGGTTTGGCTTCTCTCGTCAGCAGATATGATACATGATACGCGAGCACACAGCAGAATATGCGAAAGCGGATGGCGAGTTCCAGAGGCCATGGTGATTGGAGATCCCAGTGTGGTTTCGTGAACGGGCAGTCATACATCATGTATCATGGTCCATGGAATCGAAATAGATGCCCTGCGCGATGTCGGTCAGGGATCTAGAGGGCTCTATGGACAAAACGAGAATGAGATCAATAGGGCGAGATCTGGGGTTAAAACTTAGGTTAGTGCGGGATATCAATCTACCAGTGAGTGCTGACGAACCTTCAGCCGTTCCAATCCATCGATACGTTGCCACAGTTCTGTCCTTTCCAATTTTGATCACTCGTTGAACGTTGAGCAGAGTAAGAACGAGGCTGTGTGGGATAGATACGGCAGGTCGGATCTTCAGACTCCGACACTCCCCACATACCGCTATGACTATGAGCCCATTAGGAGTCGAGGAAAGCCAAAGTCGCAAATTCTGGACATGGTCACCACACAGAACGGTATTTCCAGAAGTAAGTCCTCAGAAATGTGTTTTTCGTCGCCTGGATCAGGTGCTACGTCGGGAATATCGTAGTGTCTTTCAACGCGATGTAATCGTGTTGGGCAGAGTCCACTGTCGATTATTCCTGAATTGACGTGACGACGTTGACAGGCAGGACGGTGACATTGATGTGAATCCAGGAATAATCGACTGTACCCTCGTATTGCCCTCGTATTGGGCAGAATTTGGCCATAGTATATGGACACCGAGTTGAAGACACAATGACCATACCCCCCTAGCAGCGACGTCACCTTCCTATCGTTGGCCGCAAGGTTTAGCACCTCAAATAATTCTTCGCCTGTAGCAGGTAACGAAGGGTAAGTAGGTCCAATTTCCGTTGCCACACTATTTACCGTAGTCTGAGGCCTTCAAGCTTCGGGATCAGATCAAACTCTTGTGACCATCAGTCTGACTCCCGTCGTCTCATGGGATGTACATATATTATCCTACACTTAAGGAATTGCTTCACCTTTCATCTCGTCGCTACCTAACTGATGCAAACGGACGTCGCTGAACTCGCTGGGATCTTAGTAGAGTCCATCCTATACGGTCAGTCTATAAAACTTCCCGTATTCAGCAGATACTCATGCGCTGGCCAATCTACTAGGTATTCTCACTGTGCTCACCATCGGGACTCTTTATGTTCTGTGCAGAACAAAACACCTCAGAGGGTCATCGCCTAATTACCCTCTTATCTTCACCTCTGTGTGCGTGGATACTGGCTCTCTTAAACGATTACCGATCCAACATGATTGTACCGCTGGTACAGGTTGATGTATGTCCTCGCAACCACACAGATGGTCGTTGACTGCGTTGTGATTTTCGGCGCTTTTGTTGAACCCGAGCCTCGAACCTTGCGCAAGGCCAAAATGGCCAATAATACCATCCCCATCATCGCTACAAAACGGGCCTTATTCTTTGTAATGATGATCTTGGGGGATATCATAGTTGTGAGCTCTGTGCTCCTCCTGCCCGGCACCCTGTGCGTGCTGAAGCATATAATTCCCTCCAGATCTATCGTTGTTGGGTCGTTTGGTCCCATAACGTGCTAGTGATAATTTTGCCTTCATGTTGCTGTTTCACAAGTGCCGGTGAGCTTTCGAACCAGGGTCTCGTTGGGTTCTCGAGTCCCGATCTTATATTTCGTCCCGACAGTTCTGGCATTCATAACCATCTACGCGACTCAGCATCTAGAGGCTGATTTTGCCATCAGCATCGTACAGCAGCCATGGGTCTATGGTTCAGCACTGTTCGCCTTGTCTCTCGTAGCTAATGGGATGGCAACTTGTACGCCCAAGTTTCATTCGTTTGACCGTTGCGTAAGATGACCGATTTTTCGGTATTCCTCAGCTTTGATTGCATTCCGGATCTGGCAGAGCGAAAAGCACCTCCGAAAGATGCACATATCGAGGTTGGCTTTGACCTGGAGGTCCAACGATCAAACGCCTCGTCGAAAGACTCTTCTTCCTATAGCCCTTATACTCATCGAAAGTGGTGCTCTTAATACAGCATATCTGATAACATACATTATTACTTTGTATGTCGAGAAGGATGCTGGCGGCCTACCTATTGTGGCTGATATGGTATGAACGTCACTGTTGTTTCTCCTATGTCAAATTTCTGATGCACGGATGCCCAGGCGACACCATTAGTCGGGATAATCTTCTCCCTCGTTATTGTTCGGGTGGAGATGAATAGATTGAGGGCGAATCGAATGGGAACAATTCAGAGGAGCGGTGTGGGCAATGACCATGTGGAAGGCGCCGAGCGGCGGTCATTGACGTTCGGAGCTCCTGAACAGCACGATACCCTCCGCGGCTTTGGGCATGGTGGCACTGAGGAGATTTATCCGATGCATCAAACTAGCACGAACCAGCAATGGAAACTGAGAGAACATATGCCAGACGTACCTCCGGCTCCATATGATACACAACCAGATACATAACCGTCATTCCCTCCATAGCTTCTTCCTTTTTTTGTGTAACTATGTTATAAAGAACCCCAGAAAGTCTGGTGACACCGTTGTAATGATTGACACGAGTTGTCCAGAAAGGATTCTTCATTAAAAGGCTCTCGGTGGTGGCCAAATATTAAAAATGAGTGTTTCCCTACTTGCCTCGACTGTCAACGATCCGCGTTGTCTTGTATAGAGACCATTAAAATCATCTTTCCTACTTACCTTGACTATCAATGATCCCCCGGGCCAGTGGCCTGTGATACAGACATTCAAAATCTTTGGAATCAGGATTCAGTACCATAGCTCGGGCGCTTCTCAGCCGGGCTCCCTTAATGAATGTTTCTGGATCGGTACTGGGCTCAGCCATCAATGGACCTGACCTTTTCTCCCTTCTCATCCCAAACCTAAATCATTAATGGACCTTCCATGTATGCTCAGTGGCAGTGCCACTGTCCTTTGGAGCCGCTAACGATAATTTGAATACCGTACGTGCGTTTGGAAAAAACAAACATAGATTACAACCAGATATGTGCTCTGGCCAACCTCACATCTCAGCAATCAACTCGAGGGCTTGCCTTGACCTCGGCTTAATGTCGAAGACTATTCTATCGGGTACACTGGCTTTGGCGTGAGACGAAGAGCAGCCCGTGATGCGATCGGTCCACTCACCGAAAGAAGGAGTTGCTGTAGACCACCTTGGGTTCAATAATCCCACCTTCTCTATCGACCTTCTTGGATATGTTCAACGTAGCAAGCATTGAAACGACGAGCAGCCAAATAGCCGACTCAGCCAGGTCCACTCCAGGACATCGTCTGTAGAGAGATTGAGTTTACTAGAATGAGAGAGAAGTTTGTCCCATTCACCTGCGCCCAAACCCAAACACTACATTTCGGGGATCTATTTTGGCTCTCAGTTCCTTGTCCACATTGAAAAACCGTTCAGGATCGAATAAGTTAGCATTCGGATACAATGTCTCATCTCGTAGCATTGCCCTAAGGATGTACTGTCAAGCGAGGGACGGCCGTACAGAGGGACATGACACCGACCATAAGTTAGCAACCACCTGTGTGAGGATGCAGAGTCAAGCATAGAGAGCGGAGAGCTGTCAACTCGTATCCACTCACAATAGTCCCCTTGGGGATGAACATCCCTCTGTAAAAATCGTCCTCCGTTGAGCAATGAGGTAAGTCTATAACATCCATCAATATCCGTTGCAAAATTTGCAGCTGGGTACTTACTGAGGGGTGATGGTACACCCCAACGCCACACTTCTGATAGAACGGCTTCGACTGCACCCGCAGAAGCGTGAGCTTTTGTTCATTCTGTCATCGTATTCGACGGTGAGATTGACGTACCATACGGCAGCGACTCTCTGTCTCTATACTCTGGGAGGCGACCTGTTCCAACCACGCGGTCTATTTCTTCCTGCGCTTTCCTCATGACCTCTGGGTATTGCAGCATCGCTAGGATGAACTGAGACATAGTGGTAATAGTCTGTGTCGAGACCAGTTATCAAGAAAACAACGCAAGCCCCAGAGCAAAACTCACCGTATCCGCGCTCGCCGCGAACATCGAGTTGGCACTATGCTTGATCATGTCCTCATTTGTATCTTCGGACTGGTCCAGAAGCATCTTTGAGCAGAAAGAAGGTAGTATAGTACCTTCGACCTGATGAAAGCTATGTGTATCAGCCAGCAAACACGAAGTAGACTCACACATACCACACACTTCTTAGCGTGCAGAAAAGGCGCGTCAACGAACTCCTGCATCTTGACCTTCCATATCTGCGCCTTCTTCTTGAATCCAGCTCCGGGAAACCACGCTGGGAGATGTCGGAAGAAGGGAAACACGTCTACCGCCCAAATACCGCCCCCACTGGTGATGTCGTTGGCCAGAATCGATAAGCACTCGGTGGCCATGAGGAGAAATTTGTCGTTGCCATCTTGTGGGCTGTGACCGTACACGACCGAGAGAGACAGACCGCCGGTCAGATTTCGAAGGTGTGTAACGTAGTCCTCAGGTGTATCAACGAGAGAGCGAAGGACGGTTAGTGTTTGAGATTGGATGAGGGGGTAATAAGTTGGGATGACGCGTGTTCCGATGGTATGCTGGATGTGTCTTCTCTGAGACTTGAAGGTCGCGTCGTACTTCGAGAGTGGAACCTGGTGTAGTCATGAAGCTGGTATAAAGGGGCAGGAGGCGTAATCTGTACCAATTTCTCGATGCCACACCTATGAAAAATTCGTCAACGCTTGAGGCTCACCCGCTACGAAGTTCACTGGCCCTGCACGTACAATTCACCTGACATCTGTAGGGTCGGTCTATCGGAGTAGATGGCACCTCTTTTCTCGAGTAGCTGATCGGCAGCTTCGTAACTTCCGAGAAATACAATGTTCCAATTAAGGACGCGGAGTCGACACACATCGCCTGGGGGATTGTGAAATGTCGAGAGGTATGTACTAGTAGAAAGGAATGACATACCATAGTCTCGAGTCCATTTGGCTGCGGTAATCCATAGCTCTTTGAGCGTGAAATCGAGTACGTTTCCTAGAACTGGGATGGGAGGGGGTCCGGGAGGATAGTCCTTCCGGACGCCTCGAAACCAAAGCAATGAGACACCGATTGCAACGAGAAGGGTGGTGAGGACGGTGATAGGGCTATCCATCGCTGATAGTAGTACACTGTGCTGTAGTTATTCTTCAACTCCCTTCTTTTGAGGAGAAGGATTCTACCGTCTGTGCCTTGTCTGTGCCTGATCTATGCCTTACCGCGATGGATGCGAGGAATATACGTTCGAAACTAGCTCAAAAGAAGTCAGATTATCATGATCAGTCCGCACTATTGAGATTGATATCATCGTTGTTGGGTAGCTGGGTGATCAAAGGCAAGTTGAAAGTAAGTTGAAAGTGAACCGGTTCATTTTTATGAGGCCCGAGCGGCGAGGACATGAAGATCACGATTACCCAACTCCCACGACCTACACCTACACTGACAAATGATACTGATACATGCGCTGAGCGCCCACCGGCAAATCCTATTTCTACGAAGATGAAAACACATCCAAAGACATCGCGCATTTCGAGTCTTGATTCGTCACTATCGCCATGGCCGTGTCCTCGCCAAAGTTCAGAATTGCAATCAGGTTGGTCGTTACACGTTATGCTGGGGAAACTATTCTCAAATTGCCGTTTAGTGGAGGAGGTATAGGAGGCCTTGCATTAGCTGCCTTTATCTGCAAGCATTCCAAGGACGTTGCCGTCGACATATATGAGACAAAAACCGAAATTTCAGTCATTGGCGCCGGAATCGCTATTTGGAAGCGTACATGGCAGACGTTGCAGGATATTGGACTTGAAGATGAGGTCAGGAAGCGGGGTCTACCCTTGCCGAAAGAAGGAGAAAGTGAGTAATGATGGTTTCCTACCATACAGACTGTCGTTGACCTCAAGTTTCAAAGTTCGAGGACCCATATTCCGCAAGGCAGACCAACCGAGCGAAGGCGTTGACTTCCATAACCATATGATGCCATGTAAGATCAAACCCTTGCGACTTCTCGTCTCTCCTAATGTCAGGTTTCTAGACGGACCCTTGACGCTTCCACGACCTACTCTGCTGGAATTACTGCAAACAACCCTGACCGATATGTGCAAGATTCACACTTCAAAGCACGTCGCTTCGTACGAAGAGACACCGGGTGGACCTATCACTATCCATTTCAAGGATGGCTCTAGCTCTACTGCGGACGTTTTAGTTGGTTGTGATGGTGTTCACTCCAATACTAGAGCCACAATGTATCGCGACCTTGCGAAGACAGACCCTTCAAAAGGATATGAGTCGTTCTGCGAGCCCAAGTGGAGGTGGGAATCCAACTGATCCAAAGCGGTCCAAAGTTAACATCGTTGCAGCGGGCAGCTTGCCTATAGAACAGTAATCCCGAAGACGAAGATCAGCGAAAAAGACCCCAATCACCAGGCTTTGACGCAAGCGAAGATATGGTGCGGAAAGAACAAGGTGGGTCGTATCTACTTTCTGTTCACGCTGAGGGATGTGCTGTGCTCATTTGCTCCATACAGCACGCCGTCACTCACCCATTCGGTGACACCATCAATGTCATATGCTTCTACAACGAGGAAGGAGGCTACGGGAAACCTTTTACTGCAGCTTGGGTTGCGGACGTTCCAACGGCGGAAGTCGTAGATCGTTTCCAGAATTGGGAGTCAGACATCCTCAAAGTCCTCCAGGTGAACCACTATGTCTGATATTGGCATCTGATCATCATATCTGACCACACCGCTTCGCTTAAATTAGGCGATTGAGAATCCCAGCCGCTGGGCGATCCATGTTGTCGACCGACTCCCGTACTCGGTTGCAGGTCATGTCGCATTGGTGGGGGATGCAGTGAGTCATATTTACGCACTGCTATTCATCATTGAGGTTCACACACATCAAAGGCACACGCAATGACACCTCACCAGGGCGTCGGCGGTGGCCAAGCCATTGAAGATGCACACATTCTTGGACGCCTCCTCGCTCACGAGAAAACGACGGTCCATAACCTCAAAGAGGTCCTCGAGATCTACCAGGCCATTCGTCTCCCATTGGCTCAAAAAGCTGCAGAACGGTCCTGGAACAACGGTGAGTGTTTATGGTCGGCATAACTGATGCAGGAATACTAACAACCCGTTCAAGGCCTGCTATATGATTTCATCCACCCCGATCATTCAGTGAAAGCTGACGCCACACCGGAGGAGCTCAAATCTCTTGGTCTGGCGGTCGGGGAGGCATTTGCCTGGCTAGGAAAGGGCGGGTGTGATGAGGATTGGACCGAGGCCGAGTCTAGATTGTTGCAGTTGAACTAGAACCGAGGGTATCGAGGCCATTGCTCTTGGATTTCAAGCAAGATGATGTAGATTGTAAGAACAACAGACAACTTCCTACCCTCTTCGGTAATTGAATAACAAGCTGCTAGATCTCTATTGCGTGTGGTGTGCATCTTAAGGAAATTTACCAAGTTAATAAAAACTAAGAAATGTCCGAAGTGGCCCTATGTACACTGTGCCCCTCCACTTGGTCGGATTGGGACGGCGGACGCGATGGCTTCCCCCTGTAGACCGTTACTTTCAAGCTCCAAGGCGCACATCTCCTCGTCCTCAAGCTGTTCGCACCGACTCTGATCGAAAGGCAATGGAATGTTTAGATTAGCCAGCTCCGGTGGTGCTTCTATCTGTCGACCTGTCACTCAAAATCTTCACTTTGACAATGACGAGGGAAAGATGATACCGATTCACGGCGTGGCCTGGAACGAGTTCGATCGTGAACCGTTAGCTTTGAACCGCCCGGGCGTTGAAGATTTACGCACCATGTTAGCCAGGATTGGCAAACTTCTCCGACCTCTCGTAGCCTCGAGTCGCAGGACGAAAGTGTAGGCAATCAAGAAGGAACTTATATTCTAGAGCACAAGGATCCTAGCAATGGGAAGGAGGCTATCGCGACCCGACTCAATGATGCTTAGCCTACGATCGTCCTGGTACTACTAGGTGATCATCTGACGACCTGCCTCGTTCTGCCATATGCGAATTGCAATCAACGTAGACCCCGTAAGTCCGCCGGGATGCAAGAAATTGGGACGCATCTCAACAGTTGCGACTCCGTTTACAACAATGGAGAGGGTGAACAAGGCGGCAACAAAGCTCCAAGGTCGCTTTAGGATGCGCGGAAGGCTTCCTAGATGCTGGACCGCGTAGATGAACATGAAGACCAGAGCTTCGCGGACCATTATCAGCTCTGTGTGAGTATAAACGGTGTGCTACAAGACTCCGAACCAGTGAGCGTCTAAGTAGTGGTGCCCGACATCGATCTGTCTGGTTCGGTTGACCTCATGATTGTAAGTTACATCTGATGCCCTTGACAGACGTGTGGCGATCCGTCTTGCTCGCAGCAAGTGTCATGCTCTCCGAGTCTTGGTGTACGTGTCTCTCCAGCCGGCGTCGTGGTAGCCTACTTATTAGTACTTACTGAGCTCGTTCAACGTTCAAGCTGCACTGGTGAATAGTCCCAAAACGCGATCATGGGTTCTAACCATCTCTCGCCAGGCTGTGGAGTTTGTTAATCAATACTATTCTATTTCCAACCAAGGTCCGCTTGATGATATGGAACCCACACTATCCGTCAAATTTATTCAATTGGATTAATCGGTCAGTATAATTATAGTAGCTACGAAGCTACTAATGATTGATTGTTCATGTCAGCGTTCAACGTTCAACGTTCATCGTTAGCGTCCGCAATTTTCCTCGTTATCGACTGAGGTACCGTGATAACATATTAACTTGTGTACAGGAGAGAACCAAACTCTTGTATAAAGTACATGTTGCACCATCGTTTGAAAAGGCGCGCTGGCCACCAGCCTATTAGCATTATGCATAAAAAAGGTGCTTAGAAGCGTTCCAATCATCTTGTCATAGCACTTGAGCGGCCACGGCATACTAGACGTGCAGCTAAAGTAGAATTTTCGACATAAAGTAGATTACAAGAATCTGAGTCCAGCCATAAGAGTCGCAAATATGTCCTAACAAAAGACAGAGATCATGATCAGTACCATATGTTCAACCTCAATCCAACATCCCCACTCTCAAGTCCTATCGTTCGTTGACGGACTCGGCTCCATCGGTGGAACTGCAGCAGGCTGAGTAGCTTTGGTTCGGTCTAAATCCTTGTTCACTTCATCTTCAAAGTTATCCTTGTCGAAAGACGACTGGCAACAAGTACCACAACATCCTCGCCCTCGATCGCATGATCCGCCGAACGCCTCTTTAACAGGTCAGAAACAAACCGAATCAGAACGTTTTTCCCGACTGAATGGACGAATGTAATCTCGTACGAGTATTGCACCATGGACCGCAAGCAGAAAAAAGTGATACACCTGTCGAGATACCGTTAGAAGTTTGTTGTGAAAAATATAGCAGCCATGGACAACGCACAGCAAAAACCACAGCAAATAGATGCGCACTCTCCTCCTGAATCCATATCTTTACTGGTAATGAGATTTTGAGAATGAGATAAGTTGTTGGCTTTCGTTGAATGCGTTTATGTCTCAGGAGTGACCGATGACGGCAAGCGAGCAAACGTTACTACAACTGTTCTTACAGCCTGAGCCTTTTGCAAACTCATCTTTATACATACATACCTTCATCTTTCTCCGGTTCCCCTTTCCCTCCGAGGCACTGCACATTCCGCAGCAAAAGCTACAGCCTTTTCATCTAGAAGTTCGACTTCCAGATCATTAATCAAAGTAAATTACAGCGGAAACAAGGCAGTGGACATCAAGCTCGATATCAGATTCGACTACAGCCTTCCAGTTCGAATGCCGGTGTTCTGGGATAAAGTCGTTGAGTCGTTGAATCGTGTCGAAGAAGTTCTGATTGCGCCATAGACTCCGTATCACGACCAGAAAACAGATTTTTGAAAAGTGATTGCGACAAGTACAAACATGACAGGTTGATTCAAGGGAATCCTTCCAGCTTTCCGCCAAAGCATGCACTGGAGGCGTCGTAGGTACAAAAGGCTGCTCATACAAAAGTAAATAAATCATCTAGCATTGATCAAATTCGAACTTGCGGACGGACCGTACCAAGATGGATGCATCAATAACTCGCAGGTCAGTTGTGCCCTTCACTTTCAGATCGGAATCGACGACTCCATAATGAGTACCTTTGAGAAACATCCTTGCTGTGGTGCTGCGTTATCCCGAGCCATCCCAAGCTGACGCGCCAAACCGCTTTACATATTTGATCGCCTCACGCATTGCGTGCCACCTTGCGGTGAACCTCCAGCTTGAGTAAGATCGGCCAATGCGTTCCCAGCTGCGAATCGTGTGTTGAGCACTGTAGAATCTGAGGATATTGGAAGGATGGAACCGTACCACCGATGATGATAAACCAAACTCCAGATACAATCAAACACCAGAGATCTAGAGTCCTCTCCTCTCGCCAATTTCAGCTGTTCCACGCTTTCGTAGATGGCCGAAAAGGCAGGTGAGGACGCTGTACTATAGCGTTATTCCAAACGGTCCAGTCATCACGAGTATTGGTACGTGGAACAAAATATTAGATAGCCTGAAAGGATTCATTGGGGAAAAACAGCAGTCCCATGATCTATAAAGAAGTAGTGAAGCTTGAAGCATCGTGCTTGACAGAAGAATCGTTACACACGAACTGCAATTAATAGACCGCAGGCAACACAGTCAATAGTAATAACGCGACGGAAGTAGCGATTTCTTCGACCACTTTGATACTAGGAGTCATGCCATGGACGCTCGTTGACACTGGTTCCTTCAGTCCGTTGTAGTACCGCAACCAAACCAAGAGGTAGATGGTGGTAATTGACCGAGAGAGCACCGCGGTCAAACGTCAAACACTCGTACGTCATATCGCAACCTAAAGATTTCGAACCAGATTTCGATATTTATTTGCTCATACCTATCAAGGTCAAGTCACCCTCGAGTCGCCCTCTCCACTATGGGACACAGACTTATACGGTAAACCGACTCACTACCACCCAGCTACTGGACAGGAAAATTCTATTCGGTACGCCAGATATCAGGAGCTGTCTCGGTATCTGACCTCATCCCTTCGGCCAAACTGCGAGGATCGATGATCCATATCGCAGCCTTCGACTTGATAGAACAGTCTATATCCTCAGAACCTGCTTTGTGCTGTCCTTGATCATCGTTAGGCCCCCCAGAATGGAGGTTAAACAGATCGTCTTGCTCGCCATTCAGGACTTCGCCGTCACCGAATACGATTGCTCTTGAGCGAGAATTCATCTCCTTCACAATCGCTTTGACACTCGTCCTATTGGCAGTCAAAGTTGTCCATCCGAGTCGGGCACCCAAAAGCATGCTTTGGACCGTGTGAGCAGTGAGCCGAGGATTGACCTTGGTGACAATGGCTCGCGCAATATTATCTCCATTGGGAGGAGGCACCGAGTGTAGAGGTGAGCGATCAGACGAGTTTCGGGGGTTGAACCCTTCCCCTTCTAGGATGTCATAGCAAGTTCTGTCCAGCGAATGGAAAAAAGCGGGCTTATCATTACTATGAGCGCAATCTTTCTCGTCTTCAGAACTCGAGTGAATTCGTATCGGAATGAGGGGTATGAATTTGTGACCAAAACGTGAATCCTTCCAATATGCTTCTTCGGCTAGTTCTTGGGAATCAAGGTCTGGGTCTTCGAGCGAACGGTCCCAAAGTAGCGCCTTCACACGTCGTTTCTCATTCGGGCCTCCAATCTTCGAAACGATCCTTAAGCATCTATCCCTCGCTTCCCGGGTCGTCCAAAATTCCACTCGTTCGAGAGGTGACGATATCGATTTGAGCTGATCATACATCTCCTGCAAAAGACCTTTGCCCATCTCTTGAAGGACTTGGTTGGTAAGCGCACGAGAGTGCTTGGCCAGGTCTTGCTTGGCGTAGTACGGTAATTCACCGTTCTCCTCACCCTCTCCGCCCTCTCCGCCTTCTCCGTCGTCAAGCTCCAGATCAGCGGCTAGCTCTGCATTCGTCTTTGCTAATGCTACAGCCCTGGCTTTCGCCTTACTGGCTGTCATTTTCTTCTTCCATTCGAGGTACTTTTGAGGTGGTATGAAGCGTTTGTTAGCTTCGTCAATAGATGATGGGAGGGAAGCATGGGTGAGGTCGGACACTAAAGCGATGAGGGCGGAAAGGTCGAGGTTGATCTTTGAAGTCGGTTCAAAGAAGAGCTGTAGAGGACTTGGCTGAGATGAACGTATCACTTCGGGAACCTCAGCAGGTTTCCTTTCGCCCAATTCAGCCTCGATGCCCATGTCCTTCAACCCTTGGATTGTCTGCGCGATTCGAGGATCGTTAGGTTCTCCCTCAGGATCCAGCCTCGTGAGACGCATGGTAACTTGTGGTATAATCTCGGTAACTGTGTCGGCTGAATGACGGGAAGAAGGCAGATGGAGTGGGTTGGCTTTTGCGGCTGCGATCAAGGATCGGCCCATCCGAAGCACTGAGTTATCGAAATCCTTCTGAGCCAGACTAGGTCGATAATCTTCGTCTTCAGAATTCGATGATTCGGTTTCAGAGTCAGTCAGATATGAATCGATTTCTCGAAATTCAGCTAACATGCGGGAATTTTTAATGCTGGAAATTGGGATCGTCGATAACGTAGATCAGTGGCTAGAAGATGTTACTCACGTATTGATTCTAATCCAACACCTCTTATGATCGGCAACGACATCGACCTTCGCCTCGGGTTGCTTCGGCTGGTTACCAGAGGCCGTCCGCTGTTTTTTGGCCTCTCTTGAGGTAGCTGGATCCGATGGGACCATCGGAAAACCCTTGAAAACGCAAGAGACTGGCTGCGGAGCACAAAGTACTTCATTCCAAACCGCAATGAGATAGGGAGCATTGGTAGATAACGCCGGAAGATGCGCCGATTCTGGATCCTCGAGAAACTACTGAATAAAAAACGGATGGTGAGCCGGAGGAAAAAATCACCAGAAAAACCAGAATTGATATTACTCACCTTCTCAAGAATATCCAGGTCTACTTTAACCGTCTCTCTGAGCTTCTTGAGTCCAGGAAGATTTTCGTGATGCAGCCAATGGGTATCTTCGTTCGGGTTTCGGATCACTTCGAGAGCCGAGTCCAGTATTGGAGGTTTTTTGACTGGCGGTTGGAAATGAACTATAGAATCGTAAATGGATTGAAGCTGAACACGTAATTGACGAAGTTCAGGATGAGAGGTCGAGCTCATCGTGAAAGGGGGAGACTGGGGGAGGTTTGTTTGTCACGGACGGTGACGTCGGGTGACACGAGCATTTCTCTCACGACATTTGGCCTCCAGGCTCATCATCGCACGGTACTCTCAGCTATTCGCCTAAGATGAGTAAAGTTGTGTTCGGTGAGGCTTCATTCTAGTGTATTGGTCGTGAAATACTGACCAACCTGTTGCTGTCAGTTGGCAATGTCCCTTACAACATGGGCGAGGTGCGTTTCCCTTCAGATATTTTCTCTGCCATCTAGACATGCTCAAGGTGTTACAGGAGCAACTAATAGATGTCTTCAAATCCGTTGGTCAAGTTATCGGCTTTAGGTACTGGTCCCAGAGTGTATCTTCGCTACGTTCAAAACAAGTTTTCTCATTTCACAACCTCAACAGACTCGTATTCGACCGAGATACAGGCAAGCCGAAGGGATATGGCTTCTGCGAATTTGCGGGTACATTGAATTCCTTGTCTTTGTGTGAAATAATGCGCGATTATCTGACGCAACTCCCTGTCTTCGTTGAACAAATCCAATTTTATACATTCCCGACGTTCAAAAATCGTGATAATACCCGCAACCGCAAATCTGTCCTCAAATATTGAAATGATTGCGTGTAACGCGTATCGCGTGCGTGCATCCAGACCATGAGACGGCATCATCTGCTGTACGCAACCTGAATGGATATGAGGTTGGCGGTCGACCTCTACGCATCGACTTGGCAGATTCCGACCCCTTCCTGGAAGGGAAAACGACAGTGCGCGGCGAACTTGTTGATGGCGGGTCAGGCTCGACTCAAGATCGATGGCGAAGTGGCGACAATGTTCGTGAACCAAACGACTTCTTGAACTCCCTGCCAAGTGGTATACCAGTCCCGCCAGGAGCGACCTCACTCGATATGATCAGTACGACATTGGCCACCATGAATCAAAGGGAGCTCATGGATGTATTGGCGCATATGAAGGTATATTGGGAGTTGTCTTGTCTTCTCAATTCCTTCTCATATCAATACAGGCATTTGTTATAACACACCCAGATCAAGCGCACGCATTACTAGTTGCTCACCCTCAGCTCGCCTACGCCCTATTTCAAGCTCTTTTGCTCAACAAAATTGTCGATTCCGGTATCCTCCACCGAATGCTCAGTGCAACAACGCAAGCTGCAGCAACGGGGGCCCAACCAACCGGGGCAGCAGGTCCTTCAAGACCGTCTGGCGCGCCACAATCAAACAACGGAACATCTGTACCCCCACCTCAATCCCAATTCCAACCAACTTACGGTTACGCAGCGCCGCCGCCGCCAGGTATGATGCCACCATACATGACACCAGGAATGCCTCCACCTGGTGCTATGTTCCCACCGCCAATGCCTCCTTCGTATTTCCGACCCCCGCCACCGATGGGATTGATGTCGAGTCCACCGCCTCAGTCTTCATCACAAACATCTGATAAAATGTCGGCCCCTCCTGGAGGAGCGCCTCTAATGACACACCTTTCTCAGGCTCAGCCGCCAGAGATCACCGATTCGCAAAAGGTGTGTTGTGTCTCTTTTTGAGCAAGGAAATCAAACTTACATTCTTCCGCAGGCTATGCTTATGCAAGTATTCTCATTGAAACCGGAAGAAATCAACCGGCTACCCGAGCAAGAAAAGGCTGCTATTCAACAACTGGTGAGCTACTGGTGCCCAACGTTTTGTCTCGTCCACGGTACTTATTGCTTTGTGTAGCGGGCACAATTTATGAACAACATGAACCCTCTCGCTACAACATAGTCACACTGCTGTCGTTGCTACGTACACCTAATTTTGCTACCCGCCTCAAATACAAATCATTGTAGAGCAGCCTTGCCAGTGAAAAAAAAAACTTGTAACAGTTTTGCGCGTTTTTCGGAATTCTGCCTAAGTACGAGGTTGTGTTATGTTTGGTCCATGTCGGTTTTCGTATCGGCCGACGGAAACTTAATCTTTCACAGCGACTAGCAACTATACTTGCAATCTCTGTGTGCTGTACTCCCGTCATGGAACAAAAATATCGACTCTTGTGCCTTCAAATCAAAGCTTATCCAGGGTCATCGCGGTATACGATAAACTAAACTCCAGTTATGGAATAAGAGAAGGTGAACACTGAAGGTGTTCACTTGTAAGTTGTATGTTATTTTAGCGACGACGGCAGATTATCAGGATGCCATGCTAGTCGACGAATGGTTTCCTGATACCCCTGTTAGATTTCGCACAGAGCTCTTGTTCCAAAGGCGGAACTTCTCAAGGTCCCCGGTCCGGCGAACTTGATGCGCTTTCAGGGGAGTTGAAGTCTCTCAGGCTAGTTATTTCTGACGTTGAGTCCTTTTCTTGTAGATTTTTGGCTGACACTCTGTGAACCCACGAAACAGTTGAAGTTGCTCCCAGTCACAGACCGGAATCCCACAGACAATCAACCAATTCGATTGTCTATCTGACATTCCGGAGCTTTTTGATTGAACTGAAGGTCGAGGTTTACCCCCGCCGCCGCCTTCCAGGCTTATAATGTTCGAATTACCGGCAGGGAGGATCGTGAGTTCCTCTGAATTTTTTGTCCATCCTTCCGTTGCTGTACATGACTTCTTTCTCCAGATAGAACACATTGCAGCCGTACATCCACAAGGTTAGTCAAAGCGGAGTATGACTTACCTCGAATAGAACAACTATACAAACGAATTGAGCTTGACGCTCCGGTTATGAAAGCGATGTGTGTAAGACTTTCGAACCCTGCTGATTCAAGTTGTGGCAGAAAAGGCGGTTTGTCATAATGCTTTGGAGGAGTCAGGAGACTGGCAAGGTGTATGTTCGCCTCGAAATTTGAGTTCATCGTCTTACTTATGCTGACATTCAAGTTAGGAAGGCATGGCTCGATTGCGAGTTCGGTACCGGTGGGCGATAGAGTACACCGGAAGAACTCTGGTCAATCTCGCATCACTACAGCATCTCTCATAGACCATACGGTATGGTTACAGTATGGTATTTTTGGTCCAAAAGTGGTCGTAACAAGCGTTTTTCGTGCCGTTCCTGACCCGGAGTACTGCCAGATAATATGGTAATACTCATGGGTTTCGACGTCTACGGGTTATGACAGAGCATCTATGGCATACTCCGTTTGTAGAATTCTTAGAGTTCACGTCGTAGAGCGATGGTAGAGTCGGACCCAGAATGGTGTATGGCAACTTTCCCACAACCAAAACTTGAACTTCTAACGTCCTCCTCTAGTTACAAGCTCTCAATTGTGTGTGTACTTGAGAACCAGCACCTCGCTCATTTGAAGTATATCAGCTAGTATCTGTCAATCATGATTTTATATATATCTACACGTGACCAATCGGACTGAGGGCCGCCGCTGTATGCGGAATGCTTCGGCTTTGTACTCCAACTCTCATTTGCTCTGTTTCTCATGGCCATACATTCCCCTCCGCTCGCACGAGGTTCACAAAATAAGTTCAGGAAATATCTCTAGGAACCGATACGTAGAAGTGTAAGAGGGCCTGGGGAGCGGGAAGTCCATAAGTGTTAATTCATAAAAATCCCGTTGCACAAGTCTTGTGAGTGAGCCCCTGCTTTCTCTTTTCTTTGCTGAACCATACGGAATGCCGTGTTGTCCCTATATTGAACAACGCCATGCATTCCTTCATCCCGAATCGAAATACTTCTTCTCGCCCGAATCATTGTCCCACTCTCTTCCTGAACTTGAACTTATGTCTTGCTCAGTTATCTATCACGCCATAGCCTGGGCAATCGATTCAACGCGTCCAAGGATGCCAATATCTCGTATCGGAACCCATACGACCTACGTTACGGCGAACCACGGTGTAATTGCTTCGGTCTCCGACTGCAGATTATTCTTTCCGGTAATCCATGAAGATAATTCTATTACATCTTCAGGAACTGCTTATTCCTTGGGACCTCACGGGAGCAAATCATTTATTTCATTGAAAGTACAAGGTCGCTTATCATTTACTACCTGCTAGACTGAGATCGAAGCTAACGTCTCGAATTTTTATTTTTACCAGTATATCCGCACCACGTGCTATCATTAATATGCGGTCGCCTCAATATACCAAAGAAGTTCTTCGTGGAGTATAAGTACTAGAGACTTTAACTGAAACTTCCGAAAACCAGAACGATGGCCGTTCTTAGGTTCGCTTCACTTTTCGTCTCATTCCTTGCTTTGCACAGCGTTAATGCTGGACCATCCGCCGCCGCCGACCCATGCGCCAAGATCGCAGGCAAGAACTTCGTGCCAC
This sequence comes from Marasmius oreades, assembly GCF_018924745.1. Taxonomy (NCBI): domain Eukaryota; kingdom Fungi; phylum Basidiomycota; class Agaricomycetes; order Agaricales; family Marasmiaceae; genus Marasmius; species Marasmius oreades. The sequence continues at coordinate 3,756,322 of NC_057325.1, forward strand.
CTGCGGATGCTCTCGCCTGCGAGAAATCGTTCCCGTTCAACGAGACGCTCCGCCAGAACGTCTTGACCACCGTATCTCGGGTGTTCGACTTTTACACATTCGAGGACTATTATTTGAAGTCCCCTCCGCCGTTCCAGGAATCAACAATCGACATCCGTGCTGCTTTGCGTAAGCTGAACACGACGAAGTACCAGGCAAGCACATTATCTCTCTGGTTTTCTTGTTCTTTTTCAACAGCTCACTTATTTCCGAATAGACGGACTACGATTTCAATAAAGATCTATTTGATTTCACAAACCAGCTGAACGACGGACATACTCGTAAAGCATTCTTTTCTCTCTCTCTGGGGGCTGGTTGTCGCGTGTGCTGACCATTTCTTTTTCATTACGTCTCCAGGTTGGTTACCTGATTGCATAGGCTTTTTCCAGAACATTCTTCCGACGCCCATAGTCTCCCTCGAAGTAAAGGGTGTCCAAGGAATCTACGTTGCGCCCGATGCTGTCGAGTTCATTTCTCTTCTCGGAACAGAATACACGGGATTTTTCGATTCCATTAATTTCAACTGGAAACGATTGGCTGGAGCGCAAGTCCTTGCGATCGAAGGCCAGGATCCGTACGATTATGTTGACTTTATTGCAAAGACGGTGTCCGGAAACTATTTGGACCACGGTGTCAGGGTGAATTCGGTGTTATCAAGCTACAGAATAGCGAGCGGAGATTACTCTCAAAGGCTAGGAGATCTCGGTAAGGTTCCTTTACGAGCCCTACAACGTTAACTAACACTGTCCTCTCGGTTCAAGCTGGGCCCTCTGGCGTGCAACGTACATCGCTCACGTTCCAACTCGTTCCTCTAGACACTGGAAAAGCAGAGACAGTGACAGTTCCTTACCTGGCCGCCTTCTTGGGGAATGCATTCACGGACAAGGATTCATTGTAAGAATACTCCCCCATCCACCCCCCGAGTACAGGGAATAACGGGCTAATACTAATGTATTTTTTTGACAGCTGGGCTAATAACTGCGCTGCAACTCCTATTACTAACGGAATCGACAGGAGGACCCAATCTTCGTTCGTACCGCCGAAACGTCTTCAACCGAAAGCTTCTATCATCGATAAAGCCCATTCGGTCAACATCGTTCTTCCTAACCCTTTCCGCCCTAATCTCACAGAAGTTGCCGGAAGCGATGACGTTCTGAAGAATTACATTCTGCCTGATAAAAAAACAGGAGTGGTCGGTGTTGTTTTTTTTGGATATCGTAATTCATTTGTGGAGCTCACTCCGGTTTTAGATGTTTGTGGGCTCCTTTGGTCCTCTGGATTTCGACCAGTTTCAGGCGGATGTTGTAGCGGCTATTGATGCTTTCAAGAAAGCTGGTGTAACACGCTTGTTGATTGATTTGAGCAATAACGGAGGTCTGTTGCGATATGATGTGATGGATTTAGCCCTCTTACTTCAACATCTGTTCATTATTTAGGTGGCTTTGTATGTCTCGGACAGTTCTTGTTCCAATATCTTGCTGGTAGCAAGATTGGGTATCCGTAAGTTCATCCTTACTTTTACCAGTTCCTAGTAAATTCTGATCGTTTATACAGTGGATTTGTTTCTTCTCTTCGCGGAAATACCCTTGCCCAGAAGATCATCGCTGCTGACATCAAGTTGGGGATCGATGCGTTTGAGGGGTTCTATCCTGCCGACAATTGTTAGTTTATCTATCGCCGCTCTCCCCGACTACGGCTCCCGACAGTTTTTCCTTTTTCACAGGGGCGTTTTTGAATGGGACCCAGATGCCATCAAGTTTCGATTACGCTGATCCAGTCGTGCCATTCACTATTAATGGGGTCAATGATCCAACGTCGCAACGATTTCATGTGCGTAGGGCATGAATCTCCCGCCCGCCCCTCTACCTTCTAATTACAGTCCATATTTCAGGATACCTGTGAACTTGCATTCAGTCAGACTGTCCCTCAAGATCCTCCCTTTGACCCAAGGTGAATAATCATCTACTTTGAGTAGTGATAGTGATGTTTGATATGTTCTTTTTTTTATGTCGGCAGTAATATCGCCATCGGTACGTCTACCTTGGTTTGGCTAAAGCTTCACATAACCTCGACATCTTTTTCGATGTGATCCTTCCAGTTAGCAACGGTAAGCCTTTTACTCAGTGTCGTTTTCTCTCTCGTTCACCAAGTTACGACTGTTAATAGGGAACTGTGCTTCGACCTGTGCAATGTTTAGCACATTGATGAACGAGAGACTTGCGACCAAGATCGCTGTTTTCGGCGGGAGACCCGGTCAGAACATTGAATTCAAAGGTATGTAGCTGTTTAATTTACATTTATGTAACCGGTTTTGTCGGTGTCTCGTTCTCGTTGCGACCCTTGTTCTTGACAACACAACGTTAAACCTTAAAAAGGCATGGCGGGTAACCAGGTGCTCGAATGGGCTGACCTTGATAGTGAAATCAAGACTGCTGGGTTGAAGGATGTAGGTCTTCTCCTTCTTTTAATGTTCTATCACTAAGGGCTTGTTTTTGAAGGATCCATTGGCGCCACCAGATCTGTAGGTCGTATGAAACTTTGTGTTCGAGAGACCATCCTCACAATCCACCCTTCCATTAAGGCTTGTTTCGGCCAATTTCCGGTACGTCCCGCTTTTAAATGAACGATCTAGGCCAGCGTCTAAGTGAAGTTGTTTTTTTATTCCCCAGCCACAACTGGCGTACAGGTGATTTCTCCTTGCTTTTAGTCCGTTCGAACAGACAAATCTCATACACATACGAATCCCTCAAGCTTGGAGTTTCTTCGATGAGAACAAGCCGATAGGTAAGTTGTATTCACTGTGATTTGTTTGCGCCCAGCTGAAGATCTCTCTCCGGTTTCCAGCCTACGTTTCTGAACTTCCGAGATGTACGTTGCTGTGTTTTATGTTTTGCGTGATACTCATATGATGTTTCCCGTTTATCCAGTCCGGTTTGCCTACACTACAGACACGTACAATAATCCGCAGAACCTTTGGTTGTTTGCGTGCGTTCTTTTTTTTTTGTAACCTCATCCTGTTGGACTAACATGACCTCCAGTGTTTCTCAAATGCTGAAATGAAAGCTTCTCCACCGGGTACAAATAAACTTTCGATATTCGTTTTTTCCCAGAGTCGTGGATTTTCTGTCAGACTCTGGTTTTTTTTACTTAAGTAATGTGTTATGTATGTGTATTTACGATACGATAAAGTATCCAAATTCCCCCCCTTCGATCCATCAACCTTGGCATGTTGAAATGACCGGCGCTCCGCTGTCAAACAACAGAGGGATTGAAGTCCTTCATGGTCAAGGTTCGAGAGTTGAGAGGAAAATTCCCTTTCACTAGGAGGTCTCCCCCTGCGCCCCCTACGCCTCGTCATGCGGTGACCTGTCGGGGTCGGGCTTTCGGGAGGTTCGGGCAGAGGACGAGAACACAAGAACCTACAGGTCGTACGCGAGAAAAACGGGCGTTCAAACACCCCGTTCCGACAAACCCCACCTTCACAACCGGGACTGTAATGTCCGGGACTTGTTCTAGTTTCTAGCTTTGAGTATTCTTCAAGAAAGTCGATAGAGTTGAAGGTGAAGTATGGATTTTTTAAGAAGGGAGGGTGGAGGACAGTGGACATTAGACAGTGGACAGTGGACAAACGATCTTTTCAACTATGTGACATTCGGCGCAATGCGGCATTACTGAGCTTAGCGGGGAGTGTTTATGTCACAACATTGTTCATTGTCCTAATCGGGAAATGTGAGATCTCTACCCTTCACCGCCAAGTTCAGTATATAATGGCCGACGCTTTTGTCAAGCGGCCGCCACTTGTCCAATGGAAACCTTACACTCTATACGTAGAACGAGGTCGGAAGACCGTGTTCTACCACAACGACCTCTTTGGACGAAAACACCTCATTCAGCACGTGCCCAAAGCGAAGGGTCAATCACATTAACAGTACCAGACACTACTCGACCTCTACCAGACACCAGTCGACCTCTACCCTCCCCTCCATGCTCTGCCCCGGCCAGAACTCCCACTTCGCGACCCGTTCGACCCTTACCACCCACACCCATCTCTCCTACCATACATTCTCCTCCTCTAGTCGAACCATCCCAACCCAAACCGAACCCCTTCGCCACCCTCTCCCTACAAACATCTCCAGAGCGGCTACGCCCACGCCCCCTCCCTGATCCATGTGAAGAACTCAGCCCTACGAGTCCATTGACACCTTCCATACCTCTCAAACCGTCACCCTCAGCTGCACGTAGAAAAAGGATGTCTAAACTCAGGCGACACCTCGGAGAGAGTGTCTTGGAAACATCGATATTCCGCCTGAGTGCGGCGCTTGACAAGGAACTGTTACTTATTGATGAAGAGGAACAAGATCTCGTTTTTAACAAAACCCTTCTGGAGTTGGATTTCCATTATGGCTCGACGACGAGTGTCAATTCGGAGAGTAATAGTATTGATCGTTTGGCGTTGGTAGACGAAGAAGAGGAGGAGGAGGAGGAGGAGGAGGAGAATGAAGATATTGGGACCCTCACTGATGGTGATGAGCTTTGTTGGGTTAACAGGGCAGCTACGTTTCAGAGACTGAGTATGAAGTGGGTACGAGAGCGGGGAGGACGTCGGTGGGAAGAACAGGATTATACAGATATTCTGCGCACGTTACGTTCACTTCGATGAATTTTGTCTTCTTCTCTCTGTATATTATTTGCATCACTTCCGGCGCTCATCGTGTATCATGTATTCCTTCACTTGCCACTACTTACTATGCATTAGACACATTTTATCCATCCATACATCCATCCGTCGTGCACGAGCCATACTTGTTCTTGTTCTTTTGTTCATGGGCTCAACGGGTTTCTCGGAAAACCCGTGAAACATTCTATATCGAAAAATTCCAGTTGCTCGCAGCCAGGGTTTTTTTTGCAATTTTGGCTCCATTTCCGTTTTGTCTACAGAGGCAGTGTTTACGTGCCGACTGCGTTCCAGAATACAGTAATAACTACCAATACCTTCATGTCGATGGTCGTTTATGGTCGTTCGACCGCGCTTGAGGCCTACAGTAAGAGTAAAAACTTGGCGCACGGGTAGCGGCTTCCGTGCCTTTTCCGGATCCGGATGACGACAGTTGTGCCTGCCTTTACCTCCGATTGTGCCGAGAATCTCATCGTGGGGTTTCGTGCTCGGCAGGGTCGGACCCCGCTGAAAAACGCTCAACGATGAGTTCCTCAGCTCAAGCCTCTGCCTTCAGCAACCGGCTCACTAGTGAACATGTGCTTTTTGAGGCCCACGATATTTCCACGTGAAGAAGAGGAAAAAGTTGGAATTTCAAAAATTCACGCGGACGGATTGGAGGAGTTTCAATCTCAGTCACCTGCTATACTGTTACATCGCCCATACCCGGAGGAGGGGCTTCACCCACAAAAGTCGCGTGTCAACCATAACGCAAATGGAGAAGTTGGGACGCCGCATCCGGAGCAGTAGGGGGGTCATAATGGAGGCCGCACAATGTCTTTACGTCGGGTCCTTTCCTCCAAGTACATCAATTGGCTGTGCTGTCACTGAGTAAACTTCCAACCTCGTCTCTGCCGCAAGGACTCGAGAAAATCGGATGAGGTGAAGAAACTCACCATCCTCCTGTCCTATTGAATTCCGTCATTGGGCTGACGGCTGGGACAAAGCTCTATCCCACAGAATTCAGTATCTCCCAACCGTACACCACCCACCGGGAGGTCACAAGGGTAGGCACATGTCGATGGCAGTGGCCTCGCGCTCGATCGACAGGCTGGATGGCGTGTGAACTAAAGTTCCGGTCCCACCTCAGGCCGCACCTTGACAGCTAACGTAAAGGCCTGATAGGCCCCCAAAAAAGCCGTGAGAAAGCGGCCTTATAGGTCTTCTACGCCGTCCAGATTACCTGAAGGTAACATTCCACCTTCTGCTACCCCTGTGTCGTCCCATCCCATTCTCAGTTTCTGGCGGGAGATAGGCAGAATACACAACGGAATACAGTGTATATATTGTGTACACAACTCATAACGACAGTGGGACAGAATGAAAGGTAGTTAGTAGGTGTAGTAGAACGGCGTAGATAGCGAGCGATAGCATAGCACCCAAAAAACATCGACTACAAGTGGTACAAGAAAGGTATGAGGACCAAGAGAGATGTACCGTTACGAAGTAACCCCGATACTCATTTGGCCTGTCCCTCATGGTACGGAGACTGACCATGGCTGGGGGCTGCACCAGATTGCGTGGTAGACCAATCAGGAATGGGGTGCCCAGGAGCAGGGTTATCCGAGCGAGGAGGATATACGCTACCTCCTGGATTAGCCATCTGGCCTGGTAGTACAAATGGGTGGGTGGCACCAGGCTGGACATGATATCCCGAAGCAGCCATCACCGCCATCGCTGCCTGTAGCTGTTCGTGCGAGATCTGCGGCTGAGGAGGCTGGTGGTGAGGATAGTTCTGGGGTTGAGGAGGCTGGTGATGGGGGTAGCTCTGGAAACCATAAGTTGGATATTGAGGGATTGTCGAGGGAGGAGTAACATAGCGTTGCGGATGCAAAGGAACAGACTCAGGACGGACGTCGCTACGAAATGGCGGTGCCGGGCTGAAGTGAGGAGGGTTCTGCAATGGTGGCAGGGTTGTTGCCGGTGTGGGGATTTGCTGTGCGCTGGCTATGGAGGGGTCAGTAGAGGAGTTTGGGACGCTCGGTGACATATTTGTTGGAGGGGTAGGACCCTCATAACGCGGTCTCTTGCTGGTGACTTCATCCATGGGAGGTGGCGAATGACGCTTGCCAGCTGTAACCATGTCATCCAGTTTGTTCAGGGGAATCGCAGGTTTGATATCGGCTTTGCTACGAAGGTCTGTTCAAAAAATTAGAATGGGAAAGGGACTTCAGAGATGAGGAAAGACGTACCGGTAAGGCGTTCAAGGGACGTGAAACTAGTTGAGATACTGCCATCATTGACAGGAGGTGCATTGACGACAGCAGACAGAGGCGGCTTTGTCTTCACATCTTTTGAACCATTATCAGTCATCAGTCACGTTCAAACTGAAACAAATACTCACTTGTCACTTGGTCTGGCTCCTGGAACGATACCTTCTTGGTAGACGCAGATGACAGGGTTTTTGGTGGTTGGGACTTGGCCCGAGTTTTGACAGTGACAGTCTCACCAGTTGGAGGTTGAGACTTAGCACGGGTACTCCGTCGAGCAGTAGGTGTCTTCTCTCCCTCTTCCTCTGGATCCGGAACTGGTGCAGCAATTCCAATGTCTTCGTCGCTGTTGTCGAGCTCGTCACTGTCACAGCCTTCGAGCGAATCAGAGTCGGTCTCGTTTTTGACGTTCACTCTGCGCTTGCCGTTTGCCTTGCGGGTGTTGAGCGTCATCTTGATATCCTTGACAAAAATCTCCTTGGTCTTGCCGTCAGCATCCGGCGTGAAGGAGAGTATTGGAACAATGTTGTTCCTGATGTCTGAAGGTAGCGACTGGGTTAGTTTATATATCAACCTGAGTGGTATGTGACGTACCTGCTTTACGGCGAGACACAAAAGACAGCTGCTGTTGACAATGCTCGTGGCATGCTGCTACCAAAGTCATCCGCGATGCCTTGTCAAGCTTCGCGATGCCCTTACTGCTCGAGGACGAGAGGGTCCACGGTTGCAACACAGAATGCGGCCAGTTGACGATGACAAGTCCCGCCTTTATCATGTGCGTGTGCAACGACTTCCAATAGAGCTTCTCGATACCGAGACCACCTTCATCTAGATCCCCATCAGTTCCACATCAAAAAAGGAGAGAGAAAAAACTCACTTGCACGGCGAAGAAGTGCTATCCTTGCTGCGTCTGTCAGCTTGCTTTCGGATGAATAATTTGGAACTTTGACACCGAAAATGATTGAGGAAGCGTTGTGGGTCGAGGTTGTTGGCGTGGAGGTTGGAGCAGCGGCCGAAGTTGAGTTTACTCCTAAACTCGAAGGCCCTTCAGTAGGAGACTGCAGCGAAATGTCGAGCCTCTCTGCAGCTGCCAGGACCTCCTCTTTCAGGACTTCACGACGAACATTTTGACTGTGAGCTGGTCAGTGAGATACAAACGATGGGAGATTGCGCTACGTACTACGCAAGTGACCGTAGATGTCCTAAGAGACCAGCTCGGTCTGTCAAACAACAGTCTTCAGCAAACTGTAAGGGAAGTTAGATACACCCCAAGGTAGATAACAACAAAAATGACTCACTGTTTCTACTTTGCACGTTGCATGAATGTGAGCAAGTGATTGATCTTGATTGACATTGTTGCCGATAAACATGGCGACACCGCTAAATCCGTAACGATTATCAGCGGTCTCCAACTACAAAGGTCATCAGCGTGAGGAAGTTGAGTACAGTACAACATACCAGAGACTTGATGCGTTCAAAAATGTTTTCGAACGCCTTTCGGCGGTAACGTTGAAGTTGACCTGTTAGCGTCGCTTTGACTTTTGCTTCCCGGAGGATTTCTTCCCAATCGCTAACATCCTCTTTGAACTTCGAAAACGCAAGTCTAAGTTGCTGAGCGTCCGGATGTGAATGGCCTAAAATGTAGAGTTAATACCAATAGTACGGTCATACAGGATAACAGTACTCACCATCCCATTTGATGTCCTCAGATGTTTCGTCTTCAAGGCGTTGCATCTCCTGGATGAGAACGGCGTCGTTATTCAAAACCCATGACTGATATGTATTCCAGGGGTTATCCTTTCCCTTGACTCTACCCCGCGAATCATTCGCAAGGTAACGAGAGAGAAGGAGGTCTGGGGTACTTCCGAGCCGTTCGGCCAGCTTCTCAAGCAGGGAATCTAACTCGGCAAATGACTCCAGCAGGCCTTGTGCTTCGGTGTTTGTTGGGCGACCTGTACCCCCTTCGATGGGCAGAGGAAGCATCGCTCGGCTGGTCGATGGCGTCGCTTCGGCTTGGGGAGGGTCAGAGAGCAAAGGCGTTGGCGTAGGCGTCACAGACGCTGCAGTTACTTGCATAGTAGGTACCGCATTCGGGTAACCGACTTGGGCAGGCATGGGGAAGAGGGGTGGTGGCGCAGGCGCTGTCGTTGCTTGTACTGTGTTTGGGTAACCTGAAGGGATACCGGGTCCAGCCAATGGATTAGATTGAACAAATCCCGGAGGAACGTTCAACGTAGCGTGTTGGGTATGGTAAGATGGATGTGCAGTGGCTCCAAATGGATGGGCATAGTGATGTCCAGCCATTGGCGCGGCGTAGGGTTGGAAGAAATCAGAGGAAACTGACGCGAATGGAGAGCGTAGTGGTTGTCGCGATGGTCGTGGGGGAGTTGAGGTCGTGTTTTGGGGGAACTCAGCATCGGCCGCTGCTTTTCGTTGTGCCGCAAGTGCATGGATGGACGAGGGCGCGTTTTTTTTGGGGGTCAAGAGCCGTTTCTTTGGCAGAGTTGGGTCTGAGGTGTGTTCGTGCTGTTCGATGACATCTACTGCTTGAAGTATACTTTCAGAAAAGGGAGGAAATGCGCTGTCGTATTCGTCGACAGCGGATGGAGTGTTTGGAGTGGTAGAGGCGGCGCGCATTTGAGAGGGTGGTGGTGGCTGAGACATACTCAGGCGCATTTGAGAGGGTGGCGGCGGTTGAGACATTCTGGCGTCAAGAAAAACGTAGAGATTGAGGGGAAACGCGTCACGACGCGTCAAGAAACAAGAGATATGAGCAGATGGCTGAGATAGAGGCTGGAGAGGTCTTCAGGACCGTGTCACGACGCGTCAAAACAAGAACTAGAGAGCTATGAACCATGAAGTCAGGAAAATCGAGACGAGAGAGAGAATTTCAAGATACTGACCTACTTGAAGCCTGCAAAAGGCACTGAATTTTTTGCTGTAGATGGTAAAGAGAGAGAGAAAGAGTAGGGAAGGGAGGAAAATTTGACAGGCTGGTTTTTATTGGCGGCGTCGACGTAGAAGTCAGTAGAAGCAAAGAAGTAGCACACGTTGCGCTACTGGCTCCTGGGGAGAAGCCGAAGAAGCCAGGTTATGCTACTTCCTTGCACCAGCTCTAGTGGAGAATGATTGGACTGCATGATTGGGACGGCCATTTGTGTCTGTCGCAGACACAAGTGAGTGGAATGGCAAGGATGCGTGAGAATGTAAACAACATGAGAGAAAATTAAAACAAACAGAAACAGACACACACTTTTGTTTCGGCCGATTTTTCGGCTTCGGATTTAGACGGCACTTGGGACTTAGCGATAGCGAATAACAAATACAATACTCGATATTGAACTGAAGTAAATCATACAAGACCATTTCAAGGCAACAACAGGGCAAATACAGATTCCAACCACATCTGCTCTGGGGTTTTAGCCTCAAGCACTTTGAGTCGCTGCTCCTCCCGGGCCTTTTCCACCATTTGCTTATCATAAAGGTCCCTGTATGTAGCCCAGCGTCGATCCTGCAGCACCTGTTCGAAGGCGAGTTTCCATGAGATACCTCGGAACTTGTCTTCAGAGTGTGTAAATATGAGGCCATTTTGATAGTCGTATGCCTTGACATTCGTCCGATGGGCTATCTGCTACATGGTATAGTTCAGGTCAAATGGGCAAACTAGAAAATGAATATGACGCACAACTTTCATTTTCTCAATTCTTATACCTTGGTCTAACTCTGCCTCTCTAACCGCCTCCGGACTGTCACTTCCATCCTCCAAGTCCATGACATCCTCTGGCCAGACCGCTAACCAAACATCAAGAGCTGCGTCGATGAATTTCAGCAGCTCCTCCTTTCCAGCTTTATAGGCGGGGTGTAAAACAGGTGCAATAGTTGAGGTAAAGACGGCTAGAGACATGGCCTTGTGGTCCGGGTCCGGGTGAAATTTTGATATGTTCATGTGTTTGTTTTTCGGTCTTCGGTAAATTAAGTCCGGCAAATAACATATCAACAGTGAAAACTCGTACCTTTTAGCTGAGATCTCGTTTTTGTCCTACTGTGAGCAGATTTCGTGGTGGCAGATTTTTGTTGTAGTGTGGTCAGAGCACAAATTAGAGTTTAAACTCAATTTCTAGAACTGTACATGTGCCGGCTAATCGGCGAACTGTCTATAGCCGGTAATCGTGCAACATAGCAAGTGTTATTCTTGGTGCGCCAGTTGTTATTTTGGTCCGTTATTTGACATTAGGCCTAAGGACTACCAGTAGATTAGTTTTCCGAGATAAAAAGACTGGAGGTGGTCTACAGAGCTTGAATGAAAAAGTAAGAATTGTGAAGGGTTGAAACTGTTCACAGTCGCGCGTAAAGTACTACTTACATTATTACCACAACGTTCCACTATGCCTCAACCTCGAAAGTACAACAACAAGGAAGAAAGAAGAATTGCTAATAACCTCAAGTCTCAGAAATGTTACCACAAGTAAGTTCTGCAGGCCCTTGGCCATTCTACATCTTAATCTCTCTTCACAGACGCAAACGAGAGAAGGAGCTGGAGATTCAAAAAGCGCGCATACAACAGTCGGGTACATTTCTTTGATTCAAGCTCTGTGTCTAATACATGAAACGGTCTAGGAAGAAGAAGAAAAAAATCAAGAGACTCGAAAAGGAAGATCGAGAGGAGAAGGAACAACTGGACACTGCCAGTACGAGGTGCGTGTCAAGTGTGTCGTGAACAGAGCCTCCTCTCACTAGTGTATCAGGACTGGACTCTCAACCAGGGCCATTTCCATCCTCGACGACGCTCGAACTGTATTTTCCGACTTCAGCAGGCTGGTAGACCACGCCCCTCGTATGTACGCCGAGGGTTTATACGACTCATACTTCAAACCTGTACCCAACGGTTATCGACGCTCTCCCTCCTTCTTCGAGAAAGACGCAAACTCGCTACATGAATGGTCAGAAATCTTGGCAAAACACTGGAAGTCAATTTACGAAACAGAAGGAGCGGTTAAGGAGCTCGAAGAGATCAAAACTATGAAGGTGGAAGTTAGTGCAGTGATATCATACATAGAAGAACTCGAATTCAATGCAGCGATGGGGGACAAAGCACTTCGAGATGCTTATCGAAAACAAGAAATGTGGTTTCAGCGTTAACGGGTTACTTCGTAGTCAATAAATATATACATTGTCTCATTTGAATATCTACAACAAGGTAAAATCATCTTCGCCATCGGAAGCAGAGGCCGAAACAAGCTGCTGAGGGAGGTATCGTATCAACCTTGCGAGCAATGCCCGAAACTCCACAATATCCCTCTCTGTCGTAGCGGGTACGTTCGTTCCGCGTAGTACTGCTGTCATTGCAAATAGGATCCACACACCACAGTCGTAAGCATTGAACTGGAGCTGGTGCAGCTTTAAAACCTTTAGAGGACACTTCGAACAGGAAAGATGGCAGTAACGTACCGTCAGAGGCCGTGCAATCCAGCCTGCAGTTGGGCACGTTAGTTTCTTCCCTTGGCCGTTGGCAGTAGCAACCAGCCGACGAATAACAATGTGGATCTTCTGAGAAATAACGGGAAAAGGAGTTAGAACAGCAGCGAGAGAACAGGTTACAACCTACCGGAAGCCAATCATCCCAAATCTTCTTGGATCCCATACTGTCAAACAGGTAAATGCAACCGGACTCCAGGTCTATTACAGCAAGGATCCAATGTTCGATCTCCTTTTCATGGATCGGTAAAATCCACTTTGGCCTGGTCCAAAACTTGGTGGACTTCGTAAGACGCCAGACACCTGCATTGTCGACTTCAGAGAATACCTTGGGAACCAGGTATGTTGAAAATATAGTGACGTCTCGTGCCGTTTGAGGTGACGATATCGAGGAGCCGCATGTCGTGAGATCTTTGGCCAGGAGCTCCTGGAGGATAGCGGCACATCCGTTTACGCAATCCGAGGAGAGACGGCGGGTGCTACCATCCATCCGAACAAGCTCCTCGGCTGTAAAGACATGTCGGATGCCCAGGGTAGTGTTGATAACACGAGAGGCCGACATCCCACCAACGATTGGCCAATTAGGAAAGGTTTTGGTGAGAGGCAGGAGCTCCATGTCGATAGGAAGGTCAGGCTGCAAAATATCAACATCTGCATGAAGAAAAAACGAAACAAAACGTACCGGAACTGCCCATATAAGTTGAACGGAATCGTTCGGGGCATCCACCTTCTGCTGTTCCCCCTCACTTTCTTCCTCCCCTTCTTCTTCGTCATCACCGTCAGCTCCGGCCAATATCTCAGCTAGATAATGGTCTGTACTGGTGGCCTGTAGCTCCTCGCCCACATCGATTTCATCTGGCTCGTAGTCATCCCCAGCCAATGCGCCGTCAGGGGACATGGAAACTAGAGCCGTAGGAATAGTGGGCAAAGGGACTGGAGGTGTGGCCGGACAACGGCTGACATTACAGGTATGTGAAGCCTCTTCCTGTAGTCGAGAGAGTGACAGAAGAGGATTCGCCCACCAAAGGGCCAACTGCAAGTGCTCCTGCAGGTGCAAACTAAATAACGTCTTGTATTTCGAATCTGAGGACATATTATAATCAGACTTGCTCGAACTAGGGACTTTTATTACTTACATTTTAACGAAGAACATGCCGCCTTGATGCCAAAAAGCTCACGACCATACCACCTGCACATGTTGTTAGCTTCACTCTCAAGTCGCAATCTCTCCTCACGACAGCGATCGAGAGTCAGCATGGCGCGTATTCCAGATCGAACGGACTCGTCCACAAGCCACCGTGGGGCAACGTCGCAATCTGAACGAGCAATCCAGACATCCTCCCAGAGATGGGAGGTTTCGGGGTCGCGTAGAGCTGCAAGCGTGGTTGGGAGTGGCTTCGGAATTGGAACTGAAAATGACGGCTTATGCATCACTTTCAACCTGTCGACGTATTGATTGAATTTCTTGATAGCATTTTGAAGTGCGGGAGCCCGTTTGGATATCGACTTGCGCGTAAGTTGGTGGGCTTTCGTTCCTGAGCAAAACGTCAGGTGTTGTATGTGAACCAATAGACACCAATCAACTCACCGAGGGCGAAGTCACTGCCACCAACAGCGCGGTCCAATTTTTCCCACTCGAAGAAACTGCCTATTCCGCGCTTCCGAATGTTTATCTTGAGGTCCCGTGCGAGTAACAGAAGCTGAAGATACTCGAACGGGATGTTGTTGAGCTCTGGAAAGCCTTCTGTGATGTTGAGGGAGAGGTATAGCTCCTCCGCCCTTGCTTTGAGCATAGCGTGAGCATTCTCAAGCTGAGGAAGGGTGGCCATAGCATTGGTAGATGCAGAGGGGAGGTGCTTGATGGCATGTTTAGCAGTGGAAATCGTCTCCTCCAGCGCGTCAACTTCAGACTGGAGCTGAAGAATCTTCCCGAGTTCCTTCCTTAGCCGAGTGGGTGCATCTGATCAAGTCGAGTCAGTAAGAGAAAATAAAAAAGATAACTGGTACATACGAGAGCGGACGGATGTCTGTGCTTCCTTCTGTTGTTCCCAATACACCCGGAGATCCACCAATGATATACGGACTTTTGCCAGAATCTTCTCAGCCTCAGCCTCCTTAACCTCGACGTTGTTATGAAGTTTCGACTTCATCCACGCCCCAATTTCAAGTTGTCGCTCTTCCGCGACATGCTGTAAGGCTCGATCAAGTAACCATTTCCGACGAGCAGCCTACCAGTAGGTCAGTGATAGCTTTGGAGTAAGGATAAATCCTACCGATGATTGTCTCTCGGGACCTATCAGCTTTCGAAGAGCTGCCCAGAGCCTCTCAGTTCCCTCTCCATCAGTCAATCCCGAGCCGGCCTTCAGGCGAGGGTTGTACCTGAGTTGACACGGCCATTGGTGGCCATACGCATGCATGATACTTGTTGCCATTTGTAGCCTTGAACTATATTCCTGCGGGAGCAAGTCGTACTTATACACGGTAAGTGAGCCACGATGATAATGTATAAACTAATAAACGTACCATGGCCAAGCTCCTGTCAAGAACACAACCGATGTCGTACAATGCGAGAACGGTCGCAGATTTGGGAAGTAAGGTGAACAGAACTTCTAGGAGAGCGATGGAATACTTCTGCTGCTCTCCTGGGGTGTCGATAGACGCTACAAGAAGTGGTACATCGTGTCGACAGACGAGACCCATCAAACCTCGTTCACGGAATATATCGGTTGACGTATGTTTTGTGTCTCCCTTGGCAGCGTAGTACGATTCCCGACACTGGTCTATCGATTCGTTGGGAACCTTTAGAGTACGAGTTTTTGCTGGTTTATTACGAGCTGCCGCAACACGCTCCCCAATGCCATCCACCACTGATTTGGAGAGAAAGCGTTCAGATTCGTAGAATGCTACACCCTCGCCTGCAGATGCTAGCTGGCGATGGTGTAGGTTCCCATCTAACGCCACGTGTATATCTCCACCACTGTCGAATGTTTTAGCTTTGAGTATCAGAAACCCAAAGGTCAACTTACTCATCAAACGAAAGTCCAAAACTGTCTCCACCAAAACATGGTGGACACAGGCGCTGCAAGACGGAAGCGCACTCGCCTTTTGACAGTGGTTGGTTTGGTTGATGCGAAGTGGTCGTGGATGGTAGCGAAGCTGGAGTGAAATTTGCGTTGGTAGTGAAGGAAGTATGGTGAGAGACAAAAGGAGTGGGGGTTGAAGTCGTACATGACGGGAAAGAGGGAAAGGGTGCAGAACCCTGGTCTGGCGACGCCTGATATTGACGTGGCAGAGCAGAGTTCGTTGCTGAACCCGGAGTAGTTGGTGTAGGTGTGTGGGTGCTACTGGGAGTGATGTCCAATTCCCGCTTGCATTCTTCAATGATATGGTTCATCTCTCGGTCCAACCTGTTTTGCAAACAATCGAACCATTGTACGGCGGGACCGAGGCGCCGACGAATGGGATCATGTTGCATACCGCCCTGTAGAACACTAAGATCAGTTGTACTAATTCAGAAATAAACAGATACACACTGCTTGGTCGCACAACGTGAACCCTCGACGTCTGTACATCAGAGCAAGTGAACTGGAGAACGATGTGATGGCGTCACACGAGTACCGCCAGAGGATTTGATAGAAGTCCAAAAGATCGATCGAAAATGCGGTTCGTGGTTGTGAAGGTGAGGCAGGGAAAAGGCCGTGCTGGACAAGGACTTGTGGTAAGGTCCAACATTCACAGTACGGAACCGTAAGGTTCTGATGACCTGTTTGTTGAAAGCAGACAGGGTGCAAGGCTGTTAGCCTGCATGCACAGTGGATGACTTACTTTGTAGGACTTGAGATGATAACTTGTTAGAGTTAAGAGGTAGGATATTCGTATAGAACAGCCTGTTTTTACAGGTCGTTACTACCTAGCTTTTATACTACTTTGTAGGTATAATAATAGGTATGTCGTGCTATGTCGTGCTAAGCACGTCTGTGTGAGTTTAGAGATAAAGATAGTATCTAATGAATGTGTCTGAGTAACAAGGTTCTTGTTATCTCTAGAGGTTATATAGCTATTGGTAGATATAAGTAGATGTGAGAGAATGCTCAGTCATCTACTGTGAGGTCTATAGGCTATTGGTAGATAAGTAAACTATCCATGTGAATGATAGTGTAAATATAGTGACAGACGCATGTACATGAGTAACTACTAATGTCTATGAAGTCTTGTGTCTAAGTCTTGTGACTGACACGGTCACATGTTAAACGATAAGTTCAACACTCCCCCTCACTGAATTCATATGGTATAGAATTAGTGGAAGGTTAATCCAAGCTCTGTACGGCATTTTTCGAACTTGATTTTGTCTAGGTTCTTTGTGAGAAGATCTGCAGGATTTTCGGTTGTAGGAGAATAGAAGAGTGTAATCTTCTTTTCGGTGATGCATTCGCGAATGTGATGAAAGCGGATGTCCATGTGTTTGGTTCGCTTTTCTTGTACTTCGTTACTGCTTAGGAATAGTGATCCTTGATTGTCGCCAATTAGTGGAATTGATTCTAATGGGAATCCTATCTCTCCAAAGAGGTTTTCAATCCATCTAATTTGTCTAGCGCAGTCGGATAGTGCCATATACTCGGCTTCCGTAGATGATAATGCAATGGTCTTTTGTTGGTGTGAAACCCAACAGACTGGTGCGTTGGCAAACTTGATTAAGTATCCAGTGTGTGATTTTCGATTACTAGGGTCTGTTGCCCAATCTGAGTCGGAATAGGCCATGAATCCCATGTTTGACTTTCCATCATATGTGAGTGTATATTTGGAAGTTCCTCTGAGGTATTTGAGGATATACTTTGATCGATCAAGATGATCTCGGGATGGATTTGCTCCATGCTGTGATAGTTTGATAACAGCGTGTGCAATGTCGGGTCGTGTTCCAAGCATGAGGTAAAGCAATGATCCTATTACTGATTGGAACTGTGATCGAAGTTTTGGATCTGGAGTATTTGTGTTGGTAACTGGTGTGTATCCACCAGGTAATGGTGTGTTTGCTGATTTTGCATTTGTCATATCAAATCTTCGGATTACTTTTTCAAGATAGTCGCATTGATCAAGATAGATCTTTCGATTTTTGCGATCTCTCCTGATTCTCATTCGAAGAAATTCCTTTGGTTCTCCTAAATCTCTGCATTCCCAGACTTTCATAAATTCCTTCTTCTTTCTATTGAGAAGGTCCTTGTCGGATCCCATGAATAGGGCATCGTCGACATAAATGATGGCAATTACTGTTTTGCCGTTTTCTTGGAAGATGTATACGCCAGCATCTGAAGTGCATCGTGTGTAGCCCATTTTCATCATTGATTGTGTACACGTATGCCACCAAGTTCGACTGGCTTGCTTCAGACCGTATAATGCTTTGCGTAACTTCCAAACCTTGTCTTTATCCTCGACGAATCCTTCTGGTTGTTCCATAAAGATTTCTTCCTTTAATTCGCCATATAGAAAGGCGGTTTTGACATCGAGCGCTGAGATTTCCCAGTCTTCTAGTGCTGCTAATGCCAGAAGTAGTCGTACTGTTTCAAAGCGTACAACTGGTGAAAATAGTTCGTCGTAATCTATGCCTTGGATTTGTGAAAATCCTTTTGCTACTAATCGCGCTTTGTAGCGTCCATCCGACTTCTTGTCGAATACCCATCTACATTTAATTGGTTTCTTGTGTGTAGGACGGTTTACTACTGAAAACACTTGTCTATCATTTAGTGATTTCAGTTCTTCTCCACAAGCTTTCAACCATTCTATCTGTTCCTCTTTTGGGCGAAGGTTGAGGATTTCAGAATAAGACCAGTCTTTGACTGTGTCAAAATCTGGTTTGATAGCGGATGAAAGAAATGTTTTAATGAATTGTTCTCCCCCTTCCTGAATAAGTCTAGTCAGAAGCTCTTTCTCGGAGTTTCCTTGTTCAGGAATGACAGTTTCTTTCGGTTTTACTGGTATTTTCTCAGGTATACCAAGTGGATTAACTGTCTTTTGCCAACTTCGCATGCCTTGTTGTTGGTTTTCAAGAGGATCGCCTGTGTAGACGTTTCCTTCTTGTATTCTAGGTATGCGAATTCTAGGTTCGACTTCTCTAGGTGGCAAAGGATCTCTTACTTTCTGAGATCTCTTATGGGTTCGTGGAGGAGGTTGTGGAGGATGATTCTGTTCATGAGGTCTTTCCTGAGGTTGTTCATCCTTGGGAATATTACATTCAGGATCCGGTATAGGAGTCTCATTGTCAGAGTCATCATTGGGAAGATTCCAAAATTCGTCAAAAGCGTCCTTTTGATTGGAATTTGGATGGTGATCATTGTGATCATGTCCGTCGTAAGGCCATTGGGAAAAAGGCGTAGAGTGGATTGGTTTGGAAGATTGGTCTATCTCGATAGATCCAGGTGCTTCTTGTTTGCATTTAGGAAACCATGATTCATCAAAAGTAGCATTGGGGCTAACAACGATGGAGTTGCTAGTAATGCGCATAAAACGATAAGCTTTTGATCCTGATTCGTAGCCAATGAAGATCATTGCTTCTGATCGTGGTGCTAGTTTGTTTTTGCGTACTTCTTTATGATTATGAACATAAGCCCCACAACCAAACGTTCTAAAGTATGAAACATCAGGTTGTTTGTTGCTATAAATTTCTACAGGTGTTTTCCATTCTCTGGAATGAATTGGAGTTCTGTTGTATACATGAAGAGCCGTTTCAATGGCAAATTGCCACCAGCTTTCTGGTGCACAGGCTTGCTGCCGAAGTGCCTCAGATTTGTCTCGTAGCGTTCGATTGAATCGTTCTGCTCGTCCATTTTGTTCATGTATGTGCGGCGCAGATGATTGGATAGAAATTCCATGTTGTTTGAAGAATTCATCTGAGTTCCTAGAGAAGAATTCTCCCCCTCGATCGAAGCGTAGCTTCTTGACTTTTAGATTAGATAGGTTTTCCACCAATGTCTTCCAATTTTTTATCTTTTGAAAAACATCGGACTTGTTTCGTATAGGAAAGACCCATCCTAGTGAGGAAAAGTCATCAATCATAGTTAAGCAATATTTGTTTTGCTGATATGAGTGAGTTGGAAATTCTAGTACATCTGCATGAACTAATTCTAGTTTCTGAGAGGCGCGTTTGTTAGAAGATGGGTATGATTTAGCTGTCATTTTTCCTTTTGCGCAACCTTTACAGATTCCTGTAGTTGGTTCACGAATCGTAGATTTGGTGAAACCTTTGCATGAAGTTTGACACTTGCGCAGCACATTGTAAGATGCGTGTGCAAAACGTTTATGCCAAATAGATGAATCTATGTTTGCAAGAGAAGCCATTATGATTGAAGGTGATTTCTCCTTGGAGAGTATCTTTCCATCAACCCATTTAAGATTATCTGTTTCACTACTGGGATATCCAGTTAGGATTTCAGAATGATCTTGTTTGGATCTGAGAGAAGTTGCTCGATCGTAAGATAAGGTATAGTACCCTTCTTGTTCGATCTTACCAGTGGATAGTATCCGATATGGACTATGGCATTGATACATGACTGGAAAAAGTTTTATGACACATTTGTGGCCGTTAGGTTTATGACATTCTATGAATACTGTTCCAAGACCAGTAATAGGCGTGTTAGCTTCACTGCCTGCACTAGTCTGAACTGCGATTGGGCTGCTTAATTCATGATAGTCAACAAAATCATCGATATTAGGAGTCATATGATGTGTTGCTCCACTATCTAGTAGCCATTTCTCTTGCTTTTCTTGCTTATCACTCATTGCATTTGTAGAAAACGCAAATATATTGTTACATACAGAAACATTGTTACAACCAATTGTAGTTATACAAGAAGTTTGATCAGTGTTGTTCTGTAGTGAGTGATTAGCATTGAGCTTTGAAGTAAAAGAGAAATCTTGCCAGCATTCATAGTCACGACCATAGGTGTCTTCACCATTGTATTCGTAGTCGTTGTAGTTGTGATAGTCATTGGGGGTCTCGGACTCTTCCATTTGTCGATCTTCGTAGGAAATTCCATCAGAGAAGCGGTGTCTCCTGATGTATCCCTGTGAAGATTCTCCATGTCTTGTACAATCCTTCCAGCTGTGTCCGATATGTTTGCATTTGAAGCATATGCGTTGTGGACAGTACCTGAAGACGTGTTCCGTACTTCCACACTTGTAGCATTTCTTCTGCAATGGTGAATTGTTGTTGAGCTGTGGTCTGGGGGGTCGTCCGCCAGTACTCATTCTTGCAGCTTTGGAAATTCGCCTTTTGTTTTCTTCTGCCATTCTTTTTAGGTAATCTACCCTGCTCTCCTTTTTCCATGGGCTTTTACCAGTATCAACTGGTGGCCAGTTGAAGTCTTCAGCCATTGGATGAAGTTTTCGACATTTGTTGGCAGGGTGAGTAGGGTTTCGGCAGTGAGAACACCTTTGAGGTGGATTGAGAGGACAGTTAGCACGAGAGTGCTTAACCGATTCGCAGATATAGCAAAATATCTCGTCTTTGCCTATCTTTAGCTGTTTTCTCTGAGTTTTAACCTTCCTCAGAGCTGACCGATGTCTGTCCTTCTCTAATTGATTCATGAGTCTGACATGTTCATTAAAGTCAGATTCCTCAAATCCATTATTGCATTCCTCGTATGCCTCCCTTTTCCTTTTCAAACTGTTGCGTTTGAGCCATTTCTGCCTTTTCTCATATCTCCGATTGAATCGTCGCTTGATATGGAACCAATTGTGACTGGTCCAAGGTGTGAGATGCGGATCATCAAGATCAACTTCATTCCTGATGCAGTTCACTGGTAAAGCCTTTGCCAGTGTCATGGATCTTCGGATCGACGCTACTTCTTGAGCAGGTGAGAAGAGTTCCATGGAATTGCTTCCTTGGCCTATAGTTATTGATGTCACAAATTTTCCAGCAGTTCTTCTGCGGTGGTACTCTTTGAGGATTTCCTCTTCTTCAAGATCCCACATGTCATTTCTGAACCTTTGGACTTTCTCAACCATTGGTTCAACGTAGAAACCATTTTTAATGAAGAGAGGGGTCCAAGATAAATCAAGATCCGTTCTTATCACATCATGTTCAGATATGACAGCGGGAAGATATTCTTCTTGAGTTATGACTGGATCGGGTAAGTCTGGAGGTGGACTGTTGATTGAGAAATCATCAAAGTTGATTCGATTCGGGTTTGTGTCCGTAAGATCCGGCATTGGATCAATTGTTTCATTCTCTGGTAGAGACATTTCTGGCTCATCATCAGATACATAGATGACTTCGCATTCTAGATCTGATGTTTCCTCCATATGGGTATCTTCTTCTGTATTAGAAGTTTCTTCCATATTGACATATACTGGAGTTGGAGAATTTTCCATTAGGAAACAAATAGTTGCATTCGCATGAACATTGGAAAGTTCTTCTCGGAGACGAGGACTGAATTGCATTGGAAGAGGTTCAGGAGATGGTTGGACTAATCCTCCTGTTTCAGGGGTGTTGTTTGGAGTGTCGGATGATGGACCAAATTGGAATAGGTATGGATCATCTTTCTCATAGTCGTTATCTGAATCGTATTCATCATTATCCCCCCAATTATTCCAAGAAGATTTGGATCGTCGTATCCTTTCTGCTTCTTCTTCCTCTAGATTACGACCAGGCCACATTCGGTCTAGGGTTTGTACTTCAAAGAGTCCTTCCTGATTTTCAGAAGGAGTCTTTGTAAGACCAAAGTATCGTTCGACACATCTGACTTGAGTAAGCCAGTTGTGATCGATGTTGTGGTCATCGACTTTATTCTTCAGAGGGTTTTGAAGATACCAATCAAGAGCTTTGTAC
Organism: Marasmius oreades; assembly: GCF_018924745.1. Classification (NCBI taxonomy): domain Eukaryota; kingdom Fungi; phylum Basidiomycota; class Agaricomycetes; order Agaricales; family Marasmiaceae; genus Marasmius; species Marasmius oreades. The sequence continues at coordinate 3,778,580 of NC_057325.1, forward strand.
TCTAGATTTTCTTCCACAACCTTTTTCCAGCATTGTGGGAGACGAACTTGGATTGGAGCATTTTCTCTCCATGTGTATTTGTTTTTGAACAGTTGCACAAAATCAGGATAGTTTCTTCTGGCAATTTCGTTCATTGATACGATTTCCAGAGAGATATCCCTGACTAGTCGTCTGATATCGTTGGCGCTTTGCCATGGATAAAGGTGTGTTGCAGTATGAATCATTAGTGGTGGTTCAATTCGAATGTTTTCGATTTTTGTGTCCTGATCCATCAGGCTCTCGAAGATGAATTGACGTGGTGTCATATTATCTATCCTGTAGATATTGACATTGTACTCTCGACGATGAGTATCTGCAGCTTCTGAGCTGAGTGATAGAATAATTTTATGATTTCCAGAGATGCTCAGATCCTCTAGTTCGTGAAGCAGATTATTCTTTTTTGCTTCATCATCAGTGAGGAAAATGTTGTCTATAATGTTATTCCTAAGCTTTCTTCGAAGCTTGAAAATCATTTCATTGATCAACATTTCTGAATGTGATGGTTCTCCAAAGGAATTTTGCTGCGTGGCTTCGAGTTGAGTATAGCGAAGTGCAGTAGGATTTATCACGGGAGATGGTGGAACTGTATGAGCCAATCCGGTATCCAATTCAACCTGGTATTCAGATTGTGGATTTACATCAGATGCTGTGGAACTAATGGTACATCTGGCAAGTGGTGGTTGGAAAAAATCCGGATTATCACCAAATGTTTCCATTAAGTCTTTGTAGTCTGGGTCGGAAACTGGTTCATGATCAGGAAGTGGTCGTCCAAGATTGTGACTTGTAGATGTTCCTATCATTTGAAGATCTCGGGTAGCAGTGCTGGGAATATTTGAAGTAGACGCAATTTGTCTTTCTTCTCCATCCCAACTGTAGCCAACACGATTCATGTGTATTTCGACGAGTTGGAGCTCATCGGCTAGTCGCGAACAATTTATTTTAACAGGAGCAGAATGATTTGCGAAAGAGTTTTTATTTTTCTTCCCTCCCACTTTCTGCTTCTTGTTATTATTAAATTGTTTCTTTGAACCCTGTCCAGGATTCTGCTGTGGCTGCTTCCCCTTTCCTTTTCCTTTCCAGTTCTTTTTCTGGTTGCTCTGCTGAGCACCAGGGTTATATTGTTGAATCGGGTTGAAGTTCCGATTCTTTTGACCATTATTCCATTGTGGTCGAAAGTTTGGATTGAAATGTTTCAGTCCAGTGACTCTCGCAGCATTCGATTGTACCAAAGACATCGATTGTTTTTGCATCCATTCGGTGGATACCATTTCAATAATCTTTTGAGTGGTAAACTCCCGCTCAGTAAGATTGTTGATGATAGAGATGACGTTCCCGAAGGAAGGAGGTAGCTTGCTAACAATTTGGAAAGCGATTAGCTTATCCGCAAGTGGGTATCCTTTCTCCTGGAGTCTGGCGGCATGGGAAGTGATCTGGGTAATGGCAGGTATTGGATTTACACCATCCTGAATGAAGATATTATTGTATTTAATATATTCTTCATTCGCACTGGCAACCTTAGTAGATTGGAATGCCAGCTTCAAAGCGTCAAAGAATTGCATGGCAGTTTTGTCTTTGCCGTATGAAATTCTAATAGCTTTAGAAGTGCGAAGATGTAGGTAACCAAGAGCCTGCTCATTTTTCTCAGACCAAGTGTTGTATGTGGAGACAGATGTGTGATAAGATGCATGATCGGTAGCGGCAATAGTAGGTGCCGCAGTAGTCAATGCTGTTACACATTTCTGTACTCTACAGTAGTTCGTGAATGTGTCAGAAAATTCTTCCCATTTGCGTGCATTTCCATCAAAGATCGGGATTACAGAGATTCCGGCAGTAGAAGGAGTTTCGGTGTTATTGACCATTTGGGTATAAAGAGGATATTGTTTAAAGTTGGCGACTAGGAAGTCTGATTCTGGATCATTCTTCACAGAGAAGGCTTTGTCAGAACCAGAAACTACTGGGATGTTAAAGCCAGTGGGGGTTTTGACGTAAACACCGTTTTCTTCGGAGGAAGACATTTGCTAGAAGAAATAAGATTGTAAGCAAAAGCTTTTAAACAATCTGCTTTCTCTAGATTATGAGTCCGTTTGGCCACAAACGGTCGTTATCAATTAAGATAACTAATTCCATGTGTCATGTGTCACTTCAGTGATCCGGTCTCAATCCCGGACTCACTATGTATAGTAAAAATCTATATGCCAATAGAAAGCTTTTTGCTTTAAAGTTTGTTGATCGATCTGCATCAATTACACAAGCTTTCTCACATAAACCCGCAGGTTCATGTTTAGGCATTGCCCAATGAGCGATCCCAAAACAACAAGCTTATAAGCTACTAGGCGTTTATATGACTGATAGCATATAGTGGAGGTTTTACTTATTTAAATACGAAAGTGACCGTTACTATTTTACAAGCTATCTAACTTGGGGTCCGAACGGTTGTCCCAAGTGAATCATCCGTGTAAGTGGATGAAACCTTCTCAGTCTGCGTTGCACAAGCGTGCGGGCACGACCAGAGGAGTACGAATTGTAAAATGTAGGTATAGGGCTTGTACGAACGTGAAGGCCCATGATACTAGTATAGAGGGAAAGAGATAAAAGAAATAACTCTTGCCTTTTGTGCCATATCTACTATCCATTGGTGAACTTCTCTATGTCCCGCAAAGGGTCATAGGTCAGTCCGCCATTGACACTGACTAGGTTGTCTGTGGCGTTCGGGGCCCATAACCTGTTGAAAGCAGACAGGGTGCAAGGCTGTTAGCCTGCATGCACAGTGGATGACTTACTTTGTAGGACTTGAGATGATAACTTGTTAGAGTTAAGAGGTAGGATATTCGTATAGAACAGCCTGTTTTTACAGGTCGTTACTACCTAGCTTTTATACTACTTTGTAGGTATAATAATAGGTATGTCGTGCTATGTCGTGCTAAGCACGTCTGTGTGAGTTTAGAGATAAAGATAGTATCTAATGAATGTGTCTGAGTAACAAGGTTCTTGTTATCTCTAGAGGTTATATAGCTATTGGTAGATATAAGTAGATGTGAGAGAATGCTCAGTCATCTACTGTGAGGTCTATAGGCTATTGGTAGATAAGTAAACTATCCATGTGAATGATAGTGTAAATATAGTGACAGACGCATGTACATGAGTAACTACTAATGTCTATGAAGTCTTGTGTCTAAGTCTTGTGACTGACACGGTCACATGTTAAACGATAAGTTCAACACTGTTGATGTGCCAAGTGAGAAACCCATATCGAGAAACCATCAGGTAGATTAATTGAGGGATGCTCACTGATAAATGAGTAGCAGTGAATCGTTGACTCTCTAAGAATGCAGGTTCCTGTTGTACAACGCGAAGAAATCTGCAAAAGAGGTGCGTCCAATTTTCCGACAGTCTTGTCACGGTAGATGATGAGGGAGTCGAGTAGCGTTGGAAGAAGCTCTTTCCAGCTTGAGGTTAGTCGAAAGGCCGCGCTAGGGCGTGTTCCACTGGCATCAACTGAAGGATCGTTAGGATTCACGTCGTCGAGTGCTGTAATGGAAGGGATTGACGCGTCGTTGACCTCGAAATACGCGGAATCCATCCCGCTGTCCATTTCATTGTCCACCCCTCCATTCGCACCCACCCCAGCCATTCCAACTACCTCAACCTCTACGTGATCTGACCAGCCTTCCTCTTCATTTTCATTCTCCCTCGATTCTGATAAAACCTTTGCGGCTCTGCGTGCCGCAGATGCAGCCAAGAGTGAGGCTATTCGAGCCTGAGCCTTCTCCGCCTTTCGTGCGTTACCCGGTATTTCGACCCAGATATTCCCTCTTGCCTTTGAACGTCTTTTCCCTGGGCTTCGCGTTATCTTGCCATGGCCATGGGGCATGTTGAACGACAGATGTGAGACAAAATCACGGTGTAAAAATTGAGGATAGAAGAAAAGATGATAATTCGGTAGATAACGTGAGCGCTACATGACGTTGACTAGTAGAGGATAGAAGAAGAGAAGGGAGATTTGCTGTAGGTAGAAGGATGTAGGAGTGGTTATTCGGGTAACCTGGACGGCGTAGAAGACCTATAAGGCCGCTTTCTCACGGCTTTTTTGGGGGCCTATCAGGCCTTTACGTTAGCTGTCAAGGTGCGGCCTGAGGTGTCCGGTCCAGCATGGTTGCTATTCTTAGACTCCTTTTCGGTTATGTGGTAGCGTACCTAAACAGCACAGGAAGTGCAGGCGGTAGCCCCCTGATGAGAGCTTTCGCCAGTTCGAAACCGCTGTAACCCAACTCCGCCTCACCACCCAACCTCTCCCCCAGCTAACAGGACCCTATCCTCGGAGACGGTCGACTGCAGCGGTACGGACGTTGATGTTGTTTGCCCTGCGACGCTCGGTTGGACATGGGTGCCGGCTTGCTTTGCTTGTCTGGCACCTGGTTCATGGAAACCACTTCAGACAAACCGATTTGTTAAGTGTGGGAATATCTGGATGCTCGGTGACCTTACTATACTTACAGAGGAAAAGGGGCGACCTAGATTTCGGAAACGCGTTGCCTTGGTGATGAGGCGTTCTTTGACTCCTGTATATGGTTTCGATCCTCGGCTGCTTAGCGCTTAGCATTCACGCGTGCTTTGAGCTCATGACACGTCCAACGTTTTGATTCCGGCTCCTACATATGTGTATTTACATTAATCGCGTGCTGGGAAACCCCGCTTCGGCGATCTTGTGGCCTGTAGGGTCCGACGAGTTACACAGTCGCCTACCCCTACGCCATTGTAATTGTTGTCCTTTGCGAAGCTAAACCTTGTCGAAGGCTCGTGGGCGAAAGGCTAAGAAGAGAGGTTCAATAGGTCAAGGTTCAATTTTAACTTTGAGCCCTTGAGAGCTCACCGGCGAAAAACTAAACTAACCACTTACAAAGGCTGGATGGACAATTCACTCAGATAACTATCCCGTCCGCCGACGTGAAAGGCCGGAAACTCCGAAAGATTTTATCCTGACGAATTGATGAAGCTACTACTTGCAATAAAGCACATCAGAAGACTCACCTATATGGCAAAAGCATCCTGAGTCTGCATGATCATTTGCTGTCCACACAGGCTGGCAACTGGCACTACTGACCAGTAAGAGTACGTGCAATCTTCTCTGATACTCCGCATTCAATTCGTGAAAGTTTGAACTTTGGAGTGATGGGTCACCATAGATGCGATGGAATTACAGGTTAGAACTTAGTAGGACGCGCCTTTTGCCAGCCTTTCTATGTTTCTTGCCTGCTAGGTCGTCGAAGGCTCGCAGGCGAAAGGCTAAGAACAGAGGTTCAATAGGCCAAGCCTTTAGGGTTCACGTTTGAGGGCTTACCGAAGAAGACAAGGCCTTGAGGCCTGAGGGCACAAAGGATAAGTAACTAACTATCTCGTCCGCCGGTGTGAAAGGCCGGAAACTCCGAAGGTTTGATCTTGATTTCTAACGACGAGGAAAGCTACAGTACAGTATGTACAAAAAACACAATCAGCGGAAAACAGATGAACGGTTGTAATCGTCCCAGAAGACTCGCCTAAGTATACTCGAAGCCTGTTGGCAAAAAAAAACATCCCGAGTTTGCAGCTGAGGGGGTAATGAATCTGATGATCATTTGCTGTCCAATGTCCAGGTAAGAGCTCGAGTAGGTATGATCTTCCCTTGATAATCCACTATTCAATTGTGTAAGTTTAAACTTTGAAGTAACGGGTTACCATAGATACGATGCAGCGAGAGATATGGGATAGAAAAGCGGTGGTGACCCAGTTAAGTGTTCGAAAACCACATTTCACGGAGGGCCATGGGTTGATGAGTCGATGCAGATACTGAGCCGCAAAACTACTTGCGGCCTTTTCGTGTCAAACTTGAAACATATCCGTTCAAAGGGCCGCAAAGTGAACTCACCGGATTCCGGAAAACCAGTGAGGGAGAGTACAGAACCTGGTCCGGAGCTGACGTTTTTTTTGGCGTGTTACAATCTTTGTTTCCCTGAACGGATTCCGATGATAACTCGAGTACACCGCATCGCGAACCCACTGTAAACCCGACCCATCATTAGCTCCTTCCATCAAGTTTCAAAGGTAAATGACTTTACTTATAGGACATGTAATGGGATGCGGATTCGGACTCGAGAGCATCGATGCGTGTTGATGTCGAGGAATTGCCCGGGATCGACGTTGTAATGTCCGTTCGACGATTCATCGTTTCTCGTACGTGCTTATTGTCGGGCTGACTTGTAAAATAACGAGTGTTCTGCAGACCGACTTCGATAACCCGTTTTTCAGAAGTCCAGAGTTTCCGTAAGACGCAAGTAAGACGTATAGAACCGTTGACCAAGTGGCACTTCCCCGGGCCGGACGCAGCCGAAGTCGCCTTGGTTTCGGGCGGTTTGAAAACATGAAAAAGGAGTGCACACTCTCAGGACTTAGAACTGGGGCTCATTATACGATAAGCCACAAGATGTCATCGATGTACAGAGAGGGAGGTGGAGAAAGGGTCAGTGGTCTGAATGACAGATTGACCAATGACCGCGGTACCGTGACATTTTCGTGCCCAAGAAGCACTCCCCGATACATCTCCTAGAATCAAACTAGAAACTCGTGGCCCTTCGAGCATCGCGCCACACGCGATTTGTGTCGTGAATTAGCGAGATCTATCTGCTCGTGTGTCCATCCCTAGGCTGAGCGGTGGTGCAGAAGTTCTCTGGAGCGTCCGTGTTCCACGGTTCGTGGCCCGCCAGAAGCACATGTGCGCTGGGCGCCCCCTCTCACAATTGTGGGGTATGGCCAAGAGAGCGTCGTGTGACACATGTACAAGTTCCTGGACACAGGGGACCGACCCGAACGTAAGTACTGTAGTCCGCAGCGATATCCCATCTCAGGTTTGTCGCCAAGATCGTACTCTCTTCCGTATCTTATACTGTAAAGCCTATGCCAAGGTTGTTGGTCGACCGTCGAGATCATACGTTGAAGAACTTAATCGTAACTCACTCGAGTTCCCATTGACAAATGCTACAAGGGACAGACATGGCATGGATTTGCATAGCAAGTTTCAAGTTAGCGAGTAACCCTCAGCCGGCCCTCAGCGATCGATGCAGAAGCGCGAAGATACACAAGGCCAATTACGCCTGCACAGACCATGATCAGCCAAAAAAGTGTAAGGATTTAGACAAATGGCAACTTTATATACCAATATTTCTCGTGAGATCCCTTTCAAGTTTAATGTCAACTGTCGGGTGCATCTGCATCGTATACTGCGCATGAAATTTTCAACCCTTCATTTCACATCTTAGGGCAGGACCACCATTTCAACCTTTCAGAAACTTCCTTCGAATCTTCTTACTTGATTCCGGAGTTCATAACCACTTTTTGAATCCAAACGGTCTTGGTCCCCATTCAACACGGCTGCGGTTAACCAAACAGTGTCATTCGTGTGGATGGAATGGCAAAAGTCAAACAATGGAGTAGCGCAGTAAAGGATAGTATTCGTGATTGTTGGATACACTGTGCAGAAAGGTTTGTGAAACAGGGAGGGGGGGGGGCGAGAGACCTTGTTACATATTGTGTGATTGCATCCTATATCTTATATGGCCGTCCGTTTGTTTATAAGTTATTCGGGAATAAGTTAGTTGTGATGTGAGCGCCTGATCGAGTCAGCTTTCGTTGTAGGATTGGTTCGCGTTTACGGGTGCCGAGATGAAAAGTGAATCTGGAGAGAACATGGTCCTCTTGAAGAATAACTAGCGTCGAACTTTTTAATCCATAGGGAACGGGTGTTGTAGTCGCCGGTAGGACATTGGGCACCTGCCGAGAAAGCCCTGTGCAGTGCTAGGAGCGTATCGGTGGGAAAAGAGGAGCGTCCAAGAGGCCGGGAAGAAGTGAAATTCCGTTATATTTCGTCTGACTTCGATGGTGAGTCGGGTGAAGGGCTGCGGGAATACTGATACTCCCTCTTCAAGGATAGTTTGTGAGCCTGCAAAGTACCTCAGTAAACTTTTCATCCTGTAAGATGAGACCGTAAGCTCACCTCAGTCATGGTAAGGTTTTGTCCTCCAAAAATCAATCCGTGGTCATTCGACACGATCACGTGACGGCTCTCGCTGGGGAGAGGCAGTGGTTAGTGCAAGGGTCAAAAGACGAACATGACACACCTGCCAGATTCCATGTGAACCTCGCCGTGGAGCGCCGACCCGTTGGAAGAAAGAGAATTAATATGCATGTCCAAATTATATCCATCACTTCCTTCCTCTTCGTCCTCCATTGCATCTAGTTCAGGCATAGTCGTAAATGAAGAAGATGAGCCGGCTTTAGTGTCCTTTCGTTCGTGATAAGTCCCAAGAATTCTCTCGACGTTTCCGATAGAATCAAGGAGCACACGATGACGAGGATGTGATGGCTGATAATACTCGAGCAAAGATGTATAGAGCTGCTTGAAGTACTTCAGTCGGCCAATCGGTAACAAGAAGAGTTCATCCAAGGTCCAAAATCCCCCGGTGATCTTTTTCAATGATAAGTGGCTCAAGATCTCCCCGAGACGCGTATTCGAAGTCACCGGTTCCCAATCATCAAGGCCAGAGTGGTAGCTTTGGACGTAAAAGGTGTAACTCGCTCCCAAACTCTTGGGCTGTCGATGAAATAAGAGATGGACAGGCAGTTCATTTGGAAACGTGAGCTCACCCATCGCATCATTAGCTCCTGAGTATCTTCGAGAGTCGCGCTCGAGGCATTACTTTCTTGTGGCTTCTGTAAGAGAATATATAGCCACAGGGACTCCTAAAGCAGATGGCCAGTTCTTACCGGACAGAAGGTACGATGAGATCGATACACCCGTTCGATCGTCCTGAACATACCATCGAGTAAGATTGGGGGCATATTGTCTCTAGACCATGCAGCCGCAACTTTCTAGTGATCACGTCAGTAGTCGCCGAGGGAAGGATTCAAGAGACAGAAACCTTGATTATTCCCTCCAGAAGGTTAAGGTAACTCTGTTCCGTTCCAATAAGACGGAGCAGTAGGTTATGTTGACTGTGGTCGCCTTGTTCACGGTTAAAGTCGCACGCGCTAAGGAGAGGCGGATGTTGAACGTTGTTCCAAATTTGGCGAGTAAAGATAGAGTCGTTCCAATTCGACGCTGGTGTGAGTGACGTCCACGCGTCCATCTGAATGACCATTTCGACTACCGCGACAGCAGTCGGTCGAGATGAAGTATTCGCATTCCAGCAGGACTCCATAATGGTCCACATTGCATCGCTGAGTTCCGTTATTTCTTGAGGTCTGGATGGACGTCGTCCTTGTACAACTTGAAAAGCTACAGTTATCTCGTGGGGAACATCCGGAAAAGGACAGACACCAGTGAAGATCTATAACCTTGTATCGTATCGATCGCTTTTTTTTCACGGTAGACATAGCGTCGTACCTCATAACAGACACAACCGAACGCGTAGATGTCGCTCTCCTTGGACGGACGACCACCACCCACTAATAATTCGGGTGCAAGCCAACGTGCTGTCCCCGCGGGGCGAGAATGCGAAGTTGTTATTCTAAGGCCATGGGTATCGGCAACACGAGATAGGCCAAAGTCGCCGATACAGGCTCGACAATCCGGTGTGATGAGGATGTTGACCTGTTCAATGGAACAGTTAGATATCGCGGTCCGCCGTATTTTGGTAACAGATACTGACGCCCTTGAGGTCTCCGTGGACGAACTTCCTACTATGTAGATAGGCTAAACCAGATGCGACGTCATAAACCTGTTCAGTGTGTATGAGAATCAAGATCGCTCAAGAGAATCGGTACATGCTTACCAGTGCATGATGATTCACGTGTTCTCGCTGGGTAGCCCTTAAAAACTGGACGAGGTTTCCTTTATCCATCCACGGGGAAACTAAACAGAACTGGGTCTCATCTTCGAGGTAATACATGCCGAGGAAGGGAAGAAGATTTGGATGTTTGAGTTGCCGCCATACGATCGCTTCTTGTAGATATTCCTGTTTGTCTTTTGCGTTCAAACTCGTAAATGTCACATTCAAATGGCGTACCTTGAATAACTCTGGAATGTCAGAAGTAAGATACACTTTCACCACCTTCAAGCACACCGGTCGACCTGGTGGTTCCCCAAGGACACCCTTCCAAACATCCCCTGATCCTCCCGAAGCAATTGGATGTGCTCCAAGCTTGTGTACATTCTGGATTGAAAGACATTTCGGATGAAGTCCAGAACTTTTCGAGAGCCGTATCATGACTTTGAAAATGGAGGAACGCAAATGAGGCAAAACGTTCGGATAATCCACCAGCTAGAGGTCAACTTCAGAACAGCTCAAGTCGAACTCAGAGAACTCACCACTTGTAAACGATCCAACCAATTCTGAGCATCCTCGCCCTTCTGTTCTAGAAACATGGCCAAGTTTGCATCGTCTTGAAAGATCCCTTGAAGGGTGGCCTGGAGGTGGCCAAGTTCTTCATCTGTGTTCATAAGTCTTTAGTGACGTAGAAACAGGACGACAACTGTCGGCCAGTGGTCGCAAGCCTGTAGATCGAGAGCAGCACACGAGCTTTATTAAGGTTGCCGTGGGGAAGGGGTGGACTTTTCCTTTCCATGCTGTGTATTGAGTATAGATAGAGCTGTTGAATGTGACATTAAAATGATAACTCCAGATAGCTTTCTGTCTGTATGCGCTAAGGCTCTGCCCGACCTACGTGGTTCGAGGTTCAGGCGGTATCGCGGGGAAGATTTGAGTTTAAACGGCCCAAACGAGGTCAGCGCATCTGAATCTATAGGCGACACAATGGCGTCCTTACTGTAAATTTTCAACGGGAAGAGGTATACACGATGTCACAGAGAACTGTATTTGCGCAGTCCAACCATGGAGTTACCGCTATTTACCGTGTCTAATATTCAAAATCAACCGGGTGACCGCGCCACCAGCGCCCCAGTGGCCCCAACAGTAAACTCTTCTCTGGTCGGTATTATCATTCAAGGCGAAGACTATTCCTTGACTTATCTCCGTCCGACACATTACGAAGGAGCATCGGTGAACTATCTGATTCTGCAGCGACTACTCCTGGAATTAGAACTCTTGAGAGACCACTGAGCTTTAAGAGAGCCGTTCGCGCGCGTTGAACTCCTTGAACCTCAAATTCGACGTCCAGGATGACTGGATCAAAGTTGACGTCGGACCAGAGGCAGGTTCCTTCCAGATGTGTAACGGCGCGTTCATAAGCCATTCGTTCACCCTTCCCCTCGTCTGTTTTCTTCATCGTCCGAGGCTCCCTCCCATCGTCCAGCACCGGATGGAATCTGCCTCGCACCAACGAACCGTTCGTTCTCCTATCGACGTATTGTGTACACGATGAGGTAGGGATGACGCTTGTTTGCCTTCTCTTTTTGACCCTAAATGTAGGGTATAGCATTCGAGACGGACGATCCCATTTTCGATCCTCCCATTTTATTTCGAGAAAACGACTGTGGAAACTCGGCAGACATTGATTCGGAATCGTTAGGCTTTACCTTCTTCCAAGGACCTCGATATCCGTCTCCGTTGCCTGATGATTGCGTTCAGACGAGCAATAAAACGAAAATCTGAATGAAACTTTATACTCACCGTTGCCGCTGGCGTAAGTCGCCGCCACAATTACATCCAACACATGATCCCGCAACACCGGGTTCGCCCTTGAGCTACGTACCACATCCTCCAGCGCATCCAAGAATTTGGTAGATGGTCGATCGTTCAATGAACACAATCAATGAATTTCGCAGCATCATGACCCAAAGCTGCAATAGATGAAAAAGAGTGTCTTCAAAGGGGCAGAAGATGTACCTGTACCCTAGCAACGCGGAGTTGAGTCAACGATTGTCCGTGCTTGAGCTCTTTCTGTATTTGTATTGCTTCTCGGTCCATTACGGCCCAGTGTCGTCGATGTAATATAAATGGACCTTGGGGTCGTGGGGAATGTTTGCCTTGAACAACGTTAGGCGACTGCTGCCTCGAGGTTGGGCAAGAAATGAGATCCAGTGAAGATCCGGTTCAAAGGGCTAACATGAATGATACAAGCAACATGAAGAACAACCATTGACGTACCTTGTAATAAACACACTCATAAGCACATATATCGCTCTCCTTCGAAGGGCCGCATCCACTGATTAGCTCCGGTGCTAGCCAACCTGTTGTCCCTACCAGACGAGACGCTGACGTTGTCATTCGTAGGCCGTATGATTCTGCAACGCGAGGCAAACCAAAATCTCCGGTGCATGTGTGGCCAGAAGGTGTAATGAGAATGTTAACCTATGGAGTAGACCAGACGGTACGAGACTTCGGATAACGAAATAGCCTTCGGAATGCGAACGGACAACCTTTGAGTCTCTGTGAACAATCTTCATCAGGTGGAGATAGGACAGGCCTTTGCAACATCGTAAGCCTACAGCGATAATGAATTGACTGAGAACGAACGAAAGAGCGAGGCAAGTACCAGGGTATGATGCTCCGCCTCCATTTGTGGCGTAGTTCAAACTGTAGTTCTCAGGTATTCAAACAAGTTTCCTTTTTCCATCCAAGGTGAATTAAGCATAATTGCTGCCTGTGTTTAAGCTGATAGACAGATTCCACGAAACGAAAGCACGTTCGCGCCATACAATCGCGAACCGGAAGTTTTCCTGGTGGCGTTCAATAGTGGACTTCAAGATCTAAAGTTGGGACATGACATACTTTGGATAATTTTTCCACATCGGAGTTGAGATACCTCTTGAGTGTTTTCAAGCACACAGGCTCATTTGAGCCTCCAATGATGCCCTTTCAAACATCCCCGAATCCTTCACTAGCGATAGGGAAATTGCTCATCTTCCACACATTCCGAATCGTTAAACATCTTGGGTGTAGTCCCGAATTCTCAGATAAGACGAAGCGTGGCAAAGAATATCTGGGATCTTAACTGAGGTGGGGTATTGGGATAGTCTGCAAGCTGGAAAGATCAATGAGTTGATATCCACTGGTCGTTAGCTTGCACAAAAACGTCATCCGGTCCAGCTATACTTGAGCGAAGGGGCCGTTTTGTTCTACAAAAGTTTTGACTTTAGATCTGTTTTGAAAGCTCTCTTGAAAATCTTCCTCTATTTAATCGTATAGATCTCGAAATGGCTGACCAAGGGTTTCAGGTCGACTTTGTCGATGTGAGGAAACAGAAACAGATGGATCTGGCCAGACCCACGTGGCGCTATCGTGTCTTGCGCGTCACGCCCGAGCGTCTCATTTTCGTTGAGCATCCAACGTTCAACCACGTACGCACAGGATGGCACTACAACCCTCCCTACGACCTCTCATAATTGCAGGGTCACCGAATTCTCCACACACACTCGAGATATTCCGTGATTCATTTAGATTCATGTATCGTGAACTGCATTCTGACTATTCCCCCCACAGTCGATTATGTCTGCCCTTTCAGGCGAGTTTTCTCAAGTCTATCGAGCGATCATAAACCGATCAACGATTAGTGCAAAAATGGCATTGGCAATTGAAAACGTCCTTCGACCACTGTTCGGTCCAAACGGAAAATATGAAGGAAAAGTGAAAGTGGTTTTCAGGAATCAAGTGCAGCCATGGCATTCTTCCTCGACTTTTGTTCACGAAGCTAGTCTAGCCGTGTGTGCTACTTTTGGTGGTATGGTTGTCTGTTCTGACTGTTCTTCAGGTTGCCCGCTCTTCACCAGACAACTTCTGGGCATTCTCTCTAGCGGTGAGCATCCTTCGGTTCATCAATGGCGCTCATTACATTTCACATTAGCTCTTTAAACGTCAAGGAGAGTATTTCGATATCCCCACTTCGACCCTTACACCCTTACAAATCCGTGCCAAACTCGCGAAGCTTGCGACAGACGTTGTTGGATCTCAATTGTCGGACGAATTAAGCGAGCTTCTCAAACTCAAAAGCTCTCCCAATGGCGGGGTAGACGTTACCGATGATCTGAAGTACACGGTCAAATTCTCAAGGCAGAACGGTATCCACGTCTCGCCCACTGCCATGTGGGATGGTGTTACTGCCAATGAGATCTCGAGCAGTTGGAGTGAGAAGGAGTGGATCGAGTTCTTCGCGACGAAAGTAAGGGTCTGAGTGGGACTGACAACGTGAAGTTTCGGGTGCGTGCCATAGATCTAAGAAGTCTTGTAAATATATACATGCAATGAACCTGCAACACGAAGTGATGATTTACTGTCCCGGATTGTTTGGAGCCTGATTCGCACGACCGCCTGGGGAGCTGTACCAATCGACGAGCAACCCTTATCTTATGCAGGTACTTTACATATACATAAGAACCTGGCTGCCGTCAAGATCCTATAGACCAACCAGTCTACAATACTCAGGTCAACTTGCATCCAATAATTGTGCTCAGAGCGCTCCCGATTATAACCTGATATCCGGCTACCTAGTACAGATGTCTGAGTGATCCGATAGACATTTATTTCTATTCCACTGATCAACAATCCTGGGACCCAGATGAAATTGTACCTTTAGCTGAGGACTGACAATGATTAATGACTTCTCGTGTCAATTAGTGGCAAATAATGGTGGCGGGGAGCCCTATTTAAGTCCAGATAGCTTGCCTGATTGTCTTTGAAACTCACCAGGTATTTTTTCGACTGGGACATGAAAACGACAACCGTCGTTCTAGGGGTGATAAGAGGCGGCTGTGCACGTGTTGGTACACACAGCCTTGAGAGTTACCGTCAGCGTCAGGGTCCTGAGAGAAGGACCCAACACAGGTCAGGTTAGTGCCACGACTCCAGAATAGCCTGAAGTAGGCCTTGGCACCATGAAAAAGTTCTTCAGCGGAGGAAAGCCAAAAGCTTCGTATAATGTGGTCGCAACTTCACCCAAATCGAATGACGGAGAATCACCTTTACCCACCCCGATTCACGCAGTCTATACGCAGCCTCAGCAACAGTCACAACAGCGGATGGACGGTACTCACGACGATCCTTCCTACGACCCCGTAGATTCGTTTCCTCATCCTCATCCTCTGGCTTTGGCTCCATCGAGATCATCGTCCTACGGCAGTTTGCCACCAGGGGCATCGCCCCCAGCACCACGTCCACCTAGTCCTCATCAGCACCCAGTTGCACAATTGGTTCAGGAATTCACGACCCCTCAAACGTTGAGGAAGAAGAACCAACCTTCTAATATGAATCCATTATCCAATGCGAACTCCGGTACGATGTTAGGTATCTTGCGTGTATTAGAACCGCAACAAACGTCTGGGCATCAACATTCAGCATCGAACGATGCGGCCATCATACCCCCTTCTACACGGCCGAGTCTGACCCTGGACCAGAGGTTTGCGTCTGTGAACTCAGTCGCGACGGCAAACTCTCTCCATGACGGAGAGCATGCGAAGGATAAGGAGAAAAACAAGAAGGAAGGTGGATGGCTGTCCAAGTTCACCGGGGAGCCCCGTGAAAATCAGAAGGAGAAGGAGAAGGAGCATCGGAGTCAATCATGGCAGCTCGTTCACCACGAAGAGCAGGGGGAACTCACTAGGTCCATTGGTACGCCTCGCTTTTCTGTCCGGAGATGCTGCGGAACTAATTTTCCTTTGAAGGTTTTCTTACTGCCACGGCATCGGAGGATTGGGGGTTGGTTTTGGATGTCTGTGAGCGTGCGTCGGCAAACGAAGCAAATGCCAAAGAGGCGATCCGTGCACTTAAAAAGGAATTCAAGTATGGAGAGCCTGCTGCTCAACTCAGCGCTGCCCGGGTACGCCTTTATGGCCTTTCCCTCTCCATAATAAGCTGATTTCGTTATTAAAGCTTTGGGCCATTATGTTGCGGAATTCATCGGAATTGTTCATTGGTCAATCGACTTCTCGGAAATTCTTTGACACCTTGGAAGATCTGTTGTTGAGCTCAAGGACAAGTCCGGTCGTGAAGGAACGTGTACTGGACGTGCTAGCGGCGGCGGCATATGCCAGTGGCAGCAGTAAGTAGCCATCATCAAGATTTCCATTCTCCCATACGCTCATCAAACATGTTACCAGAGAAAGACACCGGATTTCGAGGTCTATGGAAGAAGGTCAAACCTCACGATAAACCTGACGAGGTGAAGACAACATTGCATCTCGTTTTATCTCTCTGACCTCAATGTAGGGCATGCCATTCGACACCGACGACGCCATGTTCAATCCTCCGGTCCTGGCTCAAGTGCCTAGTGATCAAGGACAACACACTGGCACACTTGATAGTGCAAACCATCCAGATCAAAGTCATCATTTCGTTAAAAATAGTGAGAGCCATGGGAAGACGACCGACCAAACGAATGCCAACGGCACTGCAGATGCTACACCGCCTCCAACAAAAGACAAAGAACGGCATAGGGAGCGTGACAAGGAAAGAGGAGAGAGACGTGAACGCGACCGGGACCGACACCGAGACCGGGAGCGAGACAAGGACCGGGAACCTCGAGATCGTGATAGACGAGATTCGAACCGGGACCGTGATCGTGATCGTGAACATCGTAGACATCGTGACGACGACGAGCGTCGGAAGGAACGCAAACATAAAAAACGCCACAAATCACCATCCGCTCGTATTATACCTCCTGAAGAAGACATTAGACGTTTATTCCAAGAGTGCATCATTGGGAAAGGAAATGCTGGATTGTTGAGTCAGGCCTTGGTGCACACTGTACCTGAGGACTTTGACTCGACGGACGGTGGCGGAGATGTTATCAAGGAGTTCCGCTTGAAGTGCATATCTTCGCAGGAGTTGATTGCGGCACAAATTAGTTGGGCTACTGCAGGCGCTGAACGATCAAGGAAAGAGAAAGGTCAGGATGTAGAAGAAGAGACGACGGAGGAAAAGCTGTTAGGCGATCTCCTTGCTGCTAACGAGGAGCTCATGAGTGCATTAAAGCAGTATGAAGATCTTGAAAGGGTCGCCATGGAGAGGAAAGCCGAAGAAGAGAGTCGGAAAGACGTGGGCGGAAGAGGAAGAAGAGTGAGTTTTCGCTTTCTTTACATCCACTTTCCAACTGAACATCACTATCACCCCAGGCTGAAAATGAACGCCAGCAACATTTGGACAACTTGCGCAATAACTCAAGTCGTGGCGGTCGGTCATCTCGAAGTTCTTCACCACACCCGCTACCTCCGCCACCTGCCCATTCTGCACGTGTACCTTCACCTTCGCGCACACCTTCGAGACCGTCCTCCGTCATCTTAGGCCAGCCTCATCATCTTGCACCTCCTGCAGCACCCCACGGTCCTAGAAGCCCAGGTTTACGAACTCCTAGTCCCGGCGAAGGAGTGAGCGGTCTGAAACGAATGAGCATCCAGGATCCTCAAACCACTAGTACTGAGAGCGACGACGATTACAATCAGCCATTCATCACACCCAGTGAGAAGGCGCTAGGCAAGAGAAGATGTGCTGATACTGAAGACGCGAAGTCTGAACATGCTCGCCTACAGCAACAAAACCGTATGCAGGACGAGTTCAACTATAACGGTGTCAATATGTCGCCCACCGATGACCGCTACAGTGTCAATTACAATTCGGATGAGGACGGAAGCGATGGGTATGGGGAGCGAGGTGGCGGTGGTGGATATCATCATCACAAGCACCCTCCAGTGCAATTCGTGTATGATGCAGCAGCGGAGAGGACGAGGCAAAGGCTGCTTGAAGGGAAGGTTGAGAGTTAGGTTGCACTCAACCTTTTCTTTCTTTCTTTCGGTTTTTCTTAGTTTTTCAGCATTTTACTTGCATGCATGCAACACGCACACGTTTGTCGTTATTTATTTTTAATGTAGCACTAGCACATCTCTGCTGTTGGCAATAGTATGGCTGATGAACTAAAAACGTGAATTGCTGGCCGACGTACGGATTTCACGTCGTCCGGTTACATAAATAAATGGCGCGTTCCATCTCGCTCACCACACACCTTACTCTGGTTTCGGTTCAAGCTACTAAAGACTGAAACAAATTAATCTAAGACTTAAAGATGGCATGTCTCCTAGTGCTCACGCAGTCGAAAACCGCCAGTTGTGTTGTGCTGAAGCCTGAATTATGTTGTCAGCATTATTTCTGTTTGCGGAGTATTGATTGTGATAGGTGAGTACTTGAGTTTCGATTCTTCATTCCACCACCCATGCTTTATTTGATCATTTAGGATATTCTCTTCTGCTTCTCGTGGCGAGAACATAAAACTGTTTTATATTTCATGAATCCTCTCCGGTATCTTTGTTGTGGGTACAAAAACTCCTGAAGACTGAATGCTAATGCTAATGCCTTACAAGCCATTTGGAGGATCTGGGTGAGTTTTTTCTAGTATAATGGTCATACAATCGCTCAAGATTTTGTGGTTGACAACTAGTACGGCGATTTTATCTGCCTTCTATTATCCACGGAAGCGTGGACCGGTTGAGATGGGCGATAGGAAATGATTCACTGGAGTTTGACTTTGTCATTATCGGTGTTACGACTCCATTCAACTGATCTCTTCGGATTATGTTACGTAGGGGGTGCTGCTGGAAATGCATTGGCCAACCGTCTTGCTGAACGCCCGGATCATACTCTTGAAAGCTGGGGATTCACCGGAAGGCCATTGAGCTACACGATCCCCTTCTACATATTTGTACAACACCTGGCCCCTTGGACTGGAACTATACCTCTCCTCCACAGGCTGGTCTTGACGGCCGGAATTTGTATCATTCACGAAGACTGTTTGGGGGATATACTTACCTCGATGAGTGTTTCATACCAGATACAGCTCTCTTTCGTCGCCATTGCTCATTGGCACTCTAGATGGCATATCGTACTCCCGTAGCTCTTCAAACGACTTCAACAGATACGAACGAATCACTGGTGTTCCTGGCTGGTCGTAGGTTCGTTGTAGCATTTTGAGGCAGGAGTTGTACATTTACCCTCTCGTAGCTAGCAATTCATTTTGCCCTATCTCCTCAAGGAATGATATTCCTATCGTTACTACCGATCCTCGATTCTCAGTAGAGCCAGCCATTGACAAACGCGATCAAAGGGGCAGTCAAACCATGCTGTCCACGGTTCCAGCGGCATTACCTCTGTTAGTTCGAGCGGGTTTCCAAGCCCCGCCATCGACAACATAGTGACACAAGTGACGAAAAGAGTTTCCCGAGGAGTTTCCCTTCAATCTGGATTATAACTCAGACTTTCTTTTCGCTAGGTGTCAGTGTGTCGATATTTTGCAGACCAGCCGCATTCTTTCTCAGTGGTTTACTCTAAGCGTGATATCAGAGAACCATCAACCATGATGTCAAGAACAGTTCTTTCACTTCGTATTTGAAATTCGAATTCACCACACGGCCAGGTTTACGTGTGTTGTTCCATGCACAGGCCACTCGAGCATTCCCTGTTCGTATCTCTTGCGTGTCTTCAGTCTATCCATTTATATCTTGCTTCATTAGATTTACACACCAAGTGTCAACTTGAAAGAAGGATACCGGCCTATGGTGTAGTTTGGCTTAGGCGTTTCGAGTACTTTACCATCCCTTGGAATTGAACCATGGAACCATCTCCATGATGCCGGCAGAATCTCTCAGCACATTGTACCTTTTTCGTCAAAAGTTCAAATACACCACGTTGGATGATACTATCTGGAGCCTGACTCGCCGGTGGGAGCTGGTACAAGAATGGCAAAGCACACTCGGAGGACGTCCTTTGGGTATAGGGAACTTCGTCAGCCATTTTGTATACAGTCTGCCTGGCCGCACAGACCCATTATCTGGCGTCCAACAATCCTCGCGGTAAGTTGTGTTCGAATCTTCGTCTGAGGTTTCAGATGGCGATCACCAACACCACTTCTTTTCAATCCACACCCCCAGAATTATTTATAATTTCCCCACTGTGCTTGTTGCGCCGATATCCAGTGAGTTCATCAGTTTATTTCTGGTTGTGTTTGCAGCACAAACTTTGGTTCACTTACTACGCAGTTTGATGTTTTCGCACTGCATGAGGCTATCAAGGTGGTTTGGTGTTTCCTCGGCACTCCAACCTGGGACGACTATCTTCTTGGGCCGCGACCAACCAGTTCAGGCGAAGCGCTAGGGCTAACGCAACACCTAACTGCCACATCGTAGGGACAGCGAGAACTTCGCTTAAAGGTGCTGAGCGCTGCGACCCATCAGCTATTTGACCATCACAGTGCCTTCTTCCCCTGTCAGTCGTGATTAGATTTAAAAGCTCGTAATGTATACGTCGAATATATCTACTTACTTAGTACTATATACTGTCATTGACCCTGAAGTCGGAAAAACCGGGAATTCGGAAATTTGTACTGTAGCCAAAAATGGACCAATTTTTTTAGACTTTTTAGTATCAGAAATTAAGGAGAAATGTACGATACCTATCCAGAACACTCCTCACAAGGGGGGATGAACTCCTTACTGACTTGTGATGGTTGCACGACGACGGGTCAAATATCGGGCCGAAAATTTAAGCGTGAGAAAATTTTTTAATCAGGAATGCCGCCACTGTGGCACAAGTTCCCGATCAATTCCCTTCATTCTTGGTTAGTTATGATCACCGGATATTTCTCTTGCCCTCACATACCCATAGATACAAATATGACTGACCTATAAGTGCCCAAGGCCATGATTCTGCAGAGCACTCCGATTTTTTCAGTCATTTTGACCCTAGGTTGTGGCAATTACTCCAGGTACAGCATGGCATGCTGAGGGCCAGGCTCTTGGCACTGTCAATTACATCCATTGGGCTACCCAAATCTTTGGTCCTTGAATTTTTGCAATTTTTTTTGGGTGTACAGGGTGTATGCTTGCAAATATCCGAGATTTTTGTGTTTTACACCCATAAACTGTACAAGAAGACTAGCAAACACCTCTGGCAGGGATCAGATGATTCCTGAATTTTTACTTCTAGTCCAAGCAATGAATTAGGATTGATTCTGGCACCTCCAGCACCCTCTGTTCATGGGAAAAACAACCTAAATGAGGAAAAACTGATAAATTTAGGGTTTTTTCCCCACAAGTACAGCCTCTGTACATGACATGTGTAGTAGAAGCATCTGAAATGAATATATATTCATGAGAAAAGTCCCAGGACCTGATGGAACCATTATACTGTCTCTAAGTAGACCTGCGTGGGAAAGACTTCCAATTTCCCCCCCAACTACACTATGCCTCGTAAGAAAGGGCAGAGGAAAAAAGCAAAAACTACTACCAGTACTTCCGCAACCCCAGATTCTTCACCACATACAACCCCACCCCATTCTCCTACTCCATCTGAGTCCCCCTCTCCAGATTCTCTTCCTAAACCTTCTGATCCAGCTGTTGATCAGCTTGAGGTTGGATACCTTCTTCTGTTACTTGAAACCGCGGAAGCAACTCCAGAAGACAGAATTCAATATGCACTTGCAGCTTTAGACCGGTCCAAGCAGGAAGCAGTGGCTGAGGCAGAGAGACTGAAGCAGGCAGTACGTAAATCTAAACTGAGTGTTAATGCTGCGTGAGTCCTGCTTGCAATCTCTGTGTCCAAAGCTCATTAGTACTCTAGATCAAAGCGGTTTGGTGTTCCCTCTTCCACACTTTATGACCGAGTCAGTGGAAAACACAAGAACCGACAAGAAGCTCATACTCAGGAGATGATTCTCAACCGCGAGCAGGAGTCCATATTGGTAGAGTGGCTGAAGGTGTTGGGTCGCCGTGGGGTTGGTCTGAGACCCTCTCTCATTAACAAGAAAGCTTCCAGCATTGCAGGAAAGGAAGTTGGGACAAATTTCTACAGGCGATTTCTGGCACGGCATTTGGATTTGGTTGCCAGACAGACCACCATGCTGGAGGCATGTCGGGCACAGGCTCTCAACCCTACCCTTGTTGGTGAGTTCTATGATCTCTTGGAGGAAGTCATAGATGTAGGAGATGGGTTGAAGATTCATCCGGGTATGATTGCTAACATGGATGAGAAGGGGGTCAATGTTGCAGATGTTGGGGCACAGAAGGTTATTGTTGATCGTGATCAGAAAACAGCATTCACAACATTGAACGCAAGTCGGGAGTGGATAACTATTATTGAGACGGTGTTTGCGGATGGTTCCAGTATGAAGCCTACAGTTATCTTTAAAGGTGCTCGGACAAATGCAGAATGGTCCCGAGATAATCCTGGTGGTGCAAGGTGGGTCTTCAGTCCATTTATTAATTCTGTACATTGTGCTGCACTCAACTATCCCACTATAGTGTAGCTTCATCTCCCAATGGCTGGACAGATCGGGAACTTGGATACACCTGGCTGAAGAAAGATTTCATTCCGGAGGTCCGCCGTCGGAGGAAGGACTTTGGGCTCCACTCAAAGTATCCTGCACTTCTTATTCTTGATGGCCATAACAGCCACTGCTCCTACGAGTTCTGCAATGCGGCAGAGAAAAATAATATTCATATTCTCTGTCTTCCATCCCATACTACACATGCTCTGCAGCCATGTGATGTTTGTGTCTTTTCACCTCTTGCTCGTGCATGGAAGCAGATTGTCATGGAATCGGCAGATCAGCAGATCACCATCTCAAAAGCAAACTTTCTCTCTCATTATCACAAAGCCAGGGAATGTGCAATGAAGGGAACCACCATTACCTCTGCATTCCAAAAGACCGGAATTCACCCTTTTAACCGCAACATCATCCCTACTACAGCCTACGCACCTGCACAGAATACTACTACTCAATCATCCCAGCCTATTCCTGCACGACTTCCTTTTGGTCTAGTTCCAGTCGCAGCCCCCATCCCTCTCACTGTCACATCTGCCCCAACTGACAGCCCAAACATTTCTGCCACCAGCGGACGCACATCAGTCACAGCCACTAGCGACAATCTACTTGAGTCCCTTCGGATTCAGAAATTCGAACTTGCTCTTCCCGATCCCCCTGACAATGAGGCACCACCAGAGGAGCTCTGGGAATATATCGACCTTCTTGTTCAGACTGCCAAGCATGCCAGCACTGAGCTTGATCGTTCATATGCTCATATGGTACTGATGGATGAGGAGAATGCTAGATTACAGGAGGTTGCACAGAGGAAGGGTAAGACAAAGAAGAAAACCTATGCACAGGGGCGTGCTCGACATCTTACTGATGCACAGGCCTTAGAGGAGTTGGCGAAGGAGGATTGGCAGCTCAAGGCCAAAAATCTACTGAAGGAAGTTAAAGTTGCACACAAGGCTTTCCAACACCGTCTGAAAACTCGACAGCAAGAATTGGAAAAGTTGATCGGAGAGGCCAGTGGGGATCATGGCAAACGGCGAGGTCAAGCTCGGGGTAGAGCTAGAGGTGCTGGTGCTGGTCGGAGTCGAGGTAAAGGGCGTGGCAGAGCAAAGGGCGGCAAAGGAAAGGGTCGTCAAGTTGACGTGGTATCAGAATCATCTTCAGGTGAAAATTTTGACTTCTCTGCACTATCTCCACCCCCCCCCAGCCATCTCAACCCCGACCTTGCCCCCGTCGAATTAACAAAGGGACCAGTCCTGCCGAAACTTCAGCAGCTGCCTCTCACACCACTCCACCCCTTTCTGCCAAGAGCAACAGCGATGACAATGATGATGAATATGAGATTGGGAATGTCTCTATTGCAGATATATTGACCCAGGAGCTCAGGGACAATGGTTATGACAGCAGCAGGGAATTAGTTGATATGCCTATGGAAGATGACAGAGAGACCAGTGAGAATGACAGTGAGGAGGTGGAAATTGGTGTCAAGAAGATTGAGAAACATCGTCGTGTTGAGGACAAGCTGCAATTTCGGGTCTGGTGGGATGATGGAGATAAGACTTGGGAGCCATTTGAGAATGTTGATGAGCTGGAGGCATTAGACCAGTATCTGAAGCGGAAAAGTGTATCCTTTGTGACTGAATTAGCTTAAATAATATTCGCCTTTATCTACGCTTCATTCTGAGCCCCCTATTGTGTATTTTGGTTGGGAACTCGAGGAGATATCGACACTTTTTCAACGAGCGCGATTGTGTGACGACAGCGACGTCGCTTAAATCGGCAATTTCCGACTTCGCCGTGGGGCCACGTTTTCGACACCCCCTCATTAAAAAATTCATATCTCAATAACCTCACACCCTCCCCACACAAAAATTGGTAGGCACATACCTCAAAAGGTGTTTTATGCAACTGTAATTTATTTACAGGTTCTGGTACGTACTTCTTTAGTTATACTAATATTTCTCCTTAGATTGCCGACTTCCGGGTCAATGACAGTACATTAACATGATCTTCCCTGCACGACGCATATTACCAGTTACCTTCCTTTTTTGTAACTCGCCTATAGCTCGGAGAACATTCTTTTTTTTTTTTTGTGGAGCGTTTTACCAGGTCTAGAGAGCAGAAGAGCCTGGTGGACTTTGCCAGCAGTCAGGCCGCCAAAGGGCCAGGCGGTGCTTCCGTCCCGCGTGGTTTGCAGGGATACGAGACCCTGCTTAGGACAAACTACCACCTGGAGGAATGCGCAAACGCACTTGACACGCGAACGTTCGTGTGGGGCTTCGAGTTCATTGTCTCAAGGCTAGGCCTATCATTGACTCACCCAATACCCACTAAACCCCCAGTCTCCATGGGATTGAATCCGCGGAGATCGTCCCCGATATCGAAGATGTTTTTCCAGGTGCTTAGCTCGGAGAACATTCGGCAAAGTCCAATATTAAGTTGAAGCGTTCGATATCTTCTTCATTGACCCGTCAGCATTCCAAGATTGCCGTCGACATTTTGGCCGCAAAAAAACCACCAATACCTCTGATTTCTACCATTTCATCCTCTAGATGGATGCTGAGTCAACCATAAAGACACACTGGTCGATGAAAGAAAGGATGCTTCTGAGTAGCCGGAAATGGGATGAAGGTGGAGAACAGTCCGATTATAGAACTTGGATAGGTGAGCTCTATTCATGTCTTCTCTTCTTCCAAGCTGAACTATTACTACCGACCGCAATCGCTTCAAGGCTCACTAATCTCTCTATTGGATATCACGCAAATCCAAATCCACGACGCGACGATTCTAGAATGCTTCTATTCAACCCTGCTGCTACTGGAAGTCCTTCGTTATGCATCATGCCCTCGTTTCCCATCTGGACGTTACCATTTGAAACCTTGCTTGGTGGGCTGTGGTATAACCGCTCCATACCGATACCAATGGCCAGTTCAGATGAGCGCTTGTAAACAGTTGGGGTCCTTAGAACGGTGGTTTAAATTGGCACATTTGAGTGAGGTCATTTAAATTGGGCCATTGGGTTTGGTCAAATGGATGGTCAGCTATGCGCACACGTTCAACCGAAGGCTGTATTCGAAGTTCTTTCGTTCTGCGCTTTTTAAACAGACATGCTCACATTCCAGTTGCGTTTGAAATAGTTCTGTCAAGATATATCCCTTTCGAATCTTGATCTGCTTCTCATGAGACTCGTGTTGTTGTTCGGCACAGAGTCGACTGAAGTGTGGTCCATCGATCAGAGAACGATTATTTAGGATAGGTCGCCTGCGGCCTATTCATTATAGCTGGTGCCCAGGGCTATCATTGACCATTCCCATTCTACATTCTTCATTCCACGAATTCTGACATTCACTAGACTCTCTTTCTCATAAAACCTTACAGAACTCGAATTATAACTAATACTAGTTCTTTACGGCTGAATCAAAGGGGCCCACGGATTTGATTCCCTGACCGTGACCTGGGGGGGGGGGGTCTGGCCAGCAGGGCGAAAAAAAAATTTTTAGACCCACCTGCATCTGCAATTTGGCAAGGTCCAATTGTGGATTCTGAGCCAATTCTGAGTTTCTGAAGGGTAATAAATATATAATCTAAGAGTGGTTGTTGTAATCAACTCTCTGGGACTGTTTGTAACCTTATTCCATACCCGAAAGCATCATCCATCAAGACTCATTGAACAGTCAATCACTGGAGTGATACTGTGGTATTTCATTTCCAGGAAATCTTAGTTTAAAAAGCTAACAGATATAATATTCTAGGCTCAGAAGATATAGACTCCAATGAAATACCAATACCAGAACCTGTCATCATTAATGGCTGGGTAGAGAGTGAGAAAAATGTGTAGTGTCATTCGTGAGTGATGTAAAAAATAGAAGAGGAGGGTCAGAGACACGTGTACTTACCATATATGGTGCGTGGGAAGCTTACATAGGGAGGGGGGTCCCCCAAGGGGTCGTCTCAGCGAAAACCGACCCCCGGTCTTTTTTTTTAATCGGTGGGCCCCCTTGGGCTGAATGGCCTTGTTATTATTGTTGCAGGTACCAAACCTCGTGGTGACTGAACCATTAGGAACCGTAATGCTCTAAATTACTTCAAGGGCCTGAGTGAGTTGCTTCTAGTCTAATGCCCATGAAGTTGCTCAATATTCTGTGTTTGGCTAGCACGGCGATTTTACTTACCTTCTCTGCCATCGAAAGTGTGGACCAGTTGAAATTGATGAGAGACACTGTTTCACTGGAGTTCGACTTCGTCATTATAGGTGGTACGATACGGTCCTCCTTTCTTAAGATTCCATCCACACTCACTCACGGTGGTGCCGGGAACGTGCCGGCTAATCGTCTCACTGAGCGGCCCGAGCGGTCCGTCCTGCTTTTAGAAGCTGGAAGGTCCTCAGAAGGTCTCTTTGAATTACTCCATTCCCTTCTTCACCATATTTGTTCGCCACCCAGGGCCCTTGGACTGGGACTATACTACTGCTCCGCAAGTCGGTCTTAATGGCCGGAGCCTGTACCACACGCGAGGGAGAGTGCTTGGCGGATGCACCTCTATGAGTGAGTCGTTCGTTCAATGCGATTCTCATGTCGTCTTCATTACCTGACTGGATGGTATGGGTTACTCTCGTGGCTCTGTAAGTGATTACGATGCATACGCACGAATCACTGGAGATCCTGGCTGGTCGTAAGTTTATTGGAACCTTTACCGCAGTGATCAGTTATTTACCTCTTGTAGTTGGAAGGCTTTACTTCCCTATTTTCTCAAGGTCTGATTGTCCAATCTTTATCCGAGGTGCTACTTTGGCTCACGTCTCTTGACAGAATGAACATTGGACACCGCCTACCGACAATCATGATCAAAGAGGACAATTTGACCCTGCTGTCCACGGTTTCAAAGGGATTACATCTGTCGGTTTGAATGGGTTCCCGGCTCCTGCATTGGATACTCGAGTGATGCAAGTGACTAGAGAGCTGTCCGTGGAATTCCCCTTCAATCTCGATTATAACTCAGGTTTCCCGCTGGGTGTCGGTGCGTCTCGAAGACATCAGATCCGTTCTCCTTGCCAACTTTTTGTTTCAAGGCTGATCCCAAGAAACCGTGAACCACGGAGTCAGGAGCAGCTCTTTCACCTCGTATTTGGGACCGCAATTCATCACACGGCCAAATTTGCATGTGTTGCTCAATGCACAGGCCACTCGAATATTACCTGTTCGTGGGAATTCTACGTCCTTCCTGCGAGTTGAATTTGCTCGGAGCAAAAATGGTCCGTGTCTTTTGTTCAAGATTCCGACGCACTCAATTCTCTTGCATTATTAGACGTGTTCCATCAAGTTTCAGCACTCAAAGACTTCCTGATATCGGCAGGGGCGATAGAGACTCCAAAACTATTATTGAGCTCTGTCATAGGCGGTTCGAACGTTCTATCATCCCTCGGCATGAGACCACGGATCCATCTCCCCGATGTCGGCAAGCATCTTTCAGTGCATATTGCTGTCAATCTGCCGTTCTTCATCAACGAGACGTTCAAAAATACCACATTTGACGAGAACATTCGGAACCTGCCAACTCTTCGAGATGAATTAACACAAGAATGGCAAACACGCAAGGTGGAGGCCCTTTTGGCCTAACCTACGTCAGCCATTTTGTATACAGTCAGCTGTCCGAGAATTCCAGTATATTCCGTATTGGGCGCGACCCGTCATCTGGCCCATTATCTCCTCACATTGGAATGACCACGCAGGTAGATCTGTTTTTCCTCTCTTGAATCCCTTGAATAGTGTGACCGACCGAAATTGTTTCTTTCAGAACGGCAATCTTAATCCTCCTCCGCAGAAGTTTTTTTTCTCCGCTCCTGCTACGCTTCTCACACCGACCTCCAGTGCGTTGGTAATCCTTTCTTGCGTTCGTGTTCCTTCTCACTGAAATGTCACTTCCATTTGCAGGAGGCACAATTACCATCAACACAACCGAACCTTTCGATCAACCCATCATAAACTTCGGTTGTCTCACCACTCCGTTTGATCTGTTCGCACTCCGTGAGTCTGTCAAGTCCATTTGGCGTTTTGTCAGCGCGGCAGCCTGGAAAGGCTGTATTCTCGGTCCTGCGGTTACCATCTCCCCTTCCAGCTCAGACGCAGAGCTCGAGTCTTATATTCGGGCAAATGCTGCACCCAACTATCACGTCGTAGGAACAGCGAGTATGTCACCTAAAGGGGCTCATCATGGAGTTGTCGATCCCGATCTGAAAGTCAAGGGCGCAACCAACCTGCGAGTCATTGATGCGTCTATCTTAGTATGCTCTATCCCCCTACTAGTCCTGGCCAATGATGAATGATGAATGATTGTCGTTTGAACAGCCCTTTTGTACCGGCGGGGAACACAATGGCCCCCGTGGATGCTGTGGCAGAGTGGGCGGCTGATTTGATCAAGCTGCAATGGCGCGCATCCGTGAATCTTCAGCAGTCCTGTCTTTTGACCTTCATGTTCATGTACAATAGCCGTCATGGTTCACCAGCTAACCTTTGCTTACCTTGTCATATCTCTCGAGTATTCAGTGGACGAACATCGAACAAATCGACATTTTGGCATCACCGATGAAAGGGTTCCCAAGCTTAATGAAATGTATCATCCTCGCAGTAGGACAACGTTCTCTTCTGCATTTTAGCCTTTATTTTAGCATTTTGCGCGTATGTTGAGATTCCGTAAAAGTTCGGTACCCTAAGCTCAAGGATGTTTCTGAGAGTTAACACGACAGGAACTTATTCACACGCCACAGAGGTGTTTCCCGCCTTCCCGCCGTATGGTGGCGCACATTCTAATAAGCTAGGAAGTAGTGATATTGCGTGCTTTTACCAGAGTCCTTCTTCGTACCCCAGCAGGCTTGAAGCTTCTTTACATCTCATTCTCTCATTCTGATGCTACTTGACAGGATAGTTGAATGATATAAGATGATCGGTCTGAAGGTGCGTACCAGCGACGGTAATGGTAATTCCGAGAATGACTGTCTGGGTAGTCTGGAATGATCATGGATCCCTCAAAGATGCCGCCAGCAATCGTGGCCGGGGATTTGGCACCTCCTACCGTGCACAGCCCATCAGCATATGTTTCGGCATTTGCTCGATGATATCAGACGGGAAGTACTGAACTATAAACGCACATTGCGTTCTTGCCTCTATTGAGAAGGTGTAGTAGTGATGATCCGGTCCGCAACTAATCATTTGGAGTGGCTCCCTGGAAAGGTTTCGACTTCAGAGTCTCGACTGAAGACCGGAGTTACTAGACAGTAGCATCTATTATTTTGATGGATGGAGTGACAAGCCTTTCGAGGTTACTTCTCTCATCTTGACCTTCCTGGCTTCAGATTCCAGAATGTACCTCCATCCTCCCTCCTACTTAATGATGGTTCTATGGATATGTTTCGTTATGAGAACTGAAATAGTCACCCTTGGTAGGAGCTGATACGTCAGTCAAAGACCGTTCCCGCCCACAGAGTTACAACTTACATGCTAAAAGTCATGTAATGCGTCCGGACTCTAGATATTCCGTGTCTGTATTTAGGACCAGTATTTCACGCCATTGTATCATCCGCCAGCTCGTAACCCCACAGCCTCGTCCGGGACAACGTTGCCATGGTTGCTCTGGAGATGGACGTCCCTTGATTGGAGTAGGAACGGAGTCAGATTATCATTGATGATTGATGATTGCTACACAGGAGGTGGCGGAAAATCAATAGCACGGATATTATCGTCTCCGGTCGTCACAGGTACTGCAGCTTTGATCCATACGAGTTCTCCGTGAAAGAACAAGCAAGCCGACACCATAGATCCAACGAATAGTCCGGTTCTCGCGTAACGACTCCGCTTTCGTCTATGAGAGTTCCAGGGGGATGGATGGAAAGGCGGAGGGATGAGAGTAGTGGTGGGATTGAATCTGCCAAAGGTCATTCGGAGTTGTCTTGTCAACTCGGTGATGACTGTCGTGGAATCATTTGTGAATACAAATGGCGGCAAAACGAGGGTGAGCCACCCGACCAGGAATAAATAGAAGAGCACGGCGGCATATTCTGTGACAACGATGAGTTGGCTATGCCCTGGTGTTCCATTCAGTATGCCAGGGGTCCAGAACAATCTTGGTTGCTGAAATAAAGTTTTTGGATACTGGGTCTCCGTATACTGAATGAAATGCGTCAGTCGTTAGCATAAGTTTCCAAGTCTCGAGTTGCGTGCCGAAGTGTGGGTAGCTACCCAAGGTGATCGGTGGAGATGGGAATGTCAATGCAATGGGTAGCCCCCGAATTTCCGAGGATTTGAAAGAACAACAATATCTTGAACATCTCGATTCAGACACTGCCTATGGGTTGACCAAACACAAGAGATGCCTCGCTTGTTGTACTCGTGGACATTACGCGATGAATTAGAGAAGTTCAGCCTGCGACGTTCAGCAAGGACGCGAGGCGAGGAGAAATTGACAAACACGACAAAACAAAAATCCTCCAACAGCAAAAAAAAAGTGATTTGCTCTTGACGCACCTTGTAGTTGACGAGACTCATCGAGCCGGATTACTGTAGTCTTAGGAGCTTTCTAGCGCAAACTTGGCTCAGCCTCGATTTCTTTGACGTGTCTGTTTCATCGCTACTCCTAATGACTGAAATATCTGTCGGCTCACAGATATTTGACCTAGTCTTTCATCCCACTCAGGCTACGCTATACACCGCTTTGCTATCAGGAGAAGTCACAGGGATATCCTACAACCAAAAGGGAAAGCATCAGCAACAATTTTCAATCAAGGTCTCACCAAAATCATGTCGTGCTGTCACACTGAATGAAGATGGAACTAAGCTTTATGTAGCTGGGAAGGGGAAGGGAATACAGTACGTATCAACACTTCTATCACGTCGCGATTGCGCCTCACTCTTCAACCAGTACAATAGACACCGAGACGTGCAAAGTCGTAGAACGTCGTCTCAAGGCACATGAGTGAGCTGCCTGTGCTTTGTGGTTATCGATTGGCGGTGAATAAATTCGTTGGACTTGTAGATCGCCAATAAACCGGATAAAACATGTCCAACCTTGGCTATTCTCTACTGGGGACGACGACGGCGTGATCAAGGTTCTTTCCGTTTTCATGATGGTTCAATTTGGTTAGGTCTAATGATATGGTTTTTGTCAAGCTTTGGGACCCCAGAACAAAGGAGTCTATGCGGACGTACAAGCATCATTTTGATTACATTACCGACTTTTTATGGCTTCCAGACACAAAGCACTTGGTTTCCACAAGGTCCGTTGGATTTGTACGTACTATTTATGGAAAGAGGTGTTCACTTCCTACTTAGTGGTGATGGGACGCTTTCGGTTTTGGACATACGTTCGAAGAAAACAGAACCGTTTGCCCACTCCGAGGACCAAGAAGATGAACTTCTTTCGCTTTTATCTATAAAAGGGTATGTTGCTTTGACCCCAGAACTGTTTTCTCCTTGTAGCTTGTTTCAGGGGTATCATAAGCGCTGCAATATTGCATCAACACCAACGATCTTTTCCCAAGGAAGCTCCGGTATCTGGTGGCCCTCGCTACCCAATCCTTTTGATATTGTCATTTGATGTCTTTGAGTTTCATACCTATCTTTCTCCGTCCGACTCACACGGTTACTTTTTCTTTGAACCTTCTACTTAGTGGGACCAAGGTGATCGTCGGTACACAGATTGGGGTCCTATCTGTTTTCAATCGAAGCAGTGGATGGAGGGATTGCGTTGATCGTATCCCAGGGTAAGAATGGTCATACTTAATTTTCGATACCCGCGAGATGAGTTTTATTTATATTGTCTTTATTGACAGACACCCACACTCTGTCGAGGCTCTTTGTTCTCTTCCTTCCCGTTTACCGAACGTTGACAGCTCGAGCACCATCTTGACCGGCTCCTCGGACGGGTTTTTGAGAGCAGTTGATATTTTCCCCACGAGATTGCGCGGTGTGGTAGCTGATCATGGTGAATGGCCTGTGGAGAGGATCGCCGTTGGCGAAATCTCAAGAGAGTTGACACTTGATGATAACGATGATGGAGGAGACAAAGCCGTAGCTAACCAGGAGGACGAGGACTCTTCGACCGCTGGCCTTTGGTGGGCAGGCAGCGTCGGCCACGACGAGGTCCTCAAACTCACAGATTTGGGTTCGTTCTTCGCTCAGGAGTCTGCCAGCGAGGATGGAAACGAGGATGAACAACAGGAGGGTGAAGATCCAAGCGGCGGCGACGGGGAGGATAACCCTGTCGTCGACGAGGATGTTGAAACAGCTTCCGAACAGGAACCTAGCGAGGACTGCGACTCTGATGATCAAGATGAACGAGGAGACTGGCCCAAAAAGAGGAAGCGGAAGGACAAGGACCCTAAGTCCATGCGAAATAGAAAAGCTAAACGCGACGTAGAGGTGCAAGGGAGATTCTTTGACGATCTGTGACCGTAGTCTTTCTGCTGCGTCGGCGGATCGATAGCCTCTAACTATGTGGAATGACCCCGCTTACCTTGACCTTGACTGAACCTTCTTGACCGCTTGAAATGTTACCAAGTGCCGCCGCTAATTATCGCAGTGAAGCAGTTCAATTTACCTTGTTCTCGAGATTTCACTGCCCAACTCACGCAGGGACCTGCGGCAGAACTCGACGTTACCCCTTGCCTTTCGAACGATTGAGGATTCAACTGACAAACATAGCTTGAGCGCGCTGAGACCTCACCTCACTTGCGAAGAATCACGCGCTCTTTTTGATAGTGATTAGTGTTCGTACAAAGGCTCAGATATCATATGACGAGGCGCCGGCGTGTGGATGATGAAGGGTATTATTGAATGAAATAGAAATAACAGCTGTTTGTGGACGTTGAGGTTTTCACGCCAACATATGGACCGAAAACGACCACGTACAAAAACTGGAGTCAAGGTGGATTGAAGGCAAGTTGAAGGGACCTCTACACAGTGATCATGACCCTGACGGCAGGATGGCATCGGATTCTTTTCAGGATACTGATTCATAGGCCCGCTGGGGTGCGGGAGGTCTGGATGCCCGCGCACAGGTTCTAAGCGATTCCCGTATTGCTCAGGATAGTTGGTACTCGTTCCAATCCACCTTCAACGAATCCGTCAAACCGCTGATACCGACGCGTCGTTGAGGCGGCAGAAGGGATCCCAAATAGAACGATTAGATGGTCCCGGCCGGTTGAGCGAGAATGGATTGAGGATTATTCAATATTTGTACTAAGTCTTGGGCAGTGCATATGATGGTGGGCTATGAGGTTGTCCCGACATGGGACTGAACAAGGTTTCAGAAGGAAGCACCGCAGAGTCCGACCAGGCAGGTTCCCGCCCCCAAGTAGACGAGCCTGAATTCAAGTTTTTTAAACATTCCAGAGTTTTGCAACCCACTAGCGCAGACTGAGACTATATGTCGACGCAGGAATTCGGATGCTTGACCGAGTTCCTGTAAAGAATATGTATACGTTGCGAAAGAGCGTGAAAGAGACGTTGGGAGTTGTTAACCGAGCGGATGACAAGGGTTAGCCGCCCTTATCAGATTTCTATTCAGCACCTTGACTTTGCTTCATCGTACCTATGCGACACGCCGTTAGTCAATCGTCAAGCGAGTTCAAAGCAAGTTGTGGCTCGCACGTGGTGGCAAAAGCCGGGCAAAGCGGTGCCAGTCCCGAAGTAGAATGCAACTTCGGAGCTTGCTCGACTCTGGGTAGTCGTCCTACCACCATGTTTCTATCTAATCGTGCTCTCGGTTTTTCTAAGAGGTACTGGTTGCGTCGAACCTTGTCTTCGAGGGCATCTGGCGTATTGTCTGCACTCAACATCCCAACGAATGGAGAAGTTAATGGCGTTTACGATGGGCAGTGGAGGGGCTCTGGTAAGATCATGGAGTCTGTATGCCCTACCACAGGAGAGGTATTGGCTCGGGTGAAGACGGTCCGTATGTCAAATCATTTGTAGGCCACATAGGTTGAAATCTTCCGTCGTTTCCCTAGGCCACTCCAGAAGAAACCGAGGTTGCTCTCCAGAGAACGCGTGAAGCTTACGCGTCTTTTCGTAGTCAGTTCAAGTCTCAATACGATGAAGATGCCGTCCACTAAGTTGAAATTGTCTTGTCAGACCTTCCTGCCCCTCGAAGAGGCGAGATTCTAAGGCAAATACGCACCGCACTATCAGACAAAGTGTGTTTCGTCCGAATTTTTAATATGGTTTGAATCGACTCTGAAGTTTTTGGGAACGCTTAGCGGGAAGAGCTGGGTGCACTGGTGTCCTTGGAAATGGGGAAAATCAAGACCGAAGGTATCGGGGAGGTCCAAGAATTTATTGACATCGTATGTTACAAGCTTCTATTCGTCGGCTGTGTTGTTGACCTTTTTTACCTTGATCACCAGTGCGACTATGCGGTTGGCCTCTCTCGCATGATGAACGGAAGGGTGGTCGCATCGGAACGACCTGGACATTCCATCTTGGAAGGTTCGTTTCCGGTGCTCCAGTAAACATTTCCAAGTCTGCTTATCGTTCTTAGTCCCGAATCCCTTGGGCGTAGTTGCTGTCCTTTCAGCCTTCAACTTCCCTGTGGCGGTGTATGGATGGTATGATATCCCTTCTTTTTGTTCCATTACTCGCTCGTAACGATGTACTTTACCCAAGGAATCTGGCTCTCTCACTTGCTGCGGGAAACGCCACGATATGGAAGCCATCTCCAACAACCCCACTGTGTTCAATTGCTGTTACATCTGTTATCGCAGAGGTGCTAAAGAAAAATGATCTTCCAGGTGCGGTAGCTGGATTAGTTACCGGGGGCAGCGACGTGGGAGAAGCGTTGGTGAATAGTCATGATGTCGAACTCGGTGAAGAACCGCATATATATTGTGTTCCGCAATCATCCAGACTGACCCTTGCTTATTAGTTTCATTCACGGGAAGTGAGCGTGTTGGAAGACTCGTGGGTCAAGCTGTGGCATCCCGTTTCGGCAAGACAATTTTGGAATTAGGAGGCAATAACGGTAATGTTTATCTCGTTCTTGTTGGTTGCCCCACTAATATACTTCCTTAATATAGCCTCCATCGTGATGCCCGACGCAGATTTGTCGTTGGCGATACCAGGTGTATTCTTCGGCTCTGTCGGAACCGCTGGACAAAGATGTACTTCTACCAGGCGGCTCTTCCTTCATCGGGACATTGCCGCGGAATTTCTGGAGAAGTTGAGAAAACTTTATCTGTCCGTTGAACCAGGCGACCCCCTGGTCCAGGACACACTTCTTGGCCCAATGCATAACAAGGCAGCTGTCAATGTATATGACAGTACAATTGACTATCTGGGCTCCATCAACGCTGAGGTCTTGTGTGGCGGGAAGAAATTTGACAAGGCACCGTTCGAGGCCGGTAATTTCGTGAGACCCACTATTGCGCTACCCAAGTCCGTCAATATGAAGGACAAGATATGGAGTACAGAGACCTTCGCTCCTATCCTGAATGCTGCCGTCTTTGACGACTTGGAGGAGGCAATTGAATGGAACAACGCTGTACCTCAGGCGAGTAGCCATTAGATGTTCGTCTGTGCCATAGGCCTGGTGACTAACAACAGTTTTAGGGACTATCGAGTAGTCTATGGACTCGTGATATCCGAAACGTTGGGAAATGGATAGGCCCCAGCGGCTCGGATACTGGTATCGTGAATGTAGGGACCTCCCGTTTCTCACCATTTCCGTGATTCTCATGAACGTCTGGTCATAGGTTAACGCAGGGACGTCTGGAGCTGAGATTGGAGCGAGTTTGTGAGCCTTGGTTACAATGTTTTGACGCATTCATGCTCACTGATCGTTATGTTTTGCAGCGGTGGAAATAAGGTGAGGATGTCCTGTCATCGTTACTCGCAGCACTGATTGTCTGACAATTTTCACCTATTTAAAGAGTACCGGGTGGTAAGTGTTGCATCAAGTTGTCGTGAATACCGGCCTAATATGTACCACGTCTTGTACCAGGGGAAGAGAATCTGGAGGCGATGCTTGGAAACAATACGTGCGCTGGAGCGCGTGCACTAGTACGTCTCTTATCCCCCCTATGGGTGGTTTTACTGATGGTTTTTTTCTGCAGTAAACTTCTCTGATGATGCACCCCTGGCGCAGGGAGTGAATTTTGGAATCTCCGACGATTTGTGAAACTGGTGTACGGATGTCCGGCAATAATTGCTCACATGCCAGCCGTTGAGGACAACTCCATCACTTATGTAAAGGCAATCCTAACCTGGCGTCAAGGGTGGTCAGGTCGTGGAGGCGATTTTCTTGTCCTCCATGTCTGATGGATTGATCCGACATCACTACATTTGTATTTTACTCGTGTCATTTGTTGTAGGGTAACACGATACTGTATGACAACATGAGGTACATCACTTCTCAACTGTCCATGCCCATGGTATTTACCATGGGGCTGTAGAGGAAGCTTGCGTGGGTAAATTGAAAAGAATTAAAAATATTGTACGATTTTTCGGCAAAAAAAAAAAGAAAAAAGAAAAAAAAAAGAAGTGCCGAGAGGCGTTACCATGGCCAAATATAGATATGTCCGATTGATTCACCCCATTAAGCACGATTGCAGGCAGTGTTCCACCTGGGCCATCAAATCAACTGATGCCAAACTTATAAGCCGACGTTTTCTTTCAGACATCTTCGCCAATTTTTTCCCGTCTTTCACTCTTGCTGCGGGGATCAAGTGTTTGTTTGCTGGCTTCTCTGCATTCCATCCTCCCTTATTCCCATCGAGAACTCTACATGTCCATTCAGGACGACCTACCCTGGCCCGAGTTGGGCAACGTTTCGCGAGGAGCAACGAGAGGGAACCAAGGGCAGAAGGGTGTTTTGGGCTCTCCAGATCGTGACGGACGATGCACACTTCAACTTCGTGTGCAGCCAGGTGTTCTTGCTGTCAAACTCAACCGCCAGGCGAGCGACTGGTACAGGACACTCGATAATGAAGTCAATCGTGCCTTGAAGTTGACAAAGACCTACTGGCGGAAAGCGAGAAGACGTCAAGACTACGATGCTCGCGCAGACCAAGATCATATGGAATTGCACGAATGGCTGCAACAGTTGAAGGACAAGACCATGTCCCATCTCGAGTTACTCATGCAAAAGGGTGATATCCAAGGACCTCCATACATCATGCCCGACGACATTGAATTGACTTTCTTACGGAAGTTTATCGAGCGTCAAGCAGCGGGTATCCCTCACAACCCTCGTCTGCGGAATTCGGGGGAGCAGGCGTACATTCTTCGTGATCAATCGGTGGAGTCGGCGTCCCCTGGACCTTCAGACCAGAGTTACATGGATCAAGGCAGGCGGAACCAAAACGGGCTTGGTGCGTACCGCTATTTCGTCGAGCTATTACCCTTTGCCTAATATTTTCCTCAAATAGATCCCTCAGATCCTTCTTCTAACCACCTTATGTCCATGTCTTCACGTCCATCTGAATCACCGCTTCTTCGAAGTCCTGAGAACTTGCTGCAGGAGGCAGCTGCGTCGAGTGAGTTGTATCCGCGAATAAATGAATCTCCGATCGGACCACTGAATTTTTCTCTTCATCTCTTGGCCGCTCTAGAACAAGCGCTCCAACTTTCCCGAGCTTCCCTGGCCCGCGCCCAGAAAGATACACAGGATGCCTTTCTACGTTACACTGCATGTCTCGACGCCGAAAGACAAGCCCGACAATCCGTTGCTACAGCGGAAAAGCGTCGGGACGATGTTAGTGGGTACCTTTCCACTTCAGTGTTCCCCCAGCTCGTTCCTAATGGCGGTGCAGTGTCCGCTCTACTCAATCTCAGCCAAGGGATGCAACAACCTTCATATTCGCCGCACATGTCGGCGATGCCTCATACTTCCGGCGTCGACCAACAACGGTCAAGACATTCATCTGTTTCCCTGGAGGAAACTCAGGCTGCTCAAGCTCTGGCACGATACCATACAGAGGTATATTTTTTATAACAATGTGAAAATTCGTGAAAATCAACGTGTCATAAACAGGCTCAGAATCAGGCAGAATTAAAAGCCTCGCGCAACAACAAACCAATGGAATGGGGTGAACCTGAACCACAGGCCGTCTATGCCACCGAGCCGATGCATATGGAGGTATTATCGATTTTTTGCTCAGCCAGATCGATCGGTTAAACATTTCAAATTTATTTTTCTTTGAAGGATCATACCGGCAGATCGTTAGCGAGGAAACACTCACGCACCTGGGATAATACCGGCCAATTATCAGGTGGGTTCTGTTTCACGTTCTGACCCACAATGTCTTATCAAAATGACCCGACAGACGGCCACAACCAATACGGGTGCGAGGTAATTATTAAAGACGGAAAAAAGGACGCTTTGTTGACTATCTTTGCCCCTCTACAGGACCTCACAGCTCTACCTCCCAGAAAACGTATACATCACATGATGCCAGGATTCGATGTCCTGGGCAACGCCATGCAAGCTCAAGCGCAATCGATGGGCCTACAACCCTGACATGACCTCCGATACACGACCTCGCCATGATATTTATCTGTTATCTTTATCTTATGTGCTTTCAACCGAGTAATTGTAATTGTACTTCCGCAAACAAGTAGGCTTCACGTTACTTAAGGTGTAGAGTACTACAACATTTTTGTATTCTATATTCATAGTTCATACCACTTCCACTAGAGTTATACCTAGCATAACAATTACTGAACTTCTGGCATCCAAATTTTTCACATGTTCGGAAATAAACTGTCACGCCGAACTCACCAAGAATAATACAACTGATGTCGATTGGCTGATTCCGGTGATCGTGATTCAGTTCCATATCCATACAGTCGTCGAGTTGAAGGTTAAATGAGATGATGCATTAGTTGCTGTGTTTCTTGAAATAGCTGATGAGTTTCATCTTGTTGCCATGAGGTGACCTCTGACAATTCTCGCCGCATCGCATATTATCTAATATCTAAGGTCCCATAAAAGCTCCGTGGACAGCGCTACTATATCGCCCATCCCGAACGCTGAGCTTTTGACAGTCAGCGAGCGGAGATGGTGAGAGACTAAACCTAAATTCACTCAACTCGCCGCCGAAAAGCTGTTCCGCTGTCGGGTTCGGAGGGGGCCTGAGCAGAGACTCCCGTCGTAGAGGGCTGTGTTCGCCGTCAACTTCTTACACTCCATGACGTGGCGTATGTGGCGTCGAGGGTATAGAGTCCTCCGACATTCTTTCTGCGAGACGGTGGTTACGACTCGAAATTAAATCTATCCGAGGCACCCAAGTAGTTCCGGTGGTGTTGTCACCCTTGATTAATAAGAGTTGGCAGATCTGCCGCCAGCAATGAACTACCTCAGCTTCCGTTCAGCCACATATCGGAGTCATTGTTTCGTGTATTTCGAGAGGTACGAGATTGCTATACTCTCACCGACGCCCTCAGGGTTGAAGTGCTTCACGGCCGAGCGGCGCTCTAATAGGGAATCGAGGGTAGGTCGTTCATTGAATTTTTATGCCGGACCTGCCCCAAGTTTTCCGTTTATACTGAGTCCGTTGGGAGTCTAGGAAGAGGGATAGTTCCCGAGATCGAGATTTTGTTTGAGGCTAGTCCCGTAAGGAAAGGCGGTAATGATTGCACCCTTGAGGAACTGATAGGTCATCTTCGGGAGCAACTGCGGAAACGTGAAGTGTTATTGGACAAGCGACGTTGGCATATGCACTGAGAAAGTGAAGGTGTGTTGTGTGGGACGTGAAAGGCAAGTTGGCGCCGCTCAACAAACTGACGCCCTTAGAACACTGCAACTCGAAATTAACCTGCAGCCTACATTTCACTAAACGACATTGAACATCAAGGGAGTCGGGAAAAACTTCGGCATCCCACGAAATCCCCCGAGATTTTGTTTCCAAGATTAAAATCCTCCCTCTTTGTGTGGCTGAGGATTGATTCAACCATCTTGTTCTGGCCTTCCTTCTGGATTTCAAGGCCCGTTGGAGTTAGCCATTAAGGTTTCTT
Organism: Marasmius oreades; assembly: GCF_018924745.1. Taxonomy (NCBI): domain Eukaryota; kingdom Fungi; phylum Basidiomycota; class Agaricomycetes; order Agaricales; family Marasmiaceae; genus Marasmius; species Marasmius oreades. Next base: position 3,818,836 of record NC_057325.1, read on the forward strand.
TATCTCGGGGTAGCTGCAGATCAGTCCAAGTTTCGAGAAAGCTGTGGGCCAAGGTAACTAAGACAGACTAGGATTAATCCCAACCCCAACTGTCGTCGGGCATGTCCTCATCGGGTGTCTATGCCAATAGCAGGTCGGGAAGTGGGTCTTATTTTCAAGTTTCACTCACATACGTAGAACACCCGCAAATTTCCGCCTATTACACCTCCACTGAGCAATGGCGTGAGGGACATCAAATCCATCAATCTTTGAGTTCTCCGCTGTGACATACCATACTAGTAATTTCTGGGTACAGGAACCATCGGTATTTCGTACTCGTCGCCGACGCGCAAAGAAAGATTGGGATCAGAATGTCTGATGTAAAAGAAGGGTACGCATCAGAGCCATCATACGCCGTTGAAGGCCAAAGCATCGGGAGAGGAGTACTCACGATGACAACGAGGGCAGGGGACTTGCCGTCTCGATCAAGCGGAAATTAGTGCGAGCGCTCCCATAATATGTCCCGAGCGGCCAACGCCTAGTAATAGCCACCCTTGTCCAACAGATTTGAGGTATACCAATCAATCCCCTTATTACCGTTGTCGGGACTCGGCCGAAGCCACAATCTGGCCTTGTTGTCCCTGCCTGTAATACAACTGGGTGTTTCAACTTTTCAAGCGGTACACAGCTCGTTATGCAGATTGCGATCATAAGTTGATCCGCGGTGAAGTTTTATATACCTGTGGACTGAACTCGACGCTTTGAAACAGCAACGAGATCCTGACATTAATCAGTGATATGCGTTAATAGAAGGGACCTTTGGAAGTACATACATAAACGGCCACGAGGCTTACCCACCGTAGGGCTGACTTGTGTTGAATTCGACAGGTTGGATGCAAAGGACCGGGATTTTCGACGTCACTGACATCCGAGTGACACGGGATAGACAGCGCTTTCAGCTTTCAGGGGGGTCCTGCTCCCAAGGAGCTAGAAAGTTAAACGTTAACGGATAATAGGCTTGAGACTGCACGGGGTCGTGCCTTTCTACGGCGAAGATCATCGAGTAATTGTAATTCTGATAGCTTGTGCAGGGAGTGTGTCAATAATGTAACCTCCAAGCCTCTCTATAGAGGTTTCGTGTCTGTCGACATCAATTTTCAATATCGGAGTTGCCTGTAGAGCGGGAGAAGGAATCCTTCCTTTTCCGAGCTTTTGAAGCTGCGATGACAATTTCTTCAGTTTCTTCCCCCGGAGATCGGGTGGAATCTTTATTAATTATCTTCCGTTATTGGGTCCCTCCCGCAAGAAATGTCTAGAGTTCTCCTTCTTAGCTTCTGTTTTGTCGTTTGTGGCATGGGAAATCAGTCCAGGTATCGTAGGACAACTTACCTCGGGATGTCGATGGCGCCACTGAAAGCCTTTGGTGCCTGTAGGACGCGTGTGCGAGCCTAACACACTACCAATATTGAAGTTTCTGATATCGCTCTTAGGTAGGCACTACGGCGGGTGGAATCCTAGCGTTGGAGATACAAATTCGACGAACTTACTGGAAGGTAGTGCTGTTCCTTGCAGTGTTTTGAAGTAGCAATCACGGTTCGATTGAGAGAAAGTTCGAAGGTGCCTGCGTGGGAAGCTTTAGGGTAGGCCAGGATCCATTTGAGGAAGCCTTCAACGAAACGCGATTCTACTTACTCCTTGGTCAACTCATACATACTTCATCACTTCTCACCCCCACTCTTCTAATTTTCCCCTACGCCTCGTCCCTGACAGCGGCCCGCGAGCGGATCTCATGGATGTCAATCACCATCACCTAGGTCAGATGGTTCGTGATTATCATTCCGCCTGAGCGTTTTCTTATCTTCACCTCAATTGTAACCACAGGGAACCTTACAGGAATTAGCTTACACCGGAAGTAATGAAACGGGCGATATTCGCAACTGTCGTGCTCGGAGCCGTTCTGGAACACCAACTCCAAGCAAAACGTAGGTTCATTGAAAGTCGTCTGGCAGAGGTTTGCGATCTGAGCGTTAGTCGTAGTTGCTCCCAAAGCATTTGAACCGCTTCCTTTGGGAACGATTTGGCCCGCAGGATGGCTGTATGATCAAGTGAGATCCGAGCTCTAAGCCATGGAGAAGGGAAGCTTACGCGGACCAATAGCTTCAGGTTCAAACAGATGGTGTAGCTGGGCATATGCATGAATTCTACCCTTTGTATGTCCAATAATACTTCAGCTATGCCGGAATAAAGCGTGCTGACCAATTTTTCAGAGTGGCGAACACAGACTGGACTGGGGGCGACTCTTACTATTCTTACCTAGAAGAAGGTCTGCACTCTCAGTTGTAGAAGTGTTGTGAATCAATGGACTGAAATGTTGTTCCGATGCAGCGGGGAGCTACTGGTTCGTGAGTGGTATAATTTCCTTCTGTCTGGTGGATTGTCGTTGATACCTTCCCAGAACGCGATGGTACCAAACGGCATCCTCATGAACCATACTGTCATTAAGAAGAAGTCGAGGGAATTCCTTGATTACGTCCTTGACAACCAAGACTTTACAGGATGGTTGGGGCCAGAAGTAGGAACGGAAAAACCCCGATATCTGTGGGGAAGGTGCTAGCATCTGATTTCTGATTATCGATCGTCACTGACTATGTACCCATCCAGATACCCGTTCTTCTTTGGCGCAATTCAAATGGTGGAATATCATACCGAATTAACAGACCGTGTAGTCACCGCCCTACACAAATTTGTCAGACTGGCAAACACGATGCTGAGGAATGGAGAAGGAGTGGATAAATGGGCTGAAACGAGGTGGGAAGATTTTGTGGTCACCTTACAATGGTGAGTTCAACCGTTCCTCGCCGCTTGTTTTACGGACTGAGACAATTAAAGGCTCCACGACAAACATCCGAGAGGCCAGGAAGACTTACTCGTCGATACCATGAGAAGGCTCAAGTGGAGCGGTACTCCTTGGGAGAAGGTTTTCTCACGAGATGTGAGTCGATGCTTCGTCCATCTAACTCTTCTTTGATGTGTTCCCCCACAGCTATTCCCGAAGGGGCCAGGCGAGTTCACTATTATTCCATCAAGGGCTGAGTTTAAGATCTGATCTCCTTAACAGTTGAGCAAATTCCAAATCCATTCGGAAAAGACCTATATGTACGTCAACATGAATCTTCAAACATCTACCGTTCTGAATCCCTCTTTCGGTTTCTAGTGGCATGGAGTGAACATGGCAGAAGGACTAAAAGCTCTACCTGCTACTTACAGATTCACGCTCAACACATCAGGTTAGGCAGTTCCACAACTTCGGGTCCCATCTAATGGCCCTTAATAGACCTCGAAGCCGCAACCCTTAGCTGGGATCTCCTATTCAAGTACCATGGCCGACCATCAGGTGCCTTTGGAGCGGACGAATTATTGTCCGGCTTGGAAGCTAATCGTGGGTACGCATCACTCAAATTTACTTACTGGGATTTGTATCCTGGCTTACAATGTGCCCAAGGTCGGAGTTATGTCTCGTGGTGGTATGGCCTGGTGCTCTCCCCATAACGAAACTGAATGTCCTTTTTTGTTTTTAGGAGGCCATGTTTTCGTAAGCCCCGACAGACGATGATGCTCATCAGTATCTTCACTCACGTTTGATAGGGGTTCTTACCTCTATCAGGTCATAGGCGATTTGAAGTTCGCTGATCGAGTCGAGCGGATGACTTACAATGCATTACCGGCGACCATCACGTCCAGTAAGCACGCCTACCTTATGAATTGGTTTTACGCCTCAGCTCCATAGACATGTGGGGAAGACAGTACCTACAGCAACAAAACCAAGTCGCAGCAAAGAACATGACCCCGTAAGCGCTTTCCAAAGTGTCTCTACAGAATGCTCATCTCCCACTGACACTAGGAATCCGTTTCCAGAAGACGGGTAAGTCTACTTCTCCAGGACTTTGAGTGCGAGTAGTAGCTAAATCGACATTGTAGCCCTGAGTCCAACATCTTCGGCCTCGAGCCAAATTACCCGTATGATGCCATATTCTGTAGTCGTTTGTCTTTACACATCAGAACTTCAGTTGTTGCACGGTGAATTTTCCACAAGGATGGCCCAAGTTCATCACAAACGCGTTCCTCGCCACTCCCGACAAGAAGTCACTCGTGCATCTATATTTAGGGCCATTTAGTGCTCGGTTAATGCTGGCGGATGGTTAGTTACGCTCCTATTCCAACCGAAACCTCAACTGAATCCCTTCTAGATAATGCCGTTTCAGTATCCGTGGAAACCCTCTACCCATTTGGTGATATCCTCAACTACCAAATCCGCGCAGAGAAAGACTTTACTTTTTACGTCCGCATTCCAAGTTGGGTCTCTGGAGGTTCGCTTTCAGTGAATGGGGATGCCAAACAAAGATTCTCACCGAATGAGAATGGGTTGCAGAAGGTCGACCTAAAGAAAGGAGCGACGACGTTGGTATTGGAGGTTCCTGCTGAGATCACTGTTGGTATGTACCCACGTCTCTCTTCCTCTCCCAATGTTGTGGTTGATTGCCAGATGGCAGAATATCGCCCACACGGATCCGTTGCCCTCCATCGTGGTCCTCTGAACTACGCTTTTGACAGTACGTCCGTCTATCCTCACTTCCTAATTCTAACCCGAACAAATCCCCCAGTCGCGCGCACCGAAAAAGTTCTCAAGGTCAATCCTGACGAGCCTTATGCGGTTGATCTAGAATATGACCCAGCCGGCGTGTGGGAATATGCTATTGACCCGAGTCAACTGAGTTTCCACTATAATCCTCCTGAGGGCAACGTGCTTCCATCCCCAGTTTTCGATTCTGGAAAGACACCTATGTCGATTACTGCTACTGCCTGTCATATTGAGTGGCCATTGGGAGGAGACATGTTCACTTCAAACCCGCCAAAAAATCCGGAGTGTATTGGAGAGAATACGGTGATCACGCTTGAGCCATTAGGGGTGAGTCCTTTACCTTTGTTCTTTCTATGGGGGACTTACTGAGATTCACCGGTTGAACTCGTAGGCAACGAAGTTGAGGATTAGTGAGTTTCCGGTGTTCAATGCATCGAAGAACGGGGTTGAAGGGGCGACGAATTCGAGAGCGCAAGTTCCGTTGAAGTTATGAACCTCAAAAGCAACTGGGACGGTGTCTTTTTCTGGATCAATATACAATGGCAAATGTTGAAGCATTCGTAAAAATTTCACGGACGTGATCTAATGGAAGCTCTCAGGAACGAGACTCGCTGCATCGTATGAGCCCAGGAAGGGACATATCTGATGGCGTGATGAAAGAACTGCCTGATTGCTGGACGCTGTAGAGATAGGCTCGAACATCGATGACGAGTTCGGACCTGGGAATTCTTGACACAGGTACGCGTCAAAAAGGCTAAAAAAAGGCTAAATGGCAAACGCAAGAATTATATCAGACATTTTATAAGTTTAGGAGACTTTTTGTTGGTGTCGATTCGCTCGACGTTGGCACCAGCAAATATGCCCTCTAAGCGTAAGTAACCTAGTGAGTTCTGGTCGCTATCATGGTCGAGTACTACTTCATCATGATACTGAATTTTACCGGCTAGACTCAATGTCTCTGTAACTTGATCAAAGCAGCCGCTCGCTTCCCCACAGCATACACTGGTGCCATTGTATTCCCAGGGCAGGTATGAGAGGCTGCTCAAACAAGGGGGAGAAGCTGATGATCAGCTGGGCCAAAGGGACTAGAAATCATACCAAAATAGATGGATTAATGACTCGCAAGTTCGTCGTACCCTTGACTTTCAAATCGGGATCAGCAACTCCATAACGATTGCCTTTGGGGGACATACTTGTTGTTCCTAAAATACGGCTGCTGGTAGCAAGGGAAATGACATTGACCGCTGGACCGAGAATACAGTCGTCCCAAGCTGATGCGCCGACGAACCCCCAAACGGATTTGATTGCTTCCCGGAGCGCGAAGAGATCAAATGGTGTGGTGAGAGAACCAAAAGTTTATGATGGGCTGATTGAAAGGTTCGGTTGTGTTGATGGAAATTGTGCCTCCTTTCGAAAAGGGAACAAAGGTGTTGTTAGTGAAGAAGGAAACGGGGATACGGAGGGTGGGGTGAAACACACTGGAGGTCGGTGTAAGAACCGAGGCTTACGCGGCAAAAAAATGATTCCAAGGTGGCGGATTGAGGTTGTGACCGTTCTGAAAAGATGATTTGGGGTCAGGGCTATTAGAAGAATGTGGGGAGAGAATGAGTCGGAGGACGGGTCAGTCTCAACTGTTGAATATACTGGAATTCTCTGGCAGCCGTCTGTACACAGAATGACTGACACAGTCTACACCAAAAGGCCCTCCGCACGTCCTCTGCCATTCTTTCGGCAGAGTGACGCCGACATCCGCTGAAAGGTTCTTGCCGACATCAAGTAGGCCGTGGTGTGGTTCCGAGAGATGACAGAACGCTCAAACCGCCTATGCCAGATTTCATTAATAATTTCGGAGCGTCTATTACTCCTGCTGATATCAAGATTTCTTTCAACGCTGTCACTTTGGTGATGACCATCTACTAATGAAACAAGATAAAAATGGCTGTATTGGAAGGTTAACACGGGAGAACACAAACCATTTTTACTTCGGGCGAATATTTTCGACTGGTCGGAAGGATGTAGTCGCGAACGGGTAACACACGAGTGGGCTGTGCCTTGAGCAACACTGACATGCAAAGCTGGAGAATTCCAAGTCCCGTGTTTCATTGTATCGGGACCACGCTTTAAAAACAAAGCAAAGCGTTAAGAGAAGAAGTAGATCTGGATTTTCAATAGATCCACCCACCGACGCCCAGCGGGAAACCTGAGTTATAATCGAGATTAAAGGAAACTGCTCGGACAGTTCTCTCGTCACTTGCGCCAATGACGGTAGTTGGAAACCACAGAAGATACCTTTAAAACCGTGCACGGCTCGCCGTGATCATCAGTAGGAGGTATCTAGCGTTCATTCTATTAAGGAACGTTGACCAACATAGCACGTCGGGTAAATTACTGGGCGATTGGCAGATCTTCACACCTTGTAGGGATAGGGCTGTGGAGCCTTCCAGCTAGAAGAAATTAATTAAATCATGTGTTGGTCAAGAAGCAACCACCATCCACTTACGACCAGCTCGAATCTCCAGCGATTCGTGCATATCTACCTGTAGAATCACGAGAGTAGGTTATGCCAACTTGACATGCGATGAAACGTCGAGAAGAGAAACATATTCGGATAAAGAGACTCACTCGTCAAGGTACATCCTCCAAGTACTCTCCTCGCGTGTAGTAAAAGCTTCGGTCGTTGAGACTTGCGGAGTAGAAATATAGTTCCAGTCCAAGGGACTCAGTTGGTGAACAAATGTGGCGAAGAAGGGGATGGAGTAGTTTAGCGACCCTCTGGTGAACCTCCGGCTTTCAAAAGTAGGACTGACCACTCGAGGTATTCAGTGACACGATCAGCCAGCAAGGTTCCCGACAGCACCGCCTACACACGTCTTGAGTACGAGGACCATCGATGATCACAAAGGTTGAGCTCCAATGAAATAGCGCCTCTTGCCAATTTCAAGGTCGATGTGTTCGTAGATGGCAGAAAGGCAGGTATGAGCGCTAGTAACGCAATCTTGAGCGACGTCATGGCTAGTGCAGGCAGCTCCTTCGAACGATTTATATAGTCATTTATTTGACTTAGGGCACAGTCACCACGATTTTCGATACATGCCGGAACAAATTTCGCCAACGAAGATCTGTTGTATCATCATTAAGGTGTAAAAGCACGGGGGTTGGATGAAGAATCAGATCCAGAGTTCATCTGTGTACTAGAATGGTTTGAGGAGCCTCACTTCATTCTTATGGCTTGTGCCCCACATATGGCGACACAAGGACCCTTTTTACGCTAGGAACCGAGGGTGCGAGGTGGTTGTTGGTAAAAGAGAGCCATGGGTGGCGCACACCGTTAGAATGTGCTACACAGTGCGAGACTATACTGTTAGTCCAGTTGCTCTGTGAATGCAAGGGTGGTTCATGTATATAGAGTCATAAAACAAATAGCAGCAACTTGTTTCGATCAAGTGACCTCGGGGTACTACAATATGGGCCCCGCGCGCTACCACTGCGCCATGCTGCTATAACATCATCCGATGATTTTTTACATTTCATACAGACTCCAGAGAAATTGAGATTGAGGTCATGGAAACAATACCTCGCCTTATTATTCTCTAAACTTTTTTCCGCCGTTTACTCTATGGGCAGTAGCGTGTGGATATCCTGCAAATCCAAGTGCGTCGACCAAGTTTTTGGTACCTCCATCGGCTGCATGTAACCCTCTCCACGTCGTGTACTTGACGCTGTCTTTATCACGCTGCATAAACATGACCAACGGGAGTTTAGGCAGCTGTTTTTCACGCACTGTCCGTTTTGTGCTTCCTTCCTTTTGATCCTGAGCAGCCTTGAGGAGGATATTTAACACTGTTCTGTTCGATGAATGCAATGAGCGGGCCGGCTTGCTGAATTTTGCAAACCGATTCCTTCAGGTCACGAAGGACGTTCTAGTGAATGAAGACAACGAGGATTTTTGGATAATCGCAACATGGGAACATTATCATGGGTGTTGTGAGTCAAGCCAGGACCCTGAAGTTTGCTGTGTTTGGTTTCGCCGTTGTGCCACGCGCCCACGGTCACTGATCTTCCTCCCTCACTGCTTGATGTGCTCTCCTCGCTCTTCTTTCCCATTTTACCTTAATTTCGACTAAACTTCAACTCCTTTGCGATCTGCTGGGTATACTCTGATTGCGGGTAGGTAGAGAGGGTAGAAGAGCAGAAACAGCAAGTAGAAGAGTCCACCAGTTCAAGGGGGAAGAAGAGAAAAAAATCGAAGAAAATGTCGGGAAAGGCGCCGCCAAAGGGTCCTCGAGCGTTGCTGGCATCGATGCCAGGTGGTATTCCTCCTTCTGGCCCTCAACAAAAACAGCTCTCACCACCGCCGTCGACGATGGCGAGCAGAATTGGTGCTGCACCCCCAACTGGGCCTCGAAGTCTCATGAACGGTCATTTTCGGAGTGGTGGCCCCAAAGGAAAACCCTTCATAAACGGTCATGGGCATGGTCACCCTCCTCATCGTGCTTATTCACCTATGAAGTCCACGAATGGTGCAGGGCCAGGACCGAGCACCCTAAAGCAACAACCGCTAGCTCCAACACCGACTGTATGTTTTCAATATCGATTTCGCCTATGAGGAAAAGCTGATTCCGTTGCAGGGACCTACAAGTTTAGGACCAATACCGAATACGGTGAAGCAACCACAGCAACATCAGTCGAATGTGAACAAAATTTTTCTTGTTCTTCGCGTTTTTTTTCTATCGAATTTACAGACTTTTCCTACAGGGCTTAATAGCGCCAGGGACCGCAAGAGCCGCGATTTCTATTTCAATGTCTGCTAAGAAACCAACTCCTTCAATGTCCAAGCCGCCCCCACCGCCAGTGTCTGAACCTCCACCACCGCCACCTCCCACAGGTTCACCGCCACCACCACCACCTCTCTCAAGCGTTCCTCCTCAGCCTACAAGCTTACCACCACCGCCCCCTCCTCCGCCACCGACCTCAGAACTACCACCACCACCCCCACAACCACATGATACTGATTTATCAGCTCCTCGACCACCAGACTTACCGCCCCCGCCATTACCTTCAATCTTTACCACTACACCCGGTTAGTAAACACATTTCGTTTGGGTTCTCTTTTCTGATCCGTAACAACTAGACCAATCATCTGCGCCTGCACCTATTTCAATTGCTCTTCCCACACCAGCACGCGCGCCAGCGGGTCCACCACCTGTTCAATTGCACACCGCTCCATCCAATATCTCGCTATCGTTACCTCCACCCCCACCTGCCTCGACGTCATCGTTGAACCGACCTCAATTATCCTCTGGTACTCCCTCCTCCTCCGAAACCAAGTTCTTTTTTCAACCGCCACCTTCGCCGCCACCACCATCCGTGTCTCTCGATAAAGAATGGGACAGGGAGAGAGACAGAGATAGAGATAAGACTAGGGAGAGGGACTGGGATAAGGATAGAGAACGAGAACGACAACGGGACAGAGAATATCGAGATAGGGACCGAGACAGGGATCGGGATCGGGATTGGGAACGCGAACGAGAGAGAGAGCGAGAGAGAGGGCGTGAACGGGACTGGGAATGGGAACGGGAACGGTCGGATTCAAGAGCAGGATACGGAGGGGCGAGTCGATCAGGCAGAGATTCTCCTCCTCCCCCTCCCCCTACCCTACCTACTCCTCCTGTAGTACCTCAAGTTCAACATACTCCACCACCGCCGCTGCCGCCACCGAAACCAAAGACGCCTCCGCCTCCGCCAAAATGGGATCTGCCTGTTTGGCCACCTAGTCGTGTACCTGGTTCTTCGTTTTCTTCTCAACCTGGACCCTCTTCACAAACACAAGCACAATCGATCGCTTCATCTTCGAAATCCAACGTGTACACGTACTCTGCCGCTAACCCTCGTTCTCATCGAATCATATACGACCCTAGTCTAATCAATGGTATAGACCCCAAGTCAGATCCTGGAAGGGCAAGGGCATATAAGGATGCAATGTGGAGGGAGAACGTACGGAGTGGAACGAAGGAAAAGTTAGAGGAAGACCAGACGATATGGGAGCCTGATGACATTGGGGATTATTTTGAACTTTTGATGGCTGGGTTGAGGAGGGAGAAGGGAAAAGGGAAGGAGAGGGCTGTCAGTTCTGAGCAAGATGATATCATTATGGCTGATGAGACGGAGACAAAGACCTCAAACTCGATGTCGACGTTACGTTCGAATTCTATCCCGTATTCTTCTGCTCGACGACGTAGGCTAACACAGGAAGAGCGAGCATACCTTTCGAGTCAGCGGGAGAAGGAAAGGAGGATACAGGCTAATAGTAATGGTCCGGTGAAGGGAGTAGCGAAGGAGGCTATCGTCCGGTATGATGGTGAGACACTGGAGGATGGCTCGTGGTTTTGGATTTCGGGGGATGAAGTGAGGAAAGGGGAAGGCAGTGGTGGGGAGGGTGAGAAAGGATGGTGGGTACGAGAACCGATTCCTGTCCCAAAAGATCCGAGGCGGCCGGCGGAAGTTAGAAAGGGCAAAGAGAAGTTTGTCGAATTGAAGTATGAGGTATGTCCGTCAATACTTTGTTGTGTTTCCTTCTTTGTTTCGTCAACTGTGTTGACGTTGTCCTCGTTGCATTTGTGAGGATGATACCATTTGTTACCCCGGTTTCGTTACTGTCCGCTTGAATATTCACTGACGATTTATTCTTTATTCTGATTTCGACAACTCTCTCACCAACAATAAATTATTCAAAAACGACAGTATAATCCTGAACTTTCCGCAGGCTCAAAGCCTCCTACAACTGTCCTTGTTACCAACATTGCACTCTTGACCCCGAAGGACGTTGTCAAACAGCATTTCTCTGCCTATGGCACGATCATTTCTTTCGAACCTCAAATTGACAAAGAGAACGGTGGTCCTCTTGGGGTAGTCTTGATCCGGTATCCGACGCATGAACAAGCGAGGAAATGCGTGGAGAAGGAAGACGGTAAAAAGAGGCCGTGGGCGGGAGCTGGGTATCATAATTGGGGTGCGACTGGTGCCAATAACACGCTGAGCCGACCCAAGGATGGGGAGGAGATCAGTGTCATATTTGATGGAGATGGATCGAGGACGCAGGCTGTGGTTAAGGTGCTGGATGACAGGAAGAAGGAGAGAAGGAGAAGGGATAGAGGGGAGATTCCGACTCCTACAAGCAGTACTATACCTCCACCGACGCCTTTGAGAGTATCGGAAACGGCTGCGACGCCTAGTCAAGGAAAAGCGACTCCACAACACCTTCCACCCGCACCTACACCTCTTCCTTCCAAAACTATCAATGGGCGACCTATGCAGCATCCTTTACCGAGCAGGCCGGTGATTTTCACTGAGACTTCTTCGCCTTCCATCGGTGGTAGTTCAACCTCAACACCTCGACATTTCCAACAGCCGACGCCGTCGACACCTGCGCAAGTGAACGGTAGTGGTTTGAATGGTAGTATTAACGCCAACAATAACACTGGACCTTCCACGTCTACAACGAACCCACCTACATCATCTACGCTACCAACGAAACCGTCTTTGAAACTTCCGAGATCGACATATCTCGGCACACAAGCAGAACGAATGTCGTCCATTGATGATCCTGGACCCACAGGGAAGAGGGCGATACCGGCTGCTCTGTTACGTGCGAGGCAAGATGCGAAGACTAAAGATGAAGATAGGGAGAGGCAGGTGAAGAAGGTTATGGAGGATTCTGGAAAGGAAAAGGAGAATGAGAAGAAGGTTGTGGAGGAGCCTGGGAAGGAGAATGAGAAGGGGCGATCGGAGCTTGAGAAGGAAAGGGAATCACGAGGGAGCGGGAGGAGCGATCCACTCATAGTTGAACCCATGAGAAGGTGGGATCGAAGCTCGAGCAGGGAGAGGTGGAGGGATACTCGAGATAGGGATAGGTATCGTGGAGGTAGGAGAAGGAGTCGAAGCCATAGTCGTGGAAGAGTCACAAGTACACGAGGATACGGTGGATACGCCAGGTCGATATCTCCTCGGTCTCGTTCGGAGACGCCACCTCCAGGGTATGACCTGCAAGATGAGGACGATTGGGAGATGGATCATCACGAGCTGATGCAGGAGCTTTTGAAGAATGCTTGTCCACATCTGGTTGTTCGTCCTCAGGATGGAGGGGAGGTTGGGACTTGGTTAAAGGTGGTTAGGAAACCGGAAGTTGAACGTCATTTCAGGAATCTGAATATTGACAAAGTATGTTTACCTTCACCCCTCAGTGCTCTGTAAAAATATCTTGATCGTTGTTTTCCAGATCATGAAGTCCAACAAGGGTATGTTTATCACCTTCGAAAGAGATAGCCATGCGCTCCGTGCCGCAAACGTCTCGAAAATCAACCAACCCAGGTTCAACAATCGCCTTGTGTCCGTGTCCGTTCAGCCTCCACCTAGTCAGCAGGATGTCCAAGCAGCTTATAAGGACCCAAATCAGCTTCTTGAAGAGCAAATCGAGCTGGCGCAGCAACTGATCACGCAAGAATTGAAATCACAACTGCGTCGGGATATTCTTGAGAAAGTTGTTGGGCCGGAGATGTATAAGTTGTTGCAGAGGGAAGCTGCCAAGGGCTTCGGAAAGCAGGGGGCGTGGTCTGATATCCGGGCAGACGTCAAGAAGGGTCTCGATGGTTTGTCGTTCAAGAAACAGAGAAGACCGAAGGAGGTGGAGGCTGTGGTCGAAGAAGTAAAGGCTCACAAGGCTGTTGAACAAGACGAGGAGGTGGAGGAAGTCGATAGGCCAAAGAAGAAAAGGAAGACTGAGGTCAAAAAGGTCAAGAAGCGTTTGGTTGTGGAGGATGAGGAAGGGGTTGTTCTTGATGTGGAGAGCGAGGATGAAACTGTTGCCGTCGCTGAGGACACTCTTGTGAAAAAGCGAGTGCACGTAGTCGAGCCAGAGTCCGAGTTCGAGGGACCCAAGCGGAAGAAGGCGAAGACAGAGGTGAAGAAGAGCATTACGAAGGGAAAGAAGAAAACGGTGGAGGAGGTTGTTCACGACGTTATCCTCACAGATGATACTGGCTTCGACGCTCCAACCATAACGCCTGTTCGGATCACTCCAGGTTTCGAGTCTTCTCTTTCTCCTTCACGGTCAACATCACCAGCTGCAGCTCGACTCTCCACTCCACCTCCCACTCCCTCTCCAGTCGACCTTGGTGTATGCGATGATGACGAAGATGAATACTACGCTAAACTCGTTCTTTCAAGACAAGACGCGGTCCATTCCAATGCACCGACAGAGTCTACGGCTTCTCAGGCGACCTCTGAAGAGTCCACAGCACCAATTCTTCGCAAACACGCCACAGGTAGTGCACGAACTGAAGGTTATTACAAGATTGAGCACGATGAAAAGACGGCGTATGTCTCACAATATCAGGCACGAGATACAGGTACCGGTACCGTTGCCGCGACAGAAGCTGTGGAAGAGCCTCAACCTAAGCACATCACATCCTCTCGATCTAATCGTGCGAACGCACGCCGTCAGGCTCAAGGTCTTGAAGAGATCAACCAGGTCCAGCGTGCAGTCGCCCTCTCCAAGGGAGAGAACGTGAACGAGCTCACGTTCAAGTTCAATCAATTACAGACTCGGAAGAAGCATCTACGGTTCTCTCGATCCCCGATTCATGACTGGGGTTTGTACGCCATGGAGAAGATTGCAAGGGGAGAGATGGTTATCGAATACGTCGGCGAGGTTATTCGAGCACAAGTGGCGGATAAGAGGGAGAAGACCTATGAAAGGCAAGGGATTGGTTCGAGCTATCTTTTCCGTATCGATGAAGACCTTGTGGTGGATGCTACGAAGAAAGGCAACCTTGGGTACGTCGTGCACGTAGCCTGCCATCGCAGCTGACTAACATATTGCATCGGAATCAGACGATTAATCAATCATTCTTGCGATCCTAATTGTACGGCCAAAATCATTACAATCAGCGGGGAGAAGAAGATCGTCATCTATGCGAAGCAAGATATCGAGCTCGGGGATGAAATTACCTACGGTCTGTTTACCACCCGCTCTATCCTGTGTTTGTCCATCCTCACTAGTTGCAACAGACTATCACTTCCCTTTCGAGCAAGACAAGATTCGCTGTCTTTGCAGATCACAAAAATGTCGTGGCTTCCTGAACTGATTCTACCGATATTTCTTGGTTCTTTTGGGTTCTATCATTCTTATACCCGATTTTTATCTTTCTTGGTGTAGATTTTACACTACCTGTCTTATGTTTGTTTGTTCTTTTTCGTTTTTTTTTTCCCATCAATTTACTCACGCTCTCATTTCCGAAACAGCAATCAGTATTTCAACCACGTATGTATTCGTTAATAGCCGGATCTGAATATCAGTCACTTTGCATTGTTGTGGTTATCTTTATCTTACTTATGTCTCTATCACCGGAGGTTCTAAGCTGTAAATTGCTAAATTACACAGTGCATACGTATGGTGTCACATTCCAGTGACACCGACAGCCATCATTGAAGCTCGAGGTCACATGGCCTGTTGTGCGGGTCTGTCTGATACCACGAAGCTAACTGCACCTGGACCACCAACCCTTCTGCTTCGCTTAGCATAATGTCTAAGGCTGCTCTGGATTCCGATATCTATGGAGGTAGATTGCATATTCTATAAATTCAAGCGCGGCTCTCAAAGTCCTGCAGATATATACGGCGACGACGAGGACCCCTTGGCTTCGGTGACGAGCACTCAGGATGAGCAATTCCCGTTGGACGGGGAAGGTGAAGAAGATGACGACCTCACGATTATTACACAGAATGATCAAGGTGAATACCTACTTCTGATTCATGTATTCGTTGATATGGATTTATTCCATCCTGCAGAAACTTCTCTGAACAAGACTTCACTGCTGGCAGGGAAAGATGGAGCTGGAGGCTCTAGCGAAAACGGTGCATTTACCAGGTTGAAGGGCGACAACGACCTTTCATATTCCGCACAAATAGCACAACAATTCTCTGTGTATCAGCAGACACCCAGCCAGGAGCGCCAGCAACGTTCGGTCTCTTCATTTATGTCAACGGCGAGTACGAACGGCGGTACGAACGGCACGGCACCGATTGCTACGCTAGACTCGAGCAACAATGGGGAAGTCGTATATGGAAAAAAGCCGTCCGAAATGCACGATCATGGGTAAGCTTGATTAGTCGCTGGTCCTTTTCACCCTCTTGTGTTTGCTCTTCGGATCATACTCGCTTTCTTGATTGGCATCATTATTCCAGTTGGAACGACCCGAACCCTTCCAATGGGCTTCGCCACAGACCAGGTTTCCTGGCATTACGTTCCTGATAGACACGCTCTTATTTTCGTGTGCTACTCCATTTGGTATTGGATACTATAGAGCAGCCGTGCTTTAGGATACTCCGTACCTTGTGCCATCCAGCGCAACGATGTTGTCCACGACGATTTGCGTATTTCTTCTTCGTTTCTGGTTCTCTTTTTTTGTTACCTCGGATACTAATATCTCGCCATTCTATCTGTTTCTCTGTTATCGTATCTCTCTATCTCATCGTCGAAACTCCTTAACTCGCCACACTGTTTATCCTGCACTTCTCGCACTTCGCCTATGTTTCCTCTACTACTGTCACTCGTCGAACAACTTCATAGCAAACTCTTCATCGGGGGACTTTCCTGGGATACCACAGACGGTACTCTATTCTCTCAGAACTGCTTACTCATACCTACCACTAATCACAACTTTTCTCGTTCGCATTCTTCGACTCGTGCAACTAGAGGGCCTAGCGAAATACTTTTCGCAGTTCGGGAAGGTATAGTTCTCATCATCTTCCGTTTTCTATCTTTCGAGGAGCGATGCTAACCTTTCTTTCGGGCTGCTTCGATCAAAGGTTGACGCATGTACCATAATGCGAGATCCTTCAGGAACCTCAAGAGGCTTCGCATTTTTAACATATGAAGATGGTTCAGCGGTTAATTCTGTCATTACACGGGAACATTTTCTGGACGGAAAAACAGTAAGTACTGAGTGCTATGGGCTCAATGTAGAGTTGACCGTTCGTTGCAAATGTTTTAGATTGACCCGAAGAGGGCTATACCGCGTGAAGAGCATTTGAGAAACACCCGATATTTCGTTGGCGGTTTAGCGCCTAATACAACGTCGGAATCGATGAAGGAATTTTTCACCACATACGGCAAAGTTGTTGACGCGACAGTCATGCTGGATCGTGAAACAGGTCGCTCGAAGGGTTTCGGTTTTGTTACTTTCGAGGATGCTGCCAATACGGATCAACTAGTCGGAAAGGCGTTGACTTTGGACGATAAACAGGTTCGAGAATCGACCTTTTCTCCTCCATTGCGCTTTGAAACTAAATTAACGGTGATGTAGATTGAGGTGAAAGCAGCGCAACCACGAAGTCAGCGAGACCAGACGCGGAATAGTATGAATAACACTCCTGTTGTTGGGAACAGCACGAGTGGAAACAGAGAAACGTTTGAGAACCGGTTACAGGCGACAAATGTACCGTTCGTTCAGCAGCAAAATCCCATGTCGATGCTTTTACAAGCTCAACGGGGCGCTGGCGTAGGAAACATGGGGATGGGTGGGGCGGGTGGTATGAATCCGATGTCGATGAATATGAATGTGAACCCGATGGCGATGATGAATATGATGAATCCCGGTATAGGTGGTGTGGGGGGAATGGGAGGAATGGGAGGAATGAACATGGTGAATACAATGAATGGGATGGGCGGTGGAGGAGGAGGTATGGGTATGATGAATGGGATGAATATGATGGGTGGTGGTATGGGAAATATGGGGATGATGGGTGGCGGTATGGGGGGGAATATGGGTGGTATGAACGCTATGGGGAATATGGGAGGAATGGGTAACATGGGGGGAATGGCCAACATGGCCAACATGGCCAATATGAACAACATGAACGGAGGAATGCGGTTAGGAATGGGACCTATGGGTGGTGGAATAGGAGGGGGGATGATGGCGATGGGAATGCGGCAAGGTATGAACGGCATGGCGGGTCTCAATCGAATGCAGAATACTGGAGTTGGACCATTGAGGATGCACAATAATCGTGGCCAGCATAACTTCCACCCCTACTCCAGGTAGTTCTCATCCCCGCCTTCTCTTTTCCAGTTCTTTATACATCGAAAACATAGTGTATTGTCTGCTGTAATCTGCTTCCATCTAACTTACTGGATTTCCTCATTGTACTTTGAGGTACTTAGTACTATATACGTCCCGACCAAAGCCGCACGTGATTCGTGTTGTTCCCTTCCCTGACAATCATGTCCTCTACAAAAGTCACAGACGATCCTCGCGATGCCTCTCTCGAGGTCAGATTCTCTGTTCCTAATACTTGGCACGAGGACACTACTGGTTCGTCTTCTACCCGCTCCAGAATCAATAGCGCCGTTATGACGTTTTTGCACTAAGACCTGAGTGCAACCGGGATGATGTTTTCTGGGCTCATCATGGTGACAAGAAACCGGTGAGTAGTACTGAAGTCCTCGCACAGTTTGTTCAAGTTGTTTGATTTTCAAAGATATCTTGCATGGCCGGCAGTCGCGCTCAGCTTGAGTGGTTGGATTAACAAACGCCCTATGAGGTCAAAAGATGGTGGTGGTGCTTCTTTGTCGAGTGTGAGGTGCGCTTCTCGCCACCACCAACAACAATACGCTTTCTGATTCTCTCTGTTCCACAGCTTGTGCTTAATGGCGTTAATTGCATCGTACCTTCCCATGTTCATGATTACCAAAACCCCCGCCGCCTTCAACGCCGTCCCTTCCTCGTGAGGTGTTATATGTATTGTTATCTTAATGAAAGCTTTATTCGGGATTTGAAAACGACTTTGAAAAAAAAATTGGCGTACCGGAGCCGCGTGCTCATCGACATCTCGTGGATCTGACAGTTCCGGGACAAAGGGTGTCAAAGGACGCCTAACTCCAACTATCTCATCCCTAGATGCGAGCGCGCGACTGGTACGCATGTTATTACGGAAGTTCCTGGACATAAAGGGACCGAAAATAAATCAGTGGAGCACAGAGGAGGGCCAA
The DNA here is from genome assembly GCF_018924745.1 of Marasmius oreades. Taxonomy (NCBI): domain Eukaryota; kingdom Fungi; phylum Basidiomycota; class Agaricomycetes; order Agaricales; family Marasmiaceae; genus Marasmius; species Marasmius oreades. The sequence goes on from NC_057325.1 coordinate 3,837,501, forward strand.
TTCGACATTCACAACATCTCACGGGAAAGAAAACACGAGGCAAACGTGAGGCATGCAGGAGATCATGCCAAGTTGTGATAACACCAATCCGCGATGTAAGTCGCCGTCTGATGAGGCTACGTTTATAGTTGGTGCGGGTTCAAGAGCTTCGCACACCGGAATTGGCTGGACTTATAATCCTCAGGCTTCTCTCCTTTAGTCTGACCAGCTCTTATCCCAAACCCAGCAGGTTCGTATATACTTATCACTTTCTTGGCCGTGTTGACGTAACCCTGGCTCAATCGACGCTTCACAGAAACAATGTGTCAACGACAACGTTACCTCTTCCTTTGCGGGCGAGTGGCCTGGTCTCCTCATACACCATGTCCCAAAGCCCTTGACAAGCAAAAGCGTGGTCTCCGGCTATACATATGTATTCCCTGTAGGCCAATTCACAACGCTACCAAGACCTGGTGCGGAGGCGATTGCACGAAGGTTCCCGGAACCATCGAGAGACCTTCTCACTGAGAACACTGTAACTATGGGTGAGTCCCCTTTTCAAAGCAAGCATAACTGGTTCGTTGTTGATGCACGTTTTCAAGAACGAAATGTCGCCGAATCCTTTTCTATTGTTCATGATAATACGCTACCGGGCCCATCATTCGTATGAGGACCTGCAATCAACGATGCTGAACTATGCGGGTCATGGTATAATCACGGGAATTCAGGACCATGTATATTAACCACAAGGACTGCAGCGATACCTAATGCGATTCTCTTCTTTCTCCCGTTCCTTCCTTCTCGACAACTCAACATACCTGAGAAACCTCGTTGTCGGAAAAGACGACCCAAGGGCAATGAACTCCAAGAAGCAAGACTCTCCCGAGAGTGCTTATTGTTATCGGACGTGACCGCTCGTCGTCTTCGTGGCGCGGCCAGTTCCGAGTCCGTATTTGCGGTATTAGTAACTGAATAACCCCTACTCATCACAAGGGTGCTCAGATGGGTGGAGAAGAACAAGCTTTGCGACGTAATGAAGCGTGAGGGTTCACACAAGGCGCAAATGTTCGAGAGGTTTTCAGCATGTCTTCTTTGTCTAGGCCTTTTTGACAAGCCGGAAAAGGTATCTCTCAGAAGAGGTCGGACGTTCAGGTTCTAACATATTCCGGCGAATTCGAAAACCGCAAGGATTCAAATATTCATCTGCACTGCTTCCCGGCTTCAAAGTTTCTTTGTCGGCTTCTCTTTTTCTTTGGCGCCGACATACGACTTTCTCCAGCAGATCTCGTTCAATAGATTCGATCCCTTTTCTCATTGATAGTCCAGAATGAATGAAATCAGCTCCACGAAGCTCTCTTCTGATGAGATGAAGCCGTGTCAAACACGAGGAAGTGGTCTGGGGATAGGTGACGCCACAAACCGCCGAGTCGGCATCCAGCGGTACCTCCAACTATCATAGAGGCTTTGTACTATACAGGTTTGCTTGTTCAGCCCCATGGCCGGCTTGCGTCTTTCGACTTGACTGATGGATTTGATGGTAAGTAGGTTTAAGAGCCGGGAATCTCTTGCCATCTTCGGCGACACGCTAAACCCTGGCGCCGGGATAATTGGTACGGTAGGAACTTTCCAGGATAGTCGTCGAACACTTTTAAGGTTCGGAAGACCTCCTGACCCTGCTATATTGAACACACACGGCACTGGAACCCTTTTGACCTGAGTACCCATCTAATCCACAGACTGCCGTATCAATCCAAACCGTGACCGCGAGCACGCCCAGCAAGGACGCCGATCAAGAATAGGAAGACCCTGTGTTGTGGAGTCCTGATAAAGAAAGTCCAAGATGAAAGAGGCAAGTTCGAACGAGGCATTGGGAGGAAAAGAACATCCTCCGTAAATCGCCGTTCTTTGTTCAGGTAAATGTATTGATCTCCGTGGGTCATTGTACAGCAGATAGAAGGTCACATCATTCTGTTCAAGGTCTGGGAAAGGAGCGGGATCAACGTATATATAACGGACATCGATTATGAAACTAGGACTTGCAACTAGAGGCTTGCGACATACTATCACTCGAGTAATCGCCACTCCTCGATCGCCACTCCTCTAAGATAAACGGTTTGAAACGTGAGCCCGTCATCTTATTATCCTGAAAGGGAGCTACGATTCATTCAAGTTCTGCAGAATCGCCATCGTTTCTTCGATCCTCGACGTCTCCCCCGATTCACAACATTCATACACATTCTATACCCCCGCCACCACATCTTGAACGTATATTCTGAAATCATTGAATGTGCATCCAGACCTATAGAGTATACCACTGTGGGGTCGTGGATCGCCACAATGCGGCCCGAGATAGTCTAACTTCTTGCGAGAAGGCATGGGCAAGGGCCGACCAAGGACACCACTTCGTCCACTGTTTTCCGCGCCAGCCGCTCTTCGACTATCTTAAGCAATGGTGTCCATATAATTGTTCGAGAATTCCAGGGACCAGGAATGCCCCTTCCCATGAAGTATGGATGTGAGGTTCTTATCTCGAACATCACTAGAAATTTGTAACATCGTATTCTCTAGTTGGTTGACTTGTATGTAGCCTTACGAACTCGCCTTGCATGTAACTACCCAGACATTCTTGCATTTATCTCTTCAGGTATCTCCTAGGTTGTTGTTCAGTAACGATAAAAACGAACGGTTAATAATTACAGCCATCATACCTCAGCGTAAAGATCTACTGATTCAGGTATTTCGTCAATCGCTTCACCGCCCGTAAACTCCTTCCGTATTGTTGCACCATCATCCTGCGACATAACCTGGAAGATACGTATCACACCCTTGCTGCCGGGCGTTACTTCCCTTATGAGCGTGTCGACCACATCATTCACTCGAAACCTCCTCGGCAGAAGGAAGGAATGCATCTGGTGTTCACTATTGTCGATACCTGTCCATATGACGTCGAGATGGCGCTTGGCCTCCAACTCGAAAACACTGACGTCTAGCTTCTCGTAGAGGAGGACCACAGGAGCATTGTCGTCGTAAGGAGTGATGATCTCTTCAACGTTCTCACTAAGAGCATGTCTGATTGGCTTTCGTTTAGGATTCTGACCATGCGTTGTCGTGAAACGAAGTTTGAAAGGATCATGCCCAAGGTACTCTCCCACTTTGTATCCAATCTATGGAAAGGAGGCTCAAAACAATGTTTCTCATCCAGTTAAGAATCTTACCCCGTTGCAATTGGCCCTTCTGTCCAGCACGAGGCTAAACTCAGGATCTCCCTGATCTATTTCCTCCATCAACGGTCGGAAGATTATCCTGACGCGGTTGAAAAGGAAATTATAAAATTCCATTGCACGCAAATAGAATCCCCGATCTCCGAGATCGCTAACCCTTAAACCAAATTCGAAAATCGTTTTTAGGAAAATGAAGAGGAAGAGTTGAGGAAGAACATACGTTGATTCTTCTAGATCCTTCTGGAAGCAAATCACATCACCGTCTTCATAACTCCGGAACGAGTCTGATAAATCTATTAGAAGATAGGTCCTTTCGGGTGCAACCTCCTGTGAGAACCCATCGTCAGTTATACATTCACGTATACAAAAGTCGTAGTTGCCTTGACTAAAGTCAGTTCCGAGTCGGTCCACCGCATTTTTTCGCGTATTACAGGCAGAACATCAGATATTGTGCTGCCTTTGGACATGTACACCTTCCCAACGCCACGCAAGGTCTGTTGAAGCGCGTCAAAATGCTTCAAGAATACCATTACCGAATCTGTCGGGGGCACACTCTGCAGTTATCGAGAAGATTGAGGAGGAACGTAGTGACTATGTAAATTTGACGAACCTCGGAGGTGTCTGGAATGACGTCCAGGTATAGAGCAAAATGATTGTCGTTTTTACCAGCCATGGAAACTCGAATATCGTCAACAGCTGCATTGAATGTAATTAATGTGAGGCTTCCACAAGAATATGCACTGTTGACGCACTCATGGAAGGTTCGGTCTCATTAGAAATATACGTGTGCGGGCGAATAGTCCCATTCTGCCGACGTTTCAGCACCCATAAACGGATCTTCTCTTCCGCCAAGTTAAAATATTCCGTGACGCGGCTCTTGACAACGCTGTAGTGTTCCGTCTTCAACACACGGAAATTGGGTAATTCTGATGCATCCCAGGTCTTCTCTTCAAGGAATGCAAGGTCAAAACCTTCGTGGTTCGCAAATGTTTCGTCCGTTATAACCTAATCCGGCCCAAATTGAATGATAGAATTAACTTGGGGAGGGGGCTGCGTATACGAACCTTCACCGTGAGGTATAAATCCGGCTCCCTTTCATCACTCATCCTGCGTCTGCGATCTGTTGACACTATCGTAAGTGAAGGGAAGGGAAGGCTTGTAACCCGTACTCAGTAACAGAGAGTCATCTTGGGTAAAGACTCTGTGCACTACCTGATGTTCGACATTGTTCCAGATTTCAGTGGGTAAAAAGCCACTCCATTCTGACCCTGCAGGTGTCGAGATCGGTGCAAGGGGCTTGACCTTGGAAAGTACATCTTCTGCACTTGGTCTGGCAGACGGATCGGGATTCCAACACGACTCCATAATAGCCCACATATCATCACTGAGTTCGGCAATACGTTGAGGGCGTGTCATACGTTTGCCTTGGGCGACATTGAACGCGACTGCCATCTCGTTGGCAATTTCAGGGAATGGGTGCGATCCTGTGAAGATCTGGGCTGAAATTAATTTGTTTACAGAAGATTTTGTATTGATACCACATACCTCAAAACAAACACACCCGTAAGCGTACATATCGCTCTCCTTCGAAGTGCCACTCCCACTGAGTAGCTCAGGTGCTAACCATCGTGCTGTGCCAACGGGACGAGTCGTTGAAGTTGTGAGACGTAGGCCATGCGTATCTGCAATACGAGACAAGCCAAAATCTCCGATGCATGCTCGACCAGAGCGCGTAATAAGAACGTTTATCTGGTTTTCGAGATATGAGAGGAAAAGAAGCGTTGATTGTTTTTAGAGATTATAGACTGACCCCCTTCAGATCCCCGTGAACAAATTTCATCAAATGCAAATAGTGTAGGCCGGCGGTCACATCGTGAACCTATATGACTCTGCAAATGAGTTGATCCCAGTTGAAGGTGGTTATGGAAATGAAGAGTATCAAGTTTTACCAGAGTGTAATGTTCTACATCCTTTCGAGGTGTCGACTTCAAGTACTGGATCAAATTTCCTTTCTCCATCCACGGTGAAATCAAACATAGCTGTTGATTTTGCTCGAGGTAGTAGATGCCAAAAAATGGCAGTAGGTTCGGATGCTTCATTTGACGCCATACAATCGCTTCACGTATATACTCCTAGAAATGAAAATCAATTTCTTCCTCCAGATATTAATTGACCCCAGAATTATTCAAACGCACCCTGGATAACTTCTCGACATCGGATTTCTGGTATATCTTGACTATCTTTAGGCACACAGGCTCGGTCGAGTTCCCGATGACACCCTTCCAAACATCTCCGAATCCTCCAGCAGCAATAGGATAATCACCCATTTTCTGCACGTTCTGTATCATGAGGCACTTCGGATGTAGTCCAGAGTTTTTCGAGAGACGAAGCATAATGGTAAAAATTGAGGATCTCAGTTCAGATGAAGCATTCGGATAGTCCACTAGCTGTACTATTATTGAGTTGATTGACCAATAGTTACTCGTATAATGACTCACCTGCTGCATGCGATCCAGCCATGCTTGAGCAGGTTGCCCTTTCTGCGCCAAAAAATCATTAAGCTTTGTTTTGTCCGTTAAAATCGATCGCAGTTGTTCTTGAAGGCGATCCAGACCAGAGTCGATCTCCATGCGAAGATACCGTTCCCCTCTGCTCGAAAAGTCGAAAAGTCGAAGGCGAAGTCCAGCCAACTGAGTTTTCAATTGCCCGCATGGTCACAGACTTGCCGCTTATTATGGCCAGGTGTGGGTGTGCGCGTATAAATTACAGCCTTCCCAGCCCATCTTCCCATTTTTTGTGAATACAGAGTCGATGATGCGCTGTCGCTGATCAGACATTGCGAGTCGAGTGTAGATTTGACGTAGCTCGAGTGAGCAGCTGAGGTTAGAGAGTTACGTACGTATGCGTATGTTACATTGCGGTAGCGTTGTGATCGATACCGAACAATGTCGATGATCGTCTGTAGACTGTCGTTGGTACAGTGTACTTACATACCGGATTCCTCTTACAAGTTTCAGTGTGCTCGGAACTTGGTTACTTTTGTACTCGTCGCCAAGAAGTGATTTTTAAACTTGATTCTGAGTTACATACTGGAGCCCAAAGAACATCTTTTTTATGCTTTTTTATGATCCTCACGAGCTACCTCAACCGTGTCTCATTCCACGAACCAGTGCGCCATCATACTCAAGCAGTCATTACCGGGAATTCACTGATGCGGAGATTGGTAGCCTAGAAGAAAACAAATCGTTTATCGACAAAGTTCGCCTGAAATTTCAAGAGCCCACTTACACCGTACGGTGTCAACTTCAACTTCTGCACCGCACCATTGCATTTGGGTTTCTCAGGTGGAGGGTTAGCGAAAGTTTGCCCTGCCTCGTCCCAGTCGATCGTACATCCAGAGATTTCAATGGAGACTGGAGGTTTATTCGAGTCGAAAATCGGGGAAGGCAAGGTGTCTCCAGGTGCAGCACCACCCACTGCTTTGGCTGTCTTCGGGTCAACAGCAAACCGCCATTCCGAGGTTGCGTCGAATTCATAATCCGCCGCACGGGGTTCTTGAGGATGTTGCTTGAGAATCTTGGAGGAATAAGTGACTGTAAATGGTCTCGGTCGGCACGGCCAGGACGGTTATGACGAAAACGAAACAATACATACTTTCCAAGGAGTAGAGGAGAGGGCCTCGATGGATAGCAACTGCTCCGTGTGGTCGGCTTTCGAATGTGATTTGTGGTGTGAGGTTGAGGACAAACTTGGATTGTCCAGCAGGGATGGGTACCGACTGGAACCCGTTCTTTGGAGCCAGAAGCTGCGCCTGACCACCATTGATAGAGATAGTGCCATTCACTACCCAACTTGGAATACGGACAAGATGGGTGTAACTTGAAGTCGCGGTGATCGTGGTAGAGACAATGTCACTGAAGGGGTAGGTTGTCTCGACATTCACGGTCACATTGTTGTCTGGTTAAAAAAGTTCGCTAGATTAGCAGCAACAGGAAAATGTAGAGTTGCTTGACCCACTTCCGGAGAGCGTTGCAGTAGTTTGGAAAGGACCATGGTAGACTTGAACAAGAGAAGTTCCATCGTCGGTGGTGAGGAATGCATGCGAAATGAACTTGGGCCAGCCTTGCGGATGATTAACCGTGCAGCATCTGTGAGGTGGTTGCTTCAGTACGGATTAAAAACTCAGGAGCCGCGAACTGACGGGTAGTATGGTTCGAGTCCAAACACGTTGGCATATCCTCTAAATAGCGGTTACAGTCAAACGTATAGCCAAGTATCATAATCACATACGTGTTCACATCGAATGGGTCTCTGGTATTCCGTCAGAGTGAGGCATTGTTCATGCAAAGAAGGAATCTTACGGAGTCATGTTCCTAGAGGCGATTTGATTGGACTGCTGATCATATTGATGAGCCCAGTGGTCTATTCAACTTCAGCACGGTAAACGACGGAAAAAGGCGCTGTGGGTGACAAACCAGGTGTGATTGCGGCTGGAAGTGCGTTGTATGCCAGTCTTTCCGCCTGGAACAATCGGGTGAGTAAGATAGTATATGTGATACGGAATTTAGATTTGAACCGTGTCCAAGTATTTCAGATCTCCCATCATCTGGAATAAGAACGATGACCTATCAGTAAAGTGAGCTGCAGTTTGTTGACGCGGGAGGGGAAGATAGACTGACGAAAACATCATTTCCTATGTACTGAATGTCAATCTTCCGGTCTTTCCCATAAAGTCATGTCATTTTACTTACCACAACTATGCAGAGCTCCGTCCTGATAGATTGAGCTAATCCGTACAGAAGAGACTAGAAAGGAACCAACCCTCTGGTTGCCTCGAGGCCAGCTAGATATTCATCTGCACCATAGATACCAGAAGGACGACCGTGATACTTGAACAGAAGGTCCCACCCTTCGCTTGTCCTGGTCAGGTCTAAAAGAATGACTGAGTGAGTTCCAAAATTTAGTATTCCCTTCAGATACTGACCACTTTCGTTGTGAGTGAAGCGGTACGCGGCTGGCAACGCTTTGATACCTTCAGCCAAATTGACGCCGTGCCACTGGAATAACCAGCGATTAGGTTTATGAAATATGGTTTGATGTACTCGAACTAACCGCCAACACCCATCCAGTTGGATTTCGGAGATGATCGACTACACATCAGATCAGATCATTTTCAGACGAACTGAATGCGTACGCATACCAGCCGTCTTCGGAAAGTTCTGAGGATGACGCGCTCAATCCAATGCGTCCGTAATGCAGAAAGATCGGGCACGCACCTCCTCGAGGAATACCACCTCCCAGGTTACTCCTGCATACTTAACTTGCTTCATTGTATCAATAAGAAGGTCCTCCTGTCCCCTCGGATAGTTATCATAGAGCCTGAGGCGCGATGAACGACAGAAAATGTGGTGACAGAACGAAAAACACTCACCATTCGAGCGCCATCACGAGGTCGGCCCATCTGGTCTGCGTCCATATTTCCATGCCCTCGCCGGCGTGTAACATTCTGTTCGCTTCCACAACGAATTTGTGCATAGCGGTAACGACCTTATCTGTCTGTGAAGGATCGTACTCGACCATCTGGATAGCGCCGAACAGGAACGGGTATCTTTCGGATTTATTAATCGAATTGCGTTGCGAGATGGGTAGATCATATTCGACTCGTACCTTCCCCAAAGGTACCGAGGATTCTGTGTCGTGTTAGCTTTACCGGCCTCTGGGCCCAGCCAGCCTCCTTCTTCCTGATGTGTAATGACGTAGTCCAAAAACTCTTGTGCTTTCCCCAGGAGCGCATCGTTTTTGGCGAGGACACCGCCAGGTACGGCTGCGTTCTGTAGATCGAAGACTGAGAACGACAACCCCGAAGTGATCACCGAAATGTCACTCACGAACCAATAGCTTCCGGCTGGAGTAATAAAGGTGTCAAGGACATCATTAGGTGGGTGGTGTTGGAGGTATCAAAGGGGGCGTACCTTCTTCCAAAGTAGAGTAGCGAGAGGGTCCTCCCATCCAGTCAGTTTGAGCGATACTGACGTTCTATACTCAGTCAGAGTTTCTGGCAATAGTAAATTTGAATCACTAGTTATAGAACTCGTGTTCATGGCCAGCCAGTCCATTCAGCTGCACATTCAGCTGCAAGATACGCGTGTCAGCCATCGCTAGATATGAATATAGTGTGAGTCACAAACCTGATCAGCGAGCCATCCAGAAGGACGTACCCCACCGAGAGGAATGGTGTTAAACTTCTTCGGAAGAACTGGAGTCTCCTATATCAACTACTGGTTTAGAACGAAATGGATGTAGGACTTACGACCGCTCTGGCCATACGCCATCCCCGCCGCAATCAAAGCCCAACTACTCACGAACTGCAGAATATTAACCATTTGATGATTTGGATGTCTTTTTCCGACCCTTTCTCGTTTCCTTTTATACCCTCTAAACGGAATCCGACACAGATGACGTCGGAAGGTCAGCCATCGTGACTATATAGAGTTCCCAGTGCCCACTTGATCCTCCAGGCCTGAGGAGGCCCGAGGACAAATGATTGACTTGAGCATATGCACGCCCGAATAATCCTTAAAACAAGGCGTGCACCATGGTATCACAAGGTAGTTCGGCATGATAGGCTTACGACTACTTTTGCGAAGTTCTGGGAAAGCGTGAGTTCAAGGGCTTGTGACTCTTTTCGGTGCAACTCGGTCGAGTCCTGAGCAGAACCAGTGGTCGACCTCGTTCGGAATCTTGATTGAGGTTGGAGGGGAGGTCACTTGGGGGGAAATCACGTCAGACCGTAGGGGTAACTCCCGCTTCCAGAGAACTTGAAAATGGTTGAGATTGAGGTAACGACTAGAAGGTAAGGAACACGCGACTGTTCGCTATTACGGCCCGAAGTTGGCGCATCCCGCCCCGTTCCTCGGGCTTCTCGTGCTGCGGCTACCTTTGATGATCGAAGGATGATAATATAGGAGTCGGACTGAGCATACTCTAGTGGGCACAAGTTTTGTCCCCTCTTGAGTACTATATAACTTGGTTCTGTGAGACAATTACTGCATTCTACACTCAATGAACAGATTTAGAAACAAACAGAGTAGCCTAAACAGTATGAGTTGGTATGAATGTAACAGTGAAAGTTCGTGAGAGGAGATGCTGACGAAAGGAACTAGAAGATACAACATAAACAGTCCGAAGGGTTAACAAAACTCTAGTTATCTTTCTTCTGCCGCTTATCGAGGTGTCCATCAAGCCCGAGTCGATTTTCAGTATTCTGGGTTTTATATGCCCTCTTCCTTGTAGAAGCCGCAGCCTGACGATAATGCTCGTTGGTGATAAACTCCATTTCGGGAGGAGGAGGCATTGTCTGAACGATATCCCGAATTGTCATATCCATCCAGCTACGCGTATCCAGATTGACGATGTTAGCTTGATCCATGGGCCGGCGGATATCAGTTTCCAGATATCGTGACCTGAAGACCGGTTCCAGCACCTCGACGAATTTTTGCAAGCCACGGTTTACCCAACGGATTTTCGAGTATGCCCGATATAAAAGTGATCCTGCCTTCGCTTCAAACAGTGTACTCTCGAAGTTGAAGTTGAGTTTCGCCTCCAAAGCAACGTGATCATCACTAAGCGAGTGCTGAGCTTGGAGTAGTCCTAGATAGACAATGGAGTAGAAAAGGGACTCTGTGTCATCCTTTTCTGACTGAAAAACTTCATTGTCTTCGTCATTCGGGTCCAAAAGCAAGGCGGCCGCGAAAAACTGGAAGGTCCCGTGAAAGTGTGAAATGAATAAAATGCATATTGCTCAAAATGTCGTTCCAACTCACCGAACGACCCGGAGACTGCGATGGATCCACTCGTGCTAAATCCAGAGCGTGGTCAAAATCGATGAGGTATCCCCTACGAACGTGATATTCATCTGCTTCTCTCTCCATGAGAATATTACAAGGTGAGATATCACGATGTAGGATGCGCAGCTCATGGACAAGCCACGTATGTGCTAATCCCAATTGCTTGTCAGTCATCACGTATGAAACTATATATAAGCGAAACGTACCCTCCATGGCATCAGCCGCACAAGTTAACAAAGTCTTGATATTCGTGAAGCTCCAGATACTCGCTCCGGCTTCCTGGACGACGATCCGATGTGCAATAAGCTGTACGGCTCCTTTACAGTCCGGTAGACCCATTCCATTTTCCAATACTCGTGTCCAACGGTCTTGGTATTCGGAACATCCCCCCCTGAGATCATGGTGCAAAGGCCTCGCGGAACCTCACCGGTGTTACGCTTAACGTCGATACGCGCATATACTTCGGCTTCTTTGAGGGTGGTCGAGTAATTTTGGGACTGGTAATCCTTGTAGAAATGGACCAACCCAGTGCCGGGATCAAATGCGAGTGATCGGCGTGTGGAACGCCCAAACGGAGTATAGCTGTCCGGATAAAAGACTGGTACGCAGATGATAAAGCGACGCTGATCCGGCATCCTGACGGATCGAAAGGCTTGTTGTTGGAAGGTGCGGTACAACTTGTGAGGCAACTCTGGCCGACCATGCCAAGCGTCGGGGCTAAATTTCGCGAACTCGGCTCGGGCATGATCAGCATCTTCTTTTCGAGACCAGAGGGATAGAGAGGTCATAGCCACGACATGCAGGGTCCAGCTGAGCAAGCCGACGGTAGAAGTCGAAGATGAGCTGAGGTTCTTCAGCGTAGCTGAATCGTTCGGAAACAATTGCACAAGATCTATCCCATCGGAGAAATCGAGTATATTGACCAAAGATCACCAGCTGGAAGAAGAAAACCCTATACTGCACAGTGAGGAGCGCTGCAGCAGAGTACGCAATCTGTCCACGACACGAGATACCTTTCGATGCCATGTTCTCAAAAGGATGGTGCGTAGAAGAATGGTGCGGGCTGCAGGCGAATCCCTTCTCATCGGCCTCAGTCTCATCTTCGGGCGTAGCCCCAGTGGGCGGCCTATAATCTGGAAGCGGTGATGGGATATCCACATCGCCCAAGTCATCCCCTACACCCTGCTCGATGTCCGTCTCTTCCTCATTTCGTTCCTCTTCTCCTTGGCAATGAGCATTCTTCTGTCGCACCTGGATCAGAGCTGTCGCAGAACTTTATCTTCACGTGCGACTCTTGTTCCGAAAAGGGTATGTAGGATTTGCCCGCCCAAAATCGGCGCATCGAGGAGGACCCGATAGGAATGTCTACTGAGAGGCCGCCACAATTAAGATCACCAGATAAATGGCAGTCCCTGTAAACCAGCTTGATCTTCCTATCCCCGTCCTGTGGAGGCCAGTCCTCGAGTGCTTGGACCTAAAGCAATAATAAGGTAGGGTCTGGGGGGAAGGGGGAAAACTACTACTCACGAATGGCTTGTTTTCCGACTGTTGTAAAGCAACATTTCGCATGAGGTCTAGCCGATATTTCCGGGATTTCAAATTTCAAGCGACGTGCACTGGGATTCTGGTAGGGTAAGAAGGTTTCGAGAAACTCTTCTGCTTGTAAACCGCCAATGTATCGTCCGCTTGAAAAAAACGCTACTTCCGTGCGTTTTTCAAAAGATAGAGCGACAGGTGTAGTATTATATTCATTCGACTGGTGGCGATGGCGAGCGGTCGATGGAGTGGTGGGGCATTCATATGGTATGATTGTGGGAGGAGGCTCCTGTTTAGAGGCCGGGTTTGCATTAGGTGTTGTCGAGAGTTGGCTAATGCAGGTTTCCATTACAGCGGAGCTGTCTTGAGGGTTGATGAGTGGAGGTGACAATGGTGGAGGAACAAGCAAGTATAGGGGCAAGCAGCATGATAAATTCTTTGGCTCTGTACAAGCAAGAAACGTAGGAACAAGCTACAATTTTCCGTAACCGAGCCGGGATTGCCAGACGCTCATTATAGCACTTGACGCTCACAAACACACTCTCGTCAATTTAAGTAAAGTATTCATTACGAGACTGAATTCAAACTAAATAGAAGGACCTGGTATGCAGAGTAGGTATGCAATAAATTTAGAAATACAAAGCTGTAAGTATATGTCATAGTAAACTATAGTACCACCCTTCCAATCGTGTCGTCCACAGAGGGGGGGGAAGTGCGGTCGTTGATAAATTCATGCAATAAAGTTCTAGTAAATCAAAAGAGGTCGTGGAAGAAGATGAAGGAAGGTATTGAAAAACGGAGAATAAGGACTGGTACTTTTGCTTCCCCTGGTCGAATCAAAAAACAGCACACACACACAGAAACGTCATAAACTAACCCAGCTCAAGGACTGTCCGGTCCCAAGTTCATCACCAATGAATCCACTCTCCGTACATATTCGGTCGTTCTCCTCTGATATAGCTCTCAAATGTTCTCTTCAGAACCGTTGACCAATCTAAATCCCGCTTGTCCGGCTCGACAGCGTCATCCAGAGGATCCCTATCATTGTCAGCAGATTTCGGGGCAGCTTCAGTTCTCAACGCTTTCCGTGCTGCACGCTCTCCAGCTAGGAATTGTGTTCCTAGGTCGGGCCAATTCCGTGTTGGGTCAAAGGGTTTCCACCTACGCACATATAAGGAATGGTGATAGGTGATCATAACGACGTACGGACGTACCAGAAGTTATGAAAATGGTAAGAATAAGCACCCTTGAAAAAGCCGTGGAATCCGAGCATCTGAGGGGCAGCACTTGCCACCATCGGGGTTTCAAAGAAGTCAGAAAACCTGAGAAAGAGTCAATCTGAAGGACAAAAGCGAACTTGGAATAGCACTTACTCAGTGAAGTAAGGCTGAGGAGGCCGATCTCGTTGATAGTACTCGGTGTTCAACCAAGCAGAATCAAAAAGGGCATCCGGTAATCTCAACAGTAATCCTTCCGAATACGCATCCGCTAGATACCTCGAAACAGTCATCGGATGGAAATCCAACCCATTCCTCAACGCTGTCCTGAACAAGAAACTGCCTAACGCGGAATGTTTGTTCATTCTGAGCACTGCAGTATTGTACTTCTCCAACCGTGACCATCGATACGCGAAAGCTCCTTTCCAGCCCCAAAGCTCCTCCCAATCTCTCAGGAAGATGGTATCGGCATCGAGGTAAATGCCGCCAAAACGATGGCAAAGAACAAATCGTGCCATATCTGAAAGGATGACCGAGAGCCTGTCATATGTCGAAGACGACTTCGATCCGAGACGGTTCACAATATCATCTTCGTCTACCATCTTCGTGGTGGAAACAGCAGACTCTGACTCCCCATCTTCGGAAGAACTTTCATCCTCGGCATCCTGTTTCTTGACATTAATGATATGGCCACCGGAATTGAAGAGCGAATCCTGTAATGCCCTCCACTCTTTCTTGATCTCCGGCACCCCATCCAACTGCTCTGTGGTGTTCCACAGCTTGAACTTGATGACATCCTTGAAACGCGGATGTAAAAACGGTGAAGCCCATGGGCTGACTTTGAGCGACTCGAACATGTCATGCAACGCGTTAGGATTCGGTACAGATGCTGCTGGACCAGGATTGATCCATAACCAGAATTGCGGTCGACATACGGGTGAATCGGCGGGAAATTCGTGGTAATGAATGCCGGTATTCTGTGTGAAGAGGAAAGAAAGGAGCGCGAGGTAAGGTTTGTCGGTAAAAGGACCTGTCCAGAACATATGAAACAAACGAGGATTGTCTGGATCGCATGGTTCAGGAAGCTCGCTATTTGGTCGATGATAAAGGGTTGGAGGTAGTGTGAGCGGCGGTTCCCAGTCAACGCCTCGTTTGGGAAAAAGACCCGCGTTCGGGTCACTCGGGCTTTCGGTACCATCGGTTTTATGCCGGTGGACGGGGTTGGGAGTAAAGGGAGGATCGGGTTGTACTTCTTCCGACGTTGTCGAGTTGGCAACTTCCATGTAGATATACTTCCAGTCGTCCAAATTTCCTCGTCTCGAACGTTGCCCATTATCGAGTCCTCCTCCAAGTCGTAGCATTTCCAAGCAATCGCGTACGTACTAAGAAAACATACAATTGTTAATAAAAAAGAAGCGAAAATGTGCTCCCACGATCGCACCTTATTCGTTGAGAAATCGCAATGTTTCATTATTATATCCATGTCAGCGACACTTCCAGGTACAGGACGCGGTGGATACGCGACGTGTGGAGGGATACTCTGAATATCGAGGTAACGTCTTTTTGGCCCTACGCCGAAAGGATCAGTATCTGCTTGCGTCGTGACTATTGAAGGCGGTGGTCTGTATCTGGATGGTGCCTCTCGCCGTTGCTTGGCTGGTAATGCAGGATTATGAGGAGAAGATAGAAACCCAATCTGTTTAGGTACTGTTCGGACAAGAATGTCAACATCACATTCGGTTGACAGAAAAGAGAATTATAAGGACCACGTACTGCCGCGTCGAGAAGGATAATGACCACTCCGAATCTCCCAATCCCATATTCTCTGCAAGTCATCCCTCTGGAACACCAAAGTAGGCGGATCTCCCACTGGCGGCCAAGATTCAGGCCACTCTGGTCCCGTTCCACTTCTCGAAAACAGCATCACAGTTGTGACCACTGCCATGCACGCTAAGCATAGTAACAGCGGCGTTCGCTTTCTCCCGTCGAATTTCGGTATCCGTATGCGCACGTATCTGACATCGAAATTGGGGACTAGAACACGCAAACGCCTATTGGGAACGCCAGGAATGGGGAGAAAAAGAGATTTTGTCCATGAGCGCTTCGATTTGTGACCGTACTTTTCGTAGACTGCAGAATGTAGAGGCAATGCCACACTGGGTGACATGTCCTTGCCCTTGTCGTTGCCGTAGAATACAAGAGGGGGTAATGAAACGGAAGTTTTTCTAGAGATTGTCAGACGTGTAAGGTTCTGTGGCTGTGATCTCGGCTAACACCATTGACATTGCCAATTTTTCCAGATTTCGGATGTAAGTAAGCAGATCCGGAATTCGCCATAATTTTCCAGATTCTACACCAAAAAAGACACATTTCTGAAACCTACGACCGTACGCGTCCGTGTTCGCCTGGCGCCACCGAACTGCCATCCAGGCCGTGATACGCTGAGAACTGCACAGCACAAGGATAAACTACTACAGTTAGAACCAGAGTACCCGCCGATAGACTGATAGAGAGTGGGGGTACACCCACGAAATCGTAGATGTCCCCACATACTTTCACAGACAAAGTGGAGTTTGAATGCTCGCTTGTGCTGGCTAAATACACATAATGAACACAGAGTTACATTTCATCCCCATCCCGAGCTTATGCTTGCTTCTTGGCCAGTCCCTTGGGCAGTTCCTTGACGAAGGGAAGGAAGTCCCGGCCTTGCATGTATGGCTGGAGGACCTTGGGTATCCGAACGCCCTGTATATAACGCAAAAAATGAGTGGCCATTCCCATGCAGATCATGGTCATGTCGTGGCACCGACCTCGGGTGTTTGATAATTCTCCACCAAACAGCACAACGCACGTTGTGTTGCGCAGAGAGTACCGTTCAACATATGGCAATAGACTTTCCGCGTCTGATCTTTGGTTTTCAAACCACATCGGACTTCTAACCTTCTAGCCTCTACGAGAAGACGAAGTTGGGCACCAATTCGAAACAGTCAAAACGGAAACTTACGATAATCGGTGCAATTCGAACACGATACCAACTCCTTGTACGCTCTCTGGAAGGGGAACCACGCCTCCAAATCATACTTCATCGCTGCTGCCAGATTCAAGGCACCCGAGACAATGCCAACAACCTGATACCGCAGTCCCAAGCTCTGATAAAATTCCTCGCTGTTCGCGACCATGTTCTCCAGCGTCTCCCAGCTCTTCTCGGGGTCATCAACGATGAATTGTTCAACCTTTTCGAACTGGTGAACTCGGAAAATCCCCCACATATCTCTACCAGCCGAACCGGCTTCTTTTCGGAAACAGGTCGAATATCCGGCGTAGCGTATGGGCAACTGACTCTTTTCAAGCCAGTCATCCGCGTGGAAGGCCGAGATAGGCTGCTCCGAAGTGGCAATAAGGTATTTTTCGTCTTCCGAGGCAATGACCTGCCGGACGGGAAAGCGTCGGAATTTACTGAGAAGACAGGGATAGCGTCTGACTCACTTTATACAGTTCATCGTCAAATTGATCCAGTTGAGCAGTCTTTCCCATCCAATCCTTGTTCATCATGAATGGTGGTTGGATCTTCTTGTATCCTTTTTTGCGTAAAAAGTCGAGAGCATACCCGATGAGGGCTTGATTGAGGTCGATACCATCGTTGGTTAGGTAGTATCCTCGATGTCCTGCGATCTTAGCACCTGAGAATGTTAACGCAATGAGTGAATTCTGCCAGGAGGAATGACAACTTTCGCTAACCTCGCTCCAGGTCCATCGCGTCCAGTCTCAGCAGCACTTCATGGTGTGGTAGGATATCTGCTCGTACTGGTGGTTCGTCGGTTTCATCCGCTGGATTCCAGGTACGAAGCACGGTATTATCATCCTGTGAACAGTAGTTAAGCCTTGGGGGGAGACAAAAGATCGAGAAAAAAACCAACCTCTGTCAAGCTGACCGGAACCTTCTTGCCAACAATATTACCAACCGTGCTGGCCTTCTTTCTCATCTCCATTTCGAAATCTTTGGCCTCTTTTCGTTTTGCTTCTACCTGCGCATCGAGGTCTTTCTTCTTTGCTACCAGGTCGTCTGCAGGTTCTTTGGCCTAGGAGTGGATTCAGCACGCTGCGTAGTGATCGAGGCGTATCGTCCAACAAACCTTTTTCTTTGCCGAAATCTCCTTTTGGACCGCATTCACTTGTTTACTCAAACTATTCGCGTCAAAGTCCACTAGAAAAAAGTTTGCTGTTCAACGAGGAAGGTTCAAAAAAAGGAGTCAGAAAACACATACTCTTTACCCAATCGCTATACATCTGAATAATCTCATCCACAAGTTCCACCGAATGTCCTCTCTTCCTCTGCGACTCCCGAACCTCCTCCGCACTCCCCCCCTTGTTGTCAATAAAATGTAAGATATCTAAAGTCATCTTGGTTCTGTTTTAGTTCAGATGAGATTTATCGTGTGTGTGGGTATCAAGGATTGCTGGGCCTTTCTTGAAATCGATGTATTGTATTGGCAGTGATCAAAAGCTGTCGTTTAAATATCACCAGTGTTCGTGCGAGTCAAGGAAAGAAAGCAACAAATTGTTGACTCGAATCGATTAAAGATTAGATTAGATCCCGTGCGGTGATAACTTTTGAACATTCTCCTTTTCGGTTTGGCGCTGATCAAAGACTGCCGTTCAAATACCACAGGCTGTGTGAAGTTGCTGGTTCAACCCAAGGTCTTCATGGCAAACTGCGAGGTAATGGAACGCTTTGGCTTGACTTGATGCTTTAAGTTTAAAGATTAGATTAGATTCGACCAGGCACGTGCGCTATACACACAGGTAAACAAACTCCCAGGTTTGGCGGTGCCGTTGATCCGACCACTCTCATTTCGCTTTTTACCTTTTTCACAAGCGTTCACAAGCCCCGCCCACTAAAGGACGCGTCGTATCTTTACAAGTGAATAATGTTTGGCCTTATAAGACGTATATCGGGTTCTATCGTCCCTCGTCCGGATAGGCCTTGGGAAGAAGATGGTGCGTTGTATTTTTGTGACAGCGTCGTTATTCACTTGTTGATTATGTTTTCTCTTTTCATGTTCGTTTTTTCTTTCTTCAACCCTACACGCCCATCGTCATCTGTGAATAAAAGCGACGTCAAATGCACCAAAGGTTGGTCGTAAAAGGAGGCGAAGCTCGACGGACAGAGACATGGATGTGTTGGCAGAGGTTGAGTCGAGTAAGAAGAAAGTGAGAGGGGATACTCCGCTCACTCAAAGTGAATCGTCGAGTTCTCCTGCACAGGCTGTTGACTCGGAGGGTATGAAGGAAGTTACCAAAGGCGTGAAGGACGTCGAGTTGAAGGACAAGGAGAAGAAACAGCAGAAAACAGTTGGGGACATTCACCCGGAAACTGTACCTTTACCTGAAGAGGTTGCAGGGGAACTAGACTCTTCGTCTATCGCCTCGACACCACCCCCTGGACAAGATGAAGAAGGAGAGGACGAGAAAGATGCTGTTACTACCGATACTGATGTCAAAGCGGAAGTCAAAGAGGGTCAGAATCAGTCAGATGATGACGAGACTAAGGTGGGCGATGTCGCTGAGGCAGCAGCTAGCGTAGAGGTGTCGAAGGAGCCCAGCAAAGAACCCGTAACGGAGGTTTCGGCTGATGCTACAACAGCTCAAGACGCAGACCCCAAGAACTAAACAGCTCGAACACGCATTAACGTGACGAGCCATATCTATCATACTCATTAACGCCCCTTCCTTTCGCTTGTACATCTTCCTGGATACCCCCTACTCTCCTCTTCTCCGTCCTCTATTCTATCCCCCATATTTACGACATTCCTATAGCTGTCGCTCAACCATCTGTTTTACTTATTTCATTTTTTTATCTTATTTCTGTCCTTGTATCATTTCCCAACGGCAAGGGTTTTCATAAGCATCCTTTATGATGGCGTTGTTGTGTTACTTTCATACACGACCTTCTCGAAAGTTGGCTCTTCCATGTACTCTTGTCATCGTCACCTCTGCTTTGCGGTCGCTCTGCATCCGGCTATCATCGTGCTGTTAAATTGTATTGTTGCACTTGTATTCTATCATCTAGATCGGAGTCAATGCTAGGTTCCTTTAACGGATCATTCAATATTCAATGCTCTACCATCATTGCCTGAAATACAGATTGTGCATCCTAAAGTCAGCCCGGGAAATGGGTTTTGCATATGGCATATCGTATTCGAGTACGGAGCTACACAATGTTATTTCGAAGGTATAAGTAAGTACTAGTATAATAGACGAGAAATCATAAATCATAAATACTACACTGAAAGAAGAGTGGCACGCGAATCGATAGCGTGTACTAGGAGGGCGTGGGGGCATGACATGTCGTTCTGAGGGTACTTTCGTTGCATGAAAGATCATAGGTAAGCGTACGCAGGTGGAGGTGAGTACTCTTGTCGCGGTCATCAACCTGCTGACCGTGCTGTTGATTTACTTGTATTCTAGATCGGAGTCAATGATGGTTCGAATTCTAGCAATCCGCAGCCAAATGTATGGATCCTAGTACGCGCAAAAATTTAAATCAATGATCTGGCAGATGTTGATTCGATATTCGACGAAATTCTTTGGCCCCCATCGGGGAGTACATCATATACATACAATGGTTCGTTCCGTATCTTTGGCATACCCATTATCGATGAGCAGACGGGCTTTGTGTGCAAGGACGTCGTATTCGTTCGACCCCGTATCGAACCCAAGCAGCCTTTCACCGATACTCTTCGGCCGAGTTCTATAATCCATTCGAAGAAAATTTGAAAAGATCGTGACCAGCTACTCCGAGAAAGTGCCGTCTGGATCGTACGTGTCCGTAGGTGTGTTCTTGCCAATCCGAGTCCTGGTTAGAATTGAACGAATGTCGAGCGACTACACAGGATACCAGTGGCATGGTTTACGAGGGATTTTTTGGTGGTAGATACTGTCAAAGAGTGGGCCAGAGTTTGTACGGCCGGTTTAGATATGAGGTGCCTTAAGTACATTTCTGGTACCTCTGATAGCATATGCTCTCGGAGTTTTTGAACTAGAATTTCCCACAGCTGATGGAGACGAGGTCCGTGTCGTGGTCTGTGGTATATTGCGAGAGTATAGCGGTAGTCGGTCTGCTCCCATTGGCCTGAGAGAGCTCCCAAGATTCATCGTGAGAGTGGTGGCACAAAAGTGAATGGGCCTGGCTGACTAATCCATTCACCGCATTTTTGGACCTCCACAGACCTCCCAAGTGCCTAGCTGAAATCCCTCGCTGGCCTGGCAGAAAGCAGCGCCGGTGCCCCTCAATGGCACGAATGTTGCCCCTCTACCTCATATCTCTATCCTTATTGCTCTTAACCTACGCCAAACATGCATCTAAGGATCTGGCAAGGTTGTCCTTAGCAAGCAGACCCGCGTACAAGAGGTTATTAGCGGAGGAACAAACTCACACTACTTCGTCTTCGAGTTCATCATCAACGGCCGATGGAGACCCACCAGGAAACTCGGATTTGGTGGACATCGTTCTTGTTGCATCCGTGGATGGAAAGTTCCATGCACTGAACCGGACTTCAGGACAATTGTTATGGTCGATGGCTTCTGACGATGGTTATTCGACGACGAAGAGCAACTTTTCGGCTTTTGCACCCCTCGTTAGGACTCAACATCCACCACCGTTGGCCAACGATGATGAAGCTAGCAAGTTATCCGGTGTTCGGCCCACAACGACTCAGGAATTTTATATCGTGGAACCTCAATCTGGGGATATATATGTGGCTTCTACAGCTTCGCCTCTCAGTCCGCTCCAGAGATTTCCCCACTCCATGCCCGAACTTGTCGATATGGCGCCGTTCTCGTTCAAAGATCATGGTTACCACAGAGTTTTCGTTGGGAGGAAGGAAAGCAAGTTGATATCGGTTGAGCTGGAAACTGGAAGAATTCGGGAGGTTATTGGTGGTGAATGTCCTTGGGATCCGTTGTCAGAGATTGTCGGGATGGAGATGGAGAAAGATTCAAATCATGTCATTGACTTGGATGAGTTGGAGAACGACTCTACTACAATCGAGTATGTGGATTACGATGAAGAAGATGATGGGTTTGGTTCCAAGGATGGAAATAAAAAGAAGTCAACTGAAGTCTTCATTGGGCGAACCGGTGCGTTTCTAAAATGGTTCTCAAGCCAGTATGCTCATCGTGACTACTAGACTACCATGTTTCCATATACACAAAGCCTGTCGCTGCTGTGCAATCTACGATTACCACGCCCCCGGTGCAGGACCTGAGTTTCTCCGTGTATGGTCCAAACAATCAAGATGCATTTCTCCAGAACGAGTATACAAAGACGAAAGACGGTAGATACGTTGCAGGTTTATCCACAGGAGAGGTCATAGCTTTTCAGTCCAGGTGGTCGAAGACTGGGGACAATCAAGGTGGTGGTCAGCAGCCGTTACTTTGGTCACAGAATTTCCGGAATCCAATGTGGGTATTCCTTTATATCCGTCTATATCACCTCAACTAAGGTTCCCGGTAGTGTGGCGACCTTCGACGTTTTTGAACGCCGCGATGCTAACAGCGATCTTCCCGGTTTCGGCGAAGGCAGTGACCAACATACCTACGTACTCCTGCAGCCTCAGCCAGCGTTACGGGATTTTCATCCGTCATTGGACTTATCGACCTACGAACATACACCAGGATCTTCTGCAGATTCTGACGCTAGCGGACCAAAAGTTTCTCCCCTCGAACAGTTACTCCCTAATGCCCGCTCAGCATACATCGGTATTGTCGAAGAAACGGGAAGTCTATTCGCAATGAGCCCAGATAAATATCCTTTTGTCGCTTTTGGTGGGCGTGAAGTCGGGTCCGGGGGAACGAGGAGGTTGATCGAGGCTAGTCCGCAGTCTATTTCCGATCTAGATGACGAGAAGTTCATATCCTTGGATGAAGTCACTCGAAGGAGGAGGGAGAGGGAGGAGAGAGAAAGAGAGAGAACGCGGGGAGAAACGGTTACTGGGGAAGGGACGTCCAGTACTTCGAGTTCGGCAACCGCTCAGTCATCTTCCTCTTCGAGGCCTGACCAGTGTAACCTTGACGATGGCGGAGTCTTCGATGCCAGGTGTTTCGTCGGCGTGAGGAAGTTGGCTGATAGTAGTGATGACAAGGGTTCAGGATTTGGCGCAGCTGTTGGGCGTAACGCCAATCGTGGGCGCCCTGGTGACAATGGTAACGTCAAGTTCGAAGGGTATAACATAGGAAGGTCAGGTGGATTGGATGATTATGGAATGTCGGGAAGACTTTTGGATGCACCGAGACGGAACCATAACGATGAAGACGAGCCTTCTCGTGTCGTCTCATCGGACGGTGCATCTTCCAGCTCCTCAGGAGGAAGTCAACGCGATTCGACGAACGCATCAGGGATAGAGCGTCACTCGGCTGGGCTCTTGGTTCAACTCTACGGACTCTTCCTTTCGGGATCCGGTGCGATTGCATCCACCTTGTCTCTCGCATTCGTTATCTCAGCCTTTATCTTCGTCCGGTCGCGCCCCGAAGATCAGACTGGGCTGAGACAGCTGATACCGGCAGCGTCGAACCTCGATCTTCAAGCCGCTCGTTTACCCACACTCCAGGAAGCACGTGAAGGACGAGTGATAGACCCGAACGTCCTTGGTAATGGTTTAACAAACGGAGACATCACTCCCGAGTCCAGGTCTGATCCTCTCCCTGTGCAACCTCTCGAAAATCAACAACAACCGCGTGCTGAAGAAGACATTACAGTTCCTTCGAGAGATACCTCCTCACCGGTGGAGGATTCCTCAGCACGTCGGTCGAAACCTCTACCCCCAACACCCTCATCGAGACAATCACAATCTCAGCCTCCTTCGACGCCGAAATCTTCTTCAGCCAAATTACCCGCAACACCCAAAACTCCAAGAACCCCTCAACGAACTCGAAAACAGTCAAATACTGACGCTCTTGCTCCTACTCCTCATAGTCGCAATAGCACCAGCACTAGCGTTGGTGTGGGGGAAAGTGATGTCGATGTTTCTTCTTATGTAGAGGTACATCCTGATAGGGATACAGAAGTCGATGAGATTGATGGAGAGGTTGAGGAAGGTGAGGAACAGGACGTTGAAGGCGAGGGTGAGGGTGGCGAAGTGGCACCAAGGAAGTCTAAAGTGAGGAGAGGGAAGAGAGGACGGAAGAAGCGCAAAGGTGGCGTGGCTGAGGAAGGAGCGAAGGAAAAGGAGAATGTGCCGATTCCTACGACACCAACTCCAGCACAACTACAAGTGCCTGGACCATCGATGCTTATTGTACCTTCTACACCGATGGTCACGAAACCCTCGTTGATAGTGTCGGATACGATTCTCGGTAAGCATGCCGTGTCTTAAAACCGGCGGTTTTATCTTACAATTCTTCGTAGGATTTGGATCACACGGAACAGTGGTATTCCGAGGAGATCTTCAAGGTCGTCAAGTGGCTGTCAAACGTTTGTTGCAGTCATTTGTAACACTAGCATCGAGGGAGGTTAGCATTCTTCAGGAGGTATGCCTTTTTCTTTTACATTATCCCCACATGCGTGGATCGTTTACCGATTTTTTACCTCTAGTCTGACGACCACCCTAATGTTATCCGATACTATTACCAAGAAGCTCATGCGGATTTCCTTTATATCGCCCTAGAGCTCTGTCCAGCTACCCTTGCAGATATAATAGAGTACGCGGCTAGCGGAGGGTTCGAGTCTTGTGGAGAAGGGAGAAGTGGGAAGGAAGGCATGAAGCCGGAAGAGTGGAACGATCTAATACGGTGTTTTGATCCCAAGAAGGCACTCAAGCAGATCGCGAGTGGGCTTAGGCATCTACATGCGTTGAAGTTGGTTCATCGTGATATTAAACCTCAGAATATTCTCGTAAGCGCAGGTCCAAGTAGAGGAGGTGCTGTCAGAGGTGAGAGGATTGTCGATCTCTTTTCTATCAATCACTCATCGTATATCACATCAGCCCGTGGGTCAATGGGTGGATACCGCATGTTGATATCCGACTTTGGATTGTGCAAGAAACTTGACATGGACCAAACGAGTTTCCTACCGACCGCTCAAGGTGCTATGGGTGCTGGAACCGTTGGATGGCGCGCACCTGAAATTCTTCGTGGAGAGGTCAAATTGGACGAGGGTGCTACAAGTGGAGACGATCAGTCGTCACGAGGTAGTTCGATTGGGACAGCAACTATTGGCTCTACGGGTACGAACGGTACTACTTCGTCTGGCGGTGGTACGAAATCGACGAGGTTGACGAAGAGTGTTGATATATTTGCTTTGGGGTGTTTGTTCTTTTATACTTTAACCAACGGACTGCATCCATTTGGGGACCGGTACGAGAGGGAGGTCAATATTTTGAAAGGGGCGATGAATCTAGATGGACTGGATAAGGTGGATGGGGGAAGCGGTGGGAGGTGGAGTGAGGAGGCAGTCGAAGCGCGAGATTTGATTGGAAGGATGTTGAGTGACGAGGCAAGGAATAGGTCATTCAATCGCTTCGAATCCTTTGGTTTTTACTTACCTTCGAGTCACGCAGACCTGATACGACAACGTGTCTTCTCCATCCTTTCTTCTGGGATTCAGGTCGACGGCTCAATTTCCTACAAGATGCTTCAGATCGGTTCGAAGTCATGTGTAGAGACCCCAAAGACGATCATCTTCTGGCCTTGGAGGAAGGTGCTCCCAATATTCTCGGAACCGACTGGTACACGAGAATGGATCGAGTGTTCGTGGAGAACCTCGGTAAATTCAGGAAATATGATGGGAAATCGGTGCAGGACTTGTTAAGAGCGTTGAGGAACAAGGTTGGTGCCCCTCCGTTTGACCTTTGAATCTCGTTCAAACGCTCCATCAATCAGAAACATCACTACCAAGACTTACCGGACAACGTGAAGAGACATCTAGGATCCATGCCAGAAGGGTATCTCAGTTACTTCACTAAGAGATACCCAAGACTTTTCATGCACGTCCATCGTGTTATTGGCGAGTCTGAGCTCAAAGACGAATCCTTGTTCAACACCTACTTTGAACTCGCCGAGCAGTAAAATTTCCTCGCAGATCATCATACGTTTTCTGCTACCTCAACTCCTTTCTCTTACACGTCTCGTCGGTGTCGGGTTCTTTGGTGTGTGCTTGATTGTATTTTTCTCTGTATCATGATTTGTCTCTCCCATTCTCCAATCTGCATACTGCATTCTTTCATGAAAGAATGATCCCCTTATATCATCCATCATCATCTTTTATGCTTCATTGCAGTCCTGTCTCGCTATCATGCTATCATAACTTGATATTCTTTCCTTTTTTGCTCTCAAGCTGTAGTACTTACTATCTTTATTGGATCTCCCAACTGCATTCTAATTGTGTACATCCGTCATGTATATACGGTCTCAAAAAGCATATTAACACCACTAATTTCCCCAGTTAATCTTACTACTACGGCAGAAGCAAGGAGTGAGAGTTACCTGACTGAGAGAAGGGCCTAGCGTTGCGTAAGTTTGCTCCGGGAGGTTAACTTATCCCCTTCTCGTGTTGTGCAAGAAACCTAAACTTACCATTTTCAAACTGACCGGTAAGCTATCAGTAGCTTACTGGTGAGTTACTTCTGGGCTCCGGCCGACCTCGGTTTATAACTTACCGGCCAATCAACTACCCAAAAAGAGAAGTTTTGAAATTGCAGGCCTCCGACCACTTAGGTTTTAGGCTTTGGGCAGTGAGTAGCTTACCGGTAAGGCTTAAATTACTTGGCCTCCCGACCGACCCGTAACTTACCAGACTCCCCGGTTTATAACAATGGATTTATGTGGTTACATGTGGGTCCATTTCATCGCGGATGAGTGGCACGTGGCGTATGTCATGCTTTCCTAACCCTCCAATCCAAACGCAGCGCTTCACCACCATGTCCAATACAGCGTCTCCTTCACCTAAACCCATTGTTTACGTCGAGTACGATCCTTCGTCCCTCCCTCCAGCGCTGCCAAACTACACTCGATTCGTTTGCATCGCAGATACACACTCACACGAATTTTACGTTCCCCCAGGCGATGTTCTTCTACATGGAGGTGACTTGACCAATACTGGCACTGTGCACAACTTTGAGAAGACTATGGAGTGGCTGTATGGAATGCCACATAACGTGAAGGTGTACGTCAATTTTCCCCAATGCCCGAGATCGGGGTTGAAGCGTGATGCTAAATGAAGCCAATTTCATGCAGGATAATAGGAGGAAACCATGATCTTACTCTTCACAGGAAATGGTACGACGACAATTGGGATAGATGGCACTATAGGATTGGGAAACAGGTGTTATACATGTTCATCGAGTGTTAGAGGCACGATACACTGGTGACTGAATTCCCTTGCAGGATATCAAAACAATCATGGAGCTTATAAAGGGCCCCAAGGCCAAGGAAGCGGGAATTATCTATCTGGAAGACGAAAAAACCACCTTTCAAGCTAAAGAAGGAGGAAGGTTTTGGTCTGCGTACGGCTCACCGGTTTGTCGCTACGATTCGTTTTGTTTTAAGTCCGCACTCTGATATTTAATTACATGATAGTGGTCTCCGTGGTTCTACGACTGGGCCTTCAATTATCCAAGAGAAGAAGGCGAAAGTAGGCGTATTGAAGCCGTTACCTTTCGCTCACCTTGACGATCCTCAACTCCAGAACTAGTTTCCAAGTTTCCAAAAACGGATATCTTGTGCGTGCCTCCCTCGACCTATGTAGTATCAGCCATATCTTAACATGGTAACGAAGATTAACTCATGGCCCACCACACCGCATATTTGATCGCACCAGTGGAGGGGATTATGCAGGCTGCGTAGACCTCCGGAATCGACTACCTATCCTTCGACCACGCCTCCACGTCTTTGGTCACATACACGAAGCACATGGAGCTTACATCCACTCTTGGAAGGATGGTAGCTGTCCGGCAGTCCAGAATGATGAAGCCATTTCAGAAGATGTTCAGGACAATATTGATACCACGGTATTCGTGAATCCGGCGAATTGGCCCATGGGCAAGCGAAGGGCTGACTATGGCACGAGGGAATTTGGAGGAGAGGGTTTCCAACCGATTGTAGTAGACATAGTGGATTAGAACGCATGGTTCTTCGAGTAATTCTATAATTGTACAGTAGCGACGGTAGCAGTTCCAGCTCAAAGTGTAAAAGTGTACTTGGACTAGCTGTCCACATTATTCACCTCCTCTGTTGGACTTTGTGACAAACTGAGCGTGAAGCGGCGGACCACTGCGACTTTCGATGGTGAGCAAATCTGATGGACTTAGTTTGACTGCGTCAGTGAGTGAAGCATCCCTTTCCCTTTTCTATTATTACTCACCGAAAGTCCTTAGTATGTCTACGTTCGACCAATCAATTAATCAAGTCTTACTGTAATATGACCCTTCCATTCATGCGGATCTGTATGAAATGCTCAAGTTGCAAAAGCGGGATATATTGCGTGAGATCTAATGAATAGTTAAGATATCGACATGTTGGCGAATGCAGATCCCAGTAGTGACTTCTGCTCCTTCTTTTGCTTTCGAAGGTAGTCTATTATTGAGCCTGGGCTACAGAGATCCACCAATCAATGATACCTTTGGAAAGGAAGTACAGACAAACATACCTGGCTGAACCACCCAATGCCTTCAACGCCTGCTCGCGTGCTGCACTAGCTGTCTCTAATGTCGGCTTCTTCTTCTCTACCACATTTCGAAGTTCTGAAGCTCGATCCGACACAGCTTTCTCGGTTCTCCGGACAAGAAGCTCGTTCTCTTCGCGTAGCGTTCTTTCTTCAGCCGTCTCCCTGGGTGGAGGTGGAGGATTCTTCTGGGCTTCGCGAACAACTAGCCTCAATCGCAGCCCTTCACATCCTAATGTTTCGTGTCGTGTTTGCAGCAAGTAATTGTCAATTCCTCCATGCTATAAATTTTCGGCGAGGTTAACGGTCGTCTCCCTGAGGCATGGAGGGTTTACTGTACCTTTTTGATGGTCTTCAGTGCTCTAGTTGTTAATTTGACTCTGATATCCTTTCCCAGTGCCTCGGAGGGTAGCCGTTTGCGCTGAACGTTAGGCAACCATGTTCTGCGCGTTTTATGTTTCGAAAATGGCACGTTGTTGCCATAGCGTTTTGATTTTCCTTGGAAAAGACCTAGTTGAGCCCTTTTGAAGGGTTGCGAGACTGGTGCTACTTTTAGAGTCGGGAGTGTAACGAACATGAACGATGGTGGGAACTTCCAGAGCCCATCGGAGGTTTCGGATTTGTCCTCCCCAGTTTCACCCTTCTTTCTCGCTATAAAACATAATATGTTTGATCGCTGCTACTGTTCGCTAGATAGATGGCCGACCCCCAACTTCCAACGATTCGGACGAGAGCGTCGTTTCCACTGGCACCTAATTCGTGTGTTTTGACCGTCTGCGGTAATGTTTTGTCGTGCAATGTTCGTCCATCTGTACCGTATCTAGTTAGATTATTACATGGGGACTTTCGATGTGGCTGCTGCTTGACTCCGGTACCTCAGACTCCGCCCAGAGCGCGTCGCGTCAAAAGCTTGTCCTTGACCACGCTCATCATCAAAATCTCGGCTGCTTCTACTGAACCTCACTCCCATGAAATAATGGAATCAGGGCAGGAATATAGAACTCGAAAAGTGGAATCGGTTACGGGATTAGCAGGCTCTTCGGTCAGCCACATTAACCTCTTGTCTTCGGTAGCACTGGTGCGTACATTGTAGGTCTCATAACTGTGCAAGACGCTCAAAAATTTCCTCCACAAGTCTTCAATAGCGCTATACTATGCACTGCGTTCCAGATTTCCCTCAAGTCCAACAACAGGCCTCATAGCATCATGGCTGCTACTCGTCTTCCCCTTGCTCCTCTCCATGACGTTCTTCGCGAATCGACCCGGGACTTTATTCCTTCTATTTGGCGTTCCAGCTGGTTTAATACTGACTTTACCGAAGAAAGAACGGGGTGCCCCACTACTGTCACCTACTTCCTCTCGAGCGCTGGAAACACCCAAACCGTCAATACCTCAACTCAACTGCGTGACGACATACAGAGCCCATATGCTTTTGATGACCATGCTTGCAATCCTGGCGGTGGATTTCTCTATCTTTCCTCGGTCGCTGGCAAAGTGCGAGACGTTTGGGTTTTCGTTAGTGAGTGTGATCTTTCATTCGAATCTAACATGTCGTTGAATCGTACTTGTAGATGGATCTAGGCGTTGGGTCTTTTGTGTTCGCGCAAGGGCTCGTTTCGGCAATCCCGTTGATAAAAAATCCATTGCACCTCACGTCGCCTTTTTTACCTAAAGTCTCCAGTATCATTCGGAAAACGATGCCCATTATTGCATTGGGCCTGATCCGAGTTATTCTCGTCAAAGGGACTGATTATCCCGTGAGTCTTGGATAGGTCGGCCAATAGTATGCAAAGAGTTGACTTGGTATAAGGAACACGAAACAGAATATGGTGTTCACTGGAACTTTTTCATTACCCTCGCCCTTTTACCCGTGATGGAAGTGGTTCTCCACCCCTTGATGGTCTACTGCTCTGTTACGTTCATTGGTATCACCGTTGCCATCCGTGAGTTCTTCAGTTGGACTTGCAAGGGTTCAACAATATCTAATCGGATTTCTAGTACACCAGTTAGCTCTATCCAAACTGGGTCTTGAAGACTATGTCTTCAACGCATCACGGGTATCTTCTGTGGTCAGTGCCAATAAGGAGGGCATTGTTTCGCTTGCCGGGTATTTCGCCATTCACCTTCTCGGTTTGACTACCGGAACGCTCATCCTTCCGCCTTCGCCATCATACTTTCGTCGTATTCACCGGCATCTGCAGCAGAGACGAGGAGCTCACGACACCTCAAATACTGTCGACCCGCTGAAGAAGTTAACTTCAACCCGACAAGACGATAAAACTGCCACGGAACTTTGCGCGTACACCGTTGTTTGGTGGATTCTCTTTGGTTCAACGAGATTGCTGAGGTTTGACGGGGGGAGTGGAGCGTCCAGAAGACTGGTCAACATCTCCTATATCTTCTGGGTATCCGCGTACAACACATCATTCATACTCGGATACATGATCTTGGATATCTTATTCTTCCCAACTCCACGACCTTCGAAACCGAAATACAGCAAAGGTAAACCCGTAGAGTATGCTGAGATACACCCGGTGGGTATAAACTCGGAGGAAATCCCTCCCGCTTTATTCACCGCGATCAACAGGAATGGATTGGTTCTGTTTTTGCTCGTACGTTCATGATGTTGCGACTCTGCTCATCTGTGCTGAACTGATTTTATCGTGACTTAGTCCAATTTAGCGACTGGAGTTGTAAACCTGTCTATACCAACTCTAGATACATCCGATACGTGGGCGATATCAATTTTAAGTGTATATAGTTTTGGGATATGTGTTGTTGCATGGGTGTGTAGGAATAGGAAGCTCTGGCAGCTGTAGCCTTTCTTTGGGTCTTCTGATATAGGCTGATTCTCCCCGACCCGTCGGTTAGCTAGTATGGATACAGAAAGTAGAATGGCGTAGATGGTACAAAGGGGCACGAAGTAAAGAGAAGATCTTCGCGTAGCGCGAAGACAAGAAAAGGGCTTTTTGCCATTAATCATCATTGGTATATATAACGTGTCGTTCAATACGGGATGAAATCGCTAGACTGAAAGGGTTACGACCTGGGGTCGTTCACCCGCACATGAAGGTGGTGATGGAAGAGAGGGAGGATATAATCCCTGAAGCGCATGTTTTCCGGTCTGATTGCATCTGATCAGCCCTTCTGTTTGTCCAAGTCAGGGCAGACAACTTTGACTTACGTCGCTTCATGAGCCTCGAGATCCAACTTGCGGAAAACATTAGCAAGAATAAGATACATCTCGCACCAAGCCAAGCTACGAAACGGGGGCACAACGACCACGTCATGAGACAGAAAAATCAATAATGAATTCAAAATTTGCGCACTTGATACCTAAACAAGTCCGTGGTCCTTTTGAAAACGCCACGAGATGTTTTCCTAACTGGTGCGAATTCTCGCCTAACCAGCGTTCTGGAATGAATTTGTGTGGGTCGGGGAACAGGAACGGGTTTGAGTGGACTATGTACGATGCACAAGTAACGATGGTCTGTTCAGGGCAATGTTGTTAGCGGGCCCTAAGTTTCGTTCAGACGAAACTTACGCCTGGAGGTACCGTACGACCTGTAATCGTCACCTCCTTCTCTCCAACCAAGCGGGGCGTGGGGGTAGATGTCCCGCAAGATAGTCGCAAAGATTCTCTGATAACAGCGCCCTATGGGTTCTGTTGAATGGCTTCACCATATAAATCAAGCGACAGAAGACTCACGAGATACGGCAATTCCTCTAGCTGCTCATACTTCATATCCTGTTTGACGTCCTTCCAAGCCTCATCCAGCTCTTTCCTCAACTTACTCAGAACGTCCGGGTTTGTCAATAGATGGAATGTCCCAATCATACATGCGTTCGCTGTCGTGTCAGTCGCAGCAATATGGAAAGCAGCACCTTCGTCGATGAGCTTCCATCTCGGGAGTCCCGAGTCCGAGGAATCCCTGACAAACATATCAAAAACTGCTTTTTTATTTTTATCCTCCAGGTCACAGCCTTTCATCGCTAATTCATCGATTTTCTTCGCAATATACTGCCGTTCTTCCAGTAATGGTATCGTCACTGGGGCGATCCTCCGAGAGATCCATTCGGGAAGGCGGTCTGGACGGAAGGGGAGATATTTGAGAATCCACACGGCGAGGAATATTCCGTCCAAGGCGGTTAGGAATTGGTGTCTGAAGTCTGGAGTGTCGAGTGCGTTCGTTTCTTGGGCGAAAACGTATGATGAGATGATGTCGAAGGTTGCAGCTCGATAGGCGTAGTGTATATTCGGCGGGGTTTGGTATGTTAATAGTGTCTTGATGAGTTTGTTCACCTGTTGCAAGGTCATTAAGGTATCTCCGTGTGTGGGTAGGGGGAGAGAGAGACGATACCTTTGCTTGAACACGGTCCTCTAGTCGTAGGACTGTTTGTCGAGAAAGATACGAACCAAGCTTAAATCGCCTCTTGGCAGCTTCTTTCGGATCGATTTCGCCAAATACCGACCCTGGAGCTGGCGAAGTAGTAAGGTACCAGGTGGGATCCTTGAGTATCTTTGAAGTAACATAGATATCATCGTAGGCACCGGGATCACTGAAGTGTAGCTAAAAGGGTTGCCTGTAAATTCTAGAAAATCCTTCATGATGATGTTTCCGAAGACATTACCTCGTCCGGAGTGACTCTGACGACGGGTCCTGTGGGGAGTCAGTGATGGAACACCTGGAGAAGACTTTGACTAGCGAGGAACTCACCATACTTCTTGTGCAACACTTCGAGTTGGTCTAGCCACCCTCCGTCACAGAATATCTCGTAATATCCCCTGTAGTACATGGTGATGGCGGCGAGCCATGGACCAGGGAATTTATGGAGAGGGTGGAAGAACAGACGATAGAGCGAGCGAGCGAGAAGCAAGGAGATGATAACTGTTGGCCAGGATTGAAATAACATGGAATGTAACTTGAAGGATACACTTACGCGAGTGCACCTGATATATCCCTTGATTTTTGGGAGTTGATGTGGGAGCCAATCCATTGGGACAACTTCACTATTCTTCAGTTGAGCGATATGGGGTAAAACGGTATTAACCCAGATGCATAAGTACATCGAAGCAAGGTCCGAGCACCTGAAAACGCCACTACCCCATCCATTCTCTCACACCATCCGACACGGAATTAGGCCTGGTGGAAACCGAGCTGAAGTACATATTATGTTGCACTGGTGCCTAAGAATTCCGGATTCCGGATTCCCTTCGAAAGGAAGGGGATTGATTGGAAACACCAGCGGCTGTAACGCTCGTCAGCCTCCTTGAGACCAGTAGCGCGAGAGCAATCATTACTTACTGGTGGGATAGCTCTAAGGTGTTTTGACGTTTTTTTAAGCACTATGTCAAGATCATCCAATGCTAATGCCTCGAAAGAGACAGGTATGCAGTAGCCTGTTTGTAGTGAAGGACCGATCGCCTCTGAGTGAACGTTTGCAGCTTCATTGGATTGTCCCGTTGAGAGCAATGTATTGGCTCTATCTATGAGTGGCAAGAGACCAGGTGGATATAGCCCTCCGCCGCTTTCTGCGCTGTTCCTTTCAACGAAAGTTAAGAAGAAAGAAATGGAAAGGGAAAGCGCCGGTATGCGTATCGTCGATGGTTCGCGTGAGCAACATGAGGAAGGTCTCAACTGTGCGAATTTCTTTCCCTTTTTATTCACAGATAAGATAACGCCTACGGTTTATCGCAGTAGTCCTTCCGACCTTTCGCCTAATTTTCAACCTTCCTGCCAGCGGGCCTTCGCTGGCCCCCATGTTAACTTTTAGCTCTACAAGAGTCAAGTCGATCAATCATCACTGAACCGCTACGAAACCTTGTCCATACACCATTGTTTGGTGGATTTTCTTTGGTTTAACGAGACTTCTGACTTGACGGGGGAATGGAAGGTGTAGAAGACTGGTTAACGTGTTATATCTTCTGGGTGTCCGCGCACAACACGTCTTCATACCTGGATATGATGCCCGATATCCTCAGAAGGTCGGAGGAAACCTTCGGCTTCCAGTACAGCCAAGGCGGACATAAACGAAAAGTCCTTAATCACATATTTGTGGCCTCTTATGGGTTACGGGCGAATTTTGTGGCGTAGTGAGAGCTCCGTGTTACCCCGCCCGCTTCGATATTGACGAGTTTCTATTTCAGAAAATTCATTCCTCTTTCTGTCATAACCTTTTCGTTGTAGGAACAAACAATAAAATCATTGTTGATGAATGTCCTCGGCCCGGCAACGTGGACGGACCCGGATGGCTTGAACTTGATAACTATATAAGACGGAATGGCCTTGTCCCTTTGTTGTCCCTTTCTCCTTTATTTCTCTTCCTCACCATAATCCACTCCTTTCCCCGCTACTATCGTGCTGGTCCACGAATCTCGTCTGGTGGTGTGCGGTTTAGAAACGACACAACAAAGTTGATCTTTATGAGGAATCCAAACATGTTCACCACTGCAGTAGTCCTGGCATCCCTGCTCAGTGTAGCATCGGCCATTGATCGAACCACGGTGGCGGAACAATCAGCTATTTCTGGTGAGCGAAGCATGACCTGCCTCGACCCTTTTTAGTGTTGACTCTCATATATCAGACCCTGCGGAGCAGTGTACGACTTACAATTTCCCACCGATTGAGGAGGAAATACCTAAATTTCCGCAAGTTTTCACGAAAGCGACCATACTTGAGAATGATGATGTTGCACGCGCGAAATTTGAAGAAATATCGAGCAAGATTCCGGATATTGCTCCGAAAGTGAGCAGAATATGAAGCGCTTTGGAAATGGTGTTTTCTCCTGACTTATTGTTTACATTGTAGAAGGAGGGGGACATAGATAATTACGACACTGATCAGGATTCTGATTGCTGGTGGACGGCGACACTATGTACCCAACCCAAGGCGAAGGACGTTCTTGCAGATATCAGTTTGGTCCCCGAGGTGCGTGCCCCTCTTCTCATTCAGCCTGTCAAGGCATCAAACTTTCTTTTGTTAGCCTCAAACCCTTGGATATGGTTTCGACGACGGGCCTAATTGTTCGCATAACGCGTTCTACGACCATCTTACAGCGCAGAAACAGAAAGCGAGTACGTCGTAACCCGGTCTTGCAAATCATTTTTATTTCTGACGTTTCTCTACTACAGCTATGTTCTTCATCGGGAGTAACGTGTTGACCTGGCCGTTGCAAGCCAAGCGAGCGATGGATGACGGTTTGTATTCTCGGTGATTGGCGCTTTGGATGATGCTCAGTATCCTGTCTGTCAGGTCACGAAATTTGTGTTCGTGAGTAGATGTCCAACAGTTGCCCGATTTCGAATCGGTCTCTGATCACCCTCATTCCTTGAAGATACCTGGTCTCACCCTCAAAGTACGGATCAGGGCTTAATGACGATCTCCCGCCTACTAATGTTCTCAATCAGTGACAACCTTGAGTAACGAAGATGCATTCGCGGAGATCTATTATAGTGCGTATGAATTTCGATGCCAGTTGACAAAACAACTGATTGCGTTATCTATGAAACCGATAGCTGTCGGTCTTTACATCATATATGCCTAGGTTGCTCACGGAGCATGGTCTATGTAGATGCAAGCTATCAAGCTCCTCACTGGCGCTACACCTACATGCTTCAGGGTGCATCAATCTGTTTGCTCGCTCCCGTCTTCATTGCGCCCTCATCTCAACCTTCATAGCCACCCTTCGGTGACATCGATGATCGCATTCGTGCTATATCTAATAGCCTCGGGCTCACAAATATTCTGTGGCAATTCGACACTAACGATAGCGTTCCTGGCCCGTCGGGAGAAGTCGAGGAGGCTAATATTCAGAAAAGCTATCTTAATTTCATCGAGGCTGCTAATAATGGAACATTCAGCACGGTAAAGCCATTCTGTTTTGTGTCATTGTAACGAGGTTCTAACATAAGGGCCTGTATAGCGAGGAGCAATCCTTCTCGCACACGAGACGAACAACCTGACAATGCAACAGGCAATCAATTTCTATCCCCAGTTGAGAGCTGCGTTTAAGGTATCTATATGAGAATATAGAAGCTTTCGTTTTTCGTTCTCATTCCATGATTCCTTTAGCACATTGTTCCTATTGGAGTTGCTTTCAACAAGACTCAGCCGTATGTCGAACAAGATTTCAAATTCCCTGACTTTGCTAAATGTTGGTGATCACATTCACCTTGGCTCCCTCATCATATACTAATTACCCTTTTCAACCCGGTAGACATCGAGACGGAGGTGACGACAGTCCAAAATGGGACCCCGTCAACCGGTACTATAGGTACCACTTCGTCGACGCAATCCAGTGTTGTCTCACCAGCTTCTAGTACCTCGGGAACTCCTCCTTCCATCCCTATTTCCATTTCCACTGCTAGCTCGGGCTCAGCTCAAGCAGCCTTACCGACCGGCAGCGATAACAGCCCCGATGGTCTAGTAAGGAAGATGACAGTGAACGCATCTTTTACTCCGAAGGGTGTTGGTTTCATCATGTCGTCTCAGAATGACGGTAACGGCGCAGAATCTTTGTCCCTTTCTTCTACAGCTGTCGTTCTCGTCCCTGTGGTATTACTCCTGCTTTAGTTTGTTGGCTTATTTGGGACGCTTTAAGATACGCTGTAAATTCTGTACTGATCTTTTAAATAATTGCGCGGACATTTGGTGCTATAAGTATAAAGATTCGAATCCTGGGCATAGAGTTCTGCATACACACATCAACTATCTTCACATCACCCATGCATGTCCGACGATTACTAGTTTGTCGGATCGAAAGCCTTCCGGATTGCCTTTGATTGCTCCGGAGTTCGGTTTAGGGGAGATGACACCACCAGACGGGTCGGTCATTAAACGGTGGTCTCCAAAAGACAGGGCTGAGGATCGCATCTGCTGCCGTTGCGGAAGTTGACGCCGAATATGAATGGAAGCAAAGAGGGTAGTTGCATAACGCGGTTCAAACGGGAACATGGGATGAAAACTCTTATAAGAGTCGACGTCCATGGCACCAGATCAATTTATCTATAAGAGAAGCAGTAAACTTGGAAAATTCATTCATAGGAAAGTTCGGCAAGCCAAGGGTTAGTGCAAGGAAAAACGGCCATTCTAAGGAAGTACTCTGACTTGTAAACGTCTGGTAATTCTTTCTGCAAAGTGTGGATAACATAACACACCTATTACGTCCGACCAGAGATATATTGAAGACATGGTATTACGAACCAGAGATCGTGAGCAGGTCAACGTAAGGATGCCGAGGAGCAAAGACACCAGTCATTGGCCATAGGTAAAACTGCCTTTCAAAACGTATCTGTGGCGACTCCGTTATAGCACGGACGACTTAAACCGGACGACGTAAGGATCCCGAGACTCCAGCCATTGGCCATTAAGAACAGATGGACTGACTCTGTTATAGTCTTCTCTGAATAGATTGATGCAACAGCAGATATAGCGTTTGATGCCCTGACCGAGGAAAGGGGAGCATAGAGGGACCGTGGGATTAGTAGCTGTCTACTTTCCTCGCCCACCATTCTCTGACACCGTCGTCGATGTCAAAATCCAGGACCCATTCCGCAAATGTCTTCTAGCACTCCGAACAGCTTTCGGATAGATTAGTCTATTAGCCGATAGTATGTGAGAACTAGATTTACCGACCGGTAGCTTTCCGAGCTCAATGACTCGGATGGGAGCCGCCTCAGCAAGGTCATATAAAAGCAGCAGCAGATGATTGAGGAAGGATCCTGTCATCACCATCACCTATGTCCGACGATTACAAACGCGTTATTCTCGTTACAGGTTCCAACACTGGAATCGGGTACGAGATTGTCAAAGGTCTCGCAGAGAAGGGTCAAACCGTCTATTTGGCTGCGAGAAATGAGGCCGCTGGAAGGGAAGCTCAGTAAGTTTGCTCTGATCTCACTCTGTAATGATACTAGCCCACGACTTTCCTTAGGGAAAAGCTCAAGAAAGAACACAACCTAGATGTCAAATTCGTCCAACTCAATGTAGAAGATCTCAAATCCATCGAAGCTGCGCGAGACGTTATCGGAAAAGCCGAAGGAAGACTAGACGTTCTTGTCAACAACGCAGGTGCGTTCACGCGCAACACTAAGCAATAGTCTTCTGTCTAATCGCCCGCCCTTTTCCTTCATCAGGAATAAGCGGGATGGCCCACCCCCAAACCGCCTCTGAAATGCCCATATCCGTCATTCGCTCCGTCTTCGAAACCAACGTCTTCGGTCTCATCCAAACCACCACCGCGTTCCTCCCACTATTACGCAAAGCGAAACCGGGTTACGGAAATATCGTTCAAAACTCTATGGAGTGGGCCTCTGGCACGTATCAAACAAGTGATAAAGGTTTTACGACTTTTGCTGCCTACTGCACTTCGAAAGCGGCGATGAACATGTATTCGATTGCGTTGGCGAGGGATCTCAAGAAGGATAGGATTAAAGTTAACTGTTTGTGCCCTGGGTTTACGACGACCAAGCTAAATGGTTATATGCCTGGGGGAAAGACACCTGCAGAGGGCGCGAAACCGTTGATTGATTGGAGTCTTTTGGGTCCCGAGGATGATGAGAAGACGGGTATGTTTTTGCTTTTCTTTTTTACGCGTACAAGATGCTTACGGACCATTGGACCACAGGCAAGTTTTGGAATGTTGACGGGGAAGTTCCTTGGTGATTGGCTTGTGTAGAGGAATCGATAGTTAGTTTAATGTTTGTATTGAGATTCAACCATCCGTCGCAAAGGCATTTATTAACTCATTCCCCTCGACTTCAGTTCAATCCAGAATAAACAGCTCCACCAGGAGGGACGTATTTCTGCGTTTACCGTGATCAGCACCGACTCCGTCCAAACAAAATCAAGTCATACCTGGTTGGCAGCATCGCCTTGGTAAACATTGAAAAGAATACCAGGATCAGTAGCCTACCACAACGTGGGTGAACACCATGTATACAATAGCAAACCAGTAAATTCGCGCTAACAGACCTTGTATGTGCCAGGGAAACTCAGACCGGATGGCTTGAGCGAGCCGCCTCCGGTGACTAGTAAACCACAATACATGAATCATCAAGCACGCATTCACGATCGCATGTAATCACACACCTGTAAGCTGAACACAAACTACCAACATCGTAAAAAAGAGTCAGGTCTTTTCCGAGTCGTTGAAAAAATACATCAAGTACGAACCTGGGTAGAACTGAGCTCCTCCGACGGAACTAGCACCGTGCAGAGCTAGATTCTCGTGTCGCAACAACTGTTTGCAGGATGTCACAATCGGTTTCACTATAGTCTATAACGGAAAGAGTAAACAACTCACATAAGCCCCAGGCGCGATATTCCTCGGAATATTAACCGTATAACTAAAATTACCCTTCGCGAGCGTGTCAGACGCCCATTCCCCATTCTTGTACACGTCTTGTTGGACCTAAGTGTCGCGCATCATGCATCATCATCAGCGCAAAAGTTCAATCTGCGATTGCTAACACCCAATCCCCTCACCTTAAACCAAGGCGACCCAGAATCACCTTTCCAAGTCGAACAATCACTACCGGGACACCTTGCCATATAATTCAAAACAGGTCCGTAATGTCCCAGTGGCCAAGTGTTCCAGAGCATCGTGACCTGTCCACCAGCTGCGACTGTGGCTTCAATTGGACCCTTTGTGAGTTTTTTGTGAGAGTTGTATACCGTGAGGTGGAGGAGGAAGAGGAAGGCGTACAGGAGGAAGCTTCTGGTTTCCAATCGAACAGGTGATATCGGGGGAAGTGGGATCGGAGATGAACCCAGAATCCTACATGTCATGAAAGAACCGCGTTAGCCCTACGTAGTGTGTACGATAACGCACAACTTAAACTTACGAGTTTAGTTCCACGGACTACTCGTAACGGCTAAGAAAAAGCCCAAGTCAAAGCGACACAGATGAGCTCTTGGCGAGTTTTCGGAGGGGAAGAGGGGTCAGTGACCACTTACTTGAGGGGTAGTATACGGGTCTAGACGATCAAGATGAGTACCGATGGTTAGATATCCTTTCGGATGATAGAGTACACACCTTTCGTAATATCCCATCCAGGTATATACTGACTCCCAATCTTGATCTGGGGCACATATCCGTGCGCCGAGACTTTCGCTACCAACGCAGAAGCAAGGAAAAGAACCGTAGGCACAAAGAGCATTGTAAACGACTCAGAACCTTCAAAGACTCGCTTAGAGCTTATGTGAAGGCTGTTTTTATGTATGTAGTAGTCGATCATGAGAACTTTTAAGCGATGGGATTCCGAATAACAAGCGTATCGCGGTGAGGACCGACATGGACTTGTAGAGGGCGTAAATGTCGGGAAGAGAAAAAGTCTTGTGTGTCATCGACGTAATTCAGACGATACCGCCCGGAACAGCGTGGAGGTGCTGATTGTATTGAAGAAACCGAGAAAGGGCCGTTTTTGATGTTTAGTTCGACCGTCGCGTGAAATAGACTGGAAACCCGAAGATTCGAGGGTCGGACGTCAACGTGGGCTTTCCAAGTCTCGTCCCTTATTGAGAAATGCTCTCGTTGGTAGTAGTGCCGGTAACGAATGCGATAGCCGCAGCGATGTAGGTTAACACACCGCTAACCTGAGATCAAGAGGATCTGAACTACCTTTCAACGACGCATCATAGTGGAAAATTCCTCACGACCAAGACCAGGAACGCGCGAGGGACAATCCGAAGCGGTGAATGGCGCGATCAGATTTGCCCTTCTGTGCATATCAAAACAACCACGGTCGATGGATCAAGGACGCCATCCGGTAAGGCTCGTAGTGCTGCCAGGGGTGCGGCTCCACAAGGACCTGCACGAACCCCAAGGACCTTCAAATCTTCTACCGCTTTCGAGACTTCATCATCCGATACTATAATAGACAAATCCACACCGGAGAGGAGATCAGGCCAAGCTGTATGAGATACAGTACCACAGTTGAGACCGGCCATGACCGTGTGGCTAGTTTGTATGGGTGTATTTTTCCCAATGTGAAGGCTAGTGTTGAGGCAAGCTGCCGTGTGAGGTTCTACTGCGAGGATCGAAGGCGGTGACACTGAAGAAAGGACGCCAGAGCGATAGAACTGAACGGCCGAGTGGGCTAGGGAGCCTACACCCACAGGTACGACAATGAGGGAGGGTGAGATGCCTTGATCGGCAAGTTGATCGGCCACCTCTGAGAAAAGAGTCGAATATCCTTGAACGATGAGCTTCAAAG
Organism: Marasmius oreades; assembly: GCF_018924745.1. Lineage (NCBI taxonomy): Eukaryota > Fungi > Basidiomycota > Agaricomycetes > Agaricales > Marasmiaceae > Marasmius > Marasmius oreades. The sequence goes on from NC_057325.1 coordinate 3,879,173, forward strand.
AGGTATCGGTCAGTTTATTCTTTTGGAGAGAGAATTACTTCAAAGGTTTACCTTGGGTACTTCTTCATAGCCAGGCCAGGATGTATCTTGGATCAAAAGCCCTCCGTTTTCTGCTGCTTCTTTAGCAGCTCTCTGAACGGTTTCGTCGTAGTCTGCATGTACTATTATGACCTCTGCACCTTCACCCTGTATATGTCTTCGAGAGGTTTCCGAGACTGCTTCGGGCACGAAGACCTTTGCATGTAGGCTAAGCATCTTTGCAATGTGCGCAACAGCTTTTCCATGATTTCCTGTTACATAATTCCGACTGCATAAATGTGATAGATTTGGAATATACGTACACTTGGTACTTACCGTCCGTCGCTGTATACAAAGTGACCTTTTCTTCTTCATCCATCGACGCCAACCGTCCTTTGAACGACTCGAGATCCATTTCATATGCATTCAGGTCGAGTTTCAGTTTCTCGGCCAATGCAGAAAATATCGCCCAGGAAGCTCCCAGAATTTTGAACGCTGGTAATCCAAATCGGCAAGATTCATTCTTGAGAAAGACGTGGGCGACGCAAAGCTCTTCTGCGATGGTAGGTAAACTCGTCAACCGCGTTTGAGTGTGAGAAGGGAAGAACTTTTGATGAAAATTGCGTATAGAACTCGATAGTGGACTTGCGTTTGGGATGGAATAGTTCCTGGCAGAGGGATTTCTGTATAGCATGCCACTAGGGAACAAGCGAAATGTGGGGGGGCTCACATAAGCCTTACATAATATTATATCATCAGCACAGCGGCACAGATCGTCGTCTCGTCGTCTCGAAAATGACGCTAGCAGATATCTCCATCTCCATCATACAGTTTTTCAGTACATGGTGCCGTTTGTAAGTCCGTTTGTCGTTGCCCTTCTGTCACTCTTCCATACTGATGTGATCAGTAGCGGGTGTCTCTGCCGTTCGGAATGTGGTCGACTCATCAATTTTGGTTGACTACACGACACTCCAGTCATGAAGGCTCTTCGCGATTGTTTTTGGACACGCTTAAGTCTCGTTAGGAAATCTACATTCAAGTACGGCTGGTAGGAAGGACGAAGCTACCGCGAATAACAGCACCCGTAGTAGGTTACGTACGTTTGCGGTTTCTGTTCATGCGCTTTTATTCGAAGACCCGGTTCGTGGCTCTCAAAATCGTATTACAACAGCGGCAATCTCTCCAAACCTGTCACCCCACAGCTGTCGTTGCCTCACGGGCTTTGTATCCCGCCAATGAGGATCACGAAGAAGATCAGCTGATCAAAATCACTTTGACGATGAACATCCCCTATTAGGACCCCTGGCAATGCGAAAATGCCTCATGCCGGTCCCATCCCAAAAGGGAAAGCATTATCCGGACTTCACCTCAGCGTTTTACCCGGACCGGTACCTGTTTATCCGTGGGGACCCCTTTTAATTGCCTTCTAATTTTATAGGAGCGGCAGGCATTTGTTCCTATTGCCAGGAGTCCTCCCTATTCGTCACAAGCTACGGGAGTTCTTTTTTGTATGCGTGGTCCGCTCCCCCTTGCTCATCATATGATTCCCATTAACAGTTGCGAAATTATGGATTGATGAATGGATTCAAATGCTTGGAGTGCTTGAATGTTATCAGATGCGACTGTATTGTTCGTTTCTATACGGTGCGTTCAAGTTGAGTCACGACTTCTTTTTCTTCCCTTGCCTTTCCAAACAGCAATTTGAATTTGTTATACATTTTACGGTGACTTGACAACTGTCCCACGACAAACCATCAAATGGACGAATGTGATAACACTTCGTCGCAATTAGAATTCTCCAACGTCTGATTCCACCCGACCTCCGCTGCTATGGAATCCATCCCCGATTAGTGGTTCTCTGGAATAGATTTACTGGGGTCCGCGGTGGTTCTTATTCGAGGACAAGGAGCAGGATGGCAACAACAACGGTCTCAGGTCATTTGCATGTTAAAAAACAACAATGACGAACCAGCCGCGGCCATCGCGATGGTCAGTCGTGGGGCTCGTGACACCTCGCGTTTTGTGTCGCAACGAAGCATCAAACAGATGGCCGGTGTCAAGAATACAACTCCTTTTCTGCAGACAGCTCGCGACACCTTGCACTTTGTGTCGCAACGAAGCAACGAAACAGATGGCCGGTGTCGAGAATACATCTCCTTTCTCCGCGGGAAGCTCCGACCCGCGTATAAAAGGTTGGCTACTCAGGCTTCTAAGTTTCTCCAGCCTCAGTCTCCTCTTCACCCCTTCAGTACACTTTTCTCAGGGCAGGTCCACCCTTTCAACCTTTCAGAAACTCTTCCTTCGAATCTTCTTACTTGACTCCGGAGTTCAGATCCACTTTTTGAATCCAAACGGTTTATCCAATCATGTTGTCGCTATCTAGATCCTTCACTTTCATTGCTCTCTCTCTCGCCTTGATGGTAGAAGTCAAAGGCCACGCTGTCGTTTCACCTGCTATGGGTGTTGCAGGGGCACCCATTCGGGCAGATTCCCAGCGTACAGGGCGTAAACCCTGTGGAAAGGTGGATATTGCACAGAACCTCGATAGCTCGCAGACGATTACACCGAACGCTGATGGGTCGATAACTATGACTATCAATAATTTCAACCCGTGAGTTTCTCTTATCTTTGCTTGGCTCGCTCTCTGACAACGGTCTCCCCTGTAGTCTCCTTGACGGGTCCCGCAAGATCCAAAAGGCTAGTATAGATGCGGATGGTACAGGAAACTTTGCTACGCCTGTTACAATAACCAAGAATGGTGAACTTGTTAGTCTTGATGTCTTATTCACCTCACTTCGACCTCACCGATCATTCTTCTACTTCTATTATAGGCCCCAAAAACCCGTACCGGAAGCGAGCAGATCACAGTCCAGATGCCCGCTGGTATGAAATGCACTGGCGGTACCGCAGGTAATCTTTGCGTCATGGTGAGTTGGGGGTTATTGCGATGAAAAATCTTTAGAGTTCTGACATATCCTATCCGCTCGTTCATTAGTCGTTTACTACAGCCAGTGGTTTCGGGAACTGCGTAGTGGTTGCACAAGATCCCAACGCCGGGGCTGCTGGAACTGGGGCAACGGGCGCGGCTGGTACAGCTACTGGTGCGACAGGTACTGGCACTGGTGCGACGGGCACGACAGGTACTGGAGCAACTGGTGCTGGTACTGGAACAACCGGCACGACAGGTACTGGTGCAACTGGTGCTGGTACTGGAACAACCGGCACGACTGGCACTGGCACCGGAACAACTGGCACTGGCGCTGGTACTGGAACAACCGGTACAGGTGAAACTGGTACCGGGGTCGGTGGTGCAACTGGATCGACAGGTACTGGCGCAACTGGTGCTGGTGCTGGTGGTGCAACTGGATCGACGGGTACTGGCGCAACTGGTGCTGGTGTTGGTGGTGCAACTGGATCGACAGGTACTGGCGCAACTGGTGCTGGTGTCGGTGGTGCAACTGGATCGACTGGAACTGGTACCGGGGTCGGTGGTACAACTGGATCGACGGGCACTGGCGCGACAGGCAATGTCCGAGCCGCAATCGGAGTGAGTTGTTTCTCTCTCTCTCTTTACACTAATTAACTTTTTCATTCTCTCTCAGGGCTCTCGCGCTCCCCGTGCGTTGATTCACGGATTCATATAAGTACTTACAACGAAGGAAGATATTTTGTTTGGTTTTTTTTCTCTTCTTTTTCGGACTTTTCACCTACACATGCCATCGAGTTCACAGCCCAGTTGGGTTGAAAAAGAGGCAATGGACGTTGTTTAACTCCATGTGTATAGATGTAAAATATCAGTCTTTGCATGCAAGCAATGTAGCGAAGTGCAATATTTGCCCTGACCTCACCTTTGCTCAAGTTGATAAGATAAGATGAATCGACCTTAAAGGTTAACGCTTAATATCTAGCCGTGATCTAGCCGAGGTATAATCTATGTCATCAATGGAACGGCACGACCGTTCCCGTTCCCGCATGCTCCTGTTGTTTCATCTACGACACTTTCCACTGTTCCACGTCACAGCCGTAAACTTCATCAACGACTCTTCCTCAAATCGAATTTTTAGGGGATGATACGACACTGAAAACAAAACATTATTCCCACGAAAATACCTCACTCAACAACTAGAATTCCCAACGGCCACGGTACCAGTGAGAAGACGACGATGACGACGACAGAAACAACCACCTCACAGGGTTTACGAGCTCACCTTCGCCAGTTACTACCTAGAAGCGCATTATTCCACGTTCACGTTCAAATACATCAGATTTCAAGTGTTCCGCTCGTACACGGCCAGTTTGGAGTTCGCTGGAAGTTCAGACATGTTAAATCGAGCACTGGAGCTTCAGTCAACGTGGACAAGTTGGATCAAGGAAAAGCAGGGCTGGTCTCTGGAACTGCTTCGTTGAAGAAAGCTTCGAAGGGAAAGGGGAAGTCTGTTGTCTCAGTAGAAGAGGACGGGGGCCTTGTGAGTGGAAAAGCTAGGTTGGCGTCATCGTTTGTATCGGATCATGATTATGGAACCAACGGAATACCCTCCGTCGTCGTCTCTTCCACTGGCAGTATGGATAGCAGGAATACCAGCAGTGTCAGCTTCACCCCACCACCACCTCTTCTTATGTTACCCCGGAGTGTCTCTGGATCGAGCGCTGCCAGTTCACTATCTTATCCATCCTCATCTTCAACTGGCAGCCAGGATACGAATGATAACCTCGAGAGCCATGATCAAACACCTACACGTTCCACATCCTCCTCCTCCTCCTCCTCGCCAGCACCGACACCGACGTATTCACCAGCTAGAGGTATTACGGCCTACTATAAGCTTACGGAACATGCTGTTACATGGGAACATTCTCTGGATGTTATAGTCAAACTCGACATCGACAGGGAGACGTCTGAATTACAATCAAACGTGCTCAAACTTGTCGTTATGCAAAGAGTCATACCAGGCGACCCCGATGCTCCTCAGAATCCTCGCCTTGGAGCCGTTTATCTTGATCTCGCTCAGTATGCTGGTGTAGGAGAAGCGGTGACGAGAAGGTATTTGTTGAGGAAGAGTAAGACGAATGCGACGCTCAAAGTAACGTTTCCTTTTGAGCTTTTTTTTTATTCGTCCCGATGCTGAAGAGGACTTTTTCTTGCTCGACAGTTGACAACTGAAGTTACCTTCATATCCGGCCATTCTGATTACATTGCGCCCCCTCTTCCCAAAGGCGAGATCATGAATGGAGTAGCGGGGTTATTGGATAGTGATGTCTATCGGACACGTCCACGAGCTTTGGAACTTTGGGGCCCATACTATAATAAGGAGGAGTTGGAGATGGATCTACTCGGGGGTGCGAGCATACCCGATCCCAATCACCCGCATTCGAAACATAGACATCGAAACCGGTCTAGGTCTCGGATGAGGGATGGGGAGGCTCACCAACGCCAGCACCCACACCACCATCATCACCACGGACAGGGAGAAGGCTCACCGGGTGATAGCGAAGACGACGTGTATCACGATGCGTCGGGCACATCAGGTTCGGACACGGACGAAGATGAAGGTCGGTATGAAGTGCCGTTTGAGGTGTCGAGGTTACCGTTGGCGTATGGACCGAAGACCACGGAGATTTTGATCGAGGCGTTGTTTAATCCGGTGAAGGTTGTCAAACCAGTTGAGCAGATTGATAAGGAGAGGGAAAGTCCGTTTGAGTTGTTTGTTGATGCAGAGAAGGAGAAAGTGAGGAGGGAGAAGCGAAGACAGGAGAGGGAGAAGGAGAAAGCTGAACAAGTTGGTGGTTTGGGCCTTGATAGAGACAGGGACAGGACCATAGGCAGACGGAGCGGTTATGGTACTGGTTCAGGTACAGCAGGAGAAGTTTCGTCGGTTTACAGTATGGAGGATGGCACGAGTAGTCTTGGCCATAATAGTGCTGGAGAACACTCGCTGAAGGGGTCTGGTTCTACGGGCTCGACTGATGAGAACGGTGAAGGGAGAGGGGGGCTTGCTAGAGCGTGGTGGTCGAGAAAGAAGAATGGGATTATGTCCACACCTTTGTTACACTCTCGACCGACTACGCCCGCAATGGTTGCTGCCAGTGCGAGGTAAAAGAAGTGCATGTGCTAGAGGTATGCGGTTGTGTCTGCTTCATTTACGTTTATGTGGCTTTCTTCGTATGGCTTTCGTCGCTTTTTATCGGATCTATTTATTCTTCGTATGCTAGTAGTATATCAACTTTTCTATAGCAGTATGTAATTAGTTTACTGTAGACACATCATCCGTCGGTAAATAATAGAACTGGTCCCATGAAATCGGAGGATAGCGGCTTCAATCCAGTCAATAGAGCTCTGGTGCCATGGACTGAAACTATAAACTACATCTGGTCGTTAGCAGATTTGCAACCTTGGTGCTCGTGATTCTAAAATCCACCATCCTCCTTGGGCCTGGTTTATGCCCGGTGTGAATCTCCTTAGTCTTTCTGCTGCGAGAGCTAGCAGGGATTATGCGACAAAGGGCACGAAAACTGTCGATCTTCACTGGGCTTCAGGCGCCAAAGACATGAGAATATAACTCTTGGGACTTGAGCAAGCTCCAGCGACAGAATGTACTTCAATGCTACTAACACCACCAGAAGGCCACAACAGTAGGGCAGAACGGGAATACAGTTATGAAAACATTATGTACAACCAGTAAGAAGTACCACACAGGATAACAGAGTAACATACTTGCGACAAAACTGAGAGCCACAGCCTAAGCGACACCGGCCTTCAATCTGGCCTGGCTCTCTAGGATTTTCAAGTGCCCCATCCCACAAGCACCGATTGTCCAATCGCTCACTAAGCGGTACTTTCTTGGTGAACTACACTCGGCCACAGCACAAATTTGTGGGCCGCTGGGAGGGGGCATAGAAGTGGGAGTTTGTGCCAATGGCGATTCAGAAAGAAACGAGGCAGGTATTGAGAAAGAAAGTGTCATTCTCTTTAGTCCAGAATTCAGTTGCTGCGCATCTTCTGACTTCGTTGTGGAAGGAGGAACGTTGGAAACTGGCGTCACGTCCGTAACGGTAGTGGCGACAGGCATGGAGAATTCTGCAGCCTTCGAAGGCGGTTTGGTGTCAACCTCCATAGCCCGAAGGACATTGGCAGCAGAAGTGACAGGGATATCCACATCCATAGCGCTCCATTGTTGAGGTGATGCTTCACCTTTCTGAGTTTCCACCGGCCGCGATGTAGAGATCCATCTGAACATGGGAATCTGATGAACCTCCTCCAAATGTCCGTTCCAACTCCCACTAGCATGGTCAACTTCTTCCGCTTCTTCATCTTCCCCTTCTACGCCACCTTCTTCGTCGTTAGCTTCACCTTCGTTCTCGACGTTAGCGCCCTCTTCATCGCCCACTTCAGACCCAACTGTAGATGCCTTCGCTGTAGCCAAGCCAGAGCGACCGCCTCTGGAAGTTTTGCCGCCTCGAGTACCACCACCCACACGCTTCCCGCCTCTGTTAACTGGAGTGACACCACCACTCACTGATCCTGCACCCTTTTTCGCCCTCGGCTTCGATTGCTTCCTCAGGAGACGGTTGATAGTCTCAAACTTTTCATCTTCCAGTTTTTTCTCGGAGAGATTCTTGCGCTTACGCGCCGTCTCTTCCCTTCGGAGAGCCAACTCCGATTCATTGAGTTGTTTTTTACGTGGATTTGGCTTGTGGTCGGACGGCAACGCGATATTGGGATCTAAGTTTAGATCAGTTTCTTTGGAAGTTAGAACTGAGGTAAAACGATTGGAAGCCGAAGTTCTCACCTAATGAAACATGCGAGGGGTCGACGACATTTGCGAGAACTGCTTGACGAGTAGTCATCGGCCGTGTGGAACGTGATGGACCGGCTTTATCGACATCCTCTTCGGACGAGTCGATGTCTAGAATAATGATCAGATAACAACCACATAGGTCCAGTAAAGGAAGTACCTTGAATTCTTCTTCGAGAGCGAACCGCTGCACTTCTCTTGGACGAAGCTGTTGTACGAATACGTGTTTCCTCCGGTACAGGGGTCGCGGAGTTAGACGTCGAGCTGGGCACAGCGGGAAGTTTGAGCTTAATTTTCAGCCGAGGTTGTTGTAGGGAGGCATCGTCGTCGTCGTCTACCTCTGCCTCCATTCGATGCTCCTCCTCCTCCTCAGCGTCGTCCACATCGGCGTCAACGTGCACCTCAGCGTCGTCCACATCGGCGTCAACGTGCACCTCAGCATCGTCATCTTCGACGTCCACGTCTGCCTCAGCTTCGTCGTACACCTCCTCCTCGCCGTCTACTTCCTCATCCTCATCCTCTTCCTCTTCGACCTCTTCCTCTCCTTCATCCTCATCACTGATTTCCCGCATGGAAGGTTGATTTGTTCTCTTCCTTAGCTGCATGCTGTTGTAATCCGCTGGACTCGTAGTATGTGGAACCGGGGCAAGATATCGAGAATTCCTAGCGTGGGATGTCGCTGACAGCAAATAAGAACGTTGTCAAAGCACAAAGCAATTAAAACCAAGTCACACCTCGCGCCGGGTGTGTGCGAGCATAGTTGTGTTGATCTTTTTCCATAATACAGTAGTTTGATGCCAATCAAGTAAAGTACAAAAACTGAGTCTGCCGCCTCGGAGCAACAGCCGAAAGCACGCGTGACCGGGAATATTCAAATTGAAATATAGTAGACAGCTCAAAGGCCTAAGGTACAGTACAGTAAAATTTTAAGATACTGCAGAAAGAGTCCCTAGGAGAGCCTCTCCTGCGTGTCCCAGGCCTTTCACCATGATATCTTCGTGATGCTTCACTTCTCAAAATCTCACCCTTCGACAGCATTTTCACCTCGTAAATTTCCTTCCTTTTGGGGAACCCGTGGATATGTATATCACAATTCCTCGAGTAATGTTAATAGGGTATACCCCACCTTGAAATTCAAGCCATTTTTAATGTTGTATTCAGATACCGAAGAAAATAAGATTACCCATCGGTTAAGATACCTAAGATACAGTCAGTGCAAGCCCAGGAGGACGCATTCCATGCAGAAGGTCAATAGGGCTTGAAATGTCGTGACGCTTTTAGTTTTTCCACTTTCGCTTTGTCTTGTTCCCATTTCTTTTTCAGCTCGATGAGATCTGAATGAAGGACAATTCGTAAAAAGAGAAAAAAAAAAAGAGGTGAGTCAAAAAGCCCATACCGTTCCGCTGTTTCTCCGCCTTCTGAAAGGCGTAGAAATTCGTTTTCTCCTTCTTCTTTGGCCTTCCTGCCTGCCTCTCGCTCGTTTCCCCCGTTTCCTGAAACCTCTTAGTTGCAACTGCAACTCCTCCCCCCAAAGTCTGACCATAGGCTCCACCACGAGTGACCAGTGTAAATCCATCCTCGTCCACAATTGCTTCTCCTTTGCGATATTTTGATTTTTGTTTCGTCTTTGCTAGCTCGAATTCAAATAGCTCCATGTACGTGTCGGCATGCTCACGAACTGCCTCCAACGGCGGTCGTAAAGAATCGTATAACGTGGTATAATGCCCTAGACCGCAAGGTTCCTCATCAGAAATAGGCCACAAACGAGGTTTTTGAGGCGCAATGGAGAGGGAGCGATCCAACGAGGAAGAATCAAGAAAGACGACGTGTGCTGTTTGACCAGTCTTTCGCAATCTCCGTCGAGTCTTTACAGGTAACGGAACAACCTGAGGTTTGACGATTTTTCTCCGTTTCCGTCTAGGACCTTCGTCCTCTTCCTTGTCTTCCAGGTCGGCTGGGACTGTTTCCACACCCATTCCGTCTTCATCTTCATCGCTTTCCTCCAGTTCTTCTTCTTCCTTCTCTCCATCCAGATCAAACACGACCCTCTCAATTGTTCCGTATGGTTTGAAAAGCATCATAAGCTCTCTCTCCGTCGCGTCCGGTGGTACATTCACCAGAAAGAGCGTCCGTCCATCAGGCCATGAGGACTTGGAATTTTTGGTTTTCTGTTGTGCACGAGCGTAGATGTAATGTTGTGTAGGCTGTTTTTTCTTTGAAATTGAGGGGTCGGAGGACCCCTCGTTATAGATGACAGGTATGACCGCGAATCCACCGATGGAGATTCCTGAAGACATAGTGGTCCGAAGGGCTAGGGAAAATGGGTATCGCTCACAACTGAATATCCTGGAAGTAGAAAATGTTCTGTGATCATGACCGCGAGATCGACTTTAGGGCTGGTCATCTTGGTCACCGTAATTAGAGGGGGTCAAAGATCCACTTATTACTATATTACTTTCAAGGTCGAATGTCGCATATGTCTGGTATGACCGTAGCTACTAGCATGAAGAGCTGAAGTATATATGTATTTGGATCTAGATAGTATGCACGAACGAAGAACACTGTAACAAGACAATATTACATTGGTTTAGAGAACTGTATGAACGCCGAACATCAACCAAAGAAAGAAAAAGCTCGAAGAGTGAAGCGAGGGAAGCCAGACGGTAACGGGACAACAAAACAAGAGTCAAGGTAGCTAAGACAGATCGAGAGTGATAACAGGCATATTGTTGAAGATATGGTGTTTGTGGATTTGCGATGTTGCAACAACGGCGATATTAAGCGGGAAGTCAATGAAAAGAGAGGCGTAGATCATTTGAAAAATGGAAAACGTAAAACAGTCTGACGCGTGAGGGGAAGAGAGATGGGAAGCGCAATAACACGGAGACATGAAGCTCGGAACAGTGAGCGTGGTGGGAACATGAGGATGACAGAATAAAATAATATGCAGAGCCTAATTAGAGAGAAAACAAGAGAAAGGTTCCATAGCATATGTTTCGCAAGGCGAAGGAGCGCTCACATAGGTGAGACAGCCCTCAGCCCTTCCCTGTCGCCTTTAGAAGACAGGTATTTGGAATCGGTACTACCGCTTTCCGATCCACCGGCGGGACTTGCCAACCCTTTCCTGGCCTGAGAAGCGATATTCATGCTCCAGGCACTAACGCCGAACTGTGGGATAGTTCGCGAGGGATTGAACGAGATATTGGTAGGCGAACCAACAGTGGGAGGTCGAGGCGAAGAATCAAGGTCCAAACTCGCTAAAGTACCATTAACATCATGCATCACGTCGAAAGAGTCGTTTGGGTGATGGTGTTGCTGTTGCTGGTAATGCTGTCCTACACCATTGTCATTGTTCCTTCCATTGCTGCCACGATTATTCGTGGGGAGCGGCGAGGGTATCGTTCCCTGGGACGACCCGTTCAGGCCACCGTACCTTACCGTAGGTCGTGCCGTAGTTGGGGAGAACTTGGCAGGAAGGGAGTTCCCAGACGGTGTCGAGCTGCTCAAACTGGTTTGACCACTGGTCATCCCGCCGAGTGAGGCTGACACAAGGGACTCCCTCCTCTGAAGCGAAGTAGGGAGGCCATCACCATTGGGAGGAGTTGAGACACCGTTCGGATCGGGTGAGAATGGGGAGAAAGACGACCCTCCCATAACACTAGATCTCCTATCACCTGGAGCTGAACCACCAGAAGCTGCGGTTGGGTTAAACCCAAACAACGAATGATCAAACATACTCCCAAGCTGATGCTGATTGTGTGTATTATTTGAGTTGTATCGAGCCTGGCTATTACTTCCGATAACGTCCTCCCTTGATGCTAAATGAGCAGCACGTAGCTTTTCCTCGGCGTATAACCCTGCTCCGGGTGGAGAGGGAAGGTGATGGTAAACGGAAGCCACGCCATCTTGGTCGACGTGATGCTGCTGTGTCGTATGTTTCGCATTCGAAGAGAATTGCGTTTGTTGGAGATGATCGGTGCCGTTGCCGAAACCGCGTGAACCCATTTGCCTGCCATGTTGCCTTTCGTCTGCAGAGACCGGAATGTCCATATAACCTCCGTTAGTCAACTTCTGCAAAAGTTGTATCGCTTGCTCCTGAGTCAAATTACTAACGTCAACGCCGGCGAGGGGTCCTGAATCTATCGACTGCCGATGCTGGAGCGAGGTTTGGCTGGGTGCGACTGAAGAAGATTGCGATTGAAGTAGTGGGTGGAGATGAGCGAGAGAAGGAGGGACCATATTGGCACCAGAACCAGTGGCAGGTGTTGGATTCGACGGAAGCCCGTACGTTCCTTGCAGCTGCAAGGCGGCAGTCTGTGCAGCTTGTGCGGCAGCTTGAGCAGCCTTATCTATTAGACATGAAAGGGGTAAGGTGGGAGCATACAGCAAGGCGTTGTGTCGCAACTTACATTGACTCCTACCCCAGCTCAAGCGTATCCTACTTCCGCCAATTGGGAACCCTTGCATCTTTTCGATCGCCTTTTCTGCATCAGCCTTCCTCACAAACTGCACGAACCCACAATTCTTCCCAACTGGAACTTTGACCTAAGTATATCGTCAGCACAAAAAAAGGAGTCGATGAGATCGTCAAAGCGCACATAGTGAATATCTCCGAAAGGAGTGAAGAAAGTTCGTAACGTGTCTTCGTTGATCAAGGGCGACAATCCTCCAACAAAGACCGTAGTATTGTAAGGGTCGGTGCTCGTCAACTGCTCTCCATTCGGTCCAATCAGATTACCAAGAATAGCACGAGCTTGAGCGTGATGCTTCCAAGATTCCTCTGAGAGCATGTACCTCGCGGTACTGGATAATTCGGAAGATGGGGGAACTTGACCGTGAGTCGGAATAGAGAATACTGGTAATTGTGGCGTAGAACTTTCTTCAGAAGAGATGGTACCGTTGTACTGTTGGGGGACGATCTGTTGAGAAAGATGTTTGACATCTGCGTCCGATCCTGAATTACTGAAAACGGTGGCAGTTGACGCCAGACTGCCATTCGATGCGGACGAACGTGCGCCTGATGCAGGGCTGTTCGAGCCATTCGAATGGTGGTCTAGCGAGCTGGCCGTTGAGGATGTAGCGATATTGGATGCAACAGTGGGGTGGTTGGGAGTAGCAATAGGTGAGGACACACTCCTAGGCTGATTGGCACCATTGTCGATACTGGCAGCATTGTTATGACAGGGAAGACTGCCCGAAAGAGGTCGCGCGAGGGTAACCGGTTGGTTAGTAGCAGAAGACTGTGGGGTGACCTGGAAAGGCGAGGGGAAGGTTTGTGTGGGGATAGCGGCCGTATTGGGAGGCTTGAATTTCGCCGTGGCTGGTGATATGCGCACTACAAATAAGTGAGTATACGTGGAGTTTACTCATAGAGTGCATGACACCTACTGGGCCTAGATAAGCAATAGAGACCGTGCATCTCTATGAGAGCACGTTGTTGATCAGCCTCGTCAGTGAACCTATTTAGGACGGTCAGTTGTGAGGTAAGTATGATTCGACGACGTGACTGATGACTCGCCTCACGAAGCCATAACCTCTAGACACGCCTGTGACTGGATCCAGCATAATTTTGGCGCTCTTACAACTGAGGAAAGGGCGAATGAATTTGGGCTCACGGTCATTACGCAGACCGAGAACGGGATTGCGAAAGACCGCCACAAGATCTGAGTTACTGGTCTCTGGAGCTAGATCGCCAACAAAAATACTGTACTCAGTGGGATATTGCTGCTGGATATTAGACTGAGACTGAACGCCGTTAGGCGAGAACGGTGATGGCGCTGTATGTGGTAACTGGACTGCTGAAGCCCAGCTAATCTGGAAGGGTTTCGCCGAGTTTGGCATGATGGGAGGGGTTGCCGAAGAATTGAGCTGAGCGATTACGGATGTAGCGTGTGCTTGCGAAGGAAAAGTGAGAAAACAATAGCCTGGGTTGTTGGCATTTGGACCGTTCGGAGGAGGAACCTTGATAGATTGGGGCTCCCAGCCCATGAGAGCGCAAACTTGCTTAACATATTCTTCGTCCATCCACGGCTCTAGATCTCCCCAGAATAACATTCTCGCGCTGAGAGATGTTGAGAACGAGAAATTGGAGAGGATGGGGGTAGAGGAAGAGGTGTCCGTCGAAGAGGGGGATGTGGAAAATGGGAGGGGAAGTCACGTTGTTTCTGTTTGGCCCTACAATTATTCTAGATCCTCGGCGCCTCCCATCATCGGCAAAGTTTTCAATACAAATCAATTGGGCTTCGGCGCTTCAGCCCAGTCCTCAGCGTCATCGCCTAATCTCAGCCCCACAGCTAGCACACAGTATCCCACTGAGTATACAGTAGTATTTTTGTTCGCGAACTCCAGAGACGAGCAACCAGTTTCTAAGAGTGCCAAAACTTTGCTGGATCCACTGGCGTGTGTTACTATGTGAGGCGAATCATCAGTTATATCGTCGAATCATACCTCACGACTGACCGAGCTCAATAGATTTACCGACGAGGCTGACCCACAATAAATATGCTCTCATTGAGATGAACGGTCTCTATTTCAATTGCTTAAACTCTACAATATTCGCTTATTTGTAGTGCGCATATCACCAGCCGCCACGAGATTCAAACCCTCCTACGACGGCCACTATACTGTATGTTTTCTTAATTTTCCATTTGAGACTAAAAAACGGGTCCACGCGATGGGTACTGCGACCCCCTGCCCTTGTCCTCGCCCGCGGTGCTTGGCCGATGTTTGGCTCCTTTTCCCTAAGATTTGTGATGACCTTCTCTAGTTAGACGAGGTCTCTACGCTCTGTGTACTGAAGATATTCATTCTCTTTCACTGGTCAGCGAAATCACACCCCCATCCCTCCTAGCTTCCTCGTTGTCGACCTTGTTTTTCCTAGTCATCTGCCATCCATCTCCTCGTAGTCATCGCAGGTGCTTCCTTCGCTTCGCAATCCACGTCCCTTTCACAAGGACCATCATGATCTCAGTGTTGAAAGAGACCAGTAGCTATCCAATAGCGAGTGTCTGTAAGGAACGTGTGGTGACAGAGTAACAGCATTGTGGATTGGTGCTAAATAGCTACGTACGTCTACAGTATCAAAACGAGGACCGTAGATCAAATCTTCACCTCCAATGGTGGCCACTGTGCATTGCGCCACTTTTGGCCGTAGGCCTGTTACTCAAATTGGCCCCTTTTTATGATGAATGTCTTCGTAAATCAAGAGATAGGTCATGTCAGACAAGCATCTATAGTTGAGATTTTATAGAAGGATACGGTAAGTATACACAGTCCGTATCCGTTTGTTCTGAGACTGTTCCTTGATCGTTTGATGTTCGACTCCCATCGTACTGGTGCCAGCACTCAGACCGATTTCGCCGTATGGTCTTCAGAACCAACTGTTACCAGGGGAGCGAGCCCTCTTCATTGTAGAATCCACCTGCACCCCGATTTTGTCAAACTCGTCCTGTCTGCAATAGAAAACGTAAGAAAAACACACCAGTCTTCTCATCATCTTCCGGTCCCAAAAGACTCCAATCAATCAACGCCTTCGCACCTTGTGCAGGTGTCTTTCCACCAGGTGCATGATGATTCAACTTCGTCGTCACGAACCCAGGACAAACGCAGTTCACTCTAATCCTATCCTTCTTAAGATCCCTCGCCAACGCGATCGAATACATGTTCACCGCCGTTTTGGACGTACAATAAGCCGCAAACGTCGTATCACCGTTCGGACCTGACTGATTAGTACAAGAAGCCCAATTCATGGACGTTTGTACGATCGTTCCGTATCCTGGTTTGGCTTTGCGCAACAGAGGGATGAAAGCGGTGGTGGTTTGGATGAGACCGAAGACGTTGGTTTCAAAGACGGAGCGGATGACGGATATGTCCATTTCAGAGGCGGTTTGGGGTTCTCCCATGGCGCTAATTCCTGCAAAAAATCTTGAGATCGGGGGGTTCATTGGAAGGAGTTACGCACCTGCGTTATTGACCAAAACATCAAGTCTTCCCTCGGCTTTTTCGATGACATCCCTCGCAGCCTCGATGGTCTTGAGATCTCCTACATCGAGCAGGACAAATTTGACGTCCAAGTTGTGTTCTTTTTTGAGTTTTCCCCTGGAACGAACATGTAAGAGACCTTATCGATGAATCAGAATGGAGAGACACACTGAGCTTCCTTTCCAGCAGCCTCCTTCCTCGCAGCGAGATAGACAGTGTGGCCCTTTTCTGCTAAACCTTTTGTGGCTTCATACCCGATCCCGGTGTTGGCACCAGTAACGAGGATAACGCGCTTGAAATCGTCAGACATGATGGAGGTAGGGGTGAAAGAAGGAGAAAGATCGACGAGAACTCCCTTGACTCCGGCCTATGGATTTTATAGACATCTTTAAATTTATCGGTACTCGGTAAACCTTATGAGTCCGTGTGAACTTTAAAGAAAAGACGGCGTAGACACCGCGTACGACTTCGGGCTTACTCCCACGAGCGCTACAAGTCAACGTCACTGCCATAATCTGAGCCAGCTGCTGCAGATAATATTGGTTCACAAGCAGTTTATCCCTAGAAATAACAGCTATAACGAAACACGGAACGACGCCATGGCCACTTCAATCAAACTTCAATCTGATAAACGGTAACCGGAATGTGTTCTCCAAGCCTTCCACACTCTCAACCAGAGCAGTTATACAAGTATCTGTTCTCACAACCACGTTACGTTTTCTTGTCGTGCTTTTACTTCGCGCGAACCCCTGTAACCTGAGGCAACGTGGTCTTAATTCTAGGAGGAGATAAACAGAAGGTGGCCCATGATGCCTTATTGTGCAATCGACACTACTCTCCGTATCGGTCGGTCGTGGTTGATGGAGGAATTGGGAGATTTTACCAGCTCTATGCATGCCGAAAGATGAAAGTGTTCTGAACACTTTCATCAAGTTATAGATACTGTAGCTTGCAGCCCTTTCTGCTCCATGATCTTCAGAGTTTGTTAGTCGGGAAAAACGTCGAATGGATGGAAAATATAAGTATCCCTTACGGCGTTGAGGTCCATCGGTCATCCATAATCAATCAAGGGAACGCGTAAATATGTCAAAGGAGAGGACACCTTTTGAGAGGTTGGACTCACAATGCAGAGTCGACGTGGGACGGCGGAGGGGCTCAGGCTTCGTGACGGGAGTTCACTTATACTGGGAGTGGGCAATTCCCACTAGCCTCGCGTCTGACTTACTAATACACACAGCCACTCAAAACATGTCCGTCGCTCATTCCAAGCTCGTTCCAGCGCTAGTGCAATGCCTTGTACTGCTGAACCGGCCGTGAATACGATTTTCTCACATATGAAGACTATATGAATGTTTATATATAGCTGAAGGGACTTGTGAGTGTTGAACTTATCGTTTAACATGTGACCGTGTCAGTCACAAGACTTAGACACAAGACTCCATAGACATTAGTAGTTACTCATGTACATACGTCTGTCACTATATTTACACTATCATTCACATGGATAGTTTACTTATCTACCAATAGCTTATAGACCTCACAGTAGATGACTGAGCATTCTCTCACATCTACTTATATCTACCAATAGCTATATGACCTCTAGAGATAACAAGAACCTTGTTACTCAGACACATTCATTAGATACTATCTTTAGTTCTAACTCACACAGACGTGCTTAGCACAACATAGCACGACATACCTATTATTATATCTACAAAGTAGTATAAAAGCTAGGTAGTAACGACCTGTAAAGACAGGCTGTTCTATACGAATATCCTACCACTTAACTCTAACAAAGTTACTATCTCAAGTCCTATACAAAGTAAGTCATACCACTGTGCGACTAGGCTAACAGCCTTTGCACCCTGCTTTCAACAGGTTATGGGCCCCGGACGCCACAGACTTCCTAGTCAGTGTCAATGGCGGACAGACCTATGACCCTTTGCGGGACATAGGTCTGTCCGCCATTGACACTGACTAGGAAGTCTGTGGCGTCCGGGGCCCATAACCTGTTGAAAGCAGGGTGCAAAGGCTGTTAGCCTAGTCGCACAGTGGTATGACTTACTTTGTATAGGACTTGAGATAGTAACTTTGTTAGAGTTAAGTGGTAGGATATTCGTATAGAACAGCCTGTCTTTACAGGTCGTTACTACCTAGCTTTTATACTACTTTGTAGATATAATAATAGGTATGTCGTGCTATGTTGTGCTAAGCACGTCTGTGTAACGCAGACTGAGAAGGTTTCATCCATTTACATGGATGATTCACTTGGGACAACCGTTCGGACCCCAAGTTAGATAGCTTGTAAAATAGTCACGGTCACTTTCGTACTTAAATAAGTAAAACCTCCACTATATGCTATCAGTCATATAAACGCTTAGCAGTTTATAAGTTTGTTGCTTTGGGATCGCTCGTTGGTCAATGCCTAAGCATGAACCTGCGGGTTTCATGTGAGAAAGCTTGTGTAACTGATGCAGATCAATCAACAAACTTTAAAACAAAAAGCTTTCTATTGGCATATAGATTTTTTACTATACATAGTGAGTCCGGGATTGAGACCGGATCACTGAAGTGACACATGACACATGGAATTAGTTATCTTAATTGATAACGACCGTTTGTGGCCAAACGGACTCATAATCTAGAGAAAGACAGATTGTTTAATGCAATAACTTTTGCTTACAATCTTATTTCTTCTAGTGTCTTCCACCTCCAACAACCAACAATCTGTCTATGTTAAAACCCCCACTGGGTTTAATGTACCAGTTGTTCCTGGCTCTAATACAGGATTTGCTGTCAAAAATGATGATTCAGATTTTCTTATCGCCAATCTTAAGGAATTTCCTCTCTATACCCAAATGGTTAATAACGCCGAAACTCCTTCTACTGCCGGAATCTCCGTCATCCCGATCTTCGATGGAAATGCACGCAAATGGGAAGAGTTTTCTGATACATTCACAAACTACTGTAGAGTACAGAAATGTGTAACTGCATTGACTACTGTGGCACCTACTATTGCTGCTACCGATCATGCAAACTATCACACCTCTGTCTCCACATACAATACTTGGTCTGAGAAAAATGAGCAGGCTCTTGGTTACCTACATCTTCGCACTTCTAAAGCCATTAGAATTTCATACGGCAAAGACAAAACCGCTATGCAATTCTTCGACACTCTGAAGCTGGCATTCCAATCCAATAAGGTTGCCAGTGCAAATGAAGAATATATTAAATATAACAATATATTCATTCAGGATGGTGTAAATCCAATACCTGCCATTACCCAGATCACTTCCCATGCAGCTAGACTTCAGGAGAAAGGATACCCGCTTGAGGATAAGCTCATAGCTTTCCAAATTGTCAGCAAGCTACCTCCTTCCTTCGGGAACGTCATATCTATCATCAACAATCTTACTGAGTGGGAGTTTACCACTCAAAAGATTATTGAAATGGTATCCACCGAGTGGATGCAAAAACAATCAATGTCCATGGTACAATCGAATACTGCGAGAGTCACTGGACTGAAACATTTCAATCCAAACTTCAGACCACAATGGAATAATGGTCAAAAGAATCGGAACTTCAACCCGATTCAGCAGTATAATCCTGGTGCTCAGCAGAGCAACCAGAAAAAGAACTGGAAAGGAAAAGGAAAGGGGAAGCAGCCACAACAGAATCCTGGTCAGGGTTTTAAGAAACAATTTAATAATAACAAGAAGCAGAAAGGGGGAGGAAAGAAAAATAAAAACTCTTCCGGAAATCATTCTGCCCCTGTTAAAATCAATTGTTCACAACTAGCTGATGAACTCTGATTTGTCGAAATACACATGAATCGTGTAGGCTACACATGGGATGGAGAAGAAAGACAAATTGCATCTACTTCAAATATTCCTAGCACTGCTACCCGAGACCTACAAATGATAGGAACGTCTACAAGTCACAATCTTGGACGACCACTTCCTGATCATGAACCAGTTTCCGACCCAGATTTCAAAGACTTAATGGAAATATTTGGTGATAATCCAGATTTCTTCCAACCACCACTTGCCCGGTGTACCATTAGTTCCACTGCATCTGATGTAAATCCACAATCTGAATACCAGGTTGAATTGGATACCAGATTGCCGCATACTGTCCCACCATCTCCTGTAATAAATCCTACTGCTCTTCGCTATACACAACTTGAAGCTACGCAGCAAAATTCCTTTGGAGAACCATCACGAACAGAAATGTTAATCAATAACATGCTCTACAAACTTCGGGAGAATCTTAGAAACAGTATTCTACGAAACATTCTCCTCACTGATGAAGAAGTAAAAAAGAATAATCTACTTCAAGAACTCGAGGAACTGAACGCCTCTGGAATTTACAAAATAATTCTATCGCTTAGTTCAGAAGCTGCAGATACTCATCGACGAGAGTACAATGTCAATATCTACAGGATAGATAACATGACACCATGTCAATTCATCTTTGAAAATCTGATGGATCAGGACACAAAAATCGAGAACATTCGAATTGAACCACCACTAATGGTTCATACTGCAACACATCTTTATCCATGGCAAAGTGCCAATGATATCAGACGACTAATCAGGGACATTTATCTGGAAATCGTATCAATGAATGAGATTGCTAGAAGAATCTATCCTGATTCTGTGCAACTCTTCAAAAACAATTCGATATGGAGAGAAAATGCTCCAATTCAAGTTCGTCTCCCACAATGCTGGAAAAAGATTGTGGAAGAAAACTTGGAGTATAATGCTCTTGATTGGTATCTTCAAAACCCACTGAAGAATAAAGTCGATGACTTTAACATTGATCACAACTGGCTTACTCAAGTCAGATGTGTCCAACGGTACTTTGGCCTCACAAAGACTCCTTCTGAAGATCAGGAAGGACTGTTTGAAGTACATACGCCAAACCGAATGTGGCCTGGTCGCAATCTAGAAGAAGAAGCAGAAAGAATACGACGAGCCAGAAATTCTGTTTACTGGGATAATTGGGCAGATGAATACGACTCGGACACCTACTACGAGAAGGATGATCCATACCGAGTCTCCTTTGATCCTGACACCCCAAATAATACTCCTGAAACAGGAGGATTAGTCCAACCATCTCCTGAACCTCTTCCGATTCAAATCAGTTCTCGCCTCCAAGAAGAACTTTCCAATGTTCATGCAAATCCAACCATTTGCTTCCTAATGACAAACTCTCCAACTCCTGTTTATGTCCATATGGAAGAAACTTCTGACACAGAAGACACTCACATGGACGAAACACCAGATCTAGAATGTCAAGTCATCTATGTATCTGATGATGAGCCAGAAATGTCTCTACCAGAAAATGAAACGATTGATTCGATGCCGGATCTTACGGACACAAACCCAAATCAAATCAACTTTGATGATTTCTCAATCAACAGTCCACCTCCAGACTTACCTGATCCGGTCATAACCCAGGAAGAGTATCTTCCCGCCGTCATATCTGAACATGATGTGATAAGGACGGATCTTGATCTATCTTGGACCTCTCTTTTCATAAAGAATGGTTTTTACGTTGAACCAATGGTCGAGAAAGTCCAAAGGTTTAGAAATAATATGTTCAGTCTGGAAGAAGAAGAAATTCTCAAAGAATATCATCGCAGAAGATCTGCTGGAGAGTTTGTGACATCCATGACAATAGGCCAAGGAAGCAATTCCATGGAACTCTTCTCACCTGCTCAAGAAGTAGCGTCGATTCGAAGATCCATGACACTGGCAAAAGCTTTACCAGTGAACTGCATCACAGATGAAGTTGATCTTGATGATCCACATCTCACCCCTTAGACAAGTCACAATTGGTTCCATATCAAGCGACGATTCAATAGGAGATATGTTGCCAGACAGAAATGGCTCAAACGCAACAGTTTGAAAAGGAAAAGGGAGGCATACGAGGAATGCAATACCGGATTCAATGAATCTGACTTTAACGAACATGTCAGACGCATGAATCAATTGGAGAACGACAGACATCGGTCAGCTCTGAAGAAGATTAAATATCAGAGGCGACAGCTTAAGATAGGCAAAGATGAAAAGTTTTGCTATATCTGCGAATCAATTAAGCACACTCGTGCTAACTGTCCTCTCAATCCACCTCAAAGGTGTACTCACTGTCGAAACCCTACTCACCCTAGTTACAAATGTCGAAAACTTCATCCAATGGTTGAAGATTTCAACTGGCCACCAGTTGATACTGGTAAAAGTCCATGGAAAAAGGAGAGCAGGGTAGACTACCTAAAGAGAATGGCAGAAGAAAACAAAAGGCGAATTTCCAAAGCTGCGAGAATGAGTACTGGCGGACGACCCCCCAGACCACAGCTCAGCAACAATTCACCACTACAGAAGAAATGTTACAAGTGTGGAAACACAGAGCACGTCTTCAAATATTGTCCACAAAGAATATGCTTCAAATGCAAGCAGATTGGACATAGCTGGAAGGATTGTACGAGACATGGAGAAACTTCGCAAGGATACATCAGAAGACACCGCTTCTCTGATGGCATTTCCTACAAAGATCGACAAATGGAAGAGTCCGAGACACCCAATGACTATCACAACTACAACGACTACGAATACAATGGTGAAGACACCTATGGTCGTGACTATGAATGCTGGCAAGATTTCTCTTTTACTTCAAAGCTTAATGCTAATCACTCACTACAGAATAACACCGATCAAACTTCTTGTATAACTACAATTGGTTGTAACGATGTTTCTGTATGTAATAATATATTTGCGTTTTCTACAACTGCAATGAGTGATAAGCAAGTACAGCAAGAGAAATGGCTACTAGATAGTGGAGCAACACATCATATGACTCCTAATATCAATGATTTTGTTGACTATCACGAATTAAGCAGCCCAATCGCAGTTCAGACTAGTGCAGGCACTGAAGCTAATACGCCTATTACTGGTCTTGGAACAGTATTCATAGAATGTCATAAACCTAACGGCCACAAATGTGTCATAAAACTTTTTCCAGTCATGTACCAATGCCATAGTCCATATCGAATACTATCCACTGGTAAGATCGAAAAAGAAGGGTACTATACTCTATCTTACGATCAAGCAACTTCTCTCAGATCCAAACGAGATCATTCTGAAATCCTAACTGGATACCCCAGTAATGGAATGGATAATCTCAAATGGGTTGACGGAAAGATACTCTCCAAGAAGAAATCACCTTCAATCATTATGGCTTCTCTTGCAAACATAGATTCATCTATTTGGCATAGACGTTTTGCACACGCATCTTACAATGTACTGCGCAAGTGCCAAACTTCATGCAAAGGTTTCACTGAATCTTCGATTCGTGAACCGACTACAGGAATCTGTAGAGGTTGCGCTAAAGGAAAGATGACAGCTAGATCATATCCATCTTCTAGCAAACGCACCTCTCAAAAACTAGAGTTAGTTCATGCAGATGTACTAGAATTTCCAACTCACTCATATCAGCAAAACAAATATTGCTTGACTATGATCGATGACTTTTCCTCATTGGGATGGGTCTTCCCTATAAGAAACAAGTCTGATGTTTTCCAAAAGCTAAAAGAATGGAAGACATTAGTGGAAAACCTATCTAATCAAAAAGTCAAGAAGCTACGCTTCGATCGAGGGGGAGAATTCTTCTCTAAAAATACAGAAGCATTCTTCAAACAACATGGAATTTCTATCCAGTCATCTGCTCCTCACATACATGAACAAAATGGACGAATAGAACGTTTCAATCGAACGCTACGAGACAAATCTGAAGCACTACGGCAGCAAGCCTGTGGACCAGAGAGTTGGTGGCAATTTGCCATTGAAACGGCTCTTCATGTATACAACAGAACTCCAATTCATTCTAGAGAATGGAAAACGCCTGTAGAAATTTATAGCAACAAACAACCTGATGTTTCATACTTCAGAATGTTTGGTTGTGGGGCTTATGTTCATAATCACAAAGAAGTACGCAAAAACAAATTAGCACCACGCTCAGAAGCAATGATCTTTATTGGCTATGAGCCAGGATCAAAAGCTTATCGTTTTATGCGCATCACTAGCAACTCTATTGTTGTTAGCCCCAATGCTACTTTTGATGAATTATGGTTTCCTAAATGCAAACAAGAAGCACCTGGATCTATCGAGATAGACAAATCTTCCAAACCAATCCACTCTACGCCTTTTACCCAATACCCTTACGACGGTCATGATCACAATGATCATCATCCAAATTCCAATCAAAAGGACGCTTTTGACGAATTTTGGAGCCTTCCCAATGATGACTCTAACGATGAGGCTCCTACACAGGATCCTGAATGTAAAATTCCTAAGGATGAACAACCTCAGGAAAAACCTCATGAACAGATTTATCCTCCACAACCTCCTCCACGAACTCATAAAAGATCTCAGAAAGTACGAGATCCTCTACCACCTAGAGAAGTAGAACCCAGAACTCGCATACCTAGGATACAAGAAGGAAATGTCTACACAGGCGATCCTCTTGAAAACCAACAACAAGGCATGCGAAGTTGGCAAAAGACAGTTAATCCACTAGGAATACCTGAAAAGATACCAGTGAAACCGAAAGAAACTGTCATTCCTGAACAAGGAAACTCCGAGAAAGAGCTTCTGACTAGACTGATTCAGGAAGGGGGAGAACAATTCATTAAAACATTTCTTTCATCCGCTATCAAACCAGATTTTGATACAGTCAAAGACTGGTCTTATTCTGAAATCCTCAATTTACGCCCAAAAGAGGAACAGATAGAATGGCTGAAAGCTTGTGGAGAAGAACTGAAATCACTAAATGAAAGACAAGTGTTTTCAGTAGTAAACCGTCCTACACACAAAAAACCAATCAAATGTAGATGGGTATTCGACAAGAAGTCGGATGGACGCTACAAAGCGCGATTAGTAGCAAAAGGATTTTCACAAATCCAAGGCATAGATTACGACGAACTATTTTCACCAGTTGTACGCTTTGAAACAGTACGACTACTTCTGGCATTAGCAGCACTAGAAGACTGGGAAATCTCAGCGCTCGATGTCAAAACCGCCTTTCTATATGGCGAGTTAAAGGAAGAAATCTTTATGGAACAACCAGAAGGATTCGTCAAGGATAAACACAAGGTTTGGAAGTTACGCAAAGCATTATACGGCCTGAAGCAAGCCAGTCGAACTTGGTGGCATACGTGTACACAATCAATGATGAAAATGGGCTACACACGATGCACTTCAGATGCTGGCGTATACATCTTCCAAGAAAACGGCAAAACAGTTATTGCCATCATTTATGTCGACGATGCCCTATTCATGGGATCCGACAAAGACCTTCTCAATAGAAAGAAGAAGGAATTTATGAAAGTCTGGGAATGCAGAGATTTAGGAGAACCAAAGGAATTTCTTCGAATGAGAATCAGGAGAGATCGCAAGAATCGAAAGATCTATCTTGATCAATGCGACTATCTTGAAAAAGTAATCCGAAGATTTGATATGACAAATGCAAAATCAGCAAACACACCGTTAATGCGACTTAGTTGACTATGCTACAAGGTTCTTTTTGCACTTTAAAACAGTGCTACGGAGCGATATTTATCGTATTAAGAACTAGAGTGAGCCCGAATTGCTAGTTAAAGCTAGTGCCGCTAGTAGAATGTGCCGTAGGCGCAGCTAGACCAGTTAGAGAGAGCCGTAGATCGTGTCAGAAAACTGTATGACCGTTCGAAACCTGTAGAACACTATGAGCAGAGGATTTAAGCGGTAATTCACCGAGTTCTACTCTCTACATTCTACTATGCACTGGCATATCAAGGGATTGTACTATTAGAAGACTTGTAGTCTTCACAGAACCGTTCGTAGCAGAACTTAACAAAGTTAAAAGACCTTCATACTAGGAGTACCTACTTCTACAGGGGATTTAGTTGATAAGAAATCAGACATTGGACCACACAGACTAGGAGAAATTTGATATGACTGTAGATCGAGTCCCGATCTGAGGAAAAGACAAAAAGACATGATACAGATCCCAGATCACAGATAGAGTACCTAGGAACCAGGCAGAAATGAACAACGGATCTCGGAGTCCACACTGTTCATGTGCTATGGCAATTCGGAACTCTGGATCCATATGCTGGAACTACTTGGACACACAAAGTCCATATGATTTGATAACGTCGAAATGCAGGATAAGGTCCGTAGGCAGGAAATACCATATGGTACGCCTATGTAGGTCCATTCTACATGCTGAAACAAGAATGAAGAACGGTCCAGATTGGTCCAAAACATATGATTTGAATATGGAAAAGCTCCGTAGACAAGATTCTGCACATGTAGCAGTCCCTAGCGATAAGACTCCGCATGGATTCGTAGCTATGGTGCATTATTTTTAGAGATAGAACAAGTAGAGATAGGATTACAAAGCTAGCGTAGAAGTAGTATAAAAGCAGCTCATGTATCCGTAGATAAAGGAGTACTACCCGTGCGTAGGAAAGTCCTGAGTGGGTTGCCCGTGAGTAACTGCTCTTGACACCAATAGAGAGATTTGCCCTGTCTTTGTGCAGTGAAACGATAAGATTTGATTTGAACTATACAAGACCGTCGAGGTCAAAACTAGAGAACTATCCGTCCGTAGGCCGCCGAGGTCTTGATTACTGTTTCGTGATCCGTCGAGGGTCTTAGCGTTCGTGTCCGCCGAGGACTTAGTTTTTGTGTCCGTCAAGGGCAATAGTCTCCAATCATTCGAATTAGTCTTACCGTAGACGAAATTCATAGTCCCACTTAGTCCACTGGACAATAAACAGAGCCCCTACAAACCTTAGAATCCCGTAGCTGTGGTGTTTTTACACTTGCAGTTACACATTGATTTCATAAGAACTTCATACGATACTGAGACTGTGATCTTGTGCGTAACCTTTGCCAAGCAGTCCACCCTTGCAATCTTTCCTGGTGTGTAGAGTTATGGATAGACTTTACACGGAGGTTTACTAGTTTTTGGGTTGATTTGGTGTTGGTGCTACTCCCGTAGCTCTGATATTAGGTTGACTCTTGAGTGGTATACTTCGCCCATTACCGTTACCTGGTGGATACACACCGGTTACCAACACAAATACTCCAGATCCAAAACTTCGATCACAGTTCCAATCAGTGATAGGATCACTACTTTACCTCATGCTTGGAACACGACCTGATATTGCACATGCCGTTATCAAACTATCACAGCATGGCGCAAATCCATCTTGAGATCATCTTGATCGATCAAAGTATATCCTCAAATATCTTAGAGGAACTTCCAAATATACACTCACATATGATGGAAAGTCGAACATGGGATTCATGGCCTATTCTGACTCAGATTGGGCAACAGATCCGAGTAATCGAAAATCACACACTGGATATTTAATCAAGTTTGCCAACGCACCAGTCTGTTGGGTTTCACACCAGCAGAAGACCATTGCACTATCATCCACAGAAGCCGAGTACATGGCACTATCCGACTGTGCTAGACAAATTAGATGGATTGAAAACCTCTTTGGAGAAATAGGATTCCCATTAGAGTCAATTCCATTAATCGGCGACAATCAAGGATCACTATTTCTAAGCAGTAACGAAGTACAAGAAAAGCGAACCAAACACATGGACATCCGCTTTCATCACATTCGCGAATGCATCACCGAAAAGAAGATTACACTCTTCTATTCTCCTACAACAGAAAATCCTGCAGATCTTCTCACGAAGAATCTAGACAAAATCAAGTTCGAGAAATGCCATAAAGAACTTGGATTATCCTTCCACTAATTCTATACCACATGAATTCAGTGAGGGGGAGTGTTGAACTTATCGTTTAACATGTGACCGTGTCAGTCACAAGACTTAGACACAAGACTCCATAGACATTAGTAGTTACTCATGTACATACGTCTGTCACTATATTTACACTATCATTCACATGGATAGTTTACTTATCTACCAATAGCTTATAGACCTCACAGTAGATGACTGAGCATTCTCTCACATCTACTTATATCTACCAATAGCTATATGACCTCTAGAGATAACAAGAACCTTGTTACTCAGACACATTCATTAGATACTATCTTTAGTTCTAACTCACACAGACGTGCTTAGCACAACATAGCACGACATACCTATTATTATATCTACAAAGTAGTATAAAAGCTAGGTAGTAACGACCTGTAAAGACAGGCTGTTCTATACGAATATCCTACCACTTAACTCTAACAAAGTTACTATCTCAAGTCCTATACAAAGTAAGTCATACCACTGTGCGACTAGGCTAACAGCCTTTGCACCCTGCTTTCAACAGTGAGGGGATAAATAGTAGTGCTTTGCACAAAGGACGCGTCGCGACGCACTGTGTCACACTGTGACATTGCCTGCTGCCACTCAAAAAAACTATCATTTAATGGGGTCTCATGAACGCGATACCCCCAAACTGAGTATGCCAGTCATGATTTTAATTGGTTTTGTGAAGATTGTTAAGATGAATATTGACAGAAATCGAAACTGATCAAGATATGGTTGTAATGGTGTGCATATCTCAGTCAATTTTACCTTTTAAAAAAATTCATCTTAACGTTTTCAAGTAACGAATATTTAATGATTTATCATGAATTTAGCTGATTTCTAGGACGAGCCACGAACCCGTCCAAAAAGCGGACACTTTTCTAAGTTGAGCCAAATAGAACCAAATATAATTGACCGTCGCGGGAATTGCCCACTCCCACTTATACTTCGCTACATTGCTTGCAGAAACTACTATTTTACATATATACACATGGAGTTAAACAGCGTCCATTGCCTCTTTTTTTCAACCCAACTGGGCTGTGAACAGGTGAAATAGTCCGAAAAAGAAGAGAAAAACAACCAAACAAAATATCTTCCTTCACTGAACTTAAATGAATCCATGAATCAACGCACGGGGAGCGCGGGAGCCCTGACAGAGGATGAAGTTAATTATTAGCGGCAAGAGAGAGAGAGAGAAATGTCAACTCACTCCGATTGCGGCGAGTCGGACATTGTTTGTCGCACCAGTGCCCGTCGATCCAGTTGTACCACCGACCCCGGTACTAGCTGCGCCAGTGCCAACAGTTCCACCGACCCCGGTACCAGTTTCACCTGTACCGGTTGTTCCAATACCAGTGCCAGTTGTTCCAGTACCAGCACCAGTTGCACCAGTACCTGTCGTGCCCGTCGCACCAGTACCAGTACCAGTAGCACCAGTAGCTGCGCCAGTGCCAACAGTTCCACCGACCCCGGTACCAGTTCCACCTGTACCGGTTGTGCCAGTACCAGCACCAGTAGCACCAGTAGCACCAGTAGCTGTACCAGCCTCGCCCGTTGCCCCAGTTCCAGCAGCACCGGCGTTTGGATCTTGTGCAACCACTACACAGTTCCCGAAACCGCTGATTGTAGTGAACGACTAAGAAACGAACGAATAGGATGTCAGACTCTAGAGAACTTTTCATCGCAATAACCCCGACTCACCATGACACAAAGATTACCTGCGGCACCGCCAGTGCATTTCATACCAGGAGGCATCATAACTGTGATCTGCTCGCTTCCGGTACGGGTTTTTGGGGACTATTTAACAAGGTAGAAGAATGATTGGTGAGGTCGAAGTGAGGTAAATAAGTTCGACCCAACAAGACTTACAGTTTCACCATTCTTGGTTACTGTAACAGGCGTAGCAAAGTCTCCTGTACCGTCCGCATCTATACTAGCCTTTTCGATCTCACGGGAACCGTCACGGCGACTACAGGAGAGAACGTTAACGTGGCTAGAAAGCGAGCCAAACAAAAAAAAAGAAACTCACGGGTTGAAATTATTGATAGTCATAGTTATCGACCCATCAGCATTCGGTGTAATCGTCTGCGAACTATCGATGTTCTGTGCAACATCCATCCGTCCACAGGGTCTACGTCCTGTACGCTGGGCGTCTTCTCGAACGGGTGCCCCCGTAACACCCATAGCAGGTGAAACGACGGAGTGGCCGTTGACTTGTACCATCAAGGCGAGAGAGAGAGCAATGAAGGTGAAGGATCTAGCTAGAGACAACATGATTGGAGGAACCGTTTGAATTCAAAAAGTAGTTCTGAACTCCGGAGTCAAGTAAGAAGATTCGAAGGAAGAGTTTCTGAAAGGTTGAAAGGGTGGACCTGCCCTGAGAAAAGGTGAACCGAAGGGGTGAAAAGGAGACTGAGGCTGGAGAAACCTAGAGGCCTGAGTAGCCAACCTTTTATACGCAGGTCGGAGCTTTCCGCAGAAAAAGTGGTCGGGTTCCACCGGCCATCTGTTTGTTGCTCCGTTGTGACACAAAATGCGAGGCGTCGCGTCCCATGACCGACCGTCGCGATGGTTATCGCTATGTTCGTCGTTGTCTTTGAACCTGCAAATAATCCGAGACCGTTGCTGTTGCAGCTGCCAGTGTTGCTTGCTGAACCACCAGGGTCCCCGGCGTGTCCATTCCATTCCAGAGATCGGCAATGGATTCCATAGTAGCGGACATCGGGTAAAATCAGACGTTGAAGAATTCTATCTACAAAAAAGTGTTAGCACAGTTGTCAGGTCACCGTACGTGAAGGTTGGGGAAAAAGAAAAAGACTCAAGCTTGGTATTTGATGATGACGGGAGTTGACGTTGAATATTTGAATGGTCGATTGGGTTCGATGACTGGCTCCCGCAACGCCGTTAATTTGGTGGCCCGTCATGGGTATCCCTTTTTTTCTTTCACGAGAAGGAGGTGCTCGGATTTATCACACCGTGTGGTAGCTTGCCAAGGGTCTAAGCGCGGAGAAGACTTCCATATTTGGGCATGGACTCACTTAACGAAATATTATTGCCGGTTGATTGCCATAACCCCTGGCAATGCACTACTAAAATGCCTGAGTTCTTATCCGGATCCCAAAAGGGAAATCGTTATCCGTATCCCACCTCAGGCATCGTCGAGGACTTGTTTTTATCCGGACCAGTACTCAGGCATCTACCTGTAGAGTAAATTCTTTTGTTTATTATGTAAATATGGGGGAAAAGTTTTCCTTTAACCTCTACCGTACAAATTGGAGGTGGAGCCGACGTCTACCGGCATGGCCGGCCACCGAGCTGGTCGGAGCCAGACCCCACGATTTTATCCGGAAAATTGGCCCAGGGACTGGCAAATTTTTGGCCTGATTTTATCCGGATGGGGCTATATTTCCCCCCCATTCCTATCCGGATAGGGGTTAGGGATCCCTATTGCTAGGGGCCTTTCTAAACTCTCAATGTCAGATTCTGTTTTCTTTTGTTGCCAGGTAACTCGCTTAAGATATCTCCGATGATTTAGAGCATTAATCACAAGGATTTTGAACAAATAATCCTTACGGGAAGTCATCTAGTCATCCATTATATAGCCATACCATTGAAGGCGCCATATTTCAAGGTTGAGCTGTTTTCAATTTTTGTAACCTGATACTTAATCGTTGTAGAATTAGTAACGCTTCCTTGGCTCAGTTGGCTAGAGCGCAGGTCTCATATCGAGTATGATGTTCATAAATGAACAGTAATCCTGAGGTCGCAAGTTCGAGCCTTGCAGGGAGCACAGTGTTTTTAGTCTGAGTCGCTGTCCATTCTCATAAAGCCAGCTCAGCTCAGAAAAATCGTGAACCACAATCTAAACCGCGCGCCCATACTGTATCGGTTGGGTATCGTTCTCATGATATTAGAAAACACCATAAAACCTGAAATACAGGTATACAAAGTATAGAATGTACAACCCAATCTCACTCGTGAAACAGAAGAAAAAACATACCCTCGGAACCAGCCGTCAATACAAAAAACATTACGACCTCTCAGTCCGTCTTCCTCTAACAGACGAGGAAGAATCTTCTTCCCCGCTCTCCAACTCATCAGTCTCCTCACTAGCACTCTCCAACATCGATGATTTAGGTGAAGGTGGGTACAATCCCTGTCGCTGAGAAGGTCGCACCGGAAGCACCGGTGGACTCCCACCGAAATCCATACGTTCCTTCGTAGGCGACCTCGCAGACGGATGAATACTGTTCGCCGGTCTCGGAGGTAACGCAGGGGTAAAATCTTCTGGGGATACTGAGGGAGAGATTAGAGGAGGTGGGACATTAGTGACCTGAATCCTTGTCGTCTTTGAACCGTAATATAACTCCGCTGGTTCCTGATCTGCTGGCATCGGAGGAAGTGGGTGGTCAGGTGAAGGAGCGTCGGTGTTGGTATCGGTAGTAGCGGTGGTGTTGGTAGTAGCAGTGTTTGTGGTGGCTGCAGCGGTCGTGGTATTGGTGGTGTGGTCATGAACATCGTCACGGAACAGCACTCCAGCATTCGTGATAAGATCCTCCATCAACGAATCCTTGAAATTCTGCACACCCAACAGCCCGTCTTTCGGTACATCGTCCTCAATACCAAATATAACGCCTCCAAAAACGATGGCAAGGTTCTTGGGGTCCATCTTATTCTTATCGAAACAACTTGCTACTCGGGAGAGATGTTCAACGAGGGCCTTAAGCGTCGCGAGATGGACGGGAGGCAGGCGGCGCATTTTTGCGCGTAAGAGGACAAAGTTGTTGGAGACGTGATCGGCTGGGAGGGCGTAAGAGGTTGAGGTATTTTGACATCTATGCTAGCACTGACCAAGATCTTCTGAATGTTGTATCCTCTCCTGCAATGAGAACCGAAACACGGGTTCGGGAAGTTCGCGTAGGTAAAGCTGTTCAAACTTGTTCAAGGTCTGCGGAGAGCAAAGAAAGGAAGAAAATCACCTTCAGAAGCGAAGCTACCGCAAAGATATCATCTTTTGGGCTGAACGAGAATGCTCGCTCGTCCTTCTCTAATTCGTGTTGCATCGATTGAACGATCGCGTGCCGGCCTGAAACCTATCGGACGGTAAGCAGAGCATACTTTGCGATCTATAGGACGGATCTCACGCGGTAGATTCCTTCTGCGTCCAATCCCCTCTTATCGATCTCTGCAATACATATCCGTATTATCTTGGGCACCTCCCCCTCCGGCAGGTTTTTCGTCGTTGCGTAATCCAACAAACTGAACCCAAAAATCAAATCACGGCACTCTCCGACAATACAGTTCTGATAAAGGACTGGATCAATTGTAGCTTTAGGTATGATTGAAGTGATTTTGGCCTTGTCCTTTTCAGGCGATATCTTGGAGGCGACTGAGTGTGCGTGGGAGTAGAGTTGTGTCTGGGTTGCGTAGGTTGCGCTGCAGGATTCGTTGATAAGAAAAAACAACGAGAAATAAAGGGTACCCACGTCATATTATCGGTGTACTTCTCTAGCAGCTTCTTGATCGTAGCTGCACCTTCTTCCACGAGCAAGACCACACTCTGTAACGTAGCTGAAATTTGAGGTGGTGCAATCGAGACAGCAATCAGATCTGAAGCGTACATTATACCCGCTCTCAAGCGTCCTTATCCTCCTTAACCTCAACGTCTCTAGCCAATGAACACCCTTCCGATACTCCTTATCAGCTTCATCAAGCTCTCTTTTCGCGCGAACAGTCCTCAATGCGTGGGTTTCCTTTCCCCCGCTACCCGCATTGACAGATCCACCCTTGTCCAGGAACCCAATGAGGTGATTGAGTTGTTTCTTTCCTTCTTTCGCAAGGTCCGAAAAGGCGGTTGCGGAAGAGCTGGGTGATCTGTTACGACCACTTGTGCCGCTTGACGGTCGACGATCGAGGGCGCGCAGAGGTTGAGGGGAGGTTACTGTTGGACGAGATGAAGGCTGAGAGGATTGTTTGAGACCTTGATAGTCTGGAGCAGAACCGGTTGGTGGTTGTGAAGTTGGGGCAACAACAGCTTTCTTCGATTCCTGTACAATGACTGGAGTTAGAAACAGCATTCCCTAGATGCTTTGAGCGCGTACCTCGACGTCCTGAGCTTTCCTTTGATATCTACTCTTCAGCTTTGGTAACGTAACCTCCGCATATTCTTGATACGCCAAGCCGGAGTCTTTCAAGTCCTCTTTGATACGCTTCCTCGTTCGTTCTTGGGTTTCCTATTGAGCACAAAATTGGTTGATAACACGCCCTACAAAAGATGCTGGATATACCTTGAAGTTCGTGAGAGGTTGTATGATATCTGCGATTAGTGTGGCGAGAAAAGCCTGTCTCGCGTGAACTTCTGCGTAACTTGAACAGATTAGAGCGCATGGAAGAATCAAACATGACGGTCACGGACCACGCTCTACATTCTCTCTAACCTCCGACCAGGCACTCCGTGTAGAATTGAGATCACTCCGATCATCGAGGAAAGAGTCGATAGATTTGATCTTCTTATGCAACTTGACGAGAGAATCAACGCTATTCAGGTGAGATGGTTGGGGAAAGTCCCTAAAGGATAGTAGGCGAGACTGACTATATTTCCTCGATTCGTTTACTACAAGTATCAGGGTAAATGGTAAACCGAGAGCGCGCGATTCATGGCCCACTCACCGCTCGATGAACAGACCTATGTAGCTATCGCTCAGAAACCGTAGCTGGACATCAAACAGGGGGAGTGGCCCGTGTGTTGCCGTTGCATAATCCGTGGACGGTCTTGAGGATGGCTCGCTCATGACCGCAAACTTTGACGGGGGGGAACAAGGGCAAAAGGTTTATGTAAGCCAGATATTAATCGCTCGCTAAGCCGCTTGGGCATGTCTTCCTCCTCGTACCAACCACCACGAAAGGCTCTTCTCTCGCCAACTCAATTGGAATGGTTCCAATCATCCGAAACACACAAGAGGATCACCACCTATATTGAAACCCTGAACGAAGCGGTTGTGGGCGCGAAACTGTCAGATCAATGTGAAGAGTCGGATGTAAGGCCAACCACTCTTGCGATTAGATAGTGTCTGACTTCAATTATTAGGGGGTAAAGGCGGTGTTGAATGCACTTTCAAGGGTGGAAGAGATTGCCAGAGATACGCCCGCTGTCGAGAACTCTGCATCAAGATTCGGAAATCCGGCGTTTAGGACGTTCTACGACAAAGTTCAAAAGGTGCGTGATCTGAGTGTGACGGAGAGCATCAATCAAATAACTTGCCATATAGGCTTCCGAGAGTCTACACGCTGAGATTCCGGGTCTACCAGCAGAGTCAATACCGGAAATTTCTGTCTACTTCAACGAAGCCTGGGGAAGTCGATCGCGAATTGACTATGGTAGCGGAATGGAGCTTAACTTCCTGTGTTGGATGTACGTATCGCAATAGTTTCGATTCTTATTGACTAACTCGGGGTTCTTTTTTGAATTTTGCAGAATATGCCTCGAACGCTTTGGTGTGGTCAAGGAAACTGACCACAAGGCGTTAGTAATCAAAGTCTTTTGGAAGTGAGCTTTCAACCCGCTGAATTCGCTTGTTGCTAGTCTGAAGAAGAGCCTCCCTACAGATATATCGGCGTGATGCGTGTCTTACAGTCAACCTATTGGCTCGAACCAGCGGGATCTCATGGCGTATGGGGCTTGGACGACTACCATTTTTTGCCATTCTTATGGGGATCCGCACAGCTGAGAGGTGCATTTTCTTAGTTTTAGTGCATGTGCAATCCGACATGGCTGATCTGAATGTCACAGGTCACAAGTACATTCGACCAAAAGCCATTCATGACGCCGAAGTTGTCGAAGAATACGCGAAGCAATACATCTACTTCGCTTGCATCCAGTTCATCAATTCTGTAAGCTGTTTCTTCGAGCTCTCCATCGTCGTGTTAAATCGTGTTCTAGATCAAAACCGCCTCGCTACGTTGGCATTCACCCATGTTGGATGATATCTCTGCGGTAAGCTACCCGTTCTCCGATATACTCCACAATTCACTCTTGATGGGTCTCTCTCTGCAGGTTAAAACATGGGACAAAGTTAATTCGGGAATGATCAAAATGTACCGCGCAGAAGTACTCAACAAACTCCCCGTCATGCAGCATTTTCTCTTCGGATCTATCCTACCTTACGACGGCCCTCCACCTCTCGAGGCAGGAAGTGACCCTCACTCGTGTGAGGGACATGCCCACTCACATGTCGTTAGCGGTAAAATCATAACTGGGAAGCTTATCAATGGTGGAGATTTAGGTGGAGATTTAGGTGGAGCAGGTCAGCGGGAGGTGGGATGGGGTGATTGTTGTGGTATACCTGTACCGTCCGTGTTTGGGGCAGCACAGGCCGAGAAGGATAAGCTGAAAAAACCAGGGGAGAGGCTTTCAGGACCGGGCATTAGACCAGTACCCTTTGACTGATGTATGAGACACTACGGGGGCTATGAAGATGATAAGTATGTATTGTTTATGTCGTATGACCGCTGCTCATTTAGACAACCACACGCCCGTCCACTAAATGACCCACATGCTACGAAGTCGACTTGTTTGGGAATGGTATGAGTACTGAGAACAAACTGAGTGAATGTCTACTTCCCCTTCCCGCCTGCTTTGGCTTTACCTTTCCCAAAGGCCTTGCCTTCAAATCCAGGCCGTGCCTTATTCTTTATCTTCACACCTTTTCGTTTGTCATTCCTACGCTCGTTCCGAGAAGCGATATTATCAGCACGCTTTTTCTGCTTGGCGGCCGTCGACGCAGCCAGTTGTTCTTTTCGCTCATCCCTAGAAAAACCAATGTCGATAAAAGAGGTTGATTCGAACAAACGTTGTAATGACTCACCAAGTTTTCTTGGTCTTTGCTTTTTCCTTCTCTTTCCTCTTGGCCGCCTTCTTCAACCGTGCTTCATCATCCTTCACTTTGACACCCTCCAGTCGCGCTTCGGCTTTCTCAAACCGTTCCTTTTCCTCAACAGCTTTCCGTTTCTCCTCAGGTAACGAAGCCAACTTTTCTTTCCGAGCAGCAAGCTGAGAAAGGGCTTGGTGAGGGTCAGAGGTGGTCTTGAGTCGAGCGTTTTTCGGGTTGGATGGACCAGCACCGTTTGGTTGGGATATCGAGGAAAATGCAACAGTGGTAAGTTTCGAGTGGGGGTTGTATGAGAGGACGGAGGGCTTAGGGTCCGGTACGAGAAGTTGTGTCTACCCGGTACATCGATTTCAGTTCATGGTGAAAAAAATAAGGATGAAAGAACGAACCTTGGTAGGTTTAGGTTGCACCGCCTGTACTTTATCGTTCTGCTGTTTCTCCTTTGCTTTTTTACCCTTCATCTCTTCTTCCCTCTTCTTCTTTTCCCTCGTTTCCTTCCGTCTCCGTTCCCGCATCGCTGCTCTCTGTCGTCTCCGCTCTTCAAGAAGCTCGTCCCTATCGCCCGCTTGTCCATTCGGTCGCTGAGCATTCCCTCGCCTTAGTGAAGCCATTTTCGCATGAAGCTTTTCCCGTAGAGATGCTATATCGCTTGTGGGCGCCATAGGTACGAGAGGTGCGTCGACTACATCCATTTTATCGACTTCTTCTTCATCCACTCCCGAGTCGTCGTCGTCCATCTGAATATCGACGTCGAAAGCAACGTCATCATCATCTCCACCGTCTTCTTCCTCGTCGCTGAGAGCTTTCCGTTTGCCTTTGCCTTTTGCCTGTCTCTGAGCTTCAGCTGTCTCGTTTTGCAAGTCGACTATCGTTTTTTGGTTCGCTGGATCGAGCTAGGAAAAAGGGTGTTTTTTGTGTAATGGTTGTGAGATGCAGTACAACGTAGATCGACAGTTCTGAACGGACATACCTTTTCCTTCCTAGCCTTTTTCGACGCTTCTTTGATAGCCTGCTTGGGAGCCTTTTGATTTTTACTATTCTTCTGAAATTTTGACGCAATCTGGGGGAAACCCATTTCAGGATGATTATTGTTTGTCCGTTGTCAAAAAAAGCCACCTGTTCGTCCGTGAGATTCTGGACAAGATAGAATTTTGCTGGTATAAGCTTCAAGAGTGATTCGAACGTCTCATTGTGTTTTTCTAGCGAGGCTCTCAGCGTTGGAAGTGGTGTAGTTGAGGTCATCGTGGTAGAGAGGGCAGAGACGCGAGGACGAATGTGCTTCACACGCTCGGTCATCTATTAGGCTCGATTTTATCGGCGCCGTTTCCAACGCCATTCTTCGGTCAACCGAATGCCGAGAGGGCGGAAAATGTGTAGATGTGTGGACAACCATCAAGATACAATTCATACTAATTACGAGTTTCGCAGTCCATGTCATACCAAGGACCTCTGGTACTCCCAACCTTCCAGTTCCTTGCCCATCACCAATCATACTAACCCGCTCTATCGCGAGGCTACCAACTGACCAAGGCTCAATCGGGTTCCTGCGAGGGGCTGCCAAGATTCACGACGTAGGCGTTACGCCAATCGCATAAGTAAACGGATTTTCAAGAAAAGCAGTTATCACTTCAGATGAAGAAACACTGATTAGCACTCGATGGACAAGGCCAACAGTAAAACGACTGACGTCGCAAAGCGAACTGTTTTTGAAATTACGCCTTGTTGCATCCAACCGCGTTCATCTCGTCACCAGTAAATGGATGTCGTGAACGAACGATGGATCCGCACCCCTGCGTCTCTAAAACACCACAACGAATCGTAATCCGACAAATCCGGTTCCTGTTCGATTACCCCTGAGACCACGACTATGAGGGTGAATGCGCGTATAGTAGGAAGCCTCGATGCAAGCGCCCGTTCGAGAATTCGTCGAGTATCAGGTTCGAGTGGAAAAGCGGTGAAGGAGAGGTCAGCTAGTTGAGGAAGGAGAGTGCGGGGTTTGTACCCTGTGTCAATGACGAGGTTTTCCAAGAACCTTTTTGTGACAATTTTGTTCTTGCGTGGCTGCAGTGTGAAGTCCTCGCTATACAAAGTTTCGCATTCTTCGACGGAGAGCTCAGTAAGCGTTGGCATGAGGATAAGGAGGTTGACTATCTCTGAGTCGGAGAGGGTAGCCGACG
This sequence comes from Marasmius oreades, assembly GCF_018924745.1. Classification (NCBI taxonomy): domain Eukaryota; kingdom Fungi; phylum Basidiomycota; class Agaricomycetes; order Agaricales; family Marasmiaceae; genus Marasmius; species Marasmius oreades. The sequence continues at coordinate 3,917,851 of NC_057325.1, forward strand.
CTAACGAGAATGATGTGATGAAACACGATGAACGAAGAAGGAACGTTGCCATAACATCTGGGACCCAGTGTGTCGAATGGGAACAAACACCAATTTTGAGGAACGATAGAGACGGGAGGGTGAAGGATTGAAATAAGGACGATGCATGGTCCTTCCAACCTTCAACAGACATGGAACGCAGTTCCGGAAGAGTGACAGCTTGAAAGGGGTCAGTCTCTAATAAATCGTTTACGCGGCTCAGCTCCACTTCCTGAATATTGGTACAAAGTGCCATGATTTGTACCGCATGCGAGGACTGGCAGTCTAATAGCTCTAATGATCGAATCTGTGACCATGGAAAATTGTACGTGAATTCGGGGTTGAGGCGAAACCCGCGATATATGTTGAGGGAGCTGAGGGAGGTACATTCGCTGAAGAGGGCAAAATCAGAGGCAATCAAACTTGATTCTTCGCTGTTCCAACTTCCAAAATCCAGGTGCAAGTGTTGCAAGGTTGAGAGACGTCCTCGAAGACGTCGAAATGGGGATGGTAGTTCGCTAAGGTGAGAACACCCTCCCCCGGGGAATGTCAAACTCCGCCAGCGATTAGATTCATGCAAAAGGCAGTTAAGCTCAGCCTCGAGAGCACGTATGTGTGATTCGTGGTAGAATTCACTAAATTCCAGGTGCAATGGTCCCTCCTTCGATCGTTCCATAAATATTTCGAGTAGATGGGACAAATCATGGCCGAACGAGGAACCCTCACTGCGAGGATACCAATCACCGATACAAATGGAAATCGTCCACCACAGGCGGGGTACGGCCAAAGTAATCTCTCTCCAGCGTCCACATACAGCAGACAGGGTAATGACGGCCGGTGGATTTGTTTTTGACAAGAGATTTTCTTCGCAGCAGAACGAGAAGATATGGGTCAATATCTCCGGTGGCATACGATGAATCGGTGATAACAATGTCCGATATTTCGCCACAGTCGCCTCTAAGGCATCCCTTCTCGTCTCTAACACAATGATAGTTGTCTTCAATTGATTAATCGAAGCCCGGTATGCTCTCAAATCGGTTTCTGCCTCAACAAGGGTTTGGCAAAGAGTTCGTCGTTGAGAGTGAGAGATGGTTTGACGAAAGAGATGTTGAGTCGCGGAGAAGCGGTTGGGTAGAGGTTCTGGAGGAGCGAACGATGCTGGTGGTGCATCATGGCTATGATGTGTGGCATTGGACATCGTAGTTAAAAGTTTGAGGTGAACCAGTGGGTGTCGCGAACCGGTAATGTAATGTACTCCCACGCAACACGAGTCTGACATTGGACTTCTCCAGCTCATTATTCCGTAGTTCAGATATCACAGATGAATCTTCCCTCTAAACTTTGATGCAGGTCGTGTTACGCTATACTTGACCGTACCACTGGTAAGGGAGTTCAACACATGTACACATCGATGACCATTGATGACAACTAGTGAATCTCAATACTTTGCAGTGAGCGGTTTCTTTTTGCAGAATAAGGAGAATCTATCAGTTTCGGCCAGGTAATCTCTCAGGTCGGCTTTTGCTTCGACGAGATGTTTTGTCCTTTATGAAATGGTTCGACTAAAGAGATGTTGATTCGCAGGAGTGGAGGAGACTGCAGTGGAGGTTCTAACATGTGCACCTGACTCACCGTCAAATATAGATTCCTCACACGCTTCACACACCCTTACTCGCAACTTATACGGGCCGACAACAATTATTTTTCTTACTCAGAATCATACGGTATACCCGCTTGTATCGAGTCTCGTGCTGGAGATTATTTTCCACAAGCTGGAGACGGTGAGAAATGTCTTTGACACATCTTGCCTTGATACTCTCACCTGCTGGAGGATACTGGATACCATGGTTTACGACGTTAACCTGCAAGAGCAACACGCTAGCAACTTGTTTGACCTACGTGGGGTGGTCGCTGTTGTAACGGGAGGAGGAAGCGTCAGTCTGTCATTTACTTTTCATATCGACTTCAGGCTCACGGTTGGCATAATGATCATGGCAGGGTATCGGGCTAATGATCGGCTCAACCTTGTTAACCAACGGCGCAACAGTCTACATCATTGGACCGGGGCAATCAAATTTAGATAGGTCGAGTCACCTTTAAGTCAACTTTGAAGCCCTCATCCCGACATTCCTAGACAGGATCGCGAGGATATACAACGAAGCAGCTGAAAAGATTCCAGGAGGAGGTAGGATGATCGGTTTGGAGGGTGATATTAGCTTGAAAGTGCGTATTAACATCAGATTTTTCAATCAATGCCTGCTCATTACCTTTCACTAATCAGTCCGAAGCCAAACGACTTGCTGAAGAAATCGGCTCTCGAGAGCCGTACGTCACAGTCCTCTTCAACAACGCCGGAATCATGGCCGGAAATTTCGTACCACCCACCATCCCCAGCTCATCAGCCTATGTTTCAGCGTTTTTTGATGCTATCAAACAGGAAGATTTTAACAACGTTTTGAACACCAATTCTGTAAGCGCATACTGGATGACATTTGCGTTCCTTCCTCTGTTGGAGAAATGGAAGAATTCGACGGAACAAGTTACAAAAAAATTTGTTCCGCAAGTGATCATGACTAGTAGCATGAATGGTTGGACCAAGGTCAGTTTGTCGAAATGACTACCGTCCCTCGCTAACGTATACCGAACATTTAGGACTCTGCCACCTCTGGATGGTCATACCCTTATTTATTCTCCAAGAGCGCCATTGGACACGCAACATCAACTCTCGCTCATGAACTCCTTCCATTAGGTATCCGCGTGAACGGAATCGCTCCAGGTAAGCTCGTGCCGACGAAACGGGCATTTTTGAAACCTAACGAGTGATACTTTCCAGGTCTATTCGCTACAGAAGTATGTTCTAGGACTGTAACAGGCGGAACCCTTGAGTTCACGAAACGCGTACTAGATGACAGCTTCCGGTTTGTCCAACAAAGCCGGGGTCTCTGTCCTCCCTCCCGATAAGAAAATCGGGTTCGAAGTTCCAGCTTTGAAGACTGGTGGTACCAGACGGGACGTTGGCGCACTTGCCCTGTGTTTGGTAGCGAATTGGTATATCAATGGCGAGACAGTCTTGATTGACGGAGGAGTGAGTCTTTCGAGCTTCTTGTCACTAGGAACGTCCTGACGTTCTTTCAGACACTCCTGAAACATCCTTCCTCCTATTGAATCTTGACTTGAAGATGGGACTACGAACAATAGGTGACAGTTGTAAGTCGACTATGTACGTTGTACAAACAACTACTCGTACTCCAACGCGAGTCGCCGAGCAATCTTGGATATTTCAACTTCACTCGGGGTTTGCATGTGAAGTCTTGGTCGAACTTCAATTTGGATGGCCCCAGTTGTCCTTACATTGAGTGAATCTTGACCACCTGTACTGGTTCCTCCGTCGATCTGGGCCCATCGCGATAACAAGAAACGGAGTACCTCAAAATTGAAAAATTCCTGCAGATTTCAGAGCAGTAGGGGAATTATGTGCTAGGCTATCGTCGAAGGTGCCTACTTTCTATCGCTACTGTCACTGAAGTGAGCAATCTTAATCGGACCGCGTGTAGTGCATGTTTCTCCCCCGCAAAAGAAAAGAGAACTTTGCGAGCTTACCAGACATTATTCATCATCTTCGCATGTACTACTCTAGCCTTCGGGCCTGTAGGAAAGGGAGAACAAAGGAGAACAAGTAAAACAGCCCCCCCCCAAGTTATCTCCGTCAGAGTCACCTCGGAATTCCCTAAAATGTAGAGACTTGCAATAAAGGTTCAAACCTGTTCGAACTTCAGTACACATACTTCATATCCTTATATCCTTATATTATGGGAGAAGTGTCGCGATTATCTTGAAAAAATGATCTATGCGACAGGACCGGGGTAAATTAAAGCGGAGATTGAAATTTGCCATGTGCACGAGTCCCCTCCCTCTGAGTCTGAGGTACAGTAGACGACCAACCCCACGTGGCATCCGTCACGCGTCACCGTTTCACCAAATCGGGTAATCGGGGTGCCCACTCAATGCCCTTTCATCTTTCTACTTCACTACACATTGTTTTCACTAAAGTTCTTCTGGAGAATCATGCTAAATAGTACTATATAGCTGCTTCCAAAGTGGTATGACATTGCAATTTAATCTCAAGTCTCTGATATACTTTTAATGAATTTAGCCATGGTTTCTAAGGCTTATGAAAGTTTACCAGTGCCCCAATTCCTCGAAATCCTCCAAATAGTCATTGGAGATCTCCAAGACACATTCATCTCTTCTCTGAACCACTTTTCCAGGTCCTCCAAGGTTGGCATGATGTGTAAGGTGTGCTTTTGTTGTGGCTGGCATCAGAAATCACCATGCTGGGCTAAAAACTGTATCAGGAGGCCAAGATCAGAACCTTTAATTGATTTTTTTGACACAACTTACTGTTCTGACTCAACTCTATAGATCTCCAGAAGCAAATTTAACATTTTGTATCTGGTCGACGAACAATAGTGGTGGAAGAGGTAAAAGTACGGGACTTGGATATAAAAGGGTCATCACACTTGATCATGTGGGTTGGTGAATTATTAATGTCGTCTACCTTACCATAGTACTTTTTATGTTTCTGTTGATTCCTACTGTGACTGACATCTATATTCAGCTGTTATTAGGTAATTTCTATGTTCCCACACTCCTTTTTTATAATAGTTGTCATCTCTCACTGTTCAGTTCTGTTTCTTTGGCCCTTCCCCTTCCCTTCTTGAACTGTACCAACTTGGTAGGTTTTCCCACAGGTTGCAGGTTTTTCTGTGCATGGGACAGGGGTGGAATGGGGTCAGCCACCTGTACAAAGTCCTGTACATCAGAAAAAACCTACTTTACTAATTAGTATGAATTAGTACTAATTAGTAGTAATTCATACTAATGTAAAACTAATTGGAACTAATTGGAACTAATTGAATACTAATTGCTACTAATTACTACTAATCACTAATTGGCACTAATTGGCACTAATTGATGTTAATTGATGTTAATTCCTGCGAAACTTATCACACAGAAATGAAGGGGGAAAAACATAATCATATTAGAATATAGTGTAGTAACCATTTCTATCACTGAAAGCATTTACAAAGAAAGTAGAACACTGATCTAAAACAGTACTCGAGGTCCATTCCGGTGGTACAACTGGGCCAAATCTAGGATATAAGTGAACACTACGTCTAAATGACCAGACCGGAACAATGCTGGCATCACGATAACCACTGACACCGTCAACAGAAGGGGAGATTTTGTAAAGTCCATGAGATGGTTCAGGTCTGCGAGGGAAAGTAGTAAACCACTCAACGTATGCGAGATGGTCTGCTACATTTTCCTGCTCATCAGCCTGGAAGAGCAGGTTCTTATGGTTATCAGATAGAGTAAACAGGACGCGAACACGGCCAACACGATAACCTGTACAAAAAGTCAGTTCACGGCACTGGGCAGAAACAACGAAACAAACCTTTGATACCTAGTGCTTGTCCTTCTTTAACATTTACCAGAACCGTATCAAACCGTCCTGGTACAACATGTTCACGCTTATTCTTACGGGAAGGGTTGATATGGGCGCTGTCGACTACAATAGAAGCTGCTGTATTTGTGTTATATATGTCGGGAGTAGTCCACTTAACACGGTGCCATACAGATACTCGCGTGAAAGGTATGTATAAATTTTGTGACTCCTGGATGAGGGCTCGTGTAGTGAGCTCAGGTCCACGTATGCTGGTAACATAACGAGCCAGAGCGTCCTTGAAGTGGACGGCACCGTAAGCTGATGCCAGGATCTCAAACGAGACAGCCTTTCTGGTAGGATGTCTCGTCATTTTCATTGTGCGTTCGAATGTCACTCCGGGCGTAACATCGTATAGTAGAGGGGGTGATGCGGTGCCGGATAATTTGTGTTGGATGTACTTGATATGGCGGTGGAGCTTTTCGCGGCGGTCCAACCAAAGAACCATCTGAGGGAGCTCATCGCGATGGTTGGTTGCACGGTAAGCATTTTTGGCAAGGTCAATGTGTAGTCGTTCAGTGTATTCAGTGTTGTAATTGTCGGCAGTACCAAAATTCTGGATATGGACATCATAGTGCTGGCATCCATGCAGCTTGGGAATCTTGAAGCCGGTGCATGCTCCTAGCTCAACAAATATATCTTTATTGATGTGAAAACGGGTGAGGGCCTGTTTGAGGAGTTTAAGGGTGTCGGTAGTATGAAGAGGGTACTGGGCAAGGTATACGAAATCCAACATACCCCGAACAGCCCCACAAAGGCGAGAAGATGAAGCGGCGCCATGGAGTCGAACATCAATAACGAGCCCTAAAAGAAGTCGGCCAATCATCTGGTGCTCTGTTCCTGTGACGCGGGAGAGCCCGGATATCCCTCGCATGAAAAGTCATATGTTGTGGTTGGGTGGGAATCGTCGACAACGAGCATCTATCTCGGCTGCACCAACAATATTAATCAACCAAGCAACAAGATGCTTGATGAGACCTTGATAGAGCTGGTGGAGGATATCAGGAGTGATTGATTGGAAGATGTTGGTATAGGGTAAGTCTTTCCAGAACGGTTCCGCGATCGGCTTCATTCCATGTGCTTTACATTGGCGATGAAACTCGGTCGGACCGTGGGCAATGGATTCGAGGACATGGAGAGCGTCTTGAAGATCTAGAAAGGGTCCGTTCATGCCGTCGTCGCCCAGTTGTTCGGGTTCCGTTGGGCAGAGTGCAGGGCAACGGTTGCTTTTGGCTATCGTTGTTAGAGTCTGCTCTGGATAATCGGCAACGTAGACAGCTAGAATGGGGTGACCACGCCGAGATACACCCTTCCCGTCAGTGACTGCCACACCATGCAGCCCTGCTTCTTTCAAAGGGGAAAGGATGTGTCGCATGCAGGAATGAAAAAGATTGGCGAGAGCGCGTCGGCGCGCAGACTTGTTGGTCATATGGCTGAGCTTGGAGGTGGGGAGATAGGCGAGAAGCACATATGCACCATGGGATGGTTTTCGACGAATTTCCTTTGGTATATTTCCGATACTCATGTATACAGGATAAGCTGTCTTATTACCGAATACTGTAAGTTGCGTTTTGTCAGAGGATACGATAAGGGGTATGATTGTTGCGCCAGGATGTGTTTTCTCAATTTCCTTCTAAACAGAATGAATGTGAGTCTTATGTGACCAAGTTTCAGGTATTTACAATGTAGAAATCACCTGAGTAGACCACCACCATCGTCCTGTATGCATACTATGGTACAGTCTTGTCTGACAGGTGTTGTCGGTATAGTGTCGTTCGGGGCAGACAATAAGGTATGAACTCAAGTCCGGGTCTCTCCAGAGTGCTCTGATACATTCTATAACATCTCTGTAATAGAACTCGAATGCCTCGTTGGCTACAACAACCTCTTCGCGTTTGAAGGGAGGGCGGCCGGGTAGTTGAGTATCGATGATTTTGTTCAGTTCTTGCGTTGTCTTGAACGATAAGCTGAGTGCCTCTACCACCTAAGCAGATAGATTAACATAATGAAGGAGACCTATGCAAAGAAAGAAATGTACCCCTGGAATTTTCAAGAACTCGTTAAATGCATTAGAGCCGGGCCCGCGTAGCTTCGCCCATCTACCGACCTCCCAGTCAATTTCAGAGACAAACGGTCGCCAAAACGCTGTCCCACCACCCAATTTCCGCCGATAGTGAATGTTCGCTTCCTCGGAGTTTCCCTCCAACGGGTGTCCTGCGTGGCCTGGAAACGGGACAATGAACGGGGGTTGGCGAAGGCGATCTTCGATCTTCAATCGTTGTGTAGTTTCAGGTAATGGGGTCGCCTCATCATCTGAGTCGGTAAGTCGTTCGTCGATGATCACATCTTCATCGTCTTCATCGCTCTGTCCCTCTCGGGTGGGTTCCCAATCATGCTCGTGCATCGCATTCACCTCATCCTCATCAAAGTCATCCAAGCCATGTTGTCCAAGTTCTTCTTCTTCTTCATCTTCGGCGCAACTGCTTCTGCCGTCATTGTTATCCACAGTATGGGTCAACCAATCTCCGCCATCTTCATCGTGAGCGTCCTCGTCGGTCATTGCATCTGCCGCTTGACCCAAGTCCTGCATAGTGTAGTCTGTTCCGAAGAAATCCCCACCGAAATGTACCGGTTCACTGTCAAAGTCAAAAGAATGTAGATTGTCGATAGAGTAGGGTATTGCAAAGTCATCTGGAAGTTCAATATCGTCGGAAAAGGCAGGGGGGGTCGGGATTCCACTCAGGGAGTTACCATAGTCGATGCAGAGGGGATTCGTCGTTTGATTGAAGTGGTGGTGTAGGCCGGCTGAGGTGAATTCTCCACCACAACCTTCGCAAAATTGAGGCATATCGATGCCGCCGAGATACCTCCCTCCACAGACAGAGGAAGATAAACCGTTGAACAAGCTATATCGACTAGATACCTCCCTCCACAGAGTATACTGTTGACCCACCTCCTAACGGCAGACGTAGGGAGGCCGGTCAACAGCATGGGGGTCGTTGTGGTAGTTAAGTAAAACACATTGTCACATGAAGTAACGGAGTCACATTGAGTTACGTAGTCACACTGAGTAACAGAGTCACATCAAGTAACTGCGTCACAAAGTGTCGCAACTCTCAGTCACACCTGTTCTCCTCCCACCACCATCATCGTCATCCAACCTCCTTCCCTCTATTCCTAGCTGTAGGATAGAGGCTTAGGGGGTTGTTCTATCTTCATTCCTGGATGTAGGAGTGCGATAGTCGGACGGTCTCAGCCTTATTGACCCTGGATGGATGCCTCGTTTTCAATCGCTTAGATCCCCCACGATTATGGTTCTCCTTGCGCTTTTTGACTTCTCAGGTTCGCGAAACAATGATTGTCGACATCTTCAGTACCCGGAACAGTGGTTATTTCTAGGAGACATTCAGAACGAACCGGCTTCAGCTTCTGCACGATCCAAACTTTCTTTTATTATGCCTGTACCAGATAGCCCTCCACTGTCGGACGAAGTGGATGAACAGATAGATTATTGGTATTCGAATAACATAGTAAGTGTGTTTTGAATGTATATAACAACAAGCACTAAAAATCATCGTGTATAGCCCGCATCGCCAGCCATTTTCATCTCGGGTGATGGAGTACTATTCTCCGTACCTGTGCCCACCATACACCGACGGTATCCGCATAGCTACATGTGTAGCTCCAATCCACATGCAACTCTGGTGCTTGCCAAAATGACGCCTCCGGTCGACGTAGAACACGAGCGAGTCGGCTACAACTTGTATTTCTTCCGTCAAGATGAGAACAACCCCTTCCTTCCAAATCCCTACATTGAGTGTTTTCTGCGTGAATTCGCCGACCAGGATAATCCGAGCCAGTCATCGATCCCATCTTACGCATACGAGCGTCGTCCTTGGCGTGGACCCATCTTTGCGATCTGGGAGAATGCCAGCAATGAAAACTGGGTGTGGCCGCTTAGAGTTAGTGAACTGAAGAGGTGTGTCTGTTATTTCCGTCATGTTATCGTTATACTGATCACTACTTATAGTGATCTTCACTTGCACTACGAGATCCTACTCAGTGTCTAGCGGCTGAGGGTGGAGGGTCACACTAATCTGTAATTGTCGTGTAGGTGTATATCTACAACAGAATGATCTACGCAATGCAACTCTCCTACATATCAACAGAGTATTCCTCTAGAACATGCCTCCAACATGACCCTGATACATGGCCATTGAATCGTACGGATCAACTCCCATATACTGGTCATCGGCCGGTTTACGTTTGGTGGGCGTTCGTGGTTGCCCGAGTCCATATGATCGTTGTTTGGTAGGAGTGGCGGGTTCTACACATCTGTCAGGGCGAAACCTCTGGGTGTCAAACGTGTACACACCCTGTTGTTCCCGTTGATGGCTTGTAAGGAATTTCCATGGGCTCGGAAAATCATAGGATTCGTTTGGGATGTCGATGTTATCCACCCCGCTTTCCGAGACTTGCGTGACTGCGATGCTCTTCATGAAAGTTGAACATGTAGGGCACTTATGGTCACCGACGGTATCCCTGTGTTCCATCCAGTCACAATCCTGTGGTTTGTCCTCGATGGGATCGCTCTCTGGCTCGGTGATACTGTCAAAGTCGCCGATGGGATCGCTCTCTGGCTCAGTGATGCTCTCGAAGTTGGCAGGGTTGTCATCGGTTGGAGAAGGAGACTGCATGGTCGGTAGCAGTCTCACAATCTATATAGATAGTTTTAGTCCGTACTACGGTAATACTTTGTCACCTACGAATGGCTGGTTGAAGCGGGCGGCATCTATTCCCATCGTTATGAGGGGCTGTGGATCCCCGTCGTGATCGACACAATTGGGTGGGCAGATTTTGATATCGATATGCATATCCGTCGCTCTGCGGAGGACGGTATACAGCGTTCCGTGAGGTGGAGGCATAGCACAACAATAAGGAAGCGCCGGCTCCGGCGCTTCCTTATATGGATGACGCGTCAAAAGTCACATGTCTTATCGTTGGTCTCTCCTGTACCCCCACCACTCTCTCCATACACTTCACTCCTTATCACGTATACTTCGCCTAGCTGTAGGTGTGAGTTTTCAGACTTAGCAGTTCAATTGACGAACATCCATTGTGCGATCAAGACAAGATCATGGCTTGTACAGACTTCGTAAGTATGAAAACACGCTACATAGCAACTGTAAAAGCTGATATGTACCCACCGTAGATTTCCACCCAGCCTAACATCACACTGCACGAGCCTTCTACGCGTGTGTACGGCAAGCACACTCACTTGGTCGCGAATGGACGCCTGTTCACCGTCATCAGCCGCTTTCGTAAAACATCCCCTTCTCATTTACCTTCGCACAATGCCCTCCATTTCTCCAACCCGACCCACCGCGCCCTTGTCCACCTCAAGGAGTTCAACTGGATTCACAAATCCCATCCCTTCCTGCCACTTGTACCTCAGTGGAATGTCTTCAAAGGCTCGCTTTTCAGCTGCCTTGACCACAAAGATGATAGTTTTCCTTATGTTCGCCAGGCTGCTGGCGGACGTAGGTTTTTTCTTGCTAGAGATGTCATGCATGCATGGGACCAGCTAGAGAAACATCTTCGAAAGCTGGTGCTCGCTTTGCTGGCAGAGGGAAAGCCGGATGCGTCCTTGATCGACCCGACTATCTCTCTATGGACATATCCAGCGTCATATGGATATCACCATGGTCATGACTCGCTCGCGTTACTTCAAAAAGCCGCACAGAATTCCAGGGATGCCTTCTTACCGTTAATTGCCGCAGGAACACTTGGTCTGCAGTGGATAAAGCGCAAAGAAAGGCTTCATCTAGATTACAGTTGGCGAGAACATTTACAAACTAACAACGGCATACATCCTGAGTGGTTTGGGGCGTTTGAGAGATCGTACGCCAACGACAAGGACGTTCTGCGAACAGGTGGTATAATCGAGGCCACACATCCCACCACGCCTTTGTTGTTGTCCTTTTACCGGCAGCTGAACGTGCCACTGTGTGTTCACTGGGGTGAAATTTCGGACTTGAACGCAGTTAGCAAGGGTAAATACAACGAGACAGGAACGAGTATCTTGAAAGATGGTGTATGGTCTGTTTACCGCCACAAATTTGAGAGTCTGGTAGATGTTTTCCCTTCAAACGATGAGTTCTGGAGACTGTTCAAGGGCCAAAACGATGTCCCCTCGTTGGTACTTGAAGAAACACGTTCCGTCGAGCATACGGCGTTCACAGACCCTGCTGGACACGAATATGCACCTTATCAGAGCTACTTCAACGTACCCGATTTAGAGTCGCCTAATGTTGAGAAAAACTCCGGTCAGCGGCCTGGCGAGACTTGGCGTGCGTTCTTTGCGAGCCGAGAGGCGAGAAATCGGGAACGAATGGCGTTGGAAACGCCCGGTCAGCGACAGGCCCGCGAGAATCGTGAACGAGAGGCTGCCAAATTTCACGCACCTGGTCGCAAAGGTGCTGTATGTTGGTATTGGGATAATCGGAGCGGGTTCAGAGTGAGGACATGTCTCACTCGCGGGCAAGTAGAGAGCGAGTGGGATCGTCTTTCGAATGAGCAAAAGAGGTACGACGGGTTCTCGAACACCTGGGATCTCTGTAGCGATTTTGGGGATTTCGATCCCGACTCGGACGAAGATTGGGAGGTCGATGCAATGCAGAACGATGGGGAACTTCCTGTGGACTTAGCGCCGAGTGCGGGAGGTCAGGAGCAAGGAGATGATGAGGAAGGCGAAATCGCAGATGAGCCTCCAACCATTGAATTGCCAGAACTCAGTTCAGGCGAGGCGCTCGAAACCATTGGGGGTCATACAGGAACAGAAGAGGAGGTCCCGCCCTTCTTTGTTCCTATGACAATGGAAGAGATCGCCTACGAACAATATGGTTTCACTGGCGACGAATGGGACAGGGAAAACGTCGGGATGGAAGACATTGACACCACCCGACGTCTGTTGGGCAACGGTCGCTGGCAAAGCAACCCAGCAAACGCCTTATTCTCCGAACCTGACCCTAGAGCTGAAGTCATGGAGAAACTGCGTCAATTCTTCCACCTGATATCGCAGGAACAGACACCATCGTTCCATCTGCCGAGCCATGACCTCTCCGACCCTTCCTCATATATTTGGGATATGGAAAACTGGGAGTTCTCTGTCATCCCGATTACCGTCGATGGCGAGAACTGGTACGTTGTACGCAGGAATTCTGACGGTAGTGCCCCGGACAAGGTTTTGCTCCTCAAGTGTCCCGTATCCATTCTTCACATCGTTCGCTGTGCTTGGGGCCCACAACTTCACGTCATAGCATCTCAATTGCTAAAGTTCGGCATCAGATTCCACACCCTTGTTCGCGGGTTTCCACCACCTCTGCCCCGATCGACTCGCGAAGCTAGGGATGAGAAGGTACCGACCTGCCATCTCGGCTATCGTCATGCAGGCTATAAGCCGGATATCCACGATTGGCGAGGCTATGAAAGAGAACGAGATCTCTTCTTCCGTTCAGACAGAGGCCGCGCAGCGGTGTTAGCTGGTGGATTAATAGCGAGGATGGCGACAACAACGGTACCAGAGGAGAATGTCATATTTGGTGGGGACCCCGACCGGCTGTACAGGCAAGGTCGATGTTTTTGGGAGAGTAAGGGAGCGGGGTACTGGGACGACTTCCTGACACCTGTGGAGGTTGACATGATCTGCGGCGTATATATGGTGGAGAAAGGTAAGTCTCCAGCTTTTATGATTATTCTAACAGTATTTAATTGCGTACTACCAGATCAAGCCAATCCGAACCCGTCAGAAGCCTCTCATATGTCTTGGTGGCCACGCCCTTCTCCTTTCCAGGCCGGCGGACTCAACATTGACTTTTGGTCAAAAGATTGTGAAAAATGGTTCCTTAATCGCCTGCGAGAGTGTTCCTCCGGCCAGGGCTCTCTTATGAACGCGACTAGGTGGCGAAAAGCCGTTGCATTCACGTACACCATTCCAAAGATTGTAGAGAAGAACTGCCAGATGGCGCGCTTGTTTTTGGAGCGTATCATATAGATTGTGATACTCGAACGCTGTATTTCTTGTATATCTTGGACACGATCTATGTAGCCACTAGTGAAGCAAGTGTATTTTTTTATATCTGTCTAGAAATCTCAAATTTTGGCTACCTGTGTTACTGTGTTACTGTGTTACTGTGTTACTATGTGTGAGGGAACTCCGAGAAACCTGCGGACCTGCGCCCCATATGTGACGAGTGTTACATACCATGTGCAAACTCTTTCCCGTACCACGACAATCCCCACCATTCGCCAGCTGTCGGCGTTTGGGCATGGGATACAAGAGTTCTAGGATTTATTACTTACCAGATCGTTTCTGTTACACCCCTACTGAGACTGGAAGCATTCAAAACAATACTATTACAACCTTCATTCCCTGCTGTTGCGTGGAGTTGCTACGACAAAAAAAATTCGCTTATTTACAGGCATATCTGTTAACCCCCCCTACGTTCTCTACAGTACGGCAGTCTGTCCCCTTTCCTAGCTGTAGGAAGGAGATAACTACGCCTGGCTAACCCGACCCTGATTCGCCAGTTTGCAAATCGCGTAGTTCACCTGTCGGTGTTTTTCTCATTGGATTACTTCACTGTCAGGCTCGCGAAAAGTTTTATCGATGAGTAACGAAACAACTCACCAATTATGGTCTGGCCATGTAGGTGACCCGTGGAGCAGGCTTCGTTGGTTTCTGCCTTTGCACCATCATCATGCCCAAAACTACCAAGGGTGAGATCTATCTTCGTACTCCAGCCATGTCTGTCTTTTTGCTAATGACTTAGAAGGTAAGAAGCCTACCAATAAGCAAGAAAAGAATAAGAAGAAAATTACACCCATAAACGGTGGGTTGTATACTTATTACTCTAAGTCTCTGCACTAACTGCACCCTACAGATGATGCCGGGCTCAATAATATGGATGTTGACATAGATCCAAACGATGACAGCCGCGACGTTGAAGTGGCACCTCCTCGTGCTCGTAGAGGTCGCAAGAAGATGCTTCTTACCGAAACTGACGAGGTCGAAGGTGAAGACAACTCGGTGCCCAAGAACAAAAAGAACAAAAAACAGAAGAACAGCGAGACAGATCCCAATGAATCTGCTCCTACGCGCGCTCTCCCTACTCGTCAGAGTAAAAGCAAAGCTCAAGAGGAAGGCGGTTCGTCGTTCTCTTTGGTTCCTCCCTTCTTAGCCGCCCTCATGTTTCATAGTTTGGATGACTGCCGTTCGTAACAAAGGATTGGGTGCGAGTGCAGCATTTGAGAATCGGAAACGCGAACGTGCCCTTTCAAGTGCTATTCAAGAAGCCGAGGCGAAACGTCTAAAAGCTTCAGGTCTGTTCGTGGGTTTTCATGTGATAAATCTCGCTCACTTTTCCTACAACGGCGTAGGCGATAGCATCGCCCGACCGCCTAGTTTCGATAAATCGGATACAGATATTCCGATGATAGAGGTGCTGGATACCTCAGGCCAGGCGGTTTCTATGCTTGTTGATATGACAATGTAACTGATGCACTTGCTATTCTCCAGCTGTGAAGAATAGCAAAGTTGCCTCTAAGTCACCCAAGCCTGCAGCAAGTAACATGCAGGCAAAGGTTACAAAGGTGGTGGCCCCCAACAATAAGCCAAAGAAGGTTCCGGAGAAGGTGTCCGGTACCACGAAAGTCACCGCAGTGCAACCGTCCAACAGTAGAAAGGGAGGAGAACCCCAGCCGCAAACACAAGGTACCTCTACGATACTTCGTCGTATTGCAGAGGTTCCTCTATCTCTTTCCACAGGGCATCCCCAAGACTTGACGATAGTTCTTCATCTGAAGAGCTCGGACGTCAAACTGGCAAAGGAAAGGACGGCAGTTCGCAGTCGGAGGAAGAAGATGAGCTCAGTGATGATGAGGACGACACGCCTCTTAACGCCAAACAGTTCAGTTACGAGGTATGTCTTAATGGTTTGTTACCTTCACTGCTTCCCTATACTTTTTTTTTAGCAGGCGACAGTCATCAAGGCGTCCACAACAGTTCTCCCTACTTTAGATAATACTGATACCCTTTTCGACTCAGACGTCGATGATGTGGGTGCAGTGGTTGACCGCTCGTCCCCTCCACCGGCGTCCGATATCTCCTCAGAGGAAAGCGAGTCCCCCCCATCAGCTGAAAAGATTCAAAAAAAAGGTAATAACTACAAGAAAAGCGGTTCAAAAGGTTACGGCGGAGTCTTCACGCAACACCCCAACGATCAATACTAATGTATGTATAACAACCTATATCATGTACAGCGGGCCTCACTACTGACTATCCCTGAGTCTAAGCAGCTATCAAAGCGCCATCAGGATCACGCCAAAGAAGTAAGTTTTAACTAATTCTGTGACATCCTGTCTAACTACGGAATCAGCGCCCGGTGATCCAGGGGATCTCTCGAGGAATTGCTGAACACAACAAAGTCGTTTGGAGTGAAGGGGCCACGGCTGTCATAGGCAATGGCAAGTGTGCTTTAAAGCATCAACCGCCAACCCTCAAGAAGATTATCAAACATACGATCAGGGATGTACTCGAATACGCCGTGTTCACAGACATGCTTCCAAAATATGCGGCTCCCGGCGCGTTCGTGAAGAACCTGTTCCTGAAGAACGCGCGCAAAGTTGGACGGCAGAAAGGGGTGGACCAGCAGACTACCGACGAAGCCCGTGAAATATTCGAACAGTTTGACAAGGACCCCACTTTCCTTCGTAATCTGGCTAGTTTGGTGACGTATCCGGCTTTGGATTTCCACAGTTCTACCATCTAACGACTGCGTTTACTCCAGCCGATGACACGCTTCTTTCAATTCCGTGCCCGCAGCAAGACCATCGCAACGTCCATTGTTACTTCACACTATAACGTGCATGGTACCAACTTTCGTGCCATCGCCGACGTCGAGAGCAGGAACGACCTATACATATACCCCTCCAAGACCGAGGGAAAAGCCAAATCCGGGAAAAAGGTGCGTCGTAAGTTGTGTTGGTTGGCGACGACGGAATCTGATTTGTTCATACTTTGTAGACCTCTTATAGCCGACGCCCACTCAAGAGCAAGCCTTTCCTCCACGAAGCGGTGATGAACCATTGTCATCAATGGCTCAACCACGGAGGATCGGGTTCTATCATGACATTGTTCGAGAAGCAATTTACTGAGCGGGGTGGTGAAGTTTCGATTCCTCTTCTAGCGGCTTCTGCTGCAGCGGTATGTTGTGGTACTCGTCGTTGGTGTTACTGGTACTTGAAAGGTTCTTTTTTTTAAGATACATAATGCACTCAAGGATACAAACATAACGGCTAAAGTCAAACCTCCTTTCAACGAGGAACTCATAAGGGAAGAATATGAAAGGAAGGTACAGTTGTTGACTCAGATGAAAGATGGGAAGGACGAAGAACATTTCCATAGCATCATGAAGCAAATATATGCATATGCTCGGTAACGTCTCCTGTTGTTGTTTTTCGACCGCCCGCTAACCATTCATTTATACAACTGCAGGGGTGGACCATTCATAGGCCACGTCGAAAAGACTTATAATTTCAGTGATGACTCCGACTCGGATGGAGAGGACGGAGACAACAATGACGTTGAAGAAGGGGCAGGGGCAGGGGAAGGTAGTAATCAGCATTCCCGCCGTGACGATGAACCTCTCCAGACCGTTTTTGCTAAGGGTGGTAGTGAGGAAGTGGAAGTTGATGTGGATGAGGTGGATGACGATTCTGGGTCTGATCAGCTAAGTGATGACTGAATGTGGGTTTGGCGTAGGACTTGGACTAGTATAGATTTATCGTTTGTCGTTAGTATACTTGACTGTCAATGACCATTGCCGTTTACTCGAATTGAAAGAACCCCAAGCCTGAACCTACTAATCAATACTAATTGGTATTATTTCTCTACTAATTGGTATTAATCTTGTGCTATTTCTCCACTAATCGGTACTAATTTGTATGTTAATCTGTGCTAATCGCTGTGTTAATTCATACTAATTACATGCTAATTAGTATGAATTAGTAGTAATTAGTACGAATTAATTTGATAACCTAGCGAATTCATAATAATTCATACTAATTCATACTAATTGAATTAGTGCCAATTAGTATCGATTATTATTAATTAGTACTAATTCATACTAATTCATACTAATTAATAAATCTGCATTTTCCTGATGTACCAGTTCTACCTGCTATTCATGCCATCCAACATGTACTGATTTGGTACAGAATACATTTATACTTTTTCAGGTCAAAACCTGTAACTCACACCTGTGACATAGAATAGAGCAGGGCCATACCCACAGATAGGAAAGTTAGGTTGGTGGGATGGAGCTGGAATGGGGTCAGCCACCCTGTACAAGTCCATCCCTACTATACTTTTTCCTATGGGTAATAACAGGCTTGCAGAATGGGTTATACCTCTGACACAAGATATAGTGGTTTTTCCACAGGTTCACAGAACAGGTCACACCTGTGACATGGATAGGGACACAAACTTTTCCCCCATGGATGATTCTTGCTGTTCCCTACCTGCAGACCCCCTATAAGCTGAAGGCTGAGTGCAAGTCAAGCAGGTGTATAAACATGCAAAAACTCGGCACAAAGGGCCGGGTCATAAACTTGTTAGAACGAAATTTACGACGAGAACTAGTGACAGAGCCGGCAATCAGGCGGAGTCTGAATTCAAAACCGGATGTGCAAACGCGTCGCGCACTTTATTGATCACATCCGACTCAATACCGCCGCTCCTTCTGCAGGTTTGGGTCTTCTCCTTCTCGGTGTTTCCTGGCAAGATAACTTGAATATGACAAAGGTTTCTAATTGTGATAAAGAGAAGATTATCCGGGAGGGATTAAATATCGACCTGGCGGAAAGGGACTTGGGAACTGAGTTGAATTTGAGATTGTTGGAGCCCCTAAGTTCAACCTTTGTCTTTTACTCCTTCGCTGAATGGAAACCTCCATCAGCCAACCCTCGATAACACCTAAAAGCCCAGTCTCAAACCAGCAGAGGCCACCTTCCACACCAAACGCACAAACAACGCCTGTCCACAAGCCACCGGATAAACATGCTACTCCACCCGTCGTTTTATCTTTTGAAAAACGCAAGGAAGTAGCGTTTTTTACAAGTGGACGATACCTTGGCGGTCTCCGAGCAGAAGAGTTCCTCAGTACTTTCTTACCCTATCAGCATCCAAACGCTCGTCGCTTGAAGCCCCGAAAGGAACGACTAGATCTCATGCGAAGCGTTGCTTCACAACAGTCAGAAGCCGAAATGTACAAACCATTCGTGAGTATCGGTTGTTACTCCTATCGGACTCTACCTCATTCTCATTATTGCTGCAGGTCCAAGCTCTCGAGAACTGGCCTCCACGGGACCCGGATAGAAAGATCAAGCTGGTATTCAAAGACTGCCATTCAG
This sequence comes from Marasmius oreades, assembly GCF_018924745.1. Classification (NCBI taxonomy): domain Eukaryota; kingdom Fungi; phylum Basidiomycota; class Agaricomycetes; order Agaricales; family Marasmiaceae; genus Marasmius; species Marasmius oreades. The sequence goes on from NC_057325.1 coordinate 3,936,845, forward strand.
TGGGCGACCCTAACTGCGGAGGCCTCTCGGTAGATATTTCTATTGGGACGTCCTCAACGCGCCGGTTTTGGGAAGACAAATGCTACATACCCTTTTCAGAACAAGAGTCGCATGTGAAGATAAAGTTTTGTGACAGCTTTGATCCTTTCTGTGATCGTCAAATGCGACAAAGGAATGTCCATTTGCAAGGAGAAAATGAACAGGAATACGAGGCGGGGATGGACGATGATCAGTGTGTAGGGGATGACTTGGGCAATGTGGATATCCCCTCACCGCTTCCAGATTGCGGGCCAGTGCCAACCGAGGATGAGCCGGAGGATGGAACTGAGGCGGAACAGAAGGGGTCTGTTCGGAACCGACACCATCTCTTCGAGAGCATGACATCGAAGGGTATCTCATGTCGTGGTCAGATTGCGTACTATGCTGCAGCACTCCTCACTGTGCAGTATAGGGTTTTCTTCTTCCAGCTGATAATTTCCGGCCAGTATGCTCAACTCGTCAGATGGGATCGGTCTTGTGCAATCGTTTCCGAGCGATTCAGCTACGTCGAAGAACCCGAGCACATATTCGACTTCTATCATCGGCTTGCTCGGCTGGACGCTACAAGTCGTGGCTATGACCCCTCAATTGCTATGGCCTCGAAAGATGAAGCCGATCGTGCCCGGGCTGAATTCAAGAAATTTGGCCCAGATGGTTGGCATGGTCGGTCGGAGCTGCCTCACAAGTTGCACCGTACAATTCAATAACAATCCTTTCGATCTGTTGAGATGCTGGATGGGCATCGTTTTATCATCTGCGTACCAGTCTTTCATCCAGATACCTATACTCCGTTTGGGCGTTGCACACGTCGATCACTCGCATTCAATCCTGACACTGGGTCAGTCCACTTCTACAAGGATTACCAGTCCCAAAATTATGCCACCACTCTCAAGGAAGCTGAGGTGTATGAGCGTATTAACTATAAGCGTCGAATTGGTGAAGTTCCTCGCGGCCTTTGCACCATGATCTCAGGGGGATGTTCCGAATACCATGACCGTCGGGCACGAGTACTGGAAAGAGGAATGGGTTTATGGGACCATAAGAGAGCCCATACAGCACATAGCACGTCGGATCGTCCTCAAGGAAGTCGGGGCGAGTATTCGGACCTTCACGAATATCAAGGCTTTGTTAACTTGTGCGGCTGATGCCATGGAGGGTACGCTTTGCTTATATATAGTTTCATACGTGATGACTGACAAGTAATTGGGATTAACACATACGTGGCTTGTCCATGAGCTGCGCGTCCTACATCGTGATATCTCACCTGGTAATATTCTCATGGAGAGAGAAGCAGATGAATATCACGTTCGTAGGGGATACCTCATCGATTTTGACCATGCTCTGGATTTAGCGCGAGTGCAGTCTCCGGGTCGTTCGGTGAGTTTGAGCAAAATCTTGAGGAAATATCCATTTTATTCGTTTCATACTTCCGGGAGACCTTGCAGTTTTTTGCGGCTGCCTTGCTCTTGGACCCGAATGACGAAGACAATGAAGTTTTCCAGTCAGAAAAGGATGACAGAGAGTCCCTTTTCTACTCCATTGTCTATCTAGGACTACTCCATGCTCAGCACTCGCTTAGTGATGATCCCGTTGCTTTGGAGGCGAAACTCAACTTCAACTTCGAGAGTACACTGTTTGAAGCGAAGGCAGGATCACTTTTATATCGGGCATACTCGAAAATCCGTTGGGTAAACTGTGGCTTGCAAAAATTCGTCGAGGTGCTGGAACCGGTCTTCAGGTCACGATATCTGGAAACCGATACCCGCCGGCCCATGGATCAAGCTAACATCGTCAATCTGGATACGCGTAGCTGGATGGATACGACAATTCGGGATATCGTTCAGACAATGGCTCCTCCCGAAAGGGAGTTTATCAACAACGACCATTATCCTCCAGCTACAACACCTGCGATGAAGAGGGCACTGTATACATATGAGAACCAGGATACAGAAAATCGCCTGGGGTTTGACGGGCATCTTGACAAGCTGGCAGAAGAAAGATGATTTTGTTACTCCTTCAGACTGTTTACACCGTCTGGGTTCGTTTTGGTCGGGATATCTTCTCAGGAACTTGCACTATTATACTTTGTACCACCTTATAAACTTTTGCCGGAGGACCCTCCATAATGATATCGTCGGAGATGCCCATTCAAGTTGTGGACATGCCATGAGTTGACAGTCAGTTGGGTGGCAGGGGCGTTCACACGCGTAGTGACGTCATACAAAAGAAATTTAAATATCTCGACAGGTGTAGCCCTCTTTCTCTTCTCCCTTCAAGTGCTGAAAAACATGTTAGGCTACCAGTACGCTTGAACTTTCTCTCAACCTCATTCCCTCGTACTTACGCCAGAATGTCAGCTTTCACGGTCCAAGAATCACACGTGGGTAGAAAGAGTCAACCTTCGTCGGCCTCTCCTTTTGATTTCAAACGTATAGACACCCATAAAAGACATCGAGTGATTCCAGGATTCCTCTATGTCACATTTTACGGTTTAAAGCCCAAATTCTCGTTTCAACTGGGACGACATGTTCATGTCAACTGAAGGATGAGAATGGCGGCGAGCGGCGAGCCACTGGCTGATGATCGATGATATATTGGTGAGCAGTCGGATGTTCCTTCTTTCTCAACGCTAGCCAGATCCGCTGACATGAACATTCACGATAGATAACTGATAGTTGATGAGCACTTATGGATTCAAAATTAGCGCAGACTGCTGTATATACCTATGGACAGTAATAACTCCCATTCATATACCTCTGAGAACTCGAGCCTTTACTCCGTCTTCCCATCAACCGACTGCTCCTCCCCAATATGGATATTCGTATGAACAGGTCCCTTGAAGCGATACCGCCCCCAAAACACCCACGTCAACCCAACGATCAACATCAAACCTCCAACGGAAACAACAGCATAATTCATATTGTTTTGGTTGACTGGGTGAGAAGTAGGGAGGATGAATAGTACACAGATGAATATTGTAAACTGGATTCGAGAGTCCTCAGCTAAGTTAAGACACATGTTTTAGCTGAACACTTACAGCGAAACTGGCGGCGTTAATGGCCCATGACCAACGACCGAGATGGAATGGACCACGAGATGATAAGCTGGAACGAGGAGTTACGTTAACAAGGAGCATTCGATCGTGGACTACTCACGCAGAAGGCCAAAACACTCGAATGATGATCGGCTGTAAGTATCCGAGCATGACTGCGATAGCGGCAGACGAGAGTATAGCGTTGAACTAAAACCACAAAAAAGCAGTCAGTAAACCAACAAGCGAGAGCTAGCAAAGTACCCACAGCGATCGGGGACCCAATATAAGTGCACGAAATCGCACATCCTACCAACACCGACGTCCAAACACCCACATACGGCGCCTGAAACCGGTTCAATCTCATATACGTCTTCTTCGCAGGAAACGCATTATCTCTAGCCAACGCATAAAACAACCTCGAACTAGCCGTAAAAGCCGTAACAGCTGCCATAAACTGCCCCAAGCATATAAAAGTGAGACACATCAAGGTCAATTTCGGTCCCACAGCGTCGTGATAGAGTTGTGCTATGGGTATAGCGAAAGATGTGGATTGGACGCTGCTGATGCTTTGGACGGAGAAGAGGAGAGCGAGCATGTATGCGAGTCCGATGAGCCACGAGCCGGCTATGCTCCCGACGATGGCGACGGGAGCTAAAAATTCAGCGCGGACAGCTTCTTCTGCGACTTGACCGGCTGTTTCGCTGCCTTCGAGCGTGTAGACGGCTTGGATGAAGCCGAGAAGGACAACAAATCCTTTGGATTCCCACCCGGTGAAGCTGTGATTCGCGTTAGGATGTTTTTCGTACACGAAAACTTGAAGAACACTTACTTCTCAAAGTCTGTAAACACAAATTTTGCACTGTTCTTACGTGGGGGTTAAGAGCAAGATTGGCGTACGAAAAAGGAAGAAACCTCACCTTCGCTGGGGCTTTCACCAAAAGAGTGACTACCAACACAAACGTTCCGGCAAGTGTCCACCAGATATTGAAAGTGCTCATTCTCCCGATGGCTTTCGTACCGACAGTGTTGATGATTCCGGAAAGGATGTTGATTCCCCATGCGATAGCGGCGATTTCAACTCGAGTGAGGGTTACACCCTGGCCGACTTCTATTAGGGATGCTAGGAAGAGGGCTGTGCTGCAAAGGATTTGATCTGGTTAGGATGAATACGCGTGCGAAAAAGTTTATACGTTACCTTAGGTTTCCTGAAGTGCCTGTGAGGGTCATGGCAATTGAGTATATCCATCCCGTACAGACTGGGGGGAGATAAAGGTCAGAACGTTGGAGCGACCCAGTCCTTGGAACATACATCCAAGAATAGGTCGGTCTGGCTTCATTTTACAGACCCAGAAGTATAAGCCACCCATTGTAGGACTACAATACCGTTGATTAGCATGCAGAACGGCCGGAATCGAGATGTTCTTTACGCACTATGCGCTACATATCTCGGCCTGACTGAGTGCGATGAAAAGCATGAATAGTGAACAAACCTGGTCTTGGTGAGCCCAATCCCTTTCTTCAAGTGTTTAGTAGAATACTAACGTTCCATCCCCAGAATAAACCTGCAATGTAGTCGATTAACCTTGGCTCGCGGGAGTATTAGAGATGGAACACACCCAAAGGCCCACCCGAAAACAACCCTGTCTGAAATGCACTTGACATCCCGGTCAAGATGCCGATAGCACAGAATGAGATTCCAAGGACTCCAAATAACGACATTTCACGACGAAATTCAGGTTTGTAGCCCAGCTCGAGGAGACGTCTGTCGGATTCATTCGTGCCGGGAGATTCATTGGGTACTTTTTGGAGTTCGGTGTGGGCCATTGGAAGAGAAGGGGAAGTTAACCCTTCAATAGACCTTGACGTCAAGCTTTTGTATTCATCCTAGTGCTCTGTACGCGGCTTCCTATCACGGGGTACACGGGTGGAGATGATTTCCAAGGGGGCAGTGTGACTGTCAAGGTACATTCTTCGGGATCCTTGTTCGAGTATAGCGTGCCAGATGGGTATCACTTGCGGTCGGTAAAGCGTTATTGAAACGAGGAGGACCGGACGGGTGAGTGACTATAAGTAGCCTCGAATCCAGGATCTCCCAAAAAAAGAAGTAAGAAAGGCTTGTTCTCATGGGGCAAGTAACTAATATTTGCGTTCCCACAGTGCCGCTGTAGCTCCTTCAATAGTCGCGTTCAAAATTGAAACAGCTACTTTGTAAGTCTGTAAGTCGGCCCAGCTGTAAGTGCCAAACAACTGAAAAAGGAAGGTGATTAGTAAGCCTGCCGCGCGACTCTGGGATACACGTTTGAGCTTTCCTCGAGCTCCACCCCACCCTCTACTGATTGTTGGGAGTAAAAGAACACCCAGTTTTGGGCCTAATTAGGATAAATTGACTAGCTTGAACCACTACTAGAAAATATAGAGAACTTGTAACTCAAAAACGGTAGAATGAATGCCCGACATATTGAACTGGGGTGGGCATTATTTTTTTCGAGTGAGCTGGGCTGGCGCGGAAGTCTTACTAATCACATTCCTTTTTTGGTTGTTTAGCACTTACAGCTGGGCCGATTTACAGATTTACAAAGTAGCTGTTTCAATTTTGAACACGACTAATCACCAGTTCGCACCTCAATATTCAATTCTCAATCAATTCACCTCTTTGACCGCATGGCCAACCTGTCTCATTTATTTAATCAAGGAAAGAAGAAATCCAGCCGCACATTATGGTAATAGTCGTACCCAACCCCAACCGGCAAAGGGGGACTGGTCAGCAATGGTGGACATCGATATACGTTCATAACACGCTCTTAAACGCGGAAGATTGAGTGATTTTTGGAGGGTGAGTATACATGTATATGTCAGTTGTTTTCATTCCCCATTCCTCTTAATTTAGATACCTGGTTATTCGGGCCAGCCGCGAAACTCAAGGTAGTAAGCAGCAGGTCATGGATAATGGAAGCGATACGGTGAGCGAAGCAGTAGTTCTGTTCACGGTTTTGAACATAACTTAGCCAGATGAAGAACTCTTTATTCAAAATCGTCAAACTCGAGTTCGCAGCATGACTCGTGGTCGACTTTGGTGCCTTTTGGAAGACCTTGGGGTTGGGGATCAGAAAAAGCGAATTCATCGGAAACTCGAATCAATTACTTATCAACCCATGCCTTATCAGGTGGTTGTTTCAACACACTCAACCTCCCCAACCACTGTCTGAGTACCATGGTCGACGAACTTCAAGACTACACTTTCTCTCCGTCATCCGACCCATCCACCTGGACGCGTAAATGCTACGGCCTCGAGTCCTTCGCGTCCACGATGTCCGAAAACCTCGACGGGTTTCCCTTTTTAACCACCACGATAAGCATCAAACCAGCTTATGACCGAGGGATACTTGAACCCGCTGTCAAGGCCGCATGGATCGCTCTCCGTCACTCTCTACCAGCTATTGCTGTTAAATCATCCAGACTTCCTGCTGCCGATAATCGCTTTACTTTGACTTATCATGTACCCAAGGAAACTGGAGAGCTTCAGACTTGGGTCAACGAGACCGTCTTCTTTACCGATGAAGTGAAAGACGTGTATGACGTGCACAAGAACCTGAAAGATGAGAGGTGGTGGAAGCCATCGGCCGATCATTTGGTTGGGGAGTTACACGTTTCTCCTGTAGAAGATGGGTGGCAGTTTAGGTGAGTCGATCCGAACTTGACAAATACCGGGTTCCTTACGATTCCTTTGCAGTGTTGTATTTAATCACAACAGTATCGATGGCAGAAGTGGTTTCGTGAGCTTCGTTTCTCTTCCTGTCCTGTCGCACAACGCTCACCTCGACAACTAGGGTATTCTAAACGAACTTCTAGGGAAGCTTGTTCCGATCCTTGAAGGCAGTACTACTCTCATCTCGGAACTTCCTTGGGGTGAGGAGACGAAACGTCTACCTCCAGCTTCCAAAGTTATCAACACCAAGGCCAAGGCTCTGCCTAAGAAGGATCAGCCACCTCTCCCTTTATCTCAGCCGGTGAGAGAATATTGAATCTTAGTTTATTCGTACACATGAATTCTCACCTATAACCAAAAGACACCCTGGACCTGGCCGCCAGTCAAGATATCATCACCAATAAATCGCGATGTCTCCGCCCTCGTCGCCCTCCCCATCGAGACCACGTCCAAACTCCATACGGTCAGCAAACTTCACGGACGGACTATTTCTCAAGTTGTCACTGCCCTCTCCATCCTGGCACACACAGAAACGTCCTTGAAAGCTGCTGCAGAAGCCGGACCTGAACGATTTGCAGCCGTATCTCTGGGATTTAAGGAATCGGAGGTGTATAGAATGCGTACTTTTACAAATTATGTGTGTGTTATCGTTGCTCTCTGACTTTGTTCATGAAACACTGAGCTCACGGTATCTTTTTGGACAGAGACACAAGTTCCCTGAACCTTACAACACGTTATCTAGTGAAACACCCGGTCCGCTATCGACATTTGACGGAATGCCCTTGTTCCTTCGTATGGGTCCGATTCGCAAGTTCTTCACGATCGATGACGTTACCTCGACGGCTTCCGTGAACTCTACCGAACTAACAGATGTGTTCTGGGACGAGCTTGTGAATGCTACTGCTAAGAGCTGGAAAGACCACGATGTACGTTGCTAAACATATTCTAGTGCGGGAGAGCACCTTTCATAAGCCATTCTGTTTTAGCTATCACTCCACGGATTCGCAACCCGAGAAGAGGAATCTCAAGGGATAATCCACAGTTTTGACCCCAATATCCTCAACGTTCCCGTACTTATCACTTCTTCCATCGGTGACATGGGAAGGTTGGATATTTTTGATAATTACCTCCCATCGCGAGCGCGAGGAAATGGAACTTTGACGGTCGCCGATACAATCTGTGGGCAAAGGGTGAGGGTACCGGCGATTATGAATCTATTTTGGCAGTATGATGGGAAGTTGAGTTGTCAGTGGTTTACAGGAGGGGAGTGGACGACGAGAGAGCAGTTGTGCCATGTTGTGGATTCATTTGAAAGATGGATTGGGATTTTTGTAGGAAGAGATCAGTAAGACCACAATATTTTCTGGAAGGAACTATGTATACTGTTGAACTATTGAACGATACAATTTCATGATAAAAGTCAATTGGCAAAGGGAGCGCCTGAACAATAGTGAAACTGAAGGCCGAATTGCTCGATCCTTCTAAACAAGGTGCCCATCAAACCCCAGCCGATTTTCCGTATTCTGGCGTTCATATGCCCTCTTCGTCGCTGTAGCTGGAGGATAATGCTCATTGTTAATAAACTCCATTTCTGGAGGAGAAGGCATCGTGCGAACAATCTCCCAAATTTTAGTATCCATCCAGCTACGCGTATCTAGATTGACGATATTAACTAGATCTTTGGGTGTGGACCGGCTGCAATCGGCAAGATCCAGATATCGCGACGCAAAGACAGGTTCCAACTCCTCTACAAACCGTTGCAAGCCGGGGTTTGCCCAACGGATCTTCGAGTATGACCGGGCGAAAAATGCTCCTGATTTTGCATCGCAACCTGCATTCTCGAACTTGAGATTGAGTTGTCGCTCCAAAGCAATCGGACGGTTGCTAAGCGAGTGTCGAGCATGGAGTAGTCCCAGATACACGATGGAGTGAAAGAGGGACTCTCGGTCGTCCTTCTCTGACTGAACAACCTGACTGTCGTCATCTGGGTCCAAATGTAAAGCCGCCGCGAGAAACAGAAAGGTCCCCTGAAATTGCGGAATGAACAAGATACACCTTTTCCTCAAGTTGTTGTTGTAACTCACCGCACGACCCGGAGGGTGTAGTGGATCAGCTCGTGCTAAGTCCAGAGCATGATCAAAGTCAATAAGGTATCCCCTCCGTACATTATGTTCATCTGCTTCTCTCTCCATGAGAATATTACCAGGTGAGATATCACGATGTAGGAGACGTAGCTCATGGACGAGCCACGTATGCGCTAATCCCAACTTGTCAGTCGTCGCACACGAGACTACATGAGCAGAACGCACCCTCCATGGCATCAGCTACACAAGTTAACAGAGTCTTGATATTCGTGAAGGCTTTGATACTCGCTCCCACTTCCTTGAGGACGATCCGGTGTGTGATAAGCTGTATGGGTTCTCTTACATTCCCATAAACCCAATCCTCTTCCCAGTACTCGTGTCCGATAGTCTTGGTATTCGGAACATCCCCCCCTGAGATCATGGTGCAAAGGCCGCGAGGAACTTCACCAATTCGACGCTTATCGTTAATACGCTCATATACCTGAGCTTCCTTGAGAATAGTCGAGTAATTCTGAGACTGAGAATCCTTGTAAAAGTGGACTGACCCTGTACCAGGATCAAATGCGAGCGATCGACGTGTGCAACGCCCAAAGGGAATGCAATTCCGGTCTGGAGAGAACACTGGTACACAGACGATAAAACGATGCCCATCCGGCATCTCGATAGATCGAAAGGGTTGCTCGTGAATGGTGCGGTACAATCTCTGAGGCAGCTGTGACCGACCGTGCCAAGCATCGGGGCTAAATTTCTTGAATTCAGCTCGGGCACGATCAGCTTCATCTTTCGAGACCAGAGTGATCGATGGGTCATAGCCACGATTTATAGAGTCCAGCTGAGCAAACCGACGGTAGAAGTCAAAGATGAGCTCAGGCTCTTCGACGAAGCTGAATCGCTCGGAAACGATCGCACAAGATCGATCCCATCTGACGAATCGAGCATATTGGCCAAAAATTATCAGCTGGAAGAAGAAAACCCTATACTGCACAGTGAGGAGTGCTGCGGCATAGTACGCAATCTGTCCACGACATGAAATACCCTTCGGTGTCATGTTCTCGAAGGGATGGTGCTCCCAAACGAACCCCTTCTGTCCGGCCTCTGCGTTATCATCAGACTCATCCTCAGCTGGCTCTGGCCCGCAATCTGGAAGCGGTGAGGGGATATCCACGTTGTCCAAGTCATCCCTTACACACTGATCATCGTCCATCCCCGCCTCGTATTCCTCTTCATCTTCTCCTTGCAAATGGACATTCCTTTGTCGCATTTGACGATCACAGAAAGGATCAGAGCTGTCGCAAAACCTTATCTTCACATGCGACTCTTGTTCTGAAAAGGGTATGTAGCATTTGTCTTCCCAAAACCGGCGCGTTGAGGACGTCCCAATAGAAATATCTACCGAGAGGCCTCCGCAGTTAGGGTCGCCCGCTGAATGGCAGTCCTTGTACACCAACTTGGTCTTTCTGTCCGGGTCCCGTGGAGGCCAGTTCTCGAGAGCCTGGACCTGCAGCAGTAATGAAGTAGGAGTCTGGTAGGAGCAACAACCACTACTCACGAATGGCTTATACATTTCGGCTTCTGACTGTTGCGAAGCAACGCTTCGCATGAGGTCTAGCCGTTCCTTCCGTGGCTTCAAGCGACGTGCATTGGGATGCTGGTAGGGTAAGAAAGTACTGAGGAACTCTTCTGCTCGTAGACTGCCAATGTATCGTCCGCTTGTAAAAAACGCCACTGCCTTGCGTTTTTCAAAAGGTGAGGCGACGGTTGTAGTGGCATGTTTATTCGGTCGCTTGTGTGAAAGGGTCGTTTGTGCGTTTGGTGTGGAAGATGGCCTCTGCTGGTTAGGGACTGGGCTGTTACACTGGCGGCATTTAGCTGTCATGTGGTAACTGTGTTGTCTATGTCATGTCGCAGTCATGTAAGGCCCATGTGGGGATGTTTGATGTGACCGAATTGTGACACGAACAATGGGGATTGATGAAAATTAACCTAAACGAGATTCCGATTGTGTAGTAAATTATGATAGTTATTTGGGTCAATGCAGCGATCGTTTGGGCAAAAAAGACGAAGATAAAGCAAGGGCCAGGGGCAGTGCCAAAAACCGAATGAATGGAATGAGCGCTGACGGCAGCTCTCGGCCATGCCGCTTTCTGCCGATCCGGTGTCCACAAAGATGCCGCAATGCTAATTCAACGTTACAGCAGTTCGTGTGACCTCGTGACAATTATAATCTCTCTCCTACCTATGATTTATTATACCCTCTCCTCGACAGCAGTCGTGCGAGGATCCTTGGTAGAAACCAAAGGATCATTTCATCCCTCATTCCAATGTTGAATTACTCCGAATCATTAGTGCGGCCTCAGCAGTAGTTGAGTGCCCGTCCTTGGCAGCAGTCGAGGATTCCATCCCTCATTCCGATGTCGAATCACTCCAGTGCGGCCTCAGCAGTAGTCCAGGATTCCATCCCTCATTCCGATGTCGAATCACTCCAGTGCGGCCTCAGCAGTAGTCCAGGATTCCATCCCTCATTCCGATGTCGAATCACTCCAGTGCAGCCGCAGCAGTAGAGGTTTTCCCTTACTCTTCAACCTCAAATGCCCGGAAGCTGGCTGGGTAACCTACCCAGGCTCGTTCTCTCCCAATTCTGCATCAGCATCGAATCGGATTCACACGACACCTTCATCTTTGCGTTGACGCAGGCCATGGGCGATAACGACCATGATTACTGGGAACGGGAAGCTCTGCATGATTATATTGGCGGACCCGGACGTCTAGAAGGGTTTTATACTTAGGGAAAGTGGTGAGTTTTTAGCGATGGGAGGTCTCGATTTTTTTTCTCAACCATTCATCTAGTCAACTACGATGGTTTGTGCCATATATCTAACAAACCATCCTGCACGCTTCATGGCTCCCAACTGAAAGCTCTCGGTTCTGTTCATGTATTCACTACACAATCGCTTTTCGACCTCATGCAAACCGAGAACCCAAGGACATAAGGCTTAACGGAGTCTTTTCAGGATGGCTTGCGCCATATATCTGAAGAAGCACTCCACAAGTCTTCCCTGTCCACTTAATGGGAGCTCTTGGTTTGCGAGCGGTTTTGAAGCATCGACCTCGAACTCCCCCGTCGACTATTCATCATCATCCTCCGCCGAAACTCGTAAACATTTGGGCTCCACAGAACTTTCTGAGGATGGCTTGCGCCATATATCCGAAGAAGCGCTCTGCCGGTGTCTACAAATATGAAACTATGTGATTTCCATGGAGTTTAATCTGAGCCATTTACACCAATCGGTAAGTCAAGTAATTGTGACGTGGTCCAACATTCTCAACATCTCTTCGACTACTAGGTTCAAGTTCTCTTTTGATGCTTCTTGGTCACCCTTCTCTAGCTCTGCAATACTATTTCCCCACCATTTGACGCATACCAAAAGAAGTAACCAACCGGTGGGCCCCCTCTTCTCGAGCGACTTCATGTCCTGAGGGTGATACGGACTTGTTTCGCCCGCAGCTCCCCTTCGTACTGGCTGTAACAACTGCCACCATTCTTGGCACTTTGGAGGGAAGGCTACCGCGAAATCCTTGTCGAGCTTGGGGTATTTAGAGTGGAATCGGCTTTCTATTCCTTTAGTTACCCATGCCTTGATTTCCGGGGGACGTTTGTTCGTAGGGAGTCCGTGCGAAGTTCCACTAGCGGTCACCTCGATCTCAATCCAACGCTTCACGAGGATTTTGTATTGTGGACCAAGATCAGCGGCGTTCAGATAGTGGATCGCTAGCAATATCCAGCTTCGCTCTCGCGGAAGAGTGCTCGCGACGGCTAGTTGCGCTAGGGTAGATTCCTGAAGACCCAGAACTGTTCCTTTAGTGCCACCATTGGGTACTTGGAAGTAACCAAGTTACTCACTGACTCACCGAGTTTCCCTGATTGGGAGGGAGCGGTCTTAAGCGTAAAAGTATTCTGGTTCTCGACACACTCTGGTGTGGGACCATAACTTTCAGTGGAAGAGATGATCTGAACTTCTTTTGGTGTGGAATCCTGGTTCTCGGTGGAACGGGTGATGTGAACTTCCTTCGGCGTTGAATCATGGTTCTTGGTGGAAGAGATACCTTTCTGCAGAATGTGGTCGTTCTTCAGCTCTCGCATCTTCTCCTTTGCCCTATGAACGCTCTCGTATGGTTGGTTCAGAGCCGATGTCATGGCGTGTTGCGGTGTCAAAACGCCACTCGCTGCATATTCAGTGGGATCTGGTATGGGAATATAGCCCTGGGTCAGAGAAGCGTCTTTCTCAGCCTGAAACGTATTGTCTTTCGATCTTGGACTCTCGATGGCTGCGCACACATCCTAAAGAAACCTGCCGTTCAGAAATTGGCACGATAGACGATGCTTTTACATTACCACGATTCTTTCAGAACTCCCATGCATTCTAACGAGGCCTTCTAAGCACTCCATCTCTTCTTCAGCTTGAACCATCCTGTTATACCACTCTCTACTTCTTTCAACGAGGTCTGCCAGATCCCTTGACTCCTCTTCAGCTCGAATCATCCTTCCGTACCATATGTCTGATGCGAAAGACTGTTGAGCGGCCTTCTTGCTATATCGTGCAACACGCTCTAATAGTTTATTCATTTCAGCTGTTGTCGCAGACACCACTTTAACTTTCTGTTCGATCACCAGGCCGGGTTAGATTTCTGGTAGACAAGCGCCGACGGCGAATGAGGTTACGTACGTTTGGATGCACGGACTCCCCTGCTGAGTGCTCGGACATGTTGAATGGCTGGGGAAGAGGAGGAGCTGTAGATGTGGTGACAGTGAATTGAGATCACCTACGTTCCCATGTGCGGCCTCCTGCGCTGTGCGCTTGGTCATCTGAGTGGCAAGAATAGATGTAGAGCAGGAGGTAAAGGAAGCTTGAATGATTGAGGGAGAAGAAAGGATGTAGAGGAGGCAAAGGATTCAAATTGGTCACACCTTTGCCAAAACAAAGGTATGTCCTACCTTTGATGGTCCCTTTATTCGACCATGCTTACACTCCGGAATGCCATCACATCATAGTTGCACGTGGAAGTATTGATTCGTATGTAGCCACTCGAAGATATCCGGTTCAGATAAATTTCAGTATTCTACCTCAACCATATACGTACGTACGTATAGTTGTTTGAGTTGGCCCGTGCATCAATGATCAATCTGAATCCTTTCTCTTCAGGGTTTCCGTTAATGCCAAAATCAAAGACATCGAAATCGGAGCCTCCATTGTCGGCTCTCGTATTTTGTTACTGCTCGAAATGCATGAAGTGTACGGACAAAGATCCTGAAACTGGGGAAGTAAGGGCGGGGCGTCTCTTAACAAAGAGAACAAGGACTCGCCATCTAAAGGACAACATGGTGGCTGCTAGCGTCGATACCTCGGCGACTTCTCAAGCTGATGAAGAGGCACAAGAGCCCTTTCGAGAAGTTAGAATGCCTCAAAGGAGAAAAGTGAACAACAGCTCTAATAAACGAGTGGCTGACCTTTTTGACGAGGGGGTAGACGCGGGTTTAGGAAATGACTCCAATAACGGACTAAATTGTGCGTGTACCTTCTGCTATTGATGGACCTGTACTCATTCGAATGACGTCGACAGACGTAGCTAGTAACTCCACAGCAATAACCACGACGATATACCTATGAGCTGCTTGGCTTCATCTCGCCTGCAGGGTTAGCCGGGACAACGTTACCCGATTCTTGAAAGTTCTATACATCATAGTCGTTATGGCCGTTACTCTTGGACGTGCTATAGAACACCTTCCCCCTTCAGATGCTCCATTCATCCACTCGCCCCCTGTCCATGTTCCCCGTGATATTCGCCCCGTCATGGATAAGTTGTACATCGAGCCAAAGATAGACAGGACGGTCGTGTGCCCCAAATGTTTCACTTGTTATGATGTCGAGAATCTACCACCAAGCTGCACTCATTATGATTTCCCTTCCAACAAGGGCAAGCCATGTGGAGAGACCCTTTTCCGAGAGAGGTGGACCAAAGGCGGTATCAAAGAACGGGTGCCTCGTAGTCTCTATTCCCATCAGGACTTCAAGTCTTGGTTGACGCACTTCTTGTCGAGACCGTCCATTGAGGATTTGATCGACCAATCTTACGCTCCCCGGAATCCCGCCGCCTTCGTATCGTCTCTCTGGGACGCCCCTGGGTGGCATAGTCTACCAGACTCGTTCAGTACTCAACCCGGTAACCTGACGTTTGGTTACTACATTGACTGGTTCAATCCCTTCTCAAACAAAATAGCTGGGAAGAAGGTCTCATGCGGCGGGGTCTATCTAGTTTGTCTCAACCTCCCTTATGAGTACAGATATCAGCCAGAAAATATTTTCTTTGCTGGCATTACACCTTCACCAAAGGAACCCACGACGATCGGCTTGAATCGGCTCTCGGAACCCCTTGTCAAACAGCTAAATGAGCTCTACGACAAAGGAATGTGGCTTCACACATATCGAAATCATCAGGAAGAGACCCTAATTCGCGTTGCCATACTAATTGGCATAGGGGACATGCCCGCTATGCAGAAGGCATTTGGGTATGCTTCCCATAGCCACAAAACATGGTTTTGTTCCTTGTGCAACTTGCCTTATTCCAGGTTAGGCGAACTCGACCATACTACTTGGCAGCCACGACTTGATTTGGAGGTCAGAAATGCTTCGAAGGCATGGGTTCAGGAAGAGCGAAAGACAAGACAGAAGAAGGTTTTCAATATGTTTGGCGTGCGCTATTCCGTGCTGAACCATGGACTTCCTTACTGTGATTCAGTCAACCACACGATGTTTGGAATGATGCATTTTTGGCACGAGGGTGTTCTTCAGCACCTTGCCAGGTCCTATTGGGGGATCGGGGGCATCCTTTCATCGCACGTTGACCACGAAGAGCAACGACCAATGGGAGGTAATTCGACCCAACCTTCATCGTTCTTCGCTCACACTGAACCTTCGAACTTGGGTGACACCACAATGGATATCGATCCCAGTGACGGCGAGAGTAGCTCTGGCAATTGTACTGACCACGAAGAGGTCATAGCAAAGGAAAGGCAAAAGGACGAAGAAGAGAGGTCAAAAGCCAAGAAGCATTGTGTTTTTACCCCTCAAGATATGAAGGTGATCCATGATTGCCTCGCAACCACTGTGATTCCTTCGTGGATGAACCGGCCACCCACCAACCTAGGTGAAGACTCGCATGGCAAGCTGAAAGCAGATAACTGGCAGAAGTTATTCTCCGTTAATGGGCGAAGAATACCACTCAAGAGTTAACCTAATATCAGAGCTACGGGAGTAGCACCAACACCAAATCAACCCAAAAACTAGTAAACCTCCGTGTAAAGTCTATCAATAACTCTACACACCAGGAAAGATTGCAAGGGTGGACTGCTTGGCAAAGGTTACGCACAAGATCACAGTCTCAATATTGTAGGAACGTTTTATGAAATCAATGTGTAACTGCAAGTGTAAAACACCACAGCTACGGGGACTCTAGGGTTGTAGGGGCTCTGTTTATTGTCCAGTGGACTAAGTGGGACTATGAATTTCGTCTACGGTAAGACTAATTCGAACGATTGGAGACTATTGCCCTCGACAGACACGAAAACTAAGTCCTCGGCGGACACGAACGCTAAGACCCTCGACGGATCACGAAACAGTAATCAAGACCTCGGCGGCCTACGGACGGATAGTTCTCTAGTTTTTGACCTCGACGGTCTCGTATAGTTCAAATCAAATCTTATCGTTTCACTGCACAAAGACAGGGCAAATCTCTCTATTGGTGTCAAGAGCAGTTACTCACGGGCAACCCACTCAGGACTTTCCTACGCACGGGTAGTACTTTTTTTATCTACGGATACATGAGCTGCTTTTATACTACTTCTATGCTAGCTTTGTAATCCTATCTCTACTTGTTCTATCTCTAAAAATAATGCACCGTAGCTACGAATCCATGCGGAGTCTTATCGCTAGGGACTGCTACATGTGCAGAATCTTGTCTACAGAGCTTTTCCGTATTCGAATCATATGTTTTGGACCAATCTGGACCGTTCTTCATTCTTGTTTCAGCATGTAGAATGGACCTACATAGGCGTACCATATGGTATTTCCTGCCTACGGACCTTATCCTGCATTTCGACGTTATCAAATCATATGGACTTTGTGTGTCCAAGTAGTTCCAGCATATGGATCCAGAGTTCCGAATCGCCATAGCACATGAACAGCGTGGACTCCGAGATCCGTTGTTCATTCCTGCCTGGTTCCTAGGTACTCTATCTGTGATCTGGGATCTGTATCATGTCTTTTTGTCTTTTCCTCAGATCGGGACTTGATCTACGGTCATATCAAATTTCTCCTAGTCTGTGTGGTCCAATGTCCGATTTCTTGTCAACTAAATCCCCCGTAGAAGTAGGTACTCCTAGTATGAAGGTCTTTTGACTTTGTTAAGTTCTGCTACAAACGGTTCTGTGAAGACTACAAGTCTTCTAATAGTACAATCCCTTGATATGCCAGTGCATAGTAGAATGTAGAGAGTAGAACTCGGTGAATTACCGCTTAAGTCCTCTGCTCATAGTGTTCTACAGGTTTCGAACGGTCATACAGTTTTCTGACACGATCTACGGCTCTCTCTAACTGGTCTAGCTGCGCCGACGGCACATCCTACTAGCGGCACTAGCTTTAACTAGCAATTCGGGCTCACTCTAGTTCTTAATACGATAAATATCGCTCCGTAGCACTGTTTTAAAGTGCAAAAAGAACCTTGTAGCATAGTCAACTAAGTCGCATTACCGTCTTCTTCCTGACGATTTTGCCAGAAATTTGGCTTCGATCTCGGACGGATCGTGCATTGGCACTACTCGCGAATTTCTATCATGTTGCCACCTGTTGCCAAATCATCGATTGTTATGTGACCTCAGATGTGCTGGCAGACACATTCACCGAACATTACATTGAATTTCGGCGTACCACTAGAGACCTGTTCGCTCACATTACCGAGCGGCCCAATCACCACTTCGCGATGCATACAGCGCAGCTCTTGAAATTCTGGGGTCCACTTGTCCTCCTGAACGAATATCCTTTCGAACGGTTCAATGGCATGCTCCAAAGCATACCAACCAATAAACACGTGTGTAAGTTCATGTTCAAGATCACAAACTGTTAGACCTTGATGTATTTGAAATACAGACGAGCTCGACCTGACTATGCTACAACAAATGTGTCGGCAGGCTCGTTTAGCTGCTGTTGCGGCTGACTTTACACAGACACACCCCTCCAATAGCAACTTCGGCCAAGTTTTCAACATTTTATACGACAAATTCCCGTATCCTGCCTCGTCTCAAGCGCAAATACCTAATCTTTGTGAATACCGAGACCAGCTCAGTGAAGAGACGTATAGGCTTCTTTTCCAACGTCTTAATCATGGCCAGCCTCAAAGAACAAGTTTTGTGGATTGCCACCAATTCCCGATACCACCTGGTTCAGCAGACCGTGTTTTGTTTGACTGGGTAAAACACAGACACCACTTGGAGTTTCGCGGATATGGTTATTCAGACCAATCCCATGGGACTCTCGGGAATAGTACAATATCTTTTTTCAATCCGGCTAGCAAAGAACAACGAACGGGTTTCATTACGGAAATATTCACTATTCTTCTTCCTGCTTCGGTCGAACAAACATTTCTCGTTGTTTCGCCTCACCTGTCCCTTTCCAGTTACGACATGGACAAGGATCCTTACCTCTGGTTTCCCAACTTGCGCTGTCACATCGTTTATTGTCGGGATTCCTCGGAACGCATCCTCATAACGCCGGAAGAGATCATTTTTCACGTTGCACTTTACAGACGACCCAAAGGAACATATGGTATCACCGAGGAAATATACGTTGTAAACGACACTCTCAATCGTGGTAGAGTAACTTAGCATATTGTGTAGGATCGATACGTTTAGATTACAGGTTCAAGATGAAGCAATTATATGACTTTACAGTGCCCTATCCAGTGCTATTTGTAAGACATTATGTGGCTAGAGTAGGCGACTGTGCATACTCGCTTGTGACGGATGCCTCGCGCACACTTGAAAAACAGAATCGTGTAACATAGGTTATGCTGAAATCTTAAGTCAAATGCGTCAAATGTTAAGTATATGTATTATCTGTAGTGTACAATCGAAAACGAACGGGTTTTTACATTAGTTGATTCGATGAATGGTGGACTCTAATTAGTCCCTTTCCTTCGGTGATTGAACCGGACTCGACTCTCTTCGGTCAATGATACAATAACTAGATGTTTTGTTAAACCCGGTGTTGCATAGATCCAGAGGAATTCATACCAGCCATGCTTTCCGAGAGACCTTGCAAACACCTGGCAAGGCAATACACCTGGTCTTGAAGGTGAAGGTTTTCTCGCAGAGCCTGCTCAACGAAAATCTCCAGCTGATGGCATGGCTTTAAAACGAAGCTTGATCACGGAAATATTTGACGAACCTCGCGCATTTTGGCTGTTTGCATGTCAAATCGTTTAAAAATCTCCGTCTCCGTCTGCATCTTTAGTTCAATGATCATGAGATTACGCGGACTCAAGGAGGTCACGCACATAGATTGGTTTCGAATCATCATGCATAACAGAGTCTTCATTTGGACTTGTCATAGGCGTACTAAAAAAAGGCCGTTAGAGAAATCGCGTGGCTTAGGGGTTGTGCAGCACACATAGGAACATCAAGGTCCATTGGCTCGCCCGTTTCCACGGCTCGCCGCACTCTTCCGTGTAACGTAGTTTTGCAACCCTTTTGAATTTTCTGCGAACCCAAAACCTTCCCACCGCTGCAATGAGATCAATCTGAGATGGGTTGGCCATGGAGGCGCACCTGCAGTTTTGGAGACATCGCCCTGGCCCGGGTCGACTTCTTTGTATATACCACGCCACTGCGTATGTTTGAAACGGATCGAACAACCGAAAGAGTATGAGTGGGCCACTGTGTGAAAACTTGTACGGACACGATTAGCGGCGACTACGATTCTAGAAGCTATAGCTTACATACCGGTGTTGAGCCCACTCATTGTTCCATTCTGGGGTTGACTTAGACTTGGAGTGTCACGCCTGCGTTTGTTCCTCTGAGTCGATCGAACCATGGTATTATGATGAATCTGGTTAATGAAAGATGGTGAGGACAGTTGGTGGGTTGAGTGCGCCTTGAGTGGCCTGGAAAGAGTGGCTTAGGTTGGAAAGAGAACAAGAGTACGTATGTTTGAACCGTTGTTGCGAAGCAAATAAATATGGCCCAGCGGCCCTTTGCGGTCCTTCAGTCCCTTTGTCATCTTGTCGTCTTTCTCCTATGAATGGGATCAACAGCAGATAAAGAACACTTTATTCCAATAACATGTGCATCTTTCACGTTAGGCGCTACTTTTGAAGAACTACGAGGTTTAATCTAGTGGTTTAGGACATGTCCACATCCTCATCCTCATCCGGGTCGAGCTCGCCGAACTCGTCGCCTAAGTCATAGGCTCCACACACATCCTCGTATCGTTCTACAAAAAAGTCATTGTCTGACACCTTCTTCTCCTTGGCTTTGATCTCTTTGTCTTCTGTTGCGAGCGACAGGTTAGGATCCTTGAGGAAAGCGATCCTCAACTTTCCCTTCAACAGATTCTCTTCATTTTCTCCGCCAAGAACGGCTACACGCTTTGCATCATCAGGAAGTGTCTTGTAGAATGCCGGACTGTAATAATCGAGGGGCATGCCCGTTGGGAATATGTCAAGCGTGGAAGTCTTCTGAATATCTGCAGGTGGACGATTTCGAAGCCTGAGTCTCGATCGACAGAACCGGCTACTGTCACGCATGCGCTCGTCAAGCTTTCGATACCAGATTTCCGCCGCTTCTGAACGCTCTGGCCGCTTTTTGATTTGATGGACTTTCGTGACCGGGTCCAACTCGTCGTCAGAAGTGGCTTTAGGGTCCGCTAGAATGAGATAGCGCTCGGGATAGTCGTTCTCTCTCAGAAACTTTTCGCGCGCGTTTGCAAGCTAAAGAAAAGTCAGGAATTGGTCACTAATATCAGTTTCAAAATTACGCACTCTCAAGCGATTCTGGTACACTGTGTTGAGCTCTTGGGCTTTTGCAACGGAGCCTGGTTTATTTCCTTCACTCATCCAAAGTCCATAGAGATAGTGAAACACGACGTGGTTGTAAAACATTTGATGAAGATCACGTCTTGCAATCAGTTCGGAAGGGCACTTCATGTGGTTAAACGCTCCCGCTACCAAGCCTTCGCTGAACGAGTCGAGGGCCACATATTCGCAGGCCTTATTATAAAGAGAGTAGGGTGTCGAGGGTAAGTTAACACGCCACTGCTCAATTCCATATTTCGAGAGCATGATTCGGACGTGTTCGAGGAGAGATTCGGGAATAGTGGTTGCGTGAACACCGATTGAGTTTTTCCGCCATCCCAAGACCAATTCAGCGCGCGACGTTAACAAAACAAGCTTCGGGTTAATGATGGAAGAGGAACGCCCTGTGTGAGCTAATTGAACATCTGTCTTGGACGAAAATTGGGACTGGAACTGCTTCAATGCCTCCTGGGTAGGGAGTTCAGGTACTTGGCCCGCGCTCAAGAGTCCCCATAGAATGCGTACCCAAAGAAACATGCAGTGCTGGAAAGCAAAAATGAGGACAAAAGAGTCGAAAGGGAGGGCGAGCTAACGGTACTCACCAAGAGCGCCCGTTCACTGTCTGTCAGACCATCTTGTAAAAGGCGGTATGGCTCGCCTGGGCCTCGGGTCGGCTGCTTGTCAGACGATTTCGTCTTCCGACCAATGCGTCCTCTCCCTTTCCCTTTCCCTTTCCCTTTCCGTTTCTTGACTGAGTCAGCAATGTCCGCCAACAAGTCTAGAGGTTCCCTCGAAGAGGACGCCTTTTGCTTTCCCTTGGATGAGGAAGAGGCGGGAAGTTGGGAGTGATCGGCTGAACCAGATGCATTGGCCCGATTATCCGGGTCAGGGGGAGGTTGGCGAGGTTGAGATTGACACTGCGAGGAAGAGGCTGGAACGTTTGAACCATCTGTGGGGCCAGGAATATTATACCCGACATTCGGAATATGACTCGGTAAGGGTTGGCTGCGGTGTATGTCATGGGGGGCGAGATTCAGGTATGCCTGCGACTGAGCGTTAGAGCCAGAGAAATCGCTGGAACCAAAGGCAGGATGTACATGGGTATTTCCACCAGCAGTGACAGTATGATCGGAAGGGTCGCTCATAATGCTGTCTATGTCGTTCACAGTGGGGGAGGGTGAAGGGCTGGGTGGGGGAAAATCACAGGAAGGAGAAGGAACATGCGAGTGCGCTAGAAGGCTAGATATATCGGAGCCTCCAGGGCGTTTGCGTTCAGGAAAGAAAGAAGATGAAAAAGAAGGAAAAGTTTGATGTGAGGGAGTGTTATGTTGGGGCAATGTAACATCCGAAAGTGGTCGTTGATGGCCATTGTTACTGAAGAGTCGAGAAGTTGAGTTTCCAATAGCATTCGCACAAAGGTAAAACACGTACGATATATTGTTGTTGTACAAGCCGTTTTGAGCATGACCAGATGCATCATGGTGCGACTGCAGTTCAACGAAGTAGGGGGAGCGAAGATAACGGGTTGGGTAGGAGAAGGATTGGACTGGGTCGATCCAGATGAAACAGATACTCCAGGCATCGTTTGAGAAGTCATATTGTGGAAGAGCGGTAAGAATAGAGCGAATGAGATAAGGAATATGGAGAGAGTGGCGGGTCTTGCAGTACCGGACTGAACAAAACCAGGAGACAAGAAGAATCTGTGAGCTATGTGAGATGCGGCCATGCCTTTATATGAAGCGCACTTACCACATATTCCTTTGTCTTTGCTACTCAGCATCGAGAATTCGACCGCCCTTTGTTCAACTTGACGCTGATTCCGTAGAAAGCATTCACGAGAAATGACACTATTGTGCGAACCCTCGTGTCGCTCGCGTGCTTTACCCGGGAACATGTACCTTAATTGAAAGGACCACATGATTACCGGATGGTGAAGACTTTAAGCAAGTCTTCGGATACATGGCACAAGTTCGAGTTCGGCGCGATCATTGAAGGAGCCTTGATTGAGAATCCCTGACTTCTGTCAGAGATCTCTCACAACTGCTGCTGCGAGAGTTGGAGGAGCGAAGTGTATCGACTCCAACTTCTGTTGGATATATGTGCAACTGCTGCTACATGTACAGTGATGTTGGTCGCAAGGGAAAATTTTTGAAGAGGAAGAGCCTTCAACAGAGTTCTGCAGGACTAACGTAGCGTTGGAACGATGGACGACGAGGGGTCCAGGGGTTTGAACGTATTATCTTCTGGCGTGACATCAGGTTCTGGGTAAGCAAAAAGGTCAGCTTGATAAGGAATCGTACGCAAGAGCATACAAAGGGCGCCCGTTGAAACGAGGGAGGAGCCTGTAAATTAAAGCGTTAGATTTTGGGTGTAGGTAGCAGGGTAGTTTCGCACGACTTTTTGTGACTGCCGTCGCACTCACCTTCGATAAGATAGTGACCAATTAAAGATAAGATAAGATGACCACGTGCAAACGTAGAAAATACCAAATTTACTCTTCGTCTTAATATCTACATTAATAGAGTGTCTACGACACCAAACAACAAAGTGGAAAATACACAATCAATTGACTCCAACCACTAAGAATGCCTCGTACTCGAAGTTCACGCGCTAAAGCTGCTGCTCGCAAGGAGCCATCTCCTGAGCCGTTCTATGAAGTCCGTAAGTAGTGTGCGAAGGCAGACCTCTGTTTAGAACTAATCTTGCGTCTTTCTCGTGTGTTAGAAACAATTGAGAAAGCGAAATGGAAGGAGGGGGAATGGGTAAGTACTGACAAGATTTGTGGTTAATCCATGTCTTTGCATTGATTCAATTACAGTTATACTTTATAAAGGTGGGCTCCAAGGCTTCAGGAACATGTTGTTTTTTTGACTCGACCGTTCATGTAGTGGGCCGGTTATGACGAAACAGATAATACATAGGTTGCATCCGAGATCGTGCAGGCAAAATCTGAAACGAGTCTTTAGATGGGAACCCGGCTACTCCTTGAATAATTGCAGTTGGATGTTGGGGAAATTTTGGAGGGACGTAGGGATGAACAATTTTGACATGGTTCCAGAACGGGTTGAAGGATTCGAGTTAATGAGCAGTGCCAATTTTAGAGGTAATACTTCATTCAGGAGCCCTCTTTCGTACTCACAGGCCGTTAGACTTGTGCAAGACACGACTTGAACAACAAGAAGAGTTGTATGATACTGAAATAGATACCCTATATACTGACACTATTGAGTTGGATGGAGGTGCGCGATATGCAAAATCTTATTACCTTCCCTGCTGAGCTGATCATCTAGGTCAAACCTGTCTAATCCCAGACCCAAAGCTACTGTGGACCAACCCTGAGTGTCTTGGGCTTAAAGGCCTTACAGCGAATGACAGATATCAGGTTTGTGGGATTCACCGTGACTGCTCTATGAATTCACAATGACCCGCTAGATTGTTCGCCGCTCACTGGAATCAAAAAAACTTGATGCATCTCAGATCCTCTACAAAAAGGTTAGAAAGGACACCAGAGAAGTAAGTCGACGATCATCCATCGTTTTCAAAGATAAGCTGATCTTTGCCTGACAGGACTCGGGTTGGCTTGACAACTGGAAAGCTGGCTGTTTGGTGAGTAGTGGCTCTTCGTAACATCTCCAATTTACGGATTGCCGGCAGATTTGTGCAGACCCAGAGAAACCCTTGAGCAGTTTGCTAGCCTGCCAGTGCTGCTTCAAAGCTTACTGCTTGGAATGCCTGCGTTCACTCGAAGAATCTCACGAAACTGGTAATGATTTGAGAGAAGGATGCATTTCATGTGAGTACTCTGATCCCAATTTCATCTCACTCAGCATTGCCAAGTATGAGAGAACTGATGTACTTGAAGGCCCGACATGTCGAGAGTTGGTTTATGTTGTTAGCTCCAGCTGGGTTATGCCTACGCAGGAAGAGAAAGCAGCCCGACTTGAAAAAAGAAGTGTTGAAAAGATGGAAAAACGGAGACTCAACAAACTCAATAAGCAACTGAAAAAGCATGCACTCGGAAGTGACAAATCTAAGAAAAGCCAACCTGCGGATTATGACCAAGGAGCCGCGAGTAGTTCTACGCACATCTGACGATCGGTACTGAATGAACCCGGCCTGCAAACATTCAGTGCGAATGAATACGTAGACTGTAAATATGGTACATACTCCTAGTGGGAAAATTTGACTATCTAATCCACGCGTTTTGTGCAATTTTATTTGTTCGCTTTTTCACGTTCAGTCTAAAGCGGTCGTTTCCTTTTTTAAGTTTTGATACACTGTGTTTCTGAAAGAAATCGACTCTACTCGAGTAGTATAAAGGCAAACATTGAGTAGAGGGAAAGCTATGACCAAATTCGAAGATCAAAGGTCCAAAAATTTTGCTTCCAGAACGAGTGTCGGCGCAGGCTGACCACAGGTGCCCAACAAAGGGGGGCGGAAAGGACAGACAAATGTTAATGTGGTTGGGATAAGGTACAAATCGTGGTCTGACTATTAGCCCGATTGTGACTGGGAGGAAACGTTCCGGGCACCAGAAGGAAGGAATCGAAGAAAACTTTGTCAAGGAGTCGTAAATAAGCGGAACTTGATCCAGCCCAGCCGACGATGTAGATAATCAAGATGGAGGTCGAGATATTCTTGAGTCGGAGGACTGGGGATCTCTGGTATGGATAGTGATACAGGTTCTGAGAATAAGCCCATGTAATGAAGGGGATGGGGGCACGACATCGTGAGGAAGTATTGGCATCAACGATGGTGGATGCGCCCTTGACAGGTTGTTCACTGGTGGCATATCGATCTACGTCCCGAGACATCAGGGAAGCATCTAATGAAAGAGAGCCTCAAGGCACACCTAAAACCGTGCGAACTCGTCGAGCTCGAAAACATCTTTGCCGCAACCGAAGCCGCACGAGTCCACTCTTCTGAGGTGACGAATTAGGCCATTTCACACTCGCTCTATCTTCAACAGCAATCCCAGGTGGGCGACCAGCCCCCTTCCCCAGATCCAGATCCAGATCGTGTTCTGGTCCTGGGTCTCAGGAACAGTCCTTGAGCCAGTGAGATTTGGACTGTAATCGGGAGGTGTAATCACAGCCTTCACAGAATCATCCGATGAGCACCCGGACGAAGTTGATACACTACGACGTGGATATGCACCAGCATGCGAACATGATGAGCTGGCAAACCGCCGGATGCTTGAAGGATATTTCCCTGGACGTGGTAGAGGTGCAGGAGGCCTATCATCCCAGTCCCGCTTGTCGAGGTTGAGCTGTCGGTAAGTTGAAGGGGGATCTTCAAATAGGAGGGAAAAAGAGCCTGAGAGAAACGAGTCCGGAAGCGTGAACAGAGAGCACGCTGGTGCTGAAACTAATAAAAGGACGGTGATGGTGTCGAGCCTTACTGTACGCGGCGTAATAATCAAAGCAATTCATATTCCTTCTAAATCCAACACAAGTTGTACTTCAATCAAGATTACTGAGCGGCTGAGAGTTGCACAGTTTCGCCTGCGAACAAGGGAACCTTGAGACGCTCTCCCGCCACCTTCAGAACAGCATTCCTGGGCAACCAACCACGGTTCCAGATTCTAGAGAAAATAGTCAGGAATCTAAGACAATACTCGAACGAAGCTGAGATGCATACTGGCTCCACCGACTCCAACAACGGTGAGAAGGGCGTTATTACTCCATGCAGAGCTTCTCCAGCGAGCAGGCCGGCCTTTCCAGAGCTTAGTTACGACCGCTTGAAAACTTATGCACACTACTCACGGAGATGGCCTAACCGGAAAAGCACGGCCAGTACTTGGACCTTGGTCGGCGAACGGAGTCAAAGGAACAAACATGTAGATGTTATGGTGCTTGGGATTCCGTTACTAGTGCCAGAAGTAGAATTAATTGACAACGGATCCTACCACCCTGGAGACGAGAACCGCGTCAGAGATGTAATTAGTGAGGGAAAAGTGTAGAGCTGACATGGCGAGCGGGTAGTGTACTTGTGACGTCACGAAAGTTCAAACCGAAATATTAAAAGAACTTGGAAATGTGATTGAAAGATGGACGTACGAACTGTTCTGATCTTATTTCAGAGATTTTGATGCTCCAATACGGCGCCAACGGTAAAAACAACCAGTAAGGTACATCCAAGAGCCTATTAGTCATCAAGGGGTGCCGTTGAAGCGAGCGCTTTCATTTCATCCCTTTGTATGACCGGCTACAGTCCTTTGAATCTTTGAAGCCGAAATCCTGCAAAAACAATGAAAGACAAAAAGTAAGTGGCTCAATGTCCCCTTTGTAGACCGGCATCACCTCCACCGCGGGCAAGTTCTGGGGTATTTGAGGTACTTTAACCTTGACGATCAGCAATACTTCCATCCATCGTCATGTCCCCTCCCTCCAAGTATGCCACTCGAAGCCAGAGAGAACGCTGGTGGCAGCAAATTAAACTCGAAGCTATGCAAGCTCTCGAAGACGTCAAGCCGTGGAGTCTGGCACCTGTAGGCTGACTTTCTTTCTATATTTGAGTCTTGACCGACCTGTCATTTCTATAGTTGCTCGACCAACAGCTTCAATATACGTTTGAAACGGTCAAGTTTCAGTGGCAAGACCTGGACGGTTTGAATTGGGCTACAGGCAGAGAGAGGAACGGTTGTATGACCCAGCAAAGTGGCGACTCACGTTACGACAACTGGGGCAACTCTGTCAATAACTCCAAGGGCAGCAGTTCTTCGATGTCAATTCAACATCGTGAACAAGGTCGTACACTTTGTCGTACGACTTCCTACGCTCACATCGACCTGCACGATCCAGGACGGAACGTGCCCGACTTGCCAGAAAAGCTATTGAGCACAGAGCCACCAGAACATCGTGTGTCGCCAACGCCTCGTCCTTCGACTCCAAAGGGTGAAGAACAGCATGTAGACAGTGCTACAACATATTCCGACATTGACGATATAATCGATGTCGTCCTCAATCTCATTGATTGTAATCCGGAGCTTGAAGATGTTAGCGACGAAAACATCGTTGAGCTGGTGAAGAGGATTGCTGTACAGATGGAGGAAGAGAATCGTTAGCTCAAAGCACTTCCGAGAGAGTACGGAATATATGGACTTGCGAATGCAGAATGTTTCAACGATAACATATTTACTAGAATATATCCCACCTAATTGACGCGACTCGTGTAGAAAGCGTGTTAGACAAGTTCGAGGCTGAGGGTGTACTAGTGATAGGATGGCAGCAGAAGATCTTTTCCGGTGAACCCCCACTGCTGAGAGGGATTACACTGATGAAGATCGAGGGGTAGACGGGTAAGAAAATAACCCCCAACTTCTGCCGGGGTTTCTCACAACTTTCTGCTGCGAGCTAGACGACTGCATCAAAATCATATATAGGATCAACAGGGATCAACGTCGTCATATTGATTTTGCACGTGATGGAGCAAACAAACCACCATAAACTGGCCTAAATTTGGACTCTCATGTTCAATCTGGCACTCGTTACCACTTCATATCGCCGCCTCAAGCTTTATTTTAAAGAAAAGGTAAGTCCCCAGTGCCGCAACAACTACTTGGACACGAGCTTACGCATTCTAGGCACCGTCATTCTGCACTCGACCGGGATTGCCCCTTTTCCGTGGCAGCAGTCGCGGATACTGAAATCAACCAAGGTATTCGAGCTCATACACTTTCCGCTTGCAGTGACAAGCTCTCTCCTTCCATGGCAGAAGTCGCGTATATACCATAGCAGAAGCTGTGGTTGTTCACTATGGAACTCAAAGAAAAGGACCTAACTAGGAACGCACTTTCTCCCGACTTTAAGCGTTGGTTTCTCTCGCTCCCGTAACTATCAAGTATTTCTCCTGCTAACTATCGTTTAGAAGAGATTACCTACAATGACGGCCTCGTAGCGTCATTGCATCCTCGTACCCGTGAATTCATCACCTCTCCAAACTGTTTCTCTATTCCAAAACCTCCCTTCGGGTCGACTCGCGATCTGTACCGCAGAAAAGACGGCCTATACGGAGAAGATGATCCAATCCAATGGCCGCAGCCGATTAATACAAGCAATCTCTACCTTACATGCATTCCTCGCTTCCCTTCATCCGACAATCACCCCTATGTGAGCGACAGTTGTATGTGGTCAGAGATTGATGAGAAAGACTTGGATTTTTCACGTGCAGGACGGGAGCGTAAGGAAGGGACTTTGGATGTTCGACTATCAACGGAGTTGCAGTTTTCAATCGATAGGCTTCGCAACAGGACGTCACCTTACATTCACCAAGGTCATACTCCGAGTGGCCGAGGCGTTGTCAGACTCCTCACGGAGTTTGACAACAACATTACCATGTGTCTGACACGAGTTACTTCCAGTTCTATGTCCCTACGGGATGTACGTAGGGGCTTGGCGGAACTCAGGCGGAATTGGATGTATTCTGTGGCTCTACTCGACTTCACGGAAACCTTGCACTCCAGGTTGAGGTCTACGCAAAGGGATGGAAATAGTGACGCAGAGGTCGAGAATTGGATGGGCGCCTTTGTTTGGAACGACACTGATGCGATCAGGCTGTACAATGCCAACTTACCGGTCTACTACATACAACCATATAACACCTTCGATCGACAAGTCATCCAATCTGTGAAGCCACTTTCCCCACCCGATATTTGCATGGCAACTGCGTCTCCTCCGTACCCCATAACTCTTCCTAACTGTCAGGCTGGGTCGGATGAGAAGTTCGCCGCAATCCGTGCTGCTTCCATTTCGTGCTTCGATGTACAGAGTCCTTTTGAGAACATGCATTTACCCGGTGACTATGTGTCGTCTTTTTCTTTATCAGCCGCATCCTCCAGTCGGATTCTATCGCCCACTGCTTCACTACCGTCCACCTCTACTGCTGGCCCTATCCGAAATCGTTCTTCAGTTGTCTATCATAGCCCATATTCCAAAAATAAGGAAACACGTCTACAAGCCAAGAAAGGCTCTCAGAGTGTTAGGAACGGTATGTGTTTCATTCATATGTCAAACGTTTAAGGTGACTACACAGCTATTTGCAGCCTCGCAGAGTCAAAGTCCCGGCTCGCGCTTTGATGATCTAGTCGTCAGGAGCCCGTTTCTACTGCCACTTTTGCCTACATGTAAAGGCGTCAACGCGGCCATCACTCTGGAGCGATCACACCTGCATCACAACCCGGCACAACCCCCAAGACTCACCACAATTGCCCCTGACCCGGCTCTCATTTTCAGTACGCCAGATGAAGAGCGGAGAATGACCTACTTGAAGCAGTGGTCACATTGTCATGGACCTTGGCTCTCATATTGTCGTGACTCGGAGGCCTTCCCAGAGGCGGTCAGTGCTGGGGTTTGGAAGAAAGTTCTCAGTATCCCAGTGATCGGTGTGTGGAAGAGCGAAAAACTGGTCAAGTCAAATCAAGATCGTGATCATCGGTCTGCGACTCAACTGCTCAATAGTATGTTTTCTCGTCAGAGTCGGAGCGCGCCCATCACATATTCACCGTCATATACGATTTCTCCTTTGGAGGGAAGGTCTCTCGTGCAAGAACTCACATTCCTCAACTTTCGATACCAGCTTCTCTCTCTTGATGAGCTGGCCAATCAGACTGCTCCTAAACCGGCTCCAACTCTTTCAGCTGCGGAATTGAAGGTCCTCGTTGTCAATCACCGTCGGAGTCGAAGGGAAATCGTCAGTGAGATCTTTGGAAACGGTGGGGATATCTTGACGATCAGCCACGCCACTTCAATACAAGGATTCTCTGCAGAACCGTGGTCTTCGAGATTGAATGCCTTGCGAGCTTTTTGGAAGTTGATGACCACCTGGCCTGGAGATAAGGATGCGATTTGGAGTCGTGGAGAAGATCCCAACCTCCTACAACTGGTGGACCCCGGAAAAGAGTGGGAAAGGTTACTCTTCCGATACTATGCACAGACATATTTTAGTTTCTTTGGACATCCACCTATCCTACCGAGAGTATCTTGATAAACTATGTACTGATGAATTCCTGTGTCTTTCTTTTCAATGTTCTTGTTTTTTTTTTGATCAGGTCCCACGAACACTCCCTTGTACCTATCTAATTTTTCAAGTTGGTCAAAGTAGCGTTATAATCCAGATGTCATGTGTAGTAGAGCCGGCAATCGAGAATAAAGGCAATCTACGATTTCGTAGGTTTCTGGTGGTACTAGAATCGTCTCCGTTCGCAACGACCGACGCCGACATCGACGTCAATAACAGGGTCCGAAAAGTTTAGATCCTCCGAATTATTTCCCTACCCTCCCGACCTCAGGAAGAACAGAAGGCAACCGCAGTCAACAACCCCGCCAAAGCTGAGTCCACATCTGACCAAGAGCAAACGACCAACATCCATGAAGCCGATCTCAATCAAACTATTGTTCGTATGAACAACGCGACCGGGGGTAAACCACTGTTCCTGATGCACGGTACCGGTGGTGTTGTTGGTGCTCGTCAAAGCAGCTCAAAAGGCCCACTATTCTGTGCACGGTGTTCGGGACACTCCGGAAGCTCCCATCACCGGTACCTTACTCTCTCAGTTCCATCTCAGAAAGAAAATGCCAACGGCGCAAGGCGAAGTTGTTGGGGCCGTGGTTCTTTTGGACGGGTCACCTACCCGCTTAAAGAAATCATCTTTCCAGGCTCACGCTTCAGATGGAATCCACGATGGAAGCATTTGAAACGATGTAAGCACTATTTTTGCACTCGATTCTTTCGGATTGACCCATTGAAATCGCCCTTCAGATCATAGGAATCGTGAAACACTCATACAGTAATGTGGTCTGGTATACTATCACGAGTAACATTCCTAATATCTAGACTGTTTGATGACTTGACCGCGCTCAAGGCCAATCACTTACAGGAATATGATGTGGCCTAGATAAGAGGAATGATAAGTCCCGCTGGATTTTACGGGGAAGGAAATATGGTATAAACCTACCGTCCAATCTCCAAACAAAACCCAAAACGGAGACGTCGGTGTCTTCCAGTGTCACAGGAAACCTTGAGAAGATGTATACGTCGTTGATTGTGGTTTCGCGCCATTCGGCTACGATATCCTGAATAAACGGCACGCTGCGTGGTGCTAAAGTCTTCTCCATCAAATCTACGAAGCCATGCACATTAAGGACCTCAAAACTTTCTAAAGTAGGCAAGCCGGGTATGTCAAGATTCAAGAAGATGAACGGATTTGCAGCATTCATTCGAATACGTTTGTCATCTTCAGTGGTTAAGGGGTCTATGGCAGAGGCATACGCGGCCATGCACAGTCTTAGCGCGGAAGTATGTAGAGAGAGGGTGGTTGTAGCAAAGCATTTCAGGAAGTGGCGAGTGTCCATCGTAAGATATAGATTATTGCCTGAAAAAGAGCAGTGAGGAGAGCAGGGTGTGTCCAAACAGTTAAACCCACGGATTTTCAGGCATTCATCTCTATGACTCACATTCCAGTGCGACTTTTGGCAAGCGTACGAACAATAGCTGACTTTTTCGCAACGTGAACAGCGTTTGAACGGAGTTGAGGAATCTGCTGAAGAACACTAGAGGTAGAATGTCAGTAAGGTAGCAGGATAGATGAGTGAAAGGTACCTTCGGATGGTTTGCACAGACATGCAGCGCATCTTCGACATTCATTGTACGGCGTAGCTGACGGACACCAAAAGCTTTCACCTTCGCCCGGTTCCAGGGAGTGCAGGGCTCAGGAATGGTGACCGTATCATCATCCAACCCACGCTTGACCAGTCTCCTCCTGGCTTGTAAGAACCGGTGTAGAATGTCTGGATACACAAGGAATCGAGTAATCGTTTCAAGTAGATCGGTCCAAAGAGTTTGAAAAAGAGAATCGCTCGTGAACAACGGATGGGCCGTCAGAAATAGCTTCAGGATTCCTGCGTCTACGACAGCTCGAACACCTTCACATCCAACGTCTTGCATATGAGCAGTGAGGAGGGACGTCACACCTTGTACAAGTTTAAGCACAAGCTCGAGATCATGTGGCCCCTCGTAAGACTTCCGGTCGTTGATTAGGCCTTTGATGAGATGAACGAGGGAGAAGATGCAGGCCTGAGTAATGTCATACCCTCGCGGCGAAGATCCTTCCAAACAGGACGAGCAGGATATTGGCGACATTGAGCAGATCATCGGAGCTCATGCTAGGGATTTCCTGGGCCAAACGCTCGAGTCCCGATGCGAATTTCGAGTGAAAATTGAGGCCAAGGGTACCAAACGCCCTGGTTTGCATGGAGTCACGCCTCTTGGTCGCCAGACCTATTTCTGGCTCCACCAACAAGACTAAGTCTGACCATGGGCCCCAGCATGTGATAGCAGGTTTCTCTTCAGCGACCTTTTCCCAACAGACTACGATGAGTTCTTTCAGGTGATCTTGAATCTGCTTCAAGACCCGCGAGTCCACGACACGATGAGGGCTATCGTTGGAGAGATTTGGCATAGGCTGTTTCTTGCGCACAATGTTGCGGAAGAACCAAGAAATGTTTTCCATTGCGGTTTCCCGTGCAATTTCCATATCAGATGACGAAGACCTAGGGTGTATAATGAGGTCTTCCATGCAGCTCTTCAGCCAAGGTTCGAAAAATGTTTTCCACTGATCGTGAGCCACCCAACTGACTAGGTACTCGGTATGCCGTTGGTTCGCGTGATTCCCCACATCCCTGAGTAGGGATAAAAATCCGAGGACTTGGCTGGACAGTGCAAAAACTTTAGGGGCCCTGCCAACCAGGCGAGCTTTCTCCTTGATTTCACGCATCCCGACCGAAGGGCATGATTCTCGTTCCGAATGAGGGGAGCTGTTTGATCTGACCATCGGTAGTGGATAGGGGGCTTCAGTGGCTAAATGAAAGTGGGGTTATCGCTATTGTGAGCTCTAGCTGGCAAGTCGTTCAGGATGAAGTGGCGTACGCTTTGATATCTCGAACGGCGAGATGGTTCTTTCAAAGCTTTGGGTCGTGTATGAAAGAAATAGGTCGTACAAAGGAAGAAAACTTGTCACGTGATGACCAATGCGACGAATGGACAGTTGATAAGTAAAAAATCGCGATGGGGAGGTTTGTTCATCTAGAGGGTGTGGGTGAGGTGGAGAGCGAGAACACCCGGTCAACGCGACCAAAAAGTTCTCGTGAGGAAGTAAGAGGTTGTTGTTCCTACTAGAGATCGGTTGTACCGCTACTTTGTGGTAGGACGAGGTGGTGTACAGTGATACAGTGCCATCGGAGGTTGGCCCACGCTATGTCGCGAAGATGTGATGTAAAGTAGGCGGAATCCGAAATGTTGAAGAAATCTATCTATGTGTCGGAAAGCGCAGTCAAAAGTGTATTAAGATGTAATATATATATATATATTTGTACAGTAAATCCGAAAATTGGCTCGTAATACCGATAGAGTTTGAATATCACTTATCACTTATACTTCACAGTGGTAGAAGTCCCGAGGAACTTTTGGATGTTTGACCGCATGACTTCACAGGAGATATCAATAGACGTCGGGGCCATCAATAAGGATAAGAACCTACATGTCTCGAACATGAGACTCCACCTCCAATCTGGAACTACCACATTTGTCATAACACCGAGCGCAAGCCCACCGATTTTCGTAGGAAGGTGCCCTACTCATCGGGTGACCATTAGGCAAATGTTCGAATTTGGGACGACTTTGTGCATGTCAAAACTTATGGTGAGAGACCTGTCGATAGCATGTGAGTAACAGTAAGGTTAACATATCCTTCAACTTACGCATTGGCGCCATTTTCCGACATGAGGTTCGTCCGAACAACTGTTGCATCTAAAGGTAGGATCCAAGAGGTCGAAATCGTCAGCAGTTGTGTTGGTGACCGGAAGACCACACAAATTTAGGAGAAGTAGAACGGTTCTGTCAGGTGAGAAGGTAAATGAGTTCAGCTTCAGAGCCGCCGCTGGTTGACAAGTAAATGCATTATTCAAATGCTTTATCGCTGCTCGAGCGGTAGGGTAGCGTCGTTCGCATTGCAAACAGGTGTATTGCGCAACCGCTAGCTCATGGCAAACAACGCCATTGTTCCAATTGATCCCGATGAATGGTAGGATATCGAGGCCCAGACTGTGTGCAGCGACTACCAGTCGATGACGGTCTTCTATGAAGATTCTTGTGAGCTGCTGCTGCTGTTGCTCTATCCATACGCGAATGTCACGAAGAATGGTAGATCGGAGGTTTTCGAATGTACGTTGCGTCACAAGGACGTTGTCGGGTTCGATAATAAGGTTGGAGCAAATCGGAAGAAGACAAATAGTCTGGGCATCCGGAAAGTCGCGTCTCTCGAGAGGGAGACAACGCAAGACGTCCCAGAGGAACCTCTTGAAACTCTCGATTCGGTCGCACATCGTTCTGTCAGGGAAAGGGTTCGCAAACATGCGAGCCCGTCGGTAGGAATCGATTGCAAGCCTCAGTTCGGGGTATATATGCGCAGTCCAGTCTGTTCATGGAACGTTAGAGATACCACAACCGCTAAAACTCTGGAACGTACCTCGATCCCGAAGTATGGCAACTGTACGCACCAAAGGATGGCCACTAATAGCAGCCAGATCATTGCCGTTAAAACCTAAGCCAACGAGCTTCCCTTGGATGCTGGGAACAATTCAGCCAGAAGGCAAATAAAGTCGAGAAGGTTATGACTGACGTAACCCAACGTTGATCTACGATTGCCTTCCTTTCTTTTTCTGCTTGTTGATCCATCCAGAGTTTGCATTGCTGAGCGAGCTGTAGATCCTGAATGAGCCAATGATCTCTGCTCTTCATTGATAATAACACGACGCACGTTTACCGTTTCTTTGAGTTGTGTATCAAGCTGCCCTAGATTTCCGCCGGATCGCAGGTGAGCAGATGCATAGTGTGCAAATTCTTTGAGGTAAAATTTCTGTCCTTTGTCTCCGCCTAGCAAGCATTGATTAGGCACTCATGGCCAGTATCAGGGTTCAGACGGCATACTGATGGAGGGAATCACGTCATAGACGTGAGCAGGGAGGGCAACCCCAAGATCCTGTTGGGAGCACAGACTATGAATGTGTAACTAACAATGCCTTGATTTAGA
Organism: Marasmius oreades; assembly: GCF_018924745.1. Classification (NCBI taxonomy): domain Eukaryota; kingdom Fungi; phylum Basidiomycota; class Agaricomycetes; order Agaricales; family Marasmiaceae; genus Marasmius; species Marasmius oreades. The sequence continues at coordinate 3,972,913 of NC_057325.1, forward strand.
TTAAGGATGATCAACTCACGCTTTACCAGAGCATGCCCGACAGAGCCACTTGAAACTGATGTATATTGGCTTGAGAACAACGCCCCTCCATTGACGGCAACACTTGATCGAAGGGAGAAAGTGAGTGGCGACAACCTGGAGAAGCATTCGCCGTAAATGACTTACCTGACATTTAAACCGGTTGCCTTTGTATAGAAAGAGTACGAGTTCGAAAGGTTCGATCCACGATGGGTGTTGCGGACATCCGTCGTCTTGCAGAATCTTGACCCAGAGAGATCGAGCAGGATTTGCTTCAAGAATGCGACGGAACGAGGAGTTCACTTGTACTATGGTCAACAGATCTTGGACTGGTAAACGTTGCAGTATCTGCGCAGGAAACAATGAATGAACACATCTCCCGTAGAAATCGACTGAACTCACCTCCAAGGCAATCTCGCAGGGGACTTCGGTACTCCGTGAAGAAAAGAGGTGGGTGGGATGACGAACGCCCATTGCACGTTCGAGATGTGGGAGCCTTAGTCTCTTGGATTTGGAGGGGGTAGAGGGCATGGCGAATTGAACAAGAGTGAAGGTAGAAATGGAAGATGGATGAAAGAGTGGAATGTCTATTAAATACGTTGCTCGTATTGTCACTTGCTCCCATCGAACCCTTTCATTAAGAAACAAAGGAACTTCTTCCACGCGACACAGTGTTTTGATGGGAAACGAGGTCGAAGTACATCGTGGCGGCCCTTTCGGGAAGTGGGGCCCAAATTACCGCTTAAAGAACGCTTGAAAGTCCGCGAACATAAAGACCGGCAGAGCGCTTCTTCGGATATATGGCGCAAGCCATCCTTAGAAAGCTCAGAAAGTTCTGTGGAGCCCAAATGTTTACGAGTTTCGGCGGAGGATGATGATGAATAGTCGACGGGGGAGTTCGAGGTCGATGCTTCAAAACCGCTCGCAAACCAAGAGCTCCCATTAAGTGGACAGGGAAGACTTGTGGAGTGCTTCTTCAGATATATGGCGCAAGCCATCCTGAAAAGACTCCGTTAAGCCTTATGTCCTTGGGTTCTCGGTTTGCATGAGGTCGAAAAGCGATTGTGTAGTGAATACATGAACAGAACCGAGAGCTTTCAGTTGGGAGCCATGAAGCGTGCAGGATGGTTTGTTAGATATATGGCACAAACCATCGTAGTTGACTAGATGAATGGTTGAGAAAAAAAATCGAGACCTCCCATCGCTAAAAACTCACCACTTTCCCTAAGTATAAAACCCTTCTAGACGTCCGGGTCCGCCAATATAATCATGCAGAGCTTCCCGTTCCCAGTAATCATGGTCGTTATCGCCCATGGCCTGCGTCAACGCAAAGATGAAGGTGTCGTGTGAATCCGATTCGATGCTGACGCAGAATTGGGAGAGAACGAGCCTGGGTAGGTTACCCAGCCAGCTTCCGGGCATTTGAGGTTGAAGAGTAAGGGAAAACCTCTACTGCTGCGGCTGCACTGGAGTGATTCGACATCGGAATGAGGGATGGAATCCTGGACTACTGCTGAGGCCGCACTGGAGTGATTCGACATCGGAATGAGGGATGGAATCCTCGACTGCTGCCAAGGACGGGCACTCAACTACTGCTGAGGCTGCACTAATGATTCGGAGTAATTCAACATTGGAATGAGGGATGAAATGATCCTTTGGTTTCTACCAAGGATCCTCGCACGACTGCTGTCGAGGAGAGGGTATAATAAATCATAGGTAGGAGTAGTGTTCTCATCAGCGCGTTCGGCATGGTTCGGCGTGGTTCGTACCGGTTTGGGTTCCGGCGGGTCGCCGGAACCATTGAGGGATGCAGTTCGGGCCGGAGAACCCGACCCAAACCGTTTAAACCATGGGTTTACGAAATTTTTTCTTTTTTTTTACAACAAAAATGGGTAGAATGGGTAGCTAGACTGTTAATATGTTACGTAGTGCAAGAAAACATGTTATACTATGGAATTACAGGCTACGTAGGTAAAGGAAGCTCCCCAAAAGTTTCGCCATACTCCGCCAGTCCAAGAGTCTCAGAAAGCACTGTTCCGGCTGCCAACTCCTCCAACTCAGCTTTTTCACGTTCAATATCGAGGTGTGCAGTGAAATTAAGCTCCAGCATGACCTGGCCATTCCGTTTGTATGAAAATTTGAGAATTTGAAGTGCCTCCATGATGTTGGGATCAAGGAGGTTCCTGAGGTCCGACTTCGTCAACTTGGCGGACGAAAACACCCGCTCGCATGGAACGGATGTCCCTTGAATTGGGAGATAATTGAGAGCGGTAAGGTAAACTCTCGGAAAACGTGTAGCAGTCATCTGTAAATGAGAATATCAGTCCTTGAACTCGGTTCCTTGGTGTGAACGACTTACCCCCCACTGCTCGAAGATGTCCTCAGAGGTTATGGGCTCAGCAAGGTAGGCATCTACTTCGGCCTCCGCACTGAGAGGACGTCGTGAGCCGGAGTTTTGACCATCCCGTAAGATATCGGTGGCCCAATCGCCTGTTGCACTCCCCGTAAATGGATCAGCACTACGCTCGTCGCCAGGAAGATCCTTTTGCTGCCAATGGCTTGTCAGTTGACGACGAATGGTGCAAAATAGGGCTTCCCATACTCTGACCACATCCACAAACGCCCGCTTGATCCTTTGGTAGTGTTGCGGGTATTTAGCCTGTATATATCCCATTTTAATATTGGGGACTACAACTGTATTGGAGAGTAAGTGCTGGCAGGTAAGTCATGCTTTGCGACTCACTCATAGACAAGAAGTACGCTGGAACTTTGATGAGACGATCATAATAATTGTCGAGTTTAGCGATAGCAGCATTGATGGCCTCTGCGACGTTTGGACACTTCACTCTAAGTTCATCTAACCGATCTGTCATTGCGTTGAATGATGATAGAGCCTTGCACAATGTCGGTACCCGCTCAGAAGATAAACGCTGTTGGAAAGCGTGAGGGATTTGAAGGAGTTCGGTCACATCCTCAATCGCTCTCCATTCGGCCTTATGGAGTTGTTGGTTGGCTTTGATCTCGTGGTAGGTGGGATCATTGAGGAAGCGGTCGATGGCCTGAGTTAAGGAATCAGAAAGATAAAAAGCACATAATGTGGATTGTTACTTGCTGGACGAAGTTGCTTGAGCCTTACTAGCATTAAATGGGAAGAAGACCACCTATTTACTATGTCTTTTAGCAGCTTGAGGTCTTTCCCTATTGTTCTCTGTGCCCAAATCTGCATCCTTGCACGACGGGTCCCGCTAGAACGCAACTGAATCATGGTCAAAGATAGCAATGAGGTATAAATAGGGAACTTACTACTCGGATAAGTTCTCGACAACGAGTGAATAATCCAACATCTGGAACAGCGGGGTCACCATCCCATGTGTACCTGTTTGCAAGATCTATATTCTCGATGACGTCCATTGCGGCGCTGACGGCAAGGTGGACAATGTGGGCGAAACATCTGTCCGAGGAAAAATGGAGTATTGACAAACAAGACCAGTTCCATACGTACCTGATATGATTCTCTTCAGGATTGAAGTCTACCCCTCTGTCGGCAAGTTGTTCGGAGATTGCATACATCATAGTATCATTATTACTAGCATTGTCGACCGTGATGTAGCCAACCTATGTAAGAGAATGTCATACATGTAACATGTCAAAAAAGAGCGACATACCTTTTCAGCTAGTTCAAGACGATCGATGATCTTCATAAACGCTAAGGCAAGATGGTGCCCTGTATGGCTCTCTGGAAGGCCAAAAAATCCGATCAACTCTGATCGCAATCGAAGCTGTTTCCTGCCGTGATTTCCCTCTTTCTCATCAATCCAGGTAGCAACGACTGCAACGAAGGGGAACAAGGTGATATCCGACCACCCATCCATTGAAAAGGAAACTTTGCCCTTGACGTCCTGGAAGTATGAATGAGAAAAACGTCTGAAAGGCGAGATATATGGAAGACTCGCACCCTTAGCTCCGTTTTTAGATTGTGCATGTGAACGATCCATGCCTCCATCACCATATCCCGCACGGTTGTGGCATGTGGAATGTCATGCGGGTTGAGGGTTTCACGCAGCAACAAAAGGATGTTCCTGAACCTGGGAGAATCAAGAAGACAAAACGGCTGAGAAATGAAGTTCAGTATTCAGATGATTTGAAATGTCGCTAAAGTACCTACCAAATCCTCAGCGATAACGAGCTCCATAAGAGCATCCACAAAAAGGCGGTGCGTGAAATGTTGGCGGTTGAGATTGTCGTCAACTTGCTGTCCTCTCTCGATACGATATGCACGCAGGATATCGGGTACTTTGCCCGTAGAGTGGATGTGGATCCCCATTTGATCGCATGCCTTGATCCACGCGTCGGTGTGTTTCACGATAAGGTGGTTTCGTCTTGTCGCCGTGTTTGTGCCGCGTCCATAGCGGGCCTCTTTTCCAGCAGCACTACCAGAATTCAGTCAGCTTCAGTCTAACGACAAGAATATTTGATACCTACAGGCAGAAACGACAGTAGTCCTCGGAGTTGGGGTCCTTTGGGTTTACCGGAACCATAAAATCGTGGACATCTCTGCACCTGGTCTTGTCATCCTTTGCGAGGCAGCTACCGGCTTTCCGTTTAGGCGTTGGAAGGTCTGCGAGAGTGCCGTTCCTGACATGTGCGGGCTGACGCCTGATACGAACGTCGGGAGATCGGACAAAAGTATTTGTGGCGTGCCGTCTCGGAGGTTGGGGATGTCGTCCATCTAAAGTTTTGTCAGGGGTAGTCTGACGACCATCTGAAATAGCTGAATCTAGTACGACATTTGGTCAGACGAAGAGAAACCAAGCCAAAGCGCAAACTATACATATAGAAACGACAGAGGGCGATACCCTCCGTGCAACGGGAGCATGGACAACGTGTTCTTGAACCTGTTCTATGAAAACAAAGATTTTGAATAAGTAACAGTAACGGAGCAAACATAAACGATTGAACTTACAATCCACCGAGATGTCCTCATAGGGACGCGGCTTAGAAGCAGCTACGACATCGTGAGTGAGGGTACGACTTTTTTCGCGTGCTTTAGGACATGGAACCAACGGTCCTATAGGTTCTATGAATTTGTGAGAAGAAGAAAGAACAGAAATGAGCCAGAACAAACCAGTGGAAGAGTCGGGGGCAGCAGCAGCCCTACGCCTGCGTTTGGTAGGCACTTGTTGTACATCTGACACGAGGTCAGTAACGACGAAGAAATATGAATGACAGGCAGAATGGTACCTTCAGTTGCTCCAGAAGTCGTTGCATTGGGGTGACCTGCGTGAAGTGGGTAAGAAAATCGATGGGAACGAACAAGAGATAACACGTACCACTAGCTTTTTTCCCTTTCTTCTTGGGGGGCATGGTCGCTTGGTAGCGGAATTACGACTGGCAGAGGGCTTTTAACGATCCGAGTTGTGACCAGTGACCATCGCATCATGCCTTGACTGCATGGAGAATACTGAGGTCAGAGAAACCCAATGTACGGCAATTAGTTCTTGAGGATTCGCGTAAAGGCGGAGTACACTCACATATGAGAATAAAAACAGACAATTTGACTCGATTTCAGGGGGTTGTAGTAGATGTTATCTCCGAATATCAACAACTTATGTCCCTCATGCCCTTCCCTTGAATCCTCGCCATTGTCAATATGGCCTCCAGACCAAATCGTGCAGCTTGTGGCCTTCGCTTGAGTCCACGGCATTGTGAATGAGGCTGCTCTTGACCAAATCGTGCAGCTTGTGCCTTCGCTTGAGTCCACGGCATTGTGAATGAGGCTGCTCTTGACCAAATCGTACAGCTTGTGCCTTCGCTTGAGTCCACGGCATTGTGAATGAGGCTGCTCTTGACCAAATCGTACAGCTTGTGCCTTCGCTTGAGTCCACGGCATTGTGAATGAGGCTGCTCTTGACCAAATCGTACAGCTTGTGCCTTCGCTTGAGTCCACGGCATTGTGAATGAGGCTGCTCTTGACCAAATCGTACAGCTTGTGCCTTCGCTTGAGTCCACGGCATTGTGAATGAGGCTGCTCTTGACCAAATCATGCAGCTTGTGCCTTCGCTTGAGTCCACGGCATTGTGAATGAGGCTGCTCTTGACCAAATCGTACAGCTTGTGCCTTCGCTTGAGTCCACGGCATTGTGAATGAGGCTGCTCTTGACCAAATCGTGCAGCTTGTGCCTTCGCTTGAGTCCATGGCATTGTGAATGAGGCTGCTCTTGACCAAATCGTACAGCTTGTGCCTTCGCTTGAGTCCACGGCATTGTGAATGAGGCTGCTCTTGACCAAATCGTGCAGCTTGTGCCTTCGCTTGAGTCCATGGCATTGTGAATGAGGCTGCTCTTGACCAAATCGTACAGCTTGTGCCTTCGCTTGAGTCCACGGCATTGTGAATGAGGCTGCTCTTGACCAAATCGTACAGCTTGTGCCTTCGCTTGAGTCCACGGCATTGTGAATGAGGCTGCTCTTGACCAAATCGTGCAGCTTGTGCCTTCGCTTGAGTCCACGGCATTGTGAATGAGGCTGCTCTTGACCAAATCGTACAGCTTGTGCCTTCGCTTGAGTCCACGGCATTGTGAATGAGGCTGCTCTTGACCAAATCGTGCAGCTTGTGCCTTCGCTTGAGTCCACGGCATTGTGAATGAGGCTGCTCTTGACCAAATCGTACAGCTTGTGCCTTCGCTTGAGTCCACGGCATTGTGAATGAGGCTGCTCTTGACCAAATCGTGCAGCTTGTGCCTTCGCTTGAGTCCACGGCATTGTGAATGAGGCTGCTCTTGACCAAATCGTACAGCTTGTGCCTTCGCTTGAGTCCACGGCATTGTGAATGAGGCTGCTCTTGACCAAATCGTACAGCTTGTGCCTTCGCTTGAGTCCACGGCATTGTGAATGAGGCTGCTCTTGACCAAATCGTACAGCTTGTGCCTTCGCTTGAGTCCACGGCATTGTGAATGAGGCTGCTCTTGACCAAATCGTACAGCTTGTGCCTTCGCTTGAGTCCACGGCATTGTGAATGAGGCTGCTCTTGACCAAATCATGCAGCTTGTGCCTTCGCTTGAGTCCACGGCATTGTGAATGAGGCTGCTCTTGACCAAATCGTACAGCTTGTGCCTTCGCTTGAGTCCACGGCATTGTGAATGAGGCTGCTCTTGACCAAATCGTGCAGCTTGTGCCTTCGCTTGAGTCCATGGCATTGTGAATGAGGCTGCTCTTGACCAAATCATGCAGCTTGTGCCTTCGCTTGAGTCCACGGCATTGTGAATGAGGCTGCTCTTGACCAAATCGTACAGCTTGTGCCTTCGCTTGAGTCCATGGCATTGTGAATGAGGCTGCTCTTGACCAAATCGTACAGCTTGTGCCTTCGCTTGAGTCCACGGCATTGTGAATGAGGCTGCTCTTGACCAAATCGTACAGCTTGTGCCTTCGCTTGAGTCCACGGCATTGTGAATGAGGCTGCTCTTGACCAAATCGTGCAGCTTGTGCCTTCGCTTGAGTCCATGGCATTGTGAATGAGGCTGCTCTTGACCAAATCGTACAGCTTGTGCCTTCGCTTGAGTCCACGGCATTGTGAATGAGGCTGCTCTTGACCAAATCGTACAGCTTGTGCCTTCGCTTGAGTCCACGGCATTGTGAATGAGGCTGCTCTTGACCAAATCGTGCAGCTTGTGCCTTCGCTTGAGTCCACGGCATTGTGAATGAGGCTGCTCTTGACCAAATCGTACAGCTTGTGCCTTCGCTTGAGTCCACGGCATTGTGAATGAGGCTGCTCTTGACCAAATCGTGCAGCTTGTGCCTTCGCTTGAGTCCACGGCATTGTGAATGAGGCTGCTCTTGACCAAATCGTACAGCTTGTGCCTTCGCTTGAGTCCACGGCATTGTGAATGAGGCTGCTCTTGACCAAATCGTGCAGCTTGTGCCTTCGCTTGAGTCCACGGCATTGTGAATGAGGCTGCTCTTGACCAAATCGTACAGCTTGTGCCTTCGCTTGAGTCCACGGCATTGTGAATGAGGCTGCTCTTGACCAAATCGTACAGCTTGTGCCTTCGCTTGAGTCCACGGCATTGTGAATGAGGCTGCTCTTGACCAAATCGTACAGCTTGTGCCTTCGCTTGAGTCCACGGCATTGTGAATGAGGCTGCTCTTGACCAAATCGTACAGCTTGTGCCTTCGCTTGAGTCCACGGCATTGTGAATGAGGCTGCTCTTGACCAAATCATGCAGCTTGTGCCTTCGCTTGAGTCCACGGCATTGTGAATGAGGCTGCTCTTGACCAAATCGTACAGCTTGTGCCTTCGCTTGAGTCCACGGCATTGTGAATGAGGCTGCTCTTGACCAAATCGTGCAGCTTGTGCCTTCGCTTGAGTCCATGGCATTGTGAATGAGGCTGCTCTTGACCAAATCATGCAGCTTGTGCCTTCGCTTGAGTCCACGGCATTGTGAATGAGGCTGCTCTTGACCAAATCGTACAGCTTGTGCCTTCGCTTGAGTCCATGGCATTGTGAATGAGGCTGCTCTTGACCAAATCGTACAGCTTGTGCCTTCGCTTGAGTCCACGGCATTGTGAATGAGGCTGCTCTTGACCAAATCGTACAGCTTGTGCCTTCGCTTGAGTCCACGGCATTGTGAATGAGGCTGCTCTTGACCAAATCGTGCAGCTTGTGCCTTCGCTTGAGTCCACGGCATTGTGAATGAGGCTGCTCTTGACCAAATCGTACAGCTTGTGCCTTCGCTTGAGTCCACGGCATTGTGAATGAGGCTGCTCTTGACCAAATCGTGCAGCTTGTGCCTTCGCTTGAGTCCACGGCATTGTGAATGAGGCTGCTCTTGACCAAATCGTACAGCTTGTGCCTTCGCTTGAGTCCACGGCATTGTGAATGAGGCTGCTCTTGACCAAATCGTACAGCTTGTGCCTTCGCTTGAGTCCACGGCATTGTGAATGAGGCTGCTCTTGACCAAATCGTGCAGCTTGTGCCTTCGCTTGAGTCCACGGCATTGTGAATGAGGCTGCTCTTGACCAAATCGTACAGCTTGTGCCTTCGCTTGAGTCCACGGCATTGTGAATGAGGCTGCTCTTGACCAAATCGTACAGCTTGTGCCTTCGCTTGAGTCCACGGCATTGTGAATGAGGCTGCTCTTGACCAAATCGTACAGCTTGTGCCTTCGCTTGAGTCCACGGCATTGTGAATGAGGCTGCTCTTGACCAAATCGTGCAGCTTGTGCCTTCGCTTGAGTCCATGGCATTGTGAATGAGGCTGCTCTTGACCAAATCGTACAGCTTGTGCCTTCGCTTGAGTCCACGGCATTGTGAATGAGGCTGCTCTTGACCAAATCGTACAGCTTGTGCCTTCGCTTGAGTCCACGGCATTGTGAATGAGGCTGCTCTTGACCAAATCGTGCAGCTTGTGCCTTCGCTTGAGTCCACGGCATTGTGAATGAGGCTGCTCTTGACCAAATCGTACAGCTTGTGCCTTCGCTTGAGTCCACGGCATTGTGAATGAGGCTGCTCTTGACCAAATCGTGCAGCTTGTGCCTTCGCTTGAGTCCACGGCATTGTGAATGAGGCTGCTCTTGACCAAATCGTACAGCTTGTGCCTTCGCTTGAGTCCACGGCATTGTGAATGAGGCTGCTCTTGACCAAATCGTGCAGCTTGTGCCTTCGCTTGAGTCCACGGCATTGTGAATGAGGCTGCTCTTGACCAAATCGTACAGCTTGTGCCTTCGCTTGAGTCCACGGCATTGTGAATGAGGCTGCTCTTGACCAAATCGTACAGCTTGTGCCTTCGCTTGAGTCCACGGCATTGTGAATGAGGCTGCTCTTGACCAAATCGTACAGCTTGTGCCTTCGCTTGAGTCCACGGCATTGTGAATGAGGCTGCTCTTGACCAAATCGTACAGCTTGTGCCTTCGCTTGAGTCCACGGCATTGTGAATGAGGCTGCTCTTGACCAAATCATGCAGCTTGTGCCTTCGCTTGAGTCCACGGCATTGTGAATGAGGCTGCTCTTGACCAAATCGTACAGCTTGTGCCTTCGCTTGAGTCCACGGCATTGTGAATGAGGCTGCTCTTGACCAAATCGTGCAGCTTGTGCCTTCGCTTGAGTCCATGGCATTGTGAATGAGGCTGCTCTTGACCAAATCATGCAGCTTGTGCCTTCGCTTGAGTCCACGGCATTGTGAATGAGGCTGCTCTTGACCAAATCGTACAGCTTGTGCCTTCGCTTGAGTCCACGGCATTGTGAATGAGGCTGCTCCTGACCAAATCGTGCATCTGCCAAAATTAAGCGAAATTATCAACACGTTATAATATGTGTTTAAGCTGGCTATGCATACCTTATTATACCGATAGACAATTTTTCCGGGGTTGTGAAGGCATACTCGTTATGGATGCCTATTTGAGGATCTGGTAGGTGGCCGTCCAGGTTCAATTCAGGGTAAGCTTCACTATCAACATAGTCTTACCGTTGATTTATATGGATAGGATGCAGGGTTGTACGCCTAAAGGTTACACTCTGTTCACAAGTACGTATCCAGTATCCTAGTCAGACCATGACGAACTGGCAGAAGCGGGGCGATTTGGAAAGGATAAGGGCAATACACCTGATTTCCTGTGTATTACGAACATCTAATGCGGCGTAATCAGTAAGATGAATGCGAGCTAGAGAATCCCGACGCATACCTTGGGCTCGGAATCGAGCGGGATGAATGATGAACGCACAAGCTGCTTTTCCTCTTGCTCGTCACCTCCCACCCACCCTTTTCGATCGTTATCTACCTCTGTAAACGACTCTCCTGGACACCAGCATGGCCTAGTTACCCCTCAATGCGAGTTAGGTAGCGGGTATCAGGGCGGCGATGCGACGATCCCTGACAGCGATCAATGGGCATTATCAAGGCTTTCAGAGCGCTTCCTTGGATATATGGCGCAAGCCATCCTAGGAAGACCTCATTAAGCCTTGAATGCACGAGTTCGTGGCGGAGGTAGGAGAGGAATTGGGGCAATGTGATTGGTACAAATCTGTACACTCCAGTGGGTAATGGTGAATGTCGGAAAGTCGATGAACAGTTCGCTGACGTTAGAAGGGTGTCAATATTCCTCCAAGTCGAGACCTAGAAAGCAGATGAAAGATGGTCAGTAACAGTACCAAGCGACGTGAGATATGCTAGGACTTTTCAAAGAAAAAGACGACTTCGACGTCTATTTTGGATCTCTCCTCACTCAGTTATGTTCATACTGTTTCATACTTTAATTATTTCGATTCTAGACTAGCTACTATACTGTAAAACAACGGAATGGCAGACTTACCGTTCACGATGATGGTGGTTCTAGGAAGATGGTGGCATGAATTGTTTCCCACGCGAGTCATCGTAGTTGTTGTTCCGCATTGGGCAGTTTCGTCGCAGTCCCACGATGTGCTGACCGGGAATTTATTCTCCTGAATTCCCGGTCAGCACATCGTGGGACTGCGACGAAACTGCCCAATGCGGAACAACAACTACGATGACTCGCGTGGGAAACAATTCATGCCACCATCTTCCTAGAACCACCATCATCAACGAACGCGTTGGGTGGATTATGGTACGTAGGGGTCCGTTTCTCATAGTACGTAGAGTAGATAGTTAAAATACACGAACTATTTCATTATGAGTGCGAGAGAAATGAAGCAGGAGCAAAAAAAGCCCCATCTTACTTCGTTAACAACAAAAAACCCTAATGATAGTGCTGACGGTCGATTTTATAGGCTCAGCTCACGCAGTTCAGGTTCAGTCGTCCATAGAGGTTCTGAATTAACATGGTATGTGATTTTTACTCTAGGGAATGGTTGGCTGGCTGAGTTTTATAGGCTTCAGATGCTCACTCGTTTCTCAATCTCGAAGCTGAACACGATAGTAGCGACTCCCAGGAGTTCGAGGACGATTTAGACTTCGATGGTAAGTATTGTTACATTGCGTTTCAGTATCTTATTGCTAACTGACGTACTGTAGGTTTTCTCGATGATCAGGATCACGACGAAACCGAACCTCAGCCTGCACGCATACCCAACCCAGAGGAGCCAGAAGGACCGTCATTTATAGACTATCTAGAAGCTCGTTACATCAACAGAACTCTATCATTACCAAGTATCGAAGAGACCGACAATTTGAACCAAGGGCGGCTAAGTGTAGCTGGATGGCAGAAAGGAAGATTGAGTGGGAAGGAGTGGTTGAAAGACAACGCAAAAGAGAAAAGGACTGCCCCTCGTGAGGCTGCTGTCAGTGAATGGGTCCAGATCCGGTCTGGAAGCTACAAGGGCGACGTAGGATTGGTTTCAGAAACGCGAGGCCCAAGGTCCCTCGTTCTGCTTGTTCCACGGCTGGACACCAATTACACGGCAGAAGGATCTTCTCGAAAGCGCAAGAGACTTGCTACACGGCCTCTACCTCAGCTTTTTGACCCTCGTAGCTTCCCAGAATCCATATTGGTCGATGCCGAGGCTTCTAAGTACAAGCATCTTCGAAAAACCTTCGTTCATGGGCTCCTCGTTTCCTCTTACTCCAATTCCACCCTCGTACCCACGACAACTATTCCTCCTCGACTCGAAGCACATTTCAATCGAACAAAACATCCTCTTGTTAATGAGTATCCCATGCCTTATCCGGCAGACTGGGTTCTCGCTGCTGGCGACAAGATCCTTCCGTCCAAACCCTCCTTGAGTACGATCCCTGGGTCATTCAAGTACTTAAATGCACGTCTAGACCCGAAGCAGCCCCAGACTTGTACGGTTGCCTTTGAAGATGGCGATTATGCCCTTCCTGTTCGCCAGGTTCGCAAAGTTGTCGATCCTGGAGATTTTGTTTGAGTTATGGGCGGTATTCAGAAAGGGAAGGAAGGACTCGTCATCACATCCAGAAACGGTATACTGGAGGTGGCTCAAGACGACGCTGCTCGAAGCCTTGTGAGTTTCATTTTATTTCATCTCAAGCTACAATACTGATTATCGTCTAGTTCAAAGTCTATCTCAACTCGACCGAGACAATTGTGTCCACGAACACCGCAACACCTTGGGTGGGGGCAACTGTGGCCGTGCAACGGGGTCCTTACACGTTTAGACAGTGCATCGTCAAGGATGTCGTACGGCAGGAACGGCGGGAGGGTAGACGCTTAATGCTGAGTGTTTACGTGCTTAAGCTACAATGTCACGCCCTTCTCGACCATGACAATGTTGTGGAAAGTAGTAGTGGAATGAGGCTCGTTGACTGGCGACCTCTAACTAAGGTTCAAGAGCGAATTTACGGTGTTGGACCCTCGATGTCAGTTGGGAAGGAACCTTGGATAGGCACGAAAGTACAGGTCATCCGCTCTCACTTCAAGGGTGTGACCGGTACAGTTCAGGAAGTCACTCTGGACCGGTCTCCTATGCCCAAGTCCAGTTTACTTTTGAAAGTAGAGCTGGATCTGTTCCAGGCGCATCGAAGTCAACCTGTCCATGTACTCGACTACAGCTACGTTGTGGAACTCAATTCGCAAAAGTTCCTCAATGTCTGGCGTCCGCTTGGTCGCGGCCACGAATTCTGGCTCCCTCGCGAAGGTCTACGGAACCCGGTCGATACCCTCAAGGCCATCGATGCGAGCTATGTCCCGTCGAACTCTTTGGTTCCTGGTACTCCCCTTCCATCACGCGATGAGATGATTGAGATGCTAGCGACCGGAGAAGATGCATGGAATCCACAGTCACCCACATGGAATCCAGCACCACGTTCACCCACGCCTCAACCTGCAGGAGAGGCTCCACCTTGGGATCTAGAGTGGGATGCATCTACTTTCTCTGCTACCAACAAGAATCCTTATGTGGCAGCTATTCTTGCCCGACTCAATGCTGCAGGAGAAGACACGTCTGAAAGTGCACCAGCAAACTTGGCAGAGGAAGCGGCAGCAGCTCCTACTTGTCCTACACCTCCACCTCCACCTCCACCACCCTCATACTGGTTCTCCCAAGCGGGCCTGGTGAATATCGAGTTTCAAATCGGTCTCAAGAGCACTGGAAAAGACGAGTGGGTCACCCTCGTTCAGCCTGTCTCTGTCGACGACAAGCCCGCTGTCCGCTTTTTGAGAGACGGCACTCTCGTCCGTCAAATCGATGACATCAGGATGCCCCATGACGCTATCAAGCCTAGCACTGAGAAAAGCTTAATGGTGGTGGTTGGTGGTGCCTCTGAAAACATCGGGAAGCTCGTGCGACGCTTGGGCAACTTTTATTTGGGAGAGAAGACCGAAGACAAGCACCGAATCATTGTTGGAGTCATCAAGAAGAACACCATGCGCGACGAACAACTGTCTGAAGAACGCCTGGAATTGGATCCTAGGAGCGATTTAGTAAGGGTGAAGGAGACGGATAAAGAAAGGGCGAGGTTCAGCAAGGATATCAAGGCAGTTCGTGACGTTATTTTGGTTAGCAATGGACGTAGGGCTGAGATACGCCCCGTTTCTTGATTTCTTCCCGTTTCACATCTGTTTTGGACTGTAGATAGACACTTCTTGTAGCCATAGGTTCCATTCCTTGCTGGTGGCATCAAGTTCTCTGATCTGACGTTCGCCTCGAGTTCCGTGCAATGGCTTTCTCAAAAGGAACCGGCCTGATGATGTTTAGGTGTATTGCAAATGAACTCATCGTTCTGGCGATCAACGTTGCTGTTCTTCTACCTGCTGTATATTATCGATCGACATCGGCCATTTCTACAAGCCCCGTGGCTTTCCCCCTCTATCTCTCCCCTTTCTATTTATCCAAAAATGACCCTTTTGACATGCGTTTTGTGGATAGGACTTGGCCCATTCATCCCTGCAAACCTTTGGTACCCCAGCGAAAAGGCAGTTACCGTCCGAAAACACCTTGAAGCTAACCTCAAGGACAAGGATTCCAAGTTTCGTCTTATCTTGATTTAGACAGTTCGCTAACCATTGCCATTTCAGATCAAAGGCTATATAAGCGACAGTTGGAACCTCGGTAATTCCTGACGTTACAGGACATGCTCGAAAGCTCCGGGTTTCTCTGGAAGACTTGAACCGACTCCAATCTGAACGAGAAGATATTGTGGGACGAGCGAAAAAGCTCGCGGAAGTAGACGATATTCGGCAACATATCCTGAAAGCCGCTTCAGGTTCTAGGCGAAGTCCAACCAGCGATGTTTGAGGATGTCTTTGACAAGGAGCTAGCCAAGTACGACAAGTTCATTAAACTGATGAACGATCTACAGCCACGGCAAGGACAGCTACTCAACTCGATTAGAGTAAGTGGAATAGCTTTTGCTCTGACTGTGAACCGGGTCTTAAGTCATTGTAGGCAGAACACAAGCTGTTCATCCAATCACGGAAGGATGACACGACCGTCGAAGAGAGAGAAAGGGCTCACATAATGATGGAGGTACTTGGAAGCCTCTTAAACCGCCTTTTGTGGATGTATTTGGGCAGGAATATGGATGTCAGGATGTGGTAAGTCCTTTCCTGTTTCCTCCTCATTCGTTGCATTCATCGTTTCTGATTCATCCTTGTCTTGGATTGTAGAGCTGTAATCTTCATGTCCATGGGTACACCGACCGTCCGTCGAGATGCACGAGCAACGTTCAGCTCCCCATTGATCGTCGGAATCATCATGGCTGTCGGAAATGTCGGCCAATCTCTCCTCCCATACAACAGAATGCGACACCTTCCTCTCCCGAGATGGCGGTTTCACATCGCACGAAGTCCACAAAGATGCGCATCTCTGGGAGTTTGGCGATTCCGGCGGGATACTCATCGTGGTTAACGATGAAGAACCTAAGGATTTCGTCGCGTATTCCATCGATCAGGGAATGAGTTGGAAGGAATACAAATTTGTAGGTGAGGGGGAGAGGAAGGTCCGGGTGAGGTATCTCGTTACGGTGCCTGCGGATAATAGTAGGAAGTTTATCTTGTTTGGAGAGCGTGCTGGTGGGGAGGGATCTGTAGCGATTCCGATTGATTTCTCGTCATTGATGAGTAGATAGTGTGAGTTTTCCCCCGGAAGAATTTGACAACAGCTGATCTTTGTTGCGGCTTTCAGGTGTCTTGGACCCAGACGATCTCAATCACGATCCCTTTGAACTGTGGAGTCCTAGTGAAGGGAGGAATGAAAGATGTGTCTTTGGGCGATAGGTGAGCGTTCTTGTTGCATTCTTTTCGTTTGCTACGGTGGAGTATTGACATTTCCATATAGAAGCTCTACCATCACCGTCTGCCAGATGCAATGTGCTACGTCGGTGATGGACTGGAGAATGAAGAAAGAGTCAAGATTGTCGATAACTGCCCTTGCGTTGAGAGCGACTTTGAATGGTCCGGTTCTCACAGGTTTTCACGTCGGCGAGATGCGTTAGAGTCCTGTCGCTAAGAACTCGTATCATTTCTCCTGGTCATTTTACAATGGGTACAAGAAAATAGCTAGCTCAAGGTTCGCTTTTCGTCATACATCCCTATATTCTTCAATGAACCCTTTCATTTCGTTCACAACCTGATCGATAGACATAGCCGGAAGGTCGTATCGTTCTCGATGTCGCAAACCGCCTTCGAAGTCGTTAATGGATATCAAAACAGCAAAAAAAAAGCGAACGGACTCACAATCGCAAGGTACTGTCGACACTTGATATCCGGCGATCTTGAGCTTAGAATGCAGTATCGATTCTGGACGCTAGTTAGCAGAAAGCATGGACATGGGATCGAGAGCCAACCCGTTCGATGGCACCAACGGAGCTTCGTCTTGTAAACCTCTACCAGCTCACTTTCATCCAAATGGCAGTTTTGTCGATGCTCCGCAAGTCTTCGCTCCGGATTGTTTGTCCTGCCTAACTTCACGAATTCCTCTTTGCCTACAAGAAGATAAACCCATCCCTCCCCATCACTGTCCGAAATTCTTCGACGAATCTTCGCCTCGAACGCTGTTTGCAGCTTGGTGTCCATGAATGACGATACGAGAATGCTTGGTCTGGGTAGAATACGGTAGGTTGAACAACGCCAATCGTCCATTTTGGGACGGTAGAGTAAACTTCCACATACGCCTACAAATATCCGTGCTCGACAATTCCAAAGACGGTTTCCAGTCCTGTATTTAATTCTCCTGCTCTTTCGCATAGTCGTACATCGCATTCGCACTCCCGTATACCCACCCCGACGTACATCGATAGATGAAAGTGATCCGATTGTTTATTCGCAGGAGAACGACTACAGACTACCTACTCCATACTGTATCTAATAAAACAGACCTCCTGTGGTACCAATGAAGATTTCCGAGATGTAGTACGCCTACTGTACCAAAAAAAGCTATAAAAAAAATCTCAGACCCAGTGGGTCGGGCGTTTCAAAAAGCCGTTTTGCCGCGCCGAAACCGTTTTGTATTCGGTTTCTCGGCAAAACGGATTGCCGAACTATTTCGGCATCTCGGTTCGTGTTTCGGTTTCAAACCGGTTTCGAACCGAACTGATGGGAACACTAGTGTGGCAGGATGCGTGCGGCGGGCATATTTATACGTTGCGCCTTCTTTGGTCATATTTGTTGGCATAACACACTTCTGTGGAGAGGACCCATGTGGGATCCAGAAATACCCACTCCGTCTGTGGGGCATTGGTGGAGCAAAATCAATGGGGAACTCAGGGGCGCACATTGGGCGCACATGTAGTTACCCTGCGCAGGACAGAACCCTGAACACCCCGAAAAAAAATTTACGGTAATTATTTCAAGCCTTATTTTTTAGCGTAACAAATTAAATGTGCATTTCTTTTTTTTTTCGGCTATGTTGCTAACATAGATAAGTACTAATCTGACTATCTCAAAAAATTTGGACAGTGTACGGACCAAATGTGGTCTGACCGTGACAAATAGCCAAAAGTCTGAATTAAGGTGACTCCGTAACGGTATCCTGACCCTATCCGGCCATAATCTGGGCTGATGTTGACCATACACCATCAGACATCATCAGACTGGGACTTGAATTTCAGACACTCATCAGAAACTGATTGCATCTTGCCCATCTATGCACAGGCTGTTGATAAGTGCCCACTCAAACTCAGGTTGGGATTCAATGATAAATACATGGTTGTGTACTGATTATGTCTCCCAGACTAATGTTACTTTGTCATCTATATCAGGAGTCGAACAGAATCACCCTGGTTTCGTGGTGTACTACTACCCAGCGCATTCGTCTGTCGCTCTACTCGCTCTCGATGTCGTCGTCTAGTCAGTCAACCACCAATCATATGTTTCATGGAATGCAGTATTCCACGATAAATGGCGGAGAGTTCTACAACGTCGGCCATGACCTTGTTCGAAATTTTCATACTACGGCCGCCAACCGTGAGTCGAGATATAGTGAAGTATCCAATCCAAACTGAGAGTCGTTACAGCACAGAGAACTCTATGGGACGCAATCGCTGGCGTTGGAGCTTCCTACAATTCCGCCTTGCAGTTTGATCGTGGCAGCTGTCTCCCTGGCACCCGAGAAGCAGTTCTACGAGATATCCATGAATGGAGTTCCTCTGAAAGTGATTCCTCCAAACCCGTATGCTGGCTTTCAGGAACTGCAGGTGTAGGAAAGTCGGCCATTGCGCTGACAGTTGCCAAATCATGTGCCGAAAACAATCGCCTCGCAGCCTCTTTTTTCTTCTTCAGATCCGACCCCAAGCGCAACAACCCATCCTCCCTCATGCTGACAATCGCGCACGGTCTCGTTACCACGATACCATCGCTGCGCCCTATCATTGAACAAAAGATTGCCACTGATCCCAGGATCTTGGAAGCCAATTTGGACGATCAATTCAGAGAACTTGTTGTCTTACCGTTATTGAATGTCTCCCCGTCATTGATTGTCCACCCGTCATTGAACAGCTCACCATCATCGAAAAGGAGATCCTGCATACCGAGATGGGGGCAAAGATGGCGGAGACACAGGCCAGAACAACCATTACCTCAGCGTGTGCCCCAGTCGGTGCAACAACCAGAGTCGTTACCTCAGGCGCCGGCTCAGAAAGATCCCAATCTCGTCATTATTGACGGCCTGGACGAGTGCAAGGACAGCGACACCCAGCTGCGAATTATCTCCATACTAACATCTGCCTATCAACATTCCCCTCGTTTCCCGCTGCGACTTCTGATCTGTAGCTGTCCTGAATCATGGATTCGAGAGGCCTTTGATCTTCCAAAGTATTGTATCCTCACTAAACACATAAAGTTGGATGATTCTTATGTGCCAAATCAAGATATCGAACGGTACTTTCGCAGTGAGTTCACCAGCATTCACACAAACATTAAATACAAACGGGTCGAATTTCCCAACCCATGGCCTTCCAAAGCTGACATAGAGTGTTTGGTTGACAATGCTTCAGCCCAATTCATTTATGCGATCACTGCGATGAAGTTTGTGAAAGCGGAATATTCATCCCCTAGCAAACAACTTTGCATAGTTCTCGATAGTCGATCTAACCGAATCTCTCCAAAATCTCCGTTCCCTGAGCTTGACAACCTCTATCATATAATACTTTCCACCCATCCTGAACAAGCCATACTTCTCTCTATCCTCAGTGCAATTCTTCTGCTGCCAGAGAGATTTAGGAATCCGAAGTTTATCGAAATATTGCTTGGATTCTCCCCTGGAGAAGTAGACCTGTCGTTGCGAGGAATGCACTCAGTACTCGACATTCGGGGTGCGACGGACGATATTCGGGTTTACCACACTTCCTTCACCGATTACCTCTGCACCAAGTCTCGATCTGCCGAGTTCTACATTAACGAGCCTCGGCAACGTGACTTCCTTGCTTGTCGATGGCTCATGGCTCTTGGTGAACTCTGCAAGGCTCAGGAAAAGAGGTATGGTAAACATTAGTGATCAAATGGGACCACTTCTTATATTTTGTTTATAGCTTCCATTCCTGGGTTTTCAGAACCTTCTTGGGAGGATGGGGCGACTTTTGCTCCTCCGTGAAACAGCCGAGCAAGCAATTGCTATATGAACTTGGATCTCTTGATCTGCTCAGCCTCGTCGTTGCTACCGGTGTCAGTCTGCAAGTTGGAATTAGCCCGACGCGTGAGTCATGGCATCGGTGGGCCACATTATTCCGTTCCTTTCGAACCGTCGCTTCCTGGTTGGATCAAAAGGTATGTTTCTCAGTGTTGGATGTGCTTACCTCCTATTGATATTTGTTAGGGTGTTGACCTGGAAATTATTGAACGCTTCGTAAACGTCCAGGATCGTATCCAGGTGAACCCCTCACTGGATGAAGAAATTCGAAGTCACCTTGAAAGCTGGGTGGTCTTCAATGTCACTCGTTGTGAGTCGAGATGTCCATTGACAGACCGTGTCGAAGCCTCAGTGGCTAAATTGCTCGGCGGTGCATGGAATAGCGAGCCTTCCTCAGGTCCTCTTTCATTAGCTGGGCCTACTAGTACTCCAGGCACCAGCATCGATATTCCATCTGGTTGCTTTCGGACTGTGAAGTGCTTATGTTATGACCTACAAACCTCAATGGCGAGATATCAAAATTCGAAAGCAGAATCGGACATTTCGGAAATACGGTGGACTGTTCGCAATCTACTGGATTCAACGCTACTGGAATCCTGCGTACCCCAACCTGAACTTCTCTCTATACTCGATACAATCTCTGACGTGGTGAAGATGTATTACGAAATCAGTCGAAGGCGGTTTCTCATATTTCGGAGCCGTCGAGATAAGCTACTTTCATGGTGCGAGGTATTTACCTTTTCCCCCATACCTTCTGTCATCAATCGCTACTCATGAACACTTCTAGTCCTTCCCAGATGGTTATGCCGAATGTACAGATCTCGTCAAAAACCAAATCTTCCCTCTTATCGATTTCGGAATGTAGTTTTGTTGTAGTCGTGGTAAGTAACATTTTTCGATCATTGGAGTCTGATCTGATCACAATCGCAGACGGGTCACACCTGGGATCCCTGGGTCATTCAAGTACTTAAATGCACGTCTAGACCCGAAGCAGCCCCAGACTTGTACGGTTGCCTTTGAAGATGGCGATTATGCCCTTCCTGTTCGCCAGGTTCGCAAAGTTGTCGATCCTGGAGATTTTGTTTGAGTTATGGGCGGTATTCAGAAAGGGAAGGAAGGACTCGTCATCACATCCAGAAACGGTATACTGGAGGTGGCTCAAGACGACGCTGCTCGAAGCCTTGTGAGTTTCATTTTATTTCATCTCAAGCTACAATACTGATTATCGTCTAGTTCAAAGTCTATCTCAACTCGACCGAGACAATTGTGTCCACGAACACCGCAACACCTTGGGTGGGGGCAACTGTGGCCGTGCAACGGGGTCCTTACACGTTTAGACAGTGCATCGTCAAGGATGTCGTACGGCAGGAACGGCGGGAGGGTAGACGCTTAATGCTGAGTGTTTACGTGCTTAAGCTACAATGTCACGCCCTTCTCGACCATGACAATGTTGTGGAAAGTAGTAGTGGAATGAGGCTCGTTGACTGGCGACCTCTAACTAAGGTTCAAGAGCGAATTTACGGTGTTGGACCCTCGATGTCAGTTGGGAAGGAACCTTGGATAGGCACGAAAGTACAGGTCATCCGCTCTCACTTCAAGGGTGTGACCGGTACAGTTCAGGAAGTCACTCTGGACCGGTCTCCTATGCCCAAGTCCAGTTTACTTTTGAAAGTAGAGCTGGATCTGTTCCAGGCGCATCGAAGTCAACCTGTCCATGTACTCGACTACAGCTACGTTGTGGAACTCAATTCGCAAAAGTTCCTCAATGTCTGGCGTCCGCTTGGTCGCGGCCACGAATTCTGGCTCCCTCGCGAAGGTCTACAGAACCCAGTCGATACCCTCAAGGCCATCGATGCGAGCTATGTCCCGTCGAACTCTTTGGTTCCTGGTACTCCCCTTCCATCACGCGATGAGATGATTGAGATGCTAGCGACCGGAGAAGATGCATGGAATCCACAGTCACCCACATGGAATCCAGCACCACGTTCACCCACGCCTCAACCTGCAGGAGAGGCTCCACCTTGGGATCTAGAGTGGGATGCATCTACTTTCTCTGCTACCAACAAGAATCCTTATGTGGCAGCTATTCTTGCCCGACTCAATGCTGCAGGAGAAGACACGTCTGAAAGTGCACCAGCAAACTTGGCAGAGGAAGCGGCGGCAGCTCCTACTTGTCCTACACCTCCACCTCCACCTCCACCACCCTCATACTGGTTCTCCCAAGCGGGCCTGGTGAATATCGAGTTTCAAATCGGTCTCAAGAGCACTGGAAAAGACGAGTGGGTCACCCTCGTTCAGCCTGTCTCTGTCGACGACAAGCCCGCTGTCCGCTTTTTGAGAGACGGCACTCTCGTCCGTCAAATCGATGACATCAGGATGCCCCA
Source organism: Marasmius oreades (assembly GCF_018924745.1). Classification (NCBI taxonomy): domain Eukaryota; kingdom Fungi; phylum Basidiomycota; class Agaricomycetes; order Agaricales; family Marasmiaceae; genus Marasmius; species Marasmius oreades. The sequence goes on from NC_057325.1 coordinate 3,995,303, forward strand.
TGACACTATCAAGCCTAGCACTGAGAAAAGCTTAATGGTGGTGGTTGGTGGTGCCTCTGAAAACATCGGGAAGCTCGTGCGACGCTTGGGCAACTTTTATTTGGGAGAGAAGACCGAAGACAAGCACCGAATCATTGTTGGAGTCATCAAGAAGAACACCATGCGCGACGAACAACTGTCTGAAGAACGCCTGGAATTGGATCCTAGGAGCGATTTAGTAAGGGTGAAGGAGACGGATAAAGAAAGGGCGAGGTTCAGCAAGGATATCAAGGCAGTTCGTGACGTTATTTTGGTTAGCAATGGACGTAGGGCTGAGATACGCCCCGTTTCTTGATTTCTTCCCGTTTCACATCCGTTTTGGACTGTAGATAGACACTTCTTGTAGCCATAGGTTCCATTCCTTGCTGGTGGCATCAAGTTCTCTGATCTGACGTTCGCCTCGAGTTCCGTGCAATGGCTTTCTCAAAAGGAACCGGCCTGATGATGCTTAGGTGTATTGCAAATGAACTCATCGTTCTGGCAATCAACGTTGCTGTTCTTCTACCTGCTGTATATTATCAATCGACATCGGCCATTTCTACAAGCCCCGTAGCTTTCCCCCTCTATCTCTCCCCTTTCTATTTATCCAAAAATGACCCTTTTGACATGCGTTTTGTGGATAGGACTTGGCCCATTCATCCCTGCAAACCTTTGGTACCCCAGCGAAAAGGCAGTTACCGTCCGAAAACACCTTGAAGCTAACCTCAAGGACAAGGATTCCAAGTTTCGTCTTATCTTGATTTAGACAGTTCGCTAACCATTGCTATTTCAGATCAAAGGCTATATAAGCGACAGTCGGAACCTCGGTAATTCCTGACGTTACAGGACATGCTCGAAAGCTCCGGGTTTCTCTGGAAGACTTGAACCGACTCCAATCTGAATGAGAAGATATTGTGGGACGAGCGAAAAAGCTCGCGGAAGTAGACGATATTCGGCAACATATCCTGAAAGCCGCTTCAGGTTCTAGGCGAAGTCCAACCAGCGATGTTTGAGGATGTCTTTGACAAGGAGCTAGCCAAGTACGACAAGTTCATTAAACTGATGAACGATCTACAGCCACGGCAAGGACAGCTACTCAACTCGATTAGAGTAAGTGGAATAGCTTTTGCTCTGACTGTGAACCGGGTCTTAAGTCATTGTAGGCAGAACACAAGCTGTTCATCCAATCACGGAAGGATGACACGACCGTCGAAGAGAGAGAAAGGGCTCACATAATGATGGAGGTACTTGGAAGCCTCTTAAACCGCCTTTTGTGGATGTATTTGGGCAGGAATATGGATGTCAGGATGTGGTAAGTCCTTTCCTGTTTCCTCCTCATTCGTTGCATTCATCGTTTCTGATTCATCCTTGTCTTGGATTGTAGAGCTGTAATCTTCATGTCCATGGGTACACCGACCGTCCGTCGAGATGCACGAGCAACGTTCAGCTCCCCATCGATCGTCGGAATCATCATGGCTGTCGGAAATGTCGGCCAATCTCTCCTCCCATACAACAGAATGCGACACCTTCCTCTCCCGAGATGGCGGTTTCACATCGCACGAAGTCCACAAAGATGCGCATCTCTGGGAGTTTGGCGATTCCGGCGGGATACTCATCGTGGTTAACGATGAAGAACCTAAGGATTTCGTCGCGTATTCCATCGATCAGGGAATGAGTTGGAAGGAATACAAATTTGTAGGTGAGGGGGAGAGGAAGGTCCGGGTGAGGTATCTCGTTACGGTGCCTGCGGATAATAGTAGGAAGTTTATCTTGTTTGGAGAGCGTGCTGGTGGGGAGGGATCTGTAGCGATTCCGATTGATTTCTCGTCATTGATGAGTAGATAGTGTGAGTTTTCCCCCGGAAGAATTTGACAACAGCTGATCTTTGTTGCAGCTTTCAGGTGTCTTGGACCCAGACGATCTCAATCACAATCCCTTTGAACTGTGGAGTCCTAGTGAAGGGAGGAATGAAAGATGTGTCTTTGGGCGATAGGTGAGTGTTCTTGTTGCATTCTTTTCGTTTGCTACGGTGGAGTATTGACATTTCCATATAGAAGCTCTACCATCACCGTCTGCCAGATGCAATGTGCTACGTCGGTGATGGACTGGAGAATGAAGAAAGAGTCAAGATTGTCGATAACTGCCCTTGCGTTGAGAGCGACTTTGAATGGTCCGGTTCTCACAGGTTTTCACGTCGGCGAGATGCGTTAGAGTCCTGTCGCTAAGAACTCGTATCATTTCTCCCGGTCATTTTACAATGGGTACAAGAAAATAGCTAGCTCAAGGTTCGCTTTTCGTCATACATCCCTATATTCTTCAATGAACCCTTTCATTTCGTTCACAACCTGATCGATAGACATAGCCGGAAGGTCGTATCGTTCTCGATGTCGCAAACCGCCTTCGAAGTCGTTAATGGATATCAAAACAGCAAAAAAAAAGCGAACGGACTCACAATCGCAAGGTACTGTCGACACTTGATATCCGGCGATCTTGAGCTTAGAATGCAGTATCGATTCTGGACACTAGTTAGCAGAAAGCATGGACATGGGATCGAGAGCCAACCCGTTCGATGGCACCAATGGAGCTTCGTCTTGTAAACCTCTACCAGCTCACTTTCATCCAAATGGCAGTTTTGTCGATGCTCCGCAAGTCTTCGCTCCGGATTGTTTGTCCTGCCTAACTTCACGAATTCCTCTTTGCCTACAAGAAGATAAACCCATCCCTCCCCATCACTGTCCGAAATTCTTCGACGAATCTTCGCCTCAAACGCTGTTTGCAGCTTGGTGTCCATGAATGACGATACGAGAATGCTTGGTCTGGGTAGAATACGGTAGGTTGAACAACGCCAATCGTCCATTTTGGGACGGTAGAGTAAACTTCCACATACGCCTACAAATATCCGTGCTCGACAATTCCAAAGACGGTCTCCAGTCCTGTCTTTAATTCTCCTGCTCTTTCGCATAGTCGTACATCGCATTCGCACTCCCGTATACCCACCCCGACGTACATCGATAGATGAAAGTGATCCGATTGTTTATTCGCAGGAGAACGACTACAGACTACCTACTCCATACTGTATCTAATAAAACAGACCTCCTGTGGTACCAATGAAGATTTCCGAGATGTAGTACGCCTACTGTACCAAAAAAAGCTATAAAAAAAATCTCAGACCCAGTGGGTCGGGCGTTTCAAAAAGCCGTTTTGCCGCGCCGAAACCGTTTTGTATTCGGTTTCTCGGCAAAACGGATTGCCGAACTATTTCGGCATCTCGGTTCGTGTTTCGGTTTCAAACCGGTTTCGAACCGAACTGATGGGAACACTAGGTAGGAGAGAGATTATAATTGTCACGAGGTCACACGAACTGCTGTAACGTTGAATTAGCATTGCGGCATCTTTGTGGACACCGGATTGGCAGAAAGCGGCATGGCCGAGAGCTGCCGTCAGCGCTCATTCCATTCATTCGGTTTTTGGCACTGCCCCTGGCCCTTGCTTTATCTTCGTCTTTTTTGCCCAAACGATCGCTGCATTGACCCAAATAACTATCATAATTTACTACACAATCGGAATCTCGTTTAGGTTAATTTTCATCAATCCCCATTGTTCGTGTCACAATTCGGTCACATCAAACATCCCCACATGGGCCTTACATGACTGCGACATGACATAGACAACACAGTTACCACATGACAGCTAAATGCCGCCAGTGTTAGGCGTTATCGAGGGTTGGCTGATGAGGAATTCCATTACAGCGGACAAAAGTTGAACTTAGGGGCTCTTTGTCGCTCGGTCATGATAACACTCCCAAATTCAGCAACTCAGTTCCCAAGTCCCTTTCAGCAGACTGCGGAGTTCTACACCCCATCCATCGGTTAATATGAGCATGGCGTACTGGAATCCAGGTTTGAATCTATCTTGCACTCGTCGCGAGTCTTTGCGTTTTTCGGGGAGCCTGGAGTTGAGTTCTGGGGGACTACCGTCCAAACAGAGGTTTTATCATTCCCTGTCCTTGAAAGCTTTGCCCTACAGGAGGAAGTCTAGAGGTATATGGGAGAGGGATGCCTTTGATAACGTCACGTACGTTGGAGGTAGTGCATTGACACGTGAAGATGATCTCAGTGCTTACTCCAAGACACCACTTCACACCACTTCACACTCAGAAGTACCTGGGCTTGTGGGATGTTCAAGCACAGGGTGCATATCCTACCCCGACAGTTGACGCCAAACATCCGAGTCCGAGGTGTCAAACCCTACATGCCATCCCCCTTGGTGTTCCCCATTCATATTAAATCGATATCAGGTCTACCCTTAACATCATGAAAGGCCGCTATGAATCTTTCTTTACTTGACGATACTTTGGCCGTATCCGCACCAGAACCATGGACACTTCTCCAGTGGTACACCGTTGCAACTTGTAAGACGTGCAGTGGGGGCAGTGGGGAGCCCAACATCGACCGCTCAATCACTCAAAACTTGATTTCAATACTTCAAAGATAATCACACGAGTCTCTATCAAGGGTTCGCAACCTATTCGATATCCTAATATCCCGGACTTGCCACGTTATTTAGCCCTTTCGTCGTAAGGGTGTGGATCCAGGTGCGGTGTATCCTCAACCCTGCACATGGCCATGCTTTATCAAGTCACAAGTGGCTTACTTCGACTCTGCGAAACGCCGCCCAACCCCTACCACCGCAGTATACCATGTCGGACGAATTCGAATTACAAGACTACACTTTCTCTCCGTCACCCACAGACCCATCCACCTGGACACGCAAATGCCACGGTTTCGAGTCCTTCGTATCTGTGCTGTCCGAAAACCTCGGTGGATGCCCCTTCCTGACCACCACGATAAGCATCAAACCAGCTTATGACCGGGCGATACTTGAGCCTGTTGTCAAGGCCGCATGGATCGCTCTCCGTTACACTCTACCAGCTATCGCTGTTAAATCATCTAGACTCCCTGCTCCCGATAGTCACTTCATTTTGACATATCGTACGCCCAAGGATACTGGAGAGCTTCAAACTTGGGCCAACGAGACCGTCTTTTTCACCGATGAAGTGAACGACGTGTACGACGCGCACAAGAAGCTGAAGAATGAGAGGTGGTGGAAGCCATCGGGCAATCATTGGATTGGAGAGTTGCACGTTTCTCCTATAAAACATGGGTGGCAATTTAGGTGAGTCGCTCCGAACCTGACAAATACCGGGTTTCTTACGATTCCTTTTTAGTATCGTCTTCAATCATGGCAGTCACGATAGTAGAAGTGCTTTCGTGAGTCACCCCCCCCCCATTTTTCTTCCTCTTCTGTTCGACCTCACAGCACGTACCTCGACAATTAGGGTATTCTAAACGAACTTCTGGGGAAGCTCGTTCCGATCCTCGAAGGCTCCGCTGTCCCGGAACTTTCCTGGGGTGAGGAAACGAAACGACTACCTCCAACTTCCAATGTTATCAACGCAAAAGCGAACGCTCTACCTAAGGAAGATCAACCACCTCTCCCTTTATCCCAGTCGGTGAGACAATTTTAAGGTTTTGTACATATCGAGCTCTCACCTGTACCTTAAAAAGACACTATGGACCTGGACACCCGTCAAAATATCATCACCGATAAACCACGATGTATCCGCTCTCATCACCCTCCCCGTCGAGACCACGTCCAAACTCCATATGGTCAGCAAACTTCACGGGCGGACCATTTCTCGAGTTGTCACTGCGCTCTCTATCCTAGCACACACAGAAGTGTGTCTGAAAGCTGCTGCTGAAGCTGGTCCTGAACGATTTAAGGTCGTCTCGACGAGCTATAAGGAATCGGAGGTGTATCAGGTTGCGTTAACTTTTGCGAATTATGTGTGTTTTGCCTTGTTAGCTGGGTGACTTTGTTCGTGTGGGCTGACCCACGGATTTTATTGGATAGAGACATAAATTCCCTGAACCGTACAATAGGTTATCTAGCGAAACACCTGGTCCGTTAGCGACATTTGACGGAATGCCGTTGTTCCTTTCTATGGATCCGATCCGCAAGTTTTTCACGATCGATGACACTAGGTCAACTGTTGTTGTGAACTCGAAGGACCTATTGGACGCGTTTTGGAACGAGCTTGTGGATGCTACTGTTAAGAGTTGGAAGGATCACGACGTGTGTATTTTGAATTATCCACCCCCCTGCTGTGGCTCAGTGTTTTTCAACCCAACGTTTTTTTTTAGCACACACTCGAAGGATACGCAACCCGAGAAGCAGACTGTCAAGTGGTAATCCACGAATATGACCCCAACATCCTCAACTTTCCCGCACTTGTTACTTCTTCTGTCGGAGACTTGCAAAGACTGGGTATCTTTGATGAGTACCTCCCATCGTTGGAGAATAAGACGCAACCCCTGACAGTGGTTGATACGATTATCGGGCAGAGGATGAGGGCGCCGATGCTTATGAATATGTTTTGGCAGTATGATGGAAAGTTGAACTGTCACTGGTTTACGGGAGGGGAGTGGATGACGGAAGAGCAGTTGGGGATGGCTGTGGATTCGTTTAAGAGGTGGATTGAAATTTTTGTTGAATCAGAAGAGTAAACGACATCAGAGAATCATAGTTAACGTGGGTTGGACAGCGTGCCTCGTTTGAAAGAGAGGTGCATAGCATGACGCCATGTATTACTTCTTTCATGTTGGATCGGCCATGACTCTCCCTCTCAATGCTTTTCTACGCCCGCCTACACCGTTCTCCTTCGAGATTTACACCGTGTCTAGGCATAAAAGTAAGGCATAGGTATATACACACCACTAGAGCAGTGTGGCAAGACCGACTAGACTCTTTAAAGGTCGAGCACTCGAATTTCCTGTCCAGTGCTTCCTCAGATACCAAGTGGAAGGACGACGACGGTAATGGGGTCATTGACAACACGGAGGCTGAGATGAAGGAACTGAAAGAGGGTGAAGGTGTGTCTGTGTGTCTCAAAGTTTTCGGTTCATTATTGACGAGTCAGCATGTATAAAGGAAAACTCTTACCAACCTCCTCCCATCTCTTCAAGTTGATTCTACCAATAGACAAAATAAGAGCCGACTGGAGTACCAAAACCTCCACCTCCGCCGAAACCAATCACCCTCCCCGCCGTTCCGGTTCCGTCCCAACCGTACTTCTCCTCCATCCCTCCCAACCATTATCTCATCTCAGCCGCCTCATCCTCGCATCATTATCCCGACAAACTCACCCAGAATCTCTCGAAATCAATTTTAAAAGCAGTCCTGCCAGTGGAACCTCACCTCAATACGCTACCCAATTCCAATGGTCTGATTCTACCGATATTGGAGATTTCATCCGCGACGCCGCAAGTGCAGCTGAATTCCTGATATGTGTCACTCGAGAATCCGAGGAAGGAGATTCGTCGTCCACCACCACCACCACGAGGACGAAGGCGGCGCACCGGGCGCAGGGCAAAGAGACTGTCATACCCGTACGCGTACCCACGTTTGCAGATCGTACCCGATTTCTTAGGCGTCGTTTAGACGTGATAGACGCCGAGTTATCCACTATGGAAGGTCTTAAACGGCAATGTGAGATGGAAGCTCAACGTGGTGCGAGGAGAATGGCTCTTGGAGGGTTTGGAATGTTGGTTGTGTATTGGGCTGCTGTTGCTAGATTGACGTTTTGGGATTATGGATGGTAAGTGGTGTATACTAGTATCTACCCCCCCCCCCTCCCCCTTTGTTCTTCTGTTCCTGTCTGGACTCTGAAGCTGAAATTTTCGCGATGGGGTTAAGGGATGTTATGGAACCGATCACGTACCTCTCGGGACTTTCGAGTGTTGTGTGTGGATATCTATGGTGAGGTTATTCGCGTCCCTCCGGCTTTCTCTTTTACTGATTTGGTTATCAGGTTCTTGTATCAAGGACGAGAAGTGTCCTATTCGTCTGTCTTGCACCGTTCGGTATCAGCTCGACGACAGGCTCTTTACAAGACCAAGGGGTTGGACATTGATCGATGGGAAGACTTGGTTCATGAGAGGAAGGCACTTCTCAGGGAAATCGGTAGGATCAAGGAAGACTATGACCATGGGAAGAGTCAGCAGGAAAAAGAGACGGAGAAGGAGAGCCGTGATTCAGAAGGAGAGGATTCGGTTTGATTTTTTAATGTCTGCATTGGTTGTAATAACCCTACTGTTTCTATACGAAGGGTTTAGAATCTCGAAACGATCAGCGATGCACCCCCCTGCTCTATGTGGATCCTACAGATACTTCCATCATTCATTTGATAATCATCTATCGTCGAAAGGTAGTAACCTCACTTCCACGTTCCCCTTCGGGAATCTCAATACCGGAATCTTTGATTCGCCGTTTTTTTTTCTTTTCAATAAGGGTTTTAATCCCAGGGTATGTCATGAGAAGTCTAATACTTGACATCAATATCAACACGTTATAAAGTCTAAAACAGTTACTTTTTAGCACTTGACTTTTCCCCTTCCCCCCGAAAGATGACGGACGTCGATATTCAATCTCAATCAACTGTAGGCAGTAGGATCCTCCATGAAATGCGGGCGTCGTTGCCTAAACCTCCGACGTTCGATGACAAGATGGAGGAAAGGGCGTATCTCAAGTTTAGACTCGCACAGGCGTTGAGGATATTTGGTGAGCCAGACCCCGGTCTCGGGGGGTTGGTTTTGCGTTTGCGCCTCCTCATGGTACTTATGGGACTTTTTCGACCCCCCCCCCCCAGGGAAACGAGGGTTTGATGAAGGACTCGCTGGGCATATCACTGTTCGTGTGAGTCGCCCTTCATTCATTCATCCACCCCCCCCCCCCCCCCCGCTCGTTCATGCTCTTCTTCTCTTCCCCAGGATCCTATATCCCCCAACTGTTTCTGGGTAAACCCCCTCGTAAGTATCCTTACCAACCATAAATCCCTCCCAATCCTAACTTCTGCCCTACAGGGCCTCCACTTCAAACTAATCCAACCGTCGGACCTTCTCCTCGTCGACTCCACCGGAACCATTCTCCCCGAATCTGGTCCTTACAAGGTCCTGAACGTCGCTGCGTTCATGATCCATTCTAGAATCCATGAAGCAAGACCAGATGTGATGTGTGCAGCGCATTCGCATTCGTTTTATGGGAAGGTGTTTGCGGCGTTGGGGGTTGGACTGGATATGGTTTCTCTGGATGCTTGTGCGTTTTATGATGTGGGTGTTTGGGACTTTTTTATTATCTTTTTATATTTTTTTGGAGTCTGGTTGTTGACGATGGGGCGGGGACGTTGTTTTTTTTTCTTCTTCTATTTTGTGTATAGGACTACGCGCTTTATACGCAATTCGGAGGAGTTGTACAAGATGAAGAAGAGGGGAAGGCTATTGCTAAAGCGTTAGGATCGAATAAGGTGTGTTAGTTCGTATCATCCCACTTATTATTTTCTTCTTTTTTGACGACGGACGACGGCGCGAATTCTAGGCTGCTATTCTACAGGTACAGTAACTCTTTTCTTTTCTTATGAAACTCGAAAAAAAATAATTTTTAATTCCAGAACCACGGCCTTTTAGTAGCCACAAACACCATCGAAGCTTCGGTTCACTTCTATATTGCATTGGAAAAAGCCTGTCAAGTCCAACTCATGGCTGACGCAGCAGCAGCAGCACGGAAGGTGCCGACGGTGAAGATACCTGATGCTCAAGCTGCATCGACTGGGAAGATCGTGGGTAGCCTTTCGATTGGGTGGCTTGCGGGGGGGATGGAGTTTGGTGCGTTGGAAGGGGAGGAAGGGGTTAGGTTTGAATTTGAGTGTCGACCTGGTCAGTGATGGAGGGTGTATACGTATGTACTTATGGGATTGGAAATACATTATCGTGTCCGAGTCTTCTCTTTCAAAACTTACAGTGTCCCACCCCGGAAACGACGGATTCGGTTTCGTGCGATTCCCTTGAAGAACCTCCGGACGGTTTTTCCGCACTGTGTCTAACAGCCACCCCTTCCTCACCTTCCAACACATTAAACCTCGCAAGCCACCCAATCGTAAGTCTACGCTAAACGATTGGATTGCTATGTCCGTCGAGTCCACAGTTCCAACTCCCCCTCTCATGTACAGTTGCATGTGCGACGTGCGACTCCGTTGAAGAACTCCAAAAACCTCAATCAAAGGGGTCGATTCCGGTCTTTTCGCACTTCGGATCCGTGAAAAAAGAATCCTTGCCGTATGCCGTGAGGTTGTCCATTTCCCGCCTAAGTACAGTACCGTGCATTCTTATTCTTGCGCTAACCGTTTTTTATCTGTAACGACGCTGTCGCAACGTTCGAGTCGGAGGTTGTAGTTATCCCTGAGTGTATCGAAATTCTTCAGCTGTAGGCTCTTCTCACTTTTGTCTATATCTATATCTTCGTTAATCAATCGAAAGGTTTGAATCACGTGCACATTTAGGAGTTTACAGGCACAAATGAGGATTAGCACTGTATCGTCGGCTTTAAATTCCGGATCTCACGGCTATTTCGGGGGTGCGTAACGTTGGTGACTTCATGATCGATCGTCATACACAGAGGAGCGTTACCGTAGGGAACTCAAGCGTCGACTTTACGATTCAACCCGAATCGGACAATCAGAGATATAGTCAACGTCAAAGTCAAGAATCTGAAACAAGGGATACATTTTATCGGTCTAGCATGAGGCAATCATCAACAATAGACAGCCCAAAAAAAAAACAGGAGGGTATTCAACAAAGCTACAGAGGAGTTTCAGCTATTACTATTAAGGCAATCCGCGAGGCAAGAGGCAAACAGCGGAGGGGTAGAATATATAAAACCCAGAAGAGGAAAGGGGAAAAAAAAAAAAAAAAGACAATAGCATGGAGGTGTTAATGGCTACAAGATGATCATGATCAGGGCGAGGGTGATTGGGTATCAAGAGAAGTTATTGGATGGTTGTGCAAGAATTGAGAAGAAAGCGAGAGAAAGATTATGAACAGTCGCAAGAGTAAGGACATGAGAGGAGAAGGAGAAGAAAATCATAGAAAAGGTCCACGAATAGGAGGCCAAAATACAAGATGGGTTGTAGAGACGGATGTAACCGTCGTCACAGGGAACGAACCAGCGTTGGGGCGGGGCACGGGGTGGCCAGCGTTAGCATAAAGCAATATAGAACCGGAGGGGTGGGGGGCAGGGGGGAGGGGGGGAAGTGTGGAGATTCTCAACAAATCCCCATTCATGCACGAGGGGCCGCAGCGATATTAAGAGCCCCAAGAATAACCTCCCAAGCCAAATCAAGAGCATCCCACAACTCCGGAGCATGTAACCCAAGAGCAACCAAATCATACCACACATCCCGAACGCGAACCGTACGAGCTGTTAACTGCTGAAGACTATATTGATCATGCTCGCACAGATACTTCGAAAGCTCGTGAAGCGTAGACCTCGAATCTAAAATATCGCGTATGTCACGTCGTGAGAGGTTGGACATGAACCCGGAAGGCATGGGGGATAATAGTTCTTTTAAAACTTTATCCAGGCGATGCGAATACATGTAGTTTACGAGTACCGTGAAGGCCCCTGGTGAAGGGAGTGTGATGGGGATGACTGGGAGTTGGAGGTTGTGTCCTTGGAGACGCGATGAGGGTGCACGAATTTCGGGGAAGCGAGCGCAATGGGATGCGACTACCAAGGCGTGAATCGGAATGATGAGAGCCTGGGCTTCAGGATTATTAGAGGACGAGACGGCCAGCGCGTGTGTAGGATAATGGGGAGTTGTAGAGCTCGTTGGTGGGCGTAGAGGGATGGTCAGGAAAGCAGGTAGGTGTGATGAGGGTAATGAACTGGGGAGGTGAGATGGTGCCAGACTACTCAAACCTGACATTAATCTATGGAAAGTTGGGATTTAGCACTCGTTTTTCATTTCAGAACGCGAGTCAAGAGACAACGTACTGTGAAGTCTGCGCCAAAAGACCTTGCTGGATGTATTCAGGTGGTGGTATGTCGCCACGGGCCATTTCTGGGGAAGCTGCAATGATAGCACGCTTTGAAACTTCTTCATATTCAGGCCGACTAAGTTTTCGGGGAAGTTGAACAGCAGAATTAGATATGTTATGTGAGGAACCGCGTCTTCCTGTATCACGGTGACCGTACGCTGGGAAAGGGGTAGGGTGAGATGCGATCATTTTTTGAAGAGGTGGTTAGACGCGTGTGGAAGTCGTTAAGGGCGAAGGAGGAACAAATTTTGTGTGATAAACGGACCCCTCCAACCAGCGTCCTTATATAGAACAGCAAATTTCATGATTATGATGGACACGTGCCCGTACGGTAAAATTCCCTCTTTTGGAAGCCTACAAAGGGATGGACGTAAATGGAACTAGGCAACTCTGCTCAGTGTTCTCTTGCATGCGCTCGTTTTCTGGCCTTTTCATCTTTCTTTGGCTCTCCTTGTTCTGCTCTATGAAGCAACCCGCACGACTCAAGTTCCAATGAAAAAGCGAACGTCGATATTCGATTGCAGGTTCTAAACAACGTGTCATCAAAGCATTCGCCTCGTATGGCACAAATAACAATAACTGCCGCTTTGCCAGGTTACGTTGAAAGGGCGTTGCAATTGCAATTTCTTGACTCGATCGTCAAATATAACATACGTGCATTGGGACGCCTCACGTCAAACCAGTCGGGAACGAGATTGGAATTCTACGTGGGAGAAAAATGATTTCCTCGAAAAAATTCGGGCGTAACTCGTGGCATCGAATTTGACCTTGTACTCTGTTCAAAGCGCATTCATTTGCCTTGTTCTCAGCTATCTCTTGGGCTTGGATACCTAGTTCCTTCTTGCGCAAAAAGCTTGACTACGGACTCTGTTTTTTTTTTTTACTCTGGCAGAAAACGACTCATTACCTTGTGGCGCGGCTCGCATGCGCGCCTCTGCCAGTCTTGATGAACCAAACTGACTCACCACGCGCCATTCAAACTGCTCAAAGGGTTCTGATGGCTGGGGATCCATTGGACACCCCGCCTGTCACCGGGGAAGAATGAAGATCAAATAAAACAAACAAGGGTGCCCACGTTGGAAGTGAGGGTTCAAGCGCTTACACCTTAGAGCTGGCAGTTTTAAGCTTAACCGACGGTATGTAAGTAATATCTTGCTTGGTATCAACCACAAAAAAAACGCGCTTTTACTGCATAAGATCGTCACCCACTGACTCCCGCACACATCTCGTCAGGAAACCTTAGCGATCGGAATTCCGACTTTTTTTTTTGGACTCTCAACCACCTCTTGAAGCTTGAGGCTTGAGGCTTGAAAGGTCCCCCACTTTTGCACCCGCCCCCCGCCTAAGGCGCCTAACTTTCTGGTCGAGCAATCGTGAGCCATATGGACAGATCAAGAAAAGCTGTTTGGACCTCTGTAGAGAAACTTCTGATGGACACGCTGAGATGTACAGCAGTGACCCCCTCGAAGAGCTGTACGAAAGTTTGGGTCTCCCGCGTATCAATAAGAAACAAGCTGCGGATCGACACCGTCTCTAATATCTATCAATTCCTTCATTCATTGAGAGTCACTCGAGAGTCCAAGTTACAGTTATTCATCGTACCTCGGAGCCGCAAGCGGTCCAACATAAATCCTGAATCTTTGCTCGAAGAGCTTCTTCCACTGGGCGCCCCTTTTTTCAATCAAGCTGTTTACGGCCGGGTTCGATGAGTCCCCCTGTTATTTGGATTTTTTTCATTCGCAGGAATTTTCCCTGACAAGAGTGACCTTTTGAATGTTGCTGCTTGCAACTCTCCGCCGGGCCCCGCTCCATCATAATTTACCTTCCTTCAGGCAGAACTGACGATTGCTGGAATGAGGTTAGCCTCTTTTGAATGTACTGGAAAAGGATAGTACGACACCCTGCACATAACTAGTACTACGGGGGCGGGAAAATACAACGACATTTGCGCCACTTGACGACCGAGTAAAACAAGGTAGACTACGACCTTGTACCGAAATCTGGAAAAAGTTTACAACTAACTCAACTGTAAAATAAGGTATACTAGGGTAGATAGATAGACGATAAGCAAGCGGCCGGTATACCTAACTCCTTTCATCATCTCCGTCGCTCCCATTAGTGGAGGACAGAGAAGTCCGGTTCTCACCACGAACCTTCATTCGCGCAGACGACGATCTCCCGGCTTTCCGATTATGGCTATTTCTTACCGTCTTCGAGTGCACGTCAAGCACAAATGGTTCAAACTTGAACATTTTGTCTTTGGCTGCCAACTCCGTGGGAGGGTTAAGGTTTGTTGTAGGCTTGCTCTGTTTCTCGTGGGTGTTGCGGGAAGTGCGAGGAGGTTGCGTCGACCTTGGAGAGTGTGTAGGTGACTGGGTGGCTTCTGCTTGTGACTTTGGGGAGTGTAGTGTAGGAGGTGTAAAAACGATCCCTGATGCAACAGATGCGAAGGCAGAAGAATATTTGGACTTGTTGAATGGTAAGAGGTCAGTTAATTAGCCCCTGTGTAGGAAAGATACTGTGCGTACATCAAGAGTGTCATCGTCAAGAACATCAAAGTCAGCTTCATCCGCAGAATCCGGGTCCCATTCCTCATTGTGCGCATTACCATCAGTCTCTGCTGGGTATGATTGCCAGGATTGCCTAGTTGGCTGGGGTGGGACGATGAGAGATCTGAGTGATAGCTAGACAGTGAACTGACCGGTTCAGAACGACGTGCGAATATATTGACTAGATCCATAGCAGGTTGAGTGGAAGTCTCGCTCAGGTGGGCATGCGTAGGTTGACGTCGATTTGACCTGGGCTTGACATCGAGTGATGGCGAACGTAGCGAAGGTGTAGGACTAGTTGTTGCATCTTTCGAAAGAGGAACAGAAGCTTCCAAACAACTAGACCTTCTCGTTGACGCTGACGACGTTGACGACCGATTGAACATGGAGACATTCTCTGTTCCCGTTCTAAGAATGGGGGTTGTGGTTTTTCGATCCGGCGGGCTTCCTTTTTGTACTAAAGCTTTGATAGCCCAGCTTCGTTCCAGACTACTGGCTTGAACGTAGGCTACAGAGAGAGCTTTTTCGACCAGCGGAACAAGTTTCGTATAGGGCATAAGATAGATTGCAAGACGAGGGAAGAAGATATACGTCCATCCTACCGACATAAAAGGCTTTCAGCATACAACTCACCAACCGAACCAAATTCCTAACACGTACCGCGCATAACGCCTTCCCTCGACATTTTCTCTGCCTTTTCCGCGTTCATCACCAAAGTCTCCTTCCCATCCACCTTCTTCACCTCTGCACCTTTGATGGTCACCAACTCTATAGCAGTTTTGAGCTTGTTGGTTATTTTCGTACGAACAACGCGTTTCTTGCTCGTAGACTTCATCGTAGCGATGATTCTGAGCGACATTGGCAACCGCTTCCGTTCCGCATGCCAATTGCGCACACGAACGGGCAGAAGGGTCGGATTCTTGGAATCGAAATCCGGATGCTGTATCGTCCTTTCGACCCGCTCTTTCCATGATTCAACTGAAACCGTATATGGTCGTCGGACGTCGTACTGAGATAACAATGCGAATGGATAGACAGTCAAGTTGAGGTCGGCGGAACTGAAACTGGGATAGGTACGACGGGAGATTCCGACTGCTGGATGGGAGGGGTCTAGGATGTTCTCCCTTTTGATGAATGAAGGATCTTGTGGTAGTTCCCCTGGTGTCTGCCGGCGAAACTTTTTGTGGAGGTTGATTTAGCTTCAGTTGAGAGAAATTGAATTAAGGTTCCCTTACCAGGAGGGATCTGATTTTACCTGAAGTCTTTGGGAGTCTGGCAAGTTCGATGCATTTCTGCATAAATATCCTCCGCAGCGCGGACGATGGTGGTTAGAACTTTGAGGTCAAGCTACGTCGCAGCTCGGCGTGCGTGACGCTCGTGAACTGCGCCGAGAAAGCCGACCAGTGCTTTCCATTAACTTGAACTTCGTGCTTACTTCTCGAAATTCACGGCCTGCGTAGAGTTTACTGTCCGCCACGATGCAGCAACATTTGTTGGTTGGGGTCTCAGTTCAGTGCTACAGGTCGTGTCAGAACAGAGTGTTAAGGATGTTTGAGGGTAGTATTCCAGAAGCAGGTGCGCTAGCATTCAAATTATTTCTTTTCTTTTCTCCGTCCCTTAATCATTCTTTTCCACCCCTTTCAACCGGGGACCTAGCTCGACCATGAGGGTAAGTAGTTATCTGGGTACAATCGGGTATTCTAAACGTTGCTTTTAGACATTTCCGCCTACTGCATCAACGATACTCCCCCGAACTTGAATCCTTTCTGATTCAAGACGTATACTCCACGCTAACAAAGCTGGCCAAGCACGCAACTCAACTGCTATTATGGGATCATCAGTGCTTCTATGGTTTTGTTTCTAATCGTTGCGAATCTCGGATTAGCATCACCCTCTGCCTCCAACAGTCATCAGCGGGTAGTTGAATATACTCACTAACAATTAACTGTGTTGTTCTCAACGCTTTGGTGACTGCTCGTCAAGGTCAATCGTTACGATCTCGATTCGCCTTTGTGGGGCCGTGATGATCCTCCTATTTCTCAACACAACGCTTCGATTGATCTTCAAGGCGCCACAAAGCACTCAACAGAAATACCAGATGCCTCCGTCTTGATGACTTCATCTCATCCCCTCTACTGTCGTATTTCTTATGACGACTTTGTCCACATCTTCAATATACATTCGTCTGGCTCTGTTTCCACATCAAGGCGAGATATAAAGACAGATAGCCCCCCTCCCGATCAGTCATTACGCTCCTGTCTGATAGAAAGACTTGACCTTGGGTACCAAGAAAACCAAGGAAACTTATTCCATTCGTGGGCCTCTTTAAGTCAAGGATGCCCCAACTCAGGCACATCCTCTCCTTCGGGCCCCATGTTTGCTTCATTCCTTACGCTCCTTCTTCTTTCACCACCTCTGGAAGTTATCGGTTCACTCAAAAGGTATAATGTGAAACAGAACTTACTTATCACTGGCGAGTCACCTCTTCGATACTACTCTCCCTCTTTCGTTTTTCATCAAGTTTTCTCGCATGTAGAGCCTGAGGAACAATGTAAATACTACTACTACCCCCCAGCCAACAAAGCCAGATACAACTTCCCGCCCATTTGGAAAGTTGCGAAGTTACTGGCGAACGACACGGATGGTCAAGCTAAATGGAAGGCGATTGAGGATTCAATTCCAGCCGACGTAGCTGTGAAGGTATACATTCTCCGTCAAATGCTTTCCCCCGGATGTTACACGTCGTTTCAGACAATGGATTCGGGGGACTTTTCGAGTACCTTGAAAACTTATTCGACCAGCGATCCCGACTGTTGGTGGACTTCCCATCAGTGTACTACACCCAAGCACCCCGGTATTCCCGCAGATATTGCTACAGTTCCCGAAGTGAGCGGTTCGCTTCACCCGGTGTATTATCTGTACTCAAGATGTTCCGAATGTCCAGCCTTTGACGACAGGATATGGTTTCGATGACGGCCCAAATTGTTCGAATAATGCGTTCTACGATTATTTGCGAAAGAATAATCAAAAAGCCAGTAAGTATTCTTTTCATACACCGGTGGTGTTCGTCGTTAAGTCGGATTATCTTTCCTTCAGCCATGTTCTTCATCGGGAGTAATGTATTGGGCTGGCCACTTGAAGCCCAGAGGGCGCTATTCGACGGTATGTCGCTTTTTGTTTGTCGAAAATACCCTGAGACTGAGAAACGTAAAAGGTCATGAAATTTGTGTTCGTGAGTGTTCCGCAATGCCAGTTCTTTTCTATATTATCAGCCAATACTCAATCTCTGCTCGCAAAGACACTTGGTCACATAGACAGAGTACGTCAACTCTCTCTCCTCAAGCTCTGAAGTGTTTTCAACTAATTTTGGTGCTCAGTGACTTCATTGTCGAACGAAGAGGCTTTCGCCGAGCTGTGGTACAGTAAGTCTCTCGCAGTCTGTAATGTCGAAGTAACCTCGAGATCTGAGCGTTTTCGCATTTTCTGTAGCTGTACGGATATCCAAGAGCTTGTGTGACTCGCTTCTAATACGATCATAGATGCAAGCCATCAAAACGATTGTCGGAGTCACACCTACATGTTGGAGGGTACGCGGTTTTCCATTTCTATTCACCGAAGCGCTCCGTCTCAATAGTCGTCTTCCACATATACTCAGCCGCCATTCGGTGACACTGACGACCGTATTCGTGCTATCGCTCACGGACTTGGACTCACCAACATCTTATGGAAGTGGGACACATTCGATTGGGAAGTTGGTCCTTCGAGTACCACTTCCCCTACGACAGTCGATGAAAACTATCAAGAATTCATTCATGCGGCAAAGAATGGGACTTTCGATCGGGTGCGTCATCCTCCCCCCCACCATCAGAGTACTAAACAAACTCCTGTTATATATTCCCAGGAAGGTGGAATCCTTTTACTTCACGAGAGTTCCAATTTCACCATGTCGGAAGCTATCAAGTTCTACCCGGCTATGAAGGATGCATTTAAGGTGATATTCCTTATCGCCTCCGTTTCAGGTTACTGTGCCGTACTGGTACTGACTGTGATCCTGGACAGCACATCGTCCCTGTTGGCGTTGCATTGAATTGGACGCAACCTTACGTCGAGAAAGAATTCTATCAACCTTCGTTCTCTGAATGTTGGCCCTCTCCCCCAATCGTTTTTTTCCCTTCTGCTTACACGCCGCCCACCTTTTTAGATATATCCGGGAATACAACGAAACCTCTACCTGCAGCCACGTTGAAGCGCTTTGGAGCTGGCGACAGGGTACGGCTGGAACTACCTGTCGCTTTGATGGCGAGTCTACTAATGTTCCTTCCGCTCTTACTATGATTTTTTTCCCCAACTCTGAATACCTCCCTATCATCTATGCGTGATTGGGTTATATATATATATGATACCTTGTATAATCAACTTTGCTGCCGCTCACTCGACCAATAAATACCACTTCAGTTCATACATACATACTACGACATATTGTAAATATCGCGGTCAGGACTGGGCGTCTCAACAGCACCGTGACGACAACCTCCTAAACTAACAAGCACGATTTGCAGTATCCTCTCACCGCCCTATATCACTATGGGTGAATACAGTACCCTCAGGCAGAGCTTGGACATTCCCGTGCCTGTCTATGGATTGAGATTACTGTATGTAAAATGCTTGCTTGCCCTTTCGAAAACCATTGCTCCAGATCTTCCGATTCGGGCGGTGGGCTGCTAACAGGTAATACACCAATCGTTTCCATCGACGCTCAACGCTCTATTGCACACTTTTTACACCCAAATAACCTATTGGTGAACAACAGCGTCTTGAAGTTTGGCTGGTGACACATTTTCGTAGTTTTGACCTACACCGGCCTTGAAAAATTCGGGACCGTAGTCAAGGAACAATTCCGTTCCGGCCTCGAGAGGGCGCGCTTCCCATAAGAAAACGGTCGAGAGTTTGTGTAACAAAAACGAGAAAGAAGCAGATTTGACTCACTCGCATATATTCCAATCCTGTGTTCACCATTGACCAGCTTCACTTTGAACGAAAGTCAACAAGAGGGTGTGGCAGAGCGAAAGGAGCAAAAGCTCACCAAATGCAGCACAATTCACACGTTGGGTATCGTGGTTGATATACCGAGCTTCGTTGCCAGCGTATGCACTATCGATAGATAGAGATTCGTCCAGGGTGAAGACATAATTCCTTTTCCGGTGTGATGATACATCGCTAAAACGCAGAAGAGAAGAAAAACAAGATTCAAAAATCGGAATTAAATCTTAAATACGGCCGGTGAGGACGTACTCCCGTGACTTGGTGGTTAAGTCGAATATCAGTTCGCCAACGTACTCTTGACATGAATTAGATAGTCTTCGTTGCATGGGACAAAAATCACAAACCGATGATGAACTCGGACGTTGCGACTGGTTCGAGTAAGAAACATCCTAATCCCCAGGCGCCTTCTTTCACCTCGACTGTCTTCTTCGAGCCTCGTTGGATAGAGACGTTCTTGCATCGGGTGGAATTGGAGTCTTGGGGGAGCGAAGAGTTAATTTACAAGATTTGAAGTTTCGTAAACTAGTAAATGTCACCTCTATATGGACATACTAATCAGTAAGGGAAAAATATTCAAAAGATCAAACTGACCTCGCCTTGCATCTATTGCACAATTCCGGATCGCACTCCCTTCGAACTTTAAAACAGGGACAAGCAATTGTCCCGCAGACGTTTCGTCCTTGTCCTGCCCTGTGACACTTACACCCTTTCCATCTGCGTGGACCTGTTCAACTATTCAGGGATCGTTCACAGCGGGAAAGAAAAAGAATAACACTGACATGAACGATCACAACGACAAGCGTGTTCACAATGAGCATTGTTAAGGAAACAAGCACATCCGGTTTGTTCAGTACAAGGTCCGTCATGAGAGCAAGGTGGGTTCCTGTAGATTTTGATCAGACACGAGGGAGGGCCAGGACAAACAATTAACGAGGCTTGCCGTGTGTACTCCTTGAAATCGTCATCTGGATAGAAGATTGAGTGGAAGTTGTGGGGAACGCAAGGTCAACGGACCTCGAAATATCAACGAAGAGGAACGTGTAATTCGCTGTTGTTGCAACGGTAAACGCTGGCCAACGTCTTTGTCGTCGATCATCTTTCGTCGCCATCTGGATGCCTGACTTGCACAGGATGAGGAGGGAGGAAAAGCATTAGAGTACGTTTGTGCGTACTTCGAAACATGGTTTATTGCAGATAACGGCCAGGTCACATGGAGAGGTGTCGGGAGAAAACCGAACGACGACCTGGAGTGTTTCGAGCTCTTCTGTGGTCCAATTGGTAGGCTAGATCGAGCAATAAGTGGGTGATAGTTCAGGAGGAGTAGACAGGCTCACTAAGCATGGCGGATAAAAAAGAAAACACTGGCGATCACATGGTTGAACAGTGTTGTCAAGAATCTGTGAGCTGGTGACAGTGGGTGCGGTGGCTAGAGGCGCAGGTGATTCGTCAACTGTGCAACAATATTGTGAGATAAAATTTAGTGGTGAGCTAGAAAGGGAGAACTTACAATGAGTAGTGCAACACGAGACGAGGCAATTTAAGCCGTTGCAGAACAGGCTCAGCCCGAGGTTGACATCTGTTGCAGCGTTGAGGCGATTTACTGCAAGGAGAGCTCGAGGAAGAAGTATAGCGTTTCTTTCTGCAATGCCGCTTTCAAACTTCTGAAACCAGTCGCTTTGCTTGGATTTAGAGATAACCTCGAAGCAAACTAAAGAACGCACACAAGACTATCCTGATACAAGATTCCCCGTCGCCAGTTGGAATCTAACAAGGGCGCAGGTAATACACCCGCGCTCTCGATTTCTTCTGCAGTTAGCCCATGTCTCTCGACAAGTTTTCGGACCGTTTGAACGACCATGAAAGCCTCTAATGTTCCCCGCATCAGAACACAACTGTGACTAAGTGGCATCGGCCTCACCTCCTGGATCGATCATATACCGCGGGTAATGCCAGGCGCATTGCGCGTCGTGCTGACCAGCATAATCCGCCCAGTTGAAACCAGCATCGTCTGCGAAAGGAAGGAATGGTAATGTACTGGGGTCATCGCCGACCATGATATTCCGTGAAATTGGAGGGCCCGATTCGTACGCTGGGGTTATCAAAGATTCCGGCAACCCCTGAACTCTCACTGTCTGGAAGGTCGTCCGAGAGACAGTGACTATTGCACCTTCCTCGTCAAACTGGAACACAGAAACGGTGTCCTCGGCCGATTCGTTGAGTTTTGTTGTGCTATTCGCTGGGTAATTATCATCGAGAAGGGTATGGTTCCGTCGACGTGCAACTGGGGCACGTAGAGATTCTATGGTTTTCCGAGAATCTTCCAAATTCCATTCGTGAAACCTGGACCAGGTATCCTTAAGTGTCGATTTAATGAGCGTAGTATCTGGGTAGTCCTCGAGGGCTTCAAGAGACCGCTTCGGCATTGACTTGCCTTACGGGAGAGGTCGAGACGGCTGTCCTTTGGCATCAACAACAAGGTCGGTGGTGGCAGTGACGCGTTGTTTTGATTTGCGTTACTCCCACGCTTCTTGCAAACCTTCAAGCTCAAGGCATGCCAATGCTCAACCTTCTAAACTAAGGATCAAGAAGCTCAAAATGTTTCGAATTGCTTATTAACTTCACGGTCGACCCAGACTCAAGCGGTCGCACTGGGCGTGGCACCACTGATGCTGGAATCTGGATGGCTCATCCCTGTGCACTGTCTCTCCTAAACCATCACCATCGTATGCTGTTTAATCTTCCCAGGACGCGTTTGATGATGTGGAATCCTGTAGGCATGGAGCTGGGTTCATTAATAATGAACCTCCCGCGACGTGCTACCGAATATCCAGGCTTTTGGAAGTTTGGGACTTCGTAATCCTTCCGATTCCTGAACCTTCTATTATCGCATTCTCTCTAACACGGGGTGACCTCATTGCGCTGCCAAGCGCGTAGAAGAGTAATTAGGTGAACCGTCCATTCTTTTTTCCACTCAAGCAATCTGATAAAAACTCGCCTGGATTCTCGTGGCCTCGCCTTCTCTTTCCTCTATTCCCCAAACTCTTATCGGGCTTGAATTTCGTTCCCAGGCAAAATCGGCCGTGCCACCTGAAGCATCTTTTGATCCGACTCCAATACGCCACTCTCCGTGGATATAGGCTTCCTGTTTTCTTGGTCGAGTCAAGGATTTAAATCCCGAAAATTTGTTCTCTAGCTTCTTTTTTATTTCTTCGAGGTCTTTCTCCTGGCTTGCCTATCCCTTGATACGCTTCAGTCGCAAGATGTTCCCCTCATGTTTCAACACGACTCTTAACCTGACTCTTCTCGCTACGATGCTGTTTCTTTGCCAGCGGACAGAAGCACAAACAAGTTACATCAGCGACTTCGTAGATCCAAATTTTGTTCTGGCCAAAGAGTTTCCGTTCCATACGTACCAGGCTGAAGTCACGATCGTAAAATGGGCCAGACAGTTTTCCTTGAAGGGACCGTGGTGTTTGTCTTTCACTCTTTCCATGACGGTTTTTCCGAGACTAATACAAATTCTCCTCCAGCGGTGGTGGACAAACCCTTTGCACCACCTTCTGGTGACAAGCACGACTATCTGAGTTGGTCACCCTAGTATGTCTGCTGCCGCTTCTCTTGTGCGTATACTGAACCTCCGGACCTTGTTTGCAGCTCTTGGCCCGACTGCAGCAACGTCGGGAACACCTCAGTGCTACCGGACGAACAAGGTACCGTTACATCACGACTCTTTTCCCCGAGGGAATGCAGTTGATTATCGTCTTTCCTCCCTTCTCAGTCTGGACCACATGCCCATACACACTCCGCGACGGAGAGTTCAATCCTGACGTTCGACTCATCAACGATGTGGGGAACATTGACGACCTCTCCAACGCCGTGCTATACAATTCCATTGCCTACGTTATCACAGGTGGCAACTCGAATCTCTTCTCGAGAAATGCTGGTAAGTGTTCTGTCCTCTCCTCATTGACGTGTTACAGGCTAACCACACAGCCAGTGCATTTCCTCAAGATATGGTTTCTCGACCAAGACACGAGAATGAACCCCTCATTGACATACGCGCAAATTTTGCGTGGGCCTGACGGGCAAGTCGGTAGGCATACTGGCGTTCTGTGCGTTAGGACTTTTCTGGTCCTATTACACTGAACCTTAAATCTTCTTCCGCAGGGACATGAAGGGCTTCGTGAGAATAGCAACAGCGATAGAAATATTTCGGAAGAGCAACACTACCGACTGGACGCCCCAGATCGAAAGTGGAATGATCGATTGGATCAAGAATTATACTTCATGGATAGAAACAGACCCAGCGGGTCTCAAAGAGGCTGCTGCGCTGAAGTGAGTTGAGTGTTTCATTCGCGGTCCGGAGCTATTGTGGACATTGTTTTCGGGGCTCAATTATCACGGCGGCAGTAACCACGGGACATTCTACCACGTTCAACTCGCGTCATTGAAGCTTATCGTTAACGACCATGAGGGTGCAAAGGATGCCATTGAACGCTACTATAACGGCCAGTTCTTGACCCAAATAGAGGAAAACGGTGAACAGGTCAGTAGTCTCGAGGTTTCGAGCTTGAAGCTTGAAGTTTCACCCGGATTGAATTACCTATGACAGCCTCTGGAAGCAGCGCGTACAAGACCGTACCATTACCATGCCTACAACATTGCAGCGATAATAGTGCGTTGATTCTATCTCTTACCGGCAAACCTAGACCCTAAACATGCGTCTCGGTTCCCTTCCACCCCTCACACCCCAGAGCCTTGCTCGGATAGCCCAATATATCGACCCTGAATACAACGTCTGGAACCGAACCTCTTTAAAAGGAGGGACCCTCAAAAAAGCGATGGATTTCGCATTATCCCTCGACCCAACGGAAACAAACGAAGTTGAATCCGTCATCGAAATGTTCCCGTATGTTGCTGCGATTGGATCAGTTTTTGGCGATTCGGATGGGAAATATAAAAAATTCTTGGAGGATGGGCATCCAGAATATGCTACTGATCCGCACTTTCTCTGGAACCAACCGTTTGTTGGCGGGCCTACGGTGACTTCGGCGGCGGATAAGGCTAGGATGACGAGGAGGGTTAGTAGTAGCGGCGCTTTAGGCCTGAAGGTGCTCCGAGGGAAGAGGTGGATGCTAGGCTTGGCTTTTGGTGTGTCATTTGGAGCAGGGATAGGCTTATGAGGGAGCGAGAAGTGGAAATGTCATGGAGCTCTGTGACTCGGATACCAGATCATGGAAGCGAGAATTTGGGACTCAAATCGTAAAATGTGACATAGAGGAATTCTGGAATCACTCGATGTCTGTTGGCTCTTTCTATCCCGTATGACTCTTGGACCGTGAAGCCTGACATTCTGATGTAAATACGAGGGAATGAGGTCGGGAGGAAGTTCAAGACGTACTGGTAGCCTAACATGTTTTTCAGCTCTTGAAGGGAGAAGAAGAGAAAGACGACTGCACAGGACTGCACCTGTCGAGGAAGGAGGGGGTCAATACCATGGACCCTGTCCGTGATGTACCAAAAAGAGGTATCATTTCCCACCCAATCCGAAAACCCGCCCAAATTAGCCAAAAAGTATGTACCAAAAACAGCCGAAATTAGGGTCAAAAGATCGGACATGCTACCCAATAGACTCCTGTCGAGGACCTGTCGAGGTAATACTTTTCTTTTCTATGATCCTACGCCGAACTATATCACCAACACATAAGATTTTTGGCATCTCCGATAATATCATTATGGGGGGCACAAGTTTATAAGGTAGTACAAAGTATGATAGTGCAAGTTCCTGAGAAGATATACAGTATTCGACCAAAACGAACCCAGACGGTGTAAACAGTCTGAAGGAGTAACAAAGTTATCTTTCTTCTGCCAGCTTGTCAAGTCGCCCGTCAAACCCCAGCCGATTTTCTGTATCCTGGTTCTCATATGTATACAGTGCCCTCTTCATCGCAGGTGTTGTAGCTGGAGGATAATGGTCGTTGTTGATAAACTCCCTTTCGGGAGGAGGAGGCATTGTCTGAAGGATATCCCGAATTTTCTTATCCATCCAGCTACGTGTATCCAAATGAATCAGGTTAGCCTGATCTGCAGGCCAACGATGATAATATCGTGACGCAAAGACAAGTTCCAGCTCCTCGACAAACTTTTGCAAGCCAGGGTTTGCCCAACGGATGTTTGAGTATGCCCGCATGACAAATGCGCCTGCCTTTGCATAAAAACCTGCAGTCTCAAACATACATTGGAGTGTTTGCTCCAAAGTAACTGGATCATTGCTAAGTGAGTGTTGAGCGTGTAGTAATCCCAGATAAACAATGGAGTGGAAGAGCGACTCCCGATCATCTTTCTCCGACTGAACAACTTGACTGTCAGAGAATAGAGCGGCGGCGAAAAACAAGAAGGTGCCCTGTCATCATGAAATGAATAAATCCTTCCTCAAGATGCTATTGCAATTCGCAACTCACTGAACGACCCGGAGGGTGTAGTGGATCAACTCGTGTTAAATCCAGAGCATGGTCGAAGTCGATAAGAAATCCTCTTCTGACATGGTATTCATCTGCTTCTCTCTCCATGAGAATATTACCAGGTGAGATATCACGATGTAGGAGACGTAGCTCATGGACGAGCCACGTATGCGCTAATCCCAACTTGTCAGTCGTCGCACACGAGACTACATGAGCAGAACGCACCCTCCATGGCATCAGCCGCACAAGTTAACAGAGTCTTGATATTCGTGAAGGCTTTGATACTCGCCCCGACTTCCTTGAGGACGATCCGGTGTGTGATAAGCTGTATGGGCTCTATTACAGTCCCATAAACCCATTCCTCTTTCCAGTACTCGTGTCCGATAGTCTTGGTATTCGGAACATCCCCCCCTGAGATCATGGTGCAAAGGCCGCGAGGAACTTCACCAATTCGACGCTTATCATTGATACGCTCATACACCTCAGCTTCCTTGAGAGTGGCAGCATAATTTTGGGACTGGTAATCCTTGTAAAAGTGGACAGACCCAGTGTCAGGATTGAATGCGAGTGATCGACGTGTGCAACGCCCAAACGGAGTATAGGTATCTGGATGAAAGACTGGTACGCAGATGATATAACGACTCCTATCCAGCATCTCGACAGATCGAAAGGGTTGTTGTTGAATTGTACGGCGCAACTTGTGAGGCAGCTGTGACCGACCATGCCAAGCATTGGGGCTAAATTTCTTGAATTCAGCTCGGGCAAGACCGGCTTCTTCTTTCGAGACCATAGCAATTGAGGGGTCATAGCCACGATTTGTAGCGTCCAGCTGAGCAAGCCGATGATAGAAGTCGAATATGTGCTCGGGTTCTTCGGTGTAGCTGAATCGCTCGGAAACGATCGCACAAGATCGATCCCATCTGACGAATCGAGCATAACGACCGAAAATTACCAGCTGGAAGAAGAAAACCCTATACTGCACAGTGAGGAGTGCTGCAGCATAGTACGCAATCTGTCCACGACATGAAATACCCTTCGATGTCATGTTCTCGAAGAGATGGTGTCGGCTCTGAACAGACCCCTTCTGTCCCGCCTCAGTCCCATCCTCCGGCTCATCCTCGGTTGGCATTGGCCCACAATCTGGAAGCGGTGAGGGGTTATCCACATTACCCAAGTCACCCCCTACACACTGATCATCGTCCATCCCCGCCTCGTATTCCTGTTCATCTTCTCCTTGCAACTGGACATTCCTTTGCCGCATTTGACGATCACAGAAAGGATCAGAGCTGTCGCAAAACTTTATCTTCACATGCGACTCTTGTTCTGAAAAGGGTATGTAGCATTTGTCTTCCCAAAGTCGGCGGGTCGAGTACGTCCCAACAGGAATGTCTACTGAGAGGCCTCCGCAGTTAGGGTCACCCGCTAAATGGCAGTCCTTGTACACCAGCTTTATCTTTCTATCCAGGTCCCGTGGAGGCCAGTTCTCGAGAGCTTGGACCTGCAGCAATAATGAGGTAGAGTCCGATAGGAGTAACAACCGCTACTCACGAATGGCTCGTACATGCCGGCTTCTGACTGTTGTGAAGCAACGCTTCGCATGAGATCTAGTCGTTCCTTTCGGGGCTTCAAGTGACGTGCATTGGGATGATGATAGGGTAAGAAAGTACTGAGGAACTCTTCTACTCGGAGACCGCCAATGTATCGTCCATTTGTGAAAAACGCTACTTCCTTGCGTTTTTCAAAAGATAAAACGACGGGTGAAGTAGCATGTCTATTCGGTCGCATGTGGGCAGGGGTGGCTTTTGCTTTTGGTACGGAAGGTGGACTCAATAGAGTGGCGGGACATAATGTGGGTGTGCCAGGGACTGGCTCCTGGTTGGAGGCTAGGCCATTAGGTGTTAGTACTGGGAGTTGGCTTACCATTGGCATTGGAGCGAAGAAGAGCTTGATGGCAATGGTTGGAGGGTGGTCGGTGGTCAAGGTACAAGCAAGTACAAATTGTGTCGAATGTACCGCTCAAATGATTCAAAGTTGTGGGTCAGTCGAAGCGTAATAGTGGCTACTGTAGAAACGTCATATCAGCTTCTATCATTCAAATAAAGTCTCAACGTACATTCCTATACCCGCGTTTCTGCAAGTTCAAATCACTCTATAGGATGTCCTCGCGGGCGGGGAGGGGATAGGGGGCGGCGGGACCGTGAGAGAACTGCTCACTGCTTTTATCTTCTCTGACACTCGTTCATGATGGATAGACGACAGCTCCTTTTAACATTATTCCACCTATGAGTACCTCTCAAGACTGTTCACCGACCCCCACGACTCGCATCTTTACCCATTACCCTACACTCTTGAAGACGAAGAAACTGTTTGACCTCCAAGACCTCAAACATGACTTTGAATTCCCACCGCTGCAAGTCGACGGACCTCCTCATCCCGGAAAAGGCTGGACTAGATTTGTGTGTATCTCTGATACCCACTCCAATATCTACACATTTCCTAAAGGAGACGTACTACTGCATGCCGGAGATTTGAGTAGCTGGGGAGAAGTCGAGCAATTGAAGCAGACTGTCGATTGGATTGCGTCGTTAGAGGGATTTCAGGTGAAGATGTGAGTTTGCTCAGACTATTTCATCCCACTGCCGGAGTTTTTAAGCCAAACAGATTGATAGGTGGGAATCACGATGTAAGCATCCGACTATGTCGGTTCAATAGCTTATGAACATGAAGCGTTGTAGTTATGTCTGGATGAAGATTGGTGCAAGGGCTATTCCCCAGAGGAGAGAGAATATGAAGAAGCGAGGAAGCTCATTACGAATGGCGAGGTCATGGCAAAGGGAATACGATATCTAGAACATGGACGTCTCGAATTTACGACCGAGGAAGGCAGAAAATGGATCATCTATGGGTCGCCGGTGAGTTTCTGAATAAACGATGGAGATGAGGTAGATCACGATATACTTGAAGGCAGCCCCAAGATATGCCCTCGGAGCTTTTCAGTACAAGAACTCGAAGGAAGCAGAAGGTCAGCAGCCTTTAGGGGATAAACTTCTCCTTCTTACCTTGAAGCTGATGGTTCTCAGATATATACAAGTGCATACCGGATGACACTGAAATTCTCTTAACCCACACCCCACCTCATCAGATTTTAGACAAGACGAGGAAAGGAATACGTGCGGGTTGCAAGGTATTACGGGACGTGCTAGACTCCGGGCGATTGGACCGTCTTCGTCTTCATGTCTTTGGTCATATCCACGAAGCTCATGGGGCTATGCTGACAGGGAACGGTAGAGCAGAGGTTAATGCAGCTTTGGTGCGGGGTGGGGAGGCTATTATAGTTGACTTAAAAAATTGAGTGTCTCATTATGGCCTACGAAACTAGAGCAGCCACGACCCTGGAACCTCAGTACTCAGTTCTTCCCAACGGTTCCTCTCCAGCCGCAAATTCCTCCGGTACTAACTCAAGCCTCTTTGCAACTTCAGCCTCGATCTCCGCCATTTTCGTATCAATTAGGCGTGAAGCTCGAACTGAACCATCGAGACATACTTCTGTAAGCATGAATGACACCAAGCAGTGTATAGGTATCTGATGAGTGAATAGCACCGCGTTGAAGCAGGTCGAACCAAATTTGAGATAAGCAATCCAGATGTTGGTTGAGCCTGGTACAGTACCAGCGGCCAGCGGCTTCACCAGCCAATGGAGCAGCCAAAGCTCACCTTGTGATGTCGAATAGAAGACGTTGAAAGCGGGCCTGCAGGCTGCTCGGTTCCGGGTCTTTGTTGATGTATGGTGATTTAAAATGTAACTAGTTCTTATTATTCAAAAAAAACATCTTCACCTTCTAAGAGAACCACATCCCGCCATCCACAACCAGGGTCTGTCCAGTGACGTAGTCAGAGTCCGGACCGGCGAGGAAAGCTACAACGTTCGATACATCCTTCGGAATGCCATTCCTGCCCAAAGCAACCAGCTTCTCCACAGCCTTCCAATTCTCACCTATTGGCAACCCATTCATCTTGGACATTTCTGCATCAATCTTCTCCCATAACTTGGTATCTATGTTCCCAGGTGCATACGCATTCACGGTGATTTTGTGTGGCGCAAACTCTAAGGCGATACCTTGCGTAAGACTCCGTACAGCGGCTTTCGTAGAGCTGTACAGGATTGAAGGAGGCGCGGACTTGTAAGAAGCAATACTGAGAAATATATGTATCATTAACGAGCAAAAGGATAAACAAATTCGATGACGAACCTAGCTGCATTGATGATCTTGCCCCCGTTCCCTTGCTTTATGAATTGTTTCCCAGCAGCGATGTTGGAATTGATCAGGCCAAAAACGTTCACTTCATATATCTGCTGCATCTCCGCGTCGGTGACATCGAGGAGTGAAGGCTGAATCTGTACAATCCCAGCATTCGCGACCAAGACGTTCAACGGGCCCAAAGCTTCAACCGATTTCCGAACAGTCTCTTCAACATCGGACATCTTGGTCACATCGCAGAACGTCGTTATAGCTTCTCGCCCCAAGGCTCGTACTTCACTTGCTACCTGTAAAACAGTTATTCCTGAATGAGAGATTGAATAAAAAGAAGCTGAACGCACCTCTTCGATGGATTCAGCGTTGGCAGGAAGGTCATTCACGCATATATTGAAGCCATCCGCGGCCAGTCGAAGCGCAATAGCGCGACCACTATCGAAAGATTAAGATTTCATGTCAGCTTCTATCGTTCAAATCAACTTTCCAAAATCTCAGCGTACATTCCTCGACCCGATCCAGTGATTAGAGCAGTGCGGTTCGGCGTTGCTGCAGCTCGAAATGAAGAACTAGAGAAACCTCTGCTCAGAGTTCTGTAATCTCGGATTGCTCCGAAAAATGCTCTGGCAGGCGAGAAGAGAGGATACATCGTCGAATAAACCGGGGGGCTGGCTCAGCAGCATCTGGTTTTCAGCCACCCTTTAAAGCTTTATGGGGCGCATGAATGTATTAGACCTGTAACCGGTTCTATATGGTAATGATAGAGAGTGGAGGTGTCGGAGCCTGAAAGGCGACAGTGGCGTACAAGTTGCGGTTTGTACATCAATGTATGTATCTCGAAAAGGAGCTAGTTATTGCATTTGGAGCCGAGCAGCCTCCAGGACCAAATTTAAACTCCAGGTACATTGTCATCGCCACAGAATTAGGGTCGGTGACAGGCCTATATGAATGTATTACCAAGTACTTCCGACACTCATGGAGTCTATTCAAAAATTGCTTCAGAGACTGTCCTGTCTAACTGGATCTAATGGAAACTTGCTCACCCAATGAGTCGAATAGGGTCTGATAATAAGTATGCCGGGGTAGCATTGATGCACAAGATAGACCGTGACGTTGTAGCTCGAGATGAGGAACTACCCGCGTTTCTAGATGTTCGAATTGCTCTATAAAATGTCCTCGGAGGCGAAAAGAGGATATCGTATCAATTAGGCGTGACCTACTGTGAGTTAAATGTTCAACGTTTCTCTAACGCTAAACAAAGCACTGCGAGCCGACGTGACTGAAGCTCGAACCGAAGAGCTACAGAACCCCCGAGATATACTTCTGTAAGCACGAGCGACACACCAAAAAGTGTACAGACATTGATCGGTGATTAGCACCTCGTTGAAGCAGGTTGAATTGAATTTGAGATACTAGAGCAATCCTTTTGAGATGGTCAACAATACATCATGATTACTGGTCCCCGTTTGTTTGAACTGGTACAGTACTTACCAGCGGACAGCAGCAAGAGCTCGCCTGCATCTGATGTACATAACCGGTAGTCGTGGGGGAAAAAGAAATGCTGGGAGGTCGAATGAGACATAGAAGTCGGGGGAATCTTCTTGGGGTGCATACACCGCTCGAGAGGCCCGGTCTCGTTTGCCTTGAGTAAATAGTTCAACCTCGCGATATCTGTTACAAAGCTATCAATGTGCGGGGCTCGCAGCTGGTTGATGCATGGTCGTGACCGAAGATTTAAATGTAACTAGTTCGTTTTCGAGATACATACAATGTACGAACCTGGCGTCATATTCAAATAAGCTATCTTCACCCTCAAGTAAACCACATCCCGCCATCTACAATCAGGGTCTGTCCAGTCATATAGTCAGAGTCCGGGCCGGCGAGGAAAGCTACAACGTTCGATACATCCTTCGGAGCGCCATTCTTGCCCAACGCAACCAGCTTCTCCACAGCCTTCCAATTCCCACCTATTGGCAACCCATTTATCTTGGACATGTCAGCGTCAATCTTCTCCCACATCTTGGTATCGATGTTCCCAGGTGCGTACGCATTCACGGTGATTTTGTGTTGCGCAAGCTCTAAAGCGAAACCTTGCGTAAGACTCCGTACAGCGGCTTTAGTAGAGCAGTACAGGCCTAATGGAGGCCAAGACTTGAAGGAAGCAATACTGATATGTGTATAGACCGTTAACGAGCAAAAAGGGATTTAAAAAGTTCAATGACGAACCTAGCTGCATTAATGATCTTGCCTCCGTTCCCTTGCTTCATGAACTGTTTCCCAGCAGCGATGTTGGAATTGATCAGGCCAAAAACGTTCACTCCATATATCTGCTGCATCTCCGCGTCGGTGACATCGAGGAGTGACTGAACCTGTACAATCCCAGCATTCGCGACCAAGACGTTCAGCGGGCCCAAAGCTTCAACCGATTTCCGAACAGTCTCTTCAACATCGGACATCTTGGTCACATCGCAGAACGTCGTTATAGCTTCTCGCCCCAGGGCTCGTACTTCACTTGCTACCTGTAAAACAGTTATTCCTGAATGAGAGATTGAATGAAGAGTTGCACGCACCGCTTCGATAGATTCAGCGTTGACAGGAAGGTCATTCACACATATATTGAAGCCATCCGAGGCAAGTCGAAGCGCAATGGCGCGACCACTATCGAAAGATTTCATATCAGCCTCTATCGTTCAAATCAACTTTCCAAAATCTTAACGTACATTCCTCGACCCGCTCCAGTGATGAGGGCAGCGCGGTTCGGCGTTGCTGCAGCTCGAAATGAAGAACTAGAGAAACCTCTGCTCAGATTTCTGCAATTTCGGATTGCTCCAAAAGATGCTCTCGCCAGAGGATACATCGTCGAATAAACCGGGAGCGGGGTTCAGCAGCGTCCGGCTGTGAACCACACTTTATGCGACCCATGAATGTATTACCAAGTACGACACGTCTGGGAATTCGGGGTCACATTGGACTCATGGAGTCTATTCGAAAATTTTCTTCAGACTGTCCTTTCTAAATGGAAAACTTTCTCCCGCGATGAGTCGAGTAGATAATAAATATGCCGGGGGTAACGTTGATGCACGAGAGAAGGTTCGGAATAGTCATTACAAGTTAAGGATGACAGTGGCATGCCCTTCCCTGAGACGACTCGATGAACGATATCTTGTTTGCGAGCAAAGATGGATAGAGTGGTGCTGAAATCTGGATTCTGAGTGTACATGGCGGTACATGTACTCTCAGGCTACTTCGACTTGGTGGAACGCGGGTGAGAAGAGCATTGGCTTACGTGATCCCATAAATATTCCTTTTCCCCTAGGCCCCATCGTTGACCATGACCGAAGGTTTCACCTATGTTATAGGTAACTTACCCTATCGCACGATAAAAGATGGATTTTACTGAATCTGCACGGGGAGATAGAACACATGGAAGACGACGATGAAGTCTCCAAAACAGTTCCTCCATGGGTCGACCTAGAATACGCGGTTGAGTTTCCATTCGAAACCCATCGAAAGCCTTTCATCAATAGTGCTCATCACAGCGGATCTCATGTAGCACATGCGAACCCTTGCAGGTCCTGGATCTCGCGTATACTTCACGAATTTATCCAAAACATCTGCACAAACCCTCCAATCCAAGTTCGCATCGTTTGAAAACACAGGAGATTCAGAAAAGCAAGCAGAAGTCTCATGTCGAACACTAGGAATTCTAGAAATCATCAAACAAGAATTTCATGGATCGTTGGGAAAAGTTTGCTTGTTAGATCCCAAAGCCGAGAAAGAACTTTCTCCAGAGGACGGTGACGGAAGATTCCAGTGGTTCCTGTTCGGAGTGAGTCCATCCCATCTCGGAGTGAATGATAACTCTAGGATTGACAGGCTTTTAGGGGATTCTAGGTGACGACCCTCCACGAGACCGAACAAGCGAATTGCGAGTTTTAGGAATTCCTTCTCGCCACCTTGGTTCCGTTCAAATGACGACGGATACTGCGCTCGGAGTCACTAAGCGTGTCGTGCACGATAAAGGTCTGTGTGTTGTGATCTTCCTGTTTTTCAGAGTTGAACTTGAATCACCCAACAGTTCCACTAGACAAAATAGAATACATCGTGAGTCTTCGATGGTGCACCTCTTCTGAAGAGGCTAAATCAGAACTTTAGGATTTCCCGAATATCACATTCAACCGCAAGGTACGCGTCTCAAGAGCATCCTAATATTAACCAATGACTTACGAATCACCATACATTCAGGAGAGTGTAGAAATGCCATTCAGTTTGTGCTTCTCTTACTATCCTTATGACGACCTTTCTTATATCTGTGTAGGATACATGGTAGAAGAATCCACTCGCGAACCACTCCTCCCACCTGGGATGCGGAAACTGCTTCATGAAGATCTCAACAAAAGCTTTGATTTCTAAATTAGCATTCACAGTGATCACGGAAACTGTTCGTTGCGTCGGTAAAAAAAAACCAGTGCTTGTATACTACAATGGATAATACATATGCTAAGGAGAGAAGAAATCGTGCGAGGTTATGCAAAAGAACAGAAAGATGCTATAAGTACAGTAACGTTAGGTTGTTGTGGGGGGCAGAAAAACCTGTTTTCTTCTACGGCATACATAACATTATCACAGATGCCCGGAATGATTCAGATTAGATGGGAAGAAGAATGAGGAAAGCACGACGAAAAATGGGCAGGGAAATTACGAAGCCGACCGAGGAACCGCCTCATCCCATGGCGCAGGTACTCTCGCCACATCAACGAGATTCGTGTCCGCCCTAGCATCATTGAGCCTGTCCCGATCGTTCATAGACATCCGTGCCCTACACCGAAGAAGTCTTAACTTCGTACGTTTAATCCCTAAACCACCAGGGTTAGCATGAAAAGCCAGAATAAGAGTGAAGAAAGACTGACACGTAGCAATAGTCGCACGGTCTTCGTCCATGAACGGATTCCCCGTTTGTAATAGGTCATCTTGAAGAGCGTACAAACACCACAACGACTCTTCGTATAGCTTCTCGCATTCATCTGGTGCTGATGCTTGATCGAGAAGTTCCTTCCGCGCTGCTGTTCGGCTCTAGATGGATGACGAAAAAGGCGATGAGCATCTAGGAATTCGAAAGAAAACAGAGAGAAACATACGAGTAGAAGTGCACGATCATACACCAACTGATCCAACCAGCTCTTAGGTCCATCATA
Organism: Marasmius oreades; assembly: GCF_018924745.1. Classification (NCBI taxonomy): domain Eukaryota; kingdom Fungi; phylum Basidiomycota; class Agaricomycetes; order Agaricales; family Marasmiaceae; genus Marasmius; species Marasmius oreades. Next base: position 4,030,752 of record NC_057325.1, read on the forward strand.
CTGAGCCGGTAACCACGTCTTCACCAACGCAGCACGTTCATTACACTTCAAAAAATGTTCTTTGAACCATCTCAACGCTTTGAAAAGTAAAAAGACGATCGATCAGCTCAAGGCAGAGAACGACCAACGAAATCGACAAACCGTCATCGAACCCTTCACTAACCACAAAATCTCCATCCGGATGCCTCATATCCAAATGCTCCTGATAGTTCTTCAATATATTCACGCCCTTCTGCGAGAACGTCATAAGAAGCATATACACCGCAACACACGTTACAGCGTTATACTCCGCTTCCATATCAGCGTTCTTGCGCTTTCGCGCAACCTTGTCTCCTTCTCCTTCGCGTTTGGTGAATTTGTTGGGGTCAGGAAGAGGTTCTGAAAATATCATTATAGGGTTAATACCGCTGTTGAGCTGCGGACGCTAAGGGCAAGCGTAAACTTACTCTGCGGTACAGCTCTCACATACTCGTACATCTCATCCGCCCAATGCGTGAGCACATCAGTCTTCTGCGCCAGCTCCTCCAGCTCTCGAAGCATCTTGTCTTCTAGAGGATCATTCGATCCCTCTGCGACATCAAGTGATATTATCTGAGGCCTCCTCGGTGATCCCGGAACGCTGCTCCCACCACCGTTTGCGGCGGGTGTATAAGCTTCTCTAAGTGAAGATGAAGAAGTTTGCCGTCGTGCGGACCTCGCATTCGTCGTACCAAAGAGCTTCTTAGAGGCTAAGTTAATGGCACGATGTAGAGCATTTGAAGCTGCTCTAGATGCTATACTGGACGGAGAAGACGACAAGGGAGGTGCTGGAGTCGATATTGCATTCGGAGGAGGTGGGAAAGTTATGGGTGCGGTGCTTGGTTGATCACTCGTAATGGGTATGTTGGGGGGCAAGGGACTATCGTATGGGAAATCGTCCATAGAAGGCGAGGGTGGGACTCGACGATCTTGGAGAGGCCGCCTAGGAAGTGTATTGAGTTCTACAAGAACACGTCAATCTAACAACATCTTCACTTATAGAGAAGGCTCACCGTCGACAGCACGATTGAATTCCACAGCACGCGTGTCGCCAACGAGAACATATTCACGCCTGAGCAGCCCATCTTCCTCTGATTCCCCAGGTATCACAGAGCCTTCTGCAGACCCAGACCTCGAAGGCTTTCGTTGAGGTGTGTTTGTGGTGGTGGAAATGTGCCTTGCGATTGCGAGGGGTGTGCTAGGCCTGGGACGTTAAGTATGAATTTAGAATGATTGAAGAGGTTCATACCCCGGTTCTGGAAGTTGCTTCTCCGTGCGTGGTGGTGTACCTTCCGTCGTCCCTTGAGTAGACGACCTCCTGAAATTGAACTTGCTTGGAGGTATCATAGCGTTTTCATCCATAACCTCCGGTGGAATAACCTTATGGCTTTCTGGTGTGGAAGGTCTCCCTTCCTCCCATTGCACCGGCTCTGACTCTGTACTTCGGATAGAGTTCTGTTGAGACCGCTCCTTGGGTCTTGTAAATTTGGATTTGGCGAGAGCGGTACTTCCAAAAAAATCCTCGAAGCTTGCGCGTTCAATAGGTTTCTGCTTGAGCAACATCCGTATTAATTTCTTGATATCATTGGGTACAGGCAATGCTTCGCTGCCCCCTCCACCACTCTTGGCTGCCGTCGAGTTGGGATCCTCATCCGGAAACTTGATCCCTTTCGAATGTTCGATCTTCTTCAATAGCTCAATATGATTTTGAGCACGGAAAGGAGGCCTACCGACCGCCATCTCGTATAGGACGGCACCTACTGACCAAAGGTCGGCTTTTGCGTCGTATTTCTTGTAACCAAGAATCTCGGGAGCCATGTACAGTCTGAAGATAAGAGTCATGAGATTCTCCCTCAATAAACAAAAGTCGACATACGGGGAACCACACAGCGTCTCGGCCATCATTGCATTTGGAAGTGACCTCGCGAAACCAAAATCTGCTACTTTCAGAATAGGAACACCGAGTGGATGACCACGAGCATGTTCCTCTGGTCCAGCCGGGCTCAGTAGAAGGTTCTGAGGTTTGATATCTCGATGTATCAAATCTCGACTGCGAAGAAACTTGAGAGCGCGTCCAAGCTGTCGTAGAAAACTTCGTACGACGACTTCGTCGAGGCCCCCGGTTCGAGGATGCGGATAGTATTGGGGTGGTGCTCCTAGACTGGGAATATATTCAAGAGTTTCCACCCGACCGCGTTTCTTAATGTAATTGGTGAGATCGCCGCCTGAACAGTATTCCATCACCAGATAGATGTAGTTGTCAGCTCGCTATAGGACAAGATCATTAAGACAGAAGCTTTTTGCGAGTAAAAAGAAAGACCTACAACGATATCTATAAGCCTTGTTATATGTCGGTGCGATAGCAGCTTCAATATTTGTATTTCACTTTGAAGGTTTTCGAACAGTTTAGCAGATAATTTGTCGCGTTTGACGGTTTTTATAGCTACTGCTTTTCGATTTTCCTAAAGTAAAGGTTAACACATGTAGCAGAGGGGTACCGAAGAACTACACACTTCATGGTATCCCTTGTAAACGGTTGCGAAACTCCCTTTCCCGATCTCTGCCCCTAGAACATACTGTCCAACCTCATGCTCTTCTTCTCTTCTCAATTTGCCTTGAAAACTCGGTTTCCTCGAAGTGGCAGCTGATGCCATTTCACCGATGAATGATTAGTTGTTTCAACGAGGTTGAATTTCGAACGAGGCGATTTGTATTTAAGTGAGCGGTTGTGTAATAGAAGAAGAGGCCGCCAGGTGCTATGATAACAAGGTCATCCAAGGCGTGCAGTTGGCGAAGAGTTTGCCTGTGTAGTTGTGGTGTGCTGCTAAGAGCATGGCCGTCTAAACGAGGATTTCTATCATTATGTTATGCTGACTCATTGACGCTCATCTTCCTGATAAGGAAATCTCAGGTCCATGCACCATGGCCAACGCTTACAATACTCGGACTTCGCTTGGACGGAAGAGCTGAGGGTTACTAGGGCCCAGCCACCTTCCAGGTTTGAACGGAAGAAATTTGAGCTGGCAAAAGCACAAACAAGTCAGCAATAGGTAAATAATGATGTTACAGAACTCCGGAAAGGTCTAACTTCCAGGGTACCTGAGTGGGGGAAGAAGAGGAAGTGGCAGCTTCCAATCAACTATGCACATGTGCGTGCTAGAGGGAAACGATAGTTGGTTCTTTACGTTCGAGCTTTGTTCATTCCATTTGAGTTCCAGTTGAACATCACCTTCGTGTTCCTGAATCCTCTCATGTCTGGAGGTGTGGCTGCGGGTTTGCGCATTCGTGGGTTATAACTGACGTTTTTTCACTAGGAAGGTCTTGGAAGAAACGATGGTCTCTGCCCGTCCCACCGCTGCGGAAAACATCTCCGCTATTCAAGAAGATTTTTCACAGCAAACCAGTAAATCCGTGTACCCAACGGTCGATGAGATAGTCACTCCAAGAGAATCCCTCGGATTTCTAAGCCCCAAACAAGACCCAGATTCTATGTAGAAGCCCCTCTGATAAAACAAAACCGTTGCTGTTCAGAAAAAACGACACCTACAGCAATAGAGATGACTATGTCAGTAACAGCAACCGCCACTTTTCCAAACTAAGGTGTGCATAAGTGAACGTATCTATGTCGAAAAGAGGGTAATATGCAAGCCTACCATTTGCAGACTAGTCCAAGAATGACTCTTTCAGATGGGAAACCAGTCAAACAAACAACATGGGTACCACAGGCCAGCGCTCTCAAATGACACGAGAATTCAAGTATCTCTGCGACATCCCGCGCGACGCGAAAGCTTCAAAATCCCGAAACAATGAGAAGTAAAAGAGAATCAATCCGTACTCACCTGGCCTAGAGAACTTCCTGCAATCAAAGCAATCACGGGGCTAAATGCCCATGAGAAAACAACCGGGGTACCAGACGAGCCCTGAAGGACCCATTATAATTTACCTATCGTAGAAAGCACTACACCACCAAAACCGGCCCATGTCGTACAGATATGTGCTACTTTATATATATCCCATAAACTCAATATATCGTGAACATATGTTGACCATGCCGTAATAATGCCATAACACAGTCCAGCAAAGGAAATTCTGGCGTCCCTTGTTCCTCCCGTGATGGAAATGGATCCAAATGGCATATTTTACCTACCAAAGGTCAATGTATGTAGGAGTAGGGCAGGAGGACCACTGGAAACATTTGTGCTGAGTATTTATGGCATTGTCATGTGACTCTACATATCGTGAACATATGTGGAGATAGATGGTGATTATATAAAGTAGCAGATATGTCAGCTATCTGTTCAACAATTGGCGGTGTAGTAGAAGGGACTGCGGTGAATTACATATGTGCGAGTTTCTTGAACTCCATATCAGAACAGGAAGTCAATTCACGACACCTAGAAACGTGAGGAGCTAACATTGCACATCAGAAAACGCACAAGTTACCTCCTCGGGGCCATCAAGGCTTTTTGACTGAGAGTCATGCGATGTTTTATTGATGGTGGACTCTGGCGACTCCGGGTATGTCTTGGCAGGCGGGCTGCCATTTTGTCGTAAATTCGAACAAGACCCATAAAAGGCATTTTAATGGGGTTTATATTGCCTACAATCTTCTCCTCGGCATTCTTTTGTCCTCAAACTTCCATAAAAGGTCCGTTTTAAGGCATTATAAGCCGACACCCTTACACAATGAATGCCATGAGCGTATTGAATTGCACTATTCACGCAACGGAGTGAGAGTCGACGATGGTAAAGGATGGAAACAACATAAAACTCCTAATCGTGACTCTTAGATCGCACTATAGATTCGTCGCAACATCGCGAGCAAGTTTCAAGAGAGAAGATATCGGTTACATACTTGAGAGGTGAGAAGAGGAAGATGCAGTGGTAGTATTGATATACACAAGAGACAAGTCATAAAAAGCGTAAAATGGGAGCACGACATTGTGTATATAGATCATCGAAATAAATGAAAGCAACAACAGAGATTAAACAGGAAAGAGAGATGCTTGGTATGTAGGGTATAAGATAATTGTCGACATGAAAAAAGTCTTTCCTTGCAGTGAACCTCATAAAAATCGCGAAGATAATGAAAACTTACAGATCCACATGCATCCGCAACTCACTTCCTCTCTCCATCAAAAAATGCAACCAACTGTCCAACAGGCACCTTCCCAATCGGCTTAGGCATAGCCATCTTCATATTACCCGCCTGCTTCCTCAACAACAACGGATCAACAAACCCATTCCCCCCTCCACGCTCCAACCGTTCCGTAGACTTGGACCGGGACTTTGGTCTTAACGGCGCCACCGAAGGTAAAGACAAATCCCCTCCTCCACCCAATACCCCCACCGTATTAGGCGATTGAGCGTGAATAGCCGACAACCCATATGCAGATTGCGCTCTCATCTTACGCGGGTTCGAAGGAGAAGAAGGAAGCGATTTTGCAATGCTGGTAGCAGGAATAACACCTTCCCCATTGGATGACCGCGTTCCAGAAGCGACAGGGATCGCCATTCTCGCAGATTTAGACTTGCCAATTGTCTCATCCTGAAACTCAGACCCTTGTGTTTCTTCTTCGTCACCGCGGTGGTCCTTCCCATTCCCTTCCAACTCGGTATCATTGGCTGGCGAAGCCGTATAACGACCTCTACTCGAATGCGGTGTCGTCGGACGATTCCTCGACGAGCTCTGCTGTTCCTCAAAATCATCGGGAGGAACAATCGGTCCACCTAATGCGACTGTGTAGCGTTTCCTCGGGGTAGGACTAACGCTAGACTGTCTAAGCGATGGCGACGAGGTTTTAGGCGTTGGTGGGACAGGAAGACCTCTAGAAGAAGGCTTTCCAAGTCCAGGGGCTGGAGATGAAGATGGCGAAGTCAAGCTATTTGTAGGATTGTACCCAGGAATGATTGAGGAAATGGAGGAGGTGGATGAATACGACCCTAGGGAATAGGAGGATGAAGCAGATGAAGAAAGAGGGGGCTGTTGCGTGTTCGTATTACTGGGAGACGTTGCGGCAAGTCCGGTAGTATTCTGCGCAGACATCGGATGGGTTTTGCCCACAGACGATGGCGGAGAGCTGGTAGGAGAGAAGAACCCGCTTATTGAGGGATCCGGAGCATAGTCACCGGTGGGATAAGGAAGTCGAGTGCCGGTTGATGCTTTCGAGGAGGTCATAGGTGGACTCGTACTGTGTCGAGCGGTAACGGAGGGAACGCGTGTTCGAGCGTGTGGCGTTGCACTAAAGGTGGGGTCGGGGTCGACGATGTCAGCAGTCGAAGAGGTAACTCTTTCATGCTGAATGGAAGGCGAGCCAGTGCTGGGAGAGACGGTCACTTCGGCAGATTGTCGCGACATCGTTGAGGAGAGCTTTCCAGGTGAGATCGCCATCCGTGCCATCTCTCGTCCAATCTCACCGATACGACCTTGAAGTTCGACGATCTCTTCTCGAAGCTCCCGTACCTCTTCCGATACCGCTTCCGAAGTGAGGGATGTAGGTTCAGCCGATCGTTGAGACGAGGTGGCGGCGTCTTCCTTCTCCTTTTCCTTATCGACAAGCCACCGTTCCACGTCTCCCATGCGTTCTTCAAGAGCGCGAACATGACCGACCGTCCACTTTTCCAATTTCTCGAACCGCTTGGCAATGGTAAGAAGGGTAACATGCACATCTAACGTCCCTTGCGCGTTGAATTGGGCGTAAAGGGGAGGAGCTTCTCGGGAAGGAGACGAGGAACCGACTTCGCCGGAGCGCATGGGCGAAGGTGAAAGATTAGGTGCCATTGACCGTGATGGCGTAGGTGAGGCAGGAGATCCAGGTGCAGGACGGCGTGGCTGCTGGGGCGTGTTGAGATTAAGTAAGGCTGAATCGGGATATTTTGGTTGCTGCTGCATGTTCGGGGACCATTCTTTCTCCTTCTCCTTCTCCTTCTCCTTCCCCTTCGCCAGCTTCTTTATCTCCTTCTCTCGCGTCTTAGCGTCTTGAATCACCTGCTGGGCAGGCGTTAACTCCTTTGTAGGAGTGAGTTTATTCTTCGCCGTTGTCCACCAGCTACCGCCATCTTTTTGAGAAGAAGACGGAGAGGGTGGATTAGGCATCGTCTGAGAACGAGATGGTGGCGGTGGTGGTGATCTGGTGTTTTCCATCAAGGCAAGAACACGGTCTTCGAGCAATTTACGCTCCCCTGCTTCATGACGAAGGATTCGTTCAGCCTCCCTTCTGGTTCGGTCTCTTTCTCTTTCAGCTTCAGCCTCCAGCTCTGCATCGGATGGAAGCAAGCTGGGAGAACGAGGGGCTATTCCGCCGACGAAATTTCCCACTCTCTGAGCGAAGCTTGCTGCCATCTGAGAGACAGAAGATGCAGGCGATGGGGAGCGTTGGAGGTAGCGGCCTCGTCTCTCGCCATCGTCACCATCATCGTCGTCGTCGTCGTCATCATCATCGCCCTCGTCGTCTGCAGCATGCGGATCGATTCCGGTTGAAGAGCTGGGAACAAAACCGTTGCGCAGTGGAGAAGGTGGTCGTCCAGAGCCTTGTCCCTATAATTGCAAAGAAAGATAATCGAATCACAAACCGAATCACCAGAAGACAGATATACTAACAAGGTTGGGGCTAGTCATTCTCCGTTGTTGCTTGTGATCTGGGGTAGTTGGAGGAAGCAGATTATTTGAGGAAATAGACTGTGTTGGTCGATGAGAGGCCATGTTCATTGCTGACGGTCGAATGGACCACTCCAAACGTTGAGGAGTTCGTCCGACCTCGTCGTGGTTGAACGACGAGGAGCTATTTGCCCATGTTTGGCAGTTGAACCCTTATGACGTTTGTTTCCGACCTTCAACCTCCTTCAACTTGTTCTCGCTCAATCTACCTAGTCAGCTCAAGATCTCTATCCTCAGCGGCTGTCTCAAGTACATATTTCCTTAACAGGATCAATTCGCGATCTGAAGGCCCGTACAGGAGTCACGAGAGTCGGAAATTGTCAGTAGTTCCAGCGACGTAGGTCCAGCTAGCCTCGTCTTCGAAGTTCGGGGTCATTTGGGCAAAGGCTTCTAGTGATTATCTTCATTGATTCGTCTCCTGGGCGACCGAGGGAACGGCTAACTATGTTTGGGTTGAATGTCTCATTCGAAGTGGAGGAACCAATAGTCTGGCTTCGGGGCGATAGCGACAAGTTCACTCGAAAAGAGACGGAAGCTTCGGAGGCAATTCAATGGGCCGCTTGATGCATAAACTAAGAAATACGAAGGTATATAACAGTCATGGCTGCAGTTCTGCCCTACAAAGAACTCTTGACTTTGACCACCTTTATCATCATCATCGTACACTGCCAATGCCCCCTACCAAAGCTGCCGACAAACCTCCAACCCGCAATGGATTCATCAAGAAGTATTGGGGCAATCGCCTCAAATTTCAGGATTCTTACGGGTTGGGGAGGTGTAAGTTCCCCTTCAATTCTCGATTTTCTTATAGCGAATGACGATTCCACAGCTTTTGAGGATTTTGAAGAAGGAAATATGATACTTGATGAACTCTTGAAACTAGAGCGTGAAAGGTGGGAGGAGGAAACGCAAAGTGACGCAGGTCGTCGTTGAATGCCGCCAAAGTTGAGGTAAGTTCTTGCCGTCACCCTGCAAGTTACTCAACCTGACGTATTAACGCGTAGAAAACGCGAAACTATTTACAGAAACCGACTGAAATTAAATGTGGAAGTGCTGGACACGTAAATTATGGAGGAGCGTGCATGAGCTTGGAACTGCGGTTTAGCGGAGGCTGGGACTTCGTTTGACTGTCTTGAATACAATTACTTTTTACGGTTTGATACCGATAACACTATATATCAAGTGTGAAAGGCTTGTTCACCGTTGTGAAGACGTTGCAAACGCGTCGAAAGGAAATATCGTCCTCCCGCCGTGCGCCTCAAACTGTTTTTCAAAGTGTTCGTTTACAGTAGTCTCTGGTTCTAAGTAGGTCTCTCTCCCAAAGACCACAGAAATAGTATAAAGTCCGTTGTCAGTTTATTCAGACTTGACTTTTGACCACCACCACCAATCTGACATCTTCTACGGATGCCTTCCAACAGCAACAACAACACCTCCAAACCACGCACCCGCTACCAAATAATCAAAGATGGATGGGGTAATCGTCCTAATTTCCAGTATTCTTATGGGTTGAAGATGAGTAAGCCCCTCGAGTCCTTTACTAGATCTATGCAGTGAGTCAATGGCGACGCGCGCCGACTTTTAGCTCCTGAAGATATCGAAGAAGGAAATCTAATCCTCGACGAATTCGTCAGGATCGAACGCGAAGAGTGGGAGGAAAGGCAGAGAGAGGATGCCGCTCGTCGTCGTTGAACGCCACCAAACCTGAAATTGAGGTGAGTTCCTCATCGCAGCTTCGCGCATATTCATCCTTCCAAGAATTGAACTGTTACCTGAAGGTCGATTCCAGACTTAGTCGAGAGTATCAAGGCGCTAGCATCACTGGACTGGCAGATTGTATTTTAAATTTTAAGCGCAAAAATCGATTGCAAGGGATGAGACCACCCATTAAAGAGTTGAGACGTGCAGATTTCACGTTCTACAAAGCCTTCCGTCGTCTTCCTGTTGCCATCTATCTCCTCCAACAGCAATTGAACCGTAAAGGATTTGATCAGGATCCCACTTGTCCTTGATAGCGAGTAACTTGTCGTAGTTTGCGCCGTAAAACGCCTCCTTGAAATCGGGATCGTTGGGGTCGGCCTATCACAAATAGAATTAACTTTCGATTCGGAATTCTCGGTGAATTGGAGAAAAATATATCGACCTCATTCAGGTATGACCCCGAGCCAGGTGTGACCGTTTTCAGGAGTGGCGTAAGCTGAGTAGTAATCTTTGCTTGGTCCTCAGCTATTTTCTCGAAAGGTGTAGCGACATCGAAAACCCTTGGATGTCTTTTGAGACCACCGGCACATGGAAAAACCGAGGCATGACTCACGTGGTCGGCAAAAACATGGTTTGTGCTTCTCTCCATGCAGGAAGGACAGCATTTTCTGGATGACCGGAGATCTGCAAGGTTGGCCTCAAGATCATCTCGTGAGACCAATCACTGTCAGAACGCTCGGTGAGGTTGCGAACAACATCCTTCCAGGCACTGAACGTGCTGTTGTCATTCCAAAGGGCTCTAGGTATCAATCGGCCACCTTGTACAATGTTGGCAACGGGAAGATTTTCTTCTTTCCAAGCGTCCATAGCTTTGTATGCCTCGAGGTAGTTGGGATACAAATCAATGGTAGAAGTATAGTTGATGCCCAAGTTTTGCAGAGAATCCACAAGAGGCTGAAAAAGTGTCGTGACCTCACTGACACTCTTGTTGGGAGCGAAGATAGGACTGAGGTTGAAAAGCGTAGTCGAGTAATTGGCCATCACGAAGAGCCCAGAGTCTGAAAGACCTGGAATGAGAGCTTGATATGCGTTAATGGCTTGCCAGTACACGTCGGGGGTTATGCCAGTCGACGTGAAATTGAGGAAACCGGCGGAAACAGACGTATCTGGATGAGCTTTCACTGTGACAGACCATACGACGCCATAGGTCCCTCCTCCCTGTTTATGTGAACGCTCGCATTACTGTGCTTACACGAGGGGGATCGGAAACACATACCCCGCCGCTCAAAGCCCAGAAAAGGTCTTGATTCTGAGTCGCCGAGGCAATGAGGTGCTGGCCTTGCGTTGTAATCACCTCGAATTCGAGTGCTTGATCGGCAGCCAGGCCATAAAGATTGGTGAGGGCGGAGTGACCGGCTCCTTGTATATATCCTCCTGTAAAGCCAACGGTCTAACCGAAATCAGTCGACGTGTCGAACGAGGACTGGCGATCGAAAGATGACGCACAGGACATTCACCGCTCACGACAGTATGACCCCTCTTGTTCACAAACGCTGCTAGATCAACGCCACGAACTCCTGCGTATGACTTGACAGCGGGTCCAGAATAGGTAGAGGACTTGAAATTGGGAAGCCATGTGATGTTCTGAAGGTTGTGCATCCACACGGACACTGCACCTGTCCCGGTGGATCTTCCCATGTAGCTAAAAAGAAGTTATGGCTCAGAACACCCCCGCGAGGAATGAGTTATGGGTAAACACACTCGTGTCCTGTGTTCTTGACCACGAAACGGATATTGTGTTCTTTAACGAACCGGACAGCCTTTATGACATGTTCGGGCGAGGAGACGTTGACTGCGTATTGAACGTATGTACCGACTGGACATGGAAATCCCCGGGGAGTAAAGGGACTACAGGTGTTGTTCAAAAACAGTGGAAACATAATCGAGGAAGGATGTGCTTCACTAGAATCAAACCAGTCAGAGAAAGTCGTGCAGCAAACTAGAGATAACTTACTGGAGCTCTGGGCTAGACCAACTATCCCGAACCACGTCGCATTTCGCCTGGTCAAAGTTATGGTCATGGCAAGGTGAGCCAATCGGGACTGTCTTGATAAGACGACCGTCGATAGAATGATTGAAAGAGTCCCATTCTCTCGTTGCTGGCCAAATGTCATCTGTGGGTAAGAGACGACATCTACTTGAAGACAACGACACAACAAACGGTAGAAAGGCGACCACGAGAACAGTTTTAACGACGAGGACCATGAGGGCGTTCTGTGTGCTTCGATGCATTCTTGAAGGTGGGAAGTATATACTTATAGCTGGTTCCTTGGAGTTCTTTTTTTGCCTTCTCGCCTGATGGTATCATCCCGCTGTTAAAAAGTTAGACATCGAAAAATACGTAGAACGGTGTGGCCTAAATTGGTTCCCAAATTAGGTTCGTATTACCTGGGAAAGAAGTGAGCTTCTTGCCCTGTGACAACATGTGTGAATAAGTAGCAGAAAATCAGTACGGCGCCGGAACATGGCCACAGGTCCCAGGGTTCACAATCGTGGGTACGGGTGACTTTTCTAACCGCTAGATTCAACCGAGGACTAGCTGGGTCAGATGGCCGGCGTCAGCAGTAGAACGAGCTCATTTCCTAAAACAGAGGGACCGTTATCAACAGCCCGAAGTCCAGTGCCCTTGAGAGGTACTTACTTTCAAATGAGCATTACGTTGCGTTCCTGTCGATGAGAGATAATGGGTCGTAAGTGAGTCTCGAATGATGGGAAGCGATGCCAAGCTGGGAGAGTAGAAGAATTGTTGAATTTAAAGAAAACGAAGTATCCTACTTCCCAAAGAATAGCACGACAGCAGAAAAATCAACCTCTCACAACACCAATAGTAACATCCACCTTCGAAGAGCCCAAATAACTCGAATCGTCTCGATCCCCTCTTCCCCGATCCCCAAGCGCACCGACACACCTCTCCCATGCCCACTTGGTAAGTGCCAAAACATCCTCGTCACCCAGCTCCTTCTTCACATGCAACTCCAACGTAGCCACAAGCGAAGAATTACCTTCAAATCTGGACGGGTTCGGTGGGGTAGGTGTGAGCTGCCATAGATGGGGTGGGGTGACGTGGACTACATTCGGATGGCGTTCAATCTGTACAAGCAGAGAGAATGAGCTCGAACGCCAGGGGGAGGGAAAACACGAGATAACGCACCTCACGCATAACCCTCAAAAACGCTTCCATCCTTCCACCCTGTCCTCTCACCGGTGCTGTCTGTAACAATACAGTACCCAACACCACAGAAGCCCTGTATGCAAGATTAAAGGTCACGACAGTCATTAATCCCGCTAGCGTTAGGTCACATGCGATATGGTTGGAGCTGTAAATCATAACAATAACATCGCGATGGAAATCAGCACAACGGAACAGAATCACGAAATCCAAAGATACATACGACGAGACCAAAACCGAAGTACCCATCACCGCCAGGCAAAACATAAACGGACTCAAAACATAAGGATTCGAAATCAAAACACCAATGGGCGACGTAGGCGGTGGTTCAGGAAGAACGACATGGCGATGATGAGAGGAGTATAAAGAACGTATCAGTCTTCCTATAGAAGGTATGCGATTACCGGTGACTAGAAAGAACCAAAAACGACATCAGTGAAAGGGTTTACGTGAATGGAATGCCCACTAACTTTCGACCAGTTTTGAATGAGTACCATAAAAGAAACCAGAAATGACAATCGAAACAAGAGATAAGGATATGGATAGTAATGGAAAGTTGATACTAGAAATGGTGGAAGCGCATTATAAGTTTCATAGGTTGACCATGAAAAAAACCTAAGAAAAAACGCACCCATACTGGCCGGAATCATCCGCATGATGATGATGATGCCCTTCATGTTCACCACCACCACTACTCCCAGCAGCCAACAACACATGCTCAACAGTCTCTTTACATATATATACCGCCGCGAACATCAGATACACGGATTGCGCAAACATCAACACAGTTTCGATTCGTGCATCCCTACAGACGGACATTATCAGTACTTGCAAAGCCAAAAATAATGAAATAAAAGGTGACATACCCATACGACCTCCTCATATCCCCCTGATCGCCCAGTTTCCGCCATTTCGGTAACACATTCCGTACCGCCACACCAAAAGCATGAAAAACGACCCAATACCCCAAGCCTGTCACGGATAACGATCCGTTCTGTTGTCCAGCTACCCACATCCATCCTCCCAACGCGAACTGACAGATACCCCACCCAAGCACGCCCAACACCTCAGGGGGTTCTTCTGACTCTAATAGCCGGGCTTTTCTTTCATTTCCATGACCATGAACATTCACATGCCCGTTCGAGACACCACTCGGGCCGAGCCCAGGGGGCAGGGGTTGCGGCTGCGTCGATGAGCTCCTAGTCGGCGGAGGCGAAAGCGGGAATGGCGAAATAGGGTTCCAAGGTGACATAGGAATAGGTGTAGGCTGCGTATGCAACTCTTCTGCAGGCATTTGCAGTTGTTGGTCCGCACCAGGTTCGAGGAATGAAAAAAAGTTGTGGGATAAAGAGTGTTTATGGTGATGGCCTCTTCGAGTTCTTGAACCCGAAGTGGACGAAGAGGAAGAGTCGTCGGCTATCATTGGAGGTGGAATGGGATTCCCTGATCCAGGTGGTCGTGGAGGTTTAACGCCGAATGTGAATCCGACGCCAAGAGGGGTAACTGGACTGTGGGTCGACAACTGGCGCCTGTGACGACCTGGCACACTGATATTGGAATCTGCAGAAGGGATTGGTAAAGCAGCCTCTTCATCATCAAGACCTATCTGGAGCTCCTGAGAACCATCTTCGGTGATGGTAGTCTGCGGTAATGATCCAGGCCTTGGAAAGAAAATGGAGAGGTTTCGAGAGTGCACTCGAGAATGCCTGCGAGCGTGTTGTTGATTTGTGGTAGCGATACCGTTATTGAAGTTAGCTTCTGGTGCTGATTTGGATGTTGCCATGTTCGGAGGAACAAGTTGGCCCTGTTTTACGGACTGAGGGAAGGTAGATGCCAGGGGTGACGAGGTGGATGGAGAGTAGGGTGTTGACACGGTACGAGTGCGGGAATGGCCATTGACGGTGAGGTTGTTCGAGGCTGGGAATGAAGTTCGAAACGGAGATGTAGTATGAGGCGGTTGAGATGGTAAGTTGAAGCCAGTCCTGAAGGGACCTGCTGAAGGTGGTGGTATCGGGAAGGAGGAACTGGATGTAAAAGTTTGGGCAGGGGTAGAGTTTACTCTTGAACGGGGTGGTGGGGGTGATAATTTAAATTTCGGCCCAGGACTTGTGTTTGGAAATACTTGTGAGGGTGGTTCGGTGATCATGATATCCTTTTCATCGTCCGCACTTGACTTCCGCTTGTGCATTTGCGATGCCATACTTTATTCACCACGATAACGACGTTTCCCGCTCGGTTATGAAGAGTCTCCACAAAATACACCTTCAAATCCGTCGACTTGACGATTTTCAGTACCGGAATAAACCCGAATTGTCAGGATACCACTGTAAGCCAGTTGAGAGAATTGTGGGGCTGTACGAATAAAGAGCTCTCACTAAATCGTCCAGGTTCGGATGTTGATCAGATATGAAACGAAAGGTAACGAAAGGACTGTGCAGTGGAAAAACGGCAAACAGGCAAAGAACGGATGCCAGCGTAAACGTCGAGCGCTAGCGTGATGCACGAAGAAGCACGTGTGTGGACTATGAATTTGATGGCCCGGCTATAACCGCGTTACCTTTCTCAGTAGGCCGTCAAAGCAGATGCAAATTCACTTCCTTTAAATCTTGTGTGTCTGGCGACCAACTGGCGACGTTACACTATATCGCTGCACCTCAGTAACTCATTCAAGTTTGTCGTCTTAGACTGGCAGCTGAGGCGCTGAAGGATTCAAGAAGGATCGATGAATCTTGAAGCTCACGGGTTGTCCAGTTGGTCTGCGGATTTATTGACAAATGTATAATCAGGTCCTCAAGGATCCTCAAGGAGACGAACTAGTCTACTTACTCACGAATTACATTATACTCGTACAGATTAAATACAAGGGTTATCCAGATGTATTCCGTCCTGAAGTTCATCTACGAATGGTGTTCTGGCGGTGTCGAAACGGACGCCGTTCCCTGAATAATCTGCTCGCCGTGCTCTTTCAGCTCCGGTTTATTGAGCATCTGTAGTTTAGAGTATATCGTGTTCAGTTCAGATACCATCCGTCGCTCACGAGCTTGAAACTTGACGCACCGTTCCACGAGTTTTCTTCAATGCGGGTCGTAAATTTTTTGTATTTCATCTTGTACAGCGTTGGAGTTATCTCACCTTAGCATAACCTATAGACACGCTTTAGTTAGACACGAACAGAAAAGTCAAGGATCTGACAACGTACCGATAACCTGATCTTTGAAAGGTACCTGATGCTCATCCCCTGGCACCTCGATGACTCTCAACGGCTGTCCATCGGGTCCGGTGGTTTCCCGGACAGTTGATCCGTCTCCAGGTTGAGTAGAGCCTGTTAGAAAACGTGTCATTCGGAGAGAGGGACGGCGACGGTGCGGATCCATACCTTGTTGGGGAGCAGTTGTGATTTGTGTTGGTTCTACGACATCAGAAGGACGTGCGGTGTGCTTCTCGGCGGGGATTCCGGTGGCGACTTGTGCTGCAGTTCCAGACATTTCAGAAAGTTGTTGAAAGTCGTTGAAAGTTGTTCAGAGGGTTAACTGAAAGTTTCAGAGAAAAGTGGAGCTCTTAAAGCAAGTCCTCATGACATCATCGTGACGTCAAGTTCCCGGATGTCTCGGTTTTTCTCAAAAGTCCGGGCCGTGACTGTTTGCGGCCCGTTACATCCCGCTAAGCTCAATCTACAGTTCTAGTCCCGTCATGATCAACGCGTCAACGTTCACCTCTATCCCCTACGAACCTTTAATCACATATCGGCTATTTCTCTGTGCAAGGCTCTGGGACTACGAAGGACCATTCATCGTAAGCAGAAAGAAACGGCTGCCTTGGGAAGTTCTGTTACACGTGTAAGACACGTCATTCGAACTTTCTGGACTCAAGCTGAAAACCTACTTCTTCAAAGTTTACTGTGTTCCCTGTGGTCTTCGACTTCAAAATAATGGACGGATTAATCACCGAACTTCGCAAAATCCCACCAGTAACACGATTTCTATGCGGCTCTGTGCTTGGAATAACAGGTCCGGTGCTTATGGGTATGGTGTCGCCGTATAAGGTGTTGTACGCTTCGAGGTTGGTGTTTGGGAAACTAGAGGTGAGCTACACTCCTGTCCAAGGGAGTGATAAAACTGACGTTCCGATCATCTACAGTTATGGAGGTTGTACACCAGCTTTTTTTTGGGAAGTGCGTTTGTTATATCATCACCTAAGTTCTCCGTGTGGTTCTAACACACCACCAATCAGGCGGTGGAATCAACTTCATATTTGAAATCGCCATGTTATAGTAAGCTCAATTCTCACAAGACGAAACCAAGAATCTGAACGGTCACATCTTTATAGTCGAACCGTAAACGGTTTAGAGACAGGCCCTTACATTCGAAAATCCGGCGATTTAGCATGGCAACTCTTCTTCTCATCAGTAGCCATTATTGTTGCGTATCCATCCTCTTTTCACTCCCGCCGCAACTGACATCCCTTACCCTCATTTGATCCAGGCAACATCCTACCCAGTCTCTTCATTCTTCTTCTTCCGCCCCCTCCTCTTGTGCCTAACCTACATCTCCTCCTCCCTCGCCCCACCCGGTAGCCAAACATCCATATTTGGCCTGTTGACTCTCCCAATCAAATACATGCCCTATGTCATGTTAGCATTCGACTTACTCATGGGAGGTCCACAAGCAGCTGCCCAATCCCTACCTGGAGCTGTCGTGGGTCACCTTTGGTGGTGGGCTATTTGGGGTGGAGATTTAACGGGGCGTGGGGCACCTTATGCACATCTGGGTAGAGCACCGAGGTGGTTAGCGAATTGGTTGGGTGATACGAGCGGTGGAGGCCCTGGAGCAGCGGGTGCTGGGAACGCGGGAGGTGTCCATGTTGTTCCTCCTAGGACGAGGTTGAATGCTGGTGGTGGGGGAGCACCGTCTGCTGGCTCAAGGGGTGGACATAGTTGGGGATCTGGACAACGGTTGGGAAATAATTGAACTTAATGGGGCGTTCTTCTCTCTAAATTCGACAGTAACCCATCATGTTTCATCGGCTGCTGTGTAGCGCACAGCAACAGTATGAAAAGGTTATACAGGGTTCTTGTTCGTAGGAACGCCTCTCATGGTATATTATCATACTATATCTGCCCACTTTCGCAAACCAAACCAACAAGAGATTAGTATAACTTATAAGTATACGCAGTCCCTTCCCCAATTGAATCGACCCCCTTAGATATCTTTCCTTTTCCTCAAAACCATATCAGCACATTTCTCAGCCACCGCAACTACCGGAGCTTGCAAATGGGTCCCCAAAACCCACGGAAAGATAGACGAATCTGCCACCCTCAAATTCTCAAATCCATGCACCAACAACTCATGGTTTACCACCCCACCATCTTCATCGCCCCCTTCAGGAGCCATCCGACAAGTCGAGCTGTAATGATACGTCGTTCGATTTCTCCTCAAAATGAGTTTATCAATCGCCACATCGTCCTCAGGCTCATCCCGTTTGATTCCATCCCAGTCCTTTAGAGGATAACCCTGTGCAATCAGCTGGTCTCGAAGTCGAAAGCTCAACCGAACCGATGCGCGGAGAGGGATGAAATCATCTGGGTGCGTGAGGTAACGTAGATCGATAATGAGAGGATCTTCGGGGTTGTTGGACGATAACCGGACAGTTCCCTTACTCTTCGGGTGGAGTAACACGTTAAGCATGCTGAACATGCCTCTTCCTGTTTCAGGATTGTCTGTACTATCGTACGCCATCTAAACCGAAGGCAAATTCCAGCGTTTGAGGGTGTGAAAGGTTTTGGCAAAAAACGCACCGGCATGATCTCCACATCTGGGAGAGTATCTCTCTCGGGTAGCTTGGTTTTTATCGGTGCCCCTCTACTATCTAGATGGGATGTCGAAGCAAAGATCGCTGTCTGAAGGACAGGAACCAGGAGAAGTCCCGTTCCCCAGATCAGATACCGAATGAGCTCTATGATGAATATCCACGGTCGCCTTTGGAGGCAGACCAAAGAGTGGCGCATTGGCACCTCAAACCCGACAGAAACCCCGAAATGATCTTGCTTAAAAAACTCGGTCAGTAAAAGCAAGAGACTTTGACTGAACGCGTAGGGCCACAAACCAAATGGGCTCCAACTCCAGGCAGATCTTTATTCACGAGAATGTTGTGATCTTTGAGATGCTCCTTGGGTCCTATGCCACTGAGGGAAACATCGGTGTGTTAGTTTACATGAAAAGCCAGAGTCGAAGATGACGGGTTACGATACCTCAACAAAAGAATATGTGGCGAGCCAAAAGGCCCTGCGGATAGTATAACCTCCCCCGTCGCTGTGATAGCCTTCTTCACATCTTTACTGGTGATGTTTACGCCTTCGCATCGATTCCCGTTGATCATCAATGAACTGACGGTAGCGTTTGTGACTATATGAAGATTCTTGCGTTGACGACACAATGGTGCTGGTAAAAACGCATGATAGGTTGAGTTTCGACGTTGACCCTGGTCTCGCGTGAAATGCAGGCTACCGCAACCGACAGCACCATTCACATCGGACGCGTTGATATCTTCGATGTAAGGGAACCCTAGCTCCTCCGCTGCGTTTATGACCCTAAATAAAGACCGCGACTTCAAAACAATTCAAGGAGAAAAAAAAACATAAGAAACCTGACGTACTGACGGAAACCAGGGAACGCGAGTTCAGATTCAGCACGGTTGCACCATTCACCTTTGATCGTGTCAATTTGGGCGTGAAGACGGCGAGAAGTTATAACGTACCATCATGGCCATGTTCAGATGGATTAGTATCGTATAACGCCTTCTCCGGTCTGATGAAGTAAGGTTTCATATCCTCCCATCCCCATCCTGGATTACCAGCTTCCCTCCAAGCATCGTACTCTGCTGGTAATCCACGCGCGTAAATCATCTGGTTTATCCTCGAGGAACCTCCAAGAGCAGAGCCAGTGTAGATTCCGAACAACTTCCCCTCAATAGCAGCTTGTGGAGTGCTCAAGACCTTACGCGTACGAGAACCGTTTGAAGCGAAATCAGACGATAAAAGTGGGACACGCGAAGACCATGAATCAGAGAGAGGTCCGCGTTCCACGAGAAGGACGCGGTTTTGAGGATTATGGCTCAGCCTGTTGGCAAGTACGCAACCTGCGGTACCACCTCCTAGAGAAATGCAAGTCCAAAGAGCTCATTAGTCGCGTTACACAGTCTATATAACTCGAAGTACGTTACCGACGATGATATAGTCATATTCTGGTCGTGTGTTGTCAAGCTGAACTTCAGGATATTGCTCCGGGAAAAAACGCATACTTCTGGAGAAACAAGAAAAGAGGCGAGTCAGAAACAATCTAGGTTGGTTGTAGTGGAAGAGCCGCAGGCCCTGGGTATTAGAAGTGTTTCGGAAATACTTCAACGCTGATGGGGAGATGACCGCCTACTTATTTTGATGCCGAAACGCGCGTAAATTAAATTTATGTAAGATATTCTAAAAGCGTGTTGGCCCGGGCGGCGGGCGCGGTACCGCAATTCTCATTTTCACAGCTTAGTCCCGCAACCACCCGCAAACGGAAGGAGCAAACATGTACCAGAAATTATCGAACACGCTGGTTGAGAGCTTTTGATCTTCAAGCAAATATCAGAAGCTGAGCTGGAAATTCCTTTACAAGGCGAGGAGTTTCAGCCACGACCCATGGCCAATGAAGTCAATCATCACCGGCGCTCAACCTCAACGTTTCAACTCTCATCTAACTTACTCTGGGTGCTGTGTTTGTATCCCAAATCAAGTTCTTCCGAAGCCTCGATATGCTTACGGAGCCTGTTTGAGCCTAGTTTTCTTCAAACCGATCTGATCATCACCGTCAGCCCAAGCTATGCACCCTTCTGAGGCTCTGGATATACATATATTTGAAGACCGTCTGAAAGGATAGGAGTCAACTTTAAAACTATTCGGTTTGAGGGAACACAGGAAGTGGATATCATACTACAGCGAGATTGATCAGATCAGGATCCGGTAGAAGAGTGGTTTCGCAGTCGATAGACGGTCCGGTAAGTCTTCAAAGGTTATAAAAAGGATATGGCTCGAGCTGGAATTGTTACTACAGACCTGGGATTGCAATGTCGAACACCACAGGAAGCCCGCTTACATTCCCTCCTCCTCCGCCTCCGGGTTTGAACTATATCGAAGCAATCCGACCCTCACTCAATTTTATTCTCGTTATTACCCCTCTCGGAGCAGCCTTGGTCCCACTCATCATCACGTTACTCTTCTTTTCCACCCCCGAAGTCCGACGGCGCCCCGTGTTCATTCTCAACATCCTCGCATGCTGCAGTGGCATCTGCGAAGCAGCAATCAACGCTGCTCTCGAAACAAAACAGATCCTCTACCCTCTCCAGCCAGTTTCTAAGGAACTACTCACAGGAGTCATAGTGTTTGCAATGGTCTCTCCTGTGTTTATCGACTCCATCCTTCTATTCCGCCTCCTTGCTTTTTATCCTTTACACAGGACGTCGAAGCGTGTTTTTTTTCTGGTCCTATTGCTACCGGTCGTAGTGAAATGCGGAAGGTTTACTGCAGTAGTCCTCTATCTCAATTCCTTCACAAGGGGAAGTGGCCAGCTACCTAGTGTCTTGCTAGCCGCTGCATCGACGTGGCCACGAAACCCGTACATCATGACTGAATGGTCCCTTCAAATGGTCGATAACACGTATGTTATGTATTTTTCGTATCCTCTCCGATGTTCTCCATTGATCTGGATGAGTTTTTAGGTACGCATCTGTGTTTTTCCTTTACAAACTATACGCTTGTCAAAAACCAGGAACCGTAAGCCTCAGGAGCAGTGAGTTTCGTCACTATCCGAAATGGCCAACTTATCACTCACTGTTATATCCCTAGGGAGTCTGCTCTCAACCATCCGAACACTTTTCCTTGTCGCTTTGGGAAACTTCATCTTCCCGTGAGTTTCAAACTCGTCTCTTCGAATATCTCTCGATACTCATTGCCACCAGGATTATCATGAATATCGCGTCCATTGTTTTGATCGCCACTGATCCGTCGTTTGTGAATGGATCCTATATACTACTCGCGAACAACGTAAGTACAATGTATTGAATTGCAAGTTATCCTTGAACTAACCACCAGACGCGCCATCACAGTATGTTGCGATCTTAGGAGTGGTCTTTGCCACCATCTGGACTAGAAAGCAAAGCTGGATTCGAGGCGAGGACGACAAGACCCCACAAGACTCGTGCGAACCGGCTCGAATGCCGAAGGCCACCCTTTCGACTATTCATTTTGGTGTACGGGATGTTAGTTTAGTCACAGCAGGTGATGTAGAGATGGTAAGTGAGCTCGGAATCCTTGTAAATCTTGGGCACGCCGCACAGATCTAATACTCTCTATCTTCTCTCAAGGGTCAGCCAAAATGAGGTTTCTCCGGACGCTGTGATGACGTCTGATGTCTGCAAAAGCCCTATAAAGTCATTAACTAGTCTCAATCACATTACTAAAAACCCGGTATATGTCTAACGTTGTCTAAATATCCAGTGATTATTCAATACGCCTGTACAATTACAATTAATTCCTTTAATACATCTATTCGGTTCCCAGTCACAATCCACTCTCTACATCCACCAATCCCAAACCTATCCCTGCACCGAATCGCAAAGTTTAGTTATTGAATCCACGCAGTTCTTTCATCGCTCACAAACGGGCGTGAAGGCTGCAGTCGATTTGTCGTACCCTTGCCCGGTAGTGAAACGTAGAGCAAACGGATTGAAGTGGTTGTTGTTATTTGCTACAAGGCTCGGGTTATACAGGGTTCGTAGGAAAGTCTATGGTATATGTGCAGTCGAAACTGACACTGGTATCTGCGGCCCACAAGATTATATCATAGGAGGACAAATAAATACTGCATTGCATCTTTTTGGTGTCATCTATTACTGACGTCCACAGTTCGAGCAAGATCATCATCAGTCGTTGAGATCTCAGCACTCGATGGATTAGGCGTCGAGAAAATCGACGCTGATAGCATTGCGAAAGGCGGCAAAGGCGGCAACGGAGGCAACGACCTGACATGCCGAGGTGTAGGGGGTCCAAAGTTCATCAGCTCTGCGAGCGTTTGGCTACTTCTTCTGGAGTGATAACTCGGTAGCGTCTCGTATGTTCCGTAACTCGCGAGTGTATCGTGACGTCGCCTGTAAGCATATGGCCCTTCGGTATATGATGGAACTGTAGGTGTGCTGGATGGTTCGGAAGGCGTGGGAGGCGCAGTGGGAGATGATGAACTGGGAAAGGGTGTCATGATCATACCCTCCGTTTCTGCTGGTTCGGGTTCACCGGATGACTGGGATTGAAGATCCTCTCCATCCCATGTAGCCGGTGAATAGACATTAACAGTCGAACTTGACGAACCTGAGAAACGGTGCGATGGTGTCCCCTCACGACTAAATTGTTCGCTATCTGACGAGCGAGATGGCTGCGGTTCTTCCTCCGCTACTGAAGCACGAGGTGAACTGTCCGTGTACAATGTTGTACGCCGAGCCGAATCACGTACTCTAATGGATGTTTGCTCTCTATCTGGTGACTGCGAACGCGCAGCGACCGATAGAGAACTCGAAGACATCGATGAGCGAGAATAAACGGCGGTGTGCAATGTCTCCACGCCAATCGAAGACCGCGCAGAGGACGCCTCTGTCGATAATTTTGAATTCGCGTAGGCGGTCAGGACAGAAGAACGAATTTCAAGTTTTGATTCACTTGATATCGCGGCTCCTATCTGAAAGTGAGCGATGGGGCCTTCGAGGGGCCCGCTCGTCGAGCTGCTCTGACCCACCGATACGTAGGTGGTAGATGGCAACGTCTGTGATGACGCGCCCACGCGGATATCAATATCAGCATGCGAATCTTCCTTAGGGCTTTCCGCGGCACTGGTCACTACAATCAGGTTTTCGTCAGCCTATGGATGATCAAACGGTCATTCAAAGCTCACTTGGCGGAGTGTTTTTACGCAGAGCACGTCGTGAAAGTGCCATTCCAATGCTAGTGACGAGGAGAAGGGTTGCAGTGAAAGTAACCCAGACCCAGAAGACTGCACTATCATGGAATTGCTTATAAGCAAGCAACACAGCTCCACCCACAAGGTAGGCTAGAATGGATATGTATGTTTTCCACGCAAAATCCTTGATAAACGATGACCGCCATGGGGTCTGCATGTGATGAGTGCAACGACATGAATGTACAACGTGAGGCACTTACCATCCAAGCCATAAGAACGGTAAGAAAGGTCAAGGAAAGACAGAACCGTAATGTAGTTGTTACTACCATTCCAGCCGTTGATGATGTCGAGCAAATTCCATCGCATGCCTTGCATTGTAAGTTGATAATGCGGGCAAGCTGCGCAACGCTAGACCCCAACGAGAGGCCGAATAATATTAACAGAAGGGGAGCGAAAGAAAGAGTGTTATTTTTCCTCGCTGAAATGATATGCAAGGCGAGAGCAAGGAGGTGCAATGATATGAGGAGAATATTGTCCACCCTAAGAAATTCTAGTTGAAGTAAGAGGTTCACAAGGGAAGCTGGGAGGATCACGCACAACGAGTCGAACCAACCAAGGGCATCCAGTTGAAAACAACTTGCATCCGCAAGGTCTTCGTAGACTTTTCTGGTTACAGGGATAAGACACACTTGCAATGCGACTTGCAGCACAGTGTTCAGAACGGAAAAAACTATCCTAGACTTGGCAGACTTGAACTAAGGTTTAAACGAGTTAGGGCAAATTTTGAGAAGGGAACAACTCCTTGACATACCAGCTGCCTGTTCAAGTTGCATTCCATACGTGGATGGTGGAGAGGAAAGAGGCGGAAAAATCAGAAAGAGGGAGACCTCATTTGAAAGACCATTGACGTGATCATCAATCTCTTACTGATGAATCGTTGGAGTGAAAGATAGATCAGGACGATGGACATCAAACGATGGTTTGTTGCTGCCCAGTCCTGAGAGGATACAGAAGGACGAAGATGTTGATGAGTGCGTTGTCCTCGCACCTAAGGCGCGCCTGTAACACCAAAAGGAGACATTCTGTTAGAACCAACGATGCTAGTTAAGACTTGAGGCGGAAGTGAGCGGAACAGCCTTAGGATCCCATCGTGAGAAACGGTTTTCAACGAGCTTTGGGGGGGCCGGCTTCGGGCCCGGGGCGCGAGCCTAATATAGTTGAGTCATTGATGCGGGTGTACAACAGGTGTAGGCAGTAGGTAACTACAAAGCTCTTTCCTTCGGCAAACCTGGAAAAGAAAGCACTGTTAGTACACCGAGGCGTAACCGCCATCGAAGAGCACAACCTCGCCGCCGCTTCGCTTTGGCTCGTTCATACAAATCCTCCTTCTTAGATTCCCGAGTGAAGCGTGATCCTCATCCTCTCCACAAAGTACATGATGTTCTTCCTCGTTTTTCCGTCATCTGTTATCTTTTGGTATGATCAAGGCCACACTCGGATGGTTGAACTATGGCCAGGGAGAGGGAACAGGGTGACCTTTCATCCCTTTGGTGTTATCTACTACTGCCATCCACAGTCACAGTTCGAGCAAGATAACCATCCGCAGTTGAGACATCAGGCCTCAGGTCTCGACGAATTATGCGTCGAGAGAATCGACTCTGACATGTATGCGAAAGGCGGCAAGGGGGGCAACGGAGGCAAAGACCTGACATGTCGAGGTGTCTGAGGGGGTCCATTCAACATCTCTGCGAGCGTTTGGCTACTTCTTCTGGAGTGGTAACTCGGTAGTGTCTCGTAGGTTCCGTGACTCGCTAGTGTATCATGTCGTTGCCTGTAAACATATGGCCCTTCGGTGTAAGGTGGAACTGTAGGTGTACTGGATGATACGGAAGGCGTGGGAGGCGTGGGAGACGATGAACTGGGAAAGGGCGTCATACCCTCCGTTTCCGCTGGTTCGGGTTCACCGGATGACTGGGATTGAAGATCCTCTCCATCTCGTGTGGCCGGTAGATAGGCATTAACAGCTGAACTTGACGAGCCTGATAAACGGTGCGATGGTGGTCTATGTATTCCCTCACGACGGCATAGTGACAGCTGTTCGTTATCTGATGGACCAGATGGCTGCAGTTCTTCCTCCGCTACTGAAGCGCGAGGTGAACTGCCCACGTACAGCCTTGGAGGCCGAGCCGAATCACGTACTCTAATGGTTGTTTGCTCTCTATCTGGTGACTCCAAACGCCCAACCGTCGATATAGAACCCGAAGACATTGATGAGCGAGGATGGACGGCCGTGTGGAATGTCTCCACGCCAATCGAAGACCGCACAGAGGACGCCTCTGTCGATAATTTTGAATTCGTGTAGGCGGTCAGGACAGAAGAACGAATTTCGGGACTTGATTTGCTTGATATCGTGGGTCCTGTCTGAGAGTGAGCGACGGGGCCTTCGAAGGGCCCGCTCGTCAAGCTGCTCTGACCCACCGATACGTAGGTGGTAGATGGCAACGTCTGTGATGGCACGCCCATGCGGACATCAACATGCGAATCTTCCCTAGGGGTTTCCGCCGCACTGGTCGCTAGAATCAGGTTCCCGTCAGCCTGTAGAAGATCAAACAGTCATTCAAAGGCTCACTTGGCGGAGCGTCCTTACGCAAAGCACGCCGTGAAAGTGATTCTCTAATGAGAATGTCGAGGACAAGGGCGGAAGCGAAAGCAACCCAGGTGCAAAATAGTGAGATATTATGGGCAACCAACGAGGTTCCAGCCACAATGTACCACAGAGTGCATATAGATGTTTTCAACGCAAATTCCTTGATAAACGATGACCGCCACGGGATCTGTGTGTGATGAGAGTGATGACATGAATGTGCAACGTACGGCACTTACCATCCACACCACAAGAACGATAAGAAAAATCGAGGAAAAGAAGAGCCGAAAAGATGCAATCATTACTGAGAGTGTCACCTTGCATTGTGGGGCGATCTGGGCAAACTGGGCCAGCTGGGTAATGCTAGACCCAAACGAGAGGCCAAATAATATTAACAGAAGAGGAGCGAAAGAGGGAGAGTTGTTTTTCACTGAAAAGATATGCAAGGAGAGAGCAAGGAGGTGCAATGATATGAGGAGACTATTTTCCAGCCTAAAAAATTCTAGTTGAAGTAAGAGGTTCACAAGGGAAGCTGGGAGGACCACACACAACGAGTCGGACCAATCTAGGGCACCCGCTTGGAAACAACCTGCACCCGCAAGGTCTTCGTTGGAATTTCTGGTTACAGGGATAAGACACGCTTGCAATGCGACTTGCAGCACAGTGTTCAAAATGGAAAAAACTATCCTGGATTTGGCAGACTCGAACTATGGTCAAAGTGAGTTAGGGCAAATTTTGAGAAGGGAACAACTCCTTGACATACCAGCTGCCTGTACAATTTGTATTCCATACGTGGACGTTGAAGAGAAAAGAGGCGGAAAAGTCAGAAAGAGAGAGACGTGGTCATTTGAAAGATCATCGACGTGATCATCAATGCAATTAATCGTCGGAGTTGGAGGTAGATCAGTGCGATAGGACATCAAACGATGCTTTATTCTTGCCCCCCAGTTCTGCCAGTGAGATGATCGAGGAGGAAGATGTTGATGAATGCATTGTCCTCGCACCCAAGGTGCCTGTAACAACAAAAGGAGACATTCTGTTGGAACCATCGCATCAATGATGGTAGCGTGAAGAACCCGATGCGGGAGTGAAGGAAACAACGCAGCCAGAACTCATTCATGATTAGCGCCTCATCGCGCAGACGGCTTTTCAATGAGGTTTGCGGAAGAGCCGCTTCGAACACGAGCCTAATACAGTTGAATCATTGATGCGGATGTACAACAGGTGTAGGTAGTAGGTGACTACAAAGCTCTTTCCTTCGGCAAACCTGGAAAATAAATGACTATTAGTACACCGAGGCGTATATCGGAGAGTACAACCCGCCGCCGCTTCGCTTTGACTCGCTTATACAAATTCCTCTTCTTAGATTCCCGAATGAAGCGTCCTCTCCACAAAGTACATGATGGTCTTCTTCGCTTTTTCATCGTGTGATATCCTTTGGTATGATGAAGGCCACACTCGGATGGTCGAACTATGGCTAGGAAGGGGGAACTGGGAGACCTTACATCCTTTTGTGTTATCTACTGCCATCCACAGTTTGAGCAAGATCATCATCTCGCAGTTGAGATGTCAGCACTCGATGAATTAGGTGTCGACAAAATCGACGCTGATAGGTGTGCGAAAGGAAGCGAAGGGGGCAACGGAGGCAACGACCTGACATGTCGAGGTGTAGGGGGTCCATTCAACACCTCCGTGAGCATTTGGCTACTGCTTCTAGAGTGGTAACTTGGAAGTGTCTCGTATGTTCCGTAACTCGCTAGCGTATCACGTCGCTGCCCGTAAGCATATGGCCCTTCGGTGTATGGTGGAATTGTAGGTGTACTGGATGATACGGAAGGCGTGGGAGGTGTGGGAGACGATGAATTAGGAAAAGGCGTCATACCCTCCGTTTCCGCTGGTTCGGGTTCACCGGATGACTGGGATTGAAGATCCTCTCCATCCCGTGTGGCCAGTGGATAGGCATTAACAGCTGAACTCGACGAATATGAGAAACGGTGCGATGGCGTTACATGTGTGCCTTTACGGCGAAGTTCGCTATCTGATGAGCGAGATGACTGCGCTTCTTCCTCCGCTGCTGAAGCACTAGATGAACTGTTCGGGTACAATATTGTACACCGAGAATCGTGTACTCTAATGGATGAAGTTTGCTCTCTATCTGGTGACTGCGAACGCCCAGCGACCGACACAGAACTCGAAGACATGGAAGAGCGAGAATGAACGGCGGTGTGGACTGTCTCCGCGTCAATCGAAGACCGCGCAGAGAACGCGTCGGTCGACAATCTTGAATTCGTGTAGGCGGTCACGACAGAAGAGCGAATTTCAAGTTTTGATACGCTTGATATGGCGGCTCCTATCTGTAAGTGAGCGATGGGGTCTTCGAAGGGGTTTTCGAAGGGCCCGCTCGTCAAGCTGCTCTGACCCACCGATGCATAGGTGGTGTATGGCAACATCTCTGATAACGCGCCCATGCGGATGTCAGCATCCGGATCTTCCTTAGGGCTTTCCGCCGCACTGGTCACTAGAATCAGGTTTTTGTCAGCCTGTGGACGATCAAACAGTCATTCAAAGCTCACTTGGTGGAGTATTTTTACGCAGAGCACGTCGTGAAACTAACATTCCAACAATGCTAGTGACGAGGAGATGGGCTGCAGTGAAAGCAACCCAGGCCCAAAAGACTGCACTATTATGGAATTGCTTATAAGCAAGCAACACGGTTCCACACACAAGGTATGCCAGAACGGATATGTATGTTTTCCACGCAAGATCCTTGATAAATGATGACCGCCATGGGGTCTGCATGTGATGAGTGACGACATGAACGTACAACGCGAGCCACTTACCATCCAAATCATAAGAACGGTAACAAAAGTCAAGGAAAAACAGAGCCGAAAAGTTGCAATCGTTACTACTTTTTGAGTGGAACAAATTGCATCGCATGCCTTGCATTGTGAGGCGATTTGGGCGAGCTGGACCAGCTGGGAAATGCTAGACCCAAACGAGAGGCCGAATAATATCAACAGAAAAGGAGCGAAAGAAGGAGTGTTGTTTTTCACTGAAATAATATGCAAGGCGAGAGCAAGGAGGTGCAATGATATGAGGAGAATATTGTCCACCCTAAGAAATTCTAGTTGAAGTAAGAGGTTCACAAGAAAAGCTGGAAGGATCACGCACACGAAGTCGAACCAACCAAGGGCATCCAGTTGGAGACAACTTGCAACTGCAAGGTCTTCGTAAACTTTTCTGGTTGTAAGAGACGCTTGCAACGCGACTTGCAGCACGGTGTTCAGAGAGGAGAAAACTATCCTGGACTTGGCAGACTTGAACTAAGGTTTAAAGAGTTAGGGCGAATTTGATAAGGGAAGAATCACTTGACGTACCAGCTGCCTGTCCAACTTGCCTCCCATACGTGAATGGTGGAAGAGAGGCGGAAAAGTCAGGAAGAGAGAGAGGTAGTCATCCGAAAGACTATTAACGTGATCATCAATTCTTTTACTGATAAATGCAATCAATCGTTGGAGTGAGAGATACATTACGATGATGGACATCAAACGATGCTTTGTTGCTGCCCGGTTCTGAGATGATCCAGAAGGACGAAGATGTTGATGCGTTTTCCTCGCACCCAAGGCGCCTATAACACCTGTGACACCTGTAACACCAAAAAGAGGATTTCTGTTATAACCATCAGATCAACTATGGTAGCGTCAAGACTTTAGGCGGGAGTGAGCGAACAACGCAGTCGGAACTGATTAATGATAAGCATCTCATCGCGAGAACGGTTTTTCAACGAGGTTGAGGAAGAGCCGCTCCGAACACGGGAACGCAGTTGAATCATTGATGCGGATGTACAGCAGATGTAGTAGGTGACTACAAAGATCTTTCCTTCGGCAAACCTGTACAAGGAAGTGCTGTTAGTACCGCACTGAGGCGTAGCCTCCATTGAAGGCCCAACCTCACCGCTGCTTTGCTTTGGCTCATTTAAACAAATTCCATTTGTTAAATTCCCGAATGAAACGTGAGTGTGTTCCTCAACCTCTCCACAAAGTACATAATGTTCTTCCTCGCTTTTCCCGTCGTTTGATATCTTTTGGTATGATGAAGGCCACATTCAGATGGTTGAAATATGATCAGGAAAAGTTGACAGGGCGACCACGAGATTGCGGTCGCAAAAAGAAGAGCATCAGTCATTCATAACCATCAACTGTTTTTGTTCCTCCGGCTCTATGATCATCAGCCGTTATTTGTAGGGTATTCGGATTGGGAAAGAGAAGAGGTGTCAACAAATCTAATACGATGGCGGCAATGCAGGCAGCGACCCGATGTTTGGAGGCATTGGAGGTCTACCTAGTAAATCTGGGAGCGTATGGGAGTTCTGTCGAGAGTGGTAACTCGGGAGGGTCTCGCAGGTCCCATCGCTAGATAGTGTATCGTAACGCGGCCGATATGAATACGGCCCATCGGTGTACAATGGAACTGAAAGTGTATTAATCGACACGGAAGGTGAATGAGAAGGGGGAACAGTGGATACGCTGGGAGACAGATACGATTCCGTCATGGATTGATTGTCTCCATCAGGTAGCGATGATGGAAACGTTTCCATAGGTTGCATAGATATAGAATGGCGCGACGTGACGTGTAAATCTTCATTGGCATCTTCATTAGGAGGTAATGGTGTGTGTCTGTTGTCGGGAGGAGATAGCTGCGAACCAATTTCTGCTATGAATGCTGTTCCCATGGAGGAGGTTGTATCAAGTGAATCGCGTAATGCTCGCGAGGATTGTCCAACTTCTGGTGCCCATGGAGACTCGTCCATCGATGCATCCCGAATAGGAACTGCACTGTTAAATGTTTCCGCACCAAACGAATACTGGGCAGAACGCGTCTCCTCAGGGAGTATCGACTCGCTTCTTGATGTCGGAATCACAGAGAAGAGGTCTGCCACATGATCCGGTTTGTATTCACCAACGGTCGCGGAGGACGAGGAAAGCGCAACAGGTGTTTCGTGAATGCCGATTGAATCTCTTTGAGCAAATGATGCAAACGGGTCGGAGGGAAGCGTCTGCGATAAGGTGCGAATATTGCTTTCAAACGTCGATCTCGTTTCAGCATCATCTGTCGGCTTAGAAGCTAAATATATTCCCGTCAGTTAATTTGACGTTGAACATTTTCCGTCAAACTTACCGGGCGCATTATCTTCTTGGCCTTTGAGAAGATGACGGTATAAAACCGGTAACACGATGGAAATAAAGATGGAAAATGCAGCAAAGACGATCCACAAGAAGAGGAGCGGCCATGAAAGTGGATCAGGCTTAGCGTCGATGGCTAAAATCACCAATCCGACGCCGAGGAATAGGACAGTGGGTACAGAGGCTTTATAGACAGGTGCTCCTGGATTATAATTCGAAGATCTCAGGAACGTCTAGACCTCGAATTGAGTATTAGAGTTTTCATCGGCAACCGAACGACTTACCGTGAGCCCTACGAATATCAGGAAGACCAGAGCGAGAACGAGGCGTGCAGTTTCTAGTCCTACGCGCGTCTTCCGTTCGGAACAATCGCATGGCTCCTCGCAATTCAACATGTCACGAAAGTACTGCGTGAAGCCACAGCCAGCGGAAAGTCCGAATAGTGTGAATAGAAAGAGATCAAACACGTCGGAAGAGCGCATCAGGGCGAAGATATGCATCACCATGGCGAAATTATGCAGTAGCAGGAGGACGATGTTTTCCCGCGTAATCCTCGACCTGGACAGACAATTTACTTTTTCAGTTGTGAGACTTGCGCAAGTCAGAAAGCACCAACTGCGATCCTTGACCAGAGCACGTTTCTTGGAAGTCGTCGTATATCTTTTTACTCTCCCGAATTATCATGGCCTGCAATACGGTTTGGGTGGTGGAGTTCAGCACAGAAAAAAGAATCATGCCTCGAGCATGATTGAGCTAAAGATAGTATTCAGCGGAAGAGCTCCTGAGGTAGTACTTGACACTCACCACTACTCTTTTCGCATTGCGTTCCATGGCAGCGTCAGAGAAGGAAGAGAGATCTAGCTAAAAGGTGTTGGGACTTTTAAATTTCTCTCATACATATATCAGAGTCATGATCATTTGACATTGGTAATGAAGGCTGTAAGTCACTTTAATGTTTTGTTGCATCAGATTTTCCTGTACGCACTCACAACCATCTTTCCCGGCCAACTCGGAACAGTAAGTCTTATATCCATTTTTCTCCCGCCGTTCGACTTTCGTTCGCGACAGAAAATGGAAGGTGATGTCAGAGATCATCAACACAAGAAATGGCGCTGGGAACGGGGTGTGGAATAGCTGTATGAAAATTGAGGTTACCCTATGAGGGTTGATGTACAGATTCGATAAAACCATCCAATTAGGCCAGTTACGAAAATTTACAGTGGGGGTATGTGATGGATAGCTCGAAAAAAAGGCCCTTGTTGCGCAAACCTAAAAGAATTGTCGTCACTTATCTAATACAGCTGAAGTTTTGACAACAACACAGCATACCGTGCTAACAAGGAACGCCAAATCAATGAAACTGTTTATCTTCAATAATATCCTTGCTTCGCCTTGTGTTTAGCCCTCTTTTTTGAGCTCCTCTTCCTAATTGTTTTGACAACAGCAGGCGTCACTGTTGGCTGCGAACTCGTGGAGGGTTCGGCCCCACGTATTCGAATCCGCCCGTCTTTCAGCGTCTCGGTGACAATCGGACTTGCAGCTGGTCTATACTTAAATTCCTTGGAATACCTAAACCAACCAAGAAAACAAGCGTCAAAGAGTGTTTCGTAAGGAGATCCGTTAACAAAGCACCTTTTCGCGTAAATGATTTGAGGTTCTTTCTTTCCAAACCAAGGGCTTTTGGAGAAGACAATTTGCCATACGGCAAACCCGATGAAAAGCAGCCACACGAATCTCTTTAAAGCAGACGGTCGTGAAGGTGGAGGTGGAGGTGGAGGTGGAGGTCGTTGCTGTTCATCTTCCTCCTCGGATTCAGAATGTTCTTTGTTTTGCTCGGAGTCTAATAGTTCGTCGGGGTCAATGTGTTCTTTCTCTTTAGATGAGCAAGGGTCACTCTTGGTGTCTTGAGTCATCGCGAGGAGAAGTGAGAAGGGTCAAAGCTGACCGTCTGTTGTGACGGTGACTGTTACTCCGGTCACTGCACAGCCTGGAATTGTTCCCACACAGACCGTGCTGAATCTCAAGGCGGACGGCAAGAAGTATGAACGTTCCCTGTATTGTGATTTTCTGCTTCTCTGCACCTCGCGCCAAGTGAATGTGGTACGAATCACGATTATATCATACCTCACATATGTCAAACAGGGTTTCTAGAGCTCAAACGAATGTACCTTTCTTCGAACATTCCTTGGACCGAAAAACGTCTGTCGCGACTCCCGTGTCGCTTGTCAACTCCACGATGACACTATGGGAACTTATAAACGCGCTTCCCGACTCTCTGATACGTCCTGTATACCACCGTCGTCTTTTCTCTCAGCCTTCAGCTTCAAAGGAACGGAATGATTATGGAGCATCGATATCGATATCAGTATATCTACTCTTATAGCGCCTTCAGGGCTTGGGACATATGAGAGAACAAAAGCGTCCTGGAGCCTGTGCACAATAGGTAAACTATTTCATTAAATGCTGGGTGTACTTTTCTAAAACCCCTCAGTTTCATCTTAGGAGTCGTTGGAGGTTCACCTTTGGTTCCGTCAACAGGACGACGCCAAGGCCCACGCATTTATTAAAATACCCCTTCTTGGCTCCTAACAGGTTCATGTCTCGACCTTAACCCGTTTGGACAAGGACTTGGCTCGCCGACAGGAAAAACACATATCAGCGATCTTGTCTGCTGCCCCCTTTTCCCCCTCCTCCCCTTCAACCACCACACTCAGGTCTCCGAAAGCTCGTCGTCATTAACTCTTCCTCACCCTCCTTACACTCAAAACTTCTCCGAAGAAAACATGCCCTTCAACAAACCTATAGCGGTGGTGGTCGTCCTCGTTTCCCTCCTTCAATTCGTGTCCGCTCAGCGTACTGTGCAGGAACAATCTTCACTTACGGGTATGTGAACCCTCCCGTTCTCACCTGGTGGAATTCTCACCACCAGTTCTTCAATCTATACATCATCAGACCCCGCCGACCAATGTAAATACTACAACTACCCCCCAGTCTCCACCCAAATCACCAACTTCCCCGCCACCTGGCAGACCGCTAAAATCCTACCCAGCGATTCTGCAGCCCGCACAAAGTTCAGCGAAATATCTTCTGGGATTCCTCAGCTTCCTATTAAGGTCTGTGTTGTATTTTCTTGCTGTCACTACTAGATTACCATTTGTTTTCAGGGTTTAAAAGCCAAGCAAACGTATGATAAGGCAGACCCTGACTGTTGGTGGACGGCAACTGAATGTACTAAACCAAAACATGCCGGTGTTCCTGAGGATTTGTCTGTGGTCCCTGAGGTACGCCCCAACCCGGAATTTACTTCTGTACTCCCCTTTGAGCGTGCGTTGACATTTATGTATCACTTTTTCTTCTGGTAGCCCCAAACTCTTGGATACGGATTTGACGACGGCCCTAACTGCTCTCATAACGCGTTCTATGACTATCTCACGCAGCAAAAACAGAAAGCTAGTGCGTCGATCGTCAGCGTGTCTTTTATGTTTACATTTTTGATACCTGCTTTGTCAACAGCTATGTTCTTCATCGGAAGCAATGTCATCGGTTGGCCGTTACAGGCTAAACGTGCGTTCGAAGATGGCCATGAAATTTGCGTCCGTGAGTAGAAAGTAGAACAAGCGAATTTGAACTTTCAAGCTTAACTTTTTTTTTCCCATTTTCGCTTTTAGATACATGGTCTCATCAAGAACGTAAGCGTCATGCATTTCAGTCATAAAATCGGGCTTGACGCTGATGTCTTCTTTTCCTCAGTCACTGGCATGACCGATGAGGAGGTTTTTTCAGAGATCTGGTATAGTGCGTTGAGTTCCGTTGGCTTAACGTAATGACTCGTTAACTTAACTTTTCCCCTGTTTTATCAGCTGTGAGCCTGGCAATCACTCGCGCCTGCGCCGTTTACCTCGACGACTTATGGCTCGTCACAGGTGCAAGCTATCAAGCTCGTTACTGGCGCTACTACCACATGTTTCCGCCCTCCCTTTGGTGACGTTGACGACAGAGTTCGTTATATTGCCCACCACCTCGGTCTTAGGAATATCCTCTGGAAGCACGATACCTACGATACTATCCCCGACAAGAGTACGGGCAAAGTTGAAGTCGCTTCTGTCCGCAAGAACTATGAATCATTCGTAGCTACCGCCAATTCCGGTGCATTCGCTAGGGTACGCATTTTACTTTCCAAGGTTATGTCAAGGGCGACCCCGAAACCTCACTCATCTGCTTGTATAGGAAGGAGCTATCCTACTCGCACATGAGACCAACAACATGACTATGCAGGAGGCTGTCAGCTACTACCCACAGCTGAAGGCTGCTTTCAAGTACATTGTCCCTGTCGGTGTTGCGATGAACATCACTCAACCTTACGTCGAGACCTCTTTCTCCCAGCCTTCGTTCGAACAATGTATGTTCCCCCCTGTCTGAGACTCCCGTTCACTCCCTTCGCGTTTCTTATTCTTCCTATGTCGTTCCAGATGTCGCTGGTACGCTCCAGACCCAAGGTCCCGCCTCCAATCCCAAGTCCGGTTCACCCAACGGAGGCGATGGAAAAAGTGGAAACAGTTCTACTCCTTCCGGCTCAACGAGTACAAATCTCGGAAACGGTGCCTCATCGGCATCCTTCCCTGTCATTTCGTCGGCGTTGATGGGAGTCGGTCTTGCACTGTTTGTTTCGGCCATGCTTTGATTTACTTCAATTACGCATTTTGTCATCGTTTACTTTCTTTCTCTTCTTTGTTGTTTTCCTTGGATTCAATTAGTTCTTGGCTTGTGTAACGATGCATACCACAACTGACAATTATAGACTGTAACCGCTGACACTGATATCCTTCATCTCTTTACACGATCTTTTTCAATAGGGATTTTATCCCTGTCCCCTCGTTTTCAGTCTACTTTCTATATTAATCGTGTAGATGATGAACATCATTACCTTCCATCATCTTGCCCAACTTATCTGTACGTACTTCGTACCCTTCCATGTGGTGTCTGTCGTTCACAACACACTTGCAACGCGCTGATGAGAACGCGACGCGGCAGGCTTTTCTGTCACAAAGTCTATAGCCCCCTTCAATTCAATTTCTCTACTTAGAATGTGCTTCTTTCCCACTGGCCAGCCCTTTTCGTCACTGCACCTTTGTCCCTCCTCCTTTGTTCTCGATATCGCGTCTTTTCTTTGTTCTGTGACAGACAAAGATGCCTTTCTACCAACACCAACGGATGCCGTCAGTTCCTTTGACACCAAGGCCGTTTTCACCTTCCATAATAACTGCTAGCATTAGCAGCGAGGTACGCATGCGACTCATTATATTGCTCATCTCTCAACCGATTCTTACCACTACCAGACATCAGCCGAAATCTACACTTCGGACACCGAACAGTTTACCCCCGAAACCACACCATCCACTTGCCATCACCCAGGGCCAAAGTTATCGGCGACGCGTCGCAACCCCACGGAATCTCCATCATCATGTCGTTGGTCAGACATCGTACCCCCAAACTCGGCTCTCACTTTTGCCGTCGTCTGGGATCCAGAAGATGACATGGTAGCTTTCTCCGGTGCAGAGCTTTTCGAAGACTCGAACGAACCATCGTCATCGTCCTCTGAGAATTCGCCTACTTCACCCACGGACGCGTGTTCTCAGATTCTTACTATCCCACTCTCAGAGAATACAGGTATCTACACAGGCACCCTCCAGTATTTCAGAGAAAACCACGATTGGTTGTTTAATGAGGACGACCACGATGGTGGTGGAAGGTTCCGACTAAGGTCGAGCTTAGGGTTGAGGGAGAGGTTAAAATTGGGTCAAACACAGGCGTCTTCAACGATGGGAGAGTTGGATGTCTATCTCCGTGGGTCGTTGATGGGGATGGCTCATCGGGAGAATACCAAGAAGTTCCATTCGTGTTTTGGAGTCTTGGATGGAAAATTTGAGTTTGATCCCAAAATGGAGTTTGAAGAAATGTGGGCGAAGATTATGTCAAGACGGTCTAGGGTGGCGACTAGTACGGAGAACAAGGACGAGATTGAAGATGAGGGTTTCTTTGAGGTTGAGTTTGAAGCAAAGGTTCGTCTCGTTTCCGTGATTCTTTTTCACTCCATGCTCATTCTCTTTTTAGAAACTCACGCCCGCGGAAATGGAAGCACCACTAAAAAGACCTCGTTCCCCAGGTCTTTCAACCGACAACCGAGAAGCTTTTGATGACGAGGACGACCTACTATCATGGCAAACTATCGAATGCCCGGAGGAAATCCACCGGCTCAGTATTGCCTGTCTCAACATGGTTCATCCCAATGAACCTCGTCGTCAACATCCCAAACTCAAAAAGCGTCGACGTCCGTCTGATATTCCTTGTCCTCCAGCTGAAGTGTTACAAAGGGAGATATTCAGCCATCAGGTTTCTCTTGAACCTGAGCCGCCTCGTCTGACTCATGCTGGGGTGTTAGCATCACCATTATCATCGAAGGAGCCATGTTCTCCGATTGGAAAGTTGTGCAGGACCTTGTCGGCGAAGAGGAATAGAGGGTACCCTCTTGAGCGGTGGGATTGTGTGGAGGTTGTACAAGATAAGGAGAAGACGGCACGAGCCGGCTTTTGAAACAACGTTTGATACATGATTTCAATTTAGTTGCCATCCAAGTTGCGCGTTTCGTTCACCTTTCCCTCGTTGAATACAACTACACCTTCGAGGGTGTTCCTAGCTTCTTTCTAGATGTTCTATTAGAGTTTGTACGTATATCTGAATCATTTGTACTTGCTGATATAGACTATAATGAACACCTCTCTTATCCACACGATTAACACGCCCCAGTGCCGTTCACCGGACCCTATATGGCAGCCGATTCAAGGTTGAAAACCGACCTCGGGCGGATTATGTTTTTGCCAAATTCCCAAGTTGCCTCTTCCTCATGGTTCACGGTCCACCAACGACACCAGAGTCCGGATTGATCCAGTCAAATATAGCCAGTGCCGAAAGGTGTCTAGCTACTGGTTCGGGTTCGAATACGTTCAAAGCCTCAAATAGAACTATACGCAATGGTGATTGACTCAGTATTTATGTTAGGAACACGGCAAAAATCAATGGACACTGTGGGAATTGAACCCACGACCTCACGCAGAGATTTTAGAATGCGAAGCGTGCGCGCTACCAACTGTGCCAAGTGCCCATGCATAAACTGGATAACGCAGACCTATATCGAAGAATAAACGAGGAGAGTAACAAAAAATCGTATCGTGAATAGAAAGAGTCCCAAAATCGAAAAAATGCCTATAGCTAGTCATTCACTCATGGATGGTCGGGCTCTCAATGGAATTAGAACCCGGTCTTGTAAGTTGTAACCCGGCAAGGTTTTTCCCCCTTCTATGAAGATGTCAGATAGATAGATAGATAGATAGATTACACAGCATGGTCCCGCAAGGGAACCGCCCTAGAGCGAGCTCACCCCTCTTTGGAGGCGGTAGACCATAGGGAGCCTAGCAGCCACGTACTACTCTACACAGGAAAAAAAAGTCTATACTGTGTAGTGATGTGCGGGCTCGGGCTCAGGCCCTAGGCCGGCCCGAGCCGAGCCCTAGGCTTCACAAGCCGAGCCGAGCCCTAGCCAGGGCTTTGCAGGGCCCAAGGCTCGGGCTTGAGGTTTGGAAAGCCCAAGCCTTGGGCCTGAGCCCGGGCTTTTAGTAACCGCTCTTTTACTTCTTTTATGCAGCTGACAAGTCACTAAAGACTGTATAATTCTTTGTACAGACTAAAAAGCTCAATTTTTTCGAGTCAAATACACAATATCCAACTCCTCATAACCTTATTATCAATACTTCCCGCCAGGGAAAACCTCCCACATGTGTTGCTGCTGCCGCACTTGCCAATGGTAAGTACCACCACTTCTCTAAAAGTATTCTAGATGTGTAGTTGTACTAAATAACCTAAATAATGAAGCTTCGGCCTTGATACAAATTTTCCTTAGTAAGCCTGGGCTCAGGCCCAAGCCGAGGGCTTAGAGCCCGGAGCTTGGGCTCAGGGCTCGGGCTTGGATTTTGTTAGGCCCAAGCCCTCCTAAGCCGAGCCCAAGCCCGGGCTTCAGGCCAAGCCCGAGCCCGCACATCACTAATACTGTGTACCATAGTACTAATACGATTGTCAGAAGTAGGGTAACACATCTACCTCGTCGTTTGGAGATCACGCATGTGTGATCTGGAGTTGACGGCGTCGAAATTGCTGAGGATGTATGAGGCAAGGGGATTGTCGTTATTCCATGCGTAGCCCATGCAATTAGACAGCCTTTGTCATCGGTGAAGTTGATGGCCAAGGAGTCGTAGGTCGTCGCACCGACGCTGACCAACATGGTCAACCGCGTGGTTGGGGGACGAAGTTGAGGTTGGCCGACCAGGAGCATTACGCTGTTGTTGTCGCAGGTCACTACTACTGTGAAGAAGTGGCAGACGGGCGATGAGATCGGAAGGGTATCAATATTTGAATAATGCCAGGTAGACTAGCAGTCGTTGGAGAAGGGCGGTTTGACATCGCGAAATTGTGTAGGTTGTTCTTTTGCAATATCTAATGTCACCTCATGACCACTTGTCAGGTGGCAATCCACGGGCGTCGCGCGTAGGTCTTTGATATAAAGGTGGTCTCGTAGTGGTAGATAAATGTTGGCAGACGCGCGATGAGATAGGAAAGATATCGATATTTGGATGATGCCAGATAGACTAGCAGTCGTGGGAGAACGGCAGTTTGACGTCGCGACGTTTTGTAGGTTGTTGTTTCGCGATATCCCATGTACCCTCATAAGCACTTGTCAGGTGGCAATCCATAGGCGTTGTGTGTAGGTTTCGATAGAAAGGTGGTCTCGTGGTGGTGGATACATTGATATCCACAACCATTGAGAAGGGGTTGGTGGTGGACAGCTACCGCAGGCTGTCAAAAACGAAGGCAGGAGCTGGGTAACAAGGTCCAGATCTGCGTGACAATGGACGTCGGTGTTCCGTATTACGATACCTCATATCCTCCATTCGAGTGAGAGTATAGTTGTTGTGTGCAGACAATGAGAACCCTGGGGCCAGGTGGGGCTCACCAGACTTCAAGCCCCGGTCAGGTCAGGTGTGCGCCAGGGCTAATCAAAGGCACCTGAGATGGAAGAGTAGATGATGAAGCACATTTTTCATGGTTCGTGCTCTGTAATGTGAGACACATCCGAAGCGGTGCGTCAATTATTCGAGGGGAAAGGTGTAGGTAGGCACTCCCGCCGTAGTAGTGTACAATGAGAAGATGACAGCCTCATTTCGTAATTGGCGCGTGAAGTGGATAGGATGGGTCGGCTGTGAATTGTCAGACAGTGGTGTGTCGTAGGGGAGGACCATTGATGTTGTGGTCCTGTGAGGGTCATGTGCAGTATCGTGACCTGTGGTACCGATGTTGTTACTGAGACATTAGGTGGGAAGAATGGGCGATAGGTTGGCGATGCATGCCAGTGAAAGGGAATGCGGGATCTCGACCTCGAACGCAGCGATCGCTCGTCGTAGTCATTCGACGGTAGTGGTCGAGGGAGTAGTTATCGGATTTCGAGAGGTTTGGCCATGAATGATCAAATGGCCGT
This sequence comes from Marasmius oreades, assembly GCF_018924745.1. Classification (NCBI taxonomy): domain Eukaryota; kingdom Fungi; phylum Basidiomycota; class Agaricomycetes; order Agaricales; family Marasmiaceae; genus Marasmius; species Marasmius oreades. The sequence continues at coordinate 4,071,746 of NC_057325.1, forward strand.
CTTCGTCAACCTATACCAGGTCCATTTTTCCTTTCCGTCTTCATCCTCCACATGTCCATTCCGCCACATTTGGTATGTAGCAGTCGGATGAGGGTGCTCGCAGTTTTTCAGAGGTGCCTAAAGAACAGATCAGTAAGGCGAGACGGCGATCGAGAACTCAGCTGGTGGAGGATGAGAGCATGGGGTGGCCCATGGTTTAACGTGAGGTGGTGTTTTGCTTGGACTGTATCTAGCGACTCGGTATATCATGCTAGTCATGATTAGTAGCAGTGCTGGTCGTTATTGCTGCTGTCGACGTGTTTTTGTAGTGTGAGAATTTTGGAGATGGTGGAGATGGTGGTGGTGACAGATTGAAGAAACCCAGTGTACACCGCCAATAGTTGAATAGATAGCTGACATATGTGCTACTTTATATAATCACCATCTGTCTCCACATATGTTCACGATATGTAGAGTCACATGACAATGCCATAAAAACTCAGCACAAATGTTTCCGGTGGTCCTCCTACCCTACTGTTGCATACATTGACCTTTGGTAGGTAAAATATGCTATTTGGACCCATTTCCATAGCGGGAGGAAGAAGGGACACCAGAAATTCCCTTTGCTGGACTGTGTTATGCAAGTGTTATGGCATGGTTACGGCATGGTCACCATATGTTCATTATATATTGAGTTTATGGGACATATATAAAGTAGCACATATCTGTACGACATAGGCCAGTTTTGGTGGTGTACGCACGTCAGCAACCAGTTGACCATGATCATATCATATTTGGATGGGCTGGTCTAACCGCGATGGATACGCTGAATGATATACCAAGGCTGTGGACTGATATGGGCCGTAGTTCTGGATGAGCTGGTCTAACCGCGATAGATACGCTGAATGATATACCAAGGCTGTGGGCTGATATGGGCCGTAATGTCGCCACGGAAATCTCTAGATATGTACTGTAGTCGCACCTTCAACTGGTTCAATCAACTCCTCCGACATCGATGGCGGGGGTCTCGGGTACTGCACAAGTAATCCAGTGGCCCGGGGTATCACACTATCAACTTCGCCGCATATCAGTATGATCTCCTGACAGCAAAGAGCATAACAGATATTACCTGTGCGGTTTAGAGCGTGACGGACATCTTCCTATTCAGAGACCAAAGGTAGTCAGCTCTACTCAACGCTGAGCGTAGAGGCAGTGGCTTTGTCAAAGCCAAAATGGCAGCTGCGCAACACTGCCCCAGTGGGGACAAGAATAAATTGAGCTGGAACAAACAACTCCACACAACTCCTCCATTGTAACCCTCACCATCTGCAGTCAGAGTTGAACTCTGCTTGACGTTGTACCACAACTTTTATTCTATAACGCCTTATAACGCTTATATTACTTGTTCTCTCCAAGAATATCTCAAGTAAAGCGTAACCCATGGAACCAGGCTCTAGACAACCGCCCCCGCAAGGTACGTGAAGAAATAGCGCTCATTTCATCATTCACTTTGTTCTGACGAAGCGTTGACAGGCAAGTTACTCGTACTCGGGATTTTAAGCTTGAACGTTCAGCTTACTCCATTTCTAGGGCCCCCTCCAAGTTACGCATTTGTGACGAGAGTATATCGCAAAAGTCTGCGACCAGTCGTAATATTTAGTGGGTCTTTAGAATCCTTTCGGCGGAGTCTGGTCTGACTTTTTTCTCTTCTCAAGCTTCGTCTATTGCTGCATTATATGCACTCTTTGCGTGCGTAGATCCTTGTCTTTGGTTACCTGTTCACGTCTGACGATTATCCTATGTTTTCCAGCTCCGTTCGTTTCTTTGTCCAATTTGTTCCATCTGGCGTCTGAAGAGGGGTTTTTGTAATGCAGATAGGAAACTTTAGGAACGGCACAAGTAACCACGGTCGTACGTCCCTCTCACTTATGTCGACTGCTGACATCGCCTCATCCTTAAGTTCCTTCCAGAAACCACGGCCAAGTTGGCTACATTTTCAACGGTCCTAGGTGTCCTGTATATCGTCATATGTGCCATTGAGGTATCCGCGTCGGCTTCAATCGAAAACTTGAAGGTTTGCTCACGTTTTTGTTTCTTAGGTTCTCGGTCTTGCTTCTGCTGCGACGGTATGGTCACATGTCACCGTCGATATTGTTCGAGGCCAATAATGGTTTCCATGTTCCTTCTTTCAGAGACGCTTGCAGTTGATCAGGATTTACGCTCTGTTGTCCGGCGTCGTAATACTTCTAGTCCTCGCTAGTGGACTTCTTCGGACAGTTATCCATTTCACAATGAAGGTGCGTTCAGCAGATTTGAGACTTGTTCGCGTGCAGTCATCTTAAATATGTCGCGATGATTCTTCTAGGACGACATCATTTCCGAGTGCACAAACTTGACGAAAGATGATACTTTTGTCTCCTATCCGTTTGGATTTTTTGGCCCAGCACGACACAGCGTTGTGGACGAAGCCGATGCGAACAGATGTGTGTATTGCCCCATTCACCGTATGATCCTCTTACCGATTTCAATCTATCTGTTTACAGGGTGTCAAAACGCCTGGGATCACGATTCGTGGGCTGAAATTGTATCGTTACTTATCTTGCTATGTGGGTACATCTGCTTACCAGTCTAGAAACTCCTGTAACTTACTGTCCCTTTCAAAAACAGTCTTATCCGGTCTATGGACGTCCATAGCGTTCAGTTACTACCGGCAAGTCCTCGACCCTACCAGCCCAGCCAACGTTTCTCGCGTGCCCGCTCCTCAGGATTGGGCCTCGCATTATAATCCTCCTTACAGCGGTCCCTATGGTGGACGACCATACTACGGACAACAGCCTTATGGTCCACCACAATATGTACCACCTCCAGGACCACCACAGCAGCAATATGGTCCACCACCCGGTCCACCACCACCACCTGGATATGCAGGAGGTGACGGAGTTGCTGGGGGAGCATATAAGAAGCAGTTGGAGGAGAAGGACAACCCATTCGCTGATTTCGATCAGCCTGCACATTCGTCGAATCAGCGTTTGTGATTGATGAGGACGAACAGATTGCTTTTATTATTTGTGCTGATGCAGGGGTCGGGATACTTTTTCTTTCAACGGACTACATATCTCCTTTTCTCCCTTTTTTTTACCAATGTATTTTGCGATACTGATGTCGGCGGGCGGGAGGGAAGTTTTCTCTTTCAAGAAGTCCTTTCCCGTGGGCTTTTCTTTGCAACTATGTCACTAGTGTGATCATCTCCCCGAAGGGGCGAGAAACTCGTGTAACGTGATATTCTCTACAAGCCATGAATGACGTCTGCGATTGAGTGGTTTTTAACAATAATGCACTTATTCATCCTTCTTGTCACCACCCTGCAACCGAGGCATTACCAATTTCGATAATGATATCTACCTCTTCACCTTTCAGTACCTCCATGATCGGTCCTCGAATAGCAGACGACAGGATACTTTTATCCACGGGAACGTCTCCTAGCTCTACGACAAAGCGCACGCTCCGGATAGACGACTGGGGGCCCAAAGGTGTCCAACGAGAACGAATAGCCTTGGCCAAGGTCGCTAAATTCAGCATAGGAATGGCCGCAGGAGAAGGAAACCTCAACTCCAACGTTTCCAACACAGGGACCAAAGCACCGTCGCCATTGCGGGAACCCCCCTCTGAAATGTCAAGACGAGAGATAATCGTATCCTGCAAAACCCGAGACTTCTTTGTCGCCCCAATGGTAAAACAAAGATCCCGAAGCGCAGGTGTAGCTCTGAGCAATTCCAAAATATCCCCAGCCCTCAGATCTTCAATCCCAGCGGCTGGCCTATTGATCAACTTCAGACTACGGAGCTCAGAGGAAGATGCACGTAACACCTCTCCATACGCACTGAAAGGCGGTGGGACCCGGGAAAGATGTTCCGTTAGGATGATAAGAGTTTTTAACGCCGGTACTCGTAACCGACGAATGGAAACGGGAAAGTGTTTTAAGCTATCACTGAACCATGTCGTTCGGATTTGGAGGGTTTGGAGGTTTGGGAGGAGGATATTGTAAGGCACCGCTGTTTCAGCGGCAGCCTGACCATCGGGTAGGGTGGAAACCGGGGAAGCCACGTAGGCTATCTCTAATCGACATTTCTCTAGGTTGGGTGTAAGACGGAGGAGACGAAGATGCTCATCGACAACGGTGCGATGCGAGCCTTCGTATTCAGTCAACTGCCCCCATGGAAGTTCCAGTCCTCTGCATGGTAAATGGTTGCGATTGACCAGTGTGCGGAGCTGGGGAGCGTCCAGGAAAACCTGGTAAAAGGTAGGATCACCAGAGAATGCGTCGTCTGCGACGTTGGTTTCTCCTGAATGGACAGTGATAGTGGTCAGAGAACCTAATCGACTCCTCACATCGCCAGCATGAAGCATCGACCAAAACGCGGGGGTGGAGTTGTACAGCTCGATTTTCTCCCAACGGTCTGCATGATCTGCGAGGAGCCCGAATAACTTTGAATAGTGAGGATTGTTGCATATTCCATCCGGTTGGATAAAGAAGGAGAGCGTCAGTGTCCCAGAGAAGGACAGCCAGGTCGTCAAGGCGGTAGTGCCACCATCGTCGGTGTTGGGATCCAAATCGCTGGCGGTCAAGCGGAAGCGATTCCATAACTGAGGAAACTTTGTGGCGATCGTTCTCCATCTCCTACAAACGCTGCTGATAGCCCATGGTCCTTTCGAGAATTGGAATACTCCTGGCCAGGTTTGACCCTCTGTAATCTCAAAGTCAGCAAGGCCATTGTAACCAGCCCCGCTGCCTTGTCGTGGATTGTGAAATATGGTAAATAAGAAGACAGTGCAGAAGACTTCATTTGGAAGTCGTTCCATCAAGTAAGACTTGACTTGGTAGAAGTGGGGGGTCTTTCTGTTTTTGTAGAAAGAGGTGTGAAAAAAAGACGACAAGTCTCCAAGGTATACTAGTCCGCCCTGGATCTAGGAAACACTTCGCGAACATGCGCGTCATGGCCGACAAAGCCAGGACCCCTGAAAGCCTTGATCGTTCGCACCGTCCGACCAATGTTTGAAAAAAATCCCCAATCACTCCGAATCGTTTGAAAACGGGGCAAAAGTGGGCACCGTATACGTATACGGGCCACGGCTCAAACTGATTGCGGTTTCCGATAAAACGGTGTCATCGACATAGGTGTGGTTTCTGGGAGCTCTTTTGTGCCATGATAACAGGCTATGAATCCGTGTCAAGAGTGAGTAGTCCTGGCCCTCTTCTCGAAGCTATCCCGACCAAAACGGTGCTACTCAGGTGGTCTCCAATCTCACCTCAACCCCACCCGACATCAGGTTGTTGTGCAGACTTTTTGTAACCCCAAATCATAGCATAGCCTTCCAACCAAATCGAGGCAAGTTTTCTCCACTAGCATAACACGACCGTCTGCGGCAGTAAAGAATATAGGTGAACGGCGACCTATCGGCGCTTCCGGCGAGGAAAATCGATGTTCAACGATATTCAATCAGAAAGTCGGCGGCGGCTGGTGCCATTTGGAAGCCAGAATTCTGGCCACGGGTCAAAAATATCCATCTCAATCGACAGCCTGTGGGGGGACTTCTAGGGGTCCTGCTCGTACACAAGACAGTACACGGATAAAGACGACTTGAGCCATATATTAGAGTTGACAGTGTGGTAGCAGTATAGGTCTCAAAGTCAGAAAAGGGCGTTCCGCTGCATAACTTGAGCGTCGAGAGAGGATAGAAGTGGTTAAGGAGGACCTCCATTTTTTCGTCAGACCCAGGTCCATACCCGGACATCTGTGCCAGAATCTTCCGCCATCCTGAGTATCAGTGTGGACTTTTTGAGTCGTGCTAGGCCCTTTCTGCCAACCTGGTGGCCTAATGAATATTCGTTTCCGTCCTCGAGCTGGCCACTTCCAGCAATTCTGGAAAGTGGGGAGTAGGAATATCAAGCAGAAGGCTTGAGAGACAACACATATGCTCCACATAGATACAGCATATTGAAGGTCTCCTGTAGTATGATTCCGCTCGAGTGCGGGTAGACTTCCGTCACGATGGGTACACCACAACGTCGTCGACGAATGGAAGAATGACCGTCTGACGTAGCCGATATGCGACCGCTCAATGGTGTCCGAAATGGGAAGGAAAAGCGAAATTGCGATACCCTTGCAAAATTATGTATCTTGGCTAGGTCTGGTCGCCCTGATATCATGATCCAGGCAAATTCGAGGAATTTTTTAAAAGTATGCGTGGACAGCTGAACAAATCCGGGCTATCGGGGGCCTGGCCATCGTAGAAAAACAACACCACGGGATTATCGCTTATGACGCAGTTGAACCTTTGATGGGAAAATCCGTGTGCGACGATACCAGCGGTAACACTAACTGGGGACAGCCTAGACCGGACATCGAATGGAGCCGGAGTGTGGGGATTCCCCGGTCGGTTGGAGAAAAACTGGAGCCAGGCTCCATCTAAGTCCACAGCGAATAATGAGAAGTTCTCGTTTAGGTCTTCTGAATCAGCTTAGACTTTAGAACTTACTAAGCAAACGCTTGAACCGAGAACGGTCCTTATCATCGTCTTCTCCTGCTCTCTCTTGCTCATACCATGCTTTGGATCACGGTTTGACTCCAGAATATCTGCCTCATTAAGACAGGAAGACAGTGACGGTAGGATGGCTGATATTAAACTCGTTGGGTTGGGATGAGAATTTCCTATAAAGAAGTGAATGATGGTTCTAGATTTAGAGGACAGGTACGCTTACCTGCAATTCTGGGTGACGGATACGTTCAGAACCGGTTGATGATGATAGCAGCAAACCCAGTTATGTCAAAGGTTTCGATGGTAAGAGCACCATACCGAATGCATGAGAAATGGGAGGATACAGTCAGGTGAATATGGAGAGTTTGAAAGGAGTGATGTAGGGACGGCAGCAGACTGCAGACTGCAGAATCGGTAAGGGATGGTAAATCATTGCCTGCGATCTGTATGTGGAACTTGAAATTGATACGTATATTGTGAGTGTGATGATGATATAGTGGAAGGGACTTGAGCTTGGGAGCAGTGGCACTGACAATACCGCTTTTCGGCATCCGCTGATACAAGGAAGATGAAATGAGCTCTTGATGAGAGAAGTAGACAAAGAGGTTCTCACTATGTTGACTCCTTTCTTGAAAGAGTGGGATTATCCGTCGTGGCCCCAGCCCTCCTTCCTATGTACTACAGCACGCCGACACGACCTCATTATGCCGTGGAGGCAGGCTAGTCGTTCAAATTGAAATCATCGAGCGTCGCGAACGTCAGTATGTTGAGTCCCGCAGAGCCTTCATGACTTGTACATGTGTTGGAGGCGTTGAACAAGGATTTATGAGCCCTTTTGATGACGTGGTACATTCCGTCGAAAGAGGAGAACCCTCGTGATGCACTAACATGGTTTATGCACGATCTAACGGGGCATTTTGAAAGGAAGCTGTGAGCGAAGAAATAATAATATCGACGACAAACGAGGTGCGGGGATGGACGCTGGAGGTAGAAAAGCTGGCTAGTGGGCCGAACGAACCTAACGAACCATGCGTGTGCCAAAACAAATAAAAATAATGATAATTGCGAAATAAATCAACGAGAGGAAGGGGACTCAGAAGTACTCTGCCTACTCCCTATACAAGTTGGGCGACTTGAGAAGCAAGGTTAGCCTGCACGGGCCTCGCGCAACGACTAACGATACGTGTTTCGGGAAGAAAATTGTTCCCTGGCTGAGGACTAAGTACAAGCTCGACTCCTCGAGGCCGGCGGGCAGCGGCTAGCAGCGAAGATTTTGCCGGCGCGTGTAGAGCCGAAAAAATTCAGTCATTCCCCGCTCCCCCCCTCCACATTTTCACATTTTCAAAAGAAAAGTGCTGACCTCTTGGGCTAGGATGCTGTTGACCGTTTCTGTTATTTTTTTTTGCTATCCTAAACGGTGTACCAGAGAGATCTGAACTTCCAAGTTTCACACCAGTGACGGCGGCAGTCCGAGTTCAGATAGAGCGATATTCGAATCGGAAGATGATGGGCAGTGAAGGACTCAGCGACTTGTCTGTATATCACTAGCCAGGATCGGACTTTTCGACTATAATGATGCTAGTAGGAGTTCACAAAACAAGAAGAAAAGAAATCCAAAGTAAAACCACTGTATTGTTCTACACCCGAAACATAGAGACTGTTCGCCTGTTGAAGTAGGCTTAGGGAGAGGAGAAGGACAACCCGCCCGCTCACACCCGGGCAGCACCCGCGGTTGCAAGATTCGTAATTGGATGCTTGGTTCTAATACAATGGCATGACGATAACCGTCACTACTACTCTTGTGAATGATGTCTGATTGAAATTTGACTGATTTGTACCTTTATTCACGGTGCATTTGTGTTTCAATATCGATTTCCACCTCTTCTCCTCCTTCCAGCACCTCTATTATTGGTCCCCGAATAGCAGATGACAGCACATCATTATTCACTTGAGTGTCCCCCAGACCTACAGTAAAGTGCAGTTTCCGGATGGACTCGAACCCCGACGCCGTCGAGCGGAAAAGGATAGTTTCAGCCAAGGCCTTCAAATCTATCATAGGAATAGCAGAAGGAGAAGGAAGCCTTAACTCCAACTCTTCCAACACAGGAACCAAAATATCGTCCTCACTCCTTCCTCTGGGGTCAAGACGAGGTATAATCGTATCTTGCAACACGCAAGAACTTCCCGAAGTCCCGACTGTAATACAAAGATGTCGAAGAGCAGGTGCAGCTTTGAGGAGGTCGAGAATATCTTCAGACCGTAGGTGGTCGACCCCAGCAACTGCCCTACTCGAAAGCTCCAAACTGCGAAGCTCACAGGAGGAAGAACGCAACACGTCTGCGAACGCACTGAAAGGAGGTAGTATCTGTGATATGTGTTCGGTTATGATATGAAGAGTCTGTAATGCAGGCAATCTCAAAAGGCGGACGAAAACGGGCAGATCTTGCAAGCTATCACTGAACCATGTAGTTCGAATTTGGAGGGTTTGGAGGTTGGGGAGGTGTATCGTCCGCGATGGTTGAAGTTGATCGTCAGGGCTCGGGTTACCCACATATGCGATCTCCAACCGACACTTCTGAATGTTGGGCGTAAGACGGAGGAGATCCAGGTGTTCATCGACACGGAGGCGGTGCGAACCTTCATATTCCGTCAACTGTCCCCATGGAAATTCCAGTCCTCCGACTGGTAAGTGGTTGCGATTTATGAGTATGTGGAGCTGGGGAGCGTCCAGGAAAACCTGATAAAAGGTAGGATCACCAAAGAATGCATCGTCTGCGAGGTTGGCTTCCTCCGAATGGATAGCGATGCTTGTGAGAGAACCTAGTCGGCTCCTCGCATTAGCAGTATGAAGCATCGACCAAAACGCGGGGGTGGAGTTGTAAAATTCGATTTTGTCCCAACGATCTGCATGTTCTGCGAGGAGCTCGAATAGCCTTGAACGGTTAGGATTGTTGCATATCCCATCGGGTTCGATAAAGAAGGATAGGTTGGATGTCCCAGAGAAGGACAACCAGGTCGTCAAGGCAGGAATGCCATCAGTGTTTGAATTTAAGTCGCCGGTCATCAAACTGAAGTGACTCCATAACTGAGGAAACGTTACAGAAATCGTCCTCCATTTCCTACAAACTCTGCTAATAGCCCAGGGTCCTTTCGAGAATTGAAATATTCCTGGCCATGTTTGACCCTCTGTAATCTCAGAGTCAGCGAGACCGTCAAAACTGGACGTTCCGTCGTGTCGTGGATTTTGGAACGCGGAAAGTAGAAAGATAATACGGAAGACTTCATTTGGAATTTGCTCCATCACTAGCTTCGTTTTCGAAGGATGAGCGGTGGAAAGTAAGGAAAATAACGATAAACCCCTTCAAATGGAAACAAGGACCTGGAATATCTTGCGGTGAGTCTTGATGTCGCTCGGAATACGTCATTGTAACCTTACTTGGACACAAAAGCCTGCACACGATCTCTTTGTATTCTGTGAAATAGACGAGATAGGGCGAAGCGTAGTGAAGGTAAGAAGAAGACATAGATGTAAATACCGATTCAGTAATAAATGGCGTAATTGCACACGTACGGATGCATTGAGGTCATTGTGGGTAACGTCTGACATCGTCTGTGAAAGATGAGTGGATGCACGTCAGGCTAGAATGGTAGAATGTACCCAGAGCTGTGCCCGGGAAGACTTGAAGAAGGAAAGAAAGGGCCAAAGCTATGTTAACCTACCACGTGTTGAATTTCGGGTGCTATGACCCTTAGTTGCCCATTGCCGTGGGTCTATCTCGATCCTGACTTTTGCTTTTGACTGTTGCGAGTTCGTTCAGGCGGAAGAATGAGTGAATAAGGCTCAAATTCTCGCGGCGCCTCCCGATCCTAGCATCCCATCGAGCGTTCGAGGCGAAGAACAGGATCGCAGCGGGCGGGCCGCGGATGAGCATGGGATCTGATGGCAGGTCACTAAAACGCCAGAAGACACCACATGAAGAGATAGATAGATAGATAGATAGATAGATAGATAGATTACGCAGCATGGAAGAGTGTGTATAATTCATTCCAGACTTACTTTGGAATGTCGAGTCAAATAAGTGTGTGGCATCATCCAATGGGTCCATCGACCGACTGCAAGAAGTCACAGTGTTAGATTCCAAAAACAACGGAACTTGAACTTGTTGATTATGGTGCATCGGTATACCGTCTGACACTTCTGCTCCTCAATCCAACTTCAGGGGTTCGTAGGTGCTTGCGATAAAGTCCACGTCGATTGGGGCGAGCAGGTGACGTTGACAGGTGACATCGTGACAGTACTTTCTTCGTCTCCTCGACGCGTTCTCTTTCCTCCCTTCAGCTGTCGGTCAAGCTTTGGTCAAATCGCCGCCGTGGCACATAGCATGGGTTCAGTTAGGAGAAGTTATTCTACTAACAAATACTGTACGTCCATTCCGTTAAGCACTTCCAAAAAATTCAAGACACCGGAATAGATTTACATTCAAGTCTTCCAAGTGTCCTTAAACGCTCGTGGTAAGGCGTGGCTAGTCCATTCCTCAATTGAGTAGGAAAAGTTTGTATTCCCAAACTCAGGAAGACGGGTGGCGCAAGGAAAGATCATTCCAATAACCTCGCAGATACCTGCTTCGCCTCTGGGGCGTACAGAGGGGTCTCGTCAGCTGTGGCCAATTCCAGCCTAACCAAATCTCAACTGCGCCGTCCGGACCTTTGAAATGTTTAAAAGCTCGAGTGGGTGTAAGCTCTAACAACAACTATGATGATTGGAACCAAGCTATTTGCTGCCTTCACCTTCGCATCGTTTGGCCTAGTCGCCTCTTCGCCTGGTGTTGTACCACTCCCTGTCGTCGACGCCATCGTCAAACGCGACATTGCTGACCCAGTCTTCACCATCTTGAACCTCTCGACAGACATTTTTTTATCTCAACTCCGTGAGTAAAAATAACAATATTCTCTTTCTCTCGCTTCGGTACGAAGCCTCACGGATGTGTTTTTCTCCAATAGGTCAACTTGCCACGAATGGGTCCGCTTCTGATGTCACTGTCACTCCTCTCATTGAACAGTTGACGTTGGCATTGAAACAAGCAACATCCACTCTGTCCATTCTGTCCACTCTTAACCCTTCTATCTCTTGCGAGAAGCAAGGAAATTGCCCCATCGTCAGCAGCATTCTTAATACCGTCCGATCTCTCGAGGTGCGTCTCGTTCACCTATGATCTTTCCTCCTGCACTGAAAACCGTGAACTCGTCAGGCCGTAGTTCCAGTCACGAGTGGTCTGGAAGCTACTCTAAACGAATTTCGTGATACAGTTGCGAATGTCGTGGCTTGTATGTTCTCTGTTCATTTTCTCCAGGTCACCTTCTCACACTACCTCAATTTGTCAGATGGAAGGCTGGGGTAGGCGGCTTGTTGAGGTCATTGCTTGAGCTCAGCTCTGGAATCTTTTTGGACTACGGACCCGGATTTTTTGTTCGTTTCCCTTACGTTTTCCACTCGTTGATATCAAAGCATAGTTACCTTTACCACCTTCATGCGATTTTTAACTCTGGATCTAGTTCACGATGTCGATCCAACTACTCGCTCCCTTTTAATTGTATAATGTAAGTTAGTGTTCAAATGTTCATTGATCTTTGTCCACCATGCGATGCTTTCCCAAATTGGTATTTAGTCCCGACGCGCTTGTTCCTCCCCATCACTCGTCCACAATTGAACGATTGAACCGCTGCCGTGTCGATGAAGGATGAATCCTTGTGGCGGCATCTCATGTCTACCAGTGGACCCGTTCCATCGTTATCGGTGTTCACCAAATCGATAGAGAAGCCTTTGCAAGACGATCGAGAATACAGAATCATCCGCTTAGAAAATGGTCTCGAAGCTACATTAGTGTCTGATTCAAAGGCAGACAAAGCAGCTGCTAGTTTGGATGTAGCGGTGGGACATCTCTCCGATCCTGTGAGCCTTGTCTATATTCGTTCGAAGCATGAAAAACTTTACAACTCTGTTTCTTCCAGGATGATATGCCCGGATTGGCACATTTTTGCGAACATCTTCTGTTCATGGTACGGCGTCATTGAATATCAGTAAATTGGTCATACGAAAATTTGACTGCTCCCGGCCCCAAGGCACCAAAACGTTTCCGAAAGAAAACGAGTACAAAAACTACCTAGCCAAAAATAATGGACGCGGAAATGCTTATACCTCGGTCTCTAACACGAACTACTACTTTGAAGTTTCGGCGCAGCATTTTTCAGGCGCTTTGGCTCGATTCTCTGCTTTCTTCCACTGCCCTCTCTTCAGTCCGTCAAGTACCGCGCGTGAACTCAATGCGGTCGATTCAGAGTACAAAAAGAAACACCAACTCGACTCCCGTCGGTCTTTTCAATTAGAGAAACATTTGAGTAAAGAGGGTCACCCGTATAGAAAGTTCGGAACGGGGAACTCGAACGCATTGGGTAGGAAGGCGAGAGAGTTGCAAGCCGTAGGTGAACTTCCCGAAGACGATGGTGGGAGTGAGGACGGTTCTGACGGTGGGGTGATCGGAAGAGAAATAAGGAGACGTTTAGTGGAATGGTGGGAAAACGAATATTGTGCAGGCCGAATGCACCTCTGTGTTATCGGGAAAGGTAGATAAAAGTCTCCTCGGTGCGCGGTTTGAATAACAAGTCTTTCATGTTCCAGAGTCAGTGGACGAGCTTTCCGAGCTCGTAGCGACGCTCTTCTCTCCAATTCAGAATCGTCAAAAGGATCCGCTCCCCACCGTATCCGAACATCCTTCAGGGCCAAATGAGAAAGGGGTGAGTGCAGTGTTCCCGATGTCTTTGAAGAGACTTCTTCTCAAACATGTCATTTACCCCGGCAGACAATTGTTTTCGTTCAATCCGTCGCGACGGTGCATAATCTGAAGATATTATTCCCCCTCGAACCTCAAGATCAGTACTGGCGACACAAACCTGCGCGGTTCATCTCTCATTTCGTTGGACATGAAGGCCCTGGATCCCTATTGTCGTACCTCAAGGCGAAATGCTGGGCATCGGGTGTGAGTTGCGGCCCTTCAGTCTTGGGAAGGGGCTTCTCAAATTTTAGCATCACGATCACACTTACACGGAATGGATTCGGTAATGCATTTTTCCCCTTCACTTATTGGATAAATCTTCTAGCTAAAACTATGGTTCAGATGGATACCGGGAGGTTCTTATCGCCCTTTTTAAATATCTTAATTTCCTCAAAGTTCAAATGCCGTTCGAGCGCTATCATCAGCAGGAGATTGCATTTCTATCATCTGCGAAGTTCAAATTTCTCCAAAAACGGAAACCATCGGAATATGCGACGGAGATCGCTGAAGCCATGGCGAGCCCGTACCCTCGGAGCCTTTTGATCGCTGCTCGGTGGAAGACGTGGGATTGGGGAGACGATTACGACGATGAAGGTACCGCGGCCGGAGGAGGAGGTGAGGAAGATAAGGTGAAGGAATACTTGGAAGAGTTCACCGTGGAGAATGCTCGAGTGTTCTTGATGGGAAAAGAGGAGGAGTTGGTGAAATTGAAAGGTTTTGCCAGTGGCATCGAAGGGGTTCAGTGGTCGGAGGAGCCATGGTACAACACTCGTTACCAGGTTGAGAGGCTTGCAGAGGACTTTATTACGTTGGTGAGTGGTGACACCCTCCCTCCTTATATAACTAGCCGACGGTCTTTAGCATGCTCATATTCCTATAGTGCTCCGATGGAACAATTCTGGAGTTCTTTCTGCCTGAAAGGAATCAATTTGTACCCGAAAGTCTGGCTGAGGTAGAGAAGAAGGAAGTGCTAGTGGTAAATCGTCTTCTATTAATCCCATTCCCTCTCTTGCACTGGGGTCATCGATGCTGACTCTAACGATAGCCAATGAAACGTCCTCGCCTCGTATGGGATACACCTTTGTGTAAATTGTGGCACAAAAAGGACGATCAATTTTGGGTCCCTAAAGCGCGGGTTGTGATCGAAATCAAAAGGTAAGTGTTGGAGCGTAGTTCATACCGAATATATTCCAACATAACTTTCGAAGTCCATTTGTAGATCAGTCCGCCAGGACTGCAGTACTCACGCGGTCAGTTCCGGACCGTCGATCCTCAAAATCGAATTGCTCATTACTCTTCCCTCCACGATCTAGCATGTTTACCGATCTGGTCAATGACTCCTTGACCGAATATTCCTACGCTGCATCTTTGGCTGGCCTTTCTTACGAGTGTTACGACAGCTTAAATGGCATATGCGTTTCTTTCAGTGGATATAATGACAAAATGCCTGTGTTAGCGAGGCATGTTCTACAACAAATACAGACTTTATCCGTGGATCCTGAAAGGTTGAAGATCATGATAGAAAAGGTAAGTACTGTGATCTTCGACCGCTTCGGCAGTCACGCTTATTTTTATGGATAGGCCAACAAACGTTGGGAGAACTTCTTTTTAGGAGAATCGTATCATATTGCAAGAGACTATGCCTTACATATGTTATCTGCGCAAGGCTGGTTGAGAGAACAGCTTCTGGAACAGCTGCCGAGTATGTTCAGGCTCATGCCCTGAGCCTCTATCTTTCTCTCTCTCCCCGGACCCGAGCTAATTTTCGGGATAATAGCTATAACTCCCGAGGCCGTCTGTAGTCAAAGGGACTTAATCCTCTCCCAAGTGCATATGCGGATTCTAGCTTTAGGCAATATCACGCAACAGGTAACGGCTTCCGCGTTTCGGGTTAGCTACAATATGTCCAAGTTAACACAAAGGATGTCTTTCGTAGGAGGCCATCGACTTCGCAAAGGTTGCGGAAGGAGTGCTCAGTGGACCCCTTGTTCATTTAGACTTCGCTGACCTGAACGAATTCGCACTCGTACTCCCGCAAGGTATGTTATTTGCAAATAATCCAGTTCCCATGCTCAACCCAGACGTACTCTTTACAGAAAGCAACTTCGTATACTCAAAAAAAAATTCCAATCCGAAGCAAGTCAATCACGCAATAACTTCGTACCTTCACATTGGTTGCGTCCACGGACTCAAATCCCAGTTGCGGATCATAGCAAGCCTTTTGGCGCAAATCATGTCGGAGCCTGCTTTCAACGTACTCCGTACAAAGGAGCAGCTAGGATATGTAGTGTTCTGCAATGGACATTATCTTCCGGGCGGAACTATGTTCGGTATTAGGATTATCGTGCAAAGTGAGAAGAGCCCTCAGTACCTCGAATCCCGCATTGAAGCATTTTTGGAGTACATGAAGAGTTACATCGAGGAGATGAGCGAAGAGATTTTCTTAGAGCAAAAGGCTGGCTTGGCTAAAAAGTGGACAGAAGAGCGGAAGAATCTGTATGAGGAAGCCGCAGCTTACTGGGTCTATATCAAAAGTGGGTCGTTGAATTTCCATGAAGGTGAGAGTATTTTCAACCTGGGTTTATATAATCAATGTTGAACTCTTGCTTGAACAGCGGAGAACGATGCAAACGAGCTAGCGCAGATCACGAAGGAAGACGTTTTACGGTGCTTCATGACGTATGTCCATCCTTCGTCTGGGACAAGAGCGAAGCTTTCAGTGCATGTCCATGCGAGCCCGTCGGAACTAGGTGACTTGAGCAATCCCTCGGAAAGTGTTGGAAGCCAGGACTCGAGCGGCCCAACATATGTCACAGATCCAGCCGATTTTCGGAAATCACTAGAACGGTCGGGAAAATATCCACCAGTGGTTATATCGGACGATATCCCTGCTAATTGATGGGTGATCCACTTGTGTCCTCGAGTAATCAAAATGAATAATACCGCTCGCGAGCGAGCTTGAATCACGCTGTATTCCATTGCGCAGCTCGGAGGTTAGCGACTTTAGTGGAGATCCTTGAGAGAAACTCAATATTTGGTGTTGACGGACAATTGCGAATATGGCTTACGTGCGAAATCATCCAGTTCGTGGATATCAACTTGAAAAACTCTTCAGATTCTTCATTGATTTCCTACATGGCGTCATTAACATCAAGTTCCAATGTAACGAAAAGAGACAGATATTGCACTCTTACTTACTTAGCTGCTGGTGCTTTCCTTCCACTCAAGCCTCCCATGCTCTAGGAACCACAGTGATAACGCCCGTAAATTTCCAAAAAAAGCCTCCGATCCCTTTCTCAAGTTTTTGTACGCGACTGCCAAACTTATTGGCATCTTTTAGGAGGGGAGGAAGTCGATGGCGAAACTTCTTGAAGATGGGTGTACACGAAGTACTCGCTTGGTTTCTCATGTGCCACGTGGGCGAAGCGTTGCCTGGCCGGTTGACCGACAATATGCTCACTGATCAACCTCGGACAACACCAACCGAGTCAACTTTTACCACCTCTCTCTCTCCTTTACGCCGATACAATCTAGTCAAAACTTGTAAATGCCGAACAAGTATCAGACATGCATCACCCAGCGCTCGGTGTCAGCGTAATAGAGCTGTGAATTGCTCTCACGGTCGGACTATGACAGCAATGCAACGTTGAAAGAAGCTTTTAATGCACCCTCACCGCAATAAACCTAGGTTCGACGTCGAGAAATAACGATTCAGCGGGATGAACGGGAAAGTGAACGAAATGATCGCTCTTCGGAACTTCGACGACCTGCGGTCTTTTCTATCTTCATCCACATCCCTAAAGGCTCTGGAGGAAGGGTTAGAAATAAACGAGAATCTGACGGCATCGTCTCTCGTTGAATGGTTACAGGAGGTACGTCAATGTGTGTTATCAATTAATCTCATACGGACATCGTTCTTATTCTTGCTTGGTGTAGGAAATAAAGTCTTCAATTGTGGATGGATTGTACCGAAAGCGTTGCACAAAATGCCTCAATACGTTCGTCAAGAAGTACCATGTTTTTCCGTCCTCGTTCTTTTGTGATGATGTCAGGCGAGATGGAGACCATCCGTTGGGAGGTGGTAGATTCGCTGTACGTTCGTTCATCCTCAAATAAAGACAACTCTATATCGTTTGTCTACAGGACGTATACAAAGGAGTTGCAGATAGTCAAACGGTCTGTTTGAAAGTTCTTCGCGTTCATACGCAGCCTGACGACAAGAAAAGAAAGAAAATGGTGGAGGTGCGTCTGGTGCCTTTTCACGTCTTTTATCATAAACGCTGACTCTCGCACCAAAGGATTTTTGCCAAGAAGCTCTGATATGGACCCAGCTTAGCCATCCGAATGTTCTTCAGCTACTCGGCGTAAACACGACCCTTTTCAAAACCGACTTTTGCCTTGTTTCTCCTTGGATGGTTAATGGCGATATTATCACTTTCTTGAATAGGACGCCAGATCATGATAGACTGCAATCGGTTTGTCTAGTCCATATCCGGAGTCCTGGCGTTTTCTGATTGCCGTCAGGTAGATACGTGAAATAGTGGCTGGTTTAGAATATCTTCATTCCCGGTCTCCGGTGATTGTCCACGGCGATATCAAAGGGGTATTTTATGTCCTTTCTCTCTTTTATCACAGCCTGACCCTTCTTACAGGCTAACATTCTCGTCGATGAGGACTGTAACTGTCGCTTGGCAGATTTTGGTCTATCAAGGGAAACACCTGGGACAACAATGTTTGAAACGTCCACAGGAGGCATGAAAGGTTCGCTGCGATGGATGGCGCCAGAGATGTTCCAACCATCCACTACGAGAGATTCCAATGAGGACCGGTCTCCTAGAGATATATATGCCTACGCATGTACGATCGTCGAGGTAAACCCGCAATCTCAAACTCAAGGCACATTTTGACGTTGATGTTGAACCTTATTCTCTGAATCAGATCATGACCGGGAGGCCGCCGTTTCCAGGTCTTCTTGACGTCGTTGTTATGACACAAGTGCTGCTCAATCGCGCAAGGCCGGAACGACCAACTGGAGTATGGTGTCCCGATAATGTCTGGGAGTTGGTTGAGAAATGTTGGGATCAAGACCGACTGAAACGCCCAACAGCGACTTACATCCATAATTACCTGTCAGGACTGACCGAAACGGATTCATCTCTGGATGCTGTTCCGCCAGTGTCTGCCATTTCTCACCACGAGGCTTCCGTCCCAATTTTCCCTCGTACTATTTCACTTACTGCCCTCGAGCAGGCGATTAATGAAGATATCATTATTCTCAATCCCTCTCTCATACAGCCTATTCTGGACGATCCTTCCCCCAACGTCAACCCCAGATTTACAGACAACATACTCACCCAAAATAATGCTTTCCGCAAGCCAGAGTCAAGGGTCAGAAGCAGATCCTTCACTCAATATTTGACTAAACTGGTACCCAATACCACCTTGGCAACTACATCACTTCAGACCGATGATGACTCGCATTGGGAGCAATCCTCTTTCTATGAAAACGTCCTCGGAACTCCAACTTTAGACAAGCGACCGAGTATCCAGCCAGGAGCGAAATTTGTGCAGAACTATTTCACGAAATTAGTACCCGCGTCCAAGAGGCTGTATTCCACTGCTGTCGCGATCGCTAGGTCCTTCGAAGACCCTTTTGAGAATGTCCTTAGACCTCCTCCCGACGAAACCCCAAAACAAGCTGCCGAACGGATTGCACGGGAAGTTGAAGCCAAGAGGGTGAGCGATGCGATAGATGCACAACTCAGGGGGGAATGGATGAGAGGACGGGACGATGATTTCGAAGCTTTTCTTAGACCTCCTCCTAGTGAAACTGTAGAACAAGCTACCGAAAGGGTTGAGCGGGAAGCTGAAGCCAGGAAGGTGAGCGATGCGATAGACGCGGAACTCAGGGCGGAGTGGAATAGAGTACAAGAAGAACGGAAAGCGGTCAATTCGTTGCTCTTGGTAGGACTGGCTGGCAGTGGTACGTCAAGCAATTCTACGTGGACCCTCTCTTGTTTTTGAAATTCGATTTGTTAGGTAAAACCACAGTGTTGAAGAGTGAGTAATTCACGATCGTATGTTCATCCAGAAGCAAGGTTTAATGATATCGGCCGTAATTCCAGACTTTATTGCGCGCTACGATTCCGCTACTTGGGATACGGAAAGGAGTATCTGGTGCACAGTCATAAAGCTCAACGTCATCTCTCTGTTACTCGACCTCGTTGATTGGATTTGTTCAGACATTCAAGCACTGCAGACAGATGATGGGGAACCACACGACGACAAGTCGACAGTGCATGGTTTCGCCTCTCGCCATCTACTCTTGATAAATCCTCTCAAGCCTCTTCACCAACTAACCCCGGTTCCTGTACTCCAGCGTGCGCTTGCCGAACACGTCAGGTCCAAACACCTTTGGTTCAGCACAGGCTTTCCTGATCCTGATCAAGAACCTAGCGATATCTCTCTGGAACGATCCATCATCGAAAACGCGTTCAAGACCGTTGTTGCGAACAAAGACAGCATAAAAGCGTTATGGGAAGATGAGAATGTCCAGAAGGCCTTCAAATGTCGAACGATTCGCGGTTCACCAGGATTGTAAGTCCCGCAGATCATCTAAGCGTTCACGTTGGCTTAAACTCCCTGCAGTTTCCTGGAGCATTTGGATCGTATTACATCCGCTACTTATTTCCCCACTGACGACGATCTTCTTCACGCGTATCTACCTACCAGGGGTGCGTCAATTTCCATTCGCATCAGAGGTCCATCTAAGTTTGATCGATGTTTTGTAGGACATCAAGACTACAGATTTCGTAAGTGGTCTCCGATGAATGACACCAGTCTTTGACGATCCCTTTTTTATTCTAGTGTTAGACGGTAAACGTATTCTCCGAATAACTGATCTTGAAGGAAATCGAGCGCAGGTATGAACAAAGTTGCCTGTCCTGCCACATTCTTCTTGATTTCCAATATTAAACAGCGTTATCTATTGAAGAGCATATTGCTGCAGGAACACTACGACACGGTCATTTTTCTCTGTCCTATATGTACTTTTGACGAGGTTCTGGAAGAGGACCATTCCGTTAACCATCTGGAAGAGTCTATTCTACTATGGCGTGCAATTTGCTCTATCGAGACATTGTCAGCCACGCAATTCATTCTCTACTTGAACAAGCATGATTTACTGGAACAGAAACTGAAAACTGGTGTTTCAATCAAGAAATACATACCAAGTTACGCAGAACGCCCGAATGAAAGTCCGGATTTCGCAAATTGTATGTCGAGTTGCTTCTTGTTCACCATTCGTGGCCTCTGACCCTTCGAAATTTCGTAGACGTTACTCAGCATATGAAGGCGGTATTTAAGACGTTTACTCCATTAAAGCATAGTCGAAGTCTTCATGTGTTTACCACTACAGCCACAGTGGGGGTGGGTTCATCTCAGTTTCTGACATCTGACCATTGCTTACAAGAATCAATAGGATACCATGGCTATCAAACAGACCTTGGAAGAAACGATATTAGAACGTCTTCATGACCAGAATCTGCAGGGATCGACAGAGCTCTTGTGATTGGGTTCCTGCGATTCAGTGCAGAATGGTAGGAGAGTGCTACCTATAACCAAAAACCAGCACTGCGCAGATAAATACATTGGAACTACATGTCATTTTTATATGTAGACGTATATCTAGCTTCAAGATTCAGAACGCTGTGTCTGATTCGTGCCTGTATCGCGTATTGTCAGAAAAGGAACGATACATGTAAGTACAGGATGCGGAGGATACAGCGGAGGGCCGAGTAGTACTTCCCACGTCGGCGTTGCAGGCCACCGCCGACATTTATTTCCTTTGCATTATAGGTTCGTGGCTGGAGTGAGATGGCTGAGAGGTTGTGGTTGAAAGAACTCGGCGCGTGATATACGGACCGACCTGGCGGAGATGGATGAATCCCAAATACTCTCAACTACATCTCGGAGGTCACTAGATATTGTAAAGCAGATTGTAAAGCAAAATGAGAGCCTGGCCACTGGTGTGCTCAACAACGGAACTCAACAGACAACTCTATATTGAATCCATATATTTCTACTCTAGTATGAACAAACTATAAGCGATTTGACAGGAAAATCAGGTTATGGCACATTTGGACCGAGTATAAGCATAATCAAGCGCTACGGAGATGAAGACGTAGTGAAGATAAGCACCCAATGCTACGCAGATATGGAAGATCTGATGGGAGTGGAAGAGGTAGTCGTAAGCACCGGGATTGAAGCGTTCTGGGATCCGGTTCGCACTAAGAATGGCATGAATTTTGACTTCATACTCAATGAACAAGTGGAACTTACTACAGCAAAGCACCTCCAATGTAGAAGAATCCGGACAAGATGAACCACTTCACACCCATCCCCGTAAGTGTCGTCGCTGGTCCATGTACCATGAGCCAGTGAAGGACTGGGATTATGGCGAAGTTTCCTAGTCCCAAGAAAATTGCAGTGCGCAGAGCAATATGTGTCGGTTTTCCGTATTCGGGATCGACGATAACAAAGACACCGGCTGAGCAAACTTGAAAGTCAGGCGTTGACATTGACTCGGACGAGAGCCAGTACATACCGGCATTCAGCAAGAGAACAACTGAAACATAGAGCCTAAGAGTCTCCGGTTCACAGAAGAATCCATAGTAAAGCAATGGACAGAAGGATCCCAAGTTCAGGACGATGATTCCAACATAATCCAAGGCATGGCAACGCGAGCAGACCTAAAAAAACTTATTTGAGGAATGCGAATGTATATTTTCACCAACAATGACTACCACTCGGGATTGATGAGCGAGCGACGTGTGGTATGTCGTACTAGACAGTAGGCAGAATGTGGCTGAGGCAAAGAAAATTGAAAACACCGTCGAGTCCAGCCATGTCGTTCGGCCAGATGTGAGTTGCGATGGATTCACTGTGATCAGAAGATATAGAAAAAGTACACCGGCCCACAAGTGGGTGTGTATGTTTCCTGGAAATACAGTCAGAACAGATTTTCTGAGGTGATTCAATTTCTTTCACCGGTTTCGTTATGCACGTCTGTCACCAATATCCATCAATAAAGATCTCTAGAAACTTCTCGGACTACGCACAAGCATATATGGAATAAACACAACCTCTCCAATCTTGCGGCCTACGTTCGACGAGGGTGCCAGATAGTAAGATGACTTTACTACCTCAGAGCTTTCGACAAATTCTTGCCTTCGGTATCCAGTAAGAATGTGCACATTGTAGTGTTTCCAGCTCGGTAAGTCCCTCAAAGTGACAGTCCGCTTGAGGTGAGATTGTCCGTCACTCATTTGCTTGTGAGCCGCGGTCATCTTCCGAAGTTGGTGTAAGGTGGGGTCGGGGCGGTTGGGTAATGGCATGCTATTTTACTGTACGTCGGGTACTGAAGTACTGACTTGTGGGTCGATGGACCTGCAACTTACAAGCCCGATGAGACCGATACCACCGAAACAAACAAGACCCCAAATGAACATGGTTCTGTTACTGTTCGTGGCTTGAGGGTATTCGCTGATATTAGGAAGGTGCGATGAGCTCCTGATGAGGAAATAGGCAAAGAGGTTCTCACTGTTTTGACTCCTTTCTTGAAGAATGAAGACCGCTCGTAATGTCACAGTTACTATACTCTATACTAGTACAGCCAGCCGCCGTTAAAGTGGCAGGCCAGTGTCGCAAACTCATTATGCTAAGGCTCGCAAGGCCGGATATCCTGAGCAGCAAAGAATGATATGTAGAACGACGAAAGCGAACGTTTGGACCTATGTAGGTCAAAAGAAGTAAATAAATAAAAATAACGAATCGAAGAAGCGAGAGAACTCAAAGGTACCTCCCTATCGACCTTGCCTTGAGAAGCATGCATGACGGCGTGAAGCGCCTAGGAAGCGCCTGGTTTGGCTATTTGCGAGGCTTTTTTTTTTCTGAGCTCGGTTGTTCCAACGATTATTTATGTAATGACGTATGCGATTGAGTAATTTGTGTTACATTATTTACGATGCACGAGTTTTGATAACGATTTCCACCTCTTCTCCTCCGTCCAGCACCTCCATGATTGGTCCCAGAATAAAAGACGACAATACTTCATTATCTACGTGATCTACGTGACCATCTCCCAGCTCCACAGTAATATGTAGATTCCGAATAGACTCAAAGTCCGGCGCCCTCGAGCGAGAATGGATAGCTCTAGCCAACGCCTTCAAATCTATCATAGGAATAGCAGAAGGAGAAGGAAGTCTGAATTCCAACATTTCCAACACGGGTACCAAAACATCATCCCGACTCTTCCCTTTCGGGTCAAGGCGAGGTATAATCGTATCCTGCAATGCGCAAGAACTTCCCGAATTCCCGAATGAAATACAAAGATGGCGAAGAGTAGGTACAGCTTTGAGGAGGTCGAGGATATCCTCAGACCGTAGGTTGTCGATCCCAGCGACTGCCCTACTCGAAAGCTCCAAACTGTGAAGCTCGCTGGAAGAAGAACGCAAAACATCTGCAAACGCACCGAAAGCGGGTGGTATGTGTGATAAGTGTTCGGTTACGATGCGAAGAGTCTTTAATGCAGGTAATCTCAGAAGACGGACGAAATCGGGTAGATTTCGCATGCTATCGCTGAACCATGTAGTTCGAATTTGGAGGGTTTGGAGGTTGGGGAGGTGTATCGTCTGTGATGGTTGAAGTTGATCGTCAGGACTCGGGTCACCCACGTATGCGATCTCTAATCGACACTTCTGAATGTTGGTTGTGAGACGGAGGAGATCGAGGTGTTCATCGACACGGACGCGGTGCGAACCTTCATATTCCGTCAACTGTCCCCATGGAAGTTCCAGTCCTCTGCATGGTAAATGGTTGCGATTGACGAGTATGTGGAGCTGAGGAGCATCCAGGAAAACCTGGTAAAAGGTAGGATCACCAGAGAATGCATCGTCTGCGACGTTGACTTCCTCCGAATGGACAGTGATGCTTGTGAGGGAACCTAATCGGCTCTTCACATTAGCATTATGAAGCATCGACCAAAAATCGGGAGTGGAGTTGTAAAATTCGATTTTGTCCCAACGTTCTGCATGTTCCGTGAGGAGCTCGAATAGCCTTGAACGCTGAGGGTCGTTGCATATCCTATCCGGTTCGATAAAGAAGGATAGTTTGAATGTTCCAGAGAAGGACAACCAGGTCGTCAAGGCAGTAATGCCATCAGCGTTTGGATTCAAGTCGGCGGCCCTCAAGCTGAAGTGGCTCCATAACTGAGGAAACGTTGCAGAAATCATCCTCCATTTCCTGCAAACTCTGCTGATAACCCATGGTCCTTTCGAGAATTGGAATACCCCTGGCCATGTTTGACCCTCTGTAATCTCAGAGTCAGCGAGACCGTCGAAACTGGACGTTCCGTCATGTCGTGGGTGTTGGTAAACGAAGAGTAAAAAAATAAGGTCAAGGATTTCGTTGGGAGTCTGCTCCATTGTTAAGGATGACAGAACGAGGGGGTGGAAGTCAAAAGAAAAAGACGATGAGGGGAGTAATAGCTCCTACAAATGAATGTCATCGAGAGTACTGCTCTCAAATCGGAGTCAGCCAGAATTTCTGACGTCGCCAGTGAGGTCAGAAAAAGTAAATGAGAATGTCAAGAGATCATAACGCCCACGGTTGATCCTTGGTTCTGAATCCGGTAGTAGCGGCAGTACTGATTGCTCGTGAGCTCGAACGATGTCAGTCCGTCCTCCTGTAGCCCGCATAGTAAAGGAACGATCAAAAAGATGCATTTGACTCTTAACCATCTTCAACTAAAACAAACAGGTATTCCGAGTCGTATGGACAACAATATTCAGCCCTTCCTCCTGCAAGACCTCCATTATCGGTGGCCAACACGCAGAGGATACCATGTCTGAATCGTCGCCTATCCAACCTTCACTCAACTCGATAGTGATCACTAGATTCCGGATAGCTTCGGAACCTATAGATGCCCAACGAGACCGGATCCCTGCGGCCAACGTAGACAAATCCAACATATGAACAGCACTGGGCACCGGGAATTTGAGCTCTAATGTGTTTAACATTGGTAACAAAGCCCCTTCGAGTCCACGACCGACTAGAAGACGAGGTAAGATGGTATCCTGTAAAACCCTGGACCCCTGCGTAGTACCAACCGTGATGCAGAGGTGGTGAAGACGAGGTGTAGCCTTGAGAAGGTCAAGGATGTGCTCTGGCTGGAGGCGAGGCTGAAAGTCGGGCTGACAAGCAAGAACTAGTTCTAACTGTCGAACCTCGCATGGAGAGCCTCGCAGTACCTCCGCAAATGCATGGAAAGGAGGAAAGACACGTGTGTGGTGTTCGGATACGATGGAGAGCATTTGAAGCGCGGGTAATTTCATAAGCTGGATGAAACTAGACAGCTGTTGAAGACCCTCTGCGAAAGAAGGCGTTTGAATTTGGAGACGTTGAAGTTTGGGTAATAATAAAGGGGATGAAAATGAGGATTCATCAGAATGATCCGCGTCAGCGATCTCTAGTCGACACTTCACCAGATTTGGTGTAAGGCGTAGAACACGAAAATGGTCAGCCACATGGGCTCGGGCAGATCCCTCGTATTCTGTGAGCTGTGACCATGGCATGGGAAGTTTATAGAGGGGGAAATCGTCGCGATTGATTAGAGTGTGAAACTGGGGGGCATCAAGGAAGACACGATAATGTGAGGAATCAGAAGAGACTGCGTCGGGATCGAACGAAGTGCAGCCCGAAAGAAACGTGACACGTTTGAGAGAATGTAGTCGGCTCTTGAAACTCAGCATGAACCAAAAATTGGGGGTGGAGTTAACGAGCTCGATCCTCTCCCAACGTTCTGCATGTCCTGCGAGGATCTCGAATAGCTTTATCCGATGGGAAACATTGCATATCCCATCAGGTTCGATGAGGATTGATAGCTTGGAGGTTCCTGAGAAAGAGAGCCACGCGTTCAAGGCAGCCTTCCCATCTCTATTTAAATCCAAGTCATTTGCAGAGAAGGTGAAGCAACTCCATAACTTAGGCAAGCATGTGCAAATCATCCTCCATTTCCTACAAACTCTGCTAATAGACCATGGCCCTTTCCGAAAATCGAAAACACTTGGCCACATTCTACCCTCCGAGATATCAGTCTCATCGACGCTATCTTCACTGTTGTCATCTCTGTGGGGGTCTTGTGTGATGGAGAGGCCGAAGATGGTGCAGAAAATTTCGGTTGGAATTCGTTCCATCACCAGTTGGAGCTTGCGGTTCTCTAGCCAAAGGTAGAATAGGGATACCTCTAGGCAGTGCCCAGAAACCAAGGTGATGATAGTAAGAGAGACAGTACGTTCATCACCACGTGGACGTCTTGGAAAAAAGGCACGACGATCGGGGATCGCTCACGGACGGTGACTCGTGACGTTGACGTTGATGGCGGAAAGTTGACCGTGGTCGTCGAAATTTTGAGGTTGTAAGGAAAACGCGGTTACGGAATTGCAGCTTCCGTTGCAACCTGAGGTGCAGTGCGAACAATAGGCACTCTGGTCGCCATCGAGTGAATGCAGGGTGTCGAGGTAGAAGCCGTAGAAGGCAGTACCTATTGTGCACACTCTAGACAATATCAACGGTGAGCGTTGATGCGGCATTGATTTCACTTCCAGCTGTGTTCCCGTACAAACTAAGTCAACCAACAGAACCTTCCGGCGCGGATGTGGACGGCGAACAGAAGGAGTCAAAGTCGGTTCGGATCTCAAGAACGGGGAGCCACGAACAAGCCGAGGGTTTGTTATGAGTAAGTCCGAAAGCCTTCTCTGTGATGGTGGTGGAGGGGAGGAGATTTGATTTGGACTCGGAGATGACGGACACGAAGCAGATTTAATATTATCAAATGGGAGAGCGCAGGATAATCACATCTGAGGGAAGGAGAAGGCCAAAGCTGTAATGATGGAGGCAAGAATGTGCCCCCGGATTGAGGCAGAGCGCTTAGGAAGACTAGCCAAGAAGGAAGGAAAGGGCCAAAGCTACACGAACCCCCCCACCATGTGTTTGAAATCCGGGTGCGATAACGATCTAAAATCTCTGGAACCGTGGCCCACGGGTAAATGGAACGATGGAAAATCCGACCCATTCTGACTTTGACTGTGGCGGGTTCTTGAGGCGGAAGGATGAATGAATAAAGGTTAGAATTCCGGCAGCCATCTCCCAATCCTAACGCCCCATCAAGAGGAAGAACAGGGCCACAAACACAGGCGGAATATGGATGAGCAGGGAATCTGATGGAAGGTCACTCTAAAGCCAGAAGACAGACGCCATGATAGCTGTCGACCAAGTAAAGAGCGTCGTTCAATTCAGACTTTGCCTTTGCCGAGTCAACTGGGGACATTGCATGACCGCTTGGCATGATCGAATTGGTTCATCAACCCCACAAACGACAGACTGTAAGGAACCACAATCTGTCCAAAGAAAAGTAAAGAAAAGACAGGGTTAGATTCCAAAAGACGGGGAACTCGAGTTAACCTTCACCTGTCAACTATGGTGCATCCTCCGTTATCCATATCCGAAACCGACTCTTCGGCTCAGTCCAACATTTTGGATTTCGTGGGTGCTTGTTGGAAAGTTCACATCATATCGGATGAACCACGGGGTGCTCCAAAACTCAAAGTCGCCACAGGGGAGGGGGTGGTTGCGAACAACAACAACAACAACAACAAAAAAAAAAAGTGGCGTGTAGAATTCGAAGCTGAAAGGTTCAAGTGAAGAGCGAAAGCTCCGTTCCGTCCGCGTTCTCTACGCCTAATAATACACCAGTTTTGGTGTTTCTTCAATTCCCCTAAAGCCATCGGTTAAGCGTTCGCTTCAAACGTGAATTAAAAAAAAACAACATCAGAATGGTAAACGAAAACAAAATCTCACATTTCTCCGAATGCCCGTCGATCCATTCATCTTGCCACATCCGCCAAAGCCACTCCTGACCATGAAGCCAGTGTTAGACTCTCCGACAAGTGGCGTTTCCTTAACGGATCCATTTTAACAAGCGTGGTTCCGTCCCTGACCTAATCGTGTGTAAGGTTGGACGGAAACCGTCCCCTCTAGCTCTTTTGTTTTTCCAATCTGACGGCCGAGGGCATCTGATCGATATCTTTAAACTAAACGTCAACAAAAATCGGATTGGAAGTCTATCACCTATGACTCACTCGGTTCATGGAAGAGAATGATTGAAGCCTGATTCAATCTGATACTTTCCTTTCTACGACGTACAGCCAGGATGAGGATCGAAGAAAACACGGTCTTTGTGGTTCTGTTCGCCTACGTAGCAGCTGGATTGAATTGAAAGAATGAGAGATGGAAGAGAAAAGAAAACGTGTGGAAGACACCTACCATAAAGATTCAGCGGACTTGCGTGAGGAAAGAAATATGAATAAGTTTGCATGGATGATTGTTATTTCGCGATCTTGCGGTTCTGCCTAGAACAAGCGACCTCCTGTTTCTTTTTTTTCTCGTCTTGATGGTCAGCTGAGTTTGACGCTACAATTTCGACCATGTCCTTCGGATGCGGATCGTGTACGCGTCGTCGTAAAGAGAACAGAGTTTATGCCAGTGTGGTTGGCAGAAGTGGCCGTTGTTGAGCCAGTGGTCGTCGTCGTTGGATGGTGGGACACCCGACGGGAGTCCGTTTGAGCTACAGCACGTGCCCGCGTCGGGCGCCAAACTCTGCTTTTTTCTTTCTCGCTCTCACTTCACGTTTATCATCTACCCCCAATTTTCAATCCAGTAGTCCCAGAAATAGAATGATCTAACCCTCACTTTTCTCTTCAAATTTTATTTCTGCAGGTCACTGAAGGGCATGCGCATCGCGCAACAATAGCCTGCCGGGTTCTGGCAGGCAGCCCATCTCTTCGCCTGCCAATCGGCGGGTTTCTGACAGATCTGACAACCACAATGGGTCGCCGAAAAATGAAAATGCTTCATTCTGGATTTGTCTGGTCTGGTGTATCTCTTTGCCCTTGCAAGGCATCACCAATTTCCCCTTTACCTCGTGGTACGACTCCGACTGTTCTGATTTTTCCGAGGTCGGGTACATTTCATGGCACTTCAACTCGATTGTTCTGTAGTATTCGAATTTCTAGCAGTCGCTGGGCAAGCAACGATCAGGAAGCGAGATACATTCCTCTTGGGACTTGGGACAAGTTTGCTTGCTGGATCATCATACAGTCAGTCACACACCGACTATCGAAAACGTCCTCGGTGGTAAGTTACTCAGTACAATGGCTGGCAGTCGCAATCCTTACCAGCTTCCTCCCCCCGTCTCTTGAACCACGCATGTCCCAGGGCCCCTCTCAAGTCACGGTTTAACCTTCATACGACTTGCCAGAAGAATTCCACCGTTTGAACCTTGAAGAACAATCAATAATATCCCTGGCCGGCCGGTTCTGTACGTACTATGCAGGCACTTGGCACTGGCTGCCCTCTGACAGACATAAATGGGTCGCCGAAAACGAAAATGCTTCAATCGATCCATCATTCTGGAACGACTATAGCGTCCCTTACAAGTTCCAAGCCATCAACAAATCTCTGCATCACCTCGTGGGGCGTGGTACGACGACCAGGACTCCGAGTCCAGAATGTTCTGATGATTTCCTCCGAGGGGTCGGCTCACCACACTGAACATTGCGCCGCCCGCATGGTCCCTTGCTCGATTTCCTGTAGTATTCTAGCAGTCACTGGGGCAAGCGACGATTAGGAAGCGAGATACTTAAATAACAGTAAGTAGTACACTCCTCTTGAGACCTGCACGATTTATTGCTGGCGCGTTGTCGAGAAAACGTCCTCCGAAATACAAATGCTGGTGGTCGCGAATTTTTACTGGCCATTGAACATTTGAACCTCCGCATGCCCCCCCCCCCCTCATACGAACTCACCAAATTCACCGTACGTGGATTGGAAAGGGTAGGTTACAGTAAACATGAGGCATGAGGACCAAAGGATCTTGCCGAAAACGAGCAAATCAAATTCAAGTTTGACACCTTCAAGCGAGTCACCGCGTCGAATTAGTGTCAGGGATATATAACAGACATCCATAATTCGAAGTGCACATGCAATCCGTGTCAAATGAACCAAACAGTCTCTAAGTGGGCTCCTGGCGGACCCGCGGCAAGGTCTACCTTCTCTGAGTCTGCGCCAGACATAACTGATGCTTGCATCCGGTAGAATCAGATACAATAAGTATGTACGTTGTTGTTTTTTATTTTTTTTATTTCGGATGCCAGAGCCGCAGTCCCTGATCCAACGGCCCTGGTTCGACGGTATGTTTCAAATGTTTCAACGGAGAATAGCACTCAAACACCATTAAACGAGTATGTCAGTATCCCCGCTGGTACCCCCCAATTGAGGAACCCGAGCTCCACTACAGGCTACACATGATGATAGATAGGTCATTCTGAAGTCATTTTCCACTGATACCTAGAACGCCACAACCGTGACTTCATTCAGTTAAAAAAAACCATTTAAACTTAACATAAACATCGGTCATCTCATAAAGCCGAGCTTTCCTGATCATGATTCACGAAAACGGCCATCGTGGATTTTAGTATCACTAACTCCGACCCCATGCCCATTGCCAGTGAGTCATGAATACATGACCTTTTAACTCCATAGATGGTAGCGCTAGCGCTAGCATAACCCAAGGGTCAAAGGTCCACGAAGTTCGAACCTATAGCCGCCCTAGAGCGCCGTCATCAGCATTTTGGCACTTTGATTGCCGCGGGTTTTCTTGGGTTGTGCAACCCAAGAAAACCCGGAACAACCGACAACCACGCCATCAGCAACCCCAGTCCGTTTATTCGCAATCGATTGATGGACCTGTCTGACCACCCACAATCTCTACCATTTTGCTACCATTAAATTTCACCACTCACCATAACACCATTATAAATTATAGTAGCTCTTTTAATTCATCCTTTCGGCAGATTTTGAACTGATATATAAATAAAATTTTGATTAATGTACAATTTATCTATGTGGATTGTGGAATTGTCGGGTGGTGCAGTTGTGTGACCATCCAAAAACCCGCCAAAACCTGCCAAAACCCGGGGCAACCGCGCCATCAAAGTGCCCAAATGCTGATGGTAAACTGAGAGTAAAAACCCACCCATTCGCGAATTCGTGAATTTATCCTCCATCATTTCGTCACGGCGGCGTCATTGAATATTGAATATTGAATACGGAATGGGTACCCGATCGAGACAAATACTACTTGTTGAGTTCAATGGCTTAAGCGCTTGCCACTCTCCGACCTCGGAGGAAGGGAGGAAGCCTGAGTCCTGACGCCTGAGGGGCCGTCAAAAAATCCCGCGGCCAGGGTCCAAGTTGAAGTTTCCATGTAGAGTCATAATACTGCATTCATGCTGAAGCTAGTAGCTAACAACTTGAAGGAGAAACCAATCGAACTGATTGTTAGGGCACTTCCCGAGTCCCGAGTCCCGAGTCCCGACGCCACATAACCCCGGGGTCCCAAAGGAACGACTTGACGTTGAAATTCGAAACGTTGAAGCTGAAGCTGAAGACTCGTAGATATGTACCAAGTCGCGCTCAGCCTAAGTATACGGAGTTACTACTGCAAGTTAAAGTTAGTGCGTCGCTCAAAGTGATGGTATCATTTACATTCTACGTACCACGTACTACGCAGTGGGAGCATTGTCATCCAAGTTGGAGCGAGATCAAACTTGAAACCGGCGTCACCTAGTTTGAACTTTGAACTATTGAACTATTGACCCATGCCAGTGCAGGGACAAGGAACAAAACACCATCTCGATTCTCCAGTAGGCATTCCCGTCCCAATCCATCCAAATGACTGTTTCTGTTTCACTAGTACCGTTCAATATAACTTACTTGGGTTGCAGCAAAAGAGAAATCTGATTCGGAAGGATTCCTTCGACAAGGTTGCTGAATGAAGTTCCGATAACCTCGAAAGTATGAGAAGTCAAGGAGTTGAGGCGGCTTAATGGGAGGGGGCGTCAGATCTTCAAAGCTTAGAAAACCATTTGGGTAGAACAGAACCAAGAATAACCTGTGACGTCCTATGGATTCGGAGGAGATGAGATTCACATTTGGCAGAGGATCCAGATCCAATGCGTGCCAGAAATTTGAATTTGTCGTCTCTATCCAAGAGCAGAGGGGTGTAGACAAGTTTTATAAAATCTGTCGAGGCTCGAACAATCCAGTAAAAGACCCTCCAGATTCAAAAAGAGCAGCAGCCGCAGACGAAGAGGCGAAAGGCACGGTGCTGACCCCAGAGAGTAAGTAGGCTGGCACAACTGACAGTCATCACCCGCGCAATCTCAAAAAAGCATCGTTCGCATTGAATGACACCACTGCCAGCTGCCACAAGTTGAAGGTTGGCCAGTGGAGCTGTGTCATCTGTACGCACAGTACGAGCCAATCGGTCAACTGAACACCGGTTCTCCCAAAATACTTTGGTTGTAATATGTTGAAGCTGTTGATATGAAAGATATCGATAAACCGTCAAAACCGTCAAAAGAAAGGAATAGGCCCAAGGATCCACAATCCACATGGAAGGGTCGAGAAGTGGAAGTCCGAAAAGCGCCGAAAGCTGAAGATGGAACATCAGCCCATGGACTCGGCGAACACCGTTATCAATCGTGACTCGCGCGCCCAACTCCCAACTCCATCTGCTCGATCTTCCGTCCTCAGTCGGAGGTATCCAACGTTTCGGTCTGCCTTGCTTTTTTTTTCTGCGGCGTCAGTAGTATCTGACAAACGCACGATCGCGAGAGTACTTCTATGATGGCGCGGTTATCCTTTTATCCTAATTCACAAAACACATCGTCAGTCCCTTGCTTCGTTCCTGGTTCGGCCGTTTTAAAAAAAGATCGGCTGCCCGCCCTTCCACGAATCTTATGAATCACTTTTGGGGAAGAGGGACTTAGCGGTAACATTAGTAGTCGTTCCCCAAAAAAAGAAATGAAAACCCAGTTCACCTAGGAAAAAGAGAGGTTAACTTGGATCCGAGTCCTTGGTTTAATTTGTTTCCATGGGTTCCCGCTGATCTTCATCAAACGCAGAGGGGAAAAGGCAGATGCGGAAAAAAGATTAGATCTACCCGGTCGGAAGAAGCAGCACTCGCTGGTTTGTGTTCAGTGTCTACACTGCCCAGGTCTAGACCGTTATTATTTTTATAGGCCGCGTTGTTGGGGACGTTTGAGCCTTTCTGGTCTTTGGACGTTCCGGGACCACGTCAGCCACGGCTTGGTCATTGCGGATAATACGGTAGCGATCCGGATGAAGCGTTTGAGAGCTGGAGTGCTGATGAAAATCGTCCCAGGGCTATTTTAAGAGACGAGCACGTGCTACCGAAAACTCGGAGCTTTCGGACTTTGAATCCGGGTGATCATCTCCGCTACTAACGACAATGTCCAATACTCGTGCGATCCGTCTTGGATCCCCAGAAGAATACACTCAATTACTTGACCAATATGATACGTGGATGTTTGACTGCGACGGGGTCTTATGGCAAGGTGAACGGCTTATTCCAGGTGCGACAGAGGTCTTGCGGATGCTTCGCGAAAAAAGTAAGTTGTAAAGCGATCCTTGTGATCTCGATTTGAACAACCCGACTTTTTCAAAGGAAAAAAAGTGATCTTCGTTACCAACAACGCTACAAAATCAAGAAAGAATTACAAGGTCAAATTCGACCAGTTGGGTGTAGAAGCTCACGTCGTGAGTAATTGCGTTCCCCCCCAACGGATTCATGTAAACCTCTCAATCTAGGACGAAATCTACGGATCGGCCTACGCAACCGCTGTATACATTTCCTCCGTCTTAAAGTTACCCAAAGACAACAAAGTCTACGTGATCGGCCAATCCGGATTAGAAGATGAACTACGAGATGAAGGTATATCTTTCCTAGGCGGAACTGTACGTCAAACCCATTCTAAAAGAACCCCGTTACCCACACTGAATAACCCAGGACCCGCAAGACTGCACAACAACAACCCCATTCTCCCTCTCCTCCTTCACCCCAGACCCCTCCGTCGCCGCCGTCATCTGCGGTCTAGACACATCCATCACATACACCAAACTCTCCAAAGCATTCAAATACCTCACTCTCAACCCCGCTTGTCATTTCATAGCTACGAACCAAGACTCTACCTACCCTAGTGCCGACGGGTTGTTACCTGGTGCAGGCGCTATCTCAGCTCCTTTGAGATATGCGTTGGGCAAAGATCCGTTGGTGGTGGGTAAACCGGCGAAGACCATGTTGGATTGTATCAAGGCCAAGTGAGGGTTTTTTTTTTGGTTTTGTTGGGTTGAAGACTTACTTCCGCCTCCTTACGCCAGAGTCCACTTTGATCCTAAACGCACCATTATGGTCGGGGACAGACTGAATACCGATATTCTATTTGGACAAGCAGGGGGTCTTGCTACTTTACTAGTCCTCACAGGTGCTGTGGTTATTTTGCCATTGCCATTCGCCGATTTCTGATCTGTTCTTTTCCGCAAGGTATAACACTAGAATCCGAAATCTCAGGACCTAACCCTTCGCCTATCGTACCAGACTACATTACGAATTCTATCGGAGACTTTCTCGTTGCTGCGTAAGACCATCTAACTGGCATATGGGTGTACTCTTCCCGATAAATCCGATTTAAAATAGATATAGAGAATCGTAGTTTTCGCCAATGGAGCTATTTCTAGAGAGTAGATGTAATAGATTAACAGATCGAAATAGACGAAAGTTATCGCCATACATACCTCAACTGCCCAATTACTCCGCTTTGAGTGTACGAATATGATTGTCCGCAAAAGCCTTGATAGCGCTAACCGTAAGAGCCGTGATAGAAGAGAACATATATCCCAGAATAGTTCAAAATAAGGGCGGTAGAGGCCAGACCTAAATTCATAAGTAAAATCAGTAAAGAGTCCGATGAGAAAAAAGAAGCAGTGAAAGATAATGATCTTGAGAAACTGCACACTGCCACACACCTGCCAAGGTCGATCCCAACGCAATCGGAATAGCACCTAACCAACACCCAACGACGGTTCCGAGCGCTAGATATAGAATCGCTCGTTCGACTGGGGTTCGGATGCTGCATTGAAGGAGAATTGGAATGAGATTAGATAAAAGGGGGGTTAGGAAACGCGTTTAGAAAACGCAACGAACGAGAACTCCGCCTAGGTCAGTCTGATCAATAACGCTTCGGTGTTGGATGATAGAGAGGGTAAGCCAAAGACGAAAGCGGGGGTGAAGAGGGTGAGGATGGATAAGAGTAAAGCCAGCAAGTACGTTTGTGGGATATGTCTATTGTCAAAGCGTTTTTATTAGCAGCTTATCCCTCTCCAACTCCCACATGGTGTTATGTGGGCCAGCGAAGGCCGCTGGCAGGTACGAGTCCGAGGCCACGACGGATGTAAGTGCATCTAGGATCAGAAAGACCGAGAAGGAAAACTTGAAGCAAAAGGTCGCGTGTCCTGTGAACGAGGCGTCACTGGAACGTCACTGCGATAAAGCGTTAGGCGTTATCTTATCTGCGGGATAAAAAGGGAAACAAATTCACCTCGGACTCGTAACAGAAACAAAGGCCGACCGAGTAAGCCTTATTTCCCAGCCCCCCATGATCCGTGTTAGCTCCAAGAAGTTGGCAAGCAATGAACATTTTGATAAGTTTATGTAGCGCTCAGAGGGTGAATGGGATGGTCTGTGGATGATTCGGGTCTCGCGGGCTGGGCAACGAGGCGTACTCGGCCCTTGTGTTTGGAAGATCGGGCTCTTCGAGAGGTATTTAAGGATCATTTTCATTTTTCTTCATCACACAATCTTCCCAGCTTTCTTACAACCGTTGCTACTCCTTCTTATTGACGACGATGCAATTCAAAGCTTTCACCCAGTTCCTCGTTGTCATCGCATCTGGTAAGTTCTTTGGGCTTGTTTCATCCGTGCACTGACGGTGTTCCTCCTCCCTCATCTTACATAGTGACGATGGTTGCAATTGCACTACCAACTGGAAGTGTTACTGAAGTCTCTGACAGTGACCATGTTGAGCGTGGTGTGAGTGATTCCTGTTACTTCGCTGTGGTCTCTTTTACTGACTGTAATTTACATAAATTGTTAGTTGTGCCCCTGGGCGCCCTGTTGCATTGGCTGTTGATTCGTTCAGAATCCGTTGGTTGCAGGTCTTTTACATAATTTAGTTCGTCGCTGCAAACAACGACGACGATATCTGGATTCTTGTTGGACGACCTTCTTTTTTTGGGATTAAATACGATCGGTGTATCCTTTGTTGTTTGGCACGTTGACTATACATCCTTGATCATTCTGACCACCTGAAATTTCCCATTATCTTCGATTCGATACATGTCGAGAACGTGAACCACGGCGAGCACTTACTATCTAGAACAACTAGCTGAGTATCAAATCTCTCGCCGAGTGCTTCCTAGAAGAAACAGCATCACCGTATTCAACGGACAACGGATGCGACTCCGAGCTCAACTTAACAACACGTCAGTGATCTGGGTTTGAACAACCACTTTCAAGAAAAGAAAGTCATCTTCGTTTACCAACAACGCTACAAAATCAAGAAAGAATTACAAGGTCAAATTCGACCAGTTGGGTGTAGAAGCCCACGTCGTGAGTTCTCCCCAATCGATACGGATTCATGTGTACCTCCCAACCTCTCAATCTAGGATATCAATGAAATCTACGGATCGGCATACGCAACCGCTGTATACATTTCCTCTGTTCTAAAGTTACCCAAGGACGACAAAGTCTACGTGATCGGTCAATCCGGATTAGAAGATGAACTACGAGACGAAGGTGTATCTTTCCTAGGCGGAACCGTACGTCCGAGCCAAACCATTCTTTAAAAAAAACCATTACCCACACGGAGCCATCCAGGACCCGCAAGACTGTACAACACCCCCCCCCATTCTCCCTCTCCTCCTTCACCCCATCTCAACCCCTCCTGTCATTTCATAGCTACAAATGAAGACTCTACCTATCCTAGTGCGGACGGGTTACTACCTTTTCTAGAGAATAGAGAATAGATATAATAGAACGAAATAGACTAAAGTTATCGCCATACATACCTCAACTGTCCAATTACTCCGCTTTGAGTGAACGAATATGATCATCCGCCAGTGCCTTGATAGCGCTAACCGTAAGAGCCGTGATAGAAGATACGATATATCCGAGAACAGCTCCAAATAAGGGTGGTAGAGGCCAGGCCTAAATTTATACAGAGTCCGATGAGAAAAAACAAGCAGTGAATGTCGGCACACCACGCACCTGCCAAGGTCGATCCCAATCAAGCGCAATCGGAATAGCACCTAACCAACACCCAACGACGGTTCCGAGAGCTGGATATAGAATCGCTCGTTCGACTGGGGTTCGGATGCTGAATTGAAGGAAATAAGATTAGAGAAAGCGGGGGTTAGGAAAACGCGTAAAGAAAAACCCCAACGAACGAGAATTCCGAGAAGAGTCTGACCCAGGTCAGTCTGATCAATAACGCTTCGGTGTTGGATGATAGAGAGGGTAAGCCAAAGACGAAAGCGGGGGTGAAGAGGATGAGGATGGATAAGAGTAAAGCCAGAAAGTACGTTTGTGGGATATGTCTATTGCCAAAGGGTTCTTATTAGCTGGGGGGTGTTGAAGTAGTCTGACGAGAAACGTACGTCGACACTGGTGCACCGAGCATAACCAAGAAGACGTGTAGAGGTATCGAAGCAGCCATGGTGAACAACCAAGCTTTCCCGAGTTGCTAAAGAAGATTCAACATCAACCATCTCATGGAAATAGAAAAAATTAATAGAACTCTCACCACAGCCTTATCCCTCTCCAACTCCCACTTCTCAACCCTCCCATCACCACCCCCAGCCCCTCCCAACCCCCACACCGAAAAATCCACCCACCACCCCCTCACAAACCACCCCCACCAAGCCTGCACCACCCCTACACCCACACAAACCGTTGCAACCGTAATCGCAGGATCCACCGTAATCGCTTCCAAAAACGGATGTTGCGGTCGATCTCTCGACGTCGACGTGAACTTGATTCTCATTTCCGTTTCATCATCGACCAACCAGCCCTTTGTGGAACGAGGCAAGAAGAGTAGGATGTACAACAGTAAACTGGTATGGACTCCGACGATGCCTGTGTATCGACCGAATGGGAAGAATGCGGGGTCTCCGAAGGAGCTAGCGGATTCTGTTAATGATGCCGTGGTGCGGCTGGTGCTGGTGAGTTTGGAGGTCTTTGGATGTTTAGTCGTTTTTCGTTTTGTCGTTGACATTTTGTTCAAACTGTCAGCTGCGTTGAAGGAGGCCTAGGAATACCGTGTTTGGTTCGACGTGGGCGCGTGCGCGTACCGGACCGTGGGAATAAACCGGAATCTCCTTCAGCTTTGAACGTAGGCCTTTGAACACTTCGACTCTCTCATTTTTCCTTTCCATGTGTTTCCTCCACTCTTTTTCAGGTTGTGGTTTCTTCTGCAACGGTTTTCGCGGTTTATTCCAAGTGACTTACAAATTCAATAGCTCTTCTTCTCCCTTCGGTTCTAAATGGCCGATAATATCAACACACCGCCCCGGCAAGTTGAAAAAAGGAACCCAGAAAACGATTCATCATCCACTCGCTCGTTCAAGGAAACCTCCCAAAAGGCGTCTTGGATTTTGCGAAGCTGCGGTTCCTCTCAGGCCCAAACAGGACAGTAGCACTAGTAATCAACCGTCTTTCTCGTCCTTAGTGCATTCACTCATCGACATCCATCAACATCTACAGTACTACGGGCCGCGTCTTAAGATCCTGACACTTGTCAAGAATTCAATATTCAAACATTCACCTTCCCCCCCTCTCTCCGTTCTTGAATGACAATGACAACTTTGACACCAACCCTACTTTGTTTACCCTTTCTGATCGAACT
Source organism: Marasmius oreades (assembly GCF_018924745.1). Lineage (NCBI taxonomy): Eukaryota > Fungi > Basidiomycota > Agaricomycetes > Agaricales > Marasmiaceae > Marasmius > Marasmius oreades. The sequence continues at coordinate 4,111,032 of NC_057325.1, forward strand.
TTCAACCTACCACTACCTGACTCGGATGGGGTCTCTTCATTCATTTCTATTCATTTCCATCTTTTTCTGCCCTCGGACATCGCAGCTGCAGGTCCCAAAACTGTTTGAAACTGCCTGCCTAGCCTGCCGTCGCATGGTGCTGGTGTCGCCCTGGCGTCCCTTTGCCACGAATCAAGTCATGATCAAAGAATCCATCCGAAATCTCGGACCGTCCTCTATCCCTCAATGCCTCAAGCTCAAGACCCCCACACCCCCGATCTGGCTAAGCGCTAAGCGGACTCAAAACAAATCCACGCAACAACGCCTAGCCCCGTTGGAGTTTTGAGTTTTCTAGTTTCGGAGTGCCTTGATTAAGGATAAGATTAAATATTATCAAAGCTCAAGAAGGTGGGGGTCTATCAGCGCTCAGCACTCATCAAAGAACAAGAACATCAATTCATCTTGGATGGGTTCTACGTACGCCACCTGGACGAAACAGCCTGCCAGGCAGGCAGAGTCCGTGAGATCACGGACATACTGAAGGGGGGTACCTGCATTTGTCACGGTATTTCGTCAAGGTCGGTAAGAGAGTCCTTTCTTACTTTTGTTCGTTCCTTAACTTATAATGAAATCTTATCTTTAGTCAACTTACGCTTACGCTTACGCTTGTGAAGTTGTGTTGATGTTTGTGCTTATGACATCTGTGGCGTGCGGTCCACTAGCGAGGAGATGTACACGTTTTTAGGACGTTGTAAGTTGTAAGTTGTAAGTTTCCCCCTTTCCTCCAGTTGTCAATCTCACTTTTTCGCTTTCAAGGCGAGCAGTGAAAAGATCAAAAGCAAGTATTGAAACTTAAACATCGACCATCCATCCTCTGTCTGTACGGTCCGTGCCCGTGTACACTGTATGCAAAACATAAATGGGCAATCAACATTCGGAAAGATAAACAAAGACGACCATCGCACCGGCACCCCCCTCCCCCAGGGCCCTTCCATCTCATCGACATCCATACAACAATACCAATAACTCCCTTTTTCGGGTAGTGGAGCTATCGTTGTCAGTTGAATGGGGGTACTAGTAGGAGTCTGAGCCTTGAGGGCATTTTTTGAAATCGGAATTGAAATTGGAACATCATAGCACGGTCGCGGGTGGGTCGAGAATTCCTCCAACTGGACCTCGGAAAAAGGTGGGCCTCAGGCTGTGGATGTGGGTGTGGGTGTGGCGTCTTACTGACTACTCTACACGCTAAATACAAAATACAAAGGTACCTATTTCAATGGACGTCAAGTTCCGACTCATTCGTTCTTGTGGGGTGATATCATATATGGCATTATAGTACATACCAGCATATCACTAAGTTCTAACTAGTACTAGTACTAGCACTATACAAAAGAAAAGATGGAGATGGAATGGGAGACTCATCAAAAAAAAAAAAAAAAAAGATCAAACAAATCAATAAACAAGAACAAAAACTCGCGATCGGCGCCTCAAGTCAACGCCAAGTCGTCGGTCAAGAAGGGGTATTAGGAAAGGGGGGAAGGGCACCGCACCGCGGGTGAAAATTTCGAAACGATAAGCAGTCAATACCGTGCTGTTTTCAAGTTACCACCATTCGATGATACTGTAACCCATTTCAAAGTTTAAACCCCCATTGCGTCAGTACATGACCCCAACGATTTGGCAGTGGTCGGAGGGAGGGGGGGGAACGGTCAAGTGCGGTCGACGTTGAAATTTGAAAGAAAGATTCAAACGGCGGCGGGAGGTATCGGACTACTTATCTCCACCATGCGTCCCGCCGCGAACTCACTCACTGCCAGTGGTTCAGGTTAGATGTACTCAGATCTTATCGCGACTCGCGGGAAGCGTTGAATGAGTTGGAATTTGGAAATGGGAAGTAAATAAGTAAGTAAAGGCTTGGTCCCAGTTACGCACTTTACAACTACAGTTGCAACGGTTGCGGGCCCTTTTATTGCGTAAGTGTAAACCACCGTTATCCCCGAATCCCGATCCATACTTACTCTCGAGGTCTCCATTCATATGTCTACCTATATGCAAGAGAAAGATCGGTGTCGGAGAGTCTCAACGGTCTACCGTCGTTCCCCCCCCTCGCAAACTCATTGCCATTGAATCTCCCGACGAGCACCTCTTGACTCTCACGGTGGCGGGAAGTCACACTGAACGTCGTTGAACGCTCAAACTTCATATAGAAACCAAGTTGGCATACCCGGATATACCTAGATACAACACAGCTCCCGAATCGGGAGGGTGCCAGTTGGGGGGTGGAAACTAAGTCTGAGTCATAAGTTGGTAATACAATTTACCATCACGGCTACAAATCCATACTTACTATCTTTTAACCCACCGTCGACCAAGGTATACAGTACAATACCGCTACTGCTATCACTATCGCTGGCGCCAGAACCGAGCACCGGCGGGAAGCCCAAGATGTTGGCTCACCAGCGGGTCCGGGACTCGGAGGTTGACTCTGGAGTCTAGAGCACCTAGTGTTTTCGTGTTTTCGTGAAGTTGCAGTCCTTCGGACTCGCTTCCAGTAGATAAGTCCTATACACGTGTATTTGAACTCTGAAGTGCTGTCTTTTTTTTTTTTGGCTGGTACAATATTCAATGTCAATGTCACCCAGCGAGCGCTCATGATGCTGCCGCCGGGTACTTTGAGTTTATTGAATATTGAACGCTGAATGTTGATGTTGATATTGGTCCAACTTCAAGATTCGTACTGACAATGAAGCCACTTGTAAACTCCGAGTCCGAAGAAACGGATCAGGACCATTAAAATCATCAAGTTAACAGCAGGCTTCGTTGACCGGTACCGTTCTTCTTCCCGAGGACTTCTTTGACACAGTACATGCAGGTAGGCAGCCACGCTTGTACTGGTACTGAATGATTGTTGACTTTAAACGCTGAACCTCGCAGACGGTAAGCGCCCGTCTAAGAATAGCTTGCGAGGTCCTCATCGCTCACTGGCAGGCATAATAGACGCGTCATCTTCATTCGCATCATAAAAAAACCGAAATGGTCATAGAAGGCGAAGAGAAGTACGTGGACTCGTGTCATCAAGTCTAGGCCCAGGCTTAAACCTTGAACCTTAAAAAAAATGAAATTTGGACCCGCAGAAACCAAAACACCGTTTGCACATAAATAACAAAGTTCAATAATAATCACAATAAAAGCAAGAAGGCGAAGAAGCAAGCGCCACCAGTGTGTCCGCAAAAATAAAAGAAGGTTGAACGTTCAAATATTGAACGTTCAACCCCGCAGAAAACAAAACACCGCTTTGATACTATGGTAGATCCGATCGAAGTACATAGACATCGGGAAATCGGAAAATGCAAGAACGAAAAACACAGTTCCGGTTCACGAACGTTTGTGATCTGCTCTTTCGATCAGTCGTTATTATTATGAGGGACATGTATAGATAGACTCCCTAGTACTTCATGACGCTCCGGGGCGGTCGCAAGTGGACGGCGATACATCATGATAACAGGTACCTGGTACCCACCCACCCGTCGACAGTCGACACACAAAAGCCACCTCCCCCAGGGACAATCCAACAACACGAGTAGAGGGATACAAAAATGGGGCGCAGCCGAGCAGGAAAAAGAACCTCTCCAATTCTCTTGCTGGAAGGAAAAACGTTCCAAATCAAGAAACTTCAATGGTTAATCGCACTCCCCACGGTATGTACAATCCGACCGTAGAGGACTGGCAACTCTTTAAAAGGCCGGTGGAAGCTGGGCCGGGCGGCCTTGCGTATGCTCCAGGCCTATGTTACCGTAGAAACCGGAAAGAGTTCATAATCAGAGAAACCTCCTTTCGTGGACCCATCAGAAGAGTAGGTTCCATCATCCTAGTGCTGTTGCTGTTAAACAATCAAACGACCAGTTCGGTTAGGCAACAGATCGAGTTCAGTTTAGCGGGAAGGGACGCTGGATCCATACGGATAAACATTTCGGAACGTTCCGTTGAGCTGTGACAGATTACCGACCGAGACGGAGCTGCCTGATGACGTGTGGTCGCGTAGTGTCAAATTGTGGCTATGCGGTTAGCCTCAGGTGGATGTCGTTCACACGTATGAACCGCTGTTCGGCTTCCCCCGCCGCGCGCCAATTCAATATTCAGAACTCGACGTATGTACATTTAATATATAACGACTATTCGGGCTAGCTCCTGAATTTTTCTCCCCCGCACACCTGCTCTTCCAACACGCCCATCCGCGACGCCGTTCCAACTCAACTCAAAGTTCAAACCCCTCTGTGATCTTCTTCATTCGTGATGTGATAACTGTCGCTGAAGCGCTAAGCCTTTCTTAACTGTGCATATCACACCCATCACATTCCTCGGAACTTGAATACGATGAACAGAAAACACCTGTACTCGAGCTCTTATGCGGACCTGGAGTTGAACGTTGAACTCAGCTCCCCATTGCGGTCAAAGCTTATGGCGCTCCGACTCCCGGGTCACTCGAACTCGTTGACCAGGGGGGATAAATCATAAGGGTAAGGGGGGAGATATTCATTTCGGACGACAACGTTTTATATGCGATTACTCATTCCCTCTCAGGGTCCGTTCAAGTCTCTTCCAAGGTACGGCAAGTAGCTTTGACAGTATACACCGTCTTTTTACGAGAACCACAAGCCACAAAACGAAAAAAAACCCACGAATCACTTTTGCCGACGGGGTATGGGGTATGTATGCGGGGGGGGGGGGGCTAGGGGTAACTCGAGGTAAAATATAACCTGGACAAATCCCTCTCACGAGCGGAAGTAGCGAATTACGGATAGGTGACAGCTTTGACTTTGGTCTTTTAGAAATCGTTGCAATACCCATGGGGTATGCGGGGAAGTGGCTGAATTCACGGTCCCATAAGCCCCTCTGGAAGGTGAATCGATGAAGGATACCGCGTGGACTCAAGTCAATCTCAAGTTCAACGTTCAAAACCTCCGGTCAACCGTGCCGGTTGTTTTGTGTTCGATGCGTTCAGGGTACAAAACCTGTGGGAACAGTGGCGAGGTCACCGTCTGTCGTTCCACTGTACATAAGTAAAAAAACATAGTTAATAGCCTAACATTGATAGGACGTCTGAGGACCCTCTCAACATTCGACATTGGATCCAAGTCGGAAAATGATTTCACAGGTGGGAATTTTACTTCTTTTACTTTTCCTTTTCCTTTTACCCGATCCCGATCCCCGCTTAACCGTCCACCCAGGCTCGTAGTCATCGACGCCGATTCTTTAAACTTACTTCAAGCAATACTTAGCGTTATCCACCAACCGTCCGTCGACGTCATTGTATGTTGTACGTGTACAATGGACACCGACACCGACACCGACACCGTAACCGAGTCTCTGCCATAGCACTTAGCCCAACCAGCAAGGGGTGGGACATACTCATACTGTAAATTAGTTAGTGAAACCCAGGGCTCATTCCGACCTCTCACGCCCGTCGACGGTCATATCGTATGACTACATAGCACATAGTACATACTACTTACCATATATTATTTATCATGCAGTTACGAATGGAACTTGAAACTACGGATGCACTTGATACTTACGTTGTAACTAGTCTGTGACCGTACAGCTTTGACCATTCCGAAACCTCCCCGCTGACGTACGTTAGTTAAAATTGGGGGTTTCGAAAGCCCAGGGGGGGGGAAAATAAAAACATCCGCATCATAGGCTTTGTAAGTACTTGCAATTGGTACTTTTGATATGTCATTCATCGCCGTGCTATGTAAGTACTTACTAGTACTAGTACTGTCCACTGACCTTGCTCTTGAAGATCATTGAAAAAAACGCGTTCCGCACCAGTAAAAAAAAAGAAGGGGGAGGAAGGGGTTAAAATTACTGTCTTTTGTTTTTTTTTACGTATCCATACTTACGGGGCCGACACCAGTGGACAGTGATAGGCAGCTTGGGGTCGGCCAAGATCCTCAAGTACTTCCACTGCCAGGTACAGTACGCTGGTTCTCCAGGTCCCAATTGAACAAAAATTCAATTTCAAAGGCCCACGGCTCAAGGCCTGGTTTTCCCGCGGACTTTTTTGATTGGCCTGCCTCTTTTCTTTGATTGTTTTATCATTATCATTTTATCCAACCTTCCTTCCCCTCCTGTCGTTATAACGACGACGATTAACGGATGCGGTTATACATGAATGTATGTGACCGATAGCGACCTCGCGAGTCAAAGAAGGTTGGGTTCGATCGAGTTATAATAATACTGTACTTGACTTTATATGGCGAGTGAGTATCCCCATGCACGGACACGGAAGTACTAAAAAAGCCTTTTACTTGAGAAATAACGGGGTTTTTTTCCACTCGACCTTGATTCTTGACTACGGTATACGCACCAGCCTGGCAGCCCTCTGGGTTTGGGTCGTGTCGTGTATCGTTGACTGGATGAGGTCCCTAGCCCTCATTTCCACAAAAACGAGCGATTAAAGTAAAGCGTAAACTTGAGTTATGATATATGTAAAGCGTAAGCGTAAGCATAAAACGAAAACGACGGGGCCAGGATTCCACCATGAAGTACAGCAACCAGTCCAGTCATCTCCTCCGCCACCCGTCCGACTCCAGAACAAGTCACGGAAATGAAAAGGGTTTCTTCCATTTGTTGCTTTAATTTCCAGTGTTCTTTAGTTCCCCAAGGAGGGGTACTCGGGGTTACTCAAGTAGTACTAGTACTATTAATATCACACACACCATAAAAATAAGAAATTCCGTTTTCGGAAGGTTCGGGGTGTTCGGGCGAAGGTGTTTCCTTCATTCTTAAGATACAGTAAGATATTCTTATTCTTCCACAACAACACTTAAGGGGAAAAAATGGAAAAACGAAAGAATGCATACTGGCACACAAAAAAAAAAACAACGACAACAGCAACAACGAAACAGCCCCGCCCCGTTTCAAAGTTTTGCAAGTTTTTGAAGGTCTGGACCCCCAAAGACTTTAAAGCCCCCATCGACCCTTCGTTACAACTCGAAGTACAAGTTTGAACCCCCCCTTCAAGGTGTCCCTTTATTGAGGGGTGCACAGTGGTCACGGTGTGGGCGTGGGTAAAGGCCCATCTGACACTGTGGACACTGGTCCGTATCCCTCGACCTCTTGACAGCCTAGAGGATCTTGGACGCCACTTCCGCAGTGCACACCAACGCCATCACAAGTTTTTATTACAACCGTATTTGAACCACGATGTCGGTTTTTTTGATCGAGGGAAAAAGGTAGCCTATCAAAACGCAAAAAAGAGAGTGGAGCGAAAACGCCAGACGCCAGACGCCAGATGGTATAAATGTATATTAAAATTAATGAAATCTTGGTATTGGAAACCCTTCATATCATTAATTACCGTCGTGAATCTAGCAAGTTGTAAGTAAAAGTACCAAGACCAAGCACAAGGTCTTGTCCAATGTCCAATGTCGAACATACCGTCCATCGCCCGTTGCCCGTTGCCCTGCCCCTGCATTGTTGCCCTTGCCCTACTTCACAGGGGGGGGGAGAAGAAAAGGACAGATGAAATGAAATGAAATTATGAACCCAACCAAATGAAAAAAAAAAAAAAAAACCACGAGGGGGGGTAACTCGGAGATTTCGGAAAGGGGGATCTTCGTTTTGCGGTATCCAAGCGGTATCAGTATTCACGAAAAAAGTACAAAGGACGAGAGGGAGAATGGGGGTCGACACTCGGACAGCGTTTTGTTTGCCCCACTTGGGGATGAAGAAGCAGAAGAAGAGGACGACGACGAGGACGACGATGCATTGAGTTCAGATCATTAGCATTCATCACGTCGCGGATGATGTCGATGATGCTTGTCGTCGACGACGTCGTGGTGCAGTTGTGCGCAACAGAAAAAAAAAACAGCATTTTTTTCTCCCAATTTTGCTCGAGCTTCTATGGTAACCTGTCATTTCCGAAACACCGGGGGGAATACAAGGTAGCGTTGCCCGTATCTCTAGGGTAAGTAGACCCCGCCCAAGAAGAAGAAATCGAAATCGAAAATCAACGTCGATGATAGCTGTCGTCGTGCAAGTAGCAACAGTAGTTGTTAAACTGGAGAAAAAAACAGCTTTTTAACAGCGTTTTTCTTTCCGAAAGGACAGGAAATGAAGAATGCCTGTGTGCCCGCGTGCGTCGCCGGGAGTTAAACGACTTGGACCGATTTTGCAAGTAGCATTGATCATTTACCCTGTCGTGGTTGCGTGCGGCGCCCCCAACCCGAGAGAGAGGGAAATGAGAGACGATACAGGGTGTGGCGCAAAAGGGGGAGAGGGTATGAAGATGCGTTAAGGTCAAGGACGGCGATGTCGAATGCCAATTAAACAAGAGGGAGGTGTCGCCAGAGGGGGGGGCAGTTGAGATGGGTGATTGTGATAATGCCAGGATGAGTCGATGACGAAGAAGTGTTCCCTATGAAATCATCATGTATCATTGGAAATCAAATCCGATCATGATTCCACTTCGCAGCTTCTGCGGCTCAAAAGATAAAAAAAAACGCCTCAGTCCACATTTTTGTTTCCTCTTCCAGGTTTTTGTTTCTCGCATCGCGCGTGTCCCGGTGTCAATCAAAATAATATGGGTTGGGGGACGGATATAAGGATAGATTAAAAGAAAAGAGGAGGCTGTAGAATTAACGCCTCGATATCACCACGAAAGAGAGGTTGGGAGCACGAGGCTACACGTCGTTTGGTTCGGTCATTCCTTTTCCTTCCCGGGGCGGTGTATTGACGGCGAATGGGTTTCGGCTTTGTTCGTCCGGATGAGGATGCTCGTGAGCTGATATGCCCGATAGTACTAGGCTGGTACAGGACATCTATTGCAAGGGCGGGAGAGCTGCAGCCCATGGACATCCGAGGAGCGCTTCTGCCAGAAGAGCCAGAAGGCCCGGACCGTCTCGAAAAGGTGCCACTAATGCCTCTGGGGCGCCCCTTTGGGCCCGTCGCAAGAATCCATATACAAACAGAAAGAAAAGGGAAACGACTGAGAGGGGGTGCGTCGACCAAAGCGGAGATCTCATGCACAGATCCAGCGGCGATTGCCGCAGATCTCCACTCCATATCGGGATAAAACGGAAGCACATTTTGGTGATCGCCGATCAAATACGCGTTCCAAATCTCCGTTTGGTCGTCTAGAGCTACGCCGTCCTTTCGAGAGGGAGGTGGGAGCAGCAGCGACGAAGGGAGAGTTATCAGCGGACGGTGGACGAGCCTGTGGGGGATAGCTGACCAGAATGCAGCACTCTGCTCCAAGCGGTGTTGCTGCTGATGGTGGGAAGAGATCTTGTTGCACGGCACAAGCAACACGGCAAGGCGAATAAGCCGGTTTGGTATTATCAATATTATTGCTATTTATTTATTTAAATATTGGTTTCTTTTTGGACAGAAAAAAAAAAGGGTACATACAAGACGCCCGACAAGTCTCAACCTCTCCGCCCTCTCCCTCCCCTCCTGCTCCTCCGGTCCACTGCTCACCGTGCACATTCCAAGCCACCACTCCAACGCGCGTAAAAAACTCGTGTCCTTGGAATATAAATCATCCTCTCGTCCCACTTTCACATTCATACCACTTTGTTTCCAAACACACAAGTCCTTCACGTAACCTACCCATCTTTCCTTCTCGTGATGTCTGCTCCCGGTGTTAACGTTACCTCTCTTTCATCATCCACAACCTCCTCTCCCAATCCCAACAACGACCGTCCCGAACGCAGTCGCAATGCCAAAGCCCAAGCCCGTCACCGTGCCAAACGAAAGGCCTACATTGAGCAGCTCGAGCAGACGGTCACAAAACTCCAAACCGCGCTGGGCTTCTCTCCAGAACAAGTCGCCGCTCTCCCACCTCCGCTCGCTAAAATTCGAGAACTGGAATCAGAGAATGCGAGACTCGTAGAGGAGAACGAGAGATTAAAGAGACTTATGGGTCAGGATCCTAATGTTCGTGTCGGCTCTCTGGAACGAACGAGGAGTTCGAATTCCATACCTACTTCTACCGGCTACGACGTAATAGGACGCTGTACAGGCCCCACCAACGACTATGGCATCAAACGACGAAGACTAAGTGGCGAGATGGACGGCAGTGGCGTGTACGACCCATCTCCCACCAACAATAACGGCCAGTCTACGCAAGGCGGCGGCAACACCGCAGATTTACTAGGACGAGCTCCTCCACCACCTCTCACCATCCCACACCAACAACAACAGCAGCAGCAACAACAACAACAACACCATCAACAATACACACCCACACACACGCATACACCCCACAGCGCACACCCAGCACACGGACACCAACAACCGATGTTCAGTTTACATCACCATCAACATCCAGGAGGAGGATTCTCAATGCCTCCAAGTACACCCTCAAGTTCGACAACGTCCAGTCCACCATTTTCGGCGAGTGTTGTTCCTTCTTATTGAAGGAGTACTTTGAATCCGATAGTTTTGGAATTTGTTTTTTTCACCCCCTCCCTCCCCTCGCCTCCTGTATCGTGTTACCTCCCCTCTCCTCGCCTTTTTTCCCCCCCTGTTGTTTTTTTTTTTTCTCTTTTTGCAGCCCGCGACGACGTCCGCCAATTCACCTAACCCGAATGGTGTTAGGTATCCGGGTACGCCTGGGTCGTATCCGAGTGTTAAAGTAGAGGATGAGTCGTACGGGGTGAGAGTGTTTCTTTTTTTTGTTTTAGTTCCTTGTTGGGGTTTTCTTATGGTTCAATGTTTTAGGCGAATACGGGGGGATACACGCTCCCCCCGTTCAACCACCACCATAATTCGGATTCGTGGTATCATTCCCAAGAGAGGGTTGTTGTTCATCGGTAAATGGGGAAGCCGAGGTGTGGAAATGAAAGGATGGATGGATGTACGAAGTGTTTTTTCTTTTTTTTTTCTCCTTCTCCTCTTCTCGTTCCATGCACTTGTCTCATGCTGTCGCGTTTGTTTGTTTGTTTGTCTTTTTTAAAAAAGTTTTTCCATGACTTTTGTTCACAAACCATAGAGAATACCCCTGCCCACCAGCGTTTGGTTTTTTCCCGTTTATTCCGTTCTTTTTTTTTTTTTTTGAAAACGCAAAGTATATAATAAATAGTAATCTCAATTAGCTAGCTAGCTCTCTCTCACAAATGTATATAGTCTTTTCTTGTTTGTTTCTTTACCTTGTCTATATCCCCCCCCCCCCACCTTTCGTTGGTTTGTTTTTTAATCTGCCACTTGTGAACACCGTACGCTTTTTTGTTTTTTTTGTGTATCCTACTCGTTTTTTTCTATTGTCTATTGTCTATTTTCTTTGTTTCTTTTCTTTATCGTATCTAGTATGAATCGGATTATGACTGCCCAGTGTTGTGTTTTTCTTTCTCGAGGGATGGTTGACAAGTATGATATGGATCTGGATGTTGCGCGCGTTGGCGTTGGCCGGGGCCCGTCGCTAGCACTTCGCCCATGGCCGGGGGTGACGTCGTCACGGTCGAACGAGTCTGACGCCGGGGATGTTTGGCCGTTCTTTGTACTCAAAAATCAACTCAATGTTCTGGGCGGTTCGAGTAACTCGAGTTCTCAAGATCTCACTTCTCGGATGAGTAAGTGGAGGTACTGTATATCCGTTGGTATTGGGATGGTCACCGTATGATTACAGTAATCCCCGGGAGCGGGACGTCGAACTCAGGCGGCGCCCGCTTTTTTTGCTATGCTGTTCCGTACGTACATGAACCGTGTTTTTTTTTTTCAAGGGGCCATAAGATGGTAGAAAGGAGAAAAGATACAAGTTTCTCATAAACAACCGTTCTGAATCTCCTCGGATGAAATTCGTATTCGTATATTTCGCAACTTGAAGGTTTATTTATAGAACATACGCTCGGGTCTTTTTGACTCAGGTGGCGCTTGGTCGCTGCTTCGAGCAGGGACTCCAAGCTCCAAGGTCGGCTTTCTAATTGAAAGTGGGACACATTCAAGGGTCAGTATCCGGCCGGGTATTTGTATTGAGCCGCTGAGCGGGCCCGGGAACCATGAGGGTCGTCCGACATAACGTTCTGCTAAGTAGGATCAGTACCTCTGTTGAAGTCAGTGAACCCGAATTTCGACTCGGAATGTTTGAGAGGAGAAACTTGAGAAAAAACACGGGTACTAGAAACAGAAAACAGCTTGGAACGGTGACTGAACAGACGGAAAAAATATTAATTATAATCATGTGCATTTGCATTTACATTTGATTTCTCTCTCTCTCTCTCTATTGCTGCGGGCTGCTGTGTAAACTGTATGCCGGACAGAAGTTGAAGATGACGTTGAATGGTGGTGTGCCATGAGTAAAATGAATTCGTACATAAAGCATAGGAAGTCGGAGAGCAGTATACGTACCGCTCACCGGTACTACTTCAAAGAATAAAGAAACAAATGAATTCATTGATTTATCATGAGCCTGAGGCTACACCGGTATCTATCCGTCCGATCGGGGGCGTCGAAGAAGCCCATCCCGTGTTTTTCGTGTTCTGAGTTCGGGTTTATGACTTTTACCCTCGCACCGCTGGGCCCTGGGGACGATATAAGTTCAACTAATTTCGAAGTAGTATATTGAATTCGAACGCGTGGTATCACGATACGTGCGGTACGGTACGGCGAACGAGTCGCCATTTTTCTTAGTCACGGACGGTTATTTTATACGTCGGAAACAGATCCGTGAGCCTTTTTTTTTTTTCAATGCTGCGGCGTATTGTCGATTTATCGTTGGGTTGTCGATAAGCCTATATCACGGTATTACTCTGGGATTGTCTCCAGGGAGTAAGGGAAGTAAAGGAGAGGGGTGATCCGAGTCCGAGAAGCGGCTAGTGGCCACCAGCTGGACGAATCTATAGTTACACTTACACTACCTATTTAAGTGTTTATTGCCTTGTTGCTCGTTGCTCGTTGATAAAACGATCGAAAAAGCGCTTGCACTGAGTTTCAACTTTGTTTCCGCGTCCCGAGTCAAGGGATCGTTTGTTGTCAACGGAACGGAGGGGGATGATAATGATACTTGCCATCACCGTCCTTTATCTCGAGAATTGTTACGATTTGGATGATATATAGATGTGGAGGTTGAGTGAAGGTACTTTGGGCCACTGGGCTCAATTTGAATGCTCATTTCCTTTTCTCCCCCTCGGCGGGCATCCTCGAAAACGCAGAGTGAGTTTGAGCTGAGAGCCGATCTCGTTTCTGATTTACGGTGTGAATTTGACTTTGACTTTTTTTTAGAAAGAAAAGAAAAGAAAGGTGTGACATACGGATGAAGTGCATTAGTGTAGTTTCATTTTGTTTCTGCAACCTTGATCGTTACGTAGAGGATAGAATTTTTGGTCTGGGGAGTGCCTTCAGTTGAAGGGATGTGGAAGTCCAATGAAAAGTTCGTGGGTAAGAGGGCCTGGGCCCGTGCACAGCTGGATAAAATCACTTGCATGGCATCTCCAGGTATCCGACTTTAGCTCAGTTGGAAGAGCATCAGACTGTAATAGGTTACCGCCGGCATTATCATCTGGGTGTCGCCTGTTCGAACCAGGCAAGTCGGATTACCCCTTGTGCTGTCTTTTTGTACTTCAAGGTTTCCGGTTCTCATGCAGATGACGACTGACGATCTCCAAGGTAATCAAATGGAAACAAGTTTCTTAAACACTCAGCGCTCAGCCCGTCCCCTTCATATTCTATCAACTCGCCAAATCGACGATTTATCGGTATCTTGAACCTAAACTCAGTCAAAGACGGTACCGCCCTTCCAAGCATACTGACAGTATCTTTCATTCTGTGAAGGTTTTCTTTTGCATTTGCTATCTCGCCTCCCTATGCAACGTTCAAATGCCGCATGTGTTATCTCGCGTTTTGAACAAAGTTAGGAAAAACAACTTCCAAGAGTCCACCGGTACTTCCCAAGTGGAGTGGGAAGAACAAAAATAAAAAAGAAACCTGTCCAAAAAGCCGCATTGTGTCGGCGTTGTACGTTGAAGCCTGAAGTCTGGGTTGAAAGAAGATGTTATAAATAAATCCCCGGTAAGCAGGAGGTATTGATATTACCGCCAATGCATGTATACTTAGCACCACAAGACCCCACGACGTAGACACAGACGAATGTCATCGGACGGGACAACATAAGGGTAAGCTTGAATGGTCAGTGCTGGATATGTACTTCCCTTGAGGGTTGAACGTTTAAGCTTGAAGTCTGGGTTGAAAAAAAAGAGGTTATAAATAGATCCCCGTTAAGCAGGTGGTATTGATATTACCGCCAATGCATGTATAGCACCACACAACCCCACGACGTAGCAACAGACGAATGTCATCGGGCGAATGCACGGTGACATTGAACGGTTCGAGCGACACCCCCCTCGGGGGCTTCAATCGGGATACCCGATGAACGTTAAGGCCGTGCGAAATGCGAATACGAGGATCGAGAGACAGTTTGGCAGCGAAATCACTTGTCTGAGGGCCGAGAGGAGGAAGGAAAGTACCTGGATCTCCCTTCCCTCCTTCAATGTAATGCAATGTAGGGTGAACCGAAGAATCAGGAAGCCCTTGTGGCGTTAGCTGGGTTTTCCTTTTGTTTTGTTTTTTCTCATGACGGCTGTGATGGAAATCTCGGAACATGACACCGTGAATGTTTCTGTTTGCTTTGATCCGGCGCCTATTCTGTCTCTGTCTCTGGCTCTGTCCTGAAGATCCCTGGCAAGTTTTAGTAGCTGCCCCCCCCGGCGTTGTGAAAACCAGGACTCTAGGGCCACTAGGAAAAGCGTGTAGCGAGCCGGCACTAGTTTTAACTTTTGCGAGCTCGATGTGGTGCTTGAAAACCTGGAATAATGACTGCCGCCTTCAGAAATTCAAGGAAACAGAAAAAAAAAGTAAAATTGGACGGGAAAGCAGGCTCGAGTCGCGTACGCCGCTTTCATGGACCGTGACCTCCCCTTCAACAGACCCTAATAAGCATAGCAAGAGCAGTTGCCCCGAGTCCGTAGATCCACAGATAGGAGAACTAGATTTCGGGATGGTCAAAGACGGAATGAAAATCCTTTTGACAGTTGATGGGAGCGGCCTGCGGAACATATGAGGAGGCGAAGAAGGATTTTCATCTTCCAAGTTTTCAACCGAGACTCTCCCTTCCAAGTCAGACGTACCACTTCAAAGAAGCGATGTTACGACCTCCGACTCCCGAGTATACTTTATGAGGTTAGCTATTGAATATCAAGTTTGACAAGTTTGAGACGAGGAAGTTGTGAAAAAGAATGAATGGAACGATGGATGCATCCCTGCTTGTATACTTGATTCCTCGGAGTGATAGAGAAGAAGCGCGCGATCAATGGGTTGAACCGCATCCGATCGAGCGTTCGAAATTCCGGATTCTTTCGACCCGCCGGCTGTTTTGTTTTGTTTTTCTATTCGCTTTTGTTTGATTGTTGTGGGTTCTCCCGCTGTCAGGTAGGGTGGGTGCACATCTTTTGAAACACTAACAGTGGCCCGCAGGCCATGATGTATCTAAAGTCAGGACAGGATATTGGGATTGAGTGTGATCACTATACAAGCTCGAGGAAGCCGTACCGGTACACCCGAATCTAGAATGCAGAGCCTCCTATCTGAGACGATAGGCAGAACTTCATTTATGGGGGAGAGAAACCAGTCTGAGTCGAGTTCTTCGTTCCCTTATATGGCCAGATTAGCCTGATGAAAACTGGCTTCTCGACCATGGGTGCACATTAATGTTTTCGAACACATGGCGGCGAAGATTGGGATTGAATGGACGCGCACCCCTTCAGAGTCTGGTTTCCTCGGTCTGATTCGAGTCTCGCCCTCTTTCCCATGCTCAAGGCCAAAGGGTAAACAACACCTCATCCGAAGGAAGAAGAGGCTTGCTTAACCCTACCGCCACCACCCTGCGACTCCCTCCAAAAGAGGTTGTAACTATCCAGGTGATAACTTGATCAGAATGAAACTCTAACAACTTTCGACGGGTCCGATTCAAAGCACCTATCGAAACTCAGATGAAAACTGTACTTCTATGCACTTGAGTGGAGAACGCACATCGAAACCCCAACCCTTATCGCAACCGAAAGTCCGAGATGCTTGCCAAACTACCAGGTAGTAGTACCAGCCGCGGGACTTGAAAGTGCTCCAGGCATCCGAGTTCCCACATCATGCGAGTACGGAAGCCGAAGTTGGGGGAAAGGAAAGTTTGGTCTTTTCGACGCCGCAAAAGTACACTCCTACTGTACCGTAGTAGCCCTTCCCGTCGGATCTGGGAGTTCCGAGCGTCTCATTATGCGTTATAACTTTCTTCTCAATCCCTTCCCTCCTGGTTTGTATAAATGACCTTCTCACTGTTTGCCGCTTTGTAGAACCAGGTGAGCTTCGGTTCAATTAAAAACCGAAATCAGCCTTTTGCTTTTGAAATTCCCGAGAGTCACCTACTAGAGGAATGGAGTGCGTTGAGATCGGATAGGTATCACCGGGTAATGAAGGAAGAACAAGTATCGAACTTTGGCGGTTTGGCCCATTGCCGCGTTTTCGATGCTTTTTCTATACACTCACTAACCCTCACTGGCATAGAAACCTGCCCACTCGGGAGGCACAAGGGGCTCTTGATTGCTGTGACAATGCTGTCGACATCATTGAGGGATAAAGTACAGAATTGGGCCCACTGCCAGAGGATGCTGGATATGTGGAAAATGATACACGCGAAATGACTGTGGGGAGCTCGGACAAATCGGTCAGGGTACGTATAGGCAAACGTGTGAGTGTGACATGACGTCACGCTTTAGCTCGGCCACGCCGTTTACGAGTAGCTTATATAGAGAGCACTCTTGGAAATTGGACGCGTCTTACACCTGTTAGTTCGAGATTTCGACCTTGCTCACCCAAGCGCACTGACAGGCTTCATACTCGTCCACGTTATATTCTCAAATCAATGAAGGTGGTCGTTATTGGCGCTGGCCCAGCAGGTAAATAAGTTTCATGGTGATGATTGAGGAGAAATCATTGACATGACAGCTACTCGATAACAGGACTCGTCACCGCCAAGTCGTTACTGGAAAATGCTGATGATCGCTATCCTTTCGACCCCCTCATTCTTGAGCAAGTGGGAAAATGTTGGTTTTTTGTGCAGGATTGTTTAACTCACAATAAATCTAGGAAGACGACATTGGAGGAACCTTCCGGTATCGTTCCTATGAGGTTGACAACATTCTACTTCCCGGTGCTTAATTTTGACGTTTGACTTTTTAGAACGCGAATATGGTCTCTTCGAAGCAGCTCACATGTTTCTCGGATTTCCGTTTACCTCTCGACCACCAAGATCACCTAACTCTCGAAGTATGTGGGATTATTGTTGGCATAATTTTGGTCTAACTTCTCCGCAGGAATACGTTGAATACCTTCGAGACTATTGTTCCCATTTCCACCTGAATGATCGTCTTCACTTGAATTCGAAAGTAGTCGATGTTTCCCGTCACCCACATGAAGGTCATATCGTCAAATACGTCCGGAGGGATCCCAGAGACTCTGCTTGGGGCAACGGTGAGAGAATTAGCCCCTGTTACCGCCTCAAGCATTCATTGACCGCAATTAAATTCAGAAACATATACTATCCACACTACTTATGTTGTAGTCTGTACTGGTTTGCATGTGATACCATCGATTCCAGCGATTCCGGGCATTTCGAGTCACGGGGAGGATAAAGAATGTTCAATAGCGGCGGCCTTCCACTCGGCGGAGTACAAATCCAGATCCCAGTTGACTGGAAAACGCGTGATGGTACTTGGGACTGGCGAAACTGGGATGGATATTGCATACGAGGCCGTCAAGGCCGGTGCAAAGGAGGTTGTCCTCTGCTCCCGCGCAGGGTGAGAGTCAAGTTCGCGCTATGTTTCCGCTAGCTCATACTTGTATGCAAAGATTTCTTTCGTTTCCGAAGCTTTTGGTGCGGCTTTCGCGTCGATATCTTTGGACTATCTTAAATGACCTCCTCAGAATGATTTCGAGTTTCTTGGGCTTAAATCCAAGTCCCAGGTAGGTTTACCGCTCGATTGTCTAATCACCAACCTGGCAGAAACCGCGTATGTGGTGAGTCGCACCTGTCCGTGTACTCGTAACGCTCTGAGCAATAGTGGTCTAGCACCCATGGGTTGCCAGTTTACATATTCGATGGTTGTGAGTGTCTTATTCACCCATAACACGGAGTTTTGTTGACCTCTTCCCCACAGCATCTCAGACTTCGTAATAAAGCGCCTTTTGTGGCTCTTGACAGGTACCTTTTTTTGGGTACAATGATTAAATCACTCTAATTCCAATGAACACAGGTACCCAAGCAGGCTGCAACCAATGGGTGGGTAAAGAATTCCGCGGACGTAGTTTTTTTTGACAGTTTTCCAACGCAGGTCGGCGAACTCGAACCCGAACGATTGGGAAGAGCCTACGTTTTCTTGAACAAAGTGCGATTACTCTTTTTACTCTACATGTCCAACTAAGCATTCGTTCGTCAGTCTCAAAAAGCGATGCCCTACATCAATAGGCCATATCGTAGTCGACCAGCCTTTTTCGACTACCTCTCTCGCTATATCGACCCTCCGGAGGATTCACCTCCGCAAACCGATTTTGTGATTGATCTTGCTCCATTCCCCTCTCATTTTCTTCCGAACGGAAGGGCAGTGTTTCCTGCTAGCAAAAGGAAAGACTACGAACGAATGAAAGACCGAGACATCCGGCCAGAAGTTTTGATATACGCTACTGGATACCAGCAAAACTTCAGTTTCTTAGCGAAGGATTATCCCACTGCTGATCAAGCAAACATCCGGAATGTTGTCAGAGAAGGGGACGAGTCTGTTCCGTTTATAGGATTTTTACGTCCTGGAGTTGGTACGTCCAATACCTTCTGGTCCTCCAACATTCATTAACCCGTTGGCGAACTCGTCAGGTGCAATACCTCCGATCGCGGAGATGCAGTCATTATTCTGGATTTCGCTCATCAAGAACAAAGTCCGGAAACCACTTCCCCCGCCTTATTACCACCTTCTTGTCAAGGAAAACGCGCGAATCAAGTACGGTGTTGATCACTCCACCTATATTAGCACACTAGCGAAGGATATTGGAGCAGCACCTGGACTGTGGGAGCTGTGGTGGGAGCATGGGTCACACGTTCTAGTATGCTATTGGTACGAGCCCGATTCAGGTTTACCTTCTTATTCCCTGCTGAATTTCGTGGAAAGTTTTGGCGCTGCATTCACGACGTTCTATCGACTAGTTGGACCGTATAAAACAGCGAGCGCACCCACAATAGTGAAAACGGAACTCTGGGACACCATTACTCGACGCGGAATACTTGGGAATGTTGTAATGGGCGTGATACCAATGGTCTTCTACCTCACGTTGAACGCAGTAGCTTATCTCTTGGGAATAGTGTGGGTGTTGCTTGGTGGCCGGGTGGAGTGACATTAAGTCTGCATGTCAGTAAACCACTCGAGCAGACAAGGGTCTTCTCGCCCATCTCGTTTGTATATCTTGGTTGATGCTCTTGAAATGAAATATAACGTGGAAGTGTTGCATTTAGACGAAGGGCTTCACTATTCCATGACTGAGCTTAAAATACACGATCGTGGAACTGTCGGTATTGATTGCGAGACTCACTCCGTGGACAGTTGCTTGTATACTCCAGAAAGTCAAATCAGAAGGGTAGGCCACAGATTCTCGGAAAATCCAGCTCCACGTCGACGGAACCATACCCTTCTCGATGCTAATAATTCCCCAGTGAATAGTGCAAGCGAAACAGGAAGGTGGTCACCTTCTCTCGGACGACGTTCCAGAGAGCGGGAGTTAATGCAAATGGGTTCCGGGAATCCCAGCATATGAATCGGGAGTTCAATTTCATGGATCATCATGCATGACCCCCAGTCCATTCCTTCCTTTTGCAAACGATGCTGGTTTCAACTGGGCGGATTATGCTGGTCAATACGACGCGCAGACTGGCGACGACAGGGAATGTTGTATAGGGATCTGAGTCTTGTGTGCGTTCTCTAGTGTTATCTCTAAATCCAAGGCGTTTGGGGTTTCGTCGGAAGTTCGAAAGCATAAGAAATGGTAAACATCCTCAACATTGCAACAGATGTCAGCCTCGGAGTCTACAACAGCTTAAATTGCCTTGTCTTGTGCTGCACTACTTATTGCAAGTTCTCCCCTTTTGAATCCACCACCCCTGCGACTCCCTCGTTCCTCCAAACGAGGTTATATCTGCCCAGGTGTAACCAGATCAGAATAAAACTCTAACGACATCCGACCTCAAAACACCTATCACCTATCCAAACCCAGCACACTCTATTCTTGGAAGGAGAACGCACACGGAGACCCTCGAATCACAGTCGAAAGTCCGAGATGCTCGCCAAACTAATGGGTAGTGGTACCAACCGGGGGCCTTTATAGTGCTCCAGGCATCCCAGCTCCCCACATCGTGCGAATACTGAAGCCGAAGTTGGGGGCGAAGGAAAGTTTGGTCTTTTCGAGGTCGCAAAGTACACTCTATTTGGCCCATACTATTCTGGTTTCCGATGTGCAAATGACAAGGATATGCAAAATTGGATAAAACTTGGTCTTCCCGTTTATTTGTGGGCTCGGCAATTTTTTTTAGGATCCGTAGACTACACATGAGCTTGTATGTACAGTTGTAGCCACTGAATCACAAAGGATATGAAATGAAATTTAAAATATAGCTCAGATCTGGTCGTGATTACAGCGTGACAGCCCAGGAACAGTACATTCCGGAATATATCTCAAAATTTTAGATACGTAGTTAAGTGTAAACGAAAACACTAGCATTAAATACAAGGTTTCAGAGGCAGGGGAGTGAACGGTAGTGTGGAATAAGCCAAACGATACAACAGAGGTCCCAAATCGACCTGTAAGCGAGACGGCAGTGAGCTGGCCTGGCGCGAGCTTTGCTACTTGCCGAAGTCTTGCCGGACGTGACGATACGTGACAAAACGCTTTGCACTTCTCGAATCACCCTCGGACACTCTCCGAGGTTTCTTACAGCTATCCTAAAATCCTCATAAATTCAGGTTAACGTTTTGAGCACTATTAAAATACTCTAGTCAAATTTTTGATACGGTAAGTGGTGTGTGGAAGTGGTACTCGAAAATGTTGCATATCCCTAAACAGAATAGTAACTACAACCTTCCGACAGCGCAGCTCAGAGTCGCAACCCGGGGCCCACCGTAAATCTTGAGCTTTCGAACGGATCTCTAGGGTTACTCTGAGGAACCGAGAATTCTGAGGAGAAACTTTTTCTTTTGTAGGAGCCGGCGCATCATCCATTCGTCCGTCCAACGTCAGCGTTCTTTGTGCGTTTGGGTTCAGAACTCTTGATTGTTGAGGATTCTATAAAAGGCCAGATTAACTCGAAGTTTGAGAAGAAATCAAGAGAAGGATACAAGTAAAGAAGACACCATGCACTACGCCGGTACTATAGTTTAAGGTTCAATTTTGGGGCAACCCACTGAACTCAATTATCGTCGGTAACATGCCCCTGGACGTGCACTATGCACTGTGCTTCCGATTCCTCTAAGCCCGGCGGTTCCGTGTCCGACGAGAGCTCAGCCTGCAGGAGAGGAAGGTAGGTGAAAGTAAAAGTTGGAACGACTCCAAGAGCGATTCTCAGTACTCGTGACTTGCCATGCTAGTTCGCCGGAAACCTTGTTCAACCAGTCTTCGCAGCACATTGCTGGTCTTTCATAATATACCGATATCCAGTCCGAACACTGGCATCTAGTTCCCGGTATCAAACAAGATGCAACTTTATACTTTCATCTTCGCATTCTTTTTGTTCTTTATCCACAATGTAAAAAAAAATAGGTAGAGCGAAATCCTATGGGGTAAAAGTAGAATCAGCTCTTGTGATGTTAGTATCCGAGACAACGGACGGATAACAAGCTCACCAAATTGCAAAAAAAATCATCCCTTTTCTCCCAACGAAGAAAACTACACGACGCCACCACCACCAACTCTCTCATCGGAGAGATCTCTCATTTCTACTGCTTCTTAGTCTTCTTCTCAGCCTTCTCCTTCTCCAACCTCTCCTTCTCAGCTTCAGCTTTGGCAATTTCATGGGCTTTATCGTTGAGGCCTAGTCTGTTTCGCGCGATCTGAACAGAGTGGAGGATAGGTAAGTGAATCGTTCGAAAGGGAGGAGGTAACTGACACGTACTTCGATAGCGTAGAACTAGGAGATTAAGGGGGTGAGGTCTGAGGTTAAATCAAACCTTGCAACGAGGTTCAAAATTCACCTGTATACGCGTAACTGCGTTTAAAGATCGATCTCGTAAGGCCATCATTCGATACCAAGGAAAAAGTGAGGTGGGAAGCGCACCGAAGATCGTGTTTTTCTCGCCATACTCCTCCCTCGCGTCCGTACGGATAAGAGATCCAAAGTTGTATTCTTGGACTTTCTTCTCGTATCTGCAAGAGTCGGCAATGGTAAGTAAGTAAGGTGGGGCCCAAACACAGAACGAAGAAAAGGTGGAGATGGAAGGTGGAGACGTACCGGTTAATGAAATTTCTCCAGCTCTCTTTCCCTTCAGGACTCTTCATCCAGTCTTCGTCTAGCTTGGTAAGCTTTTCGTGCGGCGGTTCAGCAAGTTCAGGGAATGTTGCCATCGTGTCCTCGTAGATCTCGTCGTCCAATCTGCAACATCCCCAGGGATTGCTTCAGCTCGGTCTGCAGTCTTGAGAAGTTGAAGGTAGTATTTTTTTACTTGGTCAATTTGAGATCTCTGGGGGAAACTTTTTCTAGGAGATTCCAGTATGTCTGGTTATCGAAAAGAGGCTGAGCAGAAGGAATTGTCGAGAGCAACAAGGGCGTACTTGAGCTTGTTCGACAGCTCTTACGGCGAATCTACACCCCGAATGCAAATCACTTTAATTTCTTCTTCATCTTCTCTCGATGAACACGTACTGTTTTTCGATCTAAGAAAAGTATTAGGAGAGTTAGTCAAAAATCTCCCAAAACAACAATTAAAGACATCAAACACACTTCAACAGCGTTCTGAGCTTTGTTTGGGTCGAATCTTCCCGCCATACTTGTTTTCAGAAGGAGAGTCGATTGAGAGAGAGAAGAAGATTTATGAATGGAGGAGAGTCAACGTGGCGGTCACCGGTGCGCTGGCACTTTTCCCGGACGGCGGCGATCACCATGGACTGTGAGCTGTGAGCATATGATTAGGCTTGGAGAGTCTTTCAGAATTATGTCGCGCATGGTTTTTCGTATCCGAAATAAAATGGATACCTGTGGTACAATACCATTTTACGAATTGACAACTCACGGAAAGGCAAGTCAGAAAAACTCCGGTAAGGTAAATGAGCGCGCCTAAGGACGAAGCGTGACGTGAACACAGCCCACGTAACAAGATCTTTTTCTCCCCTTTTTGTAACTCCAACTTCGAGCCCTGAAGAAATTTCGACCATATGACATTCGAAGAAGCCTATACCCAAGTCCGAGGCTACTGAATATTGAGAGAAGTCTCAAACTACCAGAAATCTCCTCTCAACGAACAGCGATAAAGGTTGCACCTCTCTATCACGACTAGCTGGACGATCTCACTGAATAATGGGCCAACAGAGACCTGATAAAAAATGTCAGCAGTCGATGTGGGATGCCTATATCTTACTGCCTTTGCGCAAGCTGTTGCGCCCCATATCGGTCTGTTGGTCCCGACTAGTGAATCTGCCGGAAAGCTGGTTCATATCCGAATCGATCGTAATGCATCCCCAAATTGGACCTTTCAGTGCAGAGATCAGAAGATTGAAGGCGACATGTTCATGACCAGCCTCCTGAAGATAGGAGGACTGATAGCCTGGGGGACCTTGTCAGAGGTGGCGCAAACCGTTGTAGTACCGCCGAACGACCGTTTTGGAGAGTGTTCTCCTTGGGTGAAAAGCTTGATCGACAAGCTGAATGAACTTGGGTTCATCGGAGTGGCGAATGTTGACGGGCTTATGAAGGAATTCAAGGAGTTTGCTGCGGGAAACAGAGCGTTTGCCCGACGTGACAAGTATCCGAATGTTGCTATCTCGAGATGTGAGTGCGGTGTTCTTTTGGGTTCCTTCAGTGTCTGAGTTAGCTCCGTTAGATTTTGTTCCTTCAATGGACAACCGATACGACTCCGAGCTCAACTTGACTACACATGCATGATGCAACACGTCAGATCACGAAGAGTGGGGAGTTAGATGGAATTGAGGGGAAACCTTGCCAGATTAGTTACCAATACATGGGCAAGGGGAAGGAGATAGATACTACAATAGCCTTTGTGACTTGACTACCGTCTTCAACGGGCACAAAATGTCAACGACAAAACGAAAACGACTAAACATCCAAAAACTTCCAAACCCACCAGCAGCAGCACGTGCACCACGGCATCACTGTGACTAACCAGAATCCGCCAGCTCCTTCGGAGACCCCGCATTCTTCTCATTCGGTCGATACACAGGCATCGTCGGTGTTCATACGAGTTTACTGTTGTACATCCTACTCTTCTTGCCTCGTTCCACGAAGGGCTTGTTGGTCGATGATGAAACGGAAAGAATGAAATTCACGTCGACCGCAACATCCGTTTTTGGAAGCGATTACGGTTGCGACGGTTTGGGTGGGGATGGGGGTGGTGCAGGCTTAGTGGGGGTGGTTTGTGAGAGAAGTGGGAGTTGTAGAGGGATAAGGTTGTGGTGAGAGTTTTTTTTAGTTTTTTTCTATTTCCCTGAGATGATGTTGACCTTTCTTCTTCTTCTTTAGCAACTTGGGAAAGCTTGGTTATTCACCATGGCTGCTTCGATCTCTACATGTCTTCTTGGTTATGCTCGGTGCACCAGTGTCGACGTACGTTTCTCGTCAGACTACTTCATCACCCCCAGCTAATAAAGGCTTTACTCTTATCCATCCTCACCCTCTTCACCCCCGCTTTCGTCTTTGGCTTACCCTCTCTATCATCCAACACCGAAGCATTATTGATCAGACTGACCCAGTGGGTCAGACTCCGATTCTCGGAATTCTCGTTCGTTGGGTTTTTTCTAACCCTGGCTTTCCCTAATCTCATTCCAACTTATTCTCCTTCAATGCAGCATCCGAACCCCAGTCGAATGAGCAATTCTATATCCAGCTCTCGGAACCGTTGTTGGGTGTTGGTTAGGTGCTATTCCGATTGCGCTTGATTGGGATCGACCTTGGCAGGTGCGTGGTGTGCGGTTTCTCGTCATCGTCCGACATTCACTGCTTCTTTTTTCTCATCGGACTCATTTCCGTACTAACGTATGAATTTAGGCCTGGCCTCTACCGCCCTTATTTGGAGCTGTTCTGGGATATATCGTATCTTCTATCACGGCTCTTACGGTTAGCGCTATCAAGGCACTGGCGGATGATCATATTCATTCACTCAAGGCGGAGTAATTGGACAGTTGAGGTATGTATGGGGATAACTTTAGTCTATTTCGTTCTATATCCATTCTCTATTCTCTAGAAATAGCTCCATGGGCGAAAACTAGGATTCTCTATTCTATTTTAAATCGGATTTATCGGGAAGAATGCGAATCGAAGACCCCATACGCCAGTTAGACGGTCTTAACCAGCGACGAGAAAGTCTCCGATAGAATTCGTAATGTAGTCTGGTACGATAGGCGAGGGGTTATCTCCTGTGTTATACCTTGCGGAAAAGAAGAAGAAAAATCAGAAAAATCAGAAATCTGCGAATGGCAATGGTAAAGCACGGTACCTGTGAGGACTAGTAAAGTAGAAAGACCACCTGCTTGTCCGAATAGGATATCGGTATTCAGTCTGTCCCCGACCATAATGGTGCGTTTAGGATCAAAGTGGACTCTGGTGCAAGGAGGCGGGTTTAGTATTAAGTCTCGTTTACGGTTTTTCCCAATCTACGAAAAAAAAAACCCTCACTTGGCCTTGATACAATCCAACATGGTCTTCGCCGGTTTACCCACCACCAACGGATCTTTGCCCAGCGCATATCTCAAAGGAGCTTAGATAGCGCCTGCACCAGGTAACAACCCGTCCGCACTAGGGTAGGTAGAGTCTTCGTTTGTAGCTATGAAATGACAGGCGGTGACGGAGGGGTCTGGGGTGAAGGAAGAGAGGGAGAATGGGGGCGTTGTTGTACAGTCTTGCGGGTCCTGGCCGGTTATTCTGTGTGGGTAACGGTTTTTTTTAAGAATGGTTTGACTCGGACGTACGGTTCCACCTAGGAAAAATACACCTTCGTCTCGTAGTTCATCTTCTAATCCGGATTGACCGATCACGTAGACTTTGTTGTCTTTGGGTAACTTTAGGACAGAGGAGATGTGTACAGCGGTTGCGTATGCCGATCCGTAGATTTCATCCTAGATTGGGAGGTTGGGGAGGTTTACATGAACCCGTATCGATTGGGGAGAACTCACGACATGGGCTTCTACACCCAACTGGTCGAATGGGATGTCGCTCACGGACGGTGGCTCGTGACGTTGACGTTGACAGCGTTCGCAGGAGTTTGTGCCGTAAACACCTGAGGGGGTTTTAGTGATGCAGTGAGATCAACAGGCACTCGGCCCCGGGCCGTCTGCTGTTGTCCACGCTCTCGATATTATCAGGCATTGATTTCGCTCGTACAAACGAACTAAGTCGACCAACAGAAACTTCCAGCACGGATGTGGATGCGGACAGAAGGAGACAAAGTCGGTTCGGATCTCAAGCTAAACTCTAGCATAAACAAGTCATAAACGATTTCACAGAAAAACGGGTTATGCACATCTAGACTGGGTATGGGAATAATCAAGCGCTACGGACATGAACTTGTAATGGAAGTAAACAGCCATTACCACGCAGACGTGGAGGATCTGATGGGAGTTGAGGAGATAGTCATAAGTACCGGGATGGAAACATTCTGGGATCCGGTTCGCACTGAAAATATGAGTGTCGGCGACCATACTAATGAATAGGCCACGGAACTCACTACAGCAAGGCACCTCCAATGTAGGTGGATCCGGATAAGATGAACCATCTCACACCCATCGCCGTAAGTGTCGTCGCCGGTCCATGTACAACAAGCCAATGCAAGACCGGAATTACGGAGAAAGCCCCTAGTCCTATGAAGATCGTAGTGCGCAGAGCGATGTGTGTGGGTTTTGCATATTCGGGATCAATAATAACAAAGGCCGCCGCTGAACAAACCAAAGTCAGACGACGAGATTGAGGACTAGAGCCAGTACATACCGGCATTCAGTGAGAGAACAATTGAGCTATAGAGACTTAGAGTCTCGGGTTCACAGAAGAATCCATAGTAGAGCAACGGACAGAAGGATCCCACAGTCAGAACGATGATTCCAACATAATCCAAGGCATTGCAACGAGAGCAGACCTAACAACCTTATGTGAGGAACATGGGTGTATATCATTTCACGACAACGGTACTACTTCTGGGGATTTATGAGCGGTCGCAGTGTGCCATGCTGCGCTAGACAGTAGACAAAATGTGGCTGAGGCAAAGAAGATCGAAAACACTGCCGAGTCCACCCATGTCGTTCGGCCAGATGTGAGCTGCGATGGATTGACTGTGA
Organism: Marasmius oreades; assembly: GCF_018924745.1. NCBI lineage: Eukaryota > Fungi > Basidiomycota > Agaricomycetes > Agaricales > Marasmiaceae > Marasmius > Marasmius oreades. Next base: position 4,138,584 of record NC_057325.1, read on the forward strand.
CCATGAAATATAGAGAAAGTACACCAGGCCACAGGTGAGTGTGTATATTTCCTGGAAGTTCGTTCAGAATAGACTCCCATTTGATTCCATTCCGAGTCTCACCGGTTTCGTTATGCACATCTGTAATAATGTTATAATCCAAGACAATGATGAAGATTGGAGATTCCTAGGAGTACGCACAAGCATAGATGGAATGAACACAACCTCTCCAGTCTTGTGGCCTAAATTTTAACCAGGACAGTAAGATAACTTCTTAGACCTCTCAACAAATCCTTGCCTTCGGTATCCAGTAAGAATATACACGTTGTCACAGTGCCAGCTTGGTACATCCTTCAAAGTAACAGTCAGTTTGGGGTGAGATTGTTGTCTGCCTGTTGCTTGCTTGTAAGTCGGGCTTGGGGCCATCTTCCAACGTTTAAGTTGCAAGGTGAGGGAGAGGAAGGGCTGGATAGGAAATGGCATCAGATATTATTTAGACAGATGCACACAGAGAGTTGGGTGGAACCATTGCATGTAGGTGCATACAATAAGTTGACACTCGTGGTTTGCACCCGATGACACCGAAATGTCCTCTACCACTGGCAAGACCAAAAAGGCCATGACCATTGACCACAGAAAGGAAATAACCACAAGACCCTACACCAAAAAGATCCCTATCACCGAAACTCACTGAGCAGTGAAGTATACGGTATGTTCTCGAGCACCGAAACCGTAGCCTTGGCGAATTTTTTTTTGAAAATTGACGGCCGACGGCGTCGCTCCAAGCTCTCTGTATCTTCCTCTCCGCCAAGCTGTTTCCCACCACTGACCGCCCTTGAAGCCTCTTCGTGGTATTGATACTTTTCAGGTGCCCACCCGTCACTTATGTCACATCGCGTTTTCACGTGAGACAGTGTTCCTCTCGGACTTTGAATCAGAAGTAAGTAATAATGCAATCACTGTCCTCGCCCTTCCATTGAGGGTAAGCGTCTGGTGGGCTTGCACCTGCTAATCGTCCTTCCCGCTTTCCCTCGTGTTTTCTACTTTTCAAGGCTGTTCAAATCTAAACTTCGGAGTATGATCAAATTATGTTTGTTCTTGTTCTCGATATCCAGCCACACGGTGCAGCTGTCACTCGTAAGGTTCAAAATTTGGTGCATCTATTCTATCATATATTCTCTATAATATCTGAAATTCTCTCTGATTCAATCTTCTTCTAGCTTTTCCAACAATTGTGACTTCATTTCTGTTACTTTAATAATGTTCTTTTCATTATCTCATGCCGACTGCGCCGAGTGAATGCCCCTATCATAGACACAACAAGACTGGGAGACGGATGTGGGGAGCAGTTGGGGGGAGATGGCATGAAGGCTTTGTGACGATGGTCCATATTATGTACTTTTGTAGAAAGCACTCACAAAAGTACATAACAACTTCCTGATCCACAGCTTTTCCACGACTTGGATCATGGCGAGATTACCGAGCTAGCTGTGGTTGCAGAACGTGAAGAAAGGACGACTTGGTTCGTCTCAATGCTGGTCTCGTGCTCTTCGATTTCGGGACAGGTTTTTGGTATGTTCAATTGTTAAGAATGAATTCTCAGGAGAATCGTCGAACAATCTTTTCTTCGTTACGACACAGGAGTTCTATCAGGGGCACTCGTTACGTGTGGCACTGACAAGGTACTGACCTTCGTGCTGGAACGTTGACATCAGCAACAACATTGGGTGCACTCATCGATTTAAAAGGCATAAACACGAATTGAATCACAGGGATTTCGAGAGTGTAGCAGAGATATGTAGACAAGTTCACTCACCAATCTTCAGACCTTAGCGGTGATAGCTGCCAGTCGAGCTGGCCATCGAGGTAGAGTCGAAGGATCGTGACGCGTAGTAATTAGAAGGTCAAGTACTACGTTGATCAACGAAAACGCGCTGAAATCCCATGACTCAGATCACGTGGAATTACTATTTACGGATGGGAGGTGTCGAATTAGCCGAGGTTCTGATAACGTGGCGTGTTTTCTAGCAGACTCTAACTAGCGAGTGCCCGCAGCCGTGAGAGTCTGCCTAGGGGAGACTATGTAAGCCCAGAACCCTAGCTAGCTAGATAATGAAGTTCCGTTGGATGTCAACATTTCAAAATTTCAACATGAGTCCAACGTTCAATGCACGTTCTCTTTACAATGACGTGTACACGATGACATGATCCACATCCACATCTGAAGGACACATCAAGACGAGCAAGTCCATGCAAATATGAAATTCCGCTGAATCTTCATGCAGCAGGTGTCTTCACACATGTTTTTTCTTCTTCTTCTTTCTAGGATCTGTCGCTCATCAATCGCTCATTCTTTTAGTTTCAATTCCATCCAGCTGCTATGTAGGCAAACAGAACCACAAGGACTGTGTTTTCTTCGATCCTCATCCTTGTAGTAGAAAGGAAAGTATCAAATTGGATCAGGCTTTAATCATTCTCTTCCATGAACCAAGTGAGTCATACTCACAGCGGGTGATAGACTTCCAATCTGATTGTTGTTGACGTTCTAGTTTTTTTCCCCCAAGGTAGATTAGAAAAACAAAAGAGCTAGGGGGTGACGGTTTCTGTCCAACCTTACATGATTAGGTCTACACTTGTAAATGGTCCATTAAGGAAAACGCCACTTGTCAGAGAGTCTAACACTGGTTTTATCATGGCAGTCAGGGGTAGCCTTGGAGATGTAATTTGGCAAGATGAATGGATCGACAGGCATTCGGAGAAATGTGAGATTTTCATCCTGTTCACGTTTGAAGTGAACACTTAACCGATGGCTTTAGGGGGAATTGAAGAAATACCAGAAATGGTGTAACGCGGTATCGCGGATATACTCTACTAGTACCTAAATAAACGCATTTTTAACATTTTTATATATAATATAATCAAAATGGGAACATAATATGAGGATTAGAGCAAGCCCAAGCTGCTAGTCAAAGCACGGGTCTATTTGCGGGTTATCCGAAGTACAGAAAGTACGAAACACCCTGTAGATGAGAGTCTTCGATGTTCCGAAACCTGTAGGAACTGATGAAGCAGCCTTTAAAAACCTTCGTTCATTTGGATAGGCCTCGTCACACTCGCAATTACCTGTAGCAAACATGGGGACACTTGATTTTACTATCAATTTATTGATTTCTTCGATATTGGTTGAAAAGACGGAAACAACTCTTAGAAGTACATCTGGAAGTAACAATCAGGATGGATATAACTATCTAAAGTCCACTTCGGACTTAAGGAACGGAAACAATACCAGTGGCTGTAACTTACAGCTGGAAACAAGAAAAGGGGCGGATGTCGACGATGTCCGGTCAGAAAGGACATTCTACCAGGAAAGAACCATAGGAACAGGAAAGAACCATAGGAACGATCCCTGGAATGTAGATCGAGCAGTTTTGGACTATTCCAGATTGGATAGAACAAGAGAGAACAAGGGAGCACATGGGGACTCGCCTTGGAAACAAAAAGGGGTCAGGATGTATCCACATGCAAATGTCAAAGATATCCGACTCGGAACAGGAATAAAGAAAATATGAGGAAAAGGAATAAGGAATACTATATTCTGGACAGTTTTATATCTAATTGACATGTACTATACCTGATTAAGGGTACTTTGGTATCTCTGAAAGGGATTTCTCTATATTTTCGACTTTTTACCATATCTTCGACGTTTGATTATTATTTATTCGAAAAGGCGTATATAAGGAAGGATGGTAGCAGCAGTATTTTCCCAGTAACCTACGACAGAAGCCTAAGTGCTTTCACTAGGGGACTCTGGCTCATACTTTGCCCCACTTCTTTGAAGTTGGTGTTTGTATTTGGAAAAGATTAGATTTGAACTTTGAATTTGATTTGAATTTGTTGCCACTTTGGTACTTGGAAACTTTGAACTTGTAGAGTCACTTTGACTCGAATTTGAATTGAATTTGATAGTTCTATTTGAACTTAGAAAGAATTGAACACCTCCTCGAAGTAGTGAACTTCGTAGAAAGCCTTTGTCATTTTGACTTGTGAACACAGAGTTTGAATTTGTTTTGAACCATATAAAGCCCCACCCTTGAAGTCCTATCTTAGAGTTCTCAGTGAACCTTGCTGAGAGCGTCCATTGATACCGACCTCCACAAATCAACTATGCTAATTGCTAGTGTTGGGTTTGGTTTTGCGCACTTCGTGCTTGGAGTGTGTTTTGCTGCACCTTGTAGTAGTTTTTAGTGCCGTTAGCAGGTGGAACGGAGCTTTTGCACTCCACTTGAACCTTTCAGCTTCGACTTCTACATGCCACGTTTTTTGTTGTTGTTGTTGTTGTTTGCAACTGTGGTGACTTTGAGTTTTGGAGCACCCCACAGTCCATCCGATATGCAAGCACCCACGAAAGCCATGATGTCGGATGTTGGAATGACGGAGCCAAAGAGTCAGATGGGGTTTCGGATATGGAGACAGACGGATGCACTATAGTAGACAGGTGACTGGTGAAGCCCAGTGAGGTTTCCCCAGACCTTATCGGACATTATAGTCTACATTGGATACAATACACAATCCCCTTGCATGGACCACACCTATACCTCCGATGACTTGGCAGACCTCTCCTTGGTTGTAACCATCACATTCTAGGAGGCAAGGAAGTCAGAAATCATGAAGTACGATGAAAATTTTACAGACATACCTCCATGTTCCTTTCTTGTGATAGCTGATGATACCGCTTTGGTGAGAGTGAGTATGAATGGTAGATTCCGGAAAGAAAGAAAACCTACTTCAAATTCAGCTTTTCGAACAATGTGCAATTTTCTTTTTCTAATCGGGAATTCTGTGAAGGTATAAAGCTCAGTAGGGTGGTGCAAACTTCGAAGCCCACAATACCAATAACACACCTTGATCTATGCATCCTCTCTATGTCACTTTCGCCTACTCTCGTTGTCATCCACATTCCCAGCCCACATGAAGACCACGCCAAGAACGAGAAGCTGACTGGATATACGAGTGAAAGGCCATTGATAAAGACACGTGGGGAGCCGCAGAACGAGATGGTGAATGGTGGTGGAAGGGGAGCAAGGGAGGATGGGGATTTAGTCGCGTCCAAGTCGCGTCTCCCTTGTTATAAGCACAGTGTGTGTACTGGCCATGTCACACGCTCGTCATAGCCATCACGGGAAAAAGGTGGAAAGGAAGATGGAAATGTCGTGGTCGCCTTGGCAGAGAGACCTCTGTTGTATGTCAAAATTACATGTGCCTTTAATCTCCGTTAGTCTATATAGTTACTAAATACGTACACTCACACCTCAGTGTCAAACCACCACTGAGGTGTAAGTCTTCTATTATTTTCCCTTATTCAGAAGTACTCATATTACCTTCTATAGTATACATTCACTTTAGGTAGTATCTATTGTCGTAGTGTCAAACCACCACTGAGGTTATACATTCACTTTAGCCACTCTCTCGATAATGGGCGAAGTATACCACTCAAGAGTCAACCTAATATCAGAGCTACGGAAGTAGCACCAACACCAAATCAACCCAAAAACTAGTAAACCTCTGTGTAAAGTCTATCAATAACTCTACACACCAGGAAGATTGCAAGGGTGGACTGCTTGGCAAAGGTTATGCACAAGATCACAGTCTCAATATCATATGAATGTCTTATAAAATTAATTTGCAACTGCAAGTGTAAAACACCACAGCTACGGGGGTTCTAAGGGTTGTAGGGGCTCTGTTTATTGTCCAATGGACTAAGTGGGGCTTTGAACTTCGTCTATGGTAAGACTAATTCAAATGATTTGAGACTATTGCCCTTGACAGACACGAAAACTAAGTCCTTGGCAGACACGAACGCTAAGACCCTCGACAGATCACGAAAACAATAATCAAGACCTCGGCGGCCTATGGACAGATAGCTCTCAAGTTTTGACCTCGGCGGTCTTGTATGTTCAAATCAAATCTTATCGTATCACTGCACAAAGACAGGGCAAATCACTCTATTGGTTGTCAAGAGCAGTTACTCACGGGCAACTCACTCAGGACTTTCCTACGCACGGGTAGTACTTGTTTATCTACAGATACATGGACTGCTTTTATACTACTTCTACACTAGCTTTGTAATCGTATCTCTACTTGTTTTGTCTCTAAAAATAATGCACCATAGCTATGCATCCATGCAGTCTTCCTCTATTATCCAGGGGAATCTTATCGATAAGGACTGCTACATGTGCAGAATCTCGTCTACGGAGCTTTTCCGTGTTCGAATCATATGTTTTGGGCCAGTCTGGACCATTCTTCATTCTTGTTTCAGCACGTAGAATGGACCTACATAGGCATACCATGCGGTATTTCCTGCCTAAGGGCCTTATCCTACATTTTGACATTATCAAATCATATGGACTTTGTGTGTCCAAGTAGTTCCAGCATATGGATCCAGAGTTCCGAACTGCCATAGCGCATGAACAATAAGGATTCCGAGATCCGTTGTTCATTCCTGCCTGGTTCCTAGATACTCTATCTGTGATCTGGGATCTGTATCATGTCTTTTTGTCTTCTATTTCGATCGGGATGCGATCTACGGTCATGTCAAATTTCTCATAGTCTATGGTGGTCCTATGTCCGAATTCTTGTCAACTAAATCCCCCGTAGAAGTAGGTACTCCTAGTATGAAGGTCTTTAGACTTCGTTAAGTTCTGCTACGAACAGTTCTGTGAAGACTACGAGTCTTCTAATGTTACAATCCCTTGATATGCTAGTGCATAGTAGAATGCAGAGAGTAGAACTTGCGAATTATTGTTTAAGTCCTCTGCTCATAGTGTTCTACAGGTTTCGAATGGTCATACAGTTTTCTGACATGATCTACAGCTCTCTCTAACTGGTCTAGCTGCGTCTATGGCACATTCCACTAGTGGCACTAGCTTTAACTAGCAATTTGGGCTCATTCTAGTTCTTAATACGATAGTTATCGCTCCGTAGCACTGTTTAAAGTGCAAAAAGAACTCTGTAGCATAGTCAACTAAGTCGCATTATCGAACTCCGGAGCTCCGACGGACTCCGACGTTTCTCTGTTCTTACACACTATTAAACACTGCGCGTCACAACCTCGAGTGGGGAAATGAAGTTAAAAATCCAAGTTGAAAGTCTCTTTTCCTCTTTGTATTTTTTTTGACGAAGAGAGCTGAACGATTTGAACAGCCGTGCATCGTCATTTGCCCGATTAGGTCAGATGTTGTCGGAATTCACATGAACAGTCCAATGACATCTGATAAGGTCCGAGGACATCTCACTGCATCAGGAAAAAGGGGTCTGACGCTGAGCTGCGTTGAACGTTGTCAGCATGCGTTACGGGCAGTCGCACGTGTGAACGCCACAAATGCGCCAACACACCCAACGCGGCTCAGTGGTAGGTTAGTTAATTCCGTGAGATGAACGCGCGCCAACGCTCACTAACGCTCGGTCGCCGCAGCCAACATCAGTGTCGACGTGGGAACGCATGTACATGCACTCAACAGGTCAATTTGCCTGTGTATACTCATTTAATAGGGCTTCATATATGTTCAGAACAAGACAGTAATGCAAAAAAAGACATTTATTATGATTGTTCATTTAAAATAAAATGCAAACAGATGCTAATTAAAAGAAACTAATGGCACTATCAGCCCTTTCAACTCTCTCAACTTTCAACTCAATGGGCAAGCAGATTCGAAGTAAAAAGGTGGAAAGTCTGAAAATGAGGAATCAATACAAATTGAATGTAGAAGGAAGGATATAAACTCACATGGGTTATGATGTTCTTGGGTCATGTTCTAGTGGAAGGAGAATCATAGTCAAGACAATGAATGTACAAAGGAAGGAAATAAACTCACATGGGATGATGTCAATCGAGAGCGAGGGAGAGGGACAAAGATATTGTGGGATGAGAGGGGGGAGGGAAGGGAACAAGGGACAGCAACAGTCATGCACAGAATTTAAATGCACTGCGCCATGAGGTTAGTGTAGCCAAGTAGCCGAATCCACGGACCACTTGGTCATTGTGGCCTACAGTGTTCACATCGTTACGATCAATGATGAGTGCTGTAGGCCGCAATGACCAAGCAGCCCTCAGCGTCACACCGTCACTATAGCTGTTCAATTCCTACCCTACACTTATTCGAAAATTTTTCAAACTCCGCCACACACGTAACTTACCCCGACTTGTCCGAGCTAAGCGCCTTCCTGCCAGCTGCCCGCAGTTGTTTTTTTTTTTGAATAAGGGAAACAATTTTACTTTAGTGTAGTGCAATTTTCAACTTAGCTGTTTTTTTAGCTAACATTGTGTCAGCACACTCAACTGTTGTTGTCCCTCATTGCATTCCCTCAGTCATACCAACCCCACATTATTTAGCTAAACTTGTTTATAAGTATGTCTAGAATAATTTAATCAATAAATAAAAGGGACTCTAAATGAATGAATGTTGATGCCCGTTCACTGTAGACTCAACTTGTGCTAACGTGTGTCAGGAAATATTCTAACCAGCCCCACAGTGTAACACAGTGTCACGCTGTCCACACTGTGGGTGTGCGTTGGGGGCGCATTGGGGGCGCATTGGGTGCGTTCAGACCATTGACAGCATGTCAAATTCCCTGATTGGCCGACGCTGTTCAATGCAGCTCAGCGCCAGACCCCATTTTCCTAATGTGGGGGTGAAGCTTTGAAGATTAGCTCGAGTTCTGGAATCTAAGCCTGTCTTTATTTTTAGAGGAGTCCATGTAGCCCTAAAATAATACTAGCCAGTAATACTAGCCCTCTCTATTATCATTGGGTACTCATCCTACGAGATGTACCACGCTATAATAATGACATCTTCTGCACAATAATAATGGACTGGTTACCTGGTAGTCCCCATTTCGCTTCCCCACCCAAATATAATTGGTCAGTCCCCTGCCAATATTCCTCCTCCTGCCTAAAAATAATTGGGTACCCACCCTAATATAATTCATTGGTCCCTGATCATTCCATCAATAATTCGGCAGCCACCGCACTCTATAATAATTGGGCAGGACAGGCCTCGAGCTTCTGTTTATGTATGTATAAATTGATTCATTTCTCACCTCAAATAAAGGCCTGTTAGTGTAGTAGTTTATGTGCTTCGTTAATTTCATTAGTTAGGTCATCGGTTCGATGCTCTGTTGAAGCAATCACTTTTTTTCTCTCTCTATTTTGTTTTTTGATTATTACCAGTGCGAGATCCGTAGCATAGGTTCCATTTCTCAATATGTACATACATCCTGTACGTTGGTTGTCTTTAACTTGGGTTTAATCCCCAGTGTCCACGTTCAATGGATCTCTTCACCAAGATTTCCACATGTCTATGGGTCGAAAATTAGCACAAATCAGCCATGAATGAAGGAGAATATTGGTATAGAACATATTCGGCGTAATACCTGGCATGTTTTTGACAATTTGCCTCCTTTTTCTCTTGCATTGTGAAGTACTGTTGTGGACAAGGTATGAAAGTTGTGAAGAACATACTGTGTAAGTGCAAGTGAGAGACAGTTTTTGGGTACACCAAGTCTGACTTTTTCATTATCGATGATACAAGTGTGATTTTTGACTAGATAGTAGAACAAAACATACCGAATTGAATGATATGCTTTGGAAAGACAGAAGATCACGGACAGTGTTGGTATTCCAAAAATATGCTTGCCAGAATCTCATCCGGTTTCTAAGCACCCTTTGACACAAGTCCGACTTTTTCATTATTGATGATAATAGTATGATATGGGTGTGTATAAGTGGACCAAAACTTGCTGAGTCAAGTGGTATACTGGTAAGAACACAGAACAACATGGAGGCTGTTCGTATTCATAAAATATTTTTGCTGGAATCTCAGCCCCTGGGTTCTAAGCGCTACACTTTTACTACTGTTGTGCTCTGATGTCAGAGATTTCACTCAGGTAGGGCTACAGGCAGTTCAAAATGTATGTCCATAGCATTCTAGTCCTCATATGGTCATTACTACTACTGGTATCGACTATATGAGTGATGCAGCCTGACAAAAAATCCTCACGGTTGAGGTGGAAAAAAGGGGATTGGTGAGTCTCTCCCTCGCCGGGTATAGTCTCGACACAAGGATAACTTTACTCATCAAGTCTTGGGGCTTAGAAGTGGCAGCTGCCCCTTCTAGCTGGCATTGACGAGGAGGGAGAAGGATGTTGACGTGTGTGCACAGCTAGTCCTGAGCCATTTATCTTATCATATCAGTTCGGCGCTTTCTGACCCATATTTATACAAATCAACGGTACACCAAATAATTATTGGGTGCGTAATTTAGGTGCCAGTAGAGTATTAACGGATCCGAGCACCCCCAGACCTAATAATTATTGGATGGTCACCAAACATGTGCATCCACAGCCACCCAATAATTATTGGGTCATGACATTCCAGAGCCCAGGCCCCCCTTTCTTCTCTAGGGTTATTTTCATTTTCCATCATCCAATGGTATGTCAAAAAACCTAGCTGCTCTTGTACTACTAGTGTATGACCTATTGTTGAAGCCATACCAAGCAAATTGACAGGTAAAGAGCAAGGGAGAAGCCACTCAGCACGTGCCCTATTATCATTCGGTGGACAAGTCGCTTACCTGCCCTATTATTATTCGGCGGCAAAGCCTATTATTATTTAGTGCATCTGCTTTTATATGCTTGTGAAAATTGGGCAATGATTATAATAGGGCAGGATAGTATTACTGGTAACTATAATAACAGAGCTACATGGACTGTTGATTTTTATTTGGACAGATGCGCGGTTCCTTGCAGTCTGTCGAATTCGATGACGCCAAGCAGACATATGTGGCCGAGATGCAAAATCCCCAGTTTCACTCAGCAAAGCAAACGTTCTGACGCTCTTTTCTTGGTAGACAGCTATCATGGTGTCTTCTGGCTTTACATCAGGAAAATCCCAAATTCCGAATTCGGCTGAAGAGAGGAAAGTTTAGATCAAATTAGTATGAATTAGTATGAAGGCGTGCAAACTGATCAAATATGATCATTTGCTTGATTAGTGCGAATCCAACATTCCATTTTTTGATTACTTCAAATTAGTTCATATTCACACATATTCGCATATATTCATGCCCATTTGCACCCATTTATGTGCATTTCACTGCATCATACCACATTAGTGTACTTTTGTCTGGGTCTAATTCTACTAATTGCACGAATTTGGCCAGTTATCATCATATCTGTACTCATTCTGGATCATTTAGTGATATTTGTACACATTAACTGCTACTTAATTGCACGCTTTTCAGTTGAAAAGTCACTGTGAAGTCAAATCTGAATGTATTTATTATACTAGTACAACAGCTACAAGAATTAGAACAATATCCTCAACCATGCTTCCAACATTATTTACCACCACCCTTGCTCTTCGTTATCTGCTGTTGAGAACCATTAATAGTCATTTACAGAATAAGACGACGAGGAGACTTACACCACGGGCCCATTCAATGCCACCCATACTCCTTGTTCAACCAGCTCAACCCCTCATATACGTGAAATGACTGTAAGACTTGCAGAGGTCAGCTTACGAGCTATGTTGTCAGAGGTATTTAAAATGTTAGTATGTTTCGGGAATAAAAGTCCATCACTCATAATTAAATAGTCTGGTTGCGCCGAGGAGTCCCTGCCATTTAGTAGAAGAGAAGTCAATGATTTTGGAATGATGTTTGGAGGAATGGATGAACGAAGGATGGCAGGCCGCAGGAAGATGGATGAAGGAGGGAGGGAAGGAAGAAAGAGAAAGGACAAAAAAAATTCTATGTGGGACGAGGTTATTATATATACGCCCTGGTCCCCATATTACCTGGACACTCCATGTGCTCGGATACCCGGTCCCTCGGATAAATGGGCATCTCGGACCAACTTGGTAGAAAATTTGGAGTTCGTTATTGGTACTTGTTCAGTACACCCGAGTTACTACAACATCAGGCTGGTGTGCTCCCCTCACTGCTGATGTTTTTTTGTGATTTTTGGTTGTAATATCATAAATTAAAAACCATTCCATACTAACAAACTTGCCTCAAATATTCTTGTGGTTATTATCGGCATTTTTACCGTTCACACAATTTCACACAAAGCTGACAAATTCGCACAAATTCGCACCAATTATCTCAGTTAGTCAAATGTGAGAACTTGTTTACATTTTGGGTTTCTCCTGAAGCTCTTCATGCCAGTTCTGGATCCTGACTGCTATGAGGTGGTATACCAACCATACCAAGTCACCAGCAGCATAAAAGCAGCTCCAAATTTTGTCTAAATTACCCAAATATTAGCAGAATTAATACTTTTTAGTATCCACTATAAGGTAATTTAATCAAATTACAGCTAAGGCATGCGAATTCGATCAAATTACGACTAAGGATGCGGATAAGAAGGGTTAGTCAGATTTACACTAATTACGGCAAATTCGCAAATCCGGTTTTTCCTGATGACTAGAGTGACCTTCTATCAGATTCCCTGCTTATTCCATATTCCGCCCGTTGTTTGTGGTCCTGTTCTTCCTCTCGGAACTCTTGATGGGGACGCTAGGATCGGGAGACGCCTGCAGGAATTCGAACCTTTATTCATTCATCCTTCTGCCTCAAAGAACTCGCCACAGTCAAAGTCCGATTTTCCATCGTTCCATTTACCCGTGGGCCATGGTTCCAGAGATGTTAGATCGCTATCACACTCGGATTTCAAACACATGGTGGGGGGTTCGTGTAGCTTTTGCCCTTTCCTTCCTTCTTGGCTAGTCTTTCCAAGCGCTCTGCCGAATCCGGGGGGACACATCCTTGCCCCCCCCTGATCCTTAAAGCCTTCCCTCAGATGCGATTGCCCTCCCATTTGATAATATTGAATCTCTTCGTGTCCGTCATCTCCAAACCCACCATCATCCAGAGAAGTCTTTCGGTCTTACTCCCTCCCCATCCATGACAATACCCCCGGCTTGTTCATGAGTCCCCGTTCTTGAGATCTGAACCGACTTTGTCTCCTTCTGTCCGCATCCACATCTGTGCTGGAAGCTTCTGTTGGTCGACTTGGTTCGTTTGTGCAAGCGAAATCAATGGCCTGATATTATCTAGAGCGTGGACAACAGCAGACAGCCCGGGGCCGAGTGCCTGTTGATCTGACTGCACCTCAGGTTGCGACAGAAGTTGCAGATGGGGTAGGTTCCGTAACAGCGTTTTCCTTTCAACCTCAAAACCTCGACGAACACTGTCAACGTCAATGTCAAGTCACGAGCCACCGTCCGTGAGTGACATCCCCCAACCTAGTATCCCCGACTGTCATGCCTTTTTGTCAAGACGTCCATGTGGTGATGAACGTACTGTGGTCTCTTACTATCACCATCATCATCGTCTTGGTTTCTGGGCACTGCCTAGAGCTATCTCTCTTTTTTACCTTTGGCTAGAGAACCGAAACCTACACACTGGCGATGGAACGAATTCCAACCCAATTTTTTTGCACCATCTTCGGCCTTTCCATCATACAAGACCCTCATAGAGACGACAACAGCGAATATAGCGTCGCCAAGACTGATACCTCGGCAACGCTAATTGTTTTTTGATTTTCGGAAAAGGGGCCATGGTGTAGCAGAGTTTGTAGGAAGTGAAGGGATGATTTTGCACATGCTTGCCTGAGTTGTTGAGGAGTTGCTTCATCTTCTCTGTAAACGACTTGGGTTTCAATAGAGGTGGGAAGGCTGGCTCTCCTTCTCAGGAACATCCAGGCTATCAATATATCAATCCTCGTCGAACCTGATGGGATATGCAATGTTTTCCCCCTCGGAGAGAGCTAAGGTAGCGGCAGTCCACATCGTTTGAACCCCACGTGATCTGTCTGTGACTTCCTTTTTTGGCGATGGATTCATCTTTCAGCTCGTAGAACGTTGTACAGCACATTAATAAAAATTCTGACACCAACATTTCATGGAAAGTGATTAGAGCAATGTGAGGATCCAAAAAGTTTTGAGTAAAATGATGACATCGTTGTGGAGTTACAGTTTAACAACAAAAGGTCGGGCCCGCCATCACTAGCACTGCTTCTCCCGCCCCCATACGGTCCGTAATGCCCAAAAAGCGCAAAGCTGACGTCTCGTGTGCTTTTAATTTTTATGGGACAGGTGATATATACCAAACTCCGAAGAAAAGAAAGACAATACCAATACACGGTGTGAACCAAGAGAATGTATTTGCCACCGCCGATGATCTTGAGCTTGAACAATTGAATGCTAATGACAATTACAGGAAATGCTGAAAACCACTGAAAACCAAGACTTGCCACATTCCTCCACTGGCATACCAACAGCTCCCAACACCCCGAGAACACCACACAATCCCCATGGCAGTCCGTTGCACAGGAGGCCAAGTTTTGGAACCTTTCACCTCACAGAAAAGCCTGCTACACCAAAACATGCATCATGTACAGTCTCCTTCAAATTTCTGATTGTTTCAAAACCACTGGGTGATGGCGGATCAAAATCAAACACGTCCACACGGAGTGTAATCATTTCAGGGGATGTTAATGAAACAGGATCACGGTCCGGGACACCTGGTGGGTGATCATCAAACCACGTTCAAACTGTCAAGTCAATAATTTAACAGAACCTTCCTGCATTATTGAAAAGCGGAGTCAGCAATTGGACGAGGCCATGATTGTTGACGAAAATGAGTTCTATTGCTTCAATGACAATGACCTCGGGAAGTCAGATGACCCAAATGACTTCAGCAATGAACACTCTGCAAGTCTGCCATCAGCCGCCGCCGCAGCTGGCTCGTCCAGGCCCGATAATACATGTCTGAATGGAAGGCTTCGTCAGGCACCCCCTGTGGCCGCTGTTCTTAAAGCCCTTCCTGACCTCCGTTTTATTATACGTGAGCCACGGAAAACGGGACCCGGATACAAGATTTTCTCAAAGAATGATCTTGATCCATATGTTCGTGCCCGCCTCGATATTCTTCTCGCATTCTTCTCCAACTACACCAACCCTCATTCTGCCACGTTGATACTGGCGTTCCTCCGCACGTCAGGCTGCCATTGGGGTTGAGCGTGGCGAATATTGTGCTCAATGGATTTGTCGGGCTGCGAGAAACTTTCTGGCTGACCGGACAATTCCAGTTAACCCATATGGCGAATGGAATACATCCCTTCTCGACAATGAATCCCTTCTCCTCGAAGTCAAAATTTTTTTGCAGTCTCTTGGAAAAGAGATTACCGCAGGAAAACTCGCCGAGTATTTGTCGACCCCGGAGGTAATGGAGCGACATGGTATCACCAAGGGGCCATCAGCCCGTACCTGCTCAACTTACCTGAACACACTGGGTTATCGGTTTGTGGAAGCAAAGAAGGGCCAGTACTCAGATGGCCATGAGCGAGAGGATGTTGTCTATCATTGTGATAAGGTTTTCATTCCTACTCTCATGCAATTCACTGATCGGGTTCAGTGGTATGACCGTGACGGCAATGAATGCAGTCAAGTACAGGGGCGGCGTGTAATTTTCTGGTTCCACGATGAATCAATTTTCTATGCACATGATCGTCGCCGTTGCTTCTGGTACCTAAAGGATGAATCAGCTACTCCTTACCAAAAAGGAGATGGCCATTCATTTATGGTTGCCGATTTCGTATCTGCAGACTTTGGTTTTCTCACATCCCATGATGGAACCAGATCTGCTCGCTGCTCGATGTTTCCCGGTGAGGGAAAGGATGGATACTTTGACAATGAAGATATTCTCTCCCAAGCCCGTGAAGCAATGGATATTCTTGCTTCCGACTACTCAGAATTTGAGCACGTTCTAATTTACGACAATGCAAAAACTCACCAGAAGCGAGCGGAAGATGCATTATCTGCTCGGAAAATGCCGAAGGGGACACAACTGTGGTTTGTGAAGAAGACGGAGAGAGATGCAGATGGCAGGATTGTTTACAGCCCTGACGGGAAGCCAAAGAAAATTGAAATACGGATGGCTGATGCCAAATTCAGTGATGGCAGAAGGCAGTCACTATATTTTGAGAATGGACCAGACTGTGGGAAATTCAAGGGGATGGCACGGATTCTTCAAGAACGAGGGGTATTCAAGACTGAACAGGAAGCCAAAAGGATGTGCTATGAATGTGCAGGATTTAAATGCAAGGATCTGGACTCCACAGACTGCTGCTGTCGTCGGATGCTTTTTAATCAACCCGACTTCAAGGACGTCCCTTCTCTCCTTGGAAAAGCTATTACTGGCCGGGGACATCATTTTCTATTTCTTCCAAAGTTCCATCCAGAGCTCAATTTTATTGAGCAGTGTTGGGGATTTGCCAAGCAGGTATACCGACTCAATCCCCCATCGAGCAACAAGCAAGTGTTGAAAAAAAATACTCTTGCAGCTCTGGACAGCATTCCAACAGTGACACAACGGCGGTAAGTTTATTTGACACACCTCTCGGATCTCTATTTACGCATGCTAACTGAATTTAGCTTTGCCACTAGATCATTTCGTTTTATGGATGCATATGCTCGGGGATTGAATGGTAGACAGGCGGCATGGGCATCCCGCAAGTACCATGGGCATCATGTCCTTCCGGACAGCATTCTAGATGATTTAGAGAGAGAGAACATACACTAGAAGCAAATATTATTACTGTATATATTTCAAAGGACTCAAACCACTGAAATTGGAGGCACTAAGACTGTAATTCTGTATCTAGTCACTCAATTTTTGGTTTCATGCATATATATTTCATAGAAAACATCTTAGCATATATTAAAACAAAAGTACGGAAACAGAATTTGGATAAAAGGTGTTGTAGCTTCAGGAAAGGTATTTCGATGTCTATAACCCATATATGGTGCGAAAGAGTCACACTTTGGTCACACCATGTGGGGTTCAAACGATGTGGACTGCCGCTACCTTATTTCAGATCCTCGCAGGAGATGTAGAATGTTGGGAGAGGATCAAGGTCGTTAACTCTACCCCTAATTTTTGGTTCATGGCACATGCTGAGTTTTCAAGAGCCAATTACATTCTCTCAAACGTGTCACCTTTCTTTCGGGGGTGCACTTCGTTCGATCCCAACGCAGTCTCTTCTGATCCCTCACGCCATCCGAGTCATGTCTTCCTTGATGTCCCCCCCCCCCTCATGCCATTTCACACTCTAATCAATCGCGACAGTTATCCTCTCTCTACAATCTTCCCATGCCATGGTCACAGCTTCACAGAATACCGAGGGATTCTGCAGGCTGACCATTTTCGTGTTCTACTACGCCCTTACACCAAAATCTGGTGTAAGTGTCGACTTTGAGATCGCTAAGGCGGAACATTCTCAGTCCTGACGAAATCCTCATTTTTTTTTTCATCCCCCACCCCAAACTTCAACGGTCTCCCAGATCCAGATCCGACAAACGACTTCCGTTCGCAGAGGGAGGGTCTTCTTCAACACAACAAGTATCTAGGTTTCATCCAGCTCATTGAAAGTTAAAGTTAAAGTTGACCCGCGCTTCGAATGCTCGCTCTCTTGTCGTGCACAGTATCACCTCAGGCAGGAGTATGACAGGTGCCATAAACCCCTGACAGACCCGGTTTGAGTCGTGTGGGAAATGGACCCAAGAGGCCCGCCTCCCGGGTGTGACGTGCGTTCCTTTTCCGCTTCCTTCTTGCTCCCTCCCTGCCTCCCCCGATGCTTGCTCTCCCATACCCCCCTACCTATGCTTTGGTACGCCCAATCCAATATGAATATTCCTGTGGCAGGGCTACGAGGACGACTAACTCAGAAGCGTTTAATTTACGGATTGCATTGGCAGGGAAATAGTTGGTTGTGCGACACAGTGCGTATCCTTGTTGCTCTCACTTAATATCACTGATATCGGTCTCCATTCTTGTGGACTGGGTCTAGAATTCAGCCAAGAATCCGAGGTTACAGGTCCAGCAACGTAGCACTTCTGCCTGCTGAATGTGAACCAGGCTTTGGGCAATAAAGGTACGCACCCCATCCTATTTTGCTGGCTCACGGCTCAATCACTCCCGTTTCAATTCCGGCCAGATAGGTGAGAGCTTTTGCCAGAGTCACAATGTCTACTCTCACAATAGCTCATCGCCTTCTGTCTGACACAGGTGCAACTGGCCCTGCACCGTAACGTCGACGCCAGCGTTCTGATAGCCCATTCTCAGCCTCCTCTCACCAATAGCCCTCGTGTACTTTCTGTGTAAATCATAGACATCGCTATTTGTTGATCTTGACTCTGAATCCGACATGTACCTCTACCACCAGCATGTAAGCAGCAAATATCCAGTCATCCACCATTTCATTCGCTCATGACCTGTCAGTACCGCAGCGATTTCCAGCAAACAGCCCCATGTGTATGTATCGATTACTGCTACTGGCTGGCTGGTTTGGTTCGACTGGTATGTCCTGCATATCTCTTTCATGTAATGTGTTTGTCGTCGGTCTCAGTGTCCTGGCGCTAAATATTATGAACAGGAACCTTTTTTCTCTCTCCTCTATCACCACGACATGGCTCAATCTATGAAGTACACCACATACTAGTACATACCTGGTTGGATGTTTCTGCCGTTGTATTAGACCTTTGTATGTCTATGGAACCCGAATAGACTGTTGTGTTCAGTGTTAGAGAGAAAGTCAACAACAAGGTTGTTGAAGTTGAATCTTGTATGTACAGGCTGTGTTAGACCAGGTACTAGATACATCTGGAAGGCTCAGTATCCGTAATTTCTAGAAACGAAGTATGTTTACCTCTGCACCGGAACATCGGCTATACCATAACCGGTACTTTCAGGAGATTTCCGCGACATTAAACTGCCAATTGTCGGCGCCCTGCATGGTCTCCCGCTTAGATATTTGAGCTATAGCATTGTCCAAGAATCTAAATAACTCTATCAGAAGCTGGTACTCACCAGATCGAAATTGAAAAGGTGTGAAATCACCGTTTTCACTGAAGACGCGCGTGAAGTGTGAATAACGGCTTGACATACCTCACCTACTATTGAGTGACCCGACGGAGACCTGACAGTTCACAGATGTTTCTTGTTCAGACGAGACTGAAAAAGAGTATAGATAATGACAATTTACGACTTGAGCGATGTGCACTGTCCAAGTATATCGTGGTTGGCAGCACCAGTGGCCACTGGCAGACCAATCTGTGATAAATCCGTGAAAGCCTTGTCAAGCAATTTATGGTAGAAACCAAATCAGGATGTCTGAGATTCGAGAGGTGGGGAATGTGTGATATTGTATATCAAGTAATTAGATACAATGTCTATATTACGGCGAGTAACGAGTGTAAGTAATATTTTGCAGCTGCGATGCAAAACGTCAAGAACTTTGAGAATCATGTCTGTGACACCCACCATTAGTGTATGATCATTACTGTTGGGAGAAGGAACATCAGTATTCAGAAACTGGCACGGTTTACTTACGACTACAAGGGACTTGGGTCTGGTGTATTGTTCTGGACTGATTGAAAGTTCAGTCAGAACCGTGGTAGCTGAAAAGAAAAACTAGACATGGAAACCCACACGCATGCACAGCAGCTGTACCGACAGGATGAACATCTTGCCGCCAATGGCAGACGCGTTGGCGGCAAGCATAGGATATAGGAACAAACACTTGATGTAGCTCGAATCCAGTTGAGTGAACCCAGGAGAGGAGGGGCAGGCTGAGCGCTGAACAGTGATAGCGCTTGTCAGTGTGGAAGTGCAGGATATTGACCGAGGTGGCGCGTGAAGCTATCCTCAGAATTTGAAGTAGAAGAATTGGGATCGGAATCAGCGTGCTGACTGCAAGAGAGCTCAAGGTATAGTAGACTCGAACTATGGCAAGAGTGACGAGCCACGAGCTAGCAAATATAGGACAGCGGTGGGTAACACCCAAATCCTGATCCACACCCGGCAGGCGCAGTAGCGGCAGTATGCATGTTTGCTGGGTCTGTATCCTAACAACTTCTGATTGAACACCGGGACAGGTCTACAAGGGTTGAGAGGAGTATCAGTGATAGTGGTGAACGCAAACCAAGGGTACGGCGGTACGCACCACCGTTGTGCCATCGTACTGAGGCCAACCAATCCACTACCAGGAGTAAATCAGATGCTGTCAAGTTACATGGCTACCGCCACAGGAATATTCATATTGGATTGGGCGTACCAAAGCATAGGTAGGCGGGTACGGGAGAGCAAGCATCGGGGGAGGCAGGGAGGGAGCAAGAAGGAAGCGGAAAAGGAACGCGCGTCGCACCCGGGAGCCGGGCCTCTTGGGTCCGTTTCCCACACGACTCAAACCGGGTCTGTCAGGGGTTTACGGCACCTGTCATACTCCTGCCTGAGGTGCACGGTATCCGAACCCGAACCCGAACATCACACACCGTGTCCACACACACACACACACACACGTGTCTTTTCCTCCTTTTTCATGCATTTTTTTGCAGAGGTGTCACTACGATCCTTTGGCTCGAGTCCATGCGAGGGTTCGACAGGGTTGGAAGTACTACTGTAGTTCTTTTGCTTGTTCAGCCCGATTTCCACTGGCAGCCTCGCCCTCGCCCTCGCCCTCGCGTCCCAGCCAGAGCACATCCGAGTCCTTGACCCCTTCTCAAGGTTTACTACACCCTCGACTTCACACTCTGTATCAGGGTGTGACTGGTGCTATGTAGTATGCGGGGGTCTAGGGTTTTTACACCATCCTTGCCTCCGTCTTCTAGTGGCGCTTTGTTACTTGTTACCGATGTTAATGTTAAACACATTAGACCTCGAAGTCCCGGTTGTCCGGTGCTGTTCGTATGTTGGGATTTTTTGTTTACGTTGGGGCCGTAGGTCTAGGTTCTGAAGGTAATTCGGAATCTAGTGATCAGTGTTGAGTTGAGTTGGGTGGGGGATGGATAGCCTGAGGCGATGATTTCATGATCAGAGATGGTATGAATTCTGTGTGTTTGGCCTACCGATAATGGAGGGTCTTGCGGGGGGAAGCGCTGAATATTCAGACTTCATTCTCCTTGTGCTATTCCTATGATCGATTTGAAGGCCTTGGCTAGAGCTATCCGTTCTCGATCGAGGGCGCTGGATCTTGAATCTATTCACGATTAGAATCTACATTTTTACTGTAGAACTGGGAGACGATCATGTGGATTATAATATGATGTATTGTCGTCTTTTATTCTGGGACCCATCATGGAGGTGCTGGATGGAGGAGAAGAGGTGAAAATCGTTATCAGACTCACTCGTGCATATGCCGAACGAAGATCTGCACTGGCGGAGCTTAGCTGGAACGAAGTCTATTCTTCCTCTGACTGTCTGACATGGCTGTAATTATCATTTCGAACAGCTGGCCCTAAGGCCTAAGGCCTAAAAGTTCGCGTCTGGGAGTTCGCAAAATGAATGAAGGGTTTCGATCTCAGAAACGGTACTATAAAAAAACGTATGCTCTACTCTCCGGAAAACAAGCCAGGGCACGCTAGCCAAAAAGATTCAATCCAGGCATCTCCCCCCGTACGTCTGATAAAAATGTCAGCAGTCGATGTGGGATGCCTCTATATTACCCGGTAGCCTTTGCGCCACATATCGGTCCGGTCCCAACTAGTGAATCTGCCGGAAAGCTGGTTCATATCCGAATCGATCGTAATGCATCCCAAATTGGACCTTTCAGTTGCGGGGATAAGAAGATTGAAGGCAACATGTTCATGACCAGCCTCCTGAAGATAAGAGGACTGATAGCCTGGGGAACCTTGTTAGAGGTGGCGCAAACCGTGGTAGTACCGCAGAACGACAACGGTTTTGGAGAGTGTTCTCCTTGGGTGAAAAGCTTGATCGACAAGCTGAATGAACTTGGGTTCATCGGAGTGGCGAATGTTGATGGGCTTATGAAGGAATTCGAGGTGTTTGCTGCACCGGTTTCTCCCCATAGAGGTGTGGGCGAAAGTTCTTGGATGTATAATGGAGATACGCATGACGCTAGGTCATATCTATACCAAGGAGGAAACGGCCTCAGATCTATTGGTGTATTTGCGAGCTGAAAGAAAAACCGAGTAGAAAGACATACCATACTCCAAACATCATGGCAGACCGCTTGTGCAATTGCACCACGTATGAAAACGATATCTACAATATCAAAGACGGGTTTTCGACCTGTCCGGTCGGAAAGAACGCCTTCGACGAGGCCTCCGATGAGTGCACCCAATGTTGTTGTTGATGTCATGAATTCCTAGTGAAACGTTTTCAGTAACTTCCGTGGATTGCGACAAGCTGCTCAGCTACGCACTTTCTGCCCATTTGTCAACTCGAACGTTCCACCATGAAGGTCGGTACCACACGTAACGAATGCCCCTGATAGGACTCCCGTGTCGTAACCTACAAAAAGAAGAAGAAAAGATTGTTCGACGGTTCTCCTGAGAATTCATTCTTAATAATTGAACATACCGAAAAGCAGTCCCGAAATCAACGAGCACGAGACTAGCATCCAGACGAACCAAGTCTTCACCTTCTACAACCACGGTCCACCGTTAGCTCGTTTATCTCGCCATGTTCCAAGTCGTGGAAAATGTTGCTCAAAGCCTCCTCGGTCGGCTGGATTTTTCTCGTTTGTGACTGGAGTAGGAATACGAACACGACGAAAGAAAAAAGTGAGATTGCTCTTGTCGTGTCTGTAATAGGGGGCAGTCGCCCGGCGAGTTATTGTCGCAGTCGGCATGAGGGAGCGAAAGGAAAAGAGCATTATTAAAGTAACGGATATAGAGTTACAATTGTTAGAAGAGCTAGAAGAAAATTGAATCAGAGAGAATTTCAGATATTATAGAGAATATATGATAGGATAGACGCACCAAATCTTGAACCTTACGAGTGACAGCTGCACCGTGTGGCTGGATGTCGAGGAGGAGAACGGAAAAAGAAAATGAGCGGCCAGACGACGGAGTTTGAATTGATCACGATTCGAAGTTTAGAATTGAACAGCCTTGAACAGTACTTCAGTGGCCTTGGCGGGGACGTTTGCGAGAGAAACCGTTCAAAGAAAGTGAGGGCTAAGGGCCAGGGTTTCGGTACTCGAGAACATGGGCCTGTGTGGGTGGGTTTCCTCTTTTTTTTTTTTCCAGGGTCATGGCCTTTTCGGTCTTTGCAGTCATGTTCATAGGGTTATTTCGGTGGTATCGGCTTGCAGGCCCTCAACCCACACTACTGCCCTGCCATTATATCTTGGTTCTATCTATCTACTGACTTTCCAACTGCGACCTTCCCCATTTTGCACTGGCTCACAAGCAAATGAGTGACGGACAATCTCACCTCAAACGGACTGTCACTTCGAGGGACTTACCGAGCTGGAAACACTACACGTATATCCTTACTGGATACCGAAGGCAAGGATTTGTGGAAAGCTCTAAGCTCGTAAAGTTATCTTACTAACCTGGTACCCTCATTGAATGTAGGCCGCAAGATTGGAGAGGTTGTGTTCATTCCATATATGCTTGTGCGTAGTCCGAGAAGTTTCGAGAGATCTTTATTGATGGATATTGGTGACAGACGTGCATAACGAAACCGGTGAAAGAAATTGAATCATTCCAGAAAATCTACTCTGACTGTATTTCCAGGAAACATACACACCCACTTATGGGCCGGTGTACTTTTTCTATACTTTCTGGTCACAGTGAATCCATCGCAACTCACATCTGGCCGAACGACATGGGTGGACTCGACGGTGTTTTCAATTTTCTTTGCTTCAGCCACATTTTGTATGCTGGCTAGCGCAATATACCACACGTCGCTTGCCCATCGATCTCGAGAAGTACTTGTTGTGAAAGTACTTATACATTCATCGTTTCCTCACATAAGTTCGCCAGGTCTGCTCTCGCTGCCATGCCTTTGATTATGTTGGAATCATTGTTCTGACCGTGGGATCCTTTTGTCCATTGCTATACTATGGATTCTTCTGTGAAACGGAAACTCTAACGATCTACGGCTTGATTGTTCTCTTGATGAACGCCGGTATGTACTGGCTCTCGTCCGAGTCAATATCGACGCCTGACTTTCAAGTTTGCTCAGCCGGTGTCTTTGTTATCGTCGATCCCGAATACGGAAAACCGACACATATTACTCTGCGCACTGCAATTTTCTTGGGACTAGGAAACTTCGCCATAATCCCAATCATCCACTGGCTCATGGTACATGGATCAGCGACGACACTTACGGGGATGGGTGTGAAGTGGTTCATCTTGTCCGGATTCTTCTACATTGGAGGTGCTTTGCTGTAGTAAGTTCCACTTGTTCATTGAGCATGAAGTCAAAATTCATGCCATTCTAATTTCTCAGTGCGAATCGGATCCCAGAACGCTTCAATCCCGGTGCTTACGACTACCTCTTCCACTCCCATCAGATCTTCCACATTTGCGTGGCATTGGGTGCTTATCTTCACTACGTCTTCATCTCCGTAGCGCTTGATCATGCTTATACTCGGTCCAAATGTGCCATAACCTGATTTTCCTGTCAAATCGCTTATAGTTTGTTCATACTTCTCTCACCATTCCATGTCCGGAATCTCGATTCTCCTCGTCAAACCCTCGTCTAAGATGCTCCGTTCCCTTCGTATCGTGAATACGATTAGATGGTCGAAATAGGAACAGCAAACGCCGATCGGCTAACTCCAGCACAATGCAACGGAAGGCGGAAAGAGATACATGGGGGGCCGCCATCTATTCATAGATACAAGGAAGTGCGCTGACGACGCACGAGCCATTATGGGGAGTGCTAAAAGGATGTCAGCTCTTTTTCTACATCAAAGGAAGGTCTGAGGAAGAAATCGAGCTATTCATCAGCGTAAGCCATCCCTCAAATCGAGTCTCGACTGGCGAGGCAGAGAACTCAGTTCAGTATTTGGTCTAGATACCAGCAACGCAAGAAGGAATTCAAGCGTCCCACGTGCCCGAAAGGACCGGCGTAACCCCGCCTATACGATTCTCATTGGGCTATCGGGAATGTTTGGACGATTAAGGTTGAATTCTTGAGTGCTCCATGAGCGGGAAACCAACACATGAAAAGCAGTAAATGAACACCGCAGCTGACCATATGCGCACTCAGTTCAAATAAGCCACTGAACTAGGTGTGGGTCGTCGTGGGGAGAAGTTGACGAGGACGGGCACGCTGCAAAATAAAAAATGAATTTTGCATTAACATTGTGGATACAACTGTTGGAATATATTGAGGATGGACGAGGAAGTAACACACAACACATAGCAAGGAGCAACACTAGACGAGGGAAAAACAGGTCAGCGAGGTGATGCGAGGATACGAGGAAGAAAGAGGCTGCAAGACTTACCAAGAAGTCGCGGAGACAAGAACAGAGACAAGACCAGATGGGGGTGGAGAGCGACGTTACTAATCCGCTACATCTATCATCGAACCACCCTGCTGAGGTTTCGGAGCCTTAATAACAACATCCAATTGTTGCCTGAGAGGAGGAAACGCGAATCAGAGATAGAATGGAAAGAAAGACCGGAAAAGAACATACAACTTCATCCTAAACAACATTTTTTTATTCGCTTGTTGCATCTCCAACCCCTTCCTCACCGCATTCACAAATAACTCCGCCCTCCCATCTGATGATCTAACCTGCAAGATCTTCCCCTGGCTATCCACTCTTCCCTTGATATCCCCGCTCCGAATCAGCCCGACAACATATTCCTCTGTTTCCTCTACAGACCATCCAAACGCATCAGCCATCCTGTCTAGTTTAATGCTGCTGAACGGAGTGAAATAGAGGGTCACCAGACGTGAGCGAGTAAGCGAGTTCAGAGTTTCAATGTGAGGCGCTAGGTGAATGTCAATGGTGTGCCGGGTCTATATAGGAAAGGCTTAGCGTTAGACCAAAAAACACGACGGTCTAACAAGAACACACGTTATTCCGACTGAGCGTTTCCAACACAGCCCTGAAATTACTTCCCATATACGCCTCCACAGCTTCTCGTACATACGACTCTTGCTCAATGTAGGCGCCGAAGGATAGGTTTTCAATCACCTGGTTCGCAAAGGCGACGTTTGTGAGAGCCGGTAACACCAGAAGGGTTAAGCAGGCCCTCTTACCTGGACTTTGAATGCCGATCGTGACAAGGATCCCAGGGCACAGACACATCCATAAATTGCAATATCCGCTTGAGAGACCAGCTGAAGTAGAAGGGGGGTCAATACAGATGGAAATGCAAAAAAGTAACAGGTTCCCTACCTTCCCAAACCAATCTCCCAAACCACTTGTCCCGGTACCCATCCTCAAGAAAAAGTACGCAGCACGCTCATAATTGCCCTGGCTCAACTGCGATAACGCATTCGCAAAATCAAGTTTTGACCGAAGGACGTCGACGTCAGCTATCGTTGAGGAATTTTTTCTATTTCCAGAACCACCATCTTTATCCTTGATTGTAGATGCCGTGGCACCTTCGAGTGAGGATTCGGCTTTGAACACGTATGTGGGGAGGTGAGCGTAGTTTCGTTGTTCGATAAGGAGCTATTTAAGTGGTGTTTTTTGAGAAGAAAAGAAGCGACAATACGACGGGTGCCGCGTACCTCGAGAATGGAAATACACCCATCCAGAACATGTTGACTGGTAGTACAAAACTCACGAGACTTTGTCCAGTGCTTCAGTGCTGCTGGATAATCTCCAACTGAGCGATAAAACTCTGCTAGATCGCGATGTCCCAGCTGGAATAGACATATCGTATCAACAACTCAAGAAAAGAAAAGAAAAAAGACAACACGCACCCGGATACTCTCCTTAATCATATTATTCGAATACGTCTTCAACTCTCCCTCCAACTTGACCTTCTCCTGATGATTCCTCTTCACCACCTCATCCACCCACCTCGTATCAAGCCCATGAAGCTCATTCATACTTGGTAGCTGTACTCCAGGATACGAAGAAACCAACTCATACGCGTTACACAGAGGTTGATACAAAGAAGGATCGCGAGACTGATGGATGTGTTGTATAGCCAAATTGAAAGCATCGACGGCGACACCTGGACAAACAGATACGATTCGGATTAGCCTGTCTATTGCTGTTCGTCCACTGTAATTCCCAATATAGGAATCGAGATCGAATGGATGGTTATCGTCGACTGGGACAATGTAGTTGTAGTGAGACCGTCTGGCGGCGTTGTTGGAGCTCAAAATAGGTGCGGGTGGGGAAGGTGGAGAAGGTTGGTCATCGACATCCATGTCAATATCCATGACTCTTGTAGATGAGTGTTTTTGGAGGTTGTCGAACGCGGTAGCGGTGTAAGCGTGATGACAGTGTGTCGAGGAGATAATAATGTTCCCAGCACGTGCGTTGTGCGCTTTTCTCATCAAATAACAACCGAGAAAACTAAAGCTACAATCAATCTATTAAGTGCAATGATAATGATAAAAAACGGGAAACTCTTTCAGCGCAGCGCCCATGGCATACAGGTCGAAACACCCTTATACCCCATCCACATCAAAGGCATCATACTTCCTCAACTTTTCAAAATACTTTTGTACCCTACTCGCAACCTGCCTCGGTGTCCTCTGTCCACCCATGCTTAAAGATATTTGCTTCCACCTGTTCAGAAGCAGTCAGGGAAGAGATCGAGAATTGAGGAATGGAAAGAGGGCGAAAAAGAGCGAAAGGGGTAAAAAAGGGACGAAATCCTCACCGATTCTTCGACCCATCTGGAATCTCATCCAATAACCTCTCCAACAAGTGTTGCTCGGAAATACTCCACGCTTGTTTATACGTCTCCGGTCTAGGCTTCTTCGTCTTTCCTTCTAGCCCCATCGCAACGGCAAAACCTCCACGGACATCGTTATTGTTTTCATCAACGTCATTATCAGAAACCTCCATCTCTGGTTCAGGCGATGTTGCCAGCGACGACGACGGTGACTGCGACCGTGAATGTGAATGAGAACGCGAGCGAGTACTGCTCAAGACTGGAGGTGTCATACTCGACGACTCCGTAGACGTAGACGGAACTCTCGTCCGTCTCGGATGGCGCAGCGCCGGAATGACAATCGTCGGTCCCTTCGGCGGAGGTTCGTCCCTCTCTTGCTCTCTGTCCTCGTCCATGGACGCCTTCTTAGACGGTCTCCTTGTCCTCGGTGTCTTGGTAAGAACCATCGGCAGAGGAGGTACAACTATCCTTCTCTCCCTTTGCCTCAGTGGAATCGGCTTCGTTTTCTTCTTCATCTCAGTCGGTACCGACTTCGCCACCTTCTCCATGAGCTCCGGCTCATGAGCATCAACATCAACATCAACCTCCATACTCTCATCCTGAATATCCCTCCTCACATACACCGCCCTCCCTCCATCACTTCCACCATGAGAAGTGGAAGTGGAAGAAGAAACATTCACAGTCAACCCCCCACAAACGATCTTCCGTCTCTTCAAATCTCGGATTTTCTTATGTTCCTGTTCCCGCGTTTTGGTCTTACTTCCTGAATTGCCATCCGTTTCGTTGCGTTCGGGTTCTAATTCTATTTCGGGTTCGGGGTTGTACGAAAGATTAAATTTCGTAAAGACGGGGTCGAGGATGGTAGTTCGGGCTGTTCGGACGTAGTCTCGTAAAGGGTGGTGAAATGGGGAGGAATTCGGTGGCTGTGATGAGTATGACTCTGAGGGCTGTAAAGGTTGAGAAGTGAAGGTTGTAAAGGAACGAAACGGTGTAGGATCTGGATGAGAAAAGTGAGAAAACTCGCTTCCCTTACTACAGATAAAACAAAAAGATATATAAAACGAACCATGTTTCTGATATACCGACCAATCGATATCTTTGGGTTTACTAATTTCCGAGAAACATTGAACTTGTTCACTAAGTCGAAAGGCGTTACTGTCGAGCTGTGAACAGGAAGAGAAGGGGGAAAGAAAAGAAAAAAGAAAAGAAAAGAAAAAGTCAGCATGGAGACACGTACGACACGCCAGACAACACAAACAAGTGTAACCCACCTCTTCACTCAAATTCTCCACAAACCCGCTCGGCAGCTCAATGAATCGGTTTTTCAGCTCGTTCAGACGTTCGATATCAGCTTGAGTTTTGCTCAGCAACAGTCTCTGCGCTGTGATGTACTCCGAGAGTACCTGGAGACTAAGTTCGAAGAATTCAGAGTCGGCGAGAGGTGTAAAGAACCGAAGGGACCTACGTTTGGGCGCGTTTGTCGTTGTCACACATCCGGTGATGATAGTCATTGAACAAGAAGGAGCGAAAGAGGGCGAGTCACTGCGCCGCCACCTCCCATTCGGTCTCGAAAAGCGCTCAGATTCATCAATGCCTGAGAAAATAAGTTCCCGGCTAGGAGCCTGGACCGCAGCAAAAATATGGTGTCACAAGTTGAACATCAATTATTCTAGTGTTTCATGTTTTGCGATAAGAAAATATCGATACAGCAGAAGGTATATATATATATATTGTAGCAGCAGCAGCAGCATAGCCCAGGTAAGTCAATCAATAAAAAAAGAACGAAAAGAGGCCTGTATAGTAACAATCATGCAACGATGCGGAAACAAAAATCATCACACATCACATAGCAAGGGCGATCAAACCAGCACTGATAACGAGACCACTGAGGACATCTACCCTGTTCAAAGAAGCCCCGTTCTTAGATCTAGAAAATGATATCAAAAAGAGTGTACGAGGATAGGACACGGATGTAAAAACGTACTGTTGAGAAGGGTTGGTTGATTGAGAATTAGCGGCAGTATTGGTATTAGTATTGGTATTGGTGTGTTGGACAGTAGCACTTCCGAAATCAGACGTTGAAGTGACACCCTAGAGGACACGACGAAAAGTCAATGGAACGTTGTCGAGGGAAACAAGAGAAACATACAGCTGCCAGACACAACGCCTGAGATTGTTTAAATGCGGTTTGCAGGTCTTGCCCTTGGCATTTCGCAATGAAACAATCCCCAGTGCTCTTCACAAAAGCCGAGCTTTCGCACAAGCATTTATTGTCAGTCCCGCAGCCTCCAGTGTCAGCGTGAGTGATACAGTCCGCGGCACAGTCTAAGAGAGAGGCAAATCAATCAGAGGAACTGATGAAATTCATAATGAAAGAGGTAAGCGTACTGGGGAACTGCTGGGCGAAGACAGTGGTGACGGCGAGCAGAGCACCGAGGATGATGGAGAATTGCATTGTAAATGACAGGTGCAAAAGAGCGATTTACAAGAAGGTCTAACAATCCAAGTCGAAAAAAGAAAGCTCAAGAGATGAGGGTTGCTTGGATGAAAGGGAAAAAAGAAGCACAAGCGCCCTTTATAACTTGCCCCATTTTCCGAGCATTCATTCGTGATCACATGGTTATCAAGGGACGATGCTGAGAAGAAAATAAAAAAGAAAGGGAGGGACTAAAGCGACGACAAAGAACTTGGACACGAGGTTATAACCAAATTGGGGGAAGAAAAGGACAGCCGAAAAAGGGACAATACTGGGACCTTGTACTCACTCGCACCCACAACATACCTACATAAGCACCAAGCTGACCCACGGAACAAGATAGTGCTAGTAGTTACAAGTTATGGACGATGTGACTACCGAAAGCAGAAAGCAGCGAAAACAGCGAAAACACAGAACACACGGGAACTATTTTCGCATCCGAAAAGGTCCTAATGTAGTGTATTAACTGCTTTAAAACCAGGTACGAAAACTCCTACATCATCCGAAAAAATGTTCCCTCACTCTGCTCCGTCAGAAGGAGCGCTTCCTGTCCAACATCTAAAGTACCTGTCTCTTGCGGAAAAGTACATGCGCACGTGTAGCAGGACCACTCATCGGTCCCAACCACTCATCCGCGGGACGTACACCATCACGAGGCATTTTGACATCGTAATTCAGCACCAGATATGCCATGAACATCTTCAATTCCATAGCAGCAAAGAAGCGACCAGGACTGTAAACAGATTAACGTAAC
Source organism: Marasmius oreades (assembly GCF_018924745.1). Lineage (NCBI taxonomy): Eukaryota > Fungi > Basidiomycota > Agaricomycetes > Agaricales > Marasmiaceae > Marasmius > Marasmius oreades. The sequence continues at coordinate 4,169,478 of NC_057325.1, forward strand.
TCATGGTGCCTCGCAACAGCTTACCACAAATGCCGCCCCCCTCCAAACGCGAGAAAAGACTCGGAAGTGCTCGTCATCCTACTCAGCCATCCCTTCAACATCTCCTGCTCTTCGCTCGTTGGGACAACGAACCGGAACGGTCGAAACTCATCTGGACTTGGGTATACCTTACAGTCCTGATGAACAACCTCAGATGCAGCCGCCACATAATGGCCCGCCGATACCTGTGTGCCGTCCGAGAACCGGAAATCTTTTACTGTCAAACGCGGAAGGCTGATAGAGCCCAACGAAGTGCCTCCTTGAAGAAACTATCCAGTTTGACGCAGCGACCTAGCGCCTCCTTCGACCATCCATCAGGATGGTCCTTATCGAGAACTTGCTCGGCTTCCTGGCGTAATTCCGGAATGTATTTCGGATTGGCGGCTAGGTTGTAAAGTGCATGAATAAAGACCTAGCGAGGTGGATTCAACTACGCAGAACGTAAAGTAGTAACACCGGCTCACTTTCGTTGTGGTGTGTAACGAAACAAAATTGACGTTCAGTAAACGCATGGCAAGAGACTCCACCGACTGTTCATCCGAGTCGGGAGCTGCATCCATCAACCATCCGATCATGACCTCCTGTAGACAGAGAAAACAATGAGAAACGATAACATGGACAGTCAACCATAACGAACGGTCGGATGTTCCTTCGAAAGCTGTTTCTCTTTCTTGCGCTCTTCAATGATGGGCCTTGTTAGCTTCAAGATACGACGGTGATGGCGATAAATAAATCTATATATCATCCCAATTGGCCTAAGGATTGAACTGATTAAGCAGGGGGAATCTTTAGATTTTAAGATACAAACCTCCGCAGCGCCCGAGGAACGATGATTTTCATGATGGTTCCAGCAAAAAGCACCTGATGTGCGAACCGAGATGTTAAGTCGATGTACTCCTCGTTTCGGCCTAAAAGAAAAGGAGGACTGAGTCAAAATCATAAGTAACCTCCTAAGATCCAGGCCTACAGAGTGGCAATCCGACGAACGCTCGATTAGTCGTCTGACATATCATACGAGACAGTGTCACTGTCCAGCGCTTGGAAGGGAGTCCATTCTGAAAGGGAAAAGTTGTTCGTAATACGATCCGCTAATAAGAAATTTGGAGCGCACCACCGCCAACTACGCGCGTATCAATATATTGCTTGAAGGAGTATTCCATTTCGTTTAGGATGGAGGGAAGTAGTCGGGCCATATGGAGGTTCACAGATGTTCGTACAGCATGGATGTGGTAAGTTTCGTCACAGAACTTGGGACCAACAGTACAATTGATTTTAACTGATAAGGTTGTGATCAGGGTCAGAAAGATGATGTCGAGGAAGTGGCGCAGAACAGTGCGAAGCGGAAGTAGCGACAAGCGCTTTCACTGGAAGGACGACATGCAAGAGAAGAAGAGAGAGGGTTCGAGCATACGTTTGAAGAAGACATAATGTTATTTACAGTACCACGCGCACAATGGGGCCGGTTATCTACAATATCACACCTCCATCAAGGCTGTCCGGTAAGCAATTGATGGAGAGGGGCGCTCATTGCATAGTAATGTAGACAGAATACGCCGCGGATGAATGGACGTTTGACACATCGCGGTGTAGAGAAAAAATATCACTTTCGGAGTATATGTACATAGAAGAAACGTTGAAAGGCGTGTACGCAAACAAGCAAAAAAAAAAAAAAAAAACATGGAGGACTAACAGTAAATTAAGGTAAAATTCGTTTGCAAAAAGTCTGGGGGTAAAAGAGAGTAGCGAGTGAGATGTTACAGGCAGGGGGTATCCACATACTATGTCCTATTCAAAATATTAACAAGACTAGGTTTTACCATTCGTGGCCCGTTGAAGCATAATCAGCACGGGAGAAACATCATTCAAGAGATCCTCGTCGTTTTGAACTGGATCTCGGAACGGATTTTCAGCTGAGTTTGATATAACCCCTCCCTCAGCGCTGGCATCGGTCGCTCCTGACATCCTAAAGATAATCTAGTGAAAGCAGTCAGTCAGCGACAGAAACAGAAATCCATCCCGACTCACATCACCATCGAATGCCGAAGACTGTCTAGAACTCTCGACTATCGGCCGAGAATAATCAACATGATCCAACAAACTATGTAAGCTCATCTGGGAGGCATTCACCTCACATCTACTTTGTACATACGCAGGATCAGCAAGTAACCCTTCAGGATGGAAAGAGTCATCATCAGTCAATGCTGGTGAAGCACCCGCAGGTATCGTAGGACTCGGAAGAGTCGGAGGCCGAGACTGGTAAATCAATTCAGTAAGTGTCGTGCGGAATCGAGGTCGAGTTGGTGGATTTAGGAGGGATACTTGGGACATGAGAGATGGCGCTGTCCTTGTTTCGAATGGGTTAATAGCAAGCACGGCCACGGGTCCTGGAGTTCTCGTTGTTTCATCCTCAATCTCGATTTCTTTCCACACTCGTTCAGAACTCGTGATGGAGCTCTGCGCGTTCCTGCTCATACGTAAACCGACTGTTTCACTTCTCTTCGGAGCGGTAGTATCACCTGGTGACAACGACGATTGTGGCGTCGCCGGTCGCATGGTGGTGCCCCAATACGAGTTACGGACGGCTTCTTGATTGCTGTCTGCAAACGGCGAATTAACGGACCTGATGGTCCCTCTTGACTGTTCTGACCTCGAACTTGAATGGGATAAGCGGCTGGCCGTCGGTGTTGGTTCCGATGATAGTGATATTAAAGAGGCAGTCCGAACGCCACCTTTCAACGACAAATCCGAGGAACAGTTGTTGACATTTGGTGGGTGAGTTCCGCCGTCGGAGGAGAGGAGACTTGGATCGAATTCTAAGGTACCGTCATCGTCTTGTCCTGTACTCATCAAAGAATGGACTTCAACTGAGTCCAAGGGAGGTGTGGTAGGCCGCCGATCCTGGTATGACACAGGTAAAATGCTCCCAGTACCACTGGTTCTCTCTGACATGATGTTCCCCCTTGCCCTCGCGTTGAGCTCTCCCTCGTCATCGCCAACTTCCTCGATCAGAGGGGGCCTCCACTCTTGACTGTTGGGTGAGCGGTCACCAGTAAGGGAGGGATGGCCCGGAATAAGTACACGGCCGCTAGTAGCGTCCCAAAACCCAATCGAATCGGCTCGTCTTCCCGCATTTACGCGTCCTCGTCTCCTTCTACAAAGCCAGATGCCGATGGAGGCTCCCATAACCGCTAGAAGACAGGCAGCGACAATGCCGCCGATAACAGGTCCTTTTTTTCGCTCAAACCTGTCAAACGTCAAGTTATTAGTGATCGGTTAAAACAAAGTGAATTTTTAAAAAAGCGTACTCGTCCGGCTGAAGGGTGTAGGTAGGCTTTACGGTTCCAGTCATAGTTTTTGTTAAAGTGGGAACGATGGTTATTTTCCCATCGGAGAGTGTGGAGGTTGCAAACTCCGTGGTGACAAACGTCTTGAATTCGACGGAAGAAAGAGTGAGTGCTTCTGCTACATGCACGGTATTTTGAGTGAGGATGCCCAGATCGGAGGTATTAACATTAGTCAATGTTTCGGTCCTGTCAACTGAGAGCATCAATGGAAAGATCGCATCGAGGGGAAACAAAATAAAACGTACGACGTCGACAGAGTCTCAGTAACACTTGGAGGAGTGGTAGATATGCCCTTCAACGTAAAGCCAACTGCGATACGGGTCGAAGAAACCATTTGGAGAGGCATAGCTGAGGTAGCGTGAGTGCTAGTTTCCGGTACTATCTGCGTGTCAAAGACAGAGCCTGATTCTGTCTCAGTGACGGTATGTATCGTGGAGATGGATTGGGACTCGCTTTTCGCCCCAGTATTTGAACGTGTATCGGTATCGGTGGTAGTGCCATCGGTACTCGTGGTGGTTGCTTGCTCAGATACAGTAGTAGATGTTTCGGAGATGGTATCGGTTACAGTCGTGGTTGTGTCACCTGTACTCGTGACAGTGGTAAACGTTTCTGAGGTGGTGTCAACCACGGTTGTGGGACTGGTGGCAGCAGTAGTAGGTTCCGTTCCCGCAACACCTGTGGTAGTCTGCGATTCACCTGATATAAGACTAGTGTCAGTGGTGGCTGGTGTTGCACCACCCGTGGTTTGCGATTCGACTGACGTAGGATCCGTGGCTATTGACTGAGAAGTGATGGACGTAGTTGTGAAGGTATCCACTGAAGTGGTGTCAACGGACGTGAGAGTAGGAGGGGCTTGTGGAGAAGTATCGGAAGTTACAGAGGTTGTAATGGATGCAGCAGTCGTGTCTGTAGAAGAAGCCGAGGAAGTAGAACCGTCATCATTAGTGGTTGATATTGAAGAGGGAAGGGGTAAAGTTGAGAGAGTGGATTCTGTATCGAATACAGACGAAGGGGTGGTCGTGGTCGTGGTTTTATCTGCAGCTGTCTGGGAGTTCGAGGTAACGTTTGTGGGGGGAGAGGTGACAACAGCAGATGACAATGAAGATGAGGAAAATGTATCCACACTCGTGGTAGTTTGGGTAGCGGACGAGCTTGACATGGAAAAAGTAATTGAAGACGGAGGGGCCTGATTACTTCTAGAAAGGAAAAAAAAACTGCTAAGGACTATCGTCTCATTACGGGAAGAAGGGCACACACGAGTTAACGTTCATCCACCACTACGAGTTTTCGTTCCTTAATTGACCCAACGCCGGTATAAGTTGGCATTGGGAGAAAGGAAGAACGTTTTCTTTAGCGTTCGTGAAGGAGAAAGGAGAACTGGACTGTCACGCCGCTTTCCGTGCCCACATGAATGAGGAGTAACGGGATGGTCTATGACGAACGGGACCGGAACCAATGAAAACGCAGAAAAATCGGGTGGGAATCACTTCGGAGCGCTTCCATTGTATACAATTCTATACCGAGGGCGTTGCCAGCGTTGAACTTGAACGTTTATCAGCCCACTGACTATGTTTGGTACGGGATGAACTGTGATCTTTGGCTGATTACAGTTATCCGAATAATTGTAGGCCGCTTTCAAAAAAAAAAACTTGTGTTACAAATCACTCCACCTGCTCCAATTTACATACCGTCCTGTCGACGTGTGATTCGACTCTTCCCTCGACGGCGAGCTCGACGACGTAGCTGTCACTTGTAGGGTCTGAAATTTGGTGAGTGCATTAGTCTCCATATCCACATTATACCCTAAAACCTTCCATGATTCAATATCTATTTAGCCCTTTCAATACAAGATTTACTTCACTCACCACCACCGTCAATTATGGGAAACTTTCGATACGTGCACCCTCAAAAGAAAATGTCTACATCACGCAGTATCTTCGAGGACAATGGCCGTCAAAAATATCGCATTTCAGTGGCTACAGTACACGAGCCTTCCGCCGACTTCGTAGCTTATACAATAGGCTATAGAGTGAGTCGAGTCTGTGGGTCCATATGTGAGACTATGATATCAGTATTGGAGCAGGTGGAGTGATTTGTAAACGCAAGTTTTTTTTGAAAGCGGCCTACAATTATTCGGATAACTGTGAAGCGACCACTGTAATGCTTGAGCCGGATTTGCTTGAAAATATGCATATGCTCAATGTATCAAAGCGATGCGACTGAAGGTCCCTTCCGTCAGAAACTCGGCGGTCTTCAAATATGGAGGGATTAGCCTGTGAACAATGGTTTTCTGGGGGGGGGAGGTTAGGCGGTCGCGATGGATTCGAGGGTCAGACGTGACAGGGACCTTGTAGAGTGTCGGAGCAGTTCTCGGCGAATTGTTTGGCCTGCATTTTCGGAGTGCAGTAGCGTGCAGATTCACTTCGGATCGGAGTCAGAGTTTGAATGGGCAGCTTTCTCGTCACTGGAGCGCTCAACAGACAACCACGTCCTGGATCTATATATTTCTAAACCCTAGCATAAACAAATCATAAACGATTTCACAGAAAAACGGGTTGTGTACATCTAGACTGGGTATGGGAATAATCAAGCGCTATGGACATGAACTTGTAATGGAAGTAAACAGCCATTGCCACGCAGACGTGGAGGATCTGATGGGAGTTGAAGAGATAGTCATAAGTACCGGGATGGAAACATTCTGGGATCCGGTTAGCACTGAAAATATAAGTGTCGGCGACTATACTAATGAACAGGCCACGGAACTTACTACAGCAAGGCACCTCCAATGTAGGCGGATCCGGATAAGATGAACCATTTCACACCCATCGCCGTAAGTGTCGTCGCCGGTCCATGTACAATAAGCCAGTGAAAGACCGGAATTACAGAGAAAGCCCCTAGTCCTATGAAGATCGTAGTGCGCAGAGCGATGTGTGTGGGTTTTGCATATTCGGGATCAATAATAACAAAGGCTGCCGCTGAGCAAACCAAAGTCAGACTACGACATTGAGGACTAGAGTCAGTACATACCGGCATTCAGTAAGAGAACAATTGAGCTATAGAGACTTAGAGTCTCTGATTCACAGAAGAATCCATAGTAGAGCGACGAACAGGAGGAGCCCGCGTTCAGAATGATGATTCCAACATAATCCAAGGCATTGCAACGAGAGCAGACCTAACAAACTTACGTGAGGAACATGGGCGTATATCATTTCACAACAACGTACTTCTGGGGATTGATGAGCGGTCGCCGTGTGCCATGCTGCGCTAGACAGTAGAGAAAATGCGGCTGAGGCAAAGAAGATCGAAAACACTGCCGAGTCCACCCATGTCGTTCGGCCAGATGTGAGCTGCGATGGATTGACTGTGACCATAAAATATAGAGAAAGTACACCAGGCCACAGGTGAGTGTGTATATTTCCTGGAAGTTCATTCGGATTGAATAGAATCTCCCATTTGATTCAGTTCCTCTCACCGGTTTCGTTATGCAGATCTGTAATAGAGTTATAATCCAAGACAATGAAGATCACTGGAGATTTCTAGGAGTACGCACAAGCATAGATGGAATGAACACAACCTCTCCAGTCTTGTGGCCTAAATTTTAACCAGGATAGTAAGATAACTTAACTTAGACCTCTCAATAAATCCTTGCCTTCGGTATCCAGTAAGAATATACACATTGTCACAGTGCCAGCTCGGTATATCCTTCAAAGTAACAGTCCATTTGGGGTGAGATTGTGTGTCTGTTGCTTGCTTGTAAGTCAGGCTTGGGGCCATCTTCCAACGTTTAAGTTGCAAGGTGAGGGATAGAAAGCGGTGGGCAGGAGATGGCATGGTTAGTCAGCCAGATATTATTTCGACATATGCAGGCATCGGAGAGTGTGGTGGGGAATTCTGAAAAAAGGTGAATTCTGCCATGTAGGTGTTTTGCACCGATGACACCGAAATGGCCTTGTAGCTACAGGACCGATACCACCGATACCACCGAAGAAGGTATGAACATGTAATACAGTACAGTATATATAAGCTCAGTACCGCTGGCAAGACCGAAAAGGCCATGCCCCCGAAGGATGACCCGAAGACGCCTCTCACCCCTGAGCACCCCTGAGCATGTTCTCGAGTACCGAAACCGTGGCCCTTAGCTCTCAACTGGGCGACTTTCTTTGCAAATAGATGGCCGACGGCGTCGCACGCAAAAGAACAGTCAGTACTTCAGTGGTCATGCATCATGGCGGGGACGTGGTCTTCATCAGGAAAAACCCAAAATACGAATTGGTGTGAATTTGTGCAGATTCGACCAACTGAGATAATTGACTCAAATTTGTCTGCTTAGCACTAATTAGCACTAATTAGTTGGTAATTAGAATGCTGTTCATAATGCCAAAAATAATTAGTACAAATTAGTACCAAGTTTGTGAATTCCACACATATAGAAAGCCAGAAGACATTGCATCCATGAACTATGACACAGGTTACTATAAAATGGTGAGCCACAGAGAGAACTTTATGCATGTGCTTTTTGCTGAATTACTTAGCTGAGTCGGCGCAAGTCCGAAGACAGTTGAAAATTCTAAGTACATTTCTAAGTTACCGCCGAGATCTCCGATTTATCCGAGGGCCGGGTATTGACAGCACAACACGTCACACGGTATCCTCCTTATATACTGTACTGTACTTACCTCGTTCTTTCCCTCCTTTTTTCCTTCCCTCATGTACTTCATGCTACTCAGAAAAAGAAGGCTGCCGAAACTGCAAGTCAAAGTAAGTACCCGGCTTATATCATGCTTATATCAATTCCAATAACATGGCGTAGGTTGAGGCGTGAAGCAAAGAACAGAGAGGAACTGACGCACAATGTGGATGAGTCCGACTTAGCAGGTAAGGTCCGTACATACATTTGCTTAGGTGCAAGCTCAGTTTTTTTTTATTAAATTTTTAGAAAAACATGAAATTTGTATGTGCAAGGACCGTCGTCAATGCCTCGACTCGTCTTCAAGCAACCGTCACTGTGAGTAAGCTTTTTTGTCTGATCCAAGTTTTTACTCAAGGGCACGCAGGTCTTTTCAGTTTGCGACTGGAAAAAAGATGTTGATTCTTCTATGTATATATTAATTATTTACCACATGTATTTTATCGTAACTACCATTAATATAATTAATGTGCTCTTCAACTTGTGAAATAAGTTACTATTTGTAAGAAAAATATGAAAATATGTGTCAAACAAAGGCAACTAAAGCATGCAAAATAGTGGGAATAAGGTCAAATTAGTGATAATGAAAAAAGGGGGATGTTTGATTATTGAAATTCCGCCAAACGAACTAACCGTCACCAATTTGGCGCCTTAGGGAGAATTGGTACAAATTATCCCTGATTCGCGCCAATTGGTGTTTTGGGTTTTTCCTGATGTTGTCAACTTCAGGTGCCAGTCGTCACTTACGTCCACTGTCACATCGCGTTATTCACCACGCCGTCCAAGGTATGGTCCCACACGGGAACCACACAACGAGCGATCTAATTTACGATCACCGTCAAGTGTAACGAACTTTCTACAGTAATTGTAATTTTAGCCCCTACACCCAAGGCACGAAATTCAAAACGTGGGCCGCTCTGAATGTCAATTTTCCGTCCTTCTTTCACTTTCACTTCCACTGTGCCGCCATGTCCGATGTTTTCGATGCGAAGGCGAAGTTCTTCCCCCACGAAAAGTCGTCCTTCGAGACGACGTCCAGGGACGACGAGCCCGCCGACCTCAATATTCCTGACAATTACGTCGACCACATCCTCAAAACAACGAAACAGTTGCCTCCCATTACATGGTCCAATATCTTGAATGAGATTCAGTGGAGGAATTTCACCGCCATTTTTGGTCTTCCCATCATCGGTTTCATTGGTGCTTATTATACGAGTTTGAGGGTGGAGACATTCATCTGGAGTGTAGTTTACCTTTTTTTATCTGGTCTGGGTGAGTGTACTCACGTCTGGCGTGCCATTTCTTTGTGATTCACAAGCTGTTTAGGTATGTCCGCTGGCTATCACCGTCTTTGGGCCCATCGCGCATACAACGCCTCACTTCCCCTCCAATACGTCCTCGCTTGTCTTGGTGCCGGATCTGTTCAAGGTTCCATCGGGTGGTGGGCTAGAGCTCACCGCGCTCACCACCGATACACTGACACCGACCTTGACCCGTACAATGCGCACAACGGTTTCTGGTACTCCCACGTTGGATGGATGCTTCTACGACCAAGGAGAAAGCCAGGTGTAGCGGACGTTAGCGACCTCAGGCGCAACCCTGTAGTCAAGTGGCAACACAAATACTACTATCGGTTGGCCGCGACTTTTGCACTCCTTATCCCGACGTTGGTTGCCCATTACGGATGGGGCGACGCGAAGGGTGGATTTGTTTACGCTAGTATTTTGCGGTTGGTGGTTGTGCATCAAGTAAGTGATTCTTCCGTGTACGGGACGGTGATGTGCTCATGTTTTTCTTTATTCCAGTCTACGTTCTGTGTTAACTCTCTTGCACACTGGTTAGGTGAAGCACCATTCGATGACAAGCATACACCCCGCGACCACATGATTACCGCCTTTTTGACCGCTGGTGAAGGTTACCACAACTTCCACCACCAGGTCAGATCGTTAACCCCTCTAGTTACGGGTATCCTAATTTCTTTTTTTCCCTAGTTCCCCATGGACTTCCGAAATGCTATCAAATGGTATCAGTACGACCCCACGAAATGGACTATCTGGGTCCTGTCCAAGCTTGGGTCGGCCAGCCATCTGAAGGTGTGTTTGAGTTACACTCATGATTTATTCGTCTTCATCTGCGAACGTCTAGAGATTCCCCGACAACGAGATTCGCAAGGGGCAATTGACTATGCAGCTCAAGAAGTTGAAGGAGGTCCAGGACGGCTTGAATTGGCCGGCTGATAGCAATGACCTACCGGTGGTCTCTTGGGAGACTTGTATGGCTTGTTACAATCTTTGTCTCTTCTCAGATGACATATTTGCCCTTCCAGTCCAAAACCAATCTGCGAATAGACCGTTGATTCTCATCGCCGGATTCATCCACGACCTTTCGGGCTTCAGTGAGGAACATCCTGGAGGCGCTCATTTAATTCGCAAGTTCATCGGTAAAGTTATTTCAACGTTTTCGACCTTCGTATGTTAATATGGTACGTGCTCTCGTAGGGAAAGATGCAACCACGGCATTCTTTGGTGGTGTGTATGACCATTCAAATGCTGCGCACAATGTGAGTTGTGTCCAGTTGTCGCCGCCCTTCATACTCTCACCGTTTCTAATTCAGCTACTCGCAATGAAACGCGTCGGTATTCTCAACGGCGGACACCCACATGCACTCGACGACAAGGGTATCCCTCCCAGCTCACGACTAAAGGTCGCGAAGTACACGGAACTTAGCAAGCCTGCTTGGAGTGACGAAAAGTAGATGATATGTTTTCTGTTACTTATCAACAATGGCTCTCGCTGTAATACTGGGGAACGCTTTGTGTTGAATCCATACCCTTCCGCTTTTTCGGATGGCACACGCTATTATGTGGCTATTGCATCTGAGGTGGCATCAGGAACTGTAAGGTATGTCCAAGGTCAAAATGAGCTTCGGCCGTTCCAATTAGTTGTCCCAACGAGCGAAGGTCTCAGGAATGGCCGAATAGGATGATGACCAGGCGGGGCCGGGGGCGGCATTTGTGTTGAAGGACTCATTATCTCGCACCCACAACATATTCCATAAGCACAAAACAAGAAAACACAGAAAATACGGGAGTTATTTCGCATCAGAAAAGGTCCTAATGTAGTAATGTATCACCTACTTCAAAACCAGGTACAAAAACTCTGCCGCTCCGTCAGAAGGATTGCCGTCCCTTTAGTCCGCAGTGTGAACAGATGCCAAACGCTTACTGTCCAACTTCTAAAGTACCTGCCTCTTGCGGAAAAGTACATGCGCACGTGTAGCAGGACTGCACAACGGTCCCAACCACTCATCCGCGGGACGTACACCATCACGAGGCATTTTGACATCGTAATTCAACACCAGATATGCCATGAACATCTTCATTACCATAGCAGCAAAGAAGCGACCAGGACTGTAAACAACTTAACCCAAGTCATAGAGCCTCGGAATTACGGGGAAAGCTCACCACAAATGCCGGCCCCCTCCAAACGCAGGAAACGTCTCCGAAGTGCTCGTCATCCTATTCGGCCATCCCTGCAATGAATGCTCCTCTTCGCTCGTCGGGACAACGAACCGAAACGGTCGAAACTCATCTGGACTTGGGTATACTTTAGAGTCCCTCTGAACCGCCTCGGATGCACAAGCCACATAATGCCCGGCCGATACCTGTGTGCCATCCGAGAACCGGAAATCTTTTACCGCCAAACGTGGAAGAGTAAGAGCGGAAATGACATTAACTCGAAGTGTCTCCTTGAAGAAACTATCTAGTTTGACGCAGCGACCTAGCGCCTCCTTCGACCATCGATCAGGATGGTCCTTATCGAGAAGTTGCTCGGCTTCCTGGCGTAATTCCAGAATGTATTGCGGATTGGCGGCTAGGTGGTAGAGTGCATGGACAAAGATCTAGCGACGTGACTTCAGCTACCCAGAACATAAAATAGTAATACTGGCTCACCTTCGTTGTGGTGTGTAACGCAACAAAATTGACGTTTAGTAAGCGCATAGCAAGAGACTCCGCCGACGGTTCAAATTCGTCCGAGTCGGAAGCCGCATCCAACAGCCATCCGATCATATCCTCCTATAAACAGAAATAACAATGAGAAATGACAACATGACAGTCAACTCCAACGAACGGTCGGATGTTCCTTCGAAAAATGTCTCTCTTTCTTGCGCTCTTCAATGATGGGCTTTGCCAGCTTCAAGATACGACGGTGATGGCGATAAATTGATCTATATATTAATCCAATTGGCCTAAGAATTGAGCTCAGCAATCAAGGAGGATCATCAAATTTTAAGAGACGAACTTCCGTAGCATCCGAGGAACGAGCATTTTCATAATGGATCCAGCAAAAAGTACTTGAGATGCGAACCGAGATGTTACGTCGATGTACTCCTCGTTTCGACCTAAAGGCGGACTCAGTCAAATCATAAGCACCCCACAAGAGTCAGGCTTACAGAGTGGCAATCCGACGAAAGCTCTATTACTCGTCTGGCACATCATACGGGACAGCGTGTCCAGCGCTTTGAAGGGAGTCCATTCTGAAAGAGAAAAGTTGTTCGTCATAGAATCCACGAATACAAAATTCAGGACGTACCACCACCAACCAAGCGCGTATCAACGTATCGCTTGAAGCAACACTCCATTTCGTTTAGTATGGAGGGAAGTAGTTGGGCCATATGGAGGTTCATAGATGTTCGTATAACAGGGATGTGGTAAGTTTCGCCGAATTCAGGACCAACAGTGTTCCCGAGCTGTAACAGCTGTGGGATTAGGTCAGTACACGGAGAATGATAACCGCAAGATTGGGGATCACCTCAGCTGCGGCTCCTTCCATAGAGAGAATGTCCTCGGATGCATTGCAGAGGTCACGCAAGTGATGGGGAGTATGAACAAGCACAACCCAGTTCCCGAGCTGACAGAAAGTAAACAGCTCATTTCCGTACTTGAAAGCTACCTGAGCACTTCTCACAGCATCCAGAGAGCCCAACAACGCACCTTGGAGCATGCTCTTCGAATAGCATCTCTGCCATCCACACAGTCGAGTATCCCATTGATATAAGAAGAGAATACGGAGGAGAATCCATTAGATGGTAAACCTCTCTGGTATACAGGTCCTTAAAACTGGTTCAACATTGAAAGCAGATGGAAAAGAGACACACCTGAGCTTGGCATCCACGGTCATATAATTTTGTAACAAGAAATATTGAGACCAGCAAGACAAATAGGCTCAAGGTGTTCATGTCGTGTTGGGGAGCAAGCAGAGCCTCAGAGGTGTCAAGTGCATGCTATAAGGTACACCGAAAAGACCGTACACACCGAGTGTACCACCGAGAAGACCATGACCTCCAAAGACCTGCAAATTGAAAAGTCCCACATGTTCTCGAGCTCCGAAACCCGACTCACATAGTTTTCGACTCACGTTTTGTGCCAAGCTTTGGCACCCAGACAACTAAGTTTGTGGTGGTGGTGACAACAACGCCCGCCCCGCTCGGAAGCTGAAACAAATTGGGGATAAATTATTGTTCGCCCTCCACTCTGAGCTCGATACCCGTTCAATAAATATACCAATCGGAAAAGAAAATCAAAAGCTACGCTTTCGGAGACCACTGTTGTGCTGGGCGCACGGTTCGCAATGGTTTTGTCGTGTTGTACTATCAACCAGTTGTCCTATTGTTTAGATGCTTGTATGCCACGTGCTACAACCAAGAGTAGGATCTGCGAGGGAAAATATTAATGAAGACCGAAGGTAACTGGAATTTTGAAACTCTGATATCGGCTTTTTCGAGGCTTGGATAAATTTCTCGTTCATGAGGCCTCAGGCGATAGTACCGTCACAACGATCGGTCTTCATCGGAATTGGTTAAGACGGTAGGTGAGCACACAAGAATGTCTTTTCTATTCGACCTACGGCCATTTTCTAGCACTGCTAACCGTTGCCTTAGGATCACTAACAGGTGTTGTGCCCATGTTGATTGAATCTTGAATAGAAAAGGCTAAACAAATATTGAATCAGAGGGAATCTGGGAACAGAGTGTAGACATATAGACAGACAAACCCACCAACTTTCGGAGCTTAGAAGTGACAGCTGCCTCGTCTGTCAAGAAGAGTTCGGGAGTAGTCGCGTCGACATGTACGCGCGGCTAGCCGGTAGCCGCCACTGGTTTGAGTCGTGTGGGAAACGAAACTAAGAGGCCCGGCTGACGCGCGTTCCTTACTCCCTGCCTCCGATGCTTGCTCTCCCGTAAACCCCACCTATGCTCCGGTACGCCCAATCCAATATGCATATTCCTGCGGCTGTAGCTATGTAACTTGGTAGCATCTGATTTACACCTGGTAGTGGAACGGTTGGCCGCAGTGCGACGGCATATCCGCGGTGCGTATCACCGTATCCTTGATTTACACTATCACTGACGCTCCTCTCAATTCTTGTAGACTTGTCCAGGTGCTCAGTCAGAACTCTTTAGGATACAGACCCAGCAAACATGTGTACTGCTGCTACTGCGCCTGTGTGGATTAGGATTTGGGTAGCACCCCTGTTCTATATCCGACTTTGCCATGATTTTGGAGTTTTCTACTCGGTTTTTCTTTCAGCTCATAAATATACCAACAGATCAGAGGCCGCATCCATTATACATCCAAGAATATTCGCCCATACGTCTACGGGTCGTATGGTCGTATCAAACGTATACGCGATCACATGAAGGATGGAGAAGGATGGCCGGCTTGGGTGTGGTACCAGCAGCGATCCGGGTTGTGTTTTTGTTTGTGAGAGACGTAAGTCTATTCAATATTCAATTTTTCAGCCGAAGGGAGTTGAATGTTATTTCCGACCGGCTCGTGTACTTGTTGGAAGAAAGGACCGAGGAGGTCGATTTGGAGGTAAATGACAATGCCTTCTACATCAGTATCCTATCTCTCACCTTTTCTTTCCCCAGGTCAAAGTGCGGTCCAACGAAGCATCGACCTCACCAACAACACCACCTTCCTCCAATGTCTCCACTTGCCTTTCAGATGGTGATTCATGAGAATCGATGTCCGCCGGTTGGCCGGCTAGTTAGTACCGGCGCTCATGAAGAAAAAGTTCGAAAGGCGGTGGTTTTCCACCTCTCCCCGCCGTCCCGCTCGACAATGATCCGGGTCAGCTAAAAGTGTGCAGCATCTCTGGAGGAAGCCCAATACCCTTCGCTCAAGGTAACATACACGATATACTAGTATGGATACACGGTGAGTAACAAGCTCTATAAAGTTCCTGAAGTAATTAATGAACCGGTCTGAAATCCTGCAGTGTATGTAAATAACATGCAAGCAAAGAACGCAGCGTCACAAAGTAAATGAAAAGTTGCACAAAGTTGAAAGTCCGAATTCATCTACGATCACTAAGTTGAGCAACCTGTCGGGCAGGCTTCCCCTCTCTGTTCTTGTAAAACACAACGTCACCCTCGTCCTCGACGAATTCGCACTGTGTGAAAGTGCGGTACAGAGCTCGAAACGTATTCTGTCAACGACAATTAGCGAAAGACACGTTGGTCAGGGGGGGGGGTGGTCGTACCGTCGAATCAAAATTGTAATGATCTTTAAGAACGGTCCTTATACGCGCTGTAACTTCTGGCTGATTGTCTGAATAACCATGAGGAACTATGGAGAGGTGGGAGAGATGATCTAACTTTGACACGTACAAAAAGGAATGTCGGAAAATATGTGATGAGAGACCTTCGGAAATCACGGCATACCTACCGGTTAGAAAGAGTAAGATACAGAGAAAGAGAGTGAACTGACGTGATTGTGGGAAACGTTGTGAAAGAAGACACGACCAATCCAACCAAGGAGGGGTCTATCAACGGTGGCACATCACAAAAAAACGGGGGTTCGGATACTCGAAGATATTCACGTGTCTGTGATATCATGCCCTGTAATCGGGATAACATCCCTGTCAGATGATAAGGTGGAGTATCCTGGAGTATCCTGGAGTATAACGGCGGGGGTACACCATAATCACGACCGCCCGTTGACCGCCGCTGTAACTAAGGTGACAAGTTATAATGTAGATAAGCAATTATGCAGATTATATAGGTTTATCATAAGGGAGCCACGTTACTAAAAAATTACTTCCGTATATGGCGAATCTCGGCATATGGGATTACCGGACTAATACCAGTTCTTCAATCAGGCATTTCGTACTGTTTCTTCAGTTGCAGTTCTGTATACAATCTATATATTTAATATGCTATTACATTCTATTTTAACTTAGATACTCATCAAGGCAATTATATGTACAAGCTCTTACTTTGTGCTAATTTCTTCTTGGCTGGGATTGCACCAGGTGTTAGCAATTTTGATTGCGTTACACACGCGCGCACGCCCTACCTACTATGTACAGAAGGTCCCACGATTAGAATACACCTATCTACTACTCTACAGGTGATGGTAATAAATATTATCTGATTCCAAGATGATCATCCACCAATATGTCTCACAGATATCTTGTTACCCTAATGATAACCAAACAAGAAAATTACGGCGGAGTTATATAGGCCATGATAATGATGTCAGAAATCCGGCAGGGAATGAGCTCTGCATATTTCTTGATGGAGATCATTCAAGAATTGACAATTTGGAGTATCAATGCTAATCAGATGATACAGACGTATATTAATCTGGTAATCTGGCGAGCAAAAGATAATGAAGGATATTCCAGTATCTAGTGTCGGCATCCTGGCACATGATGACAACACGTGTAGTGACATATACTATTCCCCGGTTTTTTGTGATGCAAGAGTACCACGTAAAAACGTCCATGCACCCCGACGGTAGTAAGGAACTGTTGGATCAGTGTGATGTAGATAGGTGAGCATAACGATCCAGTGGTTAGTGAGCTATTATGACAAGATCAGCCACAGCGAGCCGGAGTAGAAGTAACCTTTTCACACTCACCAGCCACGGGAAAAGGTAAAGTTTCGAAAACTGTCTGAATTTGACATTCCGTGACCACAAGCACAATAAGAAGACCATAGCAAGTAAGCCAGTGTCACTAGCGACGACCCCTATACGTTCACGAGGTTTGAATATGGTAGAATATGGGTTAAAGTGCTGTGACAAGGAGAATGTGAGCTCTAGAATGGATGTTAGTTGGTGGAGGAACATACATTAGTTCCGGGTGGGTGTTTCGGGGATCCCCTTGTGTCGAAAAAACGAAATAGAAGGACGAATATCTGCATGAGGAACATACGATAGAAGGTATAGATTGGCGTTTCTGAGTCCGAGGTACTACGAGGACTAGGCTGTTGCTAATTTTTCTGAGCTTCTTAAGGGTGAGAAGAAATTTCCTTTTATATCCACTTTTGACCCACCTTTCGCTGCAACCACCATGTTCCCATCCATAAATACTTGTCACAGTTTTCTGTAGATAACATGTATACCCAATAGTGTAGTCTCTTATAAGACTGGCTGGTTGTGCTACTAGGTTTATGTTAATATGAATTTCGACGTCATCGAGACTGATAACCAAGGGGGCCCACCGATTAAAAAAAAAGACCGGGGTCGGTTTTCGCTGAGACGACCCCTTGGGGGACCCCTCCTCCCTATTTAAGCTTCCCACGCACCATATATGGTAAGTACACGTGTCTCTGACCCTCCTCTTCTATTTTTTACATCACTCGTGAATGACACTACATATTTTTCTCACTCTCTACCCAGCCATTAATGATGACAGGTTCTGGTATTGGTATTTCATTGGAGTCTATATCTTCTGAGCCTAGAATATTATATCTGTTAGCTTTTTAAACTAAGATTTCCTGGAAATGAAATACCACAGTATCACTCCAGTGATTGACTGTTCAATGAGTCTTGATGGATGATGCTTTCGGGTATGGAATAAGGTTACAAACAGTCCCAGAGAGTTGATTACAACAACCACTCTTAGATTATATATTTATTACCCTTCAGAAACTCAGAATTGGCTCAGAATCCACAATTGGACCTTGCCAAATTGCAGATGTAGGTGGGTCTAAAAATTTTTTTTTTTCGCCCTGCTGGCCAGACCCCCCCCCCAGGTCACAGTCAGGGAATCAAATCCATGGGCCCCCTTGCTGATAACCTTCAATATCAAAGAACAAGAGAAAAGACAAGAAAATAGTTCAATTCTTGTGTGAATGCTCAATCATCTCCACCTCCTCTTGTTGTCTTGGTCAGCCTCTATTACAGTCTTATGTTTCAGGCCAATTTATGTTTAAAAAGGTCAATTGAGACTTGTTACATGTTGGAGATGTGAGGCTCAAGAGGAAAAAAAATCTTATCGATTGAGCTGATCAGATATCGGAAATCCGGCCCGATTTGTTGAATAGCTCTATTGTCCCATGGGTCTGTACTTAATTACCAACATTCGGCCGTACTCTGTCTTTAACATTGAACATTTGAACAGTCATCACCCTACTTCTCACTACTTCAGCTTGCAGGTTCATGAGCTCAAGCTGAATTGGAAATATAGACATCGCCACTCACCGGATATAGCCGAAGAACTGGAACGTACAGTCATTATTTCGCAACAAAATTGATTTGGTGTGCTGTATGCCGAATTTCATGGCGGTTCCCCTCAAAATTCCCCCCTCTCCGTTTTTCGTGGATACAGGAAGTTATAGCGCAACTGTTATCCAAGCTTGAATATACTATATACCTGGAAGATTATTTTGAGAAATGCGAGGTGTGAACTGCACAGAACGCTAGCAGGTGGTTGATTGGGACATGGGGTACGTCTTATATCTTTCAGGTCTGATTCTGATTGGTACTACAGAGTCGTGAATGCTGTCACTAATGTAGCATTCAAGAATAACTAGCTTGTGGCCTTTGGACAGTCGCCAGTACATCGTTCATGGTCGAAACATTTACTGACAACTAATCCCGTTCTTTTCTCGGATAGACAACAACATGCCATCCATGCTTCCTGTCGATATCAAGAACGTTATCCCCAAGATTGAAGCTTCTCAAGCCCACCCTCGAGTATCTCGCCTTTCAAGATGGCTGAGTGCGTTCCAGTTTTGAGCAAGATGATGTAGTAGAACTCACAGACTATGTATACTTGTTATACAGTGTGCGCTGCACTTACTACTTTCCCCCAACCACAAGTTGGTATCACCCCTATAGCTTTCCCATGTTGAACGAATTGTTAGACTCCTTGATACTCCTCCGACTCCTCTGCATGTTTGAGCTGATTTGGGTGTATGTCTAATCCGAGTCGTTTGCTGCCATGCTACTAGTCCACCAGTATGCCATTGTGATCAATTGATTTCTCGCATATGAGATTGCATTGTAGTCAGAATTCAAAGCCTCGTGTTTGAGTTTGACGCGGTCATCATCGGATGGCCCCTGGACATGATGATTTGAAGATCGGATGTCTTCGGCGTGAAGAGATGTTCTTTGACTATCCCTTCCCTTCGCCGCTTGTCTAGTCAGTCCTATGTTTGATAGCCATTACCTGATGTAAGATCCCTTTGACTTTTCCAACTTTCGGGGTGGCACTAGATATGATCTCGTCGAGTTGCAGCAAATTCGAACTTCAAATTTCGTGTTATATAAAGAATGATTCGGTGCAGTCAATCAAGTGAGCCTTCATTTGGTCTTTCAACGCTTTTGCTGGGGAATGGAAAACACTGGTAGGTAACCTTCTTTCTCACATTTGGGCTCGTACTCATACTTGTCTAAATCATTCTTTGTAGTGGAATTTGTGGATACTTCAAATTTGCCGAGCTCTTTGTCCTCATAGTCCTGGAATTTGCCTAACATTCCGCTCGCAATGATGCCACCACCAATATCCTTTTCCTGGATTCTGTGTGTTTCCAAAGCTTTCTGCTCTGAAGGTACCGGTTTAGGGCAGACCACTACTCAGGATCAGTGCCCTCGTTACCTCGGACTCGGCACCGCCAGCGGTCCCTCACTGGCCCACATACCACAATGTTCGCTGTATCGTACCGACCACATTTGAAAAATGTCACTACCTTTTACTGAAATACAAGATAATTTTGAAGAACCCTTTGACTGGACCAACATATACATTGGGGTATGTGGGCCAGCGGGGGACCGCTGGCATGGCCGAGTCCGAGGTGATGGATCATGACACACAAGCAACACAAGAATTAAAAAAGGGCTAAGTATTTGATTTTTTATAATCGGTATGGAAAGCAGATGAGAACCTGTCTGCAATCACGTCATACAAATCGAAGCTGTCACAAACAACAGGCATTTCAAAACCAAGAGAGAGAAATGGAGGAAAGGTCTAATCCAAAATTACAACGACGGTCCCTCATCTTTCTCAAAATTGGGTATCAACTCCAAAATCATATGCCTTAACCCATCAATTACATCCTCACCTGCCTGTAAAGTTTTGTGCGCATCTTTGAACTCTGTGCCGAGCTTCTGGAGCACTTGCCCGGGCGTATGAGGGGGTGATGGGGGTAAAGGGGTTGTGAATGCGGCATTGGAGGCCTAACCGTTGTCCTCTGGTTGTTCCAGCTCTGATAATCAAAACTGAGAGTGTAAGAGGTCACTGTCGATGTCGATGTGGGATTTGATTGGAACGGAGAGGTGGGAAACCCAAGCCATACAGGTCAATCAAGAACCCTCAAAGACGCTAGGGTGGGAGCAATGCCATGAACACAATAAATTTTGATAGAAAAGACATACACTCATCGGAACTGGGATACGAGTTATCAGAGTAGTTCCAGGACAAGAAACGTTGTATGTACCCTGAGCTTCCTGAACTGGTATCACTGGAACAAAAATTTCCGTCAGAATATGAGTGAGTTTGTAAATAAATTTTTGAACGGACTCAGACTAACCATCCTCTTTCAGTCATTTCACAGTCATCATGATTTTATCTAACTGCAGACCTTCTGTCTCGATCCCATCCTTCAACGCTACCATGCGGCCCTGCGCTGCCTTTTTCAGAGCGTCACAGCTTTGGAATGTGAATGTTTGGTCAAAAAGGCATGAATCAGGGTATACATTGCTGCCAATCATGAAAATTAGCGAGCATTGGACTGAGTGCTTTCGTTGGGTTTTTCGGTGGAGATTTGGGAGGAGGAAGAAGGGACAGATGTGATGCTGTAGGGTGTCCTGATGTGTTTCCAGCTGGTTAGTGTACCGTTGCTTCCTGCATGTGAGTTGTGGGAAGATGTGTCGTTGTCGTCGTTGTGGGATGAGCAGAAGGGTCAGAAAGACCTAGTTTATGAGGGGCAGAGTGGTTATATTTGTTACTGGTGGGGGATGGTGATGGTGAAGACTTGGGTGTTCCATAATTGCTGTTGTTGTTGTCGAGATCGCCCTTGACAACGCCTGCATTGTTGTGGTTGATGCTGTTGACATTGTTGACATTGTCAGCGTAATCAGTGGAATAACCCATCCCTCGGAGCTTGCCCTATGCCCTCCTCATCCTTCCAATGATTTTTCATACAGTCTTCAGGATGGCACCAAACCGCCAATCGTCTGCATCGATAAAGTTGGAACTTAAAGGAGCGACATGAAAAGAGTTTGTTAGATGAGGAGGTTTGTAGTACAACAGGAGATGGTCCAAGTGGTCGATAAATGCGTCAGTCATCGTGGCATCCATTTGTCGTCGGTGTCAACAAACGAAGAATGTGTTAAAGTCATAGTCTCGAGCCAGACCTCCTAGTAGAGTGGCAGTGTAATCTCCTTTTTTGGAGAATTAAACTTGTTTGTCTTTTGTTTGTACTAACCGTCAGGGCACACACTCTCTAGAAGGTCTGGTGCATTTTGAGCCAGCTACCCTCCCTCAGTGACAACTGTCACATCTTCCCCTCACCATGTATTATTGTATTGTACTCACCACATCCGAAGAATGTCTCTATCTACCGAAATACAAGATAATCTTGAAGATCCCTTTCATTGGACAAACATACACAACCATGCATCAAATGAAGACCAATTGGATCACCTCGGCGACATCAAATGGGAAGGACTCAACGAGCGGGAATGGGCAAATTTTTTGTGTGAAGTTGAGAGGGATGACGAGGACGTCATCCTCAGTGATACCGATGATGAACACATGGATGGATTGGGAATGGATGTTGAGGAGAGTAGTGGTAGTGAAAGTGACGAAGAAGAATACGATGTTAAGAATATTTGTCTACCAAGAACAAGATTGCTATGGAATAAATTAAACAGCGCACGCTCAGAATGACCAGCCAACGAGAGAATCCAGGTAGTTTTGGATGCTCTAGAAAAGGAAGGGATGGACCTCACAATCTTTCTGGACTTACTCAGTTGGGGAGGTGACTCTTGCATCCAGGACTCTAAGGCTCAGTATACCTGGTCAGCTCTCCTTCACAGCATTGAACTTTTGGATATCCTTCAGTGTTGGTCACGACCTCCAAGGTCCAGCAGACAAAAAAAGAAGAGGGCAGGTGGAGGGCGACAGGTGTTGGTCGAGTTTGCCAAGACTTGAATTCTTCGAACTCCATTATCATTTCCAGTCCTGTGAATATACCTTGATACACGTAGCCAGACAAATCCTACAATCCAGTTAGCATAAAAACTGTATTGTTGTATGGTTCACACACCTTGTATAGTTCCCAAGACCATGTATCTCCATTGACAGCTACAGCGCGAACCTCAAGTTTCTCGAAGCATTCAGCCTAGCATAAAAGCATCAAAACCATTGTAACGTGAAGTCAAACATAAGCTTACCTGTTCTTCTTGAAGGGTCTTCAAAGGGGAAATAATAATAGCAATCTTTTCACAATTTTCGGATAGAAGGAGTGAAAGCGTGAAAGATACTGTCTTTCCTGAGCCAGTACCTGCAATGGCAACACAGTTGAGTTTGAGAAGTAATGCCTCGGCAACGTCTAGTTGCCATTTATACACGGTATTGCCTGTCAATTCTCCATATCGATTGATGAGTGCTTGATGCATCGCCTTGCAGTCATATCCCGTCTTCTGACACGCCGTTTCTCGTGCTTGGTCGAGTCTTTTCTGAGATTGTAGTACCAGGCAAGGATGTCGTGAGGAGGTCATTGTAACAACATTCTCAGGAATTCAGAATGGACAAAAGGTTACGACCAAGCGTGTTGGAGTCACGGTCAGTGGGATGGGAGTTGTGACAGTTGTCACCGAGGGAGGGCTCAAACCCAGTGAAAATCAACAATATTGCTGGTCATTTGCCAGCGATTGTCAGCGATTCGGGTAAGTGCAAGCGAGCAGCAAGTGAAAATATCTGCCACTACGCGGCAATGGTCTGGCAATAGCAAAAATCAGTAGTACAGTACATACGTCACTATTTGGGCAATAGGACAGATAGTACTTTTCAAGTTAAATAAACTGATTGTTTCTTCTCTTCCCTTGCTGCCCTTGATGTTACTCCCAGAAAGGTAAATTATTGATTTGGTTGCATTTTCAATGCAGGAGAGCTACGTTTATCAAGAGTTTTCATTTTTTGAATTTATTACGACATCACTCACATACAGCTTGAAAGTTTATAGTGATGTACATACTGTACTACTGATTTTTGCTATTGCCAGACCATTGCCGCGTAGTGGCAGATATTTCGCTTGTGCTTACCCAATAATAGCTGGCAAAGTACCAGTAATATTGTCGATTTTTACTGGGGCTTAAAACGCACCAGACCTTCTAGAGAGTGTGTGCCCAGACAATTAGTACAAACAAAAGACAAACAAGTTTAATTCTCCAAAAAAGGAAATTACACTGCCACTCTACTAGAAGGTCTGGCTCGAGACTATTAAAATCATAAGTCACTTGAGCTCGATTTGCTTCCATTTCCCGAGACCATGCAAATTGTCAGCAGATTGGGCCAAATTTTTCCCTGATATCTGATCAATGATCGATAAGAAAAATTTTCTCTCTAGCCTTGCAGGTTGGAAAAGTAACAAGGGCTCAATTGACACAGATTAACCTGTAGCATAATATGGTGACGACATACATCAAGAGCAATAACACTCTATCTATTCATCTGGTACTGCCTCACTGTCAATTCATGATGCGGGATATTTCAAAAAAATGAGCACTCAGAGAGGATCGTCGGATAAGTTGGAACAGAAGATGATCATCAAGCAGATATATATTAAAGGCTATAATACATAAAAAACACTAAATATGCTAACACTATGTGAAGTGAAAAAAGAGAAAAAAGGATAGTGAAGGATTTCATGGGAGGAGTGGGGGCGACAATGGCAGTTGCGGTGAGAGAAGAGGTAAAAGTGGATATAAAAGGAAATAAGTCTCACCCTTAAGAAGCTCAGAAAAATTAGCAACAGCCTCATCCTCATACCTCAGACTCGGAACCACCACAACCCACCAAATTATCACAAATCTGCAACTCACCTAGTTTCTTGATGTGATATGGAAGAGTGATAGAAGGAGATTAGCAGTGAAGCTTAGATGGAGAGCACAGAGATGTTGTATGAAGACAAAAGATGCTGTTAAGTCTGAGGCTCTAAGGCTCAGACTGTCTAGCTTATATACATGAATTCTATCTAGGACCCCAGATACTATACTAAGACCTCTAATACTCTATTTGAATAGTAGCACATGGTGTGCTTGGTAATTGAGACTTCAGATACATTCCAGAACAATGGTTCCTTAGCAACAATCTGAGAAACCATATGGTACACTGGGTAATCCTGGGAAACCACATGGTGAAGCCTGGGAAACCACATGGTGAAGCCTGGGAAACCATATGGTGCAGTGGGTAACACTGAGTAAATATATAGTACTCTGGGTTGCTCAAGCATGCTTGGCAACAAGGATCAACATCTAGACATCTAGCCTGCCAAGGCTGTTACTAGTGCAATCTAGATCTAACATAATTCCCCCTGAATCTGATCTACAATCTGAAGTGTCTAGAATGGTTTAGAACAAGTCCAATGGTCCACTCCATCTTTGGAATATCTAGTGATATGATAAGATAAACACATGGCACAGATAAGATAAATGTTAGATAGGGATAAGACAGTGAAATCTGTGACACAAATGAAGACCAAATTGAACAGTTCGACAACATTAATTGGGATGATGGACTCACATGGGCAAAATTTTTGGGCTCAGTTGAGAGGGACGACAGTGCCGGTGATGTCAACCTTAGTGATAGTGTTGTGTGGGCTCGGGCTCAGGCCCTAGGCTGGCCCGAGCCGAGCCCGGGATAAGGCTTTGAAGGGCTCAAGGCTCGGGCTTGCAGTTTGGAAAGCCCAAGCCTTGGGCCTGAGCCCGGGCTTCTAATATGTAATCAATGTACATCTTTTTCGGGACTGGCAGGTTACCAAAATGGTTCATTACACCGAAGTATTAATGGCCGGCTCTGAATTTAATATAAATAATTCACATGACCATAAATTTGCTGTAAATATATGCTGGCTGCTGGCCCCCACTGTTGCCAATTACTTCCAAATGGCTTTCTTTGCCAAATTCTGGCACTAAGTTCAACAGACACAAAGGAAGGTGGCTCTGGGTTCATAGAATGTACTAAAAATTTGATATTTTTACAGCCATACTTCTTTTAAAATTTTTGTACAGTAAGCCTGGGCCCAGGCCCAAGCCGTGGGCTTAGTGCCCAGAGCTTGGGCTCAGGGCTTGGGCTTGAGAATCTACAGGCCCGAGCCCGCACATCACTACTTAGTGATACCGACAATGAAGATGCAGAGGGCTCAGAAATGGAAGTTGTTGAGAGCGGCAGTGAGAGTGATGAAGAATACGATATCGAAAACATTTATCTACCGAGAACCAGAATGTTATGGGGAAAACTGAACTGTACTTGCTCAGAACGACCTGCCAACGAGAGAATACAAGAGTGTTCCCTGTCAATTCTCTATATTGATTGACGAGGGCTTGACACGTCGCCTCGGAGTTGTATCCAGTCTTCTGGTGTGCCATTTGTCGTGCTTGGTCGAGTCTTCTCCGAGATTGTTCTGCCAGGCGAGGATATCGTGAATTTGTCATTGGGATAGCATACTCAGGTGTTCAGGATGATGACCAAGCACGTTGGCAGTGCGGTCAGTGGGACAGGTGGTTGTGACGGTCACCAAGGGAGGGTCACTGGCTCAAACTGCACCAGACCTTATAGAGTGTGTGCCCAGACGTCGAGTACAAACAAAAGACAAATACTTTAATTCTCCAAAAAAGGAAATTACACAAACGTGCACACTCCAGAAGGTCTGGCTTGAGACTAAAGATTTCCATGGAAAGTAAGGGACAAGCAGGAACTGAAATAGTCAGTTATGATAGCCGAAAAGATAGATGAACGGAAAAATACAGTGTGCAAGCAAAAACCGACCTCGCGACGATAGGTTCCCGTGGGGGAGCCGCGCCAACTATTTTCGAAATAGCTATAATGGGTGTGGTTAATTGTTGAGATTACAACGTCCCTTGTTCTTGGGTTTAAGTTTTTTTTCCAAGTGTCGGCGATCGGTTCGGTTTTCCACGTGGCAAAGCAGTGCCACGAGTCTCCGCTAGCCGCAGCTTATATTAGCGTGTCTCTTGCTTCATCTGTTCACATTCCATGGCATCCTCCTCCTCAGCGTCCAATCACCTGCAGAGAATGCCTTCCAGCATTGCTGAACTAGCTCAGAAAGCCCGTAACAACCCCCTACGAGAGAATCAAAGCCTCAAATACTACCTCAAGCATGCAGAGAGTAATCGAAGGGAAGCTTTCAAGTTCGCTGAAGCGGGAGATCTAGAGTCTGCATTTATCTTCTTTGCGAGGACAGCGTCTTTGGTGTTGGAAACGCTACCCTCACACCCGGATTATAAGACGGCGTTGGATGATAACCAGAGGGCAAATCTGAATATGGTGCGTCCGTAGTTTATTCTTTCTCTCTTGTCGCGACTGACGATGATCTCTTTCCAGAATAGACAAGAGATTATTGACAACCTTGGACAGCTGAAAACACGAATCAGCGATCGTTACGAGGCGTACAGGAGAGACCATCCAGAGGCAGAAGAATCTCACCAACGAGCATTGCAAGCTCAAATCGAGTATGAAGGATCTCAGAGTATTCAGTTACCGTCCGTTCCAGATGATCGAGAACGGAAAGACAAAGCTTTGCAGGAAGTTCAGGACAGGGCAACAAAACTTAGCGACGAACTCGTCCAACTTCACATGAACGATCCCAACCTCCGTGCGAGGGCTAACATTCCATTTGCGACGGAGAAGGCTATAGAATCTGCGAGAGAGCAGCTTGGGGTCCGAGAGAAAGGCCGCCTCATTCTCAGCCATCGTCATCGAGGAATTCGGACGAAGTATTGCGGGAACGCACTACTAGGGCTCTTGCTCTCAAAAGTGCAGTCGCCGCGGCTGCTACGAAGAGTGCACCTGCTTATGTTCCTATGCCAGCCCCACCAAGGAGCTCGCCGTACTCGGTTGACTATCCAACGACGCGACACAACGCCACTGCGGCACAGACATCTCTCGGTATGCCTGTTGCATCCCCAGTTGTAAACCCTCGTCGGGGGCGACCTCCGTCGTTTGTCGGCCCGCATGTGATGCCTTTGGAGAGTCCGACGAAATTTGATACCGGAGACACGACAGATACGGAAACATCACTTGCACCGACCAGGACACCGTCTCGAAGGTGAAGAAAGTAATCTGGAACCAAGTTTGGATCACTCAGGCTGATTTTTACCTCTCCAGCACATTCTACCCACCTCCCGTCACTACCTCTACCTTCTCCTCGATGCCTCGGCCAGACAATCCAGTAAATTACCCTCAGCTCATGTCACAACACCAGAAGACTCAAGGATACGCACCATCCGATCATCCTCTCCTGTCACCGACACATAATAGTACATTTTCGATACCCCAGCCCATCAATTACCCGCACCTTCAACGCCCACCAATGACTCCTTCATATCGTTCACCATCACCGTTTGCACCACCTCGACCCCCTCTACCTACACCCGTTGTGAGCACCCCCGTTCCAACGACGGCCCCTTCCACTACCAGCAATCTCCCCGGTCTCAAAACCGTCATCCTCCCACGCTCCTGTCTTGCTCGCTTCCTCGGCATCGCTGGTGTCAACACGAGCCGGAACAGGGAAACCTGCGGGTTGTTATTGGGCCGCGAAGTGCGCGGCAAGTATGTTGTGTCGACGCTTTTGATTCCAAAGCAGCACTCGACGAGTGATACGTGTACTATGGATGAGGAGGAACTAGTCATGGAGTTTACGGAGGAGAGGGGGCTGATTACGCTTGGTTGGATTCATACGCATCCTACGCAGAGTTGTATGCTTCGTTTCTTTCTCCTTCATTTGTTTTCTCCTGCTGACACGCGGTCTTCTTATAGGCTTTATGTCTTCCGTAGACCTCCACACCCACTGCGCCTTTCAACTGATGCTACCAGAATCGTTCGCGGTCGTGTGTGCACCTAGGTCCACTCCGAATTTTGGGATCTTTAGGTTGACGGATCCGCCGGGGTTGAGTTTGATAAGTAATTGTAAGGTGAAGGAGGCGTTTCATCCGCACCCGGATCATCCGATCTATACTGTACGTTTCTCTCTCTTTTCTCTAATGAGTTGGCTTGACAGCTAATTTCTGTCTCTTTTGTAGGATGCGGATAAGGGACATGTGCAGATGAGAGATGCAGCGTTGGAGATTGTGGATTTGAGAAATTGATCTTTTTTGTGGATCTTTTATTTCACCTTCAATTCCCTATAACACTATTTATTTTACGTGCTGTACGTATCATGTACGGCCTTGATATGGTATCGCCGTTCATCTTACTATAGTTTCGTTTAGGTGTCACTTGTCACACAAGCTGTCACATCCTTCCTCCTCGTTCTCTTTAGACTCCTTCCAACCCGACCTGTGGGAAAATGCCACACTCACACTCTGACGCAGAGATCGAAGAAGGTTATCCGTCTTCCGCGTTCGATTTCTTCCCAAACTGCATTTTCCTGAGTTTCCCAGAATTACAGAACAACGTCACTTTTCAAACGTGGTCACAACTTTTCAAAGATACGCGTCTTATTCCGTACGCCAAATGTCTGTTTCTTTTGTTTCGCTATCAATTGACCCGTGTTTTTTCTTCTTTGTGCAGATAGCAACCAACAATCGACGTCGAAAAGACATCTTCACGCTGCCCAAATCCGATCAGGAATTGCTCACTTCGCTTGGGTACAAGGAAAAGTTAGATGCGGTGGATAAGGCTATATTCGCCAATGCCGAGTTTTTGAGCCAGATTATTGCGGATCCTGAGATATTTGGACATGAGGTTGGTGATGCTACGGATGGAGATGGGAATGATCTGAATCCATATCTTTCTGGTGTGTGTCTTGTTCCCTCTGGGATATATACACTGATTCGTGGTAGGGCAAAAACCTCACTCCCATAGTCATGATCACGAACACTCGTCAGCACCGCGAAAATCAAACAAGTATCGACCTAATGAAGGTGACATGGATAAAGTCGCAAGTACCCTCAAGCAGTTCGTACGTGACTGGAGTGAAGAGGTGTGTTACGCGTTTGTTTTCAAGTTTGACCTTGTGTTGATCGTCGGGGATTTGAAAGGGTAAAGAGGAACGCGAGATGTCGTACGGACCGATGAAAGAAGCCCTTTTGGCACATTTCCATGATGTTCCGGAACGTGAGAGGTATAACGCTCCCTCCTTGTTCTACCCCCATTCTGATCTCTGTTCAGGCGAAAGTTGCGCGTTCTCGTTCCGGGTGCAGGCTTAGGACGGTTAGCATACGATGTAGCAAGTCTTGGTACGTTCCATAAATGTAAACCGCCGATGGCACCCGCTAATAACCGACCCCAGGCTTTACTTGCCAAGGAAACGAATTCTCGCATTACATGCTCCTCTCTTCCTACCTCATCCTCAACAAGTAAGTAAACCCCACCACCCAGGCTTTGCTAATCCATTCCTCTTCATCAAGAACAACTCAAGCAAAATACCACACTATCTACCCTTATATCCAAACCTTTTCCAACGTTCAAAACCGGGAAACTCTCCTCCGAGCGATATCCATCCCAGACGTCGTGCCCTCTCTCCCCCGCAACTCGGATTTCTCGTTGGTTGCGGGTGATTTCGAGGAGATTTATGGGAGTGGACAGGAGTTAGACGTGAACGGGGAGGAACCGCAGTCTGGGATGTGGGATGCGGTCTTAACTTGTTTTTTCATTGATACGGTGAGTGCTTCTTTCTTACTAGTTTCCCCCCGTTACTGAGGGACGATCCAGGCGAAGAATATTGTAAACTATCTCAGGACAATACATCGGATTCTTGCTCCTAGTGGGGTATGGATTAACATGGGTGTGTGTAAATCTTACGATCCCTGTTCGCCTCTGACTGATTTTCTCAGGCCCCCTATTGTGGCATTGGGAAAACAACACCACGAACGATCCCTCTGTCGAGTTGGATCTAGAAGAAGTCAAAGAGCTCGCTCGGAAAATCGGTTTCCAGATCTCTGTCAGTTTCATCCTTATCCCTGTGCGATTTTTCTTATTCGGGGATTTATTTTAGCACGAGAGGACGATAGACGCTACGTACGTCACGAATTCAGAAGGAATGCTAGGATATACTTATCGTGCGGCTTTTTGGACTGCGACGAAACTGTAGCTGTTAGTTTGTCCAAGTCAAAACAAAGAGTTCTGTTTTACTTTGAAGAGCAATTACATGAAAACTCTGTAGAGACCTTTCACCATAACTACAACTACTCGTCGGAAGCCTCAAACTCCGACTTTCTCCTCCTGACTTCCCCTCACACTCTCATTATGATCAACTCTACGTCCACGCCCACGCCCCTTCTTCAACACCATCTTCTCCTTCCTCAGTCTCTCACTCTCCCTAATCCCAAACCCACCCCGGAACACCCCAATAACCTCCTCCAAACTCAGCCCGGCCGTCTCGGGCAAACATATCAAAACGAATGTCCATCCGAGGAGACAGAGACCTGCGTAAAATCCAAAGGCTCCAGATGGCGTGATACTGTCCATAAGCGAGAGGTAGGTTGAGCCTATCAGCAAGTTGGCAGCCCAGTTCGTGGCTGTTGAGAAAGAGGTCCCTATGCCTCGAACTGTGTGAGAGGGTAAAATTCGATTAGAACCGGTGGGTATAGTGGGGAATGTATGGCAAAGTTTTGCTTACTTTCAAGTGGGAACAGCTCCCCCTGCTGCCAAGGTACATTCCCAAGCCCAGTCGCGTAGGAAGCCACGAAGAAGATCATCGAGAACAAGACTACTCCAGACCAGGACTGTGTCACGACTCTCAGGCAGCAAAAACAAAAACGCCGCCTGCAACGCCGCTGGTACTGCACCCAAGCCGACCATCCATCTCCACCCTCCATGTACATGCGTGAATGCAGCACCGATCGCGTAGGCGATTACTTGTCCTAGAGTGATGGCGTATACGTTTAATACGACCATACGACCCCGTAGACGTGTGGGTGAAAGCTCTTGGATGTATAATGGAGCTACGCATGATGCCAGGCCTACGCCTATACCAAGGAGGAAACGGCCTCCAATCTATTGGTGGATTTGTGAGCTGAAAGAAGACAGAGCAGAAAGACATACCATACTCCAAACATCATGACAGACCGCTTGTGCAATTGCACCACCTATAAAAACGATGTCTGCGATACCAAGAACGGGTTTTCGACCTGTCCAGTCGGAAAGAACGCCCGCCACGAGGCCTCCAATGAGTGCGCCTAATGTTGTTGCTGATGTCATGAATTAGCGAAATGTTTTAGTAAATTCCGTGGATTGCGAATATATGCTTGTTCAGCTACGCACTTTCTGCCCATTTGTCAACTCGAACATTCCACCACGAAGGTCAGTACCAATCGTAACGAGTGCGTCTGATATGACTCCCGTGTCGTAACCTACAAAAAAAAAAAGAAGGATTGATTTTCGATGTCTCCTGAAAATTCATTCTTTTATGTAAAGCACAGAATATGTCTGGCAGCCAAGGGAACATAAAGATAAACGATTGCAGGTGAGAATGATAGAATCTCACCGGAGTAAAAATGACATTATGTATGTATGTACTGGGTCATGGGTTTTTCCTGGCCAGGAACTCCCCATCCTCCGAGGTGCCAATCAACCAATACAATTCGATCTAAGTATGGAACGGCGGGAAGGGAAAGAAGACATAGAGGAGTAGTAAGTGCAAGGGAAGAGAGAAAAGTCAGGGAGGTTTATTGAAACCCTGAGTGACGTGCTCACGCTGACTCGTATCAGGACGGTACTGGCTGTACCATGGCAACGCGAAAATCCTTGGGCTAAAGTTTAAACGGAACGGAAGTACCCGAGCAACGAAAAAGAACACCCTTCCAAGTTCCGAGTGGAACACCACAAATTCACCAGGAACCGACGAAAAATACGATGTGGTCTTAGGCGAGAACCGAGGTGGGCTTTCAAACAGGAGCGAATGTAAGCGAAGCTCTAATTTGAATGTAACAAGCCACAGATCAATGTGTATTCCAGCTGATAGATCAAATCCATTCGTTGGAATGTTATCCAGATGTCAAAGCGCTCGTCTTGTAGGACCACGCGCGAGCGATTCGTTCGAACTAGGACCGGAGCAGAAGCTGAGAAGTTAAAGTTAGAACGCGTGTGGTGCATATAGAACGTAACGTTCACCTCTTCAAAAACCAGGGCTTCGATCGCGAGTACGTTGGATCCAGCTAACGTTTCCATATCCATCATGTAAGAGGGCCCGAAGGTTCAAAGGCGGTGCAGTGTGAGAGGGAGGGAAGAAGACAAGAGGTCCATGGTGTCGCCAGAATGAGAGTGGCCGCTGTGTTGGGTTTCACGGGAAAGCCATGTTGCCAGAATGGTTTCGGTTTTGCGGAGTTGAGCCTAGTTGAGCCTCGCAAAGCTAGGTATAGAGTGCTTCTCGACTTGCTGTTCGCGGAAACATTCGAAGATAAGAAGTCGTGGTTCAGCCTCCAAGGTTACATAAAAATTCAGACAACCTACAAAGTAAAAGTAACTAATCCATGCATAGCATTCAACCCGTTCAAGACCATCCAAATAAGTCGTAGATTACGCAAATTCTTCCTCTAAAGACGCGGGAGACAGAAACCGACCTTGTTAGCGACACGCGTAAGTGACCCACAAGCTGTTCACAAACCAACTGTGCAGCTAAGGATGATCATAGGATCCGCCCATTCTTATTCCGTACTCAATCAAAACGATAGCGGCGTTGAAATGATCTACTCACCGATGCAACGAGATGACATGCAAAGAAGTAATTGCATGTGCAGTGGGGTCACTGGGCCTGCCAAATGGATAACGGTTCTGAGACCATATTTTTGAAGATTTTGGCGTCGAAGGGGTGAGATGAATGAGTTGATAATTTATGCGCTGAGGTTGAGAACAAGAACACACATGAGCGAGGTGGATGTCGTCGAATGGAATATCGAGGTCATCGTTGTGCACAGCGAGCGGAGTTTGAAACTTACCACTAAACTCCCATCGGCGATGGCTTCAGCACCTTCAAGTCCTGGCTCGAGCCCAGAAAACGTACAGGACAAGCTACCAGAAGCTCAGGAGAAATCTTCGGGTTCAACTTCAGGGAAAGAGGAACAGCTCGCCAACGACACCAAGGAACGTACTACCGACAGCTCTGGTTCCAGCCCTGCACCATCCTTCGCAGCACCAGCTTCAAGCTCTACGCCATGGCAAGCCATATATTCACCAGAGTATAATGCGTACTACTTTTACAATTCCGAGACGCAACAGACGACGTGGGAGAATCCTCTCGTTCCTTCATCGTCCACGCCGACCGACCCCTCATCGTCAGCTTCTACGGAATATTCGATAACCAATGCGGAGCCCTCTTCCTCTTCTTCCATTTGCTCTACCTCCAGTCCTGCATCTTCGTACAACGCATTGGAAGCTGCCGCCATTGCACAAGGCATTGACCCTTCTCTTGCTTACCTCGATCCTTCACTAGTCGCCACTGGTCCAGGGGCAGGGATATCTACGGCTCGGTTCAATGCTAGAACAGGCCAATTCGCGCGTGCCGACGCGAGGGATCCGTCACATTTGTCCGAATATGAGAGGATGAAGAGGATGAGCGAATTCTACTTTGACGTAAATGCTTGGGAGAAGCAGAAAATTGAGGATCAAGATGAAGAAGATGAAGCAGGTGGTGGTAAGAAAAGAAAAAGGCCCAGTAAGAAGGATGTGGTGAGTGGTTTTTCGTTCTCTTCCTTTGGTGGAACTGATGCTGTCTTGTCTCTAGGAGCGATTTAAGGAGCAGAAGAGACTCAAAAAGATCGCGAAGACAGCCTGGCTCAGGACGTGAACTATCTAGTGCTCTTCTCCTCTTTACCATGTATCCATAAATACCACTTCCATAACGAAGATAATCTTTTTTCAAAAACCCTCCTGCTCCTCACTCGCTCTAATCCAACGGTCAAAAAACAGGCTACCGAATAATGGGAACACTCGAGCTATTAAAATGCCTGTCCAGGAGGTATCCTCGTCGGTAACATGTCAGTATGTTTTATGTTTGATTCGATCCCAGAGCCTGCTTTTGTTACGTGAACAACGGCAAGTCGAAATGATATCTATTAGGCCTTCATCACTCCTGTTGTAACGAACTTCAATCTCGGACAATCTCGTGGCGTACGCGTCGACCGTCGGTCCACAAGGGCTGCCAGTGTCGCCGGACGTTGTAGGCTCCCTGTTCCATCAAATAAGTTGGGGAAATTTAGTGTTTCGTGTTGGTTTCGTGGACTGTAGAATGGACTGTAAAAGCGGGTGGCGCGTGGATGGGCACCCATCAAGCACCCATGGTGGTAATCAGATACAGTCTACAAGTGCACTTTAGTCTTTGTACATAGTAGCATCCAGAATATTTTACATATGTAATTGAAATCAATATTTCAATGCTCGAACCACATTATCCTTTGACCGAGTACTGGACGGTCCTGACGATCCCGGACTGGAAATGAAAATCCTAAGTAGTCAGTTGCATGCATTGCTGGGACAGCTGGTAGGCGCTGGTTTGCTTATGGGTGGCCTGTGTCCTATAGGCTATCACTGACGAGCTGGCAAAGGGGCACTTTTAAATGACCGCCACGGGCGCCATCCATTCATGGTAACGGCGTTCAATTTCTTCCTTCCTTTCCACCATCTGCTACCGTACTCTTCAAAGTCCTCTCCGGACAGTCCACTCATTTTCCCCTATATATTTGTGGCTTGAATGGCACACCTACGTGCAATTCGTTTGACCCTCTATGGTAAGTATCTAGCATTTACCTTCACTGAACGACACTTGAAAAATCGCACAGGGTTTATGCTTGCTTTTGGTATAATTCAGACTGCACTTGCAGCAGCATTGGCGATCTATAGTGGCGTCTATCAGTGGGATTACAAAAACATTAAACCACTTTGTGCGTTCGCTGTTTTTTAAGTTCATGGCCCCTTTTTCACATCTGCCTTCGATCAACAGTTGCATTTTCTACGGCTACGTCGATCTTTGCTCTGCTTGCCTGGATATGGATTAGTGTTTTGTACGTGCTCTGACTTTCTTGTCTACCGAGATTAAGAACTCAACCGCATGAGTAATCCAGAACTTCTTACAACAACAAGACTGGAACCGCCCACGTCCTCACGACCGCATTTCCACATTTTCTTTCTGTTACTTTGATGTCGACCATCTGGCTTGGTATGTCGTTTGACATGCACCCCTTTGGACCACAGCTCACCCGATATCTCTCTAAGCTTTCGGGATCATGATTCTGACCGGGACGAAGACCGTCTGCGACTTGGCTCGTGAAGAACCGAATGGAGATTTCCCTGGGCTATGTATCTTGACGGTCACGACTGGAACGGTCACGATGGTTCTTTGGCTACTCGGTGAGTAACAACGTCCAGTATTGACCAAATTGTGAACTTAATATCTTATCAGCTACCGGTGCAGCTTTCGCTGTACATTGGACCATTCGAAAATCTGGCGACCGTTGGTGCAAAATTTTTTCTCAAGACGGCGATCTACGGCCAGATGAACGTGTTTACGGACCCATGCCTCGGAAAACCGCCCTTCGTACCACCCTTTATTGTACGTCTTCTAGGATCCAAAGCTCTTCAGCATGCCCCAAATTGACTGATGTCCTTGCCAGCTCTGATTTTATTCTTTGCAATCTGCGAAGATGTTATCGGACCAATGTTTGGAGCTGCTTTCTTCTTTGCCCCTCGAACAACGTTTGGTGCGTTGTGCAATGTTGCTGATTCACTGTTTTCTAACGCCTCACTCATCAGCTATATTCAAATTCGTCGCTGCTCTCATTTCATTGTTGACCTGGATATGGGTAGCTGTTTTGTACGTGCAACCCCTCGGCGTTTCGTGGCATCCTGATCAATCGATCTTCTAGGCTGTCTTACAACCGACGGCCCTCATCAAATCGTGGCATTACCAAAGCCGCAGCGCATTTCTACTCTTTACTGGTCTTGTGCATACTGTGGCTGGGTATGTTACATCGTTATTCTCCAACCGCGATTTCATTTTCTGAAATTCATACTGCAGCTGTTGGAATCATGTTCAGCACAGAGGCCCACTATCAATGCACTGTCATTCCAGAGATGGTGTCTCGATACGAGGACGTAAACGTACATCTAGACACCCCTACAATCTATTGTTCCGCCACTATCCCAAGCCTTGTTCTGTCGCTCCTGTTGTTCGCCTTGAGTGAGTTCCCGTCGCTTTTTCCCGTTCATCCCTCGTTCATCGACTAACACGGTTACTTTCATCCCTCAGCTGGCGGTGCAGCCTTCTTTGTTTACCACACGACGCGGCAAGCAGGGGCCAGCTTGATTGACAGCAATGTCGCACAATTCGACGGCGAGCTTCCTGAAGCTGGAGAACAGCGTGGAATGGTGGCTGCAACTACAGGTGCAACTGGTGGTTCTCAGGTCTCGGTCGTGGTTTAATTGGTAAATTAGGAGCGTGTACATCTTTAATCCATCTTCGGGACAATCTCGTGTATGGGTTTTCTTATCATTTGGAAACACTTCCACATGGCTATGAATACTGAACGTTCGTCACATCGTCAAGTTATTTCTATTGACTTTTTACTACGCACGCCGCATTAGTAGCGAAATCATTGATTACATGTGGTTTCAGAATTACGCCCTTCGCCACTCTAGATCGAGTACAAGCCTGGTCTATGCATGGTTTATGGCCAGGGACTCGGAGGAGAGGCATGTTCCCATTTTATGGTGCTCTACCGGAAAGGCCCTGGGTATAAGACGGTTGAGTCACAACTGAAACTCTTCGAATTGATTGATTCACTGTTGACCATGATCGTGATATACATGGCACGATCGGTACGTATCTGTCATGACGCTGTCCCTTCTTAGTCCTCACCCGCCTTGCCCAGTTGCCAGGGGAGAAGAGAGGGAAAGTCCCTATTTTGAGTCTTCTTCTGGGACTGGGAGTAAGGACGTCCAGTTTCATTCCATCATATCCTTATGGATGAAGTGAGTCAGATTCGATTTACTCAGATATCGGAACCCTTGCAAGGTGCTCACTTGTTCAAATACTACAGGGTGAGTACTTTCACAATCACGACCAACCATCATGGTTGGTCAATCTCGGAAGCTCAGGTCCCCAGTGCCCAAGTACGGAACGAATATATAAATCACTCCGATCGCATCATGAATGATGGAACTAAAATTCCTGATATAACTTGGTAGTTTTACACCTTATACTCTTCCATGCAGCGGAAATACGTCAAAGGGCGGGAGCTAGAGAACTAATTTTGGATGAGGCTTTTCCACAGACTCGGGATCTTTCCCCACTGTCTTCAGAGGCCGTAGCGCGAGAAATTAGAATACGACTCAAGTCAAATATCTATCTCTCGGTTTCAGCCTATAGATCTTGCCTCCTCCCCCCCCATTACGGCTAAATATCCCCGGACGGCGCCGATACAGCTGGACCCTTCCTACTAGGATACCTCCTCAACTATGGACTGCACGGTGTTCTTATAGTCAGTAAAGCGCTAAACTGCGGACGGCTGGGCGGCAGCGCCTGTCCTGCCGAAACAGGCTTCTAAGGAATTTTAGGACAATTGGGGTTTATAAAGTAAGTACTTACAGCGCTGTAAAAGGGAATGAAAGAAGTTCGGCCGCCGATGTAAATGTTTAGATAAGATATTCCCACATTAACTTTTTGGGTTGCGTTTTTTTTTACCGTCACTCGAGACACTAGACGTAGGTTTTATATTGTTTTCTTTTATGGTGACTTTTACCAGCGATCAAAAATTCTCGTTGAATGAGATGAAGGAATTAAAAATTCGAGACTCGGGGTAACAAGCTTCCGTATTACTCACCAGCTCGGGCTTCAATAACACTCACGTGGTTCCGAGCTCACCTATTTAAGAACTCCAATATAACCGATGACTCCGACCGTTAGTACGATCAAGACTCTCAACCCCAGCGATCTTGACCATGCCCGTCGTATCTTCAGCGCAAAGTTTTGCTCAATTCGATTACGTCGTTGTCGGAGGTGGGCTAACAGGCCTTGTTGTCGCCACGAGGTTCGTCAAATCGAGGGACGCTGATGTTTACGAAAACTAAAACTCTTGTTGCCAGGCTTAGTGAAGACCCTGATGTTACTGTTGGAGTTCTTGAAGCCGGCCCTCAGCCTACTGATAACGATCCAATCATCGACATCCCCGGTAGCTCGTTGTTATTCTCTCGATGCACTGCACGATGCTGATATCCCGATACCTACATAGCCATGATAGGCCGAGCAGTCGGAGACCCCAATTACGACTGGCTGACAATGTCGACTTCGCAGCCTAGAGCCAACGATAGGCCGATATTGATCCCAAGGGGGAAAGGTATTGGAGGGTCAAGTATGGTATGTTCTAGGTGTCCCTGATTAATGACTGGTTATTTGATCAATACTTGCCAGATCAACTATCTATACATGATCCGCCCTACCAAAGAAGAGTTCGACCGGATTGAAGAGCTGGGAAACAAGGGCTGGAACTGGGAGTCCATACTGAATTACATGAAGAAAGTATATATATCTCCTCATGCAGTTCTTCC
Source organism: Marasmius oreades (assembly GCF_018924745.1). Taxonomy (NCBI): domain Eukaryota; kingdom Fungi; phylum Basidiomycota; class Agaricomycetes; order Agaricales; family Marasmiaceae; genus Marasmius; species Marasmius oreades. The sequence continues at coordinate 4,208,565 of NC_057325.1, forward strand.
CCTTTTGTTCTCAACGTCACGTTTCAGAGCGAAGACCTTACGCCCACATCTCTCTCGGTCGACGACCAACAGAAGTACGCGATCAACACGAACCATGATGTCCATGGAACCACCGGCCCTCTTCAAAAAACCCTTGGCGTGGTTTTCAGCGAGTTTCACGCCGATGTGGTCGAATCAGCCACGCATCTGGGTTTACCGAAAAATTTGGATGCGGTGTGTTTCTGCGTCCACCTCGCAGTCTTGGGATTTACTCACATACCTCTGTAGAATGCCGGTGACCTTGCTGGAATCTCTACCGGTTTTGCTAGTATCGATCCTAAAACTGCAAAACGATCATCCGCTTATTCGGCGTATTATGCTCCCAATGCTGACAGGAAGAATCTACTTATCCTCCCGAATGCAATGGTTCACAAGGTATGATGCTATCCATACGATTGGTTTCTTGGTTTTTGGTGACCGAAGATTTCCTCAGGTCGTGATCTCTGCCGAACCGAGCTCGAACCTCAAACGCGCTACTGCAGTGGAATTTTCACATGATGGCACCGTTAGTATAGTCCAGGCACGCAGGGAAGTGGTCCTTTCGGCGGGTACGTTCTTTTCGTTTCTTTCTTCGCTTTTCTGAAAAATTCCATACAGGCGCTCTTGGTAGTTCTCGCATTTTAGAACTCTCTGGAATCGGGAACTCCTCTATACTCTCTCGTCTCGGCATCCCCGCTCATGTTGATCTACCTGGTGTTGGGGAAAACTTGCGTAAGTCTCTTTTCTCCTTCTTTCATATATCGCCAGAACACCAATCACCCATATCCATTGACAGAGGATCACATCATGGTGTTCGCCATTGCGGAGACGGAGAAGTACGATACCCTAGATATGTTGGCCGACTCGGAAGTGTTGAAAGTCCATCAGCGTCTTTAGTAAGCACTGCGTCGTTCACCTTAACACACTATCCAATTCAAATACAGTGCTGAAAAGAAAGGACTTCTTGCGGCCGTACCCGCACCTGCATATGTCTATGTACCAGCCACCAAGCTGGGAGATGGAAACGATGTGTCAAGGTGGCACAGGCAGTTGAGTGAGCCTGAGAAGATGGTTCACCCCGAGACCCCAGAGAGCGTAAAGAAGGGGATTGTGAAGCAATATGAAGTTCTGAGAAGAGTTTGGAAGGAGGATAGAACCGTTCAGGGGGAGTACGTGTCGCCGCTTCTTCGGTTTTCCAACCTGTTTATGTTTCACGTAGACTCGCGATGTTAACCGGCCACCTGCCAACCCCACTCCACACTGCTTTGACGGGTCGAAGGTACCTCACCACTGCTTCATTCCTCGCCCAACCACTGTCTCGTGGATACGTACATATCGCATCAGCAGACCCTAGCGCTCAACCTGAAGTCAACCCCCGTTACTTATCGGTCGAATCAGACTTTGAGATGTTAGTGGGGTTGTTCAAACTCGCTACGAAGCTGTATACGTTACCGCCGCTTTCAAATCATATTAAGGAGATGGTGATGCCTCAACTACCAGAGGAGAAAGAGAAGGTTGACGAGGCATATAGAGAGTATGTTAGGAATGCGGTGGGTTTGCTTTGTAGTTTGTTCGTCGCAATGAAACGCTGACATATCTTGTCATCTAGTGTCTGTCTGGAATCCACCCTATTGGATCTGCGTCAATGATGCTGAGAGAACTGGGAGGTGTCGTGGATGAGAATTTGGTAGTGTATGGAACATCAAATTTGAGGGTGGCAGATTTGTCTATCCTTCCGATTGTGAGTTGGTCGTTTTTTGCGAACGTTTTTCGATGACCCCTACTCATGTTCTTTCTTTACCACTAGCAACTGTCCACCCATCCGCAGGCTACCGCTTATGCGATTGGAGAAAAGGTATGTTTCTTATCTTTCTCGAGGCCGTGGTGAAATTTGTTGAGTTCCGTATGAACTTTCAGGCTGCGGATATCATTAAGGAATCTCGACGATAGAACAGACAATTGGTGGAAATTCTTGTTGTGCTGAAGGGAGTGGCTCTGTGGTTGGCGAATTTTGCGCTACTCGTCTTACTCGTGTGCAGAATGTCGTCGAGTACTCGGGAGCGTGAGATTCACAGTATCACGAACACGCATATTCTTTTCTCACTTTTTCTCGTTCGAGGCACGTTGAGGGTGTGCTCAGACAAAGGCTTCTCTCATTTTATCGTTCGCAGTTCTATTAAAACAAGTCCGGCGACTAAAACCACTACCCAGTTTACCAACTCGTCAGTGACGGGCTGTGACAGGAGTCGGATTAACCTCTACCTCTACGGGAAGATGGTCCACATGTGATTTTTGGGACCTCGTTTGATCGTTACCAGCGTCAACCTCAGTCTCCCGTTTGATCCCGACACTGAGCTGCGAACGATGCGTCTGCAAATCGAAAGTAGTTTCCGTTCGTCGACCCAGACCACTCAGTGAGTCCAAACCCAGACCGTTCAAAGTGATTATCCCCTCCCCTCCCGCCATTGACGACTCCTGCCCTCGCCCACCGACAATTTTAACTCTACTATTGAGTATCACCATCATCGAATTCGAGTATAACTTGGCCAGTATTAGAGCGGGAGCCATGTGGTAAGGTAAATCGGGAAAGACTTGGAAGAGGATCAGGTCGACTGTGGCTACGGTGGCTACAAGGAATAGCGTTAATATGTCAGACACTGATCTTAGGACTCTTTAGCAAAGAACCTGAGGTTACTCGCCTGTCAAACTCCCAGTCTCCATAGTCAATCGAATGATACGCTTCAGAATATTTCTCGTGCTTTGAATTGTCGTGCCATATCTGGACAACTACGACGCGGTGCACGATAAGAATAGGGAAGGGATCGAAGGGACCTTTGAATACCCGGAACGGGAACATTGGGATGGCAAACGTACAATGTAAGTCATCGAAACTGCTATGATAATATCGCATGCTGCGCTTCCTCCTAGCCAAAACTAGTATCAGAAGCTTCAATGAGATCTCGACTGGCGCAAATAGAATGGAAATGGACCTTACAGATACCCCGACGGCATTTTTGGCTTGAGATTCTGTAATCGAGTTTATGACGATAGCCACCTGTGTCGTTTTCAAAGCACCCCCGAGTTGCGCGAGTGCGAACTGTGTAGAAAGGAACTCAGTAGGGCCTAACGAATGACAACGAGATCAGGGGCTCGTACTCACGAGCATAATAGCTGCCGTGATCAGTTTCGACTTGGACAACACATAGATTCTGTGAGCAAAGAACGTTTGCACCACAAACGCAACTGAAAATCCAGTCGATTTCTTTAGTCATAATACGGTTCCCAAAGAAGATATGATATAGGACGTACCTAGCCCGTCGACTAGACAAACGTCCAACCAGGTCAAGTTCCTCTTGAAGTTAATCACCCCTGGTTCTCCAAACCCAAATACAAAATTTTGAAACGCGTCCCAGGTGATGATGACAGTCTGCATCGTCTCCACGATATACAAGCCGTAGACCACGATTTGGATCCTGATGCGGTCATTCGGAAAGGCGTTGTAATATATGTACGTTTGGACTGTTAGGACACCATACAGTCCATAATTGAGGAAGTATCCCAGGAGGAAGGGACCAGCGGTTTTTGTAACATGCGACGATGGTATTGGAGACATAGTGAGCTAAACTTGACTCACTTGACTCACTACCGTAGGAGAGGGGGTAAAATTCATTATTCTTGCCCGCGGGGCAGGATGTTTTATACTTTTTCTCGAATCTCAAAAGGGCAAGGTATTGAGACATTGAGCGGGACGGGGGGCGTTAATTTCAAATTCAAATAAAGAGAGTAAATAAGGAAAGTATTGATAGGAGCGTGGAACATACCATTTTAGTAGGGGTTTGCTTCCTATCTTTCAAAAATATCAGACATATGCATTTGTTGTAAAGAGAGGGGTTGCATTGGTACAATCGAAAGATCTCAACTGACTGTCGTAAAGAGAGGGAGATTTGTTTCAGTCTACGAAATCCATATCTATTGGTGTTACAGACCTAACCACAAATCAATGGAGCTGGAATGAGAATGGCTGCCCATCGAGGAAAAGTCTCGCTTGTGAGAGCTCAGTGGTTCCTAATAACTTCCTATTGACGCCTACCTGCATCCATGAGCGGCCGCCGGCGACAGACATGAAAATCTTTAGCAAAATAAGGGAAAAGTTCGAACACCCACAGATAAGGTTTGACCGACTACTTCCATTGCACTGGTGCCCTTCCAATATCTTAATCATCCGCGACCTCCTGGTAACGGACGAGAATTGGAGGCAGTTGGTCGACGGTGGCACCAGATGAATGCTTGGCATCCGATCTAATGAAATTTACGAATACCATCCTCAAATATCCCAAGAAGAGCGAAGAATTCCATGTCCCTGTTCAATCAACCGCAACCGAAATGAGACCAGCTGCACCAGGTGCAGTGACCATTTCGCGTTAGTCCCATGCTTCGGCAAGCTCGTTGTCATTGTCAAATTGACGTTGATATTCAAGCCGACCCCTGCTTCTCGCGTTGCATGCGAGCGGAAGATGAAGAAGGCAGCGCCGAAGATGAAAAGTGACCGTGTTAGTGTACGCGGTGGACTAACCAAAACTAGATAATAGAACTCACCCAGGAGAATAGTGGGAATGATTGAACAAGATGTTAATTAGTAACGAACAGTGATACGTAGAGCCGATACGACGTAAGCCCTCAATTTGAAGTAGTAGGAAAGCTGAAGAAAACCAAATGATTATGATTATTAGTGGCCATCCCAACGGGCTTGCACGTACAGAACAGTAGCCGATATGCTTTGTTAGTGAAACGGCACGGTGAATACACCTACTGAACGGGAAATTAGACAATGCTTCGATTAACATCACCACCAGGGTGGGGTATGACCCTAGGACAGTAGTGCAGCTCCATGAATTGACGCAGTGGCGTTTTCGTGAATCGAAATGAAAGAACTCGATCCGTGTTGAGCGTCGATTAATTCTGGCGACGCAAAATAACCCAAACATACAGTAAATGGTAGGATCCTTGGCCTCCGAGGCACGGGCCCGTAAACGAAAATGTGTTCAACTGGTCGGTCCGCGTCTACGAGAAGTATGCGTGAGCGTTCCTTCGTGACCAGCTTCTCGTCATCCCGTTGACCTGTCGCACAGAACACCAGGAACGGTATTAGATAAGAGGTCCTAGAGTGAAACGCACCAGTTCCTGGCTGCTTGGAAGGTAAACTTAAATAACATACGATGCAGATGGAGTAGGAGAAAGTTACAATATGGACTTGAAAAGGACAAGTGTGGGGGGCTCTCTAGTATCAAACCGTTGTTGCATTATTTCAGAACTCCTTCGGCAGCACCACGAGTTATGGCGGTAGTGAGCTCTCCCTGAATGTTATTTCAGATTTGCATAGTTCCTTTGGCAGCTCGTGCAGCTGTTTCATTGTCATGAACAAGCAAAGGCATGTCAACTTCGACTAGTAGGGGAAAACTGGGACACACACCAATATTCTCTACCCCTTCCGACCTCGACTACAGTACTTCATTATGCGAACCGACACTGGTCACGGTCTAGCGGGCTTCGTGATGAATGGAGCTGTTCAAGAATCGAAGTGTTGACCGAGCGCCGGTCTCCCGGCTGCGGACCTACACGTGGGAACTCAAAATCGTCGAATTGTGGTTGGTCGGCGTATTCATCCGTCTTTCAACGACGTACGCAGCGACGACCCGACCTACCATAATTCCTCCTTCCGTGGGCTCAAAGCCCTTGATTCCTTCCAAATTTGACTTCACTCTATGTCCTGCATGCTGCGCAGAGTAACGGTCGCGTCGCGACCAGCTTCAACGGGTCTAATCGGAAAAACTGTAGCAGGCAGCAGTGTGTAACTTTTTTACTGGATTCCTGACCTGAATTTCTGTTGATGCTCTTCATTCTTATATTAAGGTCGTCGAACGATAACAACCTCATTCCCTAGACAGGCCGATATCACGTTGACTGTAGACGGAAAGGAAGTGACTGTACCGCAGGGTATGTTGGTTGAAGAACTTGTTGGGAATAATCCTGGGTGACCACGTTTGGAGTAGGTTCGGCTTTGATCCAAGCTTGCGAGGCTGCAGGGGCAAACATTCCGAGGTAAGTTACACCTACTGTTAGATTCTGTTGGGTGCTCAACGGATGTCAGATTTTGTTACCATGACCGGTACGAAGAACTCTCAATATCTGAATCTTGCACGTCTCTAATATGTTCTTATTGCGGTGAAGACTTGCAATTGCAGGGAATTGTCGGTGAGCACCTACCACATCTCTAATCCTCGACCACTAGTCTGATAAATGTTTGGTAGAATGTGTCTCGTTGAAGTCGAAAGGTCGCCGAAACCCGTTGCTTCATGGTAATGGATTTTCCTCTCTATGGCTGGAAGGTTTAATAATTGCGAAACTTCTAGTGCCATGCCAGCCATGCCCGGCTCGAAGGTTTTCACGAACACGCCGTTGGTTCACGAGGCACGAGAAGGCGTCATGGAATTCCTGCTCGCAAACCACCCTCTCGACTGCCCTATCTGTGATCAAGGTGGTGAATGCGACCTCCAAGACCAATCCATGCGTTACGGCTCCGACCGTACTCGATTCCACGAAATCACAGGGAAACGCGCCGTCGAGAATAAAGACCTCGGCCCTCTCGTCAAAACGTCCATGAACCGCTGCATTCAATGCACCCGTTGCGTTCGATTTGCCAATGAAGTTGCCGGCGTAGAAGAGCTTGGTACCACAGGGCGTGGTAACGATATGCAGATTGGGATGTACGTTGAGAAGACAATGGATTCAGAACTGTCTGGGAACATTGTGGATCTATGTCCCGTGGGTGCTTTGACGAGCAAACCGTACGCGTTTACTGCGAGGCCATGGGAGTTGAAGAATACCGAGTCTATTGATGTGATGGATGCCATTGGTTCGAATATTCGGATCGATTCGCGGGGTGTTCAGGTCATGCGTATACAACCTCGTACGAACGACGATGTGAATGAAGAATGGATCAGCGACAAGACACGGTTCTGTTATGATGGGTTACGTTTCCAGCGGTTGACACATCCACTGATCAAAGACGGAGACCGTTTCGTTGCCGCGACATGGGAGCAGGCTCTCGAGGCTGTTGCGAATGGGCTGACCAGGAGTGGTGCAAAGGATGACGAGGTTCAAGCTGTCGCCGGGCATTTGGCAGACACTGAGTCGTTGGTTGCTTTGAAGGATTTGGTCAACCGGTTGGGTTCGGATAATCTTGCCCTTGACCAAGTAGGTGGAATGTCTACTCCTGTACATGGTGTCGACGTTCGGTCGAATTACCTGTTCAATTCGACTATCCCCGGTGTTGAGGAAGCCGATGTCATTCTTCTCGTTGGCACCAACCCTCGACACGAAGCAGCAGTTCTTAACTCTCGCATAAGGAAGAGTTGGCTGCGTAGTGGATTGGAAGTTGGACTAATTGGTGAACGGGCAGATACGACTTATGGTTACGATTATCTCGGTGCAGACGGCAAGCCTTTGACGGATTTCATCACCGGGAAGGGTCATTTCGCAAAGAAGTTCAAGGTAGCGAAGAAACCCTTAATCATCATCGGAAGCGCTCTGGCTGAGCACCCCGACGGTGTGGCCATCTATAACGAGCTTGCACGGTTTGTTGAGCTCAACAAGAGCTCGCTTGTCACCCCCGAGTGGAATGGATTCAATGTTTTGCAGCGGGTGCGTTTCCAAGTTCTGTTTCTTCCCATTCCTCGATCTGCTCACACCTTTATCCTCACATCTTCTGTTTAGGTTGCATCACGGCCGGCAGCGTACGACATCGGTTTCGTTCCATCTAAAAAAGCCACCACCACCAAACCTAAGTTCATCTACCTCCTCAACGCTGACGAAGTCGACCCCAAGTCTATACCACAAGATGCCTTTGTAGTCTACCAAGGCCATCATGGTGACCTAGGAGCACAGCTGGCGGACGTCGTGTTACCTGGTTCTGCATACACCGAGAAATCGACCACGTGGATAAATGCTGAAGGTCGTTCGCAACTTGGACGGGCAGCTGTCCCTCCACCTGGGTCTTCTAGAGAAGATTGGAAGGTCATTCGGTTAGTGTCCCTTTTCCTTTCACCTGTGCTTAACATTTACTGACCTTGGTTGTCTCATATTAGTGCTCTTTCCGAAATCATAGGTGCACCGTTACCTTACGATGATGTCCTCTCACTTCGGGATCGGATGTGGGAGATCTCACCGACGTTGGTGCGGTATGACATAACAGAGAAGGTTTCCTCTGAAATCGCGCTGGCCGGGCTCAAAGCTATAGCCAAACGGACGACCGGAAACAAGATCTCTGGTGCCGTTTTGAGAAGACCTATAACCAACTTTTACCAGACAGATCCTATATCACGAGCGTATGTTCATCTCTCCCTCGACTTTGTCAAGTTCTCCGTTAATAACGTTCTATGTTTCTCAGTTCCGTAACGATGGCACAATGTGTAAGAGCGTTTATCACTAAAGAAGATGTTGGGATTGGTGAGGGGAAGCAAGTAGAAGCGGCGTTTGCATAAAAAGTCCGATGTCTTGTTGGAGAGCTGTAAAGAAACGAGTCTTCGAAGAAGACGGCCATTTCTATATTATCATCACATACCTAATGTGTTTTTCTTCCCATTCTTACTCTGCAATTCAAGTCCGGTTACAAGCATAGAAGAATAATTGACGCAATTGGTTTATGATGATTCACATCTAACATAGGGTTCCCCTCTAAATCTACACACGAAAATGTAAAGCAATAGTCCCAACAACCACCGCAACAAGCAGCACCCCGATCGCAGCAATCATACAACCCCAATCGCTCCAGAAATCATTAACGAAGAATATCGTACTTGGAGATGGTGAAATCCCAATCTCCACACGATGATTTCCGGTGTTTTTGGTCACGATGAAAAGGGTCTGGCGTTCCTCGTCGTGCAGGTACCTATCCTCTCCCTCTAACCCAGACACGAGGATTTTTCTTCCTTGCGTAAGCATCGAAGGGACAAAGACCTCTGTCTCTCTGGCTCTCAGATTGGCTTCGAGGGCTGTCGCTGAGGAGTCACTCCACTCGTACACGACTCTGCCTGTCGTAACCTCATACTCAAACTTTCCAGGTATCCCGGCTGTCTTGCCTGGATAAGGCCGAACGATAACACTGAGGATCCTTCCTCCGTTATCAAGCGTAGCCGAAGATTGGTGATAATCCAACAGTGTAGCTGGAAGAGCCCGACCTTGGCTGAACCAGGAAAAGTTTTCGCCGTTCCAAAAGTCACCTTCTGAATCAGTATTGTAGGGGTTGTAGTTCCACAGGCTATAAGGGCAAAACCGAGAGAATGAGCTTCGGGATGGGCTGGGAATGGAAGGAGAAAATGGTACGCACGTAAACGGTACAAGAGCCTTCTCCAACCCAGTCATCATAGCATCCATCATTCTCGCTTGCCAGGTGAAATCTCCAGTTTCGAAAGCTTCGCGGTTACTGATTGGTACGTTCAACAAGAAGTCCAAGTCAGCCATCCTCGTTCTTTCACTGGAACAAGTAGGGAAAATTGAGCGACTGACTTCATATCCATCGGAACCCCACATTCTCCGATCACAATTGGAATTTCACCCAGGTGCTTGTGGCCATGATAGACGATGGTACTAATCTGATGCGCGTAGTTCTCCCGAGCGCCTTTGTGACCCCAGTAGAATGTGAGGAGCGGGAACATACCCTTCAATGGCCCAAAACCGCTATATCAGTTAACAGAATCATATCAAGAAACCAACAACCCACCCTTGAGAGTCCTTGAACATTAACTGTAAATTCCCCATAGGCCTTATCGAATAGCGCCTTGAGGTCGTACCAATGAGGCGCATAGACCATATTCTTCGGTCGAACCTCTTTCAAAAACGATGGCGGGCAAAACTCGTTCGGGACGATTTCGATAAACACCATCTTGGAAGGTGAGATGTCACGAACGCGTCCAGCCCATTGGTTTAGAAATGGGTAGAAAAAGTCGGAGTACCATTCAATCTAATGGCAGCGTCAAAATCGAAAATGGTTTTCGGTTTTTGGGGGTCGACTCACCTTTTTCCCAGTCATCGGATGCTTTACGAAATAATTCTCCCTCAACACAACCGCCTCTTTCTTGTCATTGCTCCACCCCCATACACCGTGCATTTCCCAGACACACTCTCCTTTACGCACCTCAGCCCCTTCTTTTAATTTTCCTTTCCATACACATTTACCGTCAGGGTTTAGGACAACTGTGTGGGATTTTCGTGTGGGGAAAGGGAAGGATCTTGTCCAGATATCTACTGCTGTTGGGTAACCTGCGCCGAGTTGGAAGGATTGTAATGCTGAAGCTGTTAGTCCCAGAAGGGATGTGGTTAGAGAGGGATTTATTGGACCACGATCACGACGCAACTCACGTGTGGGTCCGAGATGTAAGTCGGTATTGTAATCAAATGAATGGAGAGATTTGAGATCTATGTATCCTCGGTGGGGCTCGTTCATCAGCTTGTAAAAGAGATTAATGAGGCAGGAAACGGGAGACTAGGAAGAAGACCCTACTTCAAATCCAATAACGCCATCTAAATCTCCAACAGCCTTGACAACTTGATCAAACATATCCAAGTAGGTAGTTTGTAAGAAGTGTTGGGCATTCATCGTCTGCCCACGATATTCGACAGTTAACTTGGGTGCAAAAGTCTCGCCTGCCCAGAATATCGTGCTGCTCAGTCGGGTCACTTCAGCAAACTCGTCAAGGGAAGAACATAGGGAAACACGCACGCCATAGTGGAAGCAGCCAATTTTTGATATCCCGTTGACCAAAATCCCATTTCATCCTCCGCATGTCCACCACCCTCGACACCGTTCAGCCAAGCAGCCCCGGTCGAGACCAACTCGTTCAAGTCAAAGCCAACTGATTCTAAAGTCCATGCAGGAGCTCCCGATCCGCCACTGTAACGCGACCAGACGTCCTGATGGAGAGCTACGAAAGCCACCATGCCATATTTTGGAAGCAGTTGAAGCAGGCCGCGGATATATTGCAGATAATTAGTATCGTATATCCCTCTGTAATCGAGTTCTGATAAGAGCGCATCGGCAATGAGACGAGCCAGGACAACGTACGGTCCAGCATGTTCAACCGCTTCCCAAGTTACTAAAAACCGAACAAACGTAAATCCCCATCGACGAAGACGCGAAAAATGTTCGTGAGCTTCTTTCAAAGGAATCGGTCTGTCGACAAAGATGGCGATTTCGGCGTTGGCTGGGAAAGTTTCGTTGTTGTTTGCTGGACTTGGGATCATGAAGTCAGTCAAGAACGCGCAGCGCAATATGACCACAACTCACGTCTTCGAAGAGCCAGATAAATTTACGCCCCGCAAGTGACAAACGCGTCCATACTTGTCAATGAAGTGGCGTCCTGAAATCCGAATTTCAGACCAGTCGTGGGCGTAGCTTCCTGAGGATCCTGGGGTATAAGAGGAGAGCGTAGATGGATTAGATGAGTCTACAGAGGAAATCTCTGGTTTTGAGTTGGGGACTAGTACGAAGGACGAGTCTAGACTCATGGAGTTGAGAGGGAAACGAAACAAGAGCCAGCCCACAGGCACCCACGTGATATCCCTTGAGCGCGTCTTCTTCCGTTTTCTCCTGCCTATTATTCAAATTGTCGTCCTTTTGTCGCTTGATCAGGCCAGAAGCTTGATATCGCTCTTCTCCGGACTCAAATTTAACAGCCCAAGATACAAAGGATTAATATCAATGCCGATTCGCATGTTGTCCTGTTTGCGAAGGTCGCCAACGTTTCAACCGACGCGATACTCCTCGGCGACCAGATAGTCAGGGAAGCTGTCAGTTCTAAGGCCTGAAACTCGGCGAACATCTCTGTCTCTATATTCACACTATACTCTCCGCTTCCCTCTGATTCAATATTTGTTTAGCTTTTTCAACTCAAGATTTATCCAACACCTAGTCCAACTGGGCCTGACCTGACAACCCTTTAAATGCTTAGGCTGGGCGAATCGGTATGGCTGAGTGCTGTGTATCAATAATATGGAAGCTTGAAGGATGTATAAGGAATCCCAGATGACTACTCAATCAACTTTCTCACTTTTCTTTCGATGCTCGGGATCCGGAATGGGCAAGAATTGGGTAAAATATCGTTGAAATTTGCGAAGACCATCCAAATGTATCAAGTATACAAGCTATAGGCATCTCGATAGTATTACAATACAACAATGCATGCGTGTGCACATTCGTCTTTCAGAAGCTACATGCGCGGCACGGGCCAGCTCGCATTGCCTCAGCCGTGTAAGTACACACCTCGCTTATCAATCGATGAATATTCTCTTTGAGTTTCGGGATTGAGAACATGTCCCCTTTGGGCCTTTCTTTCTCTTTCTTTCGGTGGTGGTATCGGTAGTATCGGTGTCTTCGGTGGAAACCATGAGTGATGGTATACACCTACATAACAGGTTCCACCGACCCTGTCAGATCTGCATCTGTACAAATTGAACAACCTGCCATTTCTCACCCAGCCATTTCTCTCTGTCCCTAAACCCTCCCTCATCTTGCAAGGATTTTGACCCATGACCCCGACTTCCAAGCTAGCAAATGGCAGAAACCCTCACCTTGAACGGACTGTCACTTTGCACAATTTACCAAGCTGGAAGCATGATAACATGTATATTCTTACTGGATACCGAAGGTAAGGGTTTACTTTGGGTTTGCTGAAAGCCCTTATGAAAGTTACCTTACTATCCACGCTGGAACTTAGGCCGCAAGAGAGTTGGCAAGGTTGCATTCGTTCCGTCTATGCTTGTGCGTACTCCTCAACTATCAAAACATTTTCATTGTTGAACCTAAAAGTATTAACAGATCTGCATAACGAAACCGGTGAGAGGAATTGAATCATACGAGATTCTGTTCTGACTGGATTTCCAGGAAACATACACACTCACTTGTGGGGCGCGCTACTTTTTCTCTATCTTCTGATCACAGTGAAGCCAGCACAACTCACATCTGGCCGAACGACATGGGTGGACTCGGCGGTTTTTTCTTTTTTCTTTGGTTCAGCCACATTTTGTTTCCTGTCTAGTGCGACATACCACACGTCGCTCGCCCATCAATCCCAAGAGGTACTTGTTGTGAAAATATACATTCATCGTTTCCTCACATAAATTTGCCAGGTCTGCTCTCGTTGCAATGCCGTCGATTACGTTGGAATCACCGTTCTGAATTTGGGATCCTTCTGTCCATTGCTCTACTACGGATTCTTCTGTGAACCAGACCATCTAAGGCTCTACGGCTTATTTGTTCTCTTGCTAAATGCCGGTATGCACCGACCCTAGCCTTCAATGTGGTCGTTGACTTTGGTTTGCCGTTCAGCTGGCGTCTTCGTTGTTGTTAATCCCGAATACGCGAAACCCACGCATATCGTTCTGCGCACCACGATTTTCGTGGGAATGAGTCTCATCGTGGTCATCCCGATGTTTCATTGGTTCGTTGTACATGGACTAGCGACGACACTCACGGGGATGGGTTTGAAGTGGTTCCTTTTGGACTCGTCCATCTATGCCGGAGGTGCTTTGCTGTAGTAGGTTCCGCCTTTCGTGATATTAAGGTCAAAGCTCATGTTTCCAGTGCAAACCGGATCCCAGAACGCTTCAATCCCGGCGCTTATGACTATCTCTTTCACTCCCATCAAATCCTCCATGTCTGCGTGGTAATGGGTGCTTACCTTCATTATAAGTTCATATCCATAGCACTTGATTATTCCCATACTCAGTCCAAGTGCGCATAACCCGTTTTTCTGTCAAATCGCGTTACCCGTATGGTTTGTTCATGCTAGACTCTAGAGTAGAGAAATGTACTAGACTTGGGTCCCAGACGGGTTGTCTGTTGATTAAGTTGCCGTTGAGTGCTCCTATTTCCCCACTTGCCTTTCAGATGGTGATTCATGAGAATCTATGTCCGCCGGTTGGCCGGCTAGTTAGTATCGGCGAAGAAAAAGTTCTCGGAAAGGCGGTGGTTTTCCACTGCCTCTCCCACGCCGTCTCGCTCGACATCCGGGTCAGCTACAAGTGTGCAGCATCTCTGGAGGAAGCCGAATACGCTACGCTCAAGGTAGCATAGTACACGATATACTTAGTAGTATGGATACACGGTGAGCAACAAGTTCTATAAAGTTCCTGAAGTAATTAATGAACCGGTCTAACTTAAATCGCGCAGCGTAATGTAAATAGCATGCAAGCAAAGAAAGCAGCGTCACAAAGCAAATGGAAATTTGTACAAATGTGAGAGTCCGAATTCATCTACTATCACCAGTAAGTTGAGCAACCTCTCGGGCAGGCTTCCCCTCTCTGTTCTTGTAAAACACAACGTCACCCTCGTCCTCGACGAATTCGCACTGTGTGAAAGTGCGGTACAGAGCTCGAAACGTATTCTGTCAACGACAATTAGCGAAAGACACGTGGATGGGGGGGGGTCGTACCGTCGAATCAAAATTGTAATGATCTTTAAGAACGGTCCTTATACGCGCCGTAACTTCCGGCTGATTGTCTGAATAACCATGAGGAACTATTGAGAGGTGGGAGAAATGATCTAACTTCGACACGTACAAAAAGGAATGTCGGAAAAGATGTGATGAGAGACCTTCGGAAATCACGGTTAACTATCGGTAAGAAAGACCACATACAGAGAAAGAGAGTCGACTAACGTGGTTGTGGGAAACGTTGTGAAAGAAGACACGACCAATCCAACCAAGGAGGGGTCTGTCAACGGTGGCGAGAGCACCCCGCAAAAACGTCCATGCACCCCGACGGTAGTAAGGAACTGTTGGATCGGCGTGATGTAGATAGGTGAGCATAACAATCCAATGGTTAGTGAGCTATTACTATAAGATCAGCCACAGGGTGCCCAAGGTTTGCCTCCCACACTCACCAGCCATGGTAACAGGTATATCCTCGCAAGCTGTCCGAATCCGACGTTCCGCGACCATAAGTACAACAAGGCGATCATAGCAAGCAAGCCAGCGTCACTAGCGACGACCCCTATACGTTCACGAGGTTTGAATATGGTAGAATATGGGTTAAAGTGCTGTGACAAGGAGAATGTGAGCTGTAGAATGGATGATGCTTGCTGGAGGAACATACATTAGTTCCGGGTGGGTGTTTCGGGGATCCCCTCGCGTCGAAAACGAAATAGAAGAGAAGGCCGAATATCTGCATGAGGAACATACGATAAAAAGTATAAATTGGTGTTTCTTCCAGAATCTCGTGGTAGTCCTTTGTTCGTGCAACGGCTTCGGGGGGTAGCTTGAAGTGAGAACGTGTAGGCGGCACAAAAACAGTGTCACGTTCAAGAGAAACGGTCGCTTTGTGATGTGCTATATGCGAAGATTTCCATGGAAAGTAAGGGACGAGCAAGGACTTGGAAATAGTCAGTTACGATAGCCAAAAAGATAGATGAACGGAAAAATACAGTGTGCAAGCAAAAACCGACTCCATCATTAATCCAACCTCGCGACGATAGGTTCCCGTGGCTACTTTCATGCGACAGGCACCACAGAGAAGTAAAGAGGATGCCTTGACATTGCCAATATGTTGCCCAGAGGCTCCATTTGAAGAGACTTTGCAGCCAAAGTGTGTCATGGATACGTTGCGCGAGAAAGGAGGAAGTCGTGGGAATGTACTCTGAAAGGGTGTACAACGAGAAAGCAAGAAAGACGTCACGAGCAACGACCGACAGGCCTTTCAAGGTGTCCTTGGAGCGAAGGTGTTGCGGAACGACAGCGTGTACTTCCGAGAGAGTGATCTGTACATGTATTTAGCGCACTTCGGATTGGCTAGTAGGAGGAAAATATCCATACATCTGGGGGAACAAATGGAGTCCTTTTCCGTTTTTCATATTCTGGTCCATCCTGCAGAAAGGTGGATAGAAATGATAGAGATAGCATGAGTGGCATGCTCACCTAGCCCCAATGGCTGCCATATAAGTAACCAAGCACACCACATGGCATGACCGAAAAGGCCATGACCACCGAAAGCCTGAGGAAATATTAACCCACAAGACCCCTACCACACTGAAAAGACCCCCATCACCGAGGCCCCTGAGCGCTGAGCTTGCATGTTCTCGAGCACTGAAACCGTAGCGATTTCTTTTTGCAAATTGACGGCCGACGGCGTCGCTCTCAACCGTGATCTGACTGTTACTACGTTCCAGGCTCTCCTCTCCGCCAAGCTGTCCTCCCACTACTTACTGCCGTTCTTCGCCGTATTGATGCTCGTCGCTTCAGCCTAGGCCAACTTCAGGTGCCACTAGTCACCTTTGTCACATCGCGTTATTCACCACGCCGCGATGAAGTAATAATGCAATCGTCGTCGTCTCCTCCTCCTCTTACACTGAGGTCACCTACTATAAATCGTCCCCCCTTTTAACCTCTTTTTTTCTAAGCTGTCCAAGGCCGTTCGATTCTAAACTTCGAATCGTGATCAATTCAAACTCCGTCGTTTGCCGCCGCTCAGTTTCTTTTTTTTCCGTTCTCGTTCTTGACATCCACAGGGTGGAGCTGTCACTCGTAAGGTTCAAGATTCGGTGCGTCTATTCTATCATATATTCTCTGTAATATTTGAAATTCTCTATGATTCAAATTTCTTCTAGCTTTTCTAACAATTCCACCTCAGGCAGCACTCTGACAGCTAACGTAAGGTCTGTTAGACCCCCACAGGGACCGTGAGAAAAGGGTCTAACAGGCCCCTCTACGTCGTCAGGAACGCTCGACCTGGGCTTCTACCTTGTCTACCACGACCTGCGACTGCGCCAGGATACGCGCTCAGTACCTATCCCTCGTCCTCCCCGTCACTCCCATCGGCCAGGGCTTTCCCTCGAAGCCAATGGAAGGCTGTAAGTGTGCGTGGCTCGACTTCGCTGTCTAGGAACTTACCCCTACTTCTCTCTACCAGCGTAAACTCGACGTTGTTCTGAAACTACACGGTACTTTGCGCTCGCACTTTCCCTCAGTCGCCCTCATCGACCTGGTCATCCTTTGACACTGCTTCCACTGCGTGCAAGTTGCATTGCTCAAACCGGTGCGCTCTGTTGTTATTCACTTTGATCTGAGACGTTCTAATAACTACCCGCTTTTTCACAGCACCCTTGCTCCTTCCCCTTACTCCCGCAAACATCTCTTGATTCAATGGACCCTGCTTCTGCTGTCTTTAAGTCTACACGGGTCAAGGTACATTACCTGTTACGCACCACCACGCCATGCAGCACGGTTCCCCTATTCCCCAGTATTACCCACTACGCCCGCTACTGTGCAGCACGGTCCTCCGCTCCCTGCCTTTCAACCGCAACCCTCCACGAGCGCAACCCTCCACGACCCGTGCCAACCCCAGACCCATCACGCCCCTACCAGCGACTCAGATCGACTACTGAAGTTCACCTTTCTTGTCATGTCCGTCACATTCTACACAACGCCAACATCAGCTATTTGGACACACCCTTGAAGATGATGCCTCAAAATCTCGATATGGATGGGAATTCTCGAGAACTGATTGGTGGGGCGTGGCGTTAGATGGCAGACGGTGGTAGGGCAAATCGGTGTCCAACATTGTGTCCATGATGTTTAGAATACCCACCATGTCCTCTGTGAATGACCCTGCAGTCCTCCCATAGTTCACATTAAAGTTGTACATCGTGCACCCACAATACTGCATCGCCTCCGATCTAAACTTTATGTCAAATATAATATATCGCTTTCATGTGTTAGATTCAGTCTCCTGCTTATGACGATTGGCAAGATGTTCTACTTGATGAATAGCTAGGGTACTGTCAAATAATCAGCTTTCCGACGAAGGCTGGTACTTAACATTTTGTAATTGGATGTCATCCAGGTTACATGTAAAGGGTAACCGGTGACTCATTTTTTGGCGCAGTTTGTAGTTTTGTAGTGTAAGTTCTTCTATGTTTGTTATAATTAATTAACGGACATTCAGAATATTGTATACAAAAAACTAATTTGGTGCACGTATGTTAAGCGCCCAGCTGCATATGTTATTTTTGTTATTACATTGTAAGTACAGCGTCGTTAGTCTTTATTTTCCGGTTTCGAGGCCTCTGGTATACTCAGAACCGGTCTCTAAATTTTTGTGGCGAACGGTGTAGCCATTGTCTCTACACAAAAAATGATGAAGTTACACGGTCAGATCAAAGCCAACTCGTGCTTCAAGTTTATAGTCGGGTTTGAATGTGCTATATCTTCTATGCAACACATCACCTTAATATCCAATAAGATACATGTTAGGAAGTCATTGTATCATATTAGACATGCTTATTCTCAAGAATGGGGCCTAGATATGCACCAGGTGTTGTAGAAAAGAGATATGTTTTGGTATGTCGCGCCGGTAACCAAGTTACCCGATTAACCAAGTAATGTTCACAAACCTGCACAGACCATATTTACAGTGTTTCTTAGTATAGAGAAGCTTTCAATACATGAGAACAGACTATCATCACATATACATGTAAGTAAGAGCAAAAATATGATGCAATGAGGTGGAAATAGCCAAATTGAACATACACATGAAGATCCAACTTGGAATTGAGTCCTGCAAGGAATGGTTCCTCACAAGGCTGTCTAAATGATAAAATGGCAATCTGTCTGGAGGAAGAGGGGTAAGAAAACAATTTTTGAGCAAGGATCCTTAACATCTGCTACCTTTCCCATGTCGGATAAATCAATGATTGAAAAGGTTAACAAAAAATTGAATCACCCGGAATCCCAGAGTATAGTGTAGATATAGTAAGGAATTTATTCACCAATCTTCAGAGCTTAGGCCCTGTTCAGTAAAAAAAAGCTGCAGCTTTTTCGCAGCTTTTTGATAGCTTTTTACTCGCGGCTTTTTGTGACAACGAGTGACTATGTAGTGACTGACCATGTAACATACGTTACCTAATGCGTTCTTTACATCCGCGTGTCTGCGCTGCGTCCTCGCAGATCCTCTGCATCCTCGTACTGCCCGCCTATCGCTATGGCTAAGAAAAAGAAAGGCACCATCGACAACAACAGTCATCTCGAGACTGTACCCGTGGACCAAGAGAAGAAGCTACGCGCCATATGGACTGACAGTGATGTGGATACATTGCTGGCAGGACTCGTCAAACGGGTTGACAGAATTGGAGAAGGCGGGAATTTCAAGGTCGCAGTATTCAACGAGGTTGCCGAGGAGCTGAAATCCACCTGAAATCGGAGCAAATAAAATGGGGAAAGGCTGTAAGGACAAGTATGGGACAGTACGTGACAGTTCATTCAATTTTGACATTTCTATTCATTTGAGACTTTTCTCTTTACGTTCTAGATCAAACGTGACTGGGAAGAAGTCATTAAAATCAATCATAAGTCTGGGTGGCCACCCTGGGACCGAAAAAAGGGGGCCAACATCACACCCGAACGTGAGCAAAACTGGCTTGAGTACATGAAGGTCAATCCGAGGGCGGCGCGTTTCCGGAACAAGGGCTATGAATACCAGCACCACTTCGATATTCTCATGCCGCTGAATACTACTCTTCCCAAACAGATGAATATATGTCGTATTGGCCGCCGGAAGACTCGAGCCCAGAACAAGGATGAGTTGGATGAGAGTGAGGATGGGGATGAGGTTGGGATTGGAGGAGCTGATCCGGTGGCCAGCAATGCGAATTCTCAGGAGGCTGGAGAGCAGGAATACTCTCAACCAACTGTATTGCCAAGGTTGGACAGTCCAGACTGGGACAATGAATTGATGGATAAGCAGTTTCATGCAGATAAAGAGGCGACATCCACTGTGAGTCTTCTATTCATATGACAGGTTGTATTGAATATTGTAACTTGTTCTCAGTTGTCCAGGAAATTGTCAACCACCACTGTTGCTACAGTTGTGTCCGAGTCGGCATCTACTGGCCGAAAATGCGGTGCTTCCGAAACGCCACTTCCGAAGGAGAAGTCAGTGGACAAGCGTGTCAAACCACAAACACCTGTCACCCCAGGTCCCCGTCACCAGCGTGTTCCAGCCTCATCTGATCACTGTGCCAAAGCAGCTACTGCTCTCGCACAGATTGGTAGTGGCGTTACCGAATTCAATCAGCATGCTCTCGCATTCTTCAACTCGCCGCAGGGGAACAATGCAAATGATACCCCAAGTCGCCTTGCAGGAGCTATCAAAGCTTTGGACAGTGAAAAGGTTTGGCTTCCCTTGGATCTCCGTCTCCAGTTACAGGACTTGTTTGAGAAGGACAAAGCTGCAGTTGTTTCTTATCGGAGCATGGATCCCAAGGATAAACTGCTCCGACAAACCTGGATTCTCCGTAAACTTAACATTACCATCCCACCGTACTATGATTTGCTTTCAGATACTATGTTAACCATTCCTCCATTCGATCTCTACCTTCCATCATATCCATAGTTACTATTCACCGCGTTCTGCCAGTTCTATTAAATAGCTATCCCACATGTTCTGTGCAATAGCATCCCGTCGTTGAAGTGATCTTTCAAACTCCTCATCTGATACAACCATAGAGGTTGTCAAGTCACTAGTCTCCATTTCAGCAGTAGGGTCATAGAACTCCTCGATTGGATCTTGAATGGCTGAAAGTGACTTGACCGGATCATATTCCATTGTAAGATTGTGAATCGCCATTAATGCTAGTGGAATCCGAACTTGGACCCCCATTGAATATCGAACGGGATGAAGCAGAACTCCCCATTTCGCCTTTAGGACTCCGAAAATTCGTTCTATAACATTACGGGCCTGTGCATGTCGAAGATTAAAAAGTTCTTCCCGATTCATGGGTCTGAAAGCCTCTTAGAAATATAGCCACATGTAAAACAGAAACATACCACAGACTACCCCTCTGCCACTCATTCAGATGATACCATACACCACAGTAAGGCACCATAAGATAATCACATATTCCAAATCCTGCATCTGCTAAGTAGTACTTGCTGTCTGGAATGTAGAGATCAGTTAGTCGGGACTGAGCATACATTGTAGCATCTGCTGAAGCCCCGTCATAGCCAGTAACTCCATACTGAAATCGCATATCAAATGAACAACAGATCAAGGAGTTTTGTGATAATTGCCCCTTTCGATCTCGTGCCAGATCCTGCTCTTCTTTTGAAGGCCAACAACAGATATGTGTCCCGTCCATTGCACCAATAGCATCCTTGAAGAATGGAAATAGCTTGGGGTTGTTCTGAATATATGAAGGGGTTGGTGCATTGGCATCTGGCAAGCAGACATATCGGTTATAGAAATCTGGCTCTGTAAATGCATCAAGTACTTCATTGAAGTATCTAGTTTTCATATTAGTGCCACTATAATGTATCAATATGTACCACTTAACCGTGATATGGTTCCATTTGCCCGCTGAAATCGTTCACCAACACGGCGAACAGATAGCCCAGTTGTACATGTATAGAGAAAAATGCCAAGTTTCTCCTCTAGACTGACATGTTGGGAGTCATCAATTCCTAGCCAGCGTAACTCTGAGAGGAGTATATTGAAAATATGCTTCCGAACCCCAAGCTCATGAGCTATTCTATCCTCATGCCCCTCCCAAAGTTCCTCAATCCAGGCTTGTCCACTAAGTGCAGAGGTGTGATATGGCTGAATGACAGTAGTGAAAGCAATATGATAGAGAGCAGCTGCATAGCCAGCTAGTTGGAATAGATGTCCAGCAAGAAGGACAAGCAGGGACTGATGGTACTGCACTGGGGAACGTTGAAGAGGCATTGATTGATCAATGACAGCTGTCCGATGATTCATGTACAAAAAAGGCAATTGATATTTATTCATGTTTGTACTACTACTGTCACCCCGAGGTCGCCGCATATCACGCCGTGACTACATCAAAAAGCTATCAAAAAGCTATCAAAAAGCTGTCGAAAAGCTACCAAAAAGCTACCGCCAAACGCTATCAAAAAGCTGTGAAAAAGCTGCAGCTTTTTTTTACTGAACAGGGCCTTAGGTGTGACAGCTGCTCCTTGCAGCTGGCCAACAAAGAGAGTCAAAGAACTGTTTACTGTGTCGCAGTGACTGCTGCGGCTCGAGCTGGTTATCTTATCAATTTAGGTTATCTTATCACATTGGCATACCACACGGCAGTTCATAAACGTAGAGTAGCTGGAGACTTCCAGGGGGTGCATGAGGGAGGGGGGGGGGGGGGGGGTAGGTAAAACATTTAGGAACGGGGACAACAGCTGAACATGCCCCATGCCGCTTTATTCAACGACCTCATTGAAAACATCCTCGTCAGTAGTGATAATGTCCGACTAGCTAGCGGCATTGTTGCAGGCCAACGTCGAGAAAGGTGCACTTCAAGGAGGGATTTTAGGGCGACGTTGGAAGTCTAGGGAGGTGGCATGAGTCGTGAGGAGTTGCGGTTGTTGAAAGCCGGTAGAGCGCACCTGGTTGGGTCATGTAGTCAACTTTTAAAAGCAGTATCCACCGAAATTGAGAATCAAAGAGGTCTTTGGGAGTGAAGGAAGGTGCAGGGCGCTGCAATGGAGCAGGTAAATAGTAGGTAGGACATCTCAGAATAACAATACATACGCACCGAATTGAGCCATGCCAACTTGTTCCCTGTGGAGGCAGCCTCAAACTTGGATTCCAGGTCGGTGACGAGCATTCCTGACGACATAGAGGGGCCTGTTAGACCCTTTTCTCATGGTCCCTGTGGGGGTCTAACAGACCCTTACGTTAGCTGTCAGAATGCTGCCTGAGGTGAACAATTCTTACTTTATATCCGTCACTGTAATAACATTATTTTCACTATCTCATGCCGACTGCGCGAGTGAATCTCCCTGACTGCACCGCTGACATCGTTGAAGAGGAATTTCACTCGGAGACAGATGTGGGGAGCAGTTGTGTCGTGGGCTCTTGGTGCAAGATGGTTGGAGATGGCTTTATGGCTTTGTGAGTGCTTACTACACTCAGCTTTTCTTCTTTCATCGTTCACATTCCTACTCCAGTCACAATCTTACCAGAAGAGAAGCATACACCAATGAGCAAAATCCACGAGGCTTCGAGCAACATTTTCCACAACTGGCGAGATTAACCACCTAGCTATGGTTGCAGAAGGTGAAGCAAGGACGACTTGTTCAGGGGAATCATCGAACAGGCTTTTCTTCCTCTTTTTCTAGGTTACAATGCGGTAATGGGCGAAGTATACCACTCAAGAGTCAACCTGATATCAGAGCTACGGGAGTAGCACCAACACCAAATCAACCCAAAAACTAGTAAACCTCCGTGTAAAGTCTATCAATAACTCTACACACCAGGAAAGATTGCAAGGGTGGACTGCTTGGCAAAGGTTACGCACAAGATCACAGTCTCAATATCGTATGAAGGTTTTTATGAAATCAATGTGTAACTGCAAGTGTAAAAACACCACAGCTACGGGATTCTAAGGTTTGTAGGGGCTCTGTTTATTGTCCAGTGGACTAAGTGGGACTATGAATTTCGTCTACGGTAAGACTAATTCGAACGATTGGAGACTATTGCCCTTGACGGACACGAAAACTAAGTCCTCGGCGGACACGAACGCTAAGACCCTCGACGGATCACGAAACAGTAATCAAGACCTTGGTGGCCTACAGACGAATAGTTCTCTAGTTTTGACCTCGACGGTCTCGTATAGTTCAAATCAAATCTTATCGTTTCACTGCACAAAGACAGGGCAAATCTCTCTATTGGTGTCAAGAGCAGTTACTCACGGGCAACCCACTCAGGACTTTCCTACGCACGGGTAGTACTTTTTTATCTACGGATACATGAGCTGCTTTTATACTACTTCTACGCTAGCTTTGTAATCCTATCTCTACTTGTTTCATCTCTAAAAATAATGCACCGTAGCTACGAATCCATGCGGAGTCTTATCGCTAGGGACTGCTACATGTGCAGAATCTTGTCTACGGAGCTTTTCCGTATTCGAATCATATGTTTTGGACCAATCTGGACCGTTCTTCATTCTTGTTTCAGCATGTAGAATGGACCTACATAGGCGTACCATATGGTATTTCCTGCCTACAGACCTTATCCTGCATTTCGACGTTATCAAATCATATGGACTTTGTGTGTCCAAGTAGTTCCAGCATATGGATCCAGAGTTCCGAATCGCCGTAGCACATGAACAGCGTGGACTCCGAGATCCGTTGTTCATTCCTGCCTGGTTCCTAGGTACTCTATCTGTGATCTGGGATCTGTATCATGTCTTTTTGTCTTTTCCTTAGATCGGGACTCGATCTACGGTCATATCAAATTTCTCCTAATCTGTGTGATCCTATGTCCGATTTCTTGTCAACTAAATCCCCCGTAGAAGTAGGTACTCCTAGTATGAAGGTCTTTTGACTTTGTTAAGTTCTGCTACAAACAGTTCTGTGAAGACTACAAGTCTTCTAATAGTACAATCCCTTGATATGCCAGTGGATAGTAGAATGTAGAGAGTAGAACTCAGTGGATTACCGCTTAAGTCCTCTGCTCATAGTGTTCTACAGGTTTTGAACGGTCATACAGTTTTCTGACACGATCTACGGCTCTCTCTAACTGGTCTAGCTGCGCCTATGGCACATTCTACTAGCGGCACTAGCTTTAACTAGCAATTCGGGCTCACTCTAGTCCTTAATACGATAAATATCGCTCCGTAGCACTGTTTTAAAGTGCAAAAAGAACCTTGTAACATAGTCAACTAAGTCGCATTAGCGGGAGTCATCAGAAGCACTGGTTACAATTGGTACTGGTCTTTGCGCTGGAATGTTCGAGCGGGCGAATAGACATGCGTACTAGTAATGGCCACAAACCAATCTACGGAATTTGTGGGAAAATATCGCTAGGAATTCATAACATCGCCAAAACCATTGGGCACACTCATCGGTGGCCTCGTAGCAGGCGCTTCCGACTGAATGAAAACCCTCTCTTGGTATTGCAGATATCATACGTACAATCTGTAGACTGACCAGAGTACGGTGAACATTACAGGTGCAGTTTCGTCGGTACCACCGTTACGTACACCATCACGAATGTGTTAGAAGACCATATTCCAGCACATAACAGTAGTATTGGGAGGCTTCGGGGTAACTTGAAGGGATGAAACCCCACATCAGGAAACAGGGAAATGGCCCGTACACCCGGGCCAACGCTCAGTAGACACCGTACATAACATACCATACATCACAATCCGTAACATCGGCACGTCACTATTGGGCTCTCCATGCCCCTCCATGCCGTCAATACCCATCTGGTTGCTGCCAGTATCGTCCGTATTGCGTCACTGGCGTCACAGTATAGTTCATAGAAGCCGTAGCGCTGAGTACCTGCTCAGTACACCCTGTATAACTCTGTATCAGTAGATTCAGTACTATAATCCCCACAACTTTTCTTCCCTGAAAGCTACCAGTAGTTAGTGCCATGGTGTTCATTAGGATTGGGTTGAACACTTTTCATTTACTCCATACTACTGTGGCCTCCAGACATCCAGAAACTTGGATGTCTACCCTGAATGGGGGACTTCAGCATTTTTGCACTGGTGGAGGCATGTGAAAGCAGCACGTGCTCTGCTGCAGGTACGTGGGTACAGCCCTACACGCGGGTGTAATGCAATCAAAATTGTTAGCACCTGGCTTATCTTTGGCCATACTTTTCCAAGCAGTAGTTACTTCAGTAGTGCCGTCTTTTGACATAGTGTTATAAATAATGTATTAATATGTTACAAATACAAATGCAATAGTCAATGCTATAGTGTAAATTAAAATAGTTCCTTACTGTGGGCAGTGCAATGGTACAGTAGGTGGCGAGTTAGAGAAAAAAGCAAAAAGAAAATTTTATAATAAATATTTCACAAATATGTTTCCATAACTGTCAATCTACAGGGTGTATGGGATATACAGAGTGGGTACGTATGTCATGTTGGCAGGTATACACAGCAATATGCGGCGATACAGAGCAATACGGGTAATAGATTTCTCTCATGGGACTCTACAAATGCTACATCTATGGGGGGATGTAAACTGGGCTACCTGAGCTACATGCAATACATAAGGATACGGAGGTATACATTCCTGTCTCAGTTTTTCCTGATGCAGGCAGAGAAACAATGCTACGCAGGTATGTGTGTTATCCCAGATATAAGTGTAGATTCATGTAGTACAGTACACAACTGAAGGACTTACAATAAGCGTAAAGTATCTGTTATCCTTAACAGACAGCGGGACAGTGAGTTCAACTATAAGTTTGCAGCACCTCTGGAGGAAGCTGGCAGAAAGGGAGGCAATGATTTTCAAATATTCCTCGACGGGCCATCAACAGCAATCCTGTGTGCGGCCCATGGAGAGGAAAAGATTGGGAAAAGATGTACTTGTTAGACTGCGAGACAAGTGCGAGAAGACATCTGATGGGTAGCATCACTAAATTGAGGGGATGTCGACAATCCCTTGTCTGGAGGAACAACGGATTACCGGTAGGTACTGTAGATACAATATTGCTGCCATAATTTTAGGATATTGCAAGGCATTGTATAACATTATCCTGTTTGCTCGAAGTCACCATATGATTCACCTCGTTGCGATGAGACGTGCTCCCTCCCTAATAACAATATCACCCTGTGGTTGTTCCTATTTGCAATGTTGTAGCTCTATTGTGTACGGTGGCAAGCACAAAGATGGGCAGGTCTGATACAGGCAGTCACTCCAATGTGGAAGCGGAATTAAGGAGAATGACAACCACCTATCGTGCTTGCTTGCGTCCGGTAACATAGAGTAGTTATGGGAGGCCATTAGATTCTAGAAGAATCACTGGTACTTGAGCTTCAATGTAATATCTAACGTACACGCAATGATAGGAAACCGTAAACAATTATATTGTCTGAAAGTTACAAGTTTGACTAGTACATCAGTAAAATAACAAATGTCCTTATAAGGTTTTTTAGGGTATGATAAGGAGGCTAAGGAGGAAAGGACGCGTTAATAATGCTGTGTAACACCACTAAATATGGTTAGCAAACACACCTCAAGCATGAAGTGTGCAAACCAAATCCACACCAAGAAGAGTATACACAAGTGTAAGGGGTGGAAGTCAGTATTCTTAAGGCTTTAGTTTTCACTAAGAGGCACCAAGAAAGATAGAATATGGGGGGTCTTCGGTTTTATAGAAGTTTCAATCAAGGTTCTTTCACTACAAGAGTGACAATAGGATTCACAAATCCCAAAATTCGATATCTGACTTTTCAACAAAGCTTTTACAAGTCTTCACCGAAGTTCGGTTTCAAGTTCAATATCCAAACTAGACAATAGCAATCCAAATTCAATATAAGTCCAAATTGACTTCAATATCCAGAGTTCAATTCCAAGACAATATGCCAATACCAAATTCAATTGCAATAATCTAATCTATCCTTCCAAACACAGAACACCAACTTCAGCGAAGACTGGGGCAAAGGTCAAATCTCGAGCAAATCCTAGTAGGTGAACTGCATCTCCTCTCATAGGTTGCTAGGGAAAATCCCTCTTTCCTGCCCTCCTTATATATGGTTTTTCTAATAAATAATAGTAAAAGTCCAAAATGTGTGTGAAACTGGTAAATAATAATGAAATCCCTTTCAGTCGAATGGAAACTCGCTTAATCGGGTATAATACAAGAGTTTTATGTGCTGAAGTGCCAAATCGAATATTAAACTGAATATCTGTTCCTTGTTTCCTGGTTGTGATGTAGGGACTTGACTTTGCTGAAGTACCTGACATGTCCGCATTCTCCTGTTTTTCCTAGGGAACGAGTCCCTGTTTCAGGAGTATCCATTCTTCCTGTTCCTGTTCTATTCCTTTTTGGAGAAGATCTAGCCTCGATTCTAGGCCCTGTCCCCAAGGTTTCTCTCTTGAAATCAAATACCACGTGCACTTCGCTGAAGTCTGTGTTTCCTTGGTTTTCCGAGAAATTCCTATTCTTCTGTTTTTTCCATTCATGAGAATTGGATATTCCTTCCTTTATCCTTGTTTGGATTTCTATATCCGAGAATTTCATATACCTGAGCAGTCCAACCAGACTTCGTTGAAGTTTCAATAAAGTGTATAATAAAATCCCTATGTTCGCTATGAGCATTCCAGGAGTAAGACAAGGCCTTTCAATAAAAGAACGAAGGTTTCTAAATGGCTGCTTCCCGAAGTTCGTACAGTTTTCTGAACTTCGGCGAAGTCTCTCATCTTTCCTAATTTTGTACATTTCATACGGATAAAGTCTCTTGTAGAGGCTCATGCTTTAACTAGAAGTGTGGGCTCACTCTAGTCCTATTAATCCCATAATTTATAACTCATAAGTGTTAAAATTGTATAAATATGCATCTTTAAGGTCTTTTCCGATTTATATTGCGATAGCATACTTTTCCAGGGAACGTCCACAAAGTCTAAAAAAGTTCACTTGTCTGAAAAAAGTTGATAAGGAGGATAAGGAAAGGAAAAAGTTGGCCTCCTTGGCCACCTTTTCTATACTTTTTCTATACTTTTATCTTAATCACATATCAAAATTGTCAGAACAATGCATAGCATACACAAGGACAGGTAACAAACAATTCTACATAATACAAACATATCTGAGCCATCACTGTAAGTATCATGATCAGCCACTTGCAGGGAGGAGCTTAACACTATTTGAATATGATAGTTAGTGAAAAGACCACAGCGGGAACAAAGACGAACTTATCTGAGGTTCGTCTGTACAGCAGAAGGAATAGTGTCAAGGCCGGTAATGGATGGGGTTGGCATAGTGGACTCAGTTGGTGGATGGCGGCGGGGCTGAGACTCTGATTTTCATTATGTCTATTGTATGTGAGGTTAGTAGAGAATCATCAAAAGGATTGAACACGCACCAGTTTTGATACCAAATTGCACTGGAGTTTCATCCCATCAGTCTTGATACAGCTAATCCTTGAGCTGGTGACTTGAGGCTGCTGTCCATTGTTGTGTGGTGTGCAGAAAGAGAATGGAGATGTGTCGGTGTTACAATGACCATGGTTGCAACCTTGGTTATAAAGGCAGAATTATGATTATGATGATTAGAGAACAAAGGGGACACACCTTTGATTTGAGGGTCAATTACTATTGCTCCGAATGGACCTGGAGGGGAGGAAGATGGAGGAAGCAAAAGAAAGTTGAATTGTGCGACTCGTCAACATGACCATGTGACACGCGGAGTAACGTCGGACTTTGAATTAACTTAGCTACTTTTACGTTCGTTTCCCTGATTATTTCACACATTCTGTAAAAGTACAATAAGGATATAAGTAACAAAAACCTGGGAAAAGTAGGCCTCAAAAAAGTTCAAAAAAGTTCAAGTATGAAAAAGTTCAGAAAAGCTTTGAAAAAAAAAAAAAAAGTTGTTGCTGTTTTACTGATGTACAACTACAGCTTGATATAGACTATGCAGGAGTAGCAGTGGCTGCAGCAGCTTTACAGCGAAGCTGCATGTGAAGGGTATCCTTGTGCCCTTGTGGAGGGTCGGAGGAAGTGGATGTGTTGGCTTCACAGCAAGAAAAAATATGCCTAGTTTACGGTAGTCTCAGTGAGTAAAACTATAAGCTCAATGATACCAGAAAAGTACTTGCCTTTGCCCACCAGCCAAGAGCCCCTTGACAACCTTGTCGTCCTCAGAATTAGATCCAACATCTTCAAAGTAGTCAACAGTAGAATTGTATAGGCGGCCTTCATAATTGAATGGAAGGTCGGAGCTCCAAGTACTGGCATCTGAGAGTGAGAACCGAAGCTTGGTGAATAGCGCTGTTAGTTGGTGTGCAGGGAATAAATCAAGGAAATACTTACCAGAATGGCACAATAAGCGATGCTATGGGGGTTGGAGTGCCACATCCAGGATCTGGGTAACATTTTTTGTGCAGATGAATGACCACTCTTGATGCGTTTGGCAGGTGGCTCTTCGCCGTCATTCCTCTCTATCAGAAACTTGTCCACTGAGCCTGGCGATGTAGAGACCATGCATGTGCATGGGTTTGGTGAAGGGGGGTTACACCACTGAAGCGAGGAGAAGGAGAGGATGAGTGGTATTGAGGCATTAGGTATGTCACCATTTGAGGGCAAGTTGGACAGAAAAATCGTCTGACTTGCGCTATTTTATAGTCACGGCCTGTCATAGCTTCCCGTTCTGGATTTTAGACCGTTATCATGCCAATGCCCACACCTCACTAAACACAAATTTGTCATTTACAATAATTTTTTCTTGAATGAATCAGCTCAGGAACTCAACTATCTGGGGTGGTTCCATGTGGGACCATACCATGTATTCTCTTGTGGTCCCACACACCGTGTAATCTCTCACCTCTTTCCTATGGCTCTACAGTATGTAACGTTCCCAGTCCCTTCCCAACGTCCATTCCAAATCAATAACACGTTCGTCCTGTGTTCAAGTTTGGTTCAAGTTGATTAAGACGTGATCAAGAACGCTAATAAAAAAATGAATCATAAAAAACTTTAGGGTAAATTACAGACATAGTAACAAGTGCACTCGCCAAATTCCAGAGTTTAGAAGTGACAGCTGCACGGTCTAGCTGGCTGTCGAGGGGGGAGGCAATGGCGCTGACTAATTTCAACACTGGGGGGTTAACCCACCTGATAGTCATATTGTTAATGCGACTTAGTTGACTATGCTACAAGGTTCTTTTTGCACTTTAAACAGTGCTACAGAGCGATATTTATCATATTAAGAACTAGAGTGAGCCCGATAATGCGACTTAGTTGACTATGCTACAAGGTTCTTTTTGCACTTTAAACAGTGCTATGGAGCGATATTTATCATATTAAGGACTAGAGTGAGCCCGAATTGCTAGTTAAAGCTAGTGCCGATAGTAGAATGTGCCGTAGGCGCAGCTAGACCAGTTAGAGAGAGCTGTAGATCGTGTCAGAAAACTGTATGACTGTTCAAAACCTGTAGAACACTATGAGCAGAGGACCTAAGCGGTAATTCACCGAGTTCTACTCTCTACATTCTACTATCCACTGGCATATCAAGGGATTGTACTATTAGAAGACTTGTAGTCTTCACAGAACCATTTGTAGCAGAACTTAACGGAGTCAAAAGACCTTCATACTAGGAGTACCTACTTCTACGGGGGATTTAGTTGACAAGAAATCGGACATAGGACCACACAGACTAGGAGAAATTTGATATGACCGTAGATCAAGTCCCGATCTGAGGAAAAGATAAAAAGACATGATACAGATCCCAGATCACAGATAGAGTACCTAGGAACCAGGCAGGAATGAACAACGAATCTCGGAGTCCACGCTGTTCATGTGCTACGGCGATTCGGAACTCTGGATCCATATGCTGGAACTACTTGGACACACAAAGTCCATATGATTTGATAACATTGCAATGCAGGATAAGGTCCGTAGGCAGGAAATACCATATGGTACGCCTATGTAGGTCCATTCTACATGCTGAAACAAGAATGAAGAACGGTCCAGATTGGTCCAAAACATATGATTCGAACATGGAAAAGCTCCGTAGACAAGATTCTGCACATGTAGCAGCCCCTAGCGATAAGATTCCACATGGATTTGTAGCTACAGTGCATTATTTTTGGAGATGAAACAAGTAGAGATAGGATTACAAAGCTAGCATAGAAGTAGTATAAAAGCAGCTCATGTATCCGTAGTAAGTAAGTACTACCCGTGCGTAGGAAAGTCCTGAGTGGGTTGCCCGTGAGTAATTGCTCTTGACACCAATAGAGAGATTTGCCCTGTCTTTGTGCAGTGCAACGATAAGATTTGATTTGAACTATACGAGACCGTCGAGGTCAAAACTAGAGAACTATCCGTCCGTAGGCCACCGAGGTCTTGATTACTGTTTCGTGATCCGTCGAGGGTCTTAGCGTTCGTGTCTGTCGAGGACTTAGTTTTCGTGTCCGTCGAGGGCAATAGTCTCCAATCGTTCGAATTAGCCTTACCGTAGACGAAATTCACAGTCCCACTTAGTCCACTGGACAAAAAACAGAGCCCCTACAAACCCTAGAATTCCCATAGCTGTGGTGTTTTACACTTGCAGTTACACATTGATTTCATAAGACCTTCATAGGATATTGAGACTGTGATCTTGTGCGTAACCTTTGCCAAGCAGTCCACCCTTGCAATCTTTCCTGGTGTGTAGAGTTATTGATAGACTTTACACGGAGGTTTACTAGTTTTTGGGTTGATTTGGTGTTGGTGCTACTCCCGTAGCTCTGATATTAGGTTGACTCTTGAGTGGTATACTTCGCCCATTATTGTATTGCTCATGGTCACCATCTGTGAACCTGCAATACAACAGACTACATGGGACTACAACTAGACTACACCGCCAACCTGTGGTGAGGTCCCCACAACCTCGGGAAGCGGACCTCGGTCGAGGTTCCTTGCCCACTAAGCTCTGAGGTCGAAGTTCCTCGAATCATACATTTGTTGAGGTCAGCTCGAGGGTCCCGTAATCTGTCATGTTTTACCCGAATATTACCTGAGCCTCGCAGGACATCTGTATTACCTCGGCAGACGTCGAATGCTGAGGTCGGGGAAAACAAATGATGTTTACAGAACCTCGGTTCCAGGAGCTTTTTAATCAATACTGGGAAATAGGGTATCCACTGAATAATATCATTGATACTACATATAGATACAATGGCAGCCAGTAGATATATTAAACACCAGAATCAAAGACATGAAGGAGAGTCCAACCTGGCTGCGACCCCAGGCAGACACCATGCAAATCTTCATTCCACTACTCATCATCATTTTCATCTTGGAGTATTGACTCAGGAAAATAAACTTGCCATACAAGCGGCAGTCAGTCAGTCGTGAGGTAATACCCTGTAAACAAAATTGCAACGTGTCAGTTCAACCCTACGACTAAGTGGCAGGCACTCAACTTGTTGCATTCAGGCAAATACCAAGAGGTGTTCACCAGCAAATTCTGAGACATGGGGTAGGGGGAGGGGGGGTCCTGGAGGACCTTATGTTTGAAAGGTGCATGCACCCCCAAAAAGATGTGATACTATCTCAAATCAGTGTGTGTGGATCCAGATTATTGTTTTTAAAAGGAAATGCACTTTTCCCCAGTTGTGGCAGTAAAAATTTCCTTATTTAGCTATCCAAATTTGCTCAAATTTCCGCATCAAGTCTCATTGATCAGACTGAAACAAACAATCTTTTTTTTTCTTCGTGCATGCATATAGCAAAGGCGAAAAAAAGGTACTATCTCCATCATATCTGGATTATTAATACTTTTGAAGGCTGTCTATCTTATCTGCTCTTTATAGTATCACCTGTGCTGCTGTGGTCTAGCTGGCAAGCCCATAGAAAAGTATTTTTGTGATGGTAGATGTCACGAAGAGGCAGCAAAGCAGAGGGGAAAGTGAGAATGACACATCAAATATCGGAATATAATGTGGGAAATTGGTCTTGCCGGGCATTTGGTAATCAAAAATTTCCATATTAGGAAGGTCCAGGGGGGGGAGGGGGTCCAGGGGTCCTTATGTCTATGTAGGAACCTTATATGTAAAATTTTCGGATTGAACACCTCTTGGCAAATACCCCAGCCGCCGCCTCCAGTTAGTTAGGTCAGGTCGTTGATGTCCAGAGCTTGCTTGGCATAGCGCCGTTGCACTTCAACGACAGTCTGAAGGGGCTGAGTTGAGACAGTGAGACATTTGAATTGAGAACGAAATGTGTACAAGCTCACCAAATAATGGACTGCTATTGGCAGTCTTCCCCCAGCAGCCAGAAAGGCTTTGAGGGTGGCGAGTAACTTTGTTGTTACGCCATAAGGTAATGGCTGGCCTGAGATATAAGATGACTGAGGACGAATAAATAGAGTTAATAATATGAGACATACCAATTTCAGAATGTCCTCACATTGGAAAAATTAATCACGGGTGGGCACAGACCACCAAGCCCTCTTGAAACTTGAACCTGCTGTGGAGGATGAGTGAGGGAAGCAAGAGAAGAAAGACACGTTGCAATGGGGAAAATGTCAACAACATCATGTGATATGCGGAGTAGAGTCAGAGTCTAAATCGACTTAACAGTTTTCACAAGTTCGTTTTCTGTCAAGAAAATTCTTGTAAGTATATTGGCTTATGCTAAAATGATGACAGTACTAGTCATCAGCAAAATGACATAATGCTTTTTGGCTTTTTTAGGCTTTTTTCAGCTTTTTTGATGGCAGGCAAGCCACAAGCTACTTTTCATCACTTTTTTAACTATATATAGATAGGAGAAACCAAAAAGCTGTCATTACAGTATTCAATTCTTTCCAAATTTTATGTAATTTGATTTAATTCTATTTGCATGTCTGCACTCGGCACTGACTTGTCCCAAAAGGGACATAGATTGCGGCTTGTCGGCTTTCTCGTATTTTTGGTGGGGAAAAAGCCAAAAAAAGCCGGACAAGCCAGCAATGATTGTTTACTGATGCTATGTAATTCTGCTAACCTCATCCTCTTGTTGGTACCCTTCATCATCAAAAAATTCCCCATTTGTTTTCTGACCTCTATTGACCTCAATGGGAGGTCGCTCGGGGTCGACTGTGAACATCGATTGACCTCAACATCCGACCTCAACTGGACCTCAGCGCAAGTTGGTGGTGTACTTGACAGCGTACCGCTCGGCCAGCCCCTACGGCCTACACATATACGGGATAGACCTTGCTCATCCATTACAATCATCAGCAAAAATTCGGCCACGCTGCCATGCCGGTACCATGAGTAGTGACTGTTATAACACTGTATTATGGGTAGTAATCGTTATTACAGTCTTGCAATACTGTTATGACAGTCTCGTCATGGTATCGAAAGCTGGTAGAACCTGCTCCGACATCTGCTATGTGTTGTATGAGTTTTGAGAGTGCCACAATAGAGTCACTATTTTACAAAATCAGATGTGAGACCAATGTAAGATAGTTGAAATTTTGTACTACCATGTATTACCCTTGCAATCCGTGGCAGCAAATTATGGCCATATTAACGCATTTTTGAGCGTTGTATTGGGCAACCCGGGGTGAGTGGCGTTCAATTGCGATGTTGTTGGTGATTGCTCGGTTGTTAATGACAGTCTGGCAGTCCATACCAAGCTTCCCACGCATCTTTTACCTCTACCACCATCACCTCCTCCACCTTGACGCATCTTCAGAGGCCCGTTCTTCCTCTTCTCCCTTGATGATGTTTACAATGACCTACTTGTGGCTCTCTGGTGCAAGCACCATCAGCTGTTGGTGTTAGTGCCCGTACTCCCGGTCATTGTGCACGATCTGTACGTGTATGTCTTCTCGATATCAGCTTGACTTTCATACTCAGGAAATATTTGTCAGAGCCCAAATTCCAACAAACATTGACATCCTATAAAGTCTCGCCCCACGTACATGTCCCTTTCTTCGCCTCTTTCTTCCCTCCCCCATCTGATCCGAGCGACTTGTACGCCTCTTTCCCACTCTTTTAACGTCTGGTTTCGTACTTATACACCCTTTCTTTACAGACATCATGCTGGTCGTCCGACTCACCTCCATCAGATACACGGCTAGTCAACACTCTGAAGTCGTTACTTATCGTGTGGTGGTTCACAGAACGACAAGAAGGTTATGGGAAGGTTATGTTATGACCATGGTGCGCTTTATTTTCCTCTTTCTTAGTTTCTGAGTATTTTTTGATGGTATATGCGCTGTTTTTAGAGCGAGATATGGCAGTTCTCATTGTCATTGTCAACACTTTCGAA
This sequence comes from Marasmius oreades, assembly GCF_018924745.1. Taxonomy (NCBI): domain Eukaryota; kingdom Fungi; phylum Basidiomycota; class Agaricomycetes; order Agaricales; family Marasmiaceae; genus Marasmius; species Marasmius oreades. The sequence goes on from NC_057325.1 coordinate 4,244,345, forward strand.
CACCTGAAGCAATGAAGCATTCATCAAGGCTCTTCGTGATCCTTGGCTCCCAACATCGCCATGCTATGGTCAACATTGCAGCGGCTTCTTCTGTTTCTCGTGGCTCTCAGGTATGTTGCATCTTTTCTTTTTACTTCAATCTCGTTACCTGTTACCTGTTACTCATTATCTTATCAGGCGACTTGGTCTGGCTCATTAGTGGTTACCAGTTTACCTTCACTGCTGCTCATTGTATGTCTTGATATCGTGATCTGGAGTAATTGACTCATTGAACCTTACAGTGCGGCCAAGTCAGCGACTTGTACATTCCTAGTGCATGAAATCATTACTACTTCCGTCAACGGTTCCATCACTCATTGAACACAGTCAGGGTGCGACAGCCATGGCAGGATTATTTCTCGGAGTGGGCTTCGTTCACTGTTGGGTCACACTCGTCGTGCTACAGGCGATGATGGGAATTGGTCAGCCTCGACTCTACTCCATTTTACATCGAAGACTGACGTCGACGCTAGGGGCTGCATTGACCATTCCCTCGGTAGGATCATGCTGGGACGCTCTGTAAGTCATGGCTCAACTTCCCAACTACTATGTCGTCACTGATATTTTTTCAAATCTATATGCTGTTTGTGGTGGTAGCCGGACATCCGACAAGTTCTACATATGTATTCAACTGTTCTGGTGTATATGTGCTTTTATTTACTTAGAATCAACACAAAATACAATCTATATTTTCTTCTTCTCGTGGCCACTGTAAAATTATTTTTTTTTGAGGGTCTGGTGAACTCGAGTGGTAACTCCCTTCCGATAGCCACTATTCATCTAAATTGCTACTACTGGCTTCGACGGGTTGCAGCCATTGCAACGTCTATATTGCGCTCCACAACCCACTGCAAACTCTCTGAATACCCTGTGACGCCTACAACGCCTTACTACGCCTACTATGCCTCACTACGCGCTGAAATTGGCCACAGCTCGTTGAAAACACCCTCAAGTGTGCCAACGAGTTTCTCTATGGGCAACAGTCTCGCAACACAGACGTGACAGTGTCACAAGGCTCTTATACATCAGTAAAAGAGCAATCCTCCTTACATGGTTTTTCAAGGAGGATAAGGAGGATAAGGAGCCAAGGAGCCAAACTTTTTCGCCGAACGTGGGGTATCCCCAAAAAAGTGTGGTTACCTTGAAAAAGTGTGGTAAGGAGGGTGTCCTTGCAGCCTTAAACACTTTTTCATGTACTTTTTGTATACTTTTTTGTTCTTTTCCCTTGCTTTTCAATTTCAGTCATCCGAAATATGTTCACAGAATGAGTATATATTAGATCTACGTTGATACTAGTTCACCACAAAATAACATTCATACTTATATCTACTTGGTGTCAGAGTGGTAGCTATCTTGCGATTGAGAAATGCTCTACAGAGATAATGTCAACAGACCATTAATATAACTTATAACAAATGTAACTTGCCTTTTAGAACCTAATCCTAGGGGGTCGCAGAGTTGAACGACGAGCTGGGCAAGTACTAGCAAGGATTTTGATGGGGGGGGGTCGAGGGTCAAAGAACTAGGAAGGCAAATGAGGTAACAGGATTCGGTAGATTGCAGGAATTTTTCCGAGAGGATATGAGACGAGAAGCAGCAACGATGGCAGGTGCAGAATTCCGGAAATTGATTTAGTGCGCTGGGTAAAAAAAAACAGGAAGCTAAGCTTTGCGTTGCTTGATTGTTTGAAGTAGTATGTACCCACTAATCAGACAGAGAGACATACCAAAAAACTACATTCGCAGAGTAAGCGCCGCTACCACCTTGCTCAGGAAGTCCATCAGATTATTTCCACTTGAAGCTGCTGTAAAAGCTTGAATAGTACGCAGGAAGACTCAAAGAGGAGAAACTGTGATAGTAATTTTTTCATATAAGAAACAGAATTGAAGAAAGTGCACATACCTTTGAATTCAGATTGTGGCCTGTTAAGAAGTCATGGAGGAAGGAGGAGGAAGAAATGGAGGAAGCAAAAACCGCAACCTGTCAACAAGACCATGTGATGTGCGGAGTAGAATCGGACTTTGAATTGACTTAGATAGATAGATACTTAGTAACTTTCACGAAGTTCGCTTCCCTGACTGTTTTCCCACGTCTTGCCCAAGTACAATAAGGAGATAAGGAGCAAAAACCTCCCACAACCTGAGAAAAGTAGGCATCAAGTAGGCATCAAAAAGTTCAAAAAAGTTCAAGTATGAAAAAGTTCAAAAAAGCTCTGAAAAACCTGTTGCTATTTTACTGATGACTAAACCCCGGAGTTCTGTTAAATGGCCCTGCCACCCGGTACCTCGGATTGTGGTCCAGACAACGGATCCCGAGGTATATAACGGAGTGGCAGCGTGGCCGGAAATTTGCTGATGTCATGTCGTCCAATACCCGATCCAGAGTTGTAACCTGCTACGGTTGCAACATCATGTTGGTAGCCCGCTGGGAGATAGGCATAATTAAGGTACCATTAGAGACGAACTTATCACCGATTAGCATATCGTAGAAGATCTTTATATGATTAGATTACTCACAAGTTTATACCGGGCTATACCGGCGTTTCCTCAATTTAGTGATTAGTACTTTGGAAGTCTACGATAGCGACGAGAGTGTGAAGCCACGCTTTTAAGCAACCGCGGTAGCGTCTCCGCGGCCCTCAATGGCGGTGAGAGCGACATCCTTGTCATATTCGATGGATGCTCGAGCCTGGTTGTAGGCTTTGAGATTTACGACGATTGGGGCGACGGTTTCGGCACACAGATGATAACTCACAAGAAGACTCTGCTGGGCTTGAGCTTGAACGTTTGAACATCCGCACACGGCTGGGAGGGCATCTCCACGGGTTCGCGTCGGCGAATGAATACAAGAGAAGCCATGCGCACCTGTTGAACTTCAAAAGACGAGGAAGGGTTAGCTGCCAGCGACTTTGAATCATGATCCGACAAATTCTAGTACTTACATAACCCTAGGAAATGCATACATACAGTTTGTTCAAGGCTTCCTTATTGCCATCACCAGTCCCGTCCATCTCATGACCATATAGACCTCAAGGTTACATCGCGGGTTAACGTATGACAGGTCACGGTCGGTCTGTTTCTTTATAAATATTATGAAGAAGGCATTTTTCGTCGTGCTCGGATTCCCACTCCACTCACAATCATGCCAGAAGAGAAGCATACGCCGACAAACCAGAATATCTCACCGACAGAGGAAGCTTTGGGCAACATTTTCCATGACTTGGATCATGGCGAGATCAACGAGCTAGCTGTGGTCGCAGAAGGTGAAGAAAGGACGACTTGGTTCGTTTGGATGTTGGTCTCGTGCTCGTCGATTTCGGGATTACTTTTTGGTATGTTTCGTTAAAAGAATGAAACTTCAGGAGAGACATCGAAAATCATTCCTTCTTTTTTTTGTAGGTTACGACACGGGAGTCATATCAGGCGCACTCGTTACGATTGGTACTGACCTTCGTGGTGGAATGTTGGAGTTGACCAATGGGCAGAAAGTGTGTAGCTGAACAAGCTTTTAGTCGCAATCCATTGAATTTACTGAAAATTTTCGCTAGGAATTCATGACATCAGCAACAACACTAGGCGCACTCATTGGAGGCCTCGTGGCAGGCGTTCTTTCCGACTGGACAGGTCGGAAACCCGTTCTTGGTATCGCAGACATCGTTTTTATAGGTGGTGCAATTGCACAAGCGGTCTGTCATGATGTTTGGAGTATGGTATGTCTTTCTGCTCTGTCTTCTTTCAGCTCACAAATCCACCAATAGATTGGAGGCCGTTTCCTCCTTGGTATAGGCGTAGGCCTGGCATCATGCGTAGCTCCATTATACATCCAAGAACTTTCACCCACACGTCTACGGGGTCGTATGGTCGTATTAAACGTATGCGCCATCACTCTAGGACAAGTAATCGCCTACGCGATCGGTGCTGCATTCACGCATGTACATGGAGGGTGGAGATGGATGGTCGGCTTGGGTGCGGTACCAGCGGCGTTGCAGGCGGCGTTTTTGTTTTTCCTGCCTGAGAGTCGTGAGTCTGTTCAATATTCAATTTCTCGAACCGCGGGGAGTTGAATATCTTCCCGAACAGCTCGTGTACTTATTCGAAGAAGGGAAGTTGAAAGAGCTCGTGTGATTATGGCGAGGATATATGCATATGCCAAACCCGAGGAGGTGGATCTGAAGGTAAGTAAATGTCTTCTACCTATCCGCACCATATCTCTCGTATCTTCTTTTCACAGGTCAAAGTCCTCCAAGCCGCGGTTCAACAAAGTATCGACATCGCCAACAACACCACCTTCATCCAACGTCTCCACTTGACCTTCTTCAAAGGCGTTAACCGTCGCGCACTCAGTACGTACCCCAGTATCCCTCCCAATGCTTGGTTTTCTGACGGCCACGCCTTCGCAGTCGTCGGCTGCGGTCTCCAAGCCTTCCAACAACTGTGCGGTTTCAACACCTTGATGTACTACTCCGCCACGTTATTCAAACAAATCGGTTTCGACCAGCCTACAGCCGTAGGCCTCATCGTCGCAGGAACGAACTTTGTGTTTACACTCGTCGCGTTGAAGTATATCGATATCATCGGGAGAAGAAGGATCATGGTTTGGACATCACCGGGGATGATCGTTGGATTAACATTGGGTGCTGTTGCGTTTCATTGTGAGTTTCCCTCTATTTCATAAACGACGATTGGAGTTGACCACATACTTTTTTATTAAGACCTGACGAAACAAACCGGTGGAGTGTTGGTCGAACACACGGCCTACCCACAGTCCTGGTCTGGAGTAGTTTTGTTCTCGATGATCTTCTTCGTGGCTTCCTACGCAACTGGGCTTGGGAATGTACCGTGGCAGCAGGGGGAGCTATTCCCGCTTGAAAGTAAGCAAAACGTTGCCATACATTCCCCACTATACCCACCGGTTCTAATCGAATTTTACCCTCTCACACAGTTCGAGGCATAGGGACCTCTCTCTCAACAGCCACGAACTGGGCTGCCAACTTGCTGATAGGCTCAACCTACCTCTCGCTCATGGACAGCATCACGCCATCTGGAGCCTTTGGATTTTACGCAGGTCTCTGTCTCCTCGGATGGATATTCGTTTTGATATGTTTGCCCGAGACGGCCGGGCTGAGTTTGGAGGAGGTTATTGGGGTGTTCCGGGGTGGGTTTGGGATTAGGGAGAGTGAGAGACTGAGGAAGGAGAAGATGGAGTTGAAGAAGGGGCGTAGGCGTGGACGTAGAGTTGATCATAATGAGAGTGTGAGGGGAAGTCAGGAGGAGAAAGTCGGAGTTTGAGGCTTCCGACGAGTAGTTGTTATGGTGAAAGGTCTCTACAGAGTTTTCATGTAATTGCTCTTCAAAGTAAAACAGAACTCTTTGTTTTGACTTGGACAAACTAACAGCTACAGTTTCGTCGCAGTCCAAAAAGCCGCACGATAAGTATATCCTAGCATTCCTTCTGAATTCGTGACGTACGTAGCGTCTATCGTCCTCTCGTGCTAAAATAAATCCCCGAATAAGAAAAATCGCACAGGGATAAGGATGAAACTGACAGAGATCTGGAAACCGATTTTCCGAGCGAGCTCTTTGACTTCTTCTAGATCCAACTCGACAGAGGGATCGTTCGTGGTGTTGTTTTCCCAATGCCACAATAGGGGGCCTGAGAAAATCAGTCAGAGGCGAACAGGGATCGTAAGATTTACACACACCCATGTTAATCCATACCCCACTAGGAGCAAGAATCCGATGTATTGTCCTGAGATAGTTTACAATATTCTTCGCCTGGATCGTCCCTCAGTAACGGGGGGAAACTAGTAAGAAAGAAGCACTCACCGTATCAATGAAAAAACAAGTTAAGACCGCATCCCACATCCCAGACTGCAGTTCCTCCCCGTTCACGTCTAACTCCTGTCCACTCCCATAAATCTCCTCGAAATCACCCGCAACCAACGAGAAATCCGAGTTGCGGGGGAGAGAGGGCACGACGTCTGGGATGGATATCGCTCGGAGGAGAGTTTCCCGGTTTTGAACGTTGGAAAAGGTTTGGATATAAGGGTAGATAGTGTGGGATTTTGCTTGAGTTGTTCTTGATGAAGAGGAATCGATTAGCAAAGCCTGGGTGGTGGGGCTTACTTACTTGTTGAGGATGAGGTAGGAAGAGAGGAGCATGTAATGCGAGAATTCGTTTCCTTGGCAAGTAAAGCCTGGGGTCGGTTATTAGCGGGTGCCATCGGCGATTTATACCAAGACTTGCTACATCGTATGCTAACCGGCCCAAGCCTGCACCCGGAACGAGAACGCGAAAGTTCCGCCTGAACAGAGAACAGGATGGATTAGAACAAGGAGGGAGCGTTATACCTCTCACGTTCCGGAACATCATGGAAATGTGCCAAAAGGGCTTCTTTCATCGGTCCGTACGACATCTCGCGTTCCTCTTTACCCTTTCAAATTCAAATTTCCGACGATCAACACAAGGTCAAACTTGAAAACAAACGCGTAACACACCTCTTCACTCCAGCCACGTACGAATTGCTTGAGGGTACTTGCGACTTTATCCATGTCACCTTCATTAGGTTTGATTTTCGCGGTGCTGGCGAGTGTTCGTGATCATGACTGTGACGTTGTTCTGTAATTCTGGGAAACTCAGGAAAATGCAGTTTGGGAGGAAATCGAACGCGGAAGACGGATAACCTTCTTCGATCTCTGCGTCAGAGTGTGAGTGTGGCATTTCCCCACAGGTCGGGTTGGAAGGAGTCTAAAGAGAACGAGGAGGAAGGATGTGACAGCTTGTGTGACAAGCCAACTGAGGTGACGCTTAAACGACACTAGTACTATACTATAGTAGGTATAGCTATAGGTATGAATTACATCCCCTTCGGACCCATTGGATGCCAGGGACCTAATGTACACATACAACGTAGTAAGATGAACGGCGATACCATATCAAGGCCGTACATGATACGTACAGCACGTAAAATAAATAGTGTTATAGGGAATCATTTGGAGGTGAAATAAAAGATCCACAAAAAAAATCAATCTCTCAAATCCACGATCTCCAACGCTGCATCTCTCATCTGCACATGTCCCTTATCCGCATCCTACAAAAGAGACAGAAATTAGCTGTCAAGCCAACTCATTAGAGAAAAGAGAGAGAAACGTACAGTATAGATCGGATGATCCGGGTGCGGATGAAACGCCTCCTTCACCTTACAATTACTTATCAAACTCAACCCCGGCGGATCCGTCAACCTAAAGATCCCAAAATTCGGAGTGGACCTAGGTGCACACACGACCGCGAACGATTCTGGTAGCATCAGTTGGAAGGCGCAGTGGGTGTGGAGGTCTACGGAAGACATAAAGCCTATAAGAAGACCGCGTGTCAGCAGGAGAAAACAAATGAAGGAGAAAGAAACGAAGCATACAACTCTGCGTAGGATGCGTATGAATCCAACCAAGCGTAATCAGCCCCCTCTCCTCCGTAAACTCCATGACTAGTTCCTCCTCATCCATAGTACACGTATCACTCGTCGAGTGCTGCTTTGGAATCAAAAGCGTCGACACAACATACTTGCCGCGCACTTCGCGGCCCAATAACAACCCGCAGGTTTCCCTGTTCCGGCTCGTGTTGACACCAGCGATGCCGAGGAAGCGAGCAAGACAGGAGCGTGGGAGGATGACGGTTTTGAGACCGGGGAGATTGCTGGTAGTGGAAGGGGCCGTCGTTGGAACGGGGGTGCTCACAACGGGTGTAGGTAGAGGGGGTCGAGGTGGTGCAAACGGTGATCGTGAACGATATGAAGGAGTCATTGGTGGGCGTTGAAGGTGCGGGTAATTGATGGGCTGGGGTATCGAAAATGTACTATTATGTGTCGGTGACAGGAGAGGATGATCGGATGGTGCGTATCCTTGAGTCTTCTGGTGTTGTGACATGAGCTGAGGGTAATTTACTGGATTGTCTGGCCGAGGCATCGAGGAGAAGGTAGACGTAGTGACGGGAGGTGGGTAGAATGTGCTGGAGAGGTAAAAATCAGCCTGAGTGATCCAAACTTGGTTCCAGATTACTTTCTTCACCTTCGAGACGGTGTCCTGGTCGGTGCAAGTGATGTTTCCGTATCTGTCGTGTCTCCGGTATCAAATTTCGTCGGACTCTCCAAAGGCATCACATGCGGGCCGACAAACGACGGAGGTCGCCCCCGACGAGGGTTTACAACTGGGGATGCAACAGGCATACCGAGAGATGTCTGTGCCGCAGTGGCGTTGTGCCGCGTCGTTGGATAGTCAACCGAGTACGGCGAGCTCCTTGGTGGGGCTGGCATAGGAACATAAGCAGGTGCACTCTTCGTAGCAGCCGCGGCGACTGCACTTTTGAGAGCAAGAGCCCTAGTAGTGCGTTCCCGCAATACTTCGTCCGAATTCCTCGATGACAATGGCTGAGAATGAGGCGGCCTTTCTCTCGGACCCCAAGCTGCTCTCCTCGCAGATTCTATAGCCTTCTCCGTCGCAAATGGAATGTTAGCTCTCGCACGGAGGTTGGGATCGTTCATGTGAAGTTGAACGAGTTCGTCGCTAAGTTTTGTTGCCCTGTCCTGAGCTTCCTGCAAAGCTTTGTCTTTCCGTTCTCGATCATCTGGAACGGACGGTAACTGAATACTCTGAGATCCTTCATACTCGATTTGAGCTTGCAATGCTCGTTGGTGAGATTCTTCTACCTCTGGATGGTCTCTCCTGTATGCCTCGTAACGATCGCTGATTCGTGTTTTCAGCTGTCCAAGGTTGTCAATAATCTCTTGTCCATTCTGGAAAGAGATCATCGTCAGTCGCGACAAGAGAGAAAGAATAAACTACGGACGCACCATATTCAGATTTGCCCTCTGGTTATCATCCAACGCCGTCTTATAATCCGGGTGTGAGGGTAGCGTTTCCAACACCAAAGACGCTGTCCTCGCAAAGAAGATAAATGCAGACTCTAGATCTCCCGCTTCAGCGAACTTGAAAGCTTCCCTTCGATTACTCTCTGCATGCTTGAGGTAGTATTTGAGGCTTTGATTCTCTCGTAAGGGGTTGTTACGGGCTTTCTGAGCTAGTTCAGCAATGCTGGAAGGCGTTCTCTGCAGGTAGTTGGACGATGAGGAGGAGGAGGATGCCATGGAATGTGAACAGATGAAGCAAGAGACATGCTAATATAAGCTGCGGGCTGGTAGTGGGCCAGCGGAGGCTCGCGGCACTGCTTTGCCACGTGGAAAACCGAACCGATCGCCGACGCTTGGCCGACGCTTGGAAAAAAAAAACTACTATCATCGGTTACTATTTTGGGTTTCGATATGTAAAGCACCGGTACCGGGGTATGTAACATTTCATAAAACAGAGTGTTCCCGTCGTTTTGTGGGCTCGACAACTTTTTACAAGCTTCTTAGAGTACATACGAGCTTGTATGTACAATTGTGGCCACCGGAATACACAGGATCCAACAAGACAATTAACATATAGTGAAGTGTCTGTGGTGATCATGGCATGACAAGCCAGGAACAGTGTAATTCTCGTTGTAGAGTAGAAATATCAAGACATAGCAAGATGTAAACAACACTGATAAGGCTAAATACAAGTTTGTAGAGATGGGGGAGTGAAAGGTAGTGTAAAATAAGCAAAACGAGTCCCAAAAGTCCCCAATCGACCGGTAGGCGACAGTGAGGCTTGACTGTGCAGAATGTCTTGCCGATGTCTTGCTGGACGTGACGATATGTGACAAAAAGTTTTGCACTTCTTGTTCCACTCTCCGAGACTTCGTACAAGTCTCCTAAAATTCAGCTAAATTCAGGTTAACAATTTGAGCACTAATACACTGTTCTGGTCAAATTTTTAAGACAGTATGTGGTGTGTGTAAATGGATCTCAGACGTGTTGCATATCCATACCCACAATAGTATGGCTTTATAACCAGGTAGGTGTTTATAAATTTGAATTTTTTTTTGTCCTGCTCAGTTTTCTTGTGCCACAACACTCGGGATTGAAAGACCTACCTCTAAGCTACTCATCTATGTAATAACTTTGAGGGAATATGGAGGGAAGCCCTTTTCAGCAGAGGATCAAGGCATCAAAATTGCTGATTTAAGGCCAAATTTGGGTACAACGATTGTCAGATTTAAGTTTTTCACTTGAGATGGTGCTCAAAGGCTACTGGGATATGTTCATATACCAATTATTGAGTTCTATGTCAATTTATAGTGCATAAGAACAATTTGCGGCTGCACAACATCAGTAAACAGTCATTGCTGGCTTGTTCAGCTTTTTTTGGCTTTTTCCCCACCAAAAATATGAGAAAGCTGACAAGCCGCAATCTATATCCCTTTTGGGACAAGTCAGTGCTGAGTGTGGACACTCAAATAGAATTAAATTGAATTACATAAAATTTGAAAAGAGTTGAATACCGTAATGACAGCTTTTCGGTTTCGCCTATCTATATATGGTTAAAAAAGCGACGAAAAAGTGGCTTGTGGCTTGCCTGCCATCAAAAAAGCCTAAAAAAGCTGAAAAGCATTATGTCATTTTGCTGATGAATTCTCGATTTTTTTTACAACTTCCATTGCACGTGACATCTGCCACAATCCTCCATGCGGAGTTTGAATCTGCTAAGCCATGTCTTGTTTATCTGACAAAATATCAAATGTGTCGCAAGCAGTGTGTTGACTATGCGAGATTTGCCAATATGGTGCTGGGATGATGTTGTTGTGACATTCTGTGACTGATGGGCTATGGATACTTATAAACACCTACCTTTTTCGAGTCATCGTTGCGGCACGCCTCTTGAACCATAACCAGCTCAAAAACACAACTTTTTTCTGTCAAGTCATTCAAGTTACATACATATCAGCTCACATATGGAAGCCAAATGCCAATAGTTGACGGGAACAAGTTCTCTGAGGTAGGTTTGTAAAAATTTATAAACACTTGCCTGATGATAGTACAAAACGTTAATCGGCCAGCACATTTCCTACAACAGAGCCTGACGCTTGTGGCGACATATGCATCTCGTGCAGTCTCAACGGCCTTGTCAGTTGTAATGTATTCGACGTGTATCCAACTTGAATGAAAATTTCAAATTTTCCCTGTTTGTTCTTGATGTTGGATTTGGCAGAGCAGAAATGCTCAAGCTATAGGAAGACCAGGTTGGTCTCAGACTTTCAGCGAAAAGCAAATGGAGACTTTAGTAAAACTTGCTCAAGCTGTCGAAACAACCAAAATGCCAAAAATAAGTCTAAAAAGATGGGTTTTCCACCGGTAAGTATTTTTTGTTCATATTCAAATAAATTCATCTAACTTTAAAAATGCTCAGGATCTACCTGACACTTCTCAAAGTGTGTCTACACTGGATGCCACACATGGCAATCATACCGACTCTGTTGAATATGCCGACTTCTCATTGATTTCACTTGAATAATTTCATGACCTTATTAGACTGAACTTAGACTCAGCGGGTGACTGTGATGTGCAGTGTTGAATAGCGTGTAAGAACAGAGAAATGTCGGAGTCTTTCAGAGCTCCGGAGTGTGAGAGAGTGGCTAAAAGGAATGTATAACCTCAGTGGTGGTTTGACACTATGATAATAGGGAATATCTAAAAGGAATGTATACTATAGAAGGTAATATGAGTACTTCCAAAGAAGGGAAAATAATAGAAGACTTACACCTCAGTGGTGGTTTGACACTGAGGTGTAAGGGTACATATTTAGTAACTATATACTCTAACGGAGATTAAAGGCACGTGTTTATTTTGATATACAACAGTGACATGCAACGTATCATCTCTGTAACAGCTCGAGTGAATATTGAGCCTGTGTATGTCGAGGGTAGCTTGTGTAAGACAGCAGATTACATGGCAGAGAGTGTATGGGAGGTAATGCAGTATCGCTTCATGTAAGAGGTCCACCCAGCGCATTCATTTCTATGATTTACTCATATGGATTGATAGATACCAGTCTCTCTACAAACATAGGAGAACACCATCTATACGGTTTCACTACAATTGTTGCCAGAACTCTAAACAGCAAGAAAACTGAAGAAGCTCAATGATCGAAACAAAACTTGCGACAAGATTCAGATGGATACATTCCCATGTGGTGGCTGGCTTCACATTACAGTTTTTGATGACCTTCATGAAGCACACATCACATTCAAGCATGAAGATGAGCATGTACCGTACTGGAGAATTGATGTACCTGAGGATGTCAAGGAGTTTATATGCAAAAATGCTGTTATGATGCACCCTGGCCAGGTATTGACCCATACCTCATCTCAGAATCATGAATACTTACTCCATTGTCTATTTCAAGTTGTGGACTGAGATACTTGCTAGATTTCCCAATCCTAGATTTAATCAGGCATTGGTATACTCAATGTGGACTGCCATTGCCAGCATTGAGTGGAGATGGAACACAGATGAGTTTGTTTCTGCAAAGCAACTAATAGCAGAGGCATCCCAATTAGGCAAGTCACCATATACTGTTCAAGTGGAGAACATTCCACTTCCAGAGAATCCCTCAGATGGGTTTACGGCTATTGCATTTTCACTGGTACCTATACTACACCAATGGAGTGGTACAATCAGGGAAATTGCCCTTGACTCTGCATGTAAGCCTATCATCTATGGTTTATTTACTCTATATTTCCTCATTTCTTGATTATAGGGAACACTAACAAGTCCCACTTCGAGATTTATGCTCTGTTGGGTGAGGTGTATGGATCAGGATGTCCACTAGGATATCTGTTGATTCAGTCATCACCAAACCATGCAGAAGGTGAAAATGGGAAGCAAAAATACATCGAATCACTTCTGAAATACTTCAGAAGCAAGTGGCTGACTTGGGTTATAGCAACTTTAACAGACAAGGACTGGGCAGAGATAAATGCCTTCACCCGTTGTTTCCAGATGCAAAACATCAACTCTGTCTTTGGCACTGTATTCTTGCTATTAAAACCTGACTCTCAATCCTTCGCTGGCAACCTGCATTTTACAATGCAGAGTTGGCTCACTCGAAGTACTTCTTTATTGATGTCAACTTCATGCCTAGGTCACAAATGTCATTCAAGCAGCTTGAACAGGTGAGATTGATCATTGCTCTTGTATTGAATACATGATACTTACAATCTAACTCTATCAAGGAGGACCTGAATGTTGCACCATCTGCCATTCCATGTTTGACTATTTGCCTTGGTGGAATAATTCAGAACCGGGTCCCTGCTCCGCCCTCAACCATCATGATAAAAATCAATAGGGAGGCAGTTCGAGAGTACCAAAATAAGCTCAGTACAGCTTCTGAAGACAATATTTCCACTGGTATAGATGAAACTGACTATATGGGCAATGACTCAGATGAAGACAAAAACCATGTCTTGAATGACATTAATCAGCTTGACATGGAGACTACTAACCAAGAAGATGGTCCAGATTGGAGGTTTGAGGCAGGAGAGACCTCCAAAGATCTGAACTATACATTCTGTCCTGCACCACACTGAAAACAGGCCCTTCATCTCTTTACTTGGCATTTCTGTGTGCATCCATTCTTTCCCCTTCATGATGGATCAACAAGGTCTGCCTCAGAGATACAACTGGAGTTAGTTTTTCCAAAAGTACCAGTAAAATGCCTGTTCACTAAACTAACAGTTTTCCAAAAGTAGCTCTATGGGGATTTGAACCCCAGACCTTTTCATTAGTCCTAAGGTGCTCTCGACCACTGAGCTATAGTGCCATGTACTTATACTAAAGCGGTTCTACACTTTATACAAGTGGCCCACTGACTCAAGACCTTACAGACCATATTCCATAGGGCACAGTGGATACCCAACATTGCTATATTAGGAGCTTATTTGTGGCTACCCCATTAGTAGGCACATCAACGTACCCGACCTTTTGACCATCATTCAGGGGAATGCGAAGCATAGCCGCAAACCAACTTCGAAGGTTGCCGAGGCAGAAACCCAGACTCTTGCCACTGCCTCTATGAGCAAGCCAGTTTCATTTAGAAGAAAACCCGGTTCGAGAAGGGCTTAATCAATAAAGTTAATTAGTAGTTTCAATTTAACTTCAATTTTTAGTACATTCTTTCAAATGTAGCAGTTTTTCTTAAGTTTGCAAGTCTTATTTACTTATATTACTACACATTACTTAGTAGAATAAGAGTAGAATGTACATACATACATACATACTGTTACTAACCAACTTAGAATACATGTGAAGCAACACTTTGGGAGTCCAGCTTGCAGCGCACCCAGAAAATGACTTCCAATTGGGTGTGCTGCTTGGAAGTTGACTGTGCTGCATTTAGCACTCACTGTGCTGCTGTGCTGCACTTCGTTTTGGGTGCGCTGTGCTGCACATTGTATAGCCCCCAGGGGCGTTGAGGTTAAACAAACACTTACTCAAGAGGACAGAGAATTGGCAGGGTATAAGCATCTTGAACAACCATTTACTGAAGCCAAAGGAACAAGAAATCTCAACGAAAAGCCCATAGACATAACAGAACACACACTCCCTATCGAATTTATTTGTTCTCAGCTCAACATGGAGGTAGATACCAAGGAATATGGGAACTCATTCTGGCTATTGGAACAAGAAGCAAGTGAAAGGTTAGCGAAAGATGGAAAGAATATACTGACTCTGCCAAAGCAACAAGAGTGCGCTTAGGAAGGTCAGTTCTTTTGTTCATATGAACTAGAGATATCAGTTTCACAGTTCTGATGACTTAGGTGACTATGTTCAACATCCTGCTGATTCTTGCAGGTCTTCACAGTAAAAGCCCGTCTATCTTTCCCATTCAGTCGCAACATTATTGGCAACAAATGGAACCTTGTGTCCGTATCCTTTACACGCCTCCTCTCCATGTCATTTTTGGAGGCTCTTTCCACCGCTCACCATTGTGTTGGTTGATCGCTGTTGCATTCAGTGTTCTCCTACTTGCATGGTCGTGTGTGTGTGTGGTGTTAAGGGGCAGCTTGAACAAGGCCAGCATCAGCAAAATTCCAGAAATGTTGCAACCCCAATACTATGGGTAGGGGTGGTTACAATTCAGTACTATGGTTATAGAGGGTTAAAATAGTCTTATAACATTATCACAATGTAAAGCTACTTGATAAAATCATCAATATGAGATGTACCAGTTAAAATACTGTTGTAATACAATTGTCACCCAATAAAATCCAATGGAACACTGATGCAATGCCAAGGATCTCCATGCTACTGCAGGAAAAGGTTGTTTACCTCTCAATTTGTAGTAGCTTGTTGCGGCTGTTGTAACCTTGGCCAGTGCTTCATTAGGCAAACATTCTAGGCAGACAGGCTGGCGCTGGTTTTGCGACATTTTCAGCAATAAGAACCACCCGGCACTGAAGTCCATTTCCATTTTTCCCACGACTCTTTTCCCTCCGCCTTTAACAACTCAACGCAATGTGTCTCTGGTCCTTCTCCCCCCATTGTCTGTCCTCAGCATTTTAAGCTATGACAACTCATCAATGACGACTTCCGGCATTCTCCACTCACAGTCTTCTCCAGATTATAAAAGGCTGAATAACTCAAACTCTCCCCCATTCTTCCTTTCCCCCCAACTACCACCATCTCTCATACATCTATGTTCCTGCCATCACCCTCTAATGTAGATCCGACATAGCTCTGACACCCTTTGTCACAGCTGTGGCTACTCAGATGGGCTCAGGGTGTGTGCTCCCCAAATGTTTTCCGTGCTTTTCTAACCATTCAGCCGCATTGTCCTCTCGTCAGGCTGTTAACCTGTATATATACATTCAACTACCCCTCGTCGACATACCTCTCTGTTATGATCTGTGCACTTTTCAGGCCCACTGAAGTAAGACAGTCCCCCAATGATTTTTACCAGCAATTCCCCTCAATTCGGCCATATGCCCACAGCTGTACAGCCTTGCCAAATACCCCTCACCGAGTACTCCTTCATTTCCCGAGTACCCCTTATTTCCCGAGTTCCCCTCATTTCCCAAGTACCCCTTTATTAAATTCTCCGAGAACCCCTTGCTGAATGTACACCTCATCTCGGAATACATATAATAGCCCATGTTCATTAAATAAGTATACAAATAAGTATATACATAGTAGACTATATAAACTTTGAGGTTTCTTCTTGGAACCTCAACCTCAATATTTTTACCCATTGTTACCCCACTGTTACCTACCTAGTTAAACTCTCACTAAATTCCCCAATCCTCTTGTAGTGCATTGAATATATTCTTTGTTAACTACAACAGCCACCAAGTGTGAATAACCTTGATACAGCCAGCTTTCAAGCTCGACAACAACCTCCAGCTACATACATTTTGCATTCTAATCACCCCTAGTAACCTGAATGAGAGACTCTGTGTTCCACTGAAAAGTGAACGAGTCCTAACACTCCCTCCATGTGAGTATTTCTCACTATGCATGCCACACCTTACTCATGTTTCTTCCAGACTCCACTCCTCTCCTTTGACACTTGATTGATATGTCGCGTATTCCTGGTACGTGTATCCTTTGCACTTTGGTCTCGCTTCCTGTCACTCACTGTATATCCAGGACGTTAATGTTATACAAGTACATGGTTCTATATATACATGTTTAGTGTATTATATATCCTTGTACATTAATAGACTGAATATTATAATTTAATTTCCTGTATCTTTTTTGAGTGCATTATAATCAGTTTTATATGATTGAGGGTTTTTATTTTTATAATCTACTGCTACGTCTATGACCCGCTGTGAGCTCCACTCTCTGTTGTAAACCTGACTACCCATTTTATTTTCCACAACCTTGCACTTTGCCCTACAACTCGCTGCAACTCTTACAATTGGTCACAACTCTCAGAACCTGCTGTAAGCTCCACAAATCATTATATTTTCTGCAACCCACTCTGAATGGCTGCAAACCATTGAAATCTACCTCAAAAGTTGCAACGAAATACAGGGTTTACAACAGTCTCACAACAGTGTCATGACTGTATTGTGAGACTGTCATGAACCCCTGACATTAGATAACAACAGGCAGCTTGAGCCTGCCCATTATACCGGATCATGGATGCTGTAATGCCATTACAGCGTATCGGGAATTTTGCTGATGTGGGTGAAGGATCTCCAACCAAGCTCGACTGCAGTTTATATGATCCAGCTGTTCCCCTCCCACCCTCCCACCCAACTCCCACCTCCGAAGGTTTATAATCAAAGGTTGGAGACAACAATCGAGCCAGCTCCGACTGCCAACACGACCAAACGTCTAAAAGATATCATATTGTCTACCTGTGCGTAGTGTTATCGTCGGCATGTTCAGTTCAGTTTGGCGCAGTTTGTACCAGTTTGGGCTTTGATGGGTCAGCAGGAACCATTCAGGGACATGGTTCGGGCCGAAAACCTTACCCAAACTGGCTAAACTGCGGTTCCTGAGTACCATGTTGTCAAAGTCAGTCAATGCGGTCAGTGTTTGACCGAAAAAACACGTACCCGGTATTTAATTGACCCAGTATTACCATTTAACTGACCGGTCAATTTCCGCCGCTGTTCTGTTTGTCGCGTTGTCGTCGTTGACTGCATTCAACGTTGTTCTTTCCTTACATCTACCTTGCTCGCAGCTCCCTGATTTTGAGTTTGTGAACCATGCCCCCACGTTCACCACTTTGGAACCTCTTTACAACCGATAATCAGCCATATTCTGCAAAAGACACAGTACACAAGCGAATATGGTGCCAGGCCTGTCTTGAGGCAAAACTCACTGGTCTACTCGCAAATCAGCGTGTTCTAGTCGCGAATGGTGTTATTAGGCCAGAGGATATGTTGAAAGAGGATGTTTTACAACAAAAAGGTTCATGCTTGCAGTTTTTTCTGCTGGATTTGTCCAACTTACTGTTACATAGCAAAAGTCGATGTCAAGCCCATTAGTAGCAAATCCGAACATATGCAACGACATTTGAAGTCATGTCAGGCAATTCGACAGTCACCTGAGTGGACTGAAAAAACCCTGGAAGCTTTGCGCAGCTACGAAACCTGGCGTTCAAAGCGTACTCCTCTCGTTGATATCCCACTTTCCCAACCAAGTCTACAGCATTTCAGTGGCACCGGCGTACCTTCAAATCCGATGTTTCAGGCAGTCAGCCCCTTCACACCGACAGCTTATGTCTCCGAACCACCCAATAGTCCTCTCACAAAACGAAGGAAGTCCAACACAGACCACATTTCGACTGCTGACTCGCCACTCGGGGCGCTCTCTGTTTGGGACGCCGAACAACAATCAGAGTTTGGTCAGGACCTGGTTCGGTTGTTTACATCATGCAACTGGTCATGGAATACGGCCAACGCACCACAGTTTTGGCTGTTCTTTGGGAAGTACTTACCACAAGCCCAGGTTCCAGACCTCTCTGGAAGAATGCTTGACAGCGAGGCGGAAAGAGTTCAAGAGCAAACACGCAAATCAATTGAAGGTTCGCTGGCCACCTACCAGGCCGACGGTTAGCGCAACATTGCCAAGACAAATCTTATCACGTCCAATGTGACTGCCCAGCTTCAAGTGAGTATCTGTCTTCCACAAAGCATGTACAACAGTTGATATCGCTATATTAGCCTCATCTGCTCAAGACCCACAATATGACCGGGAGACCCAAGACTGGAGACGAGTACTATGGACTGATTGTTGATGACATCCAGTATGCCGAACTGGCATTCAAAGTCAAGATTATTGCAATCTGCACCGATGATGGGCCAGATGGGAAGAAAGCCCGTCGTCTCATTAGCGAGAAGTCTCCCCACTTAGCTACGTTTGTATGCTGGGCCCATCAGATAAACCTTATCACTGGCGACTACCTCAAGCTCAAGTTACCGTTTATGCTCGCTGCTAGCCAAGCTGTTGAGATTATCAAATGGTTCAACAACCACTCGAAGGCCCTCAATATCCTCAATGCACAACAAGCACTCGTGTCGCTTGTTGTTCTAGCTCTTCTTCTCCCTATCATCACTCGCTGGACAGCACACTACTGTTCCCTCAACCGCCTCTGTTCCCTTGAAAATGCGGTCCGTGGATGTGTTCTCTATCATCGGGCACAGTTACTTGTGGCTGCGGGTACAAAGGAAGATCAGAAAGCGAAGGCGGAGGAGGTTATCAGTCTTTGCGAAACAACTCAGTTTTGGAAAGACTTGTCCCGGTATGTCACGTCTACTCACTATCAGCTGGAAATAGTGTGCTAACCTTTTTACTTAGCATTGTCTCCCACTTAGAGCCACTTGTGATTGCAGTCAATGTTCTCCAAGCTGCAACATGTCGCCTTGACCATGTCCTTCTTACACTTGGGAATCTGTTCCAAATCTATGATGCTCTGCAGGAATCAGAACCTCATGACGCTGCAGTTAAGTCATGCATTCACTCGAGCCTTGAGCGCCGCTGGGCCAAAGCAGATCAGCAGCTCATGATCCTTGCCACGTTTTTCAACCCTATGATTCGTGGACGGTGTTTCAACTTCAACAAACTCACTCCCATTAGCATTTTCCATATGATATGTCGTGCATATCAGAGATTCTATGGCGACTCTCTCTCAGGCGACGAGACTTTCTTGAATGCGTGGAAGGACTACTTTGATAACTCGGGGTTTTTCTCAGATGATAGTATGGCAATTGAGTGGTGGAAGTCTATGTCAAAGACAGTACGTCGTACCTTTATCATTATTTTACTCTTCTATTGACGACTATGATTGCAGCATATGCATAGGAACACTCTGTTGATCTGGTCGCAGTCTGGAAATACGTGAACGGCTCTACAGTTGGTCAAATCAAGCTTGTCAAGCTCGCAATGCATGTCCTCTCTATTGTTCCCAATTCAGCTGCTACGGAATCCGTTTTTAGCATGTTTGGTGCAAACCATACCAAAACTCGGAACAAGCTTGACCCTCAAAAGGTACACAAAAGTACAGTAGTCAAGATTGACTGTCACCGTGCTCACGTTGCGGCCAACCTAGTTCAGCCACGTCAAAAGCGACATTTCGGAACACGCGAAGCCTCAGAAGACCAACACCCCACTTTTGTCTCTGTTGCAACATCCTTAATTGCAGAAGCTAATGAAGACGAAATTGGCTCTATGGATGATCACGATACCCCCACTGATACCGCTGCATTATTTTCTACTGTTTCTGTTCCCTCAGTCTCCAACGTCACTCCAACTGTGTCATGTTCAAGAATTCCAACTTATCGCAAGATACCCCTTCAAGAACTCTTCAACTATCCACCTGCGGGAATTCCAAGTAGAGAGCTGGCATTTTACTGGAGTGGTGGAATCCATCGACTGGAGCAGGAGGAGACAGAACTATCAGAGGAACTTAATAATACATCTGAGTTTTAGTCAACAGATAGTAATTCACAAATGGACAATACAATACAGTAATTTTTCCTACATCTACGTTACTGTCAAACGGTGTCCAAAGTCAAGCGCCGTGAAATTGCAGCCTTCACACTTCTGCAATGCCCACACTCTGAGTTACATGTACCATATCCATTCATGATCTATGGATAGATAGTCAGTAACAAGCAACATAGAATTAATGTAGACGTACACAAGAATAATGGTCTAAATCGTCTGTAACGTTGTCATCTGAGAATATAGAGGAACTTTTTCGAGGCGGCGGTAGGTGCAAAGATTCCGTAAACTGATGAAACCCTCAGCTGAACGTTCTAATTGATTGATCTCGAAAGATTTTATAATCCTCCCGGTTCTTTGACCATTGAGGTACGTGTCGTATGGGTGATGAAGGGAGGAGCCTCAGTGTGTTGTATTTCCATGGTTCAGGTGGTGATGATGGTGACGGCGTAGCAAAGGTCAGCTTGATTCGAGGACGGCGGGACACTCTTGAGGACTCCAAGTAGTCTAGAAGAATAGTTGTCAGATAAATTATCAAAAAAACTCAAGCCATGTACGTACCGCTTTGAATGAATGTGTTTTGTGTCTCCGAGTCCTCCAATAGCTTGTCTACCACATGCTTCAGTTCATCCACTCCATGTTCTGACATATCATCTAATTTTCTTAGTATCTCCTGTAGCATGGTTGTGTTATACTGTTGCTGTTGTTCGACGTGTTCTAGTCACTGCTCCAGTCGATTCTGGAATGTCTGGAGTTCCCGAAGTGACCAAGGGATTTTCTTCAACTGGTTCTCCTCATCGCAAGAATCCGATACGGTAGTGTAGCCGCTGAGAGAAGGTAATGGCATGCGGGGCAACGAGAATGATGGCAGTGGGCAAGTAAGTCTATGTTATCTAACGTCACATTCTAACACCGTTACTGACTGACTGACCTTTTTTTGACCAAATACCTGGTCAGTGGTATATACTCGGTATTACTCAGTCAATGACAACACAGCCTGAGTAAATTGTCCCCAGAAAAATATATTAAACTTTTGATGACTTTTTGTGACAATGATAACAAATGGCATCACTTTGATGTGACAGTGATGATGCTCTGATGTGACATTTCTTGTGACTAATAGGTACAAGTGACCCACTGGGTCACATGGTTCGAAAACAGGGTTTCTCGGGCCAAAACCGTTCTATATTTGGTTTTTTTGGCAAACCGTTTATGGAACCATTTCCACAGTTCGGTTCACAGTTTGGTTTCAAATGGGTGCTAGCCTGGACTGATGAGAACACTACCTGTGCGTGAGGAGGCCATGTAAAATGATTATAACCAAGGCCTATAATAAAGGGGGCCATGTATTATAACCCTATATGGGATCCCAAAAAGTAATACATGGGTTATAATCACTTACCGCTGGCTTATAATCACTTACTGCAGGCTTATAAGGCTTATAATCGTGTGCGGTCAGCAGCTGAAAAATACTTTTCAGATACGAATTCCCAGGCTTGTATCACATGTGGTTCGCTAATAGTACACCTTTCCTCAGGCTATATTTTCGTGCTTCTTGTATAAACCTGTATGGCCAGTAGACCTGTGCAGTGGGCAGTCAGTAACTGATGAATCCTTTCCCTTGACTGATAATTGTTGGTTCTGCATGGCTTGGCTGATAATTCCTTAGGTTTATACTAGGTCCTGCACAGCTGATAAAAAGACCATACAGTTGGCTGACAATCTTGTATGGTTAGCTGAAAAACCTGATTGGCTTTGGCCGCTGACAATCCTTTCCCTAGGCTTATAAATTTGAGGGTCCTGGCTTGACTGGAAATCCTGTACGGCTAGCTGAAAATCATGGTTGGTGTTATCGCAATATAAATCAGAAAAGACCTTAAAGATGCATATTTATACAATTTTAACACTTATGAGTTATAAATTATGGGATTAATAGGACTAGAGTGAGCCCGCACTTCTAGTTAAAGCATGAGCCTCTACAAGAGACTTTATCTGTACAAACTGTACAAAATTAGGAAGGATGAGAGACTTCGCCGAAGTTCAGAAAACTGTACGAATTTCGGGAAGCAGCCATTTAAAAACCTTCATTCTTTTATTGAAAGGCCTTGTCCTACTCCTGGAATGCTCATAGCGAACATAGGGATTTTATTATACACTTTATTGAAACTTCAACGAAGTCTGGTTGGACTGCTCAGATATATGAAATTCTCGGATATAGAAATCCAAACAAGGATAAAGGAAGGAATATCCAATTCTCATGAATGGAAAAAACAGAAGAATAGGAATTTCTCGGAAAACCAAGGAAACACAGACTTCAGCGAAGTGCACATGGTATTTGATTTCAAGAGAGAAACCTTAGGGACAGGGCCTAGAATCGAGGCTAGATCTTCTCCAAAAAGGAATAGAACAGGAACAGGAAGAATAGATATGCCTGAAACAGGGACTTGTTCCCTAGGAAAAACAGGAGAATGCAGATATGTCAGGTACTTCAGTGAAGTCAAGTCCCTACATCACAACCAGGAAACAAGGAACAGATATTCAGTTTAATATTCGATTTGGCACTTCAGCACATAAAACTCTTGTATTATACCCGATTAAGCGAGTTTCTGTTCGACTGAAAGGGATTTCATTATTATTTACCAGTTTCACACACATTTTGGACTTTTACTATTATCTATTAGAAAAACCGTATATAAGGAGGGCAGGAAAGAGGGATTTTCCCCAGCAACCTACAAGAGGAGATGCAGTTCACCTACTAGGATTTGCTCGAGATTTGACCTTTGCCCCAGTCTTCACTGAAGTTGGTGTTCTGTGTTTGGAAAGATAGATTTAGATTATTGCAATTGAATTTGGTATTGGCATATTGTCTTGAAATTGAACTCTGGATATTGAAGTCAATTTGGACTTATATTGAATTTGGATTGCTATTGTCTAGTTTGGATATTGAACTTGGAACCAAACTTTGGCGAAGACTTGTAAAGCTTTGTTGAAAAGTCAGATATTGAATTTTGGAATTGGTGAATCATATTGTCACTCTTGTAGTGAAAGAACCTTGATTGAAACTTCTATAAAACCGAAGACCCCCCATATTCTATCTTTCTTGGTGCCTCTTAGTGAAAACTAAAGCCTTAAGAATACTGACCTCCACCCCTTACACTTGTGTATACTCTTCTTGGTGTGGATTTGGTTTGTGCACTTCATGCTTGAGATGTGTTTGCTAGCCATATTTAGTAGTGTTACACAGCATTATTAGCGACTTACACCATCACAGACAATGTACACGAAAATGCATGCTCTTCAAGAAAGGATAGAGCTCAAGATCAACACCATTTCAAACTGCTACCGGGCGGCATGCTCAGCACTACTGGCGCTCCAAGCTGAAGGAGCTTGGATGTTGCTCCTGTGTGAGCTTCATCCTCAGGACATCAAGGGGATAACAGAGCGGATTGTACAGAACGTTGAGAAGGAAGATTTACAGCGAGCTTAACAGATGGCTGGTTTTACGACCGACGAGATTGATGCCGTTCTAGAGGCTGAGAACATGCCAACAGCTCTGGTCAACCCGGTATTGTCACTGGGGCAAAGCTGACAACATCTCTCATGGATCTGGTACACATTTAGCCCTGGCAGCGGAAAGGATGGAAGCATGTACGAAGAAATTGTTGATAGTAGGTGTTCCTTTTCCGTTATTGATGACGAACTAATACTCTAGTTCAGGTCTTTGAGTAGAATAGTGTAAAGCACAGGCCAGAGCCTGTCGTCCATTTGAAGAGTTCCAAGTCCGAGGTACGAGGACTAGGCTGTTGCTAATTTTTTGAGCTTCTTACAGCTGTTTCAATAATTGTAGGCCGTTCGAAAAATTTTGAGGATGACAAATTATGTCCCACCCCAATATGATATCATAAACTTCGTACTTGATTCGAGCTCCAAATTGGAAGAATGTAATAAATAGTCATATAAACTTCTACACGTTTCGTATGCTGTAAACTTGCTCTATCTGTACCTGTTCGAGCGAATGCATCTGTACTATAACCACCCACATCTCACGACTGGTGGGCCAAGTCAGCCACGTGTTGCTCACTACCTCACTGGCACTGGTAATGAACCATGCCTCCCAATCCGTCCTCAAGATGTGGCAGTTGGACATTTACAGGCTCAACTCAATAGTGGAGTCTTCGATGGAACTCGTTCCTCAGTGCAAGCTGTTCCTCGGACCTGGCAAGAACTCAGTGCAATGCATCCAGGTTAGACTCACTAGTGTATGTAATGTATAGAAACTGACCTTCCTGAATACAACAGTTCCACCACCTGTTACAGCTCCAACTATCACCCAAAAAATGTTCACCATCAACTTCCACATTCCAGTCAGAAAAGAAGGAGACCTGGAAAGGATCGCAAATCGAGAATTCAATGCCGAAAATGTACCGGAAGATTTCTTGACTACGACGGCAGAAATTTTAGGAATTAAGGAGGACAACGAGCATGACTTGGCGTGGAAGGATAGCGACGAGAAAGTGAAAGCTCCTTGGCATGATCTACATTCAGTAGATGATGTTGAGCAGGCTTTCGGAAAGTGTCGCAAGATGTTGAGCAGTACGAAACACCAGAAACCAGTCTATCTGACTGTCAAAGATAGAAAGGCAGTAAGTTCTCGGTAATTTGTTCACGCAGTCGTAGTCTCTTACCAATATTATCAATAGGACCACTTGCCCATGAAGGATGGGAAGAAGGGCAAGAAGGATACACCGACAGCAGAGTCAGAGACAGGATGTGATAAGGAATTCCGGGCTGCAAAAATCAAGCTTTTCTGCCATGCACACAGTAAGCCTGGTCTTCATCCTGACGATCCAGGTGCAGTCTATTGCCATATCAAGAAGAACGGCCAGCACAGCTCTCTTCCTCTGTCTGTGGTATCACTGTGGGCGAGATTAGCTGTAAGTCACTTGGTTTGTCGTACATGAGAGATAAAACTCATCATCGTCCATCTTTCTTTCTCTAAATAGCATGATGGAAAGGCCCCAGATTCGGATTATATCAACCCCCCTGAGGGGACCGCTTTTGACGATGTCAACAGCAGTGCACAATCTAACTTGTATTCCTCGACTCGCAGCCACCGTCAGAATTCTGCTGTTCATATTCATTTTGATGATGGGTTTATGAAGGAGATTCGAGGAGATGGGCTGTCTTCATCAAGGAAGAGGAAATGCGTTCCGAGTGTAGGGTCAGATGACGTGGCAGTCGAGGGAGAGAAGGAGAATCTGCAGGCACAGCCATCAGAGTCGCGATCCAAATTTGAATCAATGCACATTGACCAGATTCTCGACGTTGTTGATCGCAAATATCTGGACCTAAACTATCATCAGTATCGTCAGAAGCTTGTGGATGAGGGTATTCTATATGGGATCAGCATCTACACCTTTGAGCGGGACTTTTTTGTACAAGAGATTGGGATGTTGAGGGGTGCAGTTGGACCTTTTTTGCACGAGTTGCATTATGATAAAAAATGGCTCTGCCGCGAGCCACTGGGAGCAGCACAAGGCAGAGGTAACTAACTTTTGATTTTCTGTGTATAGTAAGTTATGATGTATATAATTTTGGCCTTGTAGAATATAAAGTAGAATATGGATGCGTTTGAACTACATGATACATGGAAGATATCCACAGTCTCGATACCAACCTGCTACATTCTCGGGAGTCATAGTTTCATGAACAATAGCCCACAAGAGTGGCACTGGATTACCGGTATGAGAGTCATCCATCTCTCCCAATATGTCTGCATGTTGGCTCCGGATGTTGTACTTCATACAGGAAAAGCCTTCTTCAATGGGGTTGAGGTCGGGGGAATATGCAGGTAGATACTCAAGGTGACAGCCACTAATGCAAGGAAATAAGTTATCCAGCCATATAGCACATTCGTAGAGAGCGACATACCGTGCATCCACCATTTCGTGGATACCTTCAAAATGATGAACATTAACATTATCCATCACGAGGACTGAGTTGGGTTGGGGATAAGGTTGCATAATGTCAAGAAGAACACCAATGTAGCCACGAAACTGGTTGGCATCCCATGATCAGGTCAAGATATCAAGGTGTACGACACCTGTGAGGGAGATGGCTGGAAGAATGGAGTAGCTGTAATATGCATAAAGCATTAGACCGTAGGACTAGACATACGACATCGTTCTTACCGTTTACCTCTTACGAAAAAATCATGTTGTCTTACTCTCGTACCGCTGGGTGCCCAAGCATATGTACGCCTGCACGTGTGGCGATTACAAGCTGACTCGTCCAGGAAAACCAGTTGCTGCGGTTGGTAGAGCGTAAGGATACGGTTCTGATAATGATTTCTTGCTTCTTCGGAGTGTTCAATGGCGGCACGCGCAACCTGCATAACATTGGTCCTAACCCTTCTCGAGTAATGCAGCATAGAATACACACCTTTTTCCTTGTAAAACCCCTCCTACGCAGTGCATACCAAATTGTGTTGTGGGAAATATCAATGTCCAATGCCACTGAGAGTGCTTGTTGCAGTTCTGATAGATAGATGTCGGGTTTTCGTTCAATTAGGCCTTCCAGATACTGCCCAGCATATACTAGTCAGAAATTAGGAAATGAGAAGAAGAAGCTCACATTTAGCTCCATGGGTGTAAGTATTCTGTCAGCTCCGGGCATTAATGGTTTGCGTATGACATTTCCTGTCCTTTGATAGAGGCTGCATAGTCGACGAAAAGCACGCTGACTATAGCCGGAGTAGTGACATATTGCTGCTGGTTTTTGGCCATTGAGGTACTGAGTTATATAGACTTTTTTTTTCTCGGGGTGAATGAAGTGGTAGTTACCCATGGCTGATAGATCGCGGGTGGGCTGTGGGCAGTCTGCAGAGGCTCAGGAAGTCGACGCGTCGACAGAGGCAGTGATGAGTGGGAGATCCATGGGACATAATTTGTCATCCTCAAAAATTTTCGAACGGCCTACAATTATTGAAACAGCTGTAAGGGTGAGAAGAAAATTTCTTTTATATCCACTTTTGACCCACCTTTCACTGCAACCACCATGTTCCATATATAAATCCTTGTCACAGTTTTATGTAGAAAACATAGATAATAATAATAGTCTCTCATAAGACCTGGCTGGCTGTGATAGATTTATCTGGGTCTGTATTTTGACATGATTGAGACTTAGATATATATGAACATACCAACAATATTGACCCAAGTGCTGCCCCATGGCCAGCCATGAATATCAATGGTAGTGAGGCAGCATCATGCAGACACAACCAGTATTGTTGCTCATGTCTTCACAATTTTATGATATAGTGAATCTGTGTCAATTTGGAATCGAGCCTTGTTACTTCTCCAACCTGCGAGTGAGTTGTGCTTGAGAAAAATTTTCTTATTGATCGAGTTGATCAGATATCGAGTCGAAAGAAATCCGGCCCAATCTGCTGACCTGTAATTCTCGGTCTGTATATGGTGCTTGAAATTTATAAGTCCGTCCACTCAGTTGCTCATTCGGGCTACTATTTGTATCTCAGCTCTATTGGTGAATCGTGAAAGGCTGGGCTTGTAAGGTGTCGTGCCAGAGAAACGTCACACAATACAAGGACGATGCCAGAACACCCTTGTCACTTCTTCCACCACTACCACCTTCCAATCCCCTCCTACCCTTTCATTGACTCAGAGTCACGACCAGTTCTTAGAGTTGGCACACACGTCTAGATCTTCATGCATCAACATGGGCTGAACACTTTCACATACACGCTGCATGAACCATCACCATGATCTCGGAGTATTTTGTACTCAGCACTAGAAGACTTTGATCAGCCAAAAAAATGTCAGCCTCAACCTTGAGAATCCCCAAAGAATCCTGGTCAGGCAAGTATTCAAGCTATCTCAAGGAGGTCAAATGGCTATTCACACATTCTGACCTGTTATTTCTAGGTATATTCTCAATCAGATCCAAGCAAATCGTCCGACAGTAAGTGAAATTCCCCTCTCACCAAGTCACTCACGATGTGGGAAAAGCCAATTTATCTGTTCTGGGTGGTAGCACACTGGAAGGCTCTCGAAAGTGCCCCCAAAGTCTCCTCGGAAATCTGTTCCTCATGCGAGATGCGCTTCAAAAGCTCGACAGTGACATAATTTATTTCATTCTTACCTTCAGGCTGTAGCTGGTCTCAGTCCTTTTACTTGACGCCACGTTTCTTGGTAATGCGACTTAGTTGACGATGCTACAAGGTTCTTTTTTCACTTTAAACAGTGCTACGGAGCAATATTTATCATATTAAGAACTAGAGTGAGCCTGAATTACTAGTTAAAGCTAGTGCCGCTAGTAGGATGTGCCGTAGGCACAGCTAGACCAGTTAGAGAGAGCTGTAGATTGTGTCAGAAAGCTGTATGACCGTTCGAAACCTGTAGAACACTATGAGCAGAGGACTTAAGCAGTAATTCACCAAGTTCTACTCTCTACATTCTATTATGCACTGGCATATCAAGAGATTGTACTATTAGAAGACTTGTAGTCTTCACAGAACCATTCGTAGCAGAACTTAATGGAGTCAAAAGACCTTCATACTAGGAGAACCTACTTCTACGGGGGATTTAGTTGACAAGAAATCGGACATAGGACTGCGCAGACTAGGAGAAATTTGATATGACTGTAGATCGAGTCCCGATCTGAGGAAAAGACAAAAAGACATGATACAGATCCCAGATCACAGATAGAGTACCTAGGAACCAGGCAGGAATGAACAACAGATCTTGGAGTCCGCGCTGTTCATGTGCTACAGGACTTCGGAACTCTGGATCCATATGCTAGAACCACTTGGACACACAAAGTCCATATGATTTGATAACGTCGAAATGCAGGATAAGGTCCGTAGGTAGGAAATACCATATGGTACGCCTATGTAGGTCCATTCTACATGCTGAAACAAGAATGAAGAACGGTCCAGATTGGTCCAAAACATATGATTCGAATACAGAAAAGCTCCATAGACAAGATTCTGCACATGTAACGGCCCCTAGCGAAAAGATTCTGCATGGATTCGTAGCTACGGTGCATTATTTTTAGAGATGAAACAAGTAGAGATAGGATTATAAAGCTAGTGTAGAAGTAGTATAAAAGCAGCTCATGTATCCGTAGATAAAAAAAGTACTACCTGTGTGTAGGAAAGTCCTGAGTGGGTTGCCTGTGAGTAACTGCTCTTGACACCCAATAGAGAGATTTGCCCTGTCTTTGTGCAGTGAAACGATAAGATTTGATTTGAACATACGAGACCGTCGAGGTCAAACTAGAGAACTATCTGTCTGTAGGCCGCCAAGTTCTTGATTACTGTTTCGTGATCCGTCAAGGGTCTTAGCGTTCATGTCTGTCGAGGACTTAGTTTTCGTGTCCGTTGAGGGCAATAGTCTCCAATCGTTCGAATTAGTCTTACCGTAGACAAAATTCATAGTCCCACTTAGTCCACTGGACAATAAACAGAGCCCCTACAAACCCTAGAATTCCCATAGCTGTGGTGTTTTACACTTGCAGTTACACATTGATTTCATAAGACCTTCATAGGATATTGAGACTGTGATCTTGTGCGTAACCTTTGCCAAGCAGTCCACCCTTGCAATCTTTCCTGGTGTGTAGAGTTATTGATAGACTTTACACGGAGGTTTACTAGTTTTTGGGTTGATTTGGTGTTGGTGCTACTTCTGTAGCTCTGATATTAGGTTGACTCTTGAGTGGTATACTTCGCCCATTATCTGGTGACCACCGCAGGGGGTGGAAACAAGATTACATTCAGTATCGAACAAGATATTGTGAAATTCCAGTAGTTTTAGCCCTACAGCGAGAACTACAAAAACAACAAAAACCGAAAGAACTTCTCTCAGAAAGATTAGTTCACAGCGACGCAATACTCGCACTTCACTAGCAGCTGGCAAACAAGTCTTACAGACACATAGTCTTGTGGCTTTAGCATCTAGCACTCCAGCTCAAGTTCCGAGAGCTGGCCAGTCTTCTCGATCTACGCGCAATTCTACGCAAGGAAGAGAGACTACCCAAGTTATCCCAAACGATTTAAGAAACCCCGGTTTCTCTTTTGACAGAAGTCCAAGAGAAGCTTTCTGAGATACAAGATCTATGCAAGGTCCTAGAAACCAAGCGTTAGAAACCCCATACGAAACCCCAGAGATTTTAACTGAAGACATTGAACCGTTTTCTTCACCGTTATCATCTCTACCCTCTGAATACAATTCAGACTTCGACCTACGGGAAGAAGAGTTTTATTCTTTTGAACTAAACCCGAGTTTATTTCTTGAAAGACCGTTAACAAGTATGTCCCATATATTGAATGACCCACCAGTGGCAGGTGTGCCAGATGAAGAAAGACCAATAAAGAAGTCCTGGACAGAATTCTCGAAAGGTGCTTTGAAAGAATTGGATAAAGATACATCGAAGCAAAGGCTACCCACGTTCAACCGACCAGATCCTGGAAATCTACGGGAATGGATGGCAGCTATCCTACAATATGGGAAAGTCAAGGGCTGGAAGTTAGACGAATCCTTTATCATTCTAGCAATGATTCAAATGGAGTTTGAGACCTCTCGACTCCTGGCACATCATTTGCCATCTACAAAAGGCTATAGTTGGGTCGCATTTGAAAAAGAGATGTTCAATTCGTTCCCGTCGATTAGGGATTTGGAAATAGGAGCACTAGAGAATTTAGATCTGTTGAAGGCTAGGTTCTCTGGTATAGGAGAAGAACAGCTACAAAAGCTTACTTCGTTTAATATGGAATTTGAATTTGAAGCAGACAAACTTGCAGGAAGCTTGTCAAATTGAGAGAAGGTACAGAAGTTTGCGGAATGTCTAGACCCAACATTCTGGCGAGAGATCAGAAAGAGGCTACGGGACCCTCACTACGTTCGAAACCTGCAGGCAGAAAAGCCCGTAGAAGTAGATAGTGGGTGGGTGGTTTCCCAGTTAGACCCTTTTGCTTTCTCCCAAGTTAGGGATATGGCTTTGACCATAAGTAATGAGTTAGTAGGCGATTGCTACGCACCTCAGGGCTTAGATCCTGTTAGCTATACTCTAGGAGTGAAAGCGGCGGCTCCCGTAGGAACCCCTTTGATCACTCGTGCAAAAATCGAGCCTACGATAGCTCCATTGTCTTTGTACAAGAAGGAAATAGCTTCTGACGAGTTGACAATGAAACTTTTGGCCTCCGTAGACGCACAGAATACTCGAATGAACGACTTCGCGCGTGCAGTTTCTGAGCTTTCGAAGAAGATGCCTGACTTCAGTCAGCCTAACTTCTACAAAAACATGCAAGCTATGGTGTATCATAATGGAAGCCAAGGGCAGAGTAGTGGTGGATCTAGGCCTTCGAACCAGATCGCATCCAACTCTACGGCCGCAGGGCAGCCATATAGGGTGCCTACGGACAAAAATTGCATTATTTGTGATGAACCTGGGCATTTCTGGAGAGAATGCAGGCAAGCACAAGAGCTATCCCAGAAGAAGTGGATAGTTAAGAATGAACATACTAATAGACTGGAGATGTACGATTGGAATAACCTCCCACTGCCTGATCCAGTAAAGAAAGAATCGCGAGCAGACAGAATTAGAGCTATCACCAGAGAGAAGGGATGGCCAGGTGCTGAAAAGACCAGTTTCTTCTTACAAGGAGACTTGGATCTTGTTGATGATCTGCTGGAACGTCAATCTGTGCCTACGATCAAAGTCTTGCTGCAGAGAATTGCTGCTTTGGAGGTAGAGACCTGTCACCAGTTGGGTGACAGTTCAAAAAACTAAAAGGTCCAATGATGGACTCCTCAGATAAGAGAGATAGACCTCGAGATACCCAGAGGAGACCGGAGGACCCCAAAAAAATAAAATTACCACCAAAACCCCAAGTAGTGATATCTACGCCGTCATTCTTAAGAAAACAACCGTATGTGATACCCCAGAGAAAGCCTTTCGAAGAAGAGGTCTCTGAAGAAGAAGATGAAGCAGAATCGGACGAAGAAGAACCTCCGTCGCAGGTCGATAGACGTCCTTCTACTCCGCCACCGAGGGTATTCGATAAAATTCAGCCCGTAGAACGTGTCCCACAACCAAGGGATTCTGTATTGCCCCGAAGCGTAATTCCTGAAGACAAGGGTGCTTCAAAATCTAAGAAGGTTCGGTCCAAAAACGTGAAGAAAGCGTCTACGGAAAATCTTCAAAATGTTGAAACGAAAAGATATAAGCAACAGGTGATTCAAGACCTAATTGACCAAATGATGGCCAATCCGGCTAGTGTCTGCCTGAACAAGCTCACGGCTTCAGAAGAGTTCCGAAAGGCATTGCTACGGCGAGTTAGGAATAAGCACGTTCGAACAAAGAACTATAAAGCGTTCCTG
This sequence comes from Marasmius oreades, assembly GCF_018924745.1. Classification (NCBI taxonomy): domain Eukaryota; kingdom Fungi; phylum Basidiomycota; class Agaricomycetes; order Agaricales; family Marasmiaceae; genus Marasmius; species Marasmius oreades. The sequence continues at coordinate 4,277,153 of NC_057325.1, forward strand.
CAAACGTTAGACTATCCGATAAAAGACTCTACGGCGGCTGAGGAACCTTTTGATGAAGAAGCGGAGTTTGTGAAAGTAGATAATATTGAGACCGTAGATTCGTTCGAAACCTTAGAAGAGGAAGAAGACGGATTGGAAGCGGGATCAGTAGTTCACTGAGATGTTGTGGAAGTTTATCGCACCGAGTTAGATTCTGAAGAAAAACAGAAGGTCGTGATAGTAGCTGGATTGTCCGAGGGTCTCAGATGTGTTTTTCCTGAGGTTAACGGTTCTATGGAAAGAGTAGAAGCGGTGATCGATGGTGGATCGCAAATAATCGCGATTGACACATGGGTTGCTCAAGGATTAGGCTTGCAATGGGATCCGAATTCAGTGATTCACATGCAGTCTGCCAATGGACAACTGAAACCAACACTGGGAGTATGCAGAAATGTACCTTTCAAGTTTGGTGAAGTAACAGTATACTTGCAACTTCATGTAGTGGAGAAAGCTCCCTTTCAGATTCTCTTGGGTAGACCTTTGGATGTCCTAACGGAATCGAAGGTGCAAAACTTCAAGGATGGAGATCAGTGGGTTAAGGTTTCATGCCCAAACAAAGGAATTCAAAGTGTCATCCCTACATACGTGAGAGGGGAAGGCATTAAGATAAAACCTAAGCGGGAACCAACCCTACGGACGCAGAGTTCAGAGGAAGCGCAGAAAGAAAGAGAACAACGAGGGACTGAATCTTCAAATTTTCAGTCCACCTTGAGGAATTGATAGAGGATCAAGGAGAGGTGGCTCTACAAATATCTGTAGATGCTCACGGTGTTCCACGAATTGAAAAATATAAAAATTTGATAAATACAAAATTCTCTTGTACGGAGCTGGCTGGAGCCTTCATAAAAGCTTCAAATAGTGAAAGGACTACTAGTCAGTCTGATTCAAGAGTGATGAAGACATTGATATAAACGAAAAAGACCAAAAACACACAGAAGATACAAAACACAAAAACAGTGCTTCTATTTCTCCTTGTGCTACGGACAGTTTTCTTTCTTATTATTCATCAGCACCAGTTTCGAATTCCCTAGATTCCATACACAGTGAATCTACGGAACAAGAACGGTTGCTTTGTACTACTAGAAGAGGTTCAACCCTCAAAGGCTTCAACAGCCAAAAATTGGCACATCAATCGGACTCTTCTCAACAAGATAAGATAGATGAGCTTAGTGAGATCGCCGTAGACGGCAGAGCTTTACTCTTGAAGGCTCAAGATACCCATAGTCTATGTGAACTTGTTGATTTGCTTAGTATGAATTTCAAGGATCTCGCTGATGCGTCGAAAATTGAAGAAAATCCAAATAGATTGATACCCCCATTGCTCCAACTACGAAGTTTTGTAGGGGGTGCGGTTGAAAATGAAAATGCATTTGACACAATGCTAAATGAAGCATCTACGCTAGTAGACTATCATCGGAGGATGTACAAAAATCACTATATAGAGCATGAGAACTATGTTTCCCAGGGTGCTACGGCGCTTGGAAAACATACAGTTCAGTTGGTCTACGGAAAATATAAGCCAGTAGCACTTAAAGTCCGACCACAATTGGCTAAGATGCCAGAAGAATTCCGACTTCTTAGGAATATTACTGGGGATCCACTTGAGGGGATGCCAGTACTATCGCCGCACCCTCCTGAATTCAGTCCAGGAGAACGGTATACAGAAGAACATAAGGAAATCATAGAAAAGAATCATAATGAAGGCTTTCTATGGCCCGAAGAAATGAAGTTGGTACACCATCTGATGAAAATCCAAGAGAAAGGATTCGCTTGGAGTGCAGACGAAGGTGGAACATTTCATACAGATTTCTTCCCGCCAATTAAGTTCCCAGTATTGCCTCACAAGCCATGGGTTGAGCGTAATATCCCTATTCCACCTGGGATTTATGAAGAAGTCTGCCAGATTTTGAAGGACAAAATCGCAGCAGGAGTATACAAACCTACTACGTCGTCATATCGATCGAAGTGGTTCATGGTACTAAAGAAAGATGGAAAGAGTCTACGGTTGGTTCATTCATTAGAACCATTGAATGCAGTCACGATTCAGCATTCTGGGATTCCACCTGGAACAGCTGAGATTGCTAGTAGCTTTTCCGGAAGAGCATGTATAGGAATGTTAGACATTTGGGTTGGCTACGATGAAAGGCTTATCGACGAGGAATCAAGAGACTTTACTACGTTCCAAATGCCCTTTGGTCCCTATAGATTAGTGAAACTACCTATGGGATGGACTAATTCAGTCCCTTTGTTTCATGAGGATGTAATGTACATCCTACGGGAAGAAATTCCTCATGTTACTAGACCGTACATTGACGACATACCTATACGAGGACCTAGTACTAGATATGAGTTGCCCGACGGAGGCTACAAGGTGATTCCTGAAAATCCAGGCATCCGTAGATTCCTTTGGGAGCATTTACAGAACATGAATCGAATAGTTCAGCGGATGAAGTATGCAGGAGGTACCTTTTCAGGTCCAAAGGCTTTCATTTGTTGCGCTGAAGGAATGGTAGTAGGCCATAGAGTGTCCTACGACGGTGAAAAACCTGTAGAGAAGTTTGCAGAGATCATTCTCTCTTGGGATCCGAAAAACTTCAGAAGCAAAACTGATATTCGATCATTTCTGGGGATTGCAGGACAAATGCGCATGTTCATTAAGGACTACGCTAAGCAGACAAGACCATTGAATAAGCTCACTGGAGCTTTTGTACCGTTTGAAATGAATGAGGAAGCTTGTGAAGCTGTCCGAGAGGTTCAAGATGGAATCCGTGATGCACCCGTGCTACGGCCCATTGATTATAAGAATCCGACAGGTATCACTTTGGCTGTAGATTCGTCTTGGCACGGTGTAGGCTATTACTTGTACCAAGTAGACTCTGAAAACCCAAAAATGAAGTTCTACAATTACTTTGGGTCTATAACGTTCAATGAGAGAGAAGCTCGCTTCTCACAACCTAAAACAGAGCTCTACAGGTTACTTATGGCGCTACGAGCGTCGAAGCATCAAACTTTTGGATGTAGACCGTTGACCGTAGAAACGGATGCCAGCTACATTAAAGGAATGTTGAACAATCCGGATAGTGCTCCGAATGCTAGCATTAACCGGTGGATTGAAGAGATCAGACTCTATCATTTTGAACTAGTTCATATTAAAGGACTTGTACATGGTCCAGATGGACTTTCAAGACCTCCTCCTGGTGGGATATCTACGCCTAGACCAGAAGGATGGGAAGAATTCCTGGTCAATGACGACGGTCAGCCAGTAAAGGTTCAAATGGGAGATGGAATCGAGGATGAACCTTTTGACATTGATACATTCAAGGATGATATAGATCCGCAGTCAGGTTATTTGGTTTCATTAGCTGAGGAAGAACCAAAGTTGGCTACTTCTGTCTTTTGCTATTTAGAAGAGTTACGGTCTGCTGTAGATGAAGCAAACTTTGTAGATAAGATAAGAAATTGGCTGCTACAGAAACCTCCAGACTACGTTTCAACATTTTTGAAGCAAGTACCAGTGGTCCCACCCGCCGTAGATGACAATTGGAATGATTCTCATCCATATAAGCCTATACATGAATATACGAATGAGATTAAAAAGTTCGATGAGAAAGTTCCGCAAATTGAAGAGTGGCTTCTAGATCCTGAAGCGGATTTTGTACGCAAGTTGCCTAAAAACGAAATGAACAGTTTCATTACATTGGGATCAAAATTCTTTCTAGACCCCGATGGGAGACTTTACAAACGATCTACGGATGGTTCTACACAACATAGGTTGTATGTAGTTCCTGATAAGAGGATGTGGATGCTTGTAGCAAGTCACGATCATCTGGGACATAAAGGAATGTTTGCGACTAAGTCGATCATGGAGAAACGATTTTGGTGGCCGCATATGGATAAGGACATAGATTGGTTCGTCCGTAGCTGTCAAGAATGCCAGGATCGAAGGCTTGATCTTTTGAGAATACCACCAGTGGTTACTCACACACCGTCGCTGTTTCAAGTGATCCATGTAGATGTTTTGAGTATGACTCCCGCTAGCAACAGTTGTAAACTGATTGTTCACGGACGATGCACACTATGCAGATGGTCCGAAGCAAGGGCTATTCAAAGTGATACAGCCAGAATACTCGCAGAGTGGTTCTTTGACGATATCATTAGTAGATGGGGATGTCCTGAGGAGGTTGTTACGGATAATGCACCACAAATGATTGCTATGGCAAGGTGGCTTACGGACAAATATGGTGTCTGTAGCATTAAGATTTCACCGTACAATTCTCAAGCAAACGGAAAGATTGAGAGAGCGCATTTCGATCTACAGAGCACGCTTTCGAAAGCCGTAGCTGGAGACCTTGCAAAATGGTACTGGTTTTTGAAGCATATTTTGTGGGTGGATAGAGTAACAACTAGGAAAGACCTAGGTTGCTCCCCCTACTTCTTTGTTACTGGTGCAGAACCTATACTACCGCTTGATATTGTGGAATCTACGTGGCTAGTGAAACTACCCAATAGGTTTCTATCACGGGAAGAGTTAATTGGCTTTCGAGCGCAAGCTCTGGCTAAACACAGAACGCATGTAACAGCTATGCGAGATAGAATTACAGAAGAAAAGCGTAGACGCTTGATCAAGTACGAACGGGAATATATACATACTATAAAACCCTTAAACTTTGAACCCGGAGACTTGGTTCAAGTACGGAATACCGCTATTGAAAAGAACTTGGATAGGAAAATGTTCCCTAGATACTTTGGGCCTTGCTTAGTCATTCGACCAACTAAAGGTGGCTCTTATATCTTAGCGGAAATGGATGGAACGTTGCTACGGGGAAAATATGGAGCCTTTCGCATCCTACCTCACGCAGCGCGATACCACATTGACCTTCCTACGGAAATAAAAGATTTAATTCAGCTATCTAAAGATGAGTTAGAAGCCATGGCTAACGAAGATGAACCAACTGAGTACGAACTTGGAGTGGATTACATCTTTGACAGGGCTCAAAACCTGAGGCTGAATGGTAATGCCTCAGCTACGGCAGAAAATGATAATGAAATTGAGCTACCTAGCGAATCTGAGGATCCAATGGAAGATCCAATAAGAGTTACTAGGTCTGCTAAGAAGAAAGTTAGATTCTCTCAGATCTGACTGAACATATGAAACTGAAAAATCCAGTTAGATTCTAATAAAATCTAACTAGTGCACAAGTATACGAAATGATAGTAATATGAAAGGAGCGGACACCGTTTATCGCTACAGCCAGCCATTGTTAAAAGAGTGATCTACGGAAAGATACACTACTGAATAGACTCCATAGGAGCACCTGCATCCGCCTCAGTAGGCTGGTTTGTAGACCTCTCCTGTGCTGAAGTCGACGTAGCTGACTGTTCGACGGAAAGGGCGAGGCGGGAAAGGACTAGCTGATTTGCCTCGACGAGTTTTTCGTAGGCTGCCCGGTATGCTGCTCCTTGGTGAAGGATCGAAAAGGCCGATGCATTGACCTCCGTACGGAGGAGGGTCTGAATGGCGGCGAGGTCGGACGCAGAAAGGGAGTCCATACCAAAATGGGCCGGCATGCTGGCTATGACCTTGAGTACAGACAGATGTGTAGACTCTCTGCATTTCTTCTCCTCTGTCCAACAAGTTGTCATAAGTGATGCTACGGCCACGAATAAAGAGAGGACGGTCCCAAGGTGGACACTCACCCTCAGATTCGGGCGTAAGGTCTACGCCTGCCTTATCGATATGAGCCTTCTTAGCAGGCTTTACTTCGATCTATGGAAAGATTAGAAATGATTTATGTGAAACGAATAATGCGATCTACGGACCTCTTTCTTCTTGGAAATCCGAATTTTCATAGGATCCTTCCCTTTAGTGGTGTCCTTCATCTTGAAGTCGTCATTCTGGCAAAAGGATTGAGCCGTAGATAGGTTTAGAACGAACTGGAGGGCTTACTTTAGTGTTTGCTTCCTCAGTGTCAGAGATTTCGATAGTAGCTTCGTTGCGAGAAGAGCTAGCTCCCTATGGCGAAGTCAATATAAAGAATTAGAAAGATTAATAGAATAAGAGCTTACATTCTTGTGCTTGATAGCAGATGCCTTGTTGCGCACAGCGCACATCTCGGCGTAGAAGGACTTGGCCTTTGCGAAGTCAACACTCTTATCGAGAGAGAACTGCTCGATGTCGGCGGTGACCATCTCGACGACGTTGCGATAAAGATCGAACGCGACATCGTCTTTGGCAGACTGGTAGCTTTGGAGCTTGGTCTGAACCTACGGCAGAAGCATTACAATGAAACAGAGATGAAAGAGCGGTGCTGAACGTACCACAACGTCGAGAAGCTGTTTGGTGAACAGCTCGGCGGACAGCTTGTTAGCCTAGGGACGCAACTGGCTGACTTGTTCAATGATCGGAGCAGCACGTTCGACCCAGATTTTAGTGGGAACAAATTCGCTACGAGTCGACATGTTTAAATTGATATGAGAATGTAAGAGTTGAGAATTGGTTACTACGAATGCTGGTAGAGCTGGGTAGTGAAGAATTGACTATCTACGGTCAACCTTTTATACCTTTTACGCTCTACTATCCAGCCATAGATGACTTTCTCTACCTTATGGTCCTAAAGGACTCCCGGATCCAACATCTAGTCAACAGGAGTTGACTGCTCATTTGTTTGGGGGAGAGGTACCTTAGGTTCCTGAAAATTTGACCATAGATTCAAGTTTTGCGATTTGAACACCTACATGAACATACGGGTGTACCTATGGATCCTGAAAAGATAATCATCGCTTAGAAAAACTTATAAGCGAGAACCTACACAAGAGATGCATAGCGATAGGAATGATTGAACAATGTGCTACGGATAGATTCATCTAACTCCGAGCATAGAGATGAGTGAGCTACGGCCGATGAGACTTGGACTTAACAATTAGAGTTTCAAGTCGAGCTCATTTGAACTTAGTTCACACAGTATACAAATCAAACAAGTTTGATTATACTACAAGATATGAAATGATATTACAAAGAGAAGGATTTAGGCGCCGTAGCGCGTGCCAAAATACAAGATAAGAGGGCTATAAGCCCAGTACAAGAATCAAGAAAGCTACAATAAGAGTAGACTATCGATACAACCAAGAAGACATGAAAATGACTGTGAATCTGATACTGAAAGGAGTCCAAACTACTAAGCTCTAGTAAAGAGTTAGTGACTTTGAATGTATAAGATGGAAATATCAAACTTACCTTTTGCAGCGCATCTGGAGGCCAAATGCCTTCTCGACGGCTCGCCTGTCTTGATCCAGCTTGGTAATGACCGCCGTAGAGATTGGATCGAGAGAGCGGTGGACAGAGGGAGAGGAAGAATCCGAAGATTCTCCCTCGTCTTCACTGTCCTCCTCCTCTTCATTGGCACTTGAATCTTCGGAACTCTAGATAGAAATGATTAGAACCAGTCTACGGAAAGATAGTAAGAGACTTACCGCTTCCTCGGCCTCATCGTCGATCAAGTCGTGAGCTGTAATCGCTACTTCCTAGAAATAATATGAATAAAAGATAGAACATGATTAAAAGATTGACTTACGGGTTCTTGTACTTGAGGATCTTCAGCGCCCTCAGCGTCCTGAACCGTACTGGACTTGGCTACAGATGAAGAAGCCTCCACAGAAGAAGAGTCCGATGAACCACCATCAGATTCACCCTCTTCTTCTTCCTCTTCATCTGCGCTATCCTTCTCGGAAGCTCCAGAAGTAGCAATGGGAGCTGGTGGATTGATAGTAGAGCTGGACAGCTAGAATAAAGAAATCGAGGATGAATCCTAGGGATCCCCGTAGATGAGAAATGAATGAGGCTTACCAAAGGAACAGAAGAAGAAGCAGGTTCTACGACCTCTTCTACTGCAGATCCAGAGAGAGACCAACCAAGGGCCTCACCAAGAGCTTTAACTTGGGAGGGGGTCATCTTGAAGTCTTCATCGTCACCAAGACCTTTGAATACTTCGACTGGATCCCTCCCAGCTGCCCATAGCGCCCGCTGACTCTCCTGAATGTTTGACCAGACCAACTTAGCGGCGTTGTAAGTGGTCTTCTGGGCCAGCTGAATCTGTTCATAAGACCGTAGTTCGCGATCGAGCCGTAGGGCGATCTTGGCCAAAACTGACAAAAGAAATTAAATGAAATGAAATGAAAACGAATCATAGGAAAAACCTACGAAGGTTATTACTAGAAGCGGCTTCAAGTTTCTTCAATCCAGATCGTGAGTTGTCTGGATCAAAGAAAGAGCACTTCTGCTTCCCTGCGAAGCAACATGCACAAGTCGGTCTACGCCCAGCCTTGCCACTGGCAGCCCAGATCGGTTTGCAATCTGCGTAGCCGAAGTAGGTGCATCGGCCACAGGGTGTTAGACGATCAAACTGAACGAAGACAGTTAGAAAGAACGTATACGACTCGGACGAAAAAGAAAACGTAACTCACAAAAGTTACAGAACGGCCAGCTTTCAGAATTGATTCAAGGCTCAACTTAGCCTCTCCAAGATCAAACTGGAGATCCATGTCTGATCTACGGTGTAAGAAAAGATGATGGGAATAGAAGCGGAGCACTTACTTCGAGCTTCCCCGATCCAAGACTCGGGAAAGGCATGTGAGGGTGTGGAAGATGTCCACATTTCATCTACGGATGATGGAATTCGGTTTTCGGTCGTCTTCTTAGGGCCTTTACCCTTGGAAGCTCGTCCGGGTATTGATTCCGTAGGAGTATCAACCGCCATCGCCTCAGAATCGGAAGTGAGGGCGGTGGAGTGCTTTTGAGCGCGAGATCGGGTTTGATAGCGCTATTAAGGCATCAGACCTAAGGAAATGAATTGAGAGGAAAAGAACGTACTGAAGGAGGGGGAGACCCCGCATCATCAGAAGTTTCGGCAAAGGCAACTTTCTTGACAAAGGTTTGAGCAGCCTTGGCCTTCTTTGGTTGCGAAGGACCAGCCATAGGCGGGATAGGAGCCTAGATACGTTAAGACAAACAGGCAAATAAGAGGAAATAAGTGGCATACCTTGCGTTTTGAAGCCGACCTTGATGGTCCAGCAACTGGAAGCGTAGAGGGACCCGCTTCAGATGAACCGAAAGCAGGTTGAACATTGGTTGCCTGGGGCGAACCCATGACCACATCCTGGGAGCTCGTAGCTACCACAGGAGGAACCAGAAGTGCGGGTAAAGGGAGCTACGGTGAAAGCTGAACGTTCAAGAAAGAAAAATGAATAGAGAAAACTTACCGTAGATGGTAGAGTTGATCTGGGAGCATTCGGAAGATAAAGTTCTGGGGCTTCCGAATCAAAATCGAAGTGCTACGGAAGCAAAATAAGATCAAAAAGAACAAAGATGGGAGTTGAAACTTACACCGTAGAGGTCAAGTAAGCGATTGGTCTCGGCTAGACCATATTGCCACTCGTTTCCGGGGACCTTCCAATCATTGGCCAGGAAAGTGAGTGTTGCCATTAGTTGAAGTGCCGGGGAAATCCAGTCTTCATCACTGAATCGGACAATTTGGCGATAAAGGTCGTTCTACGGCAGAGTTAGAGCGCACCAAGTAGCTAGAAAAAGAGAAGACACACCAGAAAAGAGCCGTTCTCTCGGAACTCCTCAAATATTTGAGGTTCTTCTGTCACCTTAGCAATAAGTCGGTTGTTTAGACTTCCGATCCAGGTGTGAACGAAGAGGAGGTTGGCCTCCAGAGCGTCCAGGATTATAGGAGACGGGATGTAGGGCTCCGTAGCAGGCGCCTTGCCCTTGCCTTTGTCTTGTTTGGACGGCATTGGATATGATCTACAGCGTCACATTAGTATGGGACACCGCAAAGAGAAAAGAAAAGAAAAACAATCTACGGGCCTCGGAGCAGACTCCGAAGCCTCCATAGGTTGTCTACACACACCTCGAAGACGTTGAGGAAGGTGGCAAAGAAGATATGAAGAGCGGCGGCGAAGAGCGACCGTAGAGAAGGTGGGAGAAGGGGGGAATGAAAATTTCTGCTAAGTCCAACTGCTGCGGTTTTTATAGCCAAATCCAACATATGAACCAGCACATGACCGTAGAACATCACAGAATGTTGTAGAATATTCCAGATCTACGGAAATTAAAGCCTCGAGGCTGTTGAAATCATCTACGGAATGATGAGCCCATAATTAAGAAATGATGGAAGTAATTAACGACGGAACATTGCATCGTAGGAGTTCTGGCATGGGAAAATCATTTTGATGTCGGAACATTTCCTTTTTGGGAACATTAGCGCTGGTCAGCGTAGAGCTTGAGCTCAAAATTTCTCTAAGTCAGAGACTTGACGGTTGTACACTAGAGTGTACACTGTAAATAAGATTAAGTAGATCTACGGGCCATTTTGAAGGCTTTTAGTAGAACTACCAAATGAAAAAGCCATAGATCAATTCAAACGATAGAAGATGAAGTTGTGCTCAGTCCGTAGATGGACTGGGGACAGTCCTCTTTTGTTTGGGGGAGATAATGCGACTTAGTTGACTATGTTACAAGGTTCTTTTTGAACTTTAAAACAGTGCTACGGAGCGATATTTATCGTATTAAGGACTAGAGTGAGCCCGAATTGCTAGTTAAAGCTAGTGCCGCTAGTAGAATGTGCCGTAGGCACAGCTAGACCAGTTAGAGAGAGCCGTAGATCGTGTCAGAAAACTGTATGACTGTTCAAAACCTGTAGAACACTATGAGCAGAGGACTTAAGCGGTAATCCACCGAGTTCTACTCTCTACATTCTACTATCCACTGGCATATCAAGGGATTGTACTATTAGAAGACTTGTAGTCTTCACAGAACTGTTCGTAGCAGAACTTAACAAAGTCAAAAGACCTTCATACTAGGAGTACCTACTTCTACGGGGGATTTAGTTGACAAGAAATCGGACATAGGATCACGCAGATTAGGAGAAATTTGATATGACCGTAGATCGAGTCCCGATCTAAGGAAAAGACAAAAAGACATGATACAGATCCCAGATCACAGATAGAGTACCTAGGAACCAGGCAGGAATGAACAACAGATCTCGGAGTCCACGCTGTTCATGTGCTACGGCGATTCGGAACTCTGGATCCATATGCTGGAACTACTTGGACACACAAAGTCCATATGATTTGATAACGTCGAAATGCAGGATAAGGTCCGTAGGCAGGAAATACCATATGGTACGCCTATGTAGGTCCATTCTACATGCTGAAACAAGAATGAAGAACAGTCCAGATTGGTCCAAAACATATGATTCGAATACGGAAAAGCTCCGTAGACAAGATTCTGCACATGTAGCAGTCCCTAGCGATAAGACTCCGCATGGATTCGTAGCTACGGTGCATTATTTTTAGAGATGAAACAAGTAGAGATAGGATTACAAAGCTAGCGTAGAAGTAGTATAAAAGCAGCTCATGTATCCGTAGATAAAAAAGTACTACCCGTGCATAGGAAAGTCCTGAGTGGGTTGCCCGTGAGTAACTGCTCTTGACACCAATAGAGAGATTTGCCCTGTCTTTGTGCAGTGAAACGATAAGATTTGATTTGAACCATACGAGACCGTCGAGGTCAAAACTAGAGAACTATCTGTCTGTAGGCCGCCGAGGTCTTGATTACTGTTTCGTGATCCGTCGAGGGTCTTAGCGTTCGTGTCCGTCGAGGGCAATAGTCTCCAATCGTTCGAATTAGTCTTACCGTAGACGAAATTCATAGTCCCACTTAGTCCACTGGACAATAAACAGAGCCCCTACAAACCTTAGAATCCCGTAGCTGTGGTGTTTTTACACTTGCAGTTACACATTGATTTCATAAAAACCTTCATACGATATTGAGACTGTGATCTTGTGCGTAACCTTTGCCAAGCAGTCCACCCTTGCAATCTTTCCTGGTGTGTAGAGTTATTGATAGACTTTACACGGAGGTTTACTAGTTTTTGGGTTGATTTGGTGTTGGTGCTACTCCCGTAGCTCTGATATCAGGTTGACTCTTGAGTGGTATACTTCGCCCATTATCGGATACCCTTTGCACCATATCTAATACATGTGTACGATGTTTTGCTAGGGCTTGAGCACGAAATCCAATAAGTTCTTCCCTGGTCCAAACCCGTTCAGGTGTTTTGACTAACCAAGTAGATTCTACCAGATCTAGAGGCAAAATAGGTTCTGCCCCCAAAACAAAGAAGTAGGGTGAACACCCTAGACTCTTCCTAGTTGTAATTCTGTCTGCCCACAAGATATGTTTCAAGAAATAAAACCAGTGGTGTAAATTCCCACTGGTGGCTTTTGCCAATGCTTGTCTTATATCAAAGTGTGCTCTTTCTATCTTTCCATTGGCCTGAGAATTATATGGTGAGATACGAATACCTCTAACTCCATATTTGTCTCTTAACCATTTAGTCAAGGCTAACATCTGAGGAGCATTATCTGTTACGATCTCTTCAGGTGTTCCCCATCTACATAAGATGTCATCAAAGAACCATTCCGCAAGTTGCCTTGCATTCTCATTGGCGATACCTCTTGCTTCAGACCAATTAGACAATGCGCATCTTCCATGCACAATGTTCTTGCATCCTCTACTAGCAGGTGTCATTTTAATAACATCAATATGTATTTTCTGAAATAGAGAAGGAGTGTGGGTAAGAACTGGCGGAATTCTAAGTAACTCCAATTTCCGTTCTTGACAAGGCTTGCAAGACTTGACAAACCAATCCACATCTTCCTCTAAGTGAGGCCACCAAAATCGCTTCTCAATAAGAGCTTTGGTAGCGAACATTCCTTTATGCCCTAAGTTGTCATGCGATGCAACTAGCATCCACATTCGCTTTTCCTTAGGTACAAACAATCTATGATGGCTAGAACCATCCAAAGACTTTCTATATAATCTTCCTTCATTGTCTACAAAGAACTTAGCAGCCCTTCTTATAAATTTACTTTTCTCTGATGCGGTCATTAATTTCAAGACATCTGAGTCTGAGTTGACCAACCAGTCAATAATCTTTGGAATTCCTTCATCTTGATCAATTGCTTCTTGACTTCGATGAATTTCCTCATATGGATGGTCCCTTGACCATTCCAAGTCTATTTCTGATGGGATAACTACCACTTCCTTTAGTGAATAGCTTCTAGCCCAACTTTCTTTCTTATAATGAAAGGACTCAAAATAATAAGCCCAAAGTCTTTCTTCATCTCTGACTTCTTGCAATTCTTCCTCAAAATCCACTACATTTGTAGCTAACTCTGTGAAGTCTACAACTTCATTAAAATATCCTGACCTAGGATCTATATGATCCTTGAAGGTCTCAAATTCTAATGGTTCTTCAGTCTGGTTTTCACCCATCCTGAATTTTACCGGTTTTCCATCGTCATCCTCTAGAAATTCTTCCCAACCTTCTGGTCTTTCAGTTGACTTGCCACCTGGTGGTGGTCTTGATAAACCATCTGGCCCATGTACCAATCCCTTGATATGGACTAAGGTAAATCTCCAGAGTCTAATTTCTTCTATCCAACGGTTGATACTGGCATTTGGCGCGCTACTGGGATTGTCTAACATTCCTTTGATGTAGCTAGCATCGGTTTCAACTGTTAAGTTTCTGCATCCATAGGTCTGATATTTGGTAGCTCTTAGAGCCATCATCAAACCATATAATTCTCTTTTCGGTTGAGAAAACCTTGCTTCTCTTTCATTAAGGGTAATGGAACCAAAGTAGTTGAAGAACTTCCTGCGAGGATTTTCTGGATCTTCTTGATATAAGTAGAATCCAACCGCTTGCCATGAAGTATCTACCGCTAACATAATCCCATTAGGATTTTCATAGTCAATGGGTTTGAGTGCTGGCGCATTTTGAATAGCTTCTTGAACTGTTCTCACAGCCTTCATCTCCGCTTCCCCAATGACAAAAGGTACGTTCGCTGCAGTCAACTTAGTCAACGGACGTGTAATTTTCGCATAATCCTTAATGAACATTCGCATTTGTCCTGCTGTGCCCAAGAAAGATTTTATATGCGCTCTGTTTTCAAAGTTTGCAGGGTCCCATGATAGGATGACTTCCGCCAACTTTTCTACTGGCTTTTCTCCTTCATAGGACACTCTGTGTCCTACTACTAACCCTTCTGATACACACAAGTATGCTTTAGGATCCGAAAAGGTTCCACCAACATATTTCATGCGCTGAACTATCCGATTTATGTTCTGGAAATGTTCCCAAACAAATCTTCTAATTCCTTTATTTTCTGGTATGGTTTCAAATGACCCATCTGGTGTTTCGTATCTAGAGGCCGGTCCTCTGATAGGAACATCATCAATATATGGTCTGGTGACATGTGGCATTTCTTCTCTAAAGATGTATGATACATCTTCATGAAATAATGGAACAGAGTTTGTCCAACCCATTGGTAGTTTAACCAAACGATAAGGACCAAATGGAGTCTGGAACGTAGTATAGTCCCTTGACTTTTCATCTATCAGTCTTTCATCATAACCAACCCAGATGTCCAACATGCCTAAACATGCTCTTCCAGAAAAGCTAGAAGCTATCTCTGCTGTTCCTGGTGGAATTCCTGAGTGTTGGATTGTAACTCTATTCAAAGCTTCTAAGCTATGAACTAAGTGCAGACTCTTTCCATCTTTCTTCAAAACCATAAACCATCTAGACCGATAAGACGAAGTAGTGGGTTCATAAACACCAGCTGCTATCTTATCTTTCAGGATCTTGCATACTTCTTCATAAATCCCAGGTGGAATAGGAATATTCTTTTCCACCCATGGAGTATGTGGTAGTACTGGAAATTTGATTGGAGGGAAGAAGTCTGTCCTGAAGTTTCCTCCTTCTTCTGCACACCAAGCAAATCCTTTTTCCTGTACTATCATGAAATGATGCAACAATTTCCTTTCTTCTGGCCACAAGAAATCTTCGGAGTGATTCATGTCAATGACCTCTTTCCTTTCTAAAGTATATCTTTCTCCAGGCGAATATTCAGGTGGATTAGGAGATAGTTCTGGAAGTTCCGCTAGTGGATCTCCAGTAATATTCCTTTGTACCCTAAATTCTTCTGGCATTGGTGCAAGTTGCGGTCTAACCTTCAAGTGCACTGGTTTATACTTCCCAAATACAGAGGCTGGCTCTAAACTTGTTAGATTCTCAGGGTTTCCATAAGGAGTTTCTGAGTTATCATTGATAAGTGGGTTCTCTCCACTTAATCCTTTTTCTATTTCTTCTATTCTAGCGCTAGAGGCTAACAAGGCTGTGACTTCTTTGAAATCAGTTTTACTAGCTAAGACAAACGCTTCTGCTAATTCCACTGACTCAAAGTTATTCTTTTCTGGTAATTTATACCCTTCTATCTCAATTTTATTATCCTCAAAAATAAAACTCAATGCAACCTCTCCTTGATCATCTAGCAATTCCTCAAGGCTCATTGAAAATTTTCTATTTCTGAATTTTCCTCATCTTTTTCTTTTCTAGCCTGTCTGGCTCTAGCATTTTCTCTTCTAAGGATGGGCTTCTTTGTTTTATGGCGAATCTTAATTCCCTCACCTCTAGGGTAAGTTGGTATAGTACACTTTACTCTAGTATTAGGGCAAGTGATTACTATGAGTTGATCACCATCTGGGAAATTCTGAACCTCTGAGTTTGTTAAAACGTCGAAAGGTCTTCCCAACAAAATCTGATAAGGAGCATCTTCAACAACATGAAGTTGTAAAAAGACTTCTACTTCACCAAATGTGAAAGGTACATTCCTTGCTAATCCTTTAGTCCTTTGTAGTTGACCATTTGCAGATTGCATAACCACATTTGTGTCTGGATCCCAAATCATTCCAAGTCCAATAGCTACAACCATATCTACTGCAACTATCTGAGATCCACTATCTATGATAGTTTCCACTCTTTCTTTGGACCCATTGACTTCTGGATAAATACATCGAAGACCATCCATTACATTAGCAACTATAAAAACATTACGCTGCTGTTCCATAGGAAGGTCTCTGATATACTGTTCCACCGGATCTTTCTGAACTATTGAACCAGCTTCAAGCTGTCCTCTAGCTTCTTCCAAAACTTCAAATGTTTGGTCAACTTCGAGTTCATCGAGATCGACGAACTCACTTTCCGTTCCAAAGTTAGAATTGCTTTACTAACTTTTCATCTATTTCTGCTTCGAAAAAGGACTTTGCATCCCTTCTAGGCAGTCTTCGATTTCTAAGTTTCCTTAACAAGGCTTTCTGTAATTCTGGCGAAGCTTTTATAGCATGCGATGTCGAAATCTCAACTTCCTGTCTCAGAATTTTGTCAGCAATCTCTTCAACCACTTTCTGCTTTACGACTTTCCAATCGTCATCATTCAAAGAAAGTTTCTCCGACTTAGGCCTAATAGCCCTTCTGATGTCTTCGACTTTCTCTGAAATGTTCCGGCTTCCTTGACCTTTGTTTCCCTGGTCTTCTTCTGGTTTCCTGGGTAAAGCAAAATCCCTTGGTTGAAATATCCTCTCAATCGGTTCTACCCGATCAAAGTGTCTCTCTTGAGGATCTTCCTTCTCTGAAGTTTGTTCCTCAATAGTTTCTTTTTCTTTCGACTTCTTTGAAGTCGACGCATTATCATTTCCTTCATTTTCTTTTCTCAACTGTGGAACTACGTACTTGGATCTATCAAAGTTTTTCGGCGGCGAAATCACAACTTCAGGCTTCAATCTTCGAGGTTCCTCAAGGGTCTTTTCCTGGGCCTTATTACTTTTACTGCCCTGCCCTTTCCTTGGAACATCTAGTTTTTTGAGCCATTGAGTTTCTTCATCAGAACCGATAGTACTTTCGATTCATCTGAGTCACCCATTTCTTTGATAGTTTCTTCCAGCGCAAACTGGAAGTTCGAGACTGGCATTGGCTCTTCTTCGACTTCAAACATTAAGCTCTGCGCCATCACCAAAGTCTTAGCCGTCCATCCTTTCTCTTTGGCAATTGCCCAAATCCTTTCCGCACGAGTTGGTCCTGGTTCACCGAATCTCACAAACGGAACCCAGTCCCCGTTCTTCAACTCGAATTTTCCATCAGCATTCCTTCTCAAAATTCCTTTCGCCAATAAATCTGCTTGTTCCGGACAGTCCCTCACAGTATGTCCTTCCTTATTGCAGAACCAACACTGCATATCTTCGACCCAGTTAGACTTTGACAAAGACTCATTTCCATTGCGCGGTCTATCGCCAGGACGTTGGTATTGGTTTCCGTTATTCTGAGTCCCATTTCCGGTGCTCACTTTCATTGTTCTCATCAATTCAAGGAGTAATCAGTTATTATTTTCCGTTGCCTTATTCTGTTCTGAGACTTGCTGTCCCAATTCTCGGAGTTTCACATTATATGTGTCCATCGAAGACGAAACTTTCTGTTCCCATTCGTCTTTGAATTTCTTTTCCCTAGTTTCCAGGACCGGTGGTCTCAAAAACTGATCTTCAGACTGTCTTACACCATGAAGCATGGTATACCCTGCAGGCGTTAACCCCGCATAGGTATCTCTACCTGATTGTCCTACTTGTATCATCGTGACAGACATGTTGATAGCCGCTTCTTGAACATCTTCGATCATCCACGGATCCTGACGTCTCTTTAGCTTTTCAGCGATGTCCATGTCCTTACTGGACTCTGCCATGGCTTTGGCAAATAGATGTTTCTGTAACTCCTCCGCAAAGCGGGGCTCCAAAGTGTTGATATAATACCGGACTAGGTCCACATTTGTAATCAACGGCGGATTCACATTTTTCAACTTCTTCGATTCTAAGTTGAATTCACAATTAAACGCAGCTAACTTCAAGGTATGTCCAATCGGTATATACTTCGCTTTCTCGCAAATGGCAAGTAGACGCTCACGAGAGCCAATCTTCCTGTCCTGCGCTTCCAGGAATTCCTTAAGTAACTCTTCTCGGAATTTTTCCCAATCATAACCTCGAGATGACGGTACAACCTCCGCTAATAGCTCTCTGGTTGCTATGTCCATCTGGGTCATAGTAAAATTGATCCGCGCTTCACCATTCTCTATGTTATGGAACTGGAAATAATCCTCTAAGGCTGTAAGCCAACCTTCGAAATGTTCCGGGTGATCTTTACTAAAGACCTGAAGTCGCAACTTGTATTTGTCCCCTTTCAGGACATCTCTCGCTTCTTCGGAGAGCTCCATCCAGGAGTTCTTTGGTGGGCGATCCGACATTTCTGTCAGCGCCATTGATTCATTTCTATTCGACATTCTAAATTCTGATTCTACGTCTGACAACAAACTCGATAAAGATGATTCACGTGAGGAAGATGGTAATGGTACTAGACTAGCAGTACTAATGCCTTCTTCGACGGTAAAATACCCTCTTTTCGTCGGCGACTCAGCTAAAGATTGATTTATTCTTAACCGGGCTGCTTCCGAATCTCTTATTTGTTCTGTATTCCTTTTTCTCAGTTCCTCAAGCTTCTTCTGAATATTTGAGAGACTGTGATCAAACAATTGTGACTGTCCTGCAACAGTCGAAGTCAAAGTTGTTCTTTTCTTAGAAGTCTCTAACGCTTTTCCTTTATTCGCAACTGGTGGGTCGCTTTTAGGAGCAATTTTGACAGATTCTTCCGTAAAGTTCAACGGGTATAGGGTAACTTCTCGAAGCAAACTTCTTCGAAGTCGAGATGTACAATGTAAATGAAGTCTTTTCTTAGTGATACCACCCCCTGCGGTGGTCACCAATGATAACGGCACTAAAAACTACTACTAGGTGCAGCAAAACACACTCCAAGCACGAAGTGCGCAAAACCAAACCCAACACTAGCAATTAGCGTAGTTGATTTGTGGAGGTCAGTATCAATGGACGCTCTCAGCAAGGTTCACTGAGAACTCTAAGATTTGACTTCAAGGGTGGGGCTTTATATGGTTCAAAACAAATTCAAATTCTGTGTTCACAAGTCAAAATGACTAAGGCTTTCTATGAAGTTCACTACTTCGAGGAGGTGTTCAATTCTTTCTAAGTTCAAATAGAACTATCAAATTCAATTCAAATTCGAGTCAAAGCGACTCTACAAGTTCAAAGTTTCCAAGTACCAAAGTGGCAACAAATTCAAATCAAATTCAAAGTTCTAATCCAATCTTTTCCAAATACAAACACCAACTTCGAAGAAGTGGGGCAAAGTATGAGCCAGAGTCCCCTAGTGAAAGCACTTAGGCTTCTGTCGTAGGTTACTGGGGAAAATACTGCTGCTACCATCCTCCCTTATATACGCCTTTTCGAATAAATAATAATCAAACGTCGAAGATATGGTAAAAAGTCGAAAATATAGAGAAATCCCTTTCAGAGATACTAAAGTACCCTTAATCAGGTATAGTACATGTCCATTAGATATAAAACTGTCCAGAATATAGTATTCCTTATTCCTTTTCCTCATATTTTCTTTATTCCTGTTCCGAGTCAGATATCTTTGACATTTGCATGTGGATACATCCTGACCCCTTTTTGTTTCCAAGGCGAGTCCCCATGTGCTCCCTTGTTCTCTCTTGTTCTATCCGATCTGGAATAGTCCAAAACTGCTCGATCTACATTCCAGGGATCGTTCCTATGGTTCTTTCCTGGTAGAATGTCCTTTCTGACCGGACATCGTCGACATCCGCCCCTTTTCTTGTTTCCAGCTGTAAGTTACAGCCACCAGCATTGTTTCCGTTCCTTAAGTCCGAAGTGGACTTTAGATAGTTACATCCGTCAGATTGTTACTTCCAGATGTACTTCTAAGAGTTGTTTCCGTCTTTTCAACCAATATCGAAGAAATCAATAAATTGATAGTAAAATCAAGTGTCCCCATGTTTGCTACAGGTAATTGCGAGTGAGACGAGGCCTATCCAAATGAACGAAGGTTTTTAAAGGCTGCTTCATCAGTTCCTACAGGTTTCGGAACGTCGAAGACTCTCATCTATAGGGTGTTTTGTACTTTCTGTACTTCGGATAACCCGCAAATAGACCCGTGCTTTGACTAGCAGCTTGGGCTTGCTCTAATCCTCATATTATGTTCCCATTTTGATTATATTATATATAAAAATGTTAAAAAATGTGTTTATTTAGGTACTAGTAGATTATATCCGCGATAACGGATAGATTCATCTAACTCCGAGCATAGAGATACATGAGCACGCCTGTCAATACTCTAACTTAAACAGTGGAGTTAAGTCAAACTCATTTGAACTCAGTTCATGCGTAGTACAAATCAAACAAGTTTTGATTTACTACAAGATATGAAATAAAATACAAAAGAGGATTTTAGGCGCCATAGCGCATGCCAAAATACAAGATATGAGGGCAGATGCCCAATACAAGAATCAAGAGATCTACAGTAAATGTAGGCTATGGATACAAAATAAGAAAACAAGAAATGACTATGAAATTAGAAGATGTCCGAGTCCATTAAGGTCCAAGAAGTAAAAAACTACGCTCTAAGGAAGTTAGTGTTAAACTTCCAAGATAGAAATATTGGACTTACCGTTTGCGATACATTGGACGACCAAACGCCTTTTTGTAGGCCAGTCGTTCCCGTGCCAGCTTTTCCATAACGGCCCGAGCTACAGGAGAAAGACCTTCAAGGTCAGAAGTGGAAATTTTCCAATCTTCTGCTTTTTCCTCGTCAGTCTCTTCCCCATCGCTTGAATCTTCGGAACTCTAGAAAGAAATGATTAGAACCAGTCTACGGAAAGATAGTAAGAGACTTACTGCTTCCTCGGCCTCATTGTCGATCAAGTCGTGAGCTGTAATCGCTACTTCCTAGAAATAATATGAATAAAAGATAGAACATGATTAAAAGATTGACTTACGGGTTCTTGTACTTGAGGATCTTCAGCGCCCTCAACATCCTGAACCGTACTGGACTTGGCTACGGATGAAGAAGCCTCCGCAGAAGAAGAGTCCGATGAACCACCATCAGATTCACCCTCTTCTTCTTCCTCTTCATCTGCGCTAACCTTCTTGGAAGCTCCAGAAGTAGCTATGGGAGCTGACGGGTTAATAGAACTGGTCGGCTAGAATAAGGATGAATCATAGGGATTCCCATAGATGCGAAATGAAATAAAACTTACCAACGGAACAGAGGGAGGAGCATTCTCCTCGACCTCTTCAACCGCAGAACCAGAAAGCGACCAGCCAAGAGCATCGCCGAGAGCTTTGACTTGAGAGGGAGTCATTTTGAAGTCCTCATCGTCACCAAGACCTTTGAAGACTTCAACAGGATCCCTCCCAGCCACCTGTAGAGCCCTTTGACTCTCCTGGATGTTTGACCAGGTTATCTTAGCGGCGTTGTAGGTGGTCTTCTGAGCCAGTAACATTTGCTTGTAAGACCGTAGCTCTCGATTGAGCCGGGGAGCGATTTTGGCCAAAACTGGTAAAGGGACTTAGAAGAAATGATTAGAAATTGAACAAGTAGAACTTACGGAGGTTATTGCTTGAGGCAGCTTCAAGTTTCTTGAGCCCAGCTTGAGAACTGTCAGGATCGAAGAAGGAGCACTTCTGCTTCCCCACGAAGCATCATGCGCAGGTTGGCCTATGACCAGCCTTACCGCTAGTGGCCCAGATTGGTTTACAATCGGTATACCCAAAGTAGGTACAGCGACCGCAGGGAGTGAGACGATCGAACTACAAAGTTCAGTCAGAATAAAAAGATTATAAGAAAAGAACAGGAAAACTTACAAAGGCTACAGATCGACTGGCTTTCAGAATTGACTCCAGGCTGAGCTTGGCTTCGCCCAGATGGAATTGGAGTTCCATATCTGGGCTGCGGTGTTAGTTTAGCAACAAATGATACGAGTTAAGAGACTTGCTGCGAGTGGCACCAATCCACTCCTCAGGAAACACGTGAGACTGGGCTCCAGAAGTCCACAGTTCCTCTACGGAAGCTCCAGTGTTCTCCGTAGACTCCTTGGCCTTCCCTTTACTTTTGCTGGTCTGGCTTGACGTTTGCCTCGAGGACTGGTCAGTAGCTGCAGCCTCCGATTCTGAGGTAGCTATGGGCCCCTTGCTGGTACGAGATCGAGTGCGATAAGGCTAAGAAGGGATGGTTAAAGAAGTTAAGAACGGGTAAAAAGAGGTGACTTACTTTGCGATAATGCGACTTAGTTGACTATGCTACAAGGTTCTTTTTGCACTTTAAACAGTGCTACAGGGCGATATTTATCATATTAAGAACTAGAGTGAGCCCGAATTGCTAGTTAAAGCTAGTGCCGCTAGTAGAATGTGCCGTAGGCGCAGCTAGACCAGTTAGAGAGAGCCGTAGATCGTGTCAGAAAACTGTATGACCGTTCAAAACCTGTAGAACACTATGAGCAGAGGACTTAAGCAGTAATTCACCGAGTTCTACTCTCTACATTCTACTATCCACTGGCATATCAAGGGATTGTACTATTAGAAGACTTGTAGTCTTCACAGAACCGTTTGTAGCAGAACTTAACAAAGTCAAAAGACCTTCATACTAGGAGTACCTACTTCTACGGGGGATTTAGTTGACAAGAAATTGGACATAGGACCACGCAGACTAGGAAAAATTTGATATAACTATAGATCGAGTCCCGATCTGAGGAAAAGACAAAAATACATGATACAGATCCCAGATCACAGATAGAGTACCTAGGAACCAGGCAGGAATGAACAACAGATCTCGGAGTCCACGCTGTTCATGTGCTATGGCAATTCGGAACTCTGGATCCATATGCTGGAACTACTTGGACACACAAAGTCCATATGATTTGATAACGTTGAAATGCAGGATAAGGTCCGTAGGTAGGAAATACCATATGGTACGCCTATGTAGGTCCATTCTACATGCTGAAACAAGAATGAAGAACAGTCCAGATTGGTCCAAAACATATGATTTGAATACGGAAAAGCTCCGTAGACAAGATTCTGCACATGTAGCAGTCCCTAGCGATAAGATTCCACATGGATTTGTAGCTACAGTGCATTATTTTTAGAGATGAAACAAGTAGAGATAGGATTACAAAGCTAGCGTAGAAGTAGTATAAAAGCAGCTCATGTATCTGTAGATAAAACAGAGTACTACCCGTGCGTAGGAAAGTCCTGAGTGGGTTGCCCGTGAGTAACTGCTCTTGACACCAATAGAGAGATTTGCCCTGTCTTTGTGCAGTGAAACGATAAGATTTGATTTGAACCATACGAGACCGTCGAGGTCAAACCTAGAGAACTATCTGTCCATAGGCCGCCGAGGTCTTGATTACTGTTTCGTGATCCGTCGAGGGTCTTAGCGTTCGTGTCCGTCGAGGGCCTTAGCATTCGTGTCCGCCGAGGACTTAGTTTTCGTGTCTGTCGAGGGCAATAGTCTCCAATCGTTCGAATTAGTCTTACCGTAGACAAAATTCATAGTCCCACTTAGTCCACTGGACAATAAATAGAGCCCCTACAAACCTTAGAATCCCCATAGCTGTGGTGTTTTTACACTTGCAGTTACACATTGATTTCATAAGAACTTCATACGATATTGAGACTGATCTTGTGCGTAACCTTTGCCAAGCAGTCCACCCTTGCAATCTTTCCTGGTGTGTAGAGTTATTGATAGACTTTACATGGAGGTTTACTAGTTTTTGGGTTGATTTGGTGTTGGTGCTACTCCCGTAGCTCTGATATTAGGTTGACTCTTGAGTAGTATACTTCACCCATTATCGGACTCAGCACTGCCAGCGGCCCTCCACTGGCCCACATACCTCAATGTAGTGAAAACTGTTCTCAATGTCAGGAAAGTAGGAGTAAAAAAACCACCAAAAAGGTCAAGAACAAAAAAGTTCCAAAAAGGTCCAGAAAGGGTCTTGCTGTTTCACTGATGTTGAACACCTCTTGAGTCACATAATAGCGTGTGCCATCCGAAAAACATCAGCAAAATGACATAATAAGCCTTTTCGGCTTTTTCCAGCTTTTTCCAGCTTTTTCGCTGGCAGGCAAGACAAAAGCCGCTTTTCAGTACTTTTTTTACCAAATTTAGATCAATAAAGCCGAAAAGCCGAAAAGCTATGACTTGTTGACTTGTCGGTGCCGAATGACAGTGCACCCTGAAGTTTGGCGGACATGTGGTATGTTCACATGCCTCCTGCTAATGAAAAAGCATACAAGTCATGCCATTCAGTCACCCTCAAGGCTTTTACATGTATGTAGATACAAAGTACACCTTAATCTGTGTTTATTTTCAAATAAAATGCCTTCAGATTATGAAAATGGTAATGTCAGAGTAAAATTGGAGTAAAATCTTCGAAATTTCAGATATTCCCCTTACAAACACCCTTCAACTTTAGTATATCTATATAGTAGGAGACTACAGAGGGTGTTTGAAGGGTGTTTGTAGGGGGATTTTCAAGATTTTACTCTGACAGTAACATTTTTATAATCTGGAGACATTTTATTTGAAAATAAACACAAATTATAATATGTACTTTATACTATCACACAAAAGACTGAACAGCATGGCTATTTTTGCTTGTAGGAGGTGTGTGGAGGTAGCACATGCCCACCAAATTTGAGGGGTATATATGACTAAGATATCACTGATTACCAACTTGAACCTGTTTCACAGTGTAATGACCTCAAAAGGTCATCCTCAATAACCATCCAAAAGTTCATCCCGCTATTGTCCAATTCATCCAAAGCTCTTGAAGACCACCAAGGCATTCAGACACATATTGGTGGGATGCCTTGGTATATTTTTTAACTTTCTGTCACACTATTCAGGCAGCAGGGATTAATTGGGCATGTGTAGGACTGTATGCTATCACTACATTTACACTTCTGACTGTTATAGTTGTACAGTTATGATATCCATACTGTTAGCTCCAGAGCACAGGCTATATATGGTATGGTAAACGGTATGGTTTCAATCCATACAATTCGTTACCATATACCATATACGGCCATAATTACAGTAATTTTTCAATTGTTTGGAGCTAGTCTACAGTCAAAATGTGACTTGTGCTATGGTATACAGCCCTAGGCATTTGATGGACATACAGCTGATGCCATGCAGCATAAAAGGATGTGGCTGGCAAAGCACTTTTGACTGTATATACACCCACATCAACCTGTAAATACAATTGATGGCTTGGTCTAGTGGTTAAATTACATTATATATTGTCAAATTTTGAGGCTGTGAGTTCAATCCCCCAACTAGACAAGATTTTAAAGTATGATACCTTTGCCTTTATATACTAATATTGTACAATAAATTAGTTCTTACTAGAAAATATTACGAGTAATCTTGCAGGTTGATGGAATGGGAGTGGGGGTAACTATAGACAAATAGATGATGCATGGTGCCCAAAGGCATTGGGCACCATGAGTTGGTATAGCTATACTTAATTAGGAAGGTGTAGAGAAGGTACAGCCATTTTGCTTAATTAGCGGGTGCTACATGTAACATTGTCCTTCCTGCCCTTTGCTGTAAGATAAGTGTTCTGTACATTATTTTCAAAGGCAAGGTGTCTCAATATTGTTATTAACAAGAAAAAAACTATGGTTATTGCTCTCTAGAATGTCAAGGCTAAGGATCCCAAGCTTTAAAGCTTTTACCTGGAATATTGAAGGACCTTTGTATGGTAGCTCTGTCTATTATATAATGATATGCTATGAGTTGTATGGTCTACATGGTTAGACAGTGGGTCTTGGTTGCTCACTAGAGAGAGCACATTGAAAACAAGAAAAATACATATATTGTTCAATTGCTAGATAAAAAACTAAACATTCTATAATTTGCAAACTTGTTAATATAATATGATTCAAATACATCAAGAGACTGGGAGTGATGGAAGTTTTCTGGAAGAGCATCTATACCAAAGCGGGGGAGAAGATGCGCAGAGTGGGCAATTGACTCCAGATGAATTACAGCTAAAGTGGGTCTTCCATCTCTTTGCACTTCCTGTTCTACAACCCACATTCCAGTGTCTTCATCAGGCTCATCATCTGACCGGAGGTACCAGTTGACCAGTGCACATGGGTAGTTCTTCTTGTTATAGGTGAAGGAGAAAAAGAGGAGTACTCGAGCAACTGCAAGGCCAAGAACACCTGGGAGTGAGCCGTCTACCTGTACAAACACTGTATCTCTGTGAGGGCGCTTGCCATGCCAATGTGGGGTTGAGCGGATGCGTTCCCTATACATTCCATTGCTCCCACATTCATCACTGGGTGCAAAGCAAGTAAGCACAGCAGAGTGAAACACAGTAATTTTTTCGCTAAATGGAGGACACTGGTCAATATCTAGGCTTTCACCAAAGATATCAGAGTGTGGATTGAGCTGGTCAAAGAGAAACTGTCGAAGGACATGGGGGAATTTGGGTTGATTTATATGGCGAGAAAGGGTTTCAACTGTTTAAGGATACCCACAAGCTGTAGTACAATGTCATACTTGACTCAAAGTAAGGAAACATTGTTGAACATACCAGCAGTGTATGCTAAATGAACTGAAACACCACCACTCTGGTCGTCACAGGGTCCAAGATCATTCTCAGTCTCTCTCTCTGGCTGTATAAGTCTGGGTAGGAATCCTCAGCATCCTCCCAGTCTGGAATATTGAGTAAATCCTCTGTGAATGAGGTGGTGGTACCAGTGAGCATTCCTCGTTGAACAAACTTCCTCCATAGAGCATCCATTTTATTGAGTCGGAGAATGGTTGTCAACATCTGCGGAAGAGCATTGTACCTGTTTGACCGTCACCAGGGCTCCTTGACAGCCTTGATATGCTTTGATTCTGTAATCGAGGAACAGAGACCATTTGGTGAACCAAATTGATGAATTGATTCTTCATAATGAACTAGAGAATGTTGTCGAGAGAGGGAGATGGTTTCACAGGTTCCATAGGTGATAAAAGCAGCCCTATATTTATGGTAGGCTTGGAGGTACTGGTAGAACTGGTCAAGGTCATGGGTGTTAATTTCATTTTTGCGAGCAATATAATATAGGTGCATGAAGGATGAGAGAGCTTTGACCATTTCATGGGGAATATACCCTGCAACAGCAGCAATATAAACCTTCAACAATGCCTTGGAGTCATCACCTGTCCACTGGGCAAAGTCTCGACCATCAGGAAATCAATGTATACCTGGAAAGGCTGGAACAGCAGAAATTCTGGAGAAAATTGAACATTACATGATGAATAATAATGGGAATAGTTCACCTTCTATTGATATCCTTCAAAATTTGATTACCATCTTTCCCATATGCCTCAAGAATGTAACTGCAAATCCAAGTAACAATATGATCCTTGAATGTGCCCTTGATGATTTGGTGTAGGAGATCTGGGGTGAGAAGAACATGGATGTCGGCACGGGGGAATTGATCAGTAAAAGGCTATAGACATTCAAATTCAGTCCTATGGATATATTGCAAACTGCATATGCAAACTCACTGAGACATCAGTTCTTTGCCCAAATTCCCTCCAAACCTTTCGTTTATCTCCCTGGACAAAGGCCTGCCGATATCCATATGTTCTTGCAAAGGCTCTATCACCATTTTCATCAACTCCATCTAAATTCTCTGGTCTAGCCATGCATCTAAACTATAAGTGTGAATATTCCTAATATTAAATAAGAACAAACATACTTTGGACACCAGCCCTGGACAATGCATGCAAGGTATGTTTGCTCCAGATAGTCACCAATGTAAGGACCAAGTTGAAATACTACTTGCCAGTAGTGGCCATCAGGACATTTCAGAAGAATCGGAGTGGTCATATGCAGCCACAATGGTTTCAAGGCCATGAATAGACTGTAATGGTAGAGGCGATGACAAAAGGTGTGAAAAATTTCCGACTTTCTATCATTTTGATTTGCTGCAGAATGTGTCATTATAAACAACAAACAAAAAATTAAGATACAAACTTCGAGGAATAGCAAAAAACATGAAGGGAAGAACACTGTTGCCATGTGCTCTCTGTGCTATGTTTGTTAGGTTTCCGGGAGAAATGTAGGCAGGGTGGTATTCTTGATGTCCAGTACCCACAGAGACTGTTGTTTTGTCACTCCCCAAGATGATGGGAACCAACATTGCACCATTTGTTATTCTTGAGAGCTCTGGATCTCTGGAAATTTTATCCTAATTTGCGTTTATTAGAATGTGGACAAACTGACAATTGAGAACTACGTACGGCTGTATCCCATATCCAATCTCCAGAGAGCAGATTGGAATAAATTCTCTCATTTCGAGTATTCCATTCCCGATAAGGAGTGTAGTTGAACTGGTCCCTAAAGGCTTCGGTCTTGAGTTGCTCAATTAGAACATTCAATGTGTCATGGACACAGAATTCATAAACTTCCATCATCCAAAGGGGTGGGTTGTCTGGCAGCTCACCAGTGTACTTCACATTGTAAGTGATCCATGGGGTATTCTCTTCTCGGATTGAGTCAATTGCTGCATAAAGATCCTTTGTATTCCTAAACGGAGTCTGACCACCTCCGACTTCGAGAAGTTGAGCCTGAAGGATATCTAAAGCTTTGTTGATTTTTCCATTTGATGCTTTGAGTTCAATGTAAAAGAAGTGTGACCAATCAAAGGTTGATCGCTTGTCGAATGGGTACCATGCTTGTGGAAGATGGATAGGAGGTTCAGGAATGGACTCGGGGCTCTTATCTGCAGGTACAGGACGACCATGTATGTTGTAATGATCCGCTGAAATGAATAGAAGTGAGCTATAGCAGTCAACAAGATAGTCTTGATACGCACCACGGAAGTGCTGGTGTGTCTCAAAATGATGTTCACCTCCTCCTCCACCAATCTGGAGTCCGAATGAAATGACTGGGTGTTTGATATTTTTATGGCGAGTAAGACCACCAGGAGATCAGAAAGCCTGCTTGCATTCAGGGCAATAGAAACTGGTGAGCAGGATAAGGTCAGAATCACTGTCAGACATGTGAGTTTGGTTTCAAAATGAGGTAGAAGTGGATGCCCAACAAAAATGCATTGCTAGAATTTATAGAAAATACAATGAGAGGAAAAACGCGAACATATTGCATGTGTAACTGCCAGCACTGTGAGAAATGTGCATGTGTTGCCGATGGCACTGTGAAAAACGTTCAACGTCGGCTAACAACACACGCACCTACTATCTCTCCCATCATCAACTCCCTGTCTTCATCCTCTCCCACCTCTTGTCATGCCTCCTCATGCTAAGAAAAAGAAGAACATCAGCTCAACAAATCAACACAATGATAAGACCAATACACACTCACACGCCCAAACGAGAAGTGGTGTGGCTGCATCAAAAGCAACCACATCTCAACCTGTCGCTCCCACCACTGGTTACACGGAAGATGATTACAATCTGAAGACAGCCAATGGTGAAAATTTGCAATGTAAGTAAAAATAGCACATTTCACAACGATGGGAACTGAATACCACAAGCAGGTACCCGAACGTCCTTACCATGTACACATAAAAACATCGACCCAGCAGAACCAGATCGCCCCCGCCCCAGACGATCTTCTGCAGAAGTCCAGGCAGAAAAGGTTGTGGGAGGAAAGGAAGAAGCTAAAGAAGATGAAAGAAATACAGGCAAAGGAGGACGAATTGGAGAGGCTGAAGTCTATGCTACGTGAACAGCAGATAGTGAGGGAACGGAAGGCAAGAACGAGGGCTTACGATTTGCCACAAGCCCCAAAGAGACGGAGAATGAGGGATATGGAAGCGAAGTAAACCTGGGGGGAGAACGAGACATCAACACACCATCAGACTCTGCTGAGTTTATAGATGTCGACAACGTCAGTGAAGATAGCAGTAGCGAGGGAATCGTCAAGCTAAAGCCAGTGAGTTATCCCATCCACTCATCTGACTGTCAATTCACCTCAAGTCTTGTTTGTTCAGAAAGCGAAGCAGAAACCAGGTAGGAATACTGGTGGTGATGGTAGAAAGGGAAAGAAGCGGGCAGCTAGTGGGACAAATACCATGCAAGAAGCCCTTACCGTGTATCAACCAAGGTGCGTTTTCCATGGACCTGTCAACAAGGTACTGAGTAAACTCGCTAGCAGAAAAACGGGCCTCTCCAAGCGCTTCAAAGCCAGCCTTCAAGCACCAGGAGGGAGGGAGTTCAGTGGACTTGCAGACAGCGACATTGAAGATATCGCTCTTGGTGAAGCAGAGGGGGCTACAGTTACGAACCAATCAGAGCTCGACGACAATGGCATGGTACGTGTTATCTTTGGATTTCTATTAAGTCTGCATAATTGACAGGCTATACAGATCGGTCTCGTAAACGACTATACTACACCTGTCAATTCACAACCAGGTTTGAAGGGCTCATCAGCTGTATCTTCTCGTCAACCCTCTGTTGAGTTCAACCCTCTCCCCAAGAAAGGTGCTGTACAAACAGCACATCTCCCGACAGCTCGTGCCCAGCCTGGATCCCAACATTCATCTCGTGCAGGATCCCGGTCAGCCTCACATACCCATACTCCGGCCGAATCTCGAGCTCATTCACCAAACCCTGCTGCTCAAGGATCTGGGGAAAAAGGAGGCCAGAGGGTCAGAACAAGTGCAAAGAAATACCCGGAGTTTATCAGGGGCAACTGGTCTAGTCATGTCCTCCCAACAACGAAGCATGCCATGTTCGCTTCTGATCAGCCAATGGTCAAATTTCGTCGAGACAAGGTCCTTCTTGAAACTGTTCAAGATATTGTCAACCGGACATTCCCAGAAATCAGATATGTTTGCTCTCTGGATAGAGATGCAGTGTTTCAACAGGTCAGTTTCATCTTCATATGGTTACAATTTGAGCTAACAGACTGTGCGGCAAACTTAGATATATAACCGGTTGAATGAGACACATTCTGAAATAGGGTCGAAAGCAATCAAGACTGTTGGCGAGTTCTTTAGTCATCCAGAGTATAATGGTCATTACAGGAGGATTCTCGAGTACGCTACATGGGCCAGTGATCGGCTTGAAGATGGTCCCACCTTCTACGCTGAACCATCAGCCAGTAATATTAAGCCCAGCGATGGAAACTATGTGGTAAGCAAATTTTTGGCATATCTAATTTTGTTGTTCTGACGATGAGTACTAGCCACCAAGGGGGCTGTTTCAATCATACTTTGTCATTGAAATGATGAAGTTCTACATGAGCAAAATGGCCCAGTCAAGCATCGAATATGGGCGTCCTGTTGGTCTGGTCGGTCTGGTTTGTGCAGCGGTATGTTTCCCATAGTTCATCTTCCTTAGACATCTAGCAACTAACTTGACGTTATGGTAGATCAAACGAGCGTTCCAGTACTATGTCAAGTCGAAAGGCCACCCACCGCTGGTTTCACTCACCAAGGAAAGCAAACAGTTCTCAGAAGTGAATGTGGGCAAACATGTCAAGGCCTTTGTACACTATGTGGCTAGCCTCACCGATGATGAATGGGAAGACCTCATGGTCCTGTATGAATACTCCCCTAATCCCCCATTGCGACGAGGGCGGTGCCTCAAGCGACTCTGATCAATCTATCAAGCTCTATATCCCTCATTAGGTAGCTAGTACCTATTTCCTTAAGGCTCTCGCCATCATTCCTCACACGTTTCCTGTAGTTCCTCACACGTTTCTTGTATGTACAATCATTGCCTTCTCTTGGACTACCACTATATAGGTTATTAGGCTATATTTTCTTGTGTATTTTTAGTATTCAAATTGCAGTTGTGTATTCATGCTTAATGGGCTATAGCTACCAGGATTTGAGAGGAGAATGAATGAAATTTACCGAAATCATACGATTCTGCAAGTCACACGTGGCTTGCGGCTTGCGACCACTTGTGGCTTTTCTGGGCCACCCAGGTCCGGACTCTGAACTGACTTGTACCAAAATAGACATAGATTGTGGATTTTCCGCTTTTGGATAATTTTGGTGGGGAAAAAGCCGCGAAAAGCCGGACAAGCCGGCAATGGTTGTTTTCTGATGTCAAGCGGAAGGGTATGGATTCAACACAAAGTGTTCCCCAGTATTACAAGGAGGCGGCCCGAGAGCCATTGTTGACAAGTATAAGAAACAGAGAACATATCTATTCGTCCTCACTCCAAGCAGGTTCGCTAAGCTCTGTGTACTTCGTGACCTTTAGTCGTGAACCGGGAGGGACGCCCTTGTCGTCGAGTGCCTGTGGATGTCCGTTGTTGAGGATACCGACGCGTTTCATTGCTAGTAGCTGAATTACAGATAGTGAGAGCATGAAGGGCGGCGACAACTGGACGCAACTCACATTGTGCGCAGCATTTGAATGGTCATACACACCACCAAAGAATGCCGTGGTTGCATCTTTCCCTACAAGAGCACGTACCATATTAACATACGAAGGTCGAAAACGTTGAAATAACTTTACCGATGAACTTGCGAATTAAATGAGCGCCTCCAGGATGTTCCTCACTGAAGCCCGAAAGGTCGTGGATGAATCCGGCGATGAGAATCAACGGTCTCTTCGCAGATTGGTTTTGGACTGGAAGGGAAAATATGTCATCTGAGAAGAGACAAAGATTGTAACAAGCCATACAAGTCTCCCAAGAGACCACCAGTAGGTCATTGCTATCAGCCGGCCAAATCAAGCCGTCCTGGACCTCCTTCAACTTCTTGAGCTGCATAGTCAATTGCCCCTTGCGAATCTCGTTGTCGGGGAATCTCTAGACGTTCGCAGATGAAGACGAATAAATCATGAGTGTAACTCAAACACACCTTCAGATGGCTGGCCGACCCAAGCTTGGACAAGACCCAGATAGTCCATTTCGTGGGGTCGTACTGATACCATTTGATAGCATTTCGGAAGTCCATGGGGAACTAGGGAAAAAAAGAAATTAGGATACCCGTAACTAGAGGGGTTAACGATCTGACCTGGTGGTGGAAGTTGTGGTAACCTTCACCAGAGGTCAAAAAGGCGGTAATCATGTGGTCGCGGGGTGTATGCTTGTCATCGAATGGTGTTTCACCTAACCAGTGTGCAAGAGAGTTAACACAGAACGTAGACTGGAATAAAGAAAAACATGAGCACATCACCGTCCCGTCCACGGAAGAATCACTTACATGATGCCCAACCACCAACCGCAAAATACTAGCGTAAACAAATCCACCCTTCGCGTCGCCCCATCCGTAATGGGCAACCAACGTCGGGATAAGGAGTGCAAAAGTCGCGGCCAACCGATAGTAGTATTTGTGTTGCCACTTGACTACAGGGTTGCGCCTGAGGTCGCTAACGTCCGCTACACCTGGCTTTCTCCTTGGTCGTAGAAGCATCCATCCAACGTGGGAGTACCAGAAACCGTTGTGCGCACTGTACGGGTCAAGGTCGGTATCAGTGTATCGGTGGTGAGCGCGGTGAGCTCTAGCCCACCACCCGATGGAACCTTGAACAGATCCGGCACCAAGACAAGCGAGGACGTATTGGAGGGGAAGTGAGGCGTTGTATGCGCGATGGGCCCAAAGACGGTGATAGCCAGCAGACATACCTAAACAGCTTGTGAATCACAAAGAAGTGGCACGCCAGACGTGAGTACACTCACCCAGACCAGATAAAAAATGGCAAACTACACTCCAGATGAATGTCTCCACCCTCAAACTCGTATAATAAGCACCAATGAAACCGATGATGGGAAGACCAAAAATGGCGGTGAAATTCCTCCACTGAATCTCATTCAAGATATTGGACCATGTAATGGGAGGCAACTGTTTCGTTGTTTTGAGGATGTGGTCGACGTAATTGTCAGGAATATTGAGGTCGGCGGGCTCGTCATCCCTGGACGTCGTCTCGAAGGACGACTTTTCGTGGGGGAAGAACTTCGCCTTCGCATCGAAAACATCGGACATGGCGGCACTGGGAGTGAAAGTGAAAGAAGGATGGAAAATTGACATTCAGAGCGCCCCACGTTTTAAAAAGATATTTCGTGCCTTGGGTGTAGGGGCTAAATTACAATTACTGTAGAAAGTTCGTTACACTTGACGGTGATCGTAAATTAGATCGCTCTGGGGCCGGGTTGTGTGGTTCCCGTGTGGGACCATACCTTGGACGGCGTGGTGAATAACGCGATGTGATGACAGTGGACGTAAGTGACGACTGGCACCTGAAGTTGACAAGACCACGTCCCCGCCATGACCACTGAAGTAGTAAGTACTGACTGTTCTTTTGCGTGCGACGCCGTCGGCCATCTATTTGCAAAGAAAGTCTCCCAGTTGAGAGCTAAGGGCCACGGTTTCGGTACTTGAGAACATGCTCAGGGGTGCTCAGGGGTGAGAGGCGTCTTCGGGTCCTTCGGGCGGTACTGAGCTTATATATACTGTATTACATGTTCATACCTTCTTCGGTGGTATCGGTGGTATCGGTCCTGTAGCTACAAGGCCATTTCGGTGTCATCGGTGCAAAACACCTACATGGCAGAACCTTTTTTCAGAATTCCCCATCACACTCTCCGATGTCTGCATACGTCGAAATAATATCTCGCTGACTAACCATGCCATCTCCCGCCCACCGCTTCCTATCCCTCACCTTGCAACTTAAGCGTTGGAAGATGGCCCAAGCCTACTTACAAGCAAGCAACAGACAAGCAATCTCAACAGACCATGTAGGACTATTACTTATAATAATACCCAGTATTTCCATGAGGCACAAGATCTATTATAATAGGGAGGGACAATATTACTGGACGCTATTATATTTTTGCTGCATGGCCTCCTCCTCCGTCGCGCTTTCCTTCTCGGCTGGAACTTGACGAGAAATGTCCCGCAAAGCTTCCAACATTTGATTCCGTACTCTGACAATGAGTTCTGGAATATCTGCTACGGTCATGCCAGTCGTGGGCACAGGAGGTAGAACTATGTTCCAAAGTAAAGGAAATGAAAGTCAAAAAACATGGGAAATCTACCTCGGATCTTCGCCTGCCCACCTTCAAAGTGTCCCTCGTGATATAGGTGCCAGTAATTCTCTGTCACGACCGGAACGATGGGGATACCAGCCTGAATTGCGAGATGAAAACCTCCTTTTTTGAACGGAAGCATATCCGGAACTTCGGACAGGTGGCGGGTGCCTTCAGGATATATCCAAATTGATGCGCGTGCCCTCTCCACCAACTCCCCCGCGGCTTGTAGCGAGCGAATAGCCCGAGCATTGTCCCCTCTGTCGATAAATATCGCACCACCCGCCATCATGAAGGGCCCTAAAGGAGTCAATTGAAGTGACTTTTTAGCTGTCATTGTTGTTTTCTTGGGAATTGTTCTGAACGAGTCCGATTTCGTCTAATTAGAATTCATTCACATAAAAGAGAGAAAAGTTCTGTCTGAACTTACCTAGTGACAAATAGTACATCCAACATGCTCTGGTGATTGCTCATATAGACCGCAGGCCGAGTTTGTAAGTGCTCTTCACCCTCCACCTCGGCTGTAATACCTGTGGTACGGCTCCCCACCATATAAAAAAGCCTGCCTGTAACAAAACAGACGTCGAGTCGATGCCCTGAAACCGCCATTACTAGTCCGATAAAAGCAGCTACAGCTGCAACCGTGGTCATAGACGCGACATAAATCCCAAGTCGGACGCAGTATCTTCCCCTAGGGGACGACATTGCAATGCGAACGAGAACGACGGGTAAAGAGATGTATGCCAGTAGTGTGAAAAAGTTTTTCGAGAGGAACCACATGATCATTGACATAGTTTCCGGTCTATCTGATTACTTTCTCGATGTGTGTCTTCAGATGAGAGAGCGCTTCAGAGTGAACGATGATCAGGTTAGTTGAAAGAGGATATAAGATCGGCGTACTAGGTAATCGTGCCCCGCCCCAGTCGCAGTAAAGCAACACTTGAACGTCGAACACCGAAGGCTGCACACCTACTTATAGGCTCGACGACTAATAACAAACTAGCAAGAGGGCACTTGGACGGCACCCACACGGTTTGCCAGTTGCCGGCTTATCTGTAAAAGGTCCACAGTCACATTTGTTGTGCTCCTCGCCAACCCGGTGTATCGGACTTTTCGGACTCGCCGGATAGACCAAGTACGACGACCATGCGACATCTCCGACACCTCGGATGTAACTTTACAGATACTTATTCAGATCACGATCATCGGTGGTATTGGTCCTAAAGGCCATTTCGGTATCATCGGTGCAAACAAGGTGCAAAACACGAGTGTCTTGCAGAACCTTTTTCAGAATCCCCACCCTACTCTCTGCATCCGAATGGACTGTGTCCTGGCTGAATAACCATGCCATCTCCTGCCCAGTCCTTCCTCTCCCTCACCTTGCAACTTAAACATTGGAAGATGGCCCCAAGCCTGACTTACAAGCAAGCAACAGACAAGCAATCTCACCCCAAATGGACTGTTACTTTGAAGGATATACCGAGCTGGCACTGTGACAATGTGTATATTCTTACTGGATACCGAAGGCAAGGATTTATTGAGAGGTCTAAGTTAAGTTATCTTACTATCCTGGTTAAAATTTAGGCCACAAGACTGGAGAGGTTGTGTTCATTCCATCTATGCTTGTGCGTACTCCTAGAAATCTCCAGTGATCTTCATTGTCTTGGATTATAACTCTATTACAGATCTGCATAACGAAACCGGTGAGAGGAACTGAATCAAACGGGAGATTCTACTATTCTGGGTAGGGATATGCAACACGTCTGAGATCCATTTACACACACCACATACCGTCTTAAAAATTTGACCAGAACAGTTTATTAGTGCTCAAATTGTTAACCTGAATTTAGCTGAATTTTAGGAGACTTGTACGAAGTCTCGGAGAGTGTCCGAGGGTGGAACGAGAAGTGCAAAACTTTTTGTCACGTATCGTCACGTCCGGCAAGACATCGGCAAGACATTCTGCACAGCCAAGCCTCGCCGTCGCCTACCGGTCGTTTGGGGACTTTTGGGACTCGTTTTGCTTATTTTACACTACCTTTCACTCCCCCGTCTCTACAAACTTGTATTTAGCCTTATCAGTGTTGTTTACATCTTGCTATGTCTTAATATTTCTACTCTACAACGAGAATTACACTGTTCCTGGCTTGTCACGCCATGATCACCACAGACACTTCACTGTATTTTAATTGTCTTGTTGGATCCTGTGTATTCCGGTGGCCACAATTGTACATACAAGCTCGTATGTACTCTAAGAAGCTTGTAAAAAATTTTTGAGCCCACAAAACGACGGGAACACTCTGTTTTATGATATGTTACATATCCCGGTGCTTTACACATCGAAACCCAAAATAGTATTCAATCTGAATGAACTTCCAGGAAATATACACACTCACCTGTGGCCTGGTGTACTTTCTCTATATTTTATGGTCACAGTCAATCCATCGCAGCTCACATCTGGCCGAACGACATGGGTGGACTCGGCAGTGTTTTCGATCTTCTTTGCCTCAGCCACATTTTGTCTACTGTCTAGTGCAGCATGGCACACTGCGACCGCTCATCAATCCCCAGAAGTAGTACCGTTGTCGTGAAATAATATACACCCATGTTCCTCACATAAGGTTATTAGGTCTGCTCTCGCTGCAATGCCTTGGATTATGTTGGAATCATCGTTCTGACTGTGGGATCCTTCTGTCCGTTGCTCTACTATGGATTCTTCTGTGAACCAGAGACTCTAAGTCTCTATAGCTCAATTGTTCTCTTACTGAATGCCGGTATGTACTGCTCTAGTCCTCAATATCGTCGTCTGACTTTGGTTTGTCACTCAGCGGCAGCCTTTGTTATTGTTGATCCCGAATATGCAAAACCCACACACATCACTCTGCGCACTACAATCTTCATAGGACTAGGGGCTTTCTCTGTAATTCCGGTCTTGCACTGGCTTATTGTACATGGACCGGCGACGACACTTACGGCGATGGGTGTGAAATGGTTCATCTTATCCGGATCCACCTACATTGGAGGTGCCTTGCTGTAGTAAGTTCCGTCCTATTCATTAGTATGGTCGCCGACACTCATATTTTCAGTGCGAACCGGATCCCAGAATGCTTCAATCCCGGTACTTATGACTATCTCTTCAACTCCCATCAGATCCTCCACCTCTGCGTGGTAATGGCTGTTTACTTCCATTACAAGTTCATGTCCGTAGCGCTTGATTATTCCCATACCCAGTCTAGATGTGCCGCATAACCCGTTTTTCTGTGAAATCGTTTATGATTTGTTTATGCTAGAGTTTAGAAATATATAGATCCAGGACGCTGCTCCGACGTTTTACAACTTGTTCCTGTCACGTCTGACCTCGAATCCATCGCGACCGCCTAGCCCCCCCCCCCCAGAAAACCATTGTTCACAGGCTAATCCCTCCATATTCGAAGACCGCCGAGTTTCTGACGGAAGGGACCTTCAGCCGCATCGCTTTGATACATTGAGCGTATTTTCAAGCAAATCCGGCTCAAGCATTACGGTGGTCGTTTTAAGAGCTGTTTTATACGTGTCTGTATTGAGACCGTAAAGTCCGGAACCTATAACTTGCAGTACGAATGAGAAAGTTACATTACTTAAAGACCCACTACTTTTACATTCCTAGTGTACAGAAAACCAACAGGGAACTTAGGGCACAAAAATTACAATCAACGCATTAACCACCAACTTCTCCATCTCCCCTCCATTGACAAACGGCACCCGCTCCTTCCCCACAAGCGGGGACGGTGTATTCCAATCCGTTAATATCATGATATCGGCTTCTGCCAGAGATATAGCCCCGCTATGAATGACACGATTTCGAAGTGAGTCTTCAGGGCCTTCATGTTCAGAGTAAACACCGAATGGTCCGCGAACGGGAGGAGGTGCCCCTTGCAAAGACATACCGGCTAAACGAGATGTGGGACTGGACTGGGTCGACAAAGGTGGGTTTATAATCTCAACCGGTACATCTCGAGGCCAGATGTAACCTCCGGCGGTCCAGCGAATTTCAGGACTGAGTTTGTAGAGTTTGAGAGCGTGATAGAGAAGCGAGTCACCTCCTTTGAGCTATAAGAACAAATTTTAGCACAAGCAAAGTTCAAGAAACGAGCAAGGGTGGCATACCATAGGAACCAACGTATCCGCCACCATCTCCGCCGGATTAACCGCATACTCGCACCCAACATAAAACCCAACACACCTCCCCCTCGAATAATTCAACACCGGGCTGACCAGATCCAAAAACACATCACTCGGATTAATCAACGGATCCGTAACACCACTAGCCCCAAACGTCTTCAAATAAACCCCATAACACAACGTCACCTTCGTCCCCTTCTGAACCAACTCAACTTCATACTCGCAATCAGCTGAAAAAGCTACCCATTCGATGTCACCCGATTTACCACCTCTTCCGTAGAACTTCTCTTCGTGGCCTTCCGCATCGCGAACCAGAAGGGCTCCTCCACGGAATCGGACCGGGAGGGTGACGCAAATGGTCGCTACTCGTCCGTCATTTCTCAACATGCGACTTTGTGTCCCCATTCGGCCGCCGTTGACGACCGCTTCGAGTTTGTCGCGGACGACGGTGAGGTAGTGACCTTGAGGTAACAGTGGGAAGAGAGCGCCACGTACGGCATCGAGGATCGGATGGTTGGCTAGTTCGAGCGAGGTGGTTAAAGGCAGATTGGGTGGGTAAAACAGGGATTCCGTATCAGAGTAGTCATTCGAATCGGAAGTCTGGTGTGGTCGACAAGATGCGATCAGAACGTCAAGTGCTGGAGGGGTGTTGTAATCCACGTCGATGGGGAAGTCGAGAGAATGAGTTATTCCGCTCTAGATTGGAGTTTGGGAGATGATCAGGACAAAGATCAGCAAAAAAATAAAAGATGAAGACGAACTTTGGTCCGGAAAAACAAAATTAGATGGGACGGATCTAGGGGGATGTACCCCGATATCGTCGAAACCCTCGTCGAAGCGATGAGAAGCCTTGAAACAGACTCCCGATACGCAATATCGTCCTCTGTGGTCGTAACAGGTACAGATCTCCTCCGATTCGCTTTCGATACTCTTTCGACTTCGAATTCCGAGTTCACCGTGCTAGGAGATCCCATTCCGCGGTACGGCAAACCGTCCGATGCCCGACTATGGTTGGAGGGACTTGACGCTCGGCTCGTACTATGAACGTAGGGTGCAGGATAGGTGACAGTGCTCGCATAGGGTGGCGCTTGGGGATAAGGCACGGCTGGTTGCGCGAGCGGCATAGATGGAGACATTATCATCTTTGGGAAGTTGGAAGAAGTTATTGAACGGCTAGAGAAGTGGAAGTGGGGAAGCTTAGGTTTTTGTTGAGTCCCACACGCACGCAAACGCAAGTTTTATGACGCTTATGCGTGACAAACCAGGTGTAGACCACGCCCCTACAACGAGGCAGATAACGGATCTAATGGTGGCCATTCCCGTAGTCCATCGGCAGAAAGGCAGCGCAAAACGATAATCGCCCGTAATCTTGAGCTATACAGCGAACGAACGGGTAGAAAACGTGGGTGGGAGCATAAAGGGAGCCGTTGATGGATTTAGTGTTAGTGACGGTGGACTCGTCGGTCCTATCGTCGACTCCAAGTGATCGAACTCTGCCATCTTTCAGCGCCTTTGACACCGACCATGCAATGAGGAAGGGCCTCCCGACACTCGGCGGAATCAATGGAGTTTTTGGGCTTTCGCTTCCTTTCCATGAGCACGCGGTTGGAGTTGAAGCGCCGCTTAGCAAAAACCTATGAATGTCTGATTGGTTCTGGGGGTCAAGAACAAAAGAAACGTGGGTTCTGGGCGTACAAAAGAATCATAGGTCCATTACAACATACCTTTTCGAGCGCCGACGTCACGATTACAAAAACCAGGGGCGGGAATGTCGCCAGAGACAGAGGGGGAAATGGATTGGACGTTCTGTCGCCCTTCTTGATGGACACTTGATCAAAACGGCAATGGTCAACATTGAAAGGCCTGGCAGAAGGAATGAAGTAAATGATCAATCACCTTTTCCCCAACCAAGACCAGGCCCGATCACATAAGTATCGTTGTTCATCGAGGTCAAAGCTTCGGTCAATCCCCGTCGCCCTTGTTCCAGTTTCGTCCATCTTGACACCGGTCCCATCTTTCAAGCTGTCCAAAATACGAGCATTACAGCCGCTAGATGAGAATACATCAGTTGGGAACCTAGGAGATGAAACAGTGAAGAGGATTTACACATACCTAATACCCAAAAACCGAATTTCTGTTCAGAAAAAACACGGCATGCCACGCTTGCTAGTGTTCGCAATACAACAGCGGTAACGCGACGAAACTAACAAATCTATTGTTGTGACGGCCTGAGTTGTTCCGTACCCGTTCGAGCACGGGATGAGAAAAAAATTTATTCTATTCACTGTATTGCAAGTGTCAATCAGTGTCAGTAAAAGGGGCAAGTCAGTGCAAAAAAGCCACCTTACATACCGTCCGTGACGCTGTTGTCGCCGTCCTTCTCGACCTCTCCATTCTCTCCGTATTCGACACCGTTAAGTCGTGTTGAACCTGAGGGTAACCACTGGGACGCGAATGATGCCATGGTTGATGATGACAAACGGAACACGGCCTAGGCCTCTTACTTCTCCAGAATCTTCCACCACCACCACACGGCATCGACGGACGAGCACAAAGGACCTCGAGAACGAGGAAAAGTCGTCGTCGTCGAAGAGCATGCAAGCAACACGTAGACGCTGGTTATCATTATCATCATCACCTCGAACCGCATACTCATACATCTTCTTCATCCTCCTCTTCATCCTACTTATTAAAACCGGCATCTATGTCTGCAATACCGACGTGTCGTCAATACAGTTGATGTTACCGAAGACTTCCATTGTGTCGTCGATATTTAGAGAACACCAAGAACCAGAATCAGAGGAACATCCGATACCCAACTTGATGGACGATGCGGAGAGACGGTTCAAGGAGAAGGTAGACAGGCAGAGTAAAACATTGAAGGAAGCTGTGGCAGAGTATCAGAGGAGGTACCAGAGGCTTCCACCGAAAGGATTTGATGACTGGTGGGAGTTTGCGAAGGAGAACAACGTTGTCATGGTCGACGAGTATGATGGACTCATGCGCGATTTGGAGCCTTTTTACCAATTCTCTGGGGAGGAAATACGGAGGAGAACTGCTCAGGTAAAGTTAATCAAATTGATGGTGTATTATTCGTTATTAACGCTTTGAAATGAAGGTCGGTACGCTACCATCTATCAACATCGTTCGCGTACGAAGAGGAAAAGCCAGGATAGTTAATCTCAGTCAAGACTTCAAAGACTCGGAACTGAGTGCTAGGGCCCAAGGGTTCAAGAACATGCTGAAGAAATTCGTACACAAGGTGAGCGCCAACAGAAAGATACCACAAGCAAGGGGGTTCTGATATTTATATCTTTCCCCAATACCAGCTCCCAAACGTCGACTTTCCTATCAACACGAAAGCAGAAGGCCGTGTCGTGATTCCCTGGGAACACCAAAAATACCCAGAATTAGCCCCCAAAGACTCCGACAGAGGAATCCAACACATACTTGGCGGCCCTTTCATCGCTGATTGGAGAGGCGACGGAAACGTCTGGGAAGAATGGAGACGCACATGCGAGCCTTGCTCCATCGCTCGAAGACTCTTTTCTTCCATCCGAGACGTCTTCGCTGAACCACCTCAAACCCATTTCTCTTCCTCTTCCCACCGTCCTCCAGATTTCGTTTTTGCAAACGCAACATCCTTTTCTACCCTCGACTTTTGTCAGAACCCTCATGCTCATTACACACAAGGACACTTTTTTTCTGATTGGCGAACCATTGGGGCGCTGTACCCCGTGTTCAGTCCGGCCAAGGCGAAAGGGTTTATGGATATTAAGATTCCTAGTCATTACTACTGGGGCTCGACGAAGGGGTACACGTACGGTTGGGATCCCGTTAAGGGGAAACTGAGCGAAGTAGATGTGCACGAGGTTCCTTGGGAGGACAAAATCGACAAGATGTTCTGGAGAGGTGCTACGACGGGCGGTGGATCTACACCTCCTGGCTTCGCGGCTCAGTATCAGAGGCATCGTTTGGTCAGGATGGCATCGAAAGATAAGGATAGCAATGAGATGAAGACGATCGTCTATGCCAACGCATCTTCTGATTCGAGGGAGAAGTATGTTTCGAGAGGAGTACCGATTGGTGATTTGAATTCGGAAATCATGGACGTTGCGTTTGTCAAAGCGACTAATCTGGCAACGTACCCAGGAGGATGGAAAGCGTTGAGGAAGAGCCATCGGTTTGGGGACAGTGTACCTTTAGGACGACATTGGAGTTATCGATATTTGTTGGATGTGGATGGAATGGGATATAGTGGACGATTTATGGCGTTTTTGGCGAGTGATTCAGTACCGGTGAAGAATACGGTTTATGAAGAGTTCTTTTCGGATTGGATTGAGCCGTGGTATGTGGTGCCTTCATTTCTCTTTCTTCGTCATGTTGACAAACCAACTTTTTGGTATCTGTAGGGTTCATTTCATCCCGTTATCGACGTCATATAAGGAGATATACAATATTTATGCGTACTATTCTGGGCTTCCTCCTTCACTACGAAATTCGACCACTTCCCTCCAATCTACGGATGCCGGGAACAGGTTGAAGAGGATAGCAACGTCCGGAAAGCGGTGGAAAAAGACGATTGGAAGGCCAGAGGATATGGAGGCGTATGTGTATAGGTTGGCATTGGAATATGCACGACTGTTTACGAATGATAGGGAAGCAATGACTTACGATATAAAGGAGTAGTTGGTGGCAAGTTGTGGTCAGGAGTTCTTTACTATCACGTTCACTCGTTCTGGTTCGTTTACTTTTTTTTTGCCTCCCACATCCGCTATTTCTGGCATTCTTATATATTATGGTGATAGAGCCTTGTAGGTCAACATGGAACACGGATATGCAGTAGATGATCAATGCAGCAGCAGGAACAAAATAAGGTTAACGCGTGACCGTTCCATGGGGGGTGAGACAAGAAGAAAAAAGGGGTGCGTGCGACAAGATATTTAAAAAAAGGCAATTTCCCTCTAACCCTCGACAACAGAATGTACACCGTAATCCCCGCCCACAACGACTTCTGGGGCCTTCCCTCCAAACCCCTTTCCATTTACCACACAGGACCTGCCTGGCCGCTACCTACTGGCCCCGAGGGCTGGCGCGTCCCTAAGGAGGCGAGACCTGTTTGTAACCACGACATCGCATCCGTATGGCACCAATTAGGTTCACGGATCTACCAATACTTTGATTCCCGCGAGCTCAAGTGGACCAGTATTGACCCGGTCTGCTTTGCTGAAGAAAGAAAGGAACCTGGTCCCCTTTTCCTCTGGGTGGGTGTTCTGCCTGGGACGCTCTCCCCCAGCGATGCGAAGAATGCAGCTATGCGGTGTAAAGAGATTCTCTTGGAGTATGAGATCGTCGATGTTGAAATTGCCTTCCGCGAGTCCATTTTCACTCGATTCGCTGGGGGCCCCGGACCGACGCAGCTCCTCCTCGATCATGAAGGTTCAT
The DNA here is from genome assembly GCF_018924745.1 of Marasmius oreades. Classification (NCBI taxonomy): domain Eukaryota; kingdom Fungi; phylum Basidiomycota; class Agaricomycetes; order Agaricales; family Marasmiaceae; genus Marasmius; species Marasmius oreades. The sequence continues at coordinate 4,321,628 of NC_057325.1, forward strand.
CCTTTGACTACAACGATCACAAAGCGAACGTACGAGGTCCGTTCACTCCGGCACTCGGACTCCAGATTGCTCCTAAGGCTTTCCCTTATATTGAGGGAACAGGCTGTCTCTATCTCTGTGAAGGTGGAGGGAGCGATCGGGTTTTCCTCCTTACTGCCCGACATGTTGTTCTCCCACCCAGCGAATATTCCAACGAACTTTATAGCCGCGAGGGAAATGGCATACCTCGACACGAGATCATACATTTAGGCGGGAAAGCATTCCAAAACGCTCTCGCTGCCATCGTGTACAAGATTGAAAGCAATAATTTCAAGATCGAAGGGTACTACAAGCACCAACTTGAGGATCTGGGCCCGGAGGCAGTCGAGGACGAGGGCGAGAGCGAGGACGCTGAGATAACTCGGGCACGGAAGGATTTGGAGTCCATGATGTCAAAGGCGGAGAGAGCGAGGACGAGTGCGCAGGAGCTTTACCACTATGTTACCAGTTCCTTGATTCGAGAGTCTGAGCGCATCCTGGGACATGTCGTTTACGCTCCTCCGATTTCCGTTGGTGGTACGGCGGACAGCTATTTCATGGAAGACTGGGCTCTCATTGAACTCGGCCGCGAAAAGTTCGATTGGAAGGTTTTTAGAGGCAATGTCATTGATATTGGTATGTACGTTTTTCGTGTTTTATTCGGTTTTTTCCTAAGTCTGACTAACTACTACTATTACTATCTCTAGGAACCGCATCTCTGTCCGACTTCATGGTGAAGATGTACCCTGGCGAGAAGAGGAGCGCCAAGTTACGGTATCCGTATGACGGACTCATGCAGCTTCGAGACTTTGTCAAGGATGGCGATCTGCACCGCCCGGCCATGTTCGACGGAGATGGAGAACCGTGTATTATGGTCACTAAGAACGGTGCTGGTACCGGTCTTACGTTTGGTCGTTCGACCGGGATCGAATCGTTCGTTCGTGAATACCGTGACACCGGCGAGGATGATGATAGTAATGAGTATAAGATTCACTCGACGTCTAGGGAGATCCCTGTTTATTCCTACAGTTACAAGGACGGCGCTTTCTCTGCTCCTGGAGACTCTGGATCTGTCGTTGCTGACGCCAATAATCGTATCGTTGGCATGCTGATTGGTGGTACTGGAAAGGATGACGCTACTGATGTTACGTATGTGACGCCGTACTACCTCCTCGACGAGCGTATTAAGAAGGTCTTCCCCAACTCCCATCTCTGCCCGATCGTGGTGTCTAGGCGGTGATTGCTTTCTGACAAATTCCCAGTGTATTTTATCGTCTACTTAATACAACACAATACTACAAAAAGCTATAAAGTTATGAATGTCCCGTGGAAAGTTCAAAGGTAGCAGATGATGGAAGGGAGGGTAGTAGGGTTCTTTACTAATTACAAAAGGCCATGTAAACAGCGTTTCAGCCTTTTTAATGCGCGGTTGAAATGAGTCTATAGGAATAATGTTAAGATCTCATAAGTTCAAGGAGGACGATGATGGAGACAATAGTCAAAGTCACACCTGGAATCGTAACCAGCGCAGTTTAGCTGGCGTCGGTGTCATCAGATTAAGATAGCTTTCTGATGGTCTGTGACTTTCTGGGATTTCTACAGATGGTCGCATTTGGGGGGTTTTGTGCGCACGATGGTAGCTGCCAGTGGAATAAGATTGATTCTGGTTCTACGATGAGATGATGGTTTTTTTGGGGGGTGAAAGATGGAGATGGACGGACGTACAGGCGGTATAGTGCCGTCAAAGTCAAAGTTGGTAGTCTTCGATTGACGATGGGGGACGATGTGATTATCAAAACCGTAGCCACTGTACTGCGGTGAATGAAACCAAAGTATGAGCATGGATGAAAATAGAGATATGATATGATAGCGTACTTCGGATTCCCGTGCAGATATGTACCCAGCTGCTCCAGTGTAAGGGTGGTTGTAGTCCATCGTGCTTGATGGGCGATGGATTGGAAAATCGTGGGGTTTTTTTAATGACTATCTCGCTCCAGCATGACGAGGGTGCGGAAGCTGGAAGGAAGGGGGGGAAATCAAAAGTAAGATCCTGAGTAAGAGAAGGGGATAAGTTTAAACATTTTATGGTCCCATTCACCCTGGGTAAAAAAAACGCATACGATCCCGTGCGATGCAAAGTTCTCATCATCAAGCTTCCCCCAAAATCTATTGTGTTTGGCCAGTGACAGTTACGTCGTTTGCATCACTTTGAATGGACTTCAAAATTAGTCGCAATTCTCTATAATCAGCACAGCTGGAATTGGAAAGCACGCACGAACAAGCTTGGGTGATAGTTCTCCTCCCCGGAGAGGCATTCAGATACCCGATCCCTTGACATATCATGATGATCGAAGCCTTCCTTCGCCGCTGCTCGTAGTGATAGATGAAGAGCGTCAGATAATATCTTGATAGAAAGTAGGGGACTTGAAGAATTTGACACGGGAAGATCTGGTCGCGCGGGAAAAAAATCCGGCCGGCGGCTCGATTTTGGCCGAGACCCTTCCGTTGACGCATCAGCGTGCGGAAAAACTCCATGTTTACTTGGTTAAAGCTGCATCTACTAGTGCCCTTTTGGTCTATCGCTCGATGCAACGACAGTCAGTCAATTATCCTATAACCGTTTGGTTCTTAATTCTGGCGGCCTTGATGGCGGTCCGCGTCTTTCATATCAAGACGGCTAACTCTGGCGCTTCAGAAATCCAAAAATGGGAGGGGCTTGAAGGTCCGATTTGCATCTATGTATACCATCATTGAGGATTTTAATCTGACTGCATGCTAGGATCGTCTGTGATTTCGCACCATGATATTGAGTCCCAAATTCGATCGTGGTACCTTCTTGCAAATCATTCTGAATGCACCCGCTAGAATTCCTTTTGTACACTGCCAATACTGGCCAATCTCATACACATCTCTGCTACTTTTTGACATGAGAATATATATGTGAGCTGTCACTGAGACTGGCACTGGCTGCTCACCATATAATTGGATCATATGTGACAGATATCCAGCTGGTGATATGGTCATTATATAATTCATTATATAGTGAAGATATCTGGAACACATGTTGAGCAGCCCACCAAGATATATGAGATATGTGAGCTACCAGTGACTGTAGGTTAATTCTGCACCGTTTTGTGGTATTTCCTTAGTTCTGTGGACCAGCAGCCAGAGGATCACTTCAGAATCAATAAAAAGTATTTGTCTATATAGTGGTACAAAAGTATGACTATAAATTCATGCCAGGTGTTGTCATGAATTGTTCACTTTCCAGGGCATGTCCAGCTGCAAATAATCCCCAGAAAGCGATTTTTGGGCATCCTGGACATCCTTGCCATTCTAGAAACCTTGACATTTGGTCATTCACAGTCATTCCGGTCATTCCCAGCCATTCCAGTCATTTACAGTCATTCCATGGTTATTCCATCTTATTTCCTATTGGCTAAGTCTTATTCCCATGTAGATAGCTCACTAGTATATAAACCCACCATATATCTAGCTTTTCCCCCAGCCTTGTAATTTTAAACCCTCTGTTTGTGTTTTGTCTCTTGTGCTTTCTGCTTCTCTCTCTCTCTCTCCAGTTGAGCCATTGCTCCTGTCCAGTGTTCCCAAGTATTTCCTCAAGTATTTCAGTGCCCTCAGTATTTTTCCAGTGTGCTACAAGCACTTCCAAGCTCCCTCCCAGTATCCTCCAGTAAGTATTTACTTTCGAGTAAATCTTGTTGCCTCAGCAGTCCCCCTTTGTTGTTTGTCCATATTGTTTAGCTTGCTATGTAAGCCTCAAAACCCCACTAGTTGAGTGCAGTGGTTCTAAGGTTGAACGGTTCATTACAGGTGTACTCTATTCAAGGATTGAATTCCACAATATGAGAAGGGTATCGGGAGGAGGAGGAGGCATGGCAGATTCCTAGGAGGGAATAGAGGGGAGAGGGGGGGAACAGAATGTGTAAGTGATGATGGCAGATGGAAGTCCTGAAAATGAGGGTGAGGATACTTGTACTGACATGTGGAACAAAAGAGAAGAAATAAATACCTTCAGAATCTCTAAGTGGTCTGCATTTCTTCCTGATTTGCTGTTGGTTGAAGGCAGAAAGAGGGACTCTGGAGGAACTGTCAACGGAAGGTGGGAGTTGAAAATCAAACCAGAAAGTGACCATGATGCTTGAAGGTCACACCCTGTCAACATGTGTACAGGACAAATGCTGAAAATGCTAAGTCAAAGTTACACGTGTCGGGCTCAAGATATTGTGTAGATATTGGTGTAATACTTTCCATATATGAGATCATTTATAGTGACCATATCACCAGCCCATAGTGTTGGGGGCCAGGCTCAAGCCCTCTGACCCGACCTGACCCGACCTGGGCTTCATAAGCCTAGCCTGACCCACCTAGGAGGGCTCATTGGGGTCAGGGCTTGGGCTTGGAGTTACACTTACCATAATGGGATGCTGATGCGTACACTCTTCCCTCCAATGACAAACATTGACAACTGCAGCCTTCTTTATCAACACATGTATGCTATAGCAATGGTGCTACAAAGGTATGTGTTCCTGATTACAGCTACCTGTAGACTGACATTCAAGCTAGAGTACTACACAACTTATTCCAACATCAAACTTCAACAGAGAATCGAGAGTCGAGACGGAAAAAGTTGATTGATACATGGGTAAGGGTGGTTTAAGTCCAGGTATGTACACCAGTTTTTGCACTTTTATTCAACTTCTAACTCCTTCTATAGCTTCTGTTTCTTATCTACACAGCTGTCAATGAGAATCTGTTCAAGAACACAACCTCTGTTTCCACACCTAAATTTTTGGAAGTCAGCTGTGTTTATGTTGTTATAAAGAATGCTTTTTTCCTCTCACCCAACCACACATTCACTTTGCCATGCCTGAGCGCAATGTACCAGATCCCAGTCATACCCTCAGTACCAAGTGCAAACCAAAATCAATTACACGCAATGACGATCAACTTCCTCTTCCTACAGCCAACTTATCTGACGAGCCCGGGCTCAGGCCTAACCTGACCCTGGGCTTAGGGCTTTTGAGGGCTAGGGCAGGGGCTTGAGGTTTGGTGAGCCCTGACCCTTGGAAACCTGACCTGACCCCAGGGTTTTGAGCCCAAGTCCCATATGATTTGACTTTCATCCGCAAAAATATCCACAGATCATGTATATATATAAATTCCATAATCATATATATATGTATATAAACTACAAAAATATCATGGTATTCATAAATGTACATAGTGCACCTCAAAAATTCATATAAGCTGCAACTGATCATATACTCTATAAATCTCATGGTATTTATGTACATTTATGAGCAATTATAGCCATTATAAACAGCAAAAAAAAAAAATTTATTATAAACAATGTAATTTTCATGGACTATCTAAACACCGAAAACAAATATGAATGGTGTGAATATTATAGAATTAATGAACTCGCGTGAAGTTCACAGACGTACACGAACATATATGATCCGGTGGAGGAAGCATAAAAAAAAATATACAATTTTGATGAAATAATGATACGTGTAATGCAGCAAGCAAAAGAGGGAGCAAAAGAGAGTGTAAGCGAGAGAAAGCAGGATGAGTGAAAGATAATACAAGTGAATGCAAGCGGGAGCAAAACAGAGTGCATAAGCTAGAGAAAGAATGATGAGTGAGAGATTGTACAAGTGAGCGCAAGTGAGAGCAAAACAGTGTGCATAATCAAGAGTAATGAAGAGAATAAAAAAGTTAATACAGCTACAATTCCGGCATGTTGTTGTTGTTGTCATTGTTTCCAGAAGGCTGACCTTGAGCTCCTTCCTTCTCACTATCCTCATCTCCGAACTTTCCTTTGATAGTGTTGAGGATAAAGTAATAGAATTCACTAAAACAAAAATCGTCTTTGTAGTCGTTTCAAGAAGAGAGCTTTCCTAAACAGAATTGCGTCTGGTAACAAGTCAGTACTGAGCATTAGAAAAACATCGATATGGACCTGGAGAGCTGTATACAAAATCATCTCGGGCTTAACCTTGAAAATTCTCAGCACAATGCTGTTGTTCATTTTCCCTTGCAAATTTGCCAAGGAGAAAGCTGCACTTGGACCAGCAAAAATATGGTGACCAGCCTGTATGAAGGTTACCGACAGTGCTGAACGAGATAAAGTAAAGGAAATCTTACCCTAAGAAGGATATATGACATCAACAACCCGTCCATAGAGTTTCTGGGGTTGTACTTGCTGTAGAGGTAGTGAGAGTACTGAGTGGCCTTGAGGGTAATGGCTTCCTGACTGGAATCCTTGAGGTACTTGGCGTTGGCTTGGATATGTTTCACAACTCTGTAGAACAAGTGTCAGCAACTGAGTGGATGCTGAAGAAACACATACTGGTCATAGCATTTCCCATAGCCCTTATTGTACTCGTGAGGGGTAAAGAGAGCGGCAATTTGTGGGTGGTTGATACCACGATGTATCTTGCTTTTGCAGGCTGACAGACGTGGATCAAGGTCATCATTCCATTTGACTGGAATGAAGGACAGAATTACAGAGTTCAGTCCATTGGTATCCGATGAGCATACAGCCTTGTACACCTGATGAAGCTGCAGCATCGAGAAGAGTTAGTACTTGTCTGATGACAACAAAGTAAGAACCTACTGTAGTCGTGACAAGATTGATGCCACTCATGTTGTTGAGCTCAATGAGGCTGTCTAGCATGAAGCTGAGAGTATAACAATGGTCTGTCATTAAACGAAGCGTTCAACTAGTGGTGAGCTGTCATTAAATCGAACACTTACAACTGGAACTGGTTCTCAAACTGGACTTCTGGGTGTGCATCATGGATCCTGGCTGCAGTAACATTCCTGATGTGCATGTTGTTATCAAGGGCTTGCATTGCCCACTTTGCACACTGAATAATGGGTTGGATTGCATTGGATTCATTATAGGCTGTAAATTCTTGTAAAGGTTCGACGTCGCAGTCTCTACCAAAAAAAAAAGTTGGTATGTACACATAAATTTGAAGTGAACATACTGCAAAATGCGAAGATCCCAAAATAAGACAGCAACTTCCTTTGTCTCATCATCAACGGATGCTCTGCTATAGTTGCGGAAACCTTATAGCAAAAAGCGAATCTTCCAATAGCGATCATCCGTCCCCAGTTTTTGCGGTTGAGGTTGGGGAGGAGGTAGCTGAGTTGGCTGGGGTGTCGGTATCTGATAAGGAGCAGGTCAGTGGGGCTTGGTTTTTGTGGGTTTGGCCATTGTAAGAGAAAGTAAGAGCCACAACACTAAGTTACAGCAATAGAATGAGCACCAATCTCAGGACTAAGCCAAGAGATGGTAAGGGAATGGGATACGAGCGATGAAACGAATGAATGAACGGGCCATGGCACTAAGTCGCAGCAATAAAAACCAGCACTAAGCCAGAATCTCAGCACTAAGCCAAGAGAGGGAAGGGAATGAAGGGGTATGAGAGAAGGAGTGATGAGGGAAAGATGGTGGTGGTATGAGGTAGAGTTACGCGCGGACTTTGAAACCCATATATAGATGCAACTGTTTGGTCAATGTTTGGCTGTAGCTGTGGAGATACGGAAAACTTAGAAACTCATGTTGAAACTCAACAAAAAACTACATTAGACCATACTAGTTGATACAATCAGTGTCCTGAGATACAAATACAACAAGAAAATATAATCAAGAACCAAAACTAGCTTCAAATGTTGAAAAACCAAGAATGTTGCAATCTAATAGAGGGTGTGAGGAAGTAACGGCACTCAGGAGAATGCAGCATGGAATATGGTAACGTAGTGGTAGAAAAGGACCTCTTCCAGCTTTCCTAGTTCCATGGCCCCCAGAGACTCTGTAACCTAAATATCCAGCTGTTGCTCTACCAGTGGATCCTGTAGTCGAGGTGGCAACTCTCCAGGCCCTCCTTTCCATCCCTTCATGACCATCAGTAGCCCCCAAACGGCATGGTAACGACCAGCAGTGATATTGAGGTCCTTCGAGCTGAATCCCATCTTCCCCTGCTCCAAGCTGCAGGGAATCATGCTGTACCTAAAGTATAACATGGTTCCAATGACCATGACCTCACGATCATGGAAAGACTTCTCTGTCCAGTAGCAAATCTAGTCCAAGGCAACCAGTTCAAAGCAGAAATTAATCTCGAAAAGCTCCCACAGAACCTCCTTGACAATGGAGATGGGAATCAGTGATGATAGTTCAGCACCATTCCATCTGACTGGAGCTGCTGCCAGGTTTAATAGATTGATGCTACCCTAGAATACAGGTCAGTACTGAAGCAGTAGAAACTTTAATGAAACACACCACCATTTCTCCAGATACTAAACACTCCTGGAGCATTTTCTCCTGAGTTTTCTGGACTGCCGCTGCATGCGTGTTCTCTTTCAATCCATGTACCTCCATCCCAAGAACTGCTCGCCAATCCCTTGCTCTCAAGGGGCAGAAAGTCAGGGATTGAAGCCAATAGAGGAGAACAGGGTGTAGCTTCAGCCAGGTCCTCAAGGAAGCTTCACTAGTAACCTTATTAGCTGTGCCTGCAATGACATTAGGGTTAGGGAGGGCATATCTGTTATCGCAGCCATTTGGAGGTGGGGTATTGGAGTCGAAACCTATCCCAGCGCTTTGAGAAGCAGCCACCTATGCTTTGATAGCTTTGGGCATCGATGGCGATTCAACATCGACAAATCTATTCCTTTCTATGTGTGGCTGCTTGGAAGACGACAGTTTGGCAAGGGGAGTATGTCCTATGAATCATGAACATCTGAATGTTAGTTAGAAAGGAGTACATACAATTTTTGGACGACATTTTGACCGATCTTGATGGCATAGAGGAGGAAGGGATGGTATTGGTATCAGATACTGTAAATGTAGTCTTTTCCATGTATCTGTTTGTGGTGGAGAAGCAACACATGAATGAAGCCATTGATCTGTACCTCGAAACGTCGTTTGAAAAGCCATTGAAAATGTCAGGGTGAGGAGGGGACACATTGTCAAGTGACAAGCTAAGTCCAGTCTCCCGCAGAGGATAGCTCGTAGATGCATCAAATTTGAGCCATTTATCCACACAGGTCACATCTCTCTTGTTGACAGATTGAACATACTAGACTGGAATTCCTACATGCATTTGGGTTTTACCCTTGGACAATGATAGATAGCGTGAGTACTTACCAGCCTTATAACATCACTCAACTGCTTCGTCCGAATTGGAAATCGCTCCTGCATTGAACGCCGTAAGTTTTTGGACAGTTTTCCTAGTCCTCGTGACAGGTCCGTTGGTGCTGCAGGTTCAAAATTGATCTCTCTTAGCATTTTCCAAGCTACAAGATGGGGGCTCGAATAGTCTGTGGTGGAATAGGGAATGAGAGCCAGATGCTCTGTGCCTCGCTTGATTGGTTGCGGATGGAAGACAGGATCTTCAAGGCCAAAGTGAAGGTCATGCCATAAATGGATCCTTCGTGTCCCCACAAGAGGATCAACCATATGAGGAGAGTTGGGGGAGGTAAGGAAGACCCTCTGCTCCTCAAAAACTGTTCCTACTAATCCTTTGGTCGATCGCAACTGCTTTCCGTTTTGCTGTGAGCCAATACCGAGAGCTTTATTCAGCTCATTCAACCTAACCAGCTCCTTGTTCGCCCTGACCTTCTCTCTGGCAAGAGCCTCATTCAACCTGTATTGATTCAGCATGAAGTATTGACAAACACAAGAGAACAAAATGCCAGAACTAATCCAGCATTAGTGAAGAGCACTAAGCCCAATCGCTGCCAATGAACGAGCACTGAGCCCATCCATTGGAAAAGAAACGAAATAAATAACTAAAATGACTTACTGTTCTGTTTCTCACTTGAGCATTGCCTCAAGCTCCCTCATAGTCTGTTCCATCTCAGCCCTCTTGGATGTTCGAGTTTGAGTTCTTAAAAGGAAATTAGTGTTTAGCAGCGTGGGACTTTTGGACTTTTGGACCTACAGACTTAGACGTGAGCATGATGTTGCATCCGTGACAGTGTGTTATTCATTCACTCCTTGACTGTCACCACCATCTTTCTCCATTGCTTTCATCTCCATACTGTTTCATTTCCACCATTTCCTTGACTTAGTGCTGAGGAAAGGGTCTACCTACTGTGACTTAGTGTTGTAGAACGTTCTTCTGGGGGTTTTAGTTACCTCCAGCTCTTTTTTTTTGCGCGAATGGGCGAAGTATACCACTCAAGAGTCAACCTAATATCAGAGCTACGGGAGTAGCACTAACACCAAATCAACCCAAAAACTAGTAAACCTCCGTGTAAAGTCTATCAATAACTCTACACACCAGGAAAGATTGCAAGGGTGGACTGCTTGGCAAAGGTTACGCACAAGATCACAGTCTCAATATCGTATGAAGGTCTTATAAAATCAATTATGCAACTGCAAGTGTAAAACACCACAGCTACGGGGATTCTAGGGTTTGTAGGGGCTCTGCTTATTGTCCAGTGGACTAAGTGGGACTATGAATTTCGTCTACAGTAAGACTAATTTGAACGAATGGAGACTATTGCCCTCGACGGACACGAATGCTAAGACCCTCGACAGATCACGAAACAGTAATCAAGACCTCGGCGGCCTACAGACGGATAGTTCTCAAGTTTGACCTTGACGGTCTTGTATGTTCAAATCAAATCTTATCGTTTCACTGCACAATGACAGGGCAAATCTCTCTCTATTGGTGTCAAGAGCAGTTACTCACGGGCAACCCACTCAGGACTTTCCTATGCATGGGTAGTACTTTTTTATCTACGGATACATGGGCTGCTTTTATACTACTTCTACGCTAGCTTTGTAATCCTATCTCTACTTGTTTCATCTCTAAAAATAATGCACTGTAGCTACGAATCCATGCGGAATCTTATCGCTAGGGGCCGCTACATGTGCAGAATCTTGTCTACGGAGCTTTTCTGTATTCGAATCATATGTTTTGGACCAATCTGGACTGTTCTTCATTCTTGTTTCAGCATGTAGAATGGACCTACATAGGCATACCATATGGTATTTCCTGCCTACAGACCTTATCCTGCATTTCGATGTTATCAAATCATATGGACTTTATGTGTCCAAGTAGTTCCAGCATATGGATCCAGAGTTCCGAATCGCTGTAGCACATGAACAGTGCAGACTCCGAGATCTGTTGTTCATTCCTGCCTGGTTCCTAGGTACTCTATCTGTGATCTGGGATCTGTATCATATCTTTTTGTCTTTTCCTCAGATCGGGACTCGATCTACAGTTATATCAAATTTCTCCTAGTCTGCGTGGTCCTATGTCCGATTTCTTGTCAACTAAATCCCCCGTAGAAGTAGGTACTCCTAGTATGAAGGTCTTTTGACTCCATTAAGTTCTGCTACGAACGGTTCTGTGAAGACTACACGTCTTCTAATAGTACAATCCCTTGATATGCCAGTGCATAGTAAAATGTAGAGAGTAGAACTCGGTGAATTACCGCTTAAGTCCTCTGCTCATAGTGTTCTACAGGTTTCGAATGGTCATACAGTTTTCTGACACAATCTACGGCTCTCTCTAACTGGTCTAGCTGCGCCTATGGCACATTCTACTAGCGGTACTAGCTTTAACTAGCAATTCGGGCTCACTCTAGTTCTTAATACGATAAATATCGCTCTGTAGCACTGTTTAAAGTGCAAAAAGAACCTTGTAGCATAGTCAACTAAGTCGCATTATCTCCCCCAAACAAAAGAGGACTGTCCCCAGTCCATCTATGGACTGAGTACAACATCATCTTCTATCGTTTGAATTGATCTACGGCTCTTTTATTTGGTAGTCCTACTAAAAGCCTTCAAAATGGCCCATAGATCTACTTAATCTTATCTATGGTGTACACTCTAGTGTACAACTGTCAAGTCTCTGACTTAGAGAAATTTTTGAACTCAAGCTCTATGCTGACCAGCGCTAATGTTCCCAAAAAGGAAATGTTCCGACATCAAAATGATTTTCCCATGCCAGAACTCCTACGATGCAATGTTCCATCATTAATTACTTCCATCATTTCTTAATTATGGCCTCATCATTCCATAGATGATTTCAACAGCCTCGAGGCTTTAATTTCCATAGATCTGGAATATTCTACAACATTCTGTGATGTTCTACGGTCATGTGCTGGTTCATATGTCGAATTTTGGCTATTTAAACCGCAGCAGTTGGACTTAGCAGAAATTTTCATTCCTCCCTTCTCCCACCACTCTACAGTTGCTCTTTGCCGCCGTTCCTCATATTCTTTTTGTCACCACTCTCCTCGTTCTTGAGGTGTGTGTAGACAATCTACGGAGGCTTTGGAGTCTGCTCTGAGGCCCATAGATTGTTTCTTTTCTTATATGTTTCTGCGGTGTCACATACTAACACGACGCTGTAGATCAAATTAATGCTGTCTAAGCAAGACAAGGGCAAGGGCAAGGCCCCAGCACCGGTCCCTTACATCCCGTCGCCTATAATTCTCGACGCTCTGGAGGCCAACCTCCTCTTCATTCACACCTGGATTGGAAGTTTAAACAACCGACTTATCGCTAAGGTGACAGAAGAACCTCAACTATTTGAGCAGTTCCGAGAGAATGGCTCTTTTCTGGTGTGTCTTCTCTTTTTCTAGTCACTTGGTACATTTTAACTCTGCCATAGAACAACCTTTATCGTCAAATTGTCCGATTTAGCGATGAAGACTGGATTTCCCCAGCACTTCAACTAATGGCAACTCTCACTTTCCTGGCCAATGATTGGAAGGTCCCCGGAAACGAGTGGCAATATGGTCCAGCCAAAACCAATCGCCTACTCGACCTTTACGGTGTAAGTTTCAACTCCCATCTTTGTTCTTTTGATCTTATTTTGCTTCTGTAGCACTTTGATTTTGATTCAGAAGCCCCAAAACTTTATCTTCCGAACGCTCCCAGATCGGCTCTCCCATCTACAGTAAGTTCACGTTCTTTTCATTTCTTTTTGAACGCTAAACTTTCGCCGTAGCATCCTCTCTCTGCTCTTCCGTCCCCTCCTGTGGTAGCTTCAGGCTCCCAGGGCCTTGTCATGGGTTCACCCTTGACAGAGGATCATTTACCAGTTATCGGTTCACCCGTAGCTGGTTCTTCTTCTCTCCCGGTTGCTGGTCCCTCAAAACCAGTCCAAAAATGAAAGGTATGTTCCCTTTTGTGTCATTTCATTTGTTTTTCTTATCGCATCTAGGCTCCAAATTCGCCTACGGCTGGCTCCTCACGGACAAAAAGGCCTAAGGTGGCCTGATCTTCCGTTAAAAAGGTCGCCTTCGTTGAGACTTCTGATGATGCGGGGTCTCCTCCTCCAATTGTAAGTGTCCTCTCTTTCCTTTCAAATTTTTAGTCTTCTAACCGTTCTAATTAGTGGTACAAGACTTGATCTCGGTCAAAGAAGATGCCTACGGCCCCAGCTTCCGAATCCGAAACAATGGTCGCAGATCCTCCCTCCAAGCCGTTGTCTTCGAAAGATTCCAACACCAAAAGGAAGAAGAGGACAGCTCCCATCCTTCCTTCGGCCTCCGTAGAGGAACTGTGGGCTTCTTCTGCCCCATCGCATGTCTTTCCTGAATCTTGGATCGGGGAAGCACGCAGTAAGTTCCTCTTCCTTTTCATTTTTATCTTCAATGCTAACATCGTAGCATAGACATGGATCTTCAGTTGAATCTAGGTGAGGCTAAACTCAGCCTGGAATCAATTTTGGAAGCAGGTCGCTCGGTGACTTTCGTAAGTCACCCCTTCCTTTCTTATCCTATTGTTCTGACCGAACTTATTCAGTTTGATCCTTTCACTCCTTGCAGTCGGTGTATCTACTTTGGCTATGCAGACTGCAAGCCACTCTGGGCTGCTAGTGGGAAATCCAGCCATAGGCCTACTTGCGTGTGCTGCTTCGCTGGGAAACAGAAGTGTTCTTACTTCAATCCTGATGACTCGCAGTCTGGCCTTAAGAAACTTGAGGCTGCTTCAAGTAACAACCTCCGTAAGTTTCATCTTCATCTATTATATTATTTGTTTCTAAATCCTAGTTGCAAGTTCTAGCCAAAATCGCCCTACGGCTCCATCGTGAGCTGCAGGCTTATGATGATCTCCGAATTGTGCAAATGGCGGCCTACAAGTCTGCTCGCTCCATCTGGAAGAACATTCAAGAAAGCCAACGCTTGCTACGGGCAGCAGGGCGGGACCCTGTTGAAGTTTTCAAAGGTCTCCAGACCGACGAAGACTTAAAAATGACCTCTTCTGAGGTCAAAGCCCTTGGCGACGCTCTTGGGTGGTCTCTTTCTGGTACCGCTATCGCGATATAAATCGGAAAAGACCTCAAAGATGCATATTTATACAATTTTAACACTTATGAGTTATAAATTATGGGATTAATAGGACTAGAGTGAGCCCGCACTTCTAGTTAAAGCATGAGCCTCTACAAGAGACTTTATCCGTACGAAATGTACAAAATTAGGAAAGATGAGAGACTTCGCTGAAGTTCAGAAAACTGTACAAACTTCAGGAAGCAGCCATTTAAAAACCTTTGTTCTTGTATTGGAAGGCCTCCTCTTACTCCTGGAATGCTCATAGCGAACATAGGGATTTTATTATACACTTTATTGAAATTTCAACAAAGTCTGGTTGGACTGCTCGGATATTGGAATTCTCGGATATAGAAATCCAAACAAGGATAAAGGAAGGAACATCCGATTCTCACGAACGGAAAACAGAAAGGAATAGGAATTTCTCGGAAAACCAAGGAAACACAGACTTCAGCGAAGTGCACGTGTTATTTGATTTCAAGAGAGAAACCTTGAGGACAGGGCCTAGGATCGAGGCTAGATCTTCTCCAAAAAAAGGAATAGAACAAGAACAGGAAGAATGGATATGCCTGAAACAGGGACTCGTTCCCTAGGAAAAACAGGAGAATGCAGATATGTCAGGTACTTCGGCGAACTCAAGTCCCTACATCGCAACCAGGAAACAAGGAACAGATATTCAGTTTAATATTCGATTGGGCACTTCAGCACATAAAACTCTTGTATTATACCCGATTAAGCGAGTTTCTGTTCAACTGAAAGGGATTTCATTATTATTTACCAGTTTCACACACATTTTGGACTTTTACTATTATCTATTAGAAAAACCGTATATAAGGAGGGCAGGAAAGAGGGATTTTCCCCAGCAACCTACAAGAGGAGATGCAGTTCACCTACTAGGATTCACTCGAGATTTGACCTTTGCCCCAGTCTTCACTGAAGTTGGTGTTCTGTGTTTGGAAGGATAGATTAGATTATTGCAATTGAATTTGGTATTGGCATATTGTCTTGGAATTGAACTCTGGATATTGAAGTCAATTTGGACTTATATTGAATTTGGATTGCTATTGTCTAGTTTGGATATTGAACTTGAAACCGAACTTCAGCGAAGACTTGTAAAAGCTTTGTTGAAAAGTCAGATATTGAATTTTGGGATTTGTGAATCATATTGTCACTCTTGTAGTGAAAGAACCTTGATTGAAACTACTATAAAACCGAAGACCCCCCATATTCTATCTTTCTTGGTGCCTCTTAGTGAAAACTAAAGCCTTAAGAATACCGACCTCCACCCCTTACACTTGTGTATACTCTTCTTGGTGTGGTTTTGGTTTGTGCACTTCGTGCTTGAGGTGTGTTTACTAGCCATATTTAGTGGTGTTACACAGCATTATTACCGTGGTGGAGGAAGTCGAGGAGAACGCTCCTCCTTCCATTCCATTGGTGAGTCTCTTTTCCCTTCCATATCTACGGGATCCCTAGGATTCACCCTCGATTCCCTTATTCTAGCCGTCCTGCTCTACTATCAATCCGCCAGCTCCCGTAGCTACTTCTGGAGTTTCTGAGAAGGTTAGCGCAGATGAAGAGGAAGAAGAGGAGGGTGACTCTGATGGTGGTTCATTGGACTCCTCTTCTGCGGAGGCTTCTTCAGCCGTAGCCAAGTCCACTACGGTTCAGGACGCTGAGGATGCTGAAGATCCTCAAGTACCGGAACCCGTAAGTCAATCTTTTAATCATGTTCTATCTTTTATTCATATTATTTCTAGGAAGTAGCGATTACAGCTCACGACTTGATCGACAATGAGGCCGAGGAAGCAGTAAGTCTCTCGCTATCCTTCCGTAGACTGGTTCTAATCATTTCTTTCTAGAGTTCCGAAGATTCAAGTGATGGGGAAGAGACTGACGAGGAAGAAACAGCGGATTGGAAACTTTCCACTTCTGACCTCGAAGGTCTTTCTCCTGTAGCATGGACCATTATGGAAAAGCTGGCATGGGAACGACTAGCCTATGAAAAGGCATTCAGCCGTCCATTGTATCGTAAACGGTAAGTTCAATTCCTTGTCTTAAAAGTTGATACTAACTCTTCATTAGAGCGTAGTCTTTCTTCTTTTTGGACTTGGTGTATCTCAGTAAACTCGAACTTCCTCTATTTTTGTAGTCATTTCTTGTTGTCTTGTCTTGTATCAATAGCCTACAGTTACTGTAGCTTCTCTTGATTCTTGTACTGGGCTTATAGCCCTCTTATCTTGTATTTTGGTACGTGCTACGGCGCCTAAATTACTCTTTTTGTATTTTTATTTCATATCTTGTAGTAAAATCAAAGCTTGTTTGATTTATACCCCACGTGAACTGAGTTCAAATGAGTTTGACTTCAACTCCACTGTTTAAGTTAGAGTATTGACAGCCATGCTCGCGTATCTCTATGCTCGGAGTTAGATGAATCTATCTGTAGCACATTGTTTTATCCATTCTAATTGCTATGCATCTCTCGTGTAGGTTCTCGCTTATAAGTTTTTCTTAAGCGATGGTTATCTTTTCAGGATCCGTAGAGATATTATTAGGTACACCAGTATGTTCCTGTAGGTGTCCCAATTGCAAAACTTGAATCTACGGTCAAATTTTCAGGAACCTAAGGTACCTCTCCCCCAAACAAATGTGCAGTCAACTCCTGTTGACTAGATGTTGGATCCGGGAGTCCTTTAGGACCATAAGGTAGAGAAAGTCATCTATGGCTGGACAGTAGAGCGCAAAAGGTATAAAAGGTTGACCATAGATAGTCAAATCTTCACTACCCAGCTCTACCAGCATTCGTAGTAACCAGTTCTCAACTCTTACATTCTCATATCATCTTTAAAATGTCCACTCGTAGTGAATTTGTTCCCACTAAAATCTGGGTCGAACGTGCTGCTCCGATTGTTGAACAAGTCAGCCAGTTGCATCCCTACACTAACAAGCTGTCCGCCGAGCTGTTTACCAAACAGCTTCTCGACGTTGTGGTATGTTCAGCACCGCTCTTTCATCTCTGTTTCATTGCAATGCTTCTGCCGTAGGTTCAGACCAAGCTCCAAAGCTACCAGTCTGCCAAAGACGATGTTGCGTTTGATCTTTATCACAACGTCGTCGAGATGGTCACCGCCGACATCGAACAGTTCTCCCTCGATAAGAGCATTGACTTCGCAAAGGCCAAATCCTTCTACGTCGAGATGTGCGCTGTGCGCAACAAGGTATCTGCTATCAAGCGCAAGAATGTAAGCTCTTATTTTATTAATCTTTCTAATTTTCAATATTGGCTTCGCCGTAGGGAGCTAGCTCTTCTCGCAACGAAGCTACTATTGAAATCTCTGACACTGAGGAAGCAAACACTAAAGTAAGCCCTTCAGTTCGTTCTAAACCTATCTACGGCTCAATCCTATTACCAGAATGACGACTTCAAGATGAAGGACGCCACCAAAGGTAAAGACCCTATGAAAATTCGCATTTCCATGAAGAAAGAGGTCCGTAGATTGCTTTATTGGTTTCATATAAATCATTTCTAATCTTTCCGTAGATCGAAGCCAAGCCTGCTAAGAAGGCTCGTATCGATAAGGCAGGCGTAGACCTTACACCCGAATCCGAGGGTGAGTGTCCACCTTGGGACCGTCCTCTCTTTATTCGTGGCTGTAGCATCACTTATGACAACTTGTTGGACAGAGGAGAAGAAATGCAGAGAGTCTACGCATCTCTCTGTACTCAAGGTCATAGCCAGCATGCTGGCCCATTTTGGTATGGACTCCCTTTCTGCGTCCGACCTCGCCGCCATTCAGACCCTCCTCCGTACGGAGGTCAATGCATCGGCCTTTTCGATCCTTCACCAAGGAGCAGCATACCGGGCAGCCTACGAAAAACTCGTTGAGGCAAATCAGCTAGTCCTTTCCCGCCTCGCCCTTTCCGTCGAACAGTCAGCTACGTCGACTTCAGCACAGGAGAGGTCTACAAACCAGCCTACTGAGGTGGATGCAGGTGCTCCCATGGAGTCTATTCAGTAGTGTATCTTTCCGTAGATCACTCTTTAACAATGGCTGGCTGTAGCGATAAACGGTGTCCGCTCCTTTCATATTACTGTCATTTCGTATACTTGTGCACTAGTTAGATTTTATTAGAATCTAACTGGATTTTTCAGTTTCATATGTTCAGTCAGATCTGAGAGAATCTAACTTTCTTCTTAGTGGACCTAGTAACTCTTACTGGATTGTCCATTGGATCCTCAGATTCACTAGGTAGCTCAATTTCATTATCGCTTTCTGCCGTAGCTGAGGCATTACCATTGTCAAAGATGTAATCCACTCCAAGTTCGTACTCAGTTGGTTCATCTTCGTTAGCCATGGCTTCTAACTCATCCTTAGATAGCTGAATTAAATCTTTTATTTCCATAGGAAGGTCAATGTGGTATTGCGCCGTGTGAGGTAGAATGCAAAAGGCTCCGTATTTTCCCCGTAGCAATGTTCCATCCATTTCCGCTAAGATATAAGAGCCACCTTTAGTACGTCGAATGACTACGCAAGGCCCAAAGTATCTAGGGAACATTTTCCTATCCAAGCTTTTCAATAGCGGTATTCCGTACTTGAACCAAGTCTCCAGGTTCAAAGTTTAAGGGTTTTATAGTGTGTATATATTCCCGTTCGTACTTGATCAAGTGTCTACGCTTTTCTTCTGTAATTCTATCTCGCATAGCTGTTACATGCGTTCTATGTTTAGCTAGAGCTTGCGCTGGAAATCCAATCAACTCTTCTCGTGATAGAAACCTATTGGGTAGCTTTACTAGCCACATAGATTCCACAATATCAAGCGGTAGTATAGGTTCCGCACCGGTAACAAAGAAGTAGGGGGAGCAACCTAGGTCTTTCCTAGTTGTTACTCTATCCGCTAACGGCACTAAAAACTACTACTAGGTGCAGCAAAACACACTCCAAGCATGAAGTGCGCAAAACCAAACCCAACACTAGCAATTAGTGTAGTTGATTTGTGGAGGTCGGTATCAATGGACACTCTCAGCAAGGTTCACTGAGAACTCTAAGATAGGACTTCAAGGGTGGGGCTTTATATGGTTCAAAACAAATTCAAACTCTGTGTTCACAAGTCAAAATGACAAAGGCTTTCTACGAAGTTCACTACTTCGAGGAGGTGTTCAATTCTTTGTAAGTTCAAATAGAACTATCAAATTCAATTCAAATTCGAGTCAAAGCGACTCTACAAGTTCAAAGTTTCCAAGTACCAAAGTGGCAACAAATTCAAATCAAATTCAAAGTTCAAATCTAATCTTTTCCAAATACAAACACCAACTTCGAAGAAGTGGGGCAAAGTATGAGCCAGAGTCCCCTAGTGAAAGCACTTAGGCTTCTATCGTAGGTTACTGGGGAAAATACTGCTGCTACCATCCTTCCTTATATACGCCTTTTCGAATAAATAATAATCAAATGTCGAAGATATGGTAAAAAGTCGAAAATATAGAGAAATCCCTTTCAGAGATACCAAAGTACCCTTAATCAGGTATAGTACATGTCAATTAGATATAAAACTGTCCAGAATATAGTATTCCTTATTCCTTTTCCTCATATTTTCTTTATTCCTGTTCCGAGTCGGATATCTTTGACATTTGCATGTGGATACATCCTGACCCCTTTTTGTTTCCAAGGCGAGTCCCCATGTGCTCCCTTGTTCTCTCTTGTTCTATCCGATCTGGAATAGTCCAAAACTGTTCGATCTACATTCCAGGGATCGTTTCTATGGTTCTTTCCTGGTAGAATATCCTTTCTGACCGGATATCGTCGACATCCGCTCCTTTTCTCGTTTCCAGCTGTAAGTTACAGCCACCGGCATTGTTTCTGTTCCTTAAGTCCGAAGTGGACTTTAGATAGTTACATCCGTCCGATTGTTACTTCCAGAGGTACTTCTAAGAGTTGATTCTGTCTTTTCAACCAATATCGAAGAAATCAATAAATTGATAGTAAAATCAAGTGTCCCCATGTTTGCTACAGGTAATTGCAAGTGAGACGAGGCCTATTCAAATGAACGAAGGTTTTTAAAGGCTGCTTCATCAGTTCCTACAGGTTTCGGAACGTCGAAGACTCTCATCTATAGGGTGTTTTGTACTTTCTGTACTTCGGATAACCCGCAAATAGACCCGTGCTTTGACTAGCAGCTTGGGCTTGCTCTAATCCTCATATTATGTTCCCATTTTGATTATATTATATATAAAAATGTTAAAAATGCGTTTATTTAGGTACTAGTAGAGTATATCCGCGATACCGCCCACAAAATATGCTTCAAAAACCAGTACCATTTCGCAAGGTCTCCCGCTACAGCTTTCGAAAGCGCGCTCTGTAGATCGAAATGTGCTCTCTCAATCTTTCCGTTTGCTTGAGAATTGTACAGTGAAATCTTAATGCTACGGACACCGTATTTGTCCGTAAGCCACCTTGCCATAGCAATCATTTGTGGTGCATTATCCGTAACAACCTCCTCGGGACAACCCCATCTACTAATGATATCATCAAAGAACCACTCTGCGAGTATTCTGGCGGTATCACTTTGAATAGCCCTTGCTTCGGACCATCTGCATAGTGCGCATCGTCCATGAACGATCAGTTTACAACTGTTGCTAGCGGGAGTCATACTCAAAACATCTACATGGATCACTTGAAACAGCGATGGAGTATGAGTAACCACTGGAGGTATTCTCAACAGATCGAGCCTTCGATCCTGGCATTCTTGACAGCTACGGACGAACCAATCTATGTTCTTATCCATATGTGGCCACCAAAATCGTTTCTCCATGATCGACTTCGTTGCAAACATTCCTTTATGTCCCAGATGATCGTGACTTGCCACGAGCATCCACATCCTCTTATTGGGAACTACATACAACCTATGTTGCATAGAACCATCTGTAGATCATTTGTACAGTCTTCCATCGGGGTCTAGAAACAATTTTGATCCCAATGTAATGAAACTGTTCATTTCGTTTTTAGGCAATTCGCATACAAAATCCACTTCGGGATCTAGGAGCCACTCTTCAATTTGCGGAACTTTCTCATCGAACTTTTTAATCTCATTTGTATATTCATGTATAGGCTTATACAGATGAGAATCATTCCAATTGTCATCTACGGTGGGTGGAACCACTGGTACTTGCTTCAAAAATGTTGAAACATAGTCTGGAGGCTTCCGTAGTGCCCAACTTCTTATCTTATCTACAAAGTTTGCTTCATCTACGGCGGACCGTAAGTCTTCTAAATAGCAAAAGACAGATGTAGCCAACTTTGGTTCTTTCTCAGCTAATGAAACCAAATAACCTGACCACGGATCTATATCATCCTTGAATGTATCAATGTCAAAAGGTTCATCCTTGATTACATCTCCCATTCGAAACTTTACTGGCTGACTGTCATTGTCGACCAGAAATTCTTCCCATCCTTCTGGTCTAGGCGTGGATATCCCACCAGGAGGAGGTCTCGAAAGTCCATCTGGACCATGTACATGAACTAGTTCAAAATGATAGAGTCTGATCTCTTCAATCCACCGGTTAATGCTAGCATTCGGAGCACTATCCGGATTGTTCAACATTCCTTTAATGTAGCTGGCATCCGTTTCTATGGTCAACAGTCTACATCCAAAAGTCCGATACTTTGACGCCCGTAGCGCCATAAGTAATCTGTAGAGTTCTCGTTTCAGTTGTGAGAAGCGAGCTTCTCTCTCATTGAACGTTATAGACCCAAAGTAATTGTAGAACTTCATTTTCGGATTTTCAGGGTCTACTTGGTACAAGTAATAGCCTACACCTTGCCAAGACGAGTCTACGGCTAAAGTGATACCCGTCGGATTCTTATAGTCGATGGGCCGTAGCGCTGGTGCATCATGGATTCCATCTTGAACCTCTCGGACAGCTTCACAAGCTTCCTCATTCATTTCAAACGGTACAAAAGCTCCAGTGAGCTTATTCAATGGTCTCGTCTTCTTAGCGTAGTCCTTAATGAACATGCACATTTGTCCTGCAATCCCCAGAAATGATCGAATATCAGTTTTGCTTCTGAAGTTTTTCGGATCCCAAGAGAGAATGATCTCTGCATACTTCTCTATGGGTTTTTCACCGTCGTAGGACACTCTATAACCTACTACCATTCCTTCAGCGCAACAAATGAAAGCTTTCGGACCTGAAAAGGTACCTCCTGCATACTTCATCCGCTGAACTATTCGATTCATGTTCTGTGGATGCTCCCAAACGAATCTACGGATGCCTGGATTCTCAGGAATCACCTCGTAGCCTCCATCGGGCAACTCATATATAGTACTAGGTCCTCGTATAGGTACATCGTCAATGTACGGTCTAGTAACATGAGGAATTTCTTCCCGTAGGATGTACGTTACATCCTCATGAAACAAAGGGACTGAATTAGTCCATCCCATAGGTAGTTTCACTAATCTATAGGGACCAAAGGGCGTTTGGAACGTAGTAAAGTCTCTCACTTCTTCATCGATAAGCCTCTCATCGTAGCCAACCCAAATATCTAACATTCCTATACATGCGCGTCCGGAAAAGCTACTAGCAATCTCAGCAGTTCCAGGTGGAATCCCAGAATGCTGAATCATGACTGCATTCAGTGGTTCTAACGAATGAACCAGCTGTAGACTCTTTCCATCTTTCTTTAGTACCATGAACCACTTCAATCGATACGACGACGTAGTAGGTTCGTATACTCCTGCTGCGATTTTGTCCTTCAAAATCTGGCAGACTTCTTCATAAATCCCAGGTGGAATAGGGATATTACGCTCAACCCAGGGCTTGTGAGGCAATACTGGGAACTTAATCGGCGGGAAGAAATCTGTACGAAATGTTCCACCTTCGTCTGCACTCCAAGTGAATCCTTTCTCTTGGATTTTCTTCAGATGGTGTACTAACTTCATTTCTTCAGGCTATAGAAAGCCTTCATTATGATTCTTTTCTATGATTTCCTTACGTTCTTCTGTATACCGTTCTCCTGGACTGAATTCAGGAGGGTGCGGCGATAGTACTGGCATCCCTTCAAGCGGATCCCCAGTAATATTCCTAAGAAGTCGGAATTCTTCTGGCATCTTAGCCAATTGTGGTCAGACTTTAAGCGCTACTGGCTTGTATTTTCCATAGACCGACCGAACTGTATGTTTTCCAAGTGCCATAGCACCCTGGGAAACATAGTTCTCATGCTCTATAGACTGCGAGCTACTCAAGAATGTGCCATATGAATTCGTAGGAAGACTTTCTCTTGAAAGCTTTTCTTCTAAGTTGCGTAGAGCAACCCCTATCTCTTGTACACATGCATCAAGTTCGATAACGTAGGCATTTAGAGAGTCTGTAGACAATAGAATCTCATCTATCGGGGTTTTGCCCATATAAAGGTCCTTAGGAAAGTTGTCTATAGTCCCGTAGACTTGCAACCATCTTTCCTTATGGAAAGCTAGTTCATTGAACAAAGTTTTTCCACGTTTCTCAGGGTCCTTAGCTAACCTATCCAAATCCAAAGCTATACATTCATCGGTTTGGTAGTGATTTTCGTACATCCTCTGATGATAGTCTATTACTGTAGATGCTTCATTTAGCATTGTATCAAATGCATTTTCATTTTCAACCGCACCCCCTACAAAACTTCGTAGTCGGAGCAATGGGGGTACCAATTTATTTGGATTTTCTTCAATTTTCGACGCATCAGTGAGATCCTTGAAATCCGTACTAAGCGAATCAACAAGTTCACATAGACTATGGGTATCCTGAGCCTTCAATAGTAAAGCTCTGCTGTCTACGGCAATCTCACTAAGCTCATCTATCTTATCTTGTTGAGAAGAGTCCGATCAATGTGCCAATTTTTGGCTGTTGAAGCCTTCGAGGGTTGAACCTCTTCTAGTAGTACAAAGCAACCGTTCTCGTTCCGTAGATTCATCGTGTATGGAATCTAGGGAGTTTGAAACTGGTGCTGATGAATAATAAAAAAGAAAACTGTCTGTAGCACAAGGAGAAATAGAAGCACTGTTTTTGTGTTTTGTATCTTCTGTGTGTTTTTGGTCTTTTTCATTTATATCAATGTTTTTCATCACTCTCGAATCAGACTGACTAGTAGTCCTTTCACTATTTGAAGCTTCTATGAAGGCTCCAGCCAGCTCCATAGGAGAGAATTTTGTATTTATCAAATTTTTATATTTTTCAATTCGTGGAACACCGTGAGCATCTACGGATATTTGTAGAGCCACCTCTCCTTGATCCTCTATCAATTCATCAAGGTGGACTGAAAATTTGAAGATTCAGTCCCTCATTGTTCTCTTTCTTTCTGCACTTCCTCTGAACTCTGCGTCCGTAGGGTTGGTTCCCGCTTAGGTTTTATCTTAATGCCTTCCCCTCTCATGTATGTAGGGATGACACTTTGAATTCCTTTGTTTGGGCATGAAACCGTAACCCACTGATCTCCATCCTTGAAGTTTTGCACTTTTGATTCCATTAGGACATCGAAAGGTCTACCCAAGAGAATCTGAAAGGGAGATTTCTCCACCACATGAAGTTGCAAGTATACTGTTACTTCACCAAACTTGAAAGGGAGCTTTCTCCACCACATGAAGTTGCAAGTATACTGTTACTTCACCAAACTTGAAAGGTACATTTCTGCACACCCCCAGTGTTGGTTTCAGCTGTCCATTCGCAGACTGCATGTGAATCACTGAATTCAGATCCCATTGCAAGCCTAATCCTTGAGCAACCCATGCGTCAATCGCGATTATTTGCGATCCACCATTGATCACCACTTCTACTCTTTCCGTAGAACCGTTAACCTCAGGAAAAACACATCTGAGTCCCTCAGACAATCCAGCTACTATCACGACCTTCTGTTTTTCTTCAGAATCTAACTCGGTGCGATAAACTTCCACAACATCTCAGTGAACTACTAATCCCGCTTCCAATCTGTCTTCTTCCTCTTCTAAGGTTTCGAACGAATCTACGGTCTCAATATTATCTACTTTCACGAACTCTGCTTCTTCATCAAAAGGTTCCTCTGCCACCGTAGAGTCTTTTATCAGATAGTCTAACATTTGAAGGAACACTTTATAGTTCTTTGTTCGAACGTGCTTATTCCTAACTCACCATAGCAATGCCTTTCGGAACTCTTCTGAAGCCGTGAGCTTGTTCAAGCAAACACTAGCCAGATTGGCCATCGTTTGGTCAATTAGGTCTTGAATCACCCGTTGCTTATATCTTTTCGTTTCAACATTTTGAAGATTTTCCGTAGACACTTTCTTCACGTTTTCGGACTGAACCTTCTTAGATTTTGAAGCACCCTTGTCTTCAGGAATTACACTTCGGGGCAATACAGAATCCCTTGGTTGTGGGACACATTCTACGGGCTGAATTTTATCGAATACCCTAGGTGGCGGAGTAGAAGGACGTCTATTGATCTGTGACAGAGGTTCTTCTGTATCCGATTCTGCTTCATCTTCTTCTTCAGAGACCTCTTCTTCGAAAGGCTTTCTCTGGGGTATCACATACGGTTGTTTTCTTAAGAATGACGGCGTAGATATTACTACTTGGGGTTTTGGTGGTATTTTTCTTTTTTTAGGGTCCTCCGGTCTCCTCTGGGTATCTCGAGATCTATTTCTCTTATCTGAGTCCATCATTGGACCTTTTAGTTTTTTGAGCTGTTGCCCGACTGGCGACGAGTCTCTACCCTCCAAAGCAGCAATTCTCTGTAACAAAACTTCTATCGTAGGCACAGATTGATGGTCTGGGAGATCGTCATCAAGATCCAAGTCTCCTTGTAAGAAGAAACTGGTCTTTTCAGCATCTGGCCATCCCTTCTCTCTGGCGATAGCTCTAATTCTGTCTGCTCGCGATTATTTCTTCACTGGATCAGGCAGTGGGAGGTTATTCCCATCATACATCTCCAGTCTATTCATATGTTCATTCTTAACTATCCACTTCTTCTGGGATAGCTCTTGCACTTGCCTGCATTCTCTCCAGAAATGCCCGGGTTCATCACAAATAATGCAATTTTTGTCCGTAGGCACCCTATATGGCTGTCCTGCAGCCGTAGAGTTGGATGTAATCTGGTTCGAAGGCCTAGATCCACCGCTACTCTGCCCTTGGCTTCCATTATGGTACACCATAGCCTGCATGTTTTTGTAGAAGTTAGGCTGACTGAAGTCAGGCATTTTCTTAGAAAGCTCAGACACTGCCCATGCAAAGTCGTTCATTCGAGTGTTCTGTGCGTCTACAGAGGCCAAAAGCTTCATTGTCAACTCGTCAGAAGCTATTTCCTTCTTATACGAAGACAATGGAGCTATCGTAGGCTCGATTTTTGCACGAGTGATCAAGGGGGTTCCTATGGGAGCCGCCGCTTTCACTCCTAACGTATAGCTAACAGGGTCCAAGCCCTGAGGTGCATAGCAATCGCCTACTAACTCATTACTTATGGTCAAAGCCATATCTCTTACTTGGGAGAAAGCAAAAGGGTCCAACTGGGAAGCCACCCATCCATTATCCACTTCTACCGGTTTTTCTGCCTGTAGGTTTCAGACATAGTGAGGGTCCCGTAGCCTCTTTCTGATCTCTCTCCAGAATGTCGGGTCTAGACATTCTGCAAACTTCTGTACTTTCTCTCGATTTGACAAACTTCCTGCAAGTTTGTCTGCTTCAAATTCAAAATCCATATTAAACAAAGTAAGCTTTTGTAGCTGTTCTTCTCCTATACCAGAGAACCTAGCCTTCAATAGGTCTAAATTCTCCAATGCTCCTATTTCTAAATCCCTAATCGACGGGAATGAATCAAACATCTCTTTCTCAAAAGCGGCCCAACTATAGCCTCTCGTAGATGGCAAATGATGTGCCAGGAGTCGAGAGGTCTCGAACTCCATCTGAATCATAGCTAGAATGATAAAAGATTCATCTAACTTCCAGCCCTTGACTTTCCCATATTGTAGGATAGCCGCCATCCATTCCCGTAGATTTCCAGAATCTAGACGGTTGAACGTGGGGAGCCTTCGCTTCAACGTATCTTTATCCAATTCTTTCAAAGCACCTTTCGAGAATTCCGTCCAGGACTTTATCGGTCTTTCTTCATCTGGCACACCTGCCACTACTGGGTCATTCGATATATGGGACATACTTGTTAATGGTCTCTCAAGAAATAAACTCGGGTTTAGTTCAAAAGAATAAAACTCTTCTTCCCATAGGTGGAAGTCTGAATTGTATTCGGAGGGTAGAGATGATAACAGTGAAGAAAACGGTTCAATTTCTTCCGTTAAAATCTCTGGGGCTTCGTATGGGGTTTCTAACGCTTGGTTTCTAGGACCTTGCGAAGATCTTGTTTCTCGGAAAGCTTCTCTTGGACTTCTGTCAAAAGAGAAACCGGGGTTTCTTAAATCGTTTGGGATAACTTGGGTAGTCTCTCTTCCTTGCGTAGAATTGCGCGTAGATCGAGAAGACTGGCCAGCTCTCGGAACTTGAGCTGGAGTACTAGATGCTAAAGCCACAAGACTATGTGTCTGTAAGACTTGTTTGCCAGCCGCTAGTGAAGTGCGAGTATTATGTCACTGTGAACTAATCTTTCTGAGAGAACTTCTTTTGGTTTTGGTTGTTTTTGTAGTTCTCGCCGTAGGGCTAAAACTACCGGAATTTCACAATATTTGGTTCAATACTGAATGTAATCTTGTTTCCACCCCCTGCGGTGGTCACCAGATAATGGGCGAAGTATACCACTCAAGAGTCAACCCAATATCAGAGCTACAGGAGTAGCACCAACACCAAATCAACCCAAAAACTAGTAAACCTCCGTGTAAAGTCTATCAATAACTCTACACACCAGGAAAGATTGCAAGGGTGGACTGCTTGGCAAAGGTTACGCACAAGATCACAGTCTCAATATCGTATGAAGGTCTTATAAAATCAATTATGCAACTGCAAGTGTAAAACACCACAGCTACGGGGATTCTAGGGTTTGTAGGGGCTCTGCTTATTGTCCAGTGGACTAAGTGGGACTATGAATTTCGTCTACAGTAAGACTAATTTGAACGAATGGAGACTATTGCCCTCGACGGACACGAATGCTAAGACCCTCGACAGATCACGAAACAGTAATCAAGACCTCGGCGGCCTACAGACGGATAGTTCTCAAGTTTGACCTTGACGGTCTTGTATGTTCAAATCAAATCTTATCGTTTCACTGCACAATGACAGGGCAAATCTCTCTCTATTGGTGTCAAGAGCAGTTACTCACGGGCAACCCACTCAGGACTTTCCTATGCATGGGTAGTACTTTTTTATCTACGGATACATGGGCTGCTTTTATACTACTTCTACGCTAGCTTTGTAATCCTATCTCTACTTGTTTCATCTCTAAAAATAATGCACTGTAGCTACGAATCCATGCGGAATCTTATCGCTAGGGGCCGCTACATGTGCAGAATCTTGTCTACGGAGCTTTTCTGTATTCGAATCATATGTTTTGGACCAATCTGGACTGTTCTTCATTCTTGTTTCAGCATGTAGAATGGACCTACATAGGCATACCATATGGTATTTCCTGCCTACAGACCTTATCCTGCATTTCGATGTTATCAAATCATATGGACTTTGTGTGTCCAAGTAGTTCCAGCATATGGATCCAGAGTTCCGAACTCCCGTAGCACATGAACAGCGCGGACTCCGAGATCTGTTGTTCATTCCTGCCTGGTTCCTAGGTACTCTATCTGTGATCTGGGATCTGTATCATACCTTTTTGTCTTTTCCTCAGATTGGGACTCGATCTACAGTTATATCAAATTTCTCCTAGTCTGCATGGTCCTATGTCCAATTTCTTGTCAACTAAATCCCCCGTAGAAGTAGGTACTCCTAGTATGAAGGTCTTTTGACTCCGTTAAGTTCTGCTATGAACAGTTCTGTGAAGACTACAAGTCCTCTAATAGTACAATCCCTTGATATGCCAGTGCATAGCAGAATGTAGAGAGTAGAACTCGGTGAATTACTGCTTAAGTCCTCTGCTCATAGTGTTCTACAGGTTTCGAACAGTCATACAGTTTTCTGACACGATCTACGGCTCTCTCTAACTGGTCTAGCTGCGCCTATGGCACATTCTACTAGCGGTACTAGCTTTAACTAGCAATTCGGGCTCACTCTAGTTCTTAATACGATAAATATCGCTCTGTAGCACTGTTTAAAGTGCAAAAAGAACCTTGTAGCATAGTCAACTAAGTCGCATTACCGAGCTGCTAGTTAAAGCTTATGGCCGCTAGTAGAGTACACTAGCGCAGCTGAGGAACAGCTATCGAGCATCCCGTAGAGCTAGCCTGAAAACTGTAAGACACTACGTGAGCGGTCACTATTTAAAAAAGACCACTCTCTCTATACTATTATGCACTAAGCGATTAAGGGATATTATGTTGCGGCTTATGCTTCAGTACTGGACTCGTAACTAAGAGGGATGAAGTTTTAAACAGACTCCTGAAGAGAGAGCGAGCACTCTCAAACAGAGACAGACTTAGAGAAAGGCGTGCCAAAGTGTTGAGCGCTAGCGGTTCATACGGACTGAGTGGATGCTACAGAGAGAAGCAAAACACACGCCCAAGACCAAGGACGAGATGAAGTTAAGCGCGAGTGGTTGGAGAAGTGTCCGAACATGTGAGAGCAATAGGGACAGACTGTCTTCAGATGTTGAGGGTCGGACTCCATGTGCTGAACCATATGAGTTCTCGCTAAGAGACTAACTGATGAATAGAGACCAGTGACATTAAGAGCTAGACTCTTCCAGACTGTGTGCAAATGCCTGGTGGAAAGAGCTAGCGAAGTCAGAGGCATATGCTAGTGGTGCTAGTGAGCAAGAGTGCAGCTAGATAACATCGCCTGCAAGAACCCAGCATGGGCAGCCAAGCCTGAAGACGATTTGTAAGCTAGTGTAGAAATTGTATATATACCAGGCCTGTATCCGTAGTTAAGGCAAGCAAGTACTGCCAGTGTGTAGGAAAGTTTCGGAGTGACTGCCCACACATAGCCTCCAAATAGAGATTAGATTTGCCCTGTTAAATCAGTGATTGGATAAGAGATTGGATAAGAGCAAATTATTTCAGAGAACAGTTCAGAGACCTTCAGAGATATTCAGAGATAGACCAACAGAGGTCAACTCTAGAGAACAGTCTTCATATTGAGTTTCATAGTCCACAGAGGACCCCTAGCTTTCCACTCTCCATTCTAGTCCACTGGACACAAAGCAACCCCACTACAAAACCCCTAGCTGTTCAAGTGCATAGCACAGATAGCTGTAACTAAGAGCTAGCTTTTCCTAGTCTTTAGTATTACCCTTTTTGAGATAAGAAGTGTACCCTTTGACAAGCATTTCCACCCTTGCAATTCTTCTGGAGTGTTGAGTGGTGATAGACTCTTCACAACTGGGATAGCTATATTGTTGAGGATTGATTGATTTGTTAGTGCTACACATAGTATTGATAGGTTGGTTTGTTCTTGAGGATAGAGGTTGATATATTATTCCCAGCACCCATTACTGGCATATGCATAGGCAGTTCACCCTCCTGACAGATAAGTACAGAGGAGACGGCGCCCCACCTGCCAAAGAACAAGATATTCCTTCGTCCCTCCCTTTCATTTACTTCCCATGTTGGCGCTGCGGTTTGGTGGAAATTCCCCTTCCATACAAGGGCCATGCATATGATTCAGAAAGTGATGCTCCAACATTCGCGTTCAACAAAATATACTACTGAAATCCTCTAGATGTCATATGAGGGGATTTTCAAGGTACAATGTTCTATGACATGCACCTCAAGCCATTCATTCAAATGTGGGATCCTAGTCCTCTTAAGCCTGTGCAGAGGTTGTACTCGCAAGCCTCAAACCTTTGTTGACCATTCAATTGTTCAGGGAGAACATGTCCGGACGAAACGGCTTTATGGCCGCACCAACAAAAACCATAACTATGTCAGACAGATTGCTGCCCATAGTCGACACCAGCGAATGCTGTATCAGATGCGCATTCACACCAACTTCGAGGGGCACTGCAAGGGGAAGAGGGCAGGAGTATACAGAGTGCCAGATAAGGAGCGGCTGCCTCCTGGAAATCCAAAGGATCAGTATTCAATAGCTCAGGGAGAGCAGTTCTACCTTGCTCTTGATCCCTTCCGACAGCTTTACCAGGATGATCCAGCAGTAGAGTTACGTCTTCCGTTCAATTTTTTTTTGTTTTTCTACCTAATGAGATACAACACAGAATTTTTATGACCAATTACATGCCCATCTCTTTGCCCGCATCCTCAAAACTGACAATTCTGAAGATTTTAATGTTGAAGACCTCTCGTCAATTTGTTTTGTGAAGGACAAGATCTATACTCACAAATGTTTCCGCCTCCACTATAACACCTACAACATGCACCGCAAATCACACACCATCAGCACTCAATTACATCCCAATGTCATGCTTCTAGCAGATGATGCAACAGCTGAGGAACAGGAACATCCTTACCGCTATGCAAGGGTGATTGGGGTCTTTCATGTGAATGTCGCCTATTGGCGTCAAGATATGGCTTATGGGGATTCAGTGCTGCATCGTATGGATTTCCTCTGGGTTCAGTGGTATGAACTGGACACATCCTCTGCACATGGCTGGCAGGCCAAACGTTTCCCCAAAGTCCACTTCCTACCCTCATCTGAATACAATGCTTTCAGTTTTGTTGACCCATCCACTGTATTGCAAGGAGCATACATGCAGCCATTTGCTGGGAGATTGACATCGGATCTTGTCACTCCAACATCCACTGCAAGATTTTACAAGGGTGTCGTGAATGGGAAGTATGAGCTGGAGATGAAGGACTGGCGTCAGTATCAAGTGAATGAGTAAGTCTTTTTCTCTTACTGTTGTAGACTATTATTGACTTCCCTTGTAGATTTCCTGACTGCGACATGTTCATGCAATACCATGGAGGCGGTGTAGGACATTCCACCCACAACTTCACCCGTGGCCTTGAGGTGGAGGCTACATTCAAAGACCCTCCACTACCAGTATATGATCGCAACACTGGGATCGTCATGGTTCGCTCCTTGTCTCCAATAGACGAGGTACCAGAGGAGATAGAAGAGGAGGAGGAGGAGGGGGACGATAACAGCGAATTGTGGTCACAGACAGAGTCTGATTCCTCAGAGGAGTTATCTGACGATGGCTACACCTCGCAGGATGACGACCTTGACGAACTCGAGGACCTTTGACATCAGTTGAGGACTAGTAGTAGTTGTACAAGGTCTCTTTTTTTTTTTTTTCTTTCTCATTCATATTGGTTCATGAACTCTCCAGAGTTCATATTCTCTCATATCAACCGTGAAATTTATACTAGTTTATATATAATCATATTCTTTTAGTTATGCATATATATATATAATACATTGAAAGTTTATATATGTTCATAAGTGGCCATGAATGTTCATAAATGTACATGATACCCATACATTTTTGCTAATGCTTATGGTGAATAGCTGGTGCCAGTCTCAGTGACAGATCATCAATATATTCTCACATCATAAAGTAGCAGGTATATGTATGATTGTTACGAACCGAATACTCTAGAACCACTGCACCCAACAAGTGGGGTTTTAAGGCTAACACGGCAAGCACACAAGAACACAACTAACAACAAAAGGGGGACCACCGAGGCGACAAGAGTTACTCTGAGATAATTACTTACACAGAGAGCACCAAGAAGGTGTTGGAGAAAGTGCTGATAGTATCTTTTAGAGTGCTACTGAACTCACACAGAGGGGAATACTAGATGGTACTTTTTAGAGTAGTACAGAACTCAGACACAGGGAAGAATGCTTGGTAGTACTTTATAGAGTAGTACTGAACTCACACTGAGAGAGAAGAAGGGAAAAAGCAAAGGGACTCTATTGAGAGTAGCAAACCAGACTAGAAACAAGGGGTACAAAATAATAAGGCTGGGGATTCAGCCAAAATACATGGGGTTTATATACTACTGAGCTACCTACATGGGGATAGAGCTTAACCAATAGGAAATAACATGGAATAACCATGGAATAACTATGGATGACTATGAAAAGCTGTTAAATGACTGTGCAAAGCTGTGGAATGACTGTGCAAGGCTGTGCGAAATAGAAGAGTACAGATTTCTAGAATGCCCAAGATGCCCAGGATGTCCAGAAATTAAATTATGGGATTCTGTGAAGCTGGGACATGCCTTGGAAAGTGAACAATTCATGACAACGATATAGACCAGTTTTGGTAGTGTAGTATCCCGAGGTTTGTTCATCACCTGTTACCACATACATGTTGCCTTCCAAATCAAAATCCTCTGGCAGCTGAGAAAATGGGTTCCATTTTGTGTTTCGACTCTCTTCTTTGACAGCTTTTACATTGACAGTTCGGTGATATTTGATATCCTCTACTTAGTATTACACGGTCAATAGTTGAATAGATAGCTGACATATGTGCTACTTTATATAATCACCATCTGTCTCCACATATGTTCACGATATGTAGAGTCACATGACAATGCTATAAAAACTCAGCACAAATGTTTCCGGTGGTCCTTCTACCCTACTGTTGCATACATTGTTGATACATTGACCTTTGGTAGGTAAAATATGCCATTTGGACCCATTTCCATAGCAGGAGGAAGAAGGGACACCAGAAATTCCCTTTGCTGGACTGTGTTATAGCATGGTTATGGCATGGTCAACATATCTTCATTATATATTGAGTTTATGGGACATATAAAGTAGCACATATCTGTATGACATAGGCCAGTTTTGGTAGTGTAGGCCAAGGGGGCCCACCAGTTTAAAAAAAAGACCGTGGGTCAGTTTTCGCTGAGACGACCCCTTGAGGGACCCCCCCCTCCCTACGTAAGCTTCCCACACACCATATATGGTAGGTACATGTATCTTATGTTTTTGGAATATCATCCGACCTTCAATTTGGCTCCAGCTCCTCTTCTATTTAACTTTACACTGCTCATGAACAATGCTATACATTCTTTTCTCATCTACTTATTTTTGAAAACAACGACATGCACTGCAAATCCAGTGATATAATCAAGGCCAACACATCATAAATGTTATGTAGCCTTTATACTTGCATTGAAGGCTCAGTTCACCCTCACCTGTCTTTTCATCTGTCAGGAGTCGATCCTTGGGTGAGGCAAGCTGACAATTGAAGGGAAAAGGAATGACTCCTAGGTAGGATTGACCAGACAAGAGTGAAGTTCTACTGTACACTTGGAGTACTTATATACTACACTACTTAAGGGGTAAGGGGTTGAGGGGGCAGGGGTCTCCCTATCTATGATGGTCTACGGCGATCGCGAGTCGGACAGAGTGGTTGACGGTGAGGAGCTGAAGGAATCGAAGGGAGGATGATTGCAGAGATCGAAACGATCAAGTGCAAGGACGGGAGGAGTCATGATAGCACGTGAAGTTATGGAGGAGTACTCAGAGTACGGCGAGTTCATGACATTACCCCCCTCTTAAGGGCCTTTGCCCTCAAAGGCTTCATGGTTATACCATATACCCAAGGCTGACTTTTCTGAGTACTTTTGGTGTAATTTTCTTGTGGTCGAAATGGCAGAATTGCGTTAATCCGTCGGGCAGCACTCAGGTTGGAATGATGGAACTTTTCAATCATTTTCTTACAACCATTGCCAAGGTTGTCAACCGGTTCCCATGTGGATTCCGATAGTGGATAAGTGAGCCATTTGACAAGGTAGTGTAAGACGGAAGCTTTTGTCCAACGATTGTACACCATCTTGGAATCCAATATCTCTTCCATGTCCTATACAGCTTTGCCGTCCTCAACACTTGCTGGTTCTCAGGACACATCTTCTTCTTCTTGGTGCTTGGCGACGCAAGGTCGATGACTGGTGAGGAGTACTGTATGGAAGACACTGTGCACTCGCTTCCATGTCGCAGGGAGGTCCAATTTGTAGGGCAAACTGCCGACCTTCTCAATAATCCTTGAAGGGACCGTAACATTTATCCCCAAGCTTCACTGATGGTCATTCTGTTCTAACATTCTTCCCTTCGAGGTAAACTAAGTCTCCAGGCTTATAGTCCTCTGCCGGTCTCTGCTTGGCATCGTAGTACTCCTTCATGAGTTCTGCGCTGCAACAAAGGCATGCTTGTGCGTCATCACGGGCTCAGTTAAGCCGGGTAAAGAACTCTTCCACCGTTTCATTGTTCGTCTTTGTGAACGGTTTGGTTGCCTTTTGAGGGTGGAAGCCACACATTAGATAGAACAGGGAGTACCCCTGGTCGAACTATGGGTGTGGTTGTTGTAACAGAATTCCGCCATGGGAATCCATTCGTCCCAATCGTCTTGTCTCCAATTACAAAAGACCTGCAGGTACTGCTCAATTTCCATGTTGACACGCTCCGTTTGGCCATCTGTTTGCGGGTGGTAGGCTGTTGATATGTTCATCTTGATACCCAGGATGTTGTACAGCACCTTCAAGAACTTGGAGATAAATACCATACCCTGATCGCTGATCACCCATTCTGGGAGGCCGAAATCTCTCCAAACACAATCAAGGAAGAGCTTCGCAATTCCTTCGCTATCAACTTCGTCATAAGTGGGTACAGCGCATACTCTCTTACTAAGTTGATCAGCCACTACCAGTATAGCGGTGTACCCATGAGCCTCTGCGAGCTTGGTGATCAAGTCGCAGGATATATACTGCCACAGTTGACTAGGTACGACATTAGGACTTAAAAGTCCTCACAGTTTACTGGGGAAGGTCTTTGTTCTCTGGCAGGTAGGGCATCCCCTAGCGTATACTTTGACATCCCGATAGATTGTGGGCCACCAATAATATCGTAGTATAAGTTCAGTGGTTTTTGCCTGCCCTGGGTGTCCCGCAAAGTAGGTGTTGTGATGAAACTGAATAATCTCGTGCCACAAGCTCTTTTCAGGGGGTACATAAAGCAGGTTGTCCTTGGTCAAGTAGTCCCCATGGTTCTTGATGTTGCCCTTGTTTTCTCCCATTTCCAAGACCTTGACTTCCCATTTTGCCTTGTGTCTCTTGATTTCTTCCAGGAAGTGATCCCCAGGAGTACCTTTGGTACTCACAACGTGAATGGTGTGAAGGAATTCGGGTTTTAAGAGGACAATGTCTCTGTTATCATTTCCCCCCCTCTCATGGCCCTTTCATCTCGAAAGGAAGTCCAGCTTAGTCTGCGACTTTCCGGGTTTATGAACCAGTACAAAGTCATAATCCGCTAGTGTCACCAACCACCTTGCCTGTCATCGATTGAGTGTTTTTGACGTCATGAAGTACTGTAAATTCCGGTGATCGGACCAGATTTCGAATTGTACTCCATTCATGAGATAATGCCTCCATTCCGAGAGTGCGTGCATGATAGCCAACAGTTCCTTATCGTGGATATCGTAGTTTCTCTCGGTTTTGTTCAATCCCTTTGATAAGAATGCAATCGGCACCCACCCATCCTCTTGCTTCTGGGATAAGATTGCCCCCATTGCAAAGTTCAAGCTATCCGCTAAAGGGCGAAGTATACCACTCAAGAGTCAACCTAATATCAGAGCTATAGAAGTAGCACCAACACCAAATCAACCCAAAAACTAGTAAACCTCCGTGTAAAGTCTATCAATAACTCTACACACCAGGAAAGATTGCAAGGGTGGACTGCTTGGCAAAGGTTATGCACAAGATCACAGTCTCAATATCATATGAAGGTCTTATAAAATCAATGTGCAACTGCAAGTGTAAAACACCACAGCTACAGGAATTCTAGGGTTTGTAGGGGCTCTGTTTATTGTCCAGTGGACTAAGTGGGACTATGAATTTCGTCCATGGTAAGACTAATTCAAACAATTGGAGACTATTGTCCTCGACAGACACAAAAACTAAGTCCTTGGCGGACACAAACGCTAAGACCCTCAACAGATCACAAAACAGTAATCAAGACCTCGGCAGCCTACAGACGGATAGTTCTCAAGTTGACCTCAACAGTCTCGTATGTTCAAATCAAATCTTATCATATCACTGCACAAAGACAGGGCAAAATCTCTCTATTGGTGTCAAGAGTAGTTACTCACAGGCAACTCACTCAGGACTTTCCTACGCATGGGTAGTACTTTTTTTATCTACAGATACATGAGCTGCTTTTATACTACTTCTACGCTAGTTTTGTAATCCTATCTCTACTTGTTTCATCTCTAAAAATAATGCACTGTAGCTATGAATCCATGCGAAATCTTATTGCTAGGGACCGCTACGTGTGCAGAATCATGTCTACGGAACTTTTCCGTATTCGAATCATATGTTTTGGACCAATCTGGACTGTTCTTCATTCTTATTTCAGCATGTAGAATGGACCTACATAGGCATACCATATAGTATTTCCTGCCTACAGACCTTATCCTGCATTTCGATGTTATCAAATCATATGGACTTTGTGTGTCCAAGTAGTTCCAGCATATGGATCCAGAGTTCCGAACTCCCGTAGCACATGAACAGCGCGGACTCCGAGATCCGTTGTTCATTCCTACCTGGTTCCTAGGTACTCTATCTGTGATCTGGGATCTGTATCATACCTTTTTGTCTTTTCCTCAGATTGGGACTCGATCTACAGTTATATCAAATTTCTCCTAGTCTGCGTGGTCCTATGTCCAATTTCTTGTCAACTAAATCCCCCGTAGAAGTAGGTACTCCTAGTATGAAGGTCTTTTGACTCCATTAAGTTCTGCTATGAACGGTTCTGTGAAGACTACAAGTCTCCTAATAGTACAATCCCTTGATATGCCAGTGCATAGTAGAATGTAGAGAGTAGAACTCGGTGAAATACTGCTTAAGTCCTCTGCTCATAGTGTTCTACAGGTTTCGAACAGTCATACAGTTTTCCGACACAATCTACAGCTCTCTCTAACTGGTCTATCTGCACCTACAGCACTAGCTTTAACTAGCAATTCGGGCTCACTCTAGTTTTTAATATGATAAATATCGCTCTGTAGCACTATTTAAAGTGCAAAAAGAACCTTGTAGCATAGTCAACTAAGTCACATTACCGCTTCAACCCTAAATGGTGCATGATCGATAGGGAAATTGAGTACTGGGTCCGAGCATACTGCATTCTTTAGCGAGTCAAATGCTTTCTGCTCGGGGGTTTCCCACTTCCATATATGCTCCTTTTTTGTTAAGTCGTTCAAGGGTCAGGAGAGGTTGGAGTACCCACGAATAAACTTTCGGTAGAAATTCGTGAATCCTAGAAAGCTTTGAACGTCCTTAATGCATTCGGGCATTTCCCACTTTCTTATTCCGTCAACCTTCACAGGATCCATACGTAGACAGCCATTCCCAACGATTAAACCCAGGTACTTCACTTCAGCTTTATGGAATTTGCACTTTTCCGGTTTGAGGTATAGATTGTGCTCCTGTAGAATGCAGAGTACCTCGTCCACCGTTTCTCTGTGCAAGTCCATGTCTTCACTAAACATTAGGATATCGTCCATATAGACAATAACCTTTCCAGCAATAACAAGATCTGCAAAGATTTTGTTCATTATAGTCTGGAAAGTTGGGGGGGAGTTCGTTAGGCCAAAGAACATCACTAGGGGTTCAAAAAGGCCCTGGTTGGTCACAAACACTGCCTTTTGTTCATCCCCTTCTTTAATCCTGATATTGTTGTATCCCCATTGTACATCTAATTTTGTGAAAATCTTGGCATTCCGGAGTTTATAGAGTATGTCGGAGATGAGGGGAATGGGGTACTGATTCTTGATTATCATTGCGTTCAGTTTCCGGTAGTCCTGCACTGGACGCAGTTTCCTGTCCTTATTTTTTACAAAGAAAAAGAGTGAGGATATGGGGGACTTAGATGGATGGATACGTCCAGTCTTCAGGTGTTCTTCTATAAACATGTCGAGTGCTTTCTGTTCCTCTGCTGATAGTGGGTACAGTTTGCTTTTGGAGGGTTCTGAACCTTCCTTGAGTTCAACGGCATGGTCCCACTTCCTTTGCTCGGGTAAGGAGTCAAAATCTCCCTTTTCAAATACCGAGCAGTACTTCTCAAGGTACTCCAGGGGTACCATTTCTTCTATCGTCTTCTTTCCTTGTTCCTGCACATACTGGGCAGCTAGTTCTGCTGCTATGCTTCTTGCTGCGTGAATCTGGTCCGCTTTCTCAACTTTGAAGCGAATTTGCGTCATGAAGATTCGATCCTCCTTCTTGATATCTTCAGTATCTTCTTCCTTCCATATTTGCCACATTCAGCGACGTTTACACTCTGGTGGGCATCGATTAAACTGAAGGGTCCCCCTTTTCCAGTCCACTGTCGGGTTATGATGCCGAAGCCAGTTATATCCTATGATCACATCGCTTTTTCCCGTATCAGTTACAGCGAACGTGGTGACTTCAGTGTGATCCTGGATTGTAATTCGAAGTTTGACCATGTGGGAAATCCTGCCTGCACAATTAGGAGTTCCATCGGCGTTATAGACAGGAATTGGTCGAGCTAACTCATTCAATTTAAGTCCTTTGTCCATCGCGAATGCCTTATTGTCGTAACAACTGGTAGCTCCACAATCGAGGAGGGCTTCGGTAACAAATCCTTTGTGCGAGTTGAGGGTCTCCAAAGTCATCGGTACTAGCACAGAATCTCCTTGAATCTTCTGGATCCATCGAACATATTCTTTTAGCTGTTTAATGGTCGAAAGTGCATCTTGAACCGTCATCTGGAGAATATCGCATACTAAGTTATTGTCAACTTCGGACGTCCTGCTTTCATGCGACCATTTCTTCAGGAGATGTCATCCCTTTTCCTCATTGTGGCATAAGTTCCAATAGATCCAATAGACATCCTTCTTTGATGTGGGGTAAGGGAGTTCGGGATTACTAGTTTTAGGGGGTACTTGAGCAGGTACTCGCCAAGGTACTCCAGCCCTTTTTGCTTTTAGTGATAAGTTGGGCACGGGTTTTTCTGATACGTCTTCATCTTTCACCAAGTCACTCTTGTTCGTTAAAACACTGAACCAATTGTTATTGGATTTACAGACAAAGGGTCCCTTAGGTGGCATATCTTTCTTCCTAAGGGGTTTTAAAAACCTGCCTCCTCTCCAATTTTCCTGAACTCCACTTTCTCTGCAGTACTAAGCGATTGGATCTCATTACGAAGTCAAGACATGCGATTAACCCTAGGATGAGGGCAGTCCTGCGCAAGGTGGCCAACTTCTTGGCAGTTGTAACACTGACGGTTTCCACTCCAAGCGTTAGGACAAGCACGGGCCCGATCGATTTCCATAGGTCGTCCTTGACCTCCGAAGGTTACACCGGTTCCCATCTTAGCTTCTGCAGGTCCTGAGGTCGCGGTTGACACAGTGGGTACTGTAGATACCTAATTCTGGAAAGGGTTGTTGGTACTCTGGGGTACTGCTGCTGCAGGTTTGGCTGCCAGAGTATGCACATTATGCTCTGTTCTCAGAGTCCGTGCACTGTGCTCCTGAAGGTCGAACCAAATTGCTGCTTCCTTCCATTTGTTGTAGGTCTGCAGCATAGGATCCATGGCATAGATATGACTAATGAGGAACAGTTTGAGATTCATTTTTAAAAGCATCAGGAGTCCCTCCCCTTCAAGCCCGGATTCGGTTCGGTACTCCTCGAACTCGAGGAAGAATTGACTAGCCAACTCACTAGGTTTCTGGACCAGGCTGTGGAGTTTCCTCTGTGCTATATCCTTCTGGTCACCACCAGCGAAATCTCGACGGATTTCTGCCTTTAGGTCGTTGAATGATGCTGGCCACCATCTGTTCTCGATTTCCTGGATTTTATTAGCTGCCCATTTAGAAGGTAGTACTCTGTCGGTCATATGGGCAAGGGTTTTGAGGACCTTCATGTGGTCCACAGCATATTTCTCGGGATTTCTTTGGAAATAAATATAGAGCTGGGCAAAGACTCCAGTGTTAGAGTACAGGATGGGGTACGCATGGATTAGGTTACAGGTATGTGGTACACTACACTGGTGTACGTTGGGTACCGTCTATCATATGCTCTCGTTGTCATCAGAGTACCGACCTGTGAGGTTACGGTCCTCATTGCAGGATGCTCTCATCGCCGAAGGTCTACTCTCATTATAGGAGTATGGTTCGTCGTATGGCTCACTACACGATTCACGGATATTCACGATACTGGACATCATCATTATTCATTCTCCTTGGTCGCCAGCTCTTGTCATCCTCTATTGCCGATAGGCCCGTAGGATGGTCCGCCAGCATTAATCTGGAGTACAATCTCGTAGTAGGTCAGAGTACCGGGGTTTGGTACCCCTTGGAGTATGCCCTACGTGGGTGCTGGGTTGTTTTAGGCGTATGCTATCCTCAGTGTCAGGGCTCGAGGCCCGGCATATGCATAGGCGGTTCACCCTCCTGACAACTGGCTAAGTTGTCGCCAAATGTTGACATTGAGTTCCCTATCCTGCTGTTGTGCGTTAAGACCCTGGAACCATTCTTTGGTTCCTTGAGCGAGGACTTCTGGATTGGGGAGAGCCGGTCCAGCATGTTGAGAGATGTTAGGGTTCATGTGGGTATCCTGATCTAAGGTGGCAGACATGTGCACAGCGATCAAGATGAGAGGTTTCCAAACTAAAGGTTGGTGAGAGCAGAAAAGGTCAGGTTGCCCCTGGGGTACTCTTGTCTATTGTCAGGAGTCAATCCTTGGGTGAGGCGAGCTGACAATTGAAGGGAAAAGGAATGACTCCTAGGTAGGATTGACCAGACAAGAGTGAAGTTCTACTGTACACTTGGAGTACTTATATACTACACTACTTAAGGGGTAAGGGGTTGAGGGGGCAGGGGTCTCCCTATCTATGATGGTCTATGGCAATCACAAGTCGGACAGAGTGGTCAACGGTGAGGAGCTGAAGGAATTGAAGGGAGGATGATCGCAGAGATCGAAATGATCAAGCGCAAGGACGGGAGGAGTCGTGATAGCACGTGAAGTTATGGAGGAGTACTCGGAGTACGGTGAGTTCGTGGCATCATCCTTTGTGACCACACAACTATCAATGGCGACTAGTTCTGGTATTAGTATTTCATTAGATTCTATATCTTTCTGAGTCTAGAATATTATATCTGTTAGCCTTTTTAAGCTAAGATTTTTCGGAAATGAAACACCACCATCCATCACTCTGATTGACTATTCAATGAGTTTGATGCTTTTGGGTATTAAAATTTTTACAAATAGTCTCAAAGAGTTGATTACAATAATTACTCCTAGATTACATGTTTGTTGCACTTCAGAAGCTCAGAATTGGTTGAGAATTGATGATCTGGACCCTGGACCCTGGAAAATTGCGGATGTAGGTGGGTCTAAAAAAAAAATTTCGGCCTGCTGGCCAGACCCCCCCCCCCCAGGTTACGGTCAGGGGTTCAAATTGGTGGGCCCCCTTGGTGTACACCGCCAACCTGTGGTGACATCCCCATGACATCGGGGAGCGGACCTCCGCTGACGTTCCTCGCCAGCTAGGCTCTGATGTCCAGGGGCCTCGAAACATACATTCGTTAGACGTCGCGCGAGGGTTCATGTAATCTGTCATATTTTTACCTGAATATTACCTGGGCCTCGTGGGACGTCACCCAACATCGGCTGAGGTTGAAAGTCGAGGTCGTGTGGAGGGTTGTAGGTCCAGGGAGCTTTTCGCAGTAGAAATAACAGGAAATGATAATATGAATTAATCATGATACTACACATACTAGGTACAACAGCAGCTACATAGTATCATTACAATTTACAGAGATAGTCAAACAGCTCCTGCCCCAGACAGACACCACGCAAATTTTCATTGTTCTGACCCTCCGAGGGTGCTGAAACTGAAAGGCAATGAGACATTGAAGTTGAGAAAGTATGTGTGAGCTCACCAAATATGTGGCATCAACTGCCATTGAAAGAGCAATATCAACAGCATCACCCTTCGATGGTGTCGCATGGTGTGAATGGCCCTTGTTCGCGATCCTTTCGTTCACAGTACCGATTGTTGCATCTAACTGTAAACTGTAAGTGTGAATGTTCATTGAGCATCATGGCAACTTACAAGATTTTAGAGCTTGTTACTTGCTTGTTACACCGAACAGTGTATGTCTTGACATGATTCTTGACGAGTCACTTCTCGAGAAATCAGAACAAATGTGCGTCGCTTTTGTTTGGAGGCATGTACTTTGTTCAAGGTACCTGAAGAGCTCCCACCCAAGGTTGTAATCTTCCTCTCCGAGTCCGCTCTGCTGGTATGCATGTTGCAAGACGCTACTATCTTGTGCTTCATCGGCCATAACCTTGCAACAGACAACAAATCAGTAAAAAAACAACAGTACTTAAGGGACAGACAAACTCTTGGAAAAGAACATGCCGTGGAAGGTGGGTGTGTTAAGGACGTGCGGAATGACTCGGAACCAAACGGAACCAAAGGGAGAAACAATAAGATAAGATATAAGATATGTACTGAAGGATATACTAAATGAGGAGTGATCTAAGATGAAGAGAGGAAAGAAATGGAGTTGATCGGAGCGTGTCGGAGAGCGACGAGGAGAGTGAAGGAGGTTGAAGAGAATGACGGAGTCTTGACAGTAGCCGAAGTTATTGGACAACGGCTTCCTGAGTCGAGCTGCCTTAGACCAGGTCACTGGGAAACCAGAGTCGAGTTTAATTCTAAAGAATGTAACTACTAAGTCATACATCTTATATAGGATAGAATGTACAAGGTCCGAGACGGATCCAATAGTCAGATCCGCATTCGGACCGCCGACTCCCAAGCCGATAGCCTAGGCTTTAATGGGTAGTACGGAGATTAAGGTAAGTGGAGTAAGTAAGAATAGAACGAAAGTGATTGTGACCAGTCGGTCCAGATCGGACCGACTCGGTCCGGCATGGATGTAACAGTATCCCCCTCTTAAGGTTCTTGCCCTCAAGAACCTTTCCGAGACGGAAACCGAGAAATGAAATAAATCGTAAGTAGTTTGGAAATAAATGGAGCCCGAAGAGGCGTAAAATCGCAAGGTAAAAATGATCGAGTGATAGCCGATAGGCCAAAGCGAGACAAACATGAAAAAGTGATATAAGGCGTACCATGAAAATTTCGAAGTTCAATCTTCCTTGTCCTTCCTCCACATCTTCTCTCAATTTACATCTTAGTTCATCATGTCCAACATCGTCCAGCCCCCTCCCCACCTCGCTGTACCCGTCCCCAAACTGACATTTACGCGCCAGCCTTTCAACAAGTCGAAGCCCGATCGGACGCCAAAGGTTTTTGACGAAGACGAGTTCGATCGTGCTCGGCCGGATGCG
The DNA here is from genome assembly GCF_018924745.1 of Marasmius oreades. NCBI lineage: Eukaryota > Fungi > Basidiomycota > Agaricomycetes > Agaricales > Marasmiaceae > Marasmius > Marasmius oreades. The sequence goes on from NC_057325.1 coordinate 4,366,304, forward strand.
ATTCCGAGGAAGGAATGGGCTCGAAAAGTCGAAGAAGAACAAGAGAAGGTCAGGTCGTTCAACTTGGAGCTGGAGGAGGAGATGAAGCAGTGGAGGAAAGCGCGAAATGCACATGAGGATGCTGAAGATGAGAGAGCGGAGGCCGTGGAGGCCAAATTGAAGGTATGGGAAGAGTTGGAGGCCGAAAGGCGCCGACAACTTGAAGCATGGTGGACAGAGGAACAGCAGAAAAGGGAAGAGGATGAGGCGAGGAGAAGGGAGAAAGGAAAAGGGAAGGACGTGAGTGTCGCCCCGAGTGGATCCGGCGAGAACGATGAAGAGGAGGAGGAATCCGATGAAGGCGAAAAGGTAAGCCTAAATTTGACTTAAGTATTTCTTTCTTTCATTTTTTCTCACAGCTAATTTTCAAAAACACTGATGATGCTTTCAAACAGGGGGAACTCCTCGGGTACCAGCGAGGTCGACGAGATGCCGAGGCATCTTTGAAGAGCCCCATCGTGGGTTACTTGAAACACGGCCATCCAGATCCGAAGGGGAAGGGAAAAGGTAAAGAAAGGGCCTATGTAGAGGCCGAAAATAGTAAGTGGTTTTCTCTGATAAAATCTTCGGGCACTAATTGGTTTTCTTTCCAGAATGCAAGCGATGCTCTGAACAAGAGATCCCTTGCCGAATTCCGGATGGACCGAGCAAGGCCAAAGCCTGCGAGGCATGCAACCTTAAGAAGGTTGGATGTTCGTTTGCCGGAGGAGGACGATCGGCCGTCAATATCGCCGACAATACAAGGCTGGAAGAGCTGATGGAGGAGATGATAGGAGAGCAGAAGCGGACGAATCAGCTCCTAACCGAGTTGATTGGTCGCTCTAAAAGTAAGTTTTTCTTTATTACTCATTTCTTTTTGCTCACTATTGCAGAAGCTTCCAAGATTGCGATCCCCGAAGCGGAGGCCGGGCCTTCGAAACCAAAAAAGAGAAGAAGAATCGTGAAATCGGTGGAAGTAGTAGTACCGAAGGAGAAGGATACCGAGGAAGAGCCGAAAGAAACCGGCAACGAAGGGGAGGATGAAGATATGGAAATGGGAGAGTGAGGGAATGTAAGCGGCCGAAGTCGGACCTGAATAGGTATAAAATGTAAATAGTACGGACCGAACCGGCAAATTGTTCTTGTAATTGTAAAAAAGTTTTTTTCTTGAATTTGAACAGAGTGAAATGAGTGAATAAGGATCATAAGGATCCGGAGGGACCCGGTCTATTAGGGTACTTAGCGTGAAATTCCATAATGATCTCCTCGGCCTGGAAATTATCGGCCGGGATCCAAGAGTATTCTTCGTCAGTACCTTCATATCCTAACCACCGTACATAGTACTGCAGCTTACATCGGAACCGTCGGTCGATTTTGGAATCGAGTATCTCCGAGACCTCATAATGATCTTCAGAGTCTTCGACGATAACGGGTCCGGGCGGGTCCTGGACACGATTAGGAATAGGATTAGGAAGGATAGATTCTAGTTGAGAGACGTGAAAGACGGGATGAATAGAGCGGAGTTCTGTCGGAAGCCGAAGAGTGTAAGCAACTGTGGACGGTTGAGCTATGATTTCAAAAGGACCGAGATACTTCTCCGAAAACTTCTTGGTCGGCCGAGTCGATTTGATGTTTTTGGCTGTCACCATGACTCGGTCTCCGACCTTCCATTCGGGATGCGGTATAAGCTTTTTGTCCTTCTGTTCCTTGTAGCGTTTCTGAGCTGCTGTTAACTCGTCACGGAGCATCGAATGTAATTCATCAAGATCGACAACAAACTCACGGGCCCGTTCGGATGCGATATCGCGTTCTGGATGGACAGTGATGTTCGGATGATAACCCTTGTTGGCAAAGAAAGGAGAGATGCCGGTGGAAGCGTTCGGAGCGTTGTTATACGCGAACTCTGCTAATGGAAGAAGTTCGTCCCAATTGTCCTGCTGATAATTGCAGTAGATTCGGATGTACTGTTCTAATGTTTGGTTAGCACGTTCGGTCTGTCCGTCGGCCGAAGGGTGGTATCCGGAAGTGAAGTGAAGCTTCATATCCAGAGCGGTACCTAAGGAGCGCATGAATCGAGAGACGAATTCGGATCCGCGATCGGAAGTGACATGATTCGGAACCCCGTGTTTAGAGAAGACATGAATAATAAAGATGCGTGCGAGCTGTTCGGAAGTGATAGTAGTGTCGGTTGGAATGAAAATGGATTGTTTAGAGGCACGATCTATAATGACTAGGATGGAATTATAGCCATTAGAATTTGGGAGTTCTTCGATGAAGTCCATGGATATAGAATCCCACGGACGGGCCGGAACCAGTAGAGGCTGAAGCATACTGTATGGTCGATGTCTCGGAGACTTGTTCCTATTACAGATAACACAGGACTTAACGTAATCACGGACCAATTCACGGATCCGTGGCCAAGTGTACTGTCGGTGGATAGTCTCTAGGGTACGATTCTGACCGAAGTGTCCAGCTAGAATATGGTCATGAAAGATGCGGAGGACCCGGAGTTGGAGATCCTTAGCATCTGGAACGTAGATTCGTTCATCAAGACGAAGAAAACCAGACTCATCTAAAGACCAACGGGATTTCTCGGTAACTGCACTAAAAACTACTACTAGGTGCAGCAAAGCACACTCCAAGCACGAAGTGCGCAAAACCAAACCCAACACTAGCAATTAGCGTAGTTGATTTGTGGAGGTCGGTATCAATGGACGCTCTCAGCAAGGTTCACTGAGAACTCTAAGATAAGACTTCAAGGGTGGGGCTTTATATGGTTCAAAACAAATTCAAATTCTGTGTTCACAAGTCAAAATGACAAAGGCTTTCTACGAAGTTCACTACTTCGAGGAGGTGTTCAATTCTTTCTAAGTTCAAATAGAACTATCAAATTCAATTCAAATTCGAGTCAAAGCGACTCTACAAGTTCAAAGTTTCCAAGTACCAAAGTGGCAACAAATTCAAATCAAATTCAAAGTTCAAATCCAATCTTTTCCAAATACAAACACCAACTTCGAAGAAGTGGGGCAAAGTATGAGCCAGAGTCCCCTAGTGAAAGCACTTAGGCTTCTGTCGTAGGTTACTGGGGAAAATACTGCTGCTACCATCCTCCCTTATATACGCCTTTTCGAATAAATAATAATCAAACGTCGAAGATATGGTAAAAAGTCGAAAATATAGAGAAATCCCTTTCAGAGATACCAAAGTACCCTTAATCAGGTATAGTACATGTCAATTAGATATAAAACTGTCCAGAATATAGTATTCCTTATTCCTTTTCCTCATATTTTCTTTATTCCTGTTCCGAGTCGGATATCTTTGACATTTGCATGTGGATACATCCTGACCCCTTTTTGTTTCCAAGGCGAGTCCCCATGTGCTCCCTTGTTCTCTCTTGTTCTATCCGATCTGGAATAGTCCAAAACTGCTCGATCTACATTCCAGGGATCGTTCCTATGGTTCTTTCCTGGTAGAATGTCCTTTCTGACCGGACATCGTCGACATCCGCCCCTTTTCTTGTTTCCAGCTGTAAGTTACAGCCACCGGCATTGTTTCTGTTCCTTAAGTCCAAAGTGGACTTTAGATAGTTACATCCGTCCGATTGTTACTTCCAGATGTACTTCTAAGAGTTGTTTCCGTCTTTTCAACCAATATCGAAGAAATCAATAAATTGATAGTAAAATCAAGTGTCCCCATGTTTGCTACAGGTAATTGCGAGTGAGACGAGGCCTATCCAAATGAACGAAGGTTTTTAAAGGCTGCTTCATCAGTTCCTACAGGTTTCGGAACGTCGAAGACTCTCATCTATAGGGTGTTTTGTACTTTCTGTACTTCGGATAACCCGCAAATAGACCCGTGCTTTGACTAGCAGCTTGGGCTTGCTCTAATCCTCATATTATGTTCCCATTTTGATTATATTATATATAAAAATGTTAAAAATGCGTTTATTTAGGTACTAGTAGATTATATCCGCGATATCTCCCCCTAACAAAAGAAAGGACTGTCCTCAGTCCATATTATCCTTGTCCGGAGTCAATCCACAATGTCTACGACCTGTTTCGCAATGTTCTTTGGTTGATTAGACCTCCTCGAAGTCCAAAATTTCTTTCCCGAGGACTCTAAGTCCCCACATCAATCGGTTCCTTCATATATCTCGCTTAGAAGCGTTATCGATATCAAATTGAATTGATTATGCACTAGCGAGTTAGCCATCAACTCGTTTTCGAGATCTGTAGCTAAGGTTTCCTTATTTAGAACTTTCCCACTCCACTACTTCCACGAGAGGTATGTTCAAAATATTTCTAAGTCAATTCGGGGTTTGCCGATCGCCCCTTTTTTATTTTCAAGGTTCAAGGGTTCGTTTTTCAACTTTCCTTCCTCCCTTATTCTACCATGTCTTCCTCTTCGTCGCTTTCGGGCCTTTCGCCAGCGGCTCTCAGCGATCTTTCGTCCTTCAATGAGGCCATGTTCACAATACACCGCACATTCGGCGACGCAATCACGTTCCCTCCCTCTGAAGAACTTTCACGCGACGGACTCCTCCTCTGTGCTCTCAAGCATTGCGGAACAGAGCTGGTATGTGTTAATTCCCTTTCTCTTCCTTTCTGTTTCATTTCTGACGCGTTTCGCACTCTAGGATCGCTTGGCTTTCGAATTCCGCAAGTTTTCGTTTCATCGAAGCTTCCCTCCTGCAGTGGGATCGATCCTTTCTGCTGCCTCAAGGATAGCGAATTCTCAACGTTACGAAGCTCTCTGGGTGCTTTCTGCTGATGAACTCGCCACTTGGGCGACATATAACCTTGTGCGTTCCATATTTCCTTTCTTTTGTCTTCTATATTAACTGTCTTCCGTAGCCTCAACATAACTTTAAGGCTGCGCCTTCCGTCAACTTTCTATACGATGTTCTTCCCGATCTTGAACTTCACCCTTACTCTCCCTGGCATCCCGGATACCGAATGGTCCGCATGATGTCTTCAAAACGACGCCGGTCTGAAGAGAACGACAAGAAGGCCTCTTCCTCTGAAGTCGAAATCGTCGACGATCCCCCGGCGAAACGTCTCAAACAGACCGCTATGCGCAAGGTAAGCCGTCATTTCCGCTCTTAGACTTCTTCTAACCATTCTATAGCCAACGTCGAAGAGATCCAAGGCAGTAGTCTCTTCTGAGGAAGAGGAAGACGAAATCGAGTCCGAAGAGGACCTGAAACCTTCTCCTTCCCCAGAAGTAAGTTCACTTAATATTTTCCTTCTTTCTCAAGGCTAAACAATATCTTCGTAGCCGCTTACCAGACTGTCAAAGAAAGATCCCCCTCCGCCTTCGAAAAAGCAACTGGAGGTGGTCATATCCCAACGTCCGCTCCCTAAGCCTTTGCCTAAGCCGGCACGTTCTCTGGTAAGTCTCTTATTCTTTTCTGTTTCTCACTATTCTAATAATGGGAATAGATTCCGCCCTCCGATTTGTCGAAAATCAAGAAGGTCGAGATCCCTCCAGTAGCCAGTTCGTCGACTTTGTCCTCCGGCCCTCGCACTACGCGCAGTTCAACCGGTACCCTCCTGAAGGTCAAGCAAGAACCTTCGAAGACACCTGCAGCTGGTAAGGTCCCCGAGGTTCGAAAGGATAAGGGGAAAGGCAAGGCTAGGCCTAAATCGCCATCTCCCTACGTTCCGAAGCCTTCGAAATGGTTTTCCAATCGCCGATTTGACATCGTAAGTCTCCGTTTTATACTCATTACTTCTTTTCTTTTCTAAGTCATTACTTTTTCAGCATTCGCAAACCCAAAAGCATCCGCAAGGTCTCGACGCCGATAGTAAGTTATCTTTCCAGTTTCTAACATTTTCTTGTTTCTAATTCCTATCTTAGATGTCCCGCTCCGCTTCAACGTTCCTGAGGCAGACGCTTTTTCGCTTCGAGATGTTCTCGAGAGCGGCCGGACTCTTTCTTCAGTAAGTTCTAACCGTCACTCTCTTTTTCCTAAGCTGATCCAACTTGAGCAGGAATTAATGCTTCCATGCTTCTCCTGCGCCTCCGCAAAAGTCAAGTGCGAGCGCTCTACAACAAAAAGCGAGAAGTGTGATCGATGCAAGGTGTCTCGGTTCCCGTGCAGTTGGATTCTGCCGAAGTCGGAGTCCTGGTCTAGGATGGACATCATCCGGGACTGGGCGAGTTCGACCCCCAGCAGTAAGTCCTTGTTTTCCATTCTATTCTTTTGACTAACGTATCTTTCTAGACTTCCATTCGCGTCTAGGCGAGCTCTTGCAGCTCTTGAAGATATATGACCAGCTCAATGAACAAGCGCGGTCTCTTCAAGATTCGATTTCCTCCCTTCGTGCCAGCATCGTCGACAAGGCTCACGAGGTCCAAGATGTCGCCATCAACCCGAAGGTAGTTCTCGAATATCTTCAACTGCACCCGGACGGTCTGGCGCTCTCTTCGGAGACAATCCGTGGGCTTAGTGCCCTTTTTGATTGGCCGTTGGAAGATGGAGAGGCAGAGGGGTTCACGGAGGTCAAGGTGGATGGGTCTTCGACGACCTTTCTCAACCCGACAACCGGCGAGTCCTTCTCTGTCGCTCTTGGTTCGACCAGTGCCGCTCAAGTACGTTTTCTTTATATTTCTATCCATTTTCCTTTTTATTTTCCTTTCTAAATACTCCTTTCCTTTCAGCAGAACGCTCCGGAACCAGTTCACGATGACAGCGCGTCAGCTCGGGAAGTTGAGGAATCCGTGGTTCAACAGCCGGGTCAAACAGTTGTCGAGGGGAAAGAGCGTTCGATGGAGGCACCATTGCCTGGGGATGTTGCCCCGTCTTCCGATCCTCTTGGACGTTCACCTAAGTGTAAGTCCAGCTCATATCCTAGATATCTTCGACCTCACTAACTATTCCTGTTAGAGACCTTCGCCGATATCTTGTAATGGACTATTGCTTGGACTTGCGGTTCTCAAGACATTGGTCTCGGGACCTATTCTTTTCTTATTTCTTGTAATGCTTCTATCTGTTCAGTAGTATACATACTACTTAAAAAATGTATTTCTATATCTTTGCTACTGTGTAGCATAAAAATACACTCTGTATTTTTCCTTCTATTACTGTGTGATAAAGGAATTAAGAGTCTTCGAAGACTTTTGACTTAGACAGAGTGCCTTCGTTAGCCCCTGTCTAGTGACTTCAACGATATCGAAGAGACCCCTAAGTCCTACTTTCCCTTATGCTTTTCTATATTCCCTTCTATCCTGACAAACATGAAGCTAGCCATTGAAGTGCTGTATGAGTTATTGGTTTCTAGTAAGTCCATTCTAATGTCTTCGATACGCAATCTCGAATCTAGACATCGAATAGAGGCATACCCTAGGAACTTTGTTCCTTATGTAGGGCTTTCCTACTACATTGCTGGAGACCAGATCGTTCTTCGTACGCCTCTTTCGACTAAACGAGAAGCTGAACTAGCCATCCAACTCCAATTCATGGTTTCCCTACGTCATTCTGACGGACCTTACTTCAAGTTTGTCCTCACGTTCGATCCAGCACAGAGACCTTTTATCACGGGTCCCCTCTGCTATCACATTTTTCCTACGGCTGCACGCTCATTCTTTCATCGACTTGCGAACGCTATGGCTCGAGTCGGATTCCTGAAGCTCGAAATTGCCTCAATTCCCGGCGCTGTCGAAGCTTGGTGCATCGCCGTTTTCCATTCTTTCTTCATAGTATCGGATTCCATCCAATATGTTCCTCCACAAGCATACTATGGTTTCTTTGACTTTGAACTCAACACTGCTAGGTACATATCCGCGGATTTACTGTAGCCTAAATCTTCGAAGTCGAGTTCCGATCAAATTTCCTTATTTAGACATGATCTACATTTCCTACGCCACGCTGTCCGTAGTATAGATCTTGTTTTCAATGTGCTTTTTCTATTTTCTTTTACTAAGACCCCATCTTCGACATTGAAACCATATGTGTCTCGATGGCATCTCGATCATCCTCATGGTTTTCCTTATGGTTCTCTTGTTTCTTAGAGTGTAGGGTTTATTCGGAAGATCGAATTTCCGGCAATTCTGGGCTGTTGCACCAACATCGACGATCCATTCTTAGCCGTTGCTTAGTTGCAAAACGCAAAATTCTGTTCGAATTTCAAGTCCTCTCCCCCTGACAAAAGAACTGTCAACTCCGTTGACTATACCTTTCGGTATAAAAGCTTCAGTGAGGCCATTCCTATCCTCACCCAATTTTCCGTTCTTTTTACTTCTACACTCTCAACTCGTACCGTCTTCGATATGTCTACTGCCAGCAAAGTCCCTGCCTGGAACGGTCGTGACCACTTCCTTAAGCACAACGATGCTTTCATCAAACATATGGAAGCCATGCTCGCCAGCAATATGAGCGTGCTCGCCGATGAAGGCGCTCGCGCTATTGCCAACCGTCTAGTACGTTGTTTTTATTCGTATCCTTTCTTCTTCGACTAACTTCCGTAGTCTGTTTCCATGTCTATCTACCACATCGCGAAAGATACTGAGGCCTTTAATTTCATCAAGAAATGTGTCGAGCTTCTCGAGAAGCTCCAGAAGGTCCCCGGCGTGTCTGAGGTTCCCAGCTACTGCGGTCATCTCGCTTTCGTTCACGAGGTGCAGGCCATTCGTACCAAGCAAGAGGAAACCCTTCGTAACAAGGCCAAAGGCTCCAAGCGCTCTGCTGTACGCTTCCTATCTCAATGATGTTGAAGATATTCTTAAAAGTTTCTTTCCTTTAGAAATCTGCGGAGTTGGTCGGGTCCGACTCTGACGAAGATATGGAACTCGTCGCCGACGCTTCCATTAAGCCAAAGGTACTTTCCAACTCTGTTTCTGTTTTCCTTACTAAATTTCAGGAGATGGAGGGGCTCGAAGCCTCTATCCATTCCGTCCTCAAACAGAAAGAAGGCAAGTCCGCTGGTAAGGACGTTGCCAAGGGCAAGGGTGCCCGTGCTAATTCTGTCCTTAAGTTCAAGAAAGTCAGTTTCTTGAATTCTTCGATTTCTGTTACATTCTAATTATTCCTTTCAGAGTGGCCCTAACGGTACTTCCGCCATGGCTTTGTCCAGGGCCAAGAAGGCTCGCTTGCCAACTCCAATCGTTGACACCGCTGAAGAAACACCCGGTATCTTCTCTTATTCCTTTCTTACTTCGTACTGTCCTGACACATCGACGAGGAACTCCGCCTTCGTCAGGAAGGCCACGAACGTATTCTTCACATTGCAGGGCTGCTGCCCTTTGCCAACCTTTCCAAATACGATCCGGAGCATCTTCTTTCTGTTGCCAACTTCTTGCGCACTGAGGCGGTTACTCTTCAGCATACCATCCTTTACGCTCACAACCAGTACAAGTTCACTATTTCTCAGCTCGACGAAATTAATCGTGTCCGCCTTGCTAAATTAGGTATCGACGATTCTATGGACACCGAATCCATCGAGGAGGCTATCAAGGACGTCTCTGTCCAAGGCGAGACCTCGAAGACTGGCTACGTCTCCGCCTAATTTACCAGTTTTCCGTTTTCCTTTTCTAAGTAAAATATATAACCCATACACTTCGCTTGGACTTATACTGTACTTGTCGTCTGTAGCGCTGTTGCGCAAATGTGATTGATTTGAAGTTGAGTTTAGTCTTCGACATCGCTTTCTTCAACTTCTTCGAAGTTGTGTCCGATGTCTGCTTCCTCTTCGCTAAGTCGCAAGTTAGGAATTCGGTCGAAGATATAGTCTTTGTCCGGACCATACTCAACTTCTTCATCTTCTTCTACTAATTTATCTAACTTTTCTTTAGACAAATGTATAAGTTTTTCTATTTCCGAAGGTAACTCGATCGGAGTATATCTTGCCACATGAGGCAGAACTCTGAAAGCAGCATACTTTCCTCTCATAAGAGTCCCATCCATTTCTGCTAAGATATACGAACCTCCTTTTGTCCTTCTAATTACTATACAAGGACCCAAGTATCGAGGAAACATCTTTCTATCTAAGTTCTTTTCAATCTGAGTATTTCGAACTTGGACCAATGTACCCGGTTTAAAGTCATACGGCTTTATAGTGTGCATATAGTCTTGTTCAAATTTTCTTAGATTCCTTCTTTTATTTTCGGATACCCTTTGCACCATATCTAATACATGTGTACGATGTTTTGCTAGGGCTTGAGCACGAAATCCAATAAGTTCTTCCCTGGTCCAAACCCGTTCAGGTGTTTTTACTAACCAAGTAGATTCTACCAGATCTAGAGGCAAAATAGGTTCTGCCCCCAAAACAAAGAAGTAGGGTGAACACCCTAGACTCTTCCTAGTTGTAATTCTGTCTGCCCATAAGATATGTTTCAAGAAATAAAACCAGTGGTGTAAATTCCCACTGGTGGCTTTTGCCAATGCTTGTCTTATATCAAAGTGTGCTCTTTCTATCTTTCCATTGGCCTGAGAATTATATGGTGAGATACGAATACCTCTAACTCCATATTTGTCTCTTAACCATTTAGTCAAGGCTAACATCTGAGGAGCATTATCTGTTACGATCTCTTCAGGTGTTCCCCATCTACATAAGATGTCATCAAAGAACCATTCCGCAAGTTGCCTTGCATTCTCATTGGCGATACCTCTTGCTTCAGACCAATTAGACAACGCGCATCTTCCATGCACAATGTTCTTGCATCCTCTACTAGCAGGTGTCATTTTAATAACATCAATATGTATTTTCTGAAATAGAGAAGGAGTATGGGTAAGAACTGGCAGAATTCTAAGTAACTCCAATTTCCGTTCTTGACAAGGCTTGCAAGACTTGACAAACCAATCCACATCTTCCTCTAAGTGAGGCCACCAAAATCGCTTCTCAATAAGAGCTTTGGTAGCAAACATTCCTTTATGCCCTAAGTTGTCATGCGATGCAACTAGCATCCACATTCGCTTTTCCTTAGGTACAAATAATCTATGATGGCTAGAACCATCCAAAGACTTTCTGTATAATCTTCCTTCATTGTCTACAAAGAACTTAGCAGCCCTTCGTATAAATTTACTCTTCTCTGATGCGGTCATTAATTTCAAGACATCTGAGTCTGAGTTGACCAACCAGTCAATAATCTTTGGAATTCCTTCATCTTGATCAATTGCTTCTTGACTTCGATGAATTTCATCATATGGATGGTCCCTTGACCATTCCAAGTCTATTTCTGATGGGATAACTACCACTTCTTTTAGTGAATAGCTTCTAGCCCAACTTCCTTTCTTATAATGAAAGGACTCAAAATAATAAGCCCAAAGTCTTTCTTCATCTCTGACTTCTTGCAATTCTTCCTCAAAATCCACTACATTTGTAGCTAACTCTGTGAAGTCTACAACTTCATTAAAATATCCTGACCTAGGATCTATATGATCCTTGAAGGTCTCAAATTCTAATGGTTCTTCAGTCTGGTTTTCACCCATCCTGAAGTCTACCGGTTTTCCATCATCATCCTCTAGAAATTCTTCCCAACCTTCTGGTCTCTCAGTTGACTTGCCACCTGGTGGCGGTCTTGATAAACCATCTGGCCCATGTACCAATCCCTTGATATGGACTAAGGTAAATCTCCAGAGTCTAATTTCTTCTATCCAACGGTTGATACTGGCATTTGGCGCGCTACTAGGATTGTCTAACATTCCTTTGATGTAGCTAGCATCGGTTTCAACTGTTAAGTTTCTGCATCCATAGGTCTGATATTTGGTAGCTCTTAGAGCCATCATCAAACCATATAATTCTCTTTTCGGTTGAGAAAACCTTGCTTCTCTTTCATTAAGGGTAATGGAACCAAAGTAGTTGAAGAACTTCCTGCGAGGATTTTCTGGATCTTCTTGATATAAGTAGAATCCAACCGCTTGCCATGAAGTATCTACCGCTAACGTAATTCCATTAGGATTTTCATAGTCAATGGGCTTGAGTGCTGGCGCATTTTGAATAGCTTCTTGAACTGTTCTCACAGCCTTCATCTCCGCTTCCCCAATGACAAAAGGTACGTTTGCTGCAGTCAACTTAGTCAACGGACGTGTAATTTTCGCATAATCCTTAATGAACATTCGCATTTGTCCTGCTGTGCCCAAGAAAGATTTTATATGCGTTCTGTTTTCAAAGTTTGCAGGGTCCCATGATAGGATGACTTCCGCCAACTTTTCTACTGGCTTTTCTCCTTCATAGGACACTCTGTGTCCTACTACTAACCCTTCTGATACACACAAGTATGCTTTAGGACCCGAAAATGTTCCACCAACATACTTCATGCGCTGAACTATCCGATTTACGTTCTGGAAATGTTCCCAAACAAATCTTCTAATTCCTTTATTTTCTGGTATGGTTTCAAATGACCCATCTGGTGTTTCGTATCTAGAGGCCGGTCCTCTGATAGGAACATCATCAATATATGGTCTTGTGACATGTGGCATTTCTTCTCTAAAGATGTATGATACATCTTCATGAAATAATGGAACAGAGTTTGTCCAACCCATTGGTAGTTTAACCAAACGATAAGGACCAAATGGAGTCTGGAACGTAGTATAGTCCCTTGACTTTTCATCTATCAGTCTTTCATCGTAACCAACCCAGATGTCCAACATGCCTAAACATGCTCTTCCAGAAAAGCTAGAAGCTATCTCTGCTGTTCCTGGTGGAATTCCTGAGTGTTGGATCGTAACTCTATTCAAAGCTTCTAAGCTATGAACTAAGCGCAGACTCTTTCCATCTTTCTTCAAAACCATAAACCATCTAGACCGATAAGACGAAGTAGTGGGTTCGTAAACACCAGCTGCTATCTTATCTTTCAGGATCTTGCATACTTCTTCATAAATCCCAGGTGGAATAGGAATATTCTTTTCCACCCATGGAGTATGTGGTAGTACTGGAAATTTGATTGGAGGGAAGAAGTCTGTCCGGAAGTTTCCTCCTTCTTCTGCACACCAAGCAAATCCTTTTTCCTGTACTGTCATGAAATGATGCAACAATTTCCTTTCTTCTGGCCACAAGAAATCTTCGGAGTGATTCTTGTCAATGACCTCTTTCCTTTCTAAAGTATATCTTTCTCCAGGCGAATATTCAGGTGGATTAGGAGATAGTTCTGGAAGTTCCGCTAGTGGATCTCCAGTAATATTCCTTTGTACCCTAAATTCTTCTGGCATTGGTGCAAGTTGCGGTCTAACCTTCAAGTGCACTGGTTTATACTTCCCAAATACAGAGACTGGCTCTGAACTTGTTAGATTCTCAGGGTTTCCGTAAGGAGTTTCTGAGTTATCATTGATAAGTGGGTTCTCTCCACTTAATCCTTTTTCTATTTCTTCTATTCTAGCGCTAGAGGCTAACAAGGCTGTGACTTCTTCGAAATCAGATTTACTAGCTAAGACAAACGCTTCTGCTAATTCTACTGACTCAAAGTTATTCTTTTCTGGTAATTTATACCCTTCTATCTCAATTTTATTATCCTCAAAAATAAAACTCAATGCAACCTCTCCTTGATCATCTAGCAATTCCTCAAGGCTCATTGAAAATTTTCTATTTCTGAATTTTCCTCTCTTTTTAATTCATCTTCTCTTTCTTTTCTAGCCTGTTGGCTCTAGCATTTTCTCTTCTAAGGATTGGCTTCTTTGTTTTATGGCGAATCTTAATTCCCTCACCTCTAGGGTAAGTTGGTATAGTACACTTTACTCTAGTATTAGGGCAAGTGATTACTATGAGTTGATCACCATCTGGGAAATTCTGAACCTCTGAGTTTGTTAAAACGTCGAAAGGTCTTCCCAACAAAATCTGATAAGGAGCATCTTCGACAACATGAAGTTGTAAAAAGACTTCTACTTCACCAAATGTGAAAGGTACATTCCTTGCTAATCCTTTAGTCCTTTGTAGTTGACCATTTGCAGATTGCATAACCACATTTGTGTCTGGATCCCAAATCATTCCAAGTCCAATAGCTACAACCATATCTACTGCAACTATCTGAGATCCACTATCTATGATAGTTTCTACTCTTTCTTTGGACCCATTGACTTCTGGATAAATACATCGAAGACCATCCATTACATTAGCAACTATAAAAACATTACGCTGCTGTTCCATAGGAAGGTCTCTGATATACTGTTCCACCGGATCTTTCTGAACTATTGAACCAGCTTCAAGCTGTCCTCTAGCTTCTTCCAAAACTTCAAATGTTTGGTCAACTTCGAGTTCATCGAGATCGACGAACTCACTTTCCGTTCCAAAGTTAGAAAATTGCTTTACTAACTTTTCATCTATTTCTGCTTCGAAAAAGGACTTCGCATCCCTTCTAGGCAGTCTCCGATTTCTAAGTTTCCTTAACAAGGCTTTCTGTAATTCCGGCGAAGCTTTTATAGCATGCGACGTCGAAATCTCAACTTCCTGTCTCAGAATTTTGTCCGCAATCTCTTCAACCGCTTTCTGCTTTACGACTTTCCAATCGTCATCATTCAAAGAAAGTTTCTCCGACTTAGGCCTAATAGCCCTTCTAATGTCTTCGACTTTCTCTGAAATGTTCCGGCTTCCTTGACCTTTGTTTCCCTGGTCTTCTTCTGGTTTCCTGGGTAAAGCAAAATCCCTTGGTTGAAATATCCTCTCAATCGGTTCTACCCGATCAAAGTGTCTCTCTTGAGGATCTTCCTTCTCTGAAGTTTGTTCCTCGCTAGTTTCCTTTTCTTTTGACTTCTTTGAAGTCGGCGCATTATCATTTTCTTCATTTTCTTTTCTCAACTGTGGAACTACGTACTTGGATCTATCAAAGTCTTTCGGCGGCGAAATCACAACTTCCGGCTTCAATCTTCGAGGTTCCTCAAGGGTCTTTTCCTGGGCCTTATCCCTTTTACTGCCCTGCCCTTTCCTTGGAACTTCTAGTTTTTTGAGCCATTGAGTTTCTTCATCAGAACCGATAATACTTTCGATTCATCTGAGTCACCCATTTCTTTGATAGTTTCTTCCAGCGCAAACTGGAAGTTCGAGACCGGTGTTGGCTCTTCTTCGACTTCAAACATTAAGCTCTGCGCCATCACCGAAGTCTTAGCCGTCCATCCTTTCTCTTTGGCAATTGCCCAGATCCTTTCCGCACGAGTTGGTCCTGGTTCCCCGAATCTCACAAACGGAACCCGGTCCCCGTTCTTCAACTCGAACTTTCCATCAGCATTCCTTCTCAAAATTCCTTTTGCCAATAAATCTGCTTGTTCCGGACAGTCCCTCACGGTATGTCCTTCCTTATTGCAGAACCAACACTGCATATCCTCGACCCAGTTAGACTTTGACGAAGACTCATTTCCATTGCGCGTTCTATCGCCAGGACGTTGGTATTGGTTTCCGTTATTCTGAGTCCCATTTCCAGTGCTCACTTTCATTGTTCTCATCAATTCAAGGAGTAATCGGTTATTATTTTCCGTTGCCTTATTCTGTTCTGAGACTTGCTGTCCCAATTCTCGGAGTTTCACATTATATGTGTCCATCGAAGACGAAACTTTCTGTTCCCATTCGTCTTTGAATTTCTTTTCCCTAGTTTCCGGGACCGGTGGTCTCAAAAACTGATCTTCAGACTGTCTTACACCATGAAGCATCGTATACCCTGCAGGCGTTAACCCCGCATAGGTATCTCTACCTGATTGTCCTACTTCTGGTAAATATGCACCTTGTATCATCGTAACAGACATGTTGATAGCCGCTTCCTGAACATCTTCGATCATCCACGGATCCTGACGTTTCTTTAGCTTTTCAGCGATGTCCATGTCCTTACTGGACTCTGCCATGGCTTTGGCAAACAGATGTTTCCGTAACTCCTCCGCAAAGCGGGGCTCCAAGGTGTTGATATAATACCGGACTAGGTCCACATTCGTAATCAACGGCGGATTCACATTTTTTAACTTCTTCGATTCTAAGTTGAATTCACGATTAAACGCAGCTAACTTCGAGGTATGTCCAATCGGTATATACTTCGCTTTCTCGCAAATGGCAAGTAGACGCTCACGAGAGCCAATCTTCCTGTCCTGCGCTTCCGGGAATTCCTTAAGTAACTCTTCTCGGAATTTTTCCCAATCATAACCTCGAGATGACGGTACAACCTCCGCTAATAGCTCTCTGGTTGCTATGTCCATCTGGGTCATAGTAAAATTGATCCGTGCTTCACCATTCTCTATGTTATGGAACCGGAAATAATCCTCTAAGGCTGTAAGCCAACCTTCGAAATGTTCCGGGTGATCTTTACTAAAGACCTGAAGTCGCAACTTGTATTTGTCCCCTTTCAGGACATCTCTCGCTTCTTCGGAGAGCTCCATCCAGGAGTTCTTTGGTGGGCGATCCGACATTTCTGTCGGCGCCATCGATTCATTTCTATTCGACATTCTAAATTCTGATTCTACGTCTGACAACAAACTCGATAAAGATGATTCACGTGAGGAAGATGGTAATGGTACTAGACTAGCAGTACTAATGCCTTCTTCGACGGTAAAATACCCTCTTTTCGTCGGCGACTCAGCTAAAGATTGATTTATTCTTAACCGGGCTGCTTCCGAATCTCTTATTTGTTCTGTATTCCTTTTTCTCAGTTCCTCAAGCTTCTTCTGAATATTTGAGAGACTGTGATCAAACAATTGTGACTGTCCTGCAACAGTCGAAGTCAAAGTTGTTCTTTTCTTAGAAGTCTCTAACGCTTTTCCTTTATTCGCAACTGGTGGGTCGCTTTTAGGAGCAATTTTGACAGATTCTTCCGTAAAGTTCAATGGGTATAGGGTAACTTCTCGAAGCGAACTTCTTCGAAGTCGAGATGTACAATGTAAATGAAGTCTTTTCTTAGTGATACCACCCCCTGCGGTGGTCACCAATGATAACTGCACTAAAAACTACTACTAGGTGCAGCAAAGCACACTCCAAGCACGAAGTGCGCAAAACCAAACCCAACACTAGCAATTAGCGTAGTTGATTTGTGGAGGTCGGTATCAATGGACGCTCTCAGCAAGGTTCACTGAGAACTCTAAGATAAGACTTCAAGGGTGGGGCTTTATATGGTTCAAAACAAATTCAAATTCTGTGTTCACAAGTCAAAATGACAAAGGCTTTCTACGAAGTTCACTACTTCGAGGAGGTGTTCAATTCTTTCTAAGTTCAAATAGAACTATCAAATTCAATTCAAATTCGAGTCAAAGCGACTCTACAAGTTCAAAGTTTCCAAGTACCAAAGTGGCAACAAATTCAAATCAAATTCAAAGTTCAAATCCAATCTTTTCCAAATACAAACACCAACTTCGAAGAAGTGGGGCAAAGTATGAGCCAGAGTCCCCTAGTGAAAGCACTTAGGCTTCTGTCGTAGGTTACTGGGGAAAATACTGCTGCTACCATCCTCCCTTATATACGCCTTTTCGAATAAATAATAATCAAACGTCGAAGATATGGTAAAAAGTCGAAAATATAGAGAAATCCCTTTCAGAGATACCAAAGTACCCTTAATCAGGTATAGTACATGTCAATTAGATATAAAACTGTCCAGAATATAGTATTCCTCATTCCTTTTCCTCATATTTTCTTTATTCCTGTTCCGAGTCGGATATCTTTGACATTTGCATGTGGATACATCCTGACCCCTTTTTGTTTCCAAGGCGAGTCCCCATGTGCTCCCTTGTTCTCTCTTGTTCTATCCGATCTGGAATAGTCCAAAACTGCTCGATCTACATTCCAGGGATCGTTCCTATGGTTCTTTCCTGGTAGAATGTCCTTTCTGACCGGACATCGTCGACATCCGCCCCTTTTCTTGTTTCCAGCTGTAAGTTACAGCCACCGGCATTGTTTCTGTTCCTTAAGTCCAAAGTGGACTTTAGATAGTTACATCCGTCCGATTGTTACTTCCAGATGTACTTCTAAGAGTTGTTTCCGTCTTTTCAACCAATATCGAAGAAATCAATAAATTGATAGTAAAATCAAGTGTCCCCATGTTTGCTACAGGTAATTGCGAGTGAGACGAGGCCTATCCAAATGAACGAAGGTTTTTAAAGGCTGCTTCATCAGTTCCTACAGGTTTCGGAACGTCGAAGACTCTCATCTATAGGGTGTTTTGTACTTTCTGTACTTCGGATAACCCGCAAATAGACCCGTGCTTTGACTAGCAGCTTGGGCTTGCTCTAATCCTCATATTATGTTCCCATTTTGATTATATTATATATAAAAATGTTAAAAATGCGTTTATTTAGGTACTAGTAGATTATATCCGCGATATCGGGATCCGTAGCGGACCGGAAATGTTCCCGAAGGGATTCGTCTTCTGACTGAGCTGTTCGGATGTCTTCGTGAAGTCGTTCAATGTCCATAATGACACTAGCGCGAAGGACGGGGCCTTCAAGGAAGGTAGCACGGAGGGAGGAGAAGAGTTGTTCTTGTGTAAAGACTGGACGGAAGTTATGAGGATTAAGACTGGCATAAGCGGTATCCCCCTCTTTAGGGTAGACGTCCCATCGTCTAGTAAGAGCGTCTGGTTTAGTTCCGAGACGTCCGGGACGGAAACGAATAACCATGTTAAAATGAGAGAGATATTCGGACCACCTAACTTGCCGACGGGTAAGAATCTTGGTAGAAGTGAAGTATTCCAAGTTCTTGTGATCTGTAACCACATCGACCGGATCTCCGGAACCCTCCAAGTAATGTCGCCACCGTTTGAACGCTTCGAATATAGCAAGAAGCTCCTTGTCGTGGACGTCGTAGTTGAGTTCGGGAGGCGTGAAAGTGCTTGAGTGGAAAGCAATAGGGTGAATCTCACCGTCCTCGGTCCAAAGGGAAAGGATTGCAGCTAATGCATAATCGGAAGCGTCGGTCTCCAGAATGATTTCCTGATCAGGAAGCCAGTGCGTAAGTATAGGAGCATGAGTAAAAGCTTCCTTTAACGTTTCAAACACTTTCTGACATTTGGGACCGAAATTCCATTTGATCTGCTTCCGGGTGAGGCGGGTAAGAGGGACAGTGATGGCACTATAATCGTAAATAAAGCGCCGATAGAAATTGCAAAAACCAAGGAAAGATTGGATATCCTTGATCTTACGCGGCGGAGGCCATTCGGTAATGACTTTGACCTTTGCCATGTCCATTCGCAAGCCTTCGGGGGAGAGAATGTAACCGAGGTATTCAATGGTGTCTGTGTGGAAGTCGCATTTCGAAGCTTTACAGTAGAGACCGTTCTTTCGGAGTCTACGGAGTACTTCCTTAACATGCTCCCGATGGGATTCGAGGTCATCCGAGTAAATAAGGATGTCATCCAAATAAACAAGGACATTGACGTCAAGCATGTCAGAGAAAATATCGTTAACAAAGCGTTGAAAAACAGATGGAGCATTGGTTAAACCTTCTGGCATAACACGCCATTCAAAGGATCCGTAACGAGTCCTGAAAGCGGTTTTTGGTTCATCTCCAGGAGCGATCCGGACAAGATGATAAGCATGACGTAAGTCTAGCTTGGTGTAAATCCGAGCCCTCCGAGGTGAGTCTAGAAGGTCAGATATGAGAGGAAGCGGATACCGGTCTTTCTTCGTGATCTTGTTAAGGCCACGGAAGTCGACGCATAGGCGGAGATCGCCGGACTTCTTCTTGACAAAAAGAACCGGAGCACCGTAAGGGGATTTCGAAGGAGTGATGAGTCCAGCACTGATATGTTCGTCTATGAAGTCTCGAAGTGCTTTGAGTTCGGCTGTGGAAAGAGAGTAGATCGGTCCGTAAGGCGGATCCGAACCATCCTCTAGATTGATTTTAATATCGTAAGGTCTATGCGGGGGAAGTTCCCCGGCTTTCAACTTGGAGAAAACATCAGCGAACTCGTGATACTCCGTAGGAATACGTGCGAGATCCTCATCGGATAATTCCGAGGCTCTTCCGGTCACCGACATTTCCGTTGTGTCTACCATCTGCATGGTATAAGATCGCGCACCTGATTGCTTCGTAGCGTTCAAGTAAGCACGAGCGGAGATGATGGAAACCAGCGGAGTCGAGTTGGAAGGAGCGTTAAGAAGATCTGCATAGGAGTAAATAGGCTCAAAAGGAAAGTGAGAAGTTTTAGAAGCGTAGCGGAGTTTAGCCTGTTGGCGTTTGCTCGGGCCCGCCGGAATGGATTTGTCTGAGTCCTCGACAGAGGGAGTCGGACGGTCGGCCGGATTCGGAAGCGTGTCGGTTCGGAAAGTGATACTGTTTTCAGACCAGTCAATCAACGGATTGTAGTGGTTGAGCCAGTTGTATCCCAGAACTAAGTTGCAAGTAGAATCTAGAGAAGTGACGTAAAAGTCGATTAGAATGGTTTTGCCTGTAGAGAACTTCATCGGAAGCGAGGCGGATGACGTAATAACGGAGCCGATGGAACCGTCGAGTAATCGTAAAGATATAGGTGAAATAGGTATTGTATGTACTAGATTCTTTGTAACAAAGCCTTTATCAATAAAGCAATGGGAAGAACCGGAGTCCACTAGGGCCAAGAAATTATATGTATCGGAGGTAAGAGGAACCGTAAGCGAATTAGAAGAAGAGAGCGCAGCTGCGTTGAGTGTAACCTCAGGATAGACACAATCCGGTGCAGTGCAACTCCGAGCTTGTGTCGAGGCATCGGAGTTGCAGCCTAGTTTCCCGACTTCTTGTCGGACTTGGCCTTCTCCGGAGTAGAAGAGACTGTCGCTGCACGGGCTTTAGCATCCTTCGCAGTCTGATTAGTCTTCTTCTTTTGACAATCCTCAACTTTATGTTTACCCAACCCACAATAACTACACAACCCTTCCTTCAACCGTCGGGCTTTCTCGTCGGCGTTGAGTTTTCCATCCGTTCCTAACTTCTCCAAGAATGGGAGATGGGGAGCGGCGGAGGCCGAAGCGGAAGCGTTGGAAGTGGAAGAGTTCGAGGTCTGTCCTTTGCCTTTCGGTTTGGACTTGGATTGTGAAGAGGAAGAGGAGTTGTTGTTGGAAGTAGAGGTAGAGGAAGAGGATTGTTTCGGAGTAGAATTGGAATTGGAATTGGAATTGGACTGGTGATTAGCTCGGGATTTTTCGGCCTCGCGCTGCCAATAGCAAAGATCTACGGCTTTAGCGGCCGCTTTGAGAGGATGATACAATGCTGGCTTCCCGCCAGTGATGTTACTAACTCCGTCCTTTAGACGTTCAGGAAGACCTTTATAAAAGGCATGCTGAAGAGCGGAGTCGCTATAACCAATTTTAGCTGCGATATCGTTGAATTTAGTAATATACGGCGCGATTTTCTCGTTCGACCGCATAACCAAGTAATCCAGCTTATCCGCCGCTTCTCCGGCGGCATCCACTTGACCAAAGTTAGTTTGGAGTTCTACTACCCAAGCTCTGTAACTAACCATCCAAGCCGGCGGATCCAGCTCGGAAAACTCGCTACCTAACAAATCAGGTTCAAAGTAATCGAGAGCTATACCACGGAGGAAGGAAAGTCCGTAGTTGACTTTGGAAGCGGAGTCGACGAAGGATTCAGAGAAATAATTGAACTGGAGTTGTAGACCAGTGAGGAAGTTTTTGAGTTTGGTGGGGTCAGAGCCGTTGAAGGTTTCGGGGTCCTTCGGTTTGGCACCTTTCTTCGGTTTTGCTTTTTCGCGTAGCATTTGCTGAAGCAGAAGATTGTGAGTGGTGAGGTAGGTAGCATAAGCCGAAAAGAAACCCTCGGCTCCGCCGCCTTGTGGCGGACCATGACCACCACCTCCACCACCACTAGGAGGACCACCGCCTCCTGAACCACCTCCTGAGCCACCGATCGGAGGATCCGACGGATCCTCCTCCGGGTCAGTACCATCGTCAAAAGAGTCATCCTCGTCGTCATACGCTCTACCCTTGCCTTTATTCCTCCTTGGTGTCTCCGGAACTTCCTCGATGTGCATTTCGGAGATGATCGGAGATTGTCGGGGGGTGCGTTGGTTGGAGCTGCGATTGCTGGAAGAGCGTCGGGGACGATTAACGGTACCTTGGAGTTTGCTCGGAGATAGTAAAGTATTGTATGGGTCGTTGGAATCAGAAGCATAAACGCTACTGACCCTTCGTGAAGAACTGGGAACTTGAAGATGGGATATATGAAGATGAGACCCGACATGGGTCGTAATCGGAGTAGGACGGGAAGGAAACATAGAATCGAAGATCTTGAACTGATCAGAGACGTCGTCCGGAGTGAACGACATTTTCGACTCAAGAAAAAGAATTAAACTACTGTTAAGGACGTGCGGAATGACTCGGAACCGAACGGAACCAAAGGGAGAAACAATAAGATAAGATATAAGATATGTACTGAAGGATATACTAAATGAGGAGTGATCTAAGATGAAGAGAGGAAAGAAACGGAGTTGATCGGAGCGTGTCGGAGAGCGACGAGGAGAGTGAAGGAGGTTGAAGAGAATGACGGAGTCTTGACAGTAGCCGAAGTTATTGGACAACGGCTTCCTGAGTCGAGCTGCCTTAGACCAGGTCACTGGGAAACCAGAGTCGAGTTTAATTCTAAAGAATGTAACTACTAAGTCATACATCTTATATAGGATAGAATGTACAAGGTCCGAGACGGATCCAATAGTCAGATCCGCATTCGGACCGCCGACTCCCAAGCCGATAGCCTAGGCTTTAATGGGTAGTACGGAGATTAAGGTAAGTGGAGTAAGTAAGAATAGAACGAAAGTGATTGTGACCAGTCGGTCCAGATCGGACCGACTCGGTCCAGCATGGATGTAACAGGGTGGGGGGAAGCAAGCTGCAAGACAAGAAAGCAACCACAGGACAGGGGAAATATCAACAACACCACGTGATTTTCGGAGTAGAGTCGGAGTTTGAATTGACTTCACAACTTCAACAAAGTCTCCCTGGCTCGCTTTTCTGTAGGGTTGACCATCTTCAGTCAAACACAAGTATCTTTACATAACATGATTTAACATAATTATATTTGTGCCAATTTTGATAACTTCCAAGAAAAGATGTAAAAGTAGAACTCAAATCCAAAGCTGGAAAACTTGAAAAGTCAAGAGATGTACTATTGTTTTGATGCCATTCTCGTATATAGATTTGGACCTGGCTTATGCTAACATGATGACGGTAGTGTGTAATACTGCTAACCTCATAGTCTCGCTGGCAAGAAATAGTTCCCCATTTGGGTTCTGACATCCATCAACGTCCAGGGGGACGTTGCTCGAGGTCAGCTGCAAACATCCAGGGACCTCAATACAGGACATCAAGCCGACATCGGTACAAGTTGGTGGTGTAGGCCACACCCATTCTGTCAATCAATGTAATTGCTCATTTCGGTAATCGGTCGCATACATGACGCAATCTAGCGAGGATATAAAGCGCAAGCCCTAAGGCGAACTTGTCTATAAACCACCTGGCACCACCTTCTTCTCGCCTATTGGACGTATGTTTCTACGAGTCAAGAGTCTTAGAAAAATGCCAATTTGTTAGTCTCGAGCCAGACCTTCTATAGAGTGTACGCTTGTGGCGGGCCGGGTTGATTTCCTTTTATGGAGAATTGAACTGTTTGTCTTTTGTTTGTACTAATCGTCTGGGGCACACACTCTCTAGAAGGTCTGGTGCGTTTTGACCGAGCTACCCTCCCTCGGTGACAACTGTCACATCTCCCGTCCCTCTGACCACATCGCCAACACGCTTGGTCGTCAATCTTGAATGCCCGAGAATGGTATCCCAATGATCAAGTCACGACATCCTCGCCTGGCAGAACAATCTCAGAGAAGACTCGACCAAGCACGAGAAACGGCGCGTCAGAAGACGGGATACGACTGCGAGGCGACGCGTCAAGCACTCATCGATCGATATGGAGAATTGACAGGGAATACCGCGTATAAATTGCAACTAGACGTTGCCTGGTCGTTCTGAGCGTGTGCTGTTTAATTTATCCCGTAGCAATCTTGTTCTCGGTAGATAAACATTCTTAATCTCATGTTCTTCTTCGTCGCTTTCACTACCACTACTCTCATCAACATCCATTCCTAATCCATCCGTGTCTTCATCATCGGTATCACTGAAGTTGAAGTCCTCGTAGGCTCGTCATCCCTCTCAACTTCACACAAAAACTTTGCCCATTCCTGCTCGTTGAGTTTTTCCCAATCGATGTGATCAAATTGGTCTTCATTCGATGGGTCGTGGTTGTGTACATTTGTCCAATTGAAGGTATCTTCAACTTTATCTTGTATTTCAGTAGATAGAGACATGCTTCGGGTGGGGTGGGTACGATACAATAATACGTGGTGAGGGGAAGATGTGACAGTTGTCACCGAGGGAGGGTAGCTGGCTCAAAACGCACCAGACCTTCTAGAGAGTGCGTGCCCTGACGGTTAGTACAAACAAAAGACAAACAAGTTTAATTCACCACAAAAGGAAATTACACCGCCACTCTATTAGAAGGTCTGGCTCGAGACTACCAATTTGTAACACATTGAAGTTTTCCCGGTTTACCGTTTACCGTTTACCGTTTCCAATGGGAATGGTAAGCCCGCAGCTCACGGGAAATCATCAGGTAACACCGGGGACATTTTGATGTCATCTGGCACGTGTCCAGTACCAGTCATGCAAAAACAATAGGAATTTCTATTGTTTTTGCATGACTGGTACTGGACACGTGCCAGATGACATCAAAATGTCCCCGGTGTAAGTACTTCACGCTGTGCGTAACTTTTCCTCGCTGACTGACCAGCTTACAGAGCAAATATATACAAATGTATCTGACCTCGTAATGCTATGAAACCCCCGCCATCATGATCACGATGACCGCGTCACCCCTTGCCGGCGGTCTAGCCAATATCTTAAAAGGAACTTAACCCCTGGATATCAAGCTCTCAAACTAACTACAACGTCCATGGGCGCCCATGAACAAGAGTCTTTGAAAATCTCGATACGAGTTTTCAGACCTGAAGACCTCCAGGATGTCCAGAAGTTGTACATCGAGACGAGGATCCATGGATGTGCGTGTTTCAATTTTTATACTATCAACCCCCCTCTTTTCTGAACAACATTTGGATCTTTCCCCCCTCCCCCCTCAACAGCTGGCTCGCCGTTCCGTTTGGCTGTCCGTCGACATCTACTCACGCCCCTTTCATACGGTTTCTATTCGCTCTTTTTCATCGGCATTTGGATTTTCCTACGAAACCCTAGCGGGTGTCTTCGAGTCTTGGGCACTGTGTTTATAGTGTCCTCGGTGGTGTTTGTCATTGGAACGGGGTTTCCGATTGGGATGTTCGCGTATTTTGGATTTAGGAGTTTGTATCGGGGGGATATGAAGGATGTTGCTACGCATTATCGGGTACGGGAGTCTCAAAGGGAGATAGCGGGTGGTAGTTCGTTTTGGGTGGCAGAGGCCGAAATGGCAGGAGGGAGAAAGATTGTTGGGTGTGTTGGTTTAGGTGGGTTGATGACGTTTACTATGGGTATGGTTGACTGTGAACTGAGATTTTGGTTCTTTCTTTTTTTTAGACTGCTTTTCCAATGATGATTCTACGGAAGGAGAGCTTAAACGGATGTTTGTTTCGCCTGCTTTCCGTGGACATGGTATAGCGACGAAGTTGATGCAGGCCCTGCTAGAACATGCGAGGAAACATGGCCTAAAGCACGTTTATTTGCAGACCACTTGGTTGAATGATAAGGCGGTGGTTATGTATAAGAAGACTGGATGGCAGATGGTCAAGAAACAAACGTTTAGAGCCGGGTTTGTTAAGGGTGAAGGGTACGATTTTCGGATGAATTTGGTTAACGAGTCGTGAACTTGTTGTTTATTGGAGAGGGTATAAATTATTCGCGCATGTTACATCCTGGTTGGGTCCTTTTTATTTTGTTTTGTTTAAGCAGTAGAGTATGTCACTATTCTAGGTAGAATACATTATAATCGTGTTAGAGGCAATTTACAAAGTTATTGACTTCCAACGTTTTGACCGCGCCTGTCACCTCACGTCACATTTTCGAGAATCGTGACATTATTGTCACGCAACGCCTGACGCTCGACCGTGATTAATATTGCAAATATTCTCCCTTGCAGCTCTTTTACCAGAGTCATCGTAAAGAATGGTGACAGCCCTTCATCTATTTCCCCCCATCCCTCGCTTACTCGCATATAGGCCCGTAATGAAGAAAAAGCTCAGTCTATGCTCTACCGATTTCGAGAGGCCCAAGCTGCCGAGTTGGGCCTCGGTACTCGTGGAGACAGAAGACCAAGGATGGCCAGCTCTTGTAAAAGCCTTAGAGAATGTGAAAGATGGAGAGGAGAAATATTGCGAGAGATAAGTCGTAAGGTGTCTAAGATCCAGGATTGTATGTGTTTTTTGGGGCGCCGAGAAAACGAACAAATCTTAAAAGGAACTCTCTCTTTTTTTTGGGGGGGGATGTTTAGCTGGACTTACGGATTACGAAGTCCGAGATCTCAATGATGAAATTAACAGGCTGATTCGGGAGAAACGACATTGGGAGAACCAGATTGTTGCCCTTGGAGGAGCGAATTATCGGAGGAATGTTGCTATGTTGGATGATGACGGGAAAGAGGTTCCTGGTACGAAAGGATACAAGTGCGTTGCAAGGGGACT
Source organism: Marasmius oreades (assembly GCF_018924745.1). Taxonomy (NCBI): domain Eukaryota; kingdom Fungi; phylum Basidiomycota; class Agaricomycetes; order Agaricales; family Marasmiaceae; genus Marasmius; species Marasmius oreades. The sequence continues at coordinate 4,392,860 of NC_057325.1, forward strand.
TTTTGGGAGGACACCTCACTGGTTTTCTCTAACCTTTTGTTGTCAGGTACTTCGGAAGAGCGAAGGATCTCCCTGGTGTTCGTGAACTGTTTCAAAGTCGCAAGCAGGATGAGGCCGAGGAAAGCCAGACGGTTGCGTATTACAAAAAATTCATGAATCAGGGACCTGCCTATTACGGTGACCTAGACGAGGTGGATGGGAGCCTACTCAGGTATGAGCAAGAGGCGGAGGACGAAGGTAAAAAGCGTTCACTTCCCTCGATTGGGACCCAATCCACCTGTTTTCTCATGCGTTTCTCATAGAATGGGAAGAAGCATTCACTTCTATCCGAGAGGCACTCGGCCTACCCGATAATACACCATCACCCTCAATCCCGCGGCCAGAAGCCAACAAACCAACCAATGGCGTATCTAAAACCACAAACAATGGCCAGCAACCGAAAAGAAAAGCACCAGATCCAGACGGTGATGGTGGTGGTGGTGGTGCCGAAACGTCACCCCCGGAAAGATCTAGCGAAGACACCAAACGTGCAAAGACGACAGGAATGTCTGCTGCGTCTGTCGTGTCGGCGGTGTCGGATCCTGCTGTTGCTCATGCGCAAGCTGCTGCTGCGTATATACCGTTCTTAGAAGCTGAGATTTTGATGCCGCCGAAGCTTCCTACACGGCAGGAGATGGAGGATATATTGTTGGATTTGCGTAAGAAGGCGTTGGTGGAGGAGTATTTTGGAGGTGACGAGAATATGAAGAGTTGAGATTTTGTGAGGTCGCGTGTGTGGGGGTTTTTTTTTTCGTAAGTCGAGGTTCGGTTATCTGGGGATTTTCTTATACTGACGCCTTGCGTGCAATTCATATACAGTTTCTTTTTTTTCTTCCTTTCTTTATTGGTATGTCTAGTTGTTTTTCGGTGCCATCTACCTTGATGGCTCATTTTCTGGAATCTACAGGTATCGATCTACTGTGCTATTAGTTCAATTGCTGGCCTTGCAATATATCGAAGGTTATAACATTGCTCAAAGCCCCTCCTATCATAAATTTTCGTTCTTGAAGATCGCATTCGGAAGCACGGAATTTGAAACGCTAAAGTGAGAAAACGCACGGGATCTGTCAAAGTCTGCACTGCCAAAGGTTGAGCCGCATCTGGTGCAGTGGCCCCCCCATCGAAACCGCGTTGAGGTGTAAGAAGAGCATTGTGAAATTATCTGGGGGACCATATTCAGAATCGAGCTCGACTTACGCCTAATCCCCCAACCTCCCCTCTTCATCAAACGTCGTTGAAGGGGCTAGGTAGAGGATGGAGGCCTGGTCATTTCTTCTCCCGCAGAATGTCCACAAACTCCCGGTATTTGCGGGCGCTGGTGCTGGTGTGGACGAGGCAGCATGCATAGAGGGGCGTAACGAACGCGTACCGCCAATGTCCTCAACTAGGCTATTCAAGCAAATCCGAAGCTATGCCTCATTTACCCCCATCTCAAATACGCATATCCAGCGTCGCCAGGTTGGCTACATCGGTTCGATCAGCCAATTTGCTAGTTCCATGCTCGTGGCTGTGCCAGTCCGACATCTTTGCTGGCGTTCCGACCATCCCGCTGCGTCACGTTGTGGGCGCTTTTCCTCTCAAAGGCTGCCTTTCAGCTCAAGCATTCATTTGCACTCATTGTTTCGACGAAATAATCTTCATGGCAACATCCAGGATGCGATGTGGGGTTAGGCGCCCGACTCCAGCCCTCTCTTGTACCGGCAACAAACTTCAATCGCTATCTTGTTTATGGGAGGGTGACTTAACGCCGCCGAGCGATAGCATCGTTTCACATGGGACGCCGGAGATAGGATTCAGCTCCTTTAAACGGCAGATAGATGCTCTTTTGTGCCCATCGCAGCATATCTGCATTAGTCTGCCATTATGGAATCGTTCGCAGAAAGGAGTGGCGTAACCAGATTTTCTTCAAGAGGTTCGTCATTGTGTTGTCGGTGGTGTTATCATGATGCGATTCACCGGTCTGATCTGCAGGGGCCAGCCTTCAAGTGGGTTACAAGGTGCTGAATGAAATCCTTCAGGGCAATTCCATATACCCATATCTGTATCTACAAGATCAGCTTCGAAATCCTAGAGGCAGATAGGGCTCCTGAGGATCTACTACAGAAGCTCATCCTAGTCCTGACTCACCTACCACGCAGGGTTGCCTTCTCCGCAAGGAGCCTTACCTAGGCAGTATCACCTGTTCAAGTGGGTCCTACCTTGTAGTTCTCTCATTTTTCAAGGGCGAGGGACATAGATCGTGGAAGGGAGAGGTGTGGTTTTCTGATATTTCCCCGAACTAAAGCTCATTCCGCCGCCGTAGAATGGAGCAAAGGACAATTCTTCTCGTACGTACGAGCCCGGACTACCTAATATCATCGAACTCGCGACCAGAAGCCGACACAACAAACGATAATGTTATTGAAGAGTGCGCGACCACTCGCAACCGAAAAGAAACGCCAGGTTCCGGCTGGCGATGCCGGAAATTTCACCAATGAGACAAGTCTGACGTGTGCAGGCTGTTGCTGATATTGATATTTCGGATGCTGTCGCCAGCAAAGGTAGTTGTTGATCAGGAGGACGGAGAGGATTGTATGGAGGAGCGAGGGAAAGAACATTAAAGGAATAGCTCGGAGGCCACAAGTTAGTCACCCATGGATGCGTTCTCGCTTTGAAAGTGGGATGTGAGCTCATCCCGTTATTCGTTTCCTTGGACCTATCCACAACTTGTACGCACAACTTGTCTGCCTTTTCGTTATTTCCTCATGTATTACTTTCAGTCAACGCGAGTCACGTGGTTGTACATCTGGAATTACCGAATGTTCCTTGCAGGCTTGGTAGACTATACTGGTACCCAATAGTTCTCCAGTTTCCGATTCGGACTCCTGCTCTCGCGGAGCCACATACTAGCGCGAGCGCAATTGTCGGGATGGACATGGCACCGCTCAGGCTCCCCCAATTCCACCTCCGCTGGAATGTTTTTGACTTCTCGAAACGATAACGCGTCCTGGATTTTCGGACACCTTCCCTGACGTTTCGGGTGGAGCCTCGTGGTTTGGAGGAAAGAAGGTTGTGAGTCGTGACAAACTCCCAAGACCCAAGAGATCGCCACGCAACGGGAGTTTAAAAGGTATGCCAGCAACTTTAATGCTGTTCAATCAGCGACATAAATACGCAAAATTCACCGGAAGAACAATGATTAGGATAACGATCGTTGTTTTAAACCCGGCAAGTCAATCTCGAGTACAACATCCGATTCGAAAGGTTGCGCATCTAGAACTGTAGTTGGGAGTCTATCAAAGGTGAGTAGTTTCCTGAATGAGAGTGCTTCCTGTGCTCAGGTATCCGCGGGACTCGGCAATAGGGATTCCAGGGACGCCCCTTTGGGATGAAAAAGTCAAACTGTCGTCTGATGTGGTCACTATCGAATCTTTGATGAACCCGTAGCACTCCCTAGGGTTGACCGTAATCACATCTTTCCACGTCGAAATCCCAGGTTTACCGGACTGGGAATGTTTTTGACGCCGGAAATATCGGATCCGAGTCGTACTGAAACATGACGACCCCCGTTCTCCCAAGGGCCTAATGCCTACGATGCGGGGATAAGAGGAGGACGGCAGCTTCGCGTGATCGCGAAGAACAGTTCTTTTGAAGATGAGGCGCAACCAGTTTGTTGATTCACCGGGGACTCAAGCTCTAGCTCACACACTGGTGCAAAAAACTAGATTCGCTCACATTTCGCCACTCCAAACGAACGCCAGCTACAAACCAAAACCAGATAACTCATTCGAGCCGCAGGCTCCTTTGGGGTTAAGTTCCTGCTAATCTTGACGTCCAGGTGAGCCTTTTAGTACGTTCCCTCTCCTTTTCGTGCACGAATCTTGTAATGATAGACGAAGCTTCTAGGTACACCCAACAGATACGACTCAGAAACACATATAAGCCCACTTCAACTCGGTGATAGCTTCACCACCGGTTATTACTTCCCCTTTCTCTCTTGTTCCTTGGATTAGACATGGACTCCCCCAAATTCATCGAAAAGCTCCCCGTTGAACTCCCTCAAGTCGATAACACAAAGAGCGAAGAAGGGCCACTAGCGGCCTTTCCTCGAAGCTGGCGTCCTTATCTCGAGCTCATGCGAGTGGACAAGGTGGAAATCAACTTCTTTTCATTGCTCATTGCTTTCTAACCCGTTTCTGCGTAGCCCACTGGTACGAAACTCATGTTCTGGCCCTTCGGTTTGTCATTCTTCTCGTCATCTCGAGGATGAAGAATTTGATCAGGTCTTTAGCGTGGGGCCTCACCATGGCCGCGTACACGCTAAAACTCCCTCTTGCGAACTATGCTCAGGAGTTCTTGAAATGTATTATCAGCGCCTTCATCATCCGCAGCTCTGCTTGTACCATCAATGACATTTTTGACCGCGATATGGATGCTGGCGTAGGTTCGTCACTTGACTCCCGTACGCAGCCTAGCCTGCTTACCTTTCAAACTTTCTAGAGAGAACCAAAGGCCGGCCATTAGCGAGCGGACGTATCACGGTTTTCAACGCGACCGTCTTTGTAATATTCCAATACATCATTGGTGTGGGATTCTTCTACGCTGTAGTTAATGGCCTCGCGTACGTTCGAAGCTCGATCGTTCTACCTATCGTGTTGACCCCTCACAATCTAGGCTTTGGGTCGCGCTGTTCCAACTTCTTCCAATGTGAGTGTCTTTATGAACGGGATACCCGCAGTCAATTCATACCGGACACACATCCTAGCTTTGCTATATACCCGCTACTAAAGCGAGTTACTTATTGGCCGCAAGCCTGGCTAGGCTTCGCAATGAACTTTGGTTTCATCACCGCATGGATATCTACTACGGAAATTGTCGATATTCCCCTCCTCGTTGCTGCTACGATAGGGTGCTGGTGGTAGGTTGTCCCGCTTCTTTGCTTACCTGTAATGTTTTTGTTGAGCTTATGGTCTGCCCACCATCGTTAGCTGGACAATGCTCTACGGTAAGGACCGCAGTTCCGTTCTGATGGGGACTTTATGGTTTACCGCCCATCTTCAGATACTATTTATGCTTGTCAAGATATTGAAGACGATGTCAAGATGGGGGTGCGATCTACAGCGATTCTATTTGGCACTTGGATTCGGCCGCTCCTCATTGCATGTGGGATCACCTTTATCGTGATGCTTTCCTGGGCAGGTGTTCTTAATGGTCAAGGGTCACCCTTTTTTGCCATATCCGTAGGCGGAACTACTGTTCATCTGATCTCCCAATATCGCACAGTCAATCTTGATGTGCCAGCTAGCTGTTGGCGTAAGTTTCCTTGTTCTCTGGCTCTCCTTATGATGCTCGTGACCTGACGGTGTGACCTTACAGAGAATTTTATGAGTAATGGACAGCTTGGATGGATTATTTGGGGCGGGCTGATAGCGGATTACATGTTACGGCTTCTTCAACAGCGTTGTACAACATTCTGATGTGTGCGACTTTTAATCCCCCTGTGCATCGTGCTATTCTTAGAATCCAAATATTCCCCTTCTTCTTATGTATAGTTTCAGCACACCCTTGTAGTACGAATATCGCCACTGATGATTGATATGACTCTCAACTGAGATATTGATATTCTCCCTTACGCGTTTCAGGCAGAACCGGTCCAGCCAAATCAGTCGCATCCCACGAACCCATGCAGGAATGTTTGGGGATCAGCTGTTGTTGTATGACAAACGGAGGTCCTCCCGGAGATGGCGATGTTCAAGGTGATATCATTTGTTCAGGACGGTTGTACTTGTTGGTTGTTCATACTGATTGATCAAGAATTCAGCGGCTTTAGTAGCCCTCGTATAAGCTTGAGAGCTCCATGTTGAATTTGTTTACAACGTTCCCCCTCTTTCATGCGCCGTTTACTACACTGGGCGCTGTACCCTGAAGTCGTTGATGTCGCTCCTCATTAAGATGTAAGTGGATTGCGTTTCGGGGCTGTCGGCAATTGGCAGCGACACTAATTCAGTATCGAAGGAAAACATCCATTTCCTACAGTTCCCGAGCTACCTTCGCGATGGCGTCGGCCCCTGAAAACGAGCATGCAGTCGGTGATGAAAACGTGCTCTTTCCTAAGCGCGCACTGTTCAGAAGGTAAAGAAGAGCTTTTTAATCCTCAAATTACACTGAGTCTCACGGCCCTCACCTTCCAAAAAGATCAGAACCACCCAAAGCGCTCATCATTGGATGCGTCCTTGGAGCGATCTTCGTTCTTGTAACCTCCGTTTCACTACTTTACTGGTATTTATCCAGGACCAGGTGGTCTCGCAAGCCCAGCCCATACCCCTTTACCTCTCCCGAAGCGGTTTCCTATCCTTCTAGCTCGACGGGTACGGTTTCAACTCCTCCGAGATCCGAAATTTACCGTATGAAGCGGGTAGTCGTTCCAACGTCAACTATCCCCACGGTCCCCGTTAACGCTTCTGGATCCAAGAAGGTAGTAGGAAGCGTATGGGAGACCCGAAATCCATTATACTGCGCGCCACAAAAAAACCCTCCTTCATCATCCGGCACAAAAAGCAGCACATCACATGCTTCTAAAAGTTCTTCCAGCAGAGCAAGAAGTGGGCGCATTGGTTCTGTCGCGGCTACCCAGACAGTGAGCAGTATCTCGTTTGCACATGACACCGAACGACAGATGGAACTTGATGAACGGATTGAAAAGCTTAATGAAAGCCTCTTTTCGTTGCAAAGGACTGCGCCCGGGGCCAGTGCTGGTACCTTCCCCAGAGCGTCGATGACCATAGCGAAGATGACCTATGACCATCAAGTGATGAGTTTGAAAGGAATAAAGGAGAAACTGGAGAATTTGAAAGAGTCCGAATGGGCACTAGGGTTAACGGACGAGCTACCTCCGGGTCTCTATGAACCTAATGATTATGAACGTTTCTGAGGAGCTAGGACGGTTTTGCTTGGACCCTTGACCGTTTTCGATTTGACGTTCCTAAGGTGTATATATCAATCATGGAACTTTCATTTCGGATATTGCAACTTACCGGAAACGATTACTTGCAAGTATTAATGCAGTTGTATCTCAAGTGTACTAGATCCAGAAAGATTCTTTGAAAGATTCAGAAGAAGCCTTTTGCCGATCGGCGACTCGACCAGCAAGGGTCACGATCACATGATGAGCTACGACAATAAGTGTGACATGTTGACCTTCGCGAATTTCTGCAACGAGCCTCCATCATCTCAACTTCAAGTTTCTTGACCTGGCCACCCGAGCTAAGATGCGCTCAAGCTCTTCACCTATGGCCGACTATAGCCAAATAGGAAGATATGGGACCATATCTCTCCTCAAACAGAACGAACCGAACGTCGCGGTTACTTCGTTTGGAATTGACACAGAGAAACTCACCTTTGGGATGGACAAGGACTGCAGTATCAGGTTGTTCTATCCAGATATCAGTGCAAATCACTGTGAAATCCACTTTAGGGACCGAAAGGTGCGTTTTGTTGAGCTGGTTTCTGAGCGGTGTCCGACTAACCAGTTCTGGTAGGCTTTTCTGGTCATTTTGGGTTCGACTGGACTGATAGTCGATGGTTCCAAAGCATATCCAAGTCCAACGACCGGCTCCCCAACGACGATTCCCCTCCTCAATAATTCAACAATCGAAATACACGGGAAGCGATTCCGTTTCTCGTACCCTCCAAAGGAGCTGAGAGCACAATTATACGATACGCCCCCTCGTGAGCAGCATTTTCATAAGCCTCATTACTCATAGCCTGATTCCTCTATACAGAAGCCCGAAAGCGAACCTTACGTCTATCGATGATCCAGTCTGCTGAAGTTTTTACACCGAGACCCTCGTCTGATCCAATGGAAAATCTTCGTGTGCTTCAGAGCCCACTTAGGTCCTATAGGTCTCCTTTAAGCACTCCCACTCCATCTCCGTCTACTTCCGGACGTTCCTTATTCACTCTCACCTCACCATCCCCATCGACTCCAGATTCTAGAGCCCATGACCCCGCCGCTGTGACCCTCGTCGATGGTAACAACCCTTGTGTCGTAGAGGAGGACCAAGATTTGGTCATCCTAGAAGATGTTCCACTTACCACTTCGTCGTCCCCTACACCACCACCTTCTGCTGCAAAGACAGTATACAAGCCTGCTCCACCTCCAACGCTTTCACTTCAAGTACCGCCTGCCCCGCCAGTGACTCCTCGTCGCTCGCGACCCACTTTACATCAAGCGGTGCTCATCCGAAGCGCGCAACGGGCGGCTTTCAAAGCTGAGATACAGCGCGAAGAGGAAGAGGAAGAAGCGATGGAAGAGATGGAAGTCTTTGGGACCGTATTTGCAGAGGACGAGGACGAGGAAGAGAACGATGACGTTCCTATGCCAGTCGACGTGGGGGAAGACGAGAGCTCAGACGAAGACATGTCCGACGAAGGCGAAAGTTCCAACTCAAATGGAACTTGGCGTCAGAGTTTAGTTGGCAGGATATGGCCTTTCAGTTCTCGATCACCGTCGCCCACGAAAACATCACCTCCCAAAAGCCCCGAAGCGTCGAATACGTCCGAGATAGAGGATATCGAGGATCTTCCTCCGTCATCGGACTCTGTTCTCGACCCGGAGGAAATCAAAAAGGAGGGGGAGGATAGCGACGAGGCGCAAGAGAGCGTAGGGCCTCTTCTGGCCATCCCAGGAACACCCATCCGCAAGTCCCAAGCAAACTCCTCACCTACCAAACCTCCTTTACGAGGTCTCTTCATGACACCTCAGCCGTCCGCCTCAAACAATACACTTTTCCCGCAGGGCCGGCAACGAATGACCTTGGGGGGACAGGCCATGCGTGTCAAGGTCGAGGAAAAGCCCTGGAAGATCGAGGATATCGTTCTTCCTGTTCCTCCGTCACAGCCTGAGGCACTGGCCGTTGAGAAAGACAAGCCTCTGACAACACCGTCTAGCGTTTGTCTTTCAAATGCAGAGCGAGCTGCGATCCGTGAGCGTAGAAGGTCTGCGCTGAAGATGCCCGAAACTTTCTTTGGTGGCTCAGGTGGAATCCCAGGTATCAGTAACACGTCTCCTATTAAGAGAGACGCGAGTGAAGGACCCCTCTCATCTCCATTCAAAACGAGGCGAGGTGTTGATGACGGAACAGATTCTCTGGCGAGCAAAGAACGAGTAGTCAAAGAGGACGATTCAGATGCCCGTACATTACTGGAGAGGATGAGGGGTGCAGTTGAAGACATGAAATCAAGACGAGCTTCGATGTCTGTTCCTGTTTCTCCCACCAAAGGAGCCTCTCGCAGAGTCGAGGAGAATAACGAAGCTGCCAAGGATCTTCAGGAATTCTCTCTTTTTCGAAATCCAGATGCTTGTCGCCTGCCACGGAAATCGGTATATGTGATTGAGCATCCAACTCATTCTATTGTTTCTCCCATGGAGGTTGATGAAATGTCATCATCTCTCGATACCGATAAATTAGACAATCCCAGCACCACATCCCCTCAAGAGAGCACCGTACCTGATGTTGAGATGGCAGTCGGACATACGGCGGCTTCTCCTGCCCTATCACCTGTGAAGACGAGAAATACTAGGAAACATGCGACTACTAGAACAGGTACGGTGGACACGCCCTCTTTAGCTGATGACGAGGCGTCACCTGTTGTCGGCGAACGCGAAAGTGAACTGGATGATGATAGCGACGAGGAGCCGAAACGGGCAAAAAAGACCACAGGTCGGGTTATGAGAGGAAGAGGGCAGAGCGAAGTTAGTGATCAGAGTTCGGGATGTCAAGAGGTATGAGGTTCTTGTTGTCTAATTGCTCTCTCCCGCTCACTACCGACTCTCTACTTGGAAGGCTAAGCCACCGTCAAAGTCACGAGCAAGAGCGGGAACAACACTCGTTGTGTCCGACTATGTAGCACCGATGGTAGTCGATGATGCTGTACCCAAGGAGCAGACAGCAGCACAGGAAGACATTGATGATGATGTCGAGATAACCGGCGATCAGTTCTGCTCAAAAGCTAATACAGCCACACGCAGTCGTACACGATCCAAAACTCCAACCGCCCCTCCCCATACCAACGACACCAAACCTAAACGAACCACACGCCATGCATGTACCGCTGAACCTGTTACCCAGCAGAGTGAGGAGGAACGAGAACCTTTAACAGCCACTAGACCGCAGACACGCCGACGTGCTGGTAGTGCTGCACCAGTGACTACTGCGACACGAAGAATGGCTGCAACTCGTACAACTGCTGCTGCGGGTGCATCTGAATCGTCTGAAACGGAATCAAATGAGGGGAGGAAGACGCGTACTACTCGAGCTGCGCGGGCTGGTGAGACACCGGGGAAGCCTACTAGCAAACGTGGCGGTCGACGTGCGAAAGCAACACCAAGTGTACCCCCTCTGATTCCTGAAGCGATCAAAGAGGAGGAAAGTGCTGAGGTCGTTTCCAATCCTCCTCTCCAGAAGAAGACTACCACAAGGTCGAGGAAAGTGGGAAGGGACGCGGATAACATTCCTCCTCCTGCCATCGCTGTACGTACCACCTCCAAGTCGCGTTCTGCGAAGAAGGGTGGAACTGGAGCTGCTGCTGCCGTTCCTGAAGAAGAGACAGTAGATGACAAAGAGAATAGCGACAACGAGATTGTGGTTACCAAGGCTCGAGTTGGAAGACCACGTAAAGGTGCTGCTACGAAAGTGAAAGAGGAGACCGTTACGGAACCGGAGTTGGGTACGAGAACGAGAACTACTCGAGGAATGAGGACTCGTTCGAGGACTTAGTGGTGGTTATCCATAACCCTTGATACCCCTACTTCATGTTGTACGATGTGTTATACGTCTATCTATTTGCTTTTGTTATATTTATTGAAACCCCTCTTGAATGCGATGTATTATCTCGCAAAATGCTCATTTCATAAGCTTTCTTCGTATACAAACAAGGGTATAATGGTGTATGCTACAAAAAGGTCGTTTCGCGATGGTCTCTACTGTTGATGTTCATGTATCATATCGCGCCTGGCGCAAAGCAACTCGAATCATCGGCGAACCAAACCCGGCGATTCATTCGAATGCGGGATCCTAAAGAACCGGCCTCCCCAAGAAAAGATGTTCGAGCGGAATTCATCAACCGAAATGGAATCCTCGTTTAGGATCTGCCCGTCGTTTTTCAATCGCTTTCTTCGTCTTCCTTTCCGGTCGAACGACGATGATGGGAACTGGAGAATGTGTCAAGCAATATCTGAAAACCGGGGGCACACGTTAGCGGTAGTGAAAAACGCAGAGAGGTGTAACAGTACCTGCTAACGCTTCCCATGGTGCCTTTAAGTCCCATTTGCCATATTCTAGAGATCAAAGAGTAAGCGGGTTAATCTATATGTGAATGGGGTAAAAGTGGCATATACGCACTTGCGTCCTCGAGTTCCCACTATCACTGAATCAGGTCTGTACAACACGATAAGACGGTCTAGTGTATCCGTAACTTTGCCCGCAATATACTCCAAGATGATCGATAGCTGAAACGGGGGTTTTGTTTCAGTTTGATAGCGAACAGGACTGGAATGGAACGACAGACTTTGCGGTCGGGATCAACTTCTTGACTCTTTTCCTGTACATATTTCATCAATTCTCGAGCATCGTCCCGAATTGAGTCGTGGTCTTTCTCTGCTGTGAACCTCAAACATCAAGAATCTGATACAGATTATAAATAGACCTCATCAGATGAACATACCTAAGTCGTCCTCTTCTATCCCTCTGAACACGACAAATTCGTCCCCGTCTTGCACGAAAGATTCAAGAGCCCAGTCTAATGCTCCAGACCCGGACTCGTCTGGGGACGTTGCACATAGAAAGATTCTTGGAATCACGTTCGTCAGACATTGAGAAAAAACAACAATCTTTAGCAAACTACGTTACCTCGTATTCCGCGTTCTCTTATAACCATCCGACTTTGAGCTCAACGTGAAGCTGAACATGTTCGCCGCAGAGTTCTCAAAAGTATCAAACGACACTTTTGGCTGATATCCCGGAACGGGGGTCCGTGGCAACATGGCAAAATAAGGTGATGGCGACTGAGATCCAAAGCTGAGTTGTGAAGAAGTCTTTTGAAGAGAATCGCCATGATGACAAGACGAGGTCGATGTCGATGTCGATGTCGTGGAGAGAGGAAGTGATTCCATGTCTGGCGTTCCAGGTAGTGTTTGCGACCGTACGGGTGGTGAAGAGACTGGTGAAGTTGCTGCAGATGAGTGCTTCATCGCGGATCGCAGAGGATATGAGTGTGGAGGCGATGCATGAGTAGGGCTGCTCATTGTGGGTTCGATGGCGATAGATGGGAGACGCTTTGGTGGTTGTCGTGGTCGTGGTCGGTGGTAAAGGGGATTTAACTCTAAAAGGAAAAAGCGCGGAGGATTCCGCGAACTTTTTTTTTCGTAACCATCGCTGTCGCTGCCTCTTCAAGGAGCTCTAGATGCGGATGCATTGCTTCTGCTTCAGGCACTACAGCGGTCCGCCACTGGACTCATAGCCAAGTAAACCCCCAAGGCAGAGTGGTTCGTTAGATGAAGTGAGAGGCTTTGGTGGGGGCAGAAGGCATAAACTCTTGAATTAATCAAGGATACATCAAGGGGTGCCACTGAGGTGAATAAGTAATGATCATTTCTGTCAGTTGCCTCGAGTCTGACGTTGAGGGTTCGCTCGTAGGCTACAGCTTTCTTTATATTGCGTTTCTCGCTTAAAGATCCGACGCGAAACACCGTATTCTGGCAACTAGTACTGATTTGCTCTAGTACCCCACAAAGTGGATAGTACGCCAACTGTAGACAGCGGCAGCGGCACAACTAAGCCACAACACCATGTCTTAAAGAACCACATACGAGGCATATACGGGGTGTTCTGCCAGTGTCTGGACTCTCGTCATTGTCAGCCTATGGAGGATTCGTCGTATAGAAATGTCAATGTATCACGGGGATACAACTACCATTACTACGTATCCTCTCCAAAGTCGGGAAAGCCTAGCGTTTTCTTTGTTCACGGATTTGGTATCGGTTCGAAGGATTGGCGTCACCAGGTGAAAAGAGCATGTTCTGACTTTACCCATCGCGCTGACTTTTGTCTTTTTGCAGGTCCAATATTTCCGTCAGCGAGGATATGGAATCATCGTGCCCGACATGCTTGGATACGCTGGTAGCGCCATACCCAACGGGATCGACCCAAACGAACTCAAATACACCTCACTCGTCCAAGATATCGTGGATATCTTGGGCTTTGAACAAGTAAAGAAGGCTATCTTTGTCAGCCAAGGAGGGTGAGTCCGTCTGAATTTCTGACCTTCCACTGGCCCTTTTAAATTTTACTGAGATGGTTAGAGGATCTCCCATAGCAAGCCGCATTGCTCAATTACACCCAGACAGAGTCCTAGCATGCGCATTCCTCTCCACTCCTTACCTTCCTCCCAACCCCAACTTTGATTACACGAAAGAGCTTCAACGGGAAAAGGAGAAATATGGTCAAGAGCTCCTTGGTTTCATGGATTTCTACGCCAATGATGCGGCCGTAATCAAGATCGTTGCAAACCATGTTTGTCGCAGTACTGGGCCAGACCGTTTCCCATTGATTGCTGATTATCTATCTAAAATCTACAGTTCGATGCTTTCTTCAATATAACGTATCCACAAGATCCAAAATCTTGGTCTGAGAAGTACGGACCATCTGGAGAGCTTCGGAAATATCTTCTTTCCGGAGAGATCTTGCCTTCACCATCCTGGTTCCCTTCAGATGATGTAAGTCCTCTTAAATACATCCCCGGTGGTGCTCTTACAATACTTTGTAGGACAAGAACTTCCAATTCGGCAATTTACATAACAACGGTCGAAATGGACCTTTTACTTACTACAAAGCCATCGTATCGGGGATTCAAGCTGAAGACGACAATGGTAGCATTATTCAACCCATCTGTCGCTTTATGCTAACTACTCCGCAGCGGTACCCCAGAACCGATATGTCATACGAAAACCCGTCTTTTTCGGTGCGGCCTTGGACGACTATGTCTCACTGCCTTCAGAAGGGAAAGAATTGACCAAGAAATTTTGTATGAACGCTACCGTTCGCGACTTCAAAGCGAACCACTGGATGCACCTCCAGATCCCTGATGAGGTGAATCAGGCGCTTTTGGATTGGATTCAAGGATTGTAGGTGTTATGTATGTATCTATGCATTTATGTACGTAGCGCAGCCCCGCGGCGTAGAACCCTCCCCCTCGTGCCTGGCGTTCGTATCCTATGTAATCCACATCGTTATTTCTCGGTCCGGTAAAAAGGAACACTGTCCTCACAACAAATAACCACTGGCTCCGAACAAATTAATTTCGAGTCATATACCACTCTATCATCTATGTACGTCTCTACATTACTTGTGTCCATGATCACAATCCTCAGATACACAATCAGAAGAAACTACCCACTATCTCTTTCCCAGCCCGTACCGCATGCTCAACTAACTCAAAGCTATTCAGCCCACTCGCCCAATAAGTCTTGTTATACCCTTGAATCGCATTATACTTCTCGTAAATCCCCTGAGCCAAATCCTCGGGCTGGAATCGAGGGAAATAATCCCACTGCCTAAACTCCCGTATATCCTCATCCTTCGCCTTAGCTCTAATCTCAGACTGCCCCGACGGACTCACATCCGAAGCTGCACTGAAATCAACGGCATTATACGTCTCCAACATAACCTTCCTCGCTTCCTTCAACGACACCTCGTTCCTTCCGTAAGGTTTGAAAGGCCCCCAAGAATACGTCGTCAAGATCGGCGAATCGGCAAAACTCTTGGTCGATAAAATCGGTTGTCCGATATCTTGAGTAGGGAGTTGAGAATACGTGGTGTTGACGGGAACGTTCGGCATAGATACAGCACTGGAGAGGTATACCGTCATCCCGACTTTGGAAAATATAGCTCGTTCGGAATCTGAGAGGTCGATTCCGATCCCGCTGTTATTGGTAGGCTTTGATAGATCCGAAGGGCCGGTGAGTGCTTCGAGAAGGGGCGGGAACGCGTTGATGAGGTGGGAGCACGTCTGTGTGCGGACCTTTCGGGAACCTGCTGTGACATAGGACACGACGGGTAGATCTTTACTTCGGTCTAAGCAGTTCCGGAAAAATGAGCTCCGACGGGTACTAGAAAAAGACCAAGGCTAATTGACAACTTACCGACTTTCGTAACAGTTGTTTTTCTCAGGATTTGAGCTTTTTTGAGACTACTGGCGTAATGGACCATAACCGCGTGAAAATCTATGGTAGAGTGGGTTAATGGGATTCATTCGATTTTGAGCGGAAAGAAGTAGAGACTCACCGACAAAGTTGACGACTCCGACATTGGCAAAATATGCTAACTGATCGGGTGTGAAAAATTGAAGACCGTATAGCTGAGGGAAGGGTAATTCTAATCTTAGGAAACCTTGAGAACAATCATTCAAATCTCAACTCACTGTTGCAGTCCTGTTCAGATCATCGTACCCGGCGAGGGCTAACCCTTGTCTCATGATGACGGGAAGAACTTGATAACCATTACTCGCTAGCCATTGATTCATCGGGACGGTGAATTCCTGCGGGACACCGTTCTGTTGTGCTGAAATATGAGACATTGTCTGGAGAGATAAATTGAGCATCATAGTTGGTAACGTACAGGATAACGCATCGGAGTGTAAGAAGGTTTATACTGCGTTTCCCAGAACGAGTTGTATCGTTCGAGTTCTTGAGTCAACAGAGATTTCTGCACGTCCGTTGGTGCCGGTGTCTTCGTGAGGTTAACCACAGTCTGTTTGCCGACCGGAAGCTGTAACGGAGGGTAACTGTACCCGCTGGTTACGCTTTTGGAGAGGTAGAACGGGACTCCGGCTGCTTCGACGATGGGAAGAGACTCGGTGTAGGTCTGATTGGATATTAGAATGGGTCCCATCGCGTGGAAGGTGGTGCTAGAAAAAACAGGCCGTTAACTATGCACCTCATGACATTTGTGGGAGAACTTACTGATCTGAGCTCGTGTAGTACGATTGGCATTTCCCTCCAACCTCGGGCTCACGTTCAAAGATGACCACAGAGTAGTTTTTGGCCTCGAGTTCGTGCGCTGCTGCAAGGCCGGTGGGACCCGCTCCCACTACACAGACAGGATAACTCTGTTGATAATGGTCGGATGTCGGCTCATCTCTCGCCACTTGTTGAGCGAAAGCACGGGGAGTGAGAGCAAGTGAGAGGAGGAAAGGAATTGGTACCCTGGTCATTCTTTCTCGAGGACAAGGCAGAGTAAAGGGGGGGTTATTGTACCCATTTTATAACACAGGGGCTGAACCAGCGCTAACGAAATTCAGGTATTTCAGATGGATCGGGTAAGACTGGGGGTATCATCTTTCCGTTGTTGTTCCTCGGCTTGAACATGGGTGCGCTCTAAATCGAGGCCGGGTGGCCGTCCTCGATGATAGATGATGGGCAGCGCTTTGAAGGGGCGTACACCCCTTACAATTTGAGTCTCTTTCAAGATCCTCCCGTGCGTCCTCATAACACCACTCTCCGCTCATCATGATAACGCAACAGCCTAATCACCGAAGTCAGCAAGTAGGGATATTGGCATCGCAATACCTACTTACTGGGGACTTCGTTGGGGTTTTCTCAAATCCATACTCAACATTAGACGTCCCGCTTTGCTCTGACTGATGAATTTGACGTGCAATGAAATCTCCTGTCCCGAGATAATGCGAAACTGGGAATTTTTTTGGGCGTTCATGTGGAGGTGACAGTATGTATCTTGATTTGCAAGTAGAGCATACTGTATCCAACAAATCTTCAAACTTCTACATTCAGCCAACAGTTTCATCGCCAATGATGTCGGTTCGACCTGATGTCCATTGTCAACCAACCTTGATTATCAGAAGACTTGACAGGACAGCCATGTGTACGCTGCTGCTTGACGAAGAAGGTCTGAGGAAAGACATCAAAGGCTTGGTAGCGACTAGAAAGCATTAGCTTTGGAAATTGCAACGGAATTCAAGTGGAACGGCTGGCGAGGTTGCCATTCAACAGGGCACGTGATTATCTGGCTTAGGGCCGGTCAATAAAAACATCTCCGTTAACGCAATTTGACGAAAAGCGAAACAATAACTTACATAAAATGAGCATCCTCAGCACTCTTCATTACCAACCACAGCCGTCTGGATACGGTGGCTCTCATATTAGGATTCAGGACATTCATTAATTGGGAATCTTTCCACCTTGGATCTCTTCCAAATCTCTTCCGGTTCCCCGATTCACGATCATCTCGCTCGAAATGAAGTTAGGGCTTGTGGATTGGGCACATATTTGTCTCTAAATAACTGTAGGGCTCAATTTCCGAAAGGATGAGGAGCGTGTGTTGCTAGGTTGTGTCAATGGATGAACTTGGCCGGAGTTCATACTAAGGAGATGGTTTTGGGATTGCAGGTACGAAATGGGCTACAAGACGAGCGACGAAGACTAATCCATTCGAAAAAAGGTCCAACCACGTAGCATGTACTACTCGCCGTTCGATCCACAGAACCGGCCTGCTGGGAAATCGATGGCACGATCCTGCTAGCAATGTTGTCTATAGTGTTGATAACCGCCGTTGGTTCGGACGATTGGTGTCGAAAGGAGGTTGCAGAGACGGGTCGAAGGATAATGCCTCGACTGTGGTGTGTTCACAGTTTCCCTAATCTAAATGGCGGTTGACGTTGATCTACCTAGCTGTCGAAGGGAACGAAGTGTGTAAAATCTGAAGAAGCGATCAGGATGACCAGGTCTTACGATAACTCTAAATGTTCCCATACATGCTCTTAACTGTTAGACTTCAATGTGGCTGAGTAAGGCAAGTTCTTCGCATCTCTTGATATCCGAGGCCTTTGCGATTATTTATTTTTTTTGCAAATTGACGGCCGACGCGTCGCTCCCAACTTGGTGACCTTGATCTGACTGTTCCTTCAGGCTCTCTGTATCTTCCTCTCCGTCGAGCTGTTTTCCCGCCACTGACTGCCCTTTATGCCTCTTCGTGGTCACTGGCAAGTCACTGGTATTGATGCTCGTCGCTTCAGGTGCCACTCGTCACTTATGTCACGTCGCGTTATCGCGTCACGCGATCGTTGATCCTCGCGGAGAAAGTATTCCTCTCGGACTTTCAAGTAATAATGCAATCGCTGTCGTCGCCCTTCCACTGAGGATAAGCATCTGGTGAACTTGCACCTGCTAATCGTTCTTCCCTATTTCCCTCGTGTTCTCTACTTTTCAAGGCTGTTCAAATCTAAAGTTCGAAAATTATGCAATTCAAACTCCGTCGTTTGCTCATTTTTTTCCGTTCTCATTCTCGATATCCGGCCACACGGTGCAGCTGTCACTCGTAAGGTTCGAAATTTGGTACGTCTATTCTATCATATATTCTCTATGATATCTGAAATTCTCTCTGATTCAATTTTCTTCTAGCTTTTCTAACAATTGTGACTTTATATCCGTTGCTTTGATACCGTTCTTTTCACTATCTCATGCCGACTGCGACAATAAACCGCCGAGTGAATGCCCCTATCACAGACATGACAAGAGGAATCTCACTGGGAGACGAATGTGGGGAGCAGTTGTGTCGCGGCTCTTGGTGCAAGATAGTTGGAGATGGCATGAAGGCTGTGACGATGGTCCATATTATGTACTTTTGTGAGTGCTTGCTACAACTTCCTTATCCACAGTTTTTTTTATTTCGTCGTGTTCGTATTCCTACTCAAGTCACAATCACACCGGAAGAGAAGCATAACCGAACGAGAAAATCCAGCCGACCGAGGAGGCTTTAAGCAGCATTTTTTCACGACTTGGAACATGGCGAGATTAATGAGCTAGCTGTGGTTGCAGAAGGTGAAGAAAGGACGACTTGGTTCGTCTGGATGCTGTTCTCGTGCTGGTCAATTTCGGGACTCCTTTTCGGTATGTTCAATTGTTAAGAATGAATTCTGAGGAGAATCGTCGAACAACCTTTTCTTCTTCTTGTAGGTTACGACACGGGAGTCCTATCAGGGCACTCGTTACGTGTGGTACCGACCTTCGTGGTGGAACGTTGACAAATGGGCAGAAAGTGCGTAGCTGAACAGCTGGTCGCAATCCACGGAATTTACTGAAATTTTCGCTAGGAACTCATGACATCAGCAACAGCATTGGGTGCACTCATCGGAGGCCTCGTGGCAGGCGTTCTTTCCGACTAGACAGGTCGAAAACCCGTCCTTGGTATCGCAGATATCGTTTTCATAGGTGGTGCAATTGCACAAGCAGTCTGTCATGATGTTTGGAGTATGGTATGTCTTTCTACTCTGAAAGAAAACAGGCGTAGGCCAGGCGTCATGCATATCTCCATTATACATCCAAGAACTTTTGCCCACATGTCTACGGGGTCGTATGGTCGTATCAAACGTATACGCGATCACTCGTAGGACAAGTGATCGCCCACGCGATCGGTGCGCACATGGAGGATGGAGATGGATGGCCGGCTTGGGTGTGGTACCAGCAGCGATCCAGGTTGTGTTTTCGTTTGTGAGAGTCGTAAGTCTGTTCGATATTCAATTTTTCACCCGAAGGGAGTTGAATGTTTTTTCCGACCGGCTCGTGTACTTGTTGGAAGAAAGGACAGAGGAGGTCGATTTGAAGGTAAATGACAATGCCTTCTACATCGGTATCCTATCTCTCACCTTTTCTTTCCCCAGGTCAAAGTCTTCTAAGCTGCGGTCCAACGAAGCATCGACATCAGCAACAACACCATCTTCCTCCAATGTCTCCACTTGACATTCTTCAAAGGCGTTAACCGTCTTGCACTCAGTATGTACCACGTGCACCGCCTCCTATCTTCCTTCCATGGTTCCTAACGATCACCCTTCGCAAGCCTCGGCGTTATTCCCATACTCAATCCAGAGTGCGCATAACCCGTTTTTTTGTCAAATCGAGTTACCCCTATGGCTTGTTCATGCTAGACTCTAGAGTGGAGAAATATAGACTCAGGTCCCAGGACGGTTGGCCGGCTAGTATCGGCGCTCAAAATACCGTTGGGACAACAAAGTAAGTCGTTCCCATCCGTTGAAGCACGGGTCATAACATGTAATAAGTCCCTCCGCTGCCAGAATATTGAAGGGGCCCGAAAGCCACGCCGAGAGCGACGTAGACTGGATCAAACTATCCCAAAGGGTTGTATAGTCTCGGCCTCTATTACTGTGTACGTTGTCCCGTCCAATACAACCTCCACGGGTCGATATCCTTGATGGAAGCGAGCTTGACATACCTGATGGGAATTGGTGAACAATGTTAATGAGTCGGCGCTCCTCTCGACTTGAATTCTCACTATACACACGCGTCGTCGTAGATGATGCGTTCCTTTCCCTTCCTCTCCCGGATGATCTGAGTTGTATTCATAATGCGAAAACTTGATGGATGGTAAGTAGGATTGTCCAAACAGCCTCCGACCGCCCCGCGGCGACTTCTCCATATATTAATACCGTTGATATCTCTCTCCTTCAACATCTTCGACTAGTGACTCAATTGCGCGAAAGCGAGAGAAATGACCAAACCTCCAGTGACATAAACCGTCGTTCCACTGAGTCAAATGCGAACTTTAACTTCTCAACTGCCAATAGTGGAAACAACGGCGACAACAACAACGGTCACGGAGTGTGGCTAAGGTTGTCTGAGCTTTGCTGTTGGGGAGTTTGACGGTGCTATTGATTTAGGATTTGTGTCGAAAATTTCGGCCATTCTCAGTTGTTTCCCAGCGTACGTATATGATTGGATGGACATGGACTTGTAGGCGTGTTGTCGACTTGTTTGGCTGTATATCATCTTGAAAGAATAATGTACAAATTCGGTCCACTCACGATCGTAGTAGAGAACGTTGAAAAATGATTAGATTGAACTATTTGTATGTGAAGAGCCAGTGAAACTGGAACTGCCTTTCTCCCATCAATGGTTATACAACACATTTGGACTGAGTATAGGAATAATCAAGCACTTTGGAGATGAACACGTAGTAGAGGTAAGCACCCATTACCACGCAGACATGAAGGATCTGATGGGAGTTGAAGAGGTAGTCATGAGCACCAGGATTGAAGCGTTCTGGGATCCGGGTTGCACTAGAGACACTGTGAGTCTCGACTTTATGATGAGCAAGCGATACTTACTACAGCAATGCGCCTCCAATGTAGAAGAATTCGGACAAGATGAACCATTTCACACCCATCCGTACAAATGCCGCTACTCCATGTGTAGCGAACCAGTGAAAAATTACTGTCACTATGAGACTCAGGCTCATTACCACGTTGAAAATCGCCGTGCGCAGATCTGTGGGTTTCGTGTATTTGTTAAGAACAAAGACAACGACTGAGCAAAGTAAAGTCAGACAACAATAACGAGGACTAGTGCCAGTGCATACCGGCGTTTAGTAAGAGAACGATTAAGACATAGAGCTTTAGAGTCTCTGGTTCACAAAAGAATCCGTAGTAGAGAAATGGACAGAAGGATCCCAAGTTCAGAACGGTGATTCCAACGTGATCAAAGGCGTGGCAACGAGAGCAGACCTAACAAACTTATGTGAGGAACACAATGAACGTATAATCTTTCAACAAGTACTTCTCGGGATTCATGGGCGAGCGACGTGTGGTATATTGCACTAAACAGGAGACAAAACGTGGTTGACGCAAAGAAGATTGAGAACACTGCCGAGTCGACCCATGTCGTTTGGCCAGATGTCAGTTGAGACGGATTCACTGTGATGAGAAAATATAGAAAAAGTACGCCGCCCCACAAATGAGTGTGTATGTTGCCTGGAAAGCCAGTCAGAATAGAATCTCTCATACGATTCAATTCGTGTCACCGGTTTCGTTATGCACATCTATCGGTAAAACCACGATATGATTATGGTCAGCACCGGAAATCTCTTGTAGCTTTTAAAAGCACGTACAAGCATAGATGGAATGAATGCAACCTCTCCAACTCGTTTGCGACCTAAGTTCCGAGATTAGACATTAGTAACCTTTTGCTTGAAACTTTCAACGAATCCTTGCCTTCGGTATCCGGTAAGGATATGGTTGTAACGTTTCCAGCTCGGTACGTCGTCCGAAGTGACAGTCCGTTCAATCAGGTGAAATTGTCCGTCATTGGCTCGTTCATAATTTGGGATCATGTTGCACATCGTTTTTTGCAAGATGAGGGAGAGGAAGGGTTAAATAGCTAAGGAATGCATATATTTCAGTCGGATATTCTTGAAATGGATGCACAGCCGGGAATGAACGGTTTGCCGTACTACGCAATGGAATCTCCTAGCACGGCGAACTCGGAATTCGGAGTCGAAAGAGTATACGCATGTCGAAGGAGATATGTACCTGTTACTAACCAGTGAGGATGATAGTGCGTATCGGCAGTCCATTTTGAGGTTTCTCATCGCTTCGACGGCGGTTTATCCTTCATATGTCCTGATCATATCCAATCTAGAGCGGAATAACCCATTCTCTCGACTTCCCGTCGTCCGCAACAGGTGGTCGTGGTCTGAGATGGTATATCTCGTGGAGATGGTGGACCACAGGGTCCATATTTCCGTTCCAATGTCGAAGGCTTTTTAAGTGCTTGCCGTGACTTCCCAATAACTTACTGACCGCCAGTTTTGCTCTTTTTTGTTTTCGTTCGAAGTCTCGGTGACCTTGGACTGGTCAAGCGAGAGATGTGAAAACAGATATAATCGTTGTCTTCAGAGGCATTGACGTCGAAGAGCGAGACGATACGGACCCAGAAGAACTTGAAACTGCAGGGCGTCCGAGGACTCCGACCGAACCGACGTTTGTAGTGGCGAAGTTTGATTTCCATAATTTGACGACGTTCAATGAATATTCGAGGGGGAGTGGTTTACGTTGTATGGGGTTAATAGGCTATTTAGGCTGTTTATAAAATTACCGTCCATATTACAAACTCCGACAGAAGTTGTCAGCCTTCCATCACCTCGGTGGTCTCGGACTCTTGCTCTGGCAATAGTTTTCCTCAAATAAAAGTTTCGATCTAAATTGCAAATTGGGAAATTGTCTGGATGACTTCCCGTAAGGATTATTTGTAAATATCGTTGCAAATAACGCTAGAAATCATCGGAGATATTTTAAGCGAGTGATAGCTGGCGACAAATACCAGAATCTGAACATCGATCAGGGCATGTTCTAAACCGCCGGAGGTTACAGATGTACAGTGACATCGTCCCCGATTATGGGGAAGGAGCATGTGCCGGTTGTCAACGGAGGAGAAATGGAGAGGGGTTGGTGTTGTTGAATTCCGTTCTCTTTCCCTTATTGGTTCTTTTCTCACTAAGCATGTAAAGTAGTCGGGGAAAGGATCATGGATGTATGAATCTCTACATAAGTAATGCTTTTCATTTTTACTGTACTGGGGCCTGTACGGGTGCGTCGGCTACGCCCTGGAGGCGGCCAAAAAAGAAAAATGAAAGCCAGTTGTAAGCTAGCAGTAGGCTGAGGGCTATTCCCTTTGGAAGAACCATACCCCTAAATTTCGGAATATCGGTCTCGAGTCACTGGAAAGAACATGAAAGTCCTCTTGAACCATTAAATCCACGAAGAAGTTGGCAGCCAACCGCTTGTCAGCGACTGAAATCGTTCCAGATTAGAGTAGTGTTTATCTTGAGGTGAGCGAAGATGTTGACAGCTGCTTGCTCCACCAGTATAGGATCATCGACCATCTGTGCTGTGAAGTCTGATACGACGGGAATTTTTTCCGAAGCTCTTGTTCGCGTCTTTGACGGTGGCTTAGCCTTCCAAGTAAGCGATGTTGAGCGGGAGAGAACAAGTATAGAGCAAGAACCTCATACCTTTTGACGTCCCGAACTCTGATCATCAGCTTTGACTACTCGTCGCTGGAGAATCCGTTTCCGAGTCCTCGCTGAGGCAAAGAGCGAAATTGTACCAGAATGAAACTTTGTCAAATTGCGTTACTAATTAACCGCTGGATCGGTGTGGATTCGCATCCGGTTCGTTGATTCGAACAAGCCTGGGTAGCTGATAAGCGAGTCGATCGGAACATCAACACTACTTGACGGTGCCACATTATGGCGTGTTTCAATTTCAGCGTCGAACATCGCTGAAGCGAAGCGTGTTCTCAGGAAACAGGGAGATGAGCACGCATATAGTCCTCCATTTACCCTGGCGAGCACGATTGCATTCAGCCTTCCGAATAACTTCCTTCTTCTGAGCTTGATCATCGATCATCTCCTCGGAGCGATGAATGTTATACTACCGAGGCTGGATGATGTTGAACCTGCCAAACGCGTAAGACTAACAAACGATCGCTTCGGGAGCCAGGGTGAAGTAGCATTAAAATGCCTAGGTACCTGCATCGACGTCAATCTGGTGCCATGACGCGGTTAAGGTTGTACGAACCGGATGTGAAAACGTAATGCGTGTATCTAAAGGCTAACACGGGAAAGATGCCCCTCTTCTGCTTGCTGGCTAAAACAGCGTTCGACGTGAGACCTCAAGGCCTCAACCGTCAGAGAAGAGTTCATCCCAGGACTTGGTATCTGCAACATGAGCGGGCGTCAGGCTGGAAGTCGATCTGAGCAAGTTCGGAATCTTAGACCAATTCCTTTGGCACCTATAGATTTGAACTAGCGTATAGCCAACACACCTACGTTCCGCAATTTTCCCAAGTTCACCAACTTGCTGGGATAACTTGCGTCGAGAGATTCGTCGTCACCGGCTTTGTGAGGGAAACCACTTTGTCATCACTGGAAGAGATTGAGTCGGGGTTTATCATCGCAGACAAATAGTCTGTACGACCAGGTGACGCACGTAATAACAGGAGAAACGATGGAATGGTCTCCTGACGCTAATATTCAAGACAGCATAGATAGCCCGCCTCACTGAACCCGCCGCAAGAACGACGGCCGTGTGTTGCTATATCGTTGACTGGTTCGTTCATACAGCGAAATATTGGTTGAAGCGAGTGAAAGCTAGATCTTGAGAGATACGCCGAGACCGAAAGAGTTCGATGGTCAGGATGGTTTGATGGTCAGGATGTGTTTGATGACCAGAGCAGGACCCTTTTGCACGTGGTACCGTAAAATTTGCCGTAAAATGCAGCCTCTCGTAATTCTAAATTTCAAAATAGTGTACATACTTTATTTCAAACTCCGCCAGGTTCGATCGGGCCGCCTATATGTTTCTTTCCGCGGTCGCCTCCGCCGCTCGTTCGACATTTAGCCACACGCACGGTGCAGCTGTCACTCGTAATGTTTAAAACTTGGTATGCATACTCTATCATATCCTCTCTACAATATCTGGAATTCCCTCTCATTCGATTTTCCTCTAGCTTTTTTAACAGCAAATTCTTTACATTGGACTCAAAAGGACTCATGTCAGGCCAATAATTCAACACCCGAATGCCCTATCACAGATGCACACCGGGGCTGCATTTCTGAAGAGGAATCCTATTCGACGAAAGGTGGGGGACTTGAAGACAGTAAAGAAGTACCAGGCGACGGGCGACAGTAAGAGGATCGAGTTTCCAAGACTAAGAGGTTATGGATTTATCAGTGTTGGGGAACCAGCCGGATGGAACGAACGGTAAACGACTTGGCCAGAACGAACAACGACGTCGTATGTTCAGTACCTTTCTTTCGTATGCGTTATCTGACTCCGCTTTCTAGCTCAATGTCCGACGGCTCTATCAGCGCCGTTGGGTCATTTATTCAATGCAGTTGCCGCCGGTAATTGGTATGTCTTGCACCAATGGAATCTGATCTGTGCCCTTCTGAGCACAGTGGCAAGTCCATTGGGTGTCTACAGTTAGCCAGTGAAGACCTTCGATGAGACAGTATAGCAAACACCGAGGAAGACATTTTGATTTTGTACTCGATACGGACCGCCTCGTTGATGTCAAGATCCCGGACAGATCCCGGACTCGCCAACAGACCGTGCCTGGAAGAACGCGGGAATCGGTGAGGGCTTATGTACATCATGCATATTGACTTACACCCACATTGACAGTACGCGATTACACATATTGGACTTTCAGTTTCAGTCCTCAGCCATGTGTTGCCATGTGTTGGTAAATCTGACGAAGTGTTTTTCGTCAACGTCAATGTACTGACTCGGATTACTTTGGGGGCAAATCAGTCCCAATCTCAGTTTTTTTTTTCTGATATGCTGTAAATCTACTTAACTTGCTTCCGATATGCAGCATGGGTAATTCCTTCATGCTGCATAATATTTAAGCCAAAGTGACCAAAAGGCATGATTTCGGTACTCGAGAACATGTCACAGTTGGGTGGGACCTTTTTTGGTGGTGAGGGACTTTGCCGGTGATGGGGCTTTTGCCAATGGTGGCCTCTTCGGTGGTACCGGTGGTGGTATCGGTGGTAGGGGCCTTCTCGGTGACAACTCCAACATCGGGTAAGGAACTCTTACATAAATTCTTATTCTCTGTTGCCAGATATAAAAGGTTCAGCATGGAGATTCCCACTTTTCCTGCTCTACTATGCATCCAGCCCTCGACCCCATAGCAGATCTTTCAAAATTCATTTCATCGGTTCCATCACATGTGGACTGGTCAAAGATCTCACTCTATTGCTGCCTTGTCTCTATTAGTGCAAGTCCCTTGGTGTGGAATGTAGTTGGGAGAAATGGTACAGGCAATCTACTTCCCTAGTACGGAGTCTGACAGTGGTTATACATTTTACAACAGAATACCGCAACAAGACCTTGACCAGACTAGTCGGGCCTCATGTAGGCTGTGGGTTTCTGGGTGTCTCAATATTTCTGGCCGGATTGTACCGGGATGTATTGTAAGTTCCTTTAGGCTTTCATGACGGTGGACTTTTCCCTGCTCACCCATACGTGACATAGATACAAGATCGCTCTTCACGACCAGCCAAAATATCCTCTACCCTACGAAGTACAAACTATAATTGCGTGGATCATCTTTGGGGCTGGTAACTTCCTCGTCGCCACTTCTTTCATTGCCCTCGGATTCTATGGAACATACCTCGGCGACTACTTCGGGATTCTCCTCAAGAAACGTGTGACCCAGTTCCCGTTCAATGTCTTGAATGACCCTATGTACGTGGGCAGTACGATGTGTTTTGTTGGGGCGTCGTTATGGTGAGCCATTCGTCGAAGGTTGTTCGATATGAATTTTCATATTACCTCCATAGGTATGAGCGTCCGGTGGGACTGCTGATATCCGTATACGTAACCTGGACCTACTACGTCGCATTACGCTATGAAGGGTGAGTGTTCTGTTCTAAGTAACGACCGCTTGACGAAGTATATTCACAGACCTTTCACTGACATGATCTATAACCACACGGAATTGGCGGCGAAGTCCAACAATCAGATTAACTGCATGACATGATGGTTATCGTACAACTGGCAGTCTTCTTGACTGAAGACTGTAAGCAACTATTTACGGTACATAAACAATCACTGGCCCCAAATTAGTTTCCTGGAAAGCTATACATTCTCACACTTGGAGGTTCTTTTCACTTGTATGTGACCGCTATTTTCGAGGTTCAACTCCTCGAGGGTATCAACGACGGTTGTGTCGCTTTGCGTCGGCAAAGCGTCGGACGTGAGACTCCAACTTGTATGCGTAATCGTAGACTGGCAGCTACCAGAACCAACAGGGCACGTGATTATCTGACTTAGGGCCGGTCAATAAAAACATTCCGTTAACGCAATTTGACGAAAAGCAAAACAATAACATGAGCATTACCAACCACAGCCGTCTGGATACGGTGGCTCTCATATTATTAGGACTCAGGTCATTCATTAACTGGGAATCTTTCCACCTTGGATCTCTTCCGGTTCCCCGATTCACGATCACCTCGCTCGAAATGAAGTTAGGGCTTGTGGGTTGGGCACATATTTGTCTCTAAATAACTGTAGCGCTCAATTTCCGAAAGGATGAGGAGCGTGTGTCAATGGATGAACTTGGCCAGAATTCATACTAAGGAGATGGTTTTGGGATTGCAGGTACGAAATGGACTACGAGACGAGCGACGAAGACTAATCCATTCGGAAAAAGGTCCAACCACGTAGCCTGCACTACTCGCCGTTCAACCCACAGAACCGGCCTGCTGGGAAATCGATGGCACGATTCTGCTAGCAGTGTTGTCTAACCGCGAGCTGGAAGTACATCCTTTCGACCGTCGGTGGATAACTGGACGGTTTTCCTTGACGTCAAAATCAGAATTGTGACCGCCGTTGGTTCGGACGAGTGGTGTCGAAAGGAGGTTGCAGAGACGGGTAGACGGATAATGCCTTGACTATGGTGTGTTCACAGTTTCCCCAATCTAAATGGCGGTTGACGTTGATCCGCCTAGTTGTCGAAGACTCGAAGGGAACGAAGTGTGTAAAATCTGAAGAAGCGATCAGCATGACCAGGTCTTATGATAACTCCAAATGTTCCCATACATGCTCTTGATTGTTAGAGTTCAATGTCTTCGTGGCCGAGTAAGGCAAGTTCTTCGCATCTCTTGATATCCGAGGCGTCTGTGAATCTTCCAAGAATAGGTTATGTCGACAGTTTCTCGTGATGCCGGCTCCCATCCGAGGTTATGAGATTGTGGGAAGGTGCTCATGATGTGCGATAGGTCCCAGGTGGGTGCTATTTTAGTAATTATACGGAGAGAATTGATGGAAATTGATAGACACCGAAGGAAGTGACTCATACGTCTTCACCACCTTGGCTAAAGCCTAAACGAGCATACGGAATAGGACTCTTTGCCTGCTATCACCAAGCTCAGAGGCAATTCAGGACAAAGAAATACCGGATTGTCCAGATTTCAAATAGCGTGTATGATATCAGCACATCCGAACCCTCATGCTATAGTATTGACTTGCTCAGTTGGCAGGTTACGCAATCGATCAACATTAGTCAGTCGACTTGGTATTCTCCAAATTGCTCGGGATATGCTGACTATTATTTTCAAGCGTGCAGCTACCGCCGAGGATAAATTCAGCAAGATTCAGCTCTGCTTGACATAAATCATCGAAACCTCCTTCAGAAAATGCCTGCTCAATCTGCAATCAAAATCGCTGTCCTCATCACAGGAGCAACAGGTCGGTCACCAACTGGGACCAGCACTCCTTTCACCGTCTGACACCAGAAATTTCCAGGCTACATCGGTGGAAGTGTTCTCAGCGGGCTACTCAAACTCCCCGAAGCATCTTCCAAGTTCGAATTCCACGCAGTTGTTAGGAATGCCGAGAAAGCGAAAAAGTTGAACGATCTATTTGGCGTCAAAGCCATTATCGGTTCACATTCCGACCAGGATTTGATGTCGAAGGAAGCCGCAAAGGCAGATATCGTGTTGGCCATGGTGCGTGCAATGTATAATTGGTATCCTCGAATAACAATCAACTTTTTTATTCTCTTCTAGGCTGACTGCGACGATGTGGGTGCTGCCGAAGGTGTCCTGAAAGGAATGAAGAAACGGTATGAAGATACTGGGAAGCCCCCCATACTTATCCATACCGTAAGTTTTTGCTACTCCATCTGCTTCATACGTTGCTTAAATCTAGCCTCCCAATCAGTCAGGAACTGGTTCGTTTCTCTCCAGAATTTCTAATGCTTCTCTCCACTAATTATTCTCCAGGTGTTGTGTGGGACAGATCAAAAGAGGATGGCGCAAAGGGAATTGTCTGGGATGACGAGGACGTCGCCCAATTGGACACAATCCATCCAGAAGCTATTCACCGTCCAGCGGAACTCAAGGTTCTCGCCGCTGATCAAGAAGGTACAGCTTGTCCTTCGAGTCCTCGAGTTATGATCTCAATGATTTGTTCCGTGAATGGCAGGCTATGTCAAGACGTATATCGTTTCTCCTTCCATAATCTACGGTATCGCTCGCAACCCTCTCGTCGAAGCTGGGATAGCAAACGCGGCGACCGTTCTCTTCAAGATGCTCGTTCCGCCAGCTGTAAAGAGGGGCGCTGGAATATTTGTACTTGATGGGAAGAATCGGTGGCCTAATGTTCATATCGATGAACGTGAGTCCTTACCTCGATTATGTATCTCAACGTTCAGAACCGTCTGAACACGGAGCGCAGTCGCCGACCTTTACGTCCTACTATTCAACGCGGTCCTAACCAAGGACATTTCACATGGCAAGGGGGGGTATTTCTTTGCAAATGCCGACGAACATGAGTATTGCGACCTTTACAACCGGATTTCTCAAGTTCTTTTCGAATTGGGGAAAATCAGGAACCCAGTTCCTACCTCATTTTCGAAGGAGGAAGCGAAGGAACATTTCGGTGACGTTGTAGGTTTTTCCTTTACCATCCCCTCAATCAATTGAATACAGGTGTGTTTTAGGGCGGACATGTATACTCGGTGTTGGCATCGGATGTGCGATGCGTCAGTAACCGAGCGAAGAAATTGGGATGGAAGCCAACGAAGACGACGAAAGACTTCCTCGATATCGTCCCTCGAGAAGTCGAACATGTCTTGAATGATTCGGGGCAATGATTTTATTATAAGCTACCTGGCGATTACAAATACTACAATAGAAATGCTGCTCTTCCCTGCGTTCTATTGCAGGCGTCATCTCGTGGGATCGAGAGCGCTCTAGCTCATGATCAAAGAAGCTTTTGGGTGAATAGAAACCCGCCCAGCTACACCGTACGGTGTCTGGAGAGCCCGGCATCGTGACAGCAGCCCAGCACTTCGGAATACGGGTCATAGTTGGTCGGAACGAATTGAGGCGAAGGCGACCTTGAGAGTGTGACTTTTGCCTTCTCAGCCCCTCCATCAGGCAGCGTCTGAACTAACGACTCTTCAGAAGGAAAGCGACTCCTTCGTGGAGAAAGAGAACTCGTTGAACTCCGGCACATCTGGGTGGGACCCATTGTCATAGTCACCGACTCTTCTGACTCGTGTATGTGCTGTAACTCCACAATCTCCTTCCATGGATTCCGGTCGCCCGTAAAAATGAAAACGATGCCGTTCCAAACTGACTTTGGCCATTGTTTGATCCATAATAGTATTTCGTGCTTTCTAAGGAAGGCCAGCTTGAAAACTCCCCAGATGGGCTGGATAACAATGGCAGCCGCGAGCAACTAGTATGAAGAACAAAGCAACATCGAACGTAAACAAGTGATGGATGGAAACCTGTCGAGAACTAAAACGCACCTGCCCATAGCCAAGGGGGTCAAAATCCGTCGGCGTGTATTGGGGATCGGGCTCAATCACGGTAACAGCAACGTGAAAACGTTCATTGATATTGACTATCCAAATGTATAAGGATGCGGCCCAACCAAGGTAGAAGGCGAGTATGGTCAGGAGAAATAACCATTTATGTGAACGGGTTATAACGTCCCTGTTGTCACGGAGTACACCAAGGAATTTGTGAGGGCGTGTGATCCAAAAAAAAAGGAATAACTGTGAACGCACCACTGTGCAATTACAAACGACTTTATGCTTCTTCCAAGGCGTTGGGCTAAACGAAACCGTTCCCAAGACTCGGTCTTGTGAGTCATATGCCTTCGATACTCCTCTCGGATGTCTTTGAAGTGTCGAATGAAATAGACAATCCAGAATAATGGGATGAGAGCAATTGGAACCGATGAAAGGGTCAGCTTGAGAATGAACGAGAAGGCTTTGTTGAACGTCCATCCTATGAGCGTGACCTTGCAGTCTTCGCTCTTGTAGACGTTACTGAAGTATATCAGCAAGTCAAAGATAACCCAACAAATCAATAGGATCATCGACATAGCAGCCGTAATGAATTTGGCAGAGCCAAGACGGTCATAGAGGTGATTCGGACGCCGTCGAAAGAAGCGAAAGGTTGAATACACGAAGTATATGGAAAGGGGAGACATCGTCAAGGCAAGTGCAAAATGTGCGTCAGCGACCAAAATGTCCTTCCTTCCCATAGCGATTGCTGAAGAGATCATGATAACGAAGTTCTGGAGCATTACAACGTTGACAGACTCTTTGACAACGTCTTCTTTCGACCACGCGATGAGGATAGCTTTCGGACAGGGCGATTGCATCAGTTCCAATGCTAACGACTTGTAGCAGAGCAAACAAAAACTATACCTATACAAATGTTCGCAACGAAAGCTGGATAGCGACAGTCAGAGACTCAAGTAATATTTATCTGAATGAAATGGAATGTACCTGACAGCCTAACAGCATACCCTTGCATATCTGAGCTCCTTGGACTCTTAGCCAGGCAAAGAAAATATTGAGTTACCTCAGCCAGGTCATCTTGATCAGCCATTTCGGAGGTTTTAGAAAGTTCTGCAGAGAGGTAAGCAAGGAAACGAACTGGGTCTTCGAGGGCGAAGCACACATTTATTGTACGTTTAGCATCACCCTGGACACAGGAAGGTAGACGCCCAGGGCACTGCAGATGACCGATCAACGAATCATCTTGAAGGATCGCAAGTCAGAACCTTTTGGTCCGAACACAGAGATTTCTTGCGAGCTCGTCGCATTCCAGTATTACCACGGCCAGCGCTCCTTCCCTTCACAGTCTTTCGTTTGAAAGGCACAACTAGCTCCAGAATCAATAGATTCTGTCCCGGGCGCATTGAACTGCTGACCGTGAAATCACTGTTCCTGATCCCTTCTTAGCCGCGTAGCGCTATTCACCTGTCTGTCATTCCGGAGATGAGTTTTCAGCGTGTTCTGTAAATAACCCAACGGACCGTAGAGTGGTAATAGACGCAGCGAAGGGAAGGGACATTAAAGAAAGGAAAGAGCACGAGGATTCGAGCGTGTCAGAATCACCGCTGTCATTGCAAAGCCCGGGGCCTGTAGATTCGGTGCTGATGTTATGGTGTTTCAAGTCAAGAATAACTTGGGGCGATATTTTGATATGGTTGGGCCTATCTATACAGCCAAGTTATTGTACAGAACGCGAGTTTGAGACGTGCACCAGGCTATGAGTCATTAAGAAAACTTCAGCCGCGTCCGCCTTGCAGAAACCAGCCAGTACCTGAATAGTCCCCAGATCAGAGAGGGAGGGGGAGCACAGTTTTTTGAACTGCGTGATAAACTCGAATCTTGCTGTTATTATCATGGCAGAAGATTGAAGGAAGCGTCACATACATAAAATTGCTATATATGGTGCATGGGAGCCTCACGTAATAAGTTCGGAACGAGGGCATCTTAAGGGTGAGAGGAAATTTCCTTTTATATCCACTTTTGGCCGTCCAGAAGCCATTCACCGGCGACCGTTCTGATGCTCGTTCCGCCAGCTGTAAATCTACAGGGACGCTATCGTTGGCCGAATGTTCACATCAATGAACGTGAGTTTCTTACTTTTCGATTTGTTCTGACCACGGAGCCCAGTCGCCGACTTTACGTCCTACTCTTCAACGCGGTCCTGATCAAGGACATTCCACATGGTAAAGAGGGGTGTTTCTTCGTAAATGCCGAATGAACACGAGTATCGCGACTTCTATGGCAACCGAATTTCGCAAGTTCTCTTCGAATTGGGGAAAATCAAGAACCCAGTTCCTACCTCATTTTCGAAGGAGGGTGACTTTGTGGGTTTTTTGCTTTACCCTCCCCTCAATCAATTGAATACAGTCGCGTTTTAGGGCGGACATTTATACTCGGTGTTGGCATCAGATATACGATTCGTGAGTAACTAAGCGAAGAAATTGAGATGGAAGCCAACGAAGACGACGAAAGCGTCCCTTGAGAAGTCGAACATGTCTTGAATAAATCGGGGCGATGGCTTCAATTTACTTTAAGTTACATACATAGCTAGCAATCACAATAAATACTAGAATAGAAACGGTTCTCTCCGCTGTGCAGACGCCTCTTATGGATAGATAGATACAACAGTGACTCCGGGTTTCGTGAGATCGAGTCGAGCCCAGAGGCTTTTGGGAGAAATCGAAAAATCATGGTGTAACAGATATAGTACCCGCTCGGCTACACCGTACGGTGTCTGGAAAGTCCGGCATAATCACCATCATGGCCTGGCCCCCTGGAATACGGGTCATAGTCATAGTTTGTCGGAAGTAGAAGTTGAGACGAAGGCGATCTTGGAAGTGTAATTTTTTCGAATTCCCCCGCACCCCCTCCATCCGAGTCACTGGCGCCAGGCAGTACGGTCTGATCTAACGACCGTTTTTCAGAAGGAAGAGTGCTCGTTGAACTCCGGCGCACACTGGCACTGGCACTGGCGGTGTGGACTGGAACCACTGGCATGATCACAGTCACCGACTCTTCCGACTCATGCACCCGCCGTAACTCTACAATCTCCTTCCATGGATTCCGAGTTTGATCGCCCGTACAAATGAAAACGATGCTGTTCCAGATTGACTGTGGCCGTTGTTTGAGCCATGACAGTATTGTGTGCCTTTTGAGGAAGGATAGCTTGCAGACGCCCCAGATAGGCTGGATAATAATGGCAGCCGCGAGCAACTACGATAAAGAACATTGAAGTAACAAAGGGACGTCAGCAAGTGGCAAAGGACAAACCTGTGGAGAACTAGATTTAAAAAACTCACCTGGCCATAGCCAAGGGCGTCGAAATCCGAATCCGAATCCGTCGGCGTGTATGGAGAATCGGATAATTCGTGAAAAAATTCATTGATATCGACCACATAGATGTATAGGGTTCCAGCCCAACCAAGGTAGAAGGCGACTATGGTTAGGAAGAATAACCACCTATGTGATTGGGTTATAACGTCCCTGTTTGTCCCCGGAACCGTGAGCGCGACAAAAAGTGAGCACTGCAACTGTGAACGCACCATTGAGCGATTAAAAATGACTTTATGCTTCTCCTAAGGCGTTGAACTAGAAAAAACCACTTCCAAGGCTTAACGGGCTTCTTCATATGCCTTTTATGCTCCTCTAGAATGTCTTTGAAATGTCGGATGAAATACACAATCCAGAATAATAGGATGAGAGCGATCGGAATGGATGAAAAGAACAGCTGGATGCCGAGCGAGAAGGTTTTGTTGAATATCCATCCTAAGAGTGTGGACTTGCAGTCATTGCTCTTGTGGAGGTTGCTGAAATATATCAGCAAGTCAAAGACAATCCAACAAATGAATAGGATCGTCAACATCATAGCCGTAATGACTTTTGCGGAGCCAAGACGGTCATAGAGGTGATTTGGACGGCGCCGAATGAAGCGATAGGTTGAGTATACAAAGTACATGGAAAGGGGGGACACCATCAAGGTAAGTGAAAAATGTGCGTCAGCGACCACGAGGTCTTTTCTTCCCATTGCGATTGCTGAAGCGATCATGATAACGAAGTTCTGGAGCATTACCACGTTGACAGACTCTTTGACAACGTCTTCTTTCGACCACGCGATGAGGATGGCTGCGATTGGATCAGTTCCAGCGGTATCGACTTGGATACAAAAACAAAAACTGCACCTATACAAATGTTCGCAATGAAGGCTATATGGCGACCGTACGTATTCAGAGACTCGAGCCATAATCTATGTGGATGAGAAACGTACCTGACAACCTAACAGCATACCCTTGCATGTCTGGGCTCCTGTGACTGTTAGCCAGGCAATCAAAATATTGAGATCCATCATCCTCCAAGTCAGGATCAGCCATTGTGAGAGGTAAGGAAGGACGGCGAAAGGTGGTGGGGAGAAGGACGCATTTGAGTCTTTGACTGGAAGGTAGACGCCCAGGGCACTGCGAATCTGTTTTCTTATAATGATCAACAACGAAGTTCGAACACAAACACTGGATGAAGGTCAATTTAAGAATCACAGCGTTCGTTTGAAGGTAAAATTAGCTGGGCTCAACTGACTGTTCCATTCCGGGATGAGTTTTCAGCGCGTTCTATGTTCTATAGATAACGCGGAGGATTCAGCCATCTGAAATAGAAGTCCAGAATAACGTTGACGTTGAGCCCAGAGTCATTGGCGCCCCTGTGAGGGGAGTACGAGCCATAGACTATTGCTCTTACCAGAACATGGCAGCAACAGAGAAAGAACTTTAAAGACGTCGGAAGCAATGTAACTTGAAGATAAGATAAGATAGATGCCGAGGAGCCGGAGACCCAATGTATATATGGCGCTCATACTATTCTAAGCACTAAGTTACATGATGATGCTGTATCTTTCATCCAATAGTGGGTCCATCCTCATCAGTTTTTGACGAACGAACTCGATAAGTGCTGCGCTTGTGACTACTAAGTATGATATGTTGATCCAAGGAACTTGAAGAACGGGAATAATTCTCGCGGATGAGTCCGAGTCGTTGGATCTTTGAATCTCATCAGAATATTCTATTAATCATTGGGATTTCGCAATGGGTGATGCCACAACTACCTATACTGGCGAACCGTTTGCGTGGTCGAATACAGATCCTCAACAAGCACATACGTTTCTGTGTACAGATTAATCACGCTATCAAAAGAACTCGTTCTAGTCCACCGTGCACTGAGATCCTCGAATACGGGGTTGAAATAGGTCGTAACAAGCTGGGGCGAAGCAGTCCTCGGAAACATCACCCGCGCCTTAGTGCTGTGTACCCCCTCCAGCGGCGGACGCCGGTTCGATCAACGGTTCTTCATACTATGCAGTCGTACCTTCCGAAGAAAGTCATCTTCAGATTTGCCCTAACGGGGTCAATAGCTAAAAATAACGGGATGAGAGCCTGTATCAACGTTGATATAGTTCTATCCACCCTCGCAGTGTCTGTGGCCCTGCATTCGTGGGTTCTTGTAAACACTGCTCAACTTTAAATATATCAACAGATCGAAGATGATCACAAACTCGACGGTGACTGGTAACTGTAAAAATATGAAGTTATCTCCGCCAAGGAGAAGCACACTTTATTTGACGTTTAACATTGCCTTGGACACTGGAAGCCAGGGTACTGCAGATGACTGATGATCGATAATCGATGAAGGTCATGCTAGTCAAGTCGCCAGCGCAGGCGTTCGTTTGAAGATTCTGCCCCGGGCGCAACTGACTGCCATTTCCGGGATGAGTTTTCAGCGTCGTGTTCTGTAAATAACCTAACATACCGTGGAGTGCCATTAAATTTTAGTATTAGACGCAAGGAGCGCGAGGCACGAGCGTTTCGAGTGTGCCAGCTGATGTTGTTTTACTAGTTTGGGTCGGTTGATATAGTTGAACCTCGTCATTTAGTCGTTCAATGAGACGCACCCGGCCCAGACAAGAAACGAGATCAGAGCCGCCGGAGGGTCCAGGCCCAGGGAGGAGAGTACAGTTTTTTGAACTCCGTGATAAACTTGAATATTGCTTAGAAGGTTACATTGAACCAATATACCAGAACATGGTAACAACGGAGATGGTGACTGAAGAAAGAAAGAAAGGAAGGAAGGAAGAAAGGGTTGGAGCAAATTGCTATATATGGTCCGTGGAAAGCTTTAAGGTGGCCGCGGTACCCCTTCGGTCACGGTGTCTTCAACGACCACCAAAAGTCAAACCAAAGTCATCCTCTCATCCAGAGGTGAACCCTACGAGATATTCTCCTCACCCCTTCAGTCTTCCGGTTCCAACTTTAGATATTTCGACGAACTTGAGAAATGCGATATGTCGATCCAAGGAAAAACGGAAATTGGTTTTCAAATCTTGGATCTTCGAATCATACGATTTTTGGGACGTGGACGACATCATCAGCAACTTACCCAATTTAGTGGTGAGCTTTCTCGGCTTTTAAGGGCTTTTCGGGGCTTTTCAGCCGGTTTGACCAGCTCGCAAGTTCAGCAGTCCACCAGCTTGTCTGTACATCGCAGCTATACTCCATAAAATAGATTTAAAACAACTTGTCTAAAGTCTAAAATATGTTATTTGCTCACCAAGGACCCCCAGCAGCGGAGGTTATCTCAAAAATGTATGTTGACCAGAAAATCTTGGCGGACGGACCCGAGCAAAATGGAGCTGGTCGGGAATCAGACATGACTGGTGGCTGGCGACTTGTTGGCTTGTACAAGCCCCAAAAAGCCGTAAAAAGTCCCCACCACCAAATTGGTAAGTTCCTGATGATCGGAGCGGCCTACAGTCCCTGAACATCACTTTTGAAGGCTTGAGTGAGGTAGAGATTCAATATTTATCGCTGGGATTTCGCAATGGATGATGCCACAGCTGCCTACTATACTTGCGAACCGTTTGTGTGGCCAACAGATCCTCAACTCTTCAAAGCGTCACGCACTGGCACCTTCCATCATAACTTACATTTCTGTGAGACCGACTCAGCAGGCGTGGTCAAAAAAGCTATTAGATACAATTACAAATTACACGCTATCGAACGAACTCGTTTTACTACGTCTATAGTGTCCGTGACCATCCTCTAATACTTCGGAATACGGGTCGAAATACGTCGTAACAAGCTGGGGCGAAGCCGCCCTCGAAAACATAACCCGCGCCTTGGCACCCTCTCCAGCGGACGCCGGTTCCATTAACGATTCTTCATAAATCGACTCCTTCGTTAAAATGGGTAACTCGTTAAACTCGAGCACATGTGGGTGGAACAGATGGTTATAAGTATAATCTGCCCCCCCATCCGACTCCGAGTGCATCCGTTGCATCTCCGAAATCTTCTTCCATGGGTTCCGGTGGCCCGTAAAAATGAAAACGATACCGTTCCAAACCGATTGCGGCCATTGTTTGACCCACGATAGTATGTCATACCTTCTGAAGAAGGTCAACTTCAAAACCGCCCAAACGGGTTCGATGGCTATAGCTACCGAGAGCAGCTATAGCCAAAGGGAGGGGTAAGCATGACCCACAACAAACTCGGAGGGGGGGGGGGGGGGGGGGATTTCCGGAGAACTCACCTGCCCATACCCAAGCGGGTCAAAACCATCATCCTTCGGTGGTGGCGCGTCTGGGTCGAATGTAGTAACCACGACTTCATAAAAGAAGTCTTCGACGTCGACCACCCATATGAGTAGGGAGCCAGCCCAAGTCACGTAGAAGACGAGTATGTTCAGGAAGAACAACCATTTATGCGAACGGGTGATAACGTCCCTATCGTCCCCGGCAAGACAGAAAGTTTATAAGTACGGCGTGAAGGGTGCAGCGCACGAAAGATTAACGTACCATTGCGCAATCATAAATGATTTGATACCCCTCCCAAGAAGCTGAACCCACTGAAACCGTTCCCAAAGATCAGTTTTCTTCATATGCCTCCGATACTCCTCCCGAATATCCTTGAAATGTCGAATGAAATAGATTATCCAGAATAACGGGATGAGAGGTATCAAAACCAGCGCAAATATCAGGTTGATAAAAGAGGATAGGGTTTTATACAATATCCACCCTCGTAGTGTGGCCCTGCAGTTACTGTCCTTGTAAACATCGCTGAAATATATCAGCAGGTCGAAGACAGTCCACCAAACCAACAGGATCGTCGACATGATAGCGGTGATAACTTTTGCGGATCCTAGACAAGCATAGAGATGGTTTGGACGTTTCCGAACAAAACGAAAGGTCGAGTACACGAAGTAGATGGAGAGTGGGGATATCGTCAAGGTGAGCGCGAAATGTGCGTCGGAGACCGACAGGTCCCTTCTGGCCATACTAATGGCTGTACAGACGAGAACGACAAAGTTCTGGAGCATAACAACGTTAACAGATTGTTTGACAACGTGTTCCGACCATGCGATGAGAATAGCTTTTTTAATTTGATTTTGATTTTTGAGGGGAAACGACAGTGAGCATTCGTGTCGGTGACCTGGACAGTACGAAAAATCACAGTACCTATGCACACGTTCGCGACGAACACTACCACATTCCAAAAGTCAGAGACAGAATGTAAACCTTGTTTGGATGTGCGCACTGGACAATCTCACAGCATATCCTTGTAAGTCTGGATTTCTCTGACTGTTAGCCAGACAAAGGAGATATTGAGTTTCTTCCGGAAAGTCTTGATCAGCCATCTTGGTGCGAAATAGAGGGGGGAAGGGAAGCAAACCGTGTAGGAGTCCTCGAGGTAAACGCACTGCACATTATCATTAGACACTAGACGCCCGGGGCAGAGCACTGACAAACAAAGTTGATGCGTTCAAATCGTTGAATTCACCTGATGGAGGTACCGAGTAATAATTGGGAGCTTGCCCTGTCGGTCATGAATTACATGTCGTTCGATTGAATAGTTTGTGGCTGGCGCTTGACATGCGCGGTAAACTGAAACATTCTAGTTCAATTGAGGGCGAAGATAAGGGCTGCCACCGCAACCTGATTCAATTATAATACTTCAGGTGCGACTAAAACTCGCAGAAAAGATGTGATGAGATGTCCATTAGCTTGCAAAGAAAACAATTGAATCTGACAACGATGAACTAACTTGAACGATGATCTACTTAAAGAGAGTGGACGAGAAAAGATATAAACATTCAGTCCGTTTGCTGAATAATATGAATGATTAGCATACCGCACAGACGGGGAAGGGGGACTAGTGTAAAAAAGGTAATAGAAAGTTCAAAAGAGTATCAGTCACCCTTCCAACCCACATGCCGTAAGGTTTTAAAACAAAACTCAACCAAAAAAATCCAAGTAGCAAAGGAACGGAGGGATAGAGAACACTCAAGTGGTCATCTTTGTCCCAGTCACGCCTGTTCGGCTAGACATCTGTCAATGGCCGCATTAATGACCCCCTTCTTCGCTGTAAGATCCATCCTGAACTGTTCTTCCAACTGTCTCCTCAGCTCTCGCTTCGTTACGCTGTTCAAGTCAGCCTGACTCAGAATGAGGCCGACAGCTCTCTCGAGCTCCACGTCCGAGGGTGTTCCGGGTGCAGGCGGGCTAGTGTTGGGACTTCTAGAGTCAAAAGGAAGTTCCAGATAGTTGGACTGGGGCCGGGAAGGTGTTGGTTGATAAAGCATGCTGCGAGTCGTAGGAGGTCCACCATATATCGACGCGGGAACCTGCATCTGTGATAAAGGCGTATTCCTCCCGGAATGGTATCCCGGTGGAGGATACATCCCTCCTTGTGAAGGTGAAGGAGAGAAGCTTCGAGGTTCCTGATAGATCGTCTCCCGGCCATAGATAGAAGCCGTATGAGACTCAGCATATCCGTCGTTCTTGAACTTGTTGGGCGGAACCCAGGAGCCGATACTGTGGTTAGATTCTTTGTCCCATAGTTCATTTTCCTATTTCAAAAAAAGGATCGTGAGGTCAAGTCTGATGTCCCTTAAAATTAGACGTACGTAGTCGCTCCATGACTTGAGAGGAATAGACCTAGGGTCATATTTGCCTTCGTCCTATAAAAAACCACGATATTGATCAGGGATGGGAACGACGTTATAATACGACAAGACTTACGTGGACAATAATCTTCTTGCCAGATTCTCCGAGCACAAGACGAGTGGCACCCCAAGAGAAATCATCCATTTTCCAGAACGAATATAGCGGCAACAAGAACGAGAAGGCCGGAATGGCGATGATATAGAAAATCATCCAACCAATCATATCCCACTTTCTGCGAAGGACGAACACCAACGCTTGGAGACCATAGATAGCAGCAAGCATGATTAGTGACTGTAAAGGAACAACCATGTCCCCCAAAGAGACTGACACGATGAGGTAGACAATCTGCGGGCCAAAACGTCAGTTTGTGGGCTAGACAGAAAAAAAGTAGAAATAACACACGTAGACGACTGTAACAGGCTGAATGAGCGTCGAAACAAGATCAATCATGACCACGAATCTCATTGAGAAACAGCAAAAACCACAAAGTTGCTCCAAGAAGATGAGTTCACCCAAGTTGTGCACCGTTGAGTTAATCCAACGTCGACGCTGGGACAACAAGACCTTCCAATCGTCGGGCGCAACTGTGTATGCATGAGCATCACGGACGAACTGCGTCTTGTGAATGGGGAAGTGTTTGAGGAGCAGTGTCGTGAGATACCGATCTTCACCAAGGTGTAGCAGATTTTTCATGTGAAGCGTGTCAACGCGGTTCTCTGAATAGTCTTGGCAAATCTGGTTTGAGATGAGCAGGGGTTTGTGGGTGTCCGGGGTGCGAAGACGATAGAGTGTGAAACAGCCGGGAAGACAGGTAACGGATCCAAACAATGACTCGAATGCTTTGGCCATGTGATGCGAGATGAAGTATTCGTAAACCTAAGGAGAGGAGCTGAAGACCAGACAGAAAATTCAATAAGTATGATTCCGCACCTGCATCATCGTAATGATGGACTGCTTCGCATTAGCCAACTCTGTTTCACCGCAAACGCCCAGAAGCTTCTTATCGTGTATCATACTGGGAGGAGATGCAATCAGAATAAACATTCCATGAACAGGCATCCGAACGTACGCAGAGATGAGTCGGTTGACAGAGAACTTGTCGACAGTTGTATCGGCATCGACGGTGAACAGATACTCATAGAACGTAGGGTTGACACCGATGACGTTCTTGATCTGATGGTACATCTCCAACTCCAGAGGGTTCATAGGAGCATTGAAATGGACCTGTCAAAGAGAGCGCTCAGAGCGACGTCCCAAGCCACACGTCAAAGAAAGCTTACCTTGTTCAAGAAATGCATGATCACCATCTGCGAATCTCGCTTTCCACGATTACCAGGACGCGACCTTTCATTCGGCTTGCCAACTTTAACCACGACGAGGTAAGGTACGACATGTCCAGAACACTCGTAAAGACCCGAATAGACTTTGCCCATGTTGTGTTGCTTAGCTCCTTCCCCAAGGGAGACGAAACTAAGCGGTTCGGGATCCAGGTTGGGATCAGCCCCCAGGATATCAAGAACAATCCTCGGCGTTGGACGATCGTTACCAGAACCAACGATCATACCATCACATACAACAAGAAGCAACTTGCGCTTGTCATCATACTTGAGCTGAGCCAACGAATCGATAGTCTTCCTCAACGAAGACTCGC
This sequence comes from Marasmius oreades, assembly GCF_018924745.1. Classification (NCBI taxonomy): domain Eukaryota; kingdom Fungi; phylum Basidiomycota; class Agaricomycetes; order Agaricales; family Marasmiaceae; genus Marasmius; species Marasmius oreades. Next base: position 4,435,748 of record NC_057325.1, read on the forward strand.
CTTCCGTATAACAGGGCACCTGACATATCACAAACTTATCATGGTCTTCCGGAGCCCTCGGCGAACCAAAGTTGACTGAAGCCAAGAACTTGAACCCAATGACAGCAATCATCATGATTGAAATAGCCAAGAGAATGTACGTCGCGAACTGACATTGGGGGCTGTTTCGGTTATCCACCTTTCCGATGGTGAATACATTCCGCAAGCAGGTTTTCTGTCGCGCAAGTACAGCCTTGTCTAGGTTGAGGTTGTCCAGCTTCTTCGTGATATCACCACCATCGGAGTTGTATCGGAAGACATCGATAACCTTGTCATTCATGAAGGATGTGGGAACGTTCGGCGCGGTGGTGCCATTTGGAGGAGTAAGACTACCTGAACTTTTGATGTAGTCCGTGACATCGTAAATCAAGCCTTTGTAGACGCCAACCGAACGAGAAGAATGGGCCATGTTTTTTACCTCTTTGGGGGTAAAGCCGAGGAAACCGACGCGGGCCAAGTAACGCATGGTAATCATTTGTTCAAAGTACCAGTCGGGGCGGGGGTCATCTGTAAAGGAACGGAAATCATGATACAAGGCATTCGGGTCCCCAGATGTGTTCTTGGGATTGAAGGTAATGAAGGGGCTGAGGTTTCCATCTTCACCGTCGCACACTGCGCTGATCTAGAACGACAAGATATGGTTGGAAACGGAGATTCAGACACAATCAAAATATACGCACTTGCATAGGGAACATGTCATCAATCGTCTTGCCACCGTACTTCAACACGTTTTTCTGCGCTACCACAGACACCGCCCTCAGGTGGAACTCCGAAATCTTCGTCAAGTCGAAAACCTCGCCACGAATAGCCGTCATCACATTGTCCGGATTGTTCTCAAACGAATGTCCAGACAACTCGGTCGTACTGAAGACGTGTTGCGTAGGGCAGATCAATCTTCCCAAGATCGCAATGACGAAAATAGAAATGCCGCAAAGGAACCAGATCATCATGTTCAGCGCAAGCTTCTCCCTCCATGCCTGACGCACATCCATTCGCTTCATACGTCCGATGTAAGTTAGGCAAGGGTTAGGTATCCACCAAGTCAAGATCCAGCAAAGAGCGACCCAACGACGGCGGGCAGAGCTCTCCTTAACGATCTCAGTCGTCTCTCCTTCTTGAATTTCGCCAGGTAAGGCCTCCTTGTTGACCAGCCCAGTCTTCTCAGCATTATGGAACATGTTCCGAGAAGGTGCATAACTCTCTGAGCCGAATTGGGAAATAGAATCATCACGCTGACTTGTGAGTCGGCTACGACCATCAAAGTCATCGCTACGAAGGGAACGGTTCTCATCGTATTCGTCATCGTATTGATCTGCACGGAGGAAGGGAGAAGCGTTGGACACAAGGGGAAGTTGTTGGCTGGAGGCGTTGAGGTTGTCACCGTATCCTGCTGCCCAAGGATCGTCACCGTCATTTTCGAGGCCAGGCGAATGATAAGGTGCATAAGGATCTGCCAGGCCACGAGGCCCAAGACCCGCTTCAGCCTCAGCATCACGCAATCGATTGCGCTTCTGTTCCTCAACGTCTCGGGAACGGAGTTGATCTTCGAGCAGATGGAACGCGGTTTGAGATAGGTAGACCTAGAAATGGGAGGAAAAGATCTTGTCAGATCGCCCTATACGAGAACAAACACAAAGGGAACTCCAACGTACTTGTTGATTGCCCAAAACAATATCATGACCTTCCAGACCAAACGCTGTCCGTGTCTGCTGTACCCTCTCCCTCTCAGTCCCTTCCATGACACCAACCTCAGCCATACCCTCCTTATATCTTTCACAAAACTCCTCCGGCGTCATATTGACCTCAAACACAACCGCACACTTCTTGGCAATCTCCGTCAACCCAAAGCTCCTAACCTGTCCCTTCACACTCCTCCCTTCCAACTGGTTCGGTAACTGCGAGTCATTCGGGTTGATACAAAACACATGCCACGGTTGAGCTTCATCTAGCGTCTCGAAAAGTGTATCCAAAGCCGCCCGAAACTCTCCCGTAACACATCCCCCTCCTCCTAATGCCGAGCCAATACCACTACCACCACCAAGCCCATCCTCATCCTTGAAACTCTCCTCTCCAACCATAGTATCCCCACTCTCCCTGACAGTTGGCATTCTCCTCACCGTTCCCTTCCTCCTCATCGACGGTGCCCTCATAGGCTTCACATTCTGCTGAGCACCAACAATCGTCTCCTCATTCCGAGGATGAACTTGCATCGCAATAGCCTTCCCACTAAACAACCCCTTCACAAACGGATTGATCGAACCACCGTTTTCGGGGTTCCCATCCGCACCTCCACCTCGTAACAGACTAACAAAGTCAGAGTTGAGTTCATGTTGATTACGCTCTAAAAAGTTCTCCGACGAATACGTGACGGGCCCATTGAAGTGGTGAACGGTAAAGGTTGGGTAACCGGACCGATCAATAGATCCAGTCTTGAAGGACGAGTGGTTGCCCCATCTTTTCTGAAAGGCTTCCACCATCGTGTGGTTCGTCTTTTTCGGTGCTCGACGTGCTTGATCGTCCATGATATGAATCAATCCCCCAGGCTTGTTTTGTAACAGACGGATGGACTCCGCGTTGTCAAAGTATGTAACTTGCGGGATATAAGGAGTGATTCCTTCGGATTGATACTCTGCCGTGTGAGTTTCGAATATCCTTCGTTGTGTCCAGTATTGGAGACGCTCGTTTGCAAAATTGATACAGAATTGGTCGAGGGAATTGGGGCGGGAAGTCATGTTCTGGGGACCAGGAAGATCGAAGAGGGCGAGGAAAGTGCTGAAGTCGTCTTTGCAAAGACGTTGGTTGATGTGTTCGTTCAACCACGAGAAGAGGAGGGAATAGAGGGATTTGGCGAGTTCATCTCTGTTGTCGGAAGCACCATCTGGATCGAGGAAGACGGTGCACATCTCTTTCTTCACAAGCTTCGATTTGAAAGAGAGACACGCTTCGAGATCGCTCTGCTGAACTCCCAAAAAGTCGGCGACGATAGCACAGATATCAGTATTACGAACAACGGCAGCATCTTCGTTGCGGTGACGATCCACGGTAAACTCAAGATTGCCGAGGTGCAGGATAGCTGCGAGAAGTTGACATGTCTGTGCTACGTGGCGCTTGGAAAACCCAATTGTCTTCAACGCAACCTTGAGTTGCTCGAACCGCAACGCATCGTCATCTCTAGCATTCGGACCCCGTGCAGCAACAGCTCCAGGTCTCTGCCCTAAATACCGATACTGTGTCTTGTCCCCCAAATGTAGGTGAGCTCGCTCTTCAGCGGAAGCGCCAGCGACAAGGTAGTAGAAGATGTGGAAGTTACGTTCGCCATTAGGAGCTCCAGCAACACGATTATTCTCGAGATAGTACTCGAGCGTCTTGGCACCGCAAAGGCGGCCACGGTCGCTGAACTGAAGCTCAGTGTATTTTCCGAATCGCGAGGCGTTGGGATTAAAGAGGGTACGAGCGTTGCCGAACGACTCGAGCACGAAATCGGCTGCGGGGACTTGGTTGGCTAGTTTGGCACCCTTCTTCCCAGGGTTGGATACGGATAACTCGAGGATGGTCTTGATAGCCAGACGGCGAGATTCTGACTTTCCCGACCCGGTCTCACCGCTAGTGACAAGTATGGAGTTAGTACACAATTGATCAAGCCATTACAAAGAAGAAGAAAATGAACATGGCATCGAGCATGTGCACGTTCCCGTGGAATCGCACATAGCCATTTGGATAATACGGAATGTCCGCCATACCCGCATGGACGAACAAAAATCGAGGGCATACCTGAAGACAATGGCCTGATCCTGCGACGTCCTCTTCATATGATAATACGCATTGTTTGTGAGTTGAAAGATATGAGGGGGCATGAGCTCCTTGTTCAGAGTCGTATCCCGATATTCGGCGGCATACTTGTGAAGAACAGAATCCGCGTTGGAAGTGATGTATTTGTGAGGGTTGAATGCAACCAATGCGCTGGAGCCGACGTTGGTGTAAATTATATCCTGCATGAACCTCTCACGAAGACATGCCACGATGACATCGTCGGATACGTTGGAGAGTTTCGAAAGATCGTTGACCTCCTCTAGGCGTTGTTGCAAGGTCGACTGCCTATTCATGATTGCCACTTCAGGGTTGATGAACTACCTTGGTTGTCATTATCCGCCACGATGAGCCAAAAACTCTGCAGAACAAAAAGGTAACTCACTGAAAGCCCTGAATTTTACCCGCTTAAAACTTGTTCGAGTCTTCCTACTACCAATCTATGGCAATGTTGTCTTTGAAGTTGAGGAGAGGAAAAAAGAAACAAGCAAAGGGAGAGAAAATGAAAGGCAGTGGGAACGGAAAGAAAGAAAGAGTCGTCGTCGTCGTGCCGCTGCCAGTGGCAGTGACGACGGTGCTCTGCACCACGTGGGTTTCCGGCAACCCCCGGGAAACCATCCTCGACGGTCTGCATGCATCTTTCCTTTTCCCCTTGCAAACACCTAGATCTCTATATATAAGTGACCACAAATTCGGTAGGAAGTTTGTTTGCCTTTGGTCCTACAGCCACAAATGTCTTCAAAGTCCAGACATAGGATGGTCCAAAATTGAATCACCTGCCCACGACGGAGAACAGTCGCCGTCTCACAGTTCACTCTGAAACACGCCGTTCATGCTGCCGCTGTGAATGAAATATTGCATGATAGGAAGCAAATTGGTTTTTCCTCTGTTTTTTTCTAAACAGAGGAGGCAGGGACCCCGTTACCGATTATCCACCCGCTGAAGTATCTACCATCTACGTGTGAAAAAATGGCGGGGAGAACCTCAGTCCAAGTTGCAACTTTCGTTTTTCAAAGGCCCACTACCAACGGCAAAATGCACATCAAAGTTGCATTAATGCCTTCACTTTCGACAGTCACTAATCCCAGCAATCATGGGCGCAGAATCCAATGGAGGCCGATATATCGGGGAATATCATACATACCGTTTTTCTGCAGGCTTGAAGCTATATGGGAAATTTGTCTGCGGCGGGGAACTTGATCATCGAGTCAGATGGAGGGATGGGATGGTTGGATCGACGAGCCGGTCGATGGACTGTTAGCCGTTCATGAAATGTAAATTTTGAGCAGATGAAGCGTTGAGGCTTAAAGGTCAGAAATCGCTGTACCAACACGTTCACACCCGTACGATGTGTTTCGAGCTGCTCAGGTTACCGAGGTTGCCAGTGCATGTAACGTCTCACTTTGACCTGAGAAAGGTAGCACAATATTTCTAGGAGCTTGACGTTTATTACAGGTTCGATACACAAACTAAACTGAGAACTCATTGGAAGGCTGGATCAAAATTCCGTATCGCTGTTTGACGCTAGGGCTTGAATATATAGACTCATGGGCATGACCGTCCATTAAAGATGTGGCTTCAAGTCGAAATTGCTGGCAAGGTACCACTGGATGCACTGGCTGCAGAAGTATCAGGAGTGCCAACAAAGTCGAAAAGAGCGCTGCACGATAGCAGTCCTTGAGGAAGCGATGGGAAACAAAAAGAAAGTTGTTATGTCCGCGGCCAGGCTAAATTTTCCCGCAACCTTACCTTTACACTAATTTTGCAAAATAAAGTAAACCTAAAAAGGCAACATTTAGTCAATATAGAGAAGGTTCGATTAACGCGTAAAGCACGTTCCTCCGGCATTGCCAGACTCTATGAAATGCCACACTCACTCACTTTTCTCTCCTCACCATGACTCCGTACTTTGAAACTGTCAAGGTTCTTTTTATCTTATTTCCGCCCCTCTTTCAATAAAATCAACGGAATTTCCAGTCTTTCGCAGATGTACGAATCACGGAGAACGGTATCGACACCCACGACTTTTTAGATGCTTCAGATGGGCTCGTCAAGATGTTCGGTATGTTTACCAATCACATCTCACTGAACCGTCAAACTGACATGCATATTGACCAGATCTGTTCGGTTCTACAGTATTCGGATTTGTACAGTCGGATATTAAAGGGAATATTGCGGTACGTTCATGTTTGTAACAGCAATATTCCTCGTTTCTTATACTTTTCCCCTCGCCTACTCAGGGCGTACGCGCTCGATTCGAATCAACTAGAGAAAAGTCAGTCACCGTAGAACGTCTCGTGGAGGAAGAAACGAAAGAAAATAAGAGGGTAGCGATAGCGTGTCTAGTTAGACTTGTACGGTGCGTATTTCCTCCTTATCTCTAATTAGACACGACTAAATCACTCAAGACAGAGGCCTCTACTTCACCCATCAAGCTCTCGAAAATACCCAATCCGACACATCCTCCGAGCTCCATGTATGTTTTAAACGAGCGTATGATCTGGTGCTGAAACATCATCATGGATTTATTGTGCGGAATGTCGTATCCGTGCGTATAACATTTAATCTCTCATTACTTATAATGCTCATCTCAACCTCACTTTCTCGCAGGTAGCAATCCGTGCGGTTCCCCGTCGCTCTGACTTTTTCAGCTGTATCGCGCAGGGCGGATCTAAGGAGAAGCTTGATGTGGAGTTACGCAAGTGGCTTGATGGATTGGATGGGATCGTTCAGAGGGTTAGTAAGTTCTTGAAGGATGGTGGGTACGGGAGGGTATGATTAGGGTTATTCAAGCACGTTCTGTCGTGCTCGACTAGGTTCGTGGCCGAAACACAGCGTGTTATTTGAATTGCTAAAAGTCCTTGCAGATACAAATTATATACTTACACGTATTCAAGGATCTACAGGACTTTTATAATCTTACACTAACATCATCATTCCTTTCATTTCGTCTAACGTGAAGCTCCCGTACCTTCGCTTCCCCAACCTTTTAGCAAAGCCCGTTACCCCAACTCCCAAACCTGCTTCATACAGAAAATCAACTCCGACGCCCACCCCCGTTGAATTGTACTGGGCAGTTTCCCGGACTTCTCAAACTGTCCCCCCTCAAAGTACTCATTGACTACAGAATAATCGCCACGAACCTCGAACATCTCCTCTGCAAATCACGGTAATTCAAGGCCGTAATACGTTCAGGGTACGGAGATTTGCGAGTGAAGGTACTACGGTTTTCATAAGCTTCCTCCCTTATCCCTTGAGATCCAAGTTTTCACTCAACGCAACTATACGGTGACGCCGGTACGGGTGCCGTATCGGTCCGGGCCGAAGCCACAGGATCAAGTGACAAGCACGTAACGCGTAACATAGCAATTTGCCAACTGCCAACATGGATCAGAAAGTTCATCGCTTCATTCTCAGGAATTGAGGTAAAATAAGCTATCGACGACTTCAGCGCATCACTTGTGTCTACTTAATGATACTTGGCATCTCGAATTTCGATGGATGATGCTACGTATCTGTCTATCTGTCTTGATCTCAATCTTAAACTAGATTGACTCGGATTGCTGCCATGGCTGCATGTACAATTTTGGTCATACTTAAACATTATGACTGGCAAAAAATCGAGAGCCATCTTCGAACCTCTTTCACCTACACTCTGGCAGCGATGGACGACTCGTCGATTGCAGGGCTCCTTTATAATCTTCAAGTTCTCGCGGTACGTTCTACATGTTATCCTGGCAACGACAAGGATGCTGATGCACCGAATGACCAGTATGTTAAAGGTCAGCCGAGTCTAAGGACGTGCGATACAGTTGCTAAACGTTGAACCCCGAGTAGTCGCATGCCTGTCCTGGCTGGTGCGAAATCATGTTTTTCTGCTCATTTGAACTTGAATCAATAACTCCAGCTACCAGATTTACGATACGGTGATCACACAAAGCCAAGAAGTAGGTAGAAGGAAGCCTTTTACCAGCTTGTTATCTGGCGTGTCTGCGCAGCTGATCTCTTGAACTAGTACCAGTACATCTGGAAAAGCAAGTGGAATCTCGTCAAGATCTTATATATCTGTACCCGTTATAGCACATTCGTGGACACTACCATTGCTGTCTATGGTACGTTCCTCGTCTACTCCTCTAGTCCGAAGCTTTGGATGGGGAGGCTGAATAGTTGACTCAGAAAGGCTTGATCAAAGTTTTATGGTGAGCGTCGACTCGGATGTGTGGGCTAGGCGGCGAAATTCTCGACATTCTCGACCGTCTCGTGTCTGATTCTGAAACTGCGTTGTGGCAGGATTGTGATCGTTTGATGACATTCACTACCAGTGAGTCCCTAGAAAGACGATTAAGAGGTATATTAAAGCTTTTTTCAGTATTCTCTGGGCTTGGGATCACACTATCCGAAAGTGAGTTGTCCCCTCTGCTCAACACCGACTCGGAGTTACTCCGTGATAACGTTCTGTCTACGACTTCTACGTACGTAGTTATCCTTACGGTCCGAACGTACGCACTGTACAGCTCGTCAAAGAAGATATTGATCTTCTTCGTGATGGCCATCTTTGTACGTACCTTCCCAATACGCGAAGCAAAAGCCAGGACTGATCAATCGAGTATCACATAGACCTTGGGAGCAATCAATATCTGGGCTATGGCGAAATGGACCGGGTCTTTTAACGGTACGCCCATAAAGTTTTATCAGGTCGCACAGATTGACCATGGTACTTGTCAGCGCACATTAAAACCATTCCAACCGAGTTGGATACCTCTGTGAGATGCTATCTAAGCCGTGCGAGTAATATAGGTCTACTGTGTTACTTTTCGCTCCTGACGGGCGAAACAAGTGAGTTTTAAAGTTCCCACATTTTCGAACACTATACGGCCGCTGAACTGTGGGTTGCAGTCATTGTGTTGATGACGGCTTTGAAAGCCACGAGTGCGTGGTGGGAGAGTCGGGGTACGTATAACGTCACTTGAACTTCCCCCACTCTGGTATTTCTTCCAGCTTAACAATGTTCCAGGTCTCAAGAGCTCCCGCCTGATAACTGCTTTCTATCGAGATGGTACAGTTGCAGTCGTTCAAGCAATCACATTGCAAACCATCTAAAGTTATTTTTCATAGGGGTTCTCTTTTACTTCTGCATTCTACGTCAGTAGCCTGAGATTTAGTTTCGTTTCTGTGGCACCGCTATTGATCGTATATTCGGCTTCAGCATTTACAATTCTAAACGTAGTAGCCATGTTGAGCCTTCCGGTGAGTATGCCACGAGCTCACATTATATGCGAGGGTTTCTGAATATGATCTTTGAAGGATGAACTGTTCGCCGTAGGAGATACGTACGTCTGACTCTGTCATGATCAACCGCGCCGGCGTACTGATTGAGTGGGGTGCCGATGCTTCAGGCCGATTCGCGTCGTACATGCAATTTTGGCATGTCGTTTGGTTCTCCACGTCCGACGCCTTGCCGACTCAGAGGGAGACAATACTACTATTGATACTTTAGAGTTGGGCAGCGAAAATCTGGGTCAAAGACAATCTTCAGAGAGTGAGAATGTATAGCTTTCCAAGAAACGGATTCGGGCCCAATGTCAGACGTTTATTATGTACAGATAGCTGATCACGGTCTTCCGATAATCGAGAAATATGGTTAAGTTGTACGATAATTATTATGTCCTGCAATTGATCTAATTGTTGGACTTCGCCGATGTGTCGTTACTGTTGCCATAAATCATGTCAGTGAAATGTCTGCGGTGATTGCTCCGTCAACTACCCTCCTCTAATTGATGACAGAACTCACCCTAACGCGACATAGTAGTTCGTTACATGTGCGGATATCAGGAGTCCCGCCGGACACTCGTACCTGGGAGGTATTTTGGGAATTCAGATCAAAAACCCTTCGGTGAATGGCTCACACTAACTCGGACGCCGGGCCGGATTCTATATAACAGATTGGGATTGAGGCTTGCTCGAGGCACCCCAACCTTCCAAGACCACAACCTCAAGCGCTCCTGAGGCCGTAAGGGTTCGCTCAAGTAGTGGGTCTTGGATCGCGCATAGCGACGACGTAGGACCAAGACAGAACTAGGTATTTGTGGTTCTGGAGTCTCCTGTGACCACTACACCGTGCACTTGTTTATTGGCTCGGTTTGTGAAAGCTACCTTCGAGCTCGGTCGTGAAACCTGCACAGTTATGGAAGTAGCAAAGTCAAACCTTGACCTCGTTCTTCAGCACCGCCGCCGGACCCGGGGAGTTGCATCAGTTCCTGAGGCAGCCTTGACAATTCGAAGTTTGAAACCATTGGTTTGTATTGAGACGGCCGCCTTCAGGAAATTGACCGGCTATCCTGCAAATTTGCTGCAGCACAGGTAAACTAAATTTAGGCAACCTCGCCGGCTCTTCGAACAAACAATTGAGAGCTGGGGGTCACGGACTCACGCGCACGACGAAAGATGGTTGCCGGACCGGCAGCGGGAGGTGGCCCGGGGAGGATTCTGTGAAGCTACCACAATCCTACCAAGTGCCCAAGTATTTGAACTTCTATCCGACCGTAGATGGGTAGAATGGTCGGCTTCTCTTGCCGATTTTGACATTACATTCGAGTTTGACACTCCTTCAGGAGAATACGAACAACTTCCCGCGGGGGGCATTTGACCTATGTATATGTTCAGGTTCATGCTCGGAAATTAACTGCCTCTTACCTTTCTAGGGTCATGAGCGGGGGTTATTGTATGTGTAACCACCGAAATTGCATTGTTAGGGGTGCCAAGGCCCCTCCGGTGATCCTGCCTTGGTTGTAAATAGTAGATGTCAAAGAAGGACCCGAGTCGGTCTAGCTTCGACCGCTGATCATTGGCGTATAGTTGAAAGTGTACACGTAAAGGCAGGATCTCAATCTCTCTAGTTATGCTCTGAGACTTAGAGCGAGAGAGGAGATGCCAGTGTGGGCGTTGCAGAATAGGAATAAATGGGGACAGTGGGAGGTCAGGCGGGCCGCGGGAACTTGGCGGAACAAGCCAAGGGGTGGAGATCCGAACAACGTGACATCCGAACGGTGCATCGCCGCAAGGCATCTGACCTGTCACATGTCCATTCCCCCGCAACTCCAACCCTCGCTGATATAAAATCAAGCAGGCGGCCGAATCCCTCTCTTCTCCTTAGCCTCTTTTTCCCCATCAATAACTCATCACCCATGTCTGACACCCCAGAAACGATCCTAGTTCATCCAGTTGGATCAAGAGTCGCCAAAGGTTCAAAGAAACCTCACGTAGGACCTGATCGTGATGCCTACCACAGCGCTCACTTGCAGACCCTCGGAGAGCACAGTGATCACTGGTGGGCCAAGGTGAGCTCAGCGGAGATACACTCTATCCTGTATTGAACGAAAATAATAATAATACATCTTCAATAGACCGCTCGAGAAACCCTCCATTGGGACCGTGATTTCCATACCGTTCGTTCAGGCGGATTCGAAGATGGCAATATCGCTTGGTTCGTAGAAGGGCAGCTGAATGCCTCGTACAACTGTGTCGATAGATGGGCATTCAAACATCCAAACAAGACTGCGATCATCTACGAGGCTGATGAGCCTAATGAGCACCAATACATCTCCTACAAGCAACTCCATATCGAAGTATGCCGAGTCGCGAACGTCTTGAAACAGTTGGGAGTGAAGAAAGGCGATACCGTATCCATCTACTTACCCATGACATGGTATTCTATCGCGGCTTTCTTGGCTTGCGCGCGAATCGGTGCTATACATTCCGTTGTATTCGCTGGGTTCTCGTCCGAATCCCTTCGAGATCGGATCGTGGATTGCAAATCCAAAGTCCTTATCACCTCTGATGAAGGTCGTCGTGGTGGAAAGTCTATCGCAACTAAAGCGATTGTTGACGTTGCGCTCGCTTCTCCGGAATGTAAAGGGATCGTAGAGAAGGTCCTCGTTCTGCAGAGGACGGGAGGACAGGTTAACATGGTCGCTGGGAGGGATCTGTGGTGGCATGAAGAGACCGAAAAGGTTCCAGGGTATTGTCCGTGCGAGGCCATGAACGCCGAGGATCCATTATTCATTCTCTATGTGAGTTCTTCCTTTCGTTCCTACGTCTACTTCGTCCCCTAACCTTTCCCTCTTTTCAGACCTCGGGCTCGACTGGAAAACCGAAAGGTGTTGTCCATACCACTGGAGGTTACTTACTCTGCGCTGCTCTCACTGTCAAGTACGTTTTCGATGTCCATCCCGATGACAATTTTGCTTGCATGGCGGATATCGGTTGGATCACTGGGCATACGTATGTCGTCTCTCTTTCTCTTTCTCTTCTCCTCGCCTTCTAATCGACGGTCTCATAGGTACATCGTCTACGGCCCTCTCGCCAATGGCGTATCCACCACAGTCTTCGAGTCTACCCCCGTCTACCCTACGCCGAGTAGATACTGGGAGACTGTAGCGAAACATAAAATTACCCAATTCTACTCTGCGCCTACCGCGATTAGGTTGTTGAGGAGATTAGGTGGGTCTGGCAGTTCAACTCTATTTATATTCCATTCAACCATTCCCTTCCTTCCTTCCTTCTATTCATTCATCCATTTTGGAGCTTGAAGTCTATTCTTTCAACTTCTATTCTCTATTCATTCATGTCTTCTTCTCTATTCACTTCTTTTCGTACGAGTTCCTGACAGCTGATGGTGCGCGTCTATAGGCCACCAACACGTCGAACCTCACGACCTCTCAACGCTTCGTATCCTCGGATCCGTAGGGGAACCCATCAACCCCGAAGCATGGACTTGGTACCACGAACATGTGGGAAGGAAAGAATGTTCGATCGTCGATACGTTCTGGTATGCCCGCTGTCTCTTTTTAAGTTCTCGACACTTTACTCATTTTGTTACAAAAAGGCAAACAGAAACCGGCTCCATCGTCATCACTCCTTTCCCAGGAGCTATCTCCACCAAGCCCGGCTCAGCTACCGTCCCATTCTTCGGCATCCACCCTGAGCTTTTGGAGCCTACTTCGGGCAAAGAACTCGAAGGAGAGACGGAGGGTGTGTTGGTGTTGAAGAAACCATGGCCGTCTATTGCGAGGACGATTTGGGGAGATCATAAGAGGTACCTGGATGTTTATATGAAGGTAAGTGTTCAGGTCTTTCTCTCTTTGCATGTCGTAGGGATATTGTTACTAACTCGACCTTCTTTCTTCTTCACACACATAGCCTTACCCCGGCTACTTCTACACTGGCGACGGCGCTGCTCGCGATGCTGACGGCTACATCTGGATCAAAGGCCGAGTTGATGATGTTATCAATGTTTCTGGGCATCGTTTATCGACCGCTGAAATCGAGAGCGCGTTGATCCTTCACAAGGGTGTGGCAGAGACGGCTGTCATTGGTACGAATGACGAGTTGACTGGCCAGGCGGTTTATGCGTTTGTCACGATGAAACCGTGAGTTAATGTTCAATGTTCTCGCCTGGTCTTTTTTTTTCTGACATGATCGTTTTGTTTTTCTGCGATTTAGGGAATTCACATACGACGCTGCAGATGAGGCTTCGTTGATCAAGGAGCTCGTTATTCAAGTTCGGAAAACGATTGGACCGTTCGCGGCGCCGAAGAAGGTTTATATTGTTAGCGATCTACCGAAGACGAGGAGCGGGAAGGTGTGTACTATGTCTTCGCCTCCCCCCATGCCATGGTTAATTTTTCTCCGTGCCTTCTCTAGATCATGCGCCGAATTATGCGTAAGATTGTTGCAGGTGAAGGAGACCAACTGGGTGATCTGTCTACGGTTGCGGAGCCGGGTGTGGTGGACGTCATTAAAAAGAAGGTTGCTGAGACCAATTAATGGCACAATGGACGAAATGAGAAGGGTGTATGTGTGTGTGCCTTGAGCTTAGGCCACCGTTGAACCAGAAGTTCGAAATAGATGCAAAAGGAGATGTATATGTATTTTGTTTTTGGTTGATTTATTTCTGTCTCTGTATGATAAAATATCCACCGTATTGGTAATAAGCCGTTATAACGGTACTAGTGTCGATTAGTGTACTCAATCACAAATTCGTTAAGACACTTGAGCACACCCGTCATTCCCCTCAGTTTCCTAGTCTCCTGTAAGTAGACAAGTCAATGACTCGTTTACTGTAACGTTTTAACGTTAACGCTCGTGTTTAGACCAGTTTCCCACGTTCGAACCGAGTTGCGTCCCGTTCACACTCAGACCTGACGCGGACGAGCTGTTTGCTAACTCGTCTGTGACAGGACGCCGAATTGGCTCATGTCGGAAAAAGTAATTTCGGTGTATAAGCGTTTATAAACGTTACGCCTTTTCTCACAAGGGAAATTAGCCTTATGGAGCCCTTACGGAACCTTTTTTGCCTTACAACCGCGTGTCAGAGATTTTCCGGGAACCTCATAACCAGGTGTGAGAAAATTCTCGGCCCACTTATTAACGATTATAAGCCAAATAAGGCTTTATAAAGCTGAAATAAGGCTCCATAAAGGGTAAGGTCACCTAGTAACGCCTTGTGAGAAAAAGCGGACGTTTATAAACGCTTATACACCGGAATCAATATTTCCGACATGTCAGCACGTTCAAAAGGCAAAGCTTGTACTGTGGACTGCGCTAGAATGGTTCAACGCAAGAACCTCAACTCGCAGTTCCAGTCAAGTGTTTTGAGAGTGGGTCGGAAAAGAGGCGTAGGTTGGACGTCTACACGATCGACGCTGGACTGGGTCCTGTGGAACTGAAATAGAGAGGTTGGTAAGTTGTCAATATTATATCAAGTCTGAATCTTAACTTATGATTCCAATATACAGGACACGTTTCTTACAAGTTGTTGAACACCGAACGCTACCACGACCTCTTTCAAGAGTCCAAGAGTTCGGTTCAAGCATGGTTTAATGTGTAGATACGAATCTACCATCTCCGACCCCGGTTCAGATGGTCATTGAGGATAACTTTTCTTCACTCCCATCTGTGTTTTCCGGAATCCAGACCCACTCGAATACGACTTCAAGAAAGCCTTGTAGGGAGAGATAATGGGAACTTTCTTGAGAAAACGAAGAATTTTCCGTTCATATGAAGAAGAATGGAGTACAAGCAAAGTAAGTGAAAGTGTTCAATGCTTGAACTCGAAGTGGGGTGCCGAACTGATTCTTTGTTCTTGGCTTTTTCGATAGTTCAACAAAACCTATACAACATCTGACATCAACACGTTCGAGGATGACGAGGAAAGGACCAACGACCCTGGAAACGACGGTTATGCTTCTTAGACAATCACAACCTGAAGAAGAAAAAGACGTAAGAGAGGGGCGTACTGCTACCGTTACGATGCTCCACCACGAAGCAATAAATATGAAAGATTAGAAGGAGGAATGGGCCGGGTAAGGGGAATAGGAAGAGATTTGGTGAGGTCTTTTGTTTTGATTCTCCTGGAGGTCTCTTTTCTTTTTTGGTGGAGGAGAAGGATGCGTGCTCGATGCTTCAGCCGACGCAGGCGCTCTCTGAAGGATTTTTTTCGGGTCTTTCCCCACGAGAAGCTTTACATTAAGATGCTACAGTTCCTCACCGACTTCATAAAAACCCTCTTCTTGTCGTGCATAATAACTGATATATCTCACAGCAGCTGACTCAAACCCAAAAACCTATCCTTCTAGACCAAACCACCACATACACCCACCGACGACAACGACATCGAGATCTACCCACCTGCCCCCAACACACCCAACCTCATACGAGGAAGACCCCGACCCAGCTTCCACAACTCTGCACAAAAAACCTATTTCCCAACATGCTCTCTCGTCTCAAATTCAACTATTCGTCCGCATGCGCCACCCTTATGTTTGTACAAGTGTCAACGAAATCAAGAAACAACCTCTGATCATCTCCCGATCCCCGACGTTCCCGAATATTGAGCAATGTCCCTAGGCCACCGGAAACTGTTCCAGACCCCGCATCATCGCTGCTATCATCTTTGTCGGTGCCGCCGTCCTGGCACCATCGCCTCGCCGAGAGCACGTTTCTGCGATCGAAAAGGCCAAAAGGTTCAAACGACTGGACCTATTCGGGGTGCTTTTACTCACAGTAGGTCATTTTCGTACGAGTTCAAGAGTTCGAAATGCTTTACTCATCCTGAACATAATAGTGGGTCTGATTCTGTTCATCTTCGGCGTCACGACTGGTTCGGTGAACGGGTGGAATACCGCCCGATGTCTGGCACCGTTGATCATTTCTTTTTTCTTGATCTCTGCATTTTTCCTTTGGGAGGCCCGTTTACCGGAGGATATGGCTACCATGTAAGTCCGCCGAGGGGCAAATTCTATAATACGAGGGTTAACTTGGGTCTCCTCCAGTCCGCCAAACCTCTGGAATTATACGAACTTTGCGGTACTTGTGCTATGCGGAACTACCATACCCTTCAATTGGTGGGGATGCGTACAGCTCCTGTTTTCTTGGATCTGGCAGGACGTCTACGGATGGACTCCCATCCAGGTTGCACTTCGCTTGTAAGGAGCTTCATCACCCCGTGGTGCATTCTGACTGATTCGTGCAAAGCCTTCCCCTGGGAGTGCTTGGTTTCCCGGTTATAGCTATCGCAAATGTGATGCAGCAAAAACTGCCCCTCAAGTGGGTTATCTTTGCTGGTCAAGTTATCGGGATAGTTGGAACTGTTCTGCTTCCCTTCGCCGACTCACCTCAGCACTATTGGCGATTCGCGTTCCCAGGATTTGTTCTCGGTACTACGGGAATGACGATCATCTTCGCGACGGTAAAGTACGTGTGTCTGCCTGCTTCGGAGGATATTACTAGAGCACTGACCATGCCCCGCAGTATTGCTGTGTTCGCGGTAACCCCACCCGAGAAAGCTGGTGTTGTTGGATCTATCATAATTCTTTAACTGCTCCCTACAACTTAGTTGCGCTGCTAGGACAGCCATCGTTACCACGAGTGTGGACGACACACATGGAGGACCTACAGCTTGGGAAGGTAGAGCTCCGGGACTTTGGTTCCCCTTCGCGCTTCTGGTTATTGATACGATCTGCATCCTCGTGTTCATGAAGAACACGGTTGCCCCCACAAATCAGGTCGGGAAAGCCGTGTAGCGAAATAGATATCTCGTTTATTTTACATGTAAACTTTACAAGCGTAAACCATGGTCTTTTTTATACATAAATCGCTTGGTTTTCGATGCTGCTGAGGACCCGAGTATCGTCATATGTTCTCTGGTCACATTACCCAGAGAATCACTTGACCTCGACCAATACCTTTGAATCTGTTCCGACCTCAAGGACTCAAATCGCCTGCAGCAGTAATTGGGAGAGTTCTGTCTAGGCCTGGAAAGTCAATAACACGATTGAGGACTTGTTGGTGCGCCTTAAGGCTGAAATTTCCTTCAAAAGTCATCTCATCTGACCAGCAGACCGGCCCTATCCAAAGGTCAACGTTCTAAAGAGTTAGCCCATTCAGCGCCAAGTGACGAGCGGGCTGTGGTTCTATCATTCCATGGACGCCAAATCATGATTCCACGAAGGCTCTATTCCATTTCTGTCATTCGTTTGACCCAATGCCAATTGGCGGAACGATTATCAATGCGGACAAAATAAGGGTGCCCATGTCCTCCTTGGATGGTCTCAATACCGACGCATTGAACGAAATAATCCAGCTTGTATGCTTATAGCCTGTATATTCTCTTGTCGTAGACATTAATACATCTTCACAGGTCCATGCTTCCTCAAGACACACATTATTTTCCCTGTTGCGGGTCAACAAGACCTTTCACGATTTGACACTACCTTTTCTCTACCGAGTTCTGGATTTCGACTTCACACAAGCAGATCATCGGCGTTGCACAGAAGTTCTTCACGACCCATACACTTACTCACAACACCGAATTCATTCCATCACGGGGGGTGATCCAAGGATCCTCAAGGCGATCAGGAAGGTCGTTGTTCACTCTACCTATGCTCGATGGCCAAGAGACACCCTCCAACGAACATATTTCATACCGTCTGACGAAGACATTGAGTGCAAATGGTCGTTTTTCGTTACATTCTTATCTCGGATCGCTCATCTACAAGAACTGGTGTTCGATTGTCAAGAGAGGGTCCCCCTCGTCTTACTGGACGTTCTTCATAGCCGACATCCACTATGCCGACTTCATGTGCGGGGTTGGACAAGGGCTGGGTACGACGTGCGGGTAGGAGATCCGTATGAGAAGGCGTTGGCTATGTCACCTTGCCTTCGAAGTATCGACGCATTCGTTTTTTCGGGTCCACCAGGAGCAGATCTTTATTTGCCGGCATTTCTTCGAATCGCGTCCCTTGCACCAAACCTCCAGTCAATGGGCTATAGCATCTCGACTTCTGGGGGTTGGCGGTCTGCGCTGAACCGATTAACGACAGAGCAGAGAGAAAAGATTCGAACAGAGTCAGAACGATTCGAGGTGAAGGAGCCGGTACGGAAAGGGTTGAGGAAGATCAAATGGACTGAATTGGACGAGAACGTTCTTGATCGCTTTGAACAAGCGGGTCTGGACCTTGGAACAGTCGAGTCGTTGGATATGGGGGAGGTATCCCGTATCTCAGGGTTGATTCGTGCGAGAAATCAGGGACTTTTTGCGGCTCTCAAACACCTATCCTTCACCGTCAATCATTCTTCTCGCTCAGACTGTACGGAGAAGGAATTGAAGTCGAATATTGTCGACTTTTTACTCTCCATTCCGCCGTTACAATCCTTGTCCATCGCTAATTACTCGGCATTCATCGATCTCTTCGCCCTTTTGCGTTGGCATGGCGGTTCGCTCCGCTCATTATCCCTGCACGAGGTGGAGATTCCTCACGAAAACGAAACGCGGGAGGTTCTGACTGTTGGACAGTTAAAAGAATCTACGCTCAATGGCGTCCCAATTGGAGGAGATAGAATTGGACATCAACAGGACGGTTGATGATGCAAATCATTTGGCTTACTACGAGGTCCTCGGGTCGTTTCCGCAACTTCGCCGCGTCAGCATCCACTATGACTTCGGTCGGGTCCATCGGACTTGTGGTGGCCAGCTCAGTGACTGTCCTCGGAATCGGAAATATCCCGAAAAATTTGATGAAAACTTTGGGATGAGCGTTTGGAAGACTCTCCATACTTCCAAGCAAAAACATGGTCATGCCTACCGAGGGATTGAGGAGATAGCGATATTCGTCGGACGGCGTCGTTGCCAGAGCAGGTTTGGTCTGTTAGCAGGTGGGAGGCATTCTGCCCAGACGCTGGTTTTGAGGGCGAATGAGAGAGATGATGAGAGGAATGAGCGTATTGTTAGGGTTCTGGCGCCCTCAGGGTTTTTCATAGGACGATATTGTGCGTAGCCGTACGAGAGGAAGGAATAACTATCTATCTTGCGTTGATACCGTACTCTTCGCATGGACTTTTAGTGGAGAAATGGAAATCCAACCCTGAACGATGTTTACTGTCAAGTTGTGTCAGATCCGAGATGTACGCCGTATTTCTATCCCTTACAGTAATTTATCCTCCAACTCTGTCTGAGCTTTGCAGGGACAACTCAGTGCAACAAAAAAGTCAGATTGTCTCTGACCACCGCCTCCGAATCAAATTTCCAAACGTCGATCCCTCGTCTCATCTCTCTTCCCGTACATCCTACAAGTCCAACTCTACCTGAGGCGGCAATCCAGAGTACCGGCTGCTTTGTTTTGGTAACGAGTCATTCGCTGGATTTGGACTTTGTCCCCGGTGTTTCTCGAGATAGCGATCCAATGCAAGACTTGCCATTGTGTTAAGGCAATCGAAGGTGCTCGCTCTGTAGGGAACTTATATCAGAACATTCATACCCCAATGAACACAACACATCCTTCCTGATCGTTGTAAGAAATATCGTCAAAAGCATACATTCCCCGCTCACCCTCTAGAAATTGTACAACGACGTGGAGTCACTCGGATCCTGAAGTTCGGTCAAAACTCACGGGGACTTGCGATAATGTCGGACCAACTTGGGCAACTCAGAGAAATGTGGGCGGGCGGTTAGAGGTACAGCGTGAAGGTGAGTTGCTACATGTATATATACAGTTTCAAACATGTCTAAAACAGCTTCCAGGTCTTCACTGGTGTACCAGCTGCTCAAAGCAAGTAACCCACGAAGACTGCACAGATCAGCAAGGTCAAATGTTCGCGAATGTAATGACGGGCGCGTCGAAGACGTGTTTGATGAGGACGAGCCGCCGCCAAGCAACGAATCCGAAGGCGTGGATGTACTGGATTCAGACGACTTTTATCAGTATTTCAGCGATGGAAGTGACATGATGGAAGACGATCTACCGGAAGATGCGGTGTTCACTGAAGCCGAGAGGTGTATTCAGAAATTTGTGTGATGGCCGACAAAGCTACAGACTTGTGGTGTTTGTCGGGGGATTCGTTGGAATATGAAGCTGACTGCCGGCGGTGTAGCAAGGATAAAGGAGACGTGAAAAAGTGGGGTACCGAGAACATTCATCCAGGTGAGTCCCATGTCAGTTGAATATCTTATGAGTGATGCTCACGCAATGGCCACATACATGGCATTCGAAGATGATAAAAAGAATTAGAATACATGGCGACAACGATAACCTTTTGCTTTCTATCGCTACTGAGATTTGAAGGGAGCTACCAGGCCGTGGGGTGCATATTTCGCAAGAAAAAAACGATGGGGTGCAGGGACGAAGCCCCGCATAGCTGGGTTAAGGGCAGGAACACATCCGAGCACAGCGAGCGTTCATGTGTAAGCCCGGAACCCTAGCTAGTAACTTAAGTAAAGGTAGGCCTTTCTAAACTCAAGAATTTTACGTCCTGATGTTCCAATGATGTTCAGATTCTGTTTTTCTTTGTTGTTAACAGGTTATCACTATCTCCATCGCGGCATTGGCCTGGACGTCGAACGAGACGTCGGGGACTGCGGGCAGAAAAAGACTGGGCACTTAGCGCTTACAGGCCGGGGTGCCCGATCGAACCGCCGATGGGGCGGAGCCCGGACTACATGGTTTGCAACGTTTGAAAATTTAGAATTGAACAGCCCTACTGCCTCACCGGTTCCGGAGAGAAAGGAAAATTTCTAACCCTGAGTGACCGGAGCATCCGAAATGGCCGACCTCTAATATGCATCATACTTCATACTTAAGAAGGTGGGCCAAACAAAATCCTCACAGCGATGAGTTCCGGCGACACTACCCTCAGAAACGTCGAGTCACCCCGTAAAAACGTTGCGTTGTCTGTCCTTTTCAAAGCACCCTCTACCGAGGAGGCCCAGGCATGTTGGGAACTCTGCAGGCTGCATAATAACATCGGCTTCTGGGTAGTATGGCTTCCAACGGGTTGGTCACTCTTCAAATTCCGACTCGGACAGGATCTTCTCTGACACCTAGTACGCCTCCAGCATGGTCCATCGCAATGGCTTACAATGCGCAAAGGGATATTGCTGCAATAAATGCTCTTCAGACTGCCTTGCTCTATGTACCGCTTTGTTTTGGCATGAAATCTTTGGTGAGTCTGCCACGTTTGTAAAGTGCCTTGGGTTTAAAATCATGTAACCCAGATCATGACTGTCGATGACATTCTCGACCGGGGTTCGTCGTCCAATTCGTGTGCATCCTTCACTAGGTTTTCTAATCCATTCACAGACATTGACTTGCTCGTTGAGCGAACGAAGAACAGACCACTTCCTCGAGGCTCGATTTCTCCCGAACGCGCCTGGTTATTCTTCTCTGCTCAACTCTCAATCGGCATGGTCCTGGCCATTCAATATCTCGATAAAACATCGTAAGTCGTTAGCAGATAGTTATGACCGGCATACCATTAACCTTCTCCAGGCTCCAGATTGCAATTTTGATATTTCCCATATATATAATTTATCCAACATGCAAGGTAGGTGGCTCGATCTTCGACGCCTTTACCTCTGCTTAGCCACCGGTTCAGCGCTGGACAAACCTGGCCCCTATACCTCTGGTCAGTATTTCCTGTTTGTGGATCATTTCAATGGTTAATACCCTTCCTATGAAAGGGTTTCATGTTCAACGTTGGTGTATTCATGGGATGGAGCTACCTTAGTGCCCACACGGTACCATGGCACGTTCTTCTTCCTGTGTATTTGGGCGCATGCCTCTGGACGTTCACGTATGAAACGATCTACCAGCATCAGGTTTGTTTCCGTCCCTCTCTTCGCGTCCAACTTGAAATTAAAACTCAGCGATTTTGCAATCATGACATAGGATAAAGTGGACGATGTAAAGATCGGCCTTTACTCTCCTGCCCTTCTCCTTGGTTCCTGGACGATCCCGATCTGTGCCTGTACGGGGTTGCTATTTTTTATTATGGTGACATACAGTGGATTTCTCAACAATCAAGGTATCGCTTTCTTTGTGGGCGTAGCTTATGCGGGAAGCGTCTTGTTCAGGAAACTCCGTAACACCAACATCGATATTCCGGAGGACTGTAAACAGTTCTTTCTACTTAATGTCAAAGTGGGGCAGATCATTCTGGGCGCTCTAGTCATTGATAGTGTATATAATCGTTTCTCTAGGCCCTAAGTTGTATCTCGGGTAGCTGTGGGGTGCAGGAGCATTTTTATTTGTCACGCACTCATCAGGATTTTCGGACTTTCGGACATGCTGAAACATTGGATGCCAACTTCCCGTACTTACACAGCTAGCCATTCTATGGAATTCTATCCATGTATTTTGCATAGTCACAATGTGCCAATGAATTAAAATTTTGTGGAACTTTCTTTGAAAAATGAACGAGGTCCAAACAAGAAAATTTAGTATATTATATCAAATATTATATACCTCCTGTGCGCACACCGCGTTCGCCGTTCAGCATCCGGTATCCGGTATCCGGTCCGCTGGTCCATACCCTTTACCCTATACCCATTTGCTCTCGCTGCTGGGGTTCCAGTACAGTAGATAATAAAGAACTCTTGTATTGTTGTACATGTAGCAGGAAAGAATACAGATGGGTGTAAGAGGTGATGAACTATGAACTTCAAACCCCCTTTGTCTGCCTCTCGTCAAGTGAAGCAGACACGAACACATTGAAAGTAGCAGATACCTATAGATGAAAAGGCGATGTATCAGCAACAGTCATTAGAATAAAGACAGTAGGTGACTCACATCGAGATACAGCTGCTGTAACCAATCTCTCTGATTGCCTGATGCCCCAAAATGAGAAACTGCAGACCAATGGTTAGAACATCATGTTTTGAGGGTTGAATTGTTGAATGTTGAGGTCTTGAGCTGTTTGAGCCTGGCCTGACTTTGGAAGACTTGGGGGTTTGAGGCATTGAAGTTTTGAAGACTTGAAAAAGATGGTCTTTGAAGCTTGTCACTTGAGGTTTGCTTGAGAGCTTGAAGTTTGAGGCATTGAGATATTGATGTCGTTCTTGAAGGCATGCCTTGAATGTTTGGATGCATGGAACAGGCACTTGCTGGCCTTGAAGAAGTGACTTGGTTGAGAATTTTGTGACTTGATGAGTCAGCTATGTTTCTTCCTGTAGACAGAGCTGGGCAGCCTGAAAGCACGTAATTGCAGGAGGTTGTCTTGGAACGACATGGTGAGAACAGAAAAGTTGAACCTGACATAAGCAACACACCCACAGTTGGCGACTTTTTGCCCCACACATGTGACTATGATGATCCAAAAAAGGAGATCTGGCAAACTGGCATTTGGCACTTTATATTGCAGTTGTTACAATGTAACAACAATGCTAAATACTGGGGGCAAGCCCCCAGACCCCCTCATATATCTTCAAATCCCTAACTGCTAGCCCGAACCCCTAACCAAACCCCTAAATCTAACCACTAACCCGAACCCCTAGCCTCCCCAGTCAATACGTGCCCTGAGGGGAGAGTTTGAAAAAATGCAGTGGGACATTGTTTGTCAATGTTGATGTAACATTATTCGCCTTCAATATTTAAATTTCCATCACAACCCTTTTTGGGACGTCATGTGCATGGGGCAAAAAGTCAAAACCTCACGCCCACCTGATACGCCATGTTGACAGAATCAAATTATGTAGGCCATCTCGGAGACACGTTCAGAAAATGGTAAGTTCAATCACGATTCATTGCAAACATACGAAAGATTAAATCTCAGAAAACGTTGACTTTATGACTATATGATTAATCAAATCTTATCACTCTACCCCCCCTTGGCCAATCCTTTACTTGCCAGTTTACCCACTGGCCATGCCACACACCAGTCACCACGTCCAGAATCCCTACATGGGCCACAGCTTGCTGCTTCATCCAAGTTCAAGTTCAATTGCCCATCAGCCATGATGGCCAAGTTCTTTGTGACAAACAAATCGTGCACCTTATGCTCAATCCAATGACTCGGAGCAGCTTGGAGCCGCTCGGAGCCCCACCATACAGCGACAGCGGGGGCAGAGGACATGTAACATTTGACACCTTTCTGAGCAAGCTTTATTTACATGTTAAATGTGTTTTCCATAAATATACACAATATTTGGGGAAACATTTGATACATCCTATCTTTAACATCAAGGTAAATAAAAGCTGAATTTCTATCTATATACAGTATATACTAACCTTCAGTCTTAGTTGGGTAAAAAAAGAAGGAATGCTTTGAAAAACACTGGGTTCGGCTCAGAGCTTCAGAGTATCGTTGGACCTGCCCAATGTGTTTCCGAAGATGTGGAAGTGGCACCTGGAGTGTTTGAGGTGTGCGTAAAACCAGAACAGAATCCGTGGGTCATGGAGCTGGTATTGTGGATAGACAACGATTTCAAGGACCCAGATCTCCCCAAGGACAAAGCACCAGCAATGAGAGAGAGCGGAGGTCGTTGGGGCCCAATCAAACCATGGGAACGAAGACACATTTTCCCTGCACGCCCAGCAGCCACCAAATTTGTCTTCCCCAAGGCTGGAAATTGTCCAGTAGATTATTTTGAGCCAGCGTTCTTCAACTCGCTTGGCACAGGAGTAAGGGCAATGTGGAGTGCATCGAAACCATATGCAGCACTACCCAAGGACGTTCTGATCAGGGAGATCTTAGCAACCAACCCTCCCCATCCTTTCAAGAGAATAGATTGTAAACAGTTTATCTGCACATACGGCATCTCAGCGTTGGAACCCTATAACTTTCCAACTCAGGATGAAGTTGACGCCATGGTAGAGGAAGAAGAGAAGGCTGCTAGAGGAGGGAAGAAGAGAACCAGAAGAGCCTGTTGAACTCGTACAAAACTCTTTGGTAAGAGGAAAAGGGGCCGCACTCATACGGAAGGTGAGAGCGAGGATTCAGATAGCCAAGAGAGTGAAGGTGGTGACCCGGTATCACGGATATACTCTACTAGTACCTAAATAAACGCATTTTTAACATTTTTATATATAATATAATCAAAATGGGAACATAATATGAGGATTAGAGCAAGCCCAAGCTGCTAGTCAAAGCACGGGTCTATTTGCGGGTTATCCGAAGTACAGAAAGTACAAAACACCCTATAGATGAGAGTCTTCGATGTTCCGAAACCTGTAGGAACTGATGAAGCAGCCTTTAAAAACCTTCGTTCATTTGGATAGGCCTCGTCTCACTCGCAATTACCTGTAGCAAACATGGGGACACTTGATTTTACTATCCATTTATTGATTTCTTCGATATTGGTTGAAAAGATGGAAACAACTCTTAGAAGTACATCTGGAAGTAACAATCGGATGGATGTAACTATCTAAAGTCCACTTCGGACTTAAGGAACGGAAACAATGCCGGTGGCTGTAACTTACAGCTGGAAACAAGAAAAGGGGCAGATGTCGACGATGTCCGGTCAGAAAGGACATTCTACCAGGAAAGAACCATAGGAACGATCCCTGGAATGTAGATCGAACAGTTTTGGACTATTCCAGATTGGATAGAACAAGAGAGAACAAGGGAGCACATGGGGACTCGCCTTGGAAACAGAAAGGGGTCAGGATGTATCCACATGCAAATGTCAAAGATATCCGACTCGGAACAGGAATAAAGAAAATATGAGGAAAAGAAATGAGGAATACTATATTCTGGACAGTTTTATATCTAATTGACATGTACTATACCTGATTAAGGGTACTTTGGTATCTCTGAAAGGGATTTCTCTATATTTTCGACTTTTTACCATATCTTTGATGTTTGATTATTATTTATTCGAAAAGGCGTATATAAGGAGGGGTGGTAGCAGCAGTATTCTCCCCAGTAACCTACGACAGAAGCCTAAGTGCTTTCACTAGGGGACTCTGGCTCATACTTTGCCCCACTTCTTCGAAGTTGGTGTTTGTATTTGGAAAAGATTAGATTTGAACTTTGAATTTGATTTGAATTTGTTGCCACTTTGGTACTTGGAAACTTTGAACTTGTAGAGTCGCATTGACTCGAATTTGAATTGAATTTGATAGTTCTATTTGAACTTAGAAAGAATTGAACACCTCCTCGAAGTAGTGAACTTCATAGAAAGCCTTTGTCATTTTGACTTGTGAACACAGAATTTGAATTTGTTTTGAACCATATAAAGCCCCACCCTTGAAGTCAAATCTTAGAGTTCTCAGTGAACCTTGCTGAGAGCGTTCATTGATACCGACCTCCACAAATCAACTACGCTAATTGCTAGTGTTGGGTTTGGTTTTGTGCACTTCGTGCTTGGAGTGTGTTTTGCTGCACCTAGTAGTAGTTTTTAGTGCCATTACCGGTCGGTGCATAGGGTGGTAATAGTGACAATGATGATGATGATGATAACAGCATTGATGGCATTGACAGTGGCAGTGGAGGAAAAAATCCTACAGATGTAAAGGGTAAGGGCAAAGAGCAAGGGAGACAAAGCGATCGGGGTGAAGAACCAGATGTTTTGCAAGAAGGAAGGAATAAGGGTAAGGAAAAGGAGAGAGACGAGCGAAAGGGCCAGGAGGATGATCAGATCTGCGAATTGAAGTTTGCAGATCTAGAGCAGAGCCTTCAACTTTGGTACACATATTGCTGGTAGGCAGGAGAGGATGTGTTGCATGTGTGTAATGAGAGGGACAACACAGAGTGATTCAGATACTCGGATGGAAGGATTTTGCAGGATGGCATTCTGGATTTGATTCCCTTCAACATTCAGGATAACGACGAGTTGGTCTTCATGTGGCTAGCTGGCAGACCTCCTGTGATTATAATTCCAGAGGAGAATGCCTTCTACACTGGATTCAAGTTTCAAGGTCAACCTATTGCATACGCCTTCAATCAGAGACTCAAATGGGAATGGTTTCTTAGTGACATACCTGGTCGTGACAGATCAGTCTTATTCGAGGGGCCTCATGGTTCAAATTCTCATCAACTGATTGACCCACTCATGCTGGAAATTGAGTTGCGGGATTCAGATGCACAAATGTTGTCAGGGAGGTCAAGATTCAATTTCAAGAAGATAGATAGGATAACTGACTGGATACATCACTCCATCCCTTCAGATGCCGCTGATGAACCAGATTTTGTTGAAGGTGGACAGTTTTTTACGACTGTTCATCGGCGTTTCCAAGATCAAACTGGCTTGGAGATATTCGTAGAAACTCGTGCTGATCAGAAGTGGGAAGTCCACAATGATGGGGAATATGCTATTAGAGAGGGTCCACTGGGCTCCATTCCCAATGAAGTTGTGGGCAGGAGATTGAGGTACATCCAAGCATCCGAGTATTCAGAGGACTAGGACTCGACATCAAAAGGTGTTCTTGTTGGTCAGCGCATTATTGGAGAAGATTGGAAGTTCAAGTGTAAAGGTCAGGATGTTGCTTGGACATTGGTCATTGAGGACAGGCTGGAGTCATGGTCGGATGATTTAAGTGGAGATTTACTATGGCAAGGGACATGGGGCACCAGCAATGTGATGATGAACTTTGATACAGGTGAAATAACCTTCCTTCACGACACTACCGACATGGATATGGATAATCCTCAAGGTTCTACATCTCCCCTGGTTTCATATAATGGCAAATGTTTCTGCTGCACAAACCAGGTTCTTTTCAATTGTGCTGTCTATCACTCAGTAGATGGCGCAACAAGATATGAATGGTGGTTTACTGAGGATGGAGTATTATTCTCCAAAGGGCCTTACAGAGAAGGTTGGTGACGAACTGGTGAAAATGAGGTATTCTTTCTGCAAGAACCTACTGGGGGCCTTGGAAATCCAAAGTGCTCCATAACATTGAGGCTGTTGTCCAAAATCGAGCAGAAAATCAATGAAGATGTCCAGAGGAAAGTAGACATGGCAAACTGGGGGAATGAGCTCAGCAGTTGGAGTTTTAGTCTTTGTATTGACAACAATCAAATAGTTAGGTATGTTGCAAGCAAAAGGGGGTTGAAGGAATTTTGGGTTGGGATAGGTGGGAAAACATTTTGGTCAGGATACTATATAAGGACCTATAAAGAGACCCTCCTAGATGGTAGAGTTATTTGGAGAAGCCCATGGCCACCCCAGGAGGATTCCTGAGGTTCATGTTCAACAGGGATTTGTATTGGTGCAGTGTATTGTTGGTACAACAGAAACCGGAAAGGTGAGAGGAGAGGTGGACGGACTTGACGGGGAAAATTATCTTGGTGTACACCAGGAAACTGGATGGCTGTTTCCAATGGATCTCTCGGGATACTCTTGAACTTTGATGGCTACCACTACAACAGTTCTTTTCTCAACCGCAGCCTTCCCCGCCACAAGCAACTTCACAGCATCAATCTTCATCTGACACGGTGCCAAATCCAGGGACTGAGGGTGTAAGAATCTCAACAGTGGCAGAGGGATTTGATATATGGATGAGAAGGAGCCTAGCCGTCTTTCAGACCTTGAAGGTATCACGCTAATGGGCGAAGTATACCACTCAAGAGTCAACCTAATATCAGAGCTACGGGAGTAGCACCAACACCAAATCAACCCAAAAACTAGTAAACCTCCGTGTAAAGTCTATCAATAACTCTACACACAAGGAAAGATTGCAAGGGTGGACTGCTTGGCAAAGGTTACGCACAAGATCACAGTCTCAATATTGTATGAAGGTCTTATAAAATCAATGTGCAACTGCAAGTGTAAAACACCACAGCTACGGGGATTCTAGGGTTTGTAGGGGCTCTGTTTATTGTCCAGTGGACTAAGTGGGACTATGAATTTTGTCTATGGTAAGACTAATTTGAACGATTGGAGACTATTGCCCTTGACGGACACGAAAACTAAGTCCTTGGCAGACACAAATGCTAAGACCCTCGACGGATCATGAAACAGTAATCAAGACCTCGGCAGCCTATGGACGGATAGTTCTCAAGTTTGACCTCGACGGTCTCGTATGTTCAAATCAAATCTTATCATTTCACTGCACAATGACAGGGCAAATCTCTCTATTGGTGTCAAGAGCAGTTACTCACGGGCAACCCACTCAGGACTTTCCTACGCACGGGTAGTACTACTTTATCTACGGATACATGAGCTGCTTTTATACTACTTCTACGCTAGCTTTGTAATCCTATCTCTACTTGTTTTATCTCTAAAAATAATGCACCGTAGCTACGAATCCATGCGGAGTCTTATCGCTAGGGACTGCTACATGTGCAGAATCTTGTCTATGGAGCTTTTCCGTATTCGAATCATATGTTTTGGACCAATCTGGACCATTCTTCATTCTTGTTTCAGCATGTAGAATGGACCTACATAGGCATACCATATGGTATTTCCTGTCTACGGACCTTATCCTGCATTTCGACGTTATCAAATTATATGGACTTTGTGTGTCCAAGTAGTTCCAGCATATGGATCCAGAGTTCCAAACTCCCGTAGCACATGAACAGCGCGGACTCCGAGATCCATTGTTCATTCCTGCCTGGTTCCTAGGTACTCTATCTGTGATCTGTGATCTGTATCATGTCTTTTTGTCTTTTCCTCAGATCGGGACTCGATCTACAGTCATATCAAATTTCTCCTAGTCTGCGTGGTCCTATGTCCAATTCCTTGTCAACTAAATCCCCCGTAGAAGTAGGTACTCCTAGTATGAATGTCTTTTGACTCTGTTAAGTTCTGCTATGAACAGTTCTGTGAAGACTACAAGTCCTCTAATAGTACAATCCCTTGATATGCCAGTGCATAGCAGAATGTAGAGAGTAGAACTTGGTGAATTACCGCTTAAGTCCTCTGCTCATAGTGTTCTACAGGTTTCAAACAGTCATACAGGTTTCTGACATGATCTATGGCTCTCTCTAACTGGTCTAGCTGTGCCTACAGCACATTCTACTAGTGGCACTAGATTTAACTAGCAATTCGGGCTTACTCTAGTTCTTAATATGATAAATATTGCTCCGTAGCACTGTTTAAAGTGCAAAAAGAACCTTGTAGCATAGTCAACTAAGTCACATTAACGCAAGGGGACACCAACACACAGGAACCCCACTGGAAGGAAAGAATGATGGTGGATCATTGTATGCAAGTGCCCGTGCTTTGCAAATATACCAAGCCAGCCTTGCACCAGAGGATGGGAGGCCCTCTTTGCAAAAGTCAAGGCAGAGGAGTAGTGCAGCTTCTACAGCTGGAGCACTGCAGAAACCCAGTATTGGATCAATGGGGCAGAGGGGTAGCAGTGTTGCTCCTACGGTTGGTACAGTTGGCCCTCTGCAAGATGTTGGTGCCGTTCCTCCACAAGAAGACTCTATTGCAGCTCCTACAGCTGGTCCTCTGCAAGAAGGTATTGGTGCTGCTCCTACTTCATGAAAAGGCAGCGCTGCTTCTGCCACTGGGTCACTACAAAAAGATAGTACTGGGTCGACTGGTGGAAACAGGGGGTGGGGTCAGGGAGGGGGGCGAGGACAGGGACAGGGATGGAAAGCAAGTACCACTTCTGCAGCTAGACCACCACGAAAAAGTAGCACTGTGAGCATTGGTGGAAACTGGGGATGGAAAGCAAGTACTGGCTCTAATGTCTCTCAAGGTTCACGGTATAGCGAGCAGCTAACAAGCCAAAAAGACAAGCAGGGCGAATAAACAAGCAGTTGAATGCATGGAAGCAACACTAAGACTTACCAAGGCTGTATATTAAGATCTTCTCGATGCAGTGAAATTTCATTCAAGGTCTTGTACGTGTGAAGGCCTTGGTGAGCCTTGCCCTTCAACCTAAGACCCGAACTTGAATACAGGATGCCGACCATAGAAGGCAAATAGAGGAAGCTACCTCGACCAAAGAAGAGGTAGTGCCAACAATGTGGAGCACCGGAGGAGCTGGCCACAAACAAGATGAGTTTTGTTGTGAGAGCAGAGAAGATGAGTGACTCGCCACCAAATTTCAAGCCAGAGAAGTGGTTCTAATGGCTGAACCATTGTTGAAATTCCTTGAGTCAAGCACTGAGCCTAATAATGCCCAGCGATGTAAATCCCAACTTCTCTCCACCAGATTTCTGCCAGCTGACCGTAAGAAGGCATACAAAACAGAACAACCTTGACTGTAGAAGAGGCAGCACCGGGAAATCATATTTGAGAGGCAAAGTCATGGCTTTCATCTGCATTATCTGCAGCCTTCTATGGCATTGATGGTCAACTTGAAAATATGGGATTGCGAATCCATAGGGTTGATTTCACTCATTCACGTTGCCCTAGCACCATTGCTGTCTTTCCTGGATGATTGGTAATGACCTCGTTACTGCAAAGGATTGGCAGACCTGAAGGAGCTGGAATGATCTGAGCTGAGCTTCTACTGGTTTCAAAATGAAATTCACCATTGAATTGCAGGAATATCATTTCCCACAATTAATCCTAGACTCGAAATTCAGTAGATTCTCACACTGTAGTTTAATCCTATTACTTGTATATAATCCTAACATAATTCAAGTGTTCAAATGTAATCCCAACTCAAAAAAAAGGACTATAATCCTTGGATAATCCTATGTAATCCTGAATGGGAGGTAGGATTAATTTAATCTATGATCCAACTGTAATCTAATCCTGTGTAATCCTAATCTAATCCCTAATCCTAATCTAATCCCTAATCCTAATCTAATCCTAATCTAATCCAATCTGGGTCAGTTGCTGAAACACCAAGTAGTGCTCTTGGAGTTGAGGTTGGCTGCCTTCAATCAAGTTTATTATAAAAAGCTGGTACCAAACATTTGCACTTTGCAGTTAGCATATATTTTTTGGGTGCAGACAACAACTCACCCTTCCTTTCACTTCCCATTTGAAAAGCATTTCTTGGCTTATTTTTCTCAGTCCTTCACTCACTTCTAACCCTTCTTGACCTTGCAGACTTGTAACTTGTTGTGATAAATTGGGAGGGACATCAAGCTGACTTGATGTGTTAGCAGGTGAGATGGGATTGAGAAGAAGAGGCGAGTGGCAGCTGTGCAGCCGTGGCATGACTGTTATAGTCCAGCTTTCCCACGAATCTGTCAACCTGTAGCACGTGCAAGTCTTGTTGATGTCTGGCACATTCCTCTCTTCTGAATTACTTCCACCATCCCCAACATGGTGTTTCTCCTCTGTGTATTGTTGTCAACTTTCAAGTGGCTCAGTAATTGGCCAATATAATGTGAAGGAGTTTATTTGGACCCTAGGTGTGTAGTCATTTTATTTTTATTTCCAATAAATTCTGACTGCTTTGAATTCTTTTCATGTTGTATTGCATAATCACAAGGGCCCATTCATCATGCACTACCTGTATGCTGTGAGGAAGTGGCTGCAGGTAGGAAATTCCAGAGTGAAGTCTACAGACCCCCAGTGATGGTTGATTACACTAAGTCCACTCACAGATACTAAACAATGTCACATGCACAGTCTGGATTACAGTAGGATTAATCCAAGCTTGGTGGGATTATGGTAGGATTAATCTATCTTGGTGAGATTAGTGTAGAATTAGATGCCAATAAAATTACATAGGATTATATAGGATTAACAAGGATACTATTATGTAGAATTAAATAGAATTATAATGTGATTAATCCTTATTTTTGTTGGTTGGGATTGTACTTGCTTCTCCTCAGATTATGATAGGATTATATTGTAGTGATAGGATTAATTTACAGTGCGAGAATCTACTGAATTTTGAGTCTAGGATTAATCATATGTAGTGCAATTGTTGTGAATTGAGAAATACAGATTCCCAGAACATTACACGAAAGCCTGAAACACTGCAAAAGAGTGGGATTGATCTCTTCGAAGACTTGCATTTGAACACCTCACCAACTTTCTGTAAACTGACCATAGAAGGTTTGCAGAATCAGACCACCTTGACCGCAGAAGAGGTAGCATTGGCGAAGGAACACTTGTGAGAAGAAACCCAGTCTGGCAAACACAACCATAGTCAGGTCAATTGTAGTTTCAACAACTAAATTTGAGGAACTCACCATTGAACTTTCCCAACTTTCTGTCACTACCACTTTGAGTGATGTTGGTGTTGTTGAACCTGGAGATGAGGACAGACAATGCACAACATCACCTATAGAAAATGCTGTACCTCAATCTCTACCATAGTGGAGATTGGGGTGAGTTGCTAAGGAGAGCAGCCTGGGAAATTTGATTTGGCTATTTGGACCAAACAACAGCTTTGACCATTGTGACTACCATGGCCTTACTCGTGAATGTGAACCACCACCTCCACTTCGGTAGAGTCAGTGTGCAATCTTCTCTAGATCGATTGCATGCATTCAAGTCAAGTATTCATATTCTCTGCACTTATTCCATTGGTATGCTACTTTCTCCACTTCTGACATTGCATCGAGCTGATATCTTCCTCGTAATCTTAACATTGCGATGGAGTTGGGTAAGTCTTCTCCTTCTCTTCTTCCTTTCTACCTTGTGATACTCTTCTTTGGTCAAGTATCAATATTTTTCAGCTCCTCTATGGAAGAGCCGAAGTTATTTCTACCTTGCAATACCCTTCTTCGGTCAAGTATCAATATTTTCAGCTCCTCTACGGAAGAGCCGACATTATTTCTTGGTTTGATACTCTTCTTTGGTTGAGTTTCAATCGTTTCAACTCCTTCAGGAAGAGCCAGATTTCACACACTTTTTTGAGAAATCACTGACATTTCCACGGATTCTGCAAGTATTATTTTGTCCTTGGGTCCCCATGAAGGTCGAGTTGGAGCGATATTCAAAAAGGAGCATGTTTTTGTCACCACACCCAATGCTGAAGTCATTTTTGACCCTTTGTGCAGTGTTTGTTCAGTTTATCTTCACAAAAATAACCACTTTGGCCTTGAAGACCCACTATATTTTCCTCAGCTGTTCAGCCTCACCCATCCTCACCTCGCCCTCATTCCTCTCCCATCCACAGACAGTTCCGACGTCTATTTCATGTGCTGGTACCCTCTGACATGTAACAATTTTGAATGGGTCAATTCTGAATATGAATCAGGGTCATCTACTGGGTTAGGACTCTTCAAAAGGGATCTTCGTGCTAAAATTCGTGATACAGTCTCCTTACTCAATGAACATATGTTGAACATGGACCCTTCACACTCATATTTGCCCTGTAACAGTATATAAAGAACTACAACTGTAGTCTTTCATGGCTGCTAGTGCAACTGAACTGTGTCTGTAGCTTTGCTCGAGCCCTTCGCATGTTCGAGTTGGTCCAGCACATCTGCCTTGAGTGTGGTGGCCACACCAATTGGTTGGTCAACTATGCACATTGCTGGGAGCATTTGAATGTATTACAGACCAGTTATGAGGCCACTCGCACCATTGGCACTCTTGCTGGTAATCTGGAACTCACACAGCATCTACACAACTTAGGTGCAACCCCACTTCGATATCTTTAGCTTCGAAACACTAACAATTCGTTTCAGGAATTCCAGTGTGGCTCGTGCGAGATTTGAAAGAGAAGAGTTCCGAACTGTGGGTTTTGAGGTGAATAGATGCCCCCGATGTGAAAGAAAGTCTGTCCCTCCAGATGGGGGGATTCCAGCTCTCTTTTGAAGAAAGCAGCTCGTTAAACCCATGGTGTGGACTGGCAAAATCAGCATTTTGAATTTCAATCACTATGAGTGTCACAAATTGTTCACTTTCCAAGGCATGTCCAACCTCAAGAAATACCTGGAAATTAATTTTTTGGGGCATCCCAAGCATTCCTGGCATCTGGTCATCTTTATACAAAGTTTCCACTGTTCTAATCAGAAGTCTGGTAGTTAGTCACATGTTATTTCCTATTGGTTAAGCCCTATCCCCTTATAGATAGCTCAGTAGTATATAAACCCCCCCATGTATCTAGCTTTTTTCCCCAGCCTTGTAATTTTAAACCCTCTGTTTGTGTTTCTGTCTCTCGTGCTTTCTGCTTTTCCTCCTCTCTTTCTCCAGTTGAGCCATTGCTCCTGTCCAGTGTTCCTAAGTGTTCCCAAGTGTTCCTTCCAGTATTTCCAGTGCCCTCAGTATTCATCCAGTGTGCTTCAAGCGCTTTTAAGCTCCCACTCAGCATCCCTCAGTAAGTATTTACCTTTGAGTAAACCTTGTCACCTTGGTGCTCGCCCTTTGTAGTGTTGTCCATATTGTTTAGCTTGCCATGTAAGCCTTAAAACCCCACTAGTTGGGTGTAGTGGTTCTAAGGTTGAACAGTTTGTTTCAATGAGAAGATGTCGCTGCAGCTTCAAAAAGCCACAATGGCTCATCTCTACGAAGAGGAAACACCTGTATCAGAAGTCAATGTGCAGGCCTCTTCATCATCGACAGTACTACAAGTTTCAACTCCATCAGTGACAGACAACCATGAGTAACTTCAGCTATCTTTGCTAAGTATTTATTGACTTATTCTCTTTGGAGGTCCAAAGAAACACCATTGCATAGAAGCTGAAGCCCCTGCACCCCTGTCAGGAATTGAAAACTCTTCTGATGCACTCAACAGGTGAGGTTTCAAGACTTACTCAGAGAATCATCAAGTTGACACAAGTCAGGGGGATTAGGGATGCACAATGAATACTACTAGAGGTTCACTACAGATTTACAGACTAGAGTGTGATTTGGGATTGGAAATACTTATCCAAGGGTTTGTTGAATGGTTTCAGAAGGCTTAGAGGTGCTATTTGAGCAGTAGAATTCAGACAGAGCTTGGTTTGAGAGAGAGGAAACAGAATATATTGAGTAGATACTAGAAAAATAAGAGAAAGAAGCAAACAAACAGAGAGAGAAACAGAAGAGACAAAAGAGACAAAAGGAACAAAAGACTACAAGGGTTACAAATATCAAGGCTGAGGTTTGCTTGCAAACCTCAGGCCTTATATACTATTCTGTTATCTATCTAATGAGTCATTAATGAGTCAATTAATACATGAGTACAGCTATGCTATGACTAGAGATAAGAGATGAGTCAAAATGACTGTGCAAACCTGTGCAGACCTGTGCAGAGATGACTTGCCAGTTGGATTTACTGAGAATTGAATAGGGATAGTTGATAACAAGGATCTATTGATAAGATTAAGACTTAGAAAAATTGAAGGGGGGCCAGTACTATGTTGGTTGGCAGGGTTCAGCTGGCATAAGTGTTTTGGTTCATGACAACCCCCCCCCCCTGCTACCACCCACATCAAGTTCAAGGAAGTGGAGGCTAACTGTTGGAATATTTATTACATCTTCTCTTCTAACTCTACTTTATGATTGTTAACACCTCTTACTACTATCATTCCACAGTTGACCACAGTCGTGCACAGCAATCTGCAGCAGTACAGACCATATGGTCTTATCTATATTTACCTACATTATCAGTTCTACTCCCTTCACCTATAGTGAAGCCTCTGGTCATCTTTCCACCTGTAGTGGAAACCTCTTAGCTGCTAAGACTACCTGCTGTAGTCACTCTCAAGAATATCTCTTTATTCTTCTCACAGGTTATGGGCCCTGCCTTTTAACCTTATCCTTTAAAACATCCTCTTCACCATTGTATGGCACCAAAAGTTCAAACAGTTACACCACCAGTATCCACAGTACAACCACCTGCTGGGAACAAACCTTGTGCAAACAAAGAGCACATATACAATGATACAGAAAAATGAGACTGTTATTTTTCCAATAATATCTGGGAAGACTGCAGACAAAATTATTGTCTAAATCGTTACCAGTTGCTCGAACAGTAGCAATACCCTCTTGGGGAGTCTTTCCACATACAGAACAATGTTCCATAATAGAGGAAACACACGGTGTACAATCCTCTACTTCAAATCCTCAAACACCAGTACAACAATCTCCACCTCCTGTACAAATACCACCTGTACAGCAGCCTACAGAAAGAACCAGAACATGATTCTGAAGACTCAGAAGAGGAGATATACAAAGAAGATTCTGATACAGAAGACAAAGACAAAATGTCTGTCAACAAAGCATTTGACAAAGTCACAGAATTGAAATCTGATGGCAGTAATTGGACATCATGGAGCAAGCATGTGGAACACGCTGCTAAATCCATCAAAATGGAACACCTCCTACTCCTGGCACCAAATGATGATGATAAAGACAAAGATGCAACTCTCTTAAATGCCATGATAGGAAAACTTCCTGATGCCATTTTTCGACGATATCATGCCATGGAAACCACAACTGGTCTTTGGTTAGGTCTAGTAAAAGACTATGAAACCAAAAATGCCCATACAGAAGCACAACTCGAAAGACGTTTACACAGTCTTATCTGCCATAACCCAGCCAAGATCAATGAACATCTTGATGCTATGATCATAATACGTGATCAGCTAAATGAACGATATGCAACAATCACAGATATGCAATTCAAAAATGCCATCATCGCATCCCTACCAAATTCAATCATTCCCACCATTGATGCTATTGTGGAAACACACAGAATAACATCAACAACACTTACACCAGAAAACCTGATAGCAGTAAGAGAACTCCAAATGAGTAGCACTAAAATTCTACTGCCATGCCTATTCCTAATAACCAAGATTATTCACTAAAGGTCATAAAACCTCTCCTCCTTTCTGTAATATTCCAATCTGTCAATCATATCATCAAATTCATCCAAGGACACTCTCCAGTACATCAGCATCTTGACAATTTACTGGTGAGAACTTTTTGACGACTTTTTGGACTTGCACAAGCCAACAAGTCGACCAGTCACCAGCTATGTCTGATTTCTGGCAAGCTCAGTTTTGCTCGGGTCCACCTGCCAAAATTTTCCAGTCACCTCAACTTCTCACAAAAACCTCCACTGTTGGAGGCTTTCCAAGGGCAGCTATCATGTTATGGAACATATGCCAGCTATTTTGACCTCATTGGCTGGCGTGTGGTTGCGATATGTGAAGGAGCTGGTGAACTTGCGAGGGGGTGGACTGGTCGAACCAGCCAAAAAGCCCAGAAAAGCCAGGAAAGTTCACCAGCAAATTGTGTAAGTTGCTGATGTAAATCTCCTCATTTTCCTCAATGCTTAGCCTCCATATCACAACCACCAAAATTAACCCACTCAAAGCCATGAGCAAAATGTAGGGAATCTTGAGCAACAAATAGCTCTGTTTATTTGAGTTTAGTGACTAGGATATTGTTAACCTTGATATAACAACAATTTTACTCTAAACTCACCATTTCATTGCATAAATCAACTGGTGAGGCCTTCTTAAGAACTTGTGGATCTTCAATCAAGAAGCACTTGGATGATGTTAATTCATCAGCCTGGTCATATCAAGTCTTCTATGATGTCCTCCAAAAACAAATAATAATAACACATACCAAAGATTGGTAACCTGAGATTGGAATCCCTTCGTAACCCTCAGTTTGGTGTTTTGGAATTGGAATGCCTTTACATTCTTCAGTATGCTGAGGCTTATCAGTTCAAGTTTCAGCTTTCTCCTGTAATATGGGGGGGGACTCACCAAAACTGGGTCCAACTCTATAGAAGGAGTGTGATTGACATCCTCCATCATTCTATTCTGTAGAATATAGCTGTGAGAATTCTGGGTATGCATGTTAAGTTCAGATGCAAATTACACAAACCTTGATATCAGTGTTCACCTGAAACCATGAGTTAGCATAGAGACAATCTACATTGCCTGAGAAGATGACTGGCTTACTGCAGTGAATAGTTGAGCAAGAGCTTTGTGTATGTCATGAATTCTCTTTTCAGTTTGCAGATATGCCTGTTGCTGCCATGAATTTGACACATCTATAGGGCCTCCAACATTCTGTTCAGCAAGTCCAGTGTAATGAACTTCATCTAAAAAATCATCAGTAAACAAGTACACAAACTGTTGTCTTTGCAGGAATACCTAATTGATGAGCAAGGAAACGTGATTCCAACATTCTCCTTCCAAGGCCTCATCCCGATCGGAGTACTTTCAGATGGAAAGCTGTTTGCATTCCCAAATCTAATTTCTGGGACACCTGTAACATGTGGTCAATCACTGGAACAGAAGCTGTCTCCTGGGTACTCTTGTGAGTGATAAGACTTTTGAGAGACTGTATCTCTGACAGAAATCTGTCAGCCAAATTCTCAATGTTATCCTTCAATTGTTCCTACAGGGTCTATTATAAAAAAGAAATCATCATGGTACAGGATTTCAAATGTACGTTCATAGCAGCTATCTCACTTCGTAACTCGTATATAGCTGACAAATAAGATTCAGTCTCCTCAAAATTTTTGCATCCATCAGACTTGAATATATCCAAAATGCCGCTCATTTCAAGTAGTGTTGGTGTAGTGTTGATTAGAACTGGGCTCCGGGCACGGCATGACGAGTTGGAAGAGTATTCCTACATAAGTGATCACCAATGTCAATTCACATAGTGCCAAGGTCAATGAAATGTACTACTGTCTTATTAGTCATGTCAGCATGATTGAATCCATTATCGACTTGTATATCAGGTAGCGTCGGTGTAGCCTGAGATTCTGACGAGTATTCCTACACAGACGTTATGATCATATCAGCATTGGCAGTTAAAAATTCGAACAGCACCTAATGGTAGCACTAATCATGGTGAAATACCTTCTCATTGGTGGTGTCGGTATCTGCTTGTACTGATGGAAGATGTTGGCGTTGTGTGAGTTCATCATTGATGTTGTCCTGACTGTTTTGCTATGGTCCAGTGTCAGCTACTCATAATGGACAAGCGTCACTAGTCACTAGTAGTACCTTCTCTCTGTTAATTTGCTGTACAGTCTTGCAGCAAGTACTATGACCTCACGCAGTTAAAAGTGGACCCAGGATCTTAGCTGCAACTTCTTTGATGGGGACTGGACCAGTATATGACCTCTCCAGATGTGTGTCCAGTGACTTTGACACCTATGGACAGCGTTGCTGCATGGAGAAAATACCTTCCTGCAGTTGAGACCACTGATCAATGTTAGGGTAGCTTGGTTTACCACCAGACCAAGGATGATTATTCGTGTGTTTCTCGAGCTCACTGAGAATCCCAATGAGTATTTCAGGGTCACTAGAAACCTGTACAAGTCGTCGACCTTCCTCAAATTAAAATCACGAAAGGAACCATCACACACCTTTTCCT
Organism: Marasmius oreades; assembly: GCF_018924745.1. NCBI lineage: Eukaryota > Fungi > Basidiomycota > Agaricomycetes > Agaricales > Marasmiaceae > Marasmius > Marasmius oreades. The sequence goes on from NC_057325.1 coordinate 4,476,018, forward strand.
GCAAAAACTCTACGTTGGAGGTTAAACGTGATCCAATTTCCTTTCCATGCAGCATCGCCCTCACTATAAAACCGCAGTTTTTTGCGTTGATTACAATGTATGGTGACTTGGAGGTGGCTTCAATTGGATCCGAAATTGAGCTGATATCCTCAGAAATGTATGCTTCACATTCAAGAAGACGTTGTTTGATCTCTTCCTATATGACATCAATCATAAGTGTGGAGTCGTAGCGTAACTTTGATGAGAAAAGAGAAGGGAAAACACACCGATTCCGCTTTAAGTGCCACTAATCCTTCTGACAGCGCTTCCTCTGCTATTTGGTCCTTCAGAGTCATGAAGGTGTCATAACACTCTCCCTGATCTTCTGCCTATGCATTCAAAATATCGTCGAGCTCGTGAACAGACACCATCATGTTGGAGGATGGATGAAAGAGACTGAAGAGCACGGTGGCACGATCACATGATGCGATCCATTTAAATATTCTGCAGACTCTTAGACCCTTGACATCCTACTTTGAATCATCATTCCATTGTGCCACTCTCCTCAGCCACTAAATAACCAATACCACTACTATCATCCATGTCGCACACAGAGTCTGTCAGAAACCCAGGGCTGTTCTCCGACTGCGAATTTGTTTTGCCAGTCGAAAACTTGAAAGTTTTCTTGAGGAAGGCGAGTGGCTCAGGTGATGGGTTGATTCATTATTACAGGTGAGTTTCATGTCTCTAAATTTCACATGTCGACTGACTTTGGTCACCAAGCTATCCCATTACAAACAGCAAGAAATGATGCTTGACCTAGCAAAACACCACATCAAAGGATTGTGAGAGAAAAATGGGGAATTGCAAGAGAAAAATAAGGAATTGGAGAAGAGGGTCAATGACCTCGAGTCAGATATCATGGACCTGGACAGGGAGATGATTACTTTAGAAGCTCAGCTCTACAGGGTTCGTTAAGCTCTAGCCTCTGGTGCAACAATGAATGCAAGCATGTGTACTACCTTTCATGTAAATCTCTTGGTGTAAAATGAATCAACCCATTCCAATAACGGCATATTTCCTTTCCCCTCACTAAGACACTGAAACCAAATACCTATCATTAACACCAAAATCATCATGCACCATGATAAACACATCCTTGCTGTGAGATTGTTTAGTGATGGAAAGTGAAATGTGGGTGTATGGTGCACACGCACCGACAGATCCTGTCTTGAAAGGCATGTTGCCAATTGTATGCCATAAAACCATGTGAGGATAGGAAGTATTGTCTACAAGCATTGCGATCCGTGCCACATCTGAGTTGTTTTCGTAGATTGACTTTGTCAAAGTATTAACCAATGGATCTGTAATTCATTGCAGGACTATCTCACCACGATCAAGATAATAGACTCTGCAGCAGCATTCAAATTAGTATGTACTATACAGGGAGCCCTTGAGCAGATACCAACCTTGTCATGAACTGATACTACTCTGTTGGCCGTTTGCCCATTGGAATAGCTGCGACTTTGAACACCCAATGATGAAGTCAGGGGACTGTGTGACAAAGCATGCTTCCCATGCAGCCTCTACACCGCATGTGAACTTCCTAGAGACGAGTGAGCTATTGATGTTATAAAGGAGGAATTTGCAGTTTTCAGCTACGGGAAACTGGCGAGATCTTCCACATACTTCCATGCTAAATTTTTGCAGCGAGCATAGATCAGACCATTGCAGATGGTGATAAGAGCTGCACGAACACTTTACTGGCGGTTCTCAAACCCTTTGTGGCGATCTCAGATACGACAGAGTCGAATGAAAATTTCCAGATTTTGGTAAGGTGAAGTAATGAGAATACGAACAAGTATCCTGGGATGACGCATAACACACAAGATAGCAGAATTGGCGTATGATACCAAAATGGTCAAACAGTTCAGTGTGAACACTGAAGTGACTTGGAAGTGGCTTATCGACTCTCCATCGACATTGGGAGGTTGAGGTAGCTGGCCGAGTAAGATCCAATCGTGGTCTATATCTTGTAAAAATAAGGGAGGTTAGGCCACAACAACTGTATAGTCTAGTATTTGCTTGCCTGCAACCTGCCAGAACCAAACCGTTTTCCCAACTCCAACGGCCAGAATTCGTTCATCATGCAAAGAAGAAAGTGAGGATACGTCCCCAGGAACAGGTGTGGCTTGTGTGAGCCTTGATTCTAGCTCCTGAATAGAAAAATTGGTTTCTGGGCAAGTCTTCATGATGACCTCCTGAATGGTATTGAGGAGGATGTCATCTCGACAGAAATTTGATATAGGTTGATCAGAAGCAAACATTGCATGCTTCGCCGTCAGGAGGACAAGACTGGACCAATTACTCTTCACAAAATCTGAATAGTCCTTGGCAGTTGTTCCAGCCCTCTGGCCGGCTCTCTTTCTGGGTTCTTGAGGCTGAGATGGAGCAGGATTTGGTGAATGGGCTCGAGACCCAGCAGGTGTACCTGTATGTGAGGCTGACCAAGATCCAGAACAAGGCAGCTGTTGAGGTCCTTTCTTCGGGAGAGGATTGAATTCAACTGAAGGTTGACGAGATGGCTGACGAGAGGGTTGGCAAGATGGCACGGTTGATGAATTCTGTGAGCCTGGCTGTGAGTTGACAGGTGGCATCGTGACGAAACCAAGCTGTATAAAAGGATCAACAAAAAAACGAACTGAGATACGTTCAACACGTACCATGTTGTCTTCATTTGCACCCATCTCCCACTCTCCTTCACCTGGAGGGATGTCCTCAATATCACTATCAACAAGTCCACCACCTCGCCTCTCTTCTCGTACAAGTTGCACTCGAAATCACTTGGAAAGGTCTGTCCTGCCGCTGTAACAGACCAATGTCAGTACTGATGACGTTGACGGCAGATGTAAACCTACCTTGGTTGGCACACCTTCCTATCATGTGCAGCCATCTTCTTTCCCTTTTCACCCCCACTGGTACTCTTGGTACTCTTCGCTGGTCCCGCCGGTCTCATCTGCTTCGCTTTCTGAATGAACAAGACAAAGGTGAGTTGATGATTTTCAAACTTGAATGTAAAATGACTAACCGGCTTTATCTCAACCTCACTGCTATCATCAGAGTCTCTCACCCATCAATGTCAATGTACTCATGGGAGTCTGAAAACAAGTTGTGCTCGTCTCGTTCTCCCACAGGTTGTTCACTGCCACCATACACCTCATTCTCTGTCTCTTTGGGTACATTCAGTAAGTCATATGCCCTTGTTCTCACTTTCAAATCCTGTATGGTCTGCTGTTCACGCAGCATCGACTTCAGCTTCTCCAACTCCACTTCCTTCGCATGTATCTCCTGCATTCTCACAAGCTTCTTCTGTAGTTGCACGCGTTTTTCGACCTGGACTTCCTCAGAAGACCACCTGGGATGGGGGCGATCCGGTCATGCTGGGTCTAGATTCTTGTTTGCACAAGGTAGGGTCCTTCTTTTACCTGTTTTGGCTGATTTAATACCCAGCCTTGTGAAAAAAGACTGTGGTCATACCATGCTTGTTTTTGCTACTGGATGCTGCCTCTGGATCTCCATCTTCGGACTGTTCAGTAGTGGGAGAAACTGGTTGAGCGCTGGTGGCAGCGGCAGCAGAACATTTTGATTGCGAACGTGAGTGTGTGTTCAAGGTTTGTGAATTTTTGTCATCACTGACCGGCAAATTGACAGGTTTTTTCTTGGAGTGAGGGGGCATAGAAAGAGAGCAATGTGGGATGTGTGTGGGACGTGTGAAATGTGTGGGAGGGATGCAGGTGTGTGTTGGATTGAATTGCCGCAAATTTGCCGGTTTGCTAATTATTTGTCACTGCCAGCACCAGCAGTCACACACACAACCACATGTGTTCCACAACATGTTTTCACATAACATCTTATCCTCATATAAATTCAGATAGCGAAGAACTCCCTCATACCCCATCCATATTCACCAAACTGAACCCAAATGTCTGACTTTTGTTGCGCTACTTGCAACCAGGTCTTTCGATCACCTGGTGGTCTCACCCGCCATAAAAATATCAAACACCCTGCCATTTCCTTTGGACCACAGAACACTGGGGAAAGTCAACATCAGTTCAAAACACACCCACACTTTCATGGTGCATTTCTTCAATATCACTGATTTGTCAACTAATATAGCTTACTTCTCCTATTTTAGCCAATCCATACAATGCACATGGCATTCCTGTACCTGAAAATAAGCCCCCCAAGTCAATTACCGAACCTCCTATCCATCTTGCAGAAGCCTGGAGCCCATTCAAAAACCATTCTACTTACAATTGGTCACATTTTTTTTATGTTGAACTCAAAGCCTCGAAGGGGAAAATCAACAAGTCTTTGGATATTCTAGCAGCACAGCTTCTTGAAGTTGGGGGTAGTAATACTCCATTCAAGGACGCACAAGCACTCTATACAGCAATTGACTCTATTCAAGAAGGAAATACTCCATGGTTGACATATCATATTAAGTATACTGGTGAGCTGCCAGATGATCCACCCCTTTGGATGACAGAAGTTTATGAGTTCTGTATCCGTGATACATTGAACATTCTTACGGAACAACTTAAAACGGAAGTGTTTAGTGGCCAGTTCAATTACACTCCTTATTGGGAGTGGAATACTCGCAATGAGAGAGTTTATTCCAATCTGCTCTCTGGGGATTGGGTATGGGATATTGCCGTAAGTTGTATTTTATTTGTTTGTTTGTTGATATACTTATCAATTTGTCTTAGGATGAAATTTCTAAAGACCCAGACCTATCTCGCAGCACAAATGGGGCAATGCTGGTTCCTCTTGTTCTAGGAAGTGACAAAACAACAGTCTCTGTTGGTACGGGACATCAAGAATATCATCCTGCCTATATCTCGCCTGGAAATCTAACAAATATTGCAAGAAGAGCACATGGCAATAGCGTTCTTCCTTTTATGTTCTTTGCTATTCCCCGAAGTGAGCATATTATCTTGCCAGTTACGATAATTCTGATGACTCATACTACAGCAAATCAAAATGATAGAAAGTCACAATTATTTCATACTTTCTGTTGACGTCTCTATCACCACAGTTTGTTCACAGCACTAAAGGTGCTAAAACCATATATGACCACCCCAATCCTTCTGAAATGTCCTGATGGCCACTACCGTCGAGTCATATTTCAACTAGGTCCCTATATTGCTGACTATTCTGAGTAAACATACCTCTCCTGTGTTGTTCAGGGTTGGTGCCCAAGGTATGTCTCTTTTCACACTCTGATATTTTTGGGGATAGCCTAGATATTGAACAATGTCCTATATTCAGCCAGAAGGTGTAACATATCGTATACTCTCGCTATGACAAGTCACTATGAGGGCTCTGAAACGTGTCCGACAGCAAGAACTGCTAGGCACTTAGTCAACTTAGTACTCAAAGGGTGGACTAATAGTGTGAACTAATAGGGACTCAGAGGATTCTGACAAGATAAGTCTGTATAGACTCTCAGTTGATAGAAGAACTCTCAGTAGGCAGTTAGATTCACAAGAAAGAGATAGATTGTTAGAGAAATAAGAGAAATACGACAGTTAAGGCAATAGTAAGGCTAAGGAGTCTAGTACATGTGAAGAGGTTTTTATACTACTATTTAGGTACTTAGTCATCAAGAAATGGAACAAAAAGGAATGTTGGGGAAAGGGAGAGAATATTCAAGGGGGTTCTCGGGAAATAGCCACAGAATAAATGAGGGATGGCGTACACGAGTTATGTAGTGTGTCTGGGTTAGCCAGCTAAATCAGGTTAGGCCAGATATTTCAGGAATGCGGGAATTCTAGTAACACGGACATTATTACCATTGTTGCCATAGATGTAAATGTGAACGGATCAATGGTGAATATTAGGAAATTTGTACAGTATGTTACAGAAGGTCACTGTGTTTCACTCTGCCGTCATTACTTGCTATGCACCAAGTGATGAATGTGGGAGCAATGGAATGTACAGAGAACACATCCGCTCAAACCCACACTGGCATGACAGACACCCTCGCAGAGATACAGTGTTTGTACAGGTGGACAGCTCACTCCCAGGTATTCTGGGCCTTGCTGTTGCTCATGTGCTCCTCTTCTCTTTCACCCATAATAACAAGTATTATCCATGTGCATTGTTCAACTGGTACCTTCAGCCTGATGACAAGCCTGATGAAGACACTGGGATGTGGGTTGTTGAACAGGAAGTACAAAGAGATGGCAGACCCACCTTGGCCATTATTCATCTAGAATCAATTGCCCACTCCGCACACCTTCTCCCTTGTTTTGGTATGGATACTCTTCCAGAAATTTTTCATCATTCAGACTCTCTTGATGCATTTGAGTCATATTATGTTAACAAATTTACAAACCATCAAATGTTTAGTTTTTTATCTAGCAATTGAACAATATGTACTTTACTGTATGAATAATTTATAACATCTGCAAGAAGAATTTGAACACCATGTCTTACCAACTTCACATCATTCAAGTTCTCTGTATAATTCCTCTCATCCAATCTTATGTGTAGCTAGTTGTATACTCAAATTGAATTATATTGTAATTGCTTTTTATCACCTTTATAATTCTTTTTCTTCATCAGCAAACCTGTTCATGTTGTATGTAGACTATCTAGCGTGCATAGCAGATTAGAAAGTGGCCCCTTTATATAGCGTTAATTAGCCCACAGCATAAGTTATGTAACACTGTACAGTACTCACACAATGGTACATAGCACGCTATAGCTGGCCATAACCAGGGGCTATAGCTATTATGTAGACTAGATAGACTACTGATCTCCTGAACCAATATGATAGTATTGTGTATCTGTATTTAATGTGCATTCATCAGGCAGCTTGCCCCAGGCAATAAATCAAAAGAAACCGGATATTATTCATGAGTTATGTATAGTATGATAGTGTCAGGAAATAAGAAACCTGCGCCAAGCCCAACGACTGCAACGTCCACGCAAGTTCTGTGGCACCAACTGGTCCCCATTCACCAGGCTCATTCCCATTATCCATTTCAGGACCTGACTCCAGCTCATCCACTTCACTATCTGTTTCGCCCATTCTTTCCTGCATTTCCATAGCTGCATGCTTGACTAAACTGTCGGAGAGAGTCTGGACATCGGAGGATTTAGACACCCAGGAGAAGGCCGTGCTTTGAAAAAGAAAGCATAAGCCTTAGAGAACAACCTTGATTCCAGTCAAGACTTACGCCGGTCGGCTCCCAGTGTGGCTTTGAAAGTTCCAGGTCCAGATTTGCCAGCCTTTGTTTGTCAAGCCTGCCACAAAAAAAGGAAATAAGAGAGTTGGGGAGAGAAGGAAGTTTGGAGTGCAAGTGGTAGTAACAAAGCAAGGGGAAAAAGTGGAAGGAAGGGAAGTAAAACGTACAATAATAATATATATAGCTACAACATGTCACAATGCATACCCTGTCCCTCAGATAAATCGGTGATCTCGGCAGTGACTACGATAATAATATATATAGCTACGACATGTCGCAATGCATACCCTGTCCCTCGGATAAATTGGTGATCTCAGCGGTGACTCGAGCATTCTTTAAGTCAAACATCGCAGATAATGGACATCAGATAATGTACTTGGTCAGGCATCCTGGTTTTTTCACAACCCTTACCTACAGCCCTGAGACTACTAAGTTTTGGCCATCTTTGTATACCATTTGTTATGCAGGAAGAATGAGGGAAGAGCCTGAGGTTAATGATGGAGAAGGTTTAGAAATTCGTAAGTAGAGTCTTGATGTATAACGTTAACTATATAATTGACAATTTTCTTCATAGCAGCCATAACTTACATAGCAACGAGCATGAACTATGTAGTGCTATGTAGCGCTAACCCAGTGCTATGGGGCATATGAGTACTACATGTAGCCTTGGCAGCGGTTACATAGTCGAAAACAGGTTTGCTGATGTTGCTGTCCACATTATTAGAGCTTATGGCCCAGGGCTAGCAATGCCTGGACATTGTAAGATCTCACTGTGTAACTATGTAGAACATAGAACAACCAATAACATATGCATACAGAACTACCATACAGAGGTCCTTTTGGCATATCTATAGTAGTAAGAGACTAGAGAGGGTGTTTGAAAGGCATTTGTAAGGGGAGTATTTGAAAATTCGAAGATTTTACTCTGAAAGTACCATTTTGATAATCTGGAGGCATGTTTTTTTGAAAATAAACACATATTATAGCATACTTTGTACCTACATACATCAAAACCCTTGGTGGCAACTGAGCGGCACGACTTAGACACGCTTTTTCATTAGCGGGAGGCGTGTGAAGGTACCACGTGTCCTCCAAACTTGAGGCTGCGCCGTTATCCGGCACCGACAAGTCAACAAGTCGCAGCTTTTCGGCTTTTCGGATTTAATGATCTGAATTTGGTAAAAAAAGTGCCGAAAAGTGGCTTTTGTCTTGTCCGCCAGTAAAAAAGCCGAAAAAAGCTCAAAAAAGCCGAAAAGGCTTATGTCATTTTGCTGATGAACCCCCCTTGCGGCCATTGGGAAGGCATCGGGATGGAATTCGGAGCAACGAGCAGTGGGGAGATCGAGAATAAGAATATCATAGGCATTCGGGTAAAAAGTGACACAGAGATTGGGGCACCTGCGCGACATATGATAGGAAACGGACACGGTGCGGTTGGTGGCCCAGGTGCCGACAAGAACGTCTGATGTGTGGTATCCGTGTTGTAGATCAATGGAGTTGACCGGCAACTCCGGCAAGCGCAAACACAACTATTAGAATATTCCGGTTATTTCTCTCCTACTTTCTTACTCAGCTACTTACTCATCTTCCTCAGAACACAGTACATACAAGAACATTCTAGATACATGGACTACTAGTATATAAACCAGATGTAAAGCCTACACAATATATAGAGTTCTTTCCATATTTCCACAATAATCCGACCATTTGAATTTATGAATGACCGAAAATCTTTTTGAGCCAGTCTGGGAACACTTGCATAACTTGAAGATATACTAAATGTCATCCTTGTAAACCGTACCTCCGTTCTCGATTCGTCAACGTATAATTCTATTAGTATGAGTCCTTACTTCACAATTGCTTACTGATCAGTTCAACACATCTCTCGACCAACCCTCGACCTTCCTCCTCCATCGACTCTGTGCCAGCTTGTTCGTTGCTTGCATTCCACACCTACACGGGCTATATACGTGCCAGCTGCCAGTAGCATGTCACGGCTTATTGCCATGTCGACTTCCATCTCCTCGGAGCAAGCGTTGACCGCCCTGAAATCCTCAGCTTTCTATCGCGTACTACTGCCATAGTACCGAGTCACTTCTCCAGAGTCCGAGTCGGTGCTGAGTCCGATCAGCCTAGAGCCTCCGGGCTGCAGTTTAAATTCTCTGTTCATCACGTCTGCCAGCAGAAAAGGCTTCGCAAGGAAGTCCTCCAGAAGTAGATATCGAAGTAGATGACGGCACGAACTTGGTCATGGATCCGGGATATCGGGCGTGTCAACTTGGGTTCACGAACATTCGGAACCACGTTCTTGTACATAGACGACATACGGGGTACAGTTCTTGACATGATTTCATCCATCCGCTTTATGAATAACCCTCGATTATAGATGATTGAAACAGTCGGATTCTCGATTATTGATCCTTGATAATCATGACGGCGGACTCAAGAAAGATATCACTATTGAATTCGGTCATGTAGTACATAGTGACATTCAAGAACGCAACTCGCCTCTTGTCAATCATGTATACATTGGAAGACTGTCCGGGCAGGCTTTATAACCTAGGTTCGGTCGTAGTCGGTGAAGGATTTTAACTTACAATAAGTGCGCTGATGGCTACACAACATCTACATGAGCAAGTGAGTATCCCCAGATGGAATCTAAACAGGCCACGATGACAGACATACCAACGACTCGGAGGTTCGGAACCCTATACACCCTCAAATCCGTGTCCAGAACACCTCCCGTATCTCTCAGTAACATAGCCGTTCCAACGATGATTATCACCACAAGTAAACGAGCTGGTTGGAGAAACAAAAATATTCAACTCCCTTCGGTTTAACACTCACGACTCTCAAACGGGAAAAACAAAACACGACCGGTATCGTTGCTGGTATCGTACCCAAACCGACCGACCATCTTCATTCATGTGTGAATGCAGCACCAATCGCGTAGGCGATTACTTGTCCTAAAGCGTGATCGCGTATACGTTTAGTACCATCCCGTAGACGTGTAGGTTAAGGTTCGATGTATAACGGAGCTACGCATGATGCCAGGCCTACACCTGGAGGAATAAGGAGAGACTTGTGAGCTAATAGAAACAGAGAAAAAAGACACATATACACTCCAAACATCGTGACAGACAGCTTGCGCAATTGCATTGCCCATGAAAACAATATCTGCGATACCAAAGACGCGTTTTCGGCCTGTTCAATCGGAAAAAACGTCTCCCATAAGGCCGCCAATGAGTGCGCCTAATGTCGTCGTTGATGTCGTGGATTCCTAGCGAAGTTTTTTTTTCCAGTTGGATTGCAACGATAAGCTTTTCCAGCTACGCACTTTCTGCCCATTCGTCAACTCGTTGAATATTCCACCACGAGTGCGCCTGATATGACTCCTGCGTCGTAACCTACGAGAAAGAGGAAATGATTGTTTTTGGGCATACGAACTGGGGGTTGTAAGAGCTGAGCTGGCGATGGAACTCATGTTGGTGGTTTCCAGCAAGTTTCAAGCAGAAGCCTGAGGCCTGTCACACTTGCGTGACCTACCTACTCTCTCATGTGAACCTTTTGGTACAAATTTTTGGCCGCCTTTCGTGATTGCCAGTCCTTCAGCCTTCAGGTCGTCGACTCAACTTTGAATCTTGGTTCTCGAATTTCGTAGGAACTGAAAGAAAGTGAACAAAGAGTCCAGGATGTGTCAGACCGTGTTTCGAGCGATTCATCGTACCTAGCGCTGTGCGTAGCCTTTGGGGGTTATTTGCGTCTTTTCGACTCACCATTCTCGTTCCAGAACTGCTTTTCTGCTTTTCTGTTCTGATGTGTTCCTTACTGTGCACAATGCATCTCAGCTTCTACACTATCACTGTTCGTCTGTCATTTGCCACGCTCTCGTTCTATTACTGACGACGATATTCTAGTCTCCCTGGGGCATACAGACACTCTCATGAATCACTAGATGCGGCATTCGATATCTATTTCAAGTCCAGCATCCATAACGTATGCTCTTTCTCCAACTTCCAATCAATGTGTCATTCACATCCTAATCAGCGTGAGATGGATGAGAAGATATCGGCGTCAAGTTGTAGTCGAAGATGCTTAAGGAGATCATGCAAACGTTGGAGCTTTTAGGTGAGAGAAGTTATCCTCTCTCTTCTGTCGTCTGTCTTGAATTGTGCATCCAGTTCATGCCATCCATGGGGATGCGAACGCGACCGACCGATCGACGCTCAGCTAACGAACGCTGCTGGCATTCTCGCGTTCCTTAGAACAATGCCTCTCGAAGTCCACCAGCTTTCTTTAGGATAAGGCTGGAAGGGAATCGCTCTCCAACCTCCTTCCAAAGTCGCCAGCTTTCCGAAGGCGTGGCAAGCAAATCGCTCCATCCTTCCTCCAACGTCTCTTGACCCGGCTCGCGTACTATTTCACTGCCAGTTCGTTCTGCTGGTCCATTCAGCCGCCACTATCGTCGAACGGAAGGTATTCTATCGGAGCGACTCTACATCTCACCCGACGATCCGCAATTCTCCTACTACCCTTATCTATAGCACTATTTGCCAGGCCTTTACTGCCTTTCCATGATCAATTCGCGTATGGGGTACCTGCATGTTCCGCTCAGTGCTCTTCGCCTACCTCGCTGTTCTCATTTGACCTTCTCGTGTTCGATCGCTACCTGCTGTAGAAGCCACGGTACAACCTAGTCGTTCCCTGCCACCAGAATACGTGGTGAACTCTGCCGGTCGTGAAGGCACGACGAACCTCACGATGTCAAAGACGTACGCACTGCCAAAAACGTGTTACTCGCTAGTTGGGCCTTCCATGCATGCCGGTTTATCAAGACTGGTTCATATTCAGCATTTTCTCTCCACGCGTTGACCGCGCTTTCCGGTTTACGACGTATGCACTATAAGTTCTTCAGTTGTCGAAGGTGGTTCTAATATGCATCTCCCCACGAGTTGCTGATCTGATCTCGTAGACCTCTAAGAGTGTCTCTCGCTTCCCTGGGCTTCGGAAATGTTGGTTGGGTCGATGAGATGGTTCTTCGTTATCGCTGGAAGCGAAGTGTCGTGATGGCTACTATTAGTTTCGCATGGAGAAGTGTGTGGTGGATGGCATTGGTTCAACTTGGCCAACAACCCAAAGGTGAGCTGGCAGATTACTCTCCAACTCAGCTTTTGCTCATTCTACGCTTCCTCGCACAAGGAAGCTGGGAGGGGTGAAACATACATATATATCATTTCCTCTCCGCCTTGGTCGAACTCTAGCCACGAACACTTCTCGCAAGCTCACACCGTATCAGAAAGTCATTTGCCGTCATCAATGACTTTACTTCCCTTTCCTCTTCCCTCTAACATCACTTGTGGATAACCTCTCAGCTTTGCCGAGATTCTTGCTATTGCCACAGGCGCCCATGATGCATAAGTTTCAATCCACGTACCTCCTCCCCACCCTCCCGCACCCCGGTACCATGCAGGATCCTAACACCTTCATATGCTTTCGCAACCCTGATCTATCGCATAATGGGTTTCTTCAGCTCAAAATCTGTGTCTGCGTTGGTTGTCTTTCGCTCGCAGCAGATTTCTCGGCCCTTCGAGGTTGTTCGGATGTTGGTTGTGCCACTCGAAGTTCGAACTAAGCAGCCTTGTTCACGTTTGTCTTCGATGTTGAAGGTCATCGTAATGCCACTCGGGTGTATGATGGCGAAGTCCTCTCTCGTTCGAAGCACTTCTGTACTCTCCGGTCTCGGTCTACCACCGGCATCTCTAATAGCCCGCATCCCATTCTCCACCCCATGATCATATTAGCTTCTACGTGCTATAGAGTGCGATTACATCGTTGTCACTATACCATTCGTTCTCTCTCATCTACATTTGATATACTTCTTCGGTCCCTTCAGCATTACCGTTGATATTACTTTGACTGCCAGGGATTCGGCGAAGAGTGGTGGTGTTTCTTCCCTTTTCCCAACGCATGATCTCATACGAATGGTTCGAAAACCTTTTTTAACATGGGCGAAATACTGTTATTCGTGTCGGGTAAGTACATGTAATGATCTATACATATCGTTTCAACTAGAGCATTCGGAGGCTGAAGGAAATGGTACGATGGGGGAGTGAGGTATTCCAAAACAGAGGGGCGGCCAGACGGAAGTTGTTCCGACACGAGGAAATGAGCGACCTGATTCCTTTGGCGGGCCGGCTTTCCCATTTTATGGTCACCAGAAGATGTGGTCTATTCGTTTGTTGTGGTTCAAACGTTGATCTATCACGCGCAAGTAAGAAAACTAGACCAGGTACCGAGCACCATCAGTGGCCCCTCCTCCATCACTAGGGTTACCTCACTGGAATGGCATCCCAGCTACCCTTATAGCTTCCATTTAGATCCCTAAACACCATCCACATACCACCGACTCATCAAATCCGAGATACTAACGGAAGACATGAGGGGTGCCTAATCATACAACACCGAACATAGGTCAATCGCTTCTGGCAGAGGTGCTGGTGGAAGAAGGGATACGGGTGCGCTATTTAGGGAAGAGCGCATGGGATAATGGCAAAGAAAAACGGTAACAACATGTTTCCGCTAGCTTGCACAACCACGAGCCACGAGCACATTATGAGATTGAATTTCTTCCCTATCGCATGAAGCATGACGGAGACGGTAATTGGCGGTTTGGACTTTGGAATGGGGCTCTTCTCGAAGTACTGGTCAAGTTAAAGTAGTGGCAAGGTTGTTTGAGAATGCGGTCTATGATTTTTTGGCGATGTGGTTCACCTGAGATGTGTCAGATAACGGAGGTTTGGGACAACGCGCCACATACAAGGAGTATGGTTGCTCGCGGTACATCATGTCGCAGCGAGGGCAAGGTTTTTCAAAATGGCAGGATAGACAACGATCGCGAGAAGGTTTGGGAGAAGTAGTATAGCCGCACCACAGGGATACCGCCGGCAGGTTTAGTTTTCAAGACCTATTGATGGTACAGCATGACGTCGGAAGGATGTGTTGAAAGTTATCTGATCCAGTTTCTAAAAGCTCCCTCCAAGATTTCTGTCTTCGAAGGTTGTGGATCGACACTGGGGATAAAAGGTACACATGGCGAACTAATCGGGGTCAGTGAAACCCGCTACGATGCGAAGTGGAAGAACTGACCCACTCCCAGCGAAGTCTTTACATATATATCTACCGAAATCCATCGACAGTACTTGAGATTCCAGAGTACCAGACTAAAACATCGACGGTCATAGCGGGCAAGCTAGTGATCCCAGCCCAAAACAGCTCGTCGTTCCTGATGGTGGATGGTGATGATGGAACGAGCGTCCATATCGCATTGCAGAGGAGATAGGGCATTGGATCCGAAAAAACGTCCTTCTGGAAAGATCAACCACGGACGACCGTAGCGAGCTGTCTTGGTGGCACTTCCTCAATCAGTTGGCAATGAGGAGCAGCATATGGTGGTAGTCTGAGCCAGATCCTCGAGACTGCAGCGAGGCGCTAGGTACCAAAAAAGCGCTGTTGAGTATTGAGTGTCGACTTTCCCATTCCGTCAAAAAGCAGTTTTCTGATAATACTACTGCGTCATATTGAAGAAAAGGTAAACATGAGAAGAGCAATGGTTAAGAGGGAAGGATTTGCTTACGTACCTCGCTAACGGTGGGTTGACACAGATATCGCATTTCATCGCGTCTTGAATAGACTGTAGGGCTTCCTCGAGTTTATTATGGAACGAGTACGTCGACAAGGTGGATTCAACGAACCCGGTAACCACTACAACTCTCGCAGGCTTCAAATGCGGAGTCCAACAGTTCATTCTTGACACTGTCGCACTGGATGGTGTTCCATGGCGTTCTAGAGCGCTGAACTTTGACCAAACTGGCCCGGTTCCGCCCCATTGATTGAGGCGTTTGAGAGAGGAACGAAGAGGTCTGGTGGGAAGTATGGGTAAAGATCAGCACAAAGTCGACAAACGCACTGAGATTCACAACTTCTACTTGACTGTTGTCATTGTCAAAGGGTGAGGATACGTTATTTGGGCATTATTTGGCTCGACCGTGGGACCTTTGGCGCTTAACGTTTAACGCTTTGCACTTGCTTTCGGGTTTCATCGCGTTTTCTTTTTGAAGGTCAACGTCTCAGGGATGGATTCTGTTAGGTTATACTCGGAGAATTTGTACATATGACGTCACGTACAGTCCCTATCTCTTTTTTTTCGTGTCGATATTCTCGCCTAATTTCTCTCAACAGTTCAAACTTCAGACCTGCTGCATCTCTTGGAGAACGCTTGTCAGGATGCGTGTTTCCGCTGAAACCGCTTATCCCTTACGATATATGTGGCTTAATATTTGGACGGAACAATAGGCTGCCTCATAACGACATTTTCCAGCCTGCGATTCTCGATCGCTACCTCCTCGTCCACGAAACAAAACGTTCACTAGTCACTCCTTCACTAGTTTTGGCGTGCCTTCCGTTGCTTTGAGCCAAGTCGTTCCGCCTTGAAGGAATCGGCTTCAAATAATGCCTAAAATAATGCCTTCGTCGCTTTACCCAGTTCGTCATATCTATTTCATTCATTCGCTGTTCTCACCAAGACGCCCGACAGCCCGATCGTAAAAACAAATCAAGAACTCCATAACCCCACGCGTAACCTCCGCGATAGCAGTGACCTAGCACCCTTCACATCCATCAAACTTCAGCGTCAAGCCAGGTCATCAGACTTGTGCCCTTCAATACGGATGTCGACGCAGTCGGTTCCGTTCGCCCTTCTCATTTGCCCTTATTCAGATTTATTCAAGGCGCGTTCGTACTGAAACCACAAGTTAGCGGTTAAACAAAAAAATTTTGGAGACCGGAAAGCATAAGCTATCTGGTAAGTGGTGCCTAGTCTCGTTCTGATCGCTATCTGATTTACGCAGTCCAGAGGGATACGTTGACAACATGCACCCATACAACTAGCAAAATCGGTACACGGCCGAGTTATGGATGTTTAGTCGAGCTATGGCTTTTAAGTCTCCTAGTTCATCGTTCAAATACATTCTCGTCCATCGTACTCCACTCCAACCACTGTCTCCCACCCACCCATTCTGGTCCTTCTGTGACGGACACATTCGATGCCCGTGCACCTCTGCTCCAGCCAAGCTCGCTGCTCCAACAACCCTAATCCTACATCGCGATTTGAACGACCTGAATGGATGGGAACGGCGTTGAAGCGCATGCCCGACCAGGAATCAGGCATTCGCTGGCTCGAGAGCGGGGAGGGGAGTACGACGTACTGTTCCCAGGACCCAAACGAAAATTTTAGTCTGGAGCAGGAACTTTGATCCTCTGTGCGAGTCCCACAAAGAGGAACACAGAGCGCCCGAGCGGCTACACCCGAGTAAACAATTCCGAACAATTTTGGATTTATGCGATGGTAACATTTTGAACTCCGACTTCATTCATTCCGAAGTGAAGCCGAGAGCTTGTGAATAGTATCTTTCCTTTTTGTGACTCCTCGACTTCAACCTCAGGAGTGACAGTTTAGATGGCCATTGAGCAAGGGGACATGTATCGCGCTCCGAGCTTACTACGGAATTACCCTCGATCAAGCACACGATCATCACATTTTGAGTGATCACCCGCTGGTCGGGGACTTCGGGATATCCGGAGTCTGGACGTCTTGGAGGCCCCGGGGAGGGCACTTAAAAGCGCGCCTTTCGTCTCAAAACGTTACATCTGCTCTCTTCGAACATGGTGGCCCGTCAAACTTACACACTCTCCGATAATAAAGAGATTTCCTTCACTGACAATGGCCATCCTCCAAATTCCGACGACTACACCACTCTCGTCTTCGTTCACGGCTCTTGCAATGCATGTAAGTACTTCCCAAGGTTCTACAGGCGATTGGCTCACCCCTGCGAGTAAAGCCAGTTTAGAGAAGCTTTACGACTTTTCTCATCAGCTCAATCTCCGCATCGTCCTCTTGGAACGACCCCCATACGGTTCGACGCCATATACTGAGTCGGAGCTCGATGATCTCAAGCAAGGCCGTAAAATCTATCTGGACAGATTTGGCGCACGACTCGCCGAGTTTCTGGTGCAGTTCATCCAGAAGGAGAAGATACCGAAAGCCAGCGATGACCTGAATAGAGGAGGTATCACGGTAGTAGGCTGGTCTGCCGGTGCCGCTTTGGCTATGACACTTTTGTCCGATGCAAAAATTGTTCCTCCCGTAACGTACCCGATCCTGGAACAATACGTGAAAGACGTCTTGTTGCTTGGTGAGCGATTACTTTAACTTCAGTGACCCAGTGCCTGCTATAATTGCTACGAATATACCACAGACCCTCCTCACGTATGTTTTGGCTTCGAGACGCCGGCGGACTTCAAGGCTTATAATGCTTGGACCGACCCAGATCTGAAGGATCCACAAGAAAAGCTCCATCAGTTTTTTGCATGGGCATCCTCGTACTTTGACCACTCCGATCCTGCTGGCAATCTTCAAGACATGGACCTAACAACCAAACAAAGCAGCGATGCAACTGTCACAAAGTGGTCTGCAGAAGAGTCTAAGCGCCACTTCAATGAAAGGGCATCTTTCTCCGAGCTTCCTATGTACGTTTCACCTCACCTTAATTTCAACTTGCTGCCTCAAACCCAACGTTTTCCGTAAGGTTTATGGAGCCAATGCAATCAACTCTCAGAACCATGACAGAACAGGTGTTTTACGACGAGAATCTCATCAAAACGTACTTCCCTAACCTCAGGATTACTGTGATCCATTGCACGAGGTCATGTTGGCACTGTACATGGGCTAAGAACGAACTAAAACGGGTTTACGATGAGCGCTTGTCGAAGGGAGTGAAAGGAAGGCCTCTGAGATTTTGCGAGATAGCCGGAGCAAACCATTTTGTAAGTAATTCAGATTTCTCTCTCATGCAGCTTGTACTGAACGATCCTTTCTCACTTGCGACTACTAGGTACCCTGTGAGGATCCAAAGCTTTTGCTGGAGAAAGTGGCAGAAGGGATCAGGAAGTAGCTTCATCGGCCCGTATTCTTTGGGATCTTTTATGTTCAGGCAGAGAAAATGATATGAATGAATTACTTAGAAAACAATACTTTGTGACAGAGCGGCGACAACGAGCGTCTCTTTTCGACTACCCGGATCGTGCCATTACTCCCGGGCCCGTCTTTCATTGGCTGTGATAAGGAAGGAGCCTCAATTAATACGGTATAGATAGATATGAGATGGATAACGTGACCCTAATTTCTCACTAAGATGGGCCTCGGGCCGGTCACGCGTCGTCGACCTTCCATGATCTTTCTCGTCCAGCCGTCACTTCTAAGGTCTGCAGATAGGTGAGTGTATTTCTCACTATATCTAAATTATACACTCTGACTCTGTGTGATTCAAAATCTCTTAAGCCTTTCCGATCAAAAATCTAAAAATTCAACTTTCAACATGCCGATTATAACCTACTTACAACTCGCAGAATCCTTTGACCTTATTTAGTGGCCGGTCCATCGTGAGCGCTCAAACTCTCGATATCTCAAGGGCTAGCGTGTACGGCAGGTCCTCTCAAGAGTACTCTTTCGTTCCGTCATATTCTTCCAAATCGTAGATCTTCTCGTTCCGCCGTTTCTGCAATGGCTGTGTGGGGGAGCGTCGGTCGATGCTTCGACAGGCTTCGACAGGGCGGTCCGAGAAATTGGAGCTCAATTGTCACTAGCATCGTGTAATTTGACGAACGCAAGCTGTTTTCCCCCCCCCCTACATCTACCAAGATTCGGGCCATATAGATTCTCTTGTAGTAAGCATATGGACATCATTGATAATTCGGCGGGTGCCTTAACATGTCTCTGATGAAACTACCTACTCAATCCTTCCACCGTTGCCTTTAGCAAACACTCCGGATTTTCCCAGTGTAACTAGCAAGTGGGGAGGGGAGTCGTTCAGCACCCGACTGTATGAGAAGTCAAACTGCTTACCATATGGTTCCCGACCACCTTATAGACCTTCAAAGGCCTTGCACTCTCTCCCTTCGACACACGCTCATCGTAAGTTCGTTGTAGTTCCCTTGGGCCCCAGTAACAGTGCCAATTTGTTTGCGAGGCGTAAAGCACGGTTACTTTCAAGCGAGGGAAGTACGAACGAATGAGGTTGTCATCATAAAAGACCCGTTCAGTCATTCCCCTGAGCGTTGTTTGCATCGGCTCAGTATACCTTTCAAGGGGAAAAAGGTGAGTCGCAAGCAACGGGATGAAATTTGAGAAGGGAGCAAGAGCGCACATGGGGAACTCAGATTTTACAGCTGCCTCCGCATTGAAGTTTCTCTGCAACTCTTCTGAAGACCATTTCATGATAGTTGAATTGCTACTTCCTTTCGTTGTTAGGTCCATGTCTTGAAGCTTGCCAGTTTCTGGGTTCGGGTGATCGAAGTACGTAGATACCCATTTGGAAAACTGCTTAAATTTTTCTGGTAGAGTTTTCAACTCTGGGTCGGTCCAAGGATCGTAAGCCTTGATATCGTCGGGTACTTCGAAGCCAAAACACAGATGAGGAGGATCTGTAGGTACAACTGTATAAAAGCATGGGTCCGACTCGGGGAAACAAAGTGATCGCTCACCATCGCAAACAAGGTCTTTTACGTATTTCTCAAGGACCAAATAGTCCTCGTGAGGAACAAGATTGGCATCGGAGAAGAGCGCCATTGCTGAAGTACCCATCGACCAGGTCATAACCGCGATACCTCCTTTCTTCATGTCGTCACTGGCTTTCGGTATCTTCTCCTTCTCAATAAACTGTAGTAGAAACTCGCCCATTACTTTCCCAATTCTGTCGATGAAGACTTTCCGGCCTTGCTTGAGATCTTCGAGCTCTGAGTCGGTGTATGGCGTCGAACCAGGATATTGACGTCGATTCAAAATGAGGGTACGAAGATTGAGCGAATGAGAAACGTCGTGCATCCTTTCTAGACCGTCTTTACTCGTGCAGGTTAGCCCATTGTCTACAAACATTCTGATTCAAACGCACTCACGTCCATTGAAACCACTTCCGTGAAGGAGGACTATCGTGGTGTAGTCGTCGGAATTTGGCGGAGCGCCATTGTCACTGAAGAAGATCTTTATGTCCTCCGAGAGTGTGTAAGTTTGATAATCGAGTTTCATGTTCGAGGAACTTGCAGGTCCATTGAAGGTGCGACTCGCGACTTATAATTAAACGGTACTCGGAGTCCGATCATGCCGAGGTTCCCGACGCTGCACAAGCTGCCAAAAGGACCCCACAACTGACTTTCCCACGACCTATGGTCCATCAGCAAAATTCTGGAAACGCTGCAACCACAATACCATGGGTTGCAGCGTTTATGATTTAATACTACAGTTAGATAGTGTTAGAATAACTTTATAACAGTATTTTAATAGACTTACAATAGTATCACAATTCAGACTGACTCAATAAAATTATTTGAATGAGAAATACAGGTCGGGATACGATCGCAACGCTGTGGTAAGACGGTCAGTACGTAGAACAATCCGATGCAACCTTCCCAATCCATTGTAACCCCATACAACCGTCGCAAACCGTAGTTATGGTTCGTCGGTGTAATATCGGGTTGCAGATGTTCTAACGAGTTGTAAGCGTAGTACACCTTGTAAAACTGTAGTATTACATTAAAACTTCACAAATACATCGTAACGGGTCGTAAAAATCCCAATCAATTGTTCCAGATCTATCGAATTGTTGTGTATATAACAGTAGCAACATATTTTAATGGGAAAAATGAATAACTACGAGTCAAACTCTACGTGTTTATATAGTACATCGAGTCGGCAAGCCTACAAAGTCATACAGTTGCATGTTGGTACTCATCGCCATCTCCATCGACTTCCTCGTCCTCGTCATCTCCACTATCCTCGTCTTCGTCCTCACCGGGTCTTTGGTCACCTGGATCGCTCAGAACCCAGTCGCTATCTGGCTCTGACTCCGAACAACTCGAGTTCTGTGGTCCAGATAGTTCCTGCTGGTCTTCATCGCCATCGTCGCTTGTTGCGGCTGGTATCTCCTCGCCGTCCGAGTCATACAATGGCAAGGCTTGCTCGGACAGGCCAGCATCCTTTTCAAAGTATTTGAGATATTCGTGGAATTGAACATGGCCAACACCACCTCCCCGATACCGCATGACCATGTCCCTGTCCACAAACCTGTTGTAAGAGTTAGTTACGAGTCGGCGTTAGTGTAGATATTGGGAGACTTACATGTTTATGTAGTAGAACTTCCAGTCATCCTCTTCGAGTTCCCGCAGTCCGTGAGTATTCAGGCGCTCTAGTTGACGCGCCGCTGAGTATGGCACCAAAGATGTGGTTGTATCTGCACCTCCGTCATGAAACGACGGGATAAGGTGACAACCACGTATGACATCGTCCGGGTTCAGGAACCCGAAAGCCTTGGGGTTATCGGGTTGCGGAAAGAACACACGGTACAACCGTTTTTCTTTGAACCCAGCCTTACAGGTTGTGTTGAACTCGTACCACCGTACATAGATGAAGTACATACGTTTGGTTATGGGTATCTTGTTCGTTTGAAGGGAAGGAGAAAGGCGAACATTGGCATGGAAGATTCCAACGACTTGCGCATATTCATAAGGGTGAATGTCCTCGTTCTCGGCCACATCAGGGTTCAGAGTAACGATGTCGGGATGGGTACGTGGATTGATGGAATCCTGAGATCTGAGTCTGTCGTAGGTGTTGTAGTTGACACGTAGAGTTCGGTGAGCGTAGATGCAATCGTTGGTGAATGTAAGAAGAGAGCGTTCATCTTGACTGTACTCTGTCTTCGAATCCAGGCCAAGTAACTGGTGGAGGAGATGGTCTTTCAGTTTGGGAACAAAGTCCTACATCGATAAAGTCAGGAAACGGAACATCCAGAGTTGGTGCGATACATACCAGGAGAGCGAGGTCTTCATCTCCATCTTCGTCCACCCAATCAAACTCCGACAAATTCACTCGAAATTCTTGCCCGTTCGCAATATGATAGCATACGGAAGGGTCCGTCTTGGACAGCGCTTCACGTCCCCCAGCAAGGTGCCTCACCCTCCTGGGCTTGGCCTTCTGCTTTGCAGCAGTAGGAATGTTACGATGTATGGCTCGAAGGGCTCGGTCACGCTGTTCGTGGCGAACCACCTGAGCAGTGTGGTTCTGTTTATTGGTTCGTCGGTAATAACGCTTTACCTGCTGGTGTTGGCACTCGCTCTGCAGGGGATTCACTAATCAGTGACTGACAGGGAACAGAGGAGTTGGAAAGACACGCACATTACGGGTTGTATACGAATCTGTAGATCCATATTCCTTGATTGCTTGAGGGTAATCCCCAAGAAAATGCGTCTTAGCCGTCGAAAGGTTGAAACTTTTCTTCTTCACCGAGGCTTTCGTGTTCTTCTTTCCCTTTGTTGGTTCCGTCTCGCTAGCTGCCTTGCCCTGAGACTTTTTCCGTGATGCTGCCTCACGACGCTGACAAGTCTCTACCTCCTTGGGAGTCTCGTGCGTATTGATTTTCTTCACGTTCTGCTGGAAGGACCTCAAGCTCTTGCCCAAGTCTTTGGTAACCTCTTCGAAGGAAGCTACAGTTGAATCGGTATGCAAACGAAACTTGGCGTATGCATGCCATGTAACGAGGTCAAACAGAAGGGATGCTACGAGGTTTTCTGTCTTGTTCGACTTGTTCTTCTCGGATCTGAACAAGCCCTCGAAGCAGGGGATGGCACATTGAAGGATATCTTCATAATCGCGTGCGGCCAATTTCTTCATTTGCGATACATTATTATGGAACCTGCGTATAGTATCTCGTCCAAAAGTGGATACACGACGATATCGTTCGTCCAGGATATCCACAGAGCTATCCTTGAGGGTGTAAAGCATGCGCACTAGGTGAATGAGTACGGCTTTCCACACTCCCAGTTCGAACTCGTGCAGCAAATCTACTGTTAGCAGCTGGTAGACGTCAAATCCGAACTGCGAGAGTTTCTCCGAAAAGGCGTTGACGATGGGCGTGAGCGATTTACTGTCAAGCAAATCTTTCACCCTCGCGCTCTCAACACCCCGTCCATCACTAAATATATGCCACTGTGCAGTCTTGACCAAGTTCTGACGGGCAGTGCTGTCGACACAACGCAGTGTCTGTCGACGCTGCATATCAAGCTTGGAGCCTAGCATCCGTACTTGGTGCTTTTCAATCAAGCAACGGACACAAAGGCAGTTGCCCAGATACTTTGTGCAGGCGACGGAAATCTTCTCGGGGTAGTCTGCCGAATAGGAAAAGAATTCGGGGAGGAAGCGTCGGGAGATGTTGTCGAAACACTCCAGAACAACGCTGTTTTCGTACGCATCTAGGAAATTGTCATCTATGATAAGACTCCAAACAGCCTGCATAACCTCCCGTTTGAGATGCCGCATAACAGCGTCTGAAGGAGGCTGGCCATAGGCTTCGCGATATACATTGCGGGCCAAGTCGGCAATCTGGGGAATGTAGGCGATGTGATGAGCTGAATGGAATTTTGGATGAGTACGTTCGTACTTGCTGCGGTTACCGAAGTACAGATAAATAGGCCAAAGGGAGGCGGTTCCAAAGTTTGTGAGGTGGGTAGAGTCCGAGGCCATCATCATCCAAAGGATCACAGCCTCCAAATTATCGCCCAGAACGTCCTTCTCCCTCAACCGCTGCATTTTAGCCCGCTCAATCGTAACGGCGCGATTCGATGTGTAGGCCTCCCCGTACAGTCTCTGAACATGACCATTCCAAGCCCAGAATTCCTTGAATGGACGAAGATGAAGCTTCATGAACTCCTCGTCTTTCACAGCGGACTTGATGATGTCTAATGGACGGCGGTACCAGACATCGTTGATAACAAGCTGTGGGGCCGCATCCTCCGAGTCGAATCTACGGTCTTTGCAGGGCATCGGAATGGAGATCGACCCACGACGCCAGACATCATTCGCTTCGAAAGGCAGCAAGCGTACGTTGGTTGGGTCATCATCAAGTAATTCAATGAATTTGTCGAGTCTTTTCAGCTCGCGCTGCGCGTCAAAATCTTCGAAATGGCTGGGATGGAAGTCTGGCTGAGAGAGAACATTAGCGGCAAGTCTGTTCAAGGACGCCGTGCTTATGCTCTTCTCTTCGGCAGCCCAAGACATCAATCGGAGGCGGGAGACGTTGTTGAATGGCCCAAGGAATTTAGGGTCCACTTTGACGGGTGCGTCGGGCTGCTTCAAATCAAAGGGTAAACCCATGCTCTTGTGGATATATTGAGCAGGGCTCGGTACTTTCGCTTGTTGAAGAGTAGGAGCATCAAGGAATCGAGAGACGTCCCCGTCAGAATCAGGGCATCGTGTAGGTTCATTAGAGTCGTAAATGCGGTATACACCGATGTCGTTCGGTTCAGTTTTGTAATAGAACCGTTCGATAACGGGCAGAGGAGGAGGAGGAGGAGGAGTAGCCAGTGCTGGAGACATAGCTAGCGACGGCGGCATAGATAGTACTGGAGGGGTAGGTACTGCAAGGGGCGTAGCGAGGGTCGATAGAACGACGTTCAATTTCCCTCGTCTTCCTCTGAGAACAGCAGACATCGACGAGATTTCGAAGTCTTCGAACTTTGCCGGTACTTTTGTCTCTCTTCTCCTTCGCCTTGGTGGTTCTTCCGTTGCAAATCCCTCCAGCCTATCCACTTCCATCTGTTCCACTTCTGTTCCGTTATCACCACCAGACGGTCCTGCTTCCGGTTGTTCTTCCGATGGATGGTTCAACTTGACGCATTTATTCTTTTGCGCGTAGCTAAGCTGGTTCTTCTTCTTGCATTTTGGCTCGTGTACCCTCAGTCCATGGATGCTATACCCGTTTCCGCAATCGACACATTGAGGCATTAGAAACTGTGTATGATTAGTTTTGATACGAATAACGAAATGGTACGACTTACAAGCAAGCGTGTACGAACGAACGTCGAATGGCCACAGAGGGTTAATAAATAGGCCTGTAAATGACCTAGAAAACACGTAGGAAACCGTCAGCAACGAGTGACACGAAGGATCCTGGACTTTTGTGAAAAAACAAGAAATTTAGAGACTTTCGATTTGGTAGACTTAAATTCTTTGTATGATGTATTTAAAGAGCTTTACAATGCATTCTACGCTATACGCTGGTTCTACGATATAAAAAAAGATACTTACAGAGGAGGAAATGGGCGGAAATTGGCCAGCCTGACGTTGATGATGGTGGTTGTGGTTGAAGCGCTGCATAAATTGCCACGGTCAGCCCGTGGGCGGGTTATTGTGCCGTGCCGGACAGATTTTGTCGAATATCCCACAGGTGTGCTGACCGGCAACCGGACTTCAAGTATTACCGGTCCGCGCGGGATAATTAAAAGATAAGATAGTTAAATTAAATCTTATCTTTTAATTTAACTATCTTATCCCGCGTGGACCGGTAATACTTGAAGTCCGGTTGCCGGTCAGCACACCCGTGGGATATTCGACAAAATCTGTCCGGCACGGCACAATAACTACAATGACTGGCGTGGGAAACAACTCATGCCACTCCTCTTCCTCAACCTCCATCATCAACGTTTGTGTTGGTGAACTTATGGTAAGTTCCCCTTCGTTCTTCGTCAATTAGTAGTGTAGACTAGTATTGATACAATGAATTGTTGTCCTCTGAATGAGAGAAAGACATAGGAGCAAAATAGCCCTATAAAATACTTTTTTTTAATCGGAAAAATAAAAAAAAAAACAAGCAATGGTGCTGAAGGTCGATTTTACAGGCTCAGTTATCGCACTTTCTCTGTTCACAGTCTCCGTTCACGAGTATAATCGCAATATGGTATGCTCCTTTGCTCCAGAACATTCAATTTGCTGATTTTTGAAGGCTTCGGACGCGTGCCGTTTCCTCGATATAGAAGCCGAGCAAGACAACAGCAATTCCGACGACTTTGAGGAAGATGAACCCTTTGATAGTATGTCGCTCGTTCATATTACAGGTTCCCCGCTCATTTCTCTCACAGGCCTCATCAATGATCAACCGGAAGAAGATGGCAATAACCCTACCACACCTACATTCAACATAGAAGACACGGAAGAGTCGACTTTCATCCATTATCTACAAGCTCGTTATATAGACAAGACGCTTTTGCAGCCAGCGCAAGAAATGCAAGATCAGAGCCGACTGAAGGATCCTAACAGGCAGGAAGTGGGCGGAGTGAGCGGGAAAATTTGGATGAAAGAGATTAGGTTCGAGTCTCATGAATTCAGCGCCGGTGAATGGGTGCGCTTGCGGTCTGGCAGGTACAAAGGCGACGTAGCCTTAGTTGTCGAAAAGCGAGGCAACAAGTACCATGTCTTACTCGTTCCTCGCCTGAATGATCCAAACGAAGAGTTTAAGTCTCGCAAGCGTAAAAGAACTCGTACAAGACCTGTTCCTGCGCTTTTTCAACCTCGTCTGTTCCGGAAATCCACAGCGATCGATGTGGATGCCTCACGTTATTCGTTCGAAGGCGATACTTTCATTCACGGCCTCCTCTCTGCTACATTCACCAAAACCAGGCTCGAGGCAACCTCCACCATATCTCCTCGACTTGAGGCTGCCTTCAATCGTTCAGGCCACCCTCTCGTCAAACAATACCCGATGCCTCATTCGGAAGACTGGGAGTTTGCAGTTGGCGACCGTATCCTCCCCTCCAAACAGTCCCTGAGGAAAGTTCCCGGCTCCTTTGTGCGTCTCGACCCACGAATCAACGTTACACTTCCCCAAATGTGTACGGTCTCGTTCGCCGATGGTGATTTCGGCATACCTGTGCGACAGGCTTGTAAGGCCATAGACCCCGGAGATTTCGTTCGCGTCTTGAAGGGCATCCACGAAGGCAAGGAAGGCCTCGTGTTCTCGTCTTCAGACGGTATCTTGGAAGTAGCGCAAGAAACCGTTCACCGGACTAGGGTGAGTTTTATTGGGTGCTATATCAAAGCGTGTACTAACCCTTGTACAGTTCAAAGTTCACGCCAATTCTACCGAGGTCATTTCGTCCACGAACACCGATACGCCTTGGGTGGGTGTAACCGTTAGCGTAAAACGCGGCCCGTATACATACAGACGTTGTATCGTGAAGGATGTTGTGCGGCAAGAGCGAAGGGAAGGAAGACGCTTGATGTTAAGCGTACACGTTCTCGAGCTACAATGTCATGCGCTCCTCAACCACAACGATGTAGTTGAGTCGAGTTCGCAGATGAAGCTGGTTGATTGGCAGCCTCTGAATGTTATGACTCGGTAAATGTTCAACAAGATAAATGTTCGAGTTGAGTAAGTTAGACAGGTTTACACTTTAAGCTAGGGTTGATTAATGAGCAAGATGTGAGTAGTTAGTTTGATTCAACAAGTATTTTATTATGCACAAGTTGAGATTTATGAAAGATAATGGTTGATAGTTAGTTATGATTGTTGAAAGGGTTAATATTCAGAGTATTTGTGGAATGAGGAGAGGCTTACGGTTTGTTTGGTTGATATATTGGTTCACTTAAATGGTATTCACACGAGATGGGGTTTGTAGATTCAGATAGATATGATTCTATGTCTTAATGAATTTACAAGAGAGAGAAGTAAGAGGAGAAATAGTAGTTAAAGGTAAGAAAAAAGGTTACAGAGGTTGCAAAATAACTAGGTTGAGATTCTCGTGTTCGAAGGCCCAGTTCTTATATAGTTCTAATGTTTGTATATATTTGTAAGTCCTGAGTCAGTATCGTTCAGCTACGGATTGACTACGGATTAGAAAATAAAAAGAATAACTACGGAAATATAGCACAGTTGTCCAATCGGTGAGTTTCGCTAAAGTGCGCAGTTCGGAAGGATGAGGTGTAGACTCGGCATATTAGAATGAGATGTAAATTCGGCAGTACAGGCCGGAAAGTGAGGCGTCCCCTCGGCTTTATGCTGCGTCGTGCTGCGTTAAGGTACTGAGAATGCGGCACATGGTTACAAATCACAAATAGATAGTGATTGTGACCATCTTGGAGATAAGGTGATATGATTAGTCTCGATAATCAACGTTCGGGGTTGTCGGTGTGATATATTCAGAGTTTTGGTCTTGGCAGGACGGTTTCAAAACATCCGGCGTCTGGTTTGGGCGTTTGGGTCGCAATAACCTAATAGGTCAAAGCGTTTGGCGTCTAGTCTGGGCGTTCGGAATACTCGGGTCATAACATTATCCCTTCCCGAGGCACCAATCCATCGATTTTTTGGTTAGTTTTGCCTTATGGGTATAGTTGTGAATTTGCTTCATCCGGACGGTTATGTGGCTGCAGTTAGACGAGGTGCTTTTCTCGTAGAACAGCGGCTATAGTATGTGGGACGTGTAATGTGATAAGAAATTTCGACGAGAAGGCATGCGTAAACGGTATGAGGAGTACCGAGAGTGAGTTGAGCAATGGGTATGTGAGAGGGTCCCAAAGTCCTATAAAAGCTGAGGTTGTACTTCAGTTAACGGTCAGAATCGAACCCTCAATCGAATCTAACCAACATGAACACTACCACTTCCAATGTCAATCCTTCTCTTCTCTTTGCCCCTGTTTCCAATATTTCCGAGACAATTATTACACCCGTAATGTTGTCTAACCCATATACTCCTGCCAGGTACGCCGTTCCTCATGTTTTCATCGGAGGCGAATGTCGATTTTTACTCTTCTAGCCTTCGTGAGGAAACTTTGGCAATAATTCAAGGCCGTGGACCGCTTGATAAAGAGTCACTGGCGTTAATGATGGCGATCAACGACTCCGTTAATAACCTTCAAACGATCCTGGACGAAAAAAACAAGTAAGCCCCAAAAATTGCTCGGGAATAGGCCAAGACTGACTAGTCATATTGTCCAGTGACATCGAACGATTTAAACTAGACGTTAAGATTAAGGATGCGCGGATTGAAATTCATAAAAAGTAAGTCTATTACCAGAATCCGTGATCATAGTATAATAACATTGTTTTCGAGGATCGGAGAGGTTCATAAGGGTGCGGCGGAGGAGCTTCGAGGGAAAATAGCAGCCATAGAGAAAGAGACGGACTTGTTGAAACGGAAGAATAAGGACCTGGAGTCCAAAGCCCGTATGTATTTTTTACAGTCTTCAGATATACTGTATCATTTTCAGGCTAATTTATTGTGTAGGGGAGCTTCAACAGATGGTATCCGGCCTGGTGCGTAAAGTTAATGCGATGGGTAGGGAGGCATTGAAGGGTCGGCGAGGGAATGCTGTCCATTTGTTCCCGGAGATTCGTCGAAGTATACGCGGAATCCGTTTCGAACTTATTAGTAACACTACTCATTCCAGCGTTACTAGTGGGACTTCGGGTTTCAGCAGTTCGAGTAATACGAGTCCTCGGGTTATTGGGCTGGTCGATAATGCTGCAAAATTATTGGACCAGATCGAACGCGCTTCAAAGGAGGTCGTGGGGGATATTAACGAATCTTCTGCCTTGGACCAGAAAATTCGGAAGGCTGCTAGGGGCCCTCGGGTTGAGTCCGTCAAAGAGGCCTTCGATCGGATTCGGTGAGTATTCTTCTTTGAGTCGAATACCAGGGGTGCTCATGAACCTACTAGCTCATTTAATCCTTCAGTTCGGCGTCCCTTTTCGGTTGATGCATCCCCCGTTTGGTCTTTTCTTGGGGTTGACGCAGAGGGATCTTTGAAGTCGACTTCTGATGTGCCGGGGTTGTCTATGTCCGATATTCGCAGTTGGCGCGACAATGTTATGACTGGGAAGTGATTCTTTTTTAGTGATTTCTTAACTTCTGTTCTAACTTCTACTTTAGACTAAAGGAAAGGGGGTTTCGACAATTTTTAGTGCTTGTTTTTCAATCAAACTTCTGTGTATTTTGTACTAGACGTATCCACCACTCAATGTAACGGTCTTGCGAGTATCCCCATTATTTGCGTGTGATTGGTGTTAATCGTGATGACCGCCGCTGAGGGAATGAAGACGATGGGTCATTCGACAATTTTGTTACTGGTGGTACGGATGGGTTATTGGGTTTGTTGTGCGAGCGACTTGGCATTTTTGATTGGGATGGGGAGTCATTATCAGGTTCAGAGTCAGACTCCTCAGGATTTTGTGGATGAGTCTTTTCTAGAGCTTCTAATTCGACATCGGTAGGTGCATGTTTATTCGGGTGCCTTTGATGAAACTTCTTGACAGTGTCGATGGCTCCAGCGAGGTTCCGAAGTGGTTCCCAAGTATCGTCGTCAGGATCATATCCTTTCCAACGTACGTGATACTTTAGGTTCCTTCCAGATCCTCGGGAGTTCAAAATGGTCTCGACATGGTATTCTTCGATGCCTTCTTCTACTTCAATGGGGAGGGGTGGAGGCTGTCGACGTTGAGGAAAGGGGTCTGGTGTGTATTTGGAGAGTAAGTTAGCGTGGAACACATTGTGTATCCCTCGCAATGTTTCAGGTAGTTTGAGTTTATATGCGTGGGTCGATACGCGCTGGATTATTTCGTATGGTCCTACCCGCTTGAAATCGAACTTTTTAGTGGGTCTTTTTGTTTTCAAATTCCGGGTATCTAACCATACCTTCGTTCCTACTTTGAAGTCGTCGGGAGTACAATCTCGCTTTAGATTATAATAACCTTTTGCAGTCTCGTTGGCGAGAGTGATTTGTTCCTGTAGGTATATTTGCATGTCCTGTAAGTCCTCGGCAGCTTGTAGTGCAGAATGGTTTGATACTCCCTCATACGAGAACGTGAGGCGAGGATGATAACCTTTATTTGCAAAAAATGGAGTCATATTGATAGCTGCATGAGGGGTGTTGTTGTAAGTGAATTCGGCCAATGGGAGGTACTGTTCCCAGTCATCTTGGTCATAGTTTACGAATAAGCGAATATATTGTTCAAGTGTTTGATTAGTCCTCTCAGTCTGTCCATCGGTTTGGGGATGATAAGCCGTGGATAGATTGGTACGGACTTCCAAGATTTTGCACATTGCTTGCCAGAACTTAGAGACGAACGTAGATCCTCGGTCGGAAACAATATTCGCTGGAAGTCCATGTTTTGAGAATACATGTCGTACAAATTGTCCGGCAAGGTCAGTTGCGGTGTCGGTAGTGTGACAGGCTATAAAAATCGCCTGTTTGGTGAGTCGACATACGACCACCAGAATAGCATTATATCCGGAGGATCCAGGCAGCTCGCCAATGTGATCTACTGAGATTGATAACCATGGTCGTTGAGCAATCGGTAACGGTTTAAGGTATCCATAGGGTTTCCGGCGAGTGGATTTCGCTCGTATACAAGGTTGACACGAGAGAACATAAGCCTTTACATCTTTACGAATTTTTGGCCAATAAAAGGTTCGGAGGATGAGTTTGAGGGTGAAAGTGATACCTGGGTGTCCTCGCAATTTGTGGTCGTGATGAGCCTTCATCACATCCACTCGTAAATCATGGTAATCGGGGACATATATGACTCCCGAACGAAGTAAGAGTCCATCCTGGAAGGTGTAAGGCCCGTCCGGATTCTCGGTCATCCAATTTCGGGCGTGCTTCCAGTGGTCATCTTCGGGAGCCTCTCGAATTCGTTTGACAAGAAGATCCTCGTTCAAGATGTAGTTTGCCGCGAGGGTTACCATTAGCTGTTCGGGTTTAATGAGTACCCTGTTGTTGGCAGCGTTGACTACGTCTCGGAAGGTTTTCTTGGGGTAAACGTCGGGTCGGCGAGTTAAAGCGTCGGGTTTTAATCCTAATCGACCCGGGCGGTAGTTAATGACGAAATCGAACCCCGATAAGAATTCGGACCATCGGGCTTGTCTGCGGCTCAGTTTCTTTGTAGTGGTAAAGTGCTGAAGATTATTATGGTCGGTATACACTTGTATTGGGAATTTGGAACCTTCAAGATATGCACGCCATTGACGAAATGATTCTACAATGGCTAACAGTTCTTTATCGTAGATATCGTAATTAAGTTCCGCTGGGTTCATACTTCGTGCGTAGAACGCGACGGGGAGCAATTCTTGAGTGTCTAAGTGGGGCTGAGAAAGAATGGCGGCGATAGCGTAATCGGATGAATCAGATTCCACCACAATGGGGAGAAGAGGGTCAAAGTGTCGTAGGATGGGGGCCTCAGTGAACGCTTGCTTAAGGAGTTCAAATACCTTTTGACACTCCGGCGTCCAATCCCAGGGCTTCTTCTTTGACGTGAGAGAGGTGAGCGGCTTTACTATTCCGGAGTAGTTATCAATAAATCGGCGATAGAAATTACTAAAACCCAAAAAGGACTGTACCTCTTTAACATTCGTCGGTGCAGGCCACTTTTGGATAGTATCAACTTTTCGTGGATCCATATGTACGCCGGTTGGTGTCACTATAACTCCCAGATATTCAACTGAAGTAGTGTGGAACTCGCATTTTTCGGGTTTAAGATGTAAGTCATTCTTTTCGAGTCGCCGTAATACTTCGCGCACGTCTTCGACGTGTTGTTCCTCTGTCTCCGAATAGATTAGGATATCATCTAGGTAGACAATAACATTTATATCTACCATGTCATGAAATATCTCATTCATGAACTGCTGGAAGACGGAAGGAGCGTTGGTAAGTCCCATTGGCATTACCAGATATTCAAAGGCTCCATAACGAGTTCGGAAGGCCGTTTTCCACTCATGGCCCTCTGCAACGCGTACGTTGTGGTATCCGGCTCGTAAGTCCAATTTTGTGTAGATTGTTGATTTGCGAAGTCGGTCGATAAGATTTCCGATTAAAGGAATAGGGTAATTGTTTCGTTTTGTAAGGCGGTTCAACGCCCGGTAATCGATACATAAGCGTAAAGTGCCGTCTTTCTTCTTAGCAAAAAGGACGGGAGCCCCAATAGGAGAGTTTGAGGGCCGGATAAACCCTTTATTCAGCATGTCATCGATATGAGACTTGAGAGCGTTAAGCTCAACCTCAGACATATTGTATATTTTCCCTATCGGTGGGTATTCGTCATTAACGGTTTCAATGCGGATGTCGTAAAGTCGATGCGATGGTAGAGCCTTCGCTTCGTGTGCCGAGAATACTTTGTCGAAAGTGTGATAACATTTGGGGACTACTTTTTCAAACCTTAGTCGTTCTTCGGGCGTCATGAACGCAGTTCCTGATCCAGAAGCTTTGGGGACTTCAGATATTTCGGCTTGCCTTGCCGATTCCTGTATGCAGTTCCAATCATCCGGGGCTGGTTGTATACGGAGTATGTAGGCGTCACAGCCTTCTTGGACAAGCTCCAGGAAGTTCTGAGCACCTATAAAATTAATATATGGGGAGGTATGTTCGTTGGAAGGGTTAGGTACTAATGGCTCAGAAGTTTCGAGCCCGAAGGTCAGTGGTCCCTCTATTGTAGTCGCAAGGATGGCTGTATCATTGAGAGTGATTGTTAAATCCTTCCAGTCGATCGGTGGATTGTACTTTCGAAGCCAGGGGAGTCCCAGAACGATTCGGGCGGAAGGGTGAAGTGTTGTAATGAGAAATTCTTCTTTCTCATGTTTCGTTCCATCGTCGAAGATCAAATCAATGATCAAAGCGTGTGTGATTAGTCCAGCGGACGTATTCCGTCCATCGAACATCTTCAAGACGATAGGCTTGGCTAGAGGGTGAACATGAGAGGGAAACTGGTGTGACACAGACTTGTCTATGAAAAGTCGTGAGGCACCGCTATCAATAAGAGTAGGGAGTGACGGGTTATTGGGGTTAAGGATGTGGGCCTGAACAATGAACGATTCTTCTGAAGATGAGAGAATATACGCATGATCACGATTTTCATAGGATTGAGGATTAGGTACAGACGATATAGGGGTAAGAACAGTAGATCGTAATGAGGTGTATTCAGTGTTATGTCGTCCGCAGGGAGTGCTAGTATCGAAATTGATTGCAGAAGAATTTGAAGGGGGCTGGTGTAAGTCGGGACTCAATTCTCTCCCTCCTCGAGGTTCTGAGTCCCCTGGTCGTTTCCCGACAACGGTTCGGTGTCTTCGTCGTCGACGCTGATATCGTTGATGTCGTTTTCAACGAGATAGGCTTCTCCGTTGTCATCGAACGCATAGGCGAGTAATTCCTCCTCTGGTTCTTCAACCAGAATCCCTATGCGACCCGTGACTTGGTTGGGAGGTGAGCTATCAACCGGGGGGGTTAATGCAATCCCTTCCAAAGTGTCCTGGTTTTGCACACCTAAAACAAAGGCCATTGGCCATGCGTCGTTCCCGTTCTTGTCGGGAAATTCTCATGATCGGTCTTTGGGGTGCTTCCTGAGCAAGTCGCCCTTGTGCAGAATTCTTTGGTTGATTTGAGTTATAAGCTCGTTGCCCTGAGCGTAGTCCTCGTTGGGTATTATTTTGAGCAGGTGGGACTTTGGTTGAAACTGCTCCTTGATTAGCATTAATAGAAGGTCCAGCGAGCGCGTTATTGGGTGAAGATCTATACCTATTATCGAACCCTATGTCCGAAAATGCTTGTCGCGCGCCATCAATCTCGAGTAGTTTTTGCACTACGTCTTGGTATTCGGCTGGTACTCCTCCTACGTAAGTGATACGGTCTCTGAGATCTCTTCGGATTTGTGCTATAAGTCTCCATTTCAGTGCATTATTATTGTAGCCAGTGAGAAGGGAGGCATCCTCAAATCGTACCAAGAATTCTGCGAAAGTCTCATTCCATCGCTGGATTATTTTGTCTAATGCGGCTTGCGCTTGCAGTTCCTCATCAAACACTCCGAATAGTCGTCTTAGTGCAGATACGAAGTTAGACCAGCTATGTAATGCTAAATCGTATCCTCCATTATTCATCTCCTTTTCTACCCAGTTTTGAAAGGTACGCGATGCTGCGCCTGTGAGATACGATGAAGCGAACTGAATTTTTTCTTGATCAGCAATGTAGATATGGGGTTTGGCAACGAACATACGTATACAATCGCTGATAAATCCCCGAAATTCATCTCGCTTTGATCCATCGAACTCGCGAGGTTTTTTAATCTCGAACTTTGACTCACGGTTGACGGCCTCGCGAATTAATCGAGCGTCATCATCTCGTGAATTCAGATTATTCTGACTAGGCGGTCCTTGAGGTCCTGGTGGGCCAGGAGGACCCGGTGGACCGGGAGGACCAGGAGGGCCGTATCCGAATGGTGGCGGCGGCAGCGGTGGTAGGAATGGGGGACCTGGTGGACCTGGTGGTTGTGGGGGTCCATAACCAGGGGGTGGCGGCGGAAACATCGGTGGAGGTCCTTGTCTTGGTGCGTTTGGGGCTCCAGGAGGCGGTGCGAATCCACCAGTTTGAAGTGGTCCCGTATACTCTTGCGGTACGAATCCGTAGGGGTTGTGAAAGTGGTCTGGTGCAAATTCGTGATCATGCGGAGTCCTTTGCCTCGGAATTAAGGCATTGGAGGGTGGCGGTGATGACCGCGACGATTGCGGCGAGGGTGGTGGTGGTGGTGCCATATTCGACTGTCTTAGGGCTGATTGTCCTTGGCTTGGACTAGAAATGGAAAATGAGTGATATTCGGTTGATTTACTGGAGGTTGGCACGCTCTTACTCGTACTCGACGCGTCATCATCACCGTTACTCCTTGGGTTTGAACTTGATTCAGTCGTGTTTCCGTCGGTTGATGGCCCGTTTGCTACATTCTCAACCGGAGATGAGCGTGTAGCTACACCCGTGTGTGGGGATGAGCCTGTAGCCACACCCTCAACCGAAGAAGAGCGTGCAGCTACTTCATTCTTTGTGTCTGATCCCTGTTTTCCTATATTAACATCTAAAGTGGATGGAGAGGGGCCTGATCTTCGATGGCCATCATCGTGAGTCGTGTCTCGATAGCTAGGATCAAGGCCTTCTCCTGGCGCTTTTCCAGAAGGAACGGAGAGGGGGTTTAGAGACGGATTGGGAGGGGAAACAATCGATTCGTTAGCTTGTTGGATTGCGTGTTGGAGTTCCCGGGATGGAATAAACGATCTATGTGGGGCACCACCTCTGGTGTTGACCACATTTGTACGTCTCCTCCAACTAGGTACTTCACCAAAATGTGCGGGACGATCAGGAGACGCACCCTGTTTCCATTTCCCTTTCTCTTCCCAAATACTCATCCGTTCTTCGCTCTCATCTCCATCATCTTTTCCCGAGTTACCCTTTTCCGGAACTTGTATGTTTGACTTGAAAGGTAAGTGGGGGGGAGCATCACGATCGAGAGGGTTATGGGTGAAGGTGGGCGTACGAGATGAAGGCGGAATGGATGACTTGCTTTGCATTTCCGACAAATCGGATTTTGTTTCTTTAGGTAGTTGGTTCCCACCCGCTTTGGTTACGATAAAGTCCGGTATAGCCGGTTCCTCGTGTACGTTACCGTTACTCCGCGTTACGTCTACTGATCCGCCTTCTCTACTTTCATCCCTTGTACTCGTTTTTTCTTCATCCTCAACCAACGCTTCAATTACTGGCAAATTCAAGCTTTGGAGGTCTGTAGGAGCTTTTGGAGGATGGATAAGAGTTCTTTGGGGCCGGGGTGTGTCCTTCCTCGTCTTTATTAGTTCATTTTGATCTTCTTTTTCAAGTTCGGGTTCGGGAGTTACATTTACAACTCGTAGCGGGGTAAACCGGTATCCTGACTTTCTAACATCTCCCGGGTGCCGTGATGAAGTGGCCGCCGGGGTTACCTCTGTGTATACCGGAGTTTCTGCAGAGAATCGTACGCTTTGACGTGGGGTAGTATAACTTGGTCGAAGGGACCTTTCGTCATCGCCTATCCTCCGTTCTGTATCAACATCGAGATTCCTGTGTCTTGGTGGCTGCCCGGATATTTCCCAACTCGTAACTCTCTCTCGTATAGGGTGCTCCTCGGACGAAGAATCGGAATCCGTGATCACTACCACTTGTGACCGAGTCTTTGTTCGATACGAACGGAGACTATGCTTGGGTTTCGGAATGTTCGTTACATACGACGCCTGAGAGTTCGCTTCAAGCAATTCTCCTTTTGAACGATCGTCTTTACGACGTCGTTCCTTTCTTTCTCGTTCCCAAGTCTGCGCTTGGAGCTGGTTCCCGGGAGGTAGTGAAAGGTCAGAGTCGTTGGTGGAAGGTGGTTCGGGATTAGTAGGTCGAAAGGGTGGGCTTAGGGTTTGTGGACCATCGTAAATCATGATCTCCATTCGACGTAGGTACTCCCTTTTGTTCAAGTTTCTGAGTATTGATTGTCGTCTTAACTGTTCGGCCCTTTCTTCTTCAGTATTACCCATATTCCCTACTACTTCATCCTCTCTCGATTCCGAACTTGTTTCATAAGATAGGAAGGAAGTTAGGTCTCGTAGGTCTTCTCCGTTCGATATTTCCACTACGATGTCCCTTATTTCGGGTCGATGTACGTATTGCATGAATCTTAACAGTTCCAGATGGTTTGCTGGATCCGACACGTATTCTAAGGCATACAGTGGAAGATTTTCAGGGGGTGTTTGTAGAAAGTGTTGAAACAGACGAAGGTACGTAATTAATTCCTGTCTATATACAGGACATTCCATTCTTGACGCTAAATCTCCGATTCTAGCGATTAAAAGTCTTTCTACATCATCGCGGGAGCCATGTTCTCGTGGTTGTGCTTGGACGAATTCAGGAATAGTTCGACTAGAGGTCTCTAGCAGGGGTGGTAGAAGGTAGGTGTTTCGTTCCCGTTGTGATATATTGCGACTCTTTGGTGATAACTCTATATGTTCTGGTGCACTCTCATCGTTCGTATCTTCGTGGGAGCTCCTGTCTGATCGAGGACTTCCCTGAAGCGCTATCATCGAAGTTGACTGTTTCATTCGTTCGGCAGATGTATGTTCATTACTACGATTCGAAGGTGTACTCGGAGGTGTTATCAATGTTTCCACAGGTGCGTTTAGCGGCGATTCCTTCGTATCACGCGGTTCTGACGCTCCTGTGGGTTCGTCCAGAAAAAACTCGTTTTGGGAGTTTTCGGATTGCGGCGCCCTAGGTGTTCTTCGGGAAGTCATGACCGTCGTGATTGGTCGAGACTGAGAGGCTGAAATCGGTGTGGGATAAGGAATTAGTCTGCTGGGATTTGCACCCAGGTAGATTCTGCGCGTTCGGGCTCTACGTATCCCTTCGACATTATCTTCAGGGGATGGAATAGAA
The DNA here is from genome assembly GCF_018924745.1 of Marasmius oreades. NCBI lineage: Eukaryota > Fungi > Basidiomycota > Agaricomycetes > Agaricales > Marasmiaceae > Marasmius > Marasmius oreades. Next base: position 4,514,382 of record NC_057325.1, read on the forward strand.
GGCATGTTGACCTGTCTCACGAACGTTGGGGAGTAACGTTCCGTATTTGTGATATTGCGTAAGGGGGAGGATGGTGGAGATGTTGGTGTATCTGGTACTGCCTCAGGATTCGTAGGTTGAGGGGAATTGGGGGGAGTGACGGCTGGTCTGATGTTTGTCGGTGGGGCGAACGGGTTTCGAGGGTAGGTTGAAGGGTCTTCTGGGTCAGATTCTTCTATTAACCTTCTTCCAGGGGTATTAAATCCCATGGGCCTTTCAAGGTCACGGTTTACAGTGGGACGGGGGGAGCGAGGGTCACTTGGTGACCTTCCATTTCGCCTTCTAGGAGTCCAGCCAGTCGTTGGATGATGTACATGAAAAGGGGTTGATTCGGATGACGACGACGTTCCGTCGTTATTGTCGGTGCGTGTTCTAGTTCTAGTTCTAACTGCTGACATGATGGCTTAATCAATTTAGAACCTAGTTATTATGTTATGACTCGGTAAATGTTCAACAAGATAAATGTTCGAGTTGAGTAAGTTAGACAGGTTTACACTTTAAGCTAGGGTTGATTAATGAGCAAGATGTGAGTAGTTAGTTTGATTCAACAAGTATTTTATTATGCACAAGTTGAGATTTATGAAAGATAATGGTTGATAGTTAGTTATGATTGTTGAAAGGGTTAATATTCAGAGTATTTGTGGAATGAGGAGAGGCTTACGGTTTGTTTGGTTGATATATTGGTTCACTTAAATGGTATTCACACGAGATGGGGTTTGTAGATTCAGATAGATATGATTCTATGTCTTAATGAATTTACAAGAGAGAGAAGTAAGAGGAGAAATAGTAGTTAAAGGTAAGAAAAAAGGTTACAGAGGTTGCAAAATAACTAGGTTGAGATTCTCGTGTTCGAAGGCCCAGTTCTTATATAGTTCTAATGTTTGTATATATTTGTAAGTCCTGAGTCAGTATCGTTCAGCTACGGATTGACTACGGATTAGAAAATAAAAAGAATAACTACGGAAATATAGCACAGTTGTCCAATCGGTGAGTTTCGCTAAAGTGCGCAGTTCGGAAGGATGAGGTGTAGACTCGGCATATTAGAATGAGATGTAAATTCGGCAGTACAGGCCGGAAAGTGAGGCGTCCCCTCGGCTTTATGCTGCGTCGTGCTGCGTTAAGGTACTGAGAATGCGGCACATGGTTACAAATCACAAATAGATAGTGATTGTGACCATCTTGGAGATAAGGTGATATGATTAGTCTCGATAATCAACGTTCGGGGTTGTCGGTGTGATATATTCAGAGTTTTGGTCTTGGCAGGACGGTTTCAAAACATCCGGCGTCTGGTTTGGGCGTTTGGGTCGCAATAACCTAATAGGTCAAAGCGTTTGGCGTCTAGTCTGGGCGTTCGGAATACTCGGGTCATAACATGTAGAAGAGGGTCCTGATGCCATCCGTGAAGCGCTGGTCGAAGAGATTCGTTTCTTTGAGCAGCACTTTGCCACCTACATCGATGACCAGAAGAAGGGAGGCAAATTTGACAGACACATGTCAAAGATATTGGCTCCCTTTATAAATCTGGTACATTCTTCCTTGCCCGTCCACTCATTTCTCTACATCTTTTTGATATAATATCTCCTTACTGTAGGCTCAACATGCACGCCAGAACTACAGTGTATACATTTTCAGATACGGTATAATGACACAGCAGGACATTACGGGTCGCAGTGTAAGCTGTATGTGGGGCAGCTTGCCCGAGTTCGCCAAGATGAAGGAAGAAAATGAAAACCAGACCATTATTGTGGAGCAACTGGCAGACCTCGAAGCCATGTTAAAGTCAGTACTTTATGTTCCAGTGAAGGACTTGACTCAAAAACTATAGAGTATAAGAGATGAAGTTGTGAAAAGTGCTGACACTTGACATCGAACTGTCATTATTACTGCAACACAAGCCTAGTGCAAAGCCTCAAGACTGTGCCAGGTGAATTGTGGGCTCTGCTATGAGATCTATGTCAGGTAAGCTTTCTGGCATCTTTATAGTTTGCGTTTGGCTAATGTAATTTCCTACAATCCAGGTATGCTACTGGGGAAAGATAGCGGGTTGGCAATGAGGAGCTTCACGGAAACGGCAATAGAAATGAAGTTACAAGTGATAGATTGGCCAGCCAGCATCAGGTTTTCTGGGCAGAAAAATGTTACATGGCACAAGCTGTCAACTGAAGAACTACAAGCCATCACCAAGCCACTAGAAACATATCTCTGTAATGTCATCCAGAACACGGCAACTGTGAGCGATCATCAGGAAGTCAAGCACTTCAAGTTGGAGCGATGGAGTGAAGGTGGGGTTTATATTTTTTGTCTTTGAGTTTCATGCCAACGATTTGTTTGCAGCTGACTGGAACAAGCATCCTTGGGAGATAAACAAAGTTGCTGTTGTCAAAGATGTCAACGGTGACACGGTGCTGACCGTAGAGGAAGTTTTGGAAGTGACCGCAGCTCAGGGGAAGAAAACGGGCAGAAAATCGAAACCCAACAGAGGTATATGACGATGACAACGATGACAGACAGGAGCAAATGGACGATGACAAGGAGGAGGAAGGCACCCAAAGAGGACCTCATGGCTTGTCCAAATCGAAAGCCGGTATTCAGCAGCGAAGACGCCACCCACCCTCGCCAACCACTGTTGCATCTCATTCTACCTTCTTACATCATGACAAGACCTATGATGACTATAATGACTTTTCAGATGGTATACCAAATCTATCAGTGCCAGGTTCTATACCTTCCATTGTACGATTGTCCTCGCCTCCTTCCACTCCCAATTCTCATGTTGGGCCTCTGCTGGTACTGAGGCATACTCGCCCTCCTAGTCAAGCAGCCTCTGTGGATCCAGAAGTTCCTTATCTTGATCTCAGGGCAATGACTCCTGTACCAAAGCGACCATTGACAAAAGAAGGTGGCATGGAGTGAAACAGCAAGAAGATTAAAGTAACAAAGTAGTCAAATGTACTAATTGATCTGTATAATAGTTTTCCTTACTTGGAACTTAAATATATACTATTAACTGAAACTGTGTGCGAATGGATCCAGAACTCAGAACAATACATGCAGAGGAGAAGGGTAACTGGATGCTTATGAATAGGACTTATTTCTACAGTTGTGATCTAGATTTCAAGGTGAGCAGTTCTGTTACAAATGGAGGTAAGGTGGTAGCTACCAGCATCCAGAGGAGAGGAGTGGTACGTATAGGTCCATTCTACCTGCTGAAACAAGAATGAAGAATGGTCCAGACTGGTCGAAAACATATGATTCGAACACGGAAAAGCTCTGTAGACAAGATTCTGCACATGTAGCAGTCTTTATCGATAAAATTCCCCTGGATAATAGAGGAAGACCGCATGGACTCATGGCTATGGTGCATTATTTTTAGAGATGAAACAAGTAGAGATATGATTACAAAGCTAGTATAGAAGTAGTATAAAAGCAGCCCATGTATCCGTAGATAAACCTAAGTACTACCCGTGCATAGGAAAGTCCTGAGTGAGTTGCCTGTGAGTAACTGCTCTTGACACCCAATAGAGAGATTTTGCCCTGTTTTTGTGCAGTGAAACAATAAGATTTAATTTGAACCATACGAGACCACTGAGGTCAAAACTTGAGAACTATCCATCCATAGGCCGCCGAGGTCTTGATTACCTGTTTTGTGATCCGTTGAGGGTCTTAGTGTTCATGTCCACCAAGGACTTAGTTTTTGTGTCCGTCAAGGGCAATAGTCTCCAATTGTTCGAATTAGTCTTACTGTAGACGACATTCACAGTCCCACTTAGTCCACTGGATATTAAACAGAGCTTCATACAAACCCTTTGAACCCCCGTAGCTGTGGTGTTTTACACTTGCAGTTGCAACTTGATTTGAATTATTGTGAAATTCCAGTAGTTTTAGCCCTACAGTGAGAACTACAAAAACAACCAAAACCAAAAGAACTTCTCTCAGAAGGATTAGTTCACAGTGACATAATACTCGCACATCACTAGATGCTGGCAAACAAGTCCTACAGACACTTAGTCTTACGGCTTTAGCATCTAGTACCCCAGCTCAAGTACCGAGAGCTGGTCAGTCTTCTCGATCTATGTGCAATTCTACGCAAGGAAGAGAGACTACCCAAGTTATCCCAAACAATTTAAGAAACTCAGGTTTCTCTTTTGACTGAAGCATGAGAGAAGCTTTCAGAGAAACAAGAGCTATGCAAGGTTCTAGAAACCAAACACTAGAACCCACATACGAAACCCCAGAGATTTCAACTGAAGAGATTGAACCATTCTCTTCACCATTATCATCACTACCCTCCAAATATAATTCAGACTTCGACCTATGGGAAGAAGAGTTTTATTCTTTAGATTTAAACCTGAGTTTATTTCTTGAGAGACCGTTAACAAGCATGTCCAATATCTTGAATAACCCAGCTACGGCAGGTGTGGCAGATGAGGAGAGACCAATAAAGAAGTCCTGGATGGAATTCTCTAAAGGTGCTCTGAAAGAGCTAGATAAGGATATGTCGAAAGAAAGGCTCCCCACATTCAACCATTTAGATCCTGGAAATCTACAGGAATGGATGGCGGCTATCCTGCAATATGGGAAAGTCAAGGGCTGGAAGTTAGATGAGTCCTTTATCATTCTAGCAATGATTCAAATGGAGTTTGAGACCTCTCAACTCCTGGTGCATCATTTGCCATCTATGAGAGGCTACAGTTGGGCCGCATTTGAAAAAGAAATGTTTGATTCGTTCCCATTGACTAGGGATTTAGAGATAGGAGCACTAGAGAATTTGGATCTATTGAAGGCTAGGTTCTCTGGTATAGGAGAAGAACAGCTACAGAAGTTTACTTCGTTTAATATGGAGTTTGAAAATGAAGCGGACAAGCTTGCAGGAAGCTTGTCAAATCGAGAGAAAGTGCAGAAGTTTGTGGAATGTCTAGACCCGGCATTCTGGTGAGAGATCAGAAAGAGGCTATGGGACCCTCACTACATTCGAAACCTGCACGCAGAAAAGCCCATAGAAGTGAATAGTGGGTGGGTGGCTTCCCAATTAGACCCTTTTGCTTTCTCCCAAGTTAGGGACATGACATTGACCATCAGTAATGAGTTAGTAGGCGATTGCTATGCACCTCAGCACTTGGACCTTGTTAGCTACATGCTAGGAGTGAAAGTGGCCGCTCCTGTAGGGACCCCATTGATAACTCACACAAAGATCGAGCCTACGATAGCTCCATTGTTTTCGTATAAGAAGGAAATTTCTTCCAACGAGTTGACAATGAAGCTTTTGGCCTCCGTAGATGCACAGAATACTCGAATGAACAACTTTGCGTGTGCAGTATCTGAGCTGTCAAAGAAGATGCCTGACTTCAGTCAGCCCAGCTTCTACAAGAATATGCAAGCCATGGCATACCATAATGGTAGCCAAGGACAGAGTAGTGGTGGATCTAGGCCTTCAAACCAGATTACATCTAACTCTACAGCCACAGGGCAGCCATATAGGGTGCCTATGGACAAAAACTGCATAATTTGTGATGAACCCGAGCATTTCTGGAGAGAATGCAGGCAAGTGCAAGAACTATCCCAGAAGAAGTGGATAGTTAAGAATGAACATACGAATAGGCTGGAGATGTACGATGGGAATAACCTCCCACCACCCGATCCAGTAAAGAAAGAATCATGGGCAGACAGAATTAGAGCTATTGCCAGAGAGAAGGGATGGCCAGGCACTGAAAAGACCAGTTTCTTCTTACAAGGAGACTTGGATCTTGAAGATGATCTGCCAGATCGTCAATCTGTGCCTACGATAGAAGTTCTGTTGCAAAGAATTGCTGCTTTGGAGGTAGAGACTTGTCGCCGTGAAGGCAACAGCTCAAAAAACTAAAAGGTCCAAGGATGGACTCCTCAATAAAAGAGAATTCTAATAAGACAACTCAAGATACCCAGAGGAGACTGGAGGACCCCAAAAAAATAAAATTACCACCAAAACCCCAAGTAGTAATATCTATGCTGTCGTTCTGGAGAAAACACAGCCATATGTGATACCTCAGAGAAAGCCTTTCAAAGAAGAGGTCTCTGAAGAAGAAGATGAAGCAGAATTAGATGAAGAAGAACCTCCATCGCAGGTCGATAGACGTCCTTCCACTCCGCTGCCTAGGGCTTTCGATAGAATTCAGCCTGTAGAATGCGTCCCACAACCAAGGGATTCTGTATTGCCCCGAAGCGTAATTCCTGAAAACAAGGGTGCTTCAAAATCTAAGAAGGTTCAGTCTGAAAACGTAAAGAAAGCGTCTACGGAAAATCTTCAAAATGTTGAAATGAAAAGATATAAGCAACAGGTGATTCAGGACCTGATTGACCAAATGATGGCCAATCCAGCTAGTGTTTGCTTGAACAAGCTCACGGCTTCAGAAGAGTTCCAAAAGGCATTGCTGCGGTGAGTTAGGAATAAGCACGTACGAACGGAGTATTATAAAGTGTTCCTTCAAACGTTAGACTATCCGATAAAAGACTCTATGGCGGCAGAGGAATCTTTTGATGAAGAAGCAGAGTTCGTGAAAGTAGATAATATTGAGACTGTAGATTCGTTCGAAACCTTAGAAGAGGAAGAAGATGGATTGGAAGCGGGTTCAGTAGTTCACTGAGATGTTGTGGAAGTTTATCGCACCGAGTTAGATTCTGAAGAAAAACAGAAGGTCGTGATAGTAGCTGGATTGTCCGAGGGACTCAGATGTGTATTTCCTGAGGTTAACGGTTCTATGGAAAGAGTAGAAGCGGTGATCGACAGGGGATCGCAAATAATCGGGATGGACACATGGGTTGCTCAAGGATTAGGCTTGCAATGGGATCCGAATTCAGTGATTCACATGCAGTCTGCCAACGGACAACTGAAACCAACACTGGGAGTGTGCAGAAATGTACCTTTCAAGTCTGGTGAAGTAACAGTATACTTGCAACTTCATGTGGTGGAGAAAGCTCAGGGACTGAATCTTCAAATTTTCAGTCCACCTTGATGAATTGATAGAGGATCAAGGAGAGGTGGCTCTACAAATATCCGTAGTTGCTCACAGTGTTCCAAGAATCGAAAAATATAAAAATATAATAAATGTGAAATTCTCTCCTACAGAGCTGGCTGGAGCCTTCATAGAAGCTGCAAATAGTGAAAGGACTACTAGTCAGTCCAATTCGAGAGTGATAAAAAACATAGATATAATTGAAAAAGCCCAAAAACACACAGAAGATACAAAACACAAAAACAGTGCTTCAATGTCTCCTTGTGCTACGGACAGTTTTCTTTCTTTATATTCATCAGCACCAGTTTCAAACTCCCTAGATTCCATACACGATGAATCTGCGGGACAAGAATGGTTGCTTTGTACTAGTAGAAGAGGTTCAACCCTCAAAGGCTTCAACAGCCAAAAATTGGCACATCTGACTCTTCTCAACAAGATAAGATAGATGGGCTTAGTGAGATCACCGTAGATGGAAGAGCTTTACTATTATATGCTCAAGATACCCATAATCTATGTGAACTTGTGGATTCACTTAGTATGAATTTCAAGGAACTCGCTGATGTGTTGAAAAATTCAGAAAATACAAGTAGATTGATACCCCCATTGCTCCGACTACGAAGTTTCGTAGGGAGTGTGGTTGAAAATGAAAGAGCATTCGATACAATGCTAGATGATAGACTATCATCAAAGGATGTATGAGAACCACTACCAAACCGATGAATGTATAGCTTTGGATTTGGATAGGTTAGCTAAGGATCCATAGAAATGTGAAAAGACTTTGTTCAACGAACTAGCTTTTCATAAGGAAAGATGGTTGCAAGTCTATGGGACTACAGACAACTTTCCTAAGGACCTTTATACAGGTGAAACCCCGATAGATGAGATTTTATCGTCTACGGATTCTCTAGATGCCTATGTTATCAAACTTGATACGTGTGTACAGGAGATGGGGCTTGCTCTACGTGACTTAGAAGGAGAGCTTGCAAGAGAAAACTCTTCTAAGAATTCATACAGCACATTCTTGAGTAGCTCACAGTCAGAACTACGTTTCCCAGGGTGTTATGGCACCTGGAAAAGATACAGTTCAGTCGGTCTACAGAAAATACAAGCCAGTAGCGCTTAAAGTCCGACCACAATTGGCTAAGATGCCAGAAGAATTCCGAGTTCTTAGGAATATTACTGGGATCCACTTGAAGGGATGCCAGTACTATCGCTGCAACCTCCTGAATTCAGTCCAGGAGAACGGTATACAGAAGAACAAAAGGAAATCATAGAGAAGAACCATAATGAAGGCTTTCTATGGCCTGAAGAAATGAAATTAGTACACCATCTAATGAAGATCCAAGAGAAAGGATTCACTTGGAGCGTAGATGAAGGTGGAACCTTTTGTACTGATTTCTTCCTGCCGATTAAGTTCCCAGTGTTGCCTCACAAGCCCTGGGTTGAGCATAACATCCCTATTCCACCTGTGATTTACAAAGAAGTCTGTCAGATTCTGAAAGACAAGATCGCAGCAGGAGTGTAGGAATCTACTACGTCGTTGTATCAATTGAAATGGTTCATGGTACTGAAGAAGGATGGAAAAAGTCTACAGCTGGTTCATTCATTAGAACCATTAAATGCAGTCACGATTCAGCATTCTGGGATTCCTCCTGGAACAGCTGAGATTGCTAGTAGCTTTTCTGGACGAGCTTGTATAGGAATGTTGGATATTTGGGTTGGCTACAATGAAAGGCTTATCGACGAAGAGTTGAGAGACTTCACTACATTCCAGATGCCCTTTGGTCCCTATAGATTGGTAAAATTACCTATGGGATGGACTAACTCAGTCCCTTTGTTTTATGAGGATGTAATGTACATTCTACGGAAAGAAATTCCTCATGTTACAAGACCTTACATCTCATCTTGGAATACATATAATAGCCCATGTTTGTTAAATAAGCATACCGCCTGGAACTTGCTATCCTGTACAAGGCGAACATTTTGATTCAACCTTCCTACGCCCAGAATTCAACAATAAGTACATAGATAGTAGACTATATAAACTTTGAGGTTTCCTCTTGAAACCTCAACCTCGATATTTTTTACCCACTGTTACCCCATTGTTATCTACCTAGTAAAACTCTTACTACCTATCCCAATCCTCTCGTAGTGCATTGAATATATATTCTGTGTTAACTACAATCCAGCCAGCTCTCGAGCTTGACAACATTCCTGAACAACACCCTCCAACTACATACATCCTGCTCCCTAATCACCCTGGTAACCTGAATGAGAGTGACTCGACTGGAAAGTGACCGAGTCCTAATCAGTTCAAGATGGAATTTGTGAAGCACCAGTGCTACAGCCCATCAATTATAAGAATCCAACAGGTATCACTTTAGCCATAGATTCGTCTTGGCAAGGTATAGGCTATTATTTGTACCAAGTATACCCCAAAAATCCAAAAATGAAATTCTATAATTACCTTGGGTCTATAACGTTCAATGAGAGAGAAGCACGCTTCCCACAACCAAAATGAGAACTCTACAGGTTACTTATGGCACTACACGCATCGAAGTATCAAACTTATGGATGTAGACTGTTGACCGTAGAAACAGATGCCAGCTACATCAAAGGAATGTTGAACAATCCAGATAGTGCTCCAAATGCTAGCATTAACCGGTGGATAGAAGAGATCAGACTCTATCATTTTGAACTAGTTCATATTAAAGGACTTGTGCATGGTCTGGATGGACTTTTGAGACCTCCACCTGGTGGGATATCTACGCCTAAACCAGAAGGATGGGAAGAATTCCTGGTCGACAATGATGGTCAACCAGTAAAGTTTCAAATGAGAGATGGGATCGAGGATGAACCTTTTGACATTGAGACATTCAAGGATGATATAGATCTGTGTTCAGGCTACTTGGTTTCCTTGGCTGAGAAAGAAACAAAGCTAGCAACATCTGTCTTTTGTTATTTAGAAGACTTATGGTGCACCGTAGATGAAGCAAACTTTGTAGATAGGATAAGAGATTCAGCGCTATGGAGAACTATGAACTATATTTCAACATTTTTGAAGCAAGTACCAGTAGTCCCTCCTGCCGTAGATGACAATTGGAACAATTCTCATCCATATAAGCCTATACATGAATATATGAATAAGATCAAAAAGTTCGATAAGAAAGTTCCTCAGATTGAAGAATGGCCTCTAGATCCGGCTAGCCCTCTGGAATATCAAAATCTGCATCTGGCCACTCCTCACGATTGGAGTCTATGGATGGTGCTGGAATTGTGGGCATGATGGTGGGTGGATTATAAGGGGAAGTATGGTTGGAATGAGATAGCACGAAAAATGCTTGCTTGCTATCTGTCACTCGGATCGTGGCTGGATAGGTTGCATGCTCGAATACTTCGATATCCCCATTGGACATAGAGAAGGCGACCAACCATCTGATATCACATTTGCTCGCTGACTTGTCCAGCAGGATATGGTATCAAGATCTCCCCAACACTGAATTTGTGGTGCCCGGGGTATATCCCAATTTCTGCCTTGAATTGACGATTCGAAACCTAGCCATTAATTCCTTAATTCCGTGATTCATTCAGTAGTAGTGAATGAGTTGGAAGGAAGTGGTGGAACTACGGCGTTTGACTCTCCCTCGAAAACAATCAATGAGTATGCAGAGGGAGGGGGGCAACACAATCTCACACTTGGAGAATTGTTCAGTATTCTGAAGAACATGGTTAAGACTTGGCTTCTGGATAGGATTCAGATAATGAACAAAGTCCAGCCACCTTGTCGATTGATCACTGTTCGTGGGTTAGTACAAGCACCCCCAACATGTACGACACGAGTATCCACCTTCTTGAAACCACGAAGCTTGAAACTTCCTATCAGAACCAATACGACATACTCTTCCAATATTCGGTCCAAGTCCTTTGGCTCTCAATGATGGAAGCTCAGGTTCCCTTCTGCTGTGACCAACACTGCAGACCTGTTGTTGCTTCCTAGGAGGGCAGCCTAGGGCAGCCAATCCAAACGTCAGTCTACGCACCATGGCCGAGAACTCAAACTCAAACCAGATGGCAACCACCAAGATGAGACAGATGGTGGTAAACCTCAGCATTAGAATCTAAACAACACTGTGTTCCCACACAAATCACTCATCTTTAATGGTCACCAACCCTGTTTCAATACCCTGCATTATTGAGAATCAATAAGAGTTTTAACCTGAAGTTGAGGAACTGGCCACGGGTCCTGTGTCTGGGTGAACTTTCTGCGGTATTGCCTTCGAATCGACCTTATATCCGGTCTTTCGTTGCCACTTCTTCATGGCGCAGCGATATCCGTCATTTTCATGTGTCTTTGCACAGCTAGGAAAAAAATGTACAGTCAACCACAGTTTAAGTCCGATAAAAACAAAGGATGGATAAATGACGCACCTAATTTAGCTCAACCCCCAAACTGAAACTTCCTGCATTTAACAACTGTTTTGACTGGCAAGGGAAGTCAACAGTCGAGGATTGATGACAGTAGTGTAGAAACAAATTACTACACTACAGTCAAGGCGGGACAGGAAAAAGCAATGTGCAGTCTTGAGCCATGTTGATCAGGGTAATATCTAAAATTCCTGCTCATCAGCCTCAATGCCAACAACACTGGTACCCCTCATGGTCATCTATTGTTCTATTGCTTCCAAACTCCGAGAAAAGTATTTGAAATGTCGACAAAAATATATCAGCAGGAGGAAGCGGGTTGGATTTACTTGGTCAAGGGAAAGCAGAATGGGGAGAAATTTTTGAAGATTGGATGTTCGATTAATGTTACAAGATGGTTGAAGGAGCACGAAAGGTGTAGGATCAATGATCGGACTGTTTTAGGGAAATGGTGGGTCCCTCTAAGCTATAGAACTGGTAAGTAATTTCACTCTTTTTCACTTTGACTTGACAACTCACCCTTTTGGTCACAGAGGCCCTGATCCATCTCAGCATGTGATTGTTAGGGTTTAGGAAAGCAAGTCAGTGATGTCATTGTACGTGCTCCTTCGGCACCTTGATTCTGAATGACTGAGCATGTCAGGTGGCATATTTCATCCAGAGAGGTTCATCTTCAACGCCAGAGGAGGCGAAAGGTTGGCTAGATCACTGATCTACCTGCACCTCTAAGTTGGAGAATCCACACTTGTTGCACACACTCAATCAGTAGTCATAGAACAGAGCTTGTTGTATTTTTGTGTTGGGAGTATCGACATCTCTTCTATTACTTTCTTGTATCTGCTCTGATGCTGCTCAAGATAAAATACACCCTTACACATTGCATTTCAATGGGGTATGTTTTTTGAGGTTTGAGGAGTTGCGGTTATCCCCAGAACTCGTACGAAAACTCACATACCTTCGACGTGCTTCCCTCGTAAAGCAAATGTTCCAAGTGAACTTAAAAGCCTCAAACATCAACAACAACAACAACAACTGAGGAATAGAAGCTCAACCATATTTGAATGTCCATGTGCATGCCACAAGCTTCCAATAATGTCCATATCCCTTTAAGATCTTATCGACGAGCACCTAAACATTACCGTTGAGTGAGGGTGGCAACTTTTCTGGATATGAACTAGCAGAAAAAGGGACCGTAGTTCTTTGGGTGCAGAATGGAGCTGTTCATTTAATTTTCAATACTAAGATGACAGCATCCGGATTCTGGATGAATTATTCAAAGAATACGGACATCTGTATGTATACTGACTTTTCAAGAATTCGAAAACATGGGGAAAATTTTGGATTTCCGCAACAAATTCGTTATCTAGAATAAAGTGAAAAAGCTAAGTTTCTGACGCATTTGAGTTTCTAAAACTCGTTGAAGATATGGGGGTTTTGTATTAATTTTGCGACCCAGAAACTCATCAAAAAGTCCAAGTTTTTGTGATGTTTTAGACGAAGAAATACGCTCCCAACATTTGGGCTTCTCAGGAAGTTTTCGAAGGCCGAAATGTGGCTGAAATAGAGTGTGTTTTGTGCATGTTCAACCTACTAAAATTCTCCTGAAAGTCTGCATTTTGTTTCTGTTTTGGTTTATCTAGAATACATTTAAAATATGTGTTTTTGGTAAAATTTCCAAGCATAGAAAATCTGTTGAATATTTTACATTTCTACTGCATATTTGACACTCTACAATTCACCAAAAAGTCATGCTCTTCGGAGCATTTTCCTCCTCCGAAAATGGGTTGAAAATGACTCAATTTTCCCAGTGTGTGTTGAATAGGATCTAAGTATTAGATTTATCAGCTATGAAACTCATAACAGAGGGGCTGATAACAGGGGTTACCATATATACTTCTGTACTTCCATGTATTACTCAGTATTTACGTTTACTTGCTTACCTTTTTTCTCTCTCTTTTATCGCCACAATCAACAATCAATCAATCCTGTGCATGTAGGAAAGACGACAATCATTCATTGTGCACAAGTTCGGAGGCTGAACAGGTTCACAAGAAGAAACATGCTGGCACGAATCAAACCCATCACTCCTTGAACCAGTGTTCAAATCTTGTTCCTGATAGGTCTTCCAAACATAGCCACAACACCGCACTCTTAGCACCGTTTTCCACCTCAGGATGTCAAAAGCCTCATTTAGAAGATATTTTGTTGTCTGTGTCACCCTATCATCTACTCTCATGTGTGGAAGTATCAACATCAGTAGCAATCAAGCAACCAAGAGATACTCAATTTCCACACTCGATATCTGCCATCAGACTTCCGTTCAGACCGCTTTTGGACCGCTTTAAGGATGATCAGATTAGGATGAACTCAAAATACAGAAACTAAACTTTGGATATCAGTGAGTCAGAACACCAGGAATGTTTTTCAAAGCTATAAAGTACTAATTGATATAGCGGAAGTTTGGGGGTTAAATCATATACATCAGGCGTCGCAGTGAAAGAAGAGCTATGAAGATCAAATGAAGATGCAGCTTAGATTTATCAGTATCACATCAGTAACCTCAACAACCCTGATTGTGATCAACTTCTTGACTCTCCACCAACACAAGGAGAGCGAGGGGGCTTATAAACTGACAGTTGACTTACATCTCTTCCCCACAAACCTAGATTCCCCTCGGCTTACTCATCTTCATTCAGCCGGCCTGATATTGACCATATACTTTTCACAATGTCTCTTCCACCTCTTGCAGTATGAGTTGTTCGTCTGGGGACTCATAGGTACCTATTAATACTCAAATACTATCAATCTCACAGATTAACCTTACAACATCATGAAGTATCTGCTTTAAATATACCGTTTCCCCCTCTAAAGGCTGCTCAGTATAACATGGCACCTGAAAGTTGGAAACGTGTACACCATCATGATCTCCAACCATTTGACATGACCATCACTACCAAATCTGAATGCCTAGATTTCATGCCACTTGGAAATGGGTTAATAGTAGGATTCAATACTGCAGGGTTCGTGCGCATTTCATTGTTCTATTTTTACAGCGTGATTAAAAGTCCCACACACTTCAGATCATTCAACCACGGTGCCTTTGAGAGCACCGAAAACCCGACAGTACAGATCAGTGCATCTGCGACTTCCTTGTGAGTCACTCCAGCTCCGTTCATTCATTTGAGGTCTCTTTATCCGATAATACATTAAAGGGTGTCTGACTCGATTGGCAGTCTTATCTCAGTAGGGACACTTGCCATTATCATATTCAGCATAGGGCTTTACTATTGGAGAGAGCAATCTGGACTTCAGTGGTTCGTTCTTTGACATATAGAGAAAGTAAACCTCCACTCCCAACTCCATCACTTTCAACTCAAAAAAGAACAGGAACTATATCTCAAACATGGAGCTCTCCGGGCTCGCTTGTCCCTCCAGACAACGTCACAGATACTAAGCCCAATATGGTTTGGCAACCAAAATGAACATCAAGCACTTTGAGTTCAGCTGTCACTCCATCCTTTACGCACCCTAGTTGGCGATTGAATGCCTTAACAACGCAAGGACCTTGAACGTCAGAACTCCAGGTTCACCCGTCACTCCAGACAATGTCAGGGATACTAAGCTCAATGCAGACTTTATGCATCCTAGTTGGCAATTGAATGCATTAGCAACAACAGGACCTCGAATATCATATTGAGTACTCTAGGTTCACCTGTCACCCCAAACCAAGATCCTACGTTTAATGCAGACTTTACACATCCTAGTTGGCTAACGACAAAAGGACCTCTATCACAAATCTGCAACTCACCTAGTCTCTGGATGTGATATGGAAGAGTGATAGAAGGAGATTAGCAGTGAAGCTTAGATGGAGAGCACAGAGATGTTGTATGAGGACAAAAGATGTTGTTAAGTCTGAGGCTCTAAGGCTCAGACTGTCTAGCTTATATACATGAATTCTATCTAGGACCCCAGATACTATACTAAGACCTCTAATACTCTATTTGAATAGTAGCATATGGTGTGCTTGGTAATTGTCTGATTGGAATACTTCAGGTACATTCCAGAACAATGGTTCCTTAGCAACAATCTGAGAAACCATATGGTACACTGGGTAATCCTGGGAAACCACATGGTGAAGCCTGGGAAACCATATGGTGCAGTGGGTAACACTGAGTAAATATATAGTACTCTGGGTTGCTCAAGCATGCTTGGCAACAAGGATCGACATCTAGACATCTAGCCTGCCAAGGCTGTTACTAGTGCGATCTAGATCTAACATAATTCCCCCTGGATCTGATCTACAATCTGAAGTGTCTAGAATGGTCTAGAACAAGTCCAATGGTCCACTCCATCTTTGGAATATCTAGTGATATGATAAGATAAACACATGACACAGATAAAATAAATGTTAGATAGGGATAAGACAGTGAAATCTGTGACAACCTCGAGCATTGAGCACTCCGGGTTCACCTGTCACTCCATCCTTTACACACCCTAGTTGGTGGTTGTCGGATGGCTTAACCACTACAGGAGAACCTCGTACATCAGCACTCCATCTAGCACTCCAAGTTCACCTGTCACTCCGCATTTGACAGTCTTGACCATAAAAGGCAAAGCATCAACTCCCACTCCTACCAGTGATTCACCAGAACCTCTCACTCCAAATATCCCCAGGAACAATCAGAATGCAACATTGGATAAAACATGGTCTTCCCGTTTATTTGTGAGCTCAGCAATTTTTTTAGGCTCCGTAGACTACACATGAGCTTGTATGTACAATTGTAGCCACCGGAAGACAGAGGATATGAAATGAGAATAAAAACACAGCTCAGATCTTGTTGTGATAACAGCGTGACAGCCCGGGAACAGTGTATTGCTCAATTCAGATTTGAAACTTTTAAACATAGTGAAACATAAAGAAGAATTTTAAGTCTAAATGTAAAATTCCACAGACAGGGGAGCGGAAGGTGGTGTAAAATAAGCAAAATGAGTCCCCAATCCACTAGAGAAATCAGTAAGTGAGGCTGTGCTGAATGACTGCTGCTGGACGTGACAATACATGACAAAATGAGTTGCACTTCTTGATTCACCCTCGGACACTCTCCAAGACTTCTTACAGCTATCCTAAAATCCTCATAAAATCAGGTTAACGTTTTGAGCACTAGTACAATACTCTAGCCAAATTTTTGGTAAGTGGTGTGTGGAAGTGGTACTCGAAAATGTTGCATATCCCTACTAACACAGAATAGTAGTTGTTCATCAGAATTCCCCAAGAGATCTGGATCACCCAGTACCGAGACACCTATAACCGAGGGACCTGCCCCAGACTACCCGAGTCATCCAAGTCTGGATGTTCAAAAACACCTCACCTCTCACCTTTCAAGTTTCACCCAATTTTGTCCTCAGCAGACATGAATTCCGAAACTCGTGATACATCCATTTCACTGTTCCAGTCAACTGACATGCCACGTCTCAAGATTCTCAGAATCACATTAGCAATAACTACAGCTATCTATACTGGCCAAGAAGATCTCCTGTTCCTCGAATCCATAGTCCCCTCCTCATCCCAGGATGATGGCCGTAACGCAGCAACCCTTCCCATCAACATACAATGCTCCCCTGACCATACCATCCAGGACCTTTGTGACCATCAACAGGCGGCGCTTGGTGTCGAACTTCATACTGTGATGCCGGGCCAGGATGCAGTTTCTGTCATTCAACTGTCTATGCACTTGGTCATTTACCCCCAGTCTCCGAAGAAGGTAGATGGTTATAGTACATCCGTTCGTAGCATTCAGTCCGCTTTGCAAACATTTTGGCTTACGTTCTCGCATTAGCACGATACTTACCCACTCCGAGACAACATGGATGTGACAATCGAAGTCTTTCCATCTACCACAGGAAAAGTGACTGCTCGCAGTCAATTTCGCTCATCTGGCTTCCAGCCTTCCTTCGACGTTGATGTTTTCACTGATCATTTCATCCACTCCATTGAACTTCTCGGTCATAGTCCCAGTCGCAACATTTTGCAAACTGCTTGCAGAGAGCGACAAGCAACTGCTCTTGAGATTTGGGCATGCACTCATATTACCTTCTATAGTATACATTCCTTTTAGATATTCCCTATTATTGTAGTGTCAAACCACCACTGAGGTTATACATTCCTTTTAGCCACTCTCTCGCACTCCGAGCTCCAACAGACTCCGACGTTTTCCTGTTCTTGCATGCTATTTAACACTGTGCATCACAGGTTATGGGCCCCGGCAACGAAACTGTGTCGTCCTTGACAGCTTTGAAACTGGTACAGAAATTACCTACCCTACAGGAGGGAAGTGTGAACTGGTCCAACTACAAGTCCAGAGTCATTAACCATGCCGTGTCCAAAGGACTCAAATGGCATCTGTTTGGGACCGCATGGAAGCCGGAAAAATTAGTGTTACAAGATGGGAAGTGGTACAAAGAAGGATTGTTGCTACTACCGGTAGAAGAAGTGACCTCAGGTTGCTCATAGCTATGTTGGTTTGGATGAGGACACGATGAAACCTGGAGTGTGGCTTTGTATTCGTGAATTTCTGATGACTCTATGCAGTAAAACTGACCGTTCTCGCCTCCGTTACGAAGTCCAGGACTCCCTGTTGCAGAATTTTCCCTGCTCTGACTGCTCCAGTACCATTAACAAAGGCCACAAGTGGCATTCCACCAGCCAGCAACATTGCTGACATTGGCTCACTGAAAAGAGGAGTGGCCCCTGTTCTCAGTCTCGATGTTGAAAAGCTTGACATGAACAGGAGCTTCTTGGCTCACAGGGGCAACTCTCTTCTGGGAATGTCTCTTGCCACCTCATTTTGCACTCAGGGCTTTGAAGCCAAGATCGTTGATATACTTGACGACCGTATCCTCCTTCGTGAATTGCTTAGTTCTCTCATTTCCTCCCAATTGCAAATAGACATGTATCAACCCCCATATATCCCCTTTGCCACCGCACCTCAGAACTGGAGAGATGGTTTAGAGTTGGCCAAACTACACATCGAGGACATGTATGTTATCGACCCTGGCACTCACAATTGGATTACTTTGTCTTTGTGCTAATGCGACTTTTGACATCCATGCTACATTATGTCCATTTCAACACATATACTAAGTGCTTTGGAACGATATAGACATCATATGAGAACTAGAGTGAGCCCGAGCTGCTAGTTAAAGCTTATAGCCGCTAGTAGAGTACACTAGCACAGCTGAGAAACAGCTAGAGAGCATCCCATAGAGCTAGCTTGAAAACTGTAAGACACTATGCAAGCAGTCACTATTCAGAAAGACCACTCTCTGTACGCTATTATGCACAAAGCAATTAAGGGATATTATGTTGAGGCTTATGCTTCAGTACTGGACTCATAGCTAAGAGGGATGAAGTCTTAAACAGACTCCTGAAGAGAGAGAGAGAGCGCTCTCAAACAAAGACTGACTTAGAGAAAGGCATGCCGAAGTGTTGAGTGCTAGCAGTTCATATGGACCAAGCAGATGCTACGGAGAGAAGTAAAACACACACCCAAGACCAAGGATGAGATGAAGTTAATTGCAAGCGATCGGAGAGGTGTCCGAACATGTGAAAGCAATAGGGACAGACCGTCTTCGGACAGGCCAGAGAGAGCTAGCGCTCGCTCTGTTGGAGTCCATGCACCGAACCATATGAGTTCTCGCTAAGAGACTAACTAATGAATAGAGACCAGTGACATTAAGAGCTAGACTCTTCCAGACTGTGTGCAGATGCCTGGCAGAAAGAGCTAGCAAAGTCAGAGGCATATGCTAGTGGTGCTAGTGAGTGAGAGTGCAGCTAGATAACATCACCTGCAAGAACCCAGCATGGGCAGCCAAGCCCGAAGACACTTTGTAAGCTAGTGTAGAAATTGTATATATACCAGGCCTATATTTGTAGTTAAGGCAAGCAAGTACTGCCAGTGTGTAGGAAAGTTTCGGAGTAACTGCCCGCATGTAGCGTCCAAATAGAGATTAGATTTGCCCTGTTAAATCAGTGATTGGATAAGAGATTGGATAAGAGTGAGCAATTCAGAGAACAGTTCAGAGACCTTCAGAGTTATTCAGAGAACAGTCTTCATATTGAGTTTTATAGTCCACAGAGGACCCCTAGCTTTCCACTCTCCTTTCTAAGTCCACTGGACCCAAAGCAACCCTAATACAAAAACCCCTAGCTGTTCAAGTGCATAGCACACATAGTTGCAACTAAGAGCTAGCTTTCCCTAGTCTTTAGTATTACCCTTTTTGAGATAAGAAGCATACCCTTTGACAAGCATTTCCACCCTTGCAATTCTTCTGGGGTGTTGAGTGGTGATAGACTCTTCACAACTGGGATAGCTATATTGTTGAGGATTGATTGATTTGTCAGTGCTACACATAGCACTGATAGGTTGGTTTGTTCTTTAGGATAGAGGTTGATATATCATTCCCAGCGCCCATTATCTGGTGACCACCGCAGGGGGTGGAAACTCATCTTAAAAAGATAGTAATATTGAATTCAAAAAGGAATTCTTGTTTGAAATTGCAGTAGTCTTGTTACATGCAAGATAGCCAGAAACAAAAGAGACTTCAAAAATCAGAGCTAGTCCCCGAAAGATTAGTTCACAAAAGCGAATAACTCGCACTTCACAAGCTGCTAGAAATCAGGTTTTACAGACTCATAATCTAACAACCTTAGCATCAAGTGAACCAGTTCTAGATCAGAGAACTGAATCATCTGCTCGTCCTACACGTAATTCAAACAGAATATCGCAAAGGCGAGTTACCAACAGAGCTGTGCATAACAATCTACAAATCCCCAGTTTCTCCTTTGACAGAAGTCTGAGAGAACCACCAATTAATCAAAGTCTGCTGTGCATAGCAAATACCCTACCGCTAAGACCTAGAGCTTTTACATCCATCGAAATTCCTGAGCGCGTAGAATTTACACCAGAATCTTCACCGCTCTCCTCGTTACCATCCAATTATAACTCAGACTTCGACCTTATAGAAGAGGTCTATAATTCTTTTGAAGCAAACCCTAGTTTATTCTTTGAAAGACCACTGACAGTTATGTCAGAAACATTTGATCCTGAGCTGCTAGGAGATCCTCAGCCCTTGAAGGTGAATTGGGCTGAGTTCACCAAGGAAGCAGTAAAGGAAATAGACAAAGATTCCTCCAAAAGGAGGTTGCCTATGTTTAACCATTTGGTTCCAGGAAACCTGTGGGAATGGCTGGTGAGTATAAAGCAGTATGGAGCCCTTAAGGGCTGGAGAAATGAGGAGTCCTATATCATCCTAGCTATGATACAAATGGAGTTTGATACACAGCGACTATTAGGTCACAGCTTGCAATCTACGCGAGGGTACAGCTGGACTGCCTTTGAAAAGGAACTGTTAGATTCGTTCCCTTCGATCAGAGACCAAGAAGTCGGCGCACTTGAGAACTTAGAGCTGTTAAGAGCTCACTATGTGTGTATTGCTGAAGAGCAGTTGCAAAAACTTACTTCGTATATTATGGAGTTTGAATTTGAAGCCGACAAGCTAGCAGGAAGCTTGTCAAACAGAGAGAAGGTTCAGAGGTTTGCGGAGAGTTTAGAGCCGACCTTTTGGAGAGAAATTAGGAAGCGGTTGAGGGACCCTCATTATAAGTCTCTCTTACTCGATGCCGAGAGAGCTCCCGGATGGGTTAGTTCTCAGCTAGATCCATTCCCTTTCTCTGAAGTAAGGGATATGGCATTAAGAATCAGTAACGAGCTCGTGGGCGACATATATGCGCCTCAAGGATCTGATCCTGTGGCTTATGCTTTGGGTGCTCGACCTAACATTCAGCCCGAAGGGACGTCGTTACTTACTCGTCCAAAGATTGAGCCAGTAGCAGCGATAGCTGTATAGCGGATAGGATTCGAGCTATAGCGAGGGAGAAAGGGTGGCCCAGAGCTTCAAAGTCTTCATTTTATTTGCATGGAGAGCTAGACTTTGAAGACCCACTGCCGGATTGATCGGCTCAAACAATAGAAGTCTTGATGCAGAGAATTGCTGCTTTAGAAGTGGAAACGTGGAGTCGCCAGGATGGCGACAACTCAAAAAACTAGAAGGTCCAAGGAAAGGCTCCTCTAATGCAAAAGAGTGGTCTACAAGGTCTGCTCAGGATACCCAGAGGAAAATGGAGGACTCCAAAAAAATAAAACTGCTGCCGAAACCACAAGTAGTGATAGATACCCCTCAGTACATACAAAATCGATATATGATACCCCAAAGAAAGAAAAACGCAGATGAAGCTTCACTAGCGGAGTCTGATAATGAATTGGAGATCGTAGAGCTTCTGTCGCAAGCTGACAGACGTCCTGCCATGCCTCCACCAAGAGTCTTTGACAAGATTCGTCTGGTAGAATGAGTGCCTCATCCGAAGGACTCAGCCCTACCTAGAGCAGCGGTGCCAATGTCAGTACCAGTGAAAGCTAGCGCTAAGAGTGGCATTAGAAAGGAGAGCGTGGATGATATTAAAGGTCTCCAGTTTAGGAGCAAGAAAGAAAAAGAGAAGCTGATCAATAAAGTGATCGACCAAATGATGGCTAATCCATCATATGTTTGCCTAGATGAGTTGACCGCGTTGGAAGATTTTCGAAGAGCTCTCCTTAGAAGGGTGAGAAATCAACAAGCTAGAACGACAAATTTGAAAGTGTTCCTACAAACGCTAGTGTTCCAGTGGCTGATCATACTCCGTATGCAAAAGTCTTCAATGAAGATAGCGAGTTCATCAAGGTAGATAATATTGAAGTCATGGATGTGTTTGAGACTCTAGCAGAAGAAGAGGATGGATTGCCTATCGGCTCTGTTGTTCACCGTGATATAGTAGAAATGTATCAGACTGAGCTGAATACCGAGGAGAGGAAGAAGGTAGTGATAGTAGCTGGACTATCAGAAGGTCTGCGCTGTGTGTTCCCAGAAGTAAACAGTTCTACAGAAAGTGTAGAAGCGGTGATTGATGGAGGATTGCAGATTGTAGCTATTGATGCATGGGTTGCCCAAGGCATAGGCTTAAAATGTTATCCGAATTCAGTGATCCACATGCAGTCGGCCAATGGGCAAATCAAAATGATGCTCGGGCTTTGTAGGAATGTTCCTTTCAAGTTTGGTGAAGTCACTGTCTATCTACAATTACATGTAGTAGAGAAGGCTCCCTTCCAGATTCTCTTAGAACGGCCCTTCGATGTCTTAACTGAGTTGAAGGTCCAAAACTTCAAGGACAGAGATCAATGGGTGACAGTTACCTGTCCAAATAATAGGAATCAATATGTGATCCCTACGTACACTAGAGGACAAGGAATAAAGATACGGCCAAAAACCGAGCTGACCTTGAGGCCTCAGAATGCGGAAGAAAGCCGAAGAGAGTGCGAGCAGAATGAATCTGAAACTATAAATTTTCAGTCAACCTCAAGGAATTGATAGAGGATCAAGGAGAGGTAGCACTTCATCTTTGTATAAATAATGAAGGAAAATTATACGTTGAGGGATATTTGGAACCAGAGGATCGAACGTTCACTTCTAGAGAACTAGCAGAAGCGTATGTTTTAGCATCCAATATAGGACAAATAGATACCCGGGCAGCAGCTAGAGTAGAGGCGTTTTTAAATCAATCAGAAAAACACGAAAACAGTATTTATTGTATAGAGGAGCAACCAATAGCTCCAGGCTCGGACAGTTTCATTTCTTCCTATTTAGTGGTGGCATGCGTGGATCGACCTGATTACAAACACGAGGAATTTAGCATTTGAGAGCACTCACTTTGTAATATAAATAGCTTCAACAGCTTAGAGTCAGTGAGCCTAATGGGATCATTAATCCAGACCCAGGAGGGCGAGCAAAGTGAGGTTTGACGTCTATTCCAATTCTTTTCTCATCTAAATCAGAGATTCAGTAGAAAATCTGTTTATTATTTACTTTTCATATTTTCTAGTTCTCGAGCGGTATATAAGGAGCCCTGTAAAAGCTAGGATTCTTTAGTTAGTACTGCCCAAATTGTACGATTAAGCAGGAACTCTCAAAGTGATTGGATTTTGCCCTGACTTTGACAGTGTGTGTTGGTTTTGGTCAGAACACAGATTTGGATTTGGAATTTGGAATTTGGAATAGTTCACTTGGGAACTCTAGGCACTTGGGCCACAACAGATTGTTCGCGTTTCATAAGCCGAAGTAGGCTTCAGACTGTTAGATTCATATAAATATAAACAAAAACAGATCAGTAGTAGAGAATTCTACTATCTTGAACCAGACTTCACAATCAGAGTTAGTTTTGTCTACATTTCGAGAAATCAAAGAAGGCGTAACGCCGAACTTTCAAACCCCCACCTTTAGAGAATACTAAGAGCAATAGATTTGTTGATCTATTTGCTTGGTGTTTTTCTTGCATTAGCGGCAGAGGCCATTCAGTAATGACCTTGACCTTTGCCATGTCCATTCGCAAGCCTTCAGGGGAGAGAATGTAACTGAGGTATTCAATCATATCTGTGTGGAAGTCACATTTCGAAGCTTTACAGTAGAGTCTGTTCTTTCGGAGTCTACGGAGAACTTCCTTAACATGCTCCCGATGGGATTCGAGGTCGTCCGAGTAAATAAGGATGTCATCCAAATAAACAAGGACATTAACGTCAAGCATGTCAGAAAAAATATCGTTAACAAAGCATTGAAAAACAGATGGGGCATTGGTTAAACCTTCCAGCATAACACACCATTCAAAGGATCCATAACGAGTCCTGAAAGCGGTTTTTGGTTCGTCTCCAGCAGCGATCCGGATGAGATGATAAGCATGACGTAAGTCTAGCTTGGTGTAAATCCGAGCTCTCCGAGGTGAGTCTAGAAGGTCAGATATAAGAGGAAGTGGATACTGGTCTTTCTTCGTGATCTTGTTAAGGCCACAGAAGCCGATGCATAGGCGGAGATCACCGGACTTCTTCTTGACAAAAAGAACCGGAGCACCGTAAGGGGATTTCGAAGGAGTGATGAGCCCAGCACTGACATGTTCGTCTATGAAGTCTCGAAGTGCCTTGAGTTCGGCTGTGGAAAGAGAGTAGATCGGTCCGTAAGGCGGATCCGAACCATCCTCTAGATTGATCTTAATATCGTAAGGTCTATGCGGGGGGAGTTCCCTGGCTTTCAACTCGGAGAAAACATCAGCAAACTCATGATACTCTGTAGGAATACGTGCGAGATCCTCATCGGATAAATCCGAGGCTTTTCTGGTCACCGACTTTTCCATTGTGTCTACCATCTGCATGGTATAAGATCGCGCACCTGATTGCTTTGTAGCGTTCAAGTAAGCACGAGCGGAGATGATGGAAACCAGCGGAGTCGAGTTGGAAGGAGCGTTAAGAAGATCTGCATAGGAGTAAATAGGCTCAAAAGGAAAGTGAGAAGTTTTAGAAGCGTAGCGGAGTTTAGCCTGTTGGCGTTTGCTCGGGCCCGCTGGAATGGATTTGTCTGAGTCCTCGACAGAGGGAGTCGGACGGTCGGCTGGATTCGGAAGCATGTCAGTTTGGAAAGTGATACTGTTTTCAGACCAGTCAATCAACAGATTGTAGCGGTTGAGCCAGTTGTATCCCAGAACTAAGTTGCAAGTAGAATCTAGAGAAGTGACGTAAAAGTCAATTAGAATGGTTTTGCCTGTAGAGAACTTTATCGGAAGCGAGGCAGATGATGTAATAACAGAGCCGATGGAACTGTCGAGTAATCGCAAAGATATAGGTGAAATAGGTATTGTATGTACTAGATTCTTTGTAACAAAGCCTTTATCAATAAAGCAATGGGAAGAACCAGAGTCCACTAGGGCCAGGAAATTATATGTATCAGATGTAAGAGGAACCATAAGCGAATTAGAAGAAGAGAGCGCAGCTGCATTGAGTGTAACCTCAGGATAGACACAATCTGGTGCAGTGCAACTCCAAGCTTGTGTTGAGGCATCGGAGTTGCAGCCTAGTTTCCCGACTTTTTGTCGGACTTGGCTTTCTCTGGAGTAGAAGAAACTGTCACTGCACAGACTTTAGCATCCTTCACAGTCTGATTAGTCTTCTTCTTCTGACAATCCTCAACTTTATGTTTACCCAACCCACAATAACTACACAACCCTTCCTTCAGCCATTGGGCCTTCTCGTCGGTGTTGAGTTTTCCATCTGTTCCTAACTTCTCCAAGAATGGGAGATGGGGAGCAGCGGAGGCCAAAGCGGAAGCGTTGGAAGTGGAAGAGTTCGAGGTCTGTCCTTTGCTTTTCGGCTTGGACTTGGATTGCGAAGAGGAAGAGGAGTTATTATTGGAAGTAGAGGTAGAGGAAGAGGATTGTTTCGGAGTTGAGCTGGAATTGGAATTGGAGTTGGACTGGCGATTAGCTCAGGACTTTTTGGCCTCGCGCTGCCAATAGCGAAGATCTACGGCTTTAGCGGCCACTTTGAGAGGATGATACAACGCTGGCTTCCCGCCGGTGATGTTACTAACTCCATCCTTTAGACGTTCAGGAAGACCTTTGTAAAAGGCATGCTGAAGAGCGGAGTCACTATAACCAATTTTAGCTGTGATGTCATTGAATTTAGTAATATATGGCGTGATTTTCTTGTTCAACTGCATAACCAAGTAGTCCAACTTATCCGCCGCTTCTCCGAGATGAGATATGCGAAGATGAGACCCGACATGGGTCGTAATCGGAGTAGGACAGGAAGGAAACATAGAATCGAAGATCTTGAACTGATCAGAGACGTTGTCTGGAGTGAACGACATTTCGACTCAAGAAAAAGAATTAAACTACTGTTAAGGATGTGTGGAATGACTCAGAACTGAACAGAACCAAAGGGAGAAACAATAAGATAAGATATAAGATATGTACTGAAGGATATACTAGAAGAGGAATGATCTAAGATGAAGAAAGGAAAGAAACAGAGTTGATCGGAGTGTGTCAGAGAGGGACGGGGAGAGCAAAGGAGATAGTGAAGAGAATGACGGAGTCTTGACAGTAGCCGAAGTTATTGGACAACGGCTCCCTGAGTCGAACTGCCTTAGACCAGGTCACTGGGAAACCAGAGTCGAGTTTAATTCTAAAGAATGTAACTACTAAGTCGTACATCTTATATAGGATAGAATGTACAAGGTCCAAGATGGATCCAATAGTCGGATCTGCATTCGGACAGCCGACTCCCAAGCCGATAGTCTAGACTTTAATGGGTAGTACAGAGATTAAGGTAAGTGGAGTAAGTAAGAATAGAATGAAGTGATTGTGACACGTCAGTCCGTATCAGTCCGGCATGGATGTAACATATTACAAGATTCCAGTACTACTTTTTCTAAGTCTTGCTTAGAGCTGATAGTAGGTATACTATTCCCACACTTTGATCACAGACATTATACTCTACAGTGCATTGGGAAAATCCACATTAGATTGCTGATATACCTTCAATTTTTAATCCATCAATCAAGAAGGCCCCAACTGTACTTCATCGACTTGCACAGCTGTCTCCATTACGGCAGACTGGGAATCAGGTATTTCTATGATTCTCCCAGAGTTGATGTTGACAGTCGCAGCTGGGGAAGCTGTACCATCATCATCATTCATCTCCTTCATAAATTCCAATAATTGCACCTTGAAAGATTTCTTGGCCCCTGGCGCACCTTGTCCTACTTTGTTATTCTGCACAGATGAGGATGAAGTTGATGAAGAGCCTTTAGGAGCAGGTTTCTTGCTCTTATTTCCAGGTTTATCCCAACAATCATTAGTGTTGTGACTAGAAGCCTTGTTTTTTAAGCCTTTTGCAGTGCAAATATTACAATGCTTCTTCTTTTTAACTTCCTGGGAGTTGGCTTCTTTTGATTTGCCTTTGCTCTTCTTTGCAGAATCAATCTCCATTGCATCTGAGTCAGATGTATTGCCATTGCCAAAGATTGCACTCTTAGCCTTTACAGGATGCAAAGCCTTGTATGCTTTAAGCAAGAGATCAAGATACTCTTGCTGAGCTTTAGGTAGAGTACAATTCATTTTCTGAATAACCAAAGCATTTTTAAGCTCCTGAGGAATAGTTTCCTTAAGTTTATCAATGAGAACACAATCTTTATATTCTCTGATATAAGCTAGAGTGTGATACTGTTTAGAGTATTTATTGAAGTCCCTGTTTTGTCAAGGCTTTATTCAACCAAACTTGTGTAAGCTCAAGCTTTGCCCTTTTTTGTTTATCATACACTTGCTATAGACATCTTTAAGTTCTTGGAGGAAATTCTCTCAAGACCTAAGAGGTTCCCCATGTCCAACTTTACCATAGTATTGGTTTGCATAGGTTGTGACTGGAGATCTAAGGCAAGTAATGCTGCTAGAATCTGCTGATGTACAACTTCTGTAGCATTGTTGCATAGGGCAATCTGGTTAATCCAGTTAGCTGATTTGAATTTGCTGTCTGGTCCAGAAAATGTATAGCTCTGAAACTTTAAAAGACTTGGAACAAGGTCCAGCACCAGCATCAGCAGGAGATTTGTCCAGCTGGGCATTATATGGTGTAAGAAGAAGGTTTCCTTGTAGTTTCCACAGTTTACAATTTTCATAGAAACTTCATGTTGGATGCAGGCATTTTGTAGGCAAAGCATTTGGCATAAGTACCATATCTCTTGACAGCAGACACAGTACAAGAAGAGTACAATACCTCTTTACAGCAGGTATAGTACAGGAAGAGTACAGTACCCCTTTACAGCAGGTACAGTACAAGGAAAAGGGAAAGGAAAGGGGGTCCAAAAAGAGTGACCTGTTGAGGTGCACAAGTCTTGATGGTCTTGATGCAAGGGAGGGGTTCTCAACACAGGTTCCCAAAGCCTGTGCAGCAAATGGTTTTTGAGAGCATGTTACACACTGCCCTGAGACACCAGCACTGTTGCATAAAACAGTGAAGCCCCTTACACCTGGGGATCAGCAAGTAGGTTAGCTCTGTGGTCCTCAGTGGACCACCCTCATGCATTGCCCAAGCAACCTTCAAACTAAGATGCATAGCATCCAGACTACAAGGCTACAATAGGGATACAACTGAGGTGCTTCCCAAGAAGACAACTGTCCTTTTCAGTAACAGAGTCTTAAAACCCCCCAGAACCCAAGCAAGCCAACAGACAAGGCACCTGCAACAAAGCCACACCTGTTGCTCTTTGACAGCAACAACAGGCAAAGAAGCAAGACTTAACAAACTATCACAAATCTGCAACTCACCTAGTTTCTTGATGTGTTGTAGTGGAGTGGTAGAAGGAGATTAGTAGTGAAGCTTAGATGGAGAGCACAGAGATGTTGTATGAGGACAAAAGATGTTGTTAAGTCTGAGGCTCTAAGGCTCAGACTGTCTAGCTTATATACATGAATTCTATCTAGGACCCCAGATACTATACTAAGACCTCTAATACTCTATTTGAATAGTAGCACATGGTGTGCTTGGTAATTGTCTGATTGGAAGACCCCAGGTACATTCCAGAGAACAATAGTACTCTGGATAACACCGGGTAACTATATGGTACACTGGGTAACACTGGGTAACACTGAGTAAATATATGGTACTCTGGATAGCTCAAGCATGCTTGGCAACAAGGATCAACATCTAGACATCTAACCTGCCAAGGCTGTTGCTAGTGTGATCTAGATCTGACATAATTCCCCTAGATCTGATCTACAATCTGGAAGTGTCTAGAATGGTCTAGAACAAGTCCAATGGTCCACTCCATATTTGGGATATCTAGCAATAAGATAAGATAAACACATGGCACAGATAAGATAAATGTTAGATAGGGATAAGACAGTGAAATCTGTGACACTGACCCAAATCTATTGATTTTAGTCTCATCTGACCATATAACCCTCTTCCAGTCATCTACAGTCCAGTTCAGTGTGCTTCAGCAAACTTCAATCTTGCCTTCCTATGGCAAATGCTGAAAAAAGGCTTTTTCTTCTTCACTACAGCATGAAACTTGTGTTTATGAAGGACATTGCAGGTGGTATGAGGAGTAATAGAAGAGGAGAGTGATATATTAAAGTTTTGAGTGAGCTCAGTAGCATTCCCCACATGCCCTGAGTGCATTTGTGTAATGATATAGCATTCATCAGCAGGTGTGAGCTTCTTTGGTCTGCCCCCAACAGAGTTCTCCTTGTCAGGTAGCTTCTTGGAGACAAGGGTGGTCACTTTAGTCTTGCTACAGCCCACTTGCTGGGCAATGCTACCAGCACTAAGGTCAGTAGTGGTAGAGAGATGAAGAATTTGTTTTTTCTGGGATTGAGTGAGGTGAGGCATGCTGTTGTTGGTTTTGTGAAGGGAATATCACATTTTTATATTCTAAAGTGGAGCATATGATGTCATATAAGAGTCAACTAATGATGTCATTCAAAATTTAATGATATACAACATGATATCCTGCAATATGTTATAATGACATGTGTAAAATAGTCAAGCAAAAAAACTGTCCAGTTGGATTTTTTTCATATTTTAGTAATAACTTCATCAAATGTCAATATTTTTGTGCAGGACAAAATAAGGTGTGTAGCAGGGATGTAGGGCTATATTTCATACACTTAGGGATTTATGTAATATTGATTTCCCATGGAGTTATTTAAGGATTTTCTCGGACTACGTACCAAACTGGATGGTTTTTTGGGTCACTGTATCTTGTGTACTTATACATACATGTACCACTTGTTATATATCTTTAAATTGATTGATATACTTCTCAAATTCTAGTTTCAACTTTCTCAAATTTAAGCTCGAGTTGAGATTTTAAATAATTTTTGAGATTTGAATAATTGAGAGATTAAATAGATTGAGATGTGTTGAATTTTTGAGAATAGGTACTTACTGTTCATCACTAGGATTGAGATTGAATTTTGAGTTTTGAGAGTTGAGTTTGAGTTTAAGAGTGGTTGAGAGTGGGACTGAGAGCGAGTTGAGAGTGACACCAGGCTTATTGAGATTTGAGCTTGAGTTGTGTACTTGTCAATATACCATCCATGTCTGTGGTTGAGTGACCGGTGGTGAAGCCTCGCCCTCTATGTTAACTGGCCATACCACATACCAAATCCACGAAATCATCGGCACGTTAGTCTCGCCACGGTTAAGCAGAGGATGATGGGTTATAGTAGGCGCATTAGGACCATCAAGAGCCTGAACAATTGCTTCCTTACTGACTCCTGCTCGCTCATAAGATTGTCGTAACTCCTCAACCTCTTCCACTCGAAGTGTATGCTCTCCAAATCCTCGGATGTCCTCAGCCTTGAGAGGGCGGAAAGTGTCCTCCCATCTTCCAGGTCCTCGTAGCCGTAACATGGCTTCCCTGGCATAGTTATGTGACAGCTCAAATGCCTTGACTCGTGTTTCTACCTGATCCTTGAAATGATTACATTCCTTGGGAAGGAGCTGCTCAAGGAGTATACTATATACTGCACTCCATGAATGTAGCTGACCCTGAAGCTGGAGCAGAACATCAAAAGCCTGGATGGCTCGAATTTGACTTTCAAGGGTGATAACCTCAGTCGAGCAGAGATCTGATCGTAAAGGCGCATCAAAGAAGCTCAGAAGGAAAAGGTTGATGTTCTCTGCATCACAATCTTCATCCCTTGAACAAGATGCAGCATATTCTAAGACCTTTAGCATGTGAACGGACTGAGCTTCATGAAACTTTCATATCCAACGAAGAACAGAAGTGCGAGATTTGGCAATGGTGGCTTGTTGATATTCACTATGCATCTTCTTCCCCAGGGTTGCAGTTATTAGTCGTCTGAGGACTGTTTAGTGCTAGCTTCGGGATTGTAAACAGCAGCACTCACTGTTCCTTCTCTATCTCCAGAGCTTCAAGCATCATCCAATTAGCGGTCAACCCGTCAGAAGACCCCAATCCACTCGCCTCCTTCCAATGATCCTCATGAGCAAGTTGCAGCTTCAGCTTTGCGAACGTCATACATAGAAGGGAAGGTTAGCTAGCTGGTTCAAGTGCCATTTATTATTTAACCCACCCGGGTTGACAACCTCGTATGGGCAAGATTTGCTTCGGCCTTCTTCCCAAGCAACCACTTGAGCCTCCCAAGTAGCCAATTGAGCGTCACTCTTCTCCTTGAGTGCGTCATTCAGAGTCTCAAAAGCCATTGTGTGTGCAACCACATCTGGTAATACCTTGACCAGTTTTTGTAGTAGGCTATCCCCTAGAATTGAAGTTAGGAGTTGCACTTGGAACGTTCAATGAGCAGAATATACCTAAATTAACCATTTTTCGCCAGTTCCAATAGTTACAATGATTGTCCATTGTATCCCAGCGACCAATGGCACTCATCATTGATAGACTGCGGGCAATATCATTCAACCATGACCATAAATGCTCCGGTGCTTCTCCGTCTGTCATACCCACCCCTGGTGTAAAGTTATAGGCAAAGGGAGCAAAACATGACTCTACATGAGCGGGCAGATGAAATTTGGGGACCTTGAACTTGAAATTTTGCCATGAGGGGCAGTGAAGATGTAAAGGCATTGACTGTGTATGTGAAAGGAAGTTCTTGCCCCATTGGCAAGCGATGTCGTAGGAGACTAGGATGAGACTCACAAGACAGCCAATAAGACTGGACAAGAGGATATAATCCATATTGCAGTAGCTAGCATAATCCGAAATTAGAAAGGACAAGGGTGAAAAAATCAGTCTGCGTACCGTTCCCCCACTTGCAGATTGCCCATTCCATTTGCACGAAAGGTTTCGTGGCGAGACCATGTTACTGATCTGATGCCAGTGGCCCTCAATCCCTTTGTTTTCTTCTTGTTTGCATTCCATATTGCGTTAAACCCAACACAATGGCTGATCTGAATGGTGGCGTATAATGACTTTCTGCTAGTATGTCTGCAGAACAAAATTACCTCTTCCTGATTTGCATGAATAGCCATTTCCTTTATATAAGGTTCATGGTTGACAGTACATCCCCAGCTGGCTCCTAAGGGAGGATCTTGACCGTCTCTGGGTCATGCATGCGCCTTTTGTTTGAAGTTGGCATCAGTTGCCAAGAGAAGATTATAGATCCACCTAAAGAAATAATTCATTAGTTCTGGGCAGAGGTTTATAATATAAGAGCTTACCGATCGTCTATACCAGATTTATCCCAATCTTTGGGAAGATTGATCGACGGATGTGGACAGGCATGACAGAGAACCATTGCCCCTCCACGCTATGTACCAGCCAACCCAGACAGATCATGTGCTCGGCCAAACCGTTTCCCTGTTTGGATGTGTCGCCACTCACGGACCATTTGTCTAAATGGAAACAGCTGATTCTGTTTGTGGCATAATGAGTATTTGAACGGAACATGTGCCTCAACTTGCTTACCGGAAGTTCTATGAGCCCTGAACCATCTGTAATCTGCTCAAGTGAGTGATAGAAGTCAGTTGCTGGTAGTTGGCCTTGGAGATTCAACACTTGGAAGTTTCGGAGAACCTCAAATGTCGCTGCAGTCTGAGGAGATTTATATGATGCTGGCCACCATCCTATCTCAAGAAGTTACTGGTACCACTCTAGGAAAGAGATAAGTCATTAATGCTGGAGTTATTGAGATGCATACCTGGTGCTCTGTTACATTCACAGAAGTACAAATCCACGGCATGAAAACCATTCCATGACAAGACAACAAAACCTTGGTCCCATGCCTGAAGCGGGTGCATGCAGGAAACTCCATGAGAGTGATGTCCAAGAACAATGCGTAAACCCAGTTCCCAAAGAGGGATTGCTTCAAAGTAAGTACCATTCCACTTCTGAAGGTGACATCAGATCCATAAAGTCAGAGATTAGTGTTTAAAGCTCACCTCAATTTGATGAAGTGGATTATGCTGATGGTTGGATACCATGCACATACAGCACAATATTCTTATGGCAATGCAGTCGAGACACCGGACATTTGCTTCAGTTGAAACGTAGTATGAGCACTGTCCATCAAACCCGCGACCACAGCTTTCATATACCAACATTGAATCAAGATAATATTCCCGATACTTCTCCTTGCAGGTAAGCAATGATGCATCCTGCCAAAATATCAGTGGCCAGTTGGGCTGGGGAAGCAGAGATCATACCATGTCCTGATATCTGTTATGACCCGAGTCTTCTGAACGCCCAGACTAGACGCCAAATGCTTTGACCTATTAGGTTATTGCAACCCAAATGCCCAAACCAGACGCCGGATGCTCCAAAACTGTCCTGCCAAGACCAAGCTTCTGTCTATATCACACCGACAACCCCGAATATTGATTATCGAAAGTAATCATATCACTGTATATCTAAGATGATCACAATCGCCATCTATCCGTGATTGTGGACCATGTGCCGCATTCCAGTACCTTAACGCAGCACGCCACAGCATAAAGCCAATGGGACACCTCATTTTCCGGCTTGCACTGCCGAATTCACACGTCATTCTCACATGCCGAGTCTACACCTCACCCCTCCAAACTGCGCACTTTAGCAAAACTCACCAATTAATACAAATATATCATATTTCCATAGTTATTGTTTTTGTTTTCTAATCCATAGTCAATCCATAGCTATGCAATACTGACTCAGGACTATATAAATATATACAAACTTTAGTACTATATAAGAACTAAGATTTCGAACATGAGACTCCCAACCTAGTTATTTTGAAACCTCTGTAACCTCTTTTCTTACCTTCAATTACTGTCCTCTACTATTTTTCTCTCTCTCTCTCCTGTAACTCATTAGATACTAAACAATATCATTTGAGTCTACAAAACTACACCTGTGTGAATACCAACTAAGCTGAACCAAACTGACTACTTGAATAACTTGTAAGATCCTTTCACCCTTTGAAACTAAGAATCCTAACCTTGTCTACTACTAACACTACTACATTTTGCACCCCTATATTGTACATAGTATAGTGACCATTGAATAGAAACTAACCACTCACATTTTTCTCATTAATCAACCTTAGTTTGAATCATCATAAGCTTGTGAAACTTGAAACTCCTTCTGTTGATCAGTTACCGAGTCATAACACTATCTCTTTGCCTTTACCTTTACCTTGACCTTTCCAAGCTGCTCACCAACCTCTGCCTCCAGAGATTCATTGTCTAGTTCCCGTGCCTCCAGAAACTGATTTCCACCACCTCCATCAATCATATCAAGATTGTTTTCAGGCCAACCGCCCGGCATCGTACCGGAAGCTCTCTTGAGTTTTACCGCATGAGCCTGTGTTTTTTTGATTTGGATACGAGTATTCGTTGAAGTAACAGATGTATAGCACTCTTTTGCGTTCTGACCTGTGGTATGCTTTACCCATGATTTCATTTGTTCTTCTTTCTTCTTTCTAGGCATTGTCAGCAAGCGCAGTGCAGAAGCGTGACAAAAGCTTCATGTGGTATAATGCCAGTGCTGAGCGGCAAAATATCGTGACATTTGGTCAATGCTGAAGTCACATGAAAATGAGTTTGGGCACGTCATGGATGGCTATTTGTTTTTTAACATGGTGAATTATTTTATTGCACCCACGCTTCCCACCAACAGTGCAGATAATTATTCGTCCCTCAGGTTTCATGGTACGAATTATTCTTTTTGCCATCCCAATTATTTTATCTCACTACACAGCCAGAACTGAACTCGAACATGTGTCAAACAAGCAACAACAACAGCGAATTGAATAAAGGATAGAAACCGTTCAGCTTTGGCATCCCTTCATCTCCCTCCCTCCATGTCTCCCTCTGCATCCATGTCGTTCGACCTCACGCACCTCACTCCTCAACAAATTACCAGTATCCAAGCTATTGTGGCATCCTCTACCACACAGAACAACCAGCCCTACCCTTCATCTTTTCAAGCCTTGCAGCAGAACGGTAAGTTACGATGTTGTTTGTCTGAGGTGCAGTACTCATATTTCCACACCTTTGTAGTGCCATTCGCCACTCAGCAGAGCCCAGTGTCCACTCAACCATTCCCAAATTGTATGTTTCTTGCTATATAACACATTTGTCAGCGCTAACATACCCTTACTTCTAAACACAATTTACATCCACTCAAGCTCCAGTGTCTACCCAGTCATCCACCTTGAATGTGAATTCCCATATGTCTGTTTGTCCACTCATTGCAATCTACTCGTTAATAAAGTACTGGTAGGCAGAGCCACCATATTTTGCCCACAATGTACTCATACCTTCACCCCAGAAGACGGACCTCCGCCTCGCATTGCAAATTCTTCTCCTGTTACTCCTACCACTCTCATTGGCAGTGTGATCCAAGAAGAGTTTGAGAATCGCTGGTATGCCATAATCCGCGGTCATCGAGTTGGATGGGTGAAAGGCGAGTGAGTATTCTATTTATTTACTATGATAACCACTGACTGACCATCATGATTCAGCTCTTGTGCACGACTCCTGGTTAGCGGTGCACCCCATAACTTCCATAAAGGATTTAGTACAGAGAATGAGGTGCACTTGTTTTACAAGCAACAACGTGCAATTCCTGGTACAGTTATGGTTGTTGGCTCCACTCAGGCTGTTGCTGACCTCACTATCCCTCCTGGATGCAGAATGCTTTTCCCCTAGAGGTTGTGTTATACCAGTTGTTACATTTTTTGTTGCTGTCTCTGCGCTTTTCTTTTTACGTGCACCGTATCTATCTGATCGATGATTTTCACATACTTGCTTTTGATACTTACGACATTTGTGGCGGCATGTCGTACTGGACTGGTATTGCACTTGTAGCCTTGCTGCACCGTATATCATAAACATGAAATATAAATATTTTGTCTTGCACCGCTAATCAAGTTTCACCTTTGCGTGTGCACACCTGTGTTCTAGTATATGTTATTCAAATTGCTTGGCACATCCACATCCACTTATAAATGTTGGAGAGGTACAATGCCTTGTGCATGTTAACTTGGTTGGCGCAAACAACAGGCTTACTAATTATCCGGGCAAATATCCCACCCAAAAGTCATATCATATTACTCATCTATCCCTTCGGCGCTTATTTCGGAAATTTCGGACAAATTCGCCCAACATATAAACCCTGACATTACACTGCTCCACTTCGCACCATCATCTCTAAACCATTGTCAACCACAGCCCACAAGTTAGAAGACCCATTTGGGTTAAAATCTCCTTGTAGTTTGATGTTGTTCTTGCTAACAAATCAGTCAAGCAATTTACACTATGAAATCAACTTTTCTTTATGCGTTTGCACTACCTTGACTCAACTTCCATGCCTTGACCACGTCTACATAGCACCTCTGCCGATAAAAAGAAAGCTCATGCTCAGAGCAGTCTCAGGTCATATTATAGGTGGGATTTACACTATACTTCACTCTATATAACTCACAATTTGTGCTAGAAATAAGGCAAAAATCAACACGCGATGGTGGAAAATGTTAGTAGTACCTGAACAACTTTGTGGTGGCATTCCCACTCAATATGTTGCACACAGGATAGAATTATTGAACAAACATAACTCAAGGCTCAAAGGGAAGGAGCCAGAGGAAAGAGCAAGAGATAGAGAGGGGGTAAACTCATATAGTGTCAGGTGCGTTATGGCCCCTTAATTTCCAAATATTTCTCCTCACATACGATCTTTTAACACCTTGCTAGCACAATGAACCCCTGTGACATCAGTGGTAGCGACTCCGATAATTTCAAACAGAGTAAACATACAAATCCAATGACTCAACCCACATTGTATGCTTTGCTTTCCGTATTCAAGCCCACATGCTCATACATTGGTTCAAACTGATAGGAAGACAAAGGTACAATACTGGAAATCAAAGGTCACTCACATAGAAGACTGCTTCATCAAGGTTGGTGCAGGCCTGGGGTCCAATTACTACTATGCACAGTCAGCATATCAACTCGCTATCAACTCCAACAACGACCGACACGCTTTTCAGGCTCTTGAAAAGTTTCATACTACACTCAAAGACCTCGTATCAATGTGTTATAAGTACCAGACTCAGATCTTGGAAACGTTAGGACCTGGTGAAATCTTGGAGGAGCTGTTGGACCTTCGAGGGTGGATTTCTTCACAGGTTTTCGTTGTCAAAGTAGGGTATGGGTATTAGACGAGTACTCAGATGGTCACACAATGAGTGGAACGACTGAGATTCTACAGTACCTGTCAAAGTAGAGTACGAGTATTAGACGAGTACTATAGAAATGTAAGTCAATATAAATATGATAGAATGAGTAAGGATATACACACCTCAGATGGTCACACAATGAGTGGAACAACTGAGGTGTTTAGGAGCATATACTCGAATAGATAAGGTGTTCATAGATAGGGTCACATCTGTGAAAATAGGGGAATAGAATAAAATATGAAATCGTAACATAACTACCGGTGTGAGGGGTATTCACTTTCAACATTTGTCACGTCTGACCTTCTATACCATTTACTGACTGGAGGGATTACTGAATTAATCTCTCAATGGCAGAAAGACGCCCTTCAATATCAGAAGAAATAAGTTGTATATGTTTCTGTTTTTCCAGATCAACAAATAATAAACATCATTTCCAATGCAACCTCCGCATCTGAACCGAAGCATAGTAAGGCACAGGTCCACGTGAATTAAACAATTTGCCTACTTTAAATTGAAGGTCAATTAATATTGTATGGCATCTCGGTACCATCGTGAACGCTCAGCAGGAGTGCTTGTGGTGCTTGCATATTCAAAGATGTTTGGTGCCCTCAGTGCTGATGGACAACTATCTGTGGGTGCTTTATTCTTCATGAAGTCTGTTGCTGAAGTCCGGCGTTAGAACTACCTGCAATCACATGGAAGAGAGTAGCACTGAGTCGACGGCTGGAAACAATTTTGATGAGGTTCTTCAAGTGCTTCAGCTAATCATACGACATTCTGTGTGCAGGTTAATTGATGAAGATACAGCAAATTTCACCACAGAGCAAAAGGCATTTCTGAATTGCCAGCTTTGATTCTACATCTCATACTGAGACAACCTGCTCAATGGAGATGACAGATGGTTTTGGAAGTATATGGATAACCTGGTTGCCCGTTATTCAATTCATTGGAGTCCATGTGGCTACGTGAATGAGTGGAATTCTTTGGAGTGCACTTTGTGGACTAAGCAAATGACATCTGTAAGTATTTTTTTAGCTTCAGTATTCCCTATTGTGATGCACAAAGTAGGGCATCATTCAGTACATGGACATGAAGTCCAGTAGTGTTCAAGGACTTGTGAAACATCTGTGAGGTATGCTTAAAGCGGCATCACCCGTTACACAACCACAAGGGTCCAATCATGAAAATAGTTCCATTGTGCCAACCTCTTTTCCTCTCCATCCAAGTTCTATCAATGGTCGGGGGAATCCGGGCCTCTGAGAAGTTGAGGATCCCTCCGGTTGCAACGAAGCCTATCATTGATCACAATCGCAATCTCAACTTGGGTGTATTGGGTGCGCTTGTCTGGGCTGGAAACCAGTCATCCAAAAAATTGGCTATGGGTCGTATTAATTCATGTGTCTGGTTGTAGTCCATATATTATCTATCGGTATGGGGGAACTGTAGAAAAATAAAAAGTTGTAACTTTGAGAATCAGGAATTGCGAATGTGTCAAGCTGTCAAACAGGTATTATGGCAGCATCAAGTCTAACGAGTTTCAAAGAAGATGAAAGCTAAAAATGAATGAAAAGGTGTCCTTGATCGGCAGAGGGGGGTTATTTTTTCATACTCACTTTTTGAAATAATAATTGTACTTTTCCTGTACGATTTCTTTATCCCTCTTCCTCTCCTGCTTCAGTGATTTTCATTTACACCATCCATTTTCTTCACTATGGGTCGCACACCAACTGGAAATCCACATGGGAGACCTCAAGGGCTGAAAGGGGAGAAACTCAAGATTCTCAAGGACATGGAGGGTGCATATGAGAAAATCCCATCGGACATAGCAAAACTAGCTGCCAGAAAGATTGTGGAGCTATGGGGTACCAGTACTGCCTTGTGCGCAGTACCCGAAGAGGGCATTTATACACCAGATGAACCTCTTGAGAAGTGGCCAGAGGGTTTGGAACGCGATAATGCGACTTAGTTGACTATGCTACAAGGTTCTTTTTGCACTTTAAACAGTGCTATGGAGTGATATTTATCGTATTAAGAACTAGAGTGAGCCCAAATTGCTAGTTAAAGCTAGTGCCACTAGTAGAATGTGCCTTAGGCGCAGCTAGACCAGTTAGAGAGAGCCGTAGATCGTGTCAGAAAACTGTATGACCATTCGAACCTATAGAACACTATGAGCAGAGGACTTAAGCAGTAATTCACCAAGTTCTACTCTCTACATTCTACTATACACTGGTATATCAAGGGATTGTACTATTAGGAGACTTGTAGTCTTCACAGAACCGTTCGTAGCAGAACTTAATGGAGTCAAAAGACCTTCATACTAGGAGTGCCTACTTCTACGGGGGATTTAGTTGACAAGAAATCGGACATAGGACCACACAGACTAGGAGAAATTTGATATGACTGTAGATCGAGTCCCGATCTGAGGAAAAGACAAAAAGATATGATACAGATCACAGATCACAGATAGAGTACCTAGGAACCAGGCAGGAATGAACAACTGATCTTGGAGTCCGCGCTGTTCATGTGCTATGGCGATTCGGAACTCTGGATCCATATGCTGGAACTACTTGGACACACAAAGTCCATATGATTTGATAACGTCGAAATACAGGATAAGGTCTGTAGGCAGGAAATACCATATGGTACGCCTATGTAGGTCCATTCTACATGCTGAAACAAGAATGAAGAACGGTCCAGATTGGTCCAAAACATATGATTCAAATACGGAAAAGCTCCGTAGACAAGATTCTGCACATGTAGCAGTCCCTAGCAATAAGATTCCACATGGATTTGTAGCTACGGTGCATTATTTTTAGAGATGAAACAAGTAGAGATATGATTACAAAGCTAGCGTAGAAGTAGTATAAAAGCAGCTCATGTATCCGTAGATAAAAGAGTACTACCCGTGCATAGGAAAGTCCTGAGTGGGTTGCCTGTGAGTAACTGCTCTTGACACCAATAGAGAGATTTGCCCTGTCATTGTGCAGTGAAACGATAAGATTTGATTTGAACTATACGAGACCGTCGAGGTCAAAACTAGAGAACTATCTGTCCGTAGGCCACCGAGGTCTTGATTACTGTTTCGTGATCCATCGAGGGTCTTAGCGTTCGTGTCCGCCGAGGACTTAGTTTTCGTGTCCGTCGAGGGCAATAGTCTCCAATCATTCGAATTAGTCTTACCGTAGACGAAATTCACAGTCCCACTTAGTCCACTGGACAATAAACAGAGCCCCTACAAACCTTAGAATCCCGTAGCTGTGGTGTTTTTACACTTGCAGTTACACATTGATTTCATAAGAACTTCATACGATACTGAGACTGTGATCTTGTGCGTAACCTTTGCCAAGCAGTCCACCCTTGCAATCTTTCCTGGTGTGTAGAGTTATTGATAGACTTTACACGGAGGTTTACTAGTTTTTGGGTTGATTTGGTGTTGGTGCTACTCCCGTAGCTCTGATATTAGGTTGACTCTTGAGTGGTATACTTCGCCCATTATCTGGTGACCACCGCAGGGGGTGGAAATAAGATTACATTCAGTATCAAACGAAATATTGTGAAATTCCGGTAGTTTTAGCCCTACGGCGAGAACTACAAAAACAACAAAAACCAAAAGAACTTCTCTCAGAAAGATTAGTTCACAGCGACGTAATACTCGCACTTCACTAGCGGCTGGCAAACAAGTCTTACAGACACATAGTCTTACGGCTTTAGCATCTAGTACCCCAGCTCAAGTACCGAGAGCTGGTCAGTCTTCTCGATCTACGTGCAATTCTACGCAAGGAAGAGAAGCTACCCAAGTTATCCCAAACGATTTAAGAAACCCCGGTTTCTCTTTTGACAGAAGTCCGAGGGAAGTATTCCGAGATACAAGATCTACGCAAGGTCCTAGAAACCAAGCATTAGAAACCCCATACAAAACCCCAGAGATTTTAACTGAAGACATTGAACCGTTTTCTTCACCGTTATCATCTCTACCCTCCGGATACAATTCAGACTTTGACCTACGGGAAGAAGAGTTTTATTCTTTTGAACTAAACCCGAGTTTATTTCTTGAAAGACCATTAACAAGTATGTCCCATATATCGAATGACCCAGTAGCGGCAGGTGCGCCAGATGAAGAAAGACCGATAAAGAAGTCCTGGACAGAGTTCTCTAAAGGTGCTTTGAAAGAATTAGACAAGGATATGTCGAAACGAAGGCTCCCCACATTCAACCGTCTAGATCCTGGAAATCTACGGGAATGGATGGCAGCTATCCTACAATATGGGAAAGTCAAGGGCTGGAAGTTAGATGAATCTTTTATCATTCTAGCAATGATTCAAATGGAGTTCGAGACCTCTCGACTCCTGGCACATCATTTGCCATCTATGAGAGGCTATAGTTGGGCCGCCTTTGAGAAAGAGATGTTTGATTCGTTCCCGTCGATTAGGGATTTAGAAATAGGAGCACTGGAGAATTTAGATCTGTTGAAGGCTAGGTTCTCTGGTATAGGAGAAGAACAGCTACAAAAGCTTACTTCGTTTAATATGGAGTTTGAGTTTGAAGCAGACAAACTTGCAGGAAGTTTGTCAAATCGAGAGAAAGTACAGAAGTTTGCGGAATGTCTAGACCCGACATTCTGGCGAGAGATCAGAAAGAGGCTACGGGACCCTCACTATGTTCGAAACCTGCAGGCAGAAAAGCCCGTAGAAGTAGATAGTGGGTGGGTGGCTTCCCAGCTAGACCCTTTTGCTTTCTCCCAAGTTAGGGATATGGCTTTGACCATAAGTAATGAGTTAGTAGGCGATTGCTACGCACCTCAGGGCTTAGATCCTGTTAGCTATATTCTAGGAGTGAAAGCGGCGGCTCCCGTAGGAACCCCTTTGATCACTCGTGCAAAAATTGAGCCTACGATAGCTCCATTGTCTTCGTACAAGAAGGAAATAGCTTCTGACGAGTTGACAATGAAACTTTTGGCCTCCGTAGACGCACAGAATACTCGAATGAACGACTTCGCGCGTGCAGTTTCTGAACTTTCGAAGAAGATGCCTGACTTCAGTCAGCCTAACTTCTACAAAAACATGCAAGCTATGGCGTATCATAATGGAAGCCAAGGGCAGAGTAGTGGTGGATCTAGGCCTTCGAACCAGATTGCATCCAACTCTACGGCTGCAGGGCAGCCATATAGGGCACCTACGGACAAAAATTGCATTATTTGTGATGAACCCGGGCATTTCTGGAGAGAATGCAGGCAAGCACAAGAGCTATCCCAGAAGAAGTGGATAGTTAAGAATGAACATACGAATAGATTGGAGATGTACGATGGGAATAACCTCCCACCGCCTGATCCAGTAAAGAAAGAATCGCGAGCAGACAGAATTAGAGCTATCGCTAGAGAGAAGGGATGGCCAGGTGCTGAAAAGACCAGTTTCTTCTTACAAGGAGACTTGGATCTTGATGATGATCTCCCAGATCGTCAATCTGTGCCTACGATAGAAGTTTTGCTACAGAGAATTGCTGCTTTGGAGGTAGAGACTCGTCGCCAGTCGGGCGACAGCTCAAAAAACTAAAAGGTCCAATGATGGACTCCTCAGATAAGAGAGATAGATCTCGAGATACCCAGAGGAGACCGGAGGACCCCAAAAAAATAAAATTACCACCAAAACCCCAAGTAGTAATATCTACGCTGTCGTTCTGGAGAAAACAGCCATATGTGATACCTCAGAGAAAGCCTTTCAAAGAAGAGGTCTCTGAAGAAGAAGATGAAGTAGAATTAGATGAAGAAGAACCTCCATCGCAGGTTGATAGACGTCCTTCCACTCCGCTGCCTAGGGCTTTCGATAGAATTCAGCCTGTAGAACGCGTCCCACAACCAAGGGATTCTGTATTGCCCCGAAGCGTAATTCCTGAAGACAAGGGTGCTTCAAAATCTAAGAAGGTTTATTCCGAAAACGTGAAGAAAGCGTCTACGGAAAATCTTCAAAATGTTGAAACGAAAAGATATAAGCAACGGGTGATACAAGACCTAATTGACCAAATGATGGCCAATCCAGCTAGTGTCTGCTTGAACAAGCTCACGGCTTCAGAAGAGTTCCGAAAGGCATTGCTACAGCGAGTCAGGAATAAGCACATTCGAACGAAGAACTATAAAGTGTTCCTTCAAACGTTAGACTATCCGATAAAAGACTCTACGGCGGCTGAGGAACCTTTTGATGAAGAAGCGGAGTTTGTGAAAGTAGATAATATTGAGACTGTAGATTCGTTCGAAACCTTAGAAGAGGAAGAAGACGGATTGGAAGCGGGTTCAGTAGTTCACCGAGATGTTGTGGAAGTTTATCGCACCAAGTTAGATTCTGAAGAAAAACAGAAGGTCGTGATA
Source organism: Marasmius oreades (assembly GCF_018924745.1). NCBI lineage: Eukaryota > Fungi > Basidiomycota > Agaricomycetes > Agaricales > Marasmiaceae > Marasmius > Marasmius oreades. The sequence goes on from NC_057325.1 coordinate 4,558,297, forward strand.
GTAGCTGGCTTGTCCGAGGGTCTCAGATGTGTATTTCCTGAGGTTAACGGTTCTACGGAAAGAGTAGAAGCGGTGATCGATGGTGGATCACAAATAATCGCGATTGACGCATGGGTTGCTCAAGGATTAGGCTTGCAATGGGATCCGAATTCAGTGATTCACATGCAGTCTGCCAATGGACAGCTGAAACCAACACTGGGAGTGTGCAGAAATGTACCTTTCAAGTTTGGTGAAGTAACAGTATACTTGCAACTTCATGTGGTGGAGAAAGCTCCCTTTCAGATTCTCTTGGGTAGACCTTTCGATGTCCTAACGGAATCGAAAGTGCAAAACTTCAAGGATGGAGATCAGTGGGTTACGGTTTCATGCCCAAACAAAGGAATTCAAAGTGTCATCCCTACATACATGAGAGGGGAAGGCATTAAGATAAAACCTAAGCGGGAACCAACCCTACGGATGCAGAGTTCAGAGGAAGCGCAGAAAGAAAGAGAACAACGAGGGACTGAATCTTCAAATTTTCAGTCCACCTTGATGAATTGATAGAGGATCAAGGAGAGGTGGCTCTACAAATATCCGTAGATGCTCACGGTGTTCCACGAATTGAAAAATATAAAAATTTGATAAATACAAAATTCTCTCCTATGGAGCTGGCTGGAGCCTTCATAGAAGCTTCAAATAGTGAAAGGACTACTAGTCAGTCTGATTCGAGAGTGATGAAAAACATTGATATAAACGAAAAAGACCAAAAACACACAGAAGATACAAAACACAAAAACAGTGCTTCTATTTCTCCTTGTGTTACGGACAGTTTTCTTTCTTATTATTCATCAGCACCAGTTTCGAATTCCCTAGATTCCATACACGGTGAATCTACGGAACGAGAACGGTTGCTTTGTACTACTAGAAGAGGTTCAACCCTCGAAGGCTTCAACAGCCAAAAATTGGCACATCGATCGGACTCTTCTCAACAAGATAAGATAGATGAGCTTAGTGAGATTGCCGTAGACGGCAGAGCTTTACTCTTGAAGGCTCAAGATACCCATAGTCTATGTGAACTTGTTGATTCGCTTAGTACGAATTTCAAGGATCTCGCTGATGCGTCGAAAATCGAAGAAAATCCAAATAGATTGATACCCCCGTTGCTCCGACTACGAAGTTTTGTAGGGGGTGCGGTTGAAAATGAAAATGCATTTGAGACAATGCTAAATGAAGCATCCACGCTAGTAGATTATCATCAAAGGATGTACGAAAATCACTACCAAACTGACGAATGTATAGCTGTGGATTTGGATAGGTTAGCTAAGGATCCTGAGAAACGTGGAAAGACTTTCTTCAATGAACTAGCTTTTCATAAGGAAAGATGGTTGCAAGTCTACGGGACTATAAACAACTTTCCTAAGGACCTTTACACGGGCGAAACCCCGATAGATGAGATTCTATCGTCTACGGACTCTCTGAATGCCTACGTTATCGAACTTGATGCGTGTGTACAAGAGATGGGGCTTGCTCTACGCAAATTAGAAGGAAAGCTTTTGAGAGAAAGTCTTCCTACGAATTCATATAGCACATTCTTGAGTAGCTCGCAGTCTATGGAGCGTGAGAACTATGTTTCCCAGGGCGCTACGGCGCTTGGAAAACATACAGTTCAGTCGGTCTACGGAAAATATAAGCCAGTAGTACTTAAAGTCCGACCACAATTGGCTAAGATGCCAGAAGAATTCCGAGTTCTTAGGAATATTACTGGGGATCCGCTTGAAGGGATGCCAGTACTATCGCCACACCCTCCTGCGTTCAGTCCAGGAGAACGGTATACAGAAGAACGTAAGGAAATCATAGAAAAGAATCATAATGAAGGCTTTCTATGGCCCGAAGAAATGAAGTTGGTACACCACCTGATGAAAATCCAAGAGAAAGGATTCACTTGGAGTGCAGATGAAGGTGGAACATTTCGTACAGATTTCTTCCCGCCGATTAAGTTTCCAGTGTTGCCTCACAAGCCCTGGGTTGAGCGTAATATCCCTATTCCACCTGGGATTTACGAAGAAGTCTGCCAGATTTTGAAGGACAAAATCGCAGCAGGAGTGTATGAACCTACTACGTCGTCGTATCGATCGAAGTGGTTCATGGTACTAAAGAAAGATGGAAAGAGTCTACGGCTGGTTCATTCGTTAGAACCATTGAATGCAGTCACGATTCAGCATTCTGGAATTCCACCTGGAACAGCTGAGATTGCTAGTAGCTTTTCCGGAAGAGCATGCATAGGAATGTTAGATATTTGGGTTGGATACGATGAAAGACTTATCGATGAGGAATCGAGAGACTTTACTACGTTCCAAATGCCCTTTGGTCCTTATAGATTAGTAAAACTACCTATGGGATGGACTAATTCGGTCCCTTTGTTTCATGAGGATGTAACATACATCCTACGGGAAGAAATTCCTCATGTTACTAGACCATACATTGACAACGTACCTATACGAGGACCCAGTACTAGATATGAGTTGCCCGACGGAGGCTACGAGGTGATCCCTGAGAATCCAGGCATCTGTAGATTCGTTTGGGAGCATTTACAGAACGTGAATCGAATAGTTCAGCGAATGAAGTATGCAGGAGGTACCTTTTCAGGTCCGAAGGCTTTCATTTGTTGCGCTGAAGGAATGGTAGTAGGTCATAGAGTGTCCTACGACGGTGAAAAACCTGTAGAGAAGTTTGCAGAGATCATTCTCTCTTGGGATCCGAAAAACTTCAGAAACAAAACTGATATTCGATCATTTCTGGGGATTGCCAGACAAATGCGCATGTTCATTAAGGACTACGCTAAGAAGACAAGACCATTGAATAAGCACACTGGAGCTTTTGTACCGTTTGAAATGAACGAGGAAGCTTGTGAAGCTGTCTGAGAGGTTCAAGATGGAATCTGTGATGCACCCGCGCTACAGCCCATCAACTATAAGGATCCGACGGGTATCACTTTGGCCGTAGATTCATCTTGGCACGGTGTAGGCTATTACTTGTACCAAGTAGACCCCGAAAACCCAAAAATGAAGTTCTACAATTACTTTGGGTCTATAACATTCAATGAGAGAGAAGCACGCTTCTCACAACCGAAACGAGAACTCTACGGGTTACTTATGGCGCTACGAGCGTCGAAGTATCAAACTTTTGGATGTAGACCGTTGACCGTAGAAACGGATGCCAGCTACATTAAAGGAATGTTGAACAATCCGGATAGTGCTCCGAATGCTAGCATTAACCGGTGGATTGAAGAGATCAGACTCTATCATTTTGAACTAGTTCATATTAAAGGACTTGTACATGGTCCAGATGGACTTTCGAGACCTCCTCCTGGTGGGATATCTATGCCTAGACCAGAAGGATGGGAAGAATTCCTGGTCGATGACGATGGTCAGCCAGTAAAGTTTCGAATAGGAGATGGAATCGAGGATGAACCTTTTGACTTTGATACGTTCAAGGATGATATAGATCCGCGGTCAGGTTATTTGGTTTCATTAGCTGAGAAAGAACCAAAGTTGGCGACATCTGTCTTTTGCTATTTAGAAGACTTACGGTCCGCCGTAGATGAAGCAAACTTTGTAGATAAGATAAGAAATTGGGCACTACGGAAACCTCCAGACTATGTTTCAACATTTTTGAAGCAAGTACCAGTGGTTCCGCCCGCCGTAGATGACAGTTGGAATGATTCTCATCCATATAAGCCTATACATGAATATGCGAATGAGATTAAAAGGTTCGATGAGAAAGTTCCACAAATTGAAGAGTGGCTTCTAGATCCTGAAGCAGATTTTGTAAGCGAGTTATCTAAAAACAAAATGAACAGTTTCATTACATTGGGATCGAAATTCTTTCTAGACCCCGATGGGAGACTTTACAAACGATCTACGGATGGTTCTACACAACATAGGTTGTATGTAGTTCCTGATAAGAGGATGTGGATGCTCTTAGCAAGTCACGATCATCTGGGACATAAAGGAATGTTTGCGACTAAGTCGATCATGGAGAAGCGATTTTGGTGGCCGCATATGGACAAGGACATAGATTGGTTTGTCCGTAGCTGTCAAGAATGCCAGGATCGAAGGCTTGATCTTTTGAGAATACCACCAGTGGTTACTCACACACCGTCGCTGTTCCAAGTGATCCATGTAGATGTTTTAAGTATGACTCCCGCTAGCAACAGTTGTAAACTGATTGTTCACGGACGATGCGCACTATCGAGATGGTCCGAAGCAAGGGCTATTCAAAGTGATACAGCCAGAATACTCGCAGAGTGGTTCTTTGACGATATCATTAGTAGATGGGGTTGTCCCGAGGAGGTTGTTACGGATAATGCACCACAAATGATTGCTATGGCAAGGTGGCTTACGGACAAATATGGTGTCCGTAGCATTAAGATTTCACCGTACAATTCTCAAGCAAACGGAAAGATTGAGAGAGCGCATTTCGATCTACAGAGCGCGCTTTCGAAAGCCGTAGCTGGAGACCTTGCGAAATGGTACTGGTTTTTGAAGCATATTTTGTGGGCAGATAGAGTAACAACTAGGAAAGACCTAGGTTGCTCCCCCTACTTCTTTGTTACCGGTGCAGAACCTATACTACCACTTGATATTGTGGAATCTACGTGGCTAGTGAAACTACCCAATAGGTTTCTATCACGAGAAGAGTTAATTGGCTTTCGAGCGCAAGCTCTGGCTAAACACAGAACGCATGTAACGGCTATGCGAGATAGAATTACAGAAGAAAAGCGTAGACGCTTGATCAAGTACGAACGGGAATATATACATACTATACAACCCTTAAACTTTGAACCCGGAGACTTGGTTCAAGTACGGAATACCGCTATTGAAAAGAACTTGGATAGGAAAATGTTCCCTAGATACTTTGGGCCTTGCGTAGTCATTCGACGTACTAAAGGTGGCTCTTATATCTTAGCGGAAATGGATGGAACGTTGCTACGGGGAAAATATGGAGCCTTTCGCATCCTACCTCACGCGGCGCGATACCACATTGACCTTCCTACGGAAATAAAAGATTTAATTCAGCTATCTAAAGATGAGTTAGAAGCCATGGCTAACGAAGATGAACCAACTGAGTATGAACTTGGAGTGGATTACATCTTTGACAAAGCTCAAAACCTGAGGCTGAATGGTAATGCCCCAGCTACGGCAGAAAGTGATAATGAAATTGAGCTACCTAGCGAATCTGAGGATCCAATGGATGATCCAGTGAGAGTTACTAGGTCTGCTAAGAAGAAAGTTAGATTTTCTCGGGTCTGACTGAACATATGAAACCGAAAAATCCAGTTAGATTCTAATAAACTCTAACTAGTGCACAAGTATACGAAATGACAGTAATATGAAAGGAGCGGACACCGTTTATCGCTACAGCCAGCCATTGTTAAAAGAGTGATCTACGGAAAGATACACTACTGAATAGACTCCATAGGAGCACCTGCATCCGCCTCAGTAGGCTGGTTTGTAGACCTCTCCTGTGCTGAAGTCGACGTAGCTGACTGTTCGACGGAAAGGGCGAGGCGGGAAAGGACTAGCTGATTTGCCTCGACGAGTTTTTCGTAGGCTGCCCGGTACACTGCTCCTTGGTGAAGGATTGAAAAGGCCGATGCATTGACCTCCGTACGGAGGAGGGTCTGAATGGCGGCGAGGTCGGACGCAGAAAGAGAGTCCATACCAAAATGGGCCGGCATGCTGGCTATGACCTTGAGTACAGAGAGATGCGTAGACTCTCTGCATTTCTTCTCCTCTGTCCAACAAGTTGTCATAAGTGATGCTATGGCCACAAATAAAGAGAGGACGGTCCCAAGGTGGACACTCACCCTCGGATTCGGGCGTAAGGTCTACGCCTGCCTTATCGATACGAGCCTTCTTAGCAGGCTTTGCTTCGATCTACGGAAAGATTAGAAATGATTTATATGAAACGAATAATGCGATCTACGGACCTCTTTCTTCTTGGAAATGCGAATTTTCATAGGATCCTTCCCTTTAGTGGCGTCCTTCATCTTGAAGTCGTCATTCTGGCAAAAGGATTGAGCCGTAGATAGGTTTAGAACGAACTGGAGGGCTTACTTTAGTGTTTCCTTCCTCAGTGTCAGAGATTTCGATAGTAGCTTCGTTGCGAGAAGAGCTAGCTCCCTACGGCGAAGTCAATATCAAAAAATTAGAAAGATTAATAAAATGAGAGCTTACATTCTTGCGCTTGATAGCAGATGCCTTGTTGCGCACAGTGCACATCTCGACGTAGAAGGACTTGGCCTTTGCAAAGTCAACGCTCTTATCGAGAGAGAACTGCTCGATGTCGGCGGTGACCATCTCGACGACGTTGCGATAAAGATCGAATGCGACATCGTCTTTGGCAGACTGGTAGCTTTGGAGCTTGGTCTGAACCTACGGCAGAAGCATTGCAATGAAACAGAGATGAAAGAGCGGTGCTGAACGTACCACAACGTCGAGAAGCTGTTTGGTGAACAGCTCGGCGGACAGCTTGTTAGCGTAGGGACGCAACTGGCTGACTTGTTCAACGATCGGAGCAGCGCGTTCGACCCAGATTTTAGTGGGAACGAATTCACTACGAGTGGACATTTTAAAGATGATATGAGAATGTAAGAGTTGAGGATTGGTTACTACGAAGGCTGGTAGAGCTGGGTAGTAAAGAATTGACTATCTACGGTCAACCTTTTATACCTTTTACACTCTACTATCCAGTCGTAGATGACTTTCTCTACCTTATGGTCCTAAAGGACTCCCGGATCCAACATCTAGTCAACAGGAGTTGACTGCTCATTTGTTTGGGGGAGAGGTACCTTAGGTTCCTGAAAATTTGACCGTAGATTCAAGTTTTGCGATTTGAACACCTACATGAACATACGGGTGTACCTACGGATCCTGAAAAGATAATCATCGCTTAAGAAAAACTTATAAGCGAGAACCTACGCGAGAGATGCATAGCGATAAGAATGATTGAACAATGTGCTACGGATAGATTCATCTAACTCCGAGCATAGAGAGACGTGAGCTACGGCCGATGAGACTTTAACTTAGCAATTAGAGTTTTAAGTTGGACACATTGGATCTTAGCCACGCAGTATGCAAATCAAACAAGTTTTGATTGAAATACAAGATATGAAATTAGAAATACAAAAAGAGAATTTAAGCGCCGTAGCGCGTGCCAAAATACAAGATATGAGGGCAGATGCCCAATACAAGAATCAAGAAAGCTACAATAAAAGTAGGCTATTGATACAACCAACAAGATATGAAAATGACTTCAGAATTGATATTAAAAGAAGTCCAAGGGAAGAGAGACTACTAAGCTCTAACAAAGAATTAGTAACTTTGAATTTATAAGATGGAGATATCGAACTTACCTTTTGCGCCGTGGCTGAAGGCCAAACGCCCTCTCGACAGCTCGCCTGTCTTGATCCAGCTTGGCAATGACCGCCTTAGAAACTGGATCGAGAGAGCGGCGGACAGAAGGAGAGGAAGAATCCGAAGATTCTCCCTCGTCCTCACTGTCCCCCTCTTCTTCTGCTGCACTTGAATCGTCGGAACTCTAGAGAAGAGAGATTAGAAGTTCTCTACGGAAATGGTGGGGACTTACTGCTTCCTCGGCTTCGTCGTCAATCAAGTCTTTGACGGTGACCTCCACTTCCTGGAAACGATGTGAATAAAAGAAACATTTTTCTTTAATATTAAAACGAAATGATTGACTTACGGATCTCGGAGCTGGAGGAACCTCAGCCTCCTCCTGGACTGTAGCAGACTTTGCTACGGGGGACACAGCATTACCAGAAGGTGATGAAGAGCCCGAGGAAGACTCATCAGACTCTTCATTGTCATCCCCCTCCTCTTCAGCCTCACTTTCCTTCTCGGAGATTCCAGAAGTAGTTACAGGAACTGGGGGATCGATAGAAGTAGAGGGCTAGAACAGTGAGATCAGATACGAATTGGAAACTCCTGTAGATAAGAGAAAAGCTTACAGCTGGAACATCCTCCTCAGCTTCACCAGCAACAAGAGCCGAGATGGGCCAACCAAGGGCCTCGGCGAGAGCGGTAACTTGAGAAGGAGACATGTGGAAGTCTTCATCGGTCTGAAGACCTTTGAAAACTTCCACGGGGTCCCTCCCAGCTATCCGCAGCATCCACTGGCTTTCTTGAATGTTAGTCCACACAGAAAAGGCAGACTTGTATGCGGCCAGCTGCGCGATACGAAGATCCTCGAACGCTTGTAGCTCGTGGAGGAGCCGTAGAACGATCTTGGCCAACACTAAGAGATGGAGAATTAGAAAAGATTGACAGTTAGAAAGGACGAAACACGTACGTTGGTTGTTGCTAGAAGCAACCTCAAGCTTTTTCAACCCCATCATAGTATCGTCGGGATCGAAAAAGGTACATTTTTGCTTCCCAGCGAAGCAGCGAGCACATGAGGGGCGGTGGCCAGTCTTTCCGCTAGGCACCCAAGTTGGCGTACAATCTTTGTAACCAAAGTGAGAGCAGCGACCGCACAGGGTAAAACGATTGAACTAAGTGGTTCAGTGTTGAATGACATGAAAAACAAAAGAGGATGGACTTACAAAGGCTACGGAGCGGCCGGCTTTCAAAAGAGACTCGAGGCTTAACTTGGCCTCACCTAAATTGAATTGGAGATCCATTTCTGAGTTACGGTTTTAGCCGGAGAACAATGAGGATAAAGGACAAAGAACTCACTACGGGCCTCCCCGATCCAGGATTCGGGAAAGCGGTGAGCCGGAGCGGAGGAAGTCCACAGATCCTCTACGGACGCGGTGGGGAGCTTAGGAGTCACCTTTTCTTTGCCCTGTCCTTTCGAAACCTTTGAAGGGGACGGAGCAGGAGGGTCCACCTCCATAGCTTCAGACTCGGAAACTGCGGGGACAGCACTCTTCTTTGTGCGAGATCGAGTTTTATAACGCTAGAACAGAATTCAGAAATTAAAAGATATAGACGAGAAGAAACTTAGACTCACAGTTGGCAAAGAAGAGTCGTCATCACCCGAAGACTCGGCAAAAGCGACTCGGGGGACAGAAGCCTTGACTGGCTTTGACCTTTTAGAGTGCGACGGCCCTGCCGTGGGCGATTCAGGAGCCTAAAATTTGTGAACAACATGACAAGATGATACGAAAACAGTAGCTTACCTTGCGCTTCGACTGAATTCTCGATGGTCCAGCCCCTGCAGAAGAAGTCTCTACTTCCCTGGATGAACCAAGGGAACGAAGAGTATCAGTTACTAGGGCTGAACCCATAGTCACTTCTGCTTCTGCTGAACCTGAAGCTACAGCTGGCAAAAGGAGGCGAGAGTTGGGAGGGAGTTACGATCGAACTTTAAGCTTCCTCAGAGATAGAATAAAGATGAGAACTTACTGTAGATCGAGGTTCTAACCTAGGAGCATTTGGAAGATACACCTCTGGGGGCGGTTGATCAAAGAAGAAAGTCTACGGTTTCGATTTAGAAAATTGTGGGGAAATAATAGAAGTATCTTACCCCACCGAACCGATCCAGAAGCACTTTGGAGTCTTCGGGGGTATAGCGCCATTCATCGAGTGGAACTACCCAGTCATCCGCCAGCATCGAGAAAGAAGCCATCATACGAAGTGCCGGGGTAACCCAGCCCTGTCCGAGATACTGGAGCAGCTGTCGATGGGTGTCGTTCTACGGCAGGTTCAGAATAAAATGAGCTAGAAATGAGTGGAAGGATACGCACCAAGAGGCTGCTATTCTTCTGAAACTCCCACCGCATGCGGGGCACATCGATTGCATTGGCGATATATTGGATTTGAAGTCCTGCTGTCCAGTCATGGATATGTCGGAGGTTTTCCTCCAGAACGTCGAGAATAGCAGGCGGAGGAGGAGAAGGTGCAGCTGAAACAGCCCTAGCCTTGCCCTTACTTTTGCTGGATTGTTTGGAAGGCATGGGAAAATGACCTATGGTGTTGTGTTAGTATCCAACACTGTAAAAACATATAAGAAAAGAAACATACACGTTGAGGACGTTGAGTGTAGTGATGAAAGAGATTTGAGCGACAGCAGCGAAGAGTGACCATAGAGTAGGTGGGAGAAGGGAAGAAAGAAATTTTCTGCTAAGTCCAACTGCTGCGGTTTTTATAGCCAAATCCAACATATGAACCAGCACATGACCGTAGAACATCGCAGAATGTTGTAGAATATTCCAGATCTATGGAAATTAAAGCCTCGAGGCTGTTGAAATCATCTACGGAATGATGAGGCAATAATTAAGAAATGATGGAAGTAATTAACGACGGAACATTGCATCGTAGGAGTTCTGGCATGGGAAAATCATTTTGATGTCGGAACATTTCCTTTTTGGGAACATTAGCGCTGGTCAGCATAGAGCTTGAGCTCAAAATTTCTCTAAGTCAGAGACTTGACGGATGTACACTAGAGTGTACACTGTAGATAAGATTAAGTAGATCTACGGGCCATTTTGAAGGCTTTTAGTAGAACTACCAAATGAAAAAGCCGTAGATCAATTCAAACGATAGAAGATGAAGTTGTGCTCAGTCTGTAGATGGACTGGGGACAGTCCTCTTTTGTTTGGGGGAGATAATGCGACTTAGTTGACTATGCTACACGGTTCTTTTTGCACTTTAAACAGTGCTACGGAGCGATATTTATCGTATTAAGAACTAGAGTGAGCCTGAATTGCTAGTTAAAGCTAGTGCCGCTAGTAGAATGTGCCGTAGGCGCAGCTAGACCAGTTAGAGAGAGCCGTAGACCGTGTCAGAAAACTGTATGACCGTTCGAAACCTGTAGAACACTATGAGCAGAGGACTTAAGCGGTAATTCACCAAGTTCTACTCTCTACATTCTACTATGCACTGGCATATCAAGGGATTGTACTATTAGAAGACTTGTAGTCTTCACAGAACCGTTCGTAGCAGAACTTAACAGAGTCAAAAGACCTTCATACTAGGAGTACCTACTTCTACGGGGGATTTAGTTGACAAGAAATCGGACATAGGACTGCGCAGACTAGGAGAAATTTGATATGACTGTAGATCGAGTCCCGATCTGAGGAAAAGACAAAAAGACATGATACAGATCCCAGATCACAGATAGAGTACCTAGGAACCAGGCAGGAATGAACAACGGATCTTGGAGTCTGCGCTGTTCATGTGCTATGGCGATTCGGAACTCTGGATCCATATGCTGGAACTACTTGGACACACAAAGTCCATATGATTTGATAATGTCGAAATACAGGATAAGGTCCGTAGGCAGGAAATACCATATGGTACGCCTATGTAGGTCCATTCTACATGCTGAAACACAAGATTCTGCACATGTAGCAGTCCCTAGCAATAAGATTCCACATGGATTCGTAGCTACGGTGCATTATTTTTAGAGATGAAACAAGTAGAGATATGATTACAAAGCTAGCGTAGAAGTAGTATAAAAGCAGCTCATGTATCCGTAGATAAAAGAGTACTACCCGTGCGTAGGAAAGTCCTGAGTGGGTTGCCCGTGAGTAACTGCTCTTGACACCAATAGAGAGATTTGCCCTGTCTTTGTGCAGTGAAACGATAAGATTTGATTTGAACTATACGAGACCGTCGAGGTCAAAACTAGAGAACTATCCATCCGTAGGCCGCCGAGGTCTTGATTACTGTTTCGTGATCCATCGAGGGTCTTAGCGTTCGTGTCCGCCGAGGACTTAGTTTTCGTGTCCGTCGAGGGCAATAGTCTCCAATCGTTCGAATTAGTCTTACCGTAGACGAAATTCATAGTCCCACTTAGTCCACTGGACAATAAACAGAGCCCCTACAAACCTTAGAATCCCGTAGCTGTGGTGTTTTTACACTTGCAGTTACACATTGATTTCATAAGAACTTCATACGATACTGAGACTGTGATCTTGTGCATAACCTTTGCCAAGCAGTCCACCCTTGCAATCTTTCCTGGTGTGTAGAGTTATTGATAGACTTTACACGGAGGTTTACTAGTTTTTGGGTTGATTTGGTGTTGGTGCTACTCCCGTAGCTCTGATATTAGGTTGACTCTTGAGTGGTATACTTCGCCCATTAGCGTACTTGTACCTTTTGTCAATGTGATGGCAAAGTTCTTTGGCATGGGGGTCACTGTCACTCTCTACAGTCCAACCTCCAAGGGGAGACTTGATGTCTCATGGTTCGTAAAGTCAGTGCTAGTTGTACAACTTGTGACTGATTGTTAACTTACTAGTGTTACTGCTAATGTTCCGGAATCAGTCTCTCATGCACAGGATACTCAACAGTTTGACGCTGTGCGTGATGGCAAGATGAAGAGACTTTTTTTGATTTTGCATCCAAAATTTTTCGTACTGTTTTTAGGTTTTTCTATATGCCTCAGTAATACTAATTTGCATGGTCTAGCCAAGGAGGTCATCAAATCTAGGAAATACACCCCAAATGGTGAGGAAGATTCAGAAGACAGCGATAGTGAAGATTCAGAAGATTCCGATAACGATTCTGCTCACCATGAACCAGATTCGGCAAAATTTACCAAGGCCTCAAAATCAAGTTCGACTTCATCTGCTTCCCCCACTCTATCTGTACCACCCCCCTCCAAAAGCCACTTGCCAGCTTCCCAGTTGTTGCTAGCTTCGAATGGTTCATCCGCGGTGACTCAATCCGGATCCAGTCATGTTGAAGGATCACATGCCAGTGACAAATCAACCAACAACGAGTCGCCAAACATCGCGTTTGATAGTGGTAGCCCACTGCCTCTTAGTGCCCAATCATCTTTACCATCTGGAAGCACAAACCAGCTTGCCCAGCCAACATCTAGCTCATGGTCGACCTGGAAAGCGAATGCAGGTACTGTGGACCAGAACTGGAATCACGGCCATATGAGGGTGGACAGCGTAACCATTAACAGTGGAGTTACAGATCGTGGTCTTGTCAGTGAAGGATGGGGGGTAAATGGAGGGATGAACATGGAAATGGACAGTGGGATGGGTATGGGAATGAACGAGGTGGTAGATGATGATTTTATGATGATGATGATGGATATGGTGGGGAATGTCGATGATTTCGAACTGGGAATTCCCACCTATAACAACCTTATTGGAAATAATGGTAAGTTATTTTTTAGATCTCTTCTTCCTGATTAATAATTTGTCCCTTTTTGCCAGTGAGCACATTCGAAAATTTTGCACAACAACCAGGTCAGCAGCAGCTGCAGGAACAACTTCAACAATCTCTACGTTTCACCCAGAAACAGAACCCATCCTTTTGTGGGCCTAGTAGCATCAATTGTTCATCCAACATCTTGAATGCCACTTTCATGCCATCTTCCAGTACCACTTCCACTTTGGATGTACTGTCTGGAGATTGCAGTCCAGTACCCAACGGTTGCTCCAACAGTATACCAATCGTTTCTCACAATACATCACTATCGCCTAGGCTGCCACCAATCGATTTGCTTCCCATTGAGCCTACGCTACCACCTCTTGACTTCAGTCACGCTAATCCTACGTTACAGGATTCTGGCTCCCCTGAACTGCCCATTCTGACCTCCGCTTCAACTACTGTTTTGGCTACACCATCTGAACCTCCAGCCAGAGCCGCCAGCATAAAAGGCGATGATACCAGCACCCCCAAGAAAACTGCCCGACCCAGAATATGATGCAATTCTCTAGCCATACCAGAAGAGGATTTTGCCAAGGCTGCAAATGAGGTAGAATCAGAACAGCGACCATCCAAGCGCACACAATGTGCTAAAAACCCGGCAACAGACAAGAATCCAGTGGCCAGCGAGAAGGCACCCAAAGGAGCAAAAATGCCGAGCACAACCGCTGGCTAGAAGACAAAGAAGGGTAGAAAGAAAAAGTAAAGAGTTTAATTGTCATTTCTTGTTCCTCCCATGGAGGCATTTTTGTCGTATCTTGGTCATAGTGATACTAATTCAAAGCCTGTCAGTTAGTACCTTTTTAAGTAAGATGCTGTATCGCAACACCTAATGGTCATGTTGGTGTAGTGGTAACATCTAGCGGCATCTCCCACATGTGTCTATCTCGTGGTAGTGAGTTCAACCCCCACATATTGTATGGTGTATTTAAGTCGAAGACTGGTTTGTCAAAATGGAAAGATATCCGAGAGTGTCAAGGTATTTTAATCATACCAATGAGTCACTGGTTCGACTTGTAATACCAAATGTTTATTTATACCAGAATGGAATATGTGAATGAATCAATATGTTTCTTTTTAATTCCAATATGTGGTACGACTCAGTTGATTTTTGAAGGGAAAACAGTACATTCACATTCACACTCTAGAGAATATGCAATACTACTACTCGCCATCAAGCAACCCCAAGGGGAATGGCCAGTTGACGCAAAAGAACTTGAAAAGATTCCGGACCCACAGCTCAGATTCTCCCTCAGTTGCAGGTGGGGAGTCAGTGGAGAACTGGAAAAGATGTTAGTTTAGCAAATAACAAAGCAAGCAAAGAAACAGAGACTCACGATGGACTGGTTCAAAACAATGTGTCCTGCCAAGATGTCCTCCTGAAGTACTTGGAATCCCAAAAAGAAACTAATAAGGTTGGGATATTTGCATATAACAAGCTGTGCATTCTCCTGACTGACGCTGGGAATGAGTTGAAATGTTTGCAGAGACCAGGAGCTGTTGTGCAGAGCTTTTCCATTTCCACCTTGTATTGTGGCACTGAGAGGCCAGGTGGGACAGGAGCATTCATGTTTCTGTCAAGTCTATTAGTGACAGTATACTAGCAGTAGTTGCTGCACCCACAAGGAAGAAAATTAGGGAAGGGATGATCTGCCAGAGGTGAAAATGAGGGCAAGTGTAAAGCGATGCAGGAATTGAAGGGATGATCTGCCAGAGGTACATATTTATCTGAGCAACAGGACGCCGAGGGAACATTCGAGATACTTATTTATTAATTGTTCAGTGGGAGCAAGGTGATTTATTTAGTAGGGCACAGAAAGGAGAAAGTCGATGGTGAGTGTGGTTTGTTTTTTTAATAGCAACAAATGTCCTGATTAACATCGAAACAGCGTACCATTTATTATTCAAGGTCAGGTTCCAAATATACTAATTGCTTTTGTGTACAAGGAGCGGACAGGTACAGGTTGTTTTTTGGGCAAAGAATCCGGGACTGTTCTATTTTGAGCACAGGGTATGGGACAGTCCAATTTATTAGAATGTACCATCTATAATTCATACAGATTTATCAGACCATACTGCGAGGAATGTAAAACAATGTACCATTTATTATTTGAGGGTCAGGTTCCAAACAGACTAATTGTTTTTGTGTACAAGGAGCGGACAGGTACAGGTTGTTTATTGGGAGAAAAATCCAAGACTGTTCTGATTAATTTTGAGTACAGGGTATGGGACGGTCCCATTTATCCGACCATACCATTTATTATTTAAAGGACCGTACGGTTTATTTTCCAGGCACATGCACAGGAACTGCACCGTTTGTAAACTGTTCTTGCTGGTAGCAGGTAACAAATTGATTATAGGGACAGGAGAACAAACGGTACGGATTATTTTCTGGCAGCAGTAGACGATTTATTATCTGAGCTGTCATCCTGTACTGCAGGTACAATAATAATTCAGAGGGGCAGGTTTCCCAGTGTGTATTATAATTCGCCTACATCCTCTGTTGATGGTTGAACAATGTGAGTCGTCGAACCAATGGAAGTTCATCACCATATTTACGATCAAAGACTCATGAAGCTTGTATCACCTTAGCCCCCCACAATTGGACCGCCAACGCATAGTACATCTCTTCGAGTTCCAATTCTCCCTGCTACCCCTCATACCCAACTTCCTTTGACCCCATGTACAGCAGAACTCCGTACAGCTACCTGACGCCTCCGGTATCAAGAGCCAGATCTCTGAACAACTCGATCACCTCCACGTCTTCCTCTTCACCAAATTGTTTTGGGGGCAGTGACTGTCCACCTCATCACTGTCAACATCTTCGTCTGCTGCTGGTTCGAATATCAAAGCGCGAACGGTTACCAATTGATATGCTCAGGGCCACAGTTGAACGGAGATATGGAGCCACTACAAAAACTTGAGAAGAAGAAAACACTCCTTGCATGTTTCTTTTGTAGATCAAGGAAGATGGCATGTAGGCCGTCAGCGGACTCGGGAGGTCCAAGAGAGTGTGCGTAGGTGTTTCTTCCATATTTCCCGATGATTCGTACTGAATCCTTGGTGTGGTTCCGTTGGCCAGGCAATGCATGAAAAAAGGATTGGTATGCAAGTATCCAACTGAATCACAGAGAGGACAGCATAGTAGATGGAGGGTTAAGAAGTATTCGCTTGGTGGGGCTAGTACCACAAACAATGCTAGTAGTGACACCTTGAAGGTGGAAGTTGAGTTTTCCACTGCAAGCTAGTTGTAACGCGCACGATGCCCACATCCCAGCTAGTCTCCATTCCGCCAGTTACCGTTTGTCTCTGTTTGGGTTCTAGAAGTTCCTATAGTATATAAAGAGTATTAGTTAGATTGTTAGAGGGTAGCACTCTTGAAATTGCACGTCTTATACCTGTTATTTCGAGGGTTTGACTCTGCGTGAAACCTAGCTTACCCAAGCGCCGGTTTCACTAGTGGACTCCCAACTTGTTTTTGGACGGTTTGCTTCCTTCTAGATGTATGATAGAGTCTGCCATTCTCTGAAGGCTAGTAATAACTTATGTTGACATTTCCTGCAAGACTGATGTTTCCCGTATTTCTCGTTTAGTAGTTTATCTGTTAGTTGTAAACCATGATTCAAGGTGGCAAAAGGACGTCCATTTGCCATTTGCCACCCACGCCAGACAGGCTCTTATAAGTTATCACTGGGGACATTATGTACCAGCTACTACCAGGTTACGCCGCGTTCGCACCGCTGACGTTACTCTTCAACACTGCTACAACGTGAGTCTGTCAAAGCCATGTTTTAAAAAATCGCAACACAAAACAAAATCGACACAAGCTACTGGTCTATATACGTAGCTAGCACATAGCCAACTTGACAAATGACTCTTGAATGACTCTAATCCACGACTCCAGGCAAGGCCCGGGCCCCGCAGTGTGCACAATTCAACAAATGAAACTTGTTTGTGAGATTTTTTTAACACTTCAAAGGAAAGCATGAGAATAGGAGTAACAGCAGTTCAGAAAGCAAACAAAACTCGAAAAGAAAAAGACTTCAAAACTCCCCAACCCAACTCCCAATCCTCTGCAACGCAATGGTCCTTTCCGGTTCCCACAAAGTCGAAGTCAGAATATCATGTGGTGCGTCCTCCACTTCCACATACACCACCTTCCCTCCCCCCTGTGCCTGTCCCCCCATCTCCATCCGTTCCTTCAAAACCCGATTACAATCCCTCGACATCTCAGCTTCTCCAGTAACAATCATCGTTTTTGGGAATTGCCTGAAAATAACCCCAGTCATCTCCTTCTCCTCCTGGTCGCGGTCACTCATGGACCCAGGAGAGAACCATGAATGGTCCAAATCCGCTTCTACAAGCCCTTTACCCATCAAGGCAGATACAGCATACCGTTTATCAAACCACGGAGCGATGTAATCGGATCGTCTGTTGGTGATCATGCTTGTCCCTGGCAGAGGACGAAGAAGGCAGTCTACGGAGGGGGATAAGAGGAGGAGGCCGTGTGGGAGTGGGAAGGGGGTCGTTCCTTTGGCTTTGGCTTTGGCTTTACCTTCACCTCCACGACCACGATAAGTAACACAATACCGAACAAGCTGATACGCCAACACTCCACCCGCCGAATCCCCCGCCACAATCACGTTCTCTGGCAGGTATTTAAGGGTATTGACTAGGTAAAAGTACCCAGCGAGGACGTCTAATAGGCACGCTGGGAAGGGGTTTTTGGGGGGGAGTGGAGGACCGGAGGAGAGGCGGTATTCGGAGGCGAAGATGTGGGTGAACGAGGTGTGTTGGAGGAGTCCTTGGGTGGTTGTGAGTGTTGGGGGGAATGAGGGGGATGCACTGCCCATCTGTAGTTGAAGGGTGAGTTAAGGTAGTGGGTGTGGTAGTAGGAATAGGGTCACTTACGACGAAACCACCACCTGTTGATTCAGATTTAGTATCAGAGTTGTATGAGAAAATAACACAGGGCGAAGGCAAAAAGCCAACAAAAGACAGAAGCCGTACCATGCAGATAATAAATAACCCGGTCACCCGGTCCAGCTTCCGTCGGAGGCGTAGTTTTTACCCCCTCCAAGCCATACCAAAACCCGCCCGTTCTCTCATTACTCACACCATTCACCTCCGCATACCGCTTAACATCACCCACAACTATATCCTCGCTCAGCGGTTCGACCCAAACAAAGCCAGGTTTCGTTGCTAGCTCTTCATAGGATTGGTGGCTAGGAGGGAATGCTTCTGCCATGATGAGGACAACGGGGTTGGCCACTTCGACGATGATGGAACGGAGGAAAGTCCAGTTGCGGCGGGGACGCCAAGAGGCTAATGCATTGCGTAACATCCAGAATGGGAGACGGAAGAGGATCCAGAAGATGCTGAGGAGGGTGTAGATGGTTCGGACGGGCTCATTGCGGTAGGGGAAGGCTTTGGCCATGGTGGGTGGTCAGGGAAATAACTTGTGAACAAGGGTGCGCTCTAGTTGACCCGAGTAGGATTTTCTGACATGCTGACATGCCGAACATTCTAGCATCATGCACCGATATCACCACAAAGGCCATTGATTCCGATGTCACCGAAGAGACCACCATTGAGGCCCATACCACTAAAAACAGAAAAAAAGAGACATGTTCTCCAGCCCCAAACTGTGATCGTGACTCAAAGTAGATAAGTTATATTATTGCTGAAAAATTAAGCGGTGGTTGTTTTCGTTTTCAGGTTAACCGTTACAATAAGCGCGACGCGCATGGTCGCTTTGTGCCCGCCTTGATCTCGCAGGAACACAAGTAGTACTTCTTGAGATTGATCAGCGACATGTGGTATTCTAAGTGCTAGACAACAGACAAACCATGGCTGAGGCAAATGCGAGGTGGCTCGGGCTGTGGTGTTCATTTTCATTTTCAGGAGTCGCATTTTTGTTATTGATGCAATACTATCAAGTCCCGTTGGTAGGTTGTCGACGGTGCCCAATCCGACTGTCGGAATCGGTCTCATCGGTACTTAACTACCCAACGTCGCCCCTACAGACCATTTTCCAGAGCTGCAACGCGTCGTTGTTCCCGGATTGAATAAATCTTGCAAGCAAATATTGAATCGGAGGGAGTCAGAGAATATGTTGAAGATGTATAGATAGATATGCTCACCATCTTTCAGACCTTAGAAGTGACAGCTGTCTTGTCTAGCTGGAGGAAAATGTAGAGGAAGTGACGCGCCGAAAAAATCTGGTTCCGTGCAAGTTCCGTGAGCGGCAGGCTGCGTCATCTGTTTACGGCGTTACCGGCGGAGGCGAACTAGCTCGGGAGATGTCACCTAGGTCACCTAGGTCACCCTGTGACTGTCGTCTTTCTATTCCGTCGCAGCTACACTTCTCTAGGGCTAACCCTCCGATTCTCGAACTCGTCATTTTTCTTGAGGGCTCGAGAACGTTCAAGGCTTCCTCATCGCCAACACCAGTCCCAATTCGCATTCCCACTCATGCCCTAACAAGCGAGGAAATGTTATCAACAGAGGAAGCTTTGGGCAACATTCTCCACGAGTTGGATCATGACGAGATTAACAGCTAGCTGTGGTTGTAGAAGGTGAAGAAAGGACGACTTGGTTCGTTTGGATGTTGATCTCGTGCCCGAAGAATCGTCTAACAATCACTTCTTTTTCGTAGGTTAGGACACGGGAGTCACATCAGGCGCACTCGTGGAGGAATATTCGAGGTGACGAATGGGCAGAAAGTGCGTGCTGAACAAGCTTATCGTCGGAATCTAACTGGAAAAAAAAAACTTTGCTAGGAATCCACGACATCAACGGACAACATTAGGCGCACTCATCGGCGGCCTTGTGGGAGGCGTTTTTTTCCGACTGGACAGGTCGAAAGCGCGTCTTTGGTATCGCAGATACTATTTTCATGGGCAATGCAATTGCGCAAGCCGCCTACCACGATGTTTGGAGTGCATACGTGTCTTTCTGCTCTGTTTTTCTTTCAACTCACAAGTCTCTCCTTAGATCGGAGGCCGTTTCCTCCAAGTGTAGGCCTGGCATCATGTGTAGCTCCGTTATGCATCGAACTTTCACCTACACGTCTACGGGGTCCTATGGTACTAAACGTATACGCGATCACACTTTAGGACAAGTAATCGCCTACGCGATTGGTGTTACATTCACACATGGATGGAGATGGATGGTGTTTGGGTGCGGTACCAGCAGCGATACCGGTCGTGTTTTGTTTTTCCTGTTTGAGAGTCGGGAATTTGTTCAATATATTAAACCGCAGGGAGTTGGATGTTTATGTTTCTCCGACCAGCTCATTTACTTGTAGTGATAATCATCGTTGGAACGGCTATGTTACTGAGAGATACGGGAGGCACTGGAGACACCGATTTGAGGGTGTATGGGGTTCCGAACCTCCGAGTCATTGGTATGTCTGTCATCATGGCTTCGACCCTGTTTAGATTCCGTCCGGGGATACTCACTTGTTCATGTAGATGCTTCCATCCACCGTTTACCATCCGCTGCACTTATTGTAAGTAAAAACCTTCACCGACTACGACCAAACCTAGATTCTAAAGCCTGCCCAGACAGTCTTCCACTGTGTTTCAGTCATCTATAATCGAGGGTTATCCATAAAGCGGATCGATGAAATCATGTAAAGAACTGTACCCCGTATGTCGTCTATGTACAAGAACGTGGTTCTATAACTTTCGTGGAACTTGACGCGTCCAATATCGGCCGGATCCATGACCGAGTTCGTCCCGTCATCTACTTCGATATCTACTTCTGGAGGACTTCCGTGCGAAGCCTTTTCTGCTGGCAGACGTGATGAACAGAGAATTTAAACTGCAGCCCGGAGGCTCATTAGCCTGGCGATTTATGGGGTGATCAGATAATTCACTTTTCACAATTATACTTCTAATTTGATTATTTCAGATCTGGCAATAGGTTGTGGTTTCAACGATATCTGAGATGGGGTCGAGGCACCAAAATGTTATTGGTACATGGTTTCTCGCTGTAGGCTCCATCATCTGATTGCAATACAGGACCACGCTCCACTCTTCCTTTACCCTCACATCGAGAAACCATTCGACGTAAATGTACGAAGATACTTTACCTGCGATTGCGATGTCGAGGAATCCTTACGGTCCCAGGTTTTGTTACTCAAGTTCCTCAAGACAAAGCCTAACGCAACACGATTTCGGCTACCCCCTGCCAACCAGATGCGTAGATGCAGTTGGAAGAACGCTACACCTTCACTGTGGTTCTCTTAGCCCATTGGAGTTTACTTTGTTTATCTTGTCTTGGTGGTACTACAGGCGTTCTTTTGTCCAAAAGTCGCGCAAACACTACCGCCTCCACGGCCACCACCACCGGGGGCGACTGTGTTCCTTTGGTTGTCGAGCTGTCAATATGGGCGTAGGCGAACTGGATGAAAGGCGCGTACGTAGGAACTCTGGAGAGGATCCTCGAGAATGATTTATGGATTGTGTCGATGTCTCGAAGAATCCCCATAGGTCACCTTCAAACTACTATCCACTGCGCTTCATCCAACCATTCATTCCTCCACACGAAATCGAACCCATCTCTGTAGGATCGATGAGGTGAGCAATTACCTTCCTCTCCCCTGACGATTATCATCTCATTTTCCTTTTACTCAGATCTGTCCGATACGCGTGATGCGGGATGACATGGTCCTGCATGAGATGGGCAGACAGTACCTTTCGTTGTGGTGGTCCGTGGTGTTTCGTTCCAGGATCCATGGTCTGACACACATCTCAAGCGAACACGCTACCGCAACACACGCTTAGTTGCTCAATGACATAATCCTGTATCGCGCTCCCAGCGACGAAACGGTTCCGTGCATTCCACACAGAAACGTGGTCACCAGCAGATACCTCGTCTCCCAAATTTCACGTTTCATCGTTCAAGAAGTTGTTAGCTTGTGCACTCCATCCTAACCGTTTCCAAAAGCCAAAACAAAGCCATTACAAGTACTCTTCCTACCCCCCATAATGTGATTAGAAGAACGCCCAACCTGGTGGCTGTGCAACTCGCTCGAATCTGTTTCCTTTATCTCGGTTTTGCGGTACGCCATCCAGGGCGCTCTTTTCCTCAAAAGTCGTGCAAACTGTTTCACTTCCACCCCCTCCCGCAGTAAATTCATGCATTTTGTTTAAACCGAAGACATCGCGACGTCTCTCTCAAATCAAAGTTTAAACTTTTTTTGAGCGACCTCTTAAGAACCCACTGCAAAAAAAAATATTGTTATTAGCTTTGAAGCCTGTAGATTGTAGTAGTGTCTTATGTCTCAATCTCAATCATGCTCTCAAAATTTCAACTCAATCTCAATCTCAATCTCAAAATTCAACTCAAATCTCAATCTCCAAAAATTCAACTCAAATTTCAATATCTCTAAAACTCAATTCAATCTCAACTTGACATGAAAGATTGAGAATATGAAGGTGGTTAGATATTTAAAGTTCAAATAATTGAGAGTAAGTAGTATAGTCTATACTAGAGTCAATGGTTATTATAGAGAGCAAAGGTAAGGTTATTAGTATTGCTTGTATTTAAGCAAGGGTGAGATGAAGGTAATGTTAGCTGTTTTGATTGTGTTACACCTGCGCGCACGCCATATCACGGACTTGTAAAAATTTGCTAAGTACTTGGTGTGGGAGAATTTTTATAAGTCCATGATATGGCGTGCGCGCAGGTGTAACACAATCAAAACAGCTAACATTACCTTCATCTCACCCTTGCTTAAATACAAGCAATACTAATAACCTTACCTTTGCTCTCTATAATAACCATTGACTCTAGTATAGACTATACTACTTACTCTCAATTATTTGAACTTTAAATATCTAACCACCTTCATATTCTCAATCTTTCATGTCAAGTTGAGATTGAATTGAGTTTTAGAGATATTGAAATTTGAGTTGAATTTTTGGAGATTGAGATTTGAGTTGAATTTTGAGATTGAGATTGAGATTGAGTTGAAATTTTGAGAGCATGATTGAGATTGAGACATAAGACACTACTACAATCTACAGGCTTCAAAGCTAATAACAATATTTTTTTTTGCAGTGGGTTCTTAAGAGGTCGCTCAAAAAAAGTTTAAACTTTGATTTGAGAGAGACGTCGCGATGTCTTCGGTTTAAACAAAATGCATGAAACGTCAGCCTCCCGCTACCGGGAGCGGACGAGTTGTATCTCGTAGTTGGGGTGACGATATAGAGTTAGGCGCCCGTCGAGGCTTTTGCAGGCTTGCAGCTGTTTCGCGTTTAGGTTCGGAAGGAACTGTGGATACCATTGAGGGTCTTTGAGGGAATTTGGATGACGTATGAATCATTGCCTAAGGTCTGTCGCTCTCCCAGCCAACATCGTTCATTTCACTGATACCATTCAGTCTCCTCTCCTCATGTAACTCATATCAATCGTATCCTGTCTTTTTGCCTATGCTGAAGCGGTCCGGTGTAGACATATTTCTTTCCGGCAGCTACACTTATCCAAACTCTCTTGCGCCCCTCACTGTTAGGGAAGAACAGCTTTGTAGTGGGTGTAGGGCGTGCAGTGGCACCTGACAAGATTTCCTACTGACTCGTATTTGGTTGACAATTCGTCCAAGGTACGATACCCTTGAATTCCAGGCGGAGATATCCTCATGAGCTACGTGTTTAGTTGCTGCAGGGGCTCTTTTCGCCTACAACGTTCTTCTTAATTTGGATGTCGAACTCAAGTACGTATGGGCACCCCCATGACACGGCGAGGCGACCGTCTAAAATCCATCCAAGGTGGTCGGGAACCATATGGTAAGCAGTTTGAGCAGTCGTTCAGTAAACGACTCATCCTCACTCCCTCCCCACTTGCTAGTTACACTGGGTAGCCTCGACACTTTTGCTGGAGGCGGTGGAAGGAATGAGAAGGTAACCCTATCGGCCCGGGGGACATGCTAAATGGGTGCCCTGATTATCGTGAATGGTGCCTCATATTTAGGATTATGGTCTATCTCTGTGTAAATCGAGGAGCTATATCTATTGTATCACCGTATAAAGTGGAGAGCGCCCAGATTATAGCAGGCTGTTATCAGCTACTGCTTGGATAGGGTACGTCAGGGTGCATCGCCTAAGTTGAACTGCTTACTGGCGAGTCCGACATCAGCAAAATTCCTGACACGCTGTAATGCCATTACAGCCCTCACGATCTGGTATAACGGGCACGCTCCAAGCTGCCCGTTGTTATCTAATCTCGGGGGTTCGCGACAGTCTTACAATACAGTCACGACACTGTTGCGAGACTGTCGCAAACCCTATATTTCGTTGCAATTTTTTTGGTGTATTTCAACGGATTTCTGGTAAGTCCAGCGAGTTGGAGTGCTTACAACGAGTTGAGAGGGTCGTGGCAGATTGCGGGAGCTGTTACGAATGGTAGGCGTGGTGCAGGGTTGTGGGGGTTAGTACGAGTGGTAGGGGTTGCAGTGGGTTGCGGGGTTACAACACTTTGTATGGTTTTCATCTAGTTGTAGGACGTTAGAATGTATTGTGAGCGTAGTAATAGATTACGGGAGTTGCAGCGAGTTGCAGGACTTACCATGGGTTAAAGAAGTCCTGTCTGTTTGCAGATGTAAAAATGGATCGTAAGAATAGCAACAACTTGTGATAGTTACAGCAAGCACGACCAATTATAGTTAATTTTTTAGTGTGCATCCCTCAGAAATCACTCATAACGAATAATGAGAAACACATTATAATTACTGGCATTTACAACCACAAGCAAGCACAGTCAAAGCAGCAGAACAAAAGAGCAAGCAAGAAAGCAAACAAAACCTAAGAAGAACCCCCGTCATTACCGCTACCGCTGCCACTACCACCGTCAATGTTCCAATCGCCGCCGTCACTACCGGCGTCGTCATGCTCATCACTGGCAGCCGCCCAACCCGCAATAACAGTCCCAATCTCGCTATCGGGTTCAACCTCCGCCGTCACTTCGTTCTCGTTGGTGGACCAAATCTGGCTATCATATAAGGTTAGAAAATGTATAACAAGAGAAAGATAAGACGCACCTGTTAAACCATTGGTATAGTGCCTTCTTATTGGCCTCGGGCATGGCTGCCAAAGTCGAACAGATCAAGTAGTAGAACCTCTTGAGGTTGAATGAGCAAACCATGGGTTTCCAGTCCTCTCCACAAGAGAGAGCGAACCAGGTCTGGAAGAACTTGAGGTCAGTGGGATCGTCGTGATGAGAAAAGAAAGATACCTGGGCAATGGTGTACGCCAAGGTACGGTCAGTCACAGCCGTCAAGTTATGTATTTTGGCGTTACCACGGCGAGTGGCTTTGCTAGGAGCCTCCAGGGCGGCACTTGGGCAGAGCCAAAGGGTTCGGAATGCCTACGCCAGACATCAGCTGGGGATAAGCAGGGAACAAAGACACTTACTCGTACAATCAGATATCCACGAAACATGGCATCTGTCTGATCGGGGGCCATGCTGGTCCTGCTGTCGATGACAACCAGTCGACACTTGGATAAATCAAAGAGAAAAGCTGGGAACTGCGTGCAATGGAGCCTCACGGCTTGGCACTGTATGAGAGAGATGAGTCTAGAGGAACGACATGTAAGTGAAGTGAACGAAGGAGGAAAGGAGACGTACCGTTTACGATCATCATCATCTTCTCGACAATCAACCAAGGGCGCCATTTCCTTTGACGGGCATAGGAGAGCAGCAATCATTGGATGATTGTGACCGCGATTAGACTTGACCTCACGCTGGAGGGCTGGTTTGACGACGGAGTCGTCGACAATCCTTTGCTGGGGGTTGTTTGGGACGATATTGAGGATATTACCCTTGAGAGAATGTGTGTCTGTTCGACGTGCGCCGCGTGAAGCATCGTTGATCTAAGAAACAGTTAGCTACAAGATTGGGCCGGCAAAAAGCAGAGAGGAATATACCGTGCTGACGAGGATTTGTAAAACGTCATGGGCTCCATAACGAAGGGCAGTCTTGCACTGGGAGTGTAGGGTAGGGTACCGTTCCTTCCATAGACGATATGTCGAATTTAAGTGTTCCTTTTCTTCCTGAGACCTGGAAATGCGAGTTATCAGTGAATAAAGAAAATTAACGGGGTATATGCGTACATATTCTGTCCAACAGCGAAGATATCCTCCTCCTCGTTTTCATTCTCATCGTCTCCACCATTGCCCTCGTCGTCGTCATCGTCGTCGTCATCGTCGTCGTCGCCATCTTCCCGATCTTGAGGCCACAAGACGCCTTCTGCGACCAACTCTTCCTTTAGGCCGAACCTGATGACGGTGCCGATGCAAGGTGTAAAAAGGTCGATTCCTCGAGGCCACCAGCTACCACATGTTCGATAGGGAGCCAATAACTTTTTATTCCTATGAGAAGAGGTATCAGCGCAGGTAGTGTCGAGTCTCAATGCATACCTTTTGACAATCTTCTTGGACCATTTTGCGAACTTCTTCCGACGCTGTGCCTCCTGATTTGCCTGCCTGGTTTCTTCCGCCAATCGGCACCGATCGCCTGTGGGATAAGGTCCGTTGGAGTTGCGAGTGGGAGCTTGAGACGAAGCTGGAGGCATCTGGAACTGAAGAGTAATCAGTTAGAGGATCAGAGCAGAGAGGAAGCTAAAGAGAAGGGAGGAGAGGATGGAGTTCAAGAGAGAAAGAGGATGGAGGGAGGTGACGCGAATTTAAGAGGCGTCTGTGTGCATATGTTTGGTATACGCGTCAGTCAGTTTCTAGCACAAGTGAGTAGATAAGATAACGTAGATCTATGGTATCTACATACAAAAAAAAATACAGTTTGTTCTAGATAATATGGCTACAAGAAGTGGTTGTACTATGATACATATGCCGTCCAAGGTATGGTAGTGTGATAAAAATCAAGATATAGGGCGTATTTTCGTTTTCCGGCCGTTCTGTTTGAGGATAGCATCTCGGACAGGCTTCATTGTCTCATTGGCCTTTGTCCTGTCCTTCACAGACTCCTTCACCCTTGCCAGAGCAGACCTGGGATCCAGTTCGAGCCGTTCGTCAGTCAAACGCTCATCGCCAGTCTCGGAATCCTTCTCAACGACCCCAACGACAATCCAGTGCTTATCCTCGCTCTTCTCACCAAGGTAGAAGTTGGAGAGGCAACGTACGAGCTTCCCAACATGCTCAGGAGTGCCCCCAATGACCACCATCAAGTTCTTTTCAGTGCTGGGTTTGATGGCGTCTGAAGACCTATCAATCCGGGAGAGATCGCTAACGTCTTGGCTACCCGCATTGACTTTGATGCGTGGTACAACTTCATCGTTGGGTTTTCGAACAATGCAAACGTAGTCATTTGTACCACCAACAGCTGCTTCAACATCGAGGCCAACCAACTTTGGATGAACAATCCAGTGTCGAGGAGGAGCTGCTGCTGCTTCTGCCTCAACTGCGTTAACAGGGTCTGCAGCAGAGGCCCCGACAGCTGAGGAAACCGCAACCTCCCAGTCTGGATCCCAAGGCCCACAATCTCCTGTTTCGTTTCGTACGGGAGAACGTGCTCTTGGATTCCAGGCATCTTCTCCTGTCTCTAGCATCTCCGTCAATTCGTTGGGTGATGGAAGGGGGGTACCAGGAGGAGTACCAGGAGAAGTGTCAAGTAGTAAACCTCTCCATCTCTCATCTCCCTCCTGGTACATTCTCATCAGCTCTTCGAGTGATGGTGTTTCAGGGCCGCTTGGGATATCCTTGAGATCGATTGCTGCGATGCGAGCAATGGAATCGAACGGGTTTTTTAGACCTTCGCGAGGGAGCCAGAACTCGTGGCTATGACCAAGCGGGTGCCAGACGTTGAGGTGCTTCTTCGAAGCGATTTCGACGACGTGGAGGTAGTCGATGACTTCGGAGGGCTGACTTTGATGCGCCTGGAAAACATCCAACTCGATTGTCAGATGTAGTCCGGACTTTGGATCAGGAGACCGGTCCAAAGCCACTTGGCGAACTGTACCAGTTAGGCCCTTGAAGTGAGAACCTATGACCTGCACTCTCGTCCCTATCCAAGGCTCTCTCGCCACTGACATCGCAGGCCCCACGCCGTAGATTTGTTCTTGGACCTCATTCAGTGTTATGACCCGAGTATTCCGAACGCCCAGACTAGACGCCAAACGCTTTGACCTATTAGGTTATTGCGACCCAAACGCCCAAACCAGACGCCGGATGTTTTGAAACCGTCCTGCCAAGACCAAAACTCTGAATATATCACACCGACAACCCCGAACGTTGATTATCGAGACTAATCATATCACCTTATCTCCAAGATGGTCACAATCACTATCTATTTGTGATTTGTAACCATGTGCCGCATTCTCAGTACCTTAACGCAGCACGACGCAGCATAAAGCCGAGGGGACGCCTCACTTTCCGGCCTGTACTGCCGAATTTACATCTCATTCTAATATGCCGAGTCTACACCTCATCCTTCCGAACTGCGCACTTTAGCGAAACTCACCGATTGGACAACTGTGCTATATTTCCGTAGTTATTCTTTTTATTTTCTAATCCGTAGTCAATCCGTAGCTGAACGATACTGACTCAGGACTTACAAATATATACAAACATTAGAACTATATAAGAACTGGGCCTTCGAACACGAGAATCTCAACCTAGTTATTTTGCAACCTCTGTAACCTTTTTTCTTACCTTTAACTACTATTTCTCCTCTTACTTCTCTCTCTTGTAAATTCATTAAGACATAGAATCATATCTATCTGAATCTACAAACCCCATCTCGTGTGAATACCATTTAAGTGAACCAATATATCAACCAAACAAACCGTAAGCCTCTCCTCATTCCACAAATACTCTGAATATTAACCCTTTCAACAATCATAACTAACTATCAACCATTATCTTTCATAAATCTCAACTTGTGCATAATAAAATACTTGTTGAATCAAACTAACTACTCACATCTTGCTCATTAATCAACCCTAGCTTAAAGTGTAAACCTGTCTAACTTACTCAACTCGAACATTTATCTTGTTGAACATTTACCGAGTCATAACATAATAACTAGGTTCTAAATTGATTAAGCCATCATGTCAGCAGTTAGAACTAGAACTAGAACACGCACCGACAATAACGACGGAACGTCGTCGTCATCCGAATCAACCCCTTTTCATGTACATCATCCAACGACTGGCTGGACTCCTAGAAGGCGAAATGGAAGGTCACCAAGTGACCCTCGCTCCCCCCGTCCCACTGTAAACCGTGACCTTGAAAGGCCCATGGGATTTAATACCCCTGGAAGAAGGTTAATAGAAGAATCTGACCCAGAAGACCCTTCAACCTACCCTCGAAACCCGTTCGCCCCACCGACAAACATCAGACCAGCCGTCACTCCCCCCCAATTCCCCTCAACCTACGAATCCTGAGGCAGTACCAGATACACCAACATCTCCACCATCCTCCCCCTTACGCAATATCACAAATACGGAACGTTACTCCCCAACGTTCGTGAGACAGGTCAACATGCCTTCTATTCCATCCCCTGAAGATAATGTCGAAGGGATACGTAGAGCCCGAACGCGCAGAATCTACCTGGGTGCAAATCCCAGCAGACTAATTCCTTATCCCACACCGATTTCAGCCTCTCAGTCTCGACCAATCACGACGGTCATGACTTCCCGAAGAACACCTAGGGCGCCGCAATCCGAAAACTCCCAAAACGAGTTTTTTCTGGACGAACCCACAGGAGCGTCAGAACCGCGTGATACGAAGGAATCGCCGCTAAACGCACCTGTGGAAACATTGATAACACCTCCGAGTACACCTTCGAATCGTAGTAATGAACATACATCTGCCGAACGAATGAAACAGTCAACTTCGATGATAGCGCTTCAGGGAAGTCCTCGATCAGACAGGAGCTCCCACGAAGATACGAACGATGAGAGTGCACCAGAACATATAGAGTTATCACCAAAGAGTCGCAATATATCACAACGGGAACGAAACACCTACCTTCTACCACCCCTGCTAGAGACCTCTAGTCGAACTATTCCTGAATTCGTCCAAGCACAACCACGAGAACATGGCTCCCGCGATGATGTAGAAAGACTTTTAATCGCTAGAATCGGAGATTTAGCGTCAAGAATGGAATGTCCTGTATATAGACAGGAATTAATTACGTACCTTCGTCTGTTTCAACACTTTCTACAAACACCCCCTGAAAATCTTCCACTGTATGCCTTAGAATACGTGTCGGATCCAGCAAACCATCTGGAACTGTTAAGATTCATGCAATACGTACATCGACCCGAAATAAGGGACATCGTAGTGGAAATATCGAACGGAGAAGACCTACGAGACCTAACTTCCTTCCTATCTTATGAAACAAGTTCGGAATCGAGAGAGGATGAAGTAGTAGGGAATATGGGTAATACTGAAGAAGAAAGGGCCGAACAGTTAAGACGACAATCAATACTCAGAAACTTGAACAAAAGGGAGTACCTACGTCGAATGGAGATCATGATTTACGATGGTCCACAAACCCTAAGCCCACCCTTTCGACCTACTAATCCCGAACCACCTTCCACCAACGACTCTGACCTTTCACTACCTCCCGGGAACCAGCTCCAAGCGCAGACTTGGGAACGAGAAAGAAAGGAACGACGTCGTAAAGACGATCGTTCAAAAGGAGAATTGCTTGAAGCGAACTCTCAGGCGTCGTATGTAACGAACATTCCGAAACCCAAGCATAGTCTCCGTTCGTATCGAACAAAGACTCGGTCACAAGTGGTAGTGATCACGGATTCCGATTCTTCGTCCGAGGAGCACCCTATACGAGAGAGAGTTACGAGTTGGGAAATATCCGGGCAGCCACCAAGACACAGGAATCTCGATGTTGATACAGAACGGAGGATAGGCGATGACGAAAGGTCCCTTCGACCAAGTTATACTACCCCACGTCAAAGCGTACGATTCTCTGCAGAAACTCCGGTATACACAGAGGTAACCCCGGCGGCCACTTCATCACGGCACCCGGGAGATGTTAGAAAGTCAGGATACCGGTTTACCCCGCTACGAGTTGTAAATGTAACTCCCGAACCCGAACTTGAAAAAGAAGATCAAAATGAACTAATAAAGACGAGGAAGGACACACCCCGGCCCCAAAGAACTCTTATCCATCCTCCAAAAGCTCCTACAGACCTCCAAAGCTTGAATTTGCCAGTAATTGAAGCGTTGGTTGAGGATGAAGAAAAAACGAGTACAAGGGATGAAAGTAGAGAAGGCGGATCAGTAGACGTAACGCGGAGTAACGGTAACGTACACGAGGAACCGGCTATACCGGACTTTATCGTAACCAAAGCGGGTGGGAACCAACTACCTAAAGAAACAAAATCCGATTTGTCGGAAATGCAAAGCAAGTCATCCATTCCGCCTTCATCTCGTACGCCCACCTTCACCCATAACCCTCTCGATCGTGATGCTCCCCCCCCACTTACCTTTCAAGTCAAACATACAAGTTCCGGAAAAGGGTAACTCGGGAAAAGATGATGGAGATGAGAGCGAAGAACGGATGAGTATTTGGGAAGAGAAAGGGAAATGGAAACAGGGTGCGTCTCCTGATCGTCCCGCACATTTTGGTGAAGTACCTAGTTGGAGGAGACGTACAAATGTGGTCAACACCAGAGGTGGTGCCCCACATAGATTGTTTATTCCATCCCGGGAACTCCAACACGCAATCCAACAAGCTAACGAATCGATTGTTTCCCCTCCCAATCCGTCTCTAAACCCCCTCTCCGTTCCTTCTGGAAAAGCGCCAGGAGAAGGCCTTGATCCTAGCTATCGAGACACGACTCACGATGATGGCCATCGAAGATCAGGCCCCTCTCCATCCACTTTAGATGTTAATATAGGAAAACAGGGATCAGACACAAAGAATGAAGTAGCTGCACGCTCTTCTTCGGTTGAGGGTGTGGCTACAGGCTCATCCCCACACACGGGTGTAGCTACACGCTCATCTCCGGTTGAGAATGTAGCAAACGGGCCATCAACCGACGGAAACACGACTGAATCAAGTTCAAACCCAAGGAGTAACGGTGATGATGACGCGTCGAGTACGAGTAAGAGCGTGCCAACCTCCAGTAAATCAACCGAATATCACTCATTTTCCATTTCTAGTCCAAGCCAAGGACAATCAGCCCTAAGACAGTCGAATATGGCACCACCACCACCACCCTCGCCGCAATCGTCGCGGTCATCACCGCCACCCTCCAATGCCTTAATTCCGAGGCAAAGGACTCCGCATGATCACGAATTTGCACCAGACCACTTTCACAACCCCTACGGATTCGTACCGCAAGAGTATACGGGACCACTTCAAACTGGTGGATTCGCACCGCCTCCTGGAGCCCCAAACGCACCAAGACAAGGACCTCCACCGATGTTTCCGCCGCCACCCCCTGGTTATGGACCCCCACAACCACCAGGTCCACCAGGTCCCCCATTCCTACCACCGCTGCCGCCGCCACCATTCGGATACGGCCCTCCTGGTCCTCCCGGTCCACCGGGTCCTCCTGGCCCACCAGGACCTCAAGGACCGCCTAGTCAGAATAATCTGAATTCACGAGATGATGACGCTCGATTAATTCGCGAGGCCGTCAACCGTGAGTCAAAGTTCGAGATTAAAAAACCTCGCGAGTTTGATGGATCAAAGCGAGATGAATTTCGGGGATTTATCAGCGATTGTATACGTATGTTCGTTGCCAAACCCCATATCTACATTGCTGATCAAGAAAAAATTCAGTTCGCTTCATCGTATCTCACAGGCGCAGCATCGCGTACCTTTCAAAACTGGGTAGAAAAGGAGATGAATAATGGAGGATACGATTTAGCATTACATAGCTGGTCTAACTTCGTATCTGCACTAAGACGACTATTCGGAGTGTTTGATGAGGAACTGCAAGCGCAAGCCGCATTAGACAAAATAATCCAGCGATGGAATGAGACTTTCGCAGAATTCTTGGTACGATTTGAGGATGCCTCCCTTCTCACTGGCTACAATAATAATGCACTGAAATGGAGACTTATAGCACAAATCCGAAGAGATCTCAGAGACCGTATCACTTACGTAGGAGGAGTACCAGCCGAATACCAAGACGTAGTGCAAAAACTACTCGAGATTGATGGCGCGCGACAAGCATTTTCGGACATAGGGTTCGATAATAGGTATAGATCTTCACCCAATAACGCGCTCGCTGGACCTTCTATTAATGCTAATCAAGGAGCAGTTTCAACCAAAGTCCCACCTGCTCAAAATAATACCCAACGAGGACTACGCTCAGGGCAACGAGCTTATAACTCAAATCAACCAAAGAATTCTGCACAAGGGCGACTTGCTCAGGAAGCACCCCAAAGACCGATCATGAGAATTTCCCGACAAGAACGGGAACGACGCATGGCCAATGGCCTTTGTTTTAGGTGTGCAAAACCAGGACACTTTGGAAGGGATTGCATTAACCCCCCCGGTTGATAGCTCACCTCCCAACCAAGTCACGGGTCGCATAGGGATTCTGGTTGAAGAACCAGAGGAGGAATTACTCGCCTATGCGTTCGATGACAACGGAGAAGCCTATCTCGTTGAA
Organism: Marasmius oreades; assembly: GCF_018924745.1. Lineage (NCBI taxonomy): Eukaryota > Fungi > Basidiomycota > Agaricomycetes > Agaricales > Marasmiaceae > Marasmius > Marasmius oreades. The sequence goes on from NC_057325.1 coordinate 4,592,086, forward strand.
AACGACATCAACGATATCAGCGTCGACGACGAAGACACCGAACCGTTGTCGGGAAACGACCAGGGGACTCAGAACCTCGAGGAGGGAGAGAATTGAGTCCCGACTTACACCAGCCCCCTTCAAATTCTTCTGCAATCAATTTCGATACTAGCACTCCCTGCGGACGACATAACACTGAATACACCTCATTACGATCTACTGTTCTTACCCCTATATCGTCTGTACCTAATCCTCAATCCTATGAAAATCGTGATCATGCGTATATTCTCTCATCTTCAGAAGAATCGTTCATTGTTCAGGCCCACATCCTTAACCCCAATAACCCGTCACTCCCTACTCTTATTGATAGCGGTGCCTCACGACTTTTCATAGACAAGTCTGTGTCACACCAGTTTCCCTCTCATGTTCACCCTCTAGCCAAGCCTATCGTCTTGAAGATGTTCGATGGACGGAATACGTCCGCTGGACTAATCACACACGCTTTGATCATTGATTTGATCTTCGACGATGGAACGAAACATGAGAAAGAAGAATTTCTCATTACAACACTTCACCCTTCCGCCCGAATCGTTCTGGGACTCCCCTGGCTTCGAAAGTACAATCCACCGATCGACTGGAAGGATTTAACAATCACTCTCAATGATACAGCCATCCTTGCGACTACAATAGAGGGACCACTGACCTTCGGGCTCGAAACTTCTGAGCCATTAGTACCTAACCCTTCCAACGAACATACCTCCCCATATATTAATTTTATAGGTGCTCAGAACTTCCTGGAGCTTGTCCAAGAAGGCTGTGACGCCTACATACTCCGTATACAACCAGCCCCGGATGATTGGAACTGCATACAGGAATCGGCAAGGCAAGCCGAAATATCTGAAGTCCCCAAAGCTTCTGGATCAGGAACTGCGTTCATGACGCCCGAAGAACGACTAAGGTTTGAAAAAGTAGTCCCCAAATGTTATCACACTTTCGACAAAGTATTCTCGGCACACGAAGCGAAGGCTCTACCATCGCATCGACTTTACGACATCCGCATTGAAACCGTTAATGACGAATACCCACCGATAGGGAAAATATACAATATGTCTGAGGTTGAGCTTAACGCTCTCAAGTCTCATATCGATGACATGCTGAATAAAGGGTTTATCCGGCCCTCAAACTCTCCTATTGGGGCTCCCGTCCTTTTTGCTAAGAAGAAAGACGGCACTTTACGCTTATGTATCGATTACCGGGCGTTGAACCGCCTTACAAAACGAAACAATTACCCTATTCCTTTAATCGGAAATCTTATCGACCGACTTCGCAAATCAACAATCTACACAAAATTGGACTTACGAGCCGGATACCACAACGTACGCGTTGCAGAGGGCCATGAGTGGAAAACGGCCTTCCGAACTCGTTATGGAGCCTTTGAATATCTGGTAATGCCAATGGGACTTACCAACGCTCCTTCCGTCTTCCAGCAGTTCATGAATGAGATATTTCATGACATGGTAGATATAAATGTTATTGTCTACCTAGATGATATCCTAATCTATTCGGAGACAGAGGAACAACACGTCGAAGACGTGCGCGAAGTATTACGGCGACTCGAAAAGAATGACTTACATCTTAAACCCGAAAAATGCGAGTTCCACACTACTTCAGTTGAATATCTGGGAGTTATAGTGACACCAACCGGCGTACATATGGATCCACGAAAAGTTGATACTATCCAAAAGTGGCCTGCACCGACGAATGTTAAAGAGGTACAGTCCTTTTTGGGTTTTAGTAATTTCTATCGCCGATTTATTGATAACTACTCCGGAATAGTAAAGCCGCTCACCTCTCTCACGTCAAAGAAGAAGCCCTGGGATTGGACGCCGGAGTGTCAAAAGGTATTTGAACTCCTTAAGCAAGCGTTCACTGAGGCCCCCATCCTACGACACTTTGACCCTCTTCTCCCCATTGTGGTGGAATCTGATTCATCCGATTACGCTATCGCCGCCATTCTTTCTCAGCCCCACTTAGACACTCAAGAATTGCTCCCCGTCGCGTTCTACGCACGAAGTATGAACCCAGCGGAACTTAATTACGATATCTACGATAAAGAACTGTTAGCCATTGTAGAATCATTTCGTCAATGGCGTGCATATCTTGAAGGTTCCAAATTCCCAATACAAGTGTATACCGACCATAATAATCTTCAGCACTTTACCACTACAAAGAAACTGAGCCGCAGACAAGCCCGATGGTCCGAATTCTTATCGGGGTTCGATTTCGTCATTAACTACCGCCCGGGTCGATTAGGATTAAAACCCGACGCTTTAACTCGCCGACCCGACGTTTACCCCAAGAAAACCTTCCGAGACGTAGTCAACGCTGCCAACAACAGGGTACTCATTAAACCCGAACAGCTAATGGTAACCCTCGCGGCAAACTACATCTTGAACGAGGATCTTCTTGTCAAACGAATTCGAGAGGCTCCCGAAGATGACCACTGGAAGCACGCCCGAAATTGGATGACCGAGAATCCGGACGGGCCTTACACCTTCCAGGATGGACTCTTACTTCGTTCGGGAGTCATATATGTCCCCGATTACCATGATTTACGAGTGGATGTGATGAAGGCTCATCACGACCACAAATTGCGAGGACACCCAGGTATCACTTTCACCCTCAAACTCATCCTCCGAACCTTTTATTGGCCAAAAATTCGTAAAGATGTAAAGGCTTATGTTCTCTCGTGTCAACCTTGTATACGAGCGAAATCCACTCGCCGGAAACCCTATGGATACCTTAAACCGTTACCGATTGCTCAACGACCATGGTTATCAATCTCAGTAGATCACATTGGCGAGCTGCCTGGATCCTCCGGATATAATGCTATTCTGGTGGTCGTATGTCGACTCACCAAACAGGCGATTTTTATAGCCTGTCACACTACCGACACCGCAACTGACCTTGCCGGACAATTTGTACGACATGTATTCTCAAAACATGGACTTCCAGCGAATATTGTTTCCGACCGAGGATCTACGTTCGTCTCTAAGTTCTGGCAAGCAATGTGCAAAATCTTGGAAGTCCGTACCAATCTATCCACGGCTTATCATCCCCAAACCGATGGACAGACTGAGAGGACTAATCAAACACTTGAACAATATATTCGCTTATTCGTAAACTATGACCAAGATGACTGGGAACAGTACCTCCCATTGGCCGAATTCACTTACAACAACACCCCTCATGCAGCTATCAATATGACTCCATTTTTTGCAAATAAAGGTTATCATCCTCGCCTCACGTTCTCGTATGAGGGAGTATCAAACCATTCTGCACTACAAGCTGCCGAGGACTTACAGGACATGCAAATATACCTACAGGAACAAATCACTCTCGCCAACGAGACTGCAAAAGGTTATTATAATCTAAAGCGAGATTGTACTCCCGACGACTTCAAAGTAGGAACGAAGGTATGGTTAGATACCCGGAATTTGAAAACAAAAAGACCCATTAAAAAGTTCGATTTCAAGCGGGTAGGACCATACGAAATAATCCAGCGCGTATCGACCCACGCATATAAACTCAAACTACCTGAAACATTGCGAGGGATACACAATGTGTTCCACGCTAACTTACTCTCCAAATACACACCAGACCCCTTTCCTCAACGTCGACAGCCTCCACCCCTCCCCATTGAAGTAGAAGAAGGCATCGAAGAATACCATGTCGAGACCATTTTGAACTCCCGAGGATCTGGAAGGAACCTAAAGTATCACGTACGTTGGAAAGGATATGATCCTGACGACGATACTTGGGAACCACTTCGGAACCTCGCTGGAGCCATCGACACTGTCAAGAAGTTTCATCAAAGGCACCCGAATAAACATGCACCTACCGATGTCGAATTAGAAGCTCTAGAAAAGACTCATCCACAAAATCCTGAGGAGTCTGACTCTGAACCTGATAATGACTCCCCATCCCAATCAAAAATGCCAAGTCGCTCGCACAACAAACCCAATAACCCATCCGTACCACCAGTAACAAAATTGTCGAATGACCCATCGTCTTCATTCCCTCAGCGGCGGTCATCACGATTAACACCAATCACACGCAAATAATGGGGATACTCGCAAGACCGTTACATTGAGTGGTGGATACGTCTAGTACAAAATACACAGAAGTTTGATTGAAAAACAAGCACTAAAAATTGTCGAAACCCCCTTTCCTTTAGTCTAAAGTAGAAGTTAGAACAGAAGTTAAGAAATCACTAAAAAAGAATCACTTCCCAGTCATAACATTGTCGCGCCAACTGCGAATATCGGACATAGACAACCCCGGCACATCAGAAGTCGACTTCAAAGATCCCTCTGCGTCAACCCCAAGAAAAGACCAAACGGGGGATGCATCAACCGAAAAGGGACGCCGAACTGAAGGATTAAATGAGCTAGTAGGTTCATGAGCACCCCTGGTATTCGACTCAAAGAAGAATACTCACCGAATCCGATCGAAGGCCTCTTTGACGGACTCAACCCGAGGGCCCCTAGCAGCCTTCCGAATTTTCTGGTCCAAGGCAGAAGATTCGTTAATATCCCCCACGACCTCCTTTGAAGCGCGTTCGATCTGGTCCAATAATTTTGCAGCATTATCGACCAGCCCAATAACCCGAGGACTCGTATTACTCGAACTGCTGAAACCCGAAGTCCCACTAGTAACGCTGGAATGAGTAGTGTTACTAATAAGTTCGAAACGGATTCCGCGTATACTTCGACGAATCTCCGGGAACAAATGGACAGCATTCCCTCGCCGACCCTTCAATGCCTCCCTACCCATCGCATTAACTTTACGCACCAGGCCGGATACCATCTGTTGAAGCTCCCCTACACAATAAATTAGCCTGAAAATGATACAGTATATCTGAAGACTGTAAAAAATACATACGGGCTTTGGACTCCAGGTCCTTATTCTTCCGTTTCAACAAGTCCGTCTCTTTCTCTATGGCTGCTATTTTCCCTCGAAGCTCCTCCGCCGCACCCTTATGAACCTCTCCGATCCTCGAAAACAATGTTATTATACTATGATCACGGATTCTGGTAATAGACTTACTTTTTATGAATTTCAATCCGCGCATCCTTAATCTTAACGTCTAGTTTAAATCGTTCGATGTCACTGGACAATACGACTAGTCAGTCTTGGCCTATTCCCGAGCAATTTTTGGGGCTTACTTGTTTTTTTCGTCCAGGATCGTTTGAAGGTTATTAACGGAGTCGTTGATCGCCATCATTAACGCCAGTGACTCTTTATCAAGCGGTCCACGGCCTTGAATTATTGCCAAAGCTTCCTCACGAAGGCTAGAAGAGTAAAAATCGACATTCGCCTCCGATGAAAACATGAGGAACGGCGTACCTGGCAGGAGTATATGGGTTAGACAACATTACGGGTGTAATAATTGTCTCGGAAATATTGGAAACAGGGGCAAAGAGAAGAGAAGGATTGACATTGGAAGTGGTAGTGTTCATGTTGGTTAGATTCGATTGAGGGTTCGATTCTGACCGTTAACTGAAGTACAACCTCAGCTTTTATAGGACTTTGGGACCCTCTCACATACCCATTGCTCAACTCACTCTCGGTACTCCTCATACCGTTTACGCATGCCTTCTCGTCGAAATTTCTTATCACATTACACGTCCCACATACTATAGCCGCTGTTCTACGAGAAAAGCACCTCGTCTAACTGCAGCCACATAACCGTCCGGATGAAGCAAATTCACAACTATACCCATAAGGCAAAACTAACCAAAAAATCGATGGATTGGTGCCTCGGGAAGGGATAATGTTATGACCCGAGTATTCCGAACGCCCAGACTAGACGCCAAACGCTTTGACCTATTAGGTTATTGCGACCCAAACGCCCAAACCAGACGCCGGATGTTTTGAAACCGTCCTGCCAAGACCAAAACTCTGAATATATCACACCGACAACCCCGAACGTTGATTATCGAGACTAATCATATCACCTTATCTCCAAGATGGTCACAATCACTATCTATTTGTGATTTGTAACCATGTGCCGCATTCTCAGTACCTTAACGCAGCACGACGCAGCATAAAGCCGAGGGGACGCCTCACTTTCCGGCCTGTACTGCCGAATTTACATCTCATTCTAATATGCCGAGTCTACACCTCATCCTTCCGAACTGCGCACTTTAGCGAAACTCACCGATTGGACAACTGTGCTATATTTCCGTAGTTATTCTTTTTATTTTCTAATCCGTAGTCAATCCGTAGCTGAACGATACTGACTCAGGACTTACAAATATATACAAACATTAGAACTATATAAGAACTGGGCCTTCGAACACGAGAATCTCAACCTAGTTATTTTGCAACCTCTGTAACCTTTTTTCTTACCTTTAACTACTATTTCTCCTCTTACTTCTCTCTCTTGTAAATTCATTAAGACATAGAATCATATCTATCTGAATCTACAAACCCCATCTCGTGTGAATACCATTTAAGTGAACCAATATATCAACCAAACAAACCGTAAGCCTCTCCTCATTCCACAAATACTCTGAATATTAACCCTTTCAACAATCATAACTAACTATCAACCATTATCTTTCATAAATCTCAACTTGTGCATAATAAAATACTTGTTGAATCAAACTAACTACTCACATCTTGCTCATTAATCAACCCTAGCTTAAAGTGTAAACCTGTCTAACTTACTCAACTCGAACATTTATCTTGTTGAACATTTACCGAGTCATAACACTACATGAAGCTCAGCCTTGCGCTTCTCGATGTGATGCAAGTACTCCTCTGCAAGGAAGGTGTTCCAATCTTGAGCCAAGCCTTGAGAGTATCATGAGTAAATAAGGTCAGAGTCAAGGTAAAACAACACACAGTTGTCAGGCTTCTTGCATTCTCCATGAACACTGTACCACGCTGTAAACGCGTTCCATGGATTAATTCCATGGACATGGGGCTCTTCATTATTGACTCAGAGGTGATTGAAGATCATCGAAGGCGTTTTACTGCTCCACCTTGCAAGGTTGTAGATCTTGTCCAGGTAATTTTGGTGTATCTTCTCTGCTTCGGCTTTGTGTTCCTCAGAAAGAGGTCCTGGTTTGTACGGACCATTCTCCCCATCCAGATCTTCTCCTCCTGACTCTCTATCAACCTGGTCATCATCACTCGACTCGTTCCCTGAATTGATTGCTCTCAACTTTCCTTTGGCTTTCCTGCCTTTGAGACCTTGCACCGGCCTTGCCATTTTTGTCTTCTTCATAGCTCTCTTTGTACCCGTTTGACATAGGTGTTTCACACTGGCTTCCTCAGCTTCCTCAGCTGAAGAGGTTGAATCAGGCTCATAGCCCTTTTTCACCCTCTTCTGTTTCTGCAATCTGGTCCTTTTCTCGTAGTTGTCTTCCGAGTCAGAGTCTGGTTTGTATGCTTCGAGATAATGCTCTAATGCAACCTCCTCTTCTGACCATTCCCGTTCCTCCTCTATTGTCTCCAAGCGCATGAACAAACCCTTACAACGAGGCCGTGCAGCATTGTTTGAAGTCACGTTGTCCCCGACTTCACGTTCCCTCACATGATATTCAACGTGATCCTCCTTTTCATCACCTGACTCCCATTCCACATGGTCATCCTCACTTGCCTTGTCATCTGCAGCGACCTCAATCGCAACATCTCTGCCTCCTGCTACCTGATGTTGTCCTCCTACCTCTACCCCTTGAGAATCTCCAGGTGTAGTGGGAACATGAATGAATAGGGCACTCAATTGACAGAGTAGAGTGGCAGACAGGGGGTCGTTGGCATTGATGGTTATCAATTTGGGTGAAAGATCGAGAGCACTGGGTGTAGAGGGATTAGATCTGGATTCTCGATGCTTTGGAGTGTGCTGGAGACATGGCATGGGTGGAACCTTGACCACAGCTTGCCTTTTGACCTTCCGCATAGGTTAGAGCTCTGGGAGAGCTGGAGTAGAGCCTGGTAAAATGAAAATGTAAGGCACATTTGAGCTGACACAGAGAGCGCCATACCAGAGATAGATACCATTGGATGTGTTGAGCATCCCACTGAGCTACGCTTTCTCTTCATTGTCAACAGCTCATCAATTTCTCCTTCAGTTGGAACCGAGGTGGCCTTCAGTTGACTTGTGGCAGCGACAGCCTGCCATGATGTAATTCAAAAAGCCCTGGGGAATAGGTAGTAGTGATGAATGTGTACCTTGTCATGAATAACCTGAATAATATCTTGAGCAATATCTTGAGCACCTCCACCTTTCTGACCCTCCACTTCCCCAATAACGCTGAAACTAGCCTCATCGGCTTGATGTCTTTTTGGCTGGCCGATATGTTCTTTGCATTCATCATGTTCATGTGTGCGTTTACCATGGCCAGCATTCTAACTCTTTGTTCAGAGGTTGTTATGCCAAAAATATAGAGAACATACCTTGGTTTTACTGCCTCGAGTTTTAATACCAGTATTCTTGCAAGCTGGTGTAGTCTTGGGCTGTGGTTTGGTGTCCAAGCATAGGACTCTCTTCGATGACTGAAGTGTTACCATAGCAGATGACTGACAAGCGAAAAAAAAACTGCAGTTAGTAAACATTCATACAGACTGCTAGCGTCTGACTCATGATAAACAATACATGCTCAAGTCTATTATTCTCCATCTTGGATCAAATCCTAATCTCTCAACCCGATGCTGCACAGTGACCCCTCTCCCACATTGACACGATCGACACTGGAACCTTCACCTTATAGGGGCAACGATGTCACAGATGTTTGGAATCCTGATTTCAATAGTGAGCTCCCGATGTACAATGGTTCCTGGATGTATGAGGGCTATAACGTGGAATCGCCTGGTACACCTGAACCTTCCCAGGAGTCCCCGGTGTCCTCTTCCAGTCGCCAAGTCAACTCACAGTTGAGTCATTGGCTTTCCCAGCCCGTGTTATGCGATATTCCCATCATTATGGACATCACTATGGGGGAGTTCAAAGGTAAAAATGTCTATGTGAAGCCTACATTGTTGGGAGATGGAAGTGTCGTTGCAAGGTTGAAGCAGAAGAAAACTGTCCGTGATGTATTGTTGGACTTAGTGGAGAGAGCGATGAAGCGGGTCAAGGTCAATGAAAATCAGCTGCTTGTTGTCATCGATATAAGGAACCCTCACTTCAGGAAGTGTGTGTGATGAATCACATACTTCTATTGCGAAAGGGACACTGTTCCCAATCGTTACATGACTGTCGCAGTCGTCGAAGGAATTGGATGGGAGGAATGACTAACAGGCAAGGTCATAGAAGTTCAGTTCATGGACCTGTCATTAGTAGAGGAGACTCCCTCGGACTCCTGGTGGGCTGGCAAGAACCTCTTACAGCAATTGCAAACAGAGGCTTCAGCTCGGATGCCTCCAGGTCAAAGGAAACCAGGTGGAGTGGACTTGAAAGTACTGAGAGCCATCATTTCTTCTGGGAGCACATAGTCCTCAATCTAAATCTAACTTTACCTATTTTTGTAAAAGCTGATTCTTGTATGTAGTGATTTCTTGGGTATATCTCAAAGGCAGGGCATATGCAACCTCTTGGAAGCGTCAGGCCTCTCTGTGGCTCGAGGGACTAGTAGCTGTATAACAATGAAGCTAACTGACACAAGATCTTGGACTTTAAGTCTTAGGGTAAGACTCTCCTGTTCCAGTCTTCAGTGATCTAACACATTATCTCAGACTACAGTACAAGACAAGAAGACTAACAACAAAAGCTATATACAAGTGGTAAGTGTGGTGGAAAGAGAACATTGGCTATATCTAATGCTGTCCTTGAAGCTATCATTCACATCTGGTCCAACATCGGCAACCACCTCACAGATTTGGGAATGGCGCTGATGATGCTTGGGAGATTTACTGACAGTGCTCATGTGACCATGTTTCCTTCCAGGTTTCTTCGAGACTCGAGTGCAAGTGGTGGAGCTGCCTGCACCAAAGTGCTTCCTCAGTTGCTGTAGAGCTTCCATGGTCCTGACTGCAGCACTCAGTTCGGGCTCCCCAAGTCCTGAGCGAGCTCTTTGCACTCTCTCTCGGGCTCTTTTCACTCTCTCCCGGTCAGCCTCTACAAGTCAATCACGGGTTTAGTACAGGTCCGATGATTCACAGAGTCAAACACACCTTCATCATCCTTCCGACACCTCTCCCTAACCCAAGCAAGCCAGCCTTGATAAATACAAATGAATGTGTTATTTGGGACTGTGTACAGCACAAAATCACAGGAACACTCAGACTGAATTATAGTGTGAGTGTCCTGTGCTTTAAAAAACAACAAATACTTACAGAAAGGTAGTCATAATTGGCAACAAGCAGTTTTCCAGAGTCTTGCATCAAATATACTTCATGTGCACCGTTCCTGTTGATGCAAGGATATGTCTGGATGATTTCTGGCACACAAGTAAAAGCAACATGAAGAGGACCTTCTTGGTCAAGGTCTCCATACTTACTGAACTTGAAATGTGATGCAGACACACCGTAGAGCCCCAAATCCCACAGCAGAATGTAAGTATTCATGTTTTGGCCAAATTCATCAAAGCAGTGGTGGCTACACAACTCATGCAATCTGCCATTGGAGAGTGGTTGGATCGGGCGTTGTATGGTGCTACAAGGAAGAGAGTGAGACAACATGTAGTCAAAAGATAATGGCAGCTCACTGCAAGGATATGTTTAGGGGACACAGAGAAGTAGACTTCGGTGTACTGTATGGGATCTTTATAGGCTGGGCATGTAGTACATTTCCAGTACATTCCCATGCTGGCCCTTGTTCATCTTTTGGGGATACTGATCTCTCAGGATCAGTTGATATGAACTCACAATGACTTTACAGGTTCAGATGTAACAATAGATTGTGGCTGGTGAGGCGTTTAGCCTCCAGCCGATTTGGTATGTTCAACAATACTCTTCCTGAGGATATTGTTGTTGATACTTACCCATTGAACTCAGTGAATGGCACAGATATGTATTCCACCAAAGGCAAAACTTATTGAGCCTACATCTAACTCCCCACTTCCGTCACACACCCTGGTACCTACCAAACGATCTCATCACAGGAAGAAGAAACAATTGGATCAACCACTGGTGCTAATTGCCAATGGCCACATTTACACGCAAGACCCCAGGGCTCCACTTTGAGCAGGTCAAGTAGGATTGCGGGATCCACCACTTAAATCCGCCAGATACAACATAGTTCATGAAGAGGTTGCTCAATTAGCAACTAACAGGTCACTTCAGCCAGGCGAGAGTACACTACCAGAGGACCCCTTCCTACCAGGCTACTTGTCTCCGCCCCACTAAGTCAAAGTCAAAGTCAAAGTCAAAGTCAAAGGCACAGGCACCAACATCTGGAGATGCAGATACTGTTGACGGTTTTGAGGGGGGCCTCAAGGTCCCGACTTCTGTGCTCAATGGATGTGAGGCCAGCTTTGTTGCTGCAGATGAACGACGGGAGAAGGCCAGCATGCAGTTCTTCAACTGCACTGGGATCATGGGCTTGCTATACCACCATGATCGTGTTATATGGCTGGCAAATATGACCTCTGCTGGCGAGAAGCAGTTCTATGTTATAGTGTTGCTTCAGAAGCCTTTTGAACACCTACCAGCAGAGTATCGTGTAGGCATACTCTATAACATCAGCTGTCAGTTGCATCACAGCTGTATCAGGTGGAATTTCCTGGAGGAGTTTCATGATCAGCTGGGGTTTGTGATATCAGTTTTCCATGCCTTCAGTCATTGTTGGGCATACCAATTGGTATACCATCCTAGGAAAGCTGAAGGTTTCAGTTTCAGTGACGGCAAAGGGTGCGAGAGATTTTGGCACTCTATCAGTTGTTTGATCCTGTATCTACATGTATGTGAAAAGGTTTCTTATTCTTGATGAGTACTAACAGCCATTTAGTATTACCAGAGGCTCTATGTCCTTGATACTTAAGTCCGACATGATGATGAAGGAAGACTTTTTGGATTGGCGGCTTGGGTTGTGAGAAAAAGGGGGATGGCCTTCGGATGGCAGTTCTGTGGAAAAGAGGAGGTAGCAAGGTCAGGAAAAGACAAGGGGTATCTCAGAGAGCAATGGAAGGAGCAGGTGGAAACTCAGACAAAGCCATTACCCAGTGAGTTCTTGACATAAAAAATACTAATCTGACTAATCCATGCTATAGAATGTTCCAAGAACAAAGGAAAGAAAGCTGTGGAAGACGTTGTACATTTGCGCACAGTGGTGGAGGTTTTGACATCGTAAATTGAACAACACTCCAATTTTCTTTGCAATCTTGACACTCCCAGCTATCAGTTTACCATTGCCAGTGCCAAACTACCTGAAGTTCAAGCAAAGTTGAAGGCTACTGAAGAAACCTTGAGAAGAAAGGAATGGCAGCTCAGTGTGAACACCCAACAGCAGGTGTAGCACCTTGTGAATAGCCCGTTCATTCAGCATAGAATGAATCCCCTTGCGTTGAAGACAAGGCTGACGAATAAGTTACATGCATGGAAGTTCGAGCGGGACAGGCTTGAACGTTCATTCAGAAAGCGGCAGAAAACGTGAGTGACAACAGTACATCATTTACGTTTAACTTACCACTATCACAGAACAGAAAATTCATTCACAAATAGCAGATAATGTCAAGCACAGAGACCCAGGTATCCAACAACTTGCACGACAATATAATCGTTTATGTCGCAGGATGCAGAAACTAATCAAGTCAAAGAAGGCACCACACAATGCTGTAGCACTCCAAGAGATCCCAATGGACCGTGTATTTGATTTGGATGTCGACGAAACTATATGGCAGGATGTAGGCCTCACCGATGACTATGATGGGACCATTCCACCAGCGTGGCTTGCAGACGACAATATACGTGATGGAATTTGAGGTCTTCTTGTCTGTGACAGGAGCAAGGAGGAGATTGTGAGGTTGTCTCATGAGCATGATGCAATGCAACAGTGGTTTGTGGAGGAATAGGAGATACTGGGATTGGCAATTGAACTCCAGCAGAGTATGTTTGTCCATTATCAAGATCATTCAGATTGACTTACACAAAGCTAGATGATGCTGATATTCAATTTCAACTTCAGCTGCGGAAACGAAGACTCTTGCAGCTGTTGGCAACATGGCAAGGAAACCTTGGTACTGCATTCCCTTATTCAAATGATGTCCCACCATGGGGCCCAGCTCTGGATGAGATGCAAGAAGTGCAACAGGAGATGACAAGGGAGTCAATGGATGGGATTTACTCTGAGTCTGACAAAAGTGGTGATGAGGACAACTTGGAGGATGATGGCTTGGAACCTGGGCTAATTGAGCATCTACAGACCTTGGAGTTGATGGACAATGCCTTGGATGACGACATAAAGGGTATTCCCATCTAAAAGTAACTTAAAAATGTAAATTGATCTCAGTTGTATAATGGATGCATTTTAAGATTTAGAGCCTACTTGTGTTCTGTGTGGTGTTAAAGACAGGGATAGTGGTTTGGTGCCTTGTATCATTCCAACAATCCTAGTTTAATTCCTCCAAGTGAGGCCATTGGAAATTTTCTGTAAGTCTAATTAATTAACCTTGACAATCACAAATGTTAAATCTAAGGCATATACAAAGTTTTTGAGTGGTTATTTGAGTAGTTTCAGTAGTATTTTTTATATAGTCCACTGACATACCACTGACAGACAAACAACTGTGTGGGCCACTGGTATGTACCATCATACAGAGGAGTGGTACATGTACATATTATCTATCATATGCATCATATCTAATAACAGACAAAAACTGTAGTGTCTACTATAAACCTAATTCTTTTTATTCTAGCATCCTACATCAGCAACTCACACAATTTGCCAGTGAACTTTCCTGGCTTTTCTGGGCTTTTCGGCCGGTTCGACCAGTCCACCCCCTCGCAAGTTCACCAGCTTCTTCACATATCGCAACCACACACCAGCCAATGAGGTCCTAATAGCTGGCATATGTTCCATAACATGATAGCTGGTCTCAGAAAGCCTCCAACAGTGGAGGTTTTTGTGAAAAGTTGAGGTGACTGGAAAATTTTGGCAGGCAGACCTGAGCAAAACTGAGCTTGCCGGAAATCAGACATAGCTGGTGACTGGTCGACTTGTTGGTTTGTGCAAGTCCAAAAAGTCGCCAAAAAGTTCTCACCAGTAAATTGTCAAGTTGCTGATGTAGGCTACTTGATGGACTCTAGACCTTACTTTGAGTATTTGCAAGTGGAGAAGAAGTAGTCTGCATACTTGTGCAGCCATGGAGGCGTTTCAAAAACATATTTTGTAGAGTGGTACATATCTTAAGAAAGGGTGTCAGAAGTCCAGAAAAGTGGTATGGACCACTTGAAATGGTACGTACCATACATGTGGTACATCCCCTTGGTATGAGCCACCTCTAAGGTAGATCTTTTTAGTGTAACAGATACACCTAAGATGGTACAAATCAATGGTTGCCTGAAGTGCAATATTCAACCCAGAAATCTAACTAACCAAGTTGATTCTATCAAATCTAGAGGAAGAATCGGATCTGCACCTGTCACAAAGAAGTAAGGAGAGCACCCAATACTTTTCCTCGAAGACACCCTATTGGCCCACAAAATGTGTTTTAAGAACTAGTACCATTTATTTAGGTCTCCACTGGTAGCTTTAGCCAATGCATTTCTGATATCAAAGTGCGCACGTTCAATCTTCCCGTTAGCTTGCAAATTGTAAGTAGAAATCCTAATTCCTCGGATTCCATATTTATCTTTCAACCAATTTGCCATTGCTAACATCTGAGGCATGTTGTCTGTAACTATCTCTTCTGGGCAACCCCATCTGCACAATATATTATCAAAGAACCACTCAGCCAACTGTCTAGCTGTTTCATGTGCAATCACACGTCTCTCAGACCAATTTGAAAGTGCACACCTTCCATATCAGCAAAAACCATAGTGAGATATATTCACATTATACCAAAATTATGACCTATAACACTCATAGTAACATGTAAATACGGTGACAGGAGAATATAATAGAGTTCTACTACCATGTGCAAGACATTACAAATACCAAAACCCAGCAACACTAGTTTTGATGTTGACATCAAGTGACTGATGTAACATCTTATTATGGGTGTTATAGCAAGTTACAAGGGTTATGATGAGTTGTGAAGGTTATTCCAAGTTTTCAGTCATACAGCAGGTACTGTGGATTATGCCCAGTACACAGCTAGCCATTCTATGAAATTCTATCCATGTATTTTACATAGTCACAATGTGTCAATGAATTAAAATTTTGTGGAACTTTCTTGAAAAATGAACGAGGTCCAAACAAGAAAATTTAGTATATTATATCAAATATTATATACCATGTACTACCACTCCTGTGGGCACCGCGTTTGCCGTTCAGCATCCGGTTCCCAGTTTGCCGGTCCATACCCTTTACCCTATACCAATTGTTCTCGCTGCTGGGGTTCCAGTACAGTAGATAATAAAGAACTCTTATATTGCCGTAGCAGGAAAGAATACAGATGTGTGTAAGAAGTGATGAACTATGAACTTCAAACCCCCTTTGTTTACCTCTCGTCAAGCAGACACGAACACATTGAAAGTAGCGGATGCCTATAGATGAAAAGACGACGTATCAGCAACGGTTGTTAGAATAAAGACAGTAGGTGACTCACATCGAGATACAGCTGCTGTAACCGATCTCTCTGATTGCCCGATGCCCCAAAATGAGAAACCGCGGATGGTTGAATCATTGAACGTTGAGGTCTTGAGCTGTTTGAGCCTGGCCCGACTTTGGAAGACTCGGGGGGTTGAGGCGTTGAAGTTTTGAAGACTTGAAATAGATGGTCTTTGAAGCTTGTCACTTGAGATTTGCTTGAGAGCTTGAAGTTTGAGGCGTTGAGATGAAGGTGTATCTTGAATGTTTGGATGCACGGAGCAGGCACTTGCCGGCCTTGAAGAGGTGACTTGATTGAGGATTGAGCGACATTTTGCGACTTGACGAGTCGGCTATGTTTCTTCTTGTAGACGGGCGCGTAATTGCGGAAGGTTGTCTTGGAACGACATAGTGAGAACAGAAAAGTTGAACCTAACATAAGCAACACGCCCACCTGATATCAAATTATGTAGGCCATCTCGGAGACGCATTCAGAAAACGGTAAGTTCAATCACGATTCATTGCAAACATACAGTACGATAAATTAAAGAAGATTAAATCTCAGAAAACATTGACTTTACGACTATATGATTAATGCCGCTTCATCCAACATCCAAGTTCAAGTTCAAATCGTGCGCCTTATGCTCAATCCGACCACCGGCGGGGGCAGCGGATGCGTGACGTTTGACACCATGATTCTGCCAGCTTTGCACATCGTGTAAACTTTATTTACATGTTAAATGTATTTTCCGTAAATATACACAATATTTGGGGAAACATTTGATACATCCTATTTTTAACATCAAGGTAAATAAAAGCTGAATTTCGATCTATATACTTTCTGTATTCTGCTGAAACTTACACAATATTTGAACAAAATTTGATACATTGTGGGTCATAGATCAACATACACAAAATTTGCATTTATTGTTTATATTGTATCAAATCTGGGTTTGTACATTGTATCATGCACGTTTTTGGTAGAAAGCATCATTGAAGGGTTGCCTGTGTAGCCTGAGCCAGGCTATTAAAAAAGAAATTACTATATGCTTTTGTATCTATTTCATATATTGCAGCTTTATTATTATTATTATTCTTTCTTAGAAGTATATATTATATCTATTTCATAGATTGCAATTTTATTGCTATTGTTACAAGTATATATATATGTGCACACATCTCAAGTTTGCTTTCATAAGTCAACTATGTATATAACTATATCTATGTATCAAATAACTATATTTTATGATTTGTTTATAATAAGAGGGGACTTTTACTTACAACTTCTTTAAGGGTGAAATTGAACCTGATGCTAACTGTTATGATTGTGTTACACTCATGAGTAGCTGTACCTTATGCTCTATTTGTTTCTATCTTATCTTATCTATAAGCTGTGCCTCACAGCTTCTGGTCCTCTTATAGTTATGAAGGGTTATGATTCCAAGGTAGGATTATAACCCTGTTATGGCCAAGTTCTGACCATGGTTATATTTGGGTTATAAGGTCCTCTTATGGTTATGAAGGGTTATGATCCCAGGGTACAGTAATGACATATATATACACAGTTACAATTTTGCTGGAACTCATTCTAACTGGATATAAGGTATATTCTGCTGGTAATTAGTTATGATGTTTTACATAAACTGATGTGATTTGAGCGATATTGCGACGAGGGATCCATAGTTCCAGACGGGTGATGTGTATATTGAACGAGCACTCAGAACTGCTTGGATTTTATGAGAATAAGATCCATGGCCTGTTGTTTTCCTTCAACCGATGTATCAGCTTCCTAACAAAGTTTAGCAATATTTCGTGAAGCACACCTTTGATCACTGATGCACTACACCTCCTTCGAGCCCTTATACAGCATTTCTGGCAGTTAGTGATGTAGCATCGCATCTTCTGTAAGACGGCCGATAGATAAAAATTCAGAACGAGCACATAATCTGAAGGAGGTATAAAGGAGCTTAGAAGAAAATCTGTATTTGCTGTCGACATTGATGACTCAAGAGAACCAAGTTGCGTTACAGACTTACGGACTGCTTACGAGATACGATAGGGAAAAGCTGACTGGTGATACACAGCCCCAGCTTTGGCAGAAGATCACAGAACAGGCTTTTGGCTGCCCAGCACTTATTGCGACCTCTAGTCCTAAGTACTTCAAAGGTAACACTACGGGTCGAGTCGCAAGGTGCCAGTGTGTTACAAACCCTTCACTTTTCAGGCCCACATACCCTGCTAACCAGCACACAGGACCCCCAGCAATTTTCCAAAGTCCTAATCTTATCATAACTCCTCCTTATCAGCAACCCCCACTCAATCCACATGTGATATCCCCTCCGCAGGCTTATCTGAGATACAACACAGTCATTACAGCCTTATGACTCACTCTACAGTCACTCCTTATCAATATTTCCCATGTTATCTCTTCACTAAGTATATATTTCACTCATATGCAGTCGTTCTGGCTCAATCCTTTATCTTTCCATTCATTTACATAATAAACCTAGTCATACATAGATAAGTAAACTGACTCATACATAGATAACAGTAGAGTATATAAACCCTCAGGTTTTGGCACCAAAACCTCAACCTCGATATTTTTAACTGTTTCTAACCATTCTCTCTGTAACCTAACCTCTCTTAGTAGTGCTGAATTATATTCTGTCTCTACAAACAGCCACCTAGTGTGAAACTATTATCCCAGCCAGCTTTTAAGCTAGCCATCACCCAACAGCCAGCCTTCAGGCTAGACACCCTCAACAGCCAGCTTTCAAAGCTAGACAACAACCCAACCCTACCTCTAACTACATACATTTTACTTCCTAATCACCCCTTGTAAGTAGAGACTACAGGTTAAGTTACCGAGTTCTAACACGGTGGCATATACTATATATCCAGCCACACTCTGACCTCCTTGAGCAGCGTTGGGTTGGAGAGACTATGATGAGATTGTGAAAGTTTCAGGTGATGGTAGACGCGTTCAAGAACAGTCTCCAAGTTGGATTCGTTTGCGGCCAATATCATTATACACATGACAGAAATAATTGATCAGACCTTTAACTGCTTGAAGTGAAAGCCTCGTGAGGACCACTTGAAAATTATTTAATGGTCCTTTCACATCAGTATCGCGATATAAATCGGAAAAGACCTTAAAGATGCATATTTGTACAATTTTAACACTTATGAGTTATAAATTATGGGATTGATAGGACTAGAGTGAGCCTGCACTTCTGGTTAAAGCATGAGCCTCTACAAGAGACTTTATCCGTACAAACTGTACAAAATTAGGAAAGATGAGAGACTTCGTTGAAGTTCAGAAAACTGTACGAACTTCAGGAAGCAGCTGTTTAAAAACTTTGTTCTTTTGTTGGAAGGCCTCATCTTACTCCTGGAATGCTCATAGCAAACATAGGGATTTTAGTATACACTTTATTGAAACTTCAACGAAGTCTGGTTGGACTGCTCAGATATATGGAATTCTCTAATATAGAAATCCAAATAAGGATAAAGGAAGGAACATCCGATTCACACGAATAGAAAACGGAAAGGATAGGAATTTCTCAGAAAACCAAGGAAACACGGACTTCAGCGAAGTGCATGTGGCATTTGATTTCAAGAGAGAAACCTTGGAGATAGGGCCTAGGATCGAGGCTAGATCTTCTCCAAAAAGGAATAGAACAGGAATAGGAAGAATGGATACACCTGAAACCTGGACTCGTTCCCTAGGAAAAACAGGAGAATGCGGATACATCGGGTACTTCGGCAAAGTCAAGTCCCCACATCACAACCAGGAAACAAAGAACAGATATTCAGTTTAATATTCAATTTGGCACTTCAGCACATAAAACTCTTGTATTATATCCGATTAAGCGAGTTTCTGTTCAACTGAAAGGGGTTTCATTATTATTTACCAGTTTCACACACATTTTGGACTTTTACTATTATTTATTATAAAAACCGTATATAAGGAGGGCAGGAAAGAGGGATTTTCCACAGCAACCTACGAGTGGAGATGCAGTTCACCTACTAGGATTCGCTCGAGATTTGACCTTTGCCCCACTCTTCACTGAAGTTGGTGTTCTGTGTTTGGAAAGATAGATTAGATTATTGCAATTGAATTTGGTATTGGCATATTGTCTTGGAATTGAACTCTGGATATTGAAGTCAATTTGGACTTATATTGAATTTGGATTGCTATTGTCTAGTTTGGATGTTGAACTTGGAACCGAACTTCGGCGAAGACTTGTAAAACTTTGTTGAAAAGTCAGATATCAAATTTTGGGATTTGTGAATCATATTGTCACTCTTGTAGTGGAAGAACCTTGATTGAAACTTCTATAAAACTGAAGACCCCCCATATTCTATCTTTCTTGGTGGCTCTTAGTGAAAACTAAAGCCTTAAGAATACTGACCTCCACCCCTTAGACTTGTGTATACTCTTCTTGGTGTGGTTTTGGTTTGCGCACTTCGTGCTTGAGGTGTGTTTGCTAGCCATATTTAGTGGTGTTACACAGAGTTATTATCACACTTGATCTTCTCAATCTCTGTGATTGCCACCCCTTCTATTCCTTTGGCTCCTCACTGCCCACCATTTTGTCTGACTCGCGATTGCCATAGACCATTGTAGATAGGGAAGCCCCTGCCTCCTTGACCCCTTACTCCTTAAGTAGTGTAGTATAGAAGTACTCCAAGTGTACTGTAGAACTTCACTCTTGTCTGGTCAATCCTACCTAGGAGTCATTCTTTTCCCCTTCGATTGTCAGCTTGCTGTTGTGCCTGTTTTGCGCAATACTATAAAAGACTTCAATTTTTGCTTTTAAGAAAGAAGAACAGATAATAATTAGTGGAAATAAGAGGACTAGAGATAGCCTGATCTGCTAGTCAAAACCCTAGACCTCTGTTTGAAGGAAATTGAATAGAGAGAGATCTTCGAGAAGAATAATCTGAAACCTGTAGGACTTCGAGAAGACAGCTATTTCCAAACTTTCTATGTTCATTGGCCTCTCTCCCTTTGGTAACATGTTTTGGATAATCAAGGGATATTAAACTATTTTGTTTTACTTCTATTAGACATCGAGGAAAACAAATTACAGACAGATTGTTAAGACATTGACAGATATTAGAGTGAAGTTAGAGATCTGGGATTGAAAACTTCTGAATAAGATTAGATTACTCAGAGATAGGATAAGAGAAGTTAGATAAGAGGAGATTAGAAATAGTCTGAGGGAAAGTGTTTTCGGACATCGAGCAGATTAGGAGAACAAGAGATATGAGATTCATTCGATCATAGCAGCGGAAAGATGTGGAATGGAAAGGAGTGATCAAATATGCAGACCATGTGTCCGATTTCAGACCAGAAGAAAGAGGGGCTTGGACCTACAAGGATTGCACATGGTAGAAACCGAGAAGACTGAGAAGAGAGAGGGAAGAAGAAGATTATACTCAAAAGCGACGAAGAAATGGCCAAAGAAGGAAATTCGACGTCTATTCCAATTCGTTTCTCATCTAAAATCAGAGATTCTGTAGCAAGTCCATTTATTATTTACTTTTCATATTTTCTAGTTCTCGAGCCAGTATATAAGGAGCCCTGTAAAAGCTAGGATTCTTTAGTTAGTACTGCCCAAATTGTATGATCAAGCAGGAACTCTCGAAGCAGTAGTGATTTTGCCCTGACTCCGTCAGTGTGTATTGGTTTTATCAGAACACAGATTTGGATTTGGAATTTGGTTAAGTCCACTTGGGGACTTTCGTCAGAATTGGTATTTGGTTAAGTCCACTTGGGGGCTTTTGACAGATTTGGAATTTGGAATAGTTCACTTGGGAACTCTAGGCACTTGGGCTACAGCAGATTGTTCAAGTTTGCCGAAGTAGGCTTCAGACTGTTAGATTCATATATATAAATAAAAACAGATCGGTAGTAGAGAATTCTACTATCTCAAACCAGACTTCACAATCAGAGTTAGTTTTGTCTACATCTCGAGAGATCAAAGAAGGCGTAACCTTTGACAAGCCGAACTTTCGAACCCCCACTTTTAGAGAATACTAAGAGCAATAGATTTGTTGATCTATTTGCTTGGTGTGTTTTTCTTGCTTTATCTTTGGGGACCACCGCAGGGGGTGGAAAGTTATTTGATTCCGAGAAGATGCAGAATTAGATAAGATTTTGAAGTTTTACTTCAAAAATAAGATATTTGTTGGAGTTCGAAGTGCTAGTGAATGAGAATTCTAATAATTGTGTTTGCTATTAGTTGTCAGATCCTTTATTGCTTGTGGTTCGTGTGTAAGCAGTTTATTACGCGTGCTCAAGAGAACTAGGGACTCGACAGATTGAAAAAGTTCGTGGACGACAATTGCTCCTTCAAAGCAAAAGTCTACGAGATCACCTAAAAAGAAGTTATTAAGAACAACAGATAGTGTTGTGACAACAAGTGCAGCAAGATCTAATTTAATAAGAACTACCAGAAGTACTCGAGAAGCGAGTACTGATCCATTATTAGAACCATTAAGAGAACATAGACTAGGCGTTCTTGGAAGAAATCAAGAAGCATCTAAATAAAGAAGAAAGAAACCTGAATCACGACGAAAGTATTATTCCAGAGAGCAATACTAGAGGAAGTGGACTTTCAAGAGGAAGACCTTCGAGAATTCCGATAGTTGCGAGATCAGTTTCACAATCAGTAATACAGAGACTAGTTAGTTCTACAGAGACTCACGGCTTTTCATTTGGTGGATCTCCAAGAGAAAGAAGACCAAATAGTCCTAGTTTTGGGACCAGAGCAGGATTAAAACAGATATCTAGAAATAGACATATTTTAGAAAATATTCAAAGAACAAATACAGAAGATTTAAGAATGATGTCTGATCAAGGAGCTTCAGGATCAGGAATGCAAGCAATGCCTGGAACAGCTGGAACAGGTCAGAATCAAGGAAATAATTAGAATCAGACTGAAAATGATATACCTTGCGCGACATGGATGGAATTTAGCGATGAGGCACAAGCCGAATTAAAAGGAGATGTTTTGAAAAAGAGGATTCCACTTTTTGATTCAGCGACTATGGCAGATGATATTATTGAATGGCTAGCGGACATCGATAATTTCTGTGCAATTAAAGGAATTAAGAAGGGAGAATCAAAGATTAGCATAGCGATGGCACAGATGACATATAAGACCAGAAAGTATTTGGGTGCGAGATTAGATTCGTCAAAAGGGTATTCTTGGGAACAGTTCAAGAAAGAACTACTTAGAGAATTTCCGGAGTCAAGGGATGCTGAAATTGGTTCGCACAAAAGGTTGAATCAGATTTGTGCAAATTGGAGATAAATTCCATTGGGATCTTCACAGAAATTGAAGGGATTTCATTGAGAGTTTGATTATGAACTTGATAAGTTGATGAAACCTCATCTCCAACCAAGAAGCAGTAATGATGTACCTTAGTGTACTCAAACCGAGATTTTGTGAAGAAGTGGTTAAGGGCCTGTTCGGGTGAACGGCTTAGCGTTAGCTTAGCTTAGCTTAACGTGTTATGTCACATATTGTAACATTTGTAACATTTTGTCACACCTGCCACGTACAACACCGTTTTGCCTCTGGCGTTGTAAAAATGGCTCGTTTATGTCTCCAACCTTGCCATGCACCTCGAGTTATGGTGTCTTGGGAGCAAAGGCAGCAGGATAAAAAACAGAAGCGGAAGAAACTCGGTGCTCTTGCTCTTATCTGTGCCTCTGCTGCCTATGTTGCCATTACGGGCCACCCTGCCAAAGAACCTGTTCCGATGTACACATCTATTCTCACAGGACAGTGCTGGCTTGACGAGCTCTTGAAAGGTCATCCATTACGGTTTCGCAGCAACTTGGAGTGACCAAGGAAGTTTTTTGCCAGCTGTTGCTGGAACTGCAGTTATTCTACGGTCTGACTGACTCAAAATACGTGACTGCAGATGAGCAACTAGCCATGTTCCTCTACTTTGCCAGTACAGGATCAACTTTCCGATTGATTTGTGAGAGATTTCAACGTTCATTTTTCTTTGCTCACATTTGTCCATTTTTGATGATAAGTATGGACTCTGTGTGGCAGCTATATTCACCGTATTCTGAACATTTTTGTGGGTGCATTTTACAGCAAGTATGTTCATCTACCAGAGGACAAGACACTAGAGGAAATCAAGAATAACCCAAAACTCTATCCCTATTTCAGAAATTGCCGAGGGGCAGTTGACGGTTCCCATTTCCATACACATGTATCTGCTGAAGATATGCCCAGATACCGAAATAGAAAAGGATTTTTGGGGCAGAACATTTTGGCCATGTGTGACTTCAGCTTGAAGTTCACATTTGTAATGAGTGGTTGGGAAGGAAGTGGTGCAGATTCAGATATCTTCAAGTTCGCTCGTCATCAGAAGTATTTTACGATACCTCCTGGAAGATACCTTCTAGCAGATGCTGGTTTCCCCTCATGTGACATCTTGATGGTTCCCTATCGTGCTGTCCGCTATCATCTACAGGAGTGGGGGAATGCTGGTGAACGGTACTTTCCAATAGCCTGATGGTTTGTATATGTTATTGATTTCCAAATTCTTTGCAGTCCTTGAAACTATAAAGAGTTATTCAATCTCTGCCATGCACAAGCTCGCAATATAATTGAACGGATTTTTGGAGTTCTAAAACGCCGCTTTCCAATTTTTTCTAGAGCTCCTGAGTATCCCATTCATTTCCAAACACGCCTTGTTTCTGCCCTTTCTGCCCTTCATAACTTCATTCAGATTCATGACTATACTGCCAATGATGCTGCTGAGAACAATGATGCCACCGATTCCATACAACGTTGCCAAGAAAGAAGTTCCCCAGCTACATCATTGGTTGTGTCTCCAGAGGAATGTGCACAGGCTGATGATAGAAGAGAGCGGATCGCAAAGGCAATGTGGAATGATTATGTTGAGGTTTTGAGAGCTCGTGGAAATGAGGTGGAAAATAATTAGATTAATCCACAATGTTTGTTGATTTACGGAAGGACAACTCAAATTGAATCACAGGGAAATTTCAGCAGGGGTTTATGAATATAGTGCAAGGTAAATACCAAGTATCTTCCCTTAGGAGTGACAGCTGAACGTGCGAATAAAAAATTACGGTCAATGCAATATTTGTCAATCTATGGATAATTCATATATATATGGAGCTCTTTCTATATATATAGGTACATGTAGAACAAAGCTAGAGTAGCATGTTCTTAGCATACCTGACACGAGCAGCAGTGGGGCTGGTTGCACAGTAAATTCTTGCCACATCCGAGTCACGAGTAATAAGACGCTGGACCAAGGGAAGTACGTCATCTTCGAAACCATCCTCGTTCAACATGCGCATAGCCTGTCTCTTTGCCAATGGACTGTCAGAGGTCATGGCGCTGGCAATGTTGTTCATAGCTTTGGCAAGTTCAAATGTAGCATCCGCACGGCGCTTCCCACCACGCTTCGGAGTAGGCGATTCATTGGACAGGCGAAGAAGGTGTGAGATCTGACAGAGGATCGGGTACAACAATAGTCTATAAACATTGGTAAATACAAGAAAGAAAAAAAACAGGTGACAATGTACTCACTTCCTGAGATGTATTGAAAGGGTCCTCATCCTCATGAGCAATAGTACAAGGGGGTGAAGGACTCCAACTCTGAGTCAGAGGTACAGATGCAGCACGAGAACCATCTGGAATCGTAGATTGAGTATTGTCACCACCACCAACAAAGCTAGATTGAGTATTGTCACCACCACCAACAAAGTGACCTTCTCTGGTGGCTCGCTTTCTGGTGACAATGTACAAGATGTCGTCATAAAGAGGGAATGGGGTTGTGCGCCAACGAAGGTATTTGTTCTTCTTTTTCTATATGCCATGTATATAAATTACCATATGAGTAATTCAATTGAACTTTGAAAAAGACATGACGTACCTCTCCCTTGCTGTCATACTCCCGTTGTACTTTCCTCCAACTTATCCCAAACTTCATCCGAAGCAGTTGGCAGCTTTTTTGCATCATCCCACCCAAACCCTGAAAAGCTGCGCACAAATTGGACCTCTTGCTGTAATTTTTTCAGCTAGTGACACGATGGCAATGAATTAGACTGATGACATTGGCACAAGATCAATGGATTCAACTTACATGATGCCAATGATCATCTGCCATTTTGACTGATTTTGCTGGTCCCTTTCTACCATCTGCCTTGGCCAGCTTCTCCAGAATGGGTGACCAGATTTTTGGGGGCCAACCACCGGTTTTTTGCCATGACCTTGAGTTTTGGCTTGCACAAGTCCTTGGATGAGGATTTCGTCATCTGTTGGGGTCCAGACAGCTCGTTGGGCCTTCACACCAGCCATTGAGAGATTGAATAGCAGAGTATACCAGAATAGAGAATGTCTGGAGTAGGGCAAGACACGACGACGCGACGACGCGGCAGTTTGAGGTGCGTGACAAAGAGTGACAGCTCCGTATTGATGCTAACATACGCTAACATACATGATCTGGCGCGGGAAGCTAAGCTAAGCTAAGCTAAGCCGTTCACCCGAACAGGCCCTAAATATCTATGAAATAAGACCCTAGATAAATATCATAAGGGAGAAATTGAAGAAGAAGTCCGAAGGAATGATCCTTGGATGCTTCAAGAAGTACAGAATGCAGCAATGGGCATGAGTGCTACAGCAGTGGTTAATGTCTATAGTCCGGGAATAGTGTTATGACCTGAGTCTTCCAAACGCCCAGACTAGACGCCAAACGCTTTGACCTATTAGGTTATTGCGACCCAAATGCCCAAACCAGACACCGGATGCTCCGAAACTGTCCTGCCAAGACCAAGCTTCCATCTATATCACACTGACAACCCCGAATATTGATTATCGAAAGTAATCATATCACCGTATATCTAAGATGATCACAATTGCCATCTATCCGTGATTGTGGACCATGTGCCACATTCCAGTACCTTAACACAGCACGCTGCAGCATAAAGCCGATGGGACGCCTCATTTTCCGGCTTGTAACCTCTTTTCTTACCTTCAATTACTGTCCTCTACTATTTTTCTCTCTCTCTCTCCCGTAACTCATTAGATACTAAACAATATCATTTGAGTCTACAAAACTACACCTGTGTGAATACCAACTAAGCTGAACCAAACTGACTACTTGAATAACTTGTAAGATCCTTTCACCCTTTGAAACTAAGAATCCTAACCTTGTCTACTACTAACACTACTACATTTTGCACCCCTATATTGTACATAGTATAGTGACCATTGAATAGAAACTAACCACTCACATTTTTCTCATTAATCAACCTTAGTTTGAATCATCATAAACTTGTGAAACTTGAAACTCCTTCTGTTGATCAGTTACCAAGTCATAACAAATAGAGCTTTTGGGTAATATTCAGCCATCAGCGAAGGGTGCTATAGTACCCTCAACTAATGTGGATCCGTTTGCTTGAAACAATGGAATGCAGTACAGATTTTCTCCTGAAAGGAATCCACCTTTTCCAGCAGTATTGGAAGAGAAGGGTATAAAGAAAGAACCTTCAAAAGATGAATGGACAATGCAATTAGCATCAGCAGTAGATGCGCACGAAACGAGATTGCGAGAAATCTCTCAACAGATGACTAAGAGTTACGATCAGATGCAGAATATAGGAAGAATTTTTTCTGATTATATAAAGAAACCTCCGCAGCAACAGATTGCTCAAGGAAGTAACAGAGATAGTCCTTGGTCGATAAATAAGGGACAACCCTCACAATCTACGCAAGTTAAGAGAGGAGCACCTGTTACGGCACTAAAACCAGAGGATAGAAAATGTTATTGTTGTGGCGAGTCAGGACATAATGTTCGTGACTGTTTACATCAGAAAAACCTTCAGGATAAGGGTTGGGTTAGATTTAATGAGACTTCGAGGGTCTGAGAATTGAAAGATGGCGAATGCCTACCTTTTTGGAGACCAGGAGATCCAGGTCCTACCCGACTTGAACAAATTCTTGAGATGGTTAAAGTGAGAGGATGGATGGATCAAGAGAGAGAACAGCTCATGTATGAAGAGTTGGATCCATATGAAATCTATCAGCTTTCTGAAGCACCACCAGCAGATATGAATGGAATTATGGAAAGATTGGCATCGCTAGAAGTTAAATTATGAAAGTGTGTCGATCATCACTCAAAAAACTAGAAGATCTGAGGAAGGGGAAAAATGTCAAAGAAAAGGCAAGAGATCACCCTCAAACCCCAGAGGAACCTAGAAGATTGCGACTGATTGTTGAGATAACAAGACCGAAAAATTTTGATAAAGATAAATATATAATCCCACAAATCAGAGAATTGGAAGACTCAGATAATGATAATAGTGTGACAGCTTCAACTTCAAATAAAGAAGAAGAAACTGTGCGCCGAACCTTTGATAGTTTGAAACTGATTGAAAGGATACCCCAACCGAAGAATGATGCATTACCGAGAAAGAAAGTTACAGAAATTAAAGGAAGAAATGTGTACAATAGAGCAGAAGAAATCCGAAAAGCTAATGTTTCGAAGAGAGACTTTGAGAGATTGGACTTTTCTAAGATTTCTAAAGATCAGAGTATTGATAATATTATAAGAAAGATTATGCAGACTCCAGTAGAAATTTCAACAGAAGATGCAGCTAATGCTTCACCTGAACTAAGAAGACAGCTTATGAAAAGACTTAGGAATTGAAGAATGGTATGCTTGAATGTTGACGTAGAAGATCTAGAGATGGATTCTGTCTTTGAAGTGTTGAAATCGCCAGAAGAAGGATTGCCAGAAGGGTCAGTCATACAACAAGATATTTCTGAGCAATTCAAAAATGATTTGCCACTGCACAAGTGTGATAATATTGTTGTGGTTGCACGAGTGTCAGACAGTTTAAGATGTATTTTTCCGGAGATTAATAATTCGAAGGAAGAAGTAGAGGTTGTGGTGGATGGAGGTTCGCAAATTGTAGCGATTGATATGCTCATTGCAGTTGGTGTGGATCTTACTTGGGATCCTGAGACCGTCATTCATATGCAATCAGCAAATGGACAGTTGAATAAGACAAAAGGACTTGCTAGAAACATACCTTTTACGTTTGGGGAAATTACAGTGTATCTGCAACTACATGTTGTAGACTGCGCTCCCTATCAGGTACTTCTAGGAAGACCTTTTGATGTGTTGACACAGGCGACAATTGAGAATTCTGACAATGGAGATCAGTTGATTACGGTTACCAATCCGAATTCGAGACTAAAATGTATGATTCCTACTTACCTGAGGGGTATGGGAAAGAGAATGATAAAGAGAGTCCCACCGTCATTGAAGCCAGAAACGGCAGAAAATGCAAAGAGAGATAGGGAACATATTGGAGATCTAAATTTTCAAGAAGCCTTGGTAACATGTTGAAAGAACAAGGAGAGGTTGCCTTAACATTTTCTTTTCAAGGAAAGGTTCAGATAGAAATAGAGGCATATAAAATAGCAACAAATAAAACTTTTAATCAGATAGAGTTAGCAGAAGCGTATATTCAAGCGTTACTGGAATTTTGGGAAAGAAGTTCTCAAACTAACTCTAACATGTCCGATAGAGGGGGTAGACAACTTCACGGAAACAATATTCTTCAGAGGTGGTGTGAGAATTCAATTCCCACAGAGAAAACAACTGTTTCAGATGATGTGAGAAGTTGTTCCACCGACATGAGTTCTACAGAAATTTTAGAAAATATATTATATGGAAGTAGAGGTGATATAAAATCAGTTTCTACATGTGGAATTTTACCTAATGGCTCTGTGAGGAACGAATTGATAAAAGACAAGAGTCTTCGAGGAGTTTCGAGTATAAAGAGTTCCACGTTAGAACTCTATAAATCAATTACCCCAGGAGAGTCCTTAGAGACTTCTAAACACAGAAAAAGCAGTGTACGGAAAATATAAACCTGTAGCACTGAAAGTGAAGCTGCAATTAGCAACTATGCCAGAAGAGTTTCGAGTCGAGAGAAATATAAATGGAGACCCATTGAGAGATATGCCAGTTCTCTCACTGAATCTGCCAGAGTTTACTCCAGGAGAGAGATATACTCAAGAAAGAAAATAGATAATAGATAAAAACCATAAGGAAGATTTCTTGTGGCCAGAAGAAAGAAAATTGTTACATCATTTTATGAAGATTCAAGAGTTAGGGTTTGCTTGGAATGCAGAGGAAGGAGGGAATTTCAGAACAGATTTCTTCCCACCTATTAAATTTCCACTTCTACCACATACTCTGTGGGTTGAAAGGAATATTCCTATTCCACCGGGTATCTTCAAGGAAGTGTATACGATTTTAAAGGATAAGATAGCAGCAGGCGTCTATGAACCCTCGACATTGTCATATCGATCGAGATGGTTTATGGTGCTGAAGAAAGACGGAAAGACTCTTAGATTGGTGCATAGTCTAGAAAGACTAAATGCAGTTATGATACAACATTCGGGTGTACCACCAGGGACTGCAGAAGTAGCAGTGGGTTTCTCAGGAAGGGCATGTCTAGGAATGTTAGATATATGGGTGGGATATGACGAATGATTGATTGATATAAACTCGAGAGAATATACAACTTTTCAGACACCGTTTGGACCTTATAGATTGGTCAAGCTTCCAATGGGATGGACAAATTCTGTTCCATTGTTTCATGAAGATGTGACATATATACTTCGAGAAGAGATGCCTCATGTAACCAGACCTTATATTGATGATGTTCCAATAAAAGGACCACCTACCAGATATGAATTGAAAGATGGAGGTTATGAGACAATTCCAGAGAATCCAGGAATAAGAAGATTCATGTGGGAACATATGCAGAACGTTAATTGAGTTGTACAACGTATGAAATATGCAGGAGGTACTTTCTTGGGACCAAAAGCATTTATATGTACTGCTGAGGGAATTGTGGTTGGACACAGAGTTACTTATGAAGGAGAAAAACTGGTAGAGAAATTTGGAAGCATAGTTTTGTCGTGGACTCCAGATAAATTCTTAGAAAGAACACATATTAGATCGTTCTTGGGAGTTGCATCACAGATGAGGATGTTCATTAAAGACTTCGTGAAGATATCTAGACTGTTGAACAGACTTACAGGAATAAATGTACCTTTTGAAATGGGTGCAGAAGAATGCGAAGCTGTATGGAAGATACATGAAGCGATAAAGAATGTACCAGCTCTTAGACCCATTCAGTATGATCATCCTCTAGGGATCACCTGCAGTAGAAACATCATGGCAAGCGGTTGGTTTCTATCTTTATCAGGTGGATGAAGAGAATCAGAAACGGAAGTACTTCAAGTACTTCGGATCGATTACACTGAATGAGAGAGAAGCGAGATTTTCACAACCTAAGAGAGAGTTGTATGGATTGATGATGGCTCTTCAAGCAACAAAATATCAGACATTTGGATGTCGTGGACTCACTGTGGAAACAGATGTTAGCTGTATAAAAGGCATGCTAAACAATCCAGATTGTGCCCCGAATGGAAATATAAATAGATGGATTGAAGAAATTAGACTTAGACATTTTACATTGGTTCATGGAGAAGTACATGGACCTGATGGATTATCAAGACCACCTCCAGGAGGTGAGACAACTGAGTGACCGGAAAGTTGGGAAGAGTTTTTGGAAGAAGATGATGGTATGCCTAATTTCAAGATGGGAGAAGGAATTACAGAAGAACCATTAGACTTTGAGGATTTTCGCTACGATATAGATCCATGTTCAGGATATCTAATTGAAGAACTAAGGACTGCGAGTCAATTGGTGAGAAGTACCAAGGACTTTAAGTAGGACTTGAATGATGAATTGGATAATTACAGAACTGTGGACTTCTTAGTGGAACATGTGAGATTTCAGAGAGGGGACTTTGTAGCAAGCTTCAATGTTAAAGAAATGTTGGTAGTTCCATCAGAATTGGATGAGGATTGGATAAGAGACAATCCTTATGATGGAACACATAGATTTGCAGAAGCAAGATCGATGGATGAGCAGATACCAGATATCATTGAGTAGTTAAAGGATCCCGAGAGTTTGGTTACTACTTCAATGAGTTCTAACCAGAAGTCAAATTTTGTATGAACGGCAATGAAGTTCTTTTTGGATGAGGGACAGATTGTATAGAAAGGCTACGGATGATAGTGCACAACACAAGTTATTCATACCGAAAGATAAGAGAATGTGGATATTGGTTTCGGCACATGATAATTTAGGCCATAAAGGAATGTTCGCGACTAGAGCAGTCTTAGAAAAGAGGTTCTGGAAGCCGCATTTTGATGAAGATGTGAATTGGTTCACTAGGTCATGCCAAGTGTGTCAGAACAGATGCCTAGACTTGTTGGAGATACCACCGGTGTTAACACATACACCCTCATTGTTTCAGAAGATAGACATAGATGTGATTAAGATGTCGCCTCCTAGCAATGGTTGTAAGAATATTGTACATGCATCAGCAAAAACCATAAAACATCATAACTAGTTACCAGCAGAATATACCTTATATCCAGTTAGAATGAGTTCCAGCAAAATTGTAACTGTGTATATATATGTCATTACTGTACCCTGGGATCATAACCCTTCATAACCATAAGAGGACCTTATAACCCAAATATAACCATGGTCAGAACTTGGCCATAACAGGGTTATAACCCTACCTTGGAATCATAACCCTTCATAACTATAAGAGGACCAGAAGCTGTGAGGCACAGCTTATAGATAAGATAAGATAGAAACAAATAGAGCATAAGGTACAGCTACTCATGAGTGTAACACAATCATAACAGTTAGCTTCAGGTTCAATTTCACCCTTAAAGAAGTTGTAAGTAAAAGTCCCCTCTTATTATAAACAAATCATAAAATATAGTTATTTGTTACATAGATATAGTTATATACATAGTTGACTTATGAAAGCAAACTTGAGATGTGTGCACATATATATATACTTGTAACAATAGCAATAAAATTGCAATCTATGAAATAGATACAATATATACTTCTAAGAAAGAATAATAATAATAATAAAGCTGCAATATATGAAATAGATACAAAAGCATATAGTAATTTCTTTTTTAATAGCCTGGCTCAGGCTACTGGGCATAATCCACAGTACCTGCTGTATGACTGAAAACTTGGAATAACCTTCACAACTCATCATAACCCTTGTAACTTGCTATAACACCCATAATAAGATGTTACATCAGTCACTTGATGTCAATATCAAAACTAGTGTTGCTGGGTTTTGGTATTTGTAATGTCTTGCACATGGTAGTAGAACTCTATTATATTCTCCTGTCACCGTATTTACATGTTACTACGAGTGTTATGGGTCATAATTTTGGTATAATGTGGATATATCTCACTACAGTTTTTGCTGATGTCATCATATGATGATGTCACATTGCTGGTACGTCATTTTGTAACTAAAGTCATACATTTTTTTAAATTTTTAACTTAAAGTCTACAACAAAATGTACAGCACACTCAGATAAGGTGCAACACACTCGGAAGTTAACTTCCGAGTCAGTGTGCTGTATCTGAGACAAGTGTGCTGCATTTGGGCCATAATGTGCTGCATTTGGGCCATAATGTGCTGTGTGCTGCTCATTGGGCCCGCTTGAACAGCAAGGTCACATTGATCACGTCAACTACAAGTACAGCACATTTGATCGCACATCTGTCATGTACAAGTAGCTGGATGCCACTCATAGATCTTCCTGGGCTGTTATAGGAAGGGTTATTCATTTCTATTCCACTATCATTTCAAGAACTGGAAACACCTTCCCTTTATAAGCCCTCCCTCACCAGAAAGAGTCAGAAGCTCGCTGTGGAAGGAAGAACTTTGGCACTTGATGCACATTATTAGAAATTATCTGGACTACGGATATGGGCTGTAGAAACAGGGACACAAAAACAGAATTGAAGCCCATCCGAAGCTGTGAGTTTCTTCAACCCATGCTGAAACAATGTATTGAACTATTACTATTTCTAACTCTAAAACAGCTCAGTCAGGGCACTTGAGAATACTAATACTTTCATAACCCTTCCCTTTCCACACATCTTTCGTCTTTTAACGTTGTTAACCGACTCTGAGCTCACGCTGGCTTGTACTGAAAGCAAGCCCTCAAGACGCGTAATCCAAGTCTTATTTTAATATGGGTGATGTGAGTACATACTTAACTTGTTTTGAAAATACCCTCATTTGTATCAATGCTTTGAATGTGACAGAGTATCGTTCCAGCACCTAGTATGGGCTTTGAACATTCCTTGAACATACCTCAGCCACTAATATCCCGCAATCATGCTGGTGGGAATTCAATGGTACTGCTATGGAAACCAGGCCAAGGTTTCCCCCCCCTTACTTACTGTCACCCACCTGGTTTCCCCCCCCTTACTTACTGTCACCCACCTGGTTTCGACAGTACATGTCACTGTTCCCACGAGTTCCACTAATAATTTAGTTTCAACTAGCACTCAAATATTGTCAGTTTACCAGAATTCTTATCACCATTTTCCCGGATCTAATCACCTTCGCACTCCACAGAGGCCCAGCAACACATCCACTGCCCACTTCTTCTTCAACTTCTGCAGCTGTTTACGAACAGAACATGCAAGAAAGATACCAGCGGCTTAGTCCTGGCGTAATAGCGGCCACCTCTATTGGGGGGATGATGTTATTGGTGTCACTCGTTTTACTCCTACTCTGGATCTGTTGTTGGAGAGCCAGGTGTTCATCCGAGCCTCACCGGCACCCTTCATTTTGACTACATCCTTGAACAAAGAAACCAAAAAAGAACATCAAGCATGGAACACTGATTCGTATGAACCCAATCCGCAGGATAACTTGAATCAAGACAGACCACCATCGACAACAGTGAACGATTCTTCCTCGCATATCACAGCACCTCCCCCCTATGATGATTGGAAAAGAAGAAACGATGATGTTGGGTGTGACTGGAAGTTTGATTAATGCGCCTCCAGCTGAGGAAGCAAGCTCAGAAAGCTCGGAAACGCTATTGGAATCGGAGAACGGATAAGGGATCATTGTATAATATAAGGCTTCTAATTCATTAGTCAGTTGTGATCGAGTTAGTGGGCTGGTTATGTCCCACCTAGTCGTGTTCTTGGGGGTTGTGAATGGGGGGGAGACCAGGAGAGGCATCAAAACGAAGTAACAGATTGGGCATGTAAAATCGGATTACAGACGCATCAAGGACCACGTACTAGACACTGTCAAATCGTTGAAGTTTGAGTTAAAAGGAGAAACACGTGAAGCAAGCATTTGTGTGTTCAAGTCTTGCTCTTGGCTAGGATATCAACATACGATTATGAAGATGGAGAAAAAAGCTGTCCATGTGCACTGTTTAAATGGAAGACTTGCAATGGGAGACAGTGGGTCAAGTGAAATGACAAACCATATGGTAGTAGGTTGACGTCGGATATGGTGTCTAGAAAGAACGTGGAGAATCACGGTGATTATGACAGAGATGATAGTACTAGTGGAGAGTAACAAAGCTGACGACCTGCCATCATCAATACATTCAGGTCAAATGAGGCAACTGCTATGAAAACCGTCGAACTAAGTACCTTATATGGTCTTGATTGAGATAACATCGATTCATCAAGAACCAGATATGGCGTGAATCTTGGGCTAAAATATTAAGTTGTATTCAAGGTCTACACAACAGACCATGTACTGATCTTATAGGATTTCCAGCATCATCTGTCGGATGTGCTTATAAGAAATGTATGGGGTGAGCCAGGGCCTACTGGCACACTATCCAATAAGACAGCTGCATAAGGCACACTTGCTGTCACTATAAAATTCTTATAAGCCAGCTGAAATCTATAGGACCGTCGCTCCTATAAGCAGCAATAGCTTATGATATATTATTAATATGGCGGCCCTTACAGAAAGGGTCACTTGGTGTAGTGGGCTACTGTGTCTTGCTTGTTTGGTCTCGTATGATGTGTCAACTGTTCGAGCCTCTGTGTGAACATTTTTTCTTGTGATATCTATGTTTTTTGTTCAAGGGTGTTTTTTGAACTGAATATCAATACCATTGCCCATCAAACTTAACTGAAATAGTTACTAGCATGTTCTTAACAAGATACTCTATGTTTTTATTGAATAGTAAACTTGGGACTTGCCCAAGGCATGGTGGGAGTCGAAAATACAGTGGTAAAGTCAATCACCACTCGCATTTCAATGTAGCTTGAGTCTGACTTTTTCAAATCGTGCAGTAAAAATCAGAGAAAAATATATTTGGTCATTCCGAGTGTTCTGATTTGAATTTTATGGTTACGGTTGGTCATTGGGCTGTGGTTATCACCAAAAAAAAAAACATGTCCTCTGGAATATACCGAAAACCAAGCGTCCAACAGACACTAGACATCGTCATGTTCCGGGACCCAGCAATTGACATTGTGCCTCGTCTTCTCACGTTCCCACAAACAGGAAGGCCCGCAATCGGAATATTTTCGTAAACAGGATTTGCCGAGATCCATTTCCAAAATGGGTGTAAAACTGAATTTTTGACACAACTGGATCCCACAGACCATATATGATATTCCCTGAGCCACAGAATAGTGTTCTAGTGACCGAGAGAGATGATAAACACCAAATTCATGGTGATTGGGTATTTTATTTTTTAAATTCTAGTTGTCACACTGTAACAGTGCGACTGCACCCCTGTCAAAGAATCATCAGATTCAGAAACCAAACTACATCAGCAAAATTCCCGATATGCTGTAATGGCATTACAGTGTTCACAATCCAGTATAATGGGCAGGCCCAAGCTGCCCGTTGTTATCTAATGTCGGGGGTTCTCGACAATCTTACAATACAGTCATGACACTGTTGTGAGACTGGTGCAAACCACCTCTTTTGTTGCAACACTTTCTGTAGGTTTCAACAAATTGTAGTGTTTTGAAGCGGGTTGCAGACTATAGAACAAGTTGCGGAACTTGCAGCGCATCTGTAAGGTCACAATCATTTGTGTGAGTTGTAGCGGATTGTATGGGGCTTTAATGAGTAGCTGAGGTTCCAACGAGAGCAACACATTCTAATTACTTTTGTCCATTACAGAAGATCCCACGAGTTGCAATGTCGTTGCAACCCTAAGTAACCTCCAGACCAAAAAAAAAAGATTTCGAAGAATTTTAAAGAGACTATAATTCAGGTATAGTCTACATACACGGAAAGTATACACAAACAACGTAATAGAATATATCGTTTATTACAGAACAACAATTTAGAAAGTCAAGTAAACCAATGGACATGGAAGTTGACTCTGGAAGAACGAGGAGGAGGATGAGTAATATATACACCGTATTATCGGGACTCAACAATCACTCACATAGAAGTATGTTGTATGGAACAAGAACAAATATATGTGGGTTGAAGGAGTGTCGATGAGAGGATATGTAACTACTCAACAAAGGAATCAGATTAAAGAGGAGGACACATTGTCAGGGAACACACCTCACTTCAAACCAAACCTCATCCTAGTAAGAACACTAGTTTCTGAGCATGTTATTAGAACAGCGAAGGGTAAACAGAGGGCATGGACTTACTGAGGGAACTCGAACGAGCTGGAGACACCAAGTGTATGTATCGACATGGAAAGATGGTGGGAAGTGGAAGAAATGGTGGTGGTTGTGGGGGAAAGTAAGAATGGGACAAGTTTGATTTGTTCAGTGTTTTATATTCTGGAAGTTGGGTACCCGGGGAGTGCCGAAAGTCGTGGTCGAGTCATACAACAGGTGGAAGATGGAGGGGAGGGCAGAAAGACAGACATGCTGGGAGACGACGACGGTGTAGAGGGAAATTAATCATGAGAAAATAGTCTTGACTGCTGAGTTGGTTTCTATCAAATATGTCATCACTGAAAATGTCGCAAGTGTGGGCCGGCAATATCCGGATTTGGCCGAGGGGTTCACGAGTTGAGAGGATAAACAACTTCCTTCTATAGTATGGAATTTTAACACGCTTGTATCAAATTTTATTGAGTTTTATCATCGTTCTATTGGATTTTCATGAGTGATAATCATATTACAACAGTATTTCAACTGGCACATCTGGTATTGATGGTTGTATTGAGTAGCCTTAGATTGTAATAGTATTGTAAGATTATTAAAATACTATTATAAGACTATTTCAACCCTCTCTAACTGTAGTACTGAATCGTAACGGCTGCTATCCGTGGTAATGGGGTTACAGCATTTCCATAATTTTGCTGATGTACGATATGACCCGAACAGCTGACTATCCTGCATCCTATAAACTGGCTGGAGCCCACTATCTTATAAGTCACTGATGAGGGGTGTCCTATAAGCCTGCTAACAGTCTCCCTGAAACAATCTGGCTTATAACCAGCCCCCCCTGTATTACTGTCCATTCTTATAAGGTCCTTACATGGACTCCCCGTCTACGGTACTTCAAGATATTCTCTCCCGTCCCTCTTTCTAACTTGAAAAAAACTTGAAAAACTCAATAAATACTTTACTTCATTTCCAAATTACCAACGAGTCAAATCCACAGAATCCATCAGTCTCTCAGCCTTTGCGGAACGAGCCTTGATGCTGCACTCGAAAGGTAGAGGTGTACTTTTGAAAGTTGCGAGAGAGTCAGACAAATCCAAGTGGCCGAGCGCTCACGCACCTAACCAAATTATCGGGCAAGATACTATCTTCAACAACTATGACTCGCCCGTCCGCATCAATCTTCATGGTGATATCACAGGTAGCGAGTGTTAGAGCAATCGCGATCCAAAGGGTGTCCTCGGCGAGAAGGCGGCCCACGCATATCCTTTTAAGGGTGATAAGCCGCCATATCTGAAAGCGAGAACACCTAAAAGTGTACCTTCTGCCGAACCCGTAACTTAATGGGATATTATCTTTGTTCAACTTCCCGTCCGGTGTGAAGAAGCGTTCAGGGAGGAAATGGTCTGGATTGCTATATACTCTTTCATCGCGCGTCATGGCCCTTTAGTGGCGGTCAGCCTATTCCTATACGATGATACAAAAACTTTTCATACCAAACGTTTGGAATCACAACAGCTTTTGCTGGCAGACAATAACCGTCATAGAGAAAGTCTTCAGTTGCAGCGTGAGGGACGCCTATGTTAGTAACGACTCGTCAGAAAAGCGAGCTGAGAACTTTTGTAGAGCTGCTTACTCAAAGGGGTAATTGGCCGATATCGCAGGACCTCCCTATACAACGCTTCGACGTAAGGGAGGGACTCGCGGTCGCTGAATTCAGGGAGACGTTGGTGCCCAATGACTCGGTCTATTTCGGCCTGAGCTTTCTTCTGGGCGTCTTGATGAAGAACCATGGATTGGATAAAGGAGAGTAGAGCGGCATACATCTGAGAATGAGTTGAGATCTTCCGAAGAGAAGAGACTGAGCGGATGTATCACCGTATCGGTACCAGCTAACGGATTTAGAGTTAAGAGACATGACACGACATGGGAGCATGAGAAACACTGACCGATGTAGATATTTCCTGCGATCTGCTTGATCCACCTGTGCTTATCTTCGAGCTCGGGGCCGCTCAAATTACCAATCTCGTCCAACTGATCCGATGTGAACGACGGTTGAGCAGTTCCTTTGCTCTGCGGGATGCTCAGTATGTGAACGAAGTGGATACTGGGCCGGAAACCTTACAATTTCTCTCTGGACAAATTGGAACGGAAGATCGAGAACTTTATCAACCATCTTCCGCGCTTGTACTCCCCACTCATTGTGCCTAGGAAACCATTCAAGAATGTGATACACTATCAAAGCGATATTAGAGCACAGGAGTCACCTCATCACTTCATCAACTTTGAGTACGCACGGGGAGGGAAGGCTTGCAAAATAGTCGCTTTGATCAGATTATCCGTGAACAGGTGTGTCATATCATCGGCCATTTCAAGGATATGGTCGTGACCTCCGGATGGATGGTATCCATACGCGAGATGCATTGTAACGCCTCCGGCATAACTAGAGTTTCGTTTATGGGAGTAAGTCCATTATGAACGTGAACAACGTACCTTTTGATATGAGCAAAAAAGTCGTCAGGCGTCTTCATGAACTCTTGGACCATTTCATGAGCCTTCTCGTTCACCATCGGTCGATATGTTGGCAAATCAACAGATCGGAGCTTCTGCTGGAGAGCCGCACGACTTGAGCGCCAAGTCTCGCCATAAGGCATCATTGGAATGGCAAAGTCACCGCCCAGGCTGCAGTTGTATCGATACGTGAATATCATATCTGAAGACAGATATGGAATAACAGTACGCACAAATTTACGAGGCGAAGGTTTGGCCTTTCAGAAAAGATGCGAGAGTGCTTGTCCAAAATAGCGTTTGCTGCACTTATGGAATTGAGAATAACGATATGGTAGCCGAAAGCATTGATATGAACGACATCTCCTACAGTAGATCAATATGTAGTATCTTTTAGCGGACTGTTACCGGATGCTTTGCAGGACGTACCATAGCGCCTCGCCCACTCCGTGAATCGAAGCCAGGGTCTTGCAATGGGAAGCTGGAGTAGATTGCCGAGGATGGGTAAAGGCTTTGGCCCAGGAGGGTAGGATGGCCATTTATTGGCTTTTAAACCTCCGTGAAGAGCCAACGCTGCAGCCAGACAAATGAGGCAAGAAAGCCAGGGGACCTCCATGAGGAAAAGGATGTTGGACATTGTGAAAGTGGGAAGATCAGAGACTCTAAGGTCTATTATAATAAAGAATGTGAGAAGTGAACTCCCTACGTATATGTGAGGGAAGTCGACATCGGTTGGTACACAAATTACCGGCGGCTTTTCTGGGCTTTTCGGCCGGTTCGACCAGTCCATATACACGCCGAACATGATAGGGCTGTTCAATTCCTACCCTACACTACACTAGAATTAAATTACTTATTGCCAATATTATTGCCCTTATTCTACTTATACTCCACTAGACGCGAGCACGCGGACTGCCCGGACAAATCGGGGTAAGTTACGTGCGTGACGGGTTTTTTAATTTTAGTGTAGGGTAGGAATATTAATTGAACAGCCCTTATAGATACATAGTCCCGAAAAGTCAAGGTGACCAGAATTTGGCGTGGGCACCCGAGCAAAACCGAGCTTGCCGGAAATCAGACATCAAGAGGTGTTCAATAGGACCTATACCCTAAAATGCCTGAGTCCGGACCCCCCGAGTTCTATCCGGATCCCAAAAGAGAAATCGCTATCCGGAATCCACCTCAGGCATCGTCTGGCAGGGCTTGTTTTTATCCGGACCAGTAACTTAGGCATCTACTTATATAATATAATTTTTTTGTAAATATGAACAAAAAGGTCCGTACGGAACTGGACAGAGCCAACTGTAAGGCCAATTCATTTTGGACTGGTCGAATTGGCCGAAAAGCCCAGAAACTTAGCCGGGAAAGTTCATCGCCAAATTGTTGATAAAGGGTCGAAAGTAGTATTCCTTTCAAACTCACCTTGCCTCGAAAATGACGCTCCTCAACCGGATTTTTTCGCTCATATCAGGTTTCCAAATCGCCCCTGCTTCCTTCGGATACATTATCGCCCCTCCGGTACGTTTTTTATCGTTTAGAATCTTAATTTCTTTTCCCCTTACATCTCTGTGAAGGAACTTCCCTGCGCTAGCCTCGATGTGAAGTCTGAAATTAAGCGTTTCCTGCAGAGCGTGTCCTATGAGACCCCCTCTGTTAAATTTGACAAAGATGGTCTCAAGGAGGCAGTCTTGAAAGAGATCGCAACATGGAATGCCAACGACGGGCACCACGGCAAGCTCTATGATAGAATTGCTGATCAAGCGGCTGCACTCGTAGAGGTAGGTCAACGTTTCTCAGTGACCGCCGCAACTTATGAACAAATTCACCTCTGCAGTATTCCTACTTCCACCATGGGTTTGATGCCAAAGTGCAGTTTGCTCTCTACTCGTGGTAATTGCTACAATTTGGTGCTAAAAAAACTCCAAGGCTGATTTCAGCTATAGGTTTATGATCTTTATCGACGACCTTTCAAAACGGATGCCCAATGCAATAACCGAATTCCAGCACCGTATCCTCCTTCACAAACCTCAACTTGACCCCGCTCTCGAACAGTTTCCCAGAATACTCGGCAATCTATACCTGCACTGGGACCCCATCTGCGCTAACTCGATGGTGTGTGCTGCGTTAGAGTTCATTAGTGGAACAGTTATGGAAGACAAGAAGGAGATTGAAACAATGCTGCCTCATCCCTACGCCGAAAATTGGCCGAAATTCCTTCGCTCAAAGACAGGTATTGCGCCTGCCTACTCCTATGCTGTGTTCCCTCGGACCGCCCATCCCGACATGTCGGTTTATGTTCAGGTTCTGCCCGATATGGAGGACTTCATTAACCTTGGCAATGACATTCTCTCGTGAGCTCCTTGCCACACTGCCTGAAAAGTAAATCATTGAATACCTAAAATTGTGATTACAGGTTCTACAAAGAGGACCTCGCCGGCGACGAAATGACCTACGTTTCGTTCAGAGCCAAAATCACCGGAAAACGTCCGCTTCGTGTTCTTTCTGAAATGGTCGACGAGATCACGCGCTCTCATGAACGTATCTTAAAGGTCCTTTCAGACTATCCAGAAGCCTTGAAATGGTGGCTCACCTTTGAAAGAGGCTACATGTGAG
Source organism: Marasmius oreades (assembly GCF_018924745.1). Lineage (NCBI taxonomy): Eukaryota > Fungi > Basidiomycota > Agaricomycetes > Agaricales > Marasmiaceae > Marasmius > Marasmius oreades. The sequence goes on from NC_057325.1 coordinate 4,634,454, forward strand.
TGCCTTCGAATTCGAACGTCTTTCTTCTCAGCGACCATCTGACTCCTACATTGCATAGCGGATGGCATTTGTCTTTGAAGCGATATAGGTTGTCCGAAATTGGTCTACAGATGTAACCTATAATCACTGACAACTTGACAAAAGTTATTTATAAAGATATTCTGGCTAGACCCGTTATAATGATTGGCTGGGCATTAGCTTTAAATTAGTACTTATGCCCAGATATTTAAGGAGATATTCCCATGCCTACGAAATTTGTATCACGCATCAGCAAAAATCTGGCCACGGTGCGACGCCGTTACTATGCGTAGTGGCCGTTATAGCACCGTACTACGGATAGTGAGCATTACAGTACACTTGTAATCAGCTTACAATAGTCTTACAACAGAGATGGAATTTAATGTAACCCGCCAAAATGTCCACCACGGGATATACAAGATTTTGAGCATGTCGCAATACTGTAACGAGAGTGTCAGTTCTCAATGAAAGCCGATACAATGTTCCGAAACCGTTGCAATGCCATGAACGCGTAGCATAACGAAATAAGCTGCCGTTGCATGCATTTTGCTCACCCATCTCAACGTCGCGACGTGTGTCTCAAGTTGAGATATCTTAAGATTTCTTGAGACATTCTTGAGAACATCTCAAGTCTTTGAGAGCAAGGTTAACCCTGTGGGCCGAAGTCTCAGTCTCAGTCTCAAGATTTCAGTCTCAGTCTCAACGTTTCAACGGTCTCAATGATCGCAAGCTCAATCTCAAATACAGGTTACATCTGGTCTCAAGTGTCTCACCCATCTCACCCGTCTCACCCGTCTCATTGTCTCCTGCATCGCCCTCGTCTTCGTCTCAACCATCTCCCTTGTCTCTCACGTCAGGTGTCTCACCCCGTCTCACCCGTCTCACCCGTCCCACCCATCTCACCCGTCCATCTCACTTGTCTCTCGCGTCCAACTCGAACCTCTCGAACCGAGTCTCAACCGTCTCCGCCGTCTCGAGAGTGCTTAGTCTATAGTCAAAAGAATTCGGCACGTCGAGAACTAGAATCATCTGGAGAATAAACCTCTGAATGCAGTCTCGCTATACAAGTTAAAGGAGACACGTACCCTCTGGAACGACTCTGGAAGGTCTGATCCTCAAGGCCTCATGGTCCGGCATCTGACTTCTGTGAAAATGGAAAACTACCGGTATTCAAAATCTAGAACAGGAATTTAGAGGGGGAAAATATCAGAGCTGAGAAGAGCGGCGGGATATATTGGGGGGAGAGGTCAAGAGGAACAGCAACTACTTTCGTCACCGCCCTCGAATCATTTCAATGTAAACAAATACAAAGTATGTACACATGGATTACGGCTGTACGTTATTCCAATCCACTGTTACGGTTGGTCGTTGTCGCCTGAAAAATGCATTCAAATCCTCCGTTTCACCTGGCCAACAACCGCCGAGCTTCCGAAACTTCTTCTCAGTCTCTTTGGCCATTTTGTCATACAGTGCACTTTTTTGTGCCGCATACACACAATACGGATTCTGAGGCCCCTCGATGAACGTTTGAACACTTTTGGCGAGCTGGAATCTCGAGAAGAATGGAGAGGGTGGAACATCGGCAAGCTGCGACCAATATGACGAGAGCGATTGGCATGATCTCACTAGTCTGCGGAATTCTTCCTCGAGTATCTCGATTTCTTCGATTAATCGCTCCATATCCGCTTTCGCTCGAAACCACTGAATCCTTTCGGCTAGACATAACGAGAGTAAGTAACATGGCGTTGTCAGATAGACGAGACACTGACCTTCAAGAACAAACTCCATTTTCCCTTTATCATCTAAGCCTTTCAATCGCCCGTAGCGCCAAATCCACGCATCCGTTTTTCTCCCATCTCCCAGTTCTCGAGGAGTCACTGAGCTTTTGGCATACATGTGTTCATCTTCCAGTACAGGATAGTCCGGCGAACTCGGTAATCCAAGTAATCGAAGTATGGCAACCCGTGCAGCCCGATATTGGGATGCATAACCCTGTTTCTTGGCCTCGGCACCATTTATCCATCGTACCGAACGTGTGTTTTGTGTAACCCCCCGTGAGTCGGTGCGTTGTGTGTCCCGCATGACTAACTTGTAATTGATGCTATCACAGAGGTCAACAATTGCGTCATTGCATTCCCCTTCACGAAGATCGAGTTCAATTTTTGCAGGTGAATCAAGCGACAGCCGCTTGCGATCGCCTTCACTGAAGTCGGTAGATATAAACACTCATCCTCGATTGGCTTTGTATCTCCGTCATGTTGATTTGAGGTAAGGTTTTCAATTTGGGTCATAATTTCAAGCTGAATTTTCCGCCATTGGCGAAGGTCCGACGCCAATATAGTTTTGCTCCGTTTGACGGCGGCGACCTCGGAGTCAGTTGAGGCACATTTGATTGCTACTTTGAGTTGTCGTCTACGGTCAATGTTGATATCGATTCAGCTGGCGATCACCTTACGTACAATCTAATCGTAGCCGTCGCCGCTCCTCCCGTGGAAAGGAACCGAAACAAGATGTTCACGGATTGACACCATGTGAGAATAGGTACAAGGTCACTTGTAAAGGGGCCGGGTGGTTAGAAATTGACCTCGATGAGCCGTGATGGAATGAAAGGTGATTTTTTTGAGCAATTAAATACAGGATGATGAGATTTTGTGGTAGATCTGAGTATGAGACATAATTGAGATACATTGAGACTGAGATGCGATAGAGATTGATATGATATGATTAGAGATGAGAAATGTTGAGATTGAGACTGAAATGTTGAGACTGAGACTGAGACTTAAACATTGAGACTGAGATTGAGTAGTTGAGTATAGCCAGCCCACAGGGTTAACCTTGCTCTCAAAGACTTGAGATGTTCTCAAGAATGTCTCAAGAAATCTTAAGATATCTCAACTTGAGACAGACGTCGCGACGTTGAGATCCGTGAGCAAAATGCATGCATTTACTGAAATAAGGAGTTGTGGCCATAGTAACGGGTTGTGGCCGTTGTGCTGTGTTGTAGGCATTGTGAGCCATTGTATTGTATTACTATTGGTAAAATTCGTTACAACGCATCCTTCAGAACACAACGGATTTGGCATAAGTGGTCTCGAATTTTCAAATATCTAATAGTCAGAACTAGTGCCACCGCATTTTGAACATAGATCCTGCAAATTAAGCGAGCGAGGGTTATATTATAAAGTGGCATGTTGATACTCATCCCCTCCATCGTCTTCCTCGTCCTCATCATCTCCACTATCCTCGTCCGCACTACCCTCTCGGTCGCTCAAGACCCAGTCGCTATCTGATTCTGACTCTGAAGGGGCTAAACCTTGCAGATCAGACCGTTCACACTCGTCTTCGTCGCTGTAATCGGTTTCTGCTGCTATCTCCTCACTGTCTGAGTCGTAGGTTGGCAATATTTGTTCGGGCAGGCCAGCGTCCTTCTGAAAGTATCTCAGATGCTCCTGTAATTGGGCATGGCCTACCCCACCTCCCCGGTAACGCATGACCATGTCTCTATCCACAAACCTGCCATCATATCAAGTCAGTTTACAACGGGTAGCACAGAAAGTTGAGAGATCTTACATGTTGATATAGTACAATTTCCAGTCTTCTTCCTCACGTTCCCACAATCCACGAGTATTCAATGACTGCAGTTGACGCGCCAATGAGTAAGGTACCAGAGAGGTGGTGGTATCTGCAGGCCCATGATGAAAGGAGGGAATGAGATGAGAACCTCGTATAACGTCGGCTGGATTCAAGAAGCCAAAAGCTTTGGGGACCTCTGGCTGAGGGAAAAACACGCGATACAGTCGCTTGGCTTTGAAACCAGTGTTGTGAGATGTATTGAGTTCGTACCACTGAACCCAAAAAAACTCCATGCGCCTAGTGATTGATACCTTGTTTGTTTGCAGTGACGGTGAAAGACGGACGTTGGCATGGAAGATTCCAACTATTTGTGCGTACTTGTATGGATGGATTTCTTTGTTTTTGGCTGCATTGGAGTTCAGAGTAATGATATCTGGATGGCTACAAATATTGATAGAATCTTGGAATCTGAGCCTGTCGTATGTATTGTAGTTGATGCGGAGGGTTCGATGGGCGTAGATGCAATCATTGGTGAATGAGAGAAGCATTCGCTCCTCATCCATGAATTCTGTTTTTGAATCCGGCCCTAGTAAGCGATGAATAAGGTGGTCTTTCAGCTTGGGAATGAAGTCCTACATACGATGAATTAGTCGAGTAATGGATGTTTATAACGCGGCGATACTTACCAGAAGTGCGATATCTTCATCACCGTCTTCATCTACCCAATCCAGTTCTGACAAATCTACTCGAAACTCCTGTCCATTGGCGATGTGATAACGGACAGAGGGGTCTGTCTTGGGCAACCGTTGTTGGCTCGAAGCAAGGTATCTCACCCTTTTGGGCTTTATGTTCCTTTTCTTCTGCTTCCGTACAGTGGGGATGTTGTGAGCAAGGGCTTCAAGAGCTTGTCCCCGCTGCTCAAGGCGAACGACTTGCGCAGTGTGGTTCTGTTTGTTGGTTCGCTGATAGAACTGCTTCACCTGCTGGTGTTGGCATTCACTCTGTACGTGGGTAGGGATTTCAGTCATTGGCAGACGATGGATAGGCAAAAAAACGGACATTTCGAGTAGTATAGGAATCAGTAGATCCATATTCCTTTATAGATTGCGGATAATTGCCCAGGAAATGTGTTTTAGCAGTAGACAAGTTGAATTGTCTCTTCTGTGCGGTATCAACCTTCTTCTTCTTCCCCTTCATCGACTCTGGCTCTGATTTACTGACTGCTCTGGCTTGAGACTTTTGACGCAATGCTGCCTCACGACGCTGGCACATAGCAACCTCCTTGGGAGTCTCATGCATATTGAACTTTTTGGCAGTTGTTTGGAAGGATCTGAGCATCTTTCCCAACTCTCTGGTGACCTCTTCGAATGATGCTATGGTAGAATTGGTGTGTAGACAGAGTTTGGCATACGCATGCCATGTAACGAGGTCGAAGAGGAGAGCCGGTATGAGGTTTTCTGTCTTCCTTGAATTAATCTTCTCGGATTTGAAAAGGCCCTCAAAGCACGGAATGGTGCACTGCAAGATATCCTCATAGTCGCGAGCAGCCAGTTTCTTCATTTGCGAGACGTTGTTGTGAAACCTCTGTATAGTATCCTGTCCAAAAGTGGAAATACGACGATAACATTCATCCAAGACATTGACAGAACTGTCTTTGAGAGTGTAAAGCATGCGAATCAGATGAGTTAGGACCAATTTCCACACCCCAAGCTCGAATTTGTGAAGAAGGTCTACCGTTAGAAGTTGGTAGATGTCGAAGCCGAACTGCGAAAGCTTCTCTGAAAAGGCATTGACAATGGGTGTGAGGGATTTATTGTCGAGTAAATCCTTCACTACTGTGCTTTCGACGCCTCGACCACCACTGAATACATGCCAACAGGCAGTTTTCACCAATCTCTGATGAGCTGTGCTATCAATGTGCAGTGACCTTTGGCGACGATCCATATCGAGCTTTGAACCTAGCATTCGGACCTGATGCTTTTCAACTAAGCACCGAACGCAAAGGCAGTTACCGAGGTATCTTATGCAAATAACAGAGATTTTTTCGGGGTAGTCAGCTGTAGGAAAAGAATTCGGGGAGGAATCGTCGCGAGATCTTATTGAAGCATTCCAGGACGATGGAGTTGTTGTAGGCATCCACGAAATCATCGTCCATGACCAGTTTCCAGATTGCCTGCATGACCTCTCGTTTGAGATGTCGCATGACAGCATCTGAAGGAGGTTGGTTGTAGGCTTCACGGTAAACATCACGAGCCAGGTCAGAAATCTGGGGTATGTACACAACATGATGGGCTGCATGGAATTTAGGGTGTCCGCATTCATACTTGCTGCGGTTACCGAAATACAAGTAGATCGGCCATAGGGAGGCAGTCCCGAAATTAGTGAGGTGGGTGGAGTTGGAGGCTAACATCATCCAGAGGACTACGACTTCCAAGTTGTCGTCAAGTAAACCCTTCTCTTTTAACCGCTCCATCTTATCGCGATCAATTTTCAATGCGCGATTTGATGTGTAGACTTCTCCATAAAGCCTCTGAATGTGTCCATCCCAATACCAAAACTCTTTGAAGGGACGAACATGGAGTTTCATGAACTCTTCGTCCTTCACAATGGACTTGATAATGTCTAGCGGCTGCCGGTACCAGACGTCTGTGATGACGAGTTGAGGAGCCAAGTCCTCAGAATTGAATGTATGGCCTTTACACGGCATCGGGATGGAAATCGAACCGCGATGCCAAACACCACTAGCCTCGAAAGGTAGTAAGTGAACGTTTTTCGGTTTTGGTTGGGTTGGATCTTCATTGTTGAGCACTTCTAGGAACCTATCAAGTCTTTTCAACTCACGCTGCGCATCAAAACCTTCAAAATGACGCGGATCAAAGTCTGGCTGGCAGATAACTTCATTTGAGAGCCTGTTAAGGGAAGCTATGCTGATGCTAGTCTCCTTGGATGCCCAATGAGTGAGCCGAAGGGTGGATACGTTGGCGAATGGACCAAGTTTCTTGGGGTCTACTTCAACCATTGCATCCTCCTCCTGCAGTTGCAGGGCCGGGTTTTGGTTAGGGAGACCCATGCTCTTACATATACGTTCAGCTGGGCTCGGTGCTTTGGGTTGTTGAAGGGTGGGAGCGTCAACAAACCGCGATATGTCTCCATCGGAATCTGGACATCGGGTTGGGTCATTCGAGTCGTAAACTCGGTAGATACCGATGTCATTTGGTTCAGTTTTGTAATAAAACCGTTCAATGACAGGTAGAGATGGGGGAGAAGGGGTTCTGAGTGCTGGGAGTTCTGGAGGCGAAGCTAGCACAGGAGGCATAGGTAGTGCGACAGGCATAGCAAGTGCCGAAAGGACCACAGTTGACTTCCCTCGTCTTCCCCTGAGAACTGCAGACATCGATGAAATTTCGAAGTCCTCGAATCTTCCCGGAACCTTCGTCTCTCTCCTCCTCCTCCACGGCTCTTCAGGAAATCCCCCATCCAGCTGTTCCGTTTCCTGCTCGTGACCCAAGTTCCCCGCCTCTAACTGTTCTATTTCCATCCAATTCTCCCCAGATGGACCCGCTTCCAGCTGTTCTTCGACTGTATGGTTCAATTTAACGCATTTTTTCATCGGAACATAGTGTAATTGATCCTTCTCTTTGCAAAGTGATTGGTGTATCCTCAGCGCATGTTCTGTATTATAGCGCTTTCCGCAATCTGCACAATTAAGCATTAGTTCTACATTAGAAACGATTAGTTTTGAATCCAAGAACACGGAAGGAATGCTCACAATACAATAGATACAAACGAAGGATAGCGGCCGTCGAGGTCTGTCAATCTACGACTGCAAAAAGCGATAGCTTGCCCTGTAAAATTGACTGTCAGCACTGTTCATTCAGTTTTGTTTTTTTTTGACTCAAAAAAATGTTTATTATGGGGCTTTTTTGCTCCTGCTCTTTACTCTCTCTCATTCAGAAGAGTTAATTTCATTTATAATACTGTCTACTCTATGTACTATACGAGAAACAAATGAAAACAAATGAACACTTACTATAAATTCACCAACGCGAACCTTGATGATGGAGGTTGGGGAAGAAGGGTTGCATGACTTGTTTCCCACACGAGTCATGGTACTTGTTGTGCCGTGGCAGGCAGATTTCGTCGCCTGGACTCAAACCAGTCCAGTGGATAAGATAAAAGATAACAGATAAGGATAATTATCTTAATTAAAGATAAGGTGTTATCCGGTATCACCGATCACCGAGGTGTTAGGTGTTATCTGTTCGGTGCCCGGAGACTTCATTCGCGTTATCGCGATATAAATCGGAAAAGACCTTAAAGATGCATATTTATACAATTTTAACACTTATGAGTTATAAATTATGGGCTTAATAGGACTAGAGTGAGCCCGCACTTCTAGTTAAAGCATGAGCCTCTACAAGAGACTTTATCCGTACGAAATGTACAAAATTAGGAAAGATGAGAGACTTCACTGAAGTTCAGAAAACTGTATGAACTTCAGGAAGCAGCCGTTTAAAAACCTTCGTTCTTGTATTGGAAGGCCTCCTCTTACTCCTGGAATGCTCATAGCAAACATAGGGATTTTATTATACAATTTATTGAAACTTCAATGAAGTCTGGTTGGACTGCTCGGATATTGGAATTCTCGGATATAGAAATCCAAACAAGGATAAAGGAAGGAACATCCGATTCTCACGAACGGAAAATGGAAAGAATAGGAATTTCTCGGAAAACCAAGGAAACACGGACTTCAGCGAAGTGCACGTGTTATTTGATTGCAAGAGGGAAACCTTGGGGACAGGGCCTAGGATTGAGGCTAGATCTTCTCCAAAAAGGAATAGAACAGGAACAGGAAGAATGGATACGCCTGAAACAGGGACTCGTTCCCTAGGAAAAACAGGAGAATGTGGATATGTCGGGTACTTCGGCGAAGTCAAGTCCCTACATCGCAACCAGGAAACAAGGAATAGATATTCAGTTTAATATTCGATTGGGCACTTCAGCACATAAAACTCTTGGATTATACCTGATTAAGCGAGTTTCTGTTTGACTGAAAGGGATTTCATTATTATTTACTAGTTTCACACACATTTTGGACTTTTACTATTATTTATTAGAGAAACCGTATATAAGGAGGGCAGGAAAGAGGGATTTTCCCCAGCAACCTACGAGAGGAGACGCAGTTCACCTACTAGGATTCGCTCGAGATTTGACCTTTGCCCCAGTCTTCACTGAAGTTGGTGTTCTGTGTTTGGAAGGATAGATTAGATTATTGCAATTGAATTTGGTATTGGCATATTGTCTTGGAATTGAACTCTGGATATTGAAGTCAATTTGGACTTATATTGAATTTGGATTGCTATTGTCTAGTTTGGATATTGAACTTGAAACCGAACTTCGGCGAAGACTTGTAAAAGCTTTGTTGAAAAGTCAGATATCGAATTTTGGGATTTGTGAATCATATTGTCACTCTTGTAGTGAAAGAACCTTGATTGAAACAACTATAAAACCGAAGACCCCTCATATTCTATCTTTCTTGGTGCCTCTTAGTGAAAACTAAAGCCTTAAGAATACTGACCTCCACCCTTTACACTTGTGTATACTCTTCTTGGTGTGGTTTTGGTTTGCGCACTTCGTGCTTGAGGTGTGTTTACTAGCCATATTTAGTGGTGTTACACAGTGTTATTATCTGGTGACCACCGCAGGGGGTGGTATTACTAGGAAAGAAAGAATTCTTGAAACCGTACACTTCGCAGAAGTTAGCTTCTAAGGAGTACAATTGTTCATTTGGTTGAGATCAAACCGAAGTACTTGTCAAAATTGCACCCAGATCTAAGAAAATAGATAAGGGAAAAGCAGTTAGCACTTTGCGAACGAGATCAATGCAGACTTCGAGCGCTGCAGGAAATTTAGAATTAACCGAACATCGAATTTCTAAGATCCAACAGGAAAAAGAATTAGAAAAGCAAGTTGCTCTTCTAAAGGAAAATATACAATTGCAACAAGAGATTAATAGTCTCAGACTTGCCTCATTAAGGGATAGAGCCTTAGCAACTACTTTGGCTGTATCTATTTTTGAAAGAATAAGGAACTTCGGCGAAGAAACCGAAAATCCAGAAAACTCTTCGTCACAAGTTAGAGAAGGAACACCGGAACCACCGGTACCTCCAGCGAATACTCCAGTTTCAGAACCGGAAGATATTTCGGACCCTTTTCAATCTTTTGAGAGAGACTTAGATTTTAATATTCAATTATTGAGTAGAGCTAATATGGCAAACTCAGTAAATACAGAAGGACCAGAACCACAGGAAAATGTGGTTCGACCAGTGAAACAGTCATGGATGGACCTCACAGCGGAAGCTAGGGAGGTCTTGAAAGGAGACAAACATAAGATGAGATTACAGGTCTTTAGTAAAGACCGTCCGGAAACGTTTGAAGCTTGGTTGACTGCGCTAGAAGATTATTTTCGATGGAATAATATCGAGAATGATGAGGCGAAGATCAACATTGCAATGACACAGATGGATCTGACCACCCGAGAGTTGCTCGAAGATGTTATTGCCTCTGCAAGAGGTTACGACTGGGAGCTTTTCAAGGATGAGTTGCTTCAGGAATTTCCTGAAGCGCAGGATAGGAAGATCGGCTCAAGGGAGCGTCTTCTTGCTGTCTGTGAACGAGCAAAGTACATTCCGTTCAGTCATACGTCGAAGTTAGCGGCATTTAATAGAGAATTCAACTTAGAAGCTAAAAAGTTGAAGAATACTATGCCCCCGCTGATTACGAATATTGACTTAGTCTCGTATTATTTGAATACGTTGGAACCAAGATTTGCGGACGAGATTAGAAAGCATTTAGTAGCGAAAGCTATGTCTGAAATGCGAAGGGACACTGACATTCGAGAAAAGCTCAAGAAGCGTCAGGACCCTTGGACAATCGATGAAGTCCAGGAAGCTGCAATTACAATGTCAGCTACCATGGTTCAAAGTGTTTATGCACCAGGACTTGGAGTTTCGAGTAGAGATACTTATTCAGGTGTCTCCCCGGAAGGCCTAAATAGACTTCATGGTGTAAAACAGACTGCGGATCAGTACGTTCGTCCTCCGATGCCAGAGACACAGGATAGAAAGATAAAAGATGAATGGGAACACAAAGTATCAGTATCAATGGATACCTACAATGTGAAACTTCGCGAACTTGGACACCAAGTTTCCGAGCAGAGTAAAGCAACCGAAAATACCAATCGGTTACTTCTCGAAGTCATGAAGTTAGTGAAAGTTGGTGCAAATAACGGTAACCAAAGTAGTGGAAACCAGTACCAGCGACCTAGCGATCGACCAGATCGGCCGCGCAATAATAACGAGACTTCGGCGAAGTCCAACTGGCTGGATGATCTTCAGTGTTGGTTCTGTAGCAAAGAAGGGCATACCGCGAGGGACTGTCCAGAGCAAGCGAAGTTGCTGGAAAATGGAATTTTGAAAAGAAATTCCGAAGGAAAGATTGAGTTGAAGGACGGAAGTCGACTTCCAGTTGTAAATGTGAAGGAACCTGGTCCTACTCATGCAGAGAGAGTGTTGGCAATTGCCAAAGAAAGAGGATGGCTGGCCGCAAGCTCTGCAGCAGCTCAAAGTATGTTGTATGAAGTAGAAGAAGAACCGACCGTAGTGAACAGTTTTCAGTATGCGTTAGAAGAAACATTGAAAGAAATTGGAAGCGATGAGTCGCACGCGTTAGCGGTTCTTATGAAGAAATTGAATGGGTCAAAAAACTAGGAGATCCGATGAAAGGGCAGGATAGAGAGGGCAGGAATGCTAAAGCCCTGAATACCAAAAAGACCCTAGAGGAACCTAGAAAATTGATACCGCAGGTTGTAATAAATACACCTAAGAATTTCGATAGATCCAGATATATAATTCCTCAGATGAGAGAGGAGGAAGAAGAAAATGGAGAGAAAACGGAGACTTCAGTGAAGTCCCCAGATAATGCGCGAATTGAAGAAATCGAGGAAGAAGATGTTCCTCAGGAAAGACCGTTTGATCGTGTAAAACCGGTCGAAAGAATATTTCAGCCAAGAGACTATGCTCGCCCAAGGAAAGAAGAACTTAAAGAAAATAGTTCTTCTAAGGAAAGGGTAGTTTATACTCGTGCTGAAGAGATCAGAAAGGCTGTAAGGCCGAAGGAATCATTATCCGACACGGATTGGAAGTCGGTAAAACAGAAAGCAGTCGATAGTATTGCAGAAAAGATTTTGCGGAAAGAAGTTGAAATTTCGGCAGAGCATGCTATTAAAGCCTCTCCGGAATTACAAAAAGCTTTGATGTGGAAGATTAGGAACCGAAGGCTTCCTAGAAGAAATGCGAATGTGTTCTTTAAAGAAGCCGGAACAGAAGAAAAGCTCGGACGAGACATTTTGTCAGGCTTCAGCGAAGATACCGAATTTGTCGATATCGAAGACGTTGAAGTCGCACAGACTTTCGAAATTTTGGAGGAGCCCCGAGGCCATCTTGAAGAAGGCTCGGTGGTACACAAAGACGCGGTAGAACAATATATCAGCGACCTACCTCCGGAAGATAGAAAGAAAGTGATAATCGTCGCAAGGGTTATGGATACCCTCCGATGCATTTTCCCTGAGATAAATGGTTCTAAGGAAGAGGTTGAAGCCATCACTGACGGTGGATCACAGATAGTTGCGATTGATATGGTTGTGGCTGTTGGACTTGGTCTGACATGGGATCCAGAATCCAATATTTTGATGCAATCAGCTAATGGCCAACTTCAAAGAACTAAAGGGTTAGCTAGAAATGTGCCCTTCTGGTTCGGAGAAATTACGGTCTATCTCCAACTTCACGTTGTTGAGGAAGCGCCGTATCAAGTATTATTGGGTAGACCGTTTGATGCCTTGACCAATTCGAGTATTCAGAATTTCCCGGATGGAGATCAACATATTATTGCCACTTGTCCTAATACTGGCGTGAAATGTACAATCCCTACTTACCCGAGAGGTGGTGGAAAACGAATCTGTCCGAAAGTAAGGGAACCGGCACTGAAATCCGAAGATGCGGTTTCCGCGAAGTCCAGAAAAGAATACGAAAATGACGAAAAGTCGGAAACATTAAATTTTCAGTTAGCCTTGAGGAATTGCTAGATGATCAAGGAGAGGTTGCTGTTAGTTTTATATTTTCCGAGGATAAAAACATAAAAATAGAAGGATATAAATTGCCAGACTCTCACCACTTCGGAGAAGAAGAGTTGGCGGAAGCTTTCGTATTGGCTAATGCAGCTAATTTCGAAGATCAGATTGCATCTCAGAAAGTCCAGGATTTTCAGAGATCAAAGGAAGAAAAAGGATATGCCGTATTTAGTGTATGGCGAGATAACATAGACTTTGACTGTGGAAATCTAGATTCTCACAGTTCCGAAGACTTCAGCGAACTTGAAGTTAAAGAAAAAGGCGTTGATAAAACGGTCCCTAATTTAAATTTGGAAAAGGTCTCAGTCTATGGAAAGTATAAACCAGTGCATTTGAAGGTTAGACCTCAACTTGCATCAATGCCAGAAGAATTTCGGGTTCAAAGGAATATTACAGGCGATCCGCTTGCGGAATTACCTGAATTGTCGAAACATCCACCTGAATATTCACCAGGCGAAAGATATACAAAGGAAAGAAAAGATGGCATAGACAAGAATCATTCAGAAGATTTCTTGTGGCCAGAAGAAAGAAAATTGTTGCATCATTTTATGCTCACTCAAGAGAAGGGTTTTGCTTGGACAGCAGAAGAAGGAGGAAATTTCAGAACTGATTTCTTCCCTCCTGTAAAGTTTCCAGTATTGCCTCATACTCCTTGGGTAGAAAGGAATATTCCTATACCTCCTGGCATTTATGAAGAAGTGTGTAACATTTTGAAAGATAAGATAGCAGCTGGTGTTTACGAACCCACTACTTCCTCTTATCGGTCCAGATGGTTTATGGTTTTAAAGAAAGATGGAAAAAGCCTTCGCTTAGTTCATAGTCTGGAGGCTTTGAACCGAGTTACAATTCAACACTCAGGTATTCCGCCTGGAACTGCAGAAATTGCTTCTAGCTTTTCAGGAAGGGCATGTTTAGGCATGTTGGATATTTGGGTTGGATATGATGAAAGGTTAATAGATGAGAAGTCTAGGGACTATACTACATTCCAGACTCCTTTTGGTCCCTATCGATTGGTTAAATTGCCAATGGGTTGGACTAATTCTGTACCTATCTTTCATGAAGATGTTTCATATATCTTTAGAGATGAAATACCTCATGTAACAAGACCATATATCGATGATGTTCCTATCAGAGGACCAGCCACAAGATATGAAACTTCAGATGGTTCATTTGAAACCATCCAAGAAAATAAAGGAATAAGAAGATTTGTATGGGAACATTTTCAGAATGTAAATCGGATAGTTCAGCGCATGAAGTATGTTGGAGGGACCTTTTCAGGACCAAAAGCGTACTTATGTGTATCAGAGGGTTTAGTAGTAGAACACAGAGTGTCCTATGAAGGAGAAAAACCAGTAGAAAAGTTAGCGGAAGTGATCCTGTCTTGGGACCCAGCTAACTTTGAGAATAAAACGCATATCAAGTCTTTCTTGGGCACTGCTGGACAGATGCGGATGTTCATTAAAGACTATGCAAAGATCACTAGGCCGTTGACTAGATTGACAGCGGCGAATGTACCATTTGTCATTGGTGAAGAACAGATTGTTGCAGTTCGCAAAATACAAGAAGGTATTAAGAACGCTCCTGCTCTTAGACCAATTGACCATCTGAACCCAAGTGGAATCACACTAGCAGTGGATACTTCATGGCATGCTGTGGGATTTTATTTGTATCAAGTAGATGAAGAAAATCCTAAGAGGAAGTTCTTCAATTATTTCGGTTCAATTACTCTCAATGAGAGGGAAGCTAGGTTTTCCCAACCAAAGAGAGAACTGTATGGTTTGATGATGGCACTTAGAGCTACCAAATATCAGACCTTTGGTTGCAGGAATTTAACGGTTGAAACTGATGCTAGTTACATTAAGGGAATGTTGGACAATCCCAGCAGTGGCCCAAATGCTAGTATCAACCGTTGGATAGAAGAAATAAGACTTTGGAAATTTACCTTAGTACATATTAAAGGTCTGGTTCATGGACCAGATGGATTGTCAAGACCGCCTCCGGGTGGTGGATCTACTGAGAGACCAGAAGGCTGGGAAGACTTCTTAGTAGAGGATGATGGAAAACCTGTTAAATTTCGAATGGGAGAAGGACAGACTGAGTCTCCTTTGGACTTTGAAATTTTCAGAGATGCTATTGATCCTAGATCAGGATATTTGACTGAGGTTGTTAATACCTCTGGATTAGCAAAGGATGTAGAGGATTTTGAAGAAGAGCTTCAAGAAGTTCGTGATGAAGACAGACTATGGAAATATTATTTTGAGTCTGCGCTCTTCAAGAAAGGAAAAGTAGTGAATAGCTTTTCGCTTAACGAAGTGTTAGTTATTCCACCGGATATTGATGCGGATTGGTCAAGAGACCACCCATATGATGAACTTCACCGAAGTTCAGAAGGATTGAAACAGGATGAAGAAATACCAAAGATTATTCATTGGTTGAGAGACTCTAACTCAGATGTAACATCACAAATGAGTAGCTCAGAAAAGACAAATTTTATAAGAAGAGCTTTAAAGTTCTTTTTAGATGATGAAGGCAGATTATACCATAAGCCCTTAGATGATTCAAGTAACCATCGGTTGTTTGTACCAAAGGAAAAGAGAATGTGGATGTTGATAGCAGCTCATGATAACCTTGGACATAAAGGAATGTTTGCTACTAAAGCGCTTATCGAAAAACGCTTTTGGTGGCCACACTTCGAAGAAGATGTTGATTGGTTCATAAAATCATGTCAGCCTTGTCAGGATAGAAGATTGGACCTCTTAAGGATCCCTCCTGTCCTCACTCACACCCCTTCACTATTCCAGAAGATTCATATTGATGTCATTAAAATGACACCAGCTAGTAGAGGTTGCAAAAACATCGTCCACGGACGTTGCGCCTTATCAAATTGGTCAGAAGCAAGGGCCATTGCTAGCGAGAATACAAGACAACTTGCGGAATGGTTCTTTGATGATATCTTATGCAGATGGGGAACACCGGAGGAAATCGTTACCGATAACGCTCCTCAGATGATTGCCCTAACCAACTGGTTGCGTGATAAGTATGGTGTTCGTGGAATTCGAATTTCGCCTTACAACTCACAAGCCAATGGAAAGATTGAAAGAGCACACTTTGACCTGAGACAGGCTTTAGCGAAAGCAACAAGCGGAAATTTGAACCATTGGTATTACTTCTTGAAGCACATTTTGTGGGCAGATAGAATAACTACTAGAAAAACGTTAGGATGTTCACCATACTTCTTTGTATTGGGGGCGGAACCTATATTGCCGCTTGATATTGTAGAAGCTACCTGGCTTGTAAAAACGCCGGAAAGAGTGTGGACCAGAGAAGAACTCATTGGGTATCGTGCGCAAGCGCTCGCTAAGCACCGTACTCATGTTCAAGAAATGGTAGAAAGGATAACAGAAAATAAAAGGAAGAACTTGAGGAAATTCGAACGAGATTATATGCATACCATTAAGCCATATGATTTTAAACCGGGTACGCTTGTACAAGTTCGAAATACTCAAATAGAAAAGAACTTAGATAGAAAGATGTTCCCAAGGTACTTTGGACCATGCATAGTCATAAGAAGAACCAAGGGAGGATCATATATCTTGGCTGAGATGGATGGTACACTCATGAGGGGAAAATATGGCGCTTTCAGAGTGCTCCCACATGTTACACGCTATCAACCCATTGAATTACCAGAAAATATAGACAGACTTATTCATATGTCGAAAGACAAGTTGGATCAGCTGGTAGAAGAAGAAGATGAAGTCGATTATGGACCTGATAAGGATTATATCTTTGAAAGAGTCCCCAACTTACGAATAAACGAAGAACAATTAGACTTCGCTGAAGTCTGAGAAATCAAACGGTTTTAGTTGGATCGACAAAAGGATCGGATTTATGGGCGCATCAAGCGCTACTAACACGAGTACAAAAGTGTCCGACTAAATGTATGGAAGTTTTGTATTTTATAAGGAAAAGAAAGGAATATTGTGAAGAGATCTAGGCAGAAACATATCCTCCCTTGGAAGTGGAAGCTACAGACTCTTTAGCCTTGCCTTTGTTGGTGAGGTCCTCTACAATGGACTCAGTATCCATAGAATCGTCAATACCTAACTTCCCAAGACGATGATTGTTGATCTCTTCGAGCTGAGCAAGGCTAGACTTGTACTGGCTATGAGCATGCAAAATGGTGTGCTGAAGGGTGATGATCTCAGTCCTCAAGAAGTTGGCGACGGAAAGGAGCTGTTCAGGATCGTATTTGGACATGTTGGCGAAGGGCAACAACCCTGCAACGTGAAGGACTCGAGCATGACCCTCCTCGCGGACGCGAAGTTGTTCTTCGCTGAAGTTAGAAAGATGGAAAAGAAAACTTGACAAGATTAGTGGCGTACCAGGGGTTTCCTCGGTCGTGTCAACAATGGGAGTGAGCAAACGAGCCCTCTTGTGGTTAGAGACCGGTGGGACGGAAATTCCATTAGGCCCAGACTATAGCAGAAATTAATAAAAGAATGTCACGAAGTCGATACTTACTTTCTTGCTCTTGGTGATAGTCATTTGCTGAAGGGGCTTGTATTTGCCAGACACCTTCGCTTGCTTGGCCTTGGGTGGTGCATGGATAGAGGCGCTGACGCCTTTGGACTTGGACTTGTCAATAAGAAAGGGAATATAATGAAAGATTAAAGAACGTACTTTGGCACGGACAGGAGCATCGACAATGATCTCCATGTTGTCGTCGGACTCGACGAAAGCATTGGACTTCTAAGAGAAAGGAATAACATAGTCTGCAGTGAAGTCCATAAAAGACTTACCACGGGACATTTGGTGGGCTTCGCCTTGTTGTGGAGTTTCTCCTCAGCCTTCTGGCGGAGTTTCTCTTCGTGCTGGTCGTGAGAAACAATGGCTTCGGCGATAAAAGCTTCATGAGCAGCATAAGATGGAATAGTCGGAACTCCAGGCACAGCCTGAAGTTTCTCGAGTAAGGCAAAGCACTTCTGAACGAACTCTAATGCTTCGGGATCCTTGCCAATGTGATGGTGCGACATGGAAGTAGACTGCAGCGAAGTTAGCGATTATCGCGGGAAATGGAAAGGTCGAGAACATACCAAGCAGCTGGCGATAGAGTGAGCTCCGGCTTCGGCCAGGAAGTGACTCTTGCTATTGAGAAGGTCCTCCATTTGTTTGAGGAACCCTGGCTGGTCGTGAAGGAACTCCGCGCGTCCACTCCAGTTTGGAATCTTGTTTGACATGTTAAACGATGGAAAGAAGGAAAGATTGTTTGATAAGAATGTCCAGAATTTGAGGAACCTTTTATACGTTCTTGGAGTCAACAGGGGTTGACATTTCTTTTGTTAGGGGGAGAGGACTCCGATTTTTCCGTGAAATTTTAAATTTTGAATGCGGATAAATTCGTGAAGTTGCCTCAACAACCTAAGAATGGAATGGAACTACGCTGACATTAGGGAAGTTGCCTCAGCGACCTAAGAATGTAATGGAAATACTGTGTAGGGAACAGGAATGGAATGTTGGTTGCTTTACGCATTTTCAAATTTCAGACACTTGCTACACTTTAACAAAGGAATTGGGATATGATAGATAGGGTCTACAGTTCTAGAGCGAGCTGGTAATTGGAAATATTACATTGAAATCCGTCTATCATCCCCTACGGAAAGATCAGAGTAAATTTTCGGAGACTTCAGAGAAGTCTTGGAAAACTCACCTCTTCGGGAGTATAATTTATACTTCCTGGAAAAGAGTACCTAGCAGTGTTAGGCTCGAAGGAATAGAACCCATAGTACCCATGTTCAGGTAAATAGAGAGCGGAATCGGGGACTAAAGGAAGAAAGAAGTTAACTTCATACGCCCAAGCTTCAATGGCTCCGGGGATAGAAGCAACTTTGAGCTTAAGGAATCCAACTCTAGCCATCGCGTTGCCAAGTCGATTAAACACCTTGCGTGAAGTCGGATGGAATCGATGATTATTGAGTGGACCGTGATAGATACGGCCTTGAGCAGGATCGAATAAAAGGATAAATTGGAGGTATGGTCCGTTGTGGCGGATAGCTACTAAGAACTGAAGTTGTATAGCCAACTCAGCTTCTCGCTCAGTAGAAAGAGGAATCCGTAGCACAATGCGATTGTCATCCTGGAAATAAGGACCCCCAATTGGAGGAATAAAATTGGCAGGATATGCGTCTTCAGCGAAGTTAGTGAAATCTTGGATATAAGATAAGAAAACTCACAATGAGCTAGCATGGCGTATAATTGTTCAATAGCCAACCTCATGATAGAAGGAAAGATAGTGTAAAGAAAGGATTTGATCATGGTAACCTCGCCTGGAGACTTCGGCGAAGTTATAATACTCTTTCGAGTAAGGGAAAGGGTGTCGGCAAGAGAACAGATAGTCACAGAGAGTCGGTCTTGAGTCTTGAGAAGCCGGGTCAACTCGACCATGCGCTCGTGGAAGTCTAGAAAGAAACAAAACTTAGAAGGAATAAGGAAAGAAAGATTAAAGACTTACGACCAGGAGTGGGTGCACCCCAAGCTCGAACCTGATCCATCTGAGAAAAGGCCTCGTCTTGAGGGAGGATCCAGTCGCAAAGGTACCGATAAGTTTTGCATCGGGCACATTTGTCGGACCGGCCTACATAATTGCACTCCACGCGGGCAATAATGCAAGTCAAGCATGAAATCCACATCTCCTAGGAAAAGAATAAGTTAACAAAGGAATAAAGGAACACAAAAGGAAGCTTACCGCTTTCATAGATCGCCCAGACTCCAAAATATCACGGAGGGAGAAGGCTTCCCCGCGAGGAACATCGAAGCGATAAGGAACTTCTAAAAAAAATAAAAATAAAAAAAAAAAAATTAAATTAGAAATTCAGAAACGAGATAGGATAAATAAAACTTACCAACGGAGGACTGCGCTAACAGATGCTTGACATCATGCGACTCCTAAGAAAGTTGGTTAAGTAGGAAAGAATAAAAAAAAAAAAGGAATAGGCAAGGACTTACCATGTCCATACGCCGACGTTGGATGTTCTTTTTGGCAGGCGGAGGGCTTATTGAAACCGCCCGGCCTTTTCCCTTCTCGCTGACAGTATTCTTGGATGAAGCGGGAGGAGCCTTGGACGAGCCAGCCTAAGAAAGAAATTTAGACTGAAGAAAGGATTTAAACAGACTAAAGGATGACTTACCGTGGTACTGCGCGTGGTCGGACGACCTTCGACGGTCAGAGGAACTGAAGGAGATGGCCTTTCATCGTCTTCGCGGATGGTCTGTAAAATAGAATAAGGAAAGGAACGAATAGATAGAGGAAGGACTTACAGTGGATCGACGAGAAGGAGCAGGTTTTGGAAGAGGTTTTGGGTGAGGCCAGTTCAGAATGATCACCTCTACCCTGCCTCTGCCTCTGCCCTGCCCGGATCCTCGAGCCCGTCCTCGCGTTGGCCTAGTCATGGGCTACCGAAAAGGTTAGCATCAAGATTAGGAGAACATATGGAAAAGGATACGTGCGACAGGGGGAGACGACCTTAGCTCATCCACTTCGGATTCGCCGGAATCGTCCTCTTCTTCATCATCTTCAGCGGCATTGTCAACACCGTCTTCGGAAGCCGTTTCTGGCTCAGTTGTCGATGTCTGAAACAAAGGGAAGATTGAAATAAGATATAAGGAAAGATAAAAGAAAGAAAGAAGGAAACTTACCCTCTTCGCGGAAGAAGAAAGTCGAGGCTTCTTGATTGGCGGAACCGCTTCGATTTCGACTTCGGAACTTTCAGAAGGTGGAGGCCGAGCTTTCTTTGCGGAAAGTGAACGCCGTTGGGCGAGATCCAAGGAACGTCGATATTCGGGAGTCCAAGCTGGAGGACTGAATACCGCAAGAGGGGCTACTTCACTTAAGTAGTTTTGGTTGGGAGAAAGACGAAGATTGCAGGCCGGCTGAGAAGTTGGTTAGAAAGGAAAAGGAAAAGAATGGATTATATATGCACCAAATTGTAACTATCCCAGAGAGCAAGCTCATCTGCGGATAGAATCCAAGCATCAGGTTGGATCTCCGGAGGTGCAAGGCGGGAAACCGCAGCGCAAAGACTGCCGACAGCGGTAGGGAATAGTCGATGTGTATGTTTTGCGCGGAACTCATCCGCAATGCGATTCTATAGAAGAAACATCAGATAGATTAAAAGGATGGAAGAAGATTGACTTACGAGGCCGCGTTCTTCAAACTGGAAGGCTGCCTTGATAAGAGCCTTGCGCTCGTCTTCGTTCTTGACAGGACGCGTTACTGCATCTTGAAAGCAGCGGTGGACGCGGTAGAGATCGTTGTTGAACACTTCGATACCGTGATTATTGAACTCCGTAAGCCCGGGAAGCAGAGACATGGCTAAGAAAGAGACGACGCGTTAGAAGGGAAGGAAAAAGTAAGGAAGGAAGTTAAACAAAACTTGCGAAAAGGGGGACATACATAAAAAGGGGGTTCGGCATACGCTGGATGACTTAGAAAAAGTGCGAGTTCCCTCTCGCGGAACCAAGTGGAGTGGGAATTTCCCAAAAAGGAAGACTTCTTGCTGTTTAATACATCGGACCCTTGATGGCTTAGATGTCAAATCAATAGCAGGAACAGACCATCTTGATAAGATGTGATAGATAAGAAAAAGGATAGATTAAAGGGTCCAGTACCCGCAAAATATGCGTGAACTTCATAGAATTGCATACCAACCAGAAGGAACATTGCGGATTAAGGCAGAAAGATTGCGGATTGACTTCAATGCAGCTAAGACGGACTGGGGACAGTCCTTTCTTTTGTTAGGGGGAGATATCGCGATATAAATCGGAAAAGACCTTAAAGATGCATATTTATACAATTTTAACACTTATGAGTTATAAATTATGGGCTTAATAGGACTAGAGTGAGCCCGCACTTCTAGTTAAAGCATGAGCCTCTACAAGAGACTTTATCCGTACGAAATGTACAAAATTAGGAAAGATGAGAGACTTCACTGAAGTTCAGAAAACTGTATGAACTTCAGGAAGCAGCCGTTTAAAAACCTTCGTTCTTGTATTGGAAGGCCTCCTCTTACTCCTGGAATGCTCATAGCAAACATAGGGATTTTATTATACAATTTATTGAAACTTCAATGAAGTCTGGTTGGACTGCTCGGATATTGGAATTCTCGGATATAGAAATCCAAACAAGGATAAAGGAAGGAACATCCGATTCTCACGAACGGAAAATGGAAAGAATAGGAATTTCTCGGAAAACCAAGGAAACACGGACTTCAGCGAAGTGCACGTGTTATTTGATTGCAAGAGGGAAACCTTGGGGACAGGGCCTAGGATTGAGGCTAGATCTTCTCCAAAAAGGAATAGAACAGGAACAGGAAGAATGGATACGCCTGAAACAGGGACTCGTTCCCTAGGAAAAACAGGAGAATGTGGATATGTCGGGTACTTCGGCGAAGTCAAGTCCCTACATCGCAACCAGGAAACAAGGAATAGATATTCAGTTTAATATTCGATTGGGCACTTCAGCACATAAAACTCTTGGATTATACCTGATTAAGCGAGTTTCTGTTTGACTGAAAGGGATTTCATTATTATTTACTAGTTTCACACACATTTTGGACTTTTACTATTATTTATTAGAGAAACCGTATATAAGGAGGGCAGGAAAGAGGGATTTTCCCCAGCAACCTACGAGAGGAGACGCAGTTCACCTACTAGGATTCGCTCGAGATTTGACCTTTGCCCCAGTCTTCACTGAAGTTGGTGTTCTGTGTTTGGAAGGATAGATTAGATTATTGCAATTGAATTTGGTATTGGCATATTGTCTTGGAATTGAACTCTGGATATTGAAGTCAATTTGGACTTATATTGAATTTGGATTGCTATTGTCTAGTTTGGATATTGAACTTGAAACCGAACTTCGGCGAAGACTTGTAAAAGCTTTGTTGAAAAGTCAGATATCGAATTTTGGGATTTGTGAATCATATTGTCACTCTTGTAGTGAAAGAACCTTGATTGAAACAACTATAAAACCGAAGACCCCTCATATTCTATCTTTCTTGGTGCCTCTTAGTGAAAACTAAAGCCTTAAGAATTCCGACCTCCACCCTTTACACTTGTGTATACTCTTCTTGGTGTGGTTTTGGTTTGCGCACTTCGTGCTTGAGGTGTGTTTACTAGCCATATTTAGTGGTGTTACACAGTGTTATTATCTGGTGACCACCGCAGGGGGTGGTATTACTAGGAAAGAAAGAATTCTTGAAACCGTACACTTCGCAGAAGTTAGCTTCTAAGGAGTACAATTGTTCATTTGGTTGAGATCAAACCGAAGTACTTGTCAAAATTGCACCCAGATCTAAGAAAATAGATAAGGGAAAAGCAGTTAGCACTTTGCGAACGAGATCAATGCAGACTTCGAGCGCTGCAGGAAATTTAGAATTAACCGAACATCGAATTTCTAAGATCCAACAGGAAAAAGAATTAGAAAAGCAAGTTGCTCTTCTAAAGGAAAATATACAATTGCAACAAGAGATTAATAGTCTCAGACTTGCCTCATTAAGGGATAGAGCCTTAGCAACTACTTTGGCTGTATCTATTTTTGAAAGAATAAGGAACTTCGGCGAAGAAACCGAAAATCCAGAAAACTCTTCGTCACAAGTTAGAGAAGGAACACCGGAACCACCGGTACCTCCAGCGAATACTCCAGTTTCAGAACCGGAAGATATTTCGGACCCTTTTCAATCTTTTGAGAGAGACTTAGATTTTAATATTCAATTATTGAGTAGAGCTAATATGGCAAACTCAGTAAATACAGAAGGACCAGAACCACAGGAAAATGTGGTTCGACCAGTGAAACAGTCATGGATGGACCTCACAGCGGAAGCTAGGGAGGTCTTGAAAGGAGACAAACATAAGATGAGATTACAGGTCTTTAGTAAAGACCGTCCGGAAACGTTTGAAGCTTGGTTGACTGCGCTAGAAGATTATTTTCGATGGAATAATATCGAGAATGATGAGGCGAAGATCAACATTGCAATGACACAGATGGATCTGACCACCCGAGAGTTGCTCGAAGATGTTATTGCCTCTGCAAGAGGTTACGACTGGGAGCTTTTCAAGGATGAGTTGCTTCAGGAATTTCCTGAAGCGCAGGATAGGAAGATCGGCTCAAGGGAGCGTCTTCTTGCTGTCTGTGAACGAGCAAAGTACATTCCGTTCAGTCATACGTCGAAGTTAGCGGCATTTAATAGAGAATTCAACTTAGAAGCTAAAAAGTTGAAGAATACTATGCCCCCGCTGATTACGAATATTGACTTAGTCTCGTATTATTTGAATACGTTGGAACCAAGATTTGCGGACGAGATTAGAAAGCATTTAGTAGCGAAAGCTATGTCTGAAATGCGAAGGGACACTGACATTCGAGAAAAGCTCAAGAAGCGTCAGGACCCTTGGACAATCGATGAAGTCCAGGAAGCTGCAATTACAATGTCAGCTACCATGGTTCAAAGTGTTTATGCACCAGGACTTGGAGTTTCGAGTAGAGATACTTATTCAGGTGTCTCCCCGGAAGGCCTAAATAGACTTCATGGTGTAAAACAGACTGCGGATCAGTACGTTCGTCCTCCGATGCCAGAGACACAGGATAGAAAGATAAAAGATGAATGGGAACACAAAGTATCAGTATCAATGGATACCTACAATGTGAAACTTCGCGAACTTGGACACCAAGTTTCCGAGCAGAGTAAAGCAACCGAAAATACCAATCGGTTACTTCTCGAAGTCATGAAGTTAGTGAAAGTTGGTGCAAATAACGGTAACCAAAGTAGTGGAAACCAGTACCAGCGACCTAGCGATCGACCAGATCGGCCGCGCAATAATAACGAGACTTCGGCGAAGTCCAACTGGCTGGATGATCTTCAGTGTTGGTTCTGTAGCAAAGAAGGGCATACCGCGAGGGACTGTCCAGAGCAAGCGAAGTTGCTGGAAAATGGAATTTTGAAAAGAAATTCCGAAGGAAAGATTGAGTTGAAGGACGGAAGTCGACTTCCAGTTGTAAATGTGAAGGAACCTGGTCCTACTCATGCAGAGAGAGTGTTGGCAATTGCCAAAGAAAGAGGATGGCTGGCCGCAAGCTCTGCAGCAGCTCAAAGTATGTTGTATGAAGTAGAAGAAGAACCGACCGTAGTGAACAGTTTTCAGTATGCGTTAGAAGAAACATTGAAAGAAATTGGAAGCGATGAGTCGCACGCGTTAGCGGTTCTTATGAAGAAATTGAATGGGTCAAAAAACTAGGAGATCCGATGAAAGGGCAGGATAGAGAGGGCAGGAATGCTAAAGCCCTGAATACCAAAAAGACCCTAGAGGAACCTAGAAAATTGATACCGCAGGTTGTAATAAATACACCTAAGAATTTCGATAGATCCAGATATATAATTCCTCAGATGAGAGAGGAGGAAGAAGAAAATGGAGAGAAAACGGAGACTTCAGTGAAGTCCCCAGATAATGCGCGAATTGAAGAAATCGAGGAAGAAGATGTTCCTCAGGAAAGACCGTTTGATCGTGTAAAACCGGTCGAAAGAATATTTCAGCCAAGAGACTATGCTCGCCCAAGGAAAGAAGAACTTAAAGAAAATAGTTCTTCTAAGGAAAGGGTAGTTTATACTCGTGCTGAAGAGATCAGAAAGGCTGTAAGGCCGAAGGAATCATTATCCGACACGGATTGGAAGTCGGTAAAACAGAAAGCAGTCGATAGTATTGCAGAAAAGATTTTGCGGAAAGAAGTTGAAATTTCGGCAGAGCATGCTATTAAAGCCTCTCCGGAATTACAAAAAGCTTTGATGTGGAAGATTAGGAACCGAAGGCTTCCTAGAAGAAATGCGAATGTGTTCTTTAAAGAAGCCGGAACAGAAGAAAAGCTCGGACGAGACATTTTGTCAGGCTTCAGCGAAGATACCGAATTTGTCGATATCGAAGACGTTGAAGTCGCACAGACTTTCGAAATTTTGGAGGAGCCCCGAGGCCATCTTGAAGAAGGCTCGGTGGTACACAAAGACGCGGTAGAACAATATATCAGCGACCTACCTCCGGAAGATAGAAAGAAAGTGATAATCGTCGCAAGGGTTATGGATACCTCCGATGCATTTTCCCTGAGATAAATGGTTCTAAGGAAGAGGTTGAAGCCATCACTGACGGTGGATCACAGATAGTTGCGATTGATATGGTTGTGGCTGTTGGACTTGGTCTGACATGGGATCCAGAATCCAATATTTTGATGCAATCAGCTAATGGCCAACTTCAAAGAACTAAAGGGTTAGCTAGAAATGTGCCCTTCTGGTTCGGAGAAATTACGGTCTATCTCCAACTTCACGTTGTTGAGGAAGCGCCGTATCAAGTATTATTGGGTAGACCGTTTGATGCCTTGACCAATTCGAGTATTCAGAATTTCCCGGATGGAGATCAACATATTATTGCCACTTGTCCTAATACTGGCGTGAAATGTACAATCCCTACTTACCCGAGAGGTGGTGGAAAACGAATCTGTCCGAAAGTAAGGGAACCGGCACTGAAATCCGAAGATGCGGTTTCCGCGAAGTCCAGAAAAGAATACGAAAATGACGAAAAGTCGGAAACATTAAATTTTCAGTTAGCCTTGAGGAATTGCTAGATGATCAAGGAGAGGTTGCTGTTAGTTTTATATTTTCCGAGGATAAAAACATAAAAATAGAAGGATATAAATTGCCAGACTCTCACCACTTCGGAGAAGAAGAGTTGGCGGAAGCTTTCGTATTGGCTAATGCAGCTAATTTCGAAGATCAGATTGCATCTCAGAAAGTCCAGGATTTTCAGAGATCAAAGGAAGAAAAAGGATATGCCGTATTTAGTGTATGGCGAGATAACATAGACTTTGACTGTGGAAATCTAGATTCTCACAGTTCCGAAGACTTCAGCGAACTTGAAGTTAAAGAAAAAGGCGTTGATAAAACGGTCCCTAATTTAAATTTGGAAAAGTCTCAGTCTATGGAAAGTATAAACCAGTGCATTTGAAGGTTAGACCTCAACTTGCATCAATGCCAGAAGAATTTCGGGTTCAAAGGAATATTACAGGCGATCCGCTTGCGGAATTACCTGAATTGTCGAAACATCCACCTGAATATTCACCAGGCGAAAGATATACAAAGGAAAGAAAAGATGGCATAGACAAGAATCATTCAGAAGATTTCTTGTGGCCAGAAGAAAGAAAATTGTTGCATCATTTTATGCTCACTCAAGAGAAGGGTTTTGCTTGGACAGCAGAAGAAGGAGGAAATTTCAGAACTGATTTCTTCCCTCCTGTAAAGTTTCCAGTATTGCCTCATACTCCTTGGGTAGAAAGGAATATTCCTATACCTCCTGGCATTTATGAAGAAGTGTGTAACATTTTGAAAGATAAGATAGCAGCTGGTGTTTACGAACCCACTACTTCCTCTTATCGGTCCAGATGGTTTATGGTTTTAAAGAAAGATGGAAAAAGCCTTCGCTTAGTTCATAGTCTGGAGGCTTTGAACCGAGTTACAATTCAACACTCAGGTATTCCGCCTGGAACTGCAGAAATTGCTTCTAGCTTTTCAGGAAGGGCATGTTTAGGCATGTTGGATATTTGGGTTGGATATGATGAAAGGTTAATAGATGAGAAGTCTAGGGACTATACTACATTCCAGACTCCTTTTGGTCCCTATCGATTGGTTAAATTGCCAATGGGTTGGACTAATTCTGTACCTATCTTTCATGAAGATGTTTCATATATCTTTAGAGATGAAATACCTCATGTAACAAGACCATATATCGATGATGTTCCTATCAGAGGACCAGCCACAAGATATGAAACTTCAGATGGTTCATTTGAAACCATCCAAGAAAATAAAGGAATAAGAAGATTTGTATGGGAACATTTTCAGAATGTAAATCGGATAGTTCAGCGCATGAAGTATGTTGGAGGGACCTTTTCAGGACCTTGAATTGAAACAACTATAAAACCGAAGACCCCACATATTCTATCTTTCTTGGTGCCTCTTAGTGAAAACTAAAGCCTTAAGAATCGACCTCCACCCTTTACTTGTGTATACTCTTCTTGGTGTGGTTTTGGTTTCATGCACTTCGTGCTTGAGGTGTGTTTACTAGCCATATTTAGTGGTGTTACACGGTTATTATCTGGTGACCACGCGGGGGTGGTATTACTAGGAAAGAAAGAATTCTTGAAACCGTTACACTTGAAGTTAGCTTCTAAGAATACAATTGTTCATTTGGTTGAGATCAAACCCGAAGTACTTGTCAAAATTGCACCCAGATCTAAGAAAATAGATAAGGGAAAAGCAGTTAGCACTGCGAGCGAGATCAATGCAGACTCGGCGTGCAGGAAATTTAGAATTAACCGAACATCGAATTCCAATCAGGAAAAATTAGAAAAGCAAGTTGCTCTCTAAAGGAAAATATACAATTGCAACAAGAGATTAAAGTCTCAGACTTGCCTCATTAGGGATAGAGCCTTAGCAACTACTTTGGCTGTATCTATTTTTGAAAGAATAAGGAACTTTGAAAACCGAAGATCCAGAAAACTCTTCGTCACAAGTTAGAAGAACACGAACCACGGTACCTCCAGCTACTAGTTTCAGAACCGGAAGATATTTCGGACCCAATCTTTTGAGAGAGAGACTTAGATTTTAATATTGAATTATTGAGTAGAGCTAATATGGCAAACTCAGTAAATACAGAAGGACCAGAACCACAGGAAAATGTGGTTCGACCAGTGAAACAGTCATGGATGGACTCTGGCGGAAGCTAGGGAGGTCTTGAAAAGACAAACATAAGATGAGATTACAGGTCTTTAGTAAAGACCGTCCGAAACGCTTGAAGCTTGGTTGACTGCGCTAGAAGATTATTTTCGATGGAATAATATCGAGAATGATGAGCGAAGATCAACATTGCGTAATGACAACCAGATGGATCTGAACACCCGAGAGTTGCTCGAAGATGTTATTGCCTCTGCAAGAGGTTACGACTGGGAGCTTTTCAGGATGAGTTGCTTCAGGAATTTCCTGAAGCGCAGGATAGGAAGAATCGGCTCAAGGGAGCGTCTTCTTGCTGTCTGTGAACGAGCAAAGTAGCATCCACGTTCAGTCATACGTCGAAGATTAGCGGCATTTAATAGAAGAATTCAACTTAGAAGCTTAAAAAGTTGATAGAATACTATGCCCCGCTGATTACGAAATATTGACTTAGTCTCGTATTATTTGAATCGTTGGAACCAAAGAATTTGGGACCGAGATTAGAAAGCATTTAGTAGCGAAAGCTAATGTCTGAAATCTTGAAGGGACACTGACATTACGAAAAGCTCAAGAAGCGTCAGGACGCCTTGGACAATCGATGAAAGTCCAGGAAGCTGCAATTACAATGTCAGCTACCATGGTTCAAAGTGTTTATGCACCAGGACTTGGAGGTTTGAGTAGAGATACTTATTCAGTGTCTCCCCGGAAGGCCTAAATAGACTTCATGGTGTGAAAACAGACTGCCGGATCAGTACGTTCGTCCTCCGATGCCAGAACCACAGGATAGAAAGATAAAAGATGAATGGGAACACAAAGTATCAGTATCAATGGATACCTACAATGTGAAACTTCGCGAACTTGGACACCAAGTTTTCCGAGCAGAGTAAAGCAACCGAAAATACCAATCGCGTTACTTCTCGCAAGTCATGAAGTTAGTGAAAAGTTGGGTGCAAAATAACGGTAACCAAAGTAGTGGAAACCAGTACCAGCGACCTAGCGATCGACCAGATCGGCGCGCAATCTAATAACGAGACTGTCGGCGAAGTCCAACTGGCTGGATGATCTTCAGTGTTGGTTCTGTAGCAAAGAAGGGCATACCGCGAGGGACTGTCGAGCGAAGTTGCTGGAAAATGGAATTTTGAAAAAATTCGAAGGAAAGATTGAGTTGAAGGACGGAAGTCGACTTTGGTGTAAATGTGAAGGAACCCGGTCCTAGCAGAGAGTGTTGCCCTTGCCGAAAATATATGAAAGTGGCTCGATAAATAGTGAACAGTTCAGTATCAGTTAGGCTGAAGAAAGGTAAACGATAAAAGTCGCCGCGTGCGCGGTTCGAAGAATTGAATGGGTCCGCTCGAGATCCGATAAGAGGCAGGAATGCTAAAGCCCTGAATACCAAAAAGAAGAGGAACCTAGAAATTGATACCCATAGGTTAATACGCCTAAGAATTTCGATCCAGATATATAATTCCTCAGATGAGAGAGGAGGAAGAAGAAAAAACGGAGACTTCAGTGAAGTCCCCAGATGCGCGGAAGAAATCGAGGAAAGATGTTCAGGAAAGACCATTTGATCGTGTAAAACGGGTCGAAAGTCAGCCAAGAGACTATGCTCGCCCAGGAAAGAAGAACTTAAAGAAAATAGTTCTTCTAAGGAAAGGGTAGTTTATACTCGTGCTGAAGAGATCAGAAAGGCTGTAAGGCCGAAGGAATCATCATTATCCGACACGGATTGGAAGTCGGTGAAAACAGAAAGCAGTCGATAGTATTGCAGAAAAGATTTTGCGGAAAGAAGTTGAAATTTCGGCAGAGCATGCTATTAAAGCCTCTCCGGAATTACAAAAAAGTTTTGATGATGGAAGATTAGGAACCGAAGGCTTCCTAGAAGAAATGCGAATGTGTTTCTTTGAAAGAAGCCGAACAGAAGAAAAGCTCGGACGAGACATTTTGTCAGGCTTCAAGCGAAGATACCGAATTTGTCGATATCGAAGACGTTGAAGTCGCACAGACTTTCGAAATTTTGGAGGACCCCCGAGGCCATCTTGAAGAAGGCTTCGTGGTACACAAAGACCGCGGTAGAACAATATATCAGCGACCTACCTCCGGAAGATAGAAAGAAGTGATAATCGTCGCAAGGGTTATGGATACCCTCCGATGCATTTTCCCTGAGATAAAATGGTTTCTAAGGAAGAGGTTGAAGCCATCACTGACGGTGGATCACAGATAGTTTGCGATTGATATGGTTGTGGCTGTTGGACTTGGTCTGACATGGGATCCAGAATCCAATATTTTGATGCAATCAGCTAATGGCCAACTTCAAAGAACTAAAGGGTTAGCTAGAAATGTGCCCTTCTGGTTCGGAGAAAATTACGGTCTATCTCCAACTTCACGTTGTTAGGAAGCGCCGTATCAAGTATTATTGGGTAGACCGTTTGATGCCTTGACCAATTCGAGTATTCAGAATTTCCCGGATGGAGATCAACATATTATTGCCACTTGTCCTAATACTGGCGTGAAATGTACAATCCCTACTTACCCGAGAGGTGGTGGAAAACGAATCTGTCCGAAAGTAAGGGAACCGGCACTGAAATCCGAAGATGCGGTTTCCGCGAAGTCCAGAAAAGAATACGAAAATGACGAAAAGTCGGAAACATTAAATTTTCAGTTAGCCTTGAGGAATTGCTAGATGATCAAGGAGAGGTTGCTGTTAGTTTTATATTTTCCGAGGATAAAAACATAAAAATAGAAGGATATAAATTGCCAGACTCTCACCACTTCGGAGAAGAAGAGTTGGCGGAAGCTTTCGTATTGGCTAATGCAGCTAATTTCGAAGATCAGATTGCATCTCAGAAAGTCCAGGATTTTCAGAGATCAAAGGAAGAAAAAGGATATGCCGTATTTAGTGTATGGCGAGATAACATAGACTTTGACTGTGGAAATCTAGATTCTCACAGTTCCGAAGACTTCAGCGAACTTGAAGTTAAAGAAAAAGGCGTTGATAAAACGGTCCCTAATTTAAATTTGGAAAAGGTCTCAGTCTATGGAAAGTATAAACCAGTGCATTTGAAGGTTAGACCTCAACTTGCATCAATGCCAGAAGAATTTCGGGTTCAAAGGAATATTACAGGCGATCCGCTTGCGGAATTACCTGAATTGTCGAAACATCCACCTGAATATTCACCAGGCGAAAGATATACAAAGGAAAGAAAAGATGGCATAGACAAGAATCATTCAGAAGATTTCTTGTGGCCAGAAGAAAGAAAATTGTTGCATCATTTTATGCTCACTCAAGAGAAGGGTTTTGCTTGGACAGCAGAAGAAGGAGGAAATTTCAGAACTGATTTCTTCCCTCCTGTAAAGTTTCCAGTATTGCCTCATACTCCTTGGGTAGAAAGGAATATTCCTATACCTCCTGGCATTTATGAAGAAGTGTGTAACATTTTGAAAGATAAGATAGCAGCTGGTGTTTACGAACCCACTACTTCCTCTTATCGGTCCAGATGGTTTATGGTTTTAAAGAAAGATGGAAAAAGCCTTCGCTTAGTTCATAGTCTGGAGGCTTTGAACCGAGTTACAATTCAACACTCAGGTATTCCGCCTGGAACTGCAGAAATTGCTTCTAGCTTTTCAGGAAGGGCATGTTTAGGCATGTTGGATATTTGGGTTGGATATGATGAAAGGTTAATAGATGAGAAGTCTAGGGACTATACTACATTCCAGACTCCTTTTGGTCCCTATCGATTGGTTAAATTGCCAATGGGTTGGACTAATTCTGTACCTATCTTTCATGAAGATGTTTCATATATCTTTAGAGATGAAATACCTCATGTAACAAGACCATATATCGATGATGTTCCTATCAGAGGACCAGCCACAAGATATGAAACTTCAGATGGTTCATTTGAAACCATCCAAGAAAATAAAGGAATAAGAAGATTTGTATGGGAACATTTTCAGAATGTAAATCGGATAGTTCAGCGCATGAAGTATGTTGGAGGGACCTTTTCAGGACCAAAAGCGTACTTATGTGTATCAGAGGGTTTAGTAGTAGAACACAGAGTGTCCTATGAAGGAGAAAAACCAGTAGAAAAGTTAGCGGAAGTGATCCTGTCTTGGGACCCAGCTAACTTTGAGAATAAAACGCATATCAAGTCTTTCTTGGGCACTGCTGGACAGATGCGGATGTTCATTAAAGACTATGCAAAGATCACTAGGCCGTTGACTAGATTGACAGCGGCGAATGTACCATTTGTCATTGGTGAAGAACAGATTGTTGCAGTTCGCAAAATACAAGAAGGTATTAAGAACGCTCCTGCTCTTAGACCAATTGACCATCTGAACCCAAGTGGAATCACACTAGCAGTGGATACTTCATGGCATGCTGTGGGATTTTATTTGTATCAAGTAGATGAAGAAAATCCTAAGAGGAAGTTCTTCAATTATTTCGGTTCAATTACTCTCAATGAGAGGGAAGCTAGGTTTTCCCAACCAAAGAGAGAACTGTATGGTTTGATGATGGCACTTAGAGCTACCAAATATCAGACCTTTGGTTGCAGGAATTTAACGGTTGAAACTGATGCTAGTTACATTAAGGGAATGTTGGACAATCCCAGCAGTGGCCCAAATGCTAGTATCAACCGTTGGATAGAAGAAATAAGACTTTGGAAATTTACCTTAGTACATATTAAAGGTCTGGTTCATGGACCAGATGGATTGTCAAGACCGCCTCCGGGTGGTGGATCTACTGAGAGACCAGAAGGCTGGGAAGACTTCTTAGTAGAGGATGATGGAAAACCTGTTAAATTTCGAATGGGAGAAGGACAGACTGAGTCTCCTTTGGACTTTGAAATTTTCAGAGATGCTATTGATCCTAGATCAGGATATTTGACTGAGGTTGTTAATACCTCTGGATTAGCAAAGGATGTAGAGGATTTTGAAGAAGAGCTTCAAGAAGTTCGTGATGAAGACAGACTATGGAAATATTATTTTGAGTCTGCGCTCTTCAAGAAAGGAAAAGTAGTGAATAGCTTTTCGCTTAACGAAGTGTTAGTTATTCCACCGGATATTGATGCGGATTGGTCAAGAGACCACCCATATGATGAACTTCACCGAAGTTCAGAAGGATTGAAACAGGATGAAGAAATACCAAAGATTATTCATTGGTTGAGAGACTCTAACTCAGATGTAACATCACAAATGAGTAGCTCAGAAAAGACAAATTTTATAAGAAGAGCTTTAAAGTTCTTTTTAGATGATGAAGGCAGATTATACCATAAGCCCTTAGATGATTCAAGTAACCATCGGTTGTTTGTACCAAAGGAAAAGAGAATGTGGATGTTGATAGCAGCTCATGATAACCTTGGACATAAAGGAATGTTTGCTACTAAAGCGCTTATCGAAAAACGCTTTTGGTGGCCACACTTCGAAGAAGATGTTGATTGGTTCATAAAATCATGTCAGCCTTGTCAGGATAGAAGATTGGACCTCTTAAGGATCCCTCCTGTCCTCACTCACACCCCTTCACTATTCCAGAAGATTCATATTGATGTCATTAAAATGACACCAGCTAGTAGAGGTTGCAAAAACATCGTCCACGGACGTTGCGCCTTATCAAATTGGTCAGAAGCAAGGGCCATTGCTAGCGAGAATACAAGACAACTTGCGGAATGGTTCTTTGATGATATCTTATGCAGATGGGGAACACCGGAGGAAATCGTTACCGATAACGCTCCTCAGATGATTGCCCTAACCAACTGGTTGCGTGATAAGTATGGTGTTCGTGGAATTCGAATTTCGCCTTACAACTCACAAGCCAATGGAAAGATTGAAAGAGCACACTTTGACCTGAGACAGGCTTTAGCGAAAGCAACAAGCGGAAATTTGAACCATTGGTATTACTTCTTGAAGCACATTTTGTGGGCAGATAGAATAACTACTAGAAAAACGTTAGGATGT
Source organism: Marasmius oreades (assembly GCF_018924745.1). Classification (NCBI taxonomy): domain Eukaryota; kingdom Fungi; phylum Basidiomycota; class Agaricomycetes; order Agaricales; family Marasmiaceae; genus Marasmius; species Marasmius oreades. Next base: position 4,668,972 of record NC_057325.1, read on the forward strand.
TCACCATACTTCTTTGTATTGGGGGCGGAACCTATATTGCCGCTTGATATTGTAGAAGCTACCTGGCTTGTAAAAACGCCGGAAAGAGTGTGGACCAGAGAAGAACTCATTGGGTATCGTGCGCAAGCGCTCGCTAAGCACCGTACTCATGTTCAAGAAATGGTAGAAAGGATAACAGAAAATAAAAGGAAGAACTTGAGGAAATTCGAACGAGATTATATGCATACCATTAAGCCATATGATTTTAAACCGGGTACGCTTGTACAAGTTCGAAATACTCAAATAGAAAAGAACTTAGATAGAAAGATGTTCCCAAGGTACTTTGGACCATGCATAGTCATAAGAAGAACCAAGGGAGGATCATATATCTTGGCTGAGATGGATGGTACACTCATGAGGGGAAAATATGGCGCTTTCAGAGTGCTCCCACATGTTACACGCTATCAACCCATTGAATTACCAGAAAATATAGACAGACTTATTCATATGTCGAAAGACAAGTTGGATCAGCTGGTAGAAGAAGAAGATGAAGTCGATTATGGACCTGATAAGGATTATATCTTTGAAAGAGTCCCCAACTTACGAATAAACGAAGAACAATTAGACTTCGCTGAAGTCTGAGAAATCAAACGGTTTTAGTTGGATCGACAAAAGGATCGGATTTATGGGCGCATCAAGCGCTACTAACACGAGTACAAAAGTGTCCGACTAAATGTATGGAAGTTTTGTATTTTATAAGGAAAAGAAAGGAATATTGTGAAGAGATCTAGGCAGAAACATATCCTCCCTTGGAAGTGGAAGCTACAGACTCTTTAGCCTTGCCTTTGTTGGTGAGGTCCTCTACAATGGACTCAGTATCCATAGAATCGTCAATACCTAACTTCCCAAGACGATGATTGTTGATCTCTTCGAGCTGAGCAAGGCTAGACTTGTACTGGCTATGAGCATGCAAAATGGTGTGCTGAAGGGTGATGATCTCAGTCCTCAAGAAGTTGGCGACGGAAAGGAGCTGTTCAGGATCGTATTTGGACATGTTGGCGAAGGGCAACAACCCTGCAACGTGAAGGACTCGAGCATGACCCTCCTCGCGGACGCGAAGTTGTTCTTCGCTGAAGTTAGAAAGATGGAAAAGAAAACTTGACAAGATTAGTGGCGTACCAGGGGTTTCCTCGGTCGTGTCAACAATGGGAGTGAGCAAACGAGCCCTCTTGTGGTTAGAGACCGGTGGGACGGAAATTCCATTAGGCCCAGACTATAGCAGAAATTAATAAAAGAATGTCACGAAGTCGATACTTACTTTCTTGCTCTTGGTGATAGTCATTTGCTGAAGGGGCTTGTATTTGCCAGACACCTTCGCTTGCTTGGCCTTGGGTGGTGCATGGATAGAGGCGCTGACGCCTTTGGACTTGGACTTGTCAATAAGAAAGGGAATATAATGAAAGATTAAAGAACGTACTTTGGCACGGACAGGAGCATCGACAATGATCTCCATGTTGTCGTCGGACTCGACGAAAGCATTGGACTTCTAAGAGAAAGGAATAACATAGTCTGCAGTGAAGTCCATAAAAGACTTACCACGGGACATTTGGTGGGCTTCGCCTTGTTGTGGAGTTTCTCCTCAGCCTTCTGGCGGAGTTTCTCTTCGTGCTGGTCGTGAGAAACAATGGCTTCGGCGATAAAAGCTTCATGAGCAGCATAAGATGGAATAGTCGGAACTCCAGGCACAGCCTGAAGTTTCTCGAGTAAGGCAAAGCACTTCTGAACGAACTCTAATGCTTCGGGATCCTTGCCAATGTGATGGTGCGACATGGAAGTAGACTGCAGCGAAGTTAGCGATTATCGCGGGAAATGGAAAGGTCGAGAACATACCAAGCAGCTGGCGATAGAGTGAGCTCCGGCTTCGGCCAGGAAGTGACTCTTGCTATTGAGAAGGTCCTCCATTTGTTTGAGGAACCCTGGCTGGTCGTGAAGGAACTCCGCGCGTCCACTCCAGTTTGGAATCTTGTTTGACATGTTAAACGATGGAAAGAAGGAAAGATTGTTTGATAAGAATGTCCAGAATTTGAGGAACCTTTTATACGTTCTTGGAGTCAACAGGGGTTGACATTTCTTTTGTTAGGGGGAGAGGACTCCGATTTTTCCGTGAAATTTTAAATTTTGAATGCGGATAAATTCGTGAAGTTGCCTCAACAACCTAAGAATGGAATGGAACTACGCTGACATTAGGGAAGTTGCCTCAGCGACCTAAGAATGTAATGGAAATACTGTGTAGGGAACAGGAATGGAATGTTGGTTGCTTTACGCATTTTCAAATTTCAGACACTTGCTACACTTTAACAAAGGAATTGGGATATGATAGATAGGGTCTACAGTTCTAGAGCGAGCTGGTAATTGGAAATATTACATTGAAATCCGTCTATCATCCCCTACGGAAAGATCAGAGTAAATTTTCGGAGACTTCAGAGAAGTCTTGGAAAACTCACCTCTTCGGGAGTATAATTTATACTTCCTGGAAAAGAGTACCTAGCAGTGTTAGGCTCGAAGGAATAGAACCCATAGTACCCATGTTCAGGTAAATAGAGAGCGGAATCGGGGACTAAAGGAAGAAAGAAGTTAACTTCATACGCCCAAGCTTCAATGGCTCCGGGATAGAAGCAACTTTGAGCTTAAGGAATCCAACTCTAGCCATCGCGTTGCCAAGTCGATTAAACACCTTGCGTGAAGTCGGATGGAATCGATGATTATTGAGTGGACCGTGATAGATACGGCCTTGAGCAGGATCGAATAAAAGGATAAATTGGAGGTATGGTCCGTTGTGGCGGATAGCTACTAAGAACTGAAGTTGTATAGCCAACTCAGCTTCTCGCTCAGTAGAAAGAGGAATCCGTAGCACAATGCGATTGTCATCCTGGAAATAAGGACCCCCAATTGGAGGAATAAAATTGGCAGGATATGCGTCTTCAGCGAAGTTAGTGAAATCTTGGATATAAGATAAGAAAACTCACAATGAGCTAGCATGGCGTATAATTGTTCAATAGCCAACCTCATGATAGAAGGAAAGATAGTGTAAAGAAAGGATTTGATCATGGTAACCTCGCCTGGAGACTTCGGCGAAGTTATAATACTCTTTCGAGTAAGGGAAAGGGTGTCGGCAAGAGAACAGATAGTCACAGAGAGTCGGTCTTGAGTCTTGAGAAGCCGGGTCAACTCGACCATGCGCTCGTGGAAGTCTAGAAAGAAACAAAACTTAGAAGGAATAAGGAAAGAAAGATTAAAGACTTACGACCAGGAGTGGGTGCACCCCAAGCTCGAACCTGATCCATCTGAGAAAAGGCCTCGTCTTGAGGGAGGATCCAGTCGCAAAGGTACCGATAAGTTTTGCATCGGGCACATTTGTCGGACCGGCCTACATAATTGCACTCCACGCGGGCAATAATGCAAGTCAAGCATGAAATCCACATCTCCTAGGAAAAGAATAAGTTAACAAAGGAATAAAGGAACACAAAAGGAAGCTTACCGCTTTCATAGATCGCCCAGACTCCAAAATATCACGGAGGGAGAAGGCTTCCCCGCGAGGAACATCGAAGCGATAAGGAACTTCTAAAAAAAATAAAAATAAAAAAAAAAAAATTAAATTAGAAATTCAGAAACGAGATAGGATAAATAAAACTTACCAACGGAGGACTGCGCTAACAGATGCTTGACATCATGCGACTCCTAAGAAAGTTGGTTAAGTAGGAAAGAATAAAAAAAAAAAGGAATAGGCAAGGACTTACCATGTCCATACGCCGACGTTGGATGTTCTTTTTGGCAGGCGGAGGGCTTATTGAAACCGCCCGGCCTTTTCCCTTCTCGCTGACAGTATTCTTGGATGAAGCGGGAGGAGCCTTGGACGAGCCAGCCTAAGAAAGAAATTTAGACTGAAGAAAGGATTTAAACAGACTAAAGGATGACTTACCGTGGTACTGCGCGTGGTCGGACGACCTTCGACGGTCAGAGGAACTGAAGGAGATGGCCTTTCATCGTCTTCGCGGATGGTCTGTAAAATAGAATAAGGAAAGGAACGAATAGATAGAGGAAGGACTTACAGTGGATCGACGAGAAGGAGCAGGTTTTGGAAGAGGTTTTGGGTGAGGCCAGTTCAGAATGATCACCTCTACCCTGCCTCTGCCTCTGCCCTGCCCGGATCCTCGAGCCCGTCCTCGCGTTGGCCTAGTCATGGGCTACCGAAAAGGTTAGCATCAAGATTAGGAGAACATATGGAAAAGGATACGTGCGACAGGGGGAGACGACCTTAGCTCATCCACTTCGGATTCGCCGGAATCGTCCTCTTCTTCATCATCTTCAGCGGCATTGTCAACACCGTCTTCGGAAGCCGTTTCTGGCTCAGTTGTCGATGTCTGAAACAAAGGGAAGATTGAAATAAGATATAAGGAAAGATAAAAGAAAGAAAGAAGGAAACTTACCCTCTTCGCGGAAGAAGAAAGTCGAGGCTTCTTGATTGGCGGAACCGCTTCGATTTCGACTTCGGAACTTTCAGAAGGTGGAGGCCGAGCTTTCTTTGCGGAAAGTGAACGCCGTTGGGCGAGATCCAAGGAACGTCGATATTCGGGAGTCCAAGCTGGAGGACTGAATACCGCAAGAGGGGCTACTTCACTTAAGTAGTTTTGGTTGGGAGAAAGACGAAGATTGCAGGCCGGCTGAGAAGTTGGTTAGAAAGGAAAAGGAAAAGAATGGATTATATATGCACCAAATTGTAACTATCCCAGAGAGCAAGCTCATCTGCGGATAGAATCCAAGCATCAGGTTGGATCTCCGGAGGTGCAAGGCGGGAAACCGCAGCGCAAAGACTGCCGACAGCGGTAGGGAATAGTCGATGTGTATGTTTTGCGCGGAACTCATCCGCAATGCGATTCTATAGAAGAAACATCAGATAGATTAAAAGGATGGAAGAAGATTGACTTACGAGGCCGCGTTCTTCAAACTGGAAGGCTGCCTTGATAAGAGCCTTGCGCTCGTCTTCGTTCTTGACAGGACGCGTTACTGCATCTTGAAAGCAGCGGTGGACGCGGTAGAGATCGTTGTTGAACACTTCGATACCGTGATTATTGAACTCCGTAAGCCCGGGAAGCAGAGACATGGCTAAGAAAGAGACGACGCGTTAGAAGGGAAGGAAAAAGTAAGGAAGGAAGTTAAACAAAACTTGCGAAAAGGGGGACATACATAAAAAGGGGGTTCGGCATACGCTGGATGACTTAGAAAAAGTGCGAGTTCCCTCTCGCGGAACCAAGTGGAGTGGGAATTTCCCAAAAAGGAAGACTTCTTGCTGTTTAATACATCGGACCCTTGATGGCTTAGATGTCAAATCAATAGCAGGAACAGACCATCTTGATAAGATGTGATAGATAAGAAAAAGGATAGATTAAAGGGTCCAGTACCCGCAAAATATGCGTGAACTTCATAGAATTGCATACCAACCAGAAGGAACATTGCGGATTAAGGCAGAAAGATTGCGGATTGACTTCAATGCAGCTAAGACGGACTGGGGACAGTCCTTTCTTTTGTTAGGGGGAGATATCGCGATATAAATCGGAAAAGACCTTAAAGATGCATATTTATACAATTTTAACACTTATGAGTTATAAATTATGGGCTTAATAGGACTAGAGTGAGCCCGCACTTCTAGTTAAAGCATGAGCCTCTACAAGAGACTTTATCCGTACGAAATGTACAAAATTAGGAAAGATGAGAGACTTCACTGAAGTTCAGAAAACTGTACGAACTTCAGGAAGCAGCCGTTTAAAAACCTTCGTTCTTGTATTGGAAGGCCTCCTCTTACTCCTGGAATGCTCATAGCAAACATAGGGATTTTATTATACAATTTATTGAAACTTCAATGAAGTCTGGTTGGACTGCTCGGATATTGGAATTCTCGGATATAGAAATCCAAACAAGGATAAAGGAAGGAACATCCGATTCTCACGAACGGAAAATGGAAAGAATAGGAATTTCTCGGAAAACCAAGGAAACACGGACTTCAGCGAAGTGCACGTGTTATTTGATTGCAAGAGGGAAACCTTGGGGACAGGGCCTAGGATCGAGGCTAGATCTTCTCCAAAGAGGAATAGAACAGGAACAGGAAGAATGGATACGCCTGAAACAGGGACTCGTTCCCTAGGAAAAACAGGAGAATGTGGATATGTCGGGTACTTCGGCGAAGTCAAGTCCCTACATCGCAACCAGGAAACAAGGAATAGATATTCAGTTTAATATTCGATTGGGCACTTCAGCACATAAAACTCTTGGATTATACCTGATTAAGCGAGTTTCTGTTTGACTGAAAGGGATTTCATTATTATTTACTAGTTTCACACACATTTTGGACTTTTACTATTATTTATTAGAGAAACCGTATATAAGGAGGGCAGGAAAGAGGGATTTTCCCCAGCAACCTACGAGAGGAGACGCAGTTCACCTACTAGGATTCGCTCGAGATTTGACCTTTGCCCCAGTCTTCACTGAAGTTGGTGTTCTGTGTTTGGAAGGATAGATTAGATTATTGCAATTGAATTTGGTATTGGCATATTGTCTTGGAATTGAACTCTGGATATTGAAGTCAATTTGGACTTATATTGAATTTGGATTGCTATTGTCTAGTTTGGATATTGAACTTGAAACCGAACTTCGGCGAAGACTTGTAAAAGCTTTGTTGAAAAGTCAGATATCGAATTTTGGGATTTGTGAATCATATTGTCACTCTTGTAGTGAAAGAACCTTGATTGAAACAACTATAAAACCGAAGACCCCTCATATTCTATCTTTCTTGGTGCCTCTTAGTGAAAACTAAAGCCTTAAGAATTCCGACCTCCACCCTTTACACTTGTGTATACTCTTCTTGGTGTGGTTTTGGTTTGCGCACTTCGTGCTTGAGGTGTGTTTACTAGCCATATTTAGTGGTGTTACACAGCGTTATTAGCGTCTTGAAGGGTTTCCATGCAGAGAAAGAAGGCCTTGTGTTTGGGTCTTCAGAAGGTATCTTAGAAGTCACGCAAGAAGATGTTCACCGGACTAGGGTATGTTTTCTCTTGTTTTCTATGCTAAAATTTGAATATTAACACATCCACAGTTCAAGGTCCATTCCAATTCTACCGAGGTCATCGCATCCACGAACACCGATACACCTTGGGTGGGAGTAACTGTCAGCGTACAGCACGGGCTCCATGCCTTCAGGCGGTGTATCGTGAAGGATGTTGTATGGCAGGAGCGAAGGGAGGGAAGATGCTTGATGTTAAGTGTACATGTCCTCGAGCTACAATGCCACGCGCTCCTCAACCACAACAATGTAGTTGAGTTGAGTTCGCAAATGAAGCTGTTGGACTGGCGACCTCTGAATGAGGTTCAAGAACGGATTTACAGTGTGGGGCCCAAGATGTCAGTGGTGAGAGAGCCTTGGTTAGGGACGAGAGTGCGGGTCATAGATTCTCACTTCAAGGGCTTGACCGGTACAGTTTGCGCGGTTCTGTTGGACAGGTCTCCTGATCCCAAGTCTGGACTGCACCTGAAAGTTGAACTGGACCTCATCCAGGCGCATCGAAGTCAGGCCATTGAAGTCATCGACTACCTCCACATAGTCGAGTTCAGTTCGAAGAAACACCTCAACGTCTGGCACCCACTTGGTCGTAGCCACGAGTTCTGGCTTCCTCGTGGTTTGATGCCATCGCAGCCATCGATGTCCGGGATATCCCAACAAACCCTGAAATGCCGTCCCTCGAGGAGCTGATCAGAATGTACCGGGAGGGAGACGAGAGATGGAGAGGTCTGCTGGCAGATGCTCCTCCTGGTACTCCTCCTAGTACTCCCCTTCCAACACCCAATGAATTGACGGAGATGCTGGAGACGGGAGAAGACGCTTGGAACCAGACAGCGTGCTCTCCCGTACAGAATCGTACAGAATCAGGTGGGAGATAGCCCGCCATGGGATCCAAGTTGGGATGCCTCCGCTGTAGATCCTGTTGACGCCTCTGCTGCTAAGGCAGAAACGGCAGCAGCAGCACCTCCCCGGCACTGGATTGTCCATCAGAAGCTGGCCAGTCTCGACGTTGAAGCAGCAGTTGACGGTGCAAACCACTATGTCAACGTTGTTCGAAACCCCAATGGCGAAATCGTACCGCGCATCAAAGCCACTGCCGGTAGTCAAGACATCAGCAATCTCTCCAGGATTGAGAGATCTTTGGATGTGATCAAGCCCAGCACCGAGAAGAACTTGATGGTGGTGGTTGGTGGCGCGCCTGAACACATCGGGAAACTCGTATGCTGCCTTTCCAACTTCTATCTTGGTGCGAAGAACGAGGATAGCCACTGGATCATCATTGGGGTTATCATGAAAGATATAGGCACTGGAAACGAAATTTTGACTGAAGAACGGCTCGAATTGGATCCCAAACATGATTTGGTGAGGGTCAAGGAGTCTGAAAGGGACAGGGCGATGGCCAACAAGCTGCTGAAGCCTGTCCGGGACGAAATCCTTAAAAAGAACAGCCGTAAAACTAAAATATGTCCTATACCCTAATTTTTTTTCTTGTATATTGGACGGCCTATCTAATCTTATTTTGTAGCCATATATCTAGATGTATTTGATCCGTTATACTTAATATTGTACTTAATATTGTAGCATATATGTTTTTGATCCGTAATGTTGTATAGAGCCTGACCGATGCGTATAATAAACATACGCAAATAGATGCCCCGTTAAATTCGCGTCGCCCTTTCCCTCTACCTTCCCTTCCACTCTCCCATCTCTTCACCTCTTTCTCCATATTCCTTTCATCTGCCTTACATTATTCTCGTACTGATTTCTTTCATTTCTAGATGCCTCCAATACATACCAACCACAACAGCAACAGCAACAACACCAGCCTTCAACACGATCGAAGACCCAATCAAACTGATCGGTGATCCAATCAAGCATCATCGGAGGAACAGCGTCTGATAAAGCGGGCGAAACACAAACGAAAGGTGTTCAATGGATGGGCGAAGAAGGTTAAAAAAGAGTATGTCCCCAATCCTCATATCACTGCCTGAGCTGATACATAGCCTAGTGTTGCGAGCGCGTTGAGTCCATACAAGGATTGCGGCACATGGTGGCCCCGTGGAATCAACATATTTACTCAATCCGTTGACAGCACTCTGTGCTATGGCATTAAGGAAGAGCTTGTCACTGAAGGCGTCCTACAGCGTCAAGAACCAGTCGATGATTCCAACGACGATGGAGAAGACAAAGATAACGAAGATAATGAAGATGATGATGAGGAGATAGGCGTTGACGAAGATGTTGACGACTTGTTCTCTGTTGGAGATAATATGTGCGCATATATATGCGTTCTTTTTTTACTTATTGCTAACATACATCCACAGGACTGCAGCTGAAAAAAAGAAGCTCACCTCAACTTACAAGCAATGGAAGGGACGTTACCCCAAGCTACACAACCAACTCAAGTCCTGCCTCGAGTACGGCGCCATTGACGTGTTCAAGAAGCTCACAAAAACGGTACAGCAATTTTACATCTTTTGCTTGGTCCTAACTATACTTCTTTAAATCAACGATTCTTTCTATGCTGCAAGGCACCACGACAGTCACCAACTAAAATACAACATTGTTCACCTCATCACCGACAACCCGCAGCAAACGGATATCGACGATAGTGCCGTCAAACCCGCTCTCAAGCCTAGCATCAAATCAACCCACGGCCACAACCACCCCATGACCGTGGCCTTGCTTTGCCCCTCTCAACACATGGTGGATTTGATCAACCATTCAGAGACGGACAATACTCGTAAACAGTATGTGTTTCTTTCTCCTGTGTTCACTTGACTTATCATTTGTCTTTCAGATTGATATCGAAGCTCCAAAGACAGGAAATAAAACTTCATTGTACTCAATTGCCCACATTTCTTTTCGATTACTCGAAGTACAGGTTACCCCCTCCAGCTGCCGAAGATGGCGTCATTGCTACCCCCAGTCAAGATGACTCCATTTTCCGAGAGTTTCTAATTCCAAGAGTAAGCTGTCGTCGGTTGCCTGTTAATCATAAGCTAAAATCTATTGTAGGCTTTCAGAGTTCTATGGGTGGCGCCAACTGCTGCCATCGAGTGCCCTGGCAAAGCTATTCGTCCTGGCAACGCCAAGCTCCACAACCTCACCACAGTCACCGAGCATACACTCGCTTACACCATAGCCCAGGTACTCTTCCTCTCAACTTCCTCTATCCTCCTGATGAGAACCCTTCAGACCTGGTTCGCCCTTTCTTGCGGTGAGGAGTGGCATCCCATCGTGACCAGCTTTGACCTCAAGCGGTTCTACCTGATATGTGGCTTGCTTGTTGCAATGCCTCAAGACAAGAAAGCGGCACTATTCGATTACTTGAACTTGTAAGTTTCATTTTCTTTGAGCTGTACTGCTTCTCACCCTAGTAAACAGGAAAATTTTCAATGTAGCTCATGATGAGGACATGAGTCTTGAAGTCGACCCCGAGAGCGAGATTGGGAACATGATCGTGGGTTGGCGATCAAGTGGCGATGGCGAAGGAGGGAGTAGTGATGGTGGATACAACGATGATGTGTCACAAATTGAACGCAAACCTACACAAAATACAATAACGCAGTCTTCCTTGCTTCGTGTTACATGTCAGGGCCCAATAAATTCTAATAGAATGTTCCTAGCCTAACTCCACAGCTTCTAGAACATTTGTCCATTAAAGGCCATGTCACAGGACAATTCGGAGTCCCACCTTTTTTTTATGTCGTCATTTACAGTACCTACACTATATTGGGAGTGGGCAATTCCCGTGACGGTCAATTATATTTGGTTCTATTTGGCTCAACTTAGAAAAGTGTCCGCTTTTTGGACGGGTTCGTGGCTCGTCCTAGAAATCAGCTAAATTCATGATAAATCATTAAATATTCGTTACTTGAAAACGTTAAGATGAATTTTTTTAAAAGGTAAAATTGACTGAGATATGCACACCATTACAACCATATCTTGATCAGTTTCGATTTCTGTCAATATTCATCTTAACAATCTTCACGAAACCAATTAAAATCATGACTGGCATACTCAGTTTGGGGGTATCGCGTTCATGAGACCCCATTAAATGATAGTTTTTTTGAGTGGCAGCAGGCAATGTCACAGTGTGACACAGCACATCGCGACGCGTCCTTTGTGCAAAGTACTACTATTTACCCCCTCACAAGTCCCTTCAGCTATATATAAACATTCATATAGTCTTCATATGTGAGAAAATTGTATTCAAGGCCGGTTCAGCAGTACAAGGCATTGCACTAGTGCTGGAACGAGCTTGGAATGAGCGACAGACATGTTTTGAGTGGCTGTGTGTATTAGAAAGTCAGACGCGAGGCTAGTGGGAATTGCCCACTCCCAACTATATCATCAGGAATCTCCAAAATCCCCAATACTCCCGAAATCCCCAATATTCCCGCCAAAGTCCCCGAGAACTCCGGACTTTTTTCGAAATTGCTCCACTACTAAATAGTCATTATACTCTGTACATAGCCTCTAGCAGTAAGCACATAGCCCTCTATACAGTTGTAGCAGTGCTATTCACAGCCATAGTTATATAGAATATTCCATAGAATATTATTATTTCCTGTATAAAAGGCCATTCGAGTTGTCCCCACTCGTTAGCCTTATTATTTTGTATCTTTTGTACCTTGTTGTACTTTTTCCTCTCTCTCTCTGCAATTGTAGTCTTTCTACTTGCTATCTTCAGCTCCTCTGTGTGCCTTAAGTGCTCTTGCTCCTGCTATTAGTATCCCAAGCTTCACTAGCTTCCTTCAAAGTCCTTGAATATTACCTATATTCTTGTACTTTCAGTCCCCTGCCAGTCTCTATATTTTAAAGTCCTTTTTATTAGTACTACTAAGTACTAATAAGCCTTGGCTGTCTGTAAGTTCTTTTAGCATCCATTTTGCTTTTCAATCTCCCCTTTGTGTTGTGTCAGTTCGTTCTGCTCGCCACATAAGACTTAAAACCTCACTTGTTGAGTGCAGTGGTTCTAGGGTAAACCGTTCGTTTCATGATGCCTCTGCGTCCACGTAGAATTTCTCCCCCTTTTTTTACTCCTTCTTGTGCTTTGCCTGCTCTGTAGAATGTACTGCTAATGCTAATGATATGTGTATCCCTTCTGCTTCTTTGTGTGGTTTTTTGAGTGCTATGATTGCCAAAAAAAAATGACAATTCACAATCGGTTACAGATTCTACAATGGATTAATATTTACAAAACCGGCTACCATACGCTACAATTCGCTGTAAGCCCTGCCTCTCGTCCTCATTCCTGCAACTCGTTACTTCATTGACAATCCATTGCCAGCCCAACAATTCAATAAAACCCACAAAACTCACTATAAACCAACGAAACCCGCTGTGAACTTCACCTCTCATTATGATATCGGATACTCGCTACAACTCCCAAGACTCTTCGCTCATCTCCATGATTGGCCACAAGGTTCTGGATGCGCTACAACTCCCACCACGCCTCACTATGCCTCAAAACCCCCTACAAACCTACAAAACTGCTCACAACTCTCTCAATGCGCTACAACTCCCGCAATGCCCCACTACGCCCCCTAACTCGCTGTAACTGGACACAACTCATTGCAAACACCCTCAGGTGTGGCAACGAATTGTTCCGTGGGCAACAGTCTTGTGAATATGTTGCGACAGTGTCGCAAGACTCTCACAAACCCTCGAGTAGTTTAAATGGCCCTGCCACCTGGTACCTCGGATCGTGGTCCAGACAACGGATCCCGAGGTATACAGCAGTGTGGCAGCGTGGCCTGATTTTTGCTGATGACGGTGATCCCATCATTACGCGAAATGAATTATGGTAAGCGATTATTAATTAAGTCTGGTCCCCACTGATCAAGTTGGTAAGCTGACAAGCGGCAATAAACAAACCGCTGTCAGCCAGCTGCCTTAGTCTTTTTTATGATTATCTTGAAAGCCCTCTGACATCGCCGGAAAATTGAATGTGTTCATCAACATCAAGTAAACAATGTTTCATTATCACAACTACAATTATGAACCGTACAGGTTGACTGCTTTGGAGAACACATCAGCAAAACAGGAAATGCATGATGTGTATGGTACATACGTGTCCATGCACTCTCATACTTGTATGGGAAACCAGGACACTGCATGGAGGTTTTGGGGGTTCCTTATTCTACCATGCCTACATACTATCATAAGCTCATGTTGTATCTGTATGCCCATGCAGTCCATACCACCTCTTAGGGCTGCTCACCGTGCTGTCGATGGTAAACAGCCGTCGGTTGCAAGTTAGCAACGGTCCCGGGCCGTCATAAATTGCCCACCGAACGGGTACTCGGAGCATGGTCTCAGAACAGCACGGTATGATAAACAGCAAATAACGGCTGTCAACGGTTATACGGTCGGCAAAGCCCTTATGTACTAATTTTTTCCCTTTCAACTTGATTTAATACTACTAAACAACTCCATTTTAGTAGCCAGCTCTAAATTTGGACTGTAGCTTACTTTGAATTAGCCCAAAAGTAGGTAATCTTGTCAATTTCTGTTATATTATGTTGATATCATGATCCAAAAATTCTCATTTGGGCATAAGTAGAAATAAAAGGAGGTTAAAATGACGCAAATAGATGATGAGTACCATATGGAGACTGTTCCTACCTGCCAGGGTCACTGCATTAGGGGGTTTCCACGCCTTAGTGTCTGATTAGTGCCGATATAGCCATGGACTCCGTTAACGGCTGTTTATTACCATTTTCAGAGGTCTGGCAACGGTACACGGCCGTCCCGTCCACGGCACTACTGAATTTCATAAATTTCCTTGACGGGACGGTCCCAGCGAGCAGCCCTACCACCTCTATTCATGTAAAAATACCCATACAATTATATACAGTACCCACATCGTAGCCTGTCCTTTGAAATGTACCAGTTAAAACCATGAATGCGAGGTGTGTATAGTAGGTGGGCTAAGAGATTGTTAGATAAGTTGACTGGCAGTATTGAGAAAGTACGTACGGGTTATGTTTCTGAAGACAAGACAAGGACAGCAGAGTGGCCATCGGAGTCCTTGCTATCATTCTCGATGTTTGGCTCCTCGGGTAGGTACTCCTTGATGGTGGTCGAGAATACAGTCCATTTACCCCAACCCGCATCCTTCATGACCCGATAGTAACCCCGTACAGGTTTGGCCCAGTTTTCATCGCTGAATGAATCCTTGCCATTCTTCGGTAGCTTCGTGCTTCTCCCTTCCTTCTTTCATTTCTCTTGTTTGTCTTTGCGAGCCTTGACCATCGCATTGTATCCAGGCGAGTAGATTTTCAAGGCTCGTTCATACTAATATTTGAATAAGTTAGTACAAGAAACATGCAAATTGACTTGTCACACACTGCAGCAGCATGCAGTGCTAGAGTGCCAGCTGGAAATCTGAAATTATCCGAGTTTTGTCGTTTGATAGATGCTGTTATTTTCATATGATATGCAAAGGTCTCGAGAATCCCAGGTCCCCGCAATGTCCCTTTGCTATTTTTTCGCTAAAAATGACATATTTTAGGTTGATAAAGAAGCTGGAGACTGGTCATAGCACATCCTGTTTCCTTGGGCTCCAAATAAACAAATCAGTCATTCTTTAATTGCTCTGCAATCCACTCTGCCCGTTCGACTGTTGCGCCTTCGACTCTTGAGAGTTTTTTTTCAACAATAGAAAGTGCCTCTTTCCCAACGTTGCTGCGATAGTTTCGGAGCTCAACTTGTACCTTGATGGGCAGGATTCAATAAAATTTATAAAAAAAGAAGAGAAAGCATACAAATTTAAGTATATTAATGTCTTTCCCATGTATCTTGAGTTCTGGAAAGACCTGTTTCCATGTAGATGTGACAAAGGAAGCCAGTTCAGGCCGGTTCCCAATACCGAATTGGAGTTCTTGAGTTTTGGCGAAGTGGAGAATATGCGCCATGAACCGTTGCTCCCATTTCTTTTGGTAAACTTGAGTGTAGTCGGATGGAAAGGGGAGGTCTTTGATGGTGATTGTCTTGCAGGAAGATCCCCGCAATGTCATCTCTGACTCATTCTCATCGATTCCATTGATGTCGGCTGACACGAGGCGTTCGAGGACCAGGTTCTCAGGTAGGCTCTATATAAGATGGATTGTATCAACCACCAGCAAAATAAAGGGTTGACTTACCTGCTTTGCTTTCATCACCGTGGGATCTGTTTTCAACAATTTCTTGTCCTTCCTGGCATCCGTGACCATGTCAATACTCTGATCCTCATTGAAAATGCCTCCAACAAGTTCAGATCCTGACAAGTTTGAATTCAAGTCCGATTTTTCTTGGTCTGAATTCTCTGGCGACAATGCCTGAATTTGGAACCGTGACGTAGATGAGTTGGGAGGGGTTTGGGCCACAAATTTGATGAAGTTGGAGTGAACGCCCTCAAGATGTTTAGCATCTGGCCTTGATCATTTCAGGTCAGATTTACTGGAGCAAGTGAGTCATAAGTTTTTATTCTTGCCAATGAGCACTCACTCATTAACAGTTGACAGTCCTCACTTTTGTGAACTTCTGCTTGAAGAGGCAACCACGTTCTGAATGGGAGTAACCTTAGCACTTCGGCTTTCAAGGATGGTGTCGCGAACTGCAGAGCGTTCATGGGCCTTTTCAATCTGGTTGAAATTATTGAGATCTTTTGATGGCCACGTAAAATTTAGATCCCGTATGATACCTTTCATTTCTCTGATGCCTCTTTCTGTTTTTGCAGTTTCTCCTCCTCAGCCTCACATTTTTGCTTGCCTGCCATCCATTGCTGAAATACTTCAAACTCAGCTGCAGTGACGAGATGGGTTGATGGCTGTTCGCAGGCTTTGTACTCGGACCCATCGTCAGGTGAATCCGAGTCTCTGGGAACATCAACTTCTTTCACCTGAACTGGGATATCATCAAGTAATTCACTATTGTCTTCCTTCGGCACCCTCAGACCTTTCTTGAAGTTCAAGGAGTTGCAGATCTATTGGAATATCTAGCTCTGCCACAGAGTGATTCAAGTGAGTGAAAGTGTTTGTATGTGTAAACGAACAAGCTAATCCTACGTGGAAGATTGGCTGCATGTGCCTGCGGCAGATGACTGGTTTGGGATTTTACTGAGGCTCTTTTCTTCTTGACAGCTGGATTGACTACAGTATCAAAGTGAGTCAGATTTGCCTGAAATGTGAATTCTCTACTCACTGTTTCATTCGTCAGACAAAATGATATGATCATCTTTGTTTACTGGAGCAGGTTGCCCCTTAGTTGTTCGCCTACTGGTAGCTGGCTTCAACCTCTCCCTTTCTGCAAGTGAAGAAGGGGGTGAGCACACCCATGCCAAGTCAAGATCAGGACACAGAGAATAGCGGCCAGCAAGCATGGAGACTTGCTGGTCCTTGAAGTGAGCTAGACGATGACTAGCTTCTGCTATTCGGTGCCTCCTCTCCTCGGCTTCTTGCTCTTTTTTTAATTTTTTTCTCCTTGCTTCCTCTCCGCCTCACCTTTTCGCTTCCTTTCTGTGATCTCTTTTTGCTCCTCTCGAGTATATTTCCACAGAGACTCGTCAATATGAAAGTTCTTCTGCCAGGTATTGACTCTTGAGGTCAGAGTGGCCAACATTCTTGAAAAATTGGCTGAGCATGGAAGAAAAAAAAAAGTGGTGTGATGTCTGTCCCCACACCTTTTTGTAAGTCCGATTCTCCTCACCAGTACATCCAGTATCTAAATGCCAGGTTCTCGCATTCAGTGTCCCTATATGGGGTGCATTTGGACATTTGGCCGCCAAGGAGATCTTACCCAACATGTTAGGACAGGAGTACATGAAAATGGAACTCTACGAATAACATCTCAGCATTGATCAGCAGCCCTTGAGTTGTCTCCTACCCCCTCCAACTCGGACGCTGGCTCAACAAATCTCCTTTCTCCTCACCCACATGAATTCTTCGAAAATTTCTCTCCATTTATATCACCAGAAGAGATCATCACACCATCGGGCGAGACATTCCACTTCCATCCTGTATTACAAGGTGTGTAATCCTTCTACCATTGAATTTCTTGTTGGCTCATGTCTCTCCAGGCAACAAATGTGATAAAAGTGGCAATCCATTACCAGACAGGTCACCTCTGTCACGAATCATTCACTTTCCAGGGCATGTCCAGCTGCAAATAATCCCCAGAAATCGATTTTTGGGCATTCTGGACATTCTTGCCATTCTAGAAACCTTGACATTTGGTTATTCACAGTCATTCCAGTTATTCACAGTTATTCACAGTCATTCCCAGCCATTCCAGTCATTACCCAGCCATTCCAGTCATTCCCAGCCATTCCAGTCATTCCCAGCCATTCCAGTCATTCTCAGTCATTCCAGTCATTTACAGTCATTCCATGGTTATTCCATCTTATTTCCTATTGGCTAAGTCTTATCCCCATGTAGATAGCTCAGTAGTATATAAACCCACCATGTATCTAGCTTTTTCCCCAGCCTTGTAATTTTAAACCCTCCGTTTGTGTTTTGTCTCTTGTGCTTTCTGCTTTTCTCTCTCTCTCCTCAGTGTTCCCAAGTGTTCCCCCAAATATTCCAGTGTCCTCATCCCCAGTATCTTTTCCAGTGTGCTACAAGCGCTTCCAAACTCCCTCCCAGTATTCTCCAGCAAGTGTTTACCATCGAGTAAATCTTGTCGCCTCGGCGGTCCCTATCGTTTAGCTTGCCACATAAGCCTTAAAACCCCACTAGTTGGGTGCAGTGGTTCTAAGGTTGAACGGTTCGTTTCAACCTCCCGAACCTCTTGAAGACACTGAGAACCTGTGGGATCCATTCAAGTCAGAAGCTGCCTATTGTCTGGGTGATCATATGTTTAGAAAAGTCGAAATGTCACAAAAAGATGTCGACAACTTACTCGACATCTGGTATTTAGATATCCAGACTCGATTTGGAGGAGACTGTGCCCCATTATCAAACCATCGCCACTTACTCGAGACCATAGATGCCATTAAAGAGGGAAGTGCACCCTGGTGGTGCTATGAAACAGCCATTGAGGAAGGCCTTGGAGACAATGCTCCGGAGTGGAAGAAGTCAAGTTACCAGGTGTGGTATAGAGATCCCGATACTGTCATATCCAATATTCTCGCCAACCAGGACTTTTCGAGCGAATTTGATGCAGCTCCATATATTCATACCAGCAAGGACAGGAAGCGGCGCGTGAGCGATTTCATGTCAGGAAACTTTGCCTACAGACATGCTGTGCGTTCATTTAAACATGACTTCTCTACTTGAACTGACATTGGTTGATTCAGAATATGATATTGGACGAGTCAGGTGACTCAGTAGATGGTGCAATGTATTGCCCAATCATCATCGGTGCAGACAAGACTACAGTCTCAGTTGCTACAGGACATGTCGAATACCACCCCTTATACCTTTCTATAGGTAACCTTCGGAATGGAGCTAGAAGGGGACATCATAATGGAGTAATCCCAGTTGGATTCCTGGCTATACCAAAAGGTAAATGTTATTCACAATCTCCACAATGACAGAAAAACTTATAATCTATTAAGCTGATCGGAAATATGACAAGGATAGCAGTTATCGAGTATTCAAAAAACAGCTATACCATGCTTGTATCACTGCAATCTTCATGTCTATTGAGGCCGCGATGCGGGACCCTGTTATTCGCATATGCCCAGACGGCTATTATCGACGCATCATATACGACCTGGCTGCATTCATTGCGGACTATCCTGAGCAGGTGTATCTTGCTGGGATCATGCAGGGTTGGTGTTGCAAGTGAGTATTTGGGCTCGATGTAATCTGAGATGACTTCGTTTTTACTCATTGTATTGATCAGATGTACTGCCCGGAACAATAATTTGGATGGGGATGGTGAACCAAGGACGTGAGAGTGGTTTGAAACAGTGATGGTGGAGCTCCAGGGAGAGAGCGATATTCTATGGGATAGCTTTGGAATCGACGATGACATAGTGGCACGTTCTCTGATGTTGTTAATATCGACCCCTCATAATGATGGTGATCTAGCCTTTTACCCATTATTTTCCACGAGCGGATATCCATGAGATGCTCACTGCAGACATATTACACCAGGTTGTCAAGGGGTGTTTCAAAGATATGCTCGTCGACCGGGTTTGGACCTTTATAGATCTTGAGTACGGGGAGGAGGCAGATGCAATCAAAGATGATATAGACAAACAGTGAGTGATGATTGTTGTACTTGAGTGTCTTAGCCACTGACTGAGAAAAGGAATTTCAATAGTACCTGAATTCCCGGGTCTGCGACGATTCCCCATGGTCATCGTTTCAAGCAATGGACAGGCGACGACTCGAAAGCATTAATGAAGGTAATCCATCACCCTCTTCTGTGAAACAAATCTCAGCTCCATCGCGTAAGTATTTCTACCAGCGGTTGAAGCATACATACCGGAGACCATGTCCCATTGTCTCTCGGCGTTTTTAGACTTTTGCTATCTTGTACGCCGCAACAACTTTGATGAAACTACAATTCAACAAGTTCAAGACTAAATTCAGGATTTTCATCACTACCGAGAAGTGTTCATAGAACTCGGCATACGCAAAGACTTCTCGATCCCTCAGATGCATTCTATGGTGCATTATCCTTCCCTCATCCTTGATTTTGGGGCTCCCAATGGTGTCTGCTCATCCATCACTGAGTCACGACACATTTCCGCAGTCAAACGGCCATGGAGGCGCTCCAATTGGTATAACGCACTCAGCCAGATTCTCCTCACTAACCAACAGTTAGATAAGCTGGCAGCAAAGAGAGCTGTTTTGGAGTCTCGCAGCCTACTACCTCGGCACTATAAACCAGCACCCAGTCCCTTCGAGACTGGGAACGAGGATACGGGGGCTGTAGACGACAATATTCAAGTGGAGGTGATCACAGCCAAAAATCGAAGTGCGTAACTAGTACCTTCTCGAGAGAGACATTAATCTAAGCCTTTTTCATCAGTTCTCGGATACCCACGTTCCCTTGATAGCCTTTCAAAATCCCTAAACCTCCCTGATCTCCCTTGGCTCATGCAGAAGTTTCTATATGAGCAAATCCATAAACACTCCTCAGATAATGTGATCATTGACGACCTTCCCAACAT
This sequence comes from Marasmius oreades, assembly GCF_018924745.1. Classification (NCBI taxonomy): domain Eukaryota; kingdom Fungi; phylum Basidiomycota; class Agaricomycetes; order Agaricales; family Marasmiaceae; genus Marasmius; species Marasmius oreades. Next base: position 4,689,176 of record NC_057325.1, read on the forward strand.
TCGTTCCAAAGTCAACATCGACCACTCAGCGATTGCTCGATTTCGGTCTCTGAGCAATGAATCAGGAATTCAAGGAATGTGCCAGGAATGTATCCGAGCAAGCCCTAGCTATTGTGGGCATCCAAGGTATGATACAGTTGCTGTTGTTGTGGATCAAGACAAGCCAGGATTCTGAGGGCTGAGTGCGGCGAGGGCCCTTGTATTCTTTTTGTTCAGGCATGATGGGGAGGTGTATCCTTGTGCACTAGTCCATTGGTTCAGCGGGTGTTGCCAAAGCCCGGATTCAACTACTCATATGTGGATTGTTTGGCCTGCTTTCATGGACAACAGGCAGACAGAGTCCCATCTTGGGGTCATATCCTTGGATGCCATCCTTCGTAGTATCCATCTCATACCAGTTTACGGTACTCATCGGGTTCCTCGAAGTCTGCGATACCACCATGCATTGGATGCATATAAATCGTTCTATGTAAATAAGTATGCAGATTATCATTCAAATGAAACATTGTATTAGGGTATTCTTCCACTATCGACAATAATGTGGATTCATACTGTGTAATATATACAGTTAATCTTCATGTTCGTCAATAACTGGGACGGGTGTGACGGGTGTATGAGAAGGTATATTACAACAATTGACCACTCAGTAATATCAAAAAGGCAAAGAGGGGGTTTCGGTGCTGAGGAGCGGGCCTTTCTCAGGACTGCTGACATTCCAATCATCAAAAGGAAGTCGTTTTTGAGGGGCTCTACGCTCCAGGTTGAGTCGCCAGATTGTCTTCTTCTTCTCTGTTCGTGCTTTGGGAGTGGTGCCCATTCTGACAGAATCTAAAAGGTTGATTCCAGCCCTTGCAACCTCTCGTTTCAACCTTGAAAGCTCATGCATGGTAAGCTGATTTTTCTCCTGTTCGTCCTGCAACTCTTTCTTCACCTTCGCCAATCCTGCCTCACAGTGATTGAGGTCGCATCAGTCCATCCATGCTCTGTGTTCATATGTAACCCAAAGGTCATTGTGGACTCGATTGTTGGAGCCTTGGAAATGTTCCCAACAGAGATGATGAGGGTGTTTTTTGTCATGCACTGAAAGGTAGAAATCAGAATTAGATTGCAATTTACAACAAGCTATATCAGAAAAAAAACGGGAAATACCATCAAAACCATCCTCGGTTGTAGCCCAGGGTTCATGTTTGGCCTCTATTGTGAGCTCAGTAAGTGTCATGGAGATTGGGTTGGGAGTCGGGACAAGCTGCTTAGGCTGACTAATTTTCCTGGGGGATACCCCCACCGAAAGTCATATCATATTACTCATATACCTCTCCATGCCCTCATGCGTTTGGATGTATGGAGCAATCGCCAAAAAATTTGCATGGCAGTGTATGGCAGATAAATTTGCCATACTATTATACATTCCATATGCGCTATAGGTTTTCAGTTTTGCTGATGCAAACAACATACGCTGGCAATAACGTCAGGTAAACTAGACTTCAAGCATACATTAGTCTTTGAGAGATATATTATCTTTTGTTCATTGTTTCCCCATGTTACGTCTCGATAGCATAAGTTGTAATGTGTCCATGAAGAACCAAATGCCAGAGATCGATAGTGGTTATGGCTTCGTGGTTTGGCATTGCCGCCACCTTCAATAAGTACCATTGGGATTATCCTTCAGAATGTTGGATTCGGCAGTCTGATCAGGGTAGAAAATCGGAAGGGATTTAGAGCTCTCCTCGTTGAGGTTGAAAGAATCTTCGTGTAAGAAAGCTCATGATCTGGGATGTGTAGTTCTTCGTGAGATGACGTGGAAGATGTGGGTATGGACCCCAAAGTGAGGCGAGATGAAGGCATAGTTGTATTAGCATGCTGGAGTGGTTCTAAGATGTCGGCACACCTTTTCTCCAATTGCATAACCCATCCACAGGATCGACACAATTCAATGTTCCATACACTACCCAAATCTCATCCACGAAACCTCCCAGTCCTCACAGCATCATTGAAAGTTGTAATACATGAACGAGTTGGTGTTGGTATGACAGTGTTTCTGGTTCTGACCACCCGAGGACTGAGGACGTGTTGTAATGTTTACTGCCTGGAATGCTGCTCTGACAAAGCAGAGAACGATTGCGTTCATTTATGCTGCTACAAATGGGGAGGAAGACGATATGCAACTTCGGTAGATGTCAAGTTGACAACTACATGAATAATGACAAATCAGCACCGCATCCTCATTGAATTACTCTGGTGGCATGCACACATTCCATCACATACACTTCGATCGGCAAAAACAACAGACCAGATACCTTATGTGCTCAAAGACTGCAAGTACCAGTGATAGTGGGATTTTCATTCACGATCCACAACTCTCAGAGTTGGACACTCTGGTCGGCATACCTCCACCTCAAGAGCAGTCCCACCATGGCAGCGGTGTACGTACTATTGATGCCTCGTATTAAATGCGACCCGAACGAAACACCCAAGATGAGAATATTGGGAGAAATAGATCCCCGGAAAATATCGGTCCACCCTTCAAGTGCAGAAAAAGAAGAGGAAAACAGATTAGGGCTTTTCAATTCTAACTTTGAACCGACCTCAATCATGAAATTCAAACTCAGCCAAGTCGAACCCAATGCGTCAAATTTGGGTATTTCAAACTCAGCCAGGTCGCGAAATTTAGAATTGAAAAGCCCTATTGCAAACACTGGCTTCCAACATGTATGAATACACGAAGGACGAATTGGACTGGTATATGAACTTACGACTGCCTTCAATAATTCCAAATGTGTAATATGCTTGTACAAAAAAATATGTTTTGATTTACAAAATCATCTTAGGATCAAAAAACTGTCGAGTACACTATTTAAAATGGTCGAGTACACTAGTGCTGTAAAGTGCACCGGACAAGTCTCAAACAAAATTCTATTGTGTTTGGTACGCTTTGTGTACAGTGACATAAGCAAGTGAAATTATATAAGCAGAAGGGGGGTAGAAGAAACAAACCTTATGTGGTTTGTTGAAAGCGACCACATGTATCTGCCACATGCATACTACGCCTCCTGCTTTTCCCTTGCATTCAATGCCAGCTTTCCAGTGCATCACATATGCAACGGAAAAGCACAAAATAATCATGTATTACTTTTGTATAACCTACTCTCATGTATTCACTAAGAAATAGACACTGTGGCCACTACTTGAGAAAAATAAGTGGGATAAGCTCTCAAATGTAGTGAATAAGTGAGATTAAGTGGGCATTGAGCATATTTAAGCTAGCTGATGTGATATATAATGAATTTAAGATAGCTGATCACTAAATTTAATGACTTTAACAACCACTTGAGTGGCCTGCAGCGCACATTTACTTATTGTGGTGTTAAGCAGGCTGTCGTATTCCTTCAAGTTCTTAGGTCTCTTCACTGTAGATTTGTTCTCTTTATATATATGAACTATAATCTAGCTCCCAAAACTCTGTAGCAGCTGGGCAAACTATATTTTGAGCTATATTTCAGTGTAACTGTATGTATAGACTATATAAGCGAGGAAAATCAACTGGTCTGTCCAAGATGAACTGGCGACAAACCATCTGTAAGCGAGTTTTCCATCATCATGCCAAATTTAAATGTATTTAACGGTGATATTAAACAAACATGATTCAAGGTACTTATGCCCAGAGTGTTTTCCCCACAGTGCACACCTACAAAATTAATATTACAGTGATCCCACCATTATGTGAAATGAATTAGTATAAGCAATTATTGTTTAAGCCCCATTCCTGTGAGCCAGTTCAGCTCAGGAGAACCAGATTCAGAAATCTGCCATGCGATGCTTCAACTGTTTCCGCTCATCTCATCTTGCTCGTCTGGGTTGGCTAAGGAATTACTGATGAACAACTAACATTCAATCACAGGGAAAATGAAGGGTGAATCTATGGATATAGTTCAAGAAAACTACAGAGCAGCTCCTCTTAGGAGTGATAGCTGTTCTGGCAAAAAAAAGATTGAATAAAATCCCAACTGCTGCTGTATGTGCAGTACTTGCGTTGTAGGTGTATATATATGTCCAATAATAAAATATGAGGAATACAAGAATTTAATTACCAATATATAGACAATAAAAATAGTGTAGATGCAAGAAGAAAAGGTGTTGCAGTGACCCAAGGGTGGTCAAACCTCCCTTTGGTATTTTCTGTATCAAGATTTGACGAGGCCGGCTGCCTTCTGTTTGCATGAATAGCATCATGCAGAGCGGAATTCCATGTTCATATCCAGGATAGGCTTTGCAGAATTTTTCAACGTTTCAGTCAAACCTAGATAGTAGTCTAAGTTGTAGTAAAATGTAAGACAAGAATATATTGTAAGACAAGAATATATCATCGAAGATGTACAAGCCAATAAATTCCAGTGTGATCTTCTGTCTAGCATAGTACAGAGCTGCAACACTTGGATTCTTGTACCACTCCTCCTCCCAGTCTTTCAATGCAAACTTTAAACCACAGTTTTCATTGGGACTGTCCCAATCTTTAATTACCTGCTTCCAATGACCCGGGTAGGATGTGAGCTGTTTGCATGAATGGCTATCAGAAGTTTGGTATGGATGTGAATGGTGATGGCGAGAATACGAAGCTGGATATTTATAAGCTCCTGGGAAAAGCATAACGGGTAGGTGGTGGGATCCAGGCAGTGATTCGCCTCTCGAGTTAGGTGAACATGAGTTCTGCATTTGCCATGCTCAATGGAGCGACAGAAGCTCCTTCACTGGCATGTGATTGACTTTTCTCCAAGTCAATAGGACATAATGCATCACAATGATCCTCTTCATAGGTATCCAGTTCATCTAACAGATAGTGTATGAGTGTATCCCACTTACAGATCATATAGGTTAGTACCATGTAAATGTCTGGAGTATAGTGGTTCCACAACTCACCTTTTCATTCAGTGTCCATCCTCCCCACCATCAAATTTGTGCAAGAGTCCATCTTTGTCTGACTGGTGCATACATAAATCTATATTGTGCACCTCATGGCGAAAAATGTGGGTGGTGTAGTTGTCTGCATTGGGCAAACCGGCTGCCTTTGTGTCAGGAGGGTGAACTGCCTATGCATATGCTGGGCCTCGAGCCCTGATGCTGAGGATAGTGTATGCCTACAACAACCCAATGCCCACATAGGGTGTACTCCAAGGGGTACCAATGGTACTCCGACCTACTATGAGATCATACTCCAGACTAATGCTGGCAAACCATCCTATGGGCCTGTCTGCAATAGAGGATGACAAGAGCTGGTGATCAAGGAGAATGGATAATGATGATGTCGATATCGTGAATATCTGTGAACCGTGTAATGAACCGTACACCTATAGCGAGAGTGAACCTCTGACGATGAGAGTATCTTGCGATGAGGACCTTACTCCAATGACGACAAGAGCATATGACAGACTACCCAACGCACACCAATGTAGTGTACCACACACCTAATCCATGCATACCCCATCCTGTACTCCAACATAAAGGAAGGGACTCTAGGACAAGTCCGGACTCACAACTGGATGGTGAGTACCCCAATAAAGGTGACCTAGATGACGGTTGAGCAACAGAATGAATAGGGCAGAGGCAACAGATAGGATTAGGGAAAAGGATAGAATCAAGACAAAGAGGTGACAAAAGGAGATCAAATTCTGGGGAATTACTTACTACTAAGTCCTTATATACTTATCTAATAGAAAGGGTTGTACTCCTATACTGATGACCCCTTCTCCTAAGATTAGGGGTACTCTCCTCGACGCCTCTCCTCGACGCGGGGCAACTTGCTGCCAAAACTCAAAACATTCCGCATCTCCTCTAAGTCTTCACCTGTGCGATCCAGGTTTATCATCTCCGTGTCAAAAGCGTCAAAACCTCAGGCTTGAGAGGAGGGAAATTGCATATAGAGAGTCGGATAGAATTGTTTGGAAGAAAAGACCAGATGTGCGTCCTATGCTGTAGAGGTACAATTGAGGGGCCACCATGGGACGCGGTTGGGGTATCCTCCAAGGGAGTGAAATGTGCGGGTACTCCAGTGCGCAGTCGACCCACTATGGTGCGAAGGATTGAGGAAACCGTGGTTGTTGGACCAGCGGGGTATTGGCAGTCTTGGAACAGAATTGGTACTGTTGCTGAGACATGGGAGAGGGGAGAAGGGGCACCGGCTGTATTCAACATAGTACCCTGAAAGTCGAACAACTTTAGGGGAGGACATGCTTCTTTTCACAAATGGAAGATCTAGATCCAAATGGAGTAGCCGAAGGCGTTGCCGAGTGCTTAAACGAAGATTTATGACAATCAAGGCAATTGGCGGTGATCTATGCCTGCCTTATCGATAAATTGGGTTCAAAAAATGAGATCACATTTAGTGGCGATGACCAAACATTGGGAGTACCTATGGGCGTCGGAGTACTTGCCTCACCTGGGGCGGGCTCAGTCTGAAAGGGGGGTAATGTCATGAACTGAACTAGGGGTAGTACCCTACCTTTGACTTTTCCACCTATGGAGTCAACTACAATTGGACTCAACATATGATCAAGGGGATATCATGTGAAAGGGTCGATTGAAGACTGAGAAGAGAGAGGGAAGAAGCACATTATACTCAAAAATGACAAAGAAATTGCCGAAGAAGGAAATTCGACATCTATTCTGATTCTTTTCTCATCTGAAATCAGAGATTTTGTAGAAAATCCATTTATTATTTACTTTTCATATTTTCTAGTTCTTGAGCAGTATATAAGGAGCCCTGTAAAAGCTAGGATTCTTTAGTTAGTACTGCACAGATTGTACGATTAAAGCAGGAACTCTTGAAGTGATTGGATTTTGCCCTGACTATGTCAGTGTATATTGGTTTTGTCAGAAGTCAGATTTGGTATTTGGTTAAGTCCACTTGGGGGCTTTCGTCAGACTTGGAATTTGGTATTTGGAATAGTCCACTGCGATGACCGAACTAACACAACACGAAGGGAGATTGAGGGTGCAAGATATATGCTTGGAGAACCGGAAATAAGTAAGATGTATTAGAACTTTTTAATAGCACTAATAGCACCAGTTTGAGAACACGAGAGTTGTGGAAAGACCAAGCACAAGAATATATGATATATTCAAGGACTTAAGGAAAATAATGGAGTTGATGAGAGGCTGGCTGCAAGAGAGAATGCTTGTGGCACACAAGAGAGGAAGAATAGCAAGTAGTAGAGACTACAATTGCAGAGAGAGAGAGTACAACTAGGTACAAGAGGGCAAAATAACAAGGCTGGCAAGTCTGGGCAACTTGTCTGCCTTTTATACAGAAAATAGTACTGTTCTAAAGAATATTCTACTGACTTTATGACTACTAGATGACTAGGGATGACTATAGGTTGACTAGAACTAGGTACAGGATGACTACAAATGACTAGTATGGGGAATACTATGACTGTGACAGAGTAGTGACTGTCATCTTGAGGAGATGACTGCAGAGATGACTCGGAAATCCCAGTAATGACTGGTGTGAGTCGTGAGGTAACACAGGACCTACACTGACCTCACACCATATGGGAAGGGACTATAGTTTCGTGCAGTAGTGGATACATTCCATATGTAGTCAGTCCTCAGGACACAATTTATTAGGGATAAGATGTGGGTTGAGGGGAATTGAGAGAAACTTTGAAAAGAAAATTACGGTGGGTATATCGGGACTAATGCATGATGCAAATAGACACTGCCGAAATGCAGGGCGTGGGAATTTTAATATGGGTTGGCCAAAGCGAGTCGGGCCGTCAGGAACTCAATTCGTGACATCCACTTGGGGACTCTAGGCACTTGGGCCACAATAGATTGTTTGAGTTTCATAAGTCGAAGTAGGCTTCAGATTGTTAGATTCATATATATATATAAATAAAAACAGATTGCTAGTAGAGAATTCTACTATCTCATCTCAGACCAGACTTCACAATTAGAGTTTGTTTTGTCTTCATCTCGAGAGATCAAAGAAGGCGTAACCTTCGACAAGCCGAACTTCCGAACCCCTACTCTTTAGAGAATACTAAGAGCAATAGATTTGTTGATCTATTTGCTTGGTGTGTTTTTCTTCCATTACCAACTCCACTGCTTTCCTAACTGTGCCTCCTAGCGATACCACAATTCCTCCTCAGCCCAACACAAAGGGTATCAAAGTGCTGGATCCTCAAGAGTGTACTTGCTGGTAAGTACTCCAGCTTGGTACTCCAGGGATTTTTCACTTATACCTTCCCTGTGTCTCTAGTATCCTTGCTTGACAACAGCGTCCTCTGACAATGGCCCTTTGAGACCCTTGGTCATTCTTCGCTTCAAGTCCTGCTGCAATTCCCTCGCCAAAACCTGGCCGAACCTTCAACCTGGCGTGACGTACTTGTTCCCCAGGAATCCTTGCAATGGTTGCGTGTCACGCAGACATCCTTGCATGGTAGAGTGCAAGTACTGGAACCGATGGTTGGTTTGAACGTCTTGCATTGGTTGCTTGAGCTGCTGATGGCGTCTCAACAACCAATACTCGTGTTGCCTTTGAGCAAACACGGACCCTCAGTTTCTGCCATACATGTTCAACAGCGTCACTTTTGTCCCATTCCATCATCAACAGCCTTTCGTTGTGCCATCCGACAACAACAAAAGTCCAAGGTCGGAACAATTCACTTTCCTGGATGCAGGCATCGTGTTTACAGGGGTCGCTTTGACTAGCAGATCAACTTGATCAGGATCTTGGATTTGGGACTTGTGTCGGAAACCCTAGACAAAGGTGGTTTTTGTATTTTTTGATTTTTATATTTTGTTTTGATGTAGCAGTACTCTATGTTGTAGAGTAAAACTTGTATTTCTTCTTGTATCAATGAATCGAGAGATTGGTACTCCACGATTGGTACTCCACTGCATGATTTTTGTAAGGCTCTAAGGAGACATGTTCTCATAGCAGTACTCCTAGCTTCAAAACCATACTCCGGATGATTCTGCAGTAAACCAAATACTGGGTAATCTTCTTCTTCCAAACGTGTGGGCGATCGTTGCCATTGTCCCCACCACCATGGCATAGCTAATGGTCTTCCATACCACAGCGACGTCCTACTGAGAACTCTCTGTTGTCTCAGAAACACCTGCAATAAGGTTACTACTCCCAAAACATCGTACCAAGACATTCTCAACGTTGATTCAACTTCCGTTTCCTTAAATGACAGTGGTTCTTGGAGTATGAACACCATGAGTACCGAAGTACTGTAGACATCAGGTTTGGTTTTTGCCTAAGCCATCACTATACCCCTGATTGATGTGGTACTCCGATCACTGACTTGTCGATTGTTCCATTGAATAAAGTGAATTTTGTATTCTTGAATTAAATCTTTGATGTTGAAAATGTTCAGCTCATAATCAAGCAGGAAATCTAAGCCCAGTCCTTGACTTCTGATGCGTGAACGATCCTAAACTGCTTGTGTCATGGTGGATTATAGAATGCAAAGTGCATCCTGTGTGACTTCTCCATTAATCGGAATGAAGTCCTAAGAGGACATCCATACTCCTCTTGTTCCATCTTTGGAAAGAGTCTGCTAACTGAGTTGACCTATCCTAAATCAACTATGGAGTGACTGCTTGCGAAGGGACATGAATGTGTGTCGTGACTTTGCGACAATGACAAGAAATGATGGTCCACAGTGTTGAACTGGTGATTCTTCATCTGGGTAGCACCATTCTTGCTACTTGGATGACTTGAAAGGCGCTATCGGTAATTCCTTCAAGTAATGTAGTGGATAGTAAGGAAAGTGTTGAAAGGAATAAATGAACAAGGGTGGACAACTGATCGTCTTCGCGCTATCCTGAGTGACTTCTAGAATTTGATCTAATGTCAGGAGGGTGAACTGCCTATGCATATGCCAGGCTTTGAGCCCTGACGCTGAGGATAGCATATGCCTACAACAACCCAACACCCAAGGGGTACCAACCCCGGTACTCCAACCTACTACGAGATCATACTCCAGACTAATGCTGGTGAACCATCCTACACATCATTAAATTCCATATTCTTCACCATTCTCCGACATTGTCAAGTAAGTTTAAGTAAAACATCTGGTCAATTGCTGGAATTGTTTGACAATGGTGGAAAATGGTAGCTCGAGCTCATTCTTAGCTATTGCCATGATCAACAAGGTGAAATCACATTATTATATGTCCATACAAGTACAATTAATACACCTGAATAATTGTACAATGTACTGCTGACTGAAAAACTTTCACTACCCTATTCTGCACCAGCCCCTAAAATAATTGTCCCATCCTGTTCACCCAACAAGCTTGAAGTCTGCTGTGTTTCCATTTGGTATGGACTCATCGCTCAATGTGTCAACCCTATCTGCATGTGTGTGGTATCAGCACAATGAGTAAGCAAGGGAGAGCAATACTTACAAGTTACAGTCCAAGATCGATTGACAAGACTGTTCAGTCAACTTGGAACCTGTTAAGTGTGAAGAAACATCAGAATCCAATCTGGACATAAATGTAAGGCAATGCTACGTACCTTGACTGATACTCATATTCATTCACTATTGACCAACTATGTTGATGACCTTGTACCTTTATCATGAGTGGAAGGAGATGAAGGGTTTGTAGAAGTGGAGATAGTGGTGGTATGAAGAAGAGTTGTGTGTGCCATATCAGGGAGTTTAAGAAAGTTTGGAAAATTCCCACATGGTATGATGGAAGTAAGGCCATGCTGAGGCGATATTTTTGCTAAGTACACATTTTATGGTCAAAGTTCATGTGGATGGCTTCAAACTCGGAAAGAATATTTGAGAATAAGCAGTGTTGTAATATTGCTGCAGGGATACAATTCACACATTCATATGCCCATTCAAATTCACATGGCACACAGTTGTACCAGTACAACATCGGTTTGCTAAGTGTCACTATCAACTGTAATTTACTAAGTTATTCACACAGGGTTGTCAGTGAGTACAATCTGGTAAGATTGACCTGGTTCAGTAGCTACCAATATCACGATAATTCCTGAAGTTACTTATAACAAAGACGATATGACTTTTAGGTGGGAATTTCCCCCAGGAAGTTAGTCAGCAATCTAATCTAATCTAATTCAAAAGGAATGGCAACAGTGAAAAAAGTACAGCTATACATTAACAAGAAGTGGAACATAGTACCTAAATGTGGTGAAGTCACGGGTGTATGTGTGGGCAGCTATAGGTGGCCGCTTCACCATTGCTGCTATATTTTACCAAGGTTGCGCCGTGTTACTCAGCTTGGATGCCTCAAAGTCAATTCAAGGTCAACTTGGTGCCGACCATATTGGTTACCCAGGTGTGGATATATATGGGCAGGGAACAGAGTATTTTGGGCACATTATGGAGCACTAGTTGCAAATAGTACATCTGCCATAATCCTTAGTACTGAATAGATGTGAATTTCCCAGAATATTGTCAATTTTCACTGGGCCTCAAGGCCTCAAACTCAAGGCTTCACATGCCGATCACGGAATGACACAGTTGAGATGCCGATGGCTTACATCAGCAAAACCCAAGACTCTGGAACATGAATGGGAGGGCTTTACATGGTCAGTAAGGTTGTTATGTCTGTTACATTTGACTTCGTTATTTTAATTGAGTTTACAAAATTAATCATGTGTTATTGGAATGTACATAGCTTACAATATGTGTCTTTAATGTAGATTTTGGTGCATTCTGGACCATCATGTACATAAACATAGAAGATGCAACTAAAATTTACATACCCTGAACATTATAAACCACCATGTAGAGAAATGGACAAGATGTAAATGACATGTATTAGTTGTGTACATGACTAACAAGATGGAGTTAAAATGTACATGACTGTATATCATGTAGTTGGCTGTATAGGCTATTATAACAATTTTGAAGGACTTATTAATGGTGTTGGGACCTGTAAATGTCATTGACATATTGATTTATATTGTAAGTAATGAGGCATGATTTTGATACATGTACAAAAGTTATAAGTGTGCATAACCCTCAGCACACAGAGTATCTATATGTTTCTTGACTGCCATCGTAACCCTGTGGCAGGATAACTTGGAATACTGGTAGAAGTTTCAATATTTTTCTGAGCCTTGCAGAATGTAGTGTCTTAATCCTCCATCTTTAGTATATCTCTTTTCTTATTTTCATAACCTGTTCTCCAAGTCCCTCAATAATGCCAGGCCCAGTTCCTAACATTACTTTTAACCAAGGCTGAGATTAAGGGTGTGTTAGCTGTTTTGATTGAGTTACACCTGTGCACACACCCTACCACACATGTACTTGACTTAGTACTTTAAGAATATATTATTTTCCACTTTTTTGTATTTTTTTAGTAGAGGTCAGCTATCACTCATAAGGTCTGATAATTGGTGGCTATACCTGTCAGTATGTCTAAACTCGACTCCCAAACCACCTGTGATTCAATTTTTGTTCTACTCTTTTAATTATTATTTCTTGATAGGGTGATATTCAATATCTTTGTAGATATTACCACAGGGAGAAGTCCCAGGCTCAAACTAAGTGGAAATCTGGATTCAGCACCCAAAAATCCATACTCCCACCTATCTCTAATATTTTTATCACCTACCATTTGCCTACCTATTAAGACAGTCTAGAATGTGTCATATGTCTATTTACACAGCAGTTAAAAAAATTATATAAGCTTGAATTTGAATTCAGGGTGTATGAAAACCCCTAAAACGACCTAAGAACTGTCCAAAACCTCCTAAAACTGAGCGCAAGGGCGAGATTGGTGGGGTTGGTGGTACTCAACCAAAAAGGGAAGGTACCGGCAAATCAGCAGTGCCACCGGCAAATCTCCCCCGTGCGCGCGCTAGGTGTATTTAGAGCTCGCAAAGCCATGAAATTTATGGCTGGGTTGGCTCAGTTGGTAAATTGCCTGTCAGTCATTCACACTTTGAGGTTGCAAGTTCAATCCCCGGGTAATTATTCTGTCATATCTTTAAATTAAACCAACTTGATAAATATAATTATTCTAACTAAGGTACCTAAAATAAATAAATATATACCATATATACAATGTGGAAAAATCCTGTGGGCAATATACCCTGTAGATTTTTACTTGTATACATCTTTCCAGCTTTATGTACATTTTAGTTACATGATGGACCGTACTTGTACATTTTAAATACATTTTGTGGGTTACTGTACATTTTAACTATATCTTGTAAAGTATTGTACTTTTTCAATACATGATGAGCACAAAACTGTACATTTTAGACATATTTTGTGGAATGCTGTAAATTTTAGCTACATAATATACAAAGTTGCACCCAATGGGGTGGTCACATCATGATGGTACAGGACACCCATCCTGTCCCAACTGTTCCAGGGATGTGGGCCCATACCATTCATGATACGGACTCTTGGGTTTTGCTGATGTAATGAAACTATAGCCGGTGTCTGATTTCCAGTGTTAAATGAGGCTTGATGACTTGAAGTTCAATTCCTCGAGCAGGGAAACAACAACTTCAGTAAAGAAAGACAATCATGAACGACGACAGGCGGAAAGCAGAAATTTGTTGCCAGCTGCCGGGCTGTTCTGCTATCTGCCATCCACTGGCCGGCGCTTTTCTAACTCGAATCAGACTGGCGCCAAGCAGATGCCGAGGTACTTATGTATTCTTTACTTCGAATTCCTTCGTCGTTGAGTGAGGTGCAAACTGGAAATCTTTTAGTGTATGACAAAAGGGTTTTCTTGTGAATTCACAGAGGAGCGAACATTGGGAAGGATTGAAGCGATGAGAAGTAACTGCCAAATCCGGACTTACCATAATACAGCATGCTCAGGTTGGAAGTCCATGCTAGTTCTTCTTCTTTCCCACTATCCATGATATTGACGCCCAAGTCGACATACGCCAATGGTACTAAGGAACAGGAACAGATCTCTGCTCAACCACGAAGGTGACTTTGAAGGTTGTTTGCTGAAGGTCTGGCGAGGAAAGAGGCTGGGAAGATCATTGATTTGCATATGCTGATTGAAGCAGAGTTACATGGTTGAAGGGGATCCAACGCTTGATCAGATGAAATTATTGATAACGGAACAGCCTGAACCGGTACATGGTTAATATGGCAACAGCAACACCTCCATGTCAAGCCTAATCGTACTTTTCCAGTTATTCCTCGAGATTGATTTGTGGCGCCCGTTTACGAAAAAGAACCTGGACTTGGCCATCCAGAAGGCTGCACTTTCATTCAAGAGACAAGAGTTGGCGAGATCACAGGACGGTTCATTTGGTTGTTTTTTTAGCCTTCAATATAAGGCTGGAATAGATGCGGCAACCTCTGACTGCAAGCCCAAGGCATGTCACGATTCAATGGCTAGTTGGAAACATGTAGCAGTGGGTAAGTCCAACCCTTTAAATTTCCTGAAATGATCTGGTTTTTTACTTCCTCTGACCCCAGAACCAAAGGCTAGCCTCGAGGAGCACCATTTGGGTTGTCTCTTTTCAAGTGGAATGAACAGCTAAATTTGTACTCATCAATCATTGTCAATCAAACATATCTGTTTATGGACTGTTCACTTTGATTGATAAACAACAGACAAACATCTTCGTGCGATGATTATATCCAAATATGCATTGCTTCTGTTCACACCCTTGGCCGACCGTGCCTTTCTTTTCCCTCTCTCCCTGTTGATGATCTCAACGAGTACTTGACGAGTACTTTTGATTTCTTCTTCTTTTTTCTCATAGCTCGGCTTCATATGATGATGTGAAGGTGATTTCTCTATGTTCATGGCTCTGTTCCACACATCAACATGCCCATTTTAACCTCTTAGATTCCTTCCCTTACGAAACCGCTGGAAACCTCACAGCACATTTCGGAAGAACATGAATGTACAGAGGTACGTTTCTTTCACATGGTTCCCTATTATCTTAATTCATATACCCAGCATAGGCTAGTACCCAGAACGTCCCATCAGGCGTAAATGGAAGAGATTCGAAGGCGAGTGGTCAAACACAGGTAAGGTACTCTAGACTTTGAGCTTTCCCACTGATCAATTTTGTATCTTAAGCCGTTTGCGTATTCCGTATTGACATCAATGGTGAATTCCGAAGCTAAGGGAGATGCGACACATACCTCACCAGTCAGGTGTCTGCTTCTGCCACTGCTTCAATGTAGTTGACACTACAACTTGTGTTCAGGCTCCACCACCCACAGAACCTACCATTCAGCAGTCATGGGATGCACTCATGAAGACAATAGACACTCGAGATGACGAACTGATGAAAGGGTACAAGGAAGATATAGATACATTGTTGGTTTTTGTGCATCACTTACTCTTGTCTTAATCAAGTTAATCTCTTAGTTTTGTTCCTATTCCGATGATCAAATAGGCCGGTTTGTTTTCTGCCATTGTCACCGCCTTTACGATTGAATCTTCAAAATGGTTGGAAGAAGACCTTCAAAATACTACAGTCGTGCTTCTCAAACAGATCGCCCACTGGCAAATGAGCGACCTATCCTCACCTCTGCCTACCCCTTTCACTCCCAATTCCTCAGATGTTCGCATCAACACTGTCTGGTTTCTGAGCCTGATCCTCGCACTCGTGTATGCCCTGTTCGGGCTACTGTGTAAACAATGGGTTCAGGAACATCAATGGCAAATGAATACACGTACCCCTGGTCAGGCGTTAGCTCTTCGCTGGCTGCGTAACCAGAGCTTTGCACGATGGCATGTGCCAAAGATCCTCGTATCCCTCCCAATCCTACTTGAAGTCGCACTCTTCCTGTTTTTTGCAGGGTTATTGGAGCTGTTATGGAACCAACATCACGTCCCATTTGCGATTGCCCTTACAGTTGTCAGCTGTGCTATTATTTGTTATCTCACAACCACGATACTTCCCAGTTTGCATATCATTCGACAGGTCTTTCAGACCCACCCTTACTTCACTGAGGACAATCCGGTGTTTCACCCACATGACATTGGCCGTTTACCATCGATCGACCTCATCTGTCCCTAGAAATCTCCTCAATCGTGGCTGATATTTCGTTTTTTCCCTGTTGTGTATCATTTTCCTGGTTTTAAACCCCTTTTATACTCTCTCCTCGTCAAGTTTAATGGGTATTGGGACAAGGACAAGGATATTGACGATCTTGATTATACCATAACCCAAAACATCTTAAATCTATGGTACTTAAAAGTGTCAAAAATTAAATTGTTACTTCGAGTGTAATTTTTTTTTCTCCACACAGTCGAAACAGTATCCTGCAGTTGGGAATTTATTCACACAATTTAAATTACATCATGTAGTTGGGAATACTAGTCACACAGTCAGAAATCTTAGTCGCACAATTGGGAGTGCGTTTCCATCCGCACAGTCAGAAATTTTAGAGGCATAATTGGGAGTGTGGTTCCATCTGCACAGTCGTAACTTTTGGCCTGCAAAGTCAAACATAATCTCATTCCAACTAGATCCTCACTGCTGAGAGACCCCAGTGACCAGTCAGGTTAGTTTCTTCAGAAAACACCTGACATTCTTATTCAAGCTGTATATTGACAAATATCCTACTACACAGGCTTTGTACCGAAGGTGTGAACAGAAATACAAGTGGCACTGACTGAGACTTGAGGTGTTGAGGTGTTGAGGCGGAGGTGGAACATGTCTTCGAGGGTGACAACATGTCTATGATTAAAAATTGCGGATGGCTGAGATAAGGTGTAGATTCTGACCATAGACCGCACCGATAGAGCCCATTCCATTTCTAAAGAATTAATCCTGCAAACAGTGTCCTGCCCTCTACACTCAAATGAACCCCAATTCACAGTCAAGCGAGCTTCAGAAGATGATTGATTCAGTAGGAAAAGTGCTTGAAGTAGAGGGGAACTGCTTTACTCTCCCGTATTTTTCTAGCCTGACTGCTGACTATGGTGGGATGAGAGAATGTGTTGAGAGACTGCCAGTGAAAAGGGTGGATCAAACTTCTAGATTGTACCTTGACATTCCCTGATCTTCTCCACTAGTTTCAGCCTGAACACTGGTCAGTATAATGAAGGGATGAGGAAACATGCCAGCAGAGCATTGTTGTGCATTATTTACTTAGCTAATAATGCCCGGGTCATGGATCACCCCATATTAGTCACAAAGTTATCGTTGACCATATAAAGGTGTCAGCTTATAATGCCTTAAAACGGACCTTCTTAAGGCAATATGAATAAGTATGAGGACAAAAAGGTGCTGAGGAACCCCCATTTTGGGTGATTTTCAGGTAATATAATGGGTAATAAAAAAATGTTCCCATTAAAATGCCTTTTATGGGTTTTCGGTAAATTTGCGACTAATAACTCCTGAAGACTGCCCAGGGCCTGAGAAATTGATGACCATGTGACCGACTTAACAGGATTATAACAGCCAGACGGTCCAGATCTTTGGATTCAATAGTGCGACGAACAGAGTTGCAACTGTGCGGACGAAAACACACCCCGACTGTGCGGTGAAAATTTTTGATTATGTGATTAAATTCTGAAATCCAACTGTGCAAATTTCTAATAGTTACAATAGTGATTAAATTCCCAACTTTGCAGAGAAAAAAAATTACACTCGAAGTAATGATTTAATTTTTGATGCTTTTAAGTACCATATAAATCTTTCTCACTGGCCATTGGTTGATTTAAACATCATCCAGCATTTCCCAAGTATGGAAAGGTGTCTGGATCTATACAAGCTGAAAGGGTTTCACTGGCTAGTCCAGGAGACTCGCGATATTCCATCAATGATACCCCATCTAAAGAATGTATTGGGCGAGTTACCTCTACACCTGGTTATGCCCACCATCTTCGATAAATGGGAATCACCTGCCAGTAAATCCACATGGAGCACAGGCAATCTAAACTCTGTGTTAGAATCTCCTCCGACCCGAGGTGGTGAGAACAACTTATTTTCGGCGATCAGTTATTGCCAGGTGACTTGTCTCTTTCATCCCAGATCCTATGCTTTTGACACCTCCTGGAAACCCATGACCATTATTGGTTAGCAGAAGCAGCACAGAGGATCTGGGATCGTATACTCAATGACCCTAAACCCCGAAATGACAACTGAATCTGGTTCATAACGGCTTTCTTCCATCCCGAGGAACAGGCCACAAGATTTTAAAGACCAGCTTTTGAGGTCAGAAAAGTACTGATATTCCTCACTTACTCTGCACTTACCTGCACTTTAATCTGGTCTCACATTGTGTTAGTGGCTGTGTTGTCTGTACTCTAATCTGTTCTCACCTGCATTAGTGGCTGTGTCTGGCAGTGCCACCGAGTACTGATGCCCGGCTCAGGCATATCCACGATGTCACTGGTACATGCACCACTGATGTTGCCTTCCTCACTGGCCAGCTACACAATGCAGCTGCCACTTCTAAGGTCCGAAAACTGGTGGGTATACTGGCCTCTATCTCTATACTTTGCTCTTAAAATCCCTCTGAATCAATAATTATTTAGCTGTTTTAATTCATTGAATACAGAGGCAACATTTTCATTCCTCACAGTCCCAGTATTATTTATTTATCTCTATGGAATGTTGAGGACAGATAGATACCTATTCTCACCTGGTCTTAAAGTGTTCTTATGTTATGTTTACCTATTCTCACCTGTCCTTAAAGTGTTCTTACCTGGTCTTACACTGGTCTTACACTGTTCTTACCTGGTTTTAAACTGTTCTTACATTGTTCTCACCTGATTTCAAACTGGTCTTACACTGGTCTTACACTATCCTTACCTGGTCTCAAACTGTTCTTACCTGTTCTTACTTGTTCTCAAACAATTCTTGGTAATTCTCACCTGTTCTTACTCCATGCTTACCTGTTCTCCAACTATACTTGGTTGTTCTCACTATGTACTCACCTTCTACTTAACTCAACTCCATCCAGACTTATACTTACTAAGGGACTTTCCATTGTGCTGGGTCCTGACTCTATCAGTGGCTGTGCAACAGTGCCAGGACTGTTATGGTTCAGCTTTCCCACAATTTCGTTGTGACATGCATTTCTACTGACCTTAAGCCCAAGGTACAGTGTATGTTCCCTTTTTACTCCCAGCTTTTTCCTGGTCTTATCTGTTCTCTCCTTGGCCTTACTATTCTTTTTCTGGTCTTACATGTTTTTTCCCCTGGTCTTACCTGTTCTTCCTCTGGTCTTACCTGGTCTTACCTGTTCTTTCCCCTGGTATTACCTATTCTTCCTCTGGTCTTACCTGGTCTTAAATCCACCTGTCTTTCAATCTGGTCTGCAAAATCCCCATGCCCCCAAGGAACTATTGCTTCGTCCACCAAGAGTTTGGCGTGGCAAAGTTATGAATTTTTATCGACAACACTGTGATGAATTGGATACCACCTCCCAAGTTTCAGTTGCAGTGAGACTATCCAAATCCATTCTTTCCTTCCTCAGGTCCTCATCAGAGGTTGACATTGGCTCCACGCTCCTTGCATCCAACTACGGGCTCAAATTCCTTGCATCATTAAACGACGTAATTTGTAAAACAAGAGATTTCTTCGAATTACCTTTCCACGCTGAGCATTGGATGGAGGTGTTAACCCACGTACAGCGGGTTCATCAGTTACCTCTTCTACATTTTGAACCGATCCCAGGTTATTTCTCAACGTCGTCCAACGAGCTCAAATGGCTCTTGCACACTTCATCAACATCTGACACCGCTCTTGAGCCTATATTGGATTCATACGAGCAGATCTGGATTGACACAGGCAATTTTGAAAAAGAAAAGGTGATTAGGGTGTTGTCGAGTCACTCCATACTATTGAAGCAGGGTCAACAAGTTGAAGGTGTTCAAAACCCACCTTCGTCGACATCCCCCTTAATAACCTCCCCTCAAGTCCTCGAGTTCCTAACCTTCGTGAGTGAGAAATTCGACGAGGAGTCTGCTTTATTTCGCTGGTGCGGCGAAGAGACCATAACTCGGTGGGTGGATACTCTGGAACGCGTACGGGTCCTTCATTAGCAACTTACCCAATTTAGTGGTGAGCTTTCTCAGCTTTTAAGGGCTTTTGGGGGCTTTTCAGCCGGTTTGACCAGCTCGCAAGTTCAGCAGTCCACCAGCTTGTCTGTACATCGCAGCTATACTCCATAAAATAGATTTAAAACAACTTGTCTAAAGTCTAAAATATGTTATTTGCTCACCAAGGACCCCCAGCA
Source organism: Marasmius oreades (assembly GCF_018924745.1). NCBI lineage: Eukaryota > Fungi > Basidiomycota > Agaricomycetes > Agaricales > Marasmiaceae > Marasmius > Marasmius oreades. The sequence goes on from NC_057325.1 coordinate 4,709,356, forward strand.
GCGGAGGTTATCTCAAAAATGTATGTTGACCAGAAAATCTTGGCGGACGGACCTGAGCAAAATGGAGCTGGTCAGGAATCAGACATGACTGGTGGCTGGCGACTTGTTGGCTTGTACAAGCCCCAAAAAGCCGTAAAAAGTCCCCACCACCAAATTGGTAAGTTCCTGATGCTTCATGGGCTACCACCAGGCTTTTTCAAACCTATTCCAATGGACAAAAGTGTCACGATCAACACCGAACCATGCGTACAAATCAATGGAGCCTCGGCAATGGAAGAAGTCAGGATGAAAAGCGAGCGATGGCCCGAGATCATGATCGTCTCTTTTCCGAAAAAGATCTCAAAACGGTGTAGAAGATCTTGTGATGAATATATCGGTAAAGGGCGGTGGTGCAGTTACCCGAGTCGTCTGGAGGCGTCGGAAGTGGATAAGGAAGTGCAGACCACAAGACAGCATTCCACGAGGACTACCGACTAGTGTTGTTGAAGGTCGGGCTCAAGCCCTCTGACCTGACCCGACCCGACCCGGGCTTTTGAAGCCCAGCCCGACCCTCTTGGAAGGGCTCATTGGGGTCAGGGCTCGGGCTTGGAGTTTGAAAAGCCCTGACCCTGGCTCAAGGCCTGGGGCCCAGTCACGTGGGATACTTACCATTATAGGATGCTTATCTGTACATTTTTCGCCGCCTTCTTTATCAACACATGTAAGTTATACCAAGTTATACAAATGATACTATGATTTTCACTAATTACCATCATTTCTAGTGCAATTATTGATTATTTAATGTTGGATCATATGCTCAGATGGGAATGATAGCTCACAGTACTGCCAAAACATTGCTTTTCATCCCACAACATTAATTCTACTTGTTATTACACAGATAACATCACAATACTGTCCAGAAATGGTGATAAATAATGACTAAATATGATGACTCATGAGCCCTGGCTCAAGCCTGACCTGACCCTGGGCTTAGGGCTATCGAGGGCTAGGGCGGGGGCTTGAGATTTGGTGAGCCCTGACCCTCAGAAACCCGACCTGACCCCAGGGTTTTGAGCCTGACCTGGCCCTCAACAACACTACTACCGACGAATTTATTGGGGTCGGTGATGCGGATAATAATGTTTGATCCATACCTACGAGGCGACTGTTCTCGTTGTCTTGAGGTCCGAATCCAAACACTCCTCTGGTGATTAAGGGGATCACGGCTTTCCCGCTTTTGCGACCGGCAATGTTTGCTGATTAACCCAAAAGCAGAAGATCGTGCTCTATTTAAGTGCACACTCCAGTCAATGTCGCTGTTCTGATAACCAAATCGAGCGATATCTTGAGTCGGAGTCTGATTCTGATTCTTATGATTGTCCGAACGTCCCCTCTGTCTTGTCGCTATCTTGTGAAGTCCTTACGATTCCTAAGTGATTTATTTTCGTTTCTTATCCCAGGTATCATATTATGGACAGAGTATCTCGTCACCAGCTTTACGTTCAAGTTGTTACGTTCATAATTAGGCAGACATGTGGAGGATTTCCAGAAGATTTCCGACTGCGTCGTCTTAGGCTACCAGGCTGTTACGACCGAATGATAGCGATTCTGATTATTTGTTTGGGAGTATACCATAGCCACTCCTTCAATGACTTCGGATTTTTCTGGGGGAAAGCTTTAAACTGAGAGCCGCGTTGGCGCCGTCCGACGGCAGGTTCTGCGAGGTGTTCTCACGGTTCGGACCGACCCAACTTGATCACGACCATCACCATCGTCAACGGCGACTTAGGGCATTCCTTTCCAGCCTCTTCAATCTCTTCTGTATTGAGACTATTGCATTTCAAAGTCAAATGGACCATGTCTTTGCGGTCAGCTGATCTATATTTCAATATCCAACCCCCAGACTTGTCATTTCTCTCGTTTGTATTTTTTTTTTTCGATGCTTGTAAAATTATTTGTTCTTTTCTCTGCGCCGACATTGTTTTCAACGATCGTGATCTCATAGCTACAGGGCAAGTGGTTGTAATTGGGTTGGATGAGAGAGTGGCCGATATATCTCTTGAAACACATCGTCATTGAAAGGACCGGATAATATCTATACTCTTTCCTAAGGTGAGTACCTCAAGCTTGCTGTCGTTCATCTTGCTCAGCTTCTCTTCCTCGCCAACTGACGCGCAACGCTTCAGATACTCAAGCTCTTTCATTCCGTCGTTCTGCCACTGAACTGCCACGTCAATAATCTTTTCGAACTACTTAGTGCCGCCTGTTGGTCGCACGACTCACATCCGGTTTGTTCACGCCAGAACCCCCCACTGACATTTTTGGCAAGAGCGCTTTATGAATACCGCTCCGGTGTTCCATTGCGGGATCTTTATCAGAGACGTCAAAGGTGTTCCGAAGATCCCTTGCGTTTTGGATGAGTTGTAATGAATGTTCTGAGAGGTGGATATTTAGGGTACGTTGCTCTTTCTCCCTTAGTCTGGTCTCTATACTTCCACTACATCTAAGTCAAGCACAAAGAATTTGATCGTTACCCAGGTCCATACTCCCGTTCCTCTTCCTCCTCTACGTCTCCGCATCGCCCGCATTCGAACTCGGCGGCAACATAGTGCAATGCTGTTCGGATCTTTGGTCCGTGTTGCGACGAAAGAGATTCAGGGTTAGTAGAGGGTTGACTTCAACTTGGGTTAAACGTATCGGGTATGTCTATCTCCAGAGCTTTGGAATCTGACTGAACTCCATGGGATATGACACGCCAGACTCGCATGTATTTATGGCTGGAGACGACAATCAGCCGGGTTTCCCTAAGTCTTTTTTATTACTACCTTGGACGTCGAACTTCGAAGCGGCGAAAATTGCAGGTGTACCCAGGTCCCACGTTACTGTCGGTCCGTTGTTCATAACCGTCAAATACCTATCTCTGACGATGAATCTTTATTGGCTCTGGAGACAAGAGGCTATACAGTAAGGTTTGCCTGGGCCAGGTGTCGGGGGTCTCGTAAATAGTTAAGCAGCTAAAAAAATTTCCGTTTCATGCTCAAGTATGACTATTCCGCATTTCCTTGGCAGGGCACGGGTTAGCCAAGTATTTATTGGCTTTAGGACACGGAGTTTCCTTAACTCGCAACCTGTGAGCGTGAAACTTGTCTTTGAAGGTAACTCGCGCATGAGAAGGTGGATCCCCTTCCTTTATGGTTCCTGTGGGTGTCTCTGACCAGTGCAAACCTAATATGTACAGCATGCCATATGTATCACCCACCAAGTTTCTACTATCGTTATTTTATTTTATTGCCACCGTCGTTGTACGTTCCGAATTATGACCGCCAACTCCATGGATATTGGATAATTTGGATTCCAAAGTAAATGTCCGACGACGGCGGTCCGTGGATACATTCTGATGGTGGAAGAGGTACATGATTGTTTGGAAGTATGGCCGGAGGGACATCAGTTTACGGTTTACCGAGTCTCGGAGCCGTTCGTGTATGTACTAGAGTCCATTCATTATCCTACTAAACCGAGTCCTGGTCCCTTATATCTAGTTTCTCCCGATATGACCTAAATCTATCCAATGCGAAGCCTGATAAGTGGTTACTGAATCTAAGGCAACTTCGTTGACGCATTTAGTTATCACGTTGGGTATACCAGGTGCCAAGTTACTCCTCTCATTTCCTGATTCTCCGGTACGTTATCTTTCTGGTTAGTCTTGCGACTGCTCAAAGATCACCCTGGTATATTGGAATAACCTCCTGCTGGGTCAGTTTGCTGTCATTCCCCCCACTTTCTCCCTAATCATCTCTCGTAAGACACCCAAAATCACGGCGAAGAACAGGGATGAGAGTGATTCATACCTTCGTATCACGAACTCTTCAGGCCGTATATGGTATAACGTCCGCTAGAATGTTCGAACAAGATTATATGACAAGTCGAATACCAGTCGAAGCATTTGAAGCGTTATCGGACCTCCCGAACAAGAAGTCTCTCATGAGAGACAAGAATATAGTGAAGTACTATGTCTCGCGTTCTTGTTCGCGTTAGCATGAAGGAGGAACAAAATTCAGTAACATTGATAACAGGAATGGTTAGATACATACGAAGAGTCGATAAACGTACACAATGTAAGGTACCTAAATTAACGACAATTGGGGTTGTATACACTAGACAAGTGCCAGAATAAGATAGCATCAAAGCAACAAGACGAAACGAGGGGGGGAAAGTTCAGACGAAACGCAAAATAAAAGAAGATACAAGAACAGAGACACAAGTGACCAAGAGAGAGAGAGAGAATTACAAATAAGAAATAAGAAAAGCGGGAATCGGGGACCAGAAATCCAACAAAGAACGCGATCACTTGTTGTTACTCTTCTCCTTCCTCATATGCGATGAGCTGGTTTTGTGCCCACCGTGCCCGCTCCCAGCAGCCTTTCCCAGTAAAACCCCACCTCCGCCCTTCAGTAAGACTTGTTCCTCTGTCAGCTTCGACGGCGAGTACTTCAAGATATCTTTACACCGCTCCTCATGCTCTCGCCAGGAATGGTCCAAGAGTTCAGGGAACGGCGTAGTGTTGGGGAATGCCTTGCGTTTAGTCGTGGTGGAGACCCTACAATGAGAGAAGGAGAAAAATCAGTTGAAGAAACAATAGACCCCACCCACAGGGAGGACTCACTTGCACTGGAGACAGACGTAATCCGTTCCAACACCCTCGTACAATAACGTGAAGTGCTTGAACGACAGCTTTGGCTCTTCATCCTTCTTGACCGGAGCGCTACAAGCCGAACTAGGAACATTCTTCCAAAAGGATGACGACGTCTGCTGCTGCTGTTGATAATGTAGCTGCGAGAGATGCATGGATTTCGAGTGCGGATGCTGTACATGCCTAAACACCCCGTCTTCCACGGAAAGCGAACCAGACTTGGGCCTCAGTTGGGTATGCATAAGATAAGGGTTCTTCGTTGTCGGGATTCCAGGTACCCCAGCACCGTCGCTATGAGCTGAAGACGTGGAGACATCGTCTCCACTGTTCCTCTTCAAGACCTTTGAAGCCTTCTCTTGAACTATGAGAGATGGGAAAGAATGGGAAGGATCCGCGCGTGAGGGTGTTTCCGGCTTCTCAACGTCTTCATGCTCGTGAGCTGCACTGGAACCAGAATCCCGTCGGTGACCCCGTTCTGTATTCGCATCCTCCCTCGAGCGTTTTCTCCCGTTCATCGTCGGACGTGACGGCGGCCTTGAGGTCGAATTCGAGGGAGAGGGAGCAGGTAGATGGAGAGGGAGCTGGTTAGGAGAGAGATGAGCGGATGTCAGTCGTGGAGAAGGTTTTTCTAGTGTCGGTAGTGGCAATGACATCGACGGATAAGGTGAAACTGCAGATAAAGGTCTAGCCGATAAAGGCCGTTCCTCCGTAAGCGATGCGGGTAGGGAAACATGTGGCCGTGGTGGAGGATGGGAGTGGTGTGGTGGATGTCTCCTCTCGTCTACCACGCCACTGCGGGACCCTGGTCTCCCGATAGCATTAGCAGTGTCGTTCGTCGTGACGAGCTGGTTTCGTGGGCTGGTGGAAGGTAACGATCCCATAATGGGCGGTACTGGGATAGACTGAGCGTGATGAGGGCTGGAGTTGAGATTAGATTGTCGAGAGGTAGGTCGAGGAGACAGCGAAGGTAACGGTCCTGTGAAGGGCAGAGGCGAGGCGGTGATAGCGTCTATCGGAGAGGTGGTGATCATTGAAACACTTTGTTCGGCGTTCGCGCTACTTTCTTCTACTTGTTTCCGTTGCTGTTGATAGAGGAGAACGGCAGTTAGCCACGGTGAAGACATTGGAAGGCGAATGAGGAGGATAAGAACGTTGAAAAAGGAGAAAAGATGATTAGAACGGCCTTCGCCGAAAATACATCAAAGGAGTGAAAGTGGCACATGATAACAAAGGAGAGGCAGAACACACTGCGGACAAACAAAGCGCAAACAAAACGCATTGCTTTGTCTCGCCGGTAACTTGATAGAGACGACTCACCTCAATTAAAGCCCGAAGCTCCCTCTCCGTCTCGTCCAACGACCCAACCAACTGCATCTTCTCTTCCCTCCAAGTACGAGCCTCCTCTCTCCACCTCTCAACTTGTTCCGTCAACATCGTAATCTCGGCAACGTGTTTACTTTCCATCACTCTCAACCTCTCAACCTCTCTATCCTTACCGCCACCATTATCACCACCACCGGCAGCCAACTTCCTGTGCAGTACCTCAATCTCTTCCTGCATATCAGCATTATCATCCTTCAATCCCATCAACTCGCCTTTAAGATGAGTGATGTCCGATTGAAGCTTCGACATCGCTTTGTCTTTATCCCTCTCTTGATCCATAACAGTAGAAACAGGGACAGATACAGCCCCAGTACCGCCTCGCAATGCCGTATTCAGCGTGAGTATCTCCTCATCCCTCTGTCGCAACAACCGGTCCCGTTCTTCCAACGCCCTTTCCAACTTCTCTCGCCTCGCACGTTCCTTCTCGAACGAATGAATCGATGCATTGGTCTCTTTATTGACCACAGTGAGAAGATCGAGGTAGGTGGTGTTGAGTATCTGTTGGAATGATGATGTGACTGATGAAGCGGCTGAAGATGAAGATGACGATGCCGATGGAGGATGATACGGGTGATGCGGATGGGGCTGTTGCGATTGAGAAGAGCCAGTCGGGTTCTGGGAGGGAGTAAGAACAGCATGTTTCATACTAGGTGAATGAGGACCCAGTTTCCCTGAATGATGGGACGGCTGCTGTTGCTGGTGAGATTGAGATTGAGAATGATGAGGATTATGATGAGGATGCTGTTGAGTTTGCGAAGGGTGATGCGCATGATGAGATTGAGGATGCGAATGCGAATGCGAATGCGAGGGTGGTGGAGGTGGAGGTTGAGCCGGTTGGTTTTGAACCTGTTGGGGATACGTCTGTCTCCGCTGTACCGGCTGGTTCTGAGACTGTGAGTGAGGGTGACTGGTAGACGAAGGTGGGATAGAGATGGGAGGTCTCGCCGTGAGCGGAGAATGCGATGAGTGCACGGGTGTATGTTGTGTCTGCGACTGAGGATGAGGTGTAGGTAACGGGCTGGCATGGCTTCCCGATGTCATGACCGGGGGCTGCGACTGTGAAGGATGGACCATTTGTGAAGGTTGAGATTGACCTGGAGGCGGATAGCCGTAAACGTAAACAACCGACCCGGGAGGAACTGATCCTGGTGCGGGTAGCACGTTCGAGTAGACAGTTCCTGATGACGGGTGGGGTAGTGTGGCAGAATGAGGAGTAGGGTGCGGAGACGAACGTTGCGGTTGACTTGGATGGGAGTACGGGTGAGGATGGGAGTAAGAGGAAGGATGTGGTGGTGGTGGAGGCGGTGCATGAGCAGCTGGGTGCGTCCTCGGGCTATCACTGGTCCGAACGACAGGACCACCATGCCCACTCCGTACGAGATGAGGTGCCAAAACAACACTCGAAGGCCTGCTTCCAGAACCGGATCGTGAGCGACTGCGAGCCAAGGGAGGTCCTGAAGCACCCGAGGCAGAATTTCTCCTCGAGTCCGGCTCCCGATCCCTCTCGCGTTTACCCAAAATAGAGGACTTTTGCGGATCTTCCGGATCGGCAGGACTGACGAGGATAGGACTTGTCGCGGTTGCACCAGTCCCTGCACTCGACCCATGAAGCGGCGGAATCCCGCTCGATCCTACCATCGAAGATCGCCTCATTATTGGAGGATTGGGATGAGTTGAATGAGAAGTTGGATGAGCAGACCTCGGAGCGAAAGGTGGCCCAGCAACGCCTGCAGTTTGAGGTGATATTGGGGAAACCATGATGACGTCTTCGTCCCGACCTTGACTTTGAGGATGTCTCTGAGGGTGAAGTTGATGACGTGAATAGGATGTAGGATGAGCGGAGGGTGAGGGTAAAGGTCTTTGAACAATGATGGTTTCAGGGTGAGATCGGATGTCTGAATGCCGGGAAGGGCGTCCTAGGGAAGGCGCAGACGAAGAACTGGAGGGAGGAAGCGTTACAGTATGTCGCCGCTGCGTATCGTGTGGATGGGGAGCGCTTCCGTTGGAGTAAGGATAATAGAGCTTTGGGGAAGAAGGACGGGAATTGGATTTTGATGTAGAAGGTAACTAGAAGATCGAAAGACCTAAGTGAACGTTGATTGATAAAAAAGTCGAACGTACTTGGGCAGGTAGCGGTGACCTTCGAATGGGTGTCGGTAGGGTTTGGGCCTACAACGAGAGCCGTAATTAGCGCTAATTTGCTAAATTGACAGGGAGAGATACTTGCATGATGCATGACTGGCCGGTCTCTCTCGTAATCCCGTTCACGTTCGCGTGGTATCTGCAAACAACATATATTAGCCTAAAAATGACGATATCAAGTGCAGAAAGCTGACCGGAACTCGGTCAGATACTACTGGCGGTCCTGATTGATGGTAGTAGTGGTTTTCACGTTCTCTATCGTGTTCGCGTTCGCGATCTTTCTAGAGAAATCAAGAAAATGGTCAGTATACGATGTGTAAGCCTGCGACGCGTGACAACAAATATCGCAAGGACGTGAGTAGAAAAAAAACTAACCATAAATCTCGCGGTATCTCTCTCTCTATCAACATCAACCCTACTTCCATTCGCCGGCCTCAATTCCATCAAAAGTGTAGAGTTCGTAGGTGAAGAAGAACCCATTTGTGTTCAAGATTTCTGCAAGTCGTGACGTCGAATCGTTGCCGAAAGTGTGAAAGGCTTCATAAATTCCAAGAAACACAAAAGACTTTTGTTGGCGTAATCGAGCGTGGAGGAGTTATTCACGTAGAACAAGAGTCAAAGTAAGTTGTTGAAGAGTCGGAGCGCGAAGGGATCGAAAATAGGGGAGGGGAACAACCCTGGCGAGGAGGAACGAAGGCAAAAATTCGCCATCGTTCACCCGTCTTATGTATATATACTGTTCCCACGCGGGCGGCTGAACCGTGCCGGTGAGTGATCGCGTAAGTGAGGCAGTGCTTGTGTTCTGAGACCAATACGCCACTGACCCATGGGAATAACGAACCGTTCTCCTTCTGATTTCTGATTTGCTGTTCTATTCGCTCCTCCGAGGCAGTGCACTGACAGCTGTCGTTCAGTGACGGGTTTATAAGTTCGATAAAGTTTCGGTATTCACTGAATTTCACACACACAAACCTTGCGCAAACCACTTACTTCGGAAGTTTGTTCCATGAAAGACAAATACTGGAGTCCAGCTGATGGAAGGCCGGTTGCAGCGTGTAAATTGGAAGAGTTCTCGTACTCCGTATATCCAAAGCAAACCCGTATCGATCCTTTCTCGTGTACTCAACGTGTCGTTATTTTCTCTCAAACACCGACACGAGGCAAGTCAAGTGCTCGTAAAGCTTCTGGAATTTCATATTTCTGGAAACGGTTTCAACATATGAGGATGGTCTGCCACTGAGGGACTTTCCTTTTTTTTCATGCGCCGCCCAAATCCCATTATCTCATCCCCGTAAGCGCCACAACATTGTAACAATCGAGCGTAAGGACCCTGTGCCTTGCTATCCTTGGCACATGCATCTTTGGCATGTCAAAAGTCATCTATAGGTTTCCTCGTTCTTAAATAAACCGACGGGAGTGGACGGTGGTGAACCTCACCCGAGTCCGATTTTCTTTATCAAGTTCTGAATTGGTAAGAGGCGTTGGCTCCCGTCCTTTCAATGCTAAATCTCTCAAGGGCGCCAGTAACAGAGGCTGAGGTTGCCTATAACGGTCAAACCACACGATAGGAAGTCTGTTTGATTTCTGATCAAATTCACGTGGTTGAAGGAGATAGATCATAGCAGGTACCTTGAGAAGATACTCAACATCGATCGAACTCGACAGAAAATAAGAGCAATAGGGTAGTTGGAGGATGGATGAGTGATGCACTTGATGAGTTGAAACGAGCTCGCCAGCGTTAAGCCAATTATGTCACGAGGACAGGCAAGACATCACGGAAACGTTGCGCCCACACCAGGTATGGCTTCAAGGACCCACTGTGGATTTCCGAACAGGAGAAGAATTCCGCCGAATCAAAGCTACTGGGCTTCAAGCAATATACGCAAGAGGCCACTAACTACACTGCCAACAAATTCCTCGGATACTCCCAGCGAAGCGCTGGTGTAATCCACATTTTTCTCCTGTATGTCATTTGAAAATCTCGACGGTACTATTAAGACTTGATCGAGTCATTAGTTGTCAGCGTAAGTCTTGTCCTTGCCCTTGATCGAAATCTCGCCTCCCACGGTGACCGCTGTAGCGAATCGCTCGTTCTCTTCTATTTTTGTTTATTTGTTTATCGTTACCCTATTCGGTTAGATCGGATTACCTTCTTTTTCGTATATAAAGACCTGTCACTCACCATCGTACTTTAGTCTCTCTTGAAATACTAGTGGTTATCTCAGTTCTCTCGAGCGGCTCTTCTTCTCTCTCGTGTGTGGTCACCGTTTCACGACGCTGCCCCCACATATTTTGAACTCTCAACACCACTCTACTAGCTTCTCTCTCCTCTCTCTCTCTCTCAACGTCGTCGGCGGCTTGGATTTCTCTCTGGTCTGATCAACCCGAAGCTCCCACCTCCGGCACACGGTTTCTCTCTGCTCTCTCGAAAAATATGTCTGTTCGCTATAATCTTCGAAGCGGCAGTGTTGCCCAAACGGCCCCAACCGCTGTTAACAATACTTCGAGCTCTGGACAGCTCGACAGTAATGGTGAGTCCTTCGTTACTATCCCGTCTGCTAGTCGTGCACCTACACCCGGTGTACGCACGCCCGGTAACACTGTCAGTAATGACGACCGCGGTGTTCCCTCGTTGCATCAGGAAAAACCCGAAATGCTAATTGGTTCAAATTTGTACGGATTTGACTAACCTTGATAATCTGCACTATTTTGTCTGCTTGGCACAAATTTGTTCAAATTAGGATGCTGTCTAGACCCTCAGAAAAAAATTGGGACCAATTTGTACAAATTAGAATCTTTTTGGAGTAACCCTTTTCATTTCTCTCACAGGTACAATAAGAAACACCAATAGTATTGAGTATTAGTACACAGTAGCATAAGTAGAACGATCAAGGAAGTCGTTGAGGAAAAAAGTATCACAATAGTCCAGTACATTACTTGATTTCCATTCCTGAGGTGCGACTGGCCCAAACTTTGGGTAAAGATGGACACTTTGATGAATATTTTCTACAGGAACCACACTGGCAAGACGGGCGTCTTCACCAGGTCGGAATGCATGACACACCTTGTACATAAGGTGATTTGGCTCTGGCCCATGCTTGAACTGCGTAAACCAATCAATGTACACCAAGTACTTTGCTGGTTGTACATGTGGTAACGGAAACCATTCCTTCAGAGCAGCCTTTGGTAGTGTGAAAACACATCGGACCTGACCAACCCGATAGCCTAAAACTTGAATGTCAAAAAAAAAACAAATCGAGAGAATCGGGAAGTAGACTTACCTTTCACCCCACTGAAATCATTATTACTATTCACCTTGATGAGCACTGTATCGAATCGCCCAGGAACAGGTCGTCCATATTTATCCTTTCGTTCAGGTTCCACATGAATAGCATCCGCAACAAACTCGGTACTCCGTGTAGTACTATAAGGATCATGTTCGGTGAACTTGATTCGATGATAGACGGCTACCTTGTAGAACGGGACGAACCCAATTCTATCAATGGCAACCCGAAGGGAAGCTGCAGTGAAATGATGATCAGGTGCCTGCGCTTTCACAACATACTCAGTCAAGCAGTACTCAAAGTCTTTGGTACCATAAGCAGACAACAGCCGACTGAAAGTGACTGAGGCAACTGAGGGATGCTTCGACATGAGGAGTTCACGATGAGGAACAAGGACTGGTGGGTGTCGCATCATGACGAGGTCAAATGTGGAGGGAATTGTCGTGCCTTCAAGCCTTCTCTGTATGTAATGATCATGCTGTGCTACCTTCTCCTTTCGTTCGAGCCACACAGTCATTTGGCGAAACTCGTCTTTCCGATTTGTGGCAGCATACGCATCCTTAGTGGTGTCAATATGGAGCCGCTCGGTATACTCTGTGCTGTAGTTGTCGGTGGTGCCGAGACGCTTGATAAATGAAGTGTAATGTTTGCAGTAGTGAATTTTCGGAATATTGAAATGCTGTCGAATCCCCAAATCAACGAAGATTTGCTTGTTGTCATGGAATCGTTGGAGAACGTTGTCTAGACTTTTGAGAGTCTCGGTGGAGTGAACAGGGTATTGAGCCAAATATAGAAAATCTAGAACGGAACGCACAGCATGGATGAGACGGTCTGATGAAAGTCCATTTGGGAGCCGCATGTCAATAACAATGCCGAGCATAAGCTGACATATTTGAGCATGCTCAGTACCTGTGATTCAAGAAAGATGTGTTACGCCGCTCAGAAAAAGTCGAATTTTATGATTGGGGGGGAAACGCCGGCAACGGGCGTCAATTTCGTCGTGCCCGAAAATCAGCTTGAGCCATGAAAAAAGATGTTTTACAACACCTTGGAACAGCTGGTGGAGAACATCGGGAGTGATGCATAAATGGATATTTGTGTGGGGAAGGTTAAGCCAAAAAACGTTCTGAACTGGCTTGATCCCAGCTGCAGAACATGCTTTGTAAAAGGCATCGTACCCGTTTTTGACCGAACGCAATGCCTGTCGAAGAGGTACAATATCTCGGGGAATGCATTCACTATCAAGATCCCCAAGTTCATCCCTCTCAGCATCTCCAACTGGGCATTCACTGTTCTTACGAGCAGTAACTAGTAGCTGTTCTGGGTAGTCACCAACAAATCCTGCAAAAATAGGGAAACCTCGTCGAACAGCACCATCCCCACTCGATAAATTCATGCCATCTTTCCCTGCAGGAATGAGTGGATTGATGACAAACGACATGCACGTATGGAAAAGATTGGCAAGGATTCGGCGCCGGCTGGCTTTAACTTTGATTTGGGTGAGTTTTGTTGTGGGGAGATATGCAATAAGGATTTGGGCGTATCGTGATGGTTTGCGACGTATGAACTTCGGTAAATTTCCGATTGTCATGTAGACTGGATAGGCGGTCTTGTTTCGAAAGAGTGTGACCTGTGTTTTGTCGGATGAAATTATAACCGGGATGATAGTTGCGCCTGAGTGACTCTTCTCGAATTCTTCCTATTATGCTCCACATTGTCAGACAGTCGACTGGATGCGACAGAAGACTCAACTCACCTGTATTTCCCACCACCAATCCCCTGTGTGCATCTCATGATACAATCTAACCTCTTTTTCTCGATCTTGATAATGACGCTCGGGTGCGAAGACAAGGTATGGCGCAAATTCTGGGTCACCCCAAAGAGCTTTGATACAATCGATAATATTGCGGTAGTAAAACTCAAAAGAGTGGCCAGCGATGAGGATTTCCTCACGACAGAAGCGAGGACGGTCAGGGAGAGTATCTATGAGGGTGTTTAGGCCGTTATTAGTGGTGAATGAGAGCCCGAGTCGTTCTGAGAACTAGCAGTGGCAGGTGAAATTTAACGCTTAGTCAATTGATTCTATTTAATGTCGGGATGGAATACAACACGTACCCCGTCTATTTTCAACAGCTCTGTCATGGCCGTGGCTCCTGGTCCACGTAGTTTGGCCCATCTCACAAACTCCCACTCCAGCCTCGATGAACAAGGTGCGTACAAGTTGTTCGTTTCATCTGAGACATCAGCCTGATATCTCAAGTCGTTATCCTGACGGCGTTGATGTATAGGTGCGCCTGCAAGTGCAGAGGGGAATTTTTCGATATGGATTGCATTTCGCAACCTTTCGTCGATCGCCTGCCTTCGAATCGAACTTGACGAGAATTCCTCAACTCCGCTTTGCTCATCTCCATTGTCCTGATATGGCGTTAAAGCAGGTGCACCCCTTGAAGTCTCTGGCAAAACTTCGAGGATTGCCTGCTCTGCTGCATCAATGTCCGTATTGTATTCTTCCTCGTCACTGCTGTCGCTATCTAGATTGAGATCCGGCAAACTTCCCTGGCAATTTGCAACAGTTTCTTCGGCATCTTGACTCTGTCCAAAGTCTTCCGGTGTGTACGAGGAACCGAAGTAGTCGCCTTCGAAGGTGACTGGGTGGACGTCATTGTCGGGATTATCTTCAGGTTCTGTCAACTCGTCTGAATCTGAGGAATCTGAAGGAACATAGGAGTGGAGAAGATGAAATAGCTGTTGACAAGCTGGGTTCTGGCTGAGACGAAGGTGCGTCCGGTATCCTTGATATGATAGCGCAGGTGTTTTGCATGCTGGGCACTCGAACTTGGTCATTGCAAGTTCAAAATGACGTCGGCCGACGCAATGCTACGACAAAAGCCAGCCACAACATCGTCAAACACACAATTTTTCTTTCGTTCCTTCATCCATCACTACCATTCACACTCTTTACAATCCCACCTTCTTTCATTTGTCCTATATCGTCTTTATCATTTCATGACCAGGACTACTCGACGAAACCAGCAAGCGGCCGAGACTCGAGCTTCAAACCTTGCCCGAGAAAAGCAACAGGAAGAGGCCCTTCAGCGGGAGGTTGAGGCGTCAGGTGGCCGTGCCTCCAAGAAGAGGGCTGGTGACCGTAAGTACAGACTTGCTAGGCTCTATATCACTCTGAAAAGCGTTGTGTAGGTTGGCTTGGTGCAGTAACTGGAAAAAGGCGAAAAACAGTTTCGGCGGAAGAATCTAGTAACGTTGCAGGTAAGTCAAACTTAACAATACTCTTTACTAATTCAGCTGGTTTACTTTTATGGTACAGAGACCCCTCGTCTTAGCTCGAGAGGCAACATCAGACGTATGGTTGTTCAAGATAGTGACGACGAATGCACCGACACATCTGGCAAGTCACCTGTCCCGCATGACGAAAGTCTCGCAGGAGGTTCAGGCGAAGAGGAGGGTGTAGTGGGCTCTGATAACGATGATTTGGGGCTTATTACACCCATGGACAGGAACGCGAGACTGGCCGCAGAGGCAAGTACCTTACCCTTTTCTCTGTCTTCACCACGTGTTGCATTTAACGAATTTTCTAGGCTCCTGTGGTCCGATCTCAGCAGAACGCAGATCCATTCTTGAATTTCGAAGACGATGACAGCGCTGAAGAAACTCTACCACCAGCAAGACACGAGCACGAGCACGAGTACCCACACCAGTACGAGTTCGAGATGGAACACGACGATGAGCTCGGCGAACACGAGCCCCAATCTGAGTGTGAGCGCTACGTCAAGACCGCTCCTCTCAGGGACCACCGTCGTTCAGCTTCAACTCATTCAAGCTCTAGTCGGTTATCAGGTCACACTGTTCACGAACGTTCTGCGGTGGATGGTCACTCCACACGAGTAAGTCAATCGGATTTTTGACCTTTAATCCAGCTTACAGCGTGTTTGTAGCATGCCCGAGATCAGGAAGTTCGACGTGAACGTAACTTGAACAACGTAAGTCTATGACCGTATATTATTGAGTTGTAATCTCATGTTCTCTGGCCACAGGTTCTGCGAGGCAATGCGCACTTGTCCAAGCATTCTAGGAACCATTCGGCCACATCTCAACCCCTCCGTCAGTTTGAAAATCTTACATCTAGCAACAAACGAACACCTAAGTCCACCCGCCAAGAAAAGTTTGAGAATGAGGTAATTATTAAGTTCGTTGTTGACTTGACTCGAGGTCACTAAAATTCAACGTCAGGCTCCGGTCATCAAGAACATGCATGGCCCCTCGAAACCCACCAAGAAAACTAACACGGCAACCACCACCACCAAGTCTAAGCTAACGGCAAACATTCCACAAGGAAAGGAATGGCCAGACTGCGCGACGTTGACTCTCCATCCAAATGGCCGTAGTCTCCGACTATCCGACCAACCATATGAGGTTCGGACTCTTGTCCAACACGCAATCAAGTCGGCCACGATCGAATTGGTCTACTGCGATGCCTATCCTGACCCTGTAGATGTCATCAGAAAAACACGGAAGATTCTCCTTACTTCCGTCCGAGCCCTTAACCATACTCATCCAATGCAGGGCTTTCAACTCATCAAGGAACGTATCAAGTCTCCCGACCACGGGTTCACTGATACATTGGGAAAAGTTGTGAGTCTTACACACTGTGATCTGCCATTGCTATTATCTCAAATGAATGATAGGTGACTGACCGATTTTCTGTTATCTGTGGCGAAGCAAAAGATGTGGCCGAGCGCTGCATTGTGGGATATGATATCACTGGAATCAAACAAATTTGCAGAGTGCGCGTGGATGTTCTCCTAACTGGAGACAATTACAGCTATCCAGGAACATGGGCGGATGGCTCTGATGGCACAGTAAGTGCCGAATAAATTTCATCGCATCGAACAGCTGATATTTACGAACATCAGGTCACTCGAACTGTGGATAACCGCAAGCCATATGCCAGTCAGCCCATCATCGCATGCATATGGGGATTATATAAACGGTTTGATCCTCATCAACTTGAACAACGTCCCGACATCTTTGCTTCCTCAATCATGGATCACCCTCAAGAGCTTGAGTTACCTCCTGGGCTCGTCGCTCTCGCTGCTACTGCTGTGAGTAACCTCGACTTCGGGTCAAGTGTCGTCATTCACAGGCATATAGGTCTTCGCAGTTCTTCGTGATTGGAAATCGGGAGAATTCTGTCGCCAAAACTTTGAGGGGAATACATTCAATCGCACATACAAGAGCAACATCGAATGGATGGCCGCTTCCGAGAAGCACAACCCCACCAAATATCACATTCTGATGCATGGTTTATATCAGCTTGTCATGTTAGTACTTTCTTCAACTCTTGGAGTATATCACTGACCATCATCTTTAGGAATCCAGATGCTGAAGAGGAGATTGAGATGGTGAACACAATGCCAGCCAACGCCATTGATAGTATTGAATTTTGAGGCCAGTTTGTCGTCAATTACCTTGAAGTGTCCATGTATATAGGTATCTCTTTCAGTAACTTACTGGTCAATCGCTAGTTCATATCCTACAACGCACTGTTAATATACTTTATGTTTTGATTATTTGGCTGCAAGTGTGACAACAAAAGAATACTATTAAGGGGAATCTGACCTAAATTACAAAGATTTGTAACGATTAGGGAACAACTAAGGCATGCAAAATAGGAGGAATTAGCACAAATTGGTGATAATGAAAAAAGGGGGATGTTTGATTTTCGAAATTCCGCCAAGCGAACTAACCGTCTCAAATTCGGCTCCTTAGGGAGAATTGGTGCGAATTTTCCCTAATTTGCGCCAATTCGTGTTTTGGGATTTTCCTGATGTGCAAGTTGAGCACGAGGCGGCCCATGTCGAACAAGACTTGGGTACGGGTATTAGTACTCATGGACAACGTCTTGGCGATCTGCCAGACGACGAGCGTGTGAATAATGATTCCCGCTCTTGGAATACTGTACCTACCCGTCGTAGGAGTAGATCTATGGATGAATCAAACCTTTCGTCCCGTTATCATGCGCGCAGTGAAATTAAGAACCGATTTGCCTTGACTGAAGAGCAGCTTTCGGCTGTTCGTCAAACAGAAGCAAGTATGTCGGACAACGACCGAGCCAGGTTCGATGCTCGTATGAAAATGATTGATAGTAATGATGAACAGGATGATGAAGGCTCTGACCTTGATCCTGAAACTCGTGAATCTAGTGACCCGAGCGAGTCCGAAGATGAACATGAGCCTGATACCCGAAGTAAGGGGAAGGCAGTGGACCCCCGTAACTGGGGTGCTTCCAAGTTACCTGAGCACGACTTAAGTGTGCAACAGCAGGAAGCCGAATTGGAACATTACGCCCAAACTAAGAAACTCAAAAAGGTTCATAGCCCAAAGTCAGTACTCAAAGGGAAGAAGGTTCCAGACTCTTTGACGAGTGGTGAGGAACAACTTCCTGTGCTCCCCAAGAAATCGGAAGTTAGAGTTGCCCGAGAAAAAGCTCACCATAAAAAATCCAAAGTTCATGCCAAGGAAAATCGTGCAGCCTCCGAAGCCCTTTCTGATCTTGTTGAAAATCACATCAATTCTATTGTGGCTGGGAAACCCTCGGGACACTCAAAAAATTTCTCGGAACCAGATAGAATGCTAAGGCCAAGTGAATTGATTGCTCCGACGAACCACCTAGCCAAACTACTGAATCCTAAACCCAAAGGGAAAAGTAGTCGCAAGGATCACAAGCACAACAAGGCAAAATATGACCCACCGAGTTCATCCTCGAGTTCGTCGTCGTCATCTAGCAGTTCTCAGAGTGATTTCGATGGTCCTTCAGACTCGGAAAGCTCCGATTCAGATTCCAGCTCTTCCAATTCAACGTCGGATTCTCGCAGACACCGTCACAGGAGAAAAAAGCACCCGAAAAAGAAGATGCTTTTGAAACCTGTCCCGCCAGAACCATATGACGGATCTCCAGATGTCCGTGCCATAATCAAATTTGTTACTGGGCCACCACGAAACCGGGGTGATTCTGTTCAACTCCTGATATGGATGACAAAGTAACATTAGTCTGGGAGAAATAATCAGTACACAACCATGTATTTACCATTAAATCCCAACCTGAGTTTGAGTGGGCACTTATCAACAGCCTGTGCATAGATGGGCAAGATGCAATCAGTTTCTGATGAGTGTCTGAACTCAAAGCCTCAGTCTGATGATATCTGACAGTGTATGGTCAACATCAGCCCAGATTATGGCCAGATAGGGTCAGAATACCGTTACAGAGTCATGTCAATTCAGATTTTACGGCTATTTGTCATAGTCAGCCCACATTTGGCCCATACGCTGTCCAAATTTTTCGAGATAGTCAGCTTAGTGTCAGCACAGCCCAGGTTGTTGATAGTGAAACTGGCATAAATCAGTCGCAATATTTGGTAAACTTAGCGGACCTACCTATTATGTTACCAAAGAAAAATAAAATGCTAAGTTGATATATTATCTAACAAGATTCAATTTTCAACTTGCGTTGAACTTTGCTTTCGGCGTGTTCAGGGTTCCATCCTGCGCAGGGTAACTGCAGGTACGCCGAGTTCCCCATATTGATTTTGCTCCACCAATGCCCTACAGACGGAGTGGGTATTTGTGGATCCCACGTGGGTCCTCTCCACAGAAGTGCATCATGCCAACAAATATGACCAAAGAACGTGCAACATATAAGTATGCCCGCTGCCCACACCTCTCTCCCTCTTATGTGGGTAGAACTTGACTCTTTTTTTTTCTTGACTTACTCACACTCGATGCAGAACGAAGACAATAGCGACACTCTGTGTGGTCAAGATTGGGTCAAGTAGTGATAATGAGTCGCCGTAGTTGCGTGCCGGGTCCGTTCATAGTTCATATTTCTTGATTGTTTGTTATTCCTTATGTGTGTATATTTGTACTGTTCTTGATATAATATAATATAATATCTTCTATTGGAATCAGACTGCACGAGTGAGAACTGAAATGATTATATCAAATATTATATTAATTTCTAAATATGGTAGCCCAAGCCAACCCAGACTGGCGAGTATCTGATGATAATACAACATCTTGTCATCTCAGCCCATCTGGCGATGGCTGGTCCGACATCATCACACTTCACTCCGCTGCTCAGTTTGGTCAACCTGACTATTCACTCTCAGAATGAAAGGTTATATTAGATTTGAACTTGAATTTCAGGTCCATACCAGGTAACGTCAATTTGAGAGGCACTAATGATGGCTGACGGTATTGATCAGTATATGGACATTTTGGTCCCAATTTCGTGGTGACTGAAGCCATGGCCTACCTGCGTGATGGACGAGTGCCACACAACCGTCGGGTTTTCAGAATTTCAAAGTATCTGACTGGGAAGGCATATCAGTTTTATTTGAGTGTGGTAGCTAATTCACCATTTGACTGGCGTGTACAAAGATTCTTCACGGAACTGTACAATTATTGTTTCCCTCTTACTTATCGGCTGGACCAGCGCTGGAAATTAAAAAGAGCCTTTCAGAATGAAAAGCTTGTTCGTGATTATCTCGCGGAACTGAATGACTTATTCAATACAGTTGGACTGATTGATGAGCGGGAAAAAGTGCACAAGCTCTGGTCTGGACTAACTAGGAAAATCCAAAAGGGATTATGGCATGAGAAACTCAACCCAGAGATCTCATCTTATGAAGATGTTGCACGCGCAGCTGAATTAATTGAAATCATTGAAAATGTAGATACGGTGCGGCAGGAATGTCTAGTCGACAGGTAAACGGTTGAGGTCGATCCGGTTGGATGGCTGACAAAGTAACAGTAGATAAAAAAAAAGAAGAGTACTACGAAATATTCGAAGTACGATACAACGTAAAAGACCACGACGCCGCAGGAACGTGATGTATCTAGAGAACTCGTGTAGAACAAAGACGTTGACACTTAGCGTAAGTAGCTGATTCTCGTATCTTGCTCAAATATATGTTGTTAATGTTCGCTCTTGCTCGGGATTTAGTGGAGAGATTCAGGGCTCGGTTTTGGCTCAGAGGAAGGGGGAAAAAGGCAGAAAGAAAAAGTTAATTATTTGGTACAGCATTGACAGTTTATATGAACGGACTCTGGGTCCGAGCGTGCGAGTAAAAGAAGTAAGTAAAAAAAGCTAGTTCTAAAAAGGACTATCTACTTGGTTCCTTGATAAGATAACAGGGAGGCTAGACCTCTGACCCACGGCATTCCCGAACCAGTTCCGCCTCAGTCGACGCTACTAAGACTTCGCTTTGGGGTGGATGAGGTCCCAACGCGGCATAAAGCAATTTTACCGCCAGGTGGACGAGGCCTTGCGGGAGCAGACTTGTAGGAAGGGAAAAGGAAAGGAAACAACAGGAATCGGAGGCTCACCGTAAGGTACGAATTCATAAAAATACAACGGCAAGCGATTCACGCTGTAATAAAAGTGCTTCTGCGTTCGAAAAGGAAAATAAGTAAGTTTTAATTTTGTTTAGGTTCGCAAGTAGAAGATCATCAAGAAAACAAAGTGAACAAGAAACTCATCGGGATGAATGATTCTACCAGGGACCTGCAGGACCCTACCACAGTGACGCAAAATTTAGAGTTCGTCCTCGGACTCTCCGAGAGTAGCGATCAACTCCATCTCTTCAGTCAACGAGCGTGGCGGGAAATGCAAGTAATACTCAGCGAATACGATTCCATCGGCAAACCATTTTTTAGTCTTCTTTTCTACTAGATCCCACAACTCTTTCGGCGAAAAATCTTCCCAACAGTCTCGCATATCAGGTTCGTAGTAAATGTTTTCGGCGGCGTCTTTGAACGTAGCCGCTGCGCCGTAACGACAAACTTCAATACCAGATGGTAAGTGAAAAAGGCTGTCTTCAAGAATGTCGAATTCGGAACATAGGGTGGCAAAAGAATCCTCGGACATAGTAGGAGTTCGATAATACACATAGCGGAGGGGAACGGCTTTGAGTCGAATGTATTCAACAATCTCGGACCATGTAAGGTAGCAGTCGCGGCGATAGACGGTTTTCGTTATAGGGAGAAAGGGAGTATCTGTATCAAAAAGAACTGATTTAGCTTGAAGGTCACGATAAACATAAGGAAAAGAAAATGGAAGCTTAGCGTCGCCGTGGTAAGGAAATCCGACGAAGTCCGGATAACTCCCGCTCTCGCACCAGGATATAAGGTTCTGTTCAGTATAAGAAAGACCATCAGCGAACTCATTGAGTGGACAGGAATCGGCGTCGTATGTGAAATGATTGAGACCAAGAAATTTAACAGAATATATGGGCTTTAGTTCAAAAGGACCGGGAATCGGAAAGTGAATGGCGAATCGATCGAGAGAGGAATAATTGGGGCGCATTAACAATACCAAATTTCTGGAGAGGAACGTATAGTCACAGAGTGGAGGGAGATTGAATGAGTTGGTAGGAAGGGAGGATCTGGGTGAAGGTCTAGCTGGACAAGCAGTAAAAGCGTGAGCAATAGGGGAATTGCAGAAGTAACAGGGTACAGAGGTAGTCATGGAAGTAAAAGGAGGGAAGGAACGGTTACTGAAAGACCAATCGAAAGTTTAAAAGGTAAATTTTTGGAAGTGAGTACGAAGCAAAAGAATCTCAAGGAAGCAAAACGAGTGAGTAATGACGAGAAGACGTCAAGGATAAAGTGCGGGCTTGACAGTCAGTAGTTAAGGCCACAGATTTCGAGAATTGAGGGATATTTGCTCGCATGGTAAGAGTCTGTCGAATTCCGGGGATCGCAGTACGAAGTGTCTGGTTATTCGGCCTGAAAAAGAATAGGCGTAATCGTTGCGCATTTACGGGACCTTTAAGAATAGCACCACTTAGCTCTTGTAAAACGTAGGCTCTGTTTTCCGTTTTCTCGTGAATCACATATGGTCCAGCATAGGTCCACTTCCCTTTTGCGCCTTTCAGGTTGTCCAGGTGCGATTCCCGTAGCCAGACGTACATTCCGGGTTCGTAATCATGGAAGTCGAAGTGCGAGCCTCGTGTCCGTTGCATCTGATCGATGGATTTTTGTCTCGTCCGAACGATTTCTTGATTTGCTTGTTCCCAATCCGGCGATCGTCGCTGAAGCTGTAGTATCCGAATAGCTAGTAAGTCCTCATGTGTTCGAACCCGATCCCAATCCAGTGTCTGCCATGTGGATTCAGTGATATCGAAAGAGAAGACGGGGTGCACACCGTATAGCAGATAGTACGGTGAATATCCAGTAGCACGAGAGACAGTAACTCGAGACGCAAAGAGCGCCGCATGTAGAAACGTCGGCCATAATCCTTTTGCATCTCCACTACACTTGAAAATAGCGTCAAGTAGAGGCTGATGAGCACGTTCGATGGTCGCATTGCCTTCCGGATGGTACGCTGTAGAGATAATCACAGTACAATTGTATTGAGTACGTAGTAGATATTCGACTTCACCTTTGAATTCCGATCCGCCATCTACAGAAATCTTCGGAATACACGCAAATCGGCAAATGAGTTCTTGATAAATAAACTTTGCGATTGCTCGGGCTTTGAGATCTTTGAGGGCTTGAGCTTCATACCATAAAATCGTGGGTTCGAGAGCTTGGACTATATAATTGAAACCGCCTTTCCCGGGGGGCATGTGGATGCAATCTAGATTAAAATGTCGGAGTAACGGAGCTTGCCAAGACACGTTATAAGGAATGAGAGGGAGGTCGCGAATGAAACGTTGACATTCGATGCAGGAACGGATGAAGAAAGTGATAGAATCGTGTAAATTGGGCCAATAAAAACGTTCAGTAAGTAACTTGAAAGTAATGTCTCTACCTTTATGTCCGATATGATTGTGGGACTGAGCGATGAGTTGCTCGCATTTGTCGGGATCCTCGATAACTAGTAGAGGTAATCGATTAGGCTTTCGGTTTTTGTGGTGCCATAGCCGGTTGTCATGAAGGAAGAATCTACGGGCTTTCTTTTCAAACGCTACGCAAGATTTATAAGTTCTACACTCAGCTGGATAGGTTCCGTCTTCTAGGAATCGTCTGATGTGTGACCAAAACTCCGGCCCATCTCTATCAATTAATCCAAACTTGTGTCCTACGTGAACTTGGAAAGTAAAGTCTTGAACATAAGATTCGTATTCCCGATATTCCAATCCAAGTAATTCGTCTCCTAGTAAAAAACTGTCAGTTATCGGATATGATGAAGTTCTGATTTTGTAGATGTCTGAGAGAAAAGGTTCGTCTAAGACGGACAATCGGGAATTGTGAGATGAAGAAGCGATCAGATCATCAAGAATAACTTCTTCGAAGGAGATGACAGGAAAATTCGATGAAAAGGGAGACTTAGCAGTGTAATAATCATCTCCATCGTATTCGGCAGCGACTGATGCATTGAGGAAGCTTTCTATGAATTCGTCGATTGCCTCTGGCGTTTCCATCTTGTCATGATCGTCCGGATGAGGAGTTCGTCGGGATAATGCATCTTCGACTTTGTGAGATTCCGCCGGGACATGGTGTAGTTCAAAATCGAATAACTTGATCCAGGATACCCATTGGAGAACAGGAGCGTTAGGGACATCGTCAGGTTGTTTAAGCATCTGTACAAGAGACTTAGCATCATGATCAAGTCGAAAATGAACTCCCCAAAGTCTGAATCGTAGTTCCTTCAACGCCCGAAAGATCCCGTAAACTTCTGTCTTCGGTTGCCCATAATTTTATTCTTGATCGTTGAAAGTACAGGATCCAAAGATAGCCGGATGTTTCTTGCTTTCTCGAATCTGGTAAACAGCCCATCCCGCTCCCTTCCATGACAAGTCTACTCCAACAACAATAAGACCTTCGTCGTTCTTGCAGTTACGTCTGGGAACGTTAATGGCTACTTGATAGTCGATCTTGATGAGTACTGGAGCATTAGTGATTCGTTCTATGAGAACGTTCATGGCGTCTTCGGCTTCGTCTGTAAAAATAAAAGATTCAGCAGGATCATCGGACTTGTGCAAGAGAATTGTGAGGGGCTTAGCTATCATAGCGTAGCCTTTTATCCATCGTCGACCTACACCTGCTACTCCAAGGAATTGTCGTACTTCTGTAACACTTTCTGGCGTTCTCCAGTTGAGAATCTTCTTGACTAGGCTGGGCTTGAGAATCCATCCTTCGAGTGAGACTATTGATCCCACAATCTCGAGCTTGAACGCCGCTAAAATGACTTTAGTACCGGAAGCGGTGATACCAGCATTGATGAGTGCGCCTAGAAGGAGAGCGAGGTTCTCCGTATACTCGAACACTCGAACATGAATCGCCGTATCTGAGCGTTCGTGGTAATAGGCTCGTCATTATATCGAGAAGATGGTCCCTTGAGAGTACAATCATCTAGATAGTTCTTAGCAATATCAGAAACATTAGAAAGTGAATGTTCTACGCATCTTTGGAATTCCTGTACGGAATTGGTGAAACCTTGAACCAGCGTACACTGTTGTTTAGCTCCTGCCGGCGAGGTGAATGCTTGCAGTGGTCTAGATCGGACATGAACGTAGCGAGCGTCGAATCCGGAAAATAAGTCAAATAAACCATATACATCAGCAAAATGACATAAGCCTTTTCGGCTTTTTTGAGCTTTTTTCGGCTTTTTTACTGGCAGACAAGACAAAAGCCACTTTTCAGCACTTTTTTTACCAAATTCAGATCATTAAATCCGAAAAGCCGAAAAGCTGCGACTTGTTGACTTGTCGGTGCCGGATAACGGCGCAGCCTCAAGTTTGGAGGACACATGGTACCTTCACACGCCTCCCGCTAATGAAAAAGCGTGTCTAACACTGGGGGCATTTTGCTGTCATGTGAGCGCTGTCTTGTCTATGTCATGTGGCAGTAATGTAAGTCGTATGTGGAAGGGTTTGATGTGACTGAATTGTGACTCAAGCAATAAAAATTCATGAAAATTAACCTAAATAGGATAATAGTTTTGTAGTAAAGTATATTAGTTATTGTTCCTAATGAAGTGATTGTTTGTGCAAAAGCCGCTGTAATGCTAATTCAATGTTACATAAGGTCACCATTCACGTGACTTAGTGACTTCACAATCGACGTCGAAGCAACAAAGACCCTACATTGAGTTAGCATTCTGGCACCTTTTGCGCAAATGATCACTGCATTGGCCACAACAACTAATATATTTTATTACAAAACTGTAATCTCATTTAGGTTAAATTTCATCAATGTTTATTGTTTGAGTCACATTTTGGTCACAATAAGCATTTCCACATACAGCTTACATGTCATAGACAAGACAGTTCCCACATGACAGCAAAATGCCTCCAGTGTAAGTCGTGCCGCTCAGTTGCCACCAAGGGTTTTGATGTATGTAGGTACAAACTATGCTATAATATGTGTTTATTTTCAAAAAAACATGCCTCCAGATTATTAAAATGATACTTTCAGAGTAAAATCTTCGAATTTTCAAATACTCCCCTTACAAATGCCTTTCAAACACCCTCTGTAGTCTCTTACTACTATAGAGATATGCCAAAAGGACCTCTGTATGGTAGTTCTGTATGCATATGTTATTGGTTGTTCTATGTTCTACATAGTTACACAGTGAGATCTTACAATGTCCAGGCATTGCTAGCCCTGGGCCATAAGCTCTAATAATGTGGACAGCAAGAAAAAGAATTATAAAGGTGATAAAAAGCAATATAATTCAATTTGAGTATACAACTAGCTACACATAAGATTGGATGAGAGGAATTATACAGAGAACTTGAATGATGTGAAGTTGGTAAGACAATGAAGTTGGTAAGACATGGTGTTCAAATTCTTCTTGCAGATGTTATAAATTATTAATACAGTAAAGTACATATTGTTCAGTTGCTAGATAAAAAACTAAACATTCGATGGTTTGCAAATTTGTTAACATAATATGACTCAAATGCATCAAGAGACTCTGAATGATGAAAAATTTCTGGAAGAGTATCCATACCAAAACGAGGGAGAAGGTGCGCAGAGTGGGCAATTGATTCTAGATGAATAACGGCCAAGGTGGGTCTGCCATCTCTTTGTACTTCCTGTTCAACAACCCACATCCCAGTGTCTTCATCAGGCTCGTCATCAGGCCGAAGGTACCAGTTGACCAATGCACATGGATAATACTTGTTATTATGGGTGAAAGAGAAGAAGAGGAGCACACGAGCAACAGCAAGGCCCAGAATACCTGGGAGTGAGCTGTCCACCTGTACAAACACTGTATCTCTGCGAGGGTGTCTGCCGTGCCAGTGTGGGTTTGAGCGGATGCGTTCTCTGTACATTCCATTGCTCCCACATTCATCACTTGGTGCATAGCAAGTAATGACGGCAGAGTGAAACACAGTGATCTTCTGGCTGAATATGGGACATTGTTCAACATCTAGGCTATCCCCAAAAATATCAGAGTGTGGATTGAGCTGGTCATAAAGGAACTGTCGAAGAACTCGAGGAAATTCAGGTTGATTAATATGGTGAGCAAGAGCTTCAATTGTTCGAGGGTATCCACGAGCTATTGAAGTGTAATGTGAGAGTCTGATTCAAATAATAATATATTATTGAACATACCTGCTGTCTGAGCCAACTGGACTGAAACACCACTGCTCTCATCATCACATGGGACTACATCGTTGTCAGTATCTCCCTCAGACTCTACAACGTCTGAATAGGAATCCTCAGAACCCTCTGAGTCTGGTACATTGAGCAGATCCTCCGTGAATGAAGTGGTGGTACCTGTGAGCATTCCTCGTTTAATAAACTTCCTCCGCAAAGCATCCATTTTATCCAGTCGAAGTATAGTTGTCAACATCTGATGAAGAGCATTGTATCTATTTGACCGACGCCAGGGCTCCTTCACTGCCTTGATGTGCTTTGACTCTGTAATAGAGGAACAGAGACCGTTTGGTGAACCAAATTGACGTATTGATTCTTCATAGTGAACTAAAGCATGTTGTCGGGGAAGAGAGATGGATTCACGAGTTCCATGAATTATAAAAGAAGTTCTGCGCTGATGAAATTCCGTAAGATTCTGGTAGAACTGGTCAAGGTCATGTGTGGTAATTTCGTTTTTGCGCACAATATAACATAGGTTCAGAAAGGATGAGAGTGCTTTGACCATTTCTTGAGGAATATATCCTGCAACAGCAGCAATATAAACCTTCATCAATGCTTTGGAGTCATCGCCTGTCCACTGGGCAAAATCACGGCCATCAGGGAACCGGCGTATACCTGGAAAGACAGGGACAGCAGATATTCTGGAGAGATGTACAATTACTAGACATACATCTATAGAGGAATGAATAGCTTACCTTCTATCAATATCCTTCAAGATTGAGAGACCATTTTTCCCATAAGCTGTGACAATATAGCTGCAAATCCAAGAAACAAGGTGATCCTTGAATACCCCCTTGATAACTTGATGAAGGAGGTATGGGGTGAGAAGTAAATGAATATCGGCACGGGGGAAGTGATCTGTAAAAGGCTAGAGGTGTATTAAATTTACCCTGTAGATACTATAGAAATGATTACACAAAACTCACTGTCACATCTGTTCTTTGCCCGAATTCCCTCCAAACCTTATGTTTATCTCCTTTAACAAAGGCTTGCTGGTATTCACGTGTTCTTGGAAAAGCTCTGTTGCCATTTTCATCAACTCCATCCAGGTCATCTGGTCTAGCCATACATCTGAGTGATAAGTGTCAACATTCCTTCTATTAATCTGAAAAGAGATATACCTTGGGCACCAACCCTGAACAACGCAAGAGAGGTATGTTTGCTCAGGATAGTCAGCAATATAGGGACCTAGTTGAAATATGACTCGACGGTAGTGGCCATCAGGACATTTCAGAAGGATCGGGGTGGTCATATATGGTTTTAGCACCTTTAGTGCTGTGAACAAACTGTGGTGATAGAGACGTCGACAGAAAGTATGAAATAATTGTGACTTTCTATCATTTTGATTTGCTGTAGTATGAGTCATCAGAATTATCGTAACTGGCAAGATAATATGCTCACTTCGGGGAATAGCAAAGAACATAAAAGGAAGAACACTATTGCCATGTGCTCTTCTTGCAATATTTGTTAGATTTCCAGGCGAGATATAGGCAGGATGATATTCTTGATGTCCCGTACCAACAGAGACTGTTGTTTTGTCACTTCCTAGAACGAGAGGAACCAGCATTGCCCCATTTGTGCTGCGCAATAGGTCTGGGTCTTTAGAAATTTCATCCTAAGACAAATTGATAAGTATATCAACAAACAAACAAATAAAATACAACTTACGGCAATATCCCATACCCAATCCCCAGAGAGCAGATTGGAATAAACTCTCTTGTTGCGAGTATTCCACTCCCGATAAGGAGTGTAATTGAACTGGCCACTAAACACTTCCGTTTTAAGTTGTTCCGTAAGAACGTTCAATGTATCACGGATACAGAACTCATAAACTTCTGTCATCCAAAGGGGTGGATCATCTGGCAGCTCACCAGTATACTTAATATGATATGTCAACCATGGAGTATTTCCTTCTCGAATAGAGTCAATTGCTGTATAGAGTGCTTGTGCGTCCTTGAATGGAGCATTACTACCCCCAACTTCAAGAAGCTGTGCTGTTAGAATATCCAAAGACTTGTTGATTTTCCCCTTCGAGGCTTTGAGTTCAACATAAAAGAAATGTGACCAATCGTAAGTAGAACGGTTTTTGAATGGGCTCCAGGCTTCTGCAAGATGGATAGGAGGTTCGGTAATTGACTTGGGGGGCTTATTTTCAGGTACAGGAATGCCATGTGCATTGTATGGATCAGCTGAAATAGGAGAAGTAAGCTATATTAGTTGACAAATCAGTGATATTGAAGAAACGCACCACGAAAGTGTGGGTGTGTTTTGAACTGATGTTGACTTTCCCCAGTGTTCTGTGGTCCAAAGGAAATGGCAGGGTGTTTGATATTCTTATGGCGGGTGAGACCACCAGGTGATCGAAAGACCTGGTTGCAAGTGGCGCAACAAAAGTCAGACATTTGGGTTCAGTTTGGTGAATATGGATGGGGTACGAGAGAGCTAGATTTTTAATAGAGAGTTCTTCGCTATCTGAATTTATATGAGGATAGGATGTTATGTGAAAACACGTTGCAGAACACATGTGGTTGTGCATGTGACTGCCGGCGCTGGCAGTGACAAATAATTAGCGAACCGGCAAATTTGCGGCAATTCAATCCAACACACACCTGCATCCCTCCCACACGTCCCACACATCCCACATTGCTCTCTTTCTATGCCCCCTTGCTCTAAGAAAAAACCTGTCAATTTGCCGGCCAGTGACGACGAAAATTCACAAACCTTGAACACATGCTCACGTTTGCAATCAAAATGTTCTGCTGCCGCTGCAACCAGCGCTCAACCAGTTGCTCCCGCTACTGAACAGTCCGAAGACGGAGATCCGGAGGCAGCATCCAGTAGCAAAAATGAGCACGGTACGTCCACAGTCTTTTTTCACAAGGCTGGGTATTAAATCAGCCAAAACAGGTAAAAGAAGGACTCTACCTCGTGCAAACAAGAATCTAGACCCAGCACGACCGGATCGCCCCCATCCCAGGCGGTCTTCTGAGGAAGTCCAGGCCGAAAAACGCGTGCAACTACAGAAGAAGCTCGTGAGAATGCAGGAGATACATGTGAAGGAAGTGGAGCTGGAGAAGCTGAAGTCGATGCTTCGTGAACAGCAGACCATACGGGATTTGAAAGCGAGAACAAGGGCATATGACTTACCAAATGTACCTGAAGAGACAGAGAATGAGGCGTATGGCGGCAGCAAACAACCTGTGGGAGAACGAGATGAGCACAACTCATTTTCAGACTCCCATGAGTACATTGACATTGATGGGGTGAGAGACTCTGATGATAGCAGTGAGGTCGAGATAAAGTCGGTTAGTCATTTTACATTCAAGTTTGAAAATCATCAACTCACCTTTGTCTTGTTCATTCAGAAAGCGAAGCAGATGAGACCGGCAGGACCAGCGAAGAGTACCAAGAGTACCAGTGGGGGTGAAAAGGGAAAGAAGATGGCTGCACACGATAGGAAGGCGTGCCAACCAAGGTAGGTTTACATCTGTCGTCAACGTCATCAGTACTGACATTGGTCTGTTACAGTGGCAGGACAGGCCTTTCCAAGCGATTTCGAGCGCAACTTGTACGAGAAGAGAGGCGAGGTGGTGGACTTGCTGATAGTGATATTGAGGACATCCCTCCAGGTGAAGGAGAGTGGAAGATGGGTGCAAACGAAGACAACATGGTACGTGTTGAACATATCTCAGTTCGTTTTTTGTTGATCCTTTTATACAGCTTGGTTTCGTCATGACGCCACCTGTCAACTCACAGCCAGGCTCACGGAATTCATCAACTGTGCCATCTCGCCAACCCTCTCGTCAGCCATCTCATCAACCTTCAGTTGAATTCAATCCTCTCCCGAAGAAAGGACCTCAACAGCTGCCTCGTTCCGGATCTCGGTCAGCCTCACGTACAGGTACACCTGCTGGGTCTCGAGCCCATTCACCAAATCCTGCTCCATCTCAGCCTCAAGAACCCAGAAAGAGAGCTGGCCAGAGGGCTGGAACAACTGCCAAGGACTATCCAGATTTTGTGAAGAGTAATTGGTCCAGTCTTGTCCTCCCGACGGCAAAGCATGCAATGTTTGCTTCCGATCAACCTATATCAAATTTCCGTCGAGATGACATCCTCCTCAATACCATTCAGGAGGTCATCACGAAGACTTGCCCAGAAACCAATCATATCTGTTCACTAGACCGTGACGCCATGTTCCAACAGGTAAGCTCCCTGTCCATGTCACTGTGAAGTTGAGCTAACCTATCACCCCAGATCTATAACCGGTTAAATGAAACTTGTTCGGAGATCGCGTCAAAAGCGATCAAGGTTGTCACGGAGTTCTTCAGTCAACCAGAGTATGATGGTAACCACAAAAGGATTCTGGAGTATGCGACCTGGGCGAGTGAACGGCTTGAGGATGGCCCTGCGTTCTATGCAGAACCCTCTCCCCGCAACGTCAAACCTGGCGCCGAAAACTACATTGTGCGTATTTGGTGCATTGATTCTCATATCCCCATTTTGATATACAGCACTAGCCACCAAACGGACTGTTTCAGTCGTACTTTGTCATCGAGATGATGACGGTCTACATGAACAAAATTGCCAAGTCCTGTATTGACTATGGCCATCCCGTCGGTCTTATAGGTTTGGTTTGTGCAGCTGTAAGTTCCTTTCAATCCCTGTATTCCCAATATCATTTGACCCTGGTGTTCTATAGATAAAACGCGCTTTTAGATACTACGTCAAGTCACACGGTCGCCCGCCCCTCGTTTCGCTCAAGAAGGACAACGAGAAGTTTTCGGAAGCAAATGTTGGTAAACACGTCAAAGCCTTTGTTCGTTATGCAGCCGAACTCAGTGACGATGACTGGGGAAGGTTGATGGAGTTGTATAAGTTTGTTCCAGATCCTCCGAGTGACGAGGAGCATGGCACTTCTAGTGACTCTGGGCAGTCCATCAAGCTGTACATGCCCCGTTAAGTATTAGCAGTCTCGCTGTCCTTGATACCTCTGTGCTTGCCTGGCCACTTACTTATCCCGACTCACCCCAACTCCCACTTTATATTGTTTTCTTGTGTATTTCTACTAGCATTTCTTGTGTACTTTTATTTCTTGTGTATTTCTACAATCTCTTGCAATACAAGTCATGTATGTGTTTTAATAGACTACAGGAGCCAGGAATCCGAGGGGAGAAAATAGGAATTTGGCCCAGGGTTGTCAGCGAGTACAATGTTACTTATGACAAAGACGATATGACTTTTAGGTGGGGATTTCCCCCAGGAAATTAGTCAGCAATCTATCTAATTCAAAAGGAATGACATTCACAACAAGTTTGCAAGTGGCAAGCGGCTTGTGGCTTGCCTCTTGTCTGGGCCGCCAAACTCTGAATGCCGCACCGGCTTTTCCCAAAAAGGGCATAGATTGTACCTTTCCGGCTTCCGCCGACTTTTGGTGAGGAAAAAGCCGGAAAAAGCCGGACAAGTCAGGTGTGTTTGTTTGCTGATGTACAGCGTAACCCAGATGGTCTTCGGCGAATTCATGTACGTTAGGAGGTAATGACGCATCCTGTATAGTGACAGAGTTCAGTTTCTCAAGATTGATGACTAGACGCAAACCGGATTTCTTCTTGACAGCAAATAACGGCGAACGATAACTTGAAGTCGTAGGTTCAAATCGTCCGGCCTTCTCTTGAAGAAGAACTTCCTTACGGACCTCTTCTCGAATGGCGACGGGTATTGGAATTGGCGGAAGCTGCCAGGGCGTATGTTCTATAGTCGGAATCTCGTAGTCTGGGTAAAAATCTCGTGAAAAGAATCCCTTTTCGTGGAATTCAAAAGCGAAAGCATGCTCCCTTTTAACAACTACCCAAGCGAGTAGGTCAATCTCTTGTTTTGAAAAAGACTTGACATCTATTTTTGAAAGAATACTCTCCCATCGTTCTCGAGTTACTCTTGAACCGAAAGTCAGAGTTTCCCAAGGAGGAGGATGTGTCGGAAGTTGAAGAACATTGGGCGGAGGTATTGGTTGGAATTCTTGAGCTGCGGGATTAGGAAAATAGGTAGGTACTGGCCGATGTTTTCTATCAACGGTCTTGTATTTTTTTGGAGGCGGAGGTGCAATTTTTCCTGTAAAAGCACCAAATGAATCAGCGAGAGCACGCCGTATCCATGGAGAAGTATCATAAGTGTCAAAAGGAATCGAATAATCAGTGGTAGCATTAATAGAATGGTAAAGTAGCGGATCATATTGGGGCGGAAGGGAAGCATCAAAAAGAAATTCAAATTCGGAATACTCAGCGTCTCCTAA
Organism: Marasmius oreades; assembly: GCF_018924745.1. NCBI lineage: Eukaryota > Fungi > Basidiomycota > Agaricomycetes > Agaricales > Marasmiaceae > Marasmius > Marasmius oreades. The sequence continues at coordinate 4,742,750 of NC_057325.1, forward strand.
CAAAGCTAACATTGATCTTCCTACAACAGCTGGAGACGCATGGAAGATCTGTGGTTGCGGCTCCATCTTTAGAAATTTTGTTCGTCGGAATCATACTCCTCAACTCGGGCGGATTGAGAGTGGCGTGGACATCCGATAGTAGTCTTGTTACGAGGATCATTTGCCTGTGTTAGGTTAATAGTCAACGTAGCACGTTTACCATCCTCTGGATCCTTCCAAAGCAAAAGATTGACGAGTCCTGTTTGATGGTATTGGATCCGGGCGCTGTACGTCGTGAGGAAGGGTTGTCTGAGTATGATATCTTGCTTATCCATCTTCTGGTGAGAAACGAATATGTGGTGCGGGAATTCGTGTCTTCCGAGTTTCATAGGAGCATCGATAACCACTCCATGAAGTTGTTCGGGCCTTCCGTGGATACCCTTAAGGCTCCAATTCATTCCTTCAAAGTCAACTGCAAGAGAAGCGCGATCAGGCACGTCGACAGACGCAACGTTAAGCTCAGAGCCAGTATCAATCATAGCTGAAAAGGTTACACCGTTGATCTGAACGTCTAACGTTCCGGTGACCATAGCAAAGAACTTTTTGGACGGTTCTTTCAAAATCGCTGTTGAGGCTCGAGCAAGAAAGGCTCTAACCATCGAAGCGTCTTCAGCTCCTACGACAAGGTCGTCAACCTTGTATCTGTCATTACGCAAGTCGCGTTCCGTAAGATGCAAATGAACGATGTTTCCCGTATATTCGGTATCCTCGAGAGAATAGGAATCATCAAAATTATCATAAGGAAGGAACTCAGCTGATTTCGTGTTCAAATATTCGCGCCTAGACTTCGTGGCTTCGGAAAACAGTTTTTGAAGACTCGGACTGCTGCCAATGACTTGTAGAATAGAAAGGGAAACCATCTGCGACATGATATGTTCATAGATAGCTTTAGAATCAGCTTTCGGTTGTACGTCGGAAGTAAAATGATAGGAGGGCTTATCGGATTTAGGTTCGTTCATCTTCACATCCTTCTGAGTCTTGGACTTCGAAGGTACCGACTCCTTCCATCCATCTCGTCTATTGATAGGGTTTGTCGGCGGCAGTATTTCGATGTTCTTTTCCTTTGGCTTCGGAGGTGGTGCTGACGAAGGTTGAGGTTGCGAAGTTGAAGGTCCAGGAATGCCAGGTCCTTGAAGCGGTCTGTTAGGTCGAGCTTGATCTTTGCCTTTGTTGGAATGAGGGTCACGTCTTGCTAACGGATCGTATCTAGTTGACGAATCTCTACCGGTTCTGTCAACTGGGTAAGTATTGTATTCAGCGTTAGATGAATCGAAAACTTCGTTAGTGAATGCCGGATGTCCATCAATATAGAGATCCAAGTTGCTAGTACGTGAAGGTGTTTGATGAGGAGGTGCATCTCGTTCAAATCGAACTTGACGTTGCTTCTCGTTCGCCGATTCGGATCTTGCGATTGCCGGATGTTCGCGAATGAAGGCCGCTACTCCCCCTTGTTGAGTTCGTGCAACTTTAGGAAGATCTTTACCATTAATCAACGTATACTTCATAAGATTTTCGTCCCATCTGACCAATCCTTCATCGACTAGAGACTTAGTTTCTGGACAATGGGCGGGATGAAGTTTGTGAGTAAGTTGTGGACCTTCCTTCCCACATACGAAGCAGCGCTTGGATTCGTATAACCCAGTCGTTGGTCTTGGTTGAGAACCTGAAGACGTGCTTTGAGGTATCGGAGAATTTTGAACAGAAGAAAGTAAAGACATCACCTGCGCTTGATTGATCTTCAAGGCCTCGAGTTGAGCCGCTAAGTCGTCAATAGAAGTTGAAGGAACACCTTGTCCAGTCGGGCGTGCGTCTACTTTCTTGTTGTCGGCTTTGAAGCATTCTTTACGTTCGCCTTCATCGTCAAATTGGACTCTATCGGGATCGGGGAAACGTATTGCCTTCCAAGGATCGTAGAACAGATGTTTGGGATCAAAGCGCGTGTAAAGAAGGTTGAGTACTTCGTCGATTGAAGGCGCCGTTTCTCTACTCTTCCGTTTGTTTTCTAACTGGTTCTCAAGCCATTCTCGTTGAGGTTGAGGTAACCCTGAAACAAAATAATAACGAGTGTCAGCTTCGGTAATAGTTCGATTGCAAATCAGAACTCCGCTCAGCCTCTCAAAGGCTTGATAGTAGTGCTCGATAGCGGAACGAGTGAGAAAGGGAGTCTTCGAATTTTGCTTCATCGTAAAGTTCTGTAAGTCCGTGATAGTGACAGCCGGAGCGAGGTCAGAAGAACCATAAAGTCGAAGGAAGCTCTTCTTAGCCGCTTCCCAAGTCTTCTTCTTCTTGTCGATGTTGAACGAAGCATTGTAGCGAATAGTATCTTGAACCGAAATTGATGAGTAAAAATAGATTTGATTAACGGACTCATCTTCGTTAAGTCCGGCGCCATCACATATCCTCTTGAGGGCTTCTAGAAAGACTGTAGCGCGAGAACCTGTAAAATAAGGAGCATTGGCGGCTCCAGGAGAGGGCATAGTAGTCAGTAATTGAATCTGAGAACACAGACTCGTTTGACGCGACATCGGATTAGTATTGGACTCTTCGGACTCGACATTAGGATTTGCGTCTCGGCGTGACTGAGACGTTGGATTCTGGGAACCCGAAGGTTGAGGTTCTTGAGAAGACATAAGTATTCTGTAGAGAAAGTGTAAGGTCAGTATCTCGGAAAACCAGATCCCTCGCGGTGGGCTCCACTGCGGCAGGAATGTCTAGTCGACAGGTAAACGGTTGAGGTCGATCCGGTTGGATGGCTGACAAAGTAACAGTAGATAAAAAAAAAGAAGAGTACTACGAAATATTCGAAGTACGATACAACGTAAAAGACCACGACGCCGCAGGAACGTGATGTATCTAGAGAACTCGTGTAGAACAAAGACGTTGACACTTAGCGTAAGTAGCTGATTCTCGTATCTTGCTCAAATATATGTTGTTAATGTTCGCTCTTGCTCGGGATTTAGTGGAGAGATTCAGGGCTCGGTTTTGGCTCAGAGGAAGGGGGAAAAAGGCAGAAAGAAAAAGTTAATTATTCGGTACAGCATTGACAGTTTATATGAACGGACTCTGGGTCCGAGCGTGCGAGTAAAAGAAGTAAGTAAAAAAAGCTAGTTCTAAAAAGGACTATCTACTTGGTTCCTTGATAAGATAACAGGGAGGCTAGACCTCTGACCCACGGCATTCCCGAACCAGTTCCGCCTCAGTCGACGCTACTAAGACTTCGCTTTGGGGTGGATGAGGTCCCAACGCGGCATAAAGCAATTTTACCGCCAGGTGGACGAGGCCTTGCGGGAGCAGACTTGTAGGAGGGGAAAAGGAAAGGAAACAACAGGAATCGGAGGCTCACCATAAGGTACGAATTCATAAAAATACAACGGCAAGCGATTCATGCTGTAATAAAAGTGCTTCTGCGTTCGAAAAGGAAAATAAGTAAGTTTTAATTTTGTTTAGGGTCGCAAGTAGAAGATCATCAAGAAAACAAAGTGAACAAGAAACTCATCGGGATGAATGATTCTACCAGGGACCCGCAGGACCCTACCACAACGGGTCCCGAGCCAGGAAGTAATAATAAGAAGAAGGAAAACAAATCCCATGCTTCCAATAGCCAGTCCTCTTCCTCTAAGGCCAAACAGAACCACAAACCTAATAATCAGGGACAGAAAAATCCCAATACCCAGCAGGATCGTGGTTCGGGTCAAGCTAAATATGAGACCCGAAAGAATGGACAAAGTCACCAGGGCCAGAAAGGCCGTCAAACCCGAGACTACCGAAAGCAGGAGCTTACTGATAAAGAAAAAGACGAATTCCGGGCGGCTGGAAAGTGTTTCCGCTGCGGAAAAGTCGGACATATGAGCAGGAATTGCCCAGCCAATCGTACATTGTCCAACGGAAACAGTAACTGCCCTCCTGGGGTCCATATGACAAGCAATAATATTGAGTTTAATGAAGGCCTGCGTGAACTTGCTGATACCACAGCCGAAATTACCGAGATTGACGTTGGAATGATGGCGTGGGATGTTATTTCCAAACCCGGTGACTCCGGATGGGAAATTGATGCATCTTCGGAAAGCAGCACTCATTCCTCAATGCCGAGCCTACAAACTATACTGCCTGAAAGTGAGCCCGAGTCAACGGCATCATGCCTTGAGGTAATAGAAGGCCATAGGTACGACTGTGTGGATTGCGAGTACGTCCCCCCAGAAACACGGCGAGAGTATTGTCCGGAATATCTGCACAATGAATTAAACAATGACTATTATGGGTTTGAAACTGACAATGCACCAAATATGATTGGGGACCCACTTGCAACCCATGCCCGTTATTGGTTAGACTTAATTTCACCATACCCAGGTGATGTACCCGGGGACAGTGAAACCGAATTTTTGGGCCGGTTCACTGTGTACCAAATTTCAGATGAACTCTATTGTATTGAGGATAGCAGATATGAGGGACTGTCCTTCCCTCACTGTGAAGATCCTCAATGGCTTTACCTTGAAACTAAAAATCTCAAGGACCCGGAATTTAAAATTTCGGAATGGTATGCTCGGAAACGGGCATCAATGTTTAACATACCACTGGACCTGGACCGTTATGGAAATATGGGCCAAATGGGGGATGTTTATGCTGATGCCATAGAAAAGGCACTAGCGATGGGAGGACCATATCCGGGGGATACTCCATATGTTCAATCCCTTGATTCCTCACCTCGGTTCTATGTTACTAAGGCTGGACCCAAAAATTACCATATCTGGGACCGGTACTATGACAAACGACATTTTCTCGGCACTGAAATGTTGAAAATCAGATGATTTGACATCATCTGATGGTATAAGAAACAACTTTCCCACGAATTTCGGAACACCCGTACTTGAGAATTACCACGAGCCTTTGTTGAATTCAATCTTTGAGGGCACATATTGTTTTGCCTCAGATGAAAACTGGGAGGTTTTAGAGTTAAATGGGATGCAAGTGGCAAGGGGAACATACCCAGCAATACAGAGAAATGCAGCCATGACAAAAGATTTCTCGCGAAAAATACCCAAACCTCTCGTTGTAGTTGTTCGGATCAACGGCGAACCCGCCCGTGCCTTAATTGACACCGGGTCCCTTGGGGATTTTATCTCATCGACTTTTGCTGACCAACTCAAGGTCAAGAAATTGGAGTTAGCAAAGCCACTACCACTTCAACTTGCTGTACAAGGTTCACGCTCTCGGATTAATTGGGGGGTACGAGCTAATTTTCAGTACCAAGGTATTTCTGAAACCCGGTACTTTGATGTTGCAAATTTGTCAAGTTACGACGTAATTCTCGGTACTCCGTGGTTATTTCAACATCGGGTGACAGTTGGTTTCCACGACTCAAAAGTGATTGTTGGAAGTAACCCCTCTCTCCCAATTGAGGGAACGAATGTGGCACAGCTCTCATCTCGGGCTATGGATATTTATGAAGAAAACCTGGAAATGGCTAGACAGGAATTAACCAGGTATGCCCTACCTATCTGTCGTGAAGTAGGGGAAACTGAACTCCCACCTCTAAGGGCTATCAATCATTCCATTCCACTCATTGACCCTGAGAAAATTTATCCATGGCGGCCGTCAAGATGTCCAGAAATGTTTCGGGAGCAGTGGGCAGAAAAGCGAAATGCATACCTCAAGTCTGGCCATTGGAAAATTGCCAGTTCGGGTAATACAGTTCCTATGCTACTAATAAAGAAACCTGGTACTCAAGCACTTCGAATCGTCGTAGATCTTCGTGCTCGCAATGCCAATACCTGCAAACTGTCATCTCTGATGCCAGATATCGAAGGTATTAAACGCTGCATGGCTAATGCCAAATACAGATCAATAATTGACGGAAAAGATGCATATGAACAGATTCACATTATTCCTGAACATGTGGATCGCTCTGGAATGACTACACCTGATGGCAACATGGTGAGTCTCGTTGTTCAGCAGGGTGATTGTAATGCCCCTGCCACCTATCAGGCACTGATGAATTATCTGTTTTCAGAATACATTAGTCGTTGGATGGATGTATACCTTGATGATATTGTAATCTATTCAAGTTCCCTTGCAGAACATATTCAACATGTGAAAACTGTGATTAACATACTCAAGCGGGAGAAACTCTATTTGAGTGCAAAAAAGCTGAATTTCCTACCGAAAGAAATGAAAATACTTGGGTGTCTAATAGATAATAATGGCATTCGCATGGACCCACACAAGGTTGACTCCATCTTGAAATGGCCAACCCCAACCAATCGGGACCTCCTATGTGGATTTTTAGGATCAGTCGGGTATCTCGCAGATGATATCCCCTCTGTTCGGATACCTATGGGCCACTTGAGCCCAATCACAGGTGATACAGTCCCATTCCGATGGACTCACCTTGAACAGAGGGCCTTTGAGGATGTGAAAAGACTTACGGAGGGCGCGAGAAACCACAGTCGTGTACCACTAAACTACTTGAAGGATGCCAAACCCGTTTGGCTTGTCACTGATGGATGCAGTACCGGGGTTGCTGGTGTTGTCTCGCAAGGGAAAGACTGGAAAAATGCCCGAGTTGCAGCATTTTATTCAGCCAAACTCAACTCGGCACAACAGAACTATCCAGTGCATGAAATTGAGATGCTGGCAGGCGTGGAGACCATGCTACGCCATCGGGATATTCTACAAGGGTTGAAATTCACCTGGATCACTGACCATAAAGGGTTGGTGCACTTACTAAACCAGCGGGACTTGTCCGGACGTCAGGCACGCTGGATGGAAAAAATCTCGGAGTTTGACTTTACCGTCGAGTATGTTGCTGGATCCAAAAATGTCCTTGCAGATGCCCTATCGAGAATCTACTCAAATGATCAGCCCGGTACAGTACGAGTGAGAAGTGAATACACATACCATGATGTGATAGATAACGACGTGCTCCTATCACATAAGATCACCATGCCGCTCCTGGTTAATACGGAAGCCCTGTGTCTCATACCTGAACTGTTTGCGGTTGAAACGAGGAACAAGGGGAAACATACGGAAACGAGCCGTGAATTTGCGAAGCGTATGAGAGACCATTTCGTTCTTCGTGGCCCAAGAGAACGAAAGGAGGGCGGGAGTACCCCAAAAATCCCTGAAAATGATGTCAGCCCTGTTGAGATTGAGCCAACCCACTTTCCTGAACCACCGTCAGGGCAGGGGACCGTGCCCGAAGCACCTGTTAACCATATGGTAAAAAATGATACTGCCGAAAAAAGCCCTGAGCCTGAACAAAATGTCAGCGACAAAGCACCCACAATACCAGTTGAACAGGACACACCCCAAATCACAAGTGATACATCTCTTCTTGCGGTAATAGCAGCCGGATGAAATAGAATGGACCTCGAAAATATCTTGAAGAGCCGGTATGCTGGTGACAATCTTCTGAGTAAGATTATCGAGAATCCGAAAGAATACCGTAATTTTGAAGTTGACAACAGACTTGTGTACATGAAGCTCAAGGACCGGAAGGTTCTTTGCATCCCTAAACTGATAGTTAATGGCCGAAATGTCAGGGAACATGTCATAGATGAAGCACATTCATTATTAGCTCACCTTGGCCCGAAGAAGACTCTTGACTATCTTCGAGACTACGTCTGGTGGAAAGAAATGGTCAGCGATGTACAGGCGTATTGCGAGACATGTCACACCTGTAAAAAATCGAAACCGAACAACCAACGACCGTACGGACTCCTCAATACTCTTATGGTACCCAACTATCCTTGGGAGGTCATCGGAATTGACTTCGTTGGCCCTCTTCCCGAATCCAAGGATCGCGATGCATCATATGATATGATCACCGTGGTGATAGACCTCCTCACGGGGATGGTCCACCTCATTCCAAGTCGCACCACGTACAAGGCCAAACAAATTGCAGAGCTCATATTTGCGGAAATATACAAACATCACGGTCTACCTAAGACTATTGTTAGCGATCGCGATTCCTATTTTACAAGTACATCCTGGACTCACCTACATAATCTAATAGGTACTAAACTCTGGATGTCCAGTGCATACCATCCACAGACGGATGGCGCAACTGAACGCGCGAATCACACGGTAACCCAGATGCTTCGACAATGCGTTGATATTGACCAAAGGAATTGGGTCCTGAAATTGCCATCAGTCAAATTTGCTATCAACATCGCCCGATCCGATAGTACGGGCTACTCACCTTTCTTCCTGAACACGGGCCGCATCCCTCGTCCATTCCTGTGGAACTCAGCTGATAAGAACGAGTATCCCGGCATACGAGTCTATGCTCAGAAGATGAAGCAAGCGGTAATGCACGCTCACGACAGTATTCTGAGTGCTCGTGTAAAACAAACGAGGGACGTGAATCGCCATCGTCGCCCCGCTCCATTCATGGAAAGTGACCTGGTATATTTGTCAACAGAAAACATCAGCTTTCCGAAGGGATACACACAGAAACTAGTGCCCAAGTATATTGGACCATACAAAATCCTAAAAGATTTCCACAACAATTCCTACAAGTTGGATCTCCCTCCCCAGTTAAGACAACGAGGAGTTCACGATGTCTTCCATGCATTGTTACTCCGTATCCATGTGCCAAACGATGACCGCCTCTTCCCTGGGCGTCTTGAAACACAAGTCGCAGATTTCGGCGAAGCCCAAGACGAGTGGGCTATCGACCGAGTACTTTCACACTCTGGAACGAAAACTAACGCAATTTTTCAAGTGAAATGGAAATTGGGAGACATTACCTGGTTACTGTATCATGCAATTGACCACCTTGATTGTGTAGGCGACTATCTTGAAGCAGTCGGCATTTCGGACATCTCTGAATTAGTATCTGGAGGGCGTGAGCCATCTGTGAATGAGTTAGCCCCGGAAGATGCTCTGGTGGCTTCAAAAACTCACCATTTGCACATTGGAATGATAAGTTGGCTGGAAGAAATGGATAGGTTTAGCGAGGAAGGAAAAAATATAAAGGAAGGAAAGGAACCCACCAGGAATTCACAAAAATCCCCATTCGACGTCTCACCTCTCATTTGCGACCTCTTGTACACCATGACCATCGATCAATGGCTTCGTCCTCTCAAAGGAAACAGCAAGCGTGGTGATCAGGCACTGCAGATACACTGACCCGACATTGCCCCCACTGTCACCATCACTCGCCTTGAACTTCTTCACTGTCTTCGAACCAACGCCAATCTCCGAAAGGCCTATGCGCTTGAAGACAAGGCGACGAACCCCATCCCGTTGATCTACCCTCAGATCGCTGCCATGTTCAATGCCGGCCCCTCATATGACTGCAAACTCATAGTCTACGACCCCAAAAACAATTCCATTGTCATTTCTGGACCTTCCGTCGCGAAATCGGGTGCCTTTGACACGTACACTCAGGACACTGGTACCGATGTTCCTTCATCTTCACACCACCAGTCACGAGGTCGTGACCTTGCTCCGTGGAAACAGGATATTCTTGACAACATGCTGTGGAACTCGATGAAAAACTACGGCGGTGATGCTAGAAAGCACTCTCGATTGGCCAACAGTCGTGGTCGTAAATTGGGAAAACACATACCTAACAAATCTAAGGTTGCGTCATCTTCGACGACTACCTCAGCTACAGCTGTATTCGGGTCTGCCGCCATTTTTGCTCCGGTTCCCCCATCCACTCCGGCTCCGCCTCTTCCACCAGCACCTCCTTCCCCAACAGCCGTACCATACACCCCAGCTCCTGCCTCTAACGGCACCACTTTGTCCACTCAGACCCATCTATCCGACTCCCTACTCTTGGCTGTTCAGCCCATTGTTGCTGATCCCGCGATGTCACTGGCTCTTAACTTGATTGATGTTTTGGAAGGTTTCGAATTTCTTGACGTCTCTTCAGGTCCATTGGCGCAGATTGTTGAAGGAAATGACGAGGGAAGTGTTGAAAATGATGGAAATGTTGCAATGGAAACCGACGGACAGTAAAGAAAGGACGTTGCACATCCTTTGGAGGGCGTGTGTAGCGAATCGCTCGTTCTCTTCTATTTTTGTTTATTTGTTTATCGTTACCCTATTCGGTTAGATCGGATTACCTTCTTTTTTCGTATATAAAGACCTGTCACTCACCATCGTACTTTAGTCTCTCTTGAAATACTAGTGGTTATCTCAGTTCTCTCGAGCGGCTCTTCTTCTCTCTCGTGTGTGGTCACCGTTTCACGACGCTGCCCCCACAACCGCTGTCCCAAGTGACTGCGACACAGTTCTTGCGGTCGGATCCACGCATATGAAATTATCAATGATATCATCGTTCAAGACACCAGAGGTTTCAAAGTTTACCTAAGTTTACCTATACCGGGGAGAGGAAGTCGCAGCTTTAGTTTGCAAGGTCCGAGCACTGCCATACAAGGTCAGAGCTGAATTGAACCAATGTGGATGGAACTCATACCAACTACCGTCAGAAAAACAGGGAATTTTCCAGAGTCTTTATAGCTGAAAAAGCTGAGAGACACTAATAACCCTGTAGGACGTAGCATGCGATTAACAGGCTTGCCAACATACGGGAAAACTGACTTGATAATTGCGGATTCAAAAACTCCGTGCATGAAGGCCTAGAGCCAACTCGCAACAGTCCGTTCGTTCTGCTAAAAATAACGAAATACCTTCTGAGCACGTAGAGCTCCAATTGGACCAAACTAAGTACTTCGATGGATACCGTGCTTTGACCGTGCTGACCGTGCTGACATGGAAGAAACAAAAATAGAATTCAGCTCTTGTATTTAACACAACAACAGTAGACTCGCTACCAGTCGCGTCTTGGACCTTCCGTGTGCATTTGTTTGTACATTTGTTGGATGGTGTTTGGATGGGGAAAGGGTACGGTCCAAGAGCAACTGGGCGGTTTGAGCCTCGATTTGGCATGGGGCCAAGGGGTGTTCAATCCACTAATGTTACACATGAGGTTCCTATGTAGACATAAGGTCACTAATCTCCCCTCCCCCCCTTCACCTTCCTAATATAGAAGTATTTCTTACTAATGTCTTTCCTTTTTGGACATTTGATTACTAATTACCTTCCTTTTTCGGTTGTGCAACTCATAACCCATGCATTCCCCACTCACACTGTTATTTATTTTCAGCAGTGTATGCTGATAGGAATTCAGAAAGTGCTAACCTTGGTACAAACATCATAACTGTTTGTTTCTCCTTGGCTATATGCATGGTAGAGAGGAAAATTGATTGACCACTTTGGACTTAAGTAAAATTTAATGGCTAAATAAGGAAATTTTCACCACTGTAGCTAGAAAAGTGCTGAAATTATTTAAAAACCTCAATTTGTGTACATACCACACTGATTTGAACAAGTAACACCATTTCTAACCCCTCTGCACCTTTCAACCATAAGGTTGTCAACGGCCCCCCCTCCCCCTACCCCATGTCTCGGAATCTGCCGGTGAACACCCCTTGCATGGGGCCAAATCGTGTGTTGGAACTGAGCGAAATTTCGTTCATCGCGTTAGCCGCCCACTCACAAACTGACATCTCCTGCATTCCTTGGCACTGTATGACAACTTCAGATGTTCAAAACAGTATTTATAATCAAAGAGTACTGTAATCAATTAAATCAAACCCTTCAGAGTAATCAGCTCGAACTGTGGGGGTCTTGAGAAGGAGGAGCAGTGTGGGGTGACAGAAAGGCCTGGTAGAAAGATGGAAGTCCCCCAATACTGTGGTATGATGGTGTTTGTGGTCCGTTGGGAGGCCGTTGGTAGTGTAATAGGAGGGATTGAGGTGAGGGATAGTAGGGATTAGATGACTTATTAGGCGTGTAATAGACTGTACTGCCGTATGGTTGCATGCCAACAAACGATGTGCTCGTTGGCCGTGATGTCATCGGGAACATGTACGGTGGTGCAGGAGCGCCTCGAGGCGTTCCTTGAACATGAGGCATTGATATTGAGTTTCTGGGTGTTCCCATTTGGGAAGCCTGCCATTGAACACCTGGTGTTGATGTCGTTGTGGCTTGATCAACAACCAGCATGTTCATGGTAGGTGCTTGGCTTGCGGTCGACGATGGTAGGTACTCGTTTCCATTTGGCATCATGTTTGGAGGTACTGACATCAAGTTTATGTTACCTTTAGGTGGTGCTCCTGTTCTGCCTGACTCCAATGCCCCGCCCGCTCGCTTTGGTGCTCTTGAATTGTTGGGTTTAGGAAGTGGAACAAAAGGTATGTCGAGGACCTTGATCCATCCGAACAGCTCGTCACCATAAGTCTCTGACCATCCCCCACCAGCGAACGTCGACCACTCTGGTCGGGTGTTGATACCCCCCGTTAGGTGCGATCAGTCCGGTAAGTCCGAGCTCGCCTGATTGTCGCCTGAATTCCGTTAGCGTTTATGCTTTGGCGACAGTCAGGCGGGCTCAGATGGGTGGGACTGGTCAGACTGGCCAGCCTGATGGAGCTGACAGGTAGGTCCCGTCTGATGGCGTCTGATCAGACTCGTCAGATTGACAGTTCTGGTCAGACACTGCCAGGATGATTGAGTCCATAATGTAGTGTAATGCTTACCTTTGTATATCATATATTTTACCCTGAATAAGACTACCATGTAGCATTAGCCTAAGTTCTTTGACCATCCTGTATCAATATAATCCCACCTTTTATCGTATATTAGTCTGAGTACATCTATTGGCCTGAATAATATGTAGCGTTGTTGTCAGGGTGTATCAATTTAATTCTATGAATAAGGGCTCATCAAACTCGAGTGATCAATCAGAATGATTCATTACAAAATGGATCAATTAGTAATTAATACAAGTACTACAACAAGCAATAGAATTAGCCGATGGCATCGATAGTAGACAGTGAGCGAACAGGAGCAAGGAGTGGAATGAAGGGGATAAACGATAACAGACGAGCACTAGTCTGCATACTCCTGACTAGGTGTCGGCTCCCCAGTGAGCTTCTGAGTAGCGAGGAGGCGAAGTCGTTCCTCTTCAGCCACTTTCTGCTCTGCACGTTCCCGTCTGAGTTTGTCCATATCCAACTCTTCTTTGGGCTCTTCGAAAACAACCATCTTTTCCACGACACGACCCTCACAGTCTCCGAAAACTTGTCTAAATGAAGGAGGGGGTATCAGTAACAGCCAAGCGGAAAGAGGCTGAGCACGTACATGTTCCACCATTCTAGGAGGTCTTCCTTGAAATCCTCGGCTCCAGCGAGGATGGCATCATGGACGTTGCACCAGAAACTTGGATAATGGAACGTGCTATCGTGGGGGGACCACATCTCAGTCGTTGACATACCAAAGCGAGCCTATTAGCAAGATGAAATGTCAGTATGTGTATGATACAAAAAGAAAGTCATACCAATGTGGCGACATGAGCAATGAACTCCGGCGTGATGGACCGCATATCCATTCTTGTGGCGTTGTCGGTGGAACTGACATTAGGCTTCACTTCGTACATGGAAGATTCGGAGGTCGAAATGACACGAGCACACTGTATGACAAGTGTTAGCTCACGCTACAAAGTGAATGAAAAAAAAGAATCTTACTCTTACTAGGAACCCGGACTTCAATAATCCGCGTTCATTTTCGTCGTTGTCCTCAGGAAGACTGAGGGAATTGTCAACAATGTCGAAGAGGTAGGCAGGGCAGGCATCGGCTTTCGGAACCACCTGATGGCCGCGAGCAAGTACACTATGGAGAGTATAGTGAGTGAAGTCAAAGAGAATATGAAAACATTTACCTCTTCTCCTTCTCCTTGTCACCATAAGCTCGGTAAAATTCTACGGCCAGTTTACGAGGCAACCAGTAGGACGCAATGACCAGGTTCATGAGACCATGATCAGCCTTCGACGACTTGCTGAAGACCTGTACACATGTTTCTTGAGTGTAGATGCTGGGGCTAACGAGCTTCTCCATCAGGCCTTTAAGCTTGACATTGTCGTTGTACAACATCTGCGTGGCAACGTTGTCCATCTTGAAAGAGATCTGTCAGTAACAGAACTGAAGAGGGGGCGTTACTTACCAAGGTGAGAGTTTTCGCGAACTGCGAATGGTGCCCTTCCTCTGCACAGTAGTCGATGAATTCCTTTACATCCGGGAATTTTCGATCAAGAAGCTCCCAAGAGCTTTTGCATAGTGCCATGTAAGACGCGCTAGCATTAAAAAGACATATAATTAGTTGCATATACACAAGTAGAGGACGGTTACTTGTGCTTCTCTTGACATGCGGTCCGCTTCCCTTTTCGCTCTCTCTACGGCTTTCCTACGCTCGGTATTCTCCTCGTCCTGCTCGTTGTCATCATATGGGAGAACATCGTCTTCCAATAGTTCTTGAACAGTAGGAGGTGGGGGTGGAATAGCGAGGTTCGTGTCTTTGAACATCAAGTCGTAATGGCCATCGTCTTGGAGTCCAACGGCAACAACATCTTGGAGGCTGCAAAATGTGCTGATACATCGCCGAAAGTACTTCGCCGCAGTCATGAGGATGTCTTCTTTGGGTTTTTCGGTGACAATTGGTTCCTTTCGGTGTCTATTGCAGGAAATCAGTAAGTTAGAATCGGGAGAAAAGCATACAACGCACTTTTTAGGCAGCCTAGCATCTTTGGCTTCCAACCGACCCACAGCATCATGGAAAGCCCTCTTCTTGGTGTTGGAAATTCTCGACCTACGAGGGGCAGGCGACCGTTGGTTTCGACTGTTACGACGGGAAAGGGAGCCTTGGCGGCTGTTACGGCGTGATAGTGGCTGTCGGTGACTTCCGTGGCGTTGGGGATGAGAGCTGGAACCAGAGCCAGCTGTACGACTGGCACCCGGTGGGCGACGAGTAGGAGCTGAGGATGGGTTTACCATTGTAAGGGTGGTGGTGGATGTACAAGGACAAGAGGTAGGGATTGGGGGAGACGCGACTTTATGGGCGTGTTTGTTTGGTCATATTTGACCGACGCACCAGAACGGTATCTGCAAAAGATCGGCGGTATATACTATGAAAATAATCTGAAACTGGTCAGAAAAAACATGTAGGGTAGTTGAGAGTATGTAGTAGAGACTGTTTTTAGACTAATATACAGTGTATCTCCTACCAATACAAGAAATTTAAGTAAATTGTCTACAAGGTATCATAAAAAAGGGTATCGTAGAGCAATATAATACAACTACTTGCGTTGAGTCTGTAGTATCTTGTCCTGACCTTTCCTCCAGTCAGCGACTACATGCTGCAACACTTGCGTTACACCCTTATAGTCCACTGCGAGAACACAAGCCTCAGTTGGGAGAAATTCTACACTCGAATCAAAATCAACCTCCAGTTTGTCCAAATCCACTGTAAAACCAACCAGTTTGCTGATGTTATTGTTATATTTGATCGTAGCTGCCCTCACAGCAACAGTGTTGCTGAAGGGGCCATCAAAGATGAAGATGGGTTCGGTGGTGGTGGGCAGGGGATGAACTGGCTGGATCTTGGCGTTCAAGGGTATTGCTCGTTCACGCTTCATGTAGTTAACAAGTACTGTGACGGCGTTCTCTTTGTACACGATGCGAACCTGCGATTTCCGTTTATTGAAGACCTTTGTTCCGATTGTCACCATCAGTACCACCCTGAACTGGAGTTTATCAATTCGCTTGGCGTTGAAGAGCCACGACTGACTGGGATGTCGTAGAATTGTTGGCCAGCTGAAGGCAGGTTCTGAGTCGGCTTCATCCACACTGAAGGCCGTATCTCCCTGCTCTGTTCCACCTTCCTGTTCCTGCGGTGTCGGTAAAGGGGTGCCTGAACGAGCGAACAAAGCTCGAGTGGTTGTGGGGACTTTCGCGCGAAAGGTCATGGGATGAATGTATGTCAAAGGAGGGATGAAGATGGGATTGAGTGGGCGATCGAGAATGTGTAGAGGCAGCTCCCAAAACTGGTTGACTACTTTGCTGTAATCTACCATATGCCGAGCTCCATGTTGACCCTGTACTATAGACTCGATGAGAAGCTTCAAGGTGCTTTCAGTTTCCTGACGAATGTAAACGTCTACGACATAGGCTTGTAGCCCATGGAGAACGCCTCCACCAGTGACAAGAACCTCCCGACCTTTCCAAGGAATCTGCCCTGTCCTCATCTCCTTGACCTTCTGTGTCACCTCTTTATGTGACATTAAGAACACCCGTTGAGGAACACGGTTCAGACGAAGCCAATTGCTCCACTCTTCACGAAACTTGTAAAAATCCTTGTCGCTTTGAATCGCGCTGGGGCCAAATTTGGCAGCTTCAACCCAAGACGGAATGCGGCTGCTGTCTTTTTGTGCCATATTGTATCCAAGGGCGTTGGGGCTGCGCTGCGTGGACCGGAAACAATTGGGATGTCCAATGAAGTCGTAATTCAGATGTTCCGACATGTCCTGAACAGTCACTTCATCCTTCTGGTCATTAACCGCAACAATGACACCAGAAACACCGGTGATGTGGCGGACATAGTCACCGACAAACCATCTCTTCTTAATCACCCATCCAAGCGAGTGGCGGTCATTGCGAGCAGAAGTGCGCTGCTGGACAATTGGGCCACTTGCAGTTTGCTCGCAGATGACCCCTTCCTCTCTTGTGACAATGCTAACGACCATGTCCCCAATGTTGAACCTCCAGTCGTCGATGTGCGGGAAGTTGGCGCGAACCTTTGAATTACGACTGGCAAGGAAGAGACGGCCTTCAGTCGAATTGGGGTATTTTCCAAGTGG
Source organism: Marasmius oreades (assembly GCF_018924745.1). NCBI lineage: Eukaryota > Fungi > Basidiomycota > Agaricomycetes > Agaricales > Marasmiaceae > Marasmius > Marasmius oreades. Next base: position 4,759,489 of record NC_057325.1, read on the forward strand.
CCATACGTCATTGACATGAATCGTCTTGACGATAAGACCATCAGTGATCTCAAAGCTGGGATACAACTTTCCGAAGACCATCTGGAGTTGGGATTCAGGAGGTGGCTGGAAGTCGGTTAAAAACCAAGGACTGTATGTATTGTTTTCTGCTGTCCGAGTTGTTGTCAACAGAAGACTGAGCTACCCGTGCAAGGAACGCGACGACAACCGTGTCACCCTCATGCTCGACAACAAACGCTGGATCGTTCGTATAGAGCGGGATGACTGGTGGTGTCTCAGGATGGTAGCTGTGATCCGAGTCTCCCTCACCTTCTTCCTCCTCGCTGTCTGGCTGTTGTTCCTTCCCATCCAACCCTTTCCTCTTCTTCATCTTCCCAGCATCTTCCTGAGAAGACTCTGCAGCCTTCCTTTTCCTCCCATCATCCTGAACAGCCTTCCTTCTCTTCCGTTTTGCTTCAATCCTTCCAAGACGAACCCAAGTACCAGGCAAAGGGCCATTCATGGCTATGTCATGTTGGTCATGTCGAATTGCAGCTGCCATGTTGTGTTGACGGCAAAACGCAATCTTGACTGGATCATCGACAACCGCCATGTCAATCCCGTTCGGACCAGATTGTTTTCGAACAACAGAGAAGCAGCATCGGAGCATCTTCAACGTTTCAAGGTGGTTGGTAGTACTGACGTAGAGGTATCTGCAGCCAACGTAAGGAAAATAGGTGGCTAGTATCGAGTTTTGAGAGGTTGAAGGGGCTTTCTCGATGTGTTTGACGATATCTCGCTTGCCTTTTCGCTAGACAAAAGTCAATCTGCATACTGAAATGATCACATACTTCCTTACCTTGCATTTAACAACCCAAACATCCCCAACATCTTCTTCTCGGAAGTCGTCAAGCGTCCTGGAGGATGGACCAGCCTCATTTTGGCCAGATCTCAACAAAGCCTGCTCGAGCGTTGGTAAGTCTTCATCTTCTTCTCTCCATTCAATTTCGAGTGTAGCATTGATAGTGTTGTAATTAACGGGCCTGCCCGCATCGTCGTCTTCGTCGTCGTTAATAAATCCTGCTGAATCTGAATGACGGATTGTTAGAGATAGTACTCCGGTGATAAGGAATCGACATACCTTCGTGTTCATCGTCCGAGCTCTGTTCCTCATCGTCCACCCTTGCCTCCAGGTCTAGGTAATGTCGTATAGCGTCCCGGGGTTGCATGATGCCTGCAGAAAAATGTGTTTCAGCATGCTAGGTTCGTTTATTTTCTTGTTTATTCATTGAAAAAATTGAAAAATGATTGACACTGTGTTTAAGTGTCTTTTCAACGCTCATAATGAACTTAATTTCATTTATTTATCTACTCTAGTCTATTGTACTTATTCTAACTAATAAAAAGTGCTATAAAGAGTGCTACTCACCGATGTGGACAACGAGGAACAAAGCCCGCCGTCATTGATGATGGTGGTTGTAAGGCAGGCATGAATTGGATTCAGACTCCGACCCGCATGCGCCATAGTCTGTGTAACAAGGGGTAGGCTCTCTTCACGTGTTTGGAGACACGTGGAGAAACACGTGAAGAGAGCCTACCCCTTGTTACACAGACTATGGCGCACGCAGGTCGGAGTCTGAATCCAATTCACGCCTGCCTTACAACCACCATCATCAGAAGACCTAACTTATGGTAAGTCATATTAGAATTATAGATAGTATTGAATAAAAGGTTTTGAATGCTACATTGAGTACTACGAATGAGTTTGAGGTGGTCAAAGGCCACGAAAAGCGTTCAAAACGGCTTCACGCCACAAAAGAACGCAAAAAACCTAGCATCAGTCATGTTAGAACGGTTACTGACATCTTTCTGTCTTGTTTTCTAGGTTATTTATTATTCAGTCGTCAAATTGTCATTCCCTAAGCTCCATTCTAAGTTATAATGCCCAAGTACGTTCTATTTCAGCTTTACAATTGTCGATCCGTATCTAAACTATCAATAGGTCGAGTAAGAAGTCTCTGAGGAAGGAAAGAGGTCAAGGAACTCCCTGCCTCGCTTGCAACGATGGGAAACTTTACCATAGGATCAATAGACACAGGCTGTTTTGCAAGCCGGCCTTACTTGCTGCGAAAGATAACGATACGGGAAGTGGGGTGATGACGGATTGGGAGGATATGGGGGATACAGGAATTGGGATGGCTGCATCGAAGGATTGGGAGGATAAGGGAGTCAAGTTCCCTGCTACAGACCAGCAAATATTGGACGATAGTATGAACATCGAAATTGAACCGACTGTCGAGGTATTGCTGCCTGCTTTTACTCTCTTTGTGCGTTCTAACCCTTTGCCAGGCCTCTCAGACTATAGATCCTGTCATAGAAGTCCTGCCATCACAGTCGGCTCGTCCTACGCGAACAAGGAAGCTGCCTTCAAAGTTTGATGACTTCTGGATATCAACGCAAAGTGCAGTCTGGCGCTCAGTACAAATACCGGTTGAGCCTGCTTCCCAATCACATATACGCTCTCCTGAATCTCGTCCAGTCTCTCCTACACCTCGCTCGAACTCTCCTCTTGGGTCTGCTCACACGTCACGCTCTCCATCTCCCTCCGCAAACATACCTTTATACATATCTAAGCCAGGTAGTGCGGGTCTCTTCCGCGTTCATCGTTATTTTGCCCCTGCGAACGATCCAGAGGTTAACGATGGATCAGACATCGCAAGCTCACCTGAAGTTGCTGCCCGCTCTCCTGACAGCGTCTTCGGTCAGCGTGCAATTGATACAAACCAGCTTGACGAAGTGGATGATGAGTTTGCACCTCACGCAAACATATCTATTTCCCTGCTGATGCAGTGGCATTACACCGCAGGAGGTTTGGCGAAATCTCGGGGCAACCTGGATAAATTGGTTCACGACATTTTGATGGATCCTCGTTTCAAGCTGGAGGACTTGATTGGTTTCAGGGCTCGACGCGAATACGCGTTACTTGACCGACATAACGTGTCAAATAGTCAAGACTCCGACGGCCTTCCCATCAAAAACTGCGACGATTGGATGGAAGGCGTGGTCGAGATTCCGTTACCCCATGCGAGAAAGAAAACAAGCGAAGAAAATGCACCTACTCTAACCGTCGCCAATATTCAGTATCGCCAACCCTTCCAGGTGATCGCCAACGAAATTTGCCAACCCCACGCTGCCAACTTTAGGTGGAAGCCATTCCAGCTATTCTACTGGCCCCCAGATCCTTCTTGTCCAATCCTGGGAGTATATGGCGAAGGATATACATCAGATCGGATGTTGGAATTTGAGGAGGAGATCTTTCAAATGGTTAGGGAAAAAAGCCTCAAGATCGAGCATGAAATTGGCATCGTCTCGATCAATTTGTATTCCGACTCGACGCTGCTTGCCAACTTTGGTGGCGATTCCATCTGGCCTATGTATATGACCTTTCAAAACTGGTCAAAATACTCGTGTTTGAAGCCTTCATCGCATGCCATGAATCACATTGCGTACTTTCCTTCGGTAAGTTTCCAGAGATACATGCGCTTCAATATGCTGAATATTCCCTGATCTAGCTCCCAGAAATCGTCCAGAAACGCTACAAGGATGTCTTCGACGAGCTAGCCACTGACCCAGAGCTGCAGTTCTGCAAGGTAGAACTCCTTCAAGCCGTCTTATTCCTACTGTTCTCGGACAAGGACTTTGTGGAGGCTTACAGGAACGGATGCGTTCAGGAGTGTGCAGATGGAATTACTAGGCATCTGTTCTACAGGTTTTTCTGTTACAGCGCGGATTATGTCGAACGGTAAGCCATTACATGTTTTAATACTCGTATCTGGCCTGACATATGTCCTCAGAGTGATGCTAGTTTGCATCAAGTACTTGAGCCAGCACCCTTGTGCTTTGTGTCTGGCTGAGAAAGACGACGTTCACAAGCTGGGGATGGTATCGGACATGAAGAAGAACGAGACGTTGGTACGAGAAGACACCGAACGTCTGAGAAGGAAAATTACGATCGCCCACGAGTTCATATTTGATGAAGGGAAGGCTGTGGGTGGCGACCGTGTACAGGACCTTCTCGGAGACTACTCAGCTCTTCCAATTTTTGTAAGTTACCTATTACAACTGTCCCTAGTACCCGCCGCTGAAGATGATTGACTAGCCAAGTTTATCGTACCTATTCCAACAGGACGGCCTCAACCACTACTCGATGCACGGTTCCGACAGCTTCCACGATATAACAGGGCGGGTGTCAAATCTTCTAAAGCAGAATATCCGACTCCTGAACGCACTTGGGAAGAAAAGTGAGAAAGACGAACTGAACAATAGGTAAGTCTTTACGATGTGGTTTTGAAGGCTTGTACTCAATGAGACTCCTAACAGATACCGCATGGTTCCTACATTTGGAAAAGGAATGATCCGTCGTTTCAAGGGAAGTCTATCGAAGTTCAAGAAGTTTGCTGGAAGAGACTACAAGGATGCGCTCCAGGTACGAGGCTACCGTTATCTTCGCCTTTTCTTCAATTTCTAACGAACAGTGCAGTGTGCCATGCCTTGCTTTGAGGGTTTGTTCCCGAATGAAGAAGGCTTGGATACCCTTATCCAAGACCTATTGTTCATGTTTGCTACCTGGGTCAGCTATTGCAACCTTCGCCAGCACACCGATTCCACAGTTGCAACCTTCAAAAGCGAAACAAAAGAGCTTGGAAGGCTATTGCGAAAGTTCATCAGAGCTATGAAGGGTATCAAAACTTTAGAAACAGAGGGAGAGTTAGAGGCACGGCTGTGTAATGACTCGAATGGCAACTGCGATCCTCAGCCCAAGGGATTCACTTTGTACAAATATAAAATGCACGCCCTTCGTCACTATCCTGACCTCATTCCATACATGGGAACCGTAGACAGCTTCAACACGCAAGCGGTAAGTTCTACATTTCCAAACATACTACATTCAACTGATAGGCACTTTAGGGAGAACGAGAACACCGCCGCGTAAAGCAGCTGTATGGGATAACCAACAAGAACGCGAACTACAAACAGCAGATCGCGAAACATGTCAGCAGACAGAGAAAGGTGGAACGAAAGAAAACGCAGGCGAAGGGGATTCCCAAGGAGGTAAATCGGGAGGAGCTGCCTCCTGATGACCCGTCCTTGCATCACCAGATATCTGGTTCCGAGAAGACACTAGTATATTTTCAGGACCCTTGTGATGGATGATCCTGACGATTCCTTAATCACGGTGCGTAACACTTAGACTTCCTTTACTTTGAACTCATTCCATGTCATTCACACCAGAGACACCGACCGTGGAACATTGCATGGAACACAGCAGGAACAAAGGAGTCTTGGCAATTAAATATTTATTTATTTTAGCAATATAATTATTTTAAAACACAATTAATTTTTAAAATACAATTTCACATAAGTTACATTACCAGAACAGGCGTCGGCAATAAGTAGACCCGGGCTGACCAGCGCCAATAAACAAAACCGGTTGTAGGAGGCATAAATAAATTGTTACCTCATATCTCTGATTTCGAGTGGGAGGCATTCCCGATGTGACGGCATGCCCTTTGAACCCTTTGGTTGCGAGCCAATCCGTTGAGTAATTCGTTCCGCCTTTGCTTTGTGCTTAGGACGGGTTCCCAGCATTGAAGGAGAGACTAGGCACAAACCTGTTTAATCATCAGTGCATCTATCATCTCACCGTCGAGACCAATCGCCCCCTTCTGCGACGCATGTGCTGATTTCATTTGATGGAGATTTTTTGGTGCACAATTTATTTCTATGTCGTTTGACGGTGGTCAGTATACCTTGACCGAGGGGATGCAGACATACCCTCCAAAGTTGGTACGAATGTAGACTGTATAGTTTCAACCCGACTCGGATGAATGGCTTGCAACAAAGATCGGGTACTGAGCACTGAGCGGCGAAGGGACTATACGCAGGAATTAGCTAACCTTGCCTGTAAAGCCAAGTCTTCTTCCATCTTCACACTCATCCTTCAGGTAGTCAAGGTCCTTGTAATGAATGCACACCATGTCAATGGCCTCTAATTGAAATGCCTTCGCTGCGACATCAATCTGAGAACGCGTGTATAATAGTTCCTGTCGTGATCTTGTCCGTATGATAGAAGTATCCGCACAATCTTGAAAGCAGGCGGTGGTAGTCTGTGCACTTCATCCGACAATCCAACGAGGTAAAAAGGCACCTTTTGAGGGTGCTTCTTGTCCAGGCAGACCGCGAAAGGACTTGTTCATGATGATGACCTCAATTCTGGAAGAAAGGACCGATAGCTGCAAGCAAATATCAGCAAGTTATAGATACTAGAACGTTGAATACGTACCCGTATATTTTCGGCAACTTATCATAAACATCGCCGACCCATTGCCTCTTGTTTAGCAGTTCCTTGAACGTCTCTGGTATCACAAATCTGCAACTCACCTAGTTTCTTGATGTGATATGGAAGAGTGATAGAAGGAGATTAGCAGTGAAGCTTAGATGGAGAGCACAGAGATGTTGTATGAAGACAAAAGATGTTGTTAAGTCTGAGGCTCTAAGGCTCAGACTGTCTAGCTTATATACATGAATTCTATCTAGGACCCCAGATACTATACTAAGACCTCTAATACTCTATTTGAATAGTAGCACATGGTGTGCTTGGTAATTGTCTGATTGGAAGACCCCAGGTACATTCCAGAGAACAATAGTACTCTGGATAACACTGGGTAACTATATGGTACACTGAGTAACACTGGGTAACACTGAGTAAATATATAGTACTCTGGATAGCTCAAGCATGCTTGGCAACAAGGATCAACATCTAGACATCTAGCCTGCCAAGGCTGTTGCTAGTGTGATCTAGATCTGACATAATTCCCCTAGATCTGATCTACAATCTGGAAGTGTCTAGAATGGTCTAGAACAAGTCCAATGGTCCACTCCATATTTGGGATATCTAGCAATAAGATAAGATAAACACATGGCACAGATAAGATAAATGTTAGATAGGGATAAGACAGTGAAATCTGTGACATCTGGTCCATTACTGAAGGTAAAGTTCATGTCCAGGTTCTTCATTTGCTCCTCTTTCGCCTTAGACAGTATCTTGGCGTGGAAGAACTTCGCTTTTGTATGAGGTTCGGGGCGCATCTTCCTGGACTGTTTGACGTGTTAGTAGGACAAGGATCGACAAGGAACCGACGTGGGGGTGTAGAGATAACCAGAGAGGATGAAGATGAGTGTGGTGCTTTGATGTTGAGCGACTGTCCCACGATGATTACTAGAATGGATGGAATAGGTAAATTGACTTTGTTTATCTTCAACCGCTTTACACAGTAGTTCTTCTAATGATCTTAAACCTCAAGCTGGAATGACTTTATAAGAGTCGTATACGTTGAAGCATTTCTGAAAGTGACCGATCCGGATGGATATACGTTCTGGTTGGGAAGAATGAATTTGTGAAGATAGGCCATATGAACAAACCCAAGCGTCGATTAGCTGAGCATCGAAGAAAATGCAAATTTTCTGCCATGGATTTAGTGTTGGTGTTTAAAACGAGAGTTCAGTGGAGCCACCATACAGGTTAGGTATGGTCTCGATTCAGGTGATCAACACTTTAACTCTGTTCTAGAATCCTTGCTTCATAGTCGTATCAAAATTCTCGGGTATCAAGTATCCAACGAGAATTGCAATTGTAAACATTGTTTATTGTCAGTTTTGCCTGGCTTAATCCCATGTCCAGGTGGTACACATCATCAAGAGCACTATGATCTCCCGCAGAGTCCTGTTGGAGAAGTCATTAGCGATATTCAACGTGTAATCGAAGAGATCCGACATCTTTGAGAAATCTAGGGAGTCTTTTTCACTCACTTTAGCGATCTAAGTAGCCAAGTGGAATACCAAGGTGCAGATCCATGGCCTTCAAGCAATTCATGTTTCGCACCTATGCGGCCGTTAAGTTAACAGTGTACGTAGCATCCAGGGATTAACCACTACATACCCATTCGGCACTTTTGATTTGGGGCTGTTAAGTTACTCGTGTTCGTCATACGAATGAGGGATCCATGGAAGAGCTGGTCAGAATCGAGGGCCTTGCCACTCGATGACATTCTACTCAATTTTACCTCCCAAGTCTGATCCCAACTAATTTGACTTAACCAAGAACGGAGTAGACCACAATGGTCGTGATGAAATGAGAGAATTTAAATGCGTCCATTTAGTTTTCTTCCAGTGATCTGCGTTGTCTTCGACTTCTTGCACTCATCAGGGGAGGTTTCGGAAGGGGTGAAACTATTTCTGCACACTTTTTGGATGAAGTGGTGTGGAATCGGATTTAACAGTGTTATCCTGTCCACCAGATTCACCGACGTTGTCCAGTTGCTCAAGCTAGGGTTGAAAGAGTCAGTCAGCGTATGGAACCCCATCGACGCTGGCATCGTACCTGAGGACATCGATGAATGACGGACTCAGCCTCTGCCCCTGTGTAAGAACCCTTTCGGTATCGGTTGACTATCTCGAGTACTAGTGCATGCGCTCTGAAGGCTTTGGGAGCAGATGGTGTGAAATGGTCTCCGACAGGATTAGCGGAGGATTCGGGTCTGAAGGCATGTCCTGTGGCACAACCCGAACCAGTGGAAGTACCAGTCGCTCCAGTGAGAGGGACCAGATGGTTGAGATTGTGGTGGAGAGAGAGGGAAAGGTCGTGGTTGTTAATTTCGGTAAAGGTGTCATCAAGTCAAATGTTCATTTATTTGGAAGGAGTAGTGGGATTACCAAGGAATTGGAGAGGGTTAGACCTGAATAATCCCTGGCCCCATGAAAGAGGATCCAAGAATCCATTAAGTTCTGTCTTTCAAGTTCATTACCATCCTCAGATTGTGCATTACCCAGTAGGTCCCCATCCCGAGTTTCAGTTCTTCCCCAGTTTACGGGTATTCTAGCATCATAACACATGAATAAGCTTCAAGTGGCTTTCGATGCTAAAATTTGTCATGACATCTCAGACAGTGACGGGGAGGGATGGATCTATATTCTTGTAGGGCGCGACAATTTTGTGAAATTAGGGAGGACCAATAGCCCGGAACGAAGACTTGCTGAACACTGAAGGAAATGTCGTCTCGATGCCAGCGAATTGGTGGAGGTTTATAGAACGAGAACAACATGGTGCCATCGAACAGGTTATTGTTTGATGTTGATTACAAGCGTCGTCTAATACCCTTTAGAATCCATCCTTCATTCCAGGCTCAAGATTGCCGGATACCAAGTATCGACATTTCCTTGCGACTGTGAGTTTGTTTGTTCATTGTCCCATATTGTTATCAACAGCTTACAGGTAGAAGGTGGAGTGCGGCATCGAGAACGCTACGAATGTTCCGTGAATATTACCGATCAAGTTGTGAACGAAATAAAAGACTTTATCGAAGAATTTAGGGACATATAAACGATTAAAATGTCCTCTTTCATATTGTATCATCTGTGTCTTGAAATGTACATCATCAATATGTGATTTAGACGTGGTCTGACGGTAGGCCGATTATGTCTGAAGAGGTAGAAAGGTTTCAGCCTCTTCATTATGAGAGCCGAATTGCTTGATTGGGGAGTGCTTGAACGAGAGATGTGAGGGGCTTGTAATAGATCTCCTTCACGTACGGCCGCATACGAGCGAGCTGCGAGGCACTGGTCGGAAATGATCCTGAAGGCCAAGGTCGACTTGCACCCTCGCAGCAGGTAGACAATGACGAATGATGATCATGTCAGGTTGATGGCACCTCCATCTATACAGGTATAGGGAGACTAGCCACGGTCTGGATCAGAATGTAGGGGTAGTAGAAGCTGGGTGGAGCCTGCTGAACCGGAACATTCAGGGTAGGTGAAGTCGGTCGAACCACTGACCAGGTCTGGGACAGTTGCTGTTATTAGCACCTTATTAGCAATAGAAGGGAACAAGAACATACACCATGCCGCCAAGCTCTTCAGTTTAACACGGTGTTTTGGTTGCCTACATAGGAAACTTCATTAACATTGAATCTTCATGTTGTGGAGATAAAGCTTACGTTACCTGGCCATGAAACAGGCACATAGGTGTCTGCATTACTGTCGCTGTTTATCACAGGTATCAAATGTGGGTCCTGATTTTCGACCGCCTCTTTGAGCATGACGAAGGATATCAAACCGACGACATTCAGATTCTTGAACTGAACTTCGATATGTTGAAGCATACGTGATGGAAGCTTGAGACAGGGTCGGATATTCCTTGTGTAAGAACACCGACAGAGGGACATTCGTACTAGAACAAGGCCGTTCAGCCCTCAAAAAACTTGGTAAGGGACTTTGAGCATACATGGCCTCATTTGGCTGTCGACTGATGATAGCCGCAAATTGTAAGCAGGGGTTTCGTCTTCGTTGTCTTCGTCAACTGTACTCCTCTCCTCATGCTGCCAACATCTGGCTGGATACCCGGACAATCGGTCCTGGGTTCCGTTGTTGATGGTGATGCAGGAGCAGAAGCGACAAGGGTAGTGAAGCGACTGTGGTAGCGGCACCACTATCGAGGGTGGTCATGGTGGTCATGACATCCTCCATGTCTTCGTCATCGCTATCCTCCCCAAGGGTAGAAGAGTTCAATCAGCTAGCTAGTGATCTCTGTGTTGGGGTGAGGCATGGATCCGCCGTTACTGATCTGAAGAATTAGAAACCTTCAATAATAACATGAAGTTGTCGGTTGACTCGTTGTTCGTCCTCGTTTTCTTCCCATTGACCGATCAACACTTCTTCAGATTCGGAAGTGGTATCAGAACCAAAGACGCTGTGGCCTGTGTTCGCGGTCCACCTCATCTTCCTCGACGTTAATGCAACTTAGTTGACTATGCTACAAGGTTCTTTTTGCACTTTAAATGGTGCTACGGAGCGATATTTATCGTATTAAGAACTAGAGTGAGCCCGAATTGCTAGTTAAAGCTAGTGCCGCTAGTAGAATGTGCCGTAGGTGCAGCTAGACCAGTTAGAGAGAGCCGTAGATCATGTCAGAAAACTGTATGACCGTTCGAAACCTGTAGAACACTATGAGCAGAGGACTTAAGCGGTAATTCACCGAGTTCTACTCTCTACATTCTATTATGCACTGGCATATCAAGGGATTGTACTATTAGAAGACTTGTAGTCTTCACAGAACCGTTCGTAGCAGAACTTAATGGAGTCAAAAGACCTTCATACTAGGAGTACCTACTTCTACGGGGGATTTAGTTGACAAGAAATCGGACATAGGACCACACAGACTAGGAGAAATTTGATATGACCGTAGATCAAGTCCCGATCTGAGGAAAAGACAAAAAGACATGATACAGATCCCAGATCACAGATAGAGTACCTAGGAACCAGGCAGGAATGAACAACGGATCTCGGAGTCTGCGCTGTTCATGTGCTACGGCGATTCGGAACTCTGGATCCATATGCTGGAACTACTTGGACACACAAAGTCCATATGATTTGATAACGTCGAAATGCAGGATAAGGTCCGTAGGCAGGAAATACCATATGGTACGCCTATGTAGGTCCATTCTACATGCTGAAACAAGAATGAAGAACGGTCCAGATTGGCCCAAAACATATGATTCGAATACGGAAAAGCTCCGTAGATGAGATTCTGCACATGTAGCGGCCCCTAGCGATAAGATTCCACATGGATTCGTAGCTACAGTGTATTATTTTTAGAGATGAAACAAGTAGAGATAGGATTACAAAGCTAGCGTAGAAGTAGTATAAAAGCAGCTCATGTATCCGTAGATAAAGAAGTACTACCCGTGCGTAGGAAAGTCCTGAGTGGGTTGCCCGTGAGTAACTGCTCTTGACACCAATAGAGAGATTTGCCCTGTCTTTGTGCAGTGAAACGATATGATTTGATTTGAACCATACGAGACCATCGAGGTCAAACTTGAGAACTATCCGTCCGTAGGCCGCCGAGGTCTTGATTACTGTTTTGTGATCCATCGAGGGTCTTAGCGTTTGTGTCTGCTGAGGACTTAGTTTTCGTGTCCGCTGAGGGCAATAGTCTCCAATCGTTCAAATTAGTCTTACCGTAGACGAAATTCATAGTCCCACTCAGTCCACTGGACAATAAACAGAGCCCCTACAAACCCTAGAATCCCCGTAGCTGTGGTGTTTTACACTTGCAGTTACACATTGATTTTATAAGACCTCCATATGATATTGAGACTGTGATCTTGTGCGTAACCTTTGCCAAGCAGTCCACCCTTGCAATCTTTCCTGGTGTGTAGAGTTATTGATAGACTTTACACGGAGGTTTACTAGTTTTTGGGTTGATTTGGTGTTGGTGCTACTCCCATAGCTCTGATATTAGGTTGACTCTTGAGTGGTATTCTTCGCCCATTAACGCCTTCGCTATGTGAGTCTTCGGCCTCGCCACTGCTAGAGTCGTCACTACTGTCCTCCGAGATGCTGTCTGGGGGACAATATCGATCGGGCAGAAGCTGAGGATGAACGTCGCCTGGGATGTGGGCAGTCGTTCGCACTGATGGATCGCAAGTGTTCAAGACTCCCTAAGGAATAAAATAAGTTGACTTGGAGGGCAGAACACAACAAAACGCACGTAGTCCAGCCTTGACATAGTTCTCGATCTCAATTCCTTCTTATGATGTCCAAATGACATTCCTCGATGCCATCCTCGATGATTATTTGGCCTTCCGTGACATTTCCCGCCATTTCTGTGATGGTGCAAAGTCTGTGGAGTGCACTTCATTTGTGAGTTCTCTGCAGTGAGATGACCTGGCTTGTGCGAATCGCCTTGAGAGATCACGAGAGTAGAGCGTGGGGCACAGGCGATCAGGATAACTGGTTCATTCACTGCAGGGAGAACCGTTGCTATTCAATCGTAAGCTGCAGAATACCAGTGCTGATAGTCTGCTCCACGTACTTTTACGGGGATCATGAGTGCATTGCAGGTTGAAGGACAAACACCCAGAGCATTTGCTCCCTGGCATTTTAGCACTATCATCTAGATTCGTTCAGTGTGGGCAATACGTGCATTCACTCTTCTTCCTTGAAATGAGCATCTGATCATAAGCGAAACACATGTTGAGAATGTGGAAAAGATTGCCCACCGCTCTGCAAAAGAAAGTAAGGCTAAGCGAAACAAGACGGCAGCGCGGATGTGAAATGAATGTACTGCACTATCACAGGCACCCTGCAGCCTTCCTCTTCTTGGCCGATGCCTGCCTTTGCTGACTGCCGCCCTCGTTTGAAGACATGGTCCGCGAGAAAAGGAAGAGAATGGAACGAATGTGAAAGACGTATTTTGTTAGAGTTGGTAGGTTACAAGAAGTAAAACATACAGCTAAGTATAGTGTGTAAGTATAGCGATATAACAAGAAAAATATGAAGAGTGAGTCAACAGTGAGCTTTGATGATTGAGCGAGCGATTGGTGCGCCGTACAAAAATCTTTCCTTATGCAATACCCCACCTGCAGCAAAAATAGTAAGTCAAAGTCGTTTATCAAGGATTACAGACTTACAGGGGTATCGTTGGGTTGACTTTGTGAACCCTCGCATGAGCAGGCCTATAGCGACTTTGGGTTTGACTATAGCCTCTTTCTCCTCCTGGAATCCTTGCTCCGTCTTCCTAGCCGCAACCATGTTGTACCGCAGACACGCCTCACAGATGAGAATTCAACCCGTGAGTACTTCTTCTGACGAAACTGGCCTAGGCGGACTCACTGAAAATGAGAACAAGAGCCGCCTGTTCAGTGTGATAGGAGCGTAAGTCAATTGAAATAACATGGATAACATGGAACGGGGGAATAACAAAAACGTACCCCACAACTAAGCGCAAGTAGATATTCCTCCCTATTATCCATGACCATCCCGGTGTTTCCAGGCACCTTCGAACACAAAATGGCATTGGTCTCTCCCCGCCCCCCCGAACAAACGCTACAGCTTCGGCCAGGTCATCAATTTCAGCGGATTTGTTTTTGACCAAGTGCATGCTGACATAATGATAATTATGTAAACACGCGTCGCACCGCGTCTCAATTCGCTTAGTACAAGCGCCGTACTGCATTTTCTTTATTTATTTCTTTCTTTCTTTCTTTCTTTCTTTCTGTTTCCCTCTCTCTTGAACTCACCACTCCCTCATCTTCCCCTTTGACCACGAGTATTCCAGTGTTCTACCGTGATCAATGAGCTCCCAGCCTCCTCCTGCAATGGGTTCCCAACCTCCTCCGCCTACAGCTCCAGCATCTCAGACCCCTAGAAGAAAGAGGAAAGAACCTAAGAAGAAGAAAGACAAGAAGAAGAAGAAAAAGACCGACCGTTTCCATATCAGGTGAGAACAGCTTCCTCCCGGAGCGGATGGACTAAAGGTTGGCCAATGATTTTGCACAAGAGCTGAACTAATTTTCTTTCTCGGACAGAGCGCTCTAGAGGCACAAATCTGTGCGATGTGGGGTTTCTTTGATGTGACAACGATACCCCCTAAGCCAGACGATGGAATGAAAGAACGCTTTTCCCAGCGTTACACAAGCTTCGACGACTTCAGTAAAGTGCTCGGGAAAATGCCTGAACAATCATTCAGTCTTAAAGCGGAAATCATAAAGTTGCGAAAGAGACTGGAAGATTCCAAACGACTTGGTCAAGTGATCACCAAGATAGAAGACAACGTCCTGAGCATCATCGCTTTGAATCTCGCCCATTACCACCTTGATGCCTGGTGTCCCGACCTTTCGCAAGATGCCACTTTGGACTGGAACCAAATCCATCACGCAATTTGTCTTGATATCTTCCGACAAGCTGTTATCGCTGGAGGATATGCAGAATGGGCTGTGGACCAGAAGTACATGAGCTTCGAAAATCTGGGTCTCCTAGCCAAGCTTTATGACAACTACATCTTCTCCTGGATCAGGTCTCAAGTTTGAAAAGAAGAATCGGAGCCTGGCTGATTGGCTAAAGAGCAGGTGGAGCGCAATAGTTATAAACGTAGGAAACTGGTACGCCTCCCCTTTCGTCTCTTTTGGATATTTCTAACTCGAGGACAGCTTGCGGATGATAGGAAAAAATTTGCGATGCTGGAAGGTTTCGACTATCGTGTGCAATGCCTGGTAGGCGATCCCAATTGCACTTCTGATGACGAATTTGACAACCAGACTGCAAACGAGTACATTGTCCAAAGAGTACCGGGACGCAACCCGCACGTGACGGCGTTCCTGGAGGCGCTCGACGTTGAGAGAGAGAAGCAGAAGGTCACTGTGCAGGGAGTCTTTGGCAAGCCACAGCGCCTTTCCAACCACGGGAACGGAAGCGTAAACCCAATTCTCCTATGGGTCTGGATCGATTACCTCCACATGGAACCCCCCTTGATTGGTTCACTCCAAGGGCCTTTAATGACCTCCCTCTATCAACCCATGCCCTCTACTCGTTCAAACCGACTATAGCCTTGCCTCCCACAGGGGTAGCCAGCCCCACCAGGATCTATCAATCAGTGGCGTTCAGGAAGATGACAAAAGAAAATTTCATGGCGAAGTACGGAAATAAGGTCCTGAAAGCTTACGATGTCGTGAGCAAAGAGGATGTGCTGAGGATATGCTGTAGTACAGATGACGATGAGGATCCAGATGCTGCAGCGCTGTCATGAATCATTCACTTTCCAAGGAATCCCCAGAAATCGATTTTTGGGCATCCTGGGCATCTTGGGCATCTTGGGCATTCTAGAAATCTGTACTCTTCTATTTTGCACAGCCTTGCACAGTCATTTAACAGCTTTTCATAATCATCCATAGTTATTCCATGGTTATTCCATGTTATTTCCTATTGGTTAAGCTCTATCCCCATGTAGGTAGCTCAGTAGTATATAAACCCCATGTATTTTGGCTGAATCCCCAGCCTTATTATTTTGTACCCCTTGTTTCTAGTCTGGTTTGCTACTCTCAATAGAGTCCCTTTGCTTTTTCCCTTCTTCTCTCTCAGTGTGAGTTCAGTACTACTCCATAAAGTACTACCAAGTGTTCTTCCCTGTGTCTGAGTTCTGTACTACTCTAAAAAGTACTATCTAGTATTCCCCTCTGTGTGAGTTCAGTATCACTCTAAAAGATACTATCAGCGCTCTCTCCAACACCTTCTTGGTGCTCTCTGTGTAAGTAATTATCTCAGAGTAACTCTTGTCGCCTCGGTGGTCCCCCTTTTGTTGTTAGTTGTGTTCTTGTGTGCTTGCCGCGTAAGCCTTAAAACCCCACTTGTTGGGTGCAGTGGTTCTAGAGTATTCAGTTCGTGACAAGCGCGGGCAAAATTTATCGCTGAAATGGAGGAGGCGTTGAAACGGAGAAGTGGTGCCAAAAAGGCGAAGAGAAATGAGTACACAGGCTATGAGGACGAGGTAGAAGAGGACAGTAGCAACGAGATGGATGTTGATCCTGATGAGAGCGGCAATTCTGACGAAGAACACGATGGTTCTGAAGAAGAGGGCGTCGACTCCAATGACGAGGGCAGTGATTCCGGCGAAGGGGGCAATAGCGAGGTGCCCGAGGATGCTGATGGGGATGGCGAATTCGAGGAAGAAACGTGGGCAGGGATTGGAAAGGATGAGGGCAGGAACACTGGTGCTGAGCCTGAAGGTGAAATGGACGTCGACCCTGGTGACAAAGGTGATTCTGGCAAAACAAGCGACGGGGAAGCGGGGGAGGATGAACCAAGCGATGAGAGTGTCGATGCAGGCACGACTTGGGGTGCCCCAGGTGAGAATGGGACAGAGCGTAGCGAGGGTGTCGGCAACCCTCCAAATCCTGGAACGTTTGGTGCCGAGGCCTCTTCTGACAATCCTCTTTTCCCCGGAAGCAATACTGAGGTTCCAAAGGTTTCGGATCCCGTTGTCAAGAGCCCTGGTATCGTTGAAGCAGAAGGAAAGGGGAAGGGAAGGGCAGAACCTACACCAGAGTATTCAGGAGGCACTGAGTCTTCGGGGATGGAGATTGACGATTGGGCGGGAAGGGAATCTGGCCAAACGAAAGGACCTAATGACAAAGTGAAACCCATAGGTTCGAGCTTGAGGGCCAAGAAGGGAAAAGTCTCGGATACGGGTGCTGGGGAACGGAAGAGACAGGGGAAGAAGGCTGAGGAACAGTTGCCACAGAATATCTCCATTGCGGATCAGAAGAGACGAGGGAAGAAGAAAACCCCAACGAAGGATGGTCAAAAGCCTGATATCGGGCCTTCCACGGCACCTACGGATGACAGTGGTGTTGAGCCCACCACGACACCGAGAGCTAATAGTGGCGACAAGCCTTCCACAATACCGAGAGCTGATAGTGTTGAACCTTCCATGAGACCAGTGATAGTAAAACACGTCAAGCGTGCTGCTTTGACCGAAATTCGCCGTACACTACCATCAAGTCGTGATGCATCGGTATCGGACATTGAAGAAAAGGAGATTCCGGTCGAGCAGAAGGTTTACATTGGCGGTGCGCAGGTTTGGAAAAAGTCGGCCCCTGATGGAGATGGATATTGGTATGATCAGGACAATAACCTCCAGGCAGTTGAAAGCCAGCGGAAGATCGAGGGAAAAGAGGGGTGGCACCTTGAGGATTGAGAGGTTTACAGCTACACCGATCCTGCCACTCAAATGAAGCTTTGGATAGATAAAGATGGCCAACCGGTCGTCACCGAAAGGGAGAAGGCTTAATGGACAGGAAATGAGTTTCAAGTTAATGAACGTAACAATGTTGTATCTTACCTCCTTGTATATCGTGTAATGTTTTGAACAGCCCCAATCCTATAACTCTAACCATAAATTCAAAAACCGGGAACTGGGTTGGTTGCAGCATAAGCAAATGCCTGGCGCAAAACAATATGACTCCCGATAGAAACCGACCACAATATAACCGTAAGAATCAGGGAGGATCACAGAGGACTCCCCTGGATATATGGCGCAAGCCATCCTAGGAAGACTCCATTCAGCCTCGATGTTCGCAGGTTCCTGATGCTGGAGGGGAAGATATGGCAATGATGGAGTGAATGCGATGATCCTTGACACAGAGCAGGGGACATTTCCAAGGTTTTCGGAACGCTTCCTTGGATATATGGTGCAAGCCATCCTAGAAAGAGTTCGTTAAGCCTTGTATGCATGGTTTCACTGCAGAGGTAGGAGTTGAGACGATGTAATGGATACGATTCTATATGTTCGTGGGATAAGATTCAAATTCAAAGGTTGACAGTAGTTAGCACTCACCACAAGTTCCCTTGAATACCGAAAAATGGGGTAAATCCAACTACCAGGTTTGTGAGATTCCACGAATGAAGAAAATCCTCGACTGCCATTGCCGAGGCCGCACCAATAACTCGAGCACGAACGAAGTCTGGAGGAAGAGGTAGAAGAGTAGCCCCAAAAATGTCCCTGTTTTCTAACAGGGACTCTCGCACGACTTCTGTCGCAGAGGAACTACAGATGGATGGCAAGTTGGTGTAGTATGTAAATAGATTGTGTTGTTGTTAACCGAGCATGCATCGAAGTCTAGGAGAGAGGTAGAGGTAGAGTAGTAGCTCTTGAACGTCCCTGTTTTCTAACAGAGACTCTCGCACGACTTCTGTTGTAGAGGGAGGAACTACGGATGTAAAGATGGTGGTGTGAAGATATATCGCATCTCGGGGATGAATCGAAATCAGGGAGAGGAAGAAGAAGAGGTACAGCAGTTCAGAAACGTCCCTGGTTTCTAACAGGAACTCTCACACGACTTCTGTCGTAGAGAGGAACTACAAGTTGGTGGATCGCGATCTTGGTAAACCGAGGATGAATCGAAGTCTGGGAGAGCATGAGGCAGAGAAGTAGCTTCTAAATGTCCCTGTTTTCTAACAGAGACTCTCGCACAACTTCTGTCGCAGAGAAAAACTACAGATGGTGGTATGAGGAGATCGTGAATGTTGTCACAGCTGTGACGAGCGTCATTATGGCTCGGGCACGCCGGAATTAATGGACTAGAAATTGATATTTCATCAGAATATGATAAGTACCTCTCTAGATAGAGCATGTACCTCATATAGCAGTTTTCCTAATCCTCACAAGTCCAAGGCACTCAGTGGGCGGACAAATTTTATCCGACGCTTTCGCTAGCTCGTGGGAACGTAAAACATTTTTCTATGGTAGAATTACTAGATCGCTGCCCGTCGTCTTTCTCATTGATGAAGAACATGACAGCGGTAAAATTTGGTACAAACTGAACCTCTCAAGTTTAAAACTAGAAAGATTTGAAGATGTCAGAGAGAGC
Organism: Marasmius oreades; assembly: GCF_018924745.1. Taxonomy (NCBI): domain Eukaryota; kingdom Fungi; phylum Basidiomycota; class Agaricomycetes; order Agaricales; family Marasmiaceae; genus Marasmius; species Marasmius oreades. Next base: position 4,778,727 of record NC_057325.1, read on the forward strand.
TGTTACGATTCATGAATTTCGAGGCAGCAACTAGAAAGCTTCATTATATTCTATAAGTAGTACAATCATATGGTCACTAGCACTACCGAACTCTTGGCAAAATGGGAGGATGTCCAATAAAATTGAAGTAGGTCTGGGCGTAAGTTTGAAACAGTAGAGTCTCCCACTCTTTTCCTGGTCCCACAAGATACCGGAGATTGGGATCCAGTCCACGATTCCAAATTCCAGACTTCTCGACAGGCCAGTTGCTCATCAACCTCCAAAAGCTTCGCAAAGCACCCACTCTATCAGCCCAAGAATCAGCCGCAAATCCAACCCTTAGCGTTACATCACTACAGGTAAACATGTCTCCTCCGTTACCGAAAACTTCATTCACAATTCCTCTTCACTCACGGCAATGATTGACACCCAGTACCTTCAATTCTGCAGCAGTAACAGAGGCTTTTGGTTGTGGAGAAGTCTGGTCCGCTATTGCGTCGAGTAAAAGGAGTTGGTATCGGAAATTGATGAAGGTGAGCTCATGCACAAGTCGCTTTGCCTCTGAAGTGGAGATTGTCACCGAGTTCACGTTTGAGATGATAGGAGTGTTAGGCCTGTGACAGGAAAAGACTATTTCGAGCAACTGGGTGGCCTCCTGATGGTCGTGGTCTTGTTTCGATTTCACGGATTTCTCGGCCTTCCAAGCCCCGATTGAAGGAAGACTGAGTACTTTTTTCCAGACTGTACCGCTAACTGGCTCTGGGGATGATGACTCGCGACAATAGAAAAGCCAGGCGTCACGGACATGACACCACTGCTTCAGGTACAGCAATCGCTTCTCCTCATCTGGAGACCCGAAAATGAGAGCAGGGTCAGGGACAACAGTGGTCAGTTTCAGAGCTTGTGCTGAGTCGTGGAGTATCCCCGAATGTCAAGCGTTGATAGTGGTGTTGATACCTCTACACGATGGCAAAAGGGGAGGTAAAAGGGGGCTCTGTATTGCCAGGTCTTCGAAATGCGATGGTTGAGATTGAGTAGGTAGATCTGTGAATGGAGTATTTAAGCACCAGAACTGAGCTGCAGCTATAGACGATGTACCGCTGCTTCCGCCTCCAGATTGTTTTTTAGCTTGCAGTGCTTTGTGGCTTTTAGTGTATGGCCGAGCGTGAGTAGAAGAGGAAGACATTTGGACGACCCCAGCAAGGCTAGATGTCGATGGAACGGACACACTGGGCGAACGAATTTGTTTATGAAATGTAGATAAGGAAAATGACGATGCATATGCCCCAGGCAAATGCATGTTTTCAAAGGGACTTTGGACGTCAAAACAAGATATAGTGGCAGCGCGAATAGCCGCAAACTTCTCGTTGGATCCAGCCTGGCAGTTGGACAGCAAAATTGGGTACGGAGGCGATGCAACCACCATGCAAATTTGAGGCAGAGAAAGCGATACTGCGGATTGAATGACTTGCCGATCGAAGGCCCTGTATGGCTGTATATAGAAAACTGGTAGATTTGCATTGAACAACTTCATGGCGTCTGAGTCGTTCCACACGAATGCTCCCATTCGGTTCTCAACGGGTTCGCCTCCTCCTCCTCCCATGTGAGTTTGCATTGAACGTGAATAGAAGATTTGGGTATAATCCAGCAAAGCAACAGAGTAACTCCATCCTCTTCGAACTTCTGACAGTCCACGCCACAGATCCCTCATGGGCATTGATACTGATCTGATTCAGGAGAAACACAAAACAATCGTGTTGTCAAACTCTGCCAACAGCCTGGAAACGTTGCGGTCCTTCAGTTCATCGCTGAGCATGGTATATGCCGTGATTCTATCACGCAAGCGTCCAAGCGAGCTCTCCAGTTGATCGGCCAGATATGTGCCTAAGGTTCCCTCTTTATGCTGCTTCCCTTTATAGGTGAATTCCATATCATGCTCGTTTGTATTCGCCCACATACAGGTATCAGTGGAGTAGGGGTGATCATCGGCAGTTGAAGGACGAGGAATGCACGAGAGGTATATATTATGTTGGTTGATGGGCTGCAGTGTTGTACGTCAAAATTACACGTGCCTTTAATCTCCGTTAGAGTATATAGTTACTAAATACGTACACTCACACCTCAGTGTCAAACCACCACTGAGGTGTAAGTCTTCTGTTATTTTCCCTTATTCAGAAGTACTCATATTACCTTCTATAGTATACATTCCTTTTAGGTATTCCCTATTATCGTAGTGTCAAACCACCACTGAGGTTATACATTCCTTTTAGCCACTCTCTCGCACTCCGGAGCTCCGACGGACTCCGACGTTTCTCCGTTCTTACACTCTATTCAACACTGCGCATCACATGCAGCCATTGTACCAGGTCGTCGTCCCCATAAAGTCCATCATTTCTGCGGTATAGATCACGAGTGGACCCAAATGGCAGTGAAGGAATGGTATGGAAGTTCGGTGAAGTGATAAATTCCCGAGTTCGAGGACATAGAGACCCTACGAGACCGTCGCGGTAAGTGATTCGTTCTAAGGATACTGTGTTTCAGATTGGACGCTGAAAAAGCAAAAAAAAAGGAGTTGGCTCACGCTTGGCTCCAGACGGACAGAAATTTCTGGTTAAATCGTTTGCTGTGAGCTCCATGTTGAGTTCTTAGCTTCTGCTAAGGTCGTTCCATGACTTCTGTCACAGATTCGGTTCGGAAAACAAAGTGACACTGAAATATGCTATGAAAGAGTACATAAGGTTATGTGAGTAACATCAAATTTAGACCTCATGTTTTGCAGAGGAAGTTACTTGTGACTTGCTTGTCGATTGCAGATTAGGTTGAACCATTCTACTCAACAGCCACTGATTCAAACTTGTGGTGGTGTGTTTGTGTACTTGCCATTTGATATCGTACCTAATCTAATCTAATCTGAATTGAATTCCATCTTTCCCTCTGGACAGAGATTACAGCGAGTCGAAGTATGTACATGTACAGTGTAAGTGACAGTGAAAATAAAAGCTTTTATCAGGTCGACGCCACAGTAGGACCGTCACCTTCCCCAAGTTTCTTCTGTTTCTTCAGTTGTTTGTTGATCTTGTTCTGCTTTCGTTTCTCTGCTCTCTCTACCGCTTTTTTCATGTTTCGGACTGCTTCTTCCTCTTGTGTAAGCATCACCCAGCTGGAGCTAACGATGTAAGCTGATGTTCGGCAAGTGGGGCCTAAGATTCAGGAAGTCAGCTTGATGCTTGATCACTTCTCACAAATTTGAAATAGAACGCCGGAGAACGTACATGAAACGCATCCTTCTCTCGAATCATCACTGGTGTCTTGAGATTCTTGAACAGAACGCAGGCATTCCAAGCAATAAACCTTGAAGCGGCATGGGCAGGTAAGTAGGCCCCTTAGAGGTTTCTCTGTATCTGCACAAATCTGCGAAGCATGCGGTAAGTCCACTTGAAGATGATGTGAAGTTTGGATCTCACCACACAGCCTGATTTCCAGTTGTCGAGCTACCCCGAGTCCTGTACACAGGAAGAAGTTTACGGTCATCGAACAGAAGACAACAGTGAACGACTGATTGTCAACTCACTTCTCTGGTGTCTTCCCTGACCTTTTTATAGAGAACTCGGGATACATCTATATTTCTAGACTCCAGCGAGTGGCGGACAATCTAGGGATCTGTTATAACCACGAAGGAGCAGTTGATTGAATCACGAACCTGATATTTATCATTAGCCGTTAGACCTTTGAGTCTGAGACACTCGGGATTGGTCCAGAGTAGGCCCGGGTCCGGGATAAGGCAAGTTTTACCTTTGTATTGGTCAATTTGTGAGTTGAATCAGGTAATTGAATGAATGTTGTGCACCGAGTCCATCGAGCGTGATAGTTTCTGTATACAGGGGCACTTGCTCTGGCTCCGAGATAGTATGTAATCCTTGTCCTTGATCAAGTCGCGCTTTGCACTCTTCTAATGCCAGTAGTATGTATGTCAATGCATTAGATTGAGCTAGAGGAAGAAAAGATACGTTACCTCTAAAGCTGTTGCTGCTGACTACTTCGATCCCTCCCAATAGTTCCGCAGGTCGACCAAGATTATCCATACCCACATCCCTCCAGAATTTCCCCAACATCCAGCTACAATTGGTTAACAAGGAGCCGGGTTCCCATCTATGCGTTGAATTGGCCTCAGATTCTGCCTTCACGACACAAACCTCGAACATACGAATTTTCCGCTTCAGCATATCCGGCCCACTGCAACATAGAGTTGGGCAAAAGGAAAGACAGGCTCTTATATGGAAGGCCTCACCTTGACATAGTATAGCTACAGTCAAATCAATAATCAAATGTAGGTAGGTCAAAGCGCGTGCTATCGGAACTCACCCATTGCGCCTCCTCCCACTTGGCTTTCTGGATTGTTTCTGACCTGAGAGATACAGACAAGGTAGAGTCACGCGAAAATATTGCATACTTACCGACTTCATAAAACACCTCAGGCGATGACTGCTTATTGGCCTTCTTGTACCTCGACCTTCGCATAGTCGTACGATGCTTTGGCATTTGAAACCGAGTCCAGTATTGTTTTGATTCCGTTCGCTGATTGTTAGTGAGAGTTTATTCAGTAGTGTAACGGGAAAAGCACAGAAAGACACTATCAGAGACGGCAGCCCAGATGGTGGTAACTTTTATTAGAGGACTCAATCACGTTGGCGTTCAACACATGGCAACAGCTGTGGCCGATTGGCTCGTACGACAGGAAGACCATGATCGATACTACTGTAGAAACTGGTGTAAAAAGCTATGTATCTGGTTCAAGAACTCGAAATGGAAAGACTACTAGGTGTGATGTAAAGTACAGAATAATCAATTGGTATTATCTTCTAGATATAATACCGGAAAGTGATGGGTGGTCTATTAGTTACAGGTTAACACATTTCAATGTAAAACAAGTCTCGAGGGACCCTTGGGCATTTGACGCCGTGACATGACGATAGGTCAGAATGGTGATGTATATTGAGTCAAACAGAAAGCTCACAGCTCTTTTACGTGTAATTCAACGACCTCTCTCTGAGTGCCCAAGCCGAAGACCCCACAGCGAGCACATGCCCAGTTGTCGTTCTCATATTCATCTTCATAATTCGAACTGCATCAGAATCTGGGAATGCTAGCCCCATGATAGATGCCGTGATGATCGATCTAAAGATATGTGAGTTGGAGCGCGCGTAAAAAAGGCTCACTTTGAACTTACACAAAAACGCCACTTCCCAGAATGAATGTCATTGAAACAATTAATACATTCAAATGAGGTGTCGAGTTGGTCCAGGTCGTCGGCAGTGGTGGTCGTCGCCGGAAGACTGCACAAATTCAAGAGATGGAGCACGGTGTTGGACGGCATGAAGATGAACTTGTTATGCACGAGGTCTTTCCCCAGTTTGCATGACCAGGGATTATTGAGATGTCTGATAGTTGCTCTAGCGCTGGGACAGAGTTTCCTGCACTGTTGGCAAGTAAATTGCGCCACAGCCAATTCGTGGCAGTTTCCGGCGGAAAAGCATCTCGGATTCGAGATCAGGGGCTGGAAATCCTTTCGCAATCCGAGGCTAGTAGCGACGACGAGAAGTCGATGACACCTTAGGATGAAGGCCTGGGAGAGTTGTCGATGTTCTTCTTGTACCCAAATCCGCATGTCTCGAACGATGACACCCCGATTAGCGATGAACCTGTCTTCAGTGACAGGAACGTTGTCGGGTAGGATGATGAGGTCGGCACAAACCGGTAGTAGGCACATGGTTTGAGTGTCAGGTAAGTCCCGCCTCTCAGAAGGGATGGAATTTAGGATTGTGTAGAAGAAGATTTTGACAAGGTATACACGATGGGACATGACCTCGTCGTGCAAGTGTTCCTTAAACATTCGGGCGCACCTGTCTTGCTCGATTACAGCCCCAAGTTCTGGGAAAATGTGGTACTCCCAGTCTGCTCACAGAACGTTAGAGAATGTACACCAGACGTTGTGTATTGAAGACGTACCAAACTCCTTCAATGGCGCAGATGTACGTACGAGGGGGTGTTCACTGACATTGTCTATATTGAGAGGGTTACATCCTCTGCTGAGTAATTTTTGTCGAATGCTGAGAACGAACATCATGATCATGATTAGGGCAAGGCAAGTAAAATCAAAGCGGTGGTAACAGACCTCTCAACACGGCGCCTTATGGCCTCAACCCGATTGCACTCTGCTCATTCGTCCATCCATTTCTTGGTTGCCGTGGCCAACTAGGCAAGTCCGAGTGAGCATGTTACTATGTATCATAAAAACGACGCACCTTGACAATATCCATGCTAGTGGTCCGTATATTCTCCAGTCCTTCTCCGTTTTGAAGTCGACTTCTCAATTCTTGCGCAAAATTCCTTAAATACTTCCTTTCACCACCATAGGCTAGAGAGCGCGTGGATTAGATGTGACTAGAATGAGTGTTGTATGACATACTGATGAAAGGAATGAAGTCGTAAACCTCTGCGGGGAGCTCAACCCCAAGGTCTTGTGGAGAGCAAAGTCTAGTAGAGTATAAATGACAACGTAAGAGCTGAAGGAATGATTGCCTTACGTGGTTTGAGAACAAGCACAACAAAGCCATTTGAGTGCTAAGTGGAATGGATGAAGCTGGACTCCCCGCCATTTCTTGCATTCCTGTAAGAAAGGATAAGTTTCGACCACAACGGACTGACGATGATGAAAAACTTGCCTGGCATCGAGCTCCCTCCACTCGAAAGAGAAAGAAAGCCAATTGAAGGCCATTTATAGAAGGTAGTCGTGTTGGACAACCTGCGCCAGTGAGCACTTTGTCCCAAGTGGCGTTGCAGAGTTTGGATGCAAGTATTTGGCGAAAGATATTATTGACGTTCGCCATGACCAACAGACCTCCAAGTTTGAGGAGTTTGAGGATCTAAAGGACTAAGTTAGATGAATATGTCGACTAGAGTGGCTTTTTGAACTGACTTCGAGGGTGATTTCGATGGGGATGCGCCGAACAAAGAAAGACAAGGATAGCGGATGGGATGGGTAGACTCCCACATGGCCCTCGGAGAGTCTTCGTTTCTTGGTGGTCAAAAGAGTAGATGCCATGGTAAAACAGAATTGAAGGCACACGAGAAGGGAGATGTGGTGGAAGAGGGAAATGTTGTGAGGAATTGCCTTACGATCGAGTCAGGGTTATATAGATTATTGATTGTGCCACTCCTGTCACCCAAAATCCTTTCATCCAAAATCCTTTCATTGGTCTACAAGATAACGCCAATGCATGCGGGTCCACCTTGTCATCACAGAGTTGCCATATAAGGATTCCAGGTATGGATAGCAGCAATAGCAACCACTATCCACCTGAGGTAATGCGTAAGAAACATGAGGCTGGAAGAAAAGACTTCCTTGGATATATGGCGCAAGCCATCCTAGGAAGACTCCGTTCGGCCTCGATATTCGCAGGTTCGGTACTGGAAGGGAAGATATGGCGACGATCCCTGACAGCAGACAACGGGCATTTTCAAGGCTTTCAGAACACTTCCTTGGATATGGATATATGGCACAAGCCATCCTAGGAAGACTTCTTTGAGCCTTGTATGGACGAGTTCACAGTGGTGGTAGGAGAGGTGGGACAATGATACGGGTTCGCGAGCTGTACGAACATTGGGAACCTCAACTGTCGGATACTAGCGGAGTAATGCGAAGTATTCAAGGTTTAAGCGACTCAGAAAATGGGTAATCCAACGACCAGGTTCGTGAGATTTCATGGACGAAGAAATTCCTCGGCTGATGCCAAGGAGGGGCAAGCAACTGCTGCTGAAGCTGCACCAACAACTCGAGAAGTTTGGGAGAAGAGGGAAAGAGTAGCCGGAGAGACGTCCCTGGTTTCTAACAGGGACTCTCACACAACTTCTGTCACGGAGAGGAACAGACGAGGAAGATGGCGGGATGAGATTGTAGATTGTTGATGTTGTCACAACTGTCACGATCACGAACATCACTGACACAATTCAGGTGTGGGCGCGTTGGAGATGTTCTCTCCCAATGTCACGTGCTGCCGGAGAGACAACAATTCGAGGTTCATTATCGTGTGAGAGTGATGGCGTCGTCATTTTATTCTTGCTCCGTACCCACCACCACGTCTCTGTACCAAATAATGTAATTACTAGGCATCACTTTACAGAATACATTAATGCCCGTAGAATCTGACGTGAGGATTCTGACACAAAGAACGAGACTTGAAAGCTGAAACCTCCATATTATAATAGATTGCCCAGTTTTTGGATATAGAAGCTGGAGTTGACGAGCAAGAGGAGAACGATACTGACGGTGAGGAATCAGGTTCGTTGCGTCCATTCTGATACTTCTATCTCTTTATCATTAACCTCCCGAGCATTAGACGACGACGACTTCATCGTGCCAGATGACGATGGTGGCCAAACCCAGCAGTTTACTCCAGTCGCACACGATAACGAGGGTACTGCAAGGGAGGAGTTTGACGAGTTTTTGGGTTCGTTATTGAATAAGAGAGGGAAAGCTAGTACTCCTGCAAGTATAAGCAACCCGATTGACCCACCAGGTGATATGCATATGGCAAAGGAAGCCATGATAAATGTTCGGCCACCCCTGTGGAAAGTTAGATGCTCAGTGGGTTAATAAGTCAAGTTAAAAGTACATCTTATTCAATACTCTCCCCACAGAGACACAAGGAGTATGTGATATGTCATTTTGCTCTGATGCACTCCATCGCGAATACATCCCCCAGTCCCATATCGTCTATTTTCTTCCGAAGCGTCAACGATGGTTATGTCATTGTTGAGACGATGAGCCCCGGGCAGGCTGCAAAATTATTAGCAGGTCACCTATCAGTATTGCACGGACAACCGAGCCAACCAGAGGGGATTAATATGACAATATTAGACGACAAAGACACCGACACTATCCTGGATATACCACCAGGGCCTCTTGAAACACCCGGTACATGGGCTCGGCTTATTCGTCATCATTCGCAGCCCAAAAAAACGATTCGAGGATCGACCTTCGACGGGGATCCCTGTATCATTCAGGAGGTTCGCTGGCCATTTGTTCAAGCACTTGTGATTCCATACCTCGAAAAATTCGAAGCCAAACTGACGGTGGTAGGTCAAAATACCTAATGAAGTTGTCTGCATACTGAAACTGGACAGGATGTCAATGATTTCGGTGCCGAGAGAAGCTTCAATGGACTACATTGTGTTTGTACACATGTAAGGTACCTGCGCTTGCTCACCGGGTCGCTTTGGTGTAACGAAGCCAAGCTGTTTCTTGCAAGTGGCCATCAATTTGTTTTGAAACACTTCCCGAAGGTACCTTGTTGGGAGTTCTATGTCGGCGAAAGAGTTCAGAGTTGCAGATCCGGGATAGAGGGTATCATCACTTCAATCACTTCAAGAGGAGTCGAATATAGTGCCAAGAACGGGGAGATCTGTTTCGGAGGATGGAGTATTTTGAAGGACTGGAGATTAGGCGATTACATTCGACACTATGAAGGTCGGGAAGGTTGGGTTGTCAAATCACATAAAAGAGGTGTGAGGGTGATTTTGAAGGCGGGTAATTCGCGTGTCGAGGTCAGTAGGTCTGGATTTAGCAGTTCTCGAGTCTAATACTTGAATGCAGAGGGTAGAGAGATTCTCTGGCCACATAAACTCGTTTGTCGCCACCTCACCTCCATATAATTGGCAGTCTTCATTGCTGATTCAACCCATGACTCTCAACAATCAGCCAAGCATTGGTGGCGAAATTACAGCCGCTTGGACTTTTTGTTGCCTGTGGAAGTGGTGGGAGGTTGTGGTGTGGCGAGGGAAATATCGTGGCCCTAGCTACCGCATATTCGATGTCATTCTTTCCCCCCAAACAGCCAGTGGAATGAAGTTCTTGCTTGAAACTACAATTGTGAACAGTCTTTCACCACGAGTTGTCGTCAACTACGATGATGTGGTTGATAGGAAGTGAGTGCATCTTCAGTTCAAGCAACACCCTCTTATTAACGTATACACTAGAACATTGCTTCCTCTCCATATTATCCAAGCTCCTGCTGCCCTTGCCTTCCGGCCTGGTGCCCTATACCGACATCCCGCAATATACTCCCTCAAATCTATTGTGATAAACCCCTCGCCGCCTTCTTCTCGGCCTGTTACACCCCCGCCACCACCTGTCGTGAACAATGGTACCTCTGTTGCCTGGGATCCGAGTTACGATGGAACGGAAACATATCCCCAAGCACTTGGTCCGCAATGGGAAGGATATCATTCATCTCAACGTCCATTCCTTGTTGTTCCTCGTAGTTTCACAGAAGGGGTAAACTTCACATTCAGTGTCAAGGTGACTGGGGAGTCGCCAGTGAGCACCAAGGCTTTTTGAAACAGTGCCAAGGACGTCGAGATCATTGAGTATGAAGGTCAGTGTCGCCTGGCATTCAAACATTACAAGCAGACAGTGTGCATCCCTCACGCGAGCATTGTGGACCGCGAAGCACCTACCAAGTTCACTCAGAAGCCGATATTTATGTTAAGAGGTCCGGGGGAGTATTGCGTCGTTGCGAGGGTTGGCTGTTGTCGAGAAATTCTTCAGGCCGTGAGGGTTGATTTGTGACCAGTACGAATCTATTCCGATCAGTACTTTTCGGTGAAGCCAGAGGACTGTTGCGTCTTGAATGTGAAGACCTATATCTTGGATGAATTAAATCTTGTTTTGAAGAATTTGTGGGTGCAGAACTCGCAACATGGTCTCCGATAATGGTAGTGTTTTTGTACTATTGAGAAGTATTCAAATTTTTGCTTTGCCGATCCCTTTGTGAAAGATGAATGAACGTGACTGGTTTAGTGACAAGTCACAACTTGAAAGGATTCAAAGGCAACTACGAAGATGGATTTCGACGTCAAAGAATTGGAGAAAAAGCAAGACGTATTTTGGTATACCTGTATGGAAAAACCCCTGCCGGTTAACTTTACCGCAGGTATGTGGACAGTAGTAGTCTTGACCATCGATCGTTGCTCACCTACACTTGTTGAAGGTATGGTAAATTTATTAAAGATGGCGCTCTTAGCAAAGGACGATACCAAACGAGCTGTCCTTTGTGACGAAGGAGTCGTCTATGTCAACCGACTTTTATGGGATCTTAATTGGGGATCAAGGTATCCAAGACTGTTGTGTGCTGATTGAGGATTCCGAAATGCTTGAACTCAGCTATCGATCGTTCATCATGGCATGTACCGCGCTCATGGCTATAGAACAACCATATCAATGGGACTATCAATACTTGCTCACTAACCCGATCGGCCCTGGAGTTCAGAACCTACAAGCGTAGATTGAGGATGCATGGAGAAGAGGTATCGTGGGCTGCTCGTTTATGTAAATCATTACACTGACATGTGGCTCTAATGCCAGGTTATGATGACCAGGGTTGAGAAGAGCATGATCACAAGCTCAAAAATACAGACAAACAGCTGTCTATTGCAAGTATTTTTAGTACCTCTATCTTCGCATGGCTACTGAAACGATCCTAGACTTACAAACTGCTTTTGTTTCTCGTGCGATTCTTGTCCATGCATATGGTATTGAATATGATAGTGAAATGTGTAATTCGCCAGGAGGTGTGAAGTCTGTCGTATAAGTCTTTACCTTGACTTACCTTTCTCTAGGATCTCTTCTGACATGGGCACAAAATTATTTTGAGAAGGACACCGATCCAAATCTCTCAGTCCAAACACACTCAAAAATGCTGTTCATACTCCTTACGGAAGTCGATGGTGTAGTCCATTGTCAGGTTGTGGTTGGATATGAAACTGATGCCAAGGAAAGTATAAACTTATTCGTCTTTGATCCATCTCGGTCGGTCTGTTCGACTATTGTGGCCTCTTGATTGCTCAGTGTCCGAATTAAAGGGTGCAGAACAGGGCAGTTCGGGAATTTGCCATTGATTACTATTTTCGTTCGGTAAAGGAGGATCCCACTACCAGTTCAGTTCCTAAGCGGCGATGGAGCCAGACTTCCTTAGCAATGTCAGGCAAGGAAGATACTTTTACTTTCCAGCAAGCTGTCAAATTATGCCGCTGGAAGGGAACAAAAATTCGGTGAGCCCCACGAAATTCGCCTTGATTTTATGGACCACTCAACTTCCTAAAGTTCAAGTGTTTCTGGGGTCGCTATTGCCTACTTCCCTTACCCACTCCAAGAGCCTCTACGAAAGGCAACACAGAGACAAGCGATGAAGAATGCAATTTAGGTATAGTTATAACGACATGTACTACATACGACCCCTGTTTAAAGCAGAACAAATAACTCGAATATCTTGGTTTATACCGTACGTTCCTGCAGGGTGTTTGTAGATAAGAACATGAGTGATGATATGTTTCGGCTCTATAATTATTGTCTCCGTTGAACGTGCATGTGCGATGTATGTATTGAGTCGTGGACACTTAACAAAAGGCGAAAGAAGTGATTCAGGTCCATCCAAGCGGTTAAGGACATTAACAGACATGAAAACTCTCGTAACACCTCTAATGACTACTTTCCAGATCTCTTGAATATAACCAGAATCCCGAGCTACCAGTTTGTATTTATAGTTGCGGAATTGAATTGCACTGTTCCCTTTATGAGATCGGAAACAGCTGAATGTCTTTCCATCATGGTGGAACTCTGTCAAGTGTTCTGCCTGCTGTTTCAATATCAAGGATCCTTCAGGATGTGGTATGGTGTCGTGTTGACGCCAATCACCATGGAGCTGGGTTTGGAAGTAGTCAAAAAGTATGTCGTAGTCTACTTTGTTGAGGGTTTTTGTACATTTTGCATAGAACAAAGCCTCATCCTGGGACGAGAGTTTTGCGCCACTGGTGTTGGTTTTTTCAAGGTCGTTAGATGAAAGAAGGTCTGCGAAAAGCCATAACTGTGGATCGTCGAATTCCTTGTCACGAAGGAGAGCATTCAACCGACCGATTCTGCACATCTGACGAAGCATCGTAAAATCCATGTCATCTACATGATTTTGGTCAGCAACTTCGTGTTACCGCAGACATAGACCAGACTTACACATCCTGTTGTTCATATTCAACTTCTGTAGAACACCATTCAAGCATTTGCCTGCCATTTCGCTCAAAAAGACCACAGGGCCCCAGGCCTTTAATAACTTCGTATTGTGATGAGTGTAGTGATGATTCAGCTTGGAGTGATGGTTCGAGAACGTGTGAGCAGTTCTCCGATAACGGATGTAATGATCTGCATAAGCGTCTGCCTCCGAATTTGATGTCGTGTATGCAGATACTATGTTTGTGGATGCAACTAGGTGATAAAAGTTGTCAAGTAGGAGTTGCTGGTGGTGTAATGCACCTGGTCTGCACCAGAACTTGGGAACAATGAGCGGGAAAAAAAGAGTGAACAAGGTGAGCAGCTCTTCTGCTTTGAGCGCTCCATGGGACTCTTCACCTAGATTTGCAGGAGGTCGATGAACAAATGTAGGCAGCGGAACGTTCCTAATGCATGCCCAGATGGCTTCCAGCTCATCGGACGTGAAATTGAAATCCTCTGCATCTATTTCTATGAAATCCGAGTCTTGAGATGAACTCCCATCTGAGTCGGATGCTTGTTGACCCAAAGGGGGAGGATGTACAGTTCTATCTGAGGAAGGCTTTGAGGATTGGGAGGCGTGCGATGTAGAAGGACTTGGAGGATGAGTGTCAGTCAAGGAAAGAGCCACCGACGAGGCAGATAAAGTCCGTGATCGAAGGCGAGTGGGCAGTATGGCCTCCTGTGAAAGTTCCTCCAATTCTGTATCAATCTCCACCTGTTCATCCTCATGGAATCTTTCATCCTCCTCTATTTCTTTCAGACCATGTATCTTCTTTTTATCCATTCCGACTTTCCAGAGATTCCGAAGGTGATTTTCCAGGATCCCTTCCAAAGTATTATGCATGTATCCCAACATGAGATGATTGACAGGGTCCCAATACGGTATTTCGTGCAGCGGCGTCCATCGCACACCATTGGCTGTTGCGAGCTCTTCATGCTTAGAAATTGTCGTAGCTGCTTTCCAATCTGCAACCTGGCCTTTAACGATAGCCAGGTCCCTTTCCTCCCAATCATCGTGGTCTAGTATTTCTGTGCATAGACACCAAGAACAAAAATAGGTGGCGCTCGTGCTCAAAAATCCAGATACCTTTCGGATAGCTTCCAGATCTGCCATGACCGGAAAGGCAGCAATAACTCGAATGGTTCTCCCATGAGGGAAGCAGAATGTGTTAATCTGTTTTCCACTATAGAGAGAGATGAGAGTCGGAATGAAGGGCTGCAAAATGTGGGAGATGGTGACGATGTCGGGTGCTTTTGGTCCTGGAATCAGGCCGACAATAAACGTATTCTCAGGTAAGAAATGAATGACGGGGGGAAGGTTCATACAATATAGCACAACGGCACTGACGGAGATTACTTTCCCCGAAATCTTGTTCGTGAGCGGGTTGAACCAATCAACATACAATCCGAATGTAAGATTCCCCGATTGTTGCGGGAATGAGTCTCCCAAACTGTGCCACATTGGGCTTTCCCAAGTGTTCCGCATCTTCCTTCCGGCAGGCTTTTGTGGCACATACGAATGGTCGATAATATCCTCCATTCCGGGACGCGACAGAAAGAAAGACAACCAGGACTCGAAACATTGAGTACTGTATAGACGCCTTGGCACCTTTACGATGCCTTTACGCGTTCGGCGTTCCATTTTGAGCGGAGTACCACATTCACGAGCTTTTGGTGACTGTTTCCATGTACAAGAGTCGGGCAATAGCCTGGCATTGTACAGCGTGAAGCATTTAGGACAGCAAGCTCGGCGAATGATGGTCAGCTCTACTCCGACACGTCCGTAGATAGTCCGGATGTCAATCGGAATGTTTGAGGGAGAAATATCGAACTCCTGGCCCAGAAGCTGAATAGCCAGCACTTGTATCACGGAGAAGAGTGCATTGACGATAAAAACCAGGGCCTTAAGTGCAATGTTTGTATTCGTATGACTCAAACCTGCACGCAGATTGAGCCAAGCTCCAAAAAGGCACCCCATAGCAGTGATGCGCGACATGTCAGTCTCCACTGCACTACCTGAGATGTGAATCAATGATGATGAATTCGTACAAATCGAGCCAGCGCTCACCAAGAATCCTGGCTCTTTCTTCAGCATGGATATCAGACTCTGAATGATCGAAATTTCCGGTTTCCTCGCTGCTAGATGCTGCCATGTCCTCTGAATCATCTAATTCTCCTTCGAACTCATCGTCTGCAACTTATGAATCCCATCTGCCTTCCATCACGTCGTCCGCACCCCCCGCACCCCCTTCCCTTCCGTCTTCTTGGTCCTGGTCTTGAATTTTTTTCCTGTCCGCCTCATGATGTTTTCGACCTGTCCGCTCACCAACCTTCCTCCCATATTTCTGCTGTCCATTTTCAGTGTACCTTAGCTTTGCACACTTAGAGCATGCACAAACGACTATTTTTCGAACCATTGATACTCTATAGACAGGGAAAGACCTCAAGTTCAAGTCACACAGAAAGTAAAAATTCTATCGATAAGTATGATCTTGACCGGTATTAATTATAAGTAGTTATTAGATTACGCCTGAAAGTGAAGAAAGCTGCTGAAATCGTTAGCCTTTCATTCCGCACCTACAGAACATAACGGACGTACCGATATCTTGCGATGGGCAAGCTTTGATCAATGATCTAACTGAGAGTAAGTATAAGAAAAAGAAATAGCCGATAGCTGAATACGCGCTCATGTAACCGGTCCTTCACGTGCTGCCGGAGGAACAACTTTTTGCGGGAGAAAGCGATTCTGTTGGACCGTGGGAAGGTTCTATTTCTTCTTCCTGCTTTCATTATATGTAACACATACACGCTCATTCGACACTCAAAAGTAATTAAATCTGGATTGATGGAACAGTATTAGTCGGTATGTGGGTTCCTTCCATGTTAAAATGAATATCACTCAATGATGTGTATCACCTCTATTAACTCTCAGTAGAAAAGAAAGGATTGTTCGTAGATTTCGTTTATATGTATATAATTTTATGAAATACCAATGGTTACTTCCAAGAAACTACAGATTCAAAGTCTCTTCGTAGTGTAGTAATGATAACTCAGCCGCGTAGTTTCAGTACTCGAACCCAGAAGTGATTCTTACCAGGCTCCATGCCATCGTCAACGACAACACCGGTACCAGACCTGGAATTGCTCCTCCAATTCCTGTTCTATCTTTGGATGGTAGAGACTCCTGGGCCTCTGTAAGTCCTCTCTATCTCTCGTTTACCTATGCTAAACTCTACGACCAGAATTTGGATCACCTCCACTACATTTCGTACCCGCATCGATTGAATACACATTGCTCTCTTCAAACTTGGATCTTTGTTGTTATTGCTTGTCTCTCCGCATAGTTTGCAACGTCTCCTACCTCTATTGGTCGACTACCTGATTAGAAGAAGAACTAGGAACTAAGATCTAAGAGGCCGTTGACTTTCTGGGAAGAAGGTACGATAATTACATCGCAGTCGCTTGTGTAGTCACTTATACCTTTCCACGTGGAACATGTTAGCCACTTGAATTTGCATGGACTGACTGGGGAGCCGCTCAGGTCGAAAAGGTTTTTGATGATATCAGTCTTCTTCGAGACGTGGGACGTGGACTTGACCGTTCCTATCAAACGTAAGTAATCAGTTCTTGTTGTACGTCCAATGTTGGGATTGCTCCCAGCCAGGTGTGGAATTTATCTCAAAACGTCGACAGGGTTCCGGAAAAGTTGCGATATGCCCTTGTTTCGACACTATCCATGGTACCGCACATCACCAATCGTGGAGGTGGGACTTGAAACTTGAAGCCATGTCCATGCAAGGTTTACCGATTGACAAGCTACTACACATGGGCGAGACGGAGGATCAACTTGTGGATCTGGCAGGAAGCCCATTTCTACCACCGTCGTCGGTACCTGTATTACCGCCGCCTTAATCACTGGCAAGATTTCCTCAAAGCCGGGGATGACAGAGTTAGTTACGAGACTCCAGAGAGGTGCCAGTCCCTTTTGGTGCTCTACCTAGTTTGCTGGGAATGATTGGTTCCGCCATTAGCGAGAATCCGAACATTCCAGGTAATGATACGCGGGTGCCCACTGAAGCTGGTACTCGGGGAGCTGGACCTAAAAACAGTAACGGGCAAGGCCGGTTCACAATTCCTCTTCCCCCCTGGTGGTTTTAATCTGTCCAACCATCATTTATTCTCATTTACAGAAGAACGAGAAACTGATGATGACAATCGTGGACATCTAGTCGTCGAGGGGCTAGAGGAAGTCGACGAGGGTCTAATACGAAGACTTGAGAAGGCGGTGCGAAGAGGATGGGTCTGGTCGTGCCGTTTGCTGGGAGTCTCTTGGGTGGGGCAAAAGGTGAATGCGACGCAAAGGTGGGAGTTTCGCCACCGCTCCTTCTACACGCAGAGTGTCTGATCCCCTTGTTTTCTCGGCCTAGGCAGACTACATGTCCAGTGTGCAGATTCAATCTGGATCCTGAAGGAAGGGTGTGCAGCGGGAGAAGAAGGGAAGGCATGTTGATAGGAATGGGCGGCTTTTTCGGTGTACCTCCCCCAGGAGGTAATGATGGTCTCAGGTCTCTCGCCACATAGCTTGCGTAACATGATGTTTGATGATTTTCCAGTATCCAGTTGTAGCCTCCAGATGTGCAGGCAACGGCCCAGTTCCTTGTAACTTATAGGTCAACTTTGAGCTATTACTTGAACAATAGTGAATGTCGGCGTGTGGGGATTTGAAAGGGGGTGGTATTTGAGGTGTGTCAGTGGGTGTTTGTTCAATTTTACGGACGCTAAAAAATTGAAAAGCATATCGTTAACAATGATTAGGAACACCAAGAATGGCACCACGAACGGTATGAATGCTTTTAATAGTCCCCAAGTATGCCCTTCAAAACTGATCAAGTCCAGCTCTTCCGACGACACTTCACCCGAAGCGTTTTCAACTCTACACGGATGGATACAATGTTTGCCCAAAGGAATGCAAGAGAGGGCTTTGACTTCGAGTAAAGAGAATGAAGACCATCCATCACTTTCGCTGCTGTAGAGAACAAATAAAAGAGGAGAATACAGAACCTGGGGAACGCACCGGCTAAAAACAATCACGGACTGTGGAATTCATGTTCAGGTAATCGATGTTTAAACTTCAAAAATCCCCACGCTCCGTCTCTCCCGTGCTTCGACCACATCAACAACTTCCACCGTCATCTGAGATATTCAAACAATGCGCCCTTCGATCGAACCGCATTAACAAGACCGAAATTCCATCCCTATATTCGACCTCAGTATGACGAACCTCAGGTACTATACCTATCCTCCATATTCCAACGACTTATATTCTGCTCCTCAGGCTTTCAAAAAAATTGAAGATGCTATTGTAGTGTCGCGAATCAAGCGTTACTTTGCCAAAGTGATTACTTCTGAACTATCATTCTCCTCATGTCAACTAATTGCCGGTCCAAGTCCAGAAACACGACAAAAAGGCCGACGTACAAGACAATTGAATAGAGAGAGATCTTCGAGAAGAGCAATCTGAAACCTGTAGGACTTCGAGAAGACAGCTATTTCCAAACCTTCTATGTTCATTGGCCTCTCTGCCTTCAGTAACATGTTTTGGGTAATCAAGGGAAATTATGCTATTTTGTTTTACTTCTATTAGACATCGAGGAAAACAGATTACAGACAGATTGTTAAGACATTAACAGATATTAGAGCAAAGTTAGATCTGGGATTGAAAACTTCTGAATAAGATTAGATTACTCAGAGATAGGATAAGAGAAGTCAGATAAGAGGAGAATAGAAATAGTCCAAGGGAAAGTGTTTTTGGACATTGAGCAGATTAGGAGAACAAGAGATATGAGATTCATTCGATCATGGCAGCAGAAAGATGTGGAATGGAAAGGAGCGATCGAATATGCAGACCATGCGTCCGACTTCAGACTGGAAGAAAGAGGGGCTTGGACCTACAAGGATTGCACATGGTAGAAACCGAGAAGACCGAGAAGAGCGAGGGAAGAAGAAGATTATACTCAAAAGTGACGAAGAAATGGCTGAAGAAGGAAATTCAATGTCTATTCCAATTCTTTTCTCATCTAAATCAGAGATTCAGTAGAAAATCCATTTATTATTTACTTTTCATATTTTCTAGTTCTCAAGCGGTATATAAGGAGCCCTGTAAAAGCTAGGATTCTTCAGTTAGTACTGCCCAAATTCTACGATTAAGCAGGAACTTTCAAAGTGATTGAATTTTGCCCTGACTCTGTCAGTGTGTATTGGTTTTATCAGAACACAGATTTGGTATTTGGTTAAGTCCACTTGGGGGCTTTTGACAGATTTGGAATTTGGAATTTGGAATAGTTTAATTGGGAACTCTAGGCACTTGGGCCACAACAGATTATTTGAGTTTCATAAGCCAAAGTAGGCTTCGGACTGTTAGATTCGTAAATATATAAACAAAAACAGATCAGTAGTAGAGAAATCTACTATCTCAGACCAGACTTCAATATCAGAGCTAGTTTTGTCTCCATCTCGAGACATCAAAGGCGTAACCTTGACAAGCCGAACTTTCGAACCCCCACCTTTAGAGAATACTAAGAGCAATAGATTTGTTGATCTATTTGCTTGGTGTGTCCTTCTTGCATTAACGCCGTTGGACAGCACACCATGCATAGTCCTGAATGGCCTTTGCTGGAGAGTGAAGCTGGTGGATACTCTTTCCCTGAGACGAAAATAAATCACATAGGATTTGTAAGAACTTTACAGGAGACAAGACAGAAGGAAAGCCCATGTGATCATCAGAATCAGAATCAGACAGATGCCCCTGTATTGATCGTTGACTGTAACTGGACCACTGCCCTTTACCTTACTGATATATACCATTCATTGCAAGATCTTCGACCCTGTTTGGAGATGTTTTTTGGAAAAGAAGCAATGTTGATGATGCAGATGTCCCATCGCTCGCTTTTTATCCTGACTTCTTCCATTGCCAAGGCTCTATTGATTTGTATACATGGTCTGGTATTAATTGTAACATTTTTGTCGTCTTTATGTGCAACTGGATCCGCAATTTCTCCCATTTCTCTGCCACACCTTGGAATAGGCTTGAAAAACCCGGGTGATGGCCCATGAAGGATCTGTAGCGTTCCAGAGTATCCATCCACTGAACTGTGGTCTCTTTGCCGCACCAGCACAGTAAAGCAGAATCCTCATCAAATTTCTCGTTCATGAAGGTTAGGTACTCAAGGACTCAAGGACTCAAGGGGAGGTTATTAAGGGGGATGTCGATGAAGGATGGAAGAAGGGGGGTTTAGGGTCGTTGAGTATACCATCCCAGACCCTCTCTGCTGCTTCTGCTAGCCAATATTGGTCATGGGTTTAGAGGAGGTGTCGGAAGCATAGGATCTGGAATGAAAGAGACAAGTCACCTGGTGATAACTAATCGTCAAACACCAGCTCGGGTCGGAGGAGATTCCAATGCAGAGTGTAGATCACCTGTGCTCCATGTGAATTTACTGGTGGGTGATTAGTTTATTGAAGATGGCGGGCATGACCAGGTGTAGAGGTAAATCGCCCAATATGTTGTTTAGATGGGGTATCATTGAGGGAATATCGCGAGTCTCCTGGACCAGCAAGCGAAACCCTTTCACCCAGTATAAATCCAGACATCTTGCCATACTTGAGAAACTATAATGGGTTGTACAGTTGGCCTTTTTGGCCAGTCTTCTCAGATTACTTGTAGTGAACATGATTCGTTGATACTTCATCTGGAGTTGAGGTGAAGTACTGGATCGATGCATGGGGGAGCATAAATACAACTCCTGGAAACCTGGAACGGATTGAGAATGAACCATCCTCAAATTGGCGGATCCCAATGGGGCAATTGCCAAGTGAGATTCGCTTGAAGACCCACTGAACATATTCCTCGGTGGGAGCTCGCTTTTGGGGTTGAGGTACGGGTTTAGGAGTCATGTCGGACCCTTTTGAGGCTGTATCAATTCCATTAGTGTTACAGTTATCCAAATAATTGTAGGCCGCTTTCAAAAAAAACTTGTGTTACAAATCACTCCACCTGCTCCAATTTACATACCCCTCTTTCCCCTTTGAGTCGCTGCGTCCTGTCACCAAAACGCTTCCCCAGCCTTTTTTGGCCGAGCCAGGGCACATGTCATTGATGTGTGATTTGACTCTTCCCTCGACGGCGAGCTTGACAACGTAGCTGTCACTTGTAGGGTCTGAAATTTGGTGAGTGCATTAGTCTCCATATCCACAATATACCCTAAAACCTTCCATGATTCAATATCTATTTAGCCCTTTCAATACAAGATTTACTTCACTCACCACCACCGTCAATTATGGGAAACTTTTGATATGTGCACCCTCAAAAGAAAAAAGTCTACATCACGCAGTATCTTCAAGGACAATGGCCGTCAAAAATACCGCATTTCAATGGCTACAGTACATGAGCCTTCCGCCGACTTCGTAGCTTATACAATAGGCTATAGAGTGAGTCGAGTCTGTGGGTCCATATGCGAGGCTATGATATCAGTATTGGAGCAGGTGGAGTGATTTGTAACACAAGTTTTTTTTTGAAAGCGACCTACAATTATTCGGATAAATGTAACAGAATTATTCTTGGTGTTGGACACACTGTTAGTTTTTTGTTTTGAACATTATTACATTCTCCCTCCAGGACAGCCTTTGCAGACTTGTAGAGGCGGTAGAGGAAGCTGAATAATGGATGACTTTCTGTCGCCAAAACATGTCTAGGATTTTCTAAATCCCTTGATGGCGAAGTTTGAAATACATTTAGCTTTTTGTTGTGTTCCCACCAACCATCTGTATTTAGAAAAACCTAGTTACTTCTTGACATGGTGGATGACAACACCACCCTACTCCAGCTGTTGCTGCTGAGCGATGATACACGTTTTGTAGAAAACGAATGTACCTCCCATGCCCTCACCTAAAGAGCATTTAATTCCTTGTCAATTCCAGCAAAAAGTAAGAGATATATGGGTTTTTACTGACCTTGTACAAGTCAGAAATTGTTTTTTGCAGTCCAATATTGAAATTGAGAAGGCTAGAGGAAAATGGAATCAGAGGGAATCCCACAAATTGTAGAAAATAGATGATAGAATAGTCATAACGATTTTTGAGCCTTATGAGTAACAGCTGCATGCTGTGGCTGGATGTTGAGCGAGACGATGCAGATGATGCCAGCAGTGGAGGGCCAGCTGATGTGACTCGTATCTCCAAATTGCCTCGGCAAAACTCAGATAATGTCAGCTAATCTAGAAAACACAGAATTCAGACTGGAAGGGGGAGAATGGGTCCTTTTTCAAGCTCCGCTAGCTGGAACAGACTCATCACTGTTTGGGTCATCGGCTAAGCTCGGCTAACCTGTTTAGAATAGGATCTGGTTTAGAAAGGGCCACGGAAAGTCATCCAATGCTCCATTACCTTTCCCACTATCCTCAGATATTTTTAATTTGTCATAGAAATTTTTTACTTCCTCTGCGCTCATCGGAGGTTGCCATTTGATTAGTAATGGACATCCATTCGTCCTCGTTGTAGGAATTGGTTTGCCTTGCTCATAGGCAATGCAAGCCGCCTCCCAGTTGTCACCAGTTCTATGTCCCCCATCATTCCAAGGAGGACAATGGTGGGAGTATGAAGATACTCCATTTGGTTTAGGCTGTGCAGGGCCACCTTCATCATCAATGATCATATCATTCTTGGGTTCTGCATCAAGGCGACGCTTTTTACCTTTTTGCTCTGATGAGGATTCGTGATAGGCTTTCACCTCTTCATGTAATCGTTTGATCTAGTTGCACTTGCCATCACATTGGTCTTGTAGATCGTGGTAATGATCTTGGAGTTCACCAAGTTCTTTGGTGATGTTTTGGTGTTGTCTCCATAGGTAACTATATTCTGCTTTCTTCTGTTTGTTGATCATAGCTTGCATGGTATCAATCTTCAATGTGACTCCAGAAATTTGAGCAATTTTTTCATCTCTCTGTGTACAGGCAGCTAGCCAGGAGTCAGACTCCTCGACAGGGCTTTTTTAGGCTTTTTTGGGCTTTTTTGATGGCGGGCAAGCCACAAGCCACTTTTTTGTCACTTTTTTAACCATATATAGATAGGCAAAACCGAAAAGCTGTCATTAAGGTATTCAACTCTTTTCAAATTTTATGTAATTTGATTTAATTGTATTTGAGCATCCGCGCTTGGCACTGACTTGTCCCAAAAGGGACATAGATTACAGCTTGTCGGCTTTCTTGTATTTTTTATGGGGAAAAAGCCGAAAAAAAGCCAGACAAGCCAGCAATGACTGTTTACTGATGAGGGAGTTTCCGCCAGTTGGATACCCCTTTCAATTGTAAATACTGGTCCAGTGCAGCCAGTTTTTTACATGTGTCATGTTCTACAGTTGTGTCGCCAAGGTTCCATAAAACATGGAAGAATATTCTTTTCCCATCCCAGTGGTGTGCAATAATTTCATCGACTAACCACTCAGCATCACTTTCTGATACTATTGATTTTGGGAGTCCATGTAATCTTATAATCTCCTTGATGAATAGCCATGAGAGGTCAGTGGCTACATTCACGGGTATTAAGTGAACTCGGAAGGTCATTCAACAGATGACAACCCAGAGGTAGTCATGATTTTGGGATTCTGGGAATGGTCCAATGAAGTCCATACCAATGGATTCCCATGGTCTCATTGGAATAGGCAAGGTATGTAGTTTTCCAGCCAGTTTTAAATTTGAAGTTCTACTTTGTTGGCATGTTATACATGAATTGCAGAAATCCTCAACGTCTCCATTAATTCTGGGCGACCAGAACCAACGCCGAACGTAATCAGAGGTCCACTGTTCACCAAAATGTCCAACAATATGGTGAGCTTGTTTGATTATTATTATTCCCCAGAGGCTTTGACCATTCAAGGATTTACCTGTTGGAATGCATAGAACCGGTTCTCTGCCTCGGTTCTTTGACATTATTAATTCATTGTCAATCTGGAATGCTTTATGATCTTCAGGTTTTGCAAGGACCTTTTTAAATAATGAATCATTATCATACAGTTGTTTGATTTCAGACTCAAAATTATCATTTTCACTTAATTGAGTCGGTAACACAGGATTACGGATGTGAGACTCAAGTATAGTTGGATTTTCTTCAATTTTGAGTTCTGTTGTTTGCGGTACAACTGGAACTTCGGTTGGTGAGTCTATGATCATCTTGCATCATAATTTCACTAATGTAGGTTCCATAGATTGTTGCAAATGCAGTTTTCCAAACATCACTGGTTTCATTACGAATTTGTTTGTAAGCATCTGACACATCAATTTTTGATCTGTATTTACGTTTTGCTACATCCTGACAGATATTGTCCTGGTCAGGAAATGGTGTTACATCTTTAATAGTATTGTTGTGTCGTTGATGGTAATCAATGATTGTTCTAATTTTTCTGTTTTTCTTAGGTATACAGAGCATAGGAGCTGCTTGTTCTGTCGTTGATTCATGCCACCATCCGGCTCTCATGTAGCAGCGTTCGAGTTTTTCACTGAACTGTGGCCAAAGATAGTCTGGGCACTTAGGCATGTAATAATGATATTTTTTATTTTCATCTATGAGTTGAATTCGGTGATTTATAGCTCAGAATGGTGGCAGTTCCTCTGGTACACCACTCAGAATATCAGAATTTTGTTGGAGCCATCTGGCTCGTAATCTCGGAATGTCATCATCCATGAATGGACCATTCTCGGATAATCCTGTAAATTCAGTGTCAGCATTAGCAAGATTTGCTGCACGACATTGGTCTTCGTAGTATGATCTATCATACTCTTCATCGTGAAATCCAGTAAGTTCAGGTTTGACTGAATTCTGTATACTGTTATTGGAACGAGAGAACTCTTGTATGAGTTCTACGATTTCATTTATTTGTTTATCGGTGAATTCTTTTATTTTTGGAGCAGTGGACAAATTCTCACTGTCAATCTCTTCAATTACAACAAGGAAGTTGTTCAGGAGACTTTGACTTACTCGAAAAACATTGAGTCCAATGTCTTCTGCATTGAGTTCATCTTCAACTTTAATTTTTTTTGTGGTACATTTTCTTGGTTTGATAGTCAATTGGGATTATCTTTACGTTTAAAATCTTTCAACTTAATTTCTCTGCGCATCACAGATCTTTGTTTTAATTCTGCTGCATCCTCCCCCACTGAAAGGGAGTTGGCAACTCTTCCTTTGACCAGAATCCAGTCATTTCTGAAATCTAACTGAATTCCATGCTTGTGCATGAAATATGTGCCAATTATAGCATCATATCAGTCAATGTTGACAATGTCGAAGTAGGTTTTAGCATTGATATCAGCATAATTAATGTCAACTATTGTTCCATAATTGAATTTTGCTTGACTGCCTACAGTTCCCAACTGTAGTGAATGTTGTTCAGCTAGTTGGTGCACCTTGATGTTGGTGTCACAGATTTCACTGTCTTATCCCTATCTAACATTTATCTTATCTGTGCCATATGTTTATCTTATCATATCACTAGATATTCCAAAGATGGAGTGGACCATTGGACTTGTTCTAGACCATTCTAGACACTTCAGATTGTAGATCAGATCCAGGGGGAATTATGTTAGATCTAGATCGCACTAGTAACAGCCTTGGCAGGCTAGATGTCTAGATGTTGATCCTTGTTGCCAAGCATGCTTGAGCAACCCAGAGTACTATATATTTACTCAGTGTTACCCACTACACCATATGGTTTCCCAGGCTTACCCAGTGTACCATATGGTTTCTCAGATTGTTGCTAAGGAACCATTGTTCTGGAATGTACCTGAAGTCTTCCAACCAGACAATTACCAAGCACACCATGTGCTACTATTCAAATAGAGTATTAGAGGTCTTAGTATAGTATCTGGGGTCCTAGATAGAATTCATGTATATAAGCTAGACAGTCTGAGCCTTAGAGCCTCAGACTTAACAACATCTTTTGTCTTCATACAACATCTCTGTGCTCTCCATCTAAGCTTCACTACTAATCTCCTTCTACCACTCCACTACAACACATCAAGAAACTAGGTGAGTTGCAGATTTGTGATAGTTGGTAAGGGGGGCAAATCCCAGGCTCAAACACTCAAGAGTACATCCAGAGTCAAATAGGGTGAGTGCCATCTGGCCACCAATTTCAATTAAAGCAACTAGTGGTCGCCTTTCAACTGCGCCACCTCAGTCTGGTCATGTCAGTGGGCAACTAGACCGCCAGATATGTATATCTGATTTTGAAATATCAGGGCTTTTGTCTCCATTCACAGAGTACAGTTGTTCACGTATTCCATAGCTGTTTTTGTGTAATTTAAGAATTGGAAAATTCAACTCGTCGATATTATCCTCAATTACAATCTGTGGTCCACAATCCTCAAGGGGATTGTAGTTATTGTGAGTGTCATTTAATACACCCATCCAATCGTCTGTTTTGGACAGTTCTCCATTTATGTATCCACCATAATCCTCATACTCCTCAAGTATGTATTCCCCTTCTGAACTATTAGCTTCAGGTTCATTTTCATGTTCCTCTAGTGTAGCCTCATGCTCAGATTCATTTTCATTTTCATTTTCGTCGATTGCAAAGAATTGAGGTTTTCCATATTGCGGACAAGTCAGGTCAGAGGCATAGTGGCCTGGAGTACCGCAACCGAAACATATTGGTTTCTTTGAGTCTGTGGGCTTCAAGGAACCACTTTTTTGATTGTCCTTCGATGATGATGGACTGAATTTTGATTTAAAATTAGAATCATGGTTGTGATTCTGACTTGTTTTATTGTCTAGGTTTCTTGGTGGTGTATGACTACGCTGTACCAGTTTGAACCTTCGTCCATTAATTATGCGAGCCTTTTCCCTGGGTGGTGATCTGGCTCAGTTGAACTGATTGTTATTCTGATTATTTCTTTCTTCAATTCTAGTTGAATCTGAATATAGTCGGGGACACTTCAAGTAGTAGTCTTGAAGTGCCATGTCATCCTTATAGCATCATACTGCTCGAACCATTGTTGTTACATCAGCATAGTCAGGAACTGCGCCACGCTTGATCATTTTCTTCACAATATGTTCTGGAAGGCCTTCAATGAATCATTGTTTAAATGTATATTTATCAGGGGCGTTGGTCATTTGACCTGCCCAACAACTCAAGGTATTGTAATAATCCTTGATCCCTTTTGATGGTTCATATTTAACTTTGTCAAACTGTATAGCAGCTTGGTGAACAGTTGTTGATTGAACACAGTGATCAAATATTCCAATCACTACATCTTCCAATGTCCAGTCTGTCCTTGGGCGGTGAGGACTAGCAACTTCGTCATCAAACCACCGGGATGCTTTGTCATTCAAGAGCATACCAACTGTTTGTACTCGTATTTTGTCAGCATTAGGACCAGTCATTCAATTTACAGCCATCCAACGTAGTGTTTTTAGAAGCCATTCTTTGAAAACTTCTACATCAGCTTGTCCTTTGTAATGTTCAGGTTCAGAGATTTTAACTGACTTTAGTCCTTCGATGTAAGGACTTTCTTCGCCCACCTGTTCTCAAATTTGAATTTGATACTTGTGGTGTATCTTTTTGGTCCATCGACAACGTGAGTAGTCATCTAATTTTTCTAATTCATGTCTTCTAGAGGCTCTGTCATGCTGTTTACAGTGACGAGTATGACTAGAGAACTCAAGGGAGTCTGATATTGATCTGTTGCTATTGGAGTAAAGTGAGTCATCGGAGTATTTGCTCAAGTTTGAACCATCATTTTCCCAAGGTGTACCATGACACTTCTTATGTTCAGGTTTCTTGTTGGGTTTCTTACTATTGGATCGCCTATTTTGGCAGTCATCATCAGAGTCACTACCATCACCTCCCGGATTGCCAGGATTTCCACTGGATGTTCCTTCTTGTCGTCGCCATGATGGTTTTTCTTTCTTAATCATTTTGGAAATTCTGATTATATTTTCGAAAATCTAGATCCCACACCTCCCGGGGAGTGGTATTTTTATCTACAGGGTTTGAATCTTCGTCAAAACCTATCTGCTGATCGGCAATGTCAGACTGTCCGTATTTATGGATGTCACCATTCCTTATTCTTTATAATGCAACCCTATCCATCCAGTTGGTAGGTCCACTTGTTTTTGATGTCAGTTGCTTTTCTTCGGCTTTATTAGATCCGAGGTACACAACACTATCATTTTCTCGGTCAGCTACGAACATAGCAGCTTCCAAAGATTTTAGTTCTGGGCTCTTGGCATATTCCTTCCGACTGGCAGATGTCACAGTTGGGCCTGCATGAGCAGATTTGTAAGGGCTCCAAAAGGACAGTGGCACTGCCACTGAGCATGCATGCAAGCACCTGTGCCTCGCTAGCAGTGTGGCGCTTAAATGTTGCAAATCACTACTTCGTCGTGTTTTCAGAGTATTTTACACCTAGCATGCCCCAAAAAATTAATTTGGGCCACTCACTGCCATAAGAAAAGGCCTTGAGATTTTAGAAATGTCAGTCTCAGATTATTACAGATTATTGACCAGTAGAAGTTCCAAAATACAGCTTTAGCTTAATCAAGTTTGAGCCTGGATTTCA
The DNA here is from genome assembly GCF_018924745.1 of Marasmius oreades. Taxonomy (NCBI): domain Eukaryota; kingdom Fungi; phylum Basidiomycota; class Agaricomycetes; order Agaricales; family Marasmiaceae; genus Marasmius; species Marasmius oreades. The sequence goes on from NC_057325.1 coordinate 4,807,413, forward strand.
TTACTGCACATCCTCTAACAATGCATATGTTTTTCAACTAACCAACAGTCCAAGGGGTATGCATTAAAGGAGGTTATCTGTACCACTGTGTAGAAGACAATGAATGAACTACATAGCAAAAGAAAACAAGTTTAAAACAACTCACCCTCAGACATACAGGAACATATAGATGAAGGTATTGAATATACAGTAAGGAAATAGGATCTGAATACTGGAAAACAGGCTGATCCTGAATAGATGAGCTCAGTGGGTCAATGGAAGTTGAAGGGAGGCATGTTGAAATAGAGCCACCTGGAAGGTCTGGGGGTCCAGATTCAATAAGGAGAGAACAAAGTGTGGCATATCATACATGCAAAAATTGGAATATAGACTGAATTATCTACTGAGATATAACAGGTTCAACCGTCTCTCCAGGGGTCATCCACCCCGGGAAACCATATTTGGCGTTGAAGTTTCAACATTTGGTGGTGTGGATTTCTAGAATCTTGTTCCTGTGTTGGGAATTCCGCTGTAGAAAGGGTGGACCTTTTGTGTCCCCAATCTACAGTGTGAGTAAGATTTACATTTTCGGGTGCAGTGGCATCGGGGTTTGGGAAACCATGACTGCTACCATATTTTGTATTACATTGTTCCTCCAGGGATGGTATAACTGGAATTTCAAACATTTTAAGCATTGTCAGTCTAATAGGGACTGGCGCAACTATAGGGCTTGATTCTTTCACCTTCCCTTTATGGGTATTGGGCATTGAGGGTCCAGCTTGGTGCAGTGGCTGGGATTCCAGTTCTTTTTCGCCCGTCAGAACTCTCATTGGGTATGGAGGGATGAATTCCTTCATTCCTTGTTTCCACTGTTCAGTCTGAGGTGACTTAGAACTGTGCTTTACTTCATTTCCACTATTCCCAGTGTGATATTCACTGGTATGGCTTCTAGTTGAATGTCTTGTAGACATTATAATCAATAAAATTTAGTTATTTAGATTTATTTGAACTTGTACAAGTACAGTGACTTGGTGTTCAAAAAAGTATAATGGGTTGTATGGTTGGCCTATTTGGCCGGTCTTCTCAGATCACTCGTAGTGAACACGACAAGGTATTTATAACCAAGTAATGTACTTTTACAAGTGAGAAGAAAGAAGATATCTATCTACAGGAATTGATGCGGGTTATATACGAAGTAAGAGAGGCTATAGGTAAATATTAACAAACATATGATGGATGGCGCTGCAACGCGCTCGACACCATCGAGTTGGCATAGCCAATCTCCCTAATTAGGTAGGTGTTACAGAAACATTGGACAATGTTTAGATCAAGCAATGGCCAGTGGGAAAGATTTAATACATTTTTGGTCATGGTATAATCAGGATTGTCGATATTCTTGTCCTTGCCCCAATAACCCTTAAACTTGACGAGTAGAGAGTATAAAAGCGGTCTAAAACCAGGAAAATGATACACAACAGGGAAGAGACGAAATATCAGCCACAATTGAGGAGATTTGTAGGGATAAATGAGGCGATCAGTGGCAAACTGCCAATGTTGCGTGGGTAAGACACTGCATTGTCCTCAGTGAAGGGTGGGTCTGAAAGACCTGTCGAATGATGTGCAAGCTGGGAAGTATCATGGTTGTGAGATAACAAATAACAGCACAGCTGACGACCATAAGGGCAATCGCAAATGGGACATGATGTCGGTTCCATAACAGCTCCAATAACCCTGCAAAAAACAGGAAGAGTGTGACTTCGAGTAGGATTGGGAGGGACACGAGGATCTTTGGTATGTGCCACTGTGCAAAATGCTGGTTATGAAACCAGCGAAGAGCTAATGCCTGACCAGGGGTATGCATATTTGTTTGCCGTTGACATTGGCATACATGAGTGCAAGGATCAGGATGAGAAACCAGACAGTGTTGATGCGAACATCTGAGGGATTGGGAGTGAAAGGTGTAGGCGGAGGTGAGGATAGGCTGCTCATTTGCCAGTGGGCGATCTGTCTGAGAAACGCGACTGTAGTGTTTTGAAGGTCTTCCTCCAACCGTTTCGAAGATTCAATTGTAAAGGCAGTGACGATGGCGGAAAACAAACCCATCTATTTGATGATCGGAGTAGGAACAAAACTAAGAGATTAACTTGATTAAGACAAGAGTGAACGATGCACGAAAACCAATAATGTATCTATATCTTCCTTGTACCCTTTCATCAGTTCATCATCTCGAGTGTCTATTGTCTTCATGAGTGCGTCCCATGGCTGCTGGATGGTAGGTTCTGTGAGTGGTGGAGCCTGAACACAAGTCGTACATTGAAGCAAGGGCAGAAAGCGGACACCTAACCGGCGAGGTATGTGTTGCATCTCCCTTAGCTTCAGAGTTCACCATTGATGTCAGTACAGAATACGCGAACAGCTTAAGATACAAATTTGATCAGCGGAAAAGCTCAAAGTCTAGAGTACCTTACCTGTGTTTGACTGCTGTGAAAGACTAGGCCTTCATTCTGAGAATAATATACTTATGAACTAATCTGACTGATATCTTATCCACAGTCCAGCGAGTGTAGCCGCAGTCTACTGGATGAAAGGATGACCTAGGAAGAGTGTAACCGTGGTCTTTCCTGAGGATCAGTTCCCACGCAAGATGAAGGTTGAGAGTACAAGTAAGATTGATTATACATAAAGTACAAGTGTGCTTTTATACCTCTATTTCTATGGCAAGTCATTCTGAATCAAGTACTATTCGAGTCATTCTAGAGTCTCTGCACTGCTCATGAGTCATAGTTCAGACAGAGGTCGGATCTGAGACTTACATTCTTGGTATCCATCACAGTGCCCCCCCAGTCAAGGTATCCGAGCTAAAGAAATTCAACTCTGTCTATGCCGCTGACGAGGTAATCAATAAATTCAAACAAATCCTCATCCCGACTAAGAATGTAGGCAGAACTGGCGTAATAATCGGCGTCAAAACCAGCGTCACGAGGGTTGTATGGAGCAAGAAGGCTGGTTCATACAGCATTTGACTCCTCTGGGTGAAGGATGAGAGAGGAAACATAATCAAGAGTATCAGTATTGTCCAAAGTGATGTCTTCTTCTTCGTTCAAAGTGATAACATCGACTGCCGGTCTGGTGACAGCAGTAACTCCAGGAGCTATCATGTCGAGGAATTCTCACTGAGAAAGTTTCCAGTATCCTCCCCAATTAACCATTGACCTCGATCCTTTGAAAGCACTAAGATTCACTCTCCCATAAATCCATTGTGCAACTTTCAGGAACAACTGCTCAATGTTTCGGCAGAAATGAAAAACTCCTTCAGGCTTGGTAAAAGCAATGAGATGGAAAGGGTTCTTGGTGGTAGGGTCGGCAAAGGTAATATGAGGATATGAAAGAAGAGCGAGGTCGATAGGCATAGCCCATTCGGTGTTGAAAAGATCTCGGGGAATACAATCAGCTGTTTCTCCCAGAGCATGGTCGAGTAATCCAGCTTCGACAACCAATCAGGATGCAAAGCGATATTTGTACCAAATTGGTTCCAAGATTTCGGCGGTTCCACAATAAAGGATCTTGCTGTTTTCTTCAATGATCTCGGCTATGTTACGAGGAAATGATGGAGGAAGGAACTGAGTACCGAGGTCGGCATGAATCAAGCCTTTCAATCCAGCATGCAGGAAGGTACTGGTGAGTACCATGATAGGGTTACTGAAGTCGCAGTGGACAAGTGCAAGGGAAAGGTTGCCGCAAACATTGCAATCAATTTGTTTGTGGGTAGAGCACAACAAGTTAAACATCGTAGGGAAAGTAGTTGGGAGAATGTTGGGGTTGCTGTTCAAGGTAAGGAATTGTGAAATTCCCTGTCCATATTTTATCGAAGATTGAAACAAAGAGTTTCCTAGTTTCTTTCATTATTGAAAGACACAGTGAATGACAAGTTTGCTGAACATGATGCATCCTATGGAAGTCGCATGTTGGTCGCATGATGGCCGGAAATTAATGCAATAGGGGCATCCCACAAGTAGAAATGAATGGTAATAATATCATGAGTCATTTGTCCATCTGAAACGGTGAATTAGCCAAAGTGTAGGCTTTTGAATGTGTTTGTGTATGAAAGAAATGGGCAGACCAATACTGAAACTAGTGAATTTGGGGATGATCATGATTGAATTAGTGGCGTTGTTTAGCATGCGGAAGTGTCAATAATTTAGATTCCGAAGATTATCGATGAACTTTGTTCCTAGGCTTTGTTAGCATTAGTGAATCATTGTTCTAGCACTGCAGGTGCATTCTTGCGTTGAGCCTTTGTTTTCCACTCATCATGTGAAGGAGGGAAGTTCTTCCATCGTACTTTGAACATACGTACTCGTTGTTTTCCCACCTTTAACCATTTCTCATTGAGAATTCTTTCCACTTCTACTTCTGGGAGTTTCTCAAAATCATCCCGATTCATGGCTTTAGAAGAGCGCTCTCCTAACTCAGGAGGGGATGTTTTGTATTTTTCGAGATGAGCTATATTGAGGATCGGGTGAATTCCATATGAGACAGGAAGTCTGATTTGATATGTTACTGGAGATAGCTTCCTGATTATCTCAAATGGTCTGTCATACTTGAGTAAGAGTTTCTTTCCTCTGCCTTTCTCCTCTCGAAGTAGCTTAAGTGAGTGTGGATTGATTACTACCATTTCTCCTTCCTCAAATTCTGTCGTTAGTCGTCCCTTGTTGTATGCCTTGTGCTGGAATTGCTGAGCTAAGTACAATGCTTCCTTAGTGCATGAGCATTCATAGTTAAATTGCTCCACCATCTGCTGTGCGTTGTCATGCCTTATTATATTTGATATATTCGACTCTTCCCCCCCAATCTCTGGTCTTGGAATAGACGTTGAAAGGGCCATGAGATTAGAGCCTGTTCAAGGCGAGTAACCATATAATAAAAATGCTGGCGAGTAATGTGAAGAGATATGTGATGTGGTGTTGTAGGACAAGGTAAACCCATCCAAATGATCAACCCAGTCTTCTCGTGAAGGGCCAATGTATGCTCGCAACGCAATTTCTAACGTTTTGATTCAGATTCTCGGTTTGGCCATCTGCTTGAGAATGATAAGCGGTAGTCAGTGCGTGCTTCATGCCCATCAGACAATAGCTATCCTGTTGTGGGACACAACACCGGAGCCTTGAGATCAGATCAACGTTAGAGTGAACCTTACCTGCTCTGTGTATAATTTTTAAGCCAGGATATGCAGCAAACACGGTTCCCCAGGTTAAGAGCCGTCGATTGACGTTCTGAAAGGTTGTGCCCCAGGTAAGTGCTGTGTGGTCTGTTATCGCAAGTACTCGCTCACCCTCGATGAATGGTTGGAACTTAATCAAAGCTTCCTTGAGAGCTAGAGCTTCCTGCTCCATAGCTGAATAGTTCCGTTCAAAACTCTTGACCAGTACGCGATAACATGCTCAATGTGAACTGTCGAATCCTCAAAGTTTTCATTCCAGTGTCCAGGTGATAGCACATCATCAATGTCCTTTGATATCCGGGAGATGAGGAGTGGTATCGGCTCACCAGCCTTGTGCGCCTCTAATAAACGGTCGTAAGTCTTTGTCCCTTTGAGATCTCGAACCTTAACAGGCTGAACTTGCTGCAATATACCTGCTAGCCCATAGTCACATGCATCGGTGTAAAGCTGATACGGTTGACCTTGCTGCACATACCCATGTACAGGCGCATTAGTCAAGGCTTCCTTGCATAGCTCAAATGCTTCTTGATGAACGGGCTCCCACACCCAAGGGGTTCCCTTTTTCAGCAGTCGAAACAGTGGTTGAGCCATCCATGCATAAAAGGGAAGATAGGAAGAAAAATATACCATCATTCCAAGAAAGGTTTGAAGCTCGTGAATATTTGTTGGTTCTGCCAGTTGTAGTATGGCATCCACTTTCTCCTTATGAGTCAACATTCCCAAGCATGACACCTTTTGTCCTAGTAATAGAAGAGACTGATAAGCGAGATGACACTTTACAGGGGATAAGGTGATCTTTACCATACTAATGGCCTTGAACACCTTATCGAGATGTTCCAAGTGATCCTCGAAGGTCCGTGAAAAGATTACAATGTCATCAATATAAACTAAGGCAAATATCCATAGAAATGGCGCCAGTACATTCTGCATAATTCGTTGGAAAATGCTTGGACCATTTTGGTACCCAAATGGCATCCGTCGGAATTGGAATAAACCTTGATGACAGCGAAAGGCTAATTTTTCAGCAGCATCGTCCGACATGGTGAGTTGAGTGAATCCGGCTAGTGCATCTAGAGAGGTAAGCCATTGCGATCCCGCTAGAGCCTGCATAATATCCTCTTGGCATGGTATAGGAAACTCATCTGCAATTGCTTGTTAATTCATTTTCCGTAAATCGATTACCATACGTGGCTTTCCATTGCAATATACTATGAAAACAGGAGCTCCCCATGGGCTTTTAGAGGGTTCAACCACTCCAAGTTTGAGGCATGAATCGATTTGCTTATCCATTACTTCGCAATTAGCTGGAGAGGTTGGAAACGGAGGGAGTGATACAGGTTGTGCACCTGGTTTCATTGGAATCTCGATCTTTCCGGGATAATTGCCAAGTCGACCATCCAATCCGAAGACTTCCTTGTTTGTAAGAATAACCTTTTCAATGGTGATATGCTGCGAATCAGTCAGGCCAGGTGAGATATGAATTTCCTGCAGTAATTTCTCACTCGTGACTTCCTCAACTGCTACTTCAGCAGTTTTTGGTCCTCCATCCACTGGTTCTTCTGCTGTAGGATCATCAGGGCCGGTATCATTTTGATGAGCCTTTGAAGTGATGTCAGGATGGCTGATAGCTGTTCGAGTGTAACAATTACCGTTCAGTTTGATGAGTTCTCGAACTAGAGTAGCATGTAGTTTTGCTTGTTCGACGCTTTCTGGACTCATTCAGTGAGCCTTATCCAGCCAAGTTGATGGATTATGTGTGGTGCCCACAACCTCTCCGGCTGCGATAACAATGGGACATTTTGAGAAATTAGATACCAACAATCTTGGATCAGCTCAGGTGATTAGGCTGTCTGGAGACCCATAGACTGTGTCTGAGTGGCCGGTAATGCGGATACATTTCTCGATGTAGAGACAATCCTGATCAGATGGAAAGTGGGCCTGAACTGCAACTTGTTTGCATGATTCCAGCAGTATAATGGTTCTTACAGTAGCAAAAACCTCACCTTTGTTAGTTTGAATTTGATTTCTTCGTCTGATTTTCTGTGCCTTTCAATGCTGAATTTTCCTCGGGATGGTTTGATATTGCTGCTGGTTCACAACAACTTTGAATGTGTGACCCTCATCGTCTGTGAGTCTAGAAGTTACGGAGTTATGTACCTCAAGTTCTCTGCCAGAAGTTCCGAATGTTAAAAAACTTTGTCCATCTCGTCTAACAACTGAAAGATCATACTGATCTTGGAAGTCATTGCCAAGGATGAATGGAGTGCCCATCTCATTGACAACGTAAGCATCGACAGTGATTTTGACGGGGCCATCCTTAGTGTGGAAGTATAAGTCCAACGAGACAAAGCCAGAAATCGTCGACGAACCTGTGACTTGAATAAGTTTAACCCTCTGCCCACTCTGGATTTTTGGCTTTGAAGATAAGGTGTTCAAAGTGTTCTGAGCAATAAGGGTAATGTCGGAGCCAGAATCGACAATTAACGAAAGTTCATCTGTCAAATTGTTAACAGTCGCAACAGTCTCGGTAGGCTTGGCTCCCAGGAAGGAGCATCCCGGAGGATGAGCCATCTGCTTCTTGAGCTCGACAAGAGACATGTTTCCTGGTTGTGCAGCATTAAAGTATGAGTCGGCTTGCACTTCTTTCGCCAATCAACAATGTGTCTGGCGATTAAGAGGCTGTTTGAATGGAGGCATAGTTGCCTTGAAAATGGTAGCTTCATGAGAAGTGGCTGTTACATGGTAAGTCTGTGTTTCTGAGTCTGGTTGATTGGTTGAGCAGCCCTCCAGGTTCGATGATTTGGAAGACTGGAGGGCAGAATCAAAATCCTGCAGTGTCTTGTTATCGCTAAGATTATCGAAGAGCTCCTCATACTCGTCTTGTGCTTCCAAGTCATCTACTGATATTTCGCAGAGCCGCACACAAGCAGTCCTCTTGGAGTACTTGCACTCCTTGTCCCAGTGAAGTTCACTTCCGCAGTGATGGCATGGTCGGGCTCCTTTTGCCTTGGGAGTAGTCTTCTTTGAAATGTTAGAGTCATCTTTTGGGAATTGTGGTGGCGGTAAATCTGTACATGTGCCCACAAGATATGACCAAGGTACATACGCAGGTTTAAAAGTATGATCACTGTCATCCCGTTGATTAGAGAACCTCGGCCTCTCTCGGTCTAGATCCATTAACGTCTCTTCATGGTAACGCATTGCTGTCTGAAGATCCTCGGCAGTGCCGTATGATTGCGTTGTAAGCATGGTTGACCAGTTAGCCGGTGCTCCATCCATGACTTTGAGAATAATTTCCGAGCCCTCATAATCAAACCCTGTCTTTAGCATATCCACTTTTTGAATATAATACTCACTCGGCATCTCACAAGTGTGTCCCGATTCTCGATATGCAGCTCTTCATGCTCTGCTTCTAACGTTGTTGAGCCACTTGCGGTTCATATAATAGTCGACGATCCTTTGCCGTAGGTGCTTCCAATCAGCTTCCAGGTCAAGTCGGGTTTCCTTGGATAGGGAGAAGTACCAGATCTCGGCTGAGCCTTGTAACCGTCTTGGTACTATACTGCCCAGCTGCTGTCTCACTTTCTTTCCATAGCGCGCTAGATCATTTACTTTGGAAATCCAACGAACAATACTGTCCGTGTTTCCGTCCCAGATAGGCACAACTTCTTGTTTCAATTTGAGGTCGAATTGGAATCTGGTAGTAACACTGCTACTGGTATCTGCAGTAGTGGAGCGAGTCCCTCCTGACCGTCTATCCTCTTGTCGGCGATCCCTATTACCACCTCTTCTATCACTGTCGTCATCCTCGCTTGAGTCACTTCCCAGGTCGTCACTCGGATAGCCAGGGCCTTGCCCCCTCTTACGATCTTTCTCCCTTTCGCTGCCTTCACCAACATCTGACGGTGAGATGTCATCGTCATCCAGGAGATTATGCAAGCGGCGATTCTGATTAATATGCGAGTTAGTCGATTGATGGCGGTTGGTATTATATGTCCCACCTTTACAAGCACTACGACTGAGCCTTTGGTTTTGTAGATCCATGCTGATGGAGTCAGGCTCAAGAGTCTTCCCTGCTCTATCCTTCCTCGAGTCGGATTTCCTTCTATCAATAGCACTCGCTTGTGCAGTATAGTCGTCATCTAATTCCTTGTATCCCTGCGGAACATTATGTTTAAAATCGTGGACTTCTGACAGTTTGGCAAGAAAAGATTCTACTCGCCTGCGAAATATGACAGCTAGTAGTTCAAAGTCGTTCTTGGTGAGGAATTCTTCTCCAATGGTTCCCCCCATTTGAAGCCATGCTGGAACCTCCAGTAATCTCCTTCCTTTGATTCTAGATGACAGTGTAGCGATTTCGAGACCTTTGTAGAGCGAGGACATTAGCTTCTCAAAGATCTCAGGTTTGAAAGAGCAGACCTCTAGTGATCCACTTGTAGACTTCTTTCCTTTATCCGTAATTTCGATCTTCTTCTTTCCCATGAGAATATGATTCATTATTGCTGCGAGTAGTTGTGTCTGCTGCGGGAATATCAAGAAGATAAATCTCTGTGTGTGCCTAAGTTTAGCGAAATCGAATCGGTCCTCGAGAAGAGCTGAGACATACTTATAAGCCTCTGTCCTCCGCCTTCACAATTGTTCATCTCCTCCATACTTGTAGAATGGTTGTAGCGTTGGAATCAAAATTGAATATGGTTGTACCGTGTTGAGATCTGGTTCATAAAGGACGATAACATCTGGTGCGTGGGTGAAACGAACTGTTCAACCTTAGAACCACTGCACCCAACTAGTGGGGTTTTAAGGCTTACGTGGCAAGCTAAACGATAGGGACCGCCGAGGCAACAAGATTTACTCAATGGTAAACACTTGCTGGAGAATACTGGGAGGGAGTTTGGAAGCACTTGTAGCACACTGGAAAAGATACTGGGGATGAGGACACTGGAATATTTGGAGGAACACTTGGGAACACTGAGGAGAGAGAGAGAAAAGCAGAAAGCACAAGAGACAAAACACAAACAGAGGGTTTAAAATTACAAGGCTGGGGAAAAAGCTAAATACATGGTGGGTTTATATACTACTGAGCTATCTACATGGGGATAACAGTTAGCCAATAGGAAATAACCATGGAATGACTGTGAATGACTGGAATGGCTGGGAATGACTGGAATGACTGTGAATAACTGGAATAACTGTGAATAACTAAATGTCACAGTTTCTAGAATGGTAAGGATGTCCAAGATGCCCAAAAATCGATTTCTGGGGATTATTTGCAGCTGGACATGCCCCGGAAAGTGAACGATTCGTGACAGTGGGGTGGTGGTAAGAGGTGTTCCTGGGCGTCCTCCGATGGTAATGGTGGTTGAGTACTGGTTGATGCCATTGACAACTCGACGACAGCAACTCGATAAGAATGGAGAGGGTAAAAAAAAAGGTGGCTCTGTCACCCACGGATTACTTGGTAAGCAGTTTTGTCATTGATGTCAAAATCAGAGCGATTAATTCAACAAGTATTTCCCAGTGTGTCCACCAATGTGAAAGACTAGGCCTTCGTTCTGAGAATAATATACTTATGAACTAATCTGACTGATATCTTATCCAGTGCTAAGTTCAGTCCAGCGAGCATAGCTGCAGTCTACTGGATGAAGGGATGACCTAGGAAGAGTGTAACCGTGGTCTTTCCTGAGGATCAGTTCTTCACACAAGATGAAGGTTGAGAGTACAAGTAAGATTGATTATACATAAAGTACAAGTGTGCTTTTATACCTCTATTTCTATGGCAAGTCATTCTGAATCAAGTACTATTCGAGTCATTCTAGAGTCTCTGCACTGCTCATGAGTCATAGTTCAGACAGAGGTCGGATCTGAGACTTACGTTCTTGGTATCCATCACAACTGCTCGCCTTCCAATCTCTTCCATTTTCGCCTGATGGGACATTCTGGGTAGTAGCCTATGCTGGGTACCCGGTATATGCATTAAGATAATAGGGAACCATGTGAAAGAAACGCACCTCTGTACATTCATGTTCTTCAATGTGCTCCAAGGTTTCCAGCGGTTTCATGAGGGGAGGAATCTAAGAGGTTAAAAATGCGCACATTGATGTGCGAAACAGGGGCACGAACATAGGGGAAATCACCTTCGCATCGTCATACGAAGCCATGCTATGAAAAAAAGAAGAAAAAAATCAAAAGTACAAGTACTCGTCAAGTATTCGTCGAGATCGTCAACGGGGAGAGAGGGAAAAGAAAGGCACGGTCACCCAAGGGTGTGAACGGAAGCAATGCATATTGGGATATAATCATCGCACGAAGACGTTCATATGTTATTTATCAATCGAAGTGAGCAATCCATAAACAGATACAGTTGATTTGACTAGTACAAATCTAGCTGTTCATTCCACTTGAGAAGAGATGACCCAATAAATGGTGGTTGAGGCTAAAATCTTTGGTTCTGGGGTCAGAGGAAAGTACGAAACCAGATCGTTCCGGGTGAATAATAAAGTGTTAGACTTACCCACCACTGCATATTTCCAGCTCGAGGGCCATGGTACTAACCCGGGTTGCTTTCCCAAGATTAAAGCCACACCGATATGGGACATGGTAGCAATTGAATCATGGTGCCTTGGGGTTGCAGTCAGAGCATAACCAAGGTTGTCGCATCTATTCTGGCCATATGTCGAAGGCTAAACAAACAACCAAATCAATTGTCCTGTGATTTTGACAACCTTTGAATGGGAGTTCTGGATGGCCAAGTCAATGCCACAAGCTTACTTTTCATATACAGGTGCCAAAATCAATGTCGAGGAATAACTGGAAACACGAAGAGGCTGGACATTGAGGTGTTATCATATTAAGCATGTACTGGTTTGCGCTGTTCCGTTATCAATCATCTCAAGCGTTGCATCCCCTTCAACCATGTAATTATGTTTCAATCAGCATGTGCAAATCGATGGTCTTGTAGGGTAACCTGCTTTGCCCCTCTCCCACCTATTTCCCCCACCCTCTTCCTCAGTTCCAGATAACAATCCTCGCCAAACCTTTAGCAACTCCAAAGTCACCTTCATGGTTGAACCCGAGATCAGTTCCAGTTCCTTTGTACCATTGGGCATATGTCGACTCAGGCATCAATATCGTGGATGATGGGGAAAAAACAAGGAAAAAAGAACAAGCGCTGACTCAGTTCAACAGCAGGCTGTATTACAGTAAGTGAGTCCGGATTTGGCAATTGCTTCTCATTGCTTCAGTCTGTCCGTATTTCACGGTCCCTAAGGTGAGGGTTTGTTTCTCGCTGCATGTCAGCTCGCCTGCCTGATGCCTAGTCCAAGCAATCACAGGAAGAAATATAACATAATTCACATGAGTTACACTTTACTTTATGTTAACATTATGAAAAAAATTTGTTCCATAATGTCCGTGTGCTACGTTGACACGATTTTCCCATTATGTTGATAAATTTTCCAGGATCTTGCAAGAATAAAGGAAAAGATTTATGTTAGATTTATGCTTTGTTTACGGTATGAATTATTCTTACATTATGCTAAGCTGTGTAGAAATGTAATGTTAGTATAAAGTCGCTAAGATTTATGCTTGATTTACGCTACAACCGGTCAAAGTGTAACATAGGCATCAACCATAGCATAAACATCGTACATTATATTAAAGGTACGGTTTCAATGTTAGAGTTTCGGGCATATTAGATTGGATTAGATTTACTGCAAATGCTCGCTGCACTCGTGCTCCTACATACACGAGGTGCTGTGGCATCTAAGCTACAACACCAGAACAGGCATTGGTAAATACTGTATTGACGAACATAAGATTAAACAAAACGACGGTAACGAATCTATAAGTGCCAGGCCACGCTTCGTGCTGAGCATCCGGATGCCCCTTAACCACCTCCACACTCCTGTTTGTGGCGAGTCTTCTGAAGTCAGCGGTTGTCACTTGAAATAAGAAGTGCAAGGGATCCGGAATGGGACAGCAGCTGTTGCTTTAGGGTGCTCAGTCCTAGCCCTGCACCATTTTCATCAGTGAATAAGCACGATGAGGAGGGCAACCATGCCCATGACCATTCAAAAGGGTTTCCTTTGGAAGGAGTGAAATCGGGAATTGGAGAGGGTTAGACCTGGATATTCTGTGGCCCCCACAAAATCATAAGACGACGTACAAGAAACAAAACATATACAGCTAAGTGTTTTACTGTGGTAAGTATAGTAGTTTTACAACAAGAAAATCTGAAGGGAATGATTCAACAGTGAGATTTGATGATTGAGCGAGTGATTGGTGCTCTGTATCCGGCAGCGCTGTACGAAAATCTTTTGTTATGCAAAGCCCCGCCTGCAGCAGAGCCACTAAGTCAAAATCGTTCACAAAGAAAGACAGACTTACAGGGGCATCATTGAGTTGTCTTGGTGAACCCTCGCATGAGCAGCGCAAGGTGAATCAATGTTTCTACATGTCAAAGCAATGAGATGTCAAAACAGAACAATATCGACGGACTCACCGGTTTTGTGGCTTTGACGGATGAACCAACGACCCAAAAAAGCCCAGCCTTTAATTCGGCACTTGGCCTTGTGCTGTTGGAAATGCTTCAAAGGGTCCCGGGACCGCCCCACTTCAAGAAGACCTCTCCATCCCGCATCTGACCTCTCAACAAGTAGATATAGCCTTCCCTTTTGCCCCAGTATCGGTTTTTCCTCCTCTTGAGATACTTGGAGATTAAGGATGAGTTGGGGGAATGTTGGTGAACGAGCATGAACGATGGTAGCAGTGTTGGAGAGATTGGGAAGGAAAAGGTTCATTTGAGTTTGTTTGAGCACCTCTGAGGTTGATAACAAATTGTTTGCAGTCGTTTATACAAGAGTCCATCATGATGTTTTATTTTCCGGAGTCGTTATCGCTGCTATTTGCCCCAGTCATTTCGGCGAAATGTTTTTTGTCAAGAAAAGAGGATCTGCATTGTCCTTTGAATACTCTGATACATTAATTCCTGGCTGATAAAGACTGAGCACCTCTAGACTCCAAGCCATCATCCAGCTTGTGAGGACACATTCTTCGCTTCACCGTCTCTTTCCGTGACATACTAACATCGACGGGGGACCTCTGTTTTCGATTGAAACACAACCGGATTCGAGAGGGACTCAATATCCAAACAGCTGCCGGTATTTCTGACATAGTCTGGAAATTGAAGCTAGAGAAAAGATCCAACTTCCCGTATGTTGCAATTTGAGCTGCGATGTGGAGGGTGGGTATGGGTGAGCGAGGGCTAGTAACATTCAAGGAGGCCACTGAGGGTGCGAGATAGTGTACAGGCGAAGGATCATTGGTCCAAGGGAGACTTAAGTTCATGTCTGTAGATCGCACCACCACATACCTTTGCGTACCCATATCTTGAAACTTCTACAACCTCCCCAGAGGGTTAAGAACATTTTAAGAGCAAGACCAACACATTCTGGGAAACTGGTCGCCAACAACAGACGATCGAGGGCAGATGGAATTGAATCAAACGTAACTGTATTCAGGTTCGCATGAATCGCCCAGTTGGAATTCATGACATTTTGAGCAGTAACCAACACAGTACCTCTGTGCTACGGTGACGTTGAGCATGTTGATCGGAGATCCTCCAATCATCTGCATCTGAACCAATGTATGAGCAGTGTTTCTGCATTAAACGAAAGACTTACATTCCTCATATCGTGACCATCAATCCAAAAGCAGAACATGGCAAACGCAGGCGTAAACGATACGTCGTTCCGGGTTGGAAAGGAAGTGTTGCGTTTTTGTTAAAACCAGCAGGAAAAGTCACTTTGGAAGGAGTTCTGCCGGAAATCGGGGGCAGTTACAAGGTGTTCTCAGCAAAATACACGAGGCCAGAATCTTGCATAAGAGAACAAGCTTCCAAAGACTGACCAGGAACAGGTTCCACTCCTCCTGGATTCTTGATACTAATGAAGTTGTTCAAGAGAATGGAATGCTCAGCATGGTACTAATCCCTGAGGAATACTGTGAACTCTTCATCATAGGTGTATAGTTCCTTGGGAGGATGGTTCGTTAGAGGACCGCGTACCACTCCGTAACCTCCAAAGCCCCGTCCGTCCAAGAACTCCCGTTAAAAAACATGCTGTGGTGGTGCAAGCTACTTGATATATCGAGTAAGTTGTAGACGTGAACGATGGGATCATTTGTTGGATTGACTGAGACAGGTGGAGGTCTGAGAGGTGTTTAAATTGAAGTGACAGTCCTCGCCACACTGCAATGGTCTAACTGCTGATAATGGACAAGGTATGGTGAAGATCCCTGAGACCTCCCCCAACACAGACCATCAAGAACGGCAACACTGAGTCGCAGTCAAGAGGTTTTGCTTTCGCCCGGCACTAAGCTGAGTAAAACAGTAACATATGGGTGGCAATGATTGTAAGGTGCTTGGTGAGTGCTGAGACTGTTCTGGACACAGTGAACAGTCCTAGGGAAACGGAAGTGGGTGTGCGGAGACAGTGATGCATAGAATAGGAACAGTTGGCAGCTTCATGATTATGCTGAGGACAGTCTCGGTCAATGCTGAGAGGAAAATGGGCGAACAGACACACGGATTGCCAGATACATTAACCTTGAATACATACCTGGCCTTCCCCAACGGAAAAAACCGTCAAACAATGTTGCCTAAATGAAATGGGGCATGCTCTCGATGGAAAGCAAGTCAGGAACTTCCAGGGATATGAGCCGCAAGCCATCCTTTGAAGTCAATCATGCTCCCTTAGAGAAATGCCTCCCAGATTCAGTTTTACTGTCCAAGAGATTTGTGCAGGTCGATTCCCATGCCTATCTTCCAGACATTGCATTTGGGTCGAGCACCGAGTCTATCTGATGATCTGTCTATCTGTGAGGATTCATGAACGCCAAGGTAGGTGCTTACTGTTCAAGATGTTGTCTAGATGAATGGCTAGCTACTGAGAAGGACAGGTGGTGGTGAAGATCCCTGAGATCCCAAACAGAAACCATCAAGATTATAACACTGAGTTGTATATGAGAGTGGTTTTTTTTTGTTTTTCACTCAGCACCAAGCCAAGTACAGCATTGAAGGATGGAGGTTGAACATTGGTGATGAGCATAGCAGGTGCTGCGGCGTACACAGTTACAATGTTTGGTAAGTGTTTGTTATAAGCGCCCGCAATTTCCCCGCCTGACACGACACACTCAACTCTCATCTCCCACCTGCGACTCGCTGCCTCGATAGCTCAGTACTGTTGAGTGAATGTGGGCTTAGCGCTCATGTCGTTGGATTAGTTCCAATGACTGGCTTTCTACTCCATTGTCCCACTGTATCCTCTGTTCCTAGCCGTCAAGAACAGTCATCAACACTCACATCCGCCTTCTAGTATGTCCCTTCTCAAACTCATATGAGTGTCTAAATACCATTTATCTGGCTTATATTATTTAGATTATCTCAAACTGGGTCTCTCTCAGGAATCATTGTCTACTGTATTGAGGAACTTTAGGAGGACTGGAATTCTGTATGGACTGGTGCGTAACTTTTTATGCTTTCATCTGCATCAACATTTATCTTCTTGAGATGTAGGCTCATACCATTGAATCCGTCTAAGATAATATAACATCTTGCTGATTGTATATTGTGGGATATCGGGAGCTTACTCCAAACGTTACTAATCCATTTGTCTGCAGAGCAATATTTACCTTCACCACAATTTGGGTGGCCATAGTAGTATGTCTGCTTGTGATTGAGATAGCGCACAGTGTATTGAGAGCGAGGACAGGTACGTGTAGAGTCCTGCTCTGAATCTGACGTTGATGCGTGTATGCTAGAGCTCCTTATCGAATCCTCATCCTGCATGCAGCAGTATGAAATCAATATGTGCGATGAGCCCATGGAAGGGGTGGTTGAACGCTGTAACGAGTGGAAAACATGTGCTCAGAGGAACCTTTCCGATGTTCGGGTGGCTCAGCTCACTGCAAGGACAATCGGTCTCATACTAAACAGCCTTGTTGAGCCAGTGTCACCGAAAGCTTTCCTTTACTACGTGGGTGTACCTGGACACTTTGAAATGAACTATGTAGTGACTAATGGGCTACTTCAGTCAACCAGGGTCCTTGTCTTGGGCTACGCACTCGTTGGAAATTTCTAAATCGGAAACATATTTGTATCAATTATACCAGCGTTGTTCGACTCGGCATTTTGTGTCTCGTTTCAACTCATTTACGCATTGAACCAGATAATAATAGCTTGAATTAGAATGATCTTACCCTGCAACGCGTTGGAACCCTGTAGTATGGCTAGAGTTGTCAAGTAACAACCTTGAACAGATATAGACAGTAGTAGATGTTGTCCCCAACTACTTGATCTGCAATCTGTCAGCTATTACCTCTTTGGCTGAGGAGCTTCGTGCTCAATCGGGGTGCAACACCACTTCAGTAAACACCAGCATGGATGGGTCAAGGTGTCATGTATTGGTATTGTAGCATTCTGCGTATATGTACATAAGGGGGAAGAATATCATAGATTATATAAGACAGAATACAAATTACAAGTAAAGTAAAGAAAGAGCGTCAAGAGCATTAAGAAGGTAAATAGAACCGATCTATAGGTGCTTTGGGTTCCTCAATTCTGTGACTAGAGGATAGGATTAAGTTTGGATGAAATGAGAAAAAGAGTCCAGGAAACTCACGCTGTTGAAAGGTGTGTGTCAAGGATTACTCGAAATTTTGGATCATTGACATCAATGTTGCAATGAGCGCATGACCAAGTGCTAAGATCGAGCACCTCTATGTCCGTTGCCCCGGTGACTACTTCAAATGAAGCATTGTCATGCCAAGTATGGATATTCAGCTATGAAAGATCTCAACTTAGCGACAATACGATGCTTTAGGGTCCCAGATACTTACACAATTGTGCCATGTGTACAGAAGGTAGTCGTCGTTGTCGTCATCCACACATGCCAGGCATCGAAACAGCGGGTTCCGGTTGTCCATGTCATTGGTGGTGGCATTCCAGGGAGGCAACCCTATGAGAAGAACCAGCTTGAAGACCAGCGGGTCAGGGGTGAAGGTGAAGGGGGATAGGCAGAGGACACTGTCACGCTTGCACCTGCTGCTGTTGAGATGAGCTATCGCGCCTTGCGCCGTGATACATTTAACACCACATTGCTGACAGGTGTATGTGGCAATAGCGAGCCTGGATCCAGTGCCAGGGAAGATGCCCCAGGGATCCAATCTGATCTTGTGGTAATGGTAAAGATTCAGTCCTAAAATGATAGGCACGATTTTGCGGCTCTCGTTATGAAACACTTCAGAGGCTTTCACAAAGAACTTCATGGAGAAATGAGTTGCTTCCAACAATAGAGCCCCTTCTCGTTGGATCTAAAGAAAGACTCGTCGAAACTGACTGTGTCCGGGGAAGTCAGGCACCGGAGGAACACTGGGAAGAGGAAAGCTGTCTCTGGCATTGGAAGGTTCCACCACGAACTAGGATGGAGACCCCGGAGAAGGTGAACATAAGCCCTTTTCAGAGCATCCATACGTCCATTCATCACCTTCTCTTCTTCCAGTCTCTTGAACAGCCGTGCGATTTGAGCTTCACATATAGAGTGAAGAATGTCGGCCTCAATGAGAAACTATTCTAGGCTCACAAAGTTAGAGGCAGATTTCGCCATAAATGGTGGTGTATACCTTCAGTAGTCAGCATCCTAGTACTGTCAATGAAAGTATGATTTTTAATGCTCTCCATGTCGGCCCTACTATAGCCGGTCTTCGAAAGGTGTTTCCAAATGCTGTCATGAGACGAGGGAGGGGTGTGTTTAGAGCAGTGAGATATAAAGGAAAGATGGCACAGCTTATGCAGTGATGGCCACCTTTTTCCCTGGTAATGAAAAGGTTCGGTAAAGAGAAAGTTTGGTTGACCTTGTGTAAATGCAGCTGGCACATAGCCTCTGCCCCAGATGGGGGACTGAAAACAAGAAGGTGCGACTCCCTCCATGACGAGAACAAAGCTATTGACAGTATTCAGAAAGCATACACTGAAACAATGATCGAAACTTACTCTGCATGAGGGTCCGTTACACAACATATTCACCCAGTTGTATGGGTTCACACAGGGGGGAGGGACAGGGACCACCAGCGCTCGGAGGAAATGGTCCCAAACCGCTTGATAGACAGTACATGGTTTGCGTAACCATGTTAGAAAGTGTTTGTTCACAAGGCTTAAACGAAGAACCAACGCAATCAGTAGGTTGAGAATGATCTGTATGTGCGTTCGTGAATAGATGGACAGCAAGGCAATCAACGGAAAGACTGACTTCGATATGCACTTCGACAGGTAGGGCACAAAAAGGAACAAAGGGGGCAACGCGTGTCAGTTGTTTCTGGAGGGATCTTCTCGGTCGTTTGCGGGGGCTAGAGGTCGGTCTTTGAGGAGACATGGATTGAGTGGCTTGTGCTCTTGGGGAGGACGGGAGTGGAGAGGTGACCTGTGGGTTAATCATTTGTTTTAAAGATGTAGAAAGTTGCCACTCTAATGGGGACTAACTCTGATGGGGACTGTGACAGATGCGTCATGCAATCAAAGGGACAAAGGGCCTTTGCGAGAGATATAATTGGATATTTGAATTGATTGGAAGTCAAACAATAGACAAAGGTTGAGCGAAAATGAGGCGCGACTTTCGTCGTTTGTCTTTCACAATCCTACAGAAAAGCTGTCCTGTTATCTCTTCAGCAGTACGAGCCTACATCTTCAAGAAGATGAACATTGATAGTGATGAAAATATGAAAATTTACGCACCAGTCCGTACAGAATTCCAGTCCTCCCAATGTTCCTCGACATTGTAGACAATGATCCCCGAGGGAGAGGTCCAGAATGAAAGGGTATCGCAGTATTCTGAGCCAAATAAATGATCTTTGGACATTCATAAGAGTTTGAGAACAGATTTAGAGGCGTACATATACATATGTTGTTCGTTAATATGGACAACTGTTCTCAGTTTGACTGCCAGGAACAGTGGATGTGGTGGAGCAGCGAACATCGGAATGAGAGTTGTTAGGACTAATCCAACGACTGTATGAGCACTTAGCCCACTTTCACTATAGCACTGAGCTATTGCTATATATGTTGAAACGAGAAGTGCAAGGGCCAATGAGGAAGATCTAGTGTGGGAAAATGTTCTGGACATGACTGTACACTCGTGACTACGCACGTGGCCAACAGAACTCAACTCCATGCCATGATCGCTGTTACTTTTCTTACTTGGCTTAGTGCTGAGTTTGGAAAACAAAACCCCTCAATAGCGACTCAGTGTTGCAATCCTTGAATGTTTGTGTTGGGGATCTCAGGGATCTTCACTGCTACCTGTCCTTGACTGTCATTTCCATACGTTACTTTTTCTTACCTGGCTTAGTGCTGAGTTCGGAAAACAAACTTCTGGATCGCGACTCAGTGTTGCAATTCTTCATTGTTTATGTTGAGATCCCATGGGTCTTCGCCATTTTCTGCTGTTCACAGCAGCTAGGCCATTCCAGTGCGACTAGGGATTGTTATTTCCATTTCGACTAGAACAGTAAGTACCTTCATTGGTTCCCAAATGCCCCACAAGCAGAATAAACATGATTAGATACACTCAGGACTCGATGCACATACAATTTCTGGAAGATGGGCACAGGAATTGTGTCTACAACAACTGGCTATCTGCAACACCCGAGCCTAGGAGGCGTTTCTCAGAAGAGGGCAAGATTGACTCGAAGAGATGGCTTGCACCTTATATCTCTAGAAGGTCTTGAATTGTTCTCCACCGAGAGGGTGTTCCATTTTCTTGAGGGATCTGTTGGGGAAGGCATAGATTCATTTACAAGCCTTATGTTTTTGGGAATCGGTACGTCCATTCACCTCAATTCCCAAGATTGTTCTCGGCATGTTCATGAAGTCCAGATACTGTCTACCCCTTGTCTCCACAGACCCGCGGCCACTTCCGTTTCCCTAGTACTGTTCCAAGAACAGGTTCAAAACACTTGTATACAGATGTCACATGTGGCCTGCAGACTCGACTTCATACCCTTCAGCTCACCACCCTCATCAACCAACTGTGACTCAGCGTTGCGTTTCCTGACAGTTTTCATTGGGGATCTCAGGGATTCCCAGCATTACAAGTTCTTCTCAGCGGCTGTGCGATGAGGATTGTCGTTTCGATAACAACTGGAACAGTAAGTACCTACGTTGATTCATAGATACCCCACAGAAAGACTGAACATGAGATAGACTCAGTATCCGACCCACATACAATGTCTAGACTACATGCACAGGACCCGACCTACATACCAGTATCTGTCTATGATGATGGGTGCCCGCACCTAGGAAGTGTTTCTTAGGAGGGGGCATGATTGACTTCAAAGGGATGGCTTGCGCCTCATATCTCTAGAAGTTCTTGACCTGCTTTCTCCCAAGAGTGTGTCCCAGTTTGTTTAGGGGATCTGTTGTTGTTTCAAAGTTTTTGTGGTTTCGATTTTCAGATAAATGTATCTGGCAATCAGTATGTCCATTCACCCTTTGTCCGAAATTATTTTCAGCATTGATCATACTGACTGTCCAGATACTGTGTATCATTGTCTCCATGCCTGGACCCACTCTGTTTCCCTAGTACTGGTGTTATCGTCGGCGCGTTTGGTTCGGTTTGGCGCAGTTTGTACCAGTTTGGGCTTTGATGGGTCAGCAGGAACCATTCAGGGACACAGTTCAGGCCGAAAACCTGACCCAAACTGGTTAAACTGCAGTTCCTGAGTAAGTAAAAATGTATTAAACTTTCTGTGACAATGATGGCAAATGGCATCACTTGATGTGACCGTGATGTGATATTTCTTGTGACTAATAGGTACAAGTGACCCATTGGGTCACATGGTTTGAAAACAAGGTTTCTTGGGATGAAACTGTTCTATATTTGGTTTTTTTGGCAAACCGTTTATGGAACCATTTCGGCAATTCAGTTCACAGTTCGGTCTCAAACCAGCACTAGCCCGAACTAATGAGAACACTATCTAGTACTGTCCCAATGTCAAGAACAGTCTCAATCTCCCTGTAAACATTCAATTCTGACGGTCTGACCTCCTATCAGTTTGGCGTGAATCCCTCATGTTTGCCTGATGCTAAGGGTCAATTTTTACTTCTCCTCAATGTTCTCCAACTGTATTCACGACTTTGTCTTTCGCCGCTGATCAGAAGTTGCCGAATCTAACACCCACCTTGCGCATTCCACCCAACTTGAGTGATTTTATCGTTTGTGAAGGTGATCAAACATGTTAATAATCGTGCTGCATTCCCAGCTCATGTTGTATCTTGGCAGGCAAAAAAGTCGTCATTGTTGTCATCTCCACTAGCTAGTTAAATACATCGCACGATTCAGTTCCAACCGCCTATCTCCTAAACTGCATGGTGGATTGAGATTCGGTAGACACAGGTCTGATTCACCTCTCTGTTATCTTTGATCTCTAGAATAACCATGGACGATACTACACTGTTGTTTGTTATAGCAGCGTCCATTTGTAGTCCCTTGGTGACATTGTACTCTATGTCAGCCAAGTGTACAAGGCTTCCTTCTGGAGTGCTGTTTGTCTGTCTGATCTGAAATTGGGTTGTTGAAACAAGGTCTTCCCTGAGGAGATGATCTCTCGGGGGGTCTGGCAAGAGTGACCAGAGTTTAAAACAGGAGGGTGCTCATGATAGAAGGCTAGCGGAAAGTTCGCGGTGGTCTGGATGATGGAAAGAAAGATGTGAAATGATTATAGGCTCTGATAGCGATATTGCGATATGCCCAGTTGAACCAGCGAACAACCAACAGCGAGCTATGCGAACCTCAGAATTGATGACAATTGGAGGGGGATATACTTTGACGTGTTGGAGATGAAATCCCCGAGACTCGTATAGTTCCTGCTCCTTCATGCTCAGCTTCCTATAACCCAATGTCGGACTTGTGAACTCCTCCACAATGGATCCACCGTTCACGGCAAGCACATAGTCTAAGTGCACGCTGGTAGGTAAGTGCTCATCCATAGCAGCCTTCTCAAAGTCCGCACAAGAGAAAGGGTTACATTCTTGCCGGAAGAATGCCCCTTGAAACCAGCATAGAGTGTTTTGGGCATAGCAGAGCTGCATGGATATGGACATGGAAGCCCAGGTAGGTACAGTTGTGTATAGCCACACACCAATGGTCGCCACTGTCACCACATACACTATCAATGCAAGCCCTAGCTCTAACGACTGGAAGGCTCTCGTCAGAACCCTTTGATGAGACTTCTTACTGGGTCGTTTGATCTCCATGCACGGAGTTGGCTATTAGAAATGTTTAATGTTCTTATTCGTCGAGCAAGCATTCCCAGTCACCTTCATGACTTGTCGCACTTCAGTCTCTTTCAGGATCGTTGAAACGGATGAAGAGGAATTCACAGTGGAAATGGAGGATGAAAAGTCGAGGTGTGGCATTGTCAGCACAATTTGGTGGCACCAAGATGGTAGTGGAGTGCTCGAAAGAGTTAGCGGAGTGCGTCAGGGTTGATTAACTATATGACGGTCTTCAACGGCCCGGTTACATGATAGTCAAACAAAGGAATCTTTCATTGGCGAGATGTTTGGTCTACATATAAGCAACAGACACAGAACTCAGTCACCTACATCCATACGCCACTCTTGGTGCCGGTCACCACTACGTGAAGAACACTCGCTCCCTGTTCCATCGATTTCTTTAGTGTCTATCCTTGATTTCAGCCATGCTCGTAGTCATGTATCTTCCTCAGCTGGTTTTCAAACTTCCATATCAACGATACACCAACAGGATCATTCCAATGCTGATGTTTACTACCATCAAAGAAGATCAATTGCAGAGGTGAGTCTGGTTGATGCTGACAGCCCTTACCTCCAAGCCCTAATAATCTCACTTTAGCAGTGATCACCTGGTGGGTGCAGGAGCAGAGGTCAAGATAGAGGAACCATTTTTGAATTCGATCCTGATGCTTGGGTATGTGAGATAGATCTCCGAAACAAAGGGACAGCAAAGGTTAAATTCCAAAATGCTCAAAAGACAGGACCAGCTTCACGATCTCAAGCCAGTTAGCGTGGGTGATCTTTCTAACAGAAATGGGCCTATTGGGGTACGAAATCAGCGGGCCTTGATTGGCATACAAACTTGTCAACTTCAACAGCGAAAGGTATGTCATTGTGTGCAGTCATCTAGATCATAAACATCTCAACCCCTTGCAGGACATTTCGACATGTGATCCATATCTGTACTACCGGAAACACAAGATTTGGGGTCAAAATGCTTTTATGCGATGGTACATGGTAGCGTCTCCTGGCCCAATAATTCCCCAACTACCCTGAACAACCACAGGGATCTGCAGGAGTATGATCTCTTGCTTCATATTGACACCAACATTGTCCCAGAATATCTTCACTATAAAGTCATAGATTATGCACATTTCATTAGTGTCTGGATGTGGAGAAATGGGCAATGGGAAGCCATTGGTATTGAGGAAGAACAAGATATCTTTAGGTCCAGATACCACCTGAAGATCAATTCTCGTTTCGAACCAGACTGGGTGAAACATTGATTTACACGGCCCTTCATTTTATACTCGCCTATTTCTTCTGAATACAGATCCATACTATGATGTAACCAACTGTGTACACTCATTCAATTTTCATCTTTACATGTTTAACATTCTCTGTATAGCCTCAAATATCAATGGTGATTGGAGGATCAGTACCTTCGGGAATACACCAGTCGAAGGTGGACTTAAGCTTGAGCAAACAACCATCGGGACAAAATATTGTGGGTTTGTGGACTGTTGTGGACACGGTATATATTATGTAAGCACCTACGTGCAGCCCTGCCACAGCAGTGCCATGACCAACTTCTTGCCAATTACATCAACCTTTAAGGTGCCATCGCTGTTGCTCTCTTACTTGGCTTCATGCTGAGTGACAGCTCCTTTTGATTGCGACGTAGTGTTGCATCATGAAGTTTTGCCTTAGGATCTCAGGGATCTCCACCGTTATCTGTTCTTCTCCACAGCTAGACCATTCCCGTGCGTGGACTGTCATTTTGACAATGAGTTGAACAGTAAGTAGATACATTGATTCAAAAATACCTCACCGACAGGCTGGGCATGACATAAATTTAGGGCTCGATCCACATGCAATGTCTGGAAGATAGGCATAGCCGCACAGAAATCGAACATACTAGTACAATATCTGTCTACCACAATTGAGTGTCGCACTATCTGATGTTTTGCCATTGGAAAAGGCGTAGATTCGTATTCAGGATCAATGTTATTGGGAATTGGTATGTCCAATCTCCCATTCTCCAAGATTGTCCTCAGCACAATATTCATGAGGCTACTGACTGTCTGAACTCTGTGTATCATTGTCTCCGCACACACGCACCCCCTTCCATTTCCCTAGTACTGTCTCAGTCTCAAGCTCTGTACTTACCAAGCAATGTACAACCAACGCCACACGTGCCACCTCAACCCCCATCCTTTACTTTCACTTGGCTTAGTGCTGAGTGTTGTGACTCAGTGTTGCAAGTTTTGATGGTCTGTCTTGGGGATCTTAGGGATCGTCACCTTTACCTGTTGCAACGAGGAATGTCATTTGACTTGGACCTTGTCAGGAGTCGATCCTTGGGTGAGGTGAGCTGACAATTGAAGGGGAAAAAGGAATGACTCCTAGGTAGGATTGACCAGACAAGAGTGAAGTTCTACTGTACACTTGGAGTACTTATATACTACACTACTTGAGGGGTAAGGAGTCGAGGGGGCAGGGGCCTCCCTATCTACAATGGTCTATGGCGATCGCGAGTTGGACAGAGTGCTCAACGGTAAGGGGCCGAAGGGGTGGAAGAGAGGACGATTGCAAGGATTGAAATGATCAAGCACAAAGGCGGGAGGGGTTGTGATGATACATGAAGTACTATGGAGGAGTACTCGGAGTACGGCGAGTTCATGACAGACCTACACATACAGAACAAACATGATGAGATAGACCCACAACATCTGTCTACAAAAATTGGGTGCCTGCAAATCCCAACCTAGGAGGCGCTATCGCACTGAAAATCGGATTTGACCCTAAAATGCATATTTTTAATCATTTTAATAACATTTGAGTTATAAAATAAGGGAATGTAGGACTAGGGTGAGCCCGAATTACTAGTCAAAGCACAAGCCTCTACGTGAGACTTTAGCAGTACGAAAAGTATGGAATTAGAAAGATGAGAGACTTCGCGAGGTTTCGAAAACGGTAGAAACCTCAAGAAGCAGCCTCTTAAAAACCTTCGTCTTTTGAATAGAAGGCCTCGTCTTACTTGCGGAATGCTTGGGGCGAACATAGGGAATTTATTGAACACTTTACTTTGACTTCACGAAGTATTGTTGGACAACTCAGACTTAAAGGAATTAACGAAGGATATATCGGACAAAGGACCTACATGCGGATCTAGGATAGAAATATCCGGCTCCCATGAAGTCATAGGAAAAAGGAAAGGATTACAATGTTCCGAAAACAAAGGAAATCTAGACCTCGCGAGGTTGACATGACAGTTGTTACCAAAGACAGGAACCCAGGAAATATGTCATGAGCGGCGACTGGTTCCTTTCCTTATTTAGAGGACAACAGGACCAGGGTGACATAGGAGATATGTTTCCAAGGATATGTGGGCAACTCGGAGACCTCGGGAAGCCTAGGCTCTGTCATCGTAACATGGATACAGACAGGGGATTCTTGGCTTATTATTTTATTCATGGTTTCTGGCACAATCTCTTGTATTATGCCTGATTAGGCGAGTTTCTGTTCGACTGAAAGGGATTTTATTATTATTCTCAAGTTTACTACATATCTTGGACTTTTATTATTTTTATTTCGAAAAGTGTATATAAGGAGGGAGGGTAGCAGGAATTTTCCCCCAGCAGCCTACGAGCGGAGACGCAGTTCACCTACTAGGACTAGCTCAAGGATTTTACCTTTGCCCCTCACTTCGTCGAAGTTTGGTGTTTTGTGTTTGGATTGATTTGGACCTATTGCAATTTGGATTTGATTGGATTGTTATTGGAATTGAACTTGGATTTTGAAGTCAATTTGGACTTATATTGAATTGGAATTGCATTTGGACTTGATCGGAAATTTGAACTTGAACTTCGCGAAGTCTTGAGAAAAGCTTTGTTGAATCCTTATTGTTGAAATATTGAATTAGTGTTTTGTCTTGTCATTTGATAAGAAGGAATAGAAACTTGATTGAACCTTAAAAACCGAATATCCCTATATTCTCTCTTTCTTAGTGCCTCTTAGTGCAAACTAAAGCCTTAAGAATACCGACCTCCACCCCTTACACTTGTGTATACTCTTCTTGGTGTGGTTTTGGTTTGCGCACTTCGTGCTTGAGGTGTGTTTGCTAGCCATATTTAGTGGTGTTACACAGCGTTATTAGCGCTTCTTAGGATCAAAGAGATAGCTTGCGCCTCATATCTCTAGAAGGCCTTGGATTACTTTCCACCGAGAGCGTGTTTTTTGGTTAGAAAAAACTGTAACTGTCTGGGCAGCATTGTTTGATGGTTATCACCATTGAAGAAGGCGTACATTCGAAGTCGTGCTCAGCATTGATGATGAAGTAACCTGACTGTCCAGGTATGTGTTTGGCGTATACACGTAGCTTAGTCAAGGACATGATCAACTTCAAATGGTTTGCGCCTACAAGCTTGATTTGCTTTTCGTTGAGAGCTTGTCCCAGGACTCCATCTGCGCAGCATTGTTTGCAGTTCTCGTGGTGGATGAAAGTGTAATTAGGTATTCATGATGTTTCTGGTCGGTATGTTCATTCACTTGTACTCCCGAAGTTCCCTGCACTGACCATGAAAGTACCAACTGTCCAGATACCGCATACCATTATCTACACACACTCGCACCGACTTCCATTTCACCAGTACTGTTCCAACATCAAGAACATTCTTAATGACCTGCAAAATGCTCCAATTTTCATGACAACTCTGGCTTCAATGGTCTAGGTTGGTACTTTTCATGTTCGTCTATGTCGCACAGTGCTCATACCAAAGGACATTACATAGAATCTATCTCTCAATGTCCCCCAACTGTTGTCACTACTTATCTATTCGCCATGGGGGTCAAATTACGCCTCATCGTCATTGAACACCTACAATCTGAATGGTGTATGCCATCTGTCTAGCAATCCGACCTCGACCTAGACTTTGGACTTCAGTTCCGAGACCCACAATCATTGAACAGTTCCGAATCAGCACAGTCTCTGCCTGCCCCTACCTGTGTGCGTTGAGAAGGATAGGGAGAAGAAGGTAATGGTAATCGTGAGCGAGTCGTCTTTGGTATTCCTAATCCCCCACCTCCGATAGTGCCAGGCACTGTGTCACCACAACTTCCTGTCCCACCTCGCACAGGTTGCCTTCTAAATGCAGCTGCCTATATCATGCATACACCCAGCAGAGAAGCTCCACTTTGATCAGGTCTATCACCTACCGATGGGGAAGTCGGGAATCTTGGGATTAGGTATTCGGGCGGTGTTCGATATGGTGAACTGCCACCACCACCTCTCAAAAAAGATATAGACGAACCTGATCGGTGTTCAAAGTAGGAACGTTCATAGTTGGCTTGGCCATTGAGGGAATCGGTGCTTTGGGAGATAGGACTATTAGGGAAGATGGATCGTGGGTATCCGAACAGCTGATGTCGGATGATCAAATACATCATCTTGGTTTAAAACAGGCAGCAGGTTACTCAGGTGGACTATCACGATTGGTGGTGAAGTAGTGGAAGAGGAAGATAGCACTGATTCAGGCCGTGATTCAGGCCTATGTTGCGCAAACGGTGCTAGAACAAGAGGGGAAGTAGTCGTTCTTCACACAATGTGTCACCCCCATACGGCGTATCCTTACGTGCACTAAACTCCAGCGTGTCCAACTGTCGATAGTTGAAACGATGGATTCCATATTCCCCTGGCCGTGGGATGGTAGAGAAAAGATGTGTCAAGCTGTTCAGGAGAGACAAACACGTGAGTTGCTAAAATATTCCTTTTCTCACGAGAACAAAAGCTTAAACATTATTCTCTCTGCCCTCTGCAGCTCAACATTTCAGTCCACACCAGACACCTCACTCATCCTAAGAAGTTTTAGTGAAGCTCTTTAGTATCTCAGGAAACCAAGGTGTGTGCTCACATTTCTAGGCAAAGGAGACAACTTTGACATCTGTACCCCATCCCTCTCTAGTCTTTATGCAGATACTGCCAGTGGCAAAATACTCTGAAAGACGAAGGAAGAAGCCGAAAAAAGCAGATGAACCCGGACGAATCTACTTATTGCGAGGAAAAGGTTAGGAAAACCGGATGTACCTTTTTCAAGGGAGGACGTGCTAGAAACGTCGACAAGCGGCTTGCACAACACACTACTAGATGTAAAGGGATTGCATGGGTCTTTGTCGGTTCGTGGCTGGTGAAATACAGCCATAAAACTGGTCGGCCACACTTTTCCTAGTTCCTCAGTCAACTCAACCCGATCTACAGAAAACCTGGTTCATCTGAAGTTGGAGTGCGAAGGTTTCGTCCACTGGAATGGTCTCTGTTCCTGTATGCCTTTCATTATGACCTTTCACCCAATGTTAAGTTGAGCTTTCTACTAGGCGGCATAATGCATCGCGAACGTTTCGTTTATAAAAGCCGGACAGGATTAAACAAGTTGGCCAAGAGGATTGAGGAGACTATCAAGTCGCATACTAGTCTCTCAAAACTCTAAGTCAGTACTGATGAGGAGAACTTTGGCACCTCTCTTTAGGGAAAACCGAATCTGAAATTGTAGTCTACCGATTGTTATATACATTATTAATCTCTACAGTGAAACATTTCGTGTACCATCTTCTTCACCTTCTTCTTGCACTGCTGACCATGAACTTCACCCGTTCACTTTCGAGGAGGTCTGGAAGCAGGGAGAAGGTGATCCGAGTTTGTTCACCATATCGGGGACGCCAACAGTCCCAAGGAGGAAGGGTTCCCATCGTAGATGATTGGGGTTTGGTGGAGGATGTTTTGGAGTGGGGAGAAGCTCTGCATTGGTAACGAGGTGTATGGATGGTCATTGAGGTGTATGCATTGGCCATGAGTTGCCAGTTTACGCGTAGAAAGACGTAAGATATTGAGCAAAAAAGAAAGTCGAGCATGCCTTGTCTGAGAGTAAACAAGATTGCTCAAAGCCCAGCTCGCTCAACCCATTCGTAATGTCCGTACCAGCTATCCAACCCGGGACTGTTCACGTCCCATAAATTCGAGCAGCAGAAGGAATGATATCGTAGACAGTCTCAATACTGCAGAGGGTTGAGTAATGAGTTTGTCAGATTGGAATTGCTGGGGATGATGTTGACCGAGTCTTTGGCATAGTAACCTGGCATGTCTCTGTCATGGTGTTCAAGTTCTTTTTCTTTTTCATCACAATGGTGAGCCAGAGGAGTGAAATGACTACACAACAGGGCGAGAGTCAACAACTTAAATTCAAGGAGGGTAAAAGGACAGCATCTTACCTTAATGCGAAGCCTGTACGTATCTATAGCTGCAAAATCTTTAGGACCTCAGCTGCACATGCTACAATGCTGAATTGTAGCTGATTGTGGTGGAGGTTCAATCATTTGGTTTAAATCTGATGAGGGATGTCTGTCTCTGTTGTACTGGCTCCTTGGTACAACTACTTCCTGCGTCTCGTCATTGATATGTTGGAAAAAGTAATTTCGGTGTATAAGCATTTATAAATGTTACACCTTTTCTCACAAGGGAAATTAGCCTTATGGAGCTCTTATGGAACCTTATTTGCCTTACAACTATGTGTCAGAGATTTTCTGGGAACCTCATAACCAGGTGTGAGAAAATTCTCGGCCCACTTATTAACAATTATAAGCCAAATAAGGCTTTATAAAGCTGAAATAAGGCTCCATAAAGGGTAAGGTCACCTAGTAACGCCTTGTGAGAAAAAGCCGACATTTATAAACACTTATACACCAGAATCAATATTTCCGACATAGGCTGAGGCTTGAAGCTATACTTGTGAGATTTGAGAAGAATAGCGCAAGGAAAGCTGAGTTGGTTGGGGAGTTGGTGTGGCTTTGAGCAGTGTGGAGGGGGAAAAGAAGGCTACAACGCTAAGTCGTAGCAAAGAAAGAAGCAGCAAGCTAAGAACTCAGCACTAAGCCAAGAGAAAGGATAAGAAAGGGATGATGGAATAACGCAGACGCAGCTGCTCACAAAATGAAATTACCACGTGCACGTGGGACTGTAACATAATGTATGATGTTTATGCTATGGTCGGGCTTTGCCCAGTTGTAGCATAAATCAAGCATAAATCTTAGCAACTTTATGCTAACATTACATTTCTACACAGCTTAGCATAATGTAAGAATAATTCATACCATAAACAAAGCATAAATCTAACGTAAATCTTTTCCTTTATTCTTGCAAGATCCTGGAAAATTTATCAACATAATGGGAAAATCGTGTCAACGTAGCGCACAGACATTACGGAACAAATTTTTTTCATAATGTTACAGCAGATTGCGTAACACTGGAAAAATTGAGTCATTTTCAACCCATTTTCGGAAGAGGAAAATGATCCGAAAAGCGTGACTTTTTGGTGAATTGTAGAGTGTCAAATATGCAGTAGAAATGTAAAATATTCAACAGATTTTCTATGCTTGGAAATTTTACCAAAAACATATATTTTAAATGTATTCTAGATAAACCAAAACAGAAAGAAAATGCAGACTTTCAGGAGAATTTTAGTAGGTTGAACATGCACGAAACACACTCCATTTCAGCCACATTTTCGGCCTTCGAAAACTTCCCGAGAAGCCCAAATGTTGGGAGCGTATTTCTTCGTCTAAAACATCACAAAAACTTGGACTTTTCGATGAGTTTCCGGGTCGCAAAATTAATACAAAACCCCCATATCTTCAACGAGTTTTAGAAACTCAAAAACGCGTCAGAAAGTTAGCTTTTTCACTTTATTCTAGAATAACGAATTTGTTGCGGAAATCCAAAATTTCCCTCATGTTTTCGAATTCTTGAAAAGTCGGTATACACACGGATGTCCGTATTCTTTGAATAATCCATCCGGAATCCGGATGCTGTCATCTTAGTATCGAAAATTAAACGAACAGCTCCGTTCTGCACCCAAAGAATCACGGTCCCTTTCTCTGCTAGTTCATATCCAGAAAAGTTGCCACCCTCACTCAACGGTAATGTTTAGGTGCTTGTCGATAAGATCTTAAAGGGACATGGACATTATTGGAAGCTCGTGGCATGCACGCATGGACATTCAAATACGGTTGAGCTTCTATTCCTCAGTTGTTGTTGTTGTTGATGTTTGAGGCTTTTAAGTTCACTCGGAACATTTGCTTTACGAGGGAAGCACGTCGAAGGTATGTGAGTTTTCGTACGAGTTCTGGGGATAACCGCAACTCGTCAAACCTCAAAAAACATACCCCATTGAAATGCAACGTGTAAGGGTATATTTTATCTTGAACAGCGTCAGAGCAGATACAAGAAAGTAATAGAAGAGATGTCGATACTCCCAACACAAAAATACAACAAGCTCTGTTCTACGACTACTGATTGAGTGGGTGCAACAAGTGTGGATTCTCCAACTTAGAGGTGCAGGTAGATCAGTGATCTAGCCAACCTTTTGCCTCCTCTGGCGAAGACGAACCTCTCTCGATGAAATATGCCACCTGACGTGCTCAGTCAGTCAGAATCGAGGCGCCGAAGGAGCACGTACAACGACATCGCTGACTTGCTTTCCTAAACCCTAACAATCGCATGCTGAGATGGATTAGGGCCTCTGTGACCAAAAGGGTGAGTTGTCAAGTCAAAGCGAAAAAGAGTGAAATTACTTACCAGTTCTATGGCTTAGAGGGACCCACCATTTCCCTAAGACAGTCCGATCATTGATCCTACACCTTTCGTGCTCCTTCAACCGTCTTGTAACGTTAATCGAACGTCCGATCTTCAAAAATTCCTCCCCATTCTGCTTTCCCTTGACCAAGTAAATCCAACCCGCTTCCTCCCGCTGATATATTTTTTGCCGTCGTTTCAAATACTTTTCTCGGAGTTTGGAAGTGATAGAACGATGGACGACCATAAGGGGTACTAGTGTTGTCTGCGTTGAGGCTGATGGCGGGATTTGTAGATATTACCTTTCCTGATCAACGTGGCTCAAGACCGTCCTGTCCCGCCTTTCCTTTAGTGTAGCAACTCGTTTCTACACTACTGTCACCGACCCTCAACTCTCGACTTCCCTTGCCAGGCGAAGCAATTGTGAACTGCAGAAGGTTTCGGTTTGGAGGGTTGAGGTATCCATCCTTTGTTATTACTGAACTGACTTGGATTGTTGTTGACCATACGTTTCTGCCGACCTGTGCGAAGATGCAAGAAAACAAAGGATATCGCTGCGCCGTGAAGAAGTGGCAACGAAAGACCGGATATAAGGTCGATTCGAAGGCAATACCGCAGAAAGTTCACCCAGACGCAGGACCCGTGGCCAGTTCCTCAACTTCGGGTTAAAACTCCTATTGATTCTCGATGATGCAGGGTATTGAAACGGGGTTGGTGACCGTTAAAGATGAGTGATTCGGGTGGGAACACAGTGTTGTTTAGATTCTAATGCTGAGGTTTACCGCCGTCTGTCTCATCTTGGTGGTTGCCATCCGGTTCGAGTTCGAGTTCTCGGCCGCGGTGCGTAGACTGACGTTTGGATTGGCTGCCCTAGGCTGCCCTCCTAGGAAGCAACGACAGGTCTGCAGCGTTGGTCACAGCAGAAGGGAACCTGAGCTTCCATCATTGAGAGCCGAAGGACTTGGACCGAATATCGGAAGAGTATGTTGTATTGGTTCTGCTAGGAAGTTTCAAGCTTCGTGGTTTCAAGGAGGTGGATACTCGCGTCGTACATGTTGGGGGTGCTCGTACTAACCCGCCAAAAGTGATCAATCGACAAGGTGGCTGGACTTTGTTCATTATCTGAATCCTATCCAGAAGCCAAGTCTTAACCATGTTCTTCAGAATACTGAACGTATGGGAGGAAACATTCAATTCTCCGAGTGTGAGATCGCGTTGCCCCCCTCCCTCTGCATACTCATTGATCGTTTTCGAGGCAGAGTCAAACGCCGTAGTTCCACCACTTCCTTCCAACTCATTCACTACTACTGAATGAATCACGGAATTAACGGCTAGGTTTCGAATCGTCAACAGAAATTGGGATATACCCCGGGCAGCACAAATTCAGTGTTGGGGAGATCTCAATACCATATCCTGCTGGACAAGTCGGCGAGCAAATGTGATATCAGATGGCTGGTCGCCTTCTATATGTCCAATGGGGATATCGAAGTATTCGAGCATGCAACCTATCCGGCCACGACCCGAGCGACAGATAGCGAGCAAGCATTTTTCGTGCTATCTCATTCCAACCATACTTCCCCTTATCATCCACCCACCATCATGCCCACAATTCCAGCACCATCCGTAGACTCCAATCGTGAGGAGTGGCCAGATGCAGATTTTGATATTCCAGAGGGCCAGCCGCTGCATTCAATAACGGACAAAGACGATGAGGAGGAGGACTGGGACCTTGAGATGGACTTGGGCAAAACCGGCAGCGCCAGAATACGAGCTCCTTCCGCCTCTATTGTCTCCGATCTCATTCCCTCCACCATGACCGGAGTGATCACCATCCGTCCACCCACAGCCTTCTATGCAGCATTCTGAAGATGATGAAGACGATGACGAGGGCGTTTCCACCATCAAGGCAGCCACTATCATGCCCCGGCCACCCCAGCTTAAACACCAAGACCCCATTGATGAGGATTTCGAAGATGGTTTCTCGTTACCATCCGACCTCACTCGCCTTTCACTCGCCCCTTTGTCCCTCAATCACCGTTCCTCGAAAGAATTCTCTCGAGTGGGGCGACAAAGACCAAACGTCATCTTCACAGTCTTTCGACGCTACCCGTCTCTTGGGTTCGCTGACGCTTCACCGTCATCCAATTCCACCTCCTCTGCCTCTTCCACATCTTTGCCCGACACAGAAACAGATGATGAAGACGACGACGACGTTGAGGGTCAGATAATCCCATCCGAAATTTTTGAATCAGGTCACGGTGACTGCAAACTCAGCAAAAGAAGATGACCGTATTCGTTAATGAACAGGTCAAGGTGGCACCTCCCGATCCAGAGGATGATTTTGAGATGGGTCTAGTCATTGACGATGACGTTGATCTTAGCCCCAGCCGGCTTCTTCATAGCGCTCAGCGACGTCGGAGAGCGAAAGGCCTACATAATCAACGCAGTCGTCGCCTACCCACCCAACCAACGTCAATCTGAGGCCACCTTCAAGATTAAAACCTGAAAGAGCAAAATCCCCAGTCAATCCACCACCATCCTCTGCTCGTCAACTCCAAAAACTTAGGCTGTCACCCTCGCCTCCTTTACATCCCCACCCGCTCACAAACATTCCAGACCTTTTCACAGACCCCATCACCGCGACGTCCTCCTTCTTAGCCCCGAAACCTGGAAGCTTACGTGGACAGAACACGGAAACTCACTAGAAAGGCATCGCTCTCCTCTCTTATGGATAAGAGTCAATCTCAAGCTTCAGGCTCGGGATCGACATCGACTAGCACAGACAAAGCTCATTACGAGGAACCCACTGCAGCCTCCCGAGCAAGGACGCAGACCTGATTTTGTCACAACCAGAGTACAAGCTTGGGAAATAGGAATCGTCTTTGCTAGAGGAAAGGACAACGGGACAGGATTTGTTTTCGTGTAAGCCCAGTTCTCGAGGTACGGCAGTTTCCGTAGTTAATACTTCGACTTCTTCCATGGTGGTGGTCTCGCAATCAATGCAAGTCTCCGAGAGGCGAGGTATTGGGGGGAAAGGGGCAAACACATGGAGCGGTGAGGTCGCCGAAAATGCATGATACAATAAAACGTAGTGCCCGCCCTTGCCACCACTGAGATGCTGGCGTGAGGTTGCGGATGTCATTGGGCTATCGGGTTGTCGTGAATCAAAACCGACGTTCTGTGCTCGATTAGAGACATCGTGATAATCGTGATATCCCTTGTGAAACTTGGGCCCGAACAACTGGTATCTGGAGAATGATGAGGATCTGACAGATAAAGTGAAAAGTCGACACGCACCTGTAATTCGAACACTCTGTCAACGTTTGGATCGCTAGCAAGGTCAATTAAATGTTCTCGCATCTCTTGATAGGCGTCTTCGCGAACCGCAAGTTTGTACAGGTTTAAGAACGGTAGCTCCCGAGGCAGACTGCGGGAAACCCCCCCAAAGGAATAAGATTCCGGTCGAAACATGCTTTCCTTTGGTTGACGCATGTGAATGTAAAACTCTCTTGGGATGCGTAAGGGAACAGGAATCAATTCGGAATCCACGGATGACCATAGGATATAGCGACCCGGGGTGCTGCCAGGGCGAAGCTGGACGATATCCCACCTCTTATTGGTGCGGGCTTTCAGATTGTTGAACATCGTAGGTACAACCGCTAACGATGCTGGAGTGCGTTCGCCCTGCTGCCTTAATCTCCATCGCGGTCTCATGGCTTTGATCCACGCAGAGTAATTGATGTATGGATCCGGAGAAAGTTTTGTAAGGGCCTCATCCTCTTCCGGCTCTGGCGTTGATTGACGAATAAACTTTCGCTCAACCGGTGCGAGTCGAACTCTAGGCACCTGGGATGGATATGTTCTTCAGAGCCATCTAGCACGCCAGCGGGTTTGAAAAAGTCTGTTAGTTTGTTCTGCTTGAATTTGTCCACGGCGTTCAATGGCAACACGCCTGTGTAACCAGTCGGGATGGTGGATTTGAGGTAAAGGGTTCGCAACCTTCTGCATCGCAGCGGGAATGGTAATCACTTTTTGGATGACTGAGCCAAGGACGCTGTTGTCCTTCAGCCATTTCCGGAGGTAGCTTCGCTTGATGCTC
Source organism: Marasmius oreades (assembly GCF_018924745.1). Classification (NCBI taxonomy): domain Eukaryota; kingdom Fungi; phylum Basidiomycota; class Agaricomycetes; order Agaricales; family Marasmiaceae; genus Marasmius; species Marasmius oreades. The sequence continues at coordinate 4,844,638 of NC_057325.1, forward strand.
TCTTCCGCAGAAAACAAGAACTGCGCGCTCAGTAACCGGAGCACCATCCGGTCGCGCCGAAATGATGAACTTGCATGCGAGACCCTTGTCCTTGACCATTTGGCTCCCGAGAAACTCAGCCAGACGCCAAGCCATGCTTATCGACATGTTTCGATTTTCAGCGATGAGGTCGACAAGCTCGTCATCCGAAAGGTCAATGGCTTTACGAAACAGTACATCAGGTTCCGAGAAGGAACTTCTCGAATAGTTGTGACTGTAAAGATCTTGATGAGCTACGCTTCACCTCAAAACCTTTCAATTCGGCCTGATTGAATGTCTTCCTCTTTCGATGAAGGCAGAATCATGGCTTTGTAGGGGCCATCAAGCTCAAAGAAAATTGAGTTCTCGCTGTGGACTTCGTAAAGGTGTGCTTCGGGATCAAGATCGTGGCATTGATGATTGGTGAACTCGGCATGGACGAGGTGATTAAGCATTGTGCAAGGGTACGAAAATCCAATAGCCTTGCCATTGCTAAGTTCGAACTTGTAGTTCTCCGGAAACATTCTAGGGAGCATGCACCATATGCCATCTGTGTCCAACTCAAGGGGACTGCCGATTTGCTCACGAGGGCCCGTGCCATCTGAATGATAGTAGCACCAGTCAGACAGGTGATCCCTGCCATCTCCATCGAATGCCAGCGAGCACGTATCCATAAAAGGAGTTGAGAATACATTTGTTTGCAAGCTGAAGCGAGTCGTAGATGACAATCATCTTCTTGGCTTCGTCGATTTCCACTATTGAGCGACCTTCGCTGACCACATTATCCAAGTTTTCTTCCAAGTCTTGAGTAGGCCCTTGTACTCGTATCTGCGGTCACGAAAACGGCGCACAGTATCGACATAGAAGGGATTCTCCCGTTGGCACTCCTCTCCACTTTTGTGCCTTTCGTCTTTTTTGTAAACCTTACGAGAATAGTCACCCAGTCGTTTGTGCATCAACGCCGCCTGTTCAGTAGGTGTGAGGTCGGTATATCGTCGTTCTGGACCACCAGGTCGTTTCTGCGGGAAGGACTCTTGATTCAGAGCATGTCGAATCATGTTATACTCGCCACGATGAGCTGGGAAGAATTCTCCTCTCAGACTGCACAGACAGACTCGTCGACCATTGACCCAGGCTGCAGACGATTTGATAACATGATGTTGGGATACATAGCAGCGAAATCAAGATGATAAATAAGCGGGCTGTCTGTTCGTTTCGGGTTGTCGCGTAGTGTCTCAAGAGCAGACTGGATATCCGACTTGACTTGGTCGTAGTTGGTGACGTCGTCCAAAGACGCTTTGGACTCTTCGACGATACAGAAGGTCAATGTGGCATCCAAGTCACCGATCAACTTTTGACAAATAGTTAGTTCGAGATACAAATATCAAGACTGGAATCCTCACCTTCTCGACCGCTGACGGAGTTATCTTGAAGTCCGTAGAAATATCGCTCCTGAAGACACCAGCTTCCAGGGCTTCAACATGTCCTCCCACGTACGTTTCCGAGGCCAAGAGATGGTCATCATAGAAATTGCCATGCTCTTCCTCGTGTTTATTTGGCATAATGATACGGCCTCTGTAGGCTTCCACCTGGAGACTGTACGTCCATCAAACCTATCATAATATAAGGGAAGGAAGTCTCACCATTAACAACTCTCTTGAGAGGGAGCAACGGCATCGGAAACAGAATACTGTGCAAGAGTTGAGATTGTGCACAAATTACTTGGGCAGATTTTGCTTTTGACAACGAGAGTACTGGGAAGTTGGCAAGCTTAGGTAGATGGGTATCGAAATATGAATCGTATTTGCGAGAGGAAAGGGCAACGGTACATGATCTGTTTTCATTCTCGTGATTCGGGGCAGTTAATACTTCGACTTTTTCCTGCCACCAGCAGAGTTAACGATGTGAAGCTTGACTGCCACCGGGCAAACACATGGAGCGGTGAGAATACAAGAAAACATAGTGCCATTGAGATACTGGCGTGAGGTTGCGGAAACAAAGGAGTTGAAGTATGTGAGTAACAGAGCCGGCAACATTGCATCCTCCGTACCTGTTACAAGAATAATCAGTCCCAGTTACGACGCCAAGAAGCAAAGTTCACTTACCAACTGCGTCTGCAACTGCGATACGAGCTCGATCTCCGAATTCCCGTCGCAGATGGCAGCGGCTTTCTGGCGTTTTGTTCTGCCGCTTCTCATCGTCACTGCCTTATTTATGATAATTGATCATTGACCGAGCAGAGGTTGCCTGTTAAGACTTCACTTGTACAAGATAGCGGGCGGCTCGCTGGAGATCATTTAAGCTGCTGATGGGGAGAGAAATCAGTCTTCATTTGGTTGAATCAGGACAGACAAATCTTACTTGTTGTCCTCATGCCACCTTGAGCAAAAGTGCCAATGCCGACTTTAGTCAGACAATATATTGACTTTTGGCTTGTTGGAGACGTTGCGCTCGTTGCTAGTCGCGTTTCAGTCTAGATGGTCCTTACTAAGCCCTAATCCTAGAACGCGGGTTTTCGAGGTTTTCTGTCAGCTCGACGATCCCAACTCCAGCATCCTCCAAGTTGTCCAACTTATCGTCTATGCACGATCCAACTGACGTCGAGTTTTTTCGTACTGCGCTGGTTCAATGAGAACCGGTGTGAAGAAGGAAGAAAGGGCGAGCTAGTCCATGAAGGTACAGAAACAAAAAACAAGTTGAAGTTTGAAATGAGTCAGCGAGTCAGGACTCAGGATGAACAACCCTTTAGACCCAGCTTGGTGCACGAAGCAAGTGATTATTGATTAATTGATTCCTCGCACTGGTCTAGAGCAAAGACTCTGGACGATGAACGATGAACCAGGAATATCATAATTGAGTGGAGAATTAGAATTGCTTGTTTTTGATGGTGTAATATTAGTAAGCTGGATGCGGTCTTAGTCGGATCTGAAATTGCCCGTCCCCATTTCTCGGCCGCCATCCATGTCTGCTAGAAAGCTGCCCCGTTGTAAGAAGTGCTCGCGTCCAAAAAAGGGTCATCCTCGTTCGGGATGCCCACTCAATATCCACGGCACACGCAACCTTCCGAAAGAAACTCATGATCAGCAGAGCTTGGAGGACCTTTTGGGCAGTGGTGATCAAGTGCTTGACGGAAATCCGCACATTTTGACTGCTCTAGATCGGGGGAAATTGGCCCAACAACGGAGCACGGAGAAA